>NC_066617.1:219614491-222114491 GCF_025201925.1 Gopherus flavomarginatus | reverse complement strand
GGTGAAATATTTTTATATTCAACTTTTGTATTAAGTATTATTTTCCATATTTAAAAATCTTAGGTATCTAACACTATCAGTAACAGGCTAGAATAATAAATCTGGAAGAATTGTAACCATGTAATTTACATTTTACTTTTTATGATATCTCTTTCCTTGTTTGTTTGGTGTTTTTGTTTTTATTTATTTCTGATACTTTGAAAATCAAAATAACTGAGTCAGTTGCAGAGTTTCACTTTCATCAGGGCCGGCGCAAGGATGTTTCGCGCCCTAGGCGAAACTTCCACCTTGTGCCCTCCCTGCCCCCGCTCCTCTGCCCTGAGGCACCCCCCCGCAGCACTCTCTCCCTCCGCCCTGAGGCACTCCCCACACCCCAGCTTGCTCCTGCTCCGCGCACAAGCATGAGCACCTCGAGCACGTCGTGGCCACTTCACTTCTCCCACCTACCAGGCTTGTGGCACCTAAGCTGATTGGTGCCACAAGCCTGGGAGGCAGGAGATGTGAAGCAGCCACGGTGTGCTTGGGGAGGAGGCGGGGCAGGGGTGAACTGCTTCACTTCTCCCGCCTCCCAGGCTTGCGGTACCAATCAGCTTAGGCTCCACAAGCCTGGTAGGTGGGAGAAGTGAAGCAACCACAGCATGCTTGGGGAGGAGGCGGGGCAGGGGTGAGCTGGGGCTGGGAGTTCCCTCACGAGCTGCCCTACTTGATGCAGTGGTCTTCCCCGCTCTTCCCTACCCCAGCTCCCTCCGCCTAAATGCCGGTGGCGACTGGGGCGGCCGGAGATCCGGCCACTGTGGTTGCTGCTGAAGAAAACGGTGCCCCCCAAGTCCTAGTGCCCTAGGTGACTGCCTAGGTCTCCTAAATGGTTGCACCAGCCCTGACTTTCATGAAGTGCTACTATATTGCAGTGTTAAGAAACAATGAAGGGGGATTTTTGCTTTGGGTTGAATATGGGGGTAGGGGGGTGGCCATTAAAGCTTAAACTAAACAATTTTTTTTTGTGAGGTCAACTTTGGTCCATATATATATATATATATATATATATGATTACATACACAATGTTCTTATATGTTGTTTTTTATTATAATACTATCTGAATCCTTCCTTTCTTGCCTTTCAGTCAATCTGTATGTAGATTTATTTTTCAAGAAAACTATGATTAAAATAAAAAACAAGGACATGTATTCAATAAAGCAACATTTTCAGAATCATGTTTCTAAATAACATTTGGTATGATATATTTTGAAAAGGCTTTTGTTACAAATTTTAAGATAGTCTTTTCATGATCAGGATCAAGTTACATTGTTATAGCCCAGTGGCTTCCTTCTTGATCTCTATTAATTTAAGAAACCAATTAGAAATACAATAGGTTGTACTATAGCATTGCTGGTTGTGATATTAAATATATGTATTAGGTGTAATGTCCCTCTTGAGTAGTGTGTCTTCATGAAGAATATTTCTTCCTTTTTGAATCTGAAAAAAAATCTTGTGTTGCTGTATGTATTTGAGGTTTATCTTTTAAAGTTATAGATAAATCTGGTTTTTAAACTGTCTTGACTTCAGTGCTGATTGGATTCCTTCTCCCCACCCCTCAACACTTTCAGTTCTATTCCATAAAGTTTTTATCCGCAGTGCTAAGAAGGTTAGGATTAATAATGAGTCTCTCCATACAGAAGTTATACATTTCCAGCCATAGCTTTGATCCAGCAAGCTGCTACACATGAGCATCAAGATCCACAGCATTCCAAATAAGTAGAGCAGCTTGCAAGGACAGGACCTAAATTTGTTAATAAAAAATAGTAACGGATATGATCTACTAACTGCTTTTTCAGTTATAGTCCAGAACAATGCATCTGCGGGGAGGGAGGTGGGGAAAATGGTGGTTGTATATCTTAAAAATTAGACTTCTAGCCCTATTCTTTCTTTATTTTAGGCTTAACAATGACACGTGTGTGTGTGTAATTATGCACTGCTTAATCTGGTATTCTGATTATTGCCTCTATTGATTGCAAAGCATGTTAATGCTTCATCTTGTAAGAGAAAGGATGGATTGGTCTGTATACTTTTAAATATGTGATCATGAAGGTTGTCATTAAAAGGATCCAAGGATTACCTTTTAAAGGAAATAGGAGGAATATAGGGAATGTCTTATTTAGGTGCTTTGTAGAAAAACAGAAGAAGCATTTGCAAAACTGTCCAACCACCACTGGAATTTTTTGTTAAACATTGTGACTTTGGAGAAAAAAATTATATTTTAATATAGTTGCAGAAAAACATACTTTAAATTAATTTACATTGATGGTAATTACATATTTTGTTTGACTTTCAATATTTTACATACAGTGATCCCATTTGTATTTGACAGAACATATTTAAGATTTATTCAATGATTTTTTAAAGTCACTTCTTTAATGCAATGACTGGCTTCAAATTACTGTTTTTAACATAATATTAATTTATTTTAAATCCTGAGCACTTAATAATTGTGTGCACTACTTTGAAACATGGCTTGCTGAGTAGTTCCAAACACAAATCTATTAATAAAATAAATGAGGAAATATTTTATTCTATTCCTAGATGCGAAGAAAGTACATTAAATTGAACAAGAGTGAGCAAATCTAAACTTCTTATCATGTCAGCTGAGGCTGACCACACAAATCCCACAAGTTTCAATGCACTCTCAATCCAGAGAAGAGCAAATATTTTTCTATAAACATTTTAGTGCTGTAGCATTTAAAACAGTATCTTAATAATAGATGTAATATATATCAGATAGGATATTTTAGTTGTGAAACTATTTAATATCTGGGTACATGAGGAGTGACTTCTTCCCCATAGTCAATGCTCCGCCTTTTTTTTTTAACTAGTTGCTTATTTTTATGGGAAAGAGTGGGTCCATCCTGCTTTCTTGCTTTGCCAAAGCCATGTTTGCCTTAGTCATTTTGTGTCCTTCCTCTTATATAGTTAATCCAGCATTCACTAGGTGATCATTATGGAGAGATGTCAAGTTGAGAGACCCTTTGTGTAGTGCAAATGTGGATTTGTGTGCTGTGTACTTCAGGGCTGAATTGTGACTCTAATCTTTATGGACATTATGGGCCAGATTTTTCTCCTTCATTCATATTGGATTTGATCCGGGTAAGTGCTGAACGTGTCTTGATAGACACTGAGTACTCCCTGCTACTTTTCAAAAGTCAATGAGAGTGGAGGATGCTTAGCACCCAGCAGGATCAGGCCCATTGAGTAATACGTTACTCAGCAAACCATCCTATCCTTCAGTAGGACTATTTGCTGAATAAGGTACTAAACTGGTCCAACTAGACTAGAGGTTTTAATTGTTGTAACTCAATAATTTGATTTCCAATTAGCCGAAGTCTTAGTCAGGAACAAATATCTGTGGAGTGCTAGACTAAAATTTACAATTTTGAATTAATTTGGGCTAATTGGCAATCAATTAAATCAGGTTTTGGCACAATGCAAGCTCTAATCTAGATAGACCCAGAGTGGGCAAAAGTATCAGGCTCTGGTCTTAAGGCAAAAGATTTATACGAACTGATATTACTATAGGTTACTGTTCCCTAAAGTGTATGTAGTATTGCATAGTGCGGCAGTGTACAGTTGAATTGCATTATTTTAAAAGTGAACCCTAGTTCTTTTCAACTTAAAAAAACCCAGAAACATTGTGTGAAGTTGGAGTTTTAGATTTATTTTTTATAAAGAGGGTATGAGTTTTCAAAATAGCCTACCCCACGGACAACATTATCAATCCTTTTTAAAGCTAATAATGGTATTGAAAGAACCTATTTCTAAATGGAACAGAAAACCTATGGTGGTTCCATTAGCAGTTAGCTAAAGCTGTTCTTACTTATATTTAGTCAACTTTATTGAAGTGGTTTCTAAATAGCTTTGCTCCCAGGATTTCTCTGAAGGTATCTCATTGTACAACTAGAATTAAACTCTGAGGCACATCTTACCCCAAAATTAAAAAAAGAAAAGAAAAGGGAAAAAAAAGTGTTTCTACCCACGTTTTACATTCCTGGTAATTTGGGGGGAAAAATCATTCTCAGCGCTGCTGCTAACACTTTCTCCACAGATATTTTACAAATAAATTATGTTTCCTAAACTCTGATCCCCCATGTGATTAGGGCACAGTGCACCTATTTATGGTGAACTGGGATTCCCTGCTGAAAGAGAACTTTAATACTAATGAAACAGGAAGTATCGTAGAAAAAGGAACCTCATACTGATGTGAGGTTTCTATCAGTTTCTCCTATAAAGAATGCTAAATAAAATGAACACTGCAATGCCATCTGGTGGTTTTACAGGGATGTCAAATAAACAAAGGAAAGATGAAAAGGATGCAGTGCACAGGGATAAAAAACAAACAAACCATGAAATAATACAGTAAAAACTGATTCTACTGCAGACAGTTGTAACCCGGTCAGTGCTAATTAGAACCTCAAAGAAACATTTGAAGTGTTAGGCCCTCAAATTACCTTATAGAAAACATGCTGTTTGTGTTGTGTGTTGTAGTATGTATGAGAATTCTGTTGCAATTCTGTTGTTCAACAGATTGCTGCAGAAATGGAATTAATGAAAGTGGGGAGGAATCAGATCCTGTTTCCAAATATACCACTGTGATTTACAACAGTGTAACTGGAAGCCGAATCTGGCCAATGACGTTCAGCAAATCAGTGAGCATGCAAATTATTTCCATCAGAAATTATAGGCAAAGACAGTTGCATGAATAACACACAACTCATGGTAATCTTTAAAAATCTTTTAATTCTGTCTTTCTAATTCCTTTAAAAAGAGTGTGTGTCCTGGAGGTAGGAGGTTCAAAAGATGCCAATCTCTATACTTGTGAGGAAAGTTGGGATACAAAATAAATGTAGGAGCCTAAATAGAAATTATTTCAATTTTTTTTTAAATATCAAGAATTGTTTAAGCTGGGTAGACTCAGCTTCTAAAATTAAGATGTGTTCTCCAGCTCTAAAATTTCCTGAATACTTCTGTTTGAATTCCAGACAGCTGTTCAGTTTGATCATGTTCATGCCCCTTTATTCATTATCTGCAAACATTTGCACAAAATGTTGGTGAATGATGGTCCTTATGAATACCCATACTGATGTGTGAAAAAAGCTAATCTTGCATGAACATGACTATTTGCTGCTGTTCTTTTTGAAAACAGTCTATCATCCTAGTGGGGCAGAAACAATACCATTGGTGAAATCCTGGCCCTGTTTGTAGGCAATCGGAGCTTTGCCACTGACTTTAACAGGGACTGCCTTTCTCATCAAGTGATTTGGGTGACAAATGATATACCAGGGCTAATGAACTGTGAACAGTTCAAACAAACAATAGGCTGAACATTCTTAATAACTAACTAATGCATTTACAGAAATTAAAATGGATTTGTGAACTTCTTGCAGACAAAAGAAAGTGCTGGATTTGGATTATTTATTCGCATTTAATAATTCAGTTAGTTTAGTGGTCAGAGAACTCATCCAGGATGTGAGAGACTCATATGCAATTTCCTCTCCTACCTGAATGAGAGAAGGGATGTGAACATGGTGTTCTGACCTCTCATGTGAGTACCCTCACTACTGGATTATGAGATATTTTGGTGTGGGTCTTTCTCAGCCTCTTCTATTGATGCTGTTACAAGGTGTATAACATATTAAATACTAGTATTTGAATCGGGGATTTAAAATTGTTTCCCTTAAAGTCTGAGTGTCTGACCAACAGGCTATAGAGTGATTCTCACACTCTGTCCCTAGCCCAATGACTATTATTTATTACTCATATAGGCAGTTCATAGTCTTTTGTAATTCCTATTCAAGTCAATGACAAAAATCCCATTGACTTCAATGGGGTGAGGATTTCATATCTTTATTCCTTCTGGATATGCTTCAAGCACCTGTCTTCCTTTTCATGTACTTGTCTAAAGTCAATTAAAAGGTTGATGATGAATGCCATTTGGACCTGATAGCCACAGGACAGTAATCAGAAGGGTCAGAAATCAGCAGTCAGATGCAGATATGACTCTCTATTTTTGTTTTTTTCCTATTAAATACATATGGGAGAACCCTTTCATAAGTACAGTGCTTTGTTAATTAAGTTGGGAGCAAACTCTTTAACAAGAGGCTACCCAAGATGTAAAGTATGGGAGTTTATTGGTTTTATTGGCCTCTGGCTGCTGTTTGTTACAAAACATTAGCTTTTCATTAACAATTGATGGGGTTTGAAGATCTTTATAACCACAAAACCAAAGAAAAAATCCACCTTAAATCATGTTTACAAATTAATCTGAAGCTCCAGTCAGTGTATAGATCCATATGCATGATTTTTGTGAAATTTCTTTCTGTCAAAATTAGTGAAAATAATGGAGACAGAAGGGAAATACAGAGCCCAAAGAATGCTAATAGATATACTTACATAGATCAATCCTTGAGTTTTTAGTAGCTGTTTCAAATAACTTTATGGTCCTAAGATCCCAACTTTCTCTGGGGGATGGTTAGCTGTAGCCTCACTGATTGGCATATGGTAGCAAAAAACCTGGACAATACCAAAAAAAAAAAGTGTCCTTTGATCAGAAATACCTGTTGCAGAAGGTAGATTTTGACTATTGTGCTGTCATTTTTATGTAGCATATGAACTAGAGGAGGAGAAGGAAAACCAAGGACAAATAGAAGGAGTTTGAAAACTTTTCTTTTTTAAATGTAATCAGTTGCTAAATATTACTGAATAACGGATATGTAAAAATATAATAATAGCATCTGCCCATTAAAATGTGTTTACTCCTAAACTTTAAGGACATTTTTAGCTGATGAAATATCTTCTAGATTAAATGTAAAACACTTACTGATTCATCCTTTCTGAAAAATGGAGGAAGATTCTATGAAGTGATATCAACATTATGTGCACAAAAGACATATAAAAAGCAGCTTAGCATAAAAGGAGAAGGTCATGCTTTAGATTGCAATGCTAAAATCTGCTGACACTTTTACTCAGGGTAATTTTTGCTGCTATCATCTTTATGTAAAATGTGCATCTCCTGTTGCTGCTTTGTAAGATTTATATTTTTATCTCTTTCTGGAGAACCAGTTATCTTACATCTACTAAGACAATTATTGGATCAATATGATAATACATTATGACATAGTAATAAATTTGGAAGATAAATGCTTCTGCAGTCAGTTCTATAATTTTATTGCAATGATACGAATGCTTAACTTATTTTAGAAAGCTGTCGGGTGTGCTGAGGCAAAACAGACAATTGTGTCAAAGCAATTTGCAGATTCATTTGGATTAGCCTAATTCCAACAAGAGCTCCTTTCAGGAAGGAGTTTGTCCTAAGACTAGTATGAAAGGCATGATCTTCTTTTCATTTAAGTCAATGATAATTTTGTAAGTAACTTCAAGATTGGGTTCTAAACAAGGGGAGTTGGCATGCAGTACTGAGAGATCTGATGAGCATCAGTGTTAGTTGACTGTTGAGCGTGCTCCATATCTAGCAAGAGGTTCTCTGCTCCTTGCACAATAAGGCCTTACTTTGCTTGAAAATACTAGATTATCTGAACAATGATGCTGCATAAACCAATCAAAATAGGTTCATGTTAGACAACAGTGGAAGGCATTTTTTTGTTTGTTTTGTTTTACCACTTTGTTCTCCCCTTCCTTCCCTTTTCTTATCCTCCTCCTTCCCCTTCCTCCTGCCCCCCCCCCCCCACTTCAGTAAACATTCTTCCTGGTGAAGGAAGAAAGCCTGCAGTTTCTTATTAGGGCATGGGTCAGCTGGAACTGACAAGTTTTAGGTTCTCTTCTTGCACTGTATACAAGAAATGCAGCTATGCTGTAAAATTAATCCATCTTTGGTTCAGAAACAGTTTGTTCTTTTATGTCATTTCTTTATTTTTTGTTTGTTTATCATTACTGTAATTATATTTAATTTTTTTTAATAAAGAAACCCTATTTCTAGTTTTCTGTGAACTGAAAGGAGATTATTGCCATCTGTGTTTTCAGTTAGTAAAGTAGGTTATGGGACTGTCATCAGGAGGGTATAAATCCTTTCCAGATAGTGGCCTGTTAAATCTCAGACAGTATAAGTGGTCAGCTGCACAAATATTGTCCCCTTTACAAAATACACCTCTACTGAGTAATAGGATTTTAATTAAATAATTAAAATATGGATCCCAGAGTTACTTGATCTGTACCTCTAAATAGGTTGTTTTACCATGTTGAAGTTTTGAGGTGCTTTCATGGATTTATTAAAAGAATAAGCAAACAAATGTGAAACAAAGGTTTAACCAAATATGTCACTAACTAATGTTGTGTCAGATTCCCTAAACTAATCAAATCTAACACAACGCAATGATCAAACCAAAGTTACAATTGAATCAATCAGTAAATCAATGGTTCAATTTATCTGACTTGCAGATTACTACCAGAAGTAATTACACGTATAAAGTTAACACAAGAATTAGTGCAATACTTCACTGGAAAGTTAAAAATACCTTTCTTTTAATGCAATTAATTGGACTAAGAGTCTGCTAAAGACAGAAGATGACTTGTAGAATCATACATAAACTCTTGTCTTTGTTTTAAGGAAATATAACTTTAGAATGGTTTCTTTATAGTTTCCCACTTTGATGTTCCACCTTCAGTTTCTCTGAACATAAAATGTATGTTAGGTCATGCCTACACTAGCAAGCTTTCAGTGCCACAGTTGTGGCTGCGCCGCTGTAAGATCACTCATGTAGTCACTCTATGCCAATGAGAGGGAGTTCGCCCATCAACATAATAAAACACCTCAACAAGCAGCACGAGCTATGTTGGCAGGCATGCTGTGCACACTACCACTTATGCTGGCACAAAGGGATTTTTTTGTTGATTTTTTTCACAACTCTGAGCGACATAAATTTTGCTGACATAATGGTAATACAGACATGCCTTATTCTCTATTTACTTTACTTATTTCCCTTCCCAGGCTGAAAGAGTGACTGAATCTCTCAGTCACGTTCACACAGATGCAGAAATGTTTCTCAAATCAAGCACTTAGCAGCTTTGGAATAATACACTTTGAGCAAACTAATCACTTACTAATTAAATAACAGACGGGGCATTTTAGTTTCTATCTGGGGAAACATTTAGGGCTTATCTACACTTAAAACACTGCAGTGGTGCAGCTGCACCCCTGTAGCACTTCAGTGAAGATAGTACATACACTGACGGGGGGGGGGGGGTCCTGCCGTGTAGGTACTCCACCTCCCTGAGAGACCATAGCTAGGTCAGCAGGAGAATTCTGTCAACCTAGTGATCTCCATGCTGGAGGTGAGGTTGGCTTAACTGCTTCGCTCCAGGGTGTGGATGCTTCACAGTCCTGAGTGACATAGTTATACTGATCTAATTTGCTAGACCAGGCCTATGTGACCCACACATATATACATACTGTACTCATTGTACTGGAATGTTGGAGAATTCAGATGTCTCTGAATTCTATACAAAAGCACTCTCATGTCTTCTTAGAATCTCTAACTCGTGGTGGTTCTTTGCAGCATCAGAACTAGTTCTCAGCTAATAACTTGAGCTTGTTTTGTATGTGGGGAGGTGGTCTCTCTCTTAGCAATAGCTTCAGGCTTGGTTTCGGTGATGGTCAGGACCTTTCACTTTGCCTTCAGGGTACTCTTACTCTGCTCCAGGGCCTTGCCCAAATAGAAATTCCAACATGTTGTCTATAGCTCACTGTGACCAATAATTTGATATCTCTTTCTAAGATAGACTTTTTTTTTGAAAAATCTGTTGGTAACAACAAACAGATGTGTTCTTCATAAGCAGGACATGAGAAATCTGGTAACAGATTTCTGCCTAGGCCAGACATAAATGTATAAAATACATAAAGATAATTAATGGCTAGTCAATATTACACATTATCTCATTTCCACACATCCTCATGACAGTAAGCATGACAAGGTAAAAGGGGACTCTGAGGGATAGGAGCAGAGTCTATAGTGAGTGAATGACCTTTCCCTACTAACTTTTTTGCCTACAGGCTGGAAGGCAGCTTCAAGCAATTTGTAGTAATGCTAACTTAAACATTTGATCAACCAAAGTCACTCAGATCCAAATCTGAATATGGCCTATGTTCGATACACATGATATTAGCACATATAACAAAGGAGGATTAAGTTACAGCAACTAAAAACCACTGTAATCTTGCATAAAAGCATCCACATGGAAAGGAGGCATTAACATATTCAAACTTATCTGCATTGACTTCACATAGTTGATTTGCCTTAACTTTCTTCATTGTTCCCTTGTAGAAAAGCCGTAAATGGGGAGAATGCTACCAGCACTGTCATAGGCACAGTTCTAAGCAGAACTTAAGAAGCAGTTACTAGATCATTCTTCTAATATGTGTCTCAAAACATTGACAAATACTGTATGCAATACGTGTATGAACTTGAAGTTTCCAGGAACTGAAGCTTAAATTTGGGATAATTTTTTTATCAATTTAACCAATTATCCATCCCACTCTTAATAGTACCATTATTTGTTAGTAGCAATATTTTTCCACCAGTGTGCTCAATGCTGTAAACTACACAAAGTCATAGGAGTTTACTGTCAAAATACTAAAGCAATGATGGTCATATTTGTCTGCAGGGGATTGGCAGTCTCCCTTACCACCATTAGTGGTGTCATTCTCTACCTCAGGAAGAGGGTGGGCTCTGAAAGACAACATATTAAATACATTTTAAAAATGTACTATAACTCTCAAATAATAATTGGCCATCTCTTCTGTGGGAAAACTTTTGTTTAGGTGTGTAAATTTTCTGTGTTCCAAGAGATCCAAATTCCACATGAGACTGAGATCACTTTGCAAACAAAGACAGGTTTCACATGAGAAAAGACACTTTGTAAATTTTCAGTACAAAAAAACATGTTTTGTCAAAGAGGTCTGAAACACACAGTGAAATTTAGTAGGCAGTGTCCCCTGATAGTTTTAGCACAGCTCAATTTTGTGCCCTTATAGTCCTATGGTGACTTAGTATTTTTGTTTTTTCTTACTTTTATGCACTTATTTCTTTGTCCCCAACACACACTACAGATTGATATATATACATTCCTCCATATATTCCAATCCCAATGGGGAATCCTTACTCAAAATTAATTTATGTAGGATTTACATAAGGATCTTGATTTGGCTGTAACCACTAAATATTTCCTGTAACACCTTGTGAGGGAGGTAAGAAGTATTGTTCTCCCTTCTATGCAGATTTGGAAACAGTCTGTGGCCATGTCTACATCTAAAGTTTTGCAGCGCTGGTTGTTACAGCTGTATTAGTACAGCTGTATAGGGCCAGCGCTGCAGAGTGGCCACACTTACAGCAACCAGCGCTGCAAGTGGTGTTAGATGTGGCCACACTGCAGCGCTGTTGGGCGGCTTCAAGGGGGGTTCCGGGAACGCGAGAGCAAACCGGGAAAGGAGACCAGCTTCGCCGCGGTTTGCTCTCTCGTTCCCGGAGCCACCCAGCAAACCGCAGGGAAGGAGACCTGCTTGCTCTGGGCTCTGGGAACGAGAGAGCAAACCGGGAAAGGAGACCCGCTTCGCCGCGGTTTGCTCTCTCGTTCCCGGAGCCCCGAGCAAGCAGGTCTCCTTCCCTGCGGTTTGCTGGGTGGCTCCGGGAACGAGAGAGCAAACCGCGGCGAAGCGGGTCTCCTTTCCCGGTTTGCTCTCGCGTTCCCGGAGCCACCCAGCAAACCGCAGGGAAGGAGACCTGCTTGCTCTGGGCTCTGGGAACGAGAGAGCAAACCGGGAAAGGAGACCCGCTTCGCCGCGGTTTGCTCTCTCGTTCCCGGAGCCCCGAGCAAGCAGGTCTCCTTCCCTGCGGTTTGCTGGGTGGCTCCGGGAACGAGAGAGCAAACCGCGGCGAAGCGGGTCTCCTTTCCCGGTTTGCTCTCTGGTTCCCGGAGCCCAGAGCAAGCAGGACTCCTTCCCTGCGGTTTGCTGGGTGGCTCCGGGAACGAGAGAGCAAACCGCGGCGAAGCGGGTCTCCTTTCCCGGTTTGCTCTCGCGTTCCCGGAGCCACCCAGCAAACCGCAGGGAAGGAGACCTGCTTGCTCGGGGCTCCGGGAACGAGAGAGCAAACCGGGAAAGGAGACCAGCTTGATTACCAGAGGCTTCCTCCTTCCACGGAGGTCAAGAAAAGCGCTGGTAAGTGTCTACATTGGATTACCAGCGCTGGATCACCAGCGCTGGATCCTCTACACCCGAGACAAAACGGGAGTACGGCCAGCGCTGCAAACAGGGAGTTGCAGCGCTGGTGGTGCCCTGCAGATGTGTACACCTTCAAAGTTGCAGCGCTGTAACTCCCTCACCAGCGCTGCAACTTTCTGATGTAGACAAGCCCTCAGAGAAGTTAAGACTACACAGCTTTTCATTGGGCTAGAGTGTCTAAATTATGCTTACAACTGATGAATTTTAGTTCCTAGTTCCTTTCTCAGTGCAATAGACTCTTAGCATGTCACTCAGAACTAATTATTCTGGTCAGACTTTTGAAGATATGTGAAGAAGTAATGTTGGATAAGTTCAAAAAAAATTTTTTTGTGGGGGGAGAATGGGACAGTATTGGTCACATATTTATGTATGTATTACTACGTTTGGACTAGAGGGCAATATTTTGTTAGCCTGATCCCAGTGAGTAGACAATATAATTCTGTATGTAAAGATAGAGAAAACAACATACAGGATTGGAGGTGAAGAAGCTATCCAGAACAAACACAGATGGACTTCATTCTTTTGTGATCATTGAGAGTAGTAGAGATTTCTTGGAAAACATTTTTAAAAGTGTGATATTACTGATATGTTATATCTTTATGTATTATGCACACAAACATGAAAAGGGACACGTAACCAAAGTTAAGGGACCTAACCATGGATGCCTCTATCCAGATCTTGGTGTGGATTTACAGAGACCGAGGCCTGCATTTCCCACTCTCAGAAAGCCAGGCTGAGGGGACCATGAAGTGTGAAAGGTGCCTGCTGGTGGAATCTCTCAGGAAGCAGGTGGGAAAGTTACAGGAGTATATGGCTAGGCTGAGGAGCATCTGTGCCCAAGAAGAATTCCTTGAGAGTATTCACATGGAGACGTCCAAAGCTGAGGATGCTATCCAGCTATAGAGGACTGCTGTCACACCACTGGGGGAGGAAGATATGGCTCTGTCACAGTGAGGACACTAGCAGCTGATGTCTTCTAGCAGCAGGCTGTGCTCCACCCCTACTCTCAACCCACCCACCATGGTGATGGAAAATTGTTATGCTGCCCTGGCAATGAGCAATGAGGAATCACCCCCAAATGAGGAGGAGGAGATGCCATGAACAGAGGCACCCATCTGTTGCCCAGACATGGCATCTCGGGAGGTATGCTGCCTGCTAGGGGCCTTTATCTGAGACATTACTGAGGGATTGTCAAGGATTATCTGGCCCTCTGACTACTACCCCATGCTACTCATCCATGTGGGCACTAATGATACTGCACGGTATGACATCCCTTAGAAGATCAGAAGTGACTACAGGGCTCTGGGAGTATGGGTGAAGGAGTTGAGACTGCACGTGGTGTTATCTTTGATCCTTCCAGTCAAGTATAGGTCCCTCTGCAGAAACAGATACATCTTGGAGGTGAATACCTGGCTGCGAAGATGGTGTCAGCAGGAAGGCTTTGGCTTCCTTAACCACAGGATGCTGTTCCAAGAGAAAGGGCTGCTAAGCAGAGATGGGGTCCACCTATCGAGGGAGGGAAAGAGCATATTTGGCTACAAATTGGCTAGGCTCATGAGGAGGGCTTTAAATTAGGTCCGAAGGGGGTAGGTGACCAAAGCCCACAGGTAAGTCAAGAACATGGAGACCTGGGAGGAGGGTTGGAATTTGGAGGGACCATGAGCTATTATAGCAGTGATAAAGGAGAGACAAGACAGAACAGGGGGAGGAGGGTGGAATCAAATCAGTATCTTAGATGTCTGTACACTAATGTGAGAAGTATGGAGAATGAGCAGGAAGAACTCAAAATGCCAGTAAATAAACACAACTATGACATAGTTGGCATCACAGAGACCTGGTGGGATAATGCACATGACTGGAATATTGGTATAGAAGGGTACAGCTTGCTCAAGAAGGACAGGAGGCGGGGAAAGGGAGGAGGTGTTGTCTTACATATTAAAAATGTATGCACTTGGATTGATGTTGAGTTGGAAGTAGGAGACTGTTGAAAGTCTCGGGGTAAGAATAAAAGGGGTAAAAAACAAGGGTGATATCATGGCAGGGGTCTACTACAGACTACCTAAGCAGAAAGAAGAGGTGGATGAGACTTTTTTTAAACAACTAACAAAATTATCTAAAGCACAGGACTTGGTGGTGATGGGGGACTTCAACAACTCACGGATGGGAGGAAACGGTAGACGTGGTATATCTTGACTTTAGTAAAGCTTTTAATACTGTCTTGCATGACTTTCTCATAAACAAACTAGGGAGATGAAAGCTAGCTGGAGCTACTATAAGGTGGGTGCAAAACTAATTGGAAAAGAGAGTAGTTATCAGTGGTTCACCGTCATGCTGGAAGGACATAACAAGTGGGATCTCACAGGGATCTGTTCTGGGTCCGATTCTGTTCAATGCCTTCATCAATTATTTAGATAATGGCATAGAAAGTAAGCTTATAAAGTTTGTGGATGATACCAAGCTGGGAGGAGTTGCATGTGCTCTGCAGGATAGGATTAAAATTCAAAATGATCTGGACAAACTGGAGAAATGGTCTGAAGTAAATAGGATGAAATTCAATAAGGGCAAATGCAAAGTACTCCATTTAGGAAGGAACAATCAGTTGCACACATACAAAATGGGAAATGACTGCCTAGGAAGGAGTGCTGCAGAATGGGATCTGGGAATCACAGTGGACCACAAGCTAAATATGAGTCAGTAGTGTAACCCTATTCCCAAAAAAAGCCAACATCATTCTGGCATGTTTTAGCAGGAGTGTTGTAAGCAAAACACAAGAAGTAATTTTTCCACTCTACTCCACGCTGATTAGGCCTCAACTAGAGTATTATGTCCAGTTCAAGGCACCACATTTCAGGAAGGATGTGAACAAGTTGGAGAGAGTCCAGAGAAGAGCGACAAAAATGATTAAAGGTCTAGAAAACATGACTTATGAAGGAAGATTGAAAAAAATGGGTTTGTTTAATCTGGAAAAGAGAAGACTGAGAGGGGACATAACAGTTTTCAAGTGTGTAAAAGTTTGTTAGGATGAGAAGGAAGAAAAATTGTTTTTCTTAACCTCTGAGGGTAAGACAAGAAGCAATGGGCTTAATTGCAGTAAGGGACATTTAGGTTGGACATTAGGAAAAACTTCCTAACTGTCAGGGTGGTTAAGCACTGGAATAAATTGTCTAAGGAGGTTGTGGAATCTCTATCATTGGAGATTTTTCAAAGCAGCTTAGACAAACCCTGTCAGGGATGGTTTAGGTTTGAGGTCTTCAAACCAGTTTTGAGGATTTCAATAACTCGGTCCTGGATTAGGGGTTGTATAAAAGTGGATGGGTAGGGTTCTGTGGCCTGCCTAGTGCAGGAGGTCAGACTAGATGATCATATTGGTCCCTTCTGACCTATGAGTCTATGAGTCTATGAGGTAATACTTAGTTCTGCTATGAATGCAGAGGACTGGACTAGATGACCTTTTGTGGTCCCTTCCAGGTCTATGATTCTATGATACATCTATTAAAAATTGATAAATAGAAGTAAAGAAAACCACATCCATCTAAAGATTATTGGATTTGCTTAACAAGCTTTAGTAATCCAGTTATAATTGAAGCATTGGTACATTTTTGTGCATTATTATAAGATTGCAATTTTTATTACGTTATATCAGAGATCAATGGAATGGTGCAAATATATTAAACTACACTGTAAGGTTTTGATTTAGACAATTTTAGCTTTGGCAAGAGGTAATTTAACATACAATAAACATTCCAAGTTGAAAGAGGTACTACAATAGTAGTAGGTTAAAATGCAAGAGGATAAAATCTCCTCAAAAAGCCTTTCTGTGAGCTACAAAGATCATCAGACAATGTTCAGGGACAAGACTGTGGTTGACCTCTAGTCTGATTAATTTTTTATAATGCTCAAGGAAGTCTTTTGCTTTTAATAGAGAGATTCAAATGAAAAGCAACTGTCCATGCTAACATCTGGCCTGTGTCATGCCATCTGTAATTCAGGGCAAACTAAAAAATAATTGAAATAGTATTTTATGCTTATTTAGGATATCTGCTTTAACCATTCATGACTGTTTTACTCTGGCATTTCTGGGTAATGTATTTGGAACCAATTCATAAATATATGAATGTCAACTGAACTCATGCTATACATACACACATATTTAGTGTGACTGATTCTGAGGGCAGTAATGGTAAAATATTACCAAGTTGATGGGAAGTTTGGAGTAGGAGTTTTACTTTATAGTTAAAGTAACTTTTCTGTACCAAGGAAAGGTCCATTGCTTTGGGGTGGGAAGAATCACTATTTCATCTCAAACTGTTTAAAAAGGATAAGGGAAGGGCAATTCTTCTGAAAGCAATATAGGATGGGTGTATTGTCCATGGGGCATCTGACAGCTCCTTTTCTGGTAGTTGCCTAAGTGTATGTATCTCTTTTGCCCATAAAGGCCAGTGCCAATTCCCAGACTGGGTAAGTCTGTAGGTGAAAAGGGTGGCTGTATTTTTAGCCTCTGTTGACTTGTTCAATCTCTCTCTGAGGATAAGGTTAAGAAAATCTGTGTAGCCATGGTTCCTTGTCCCTAAAGAACAGCATCTGCTTCAGGAGCTCACACTGATTGATGCATTGTAAAATGCAGACAGTACAGCTACCTGTGTGTTCTCCTGATCTCCTGAGACTGTGCTGTTGTGCAACTCCTGTTCCAGCCCTGCAGACTGCCAAGAACTGTAGATTAATTTACAATGAAAACCAAGGGAGTCTAATTTTTCTAAGCAGGTGGCAAATGCCAAATATTTGTGATTCATGGACTATATGAACGGGCATAAATTAATAGCTGTAACAGAGCAGTAGCTACGCAGTAACTTCATTAAAATCTATCTTACATTAAACTTGCCATGTTATACTTTGATAACTATGAAATTCCTTTTTTTTCAGCATGCCAAGCTCACAAATATGTGCTCAAAATAGGTTTCTTTCACTTATCCCGCCATTACAAGCAAACATCCGCTTTCCCTCCCATAGAGCTGTTTTAAATTTCTAGGCCAAACTGAATATGTAGCCATGTATCCTGCACTCACCTCTAGACTGGGAGGGATCAGATGTCACCAAACTACAGAGCAGAACAGCAGAATAGATTTGCGCTGGTGGCTGTATCCTACTGGTGGATTGTGTGTGTTACCTCCATAGTGAATGCACTCTAAGGGTATGTCTACATCTACAATTTTGCAGCGCTGGTTGTTACAGCTGTATTAGTACAGCTGTATAGAGCCAGAGCTGCAGAGTGGCCACACTTACAGCAACCAGCGCTGCAAGTGGTGTTAGATGTGGCCACACTGCAGCGCTGTTGGGCGGCTTCAAGGGGGGTTCGGGGAACGCGAGAGCAAACCGGGGAAGGAGACCAGCTTCGCCGCGGTTTGCTCTCGCGTTCCCTGAACCCCGCTGCAAACCGCAGGGAAGGAGACCTGCTTGCACGGGGGTTCGGGGAACGCGAGAGCAAACCGGGGAAGGAGACCAGCTTCGCCGCGGTTTGCTCTCGCGTTCCCCGAACCCCGCTGCAAACCGCAGGGAAGGAGACCTGCTTGCTCGGGAGTTCGGGGAACGCGAGAGCAAACCGGGGAAGGAGATCTGCTTGATTACCAGAGGCTTCCTCAGGTATGCTGGGATACCTGCTTATTCCACGGAGGTCAAGAAAAGCGCTGGTAAGTGTCTACACTTGATTACCAGCGCTGGATCACCAGCGCTGGATCCTCTACACCCGAGACAAAACGGGAGTACGGCCAGCGCTGCAAACAGGGAGTTGCAGCGCTGGTGATGCCCTGCAGATGTGTACACCTCCTAAGTTGCAGCGCTGTAACCCCCTCACCAGCGCTGCAACTTTGTGATGTAGACAAGCCCTAAGTCAAGTGTTGGAAGGCTAGGTGTCATTCCTGAGTTTAGGCCCATTATACCAGACCTTCAGCTGGTGTAAATTAATGGAGAATCACTGATTACACCAGCTGAAGATCTGTCACTCTGTTTTTTCATTACATTACTTTCTTTTTTCTTTTAAAATAAAATACAATATTTTTAAGGGTTATATTTCAGTGTTCGTTTGACTATTTTGATTTATTCTTTATTTTCTAGGGTAACTATTCTCTGCAGCTCTTTTAGTTTGTTTTATTTATTTGAGTTCCAAGTATCACTTGTTCTTTTACTTAGGGAATCTGAGGTATCTGGTAAATAGCCGTTTGACTTGTAGGAATGGGCCATCATGTAGATTGAATTACTGGGTTGTGCATGAATGTAATGTTGTTATGTTATGGTTTTTCTTTGTTCTTTTAATGTATAGGAGAGAGATAAAGTTTGAATGGAGAAAATGATCACTGTTATTTGCAGCTTGAACAAAATGAAACCGGGATAAAGTTGGTAGGGTTAGCTGTTAATGGCTTAACATTTGGATTATGTCATAAACTATAGTACTACATTTCCATCTATCTCAAGCTCTTTAAATTTAACTTTATGAAATTAATACATAAAATCATACAAATAACTGGACTTTCCATATAAGTGTTATCACTTATTTTCTGTTTTACAGACCCTCCTCTACTTGAGAGTCATAATCTTGCTTTCAGTTCCTTTAAACTTAGGTGTACTCTTAAAAATTCATATCTAGGGAGAACATGAAAAATCTTGTCATACATATGCATAAACAAATATGCTGATGTAGGGTTCACTTTGAATCTTCTGGCGTCAATGGCAAAATATCCACTGACTTCAAAAATAACAGGATTCAGCCCATAAGGCAACAAAGTAAATAGTGTGAGAAACAGAGTTCAATTTTTTTGTTCAGTGATATAAATGATATTTGCTCAGTCATAGCTGACCTTTTCATGTTTGCTTTTTCAAACACACCTGTGCGTTATCTATTACTAACACACATTATTTCTTTCACTTGCACTCATCTAGCCCATTGTTTGAATAAATTAACTCATTTGGTTATGAATTTTCTGCACTGGCTGTTGTATAGAGCCAGATTCTGATCTCTTTTATACTCACTTTGGATAGTCCTTTACTCTTAACTGTTCCCTCTTAATTCAATGAGACCACTTGTGGAGTAATTGCCAGAGAACATGAGGAAGGGTATCAGAAACAGACCCATGGGAACTTCCTTGAAATTTTTAAAGAAGCCTCTTCTACGCTCAAGCTTTTTCTCAATTTACAGTGTCTTCCAGTTTTGATTAAGACCTGAGTGACTCTTAAAAATATTGTTAGATATTTAGATAGATATTTTTTAAATTTAGGTAGAATAAAATGTTATACTATTTCCTTTTTTGTATAGCTTAGTCATTGTTCACAATGAAAAATGATGTGGAAATATTAAGTACATTTTTCTTTGATGTTTAGAATATATATTTTGTAAGATAATCATAAAATCTTTGTTAATAACTATCACATTTAGAAATAATGAGTTTTTTCCACTTATGCAGATTAGTAATCACTATAGCATACTCTGCCCTGTATTTATGCATACTAAAATCATATATTTAATTGATTCTGCATATATGTCCATAAGTTCAACTGGGGATGTATGAAAAAGGTGTTTTGAGAGTTCTTCAAAAATGGAAACCTATAGTTTAAACACTGGACACCTTTCTTAGGCGCAGACTATAGCAAGGTGTACAGTTGGTGCTATTATAGAATCACAGGGTTAGAAGGGAGCACAAAGGTCATCTTATCTAACTTTCTGCCAAGATGCAGGATTTGTAGGGAATCCCCTCATATTGTTATAGCTGTGAGAGATTTCAGAGATCTACCTTGACAAGGACATAGCATGCCCACATGAATAACAACAGTGATAGAAAAAACTTGATGTATAATTAAACAACTTGGATGTTTTATGACACTTCTTTTTTTTTCAGAAATCAAAGGAGAATAGCAATAAAGCCAGCTTTCTAACACATTTCTTGGCAAACTGATTTTAAACAAGTAGATCAATTTTTGAACTGTCAGCAGCAATTTTATGTAACAAATCAATTCAGCATATAGCAATATTAGAGGTTAATTATAATAGCTATACTTTTTTTCCCTCACACGTTTGGGTTTTACGGTTTTAAGAAGAAACAAGAAACCAAACAAATGTTAAGGGACATAGTTACAAATCAGAGAAGAAAAAACAATACATGCTGATAGTTGACACACAATTGCTAAGAGTGTGAGAATTTGCAAGTCTGTTTTCTAGTCATTTTCCTATAATGGGGAGAGTCACTCATTCATATGATTGGGCTTATCTCTCTCATTTTCTAAAGGGCAAATTCAGGACATTCTCAGGAAGCCAACATTAGCACAGCCTAGGCAGGCATCTAATACAGGAGTACCTATTGCCTTGGACAGAAGCTGCTGCCTTCCTATATCTCTCAATGCTGCTATTTGTGCATAATGGAAATAGCAACATAAGCATATGTGGTGTTCACAACTTGTAAATCACAGCCCTAGCCATCTGCAATGGAATTATATTTTCACTCTTATTATATCACACGTTTGGTCATAAATGATAAAGCTGTAGGATTCATTGTTTTTGTGCCTTGATAGTATTTCTAATGATAGATGAGAGAACTTTTTGGTAGAAGCCAAGAGCCGCACATTTGTTTTGAGTTGTTTGTAGTACTTTAGCCACACCACTTAGTTACTAGTTAAAACATTCTTTCTAGCTTGCCAACAAAAAAAGAGCTCCCCTTCATAAGAACTTGTGGGTCTTACAGTAACTAAAATTCTGTGAATAGTGTGAAGTTTGACCTCTTAGAAATAACTTACAATATCTAAATATGTCTCTTCATAACACTAGAGATTGATGCCCTGGCCTTGAACAGTATCTAGTATGAGCTGCTTTCATGAATAAGAACCCAAATGACACTGATTCATTTAAATTATGGAACCTGGTTGAATGAACAGAAAACTATCATAACCTTATGATATTTCAAAATTTTCAGATTTGATCAGAGCTTGCAAGTTTGTTAAAAAAGATGACCGTTTTTCATGCTCTTAAAGGAACTATCTTGGTTACACATACACATGTGTAATATAGAAGGGAAAGTCTCTCATTTTTGATCAAAGGGAAAATGGAGAAGTGTGGTAAGACTGTATGTAATTTTTAATCTGGAAATCCTTGGGGAGCTGTTAAAAAAAATCTCATTTTATTATTATAAGTCAGCTATAATTCTGGAGCTCTTATAGGTGAAATGACAGTATAGAATGTATTCACAACAGGGATCAGCAAGAAAGCAAACATGACATGGATAGGACCATCCCTTAAGTCCAAAGAGTATACTGGTGAGGCTGTAGAAGCCAGAGATATATTGTAGCCTATGTCATGTCAAACATCCATACTCTACGGAAAGAAGTCCTGATGTGGTTACAGGTTTTATGACTATGAAAAGAAGGAACAGGTCTTGTCATAGTTAGAATATTTTGCTGGGGAAATTTCCAACCTTGGCAAAGCTTTTTCTCATAATCTAAGTTAGAAATGTTGAAGCAAATGACTTCAAAATGATTAAATTGTCAGGTAAAACTGCTGGTAGAACCATTGAAGTATGCAATTTGGTATTCTTTCCCACCTTTTTTTAGAATAATTCTTCCTTGAGTTAATCATAAAGATGAAATTCTGCAAATTTGAGGCTTTGGGAGTAGTTATACTGTATTGATATATTAAACAGTAAATGTAGAACTTAAGCCAAAGCTTACTGAAGTAAACAGGACTTTCTAGTTCTCAACTTTTTTCATTGACTTCAATAGGATTTGAATCAAGCCCTTAGTGAATGCCGTGACATCATATTGTATGAATCTTGTGTTATTTTGCAATATCTCTCATGGCTGTTCAAAACTGAACTAATACCTTCATTTTGAGTGTGCTTACCGCAAACCCTATTGTTGCCTCAAATTTCTAGTTTGGGTATAGCTGACAAAAGTGTGACAACATTAGTTGTTGATAGGCTTTGTTTGCATTAGCTCATCTCTAGCACTTGGTTATGATATCTCACTGAGAAAGAAACATGCCTACTGCTGTTTTCAGTGAAAAATACTTATTAAAAAGTGTCTGAATTTAATTTATATAAAAAGAAACTATTCTTCTGATAACCAAAAGTGGAACATTGATATTTGATTGGTTTGACTATCAACATGTTACCTTCCTCTGGTCCACACTGATTTTGCTAATCTCTTTTTTTTCTAAACTGTTTTTGAAAATATTCTCTGACACCAGATATTTCTTCTATTAATGTCTATGGAAGTTCAGTCCCTGATATCAATATGTAGCTTTTGTTTTAATTGACTTGATAATTCTATGTTAATTCACAGTGAGTCTTGCTTCTGTGTTGCTACAGTTTTAAGATCAACAGGGTGAAAATTAACCTTAGATTTGGAGGCTGTAGAAACACACAAAGAACAGAAACGGTGACCATCCATACACAATCACAGGAAGTCTTGTCGTTATTATCAGTTTTACTAGCAGATGACTAAGGTTACAATTACACACAAGTATACAGAACCTGAGAGAGCACATACAATAGCTACTGCTGTATTCATACTCATATACCCAAAGATGCTATTGAGTTTGGTGGATCTCTCAACAAGTGGTCATTGATAGAGGGGTGAATCTTACTGAGGTCTTCCCTTGTGGTCTTCCCACCCTGTCCATACCAGGGGACGCTTTTTATTATCCAGCTGTTATGACCACATCTAACACCTTATGAATATATGAGTGTTCCATCTCTCCTTTTCCTTATCTGTACTTCCATACCTCATACATTTTGAGGTATCCTACTTCTCAAAGGTTATTCTCTTTGTTTGTCTTCTTCTTATTAACATCTTATTAACGTTTATGTAAACATGTTCCCCTGGTAACCTGTGGTCAGAGCAGAACTTTCCAATGATGCCAGAATATTTTTAATACTGGGGAATAAATTTGTTTCAATAAACCTTTTAGAATTATTTTTGACAGGAAAAATGTGCATTCTGTTAGTCAAATCAATATGACCTCTCTAAGCAAAACTGGCTTTGAATTTTCTTTAGTATAGTAAAGTGAACTTTTGATCATTTCAATATTACATCGCATAGCTGCAGGTTACTTGTTCTATGTAAAATTGTTGAAAACAGAGGGAAAAAGCAGTTGTTTTGATTTTGACTTTGACAGGATCCAACCTCTATGCTTTGAAAACTGCTATGAGAACTTCACAGAGTACACAGAGCAGAGCTAAACTCTGAAAGTATCATCCTAGACCTACTTGCACTATTACTGTATTGAACTCAGTAATTCATGAAGGAAGTGAGGAACTCGCCTTCATTTGCATAGTGACTAGAAGATGGCTGTATTTTGGTTCCCAACTCTAATAAAATCACAATACTGTGTGTATAACATTTTTTAAAGTGTGCTATGCTAATTTCAGGAACCTAGAACACTCATATTTTTGATCCAAAGATAATTCATTATTCATTCTGCTGAAAAGAGAATAAGCATGTACCTAAATAATTAATTCTTGCTATGGTGATTCTGATAAGCATGCTATAAAAAATGACCTTCTTGCAATGTAGATTAGGCACATAGTTAAACAATGGACATGTCATTTATCAGCAAACAATTCTCACTTTATGTGAGGAAAGTTATTGGACTTATAAATGGTAACATGATTGTTGGTCTGAACATGATTGAGCAGCTTAGCAATGCACATAATTCTCATTATGCCAGAATGCTGTGAGCATCTTTTTGTTTTTGATCATGATTTCAAATGCCAAGATCCAGATGTACACAGAAAATGATATAGGGATAAATAATTATGGATAAGGAAAAGTTTTACTATGTTATTGAACAGTTCTGTTTGGTATTGTTAGGAAATCTTTTCTTGAACTCTCTGGATCTATAATATGTAAACATTAATTAATTTGTATATCCATTTGATTGGCTGTAAAAAGCTGTATTTCTTATCAATTCATTTCTGTGCAGTGTATGCACAGGGTAAGAATGAATTGCATCTGTGCTGTTTGTTGAAACCTACTGTTTACTTATTATCAGTACTGTGAGCTACTACCATTTTCCCTTTGGCTTCTAAGAGCTATGTTATTATACATAGGAACTTGGAGTGGATGAACGAAGGTGGTGGTTTAATAGGCAATATTTTTATAATACTTCATTTCATCCCAATGTTCTAAGAAAGAGTCAATTTGTTTCTCTCTCACATCTCCTGACTGCATTGCACATATCTCCATATCCCTTTTCCCCAGGCAGCATACATTTGTCAGGCTTTTTCTTCAGCAGAGGTGCCTAAGATATGCTTAGTATGAATATATCACACTCTTTTAAAAAGTGTTTCTTCAGTATTTTGTTTGTAGAACTACATCCTTGGCTACATGGCTGAAATTAGTGTTTTAATAAAATAAGTTGAAGGTCATCACCAGCTGAAAAATATATCTATTTTTAATTCTTATTTTAAATATTCAAATGCAAAAAAATGAAAAATCCATGTTTTCTTCAAAGAAAATGTTGAGAAATGAGTTATATCATAATAAATTGTTTAGACTTAAAATTCTTCCTTTTTTTAAACCATACTTAATTCATGATTATTGAGGCAAATGAATTAGGCACAAAAGTGAAACTATTTTTTTTTCCTAGCTTGTTTAAAGAGTTGTTAATTAATGCAAACAGTTTCTCTCCATATATCTCCCCCTCACTATTTTGACAGAAATGTTAGTCATTTATAATAGCTGGAGGACGAAAGACATTTGTTAATAACTTTAGTGCTTTTACATATAAAATTACAATGTGTTTTCAGCCCACATAACAGTTTTTTTTTTGACATCAGAACCATATTTGATCATCCTTACCTATCCTCCTGTCTAATCATTTTTTGTATCAGTGCATTCTGAGAAGGGCAGTTGTCCCTTACTGTCTCAACAAGGAATAGAATGTCTGCAGAATAGATGCACGGAGTACTATTGAGCAACGCACTGTGGGAAATTCTGCTCTAGAAAGAGGCGAAAGGAAGTAAAATTGGTCACACTTTATCAAAAAGTTTGGTTAGCGGGTCTTGATTGCACCACGAAGCACAAGTGTAATGAAATGGTTACTGGAAAAAGCCATAGGCCAGCCTGCGCCATGGCAGGGTTAAAATACTGCTAGGACCCTATTTGTTGTTCAGTGAGTCTTTCCACTGAATTCAATGGAAATTTGATCAAGCTCATAATGAAGCTCTGTACAATATACTCTGAATGGGGTATTATTCTGGCATCAAGCAGATAAACTTGATTTGTGGGTGACGCTTGAGAGAGCAGCATAACTTCCCTCACTGCTTCCCCCATGGAAGAGTGGCATACATACAAAGCCAATATAAATGGGTAACAATTGCAGGGGGAGAAGGAAACACCGCTACAACATATGAATCTCCATGTACATTGATTTTAACTTGTAAATGACTTCGGCTTAGCCATGTGTGTCTCCTTTTTCTTCTTGCTTTATTTAAACATCCAAGTGATAGCATTTTAGTTGCATGATTATTAACAGAAAGCAGATTTCAAAGTGTCATACAGAATATATGCATGAGCAGAATTTAGATGTGCATATGCTGGTATAATCAAGTATTCTATGAGTATAGGAACCCACAATTGTGCAACACAGCTCAACTTTTTAATATGTAACACTGAGTACTGAATACTACTGTACTAGCAAACCCATGGAGGTCAAACAGTAGAAATCATTTTTTTAAAATATATTTTAAATGAAATAGAATTAAAAATAGGTCTGTGTGAAGAAAACACAACATGCACACAAAGAAAGAGAGCTAAATTATCAGATAAGCTATTTCTTGTGGATCATTTGCTGAATTTTACAAGTAAAATTATATCCATGAGAACGGCATAAGGTCACTACAGCACGTTCTCCCATCCTATCTTCAGCTTTCAAGGTCTCAAAAATCCAGGCCTCGTGTTGTTTCTGCTGTAGGAAGGAAAATATAAATTGGAAACTTCCTAAAGAGAGAAACTGATTATTTTGTGAATGTTAAATTATGTGTGTGTGTGTATATATATATATATATATATATATATATAATCTCTACTAGTAGCCATATTATTCTATACAATTCTTATCTTTTTTAGAGTGAATGGATGTAAAATAGCTCTTACATATTCTGTCTCTCTTGGCCTCTTATGATTTATTTAATCCTGACTACAAAAAGGAGATTCAGCTCAGCCCACACTGTACCTAGAAGCAACTCAGGTGCAGCGTACTGTATTGTGTTGGGGGAGGAGAGGAGAGGATGGTGAGGAAATCAGGGAGACAACTGGGTCACCTAAATTTGCCAGTCGCAGCCACCAAGTGGAAGTGTAAAGTCCTTCCCTGCCTCCATATGGATACAGGAGAAGGTGCAGGGGAAAAATGCGGAAATCAAAACCACCTTTTCCTTAGCGATAACCCCTCCCCACTGTTACTGTCACGCCTCTCCTGTCCCCATTGAGATGAAGGAACACAATTTTCTCCCCCCAAATCATTTCTCCAGCTATAATCATTTGGTATAGTGCCAAATTCTGGAACAAACAAAACTCACCCCAAATGGGGGCATATATATGCCTCAGAAGAATCTCTATGGTACATCTATGCTCTGTATAGCAGAACAGACCAATGTCTGAATAAATGTACAACTACATCCTCATGTGCCTGTGAGGAGCAGGAATAATCTGTGTAGGGGACTACGGAAAGTGCCATCGTGTTTCTGAGATATATGCTTAAAAGAATGCAGAGAATATGTCTGAATTCTATACAGAAGTTTTCTAGAACTTTCTATCACTTGACAAAGGATAGATAACAGGATGGTAACCCAAGTGCAACCCGAATTTACAAATCAGAATGTACTTTGATTCTGCATGCTGGAATCAGATGCTCAGATATTGTGTTCACTCTCATTCTGCCCCTCATTGAAGCCCACTGAAGTTAATGGAACATTTTCTGCTCTGTTATGCTAGTTTAAATGTAAAATCTCTCCACAAAAGTTAGCATACATTGAGCTTTTAGTTCCTTTGCTCTGATTGCTTTAAATTGTGGTTGGTATTTTCCCACCAAAACCTCAAAAGTTAAAATGATGCTCAGACAAGACAACGAGGCTACTTTGTATGTACATTGGCTTAATTTAGAGTGGATTTGGGCCACCAACTTCAGTAGGTTTATGGGTTGTAAGTGAGTAAAGAATTTTCCATAGAATCTCAAACTGAGCTGGTCTAGGAGTGTAAAAGCTTCTATAAGTTCTCTGGCACCACACCAGTCCTTTGAATATGTACACACATCTTAGCAGTGGGGAGTTATTTTTGTGTGTTTGTGTGTGTGTGTGTGTGTGGTGGTGGTGGGAATGGAGAAGACTGATGATCCAGATTAGAACATACAATTCTGCAGGAACACCGATTACAGATAAAAGTAATTAATAGTTTCATAAAAAATCTGTATCCATTTATGCAGCTAGTAAATATATTAAATATAAGTTTGCATGTAAATAACAAGAAACTTATTTTAAAAGGAACTATTTTTTCTTGGTATCCGATACTCCTCACTGACACCATTTTACCTTGGTAGTCCGTTGACTGCCATGGGATCTTTTCTGATTCCTACTGGTGTTAATGAGAAGAGAAATCAATCCTTCTGGCTGGGGGTCTGACCAAGTAATATTGATAGCAATAACTTATATTATTCTGAAATATATTTCCAAAAAGTACTAGAGTGAAGACAACGGAAACTGCTAGTGTAATAGTGATTTGGCCATTTATCTGCCTAGCCTGAACCTTTTTTCCCCCTTTTGCGGTGGGTATTAAGGACTTGGTAGAGATTGCAATTGAAAAATGTTAAAGAAAGTGTAAATAAAGTGTTTTGACAATGCATTGAGTTCCTTTGTTCTGATTGCTGGTAAATTTTGTTTGGTAACTCCTGAAAAACCTCAGAGGGTAAGATGATAAAATTAACAGACAAAGTAACATGGTGAAGATATATGTCCAAGAACTATCATCATCAAAGGGAAGAAAAAGAAATATTTAAAACATTAGAAATGTTTTTCCCCCTTAAGCCAGTTATTAAATTCGATATAATTTAAAAGGACAGAATGAAGGTTATTCAAATTCTTTTGCAACTTTGTTTGTAGTTTTATTCAACGTTATTTTTTTCTCTCTTTAATTGCTTCTATAAATCTTTTGGAATATAACTTGTATTAGCTGATTCTTATGGCTACCCAAGTAGTTGATTCCATGAATTTAATTACTATGTGTGGAAACTCATCCTCACTTGAAGGACCAATACTGCAGCCCAAATAAAGGTTCTAGAAAGCCCTGAACATAGCAAAATAGGTAGAGTGTTGCTATACATATGATCAGGGTTCAGGGAAATATGCACACACTATTCTACACCTCTTGCTTCTGTGTGCAGTAGACAGGGCTGGCTCCAGGCACCAGCAAAGGAGGCAAGTGCTTGGGGTGGCCAATGGAGAGGGGTGGCACATCCGAGTCTTCGGTGGTGGGTCCCTCACTCCCTCCAGGCCCTAAATTAACCTCAGTGTTTTCTTTGTATATCACAGCCCCACACATACATACATAAAATAATAATGAAGACAGAGAAAGACAGAGTGATACTTTGAACACAAACATCTTTGTCAATACTGGAAATTCTCTCTGGAAATTAGTCTCCTTTATTTTGCTGTTTTTCCAACTCCCCTCCGCCCCCTGCTGCCCCGCAATGTGTAAATCACCTTTAGAAAGGTCAGCATTTACCAACAGTTATAACACTGCAGTGTCTCAGATACAGTGCATGTCAACTTTTTAATTATGACCACTGTCTATGTGAAACTAGAACTAAGAAACTTCCAGTATCTGTCTTTTCTATTTTCTATTTTTTGTAACTCATGGACTCTTTTACAATTATCTCTTTTCTCATATCTACAGCATAGAATGGCTAACCTTGACGGTCTATGAATTAGTATGGTTGCTGTTTTCTATATGTTATCCATTTTCATAATGCCTTTTTGTAAGTATGCCAGAAATGACTACAGTATTTCACATTTTGCATTCCTCTTTTCTATAGAAACAATGTACTCTGGCTTATATTCAATATTCCTATTTACATTTCCTATAATTTTGTTACTATCTTACTGCTGGTAAGCACTCTGCAAAGAAGTGTTAGTTTTATCTATTTCTATCCTCAGATCCCCTTCTTCTGTTCTGTATCTTGTAGTGTCTGTCTATGGCATGAAAAGTATATTCCCCATCTCTTTTCCTCTATCCTCATTAATTTTTCTATGTATAAGCCACTTATCTTCCCATGCTGTGTAAGTCATTCTGAATTTTATTGCCCTCCCTCTTTTCTCATGTCCCCTGCTAGTTCTGTATTACCAGCAAGTGTGATCATTTGCTGCATGGTCCCTCACACGCCTTTGACATGAAGGGTACAGAACTGGTTCTAATATTCCATCTATGTGGTAGTTCACTAGTGACTTCTTTTCTCTGGAATGCCTGGCTGTCATTAATTCTGTCTACAGTATCTAAATACCTTTTTATTTCTGTTTGAAGCACTAGGCAATCTATATATTGTATGATATGTACTGATTTTATATAATAGTATTCTGTTTAGTACTGGTTAAACTTTTTTTCCAAATTCCAGGTAATGGGAGCAGACTTTTTTTTTAAACTTGACCTAAAAAGATGTAATCATTATTGCAGTACCTCCTATTGGCCTCAAGTTAGACTGGAGCCACATTGTGCTGGGCACTGCACCAACACATAGTAAGAGACAGTCCTTGCTCTGAAGCGTTTACAATCTTAAATGGACAAATCAAAACTAGGAGACAAAACAGAGGTGTAGTGAGGAGAAATGACTCCCCCAAGGTTGTTGGCAGAGGTGGGAACAAAACCCACTCTTCCTGAGTCCCAGTCCATCCATTAGACCCAATGCCTCTCAATATTATCTGAAAACGTTTCACCCTCTGTCCTCCCCTTCAAAGCACAATTGCTACAAACTATCCAATCACTCCTGTGGCTTTCAAGAAACATGATATTAAGGGCCAAATCCTGGCAATGTAAAAATAGCCATCTCTTCTTACCCCTGTGTGGCTCCTTGCTCCTAAACTCTGGGTATGGTAGAAAAACGAGCTTTCTGCATAAACAAGTGGTATAGTGGAGATGCTGCAGATTACCAAAAGAAGTTGTTGAAAGAGTACGTATATCTGCCTTTCCCCTCCACGTGTGCCACTCTTGCCATCATATTGCACCTCTCTGTACTGTGCAGCAGATGGAATCATATGGTCCATAGTTCCCAGCGGGCTCTCTAGTGTTTCACAAAGCTGCTAAAATTAGAAACAAGTGTATTGTTAATCCGAGTGTGTACAGACTTACTACAATTAGCAGCATCAAACCATCTCGTGGAATACATTAAAAAGCAAAAAACAAGAGTGTTCTCATCACAGTTTCCTATAGTTGAAATAGATGTTTGTCTAGGGTACTTGAAATGTGAATCATATTTTCTGATATGTTTCTTTTCTGATAGTTTCTTTTAAAGTTTCAGATAAAGAAAGGACAGTACTTATTTTCTCTGGCAGTGTTAAAGATAATGTTGATGCAGAGCATTTAACCATTTGCAATGTAATTCTTTTGTGCTCTTTTGCTGAACGTGTCCTGGTGAAATTAGCAAGAGAACATCCAGCAAAAGACATCCTTTTTCTTACTTTAAATTTATGTTTTTAAAAGAGGGATTTTTAAAGACTTTTTAAAAAGTCTGTGAAAACAACACAGCACTATAAATAGTCAAGCACCTTTCCGTGCCATTAATTTTTGTCCCAGACTAATTAAAATTTGCAGGAGAAGTACATCACATATGTTGTGCTCTGAGCATTTTACCATTTAATTTATTTTCTCCTAAGGTTTTGTCAATCAGTATGAACTTCTTTCATGGCATTATAAAGCGATTGCTCACACTAAGGCTCACTGCCAAGAATTGTTAGAGAATCTTGCTATAGATGTGTGGGTTTTTTTTTTTAAACCTAGTTTTCAGTCTTTCAGAATCTGCTGTAAAGCTGACTCCATTCATTTTTTCCATTCAGAGAAACCGGGCAGGCAATCTTCAGATGCCAATGTCATTACATATTTTTTGTTGGAGATTCCATCAGGAGGTTCTTTATGATTACATTTGTCACCCTTCCCTTCCTCCATAACCTCTCTTGAACTTCTAACCTCAAAGGTCAAGAGTATCAAAATGTTCAGCCACCCCCAGCTCTGAGAATGTGTGTCTGGAACAACTATAATTCTTTTCCATGTGGCAACGTAATGGGGTGTGTGAACATATTAAAAGGCATTTTGTGTTATTTAAAATTGCAAATTATGTTTCTGCACTGAAGGGGGAAGGTGAAAGGAAACAACCTATTACTGTCTGACTGTAAAATTAATATTTCCACTTGATAAGAGACAGCACATTTTATTCAAACAGATACCCTGTTTCATGAAAGCAAGCTGCCATCTCCATCATTTGCCACTATACAAGCCTCTATCTTTTCTTTTGAATTTCTAGTTTAAAAATCTATTACTTTATCTAATAGTTACACTTTGTCATCTATCCAGGTTGATGGCTAATATGACCCTGCTGTCAAGATATGTTTCCCCATCAGACAGATACTTTTGTCTAGGGATTTAAGTCCCCTCACGACATCTCTGTTATTGCAAATAATTTGGATAGTCTCAGCCCATTAACAGTGTGTATATTAGCGCAGGTAAGCACTTTGTATACTGTATGAATGTGTGTCATCGCAGCATACCTTTTCTGAAAATATGGCAGTAGTCTGTATTACCCTGGTCACCCATTAATGGGAGCTAAAGTATCTACTGTAGGCAATTCTCTTTAATTTTGAGAGCATAAGTCAGTTAATTTTAGAGTTGGCAGAATTCAGTTTTTATATTTTTTTATAATTTTGATGGGTAATGTCCATATTTATTGTTAAACATTTTCTAAGTTTTATCCATTTAAATTTTAACTGTTGGGGGAAATTATGTGTATCAGACAATGTGGGGGTCAAACCATTGTTATTTAATAACAGTAGATATTGATATTCATAGAGTTAAAGCTTTACAGCTGTTAAAACACAAATTATCCACATCACATGTCAAAATATACAAAATAAAGATCCTAAATCAAATTCTAATAATTTCTCAGACAACTTTTTTCTTTGCCTATCTGTACATTTCTGTTATTGATGAAAATATTTTTTGTTGGTTTGTGTGTGTACAGTGAAATCAAAATTTATTGACATTTATCAATTAAAAATCTAATCCTTCCAAGCCTACTTAATCTCCATAAATATAAACACAGTATTACAAGAAACCAGGCTGCGGTGTGTCCAGATTTAATCTTAGGGATCACATTACCTAACAGGATGAATAAAAAGTATAGTAGTCTCTGCCTTCTAAGAGAAGCCAAGTTGCTTACACAATTTAAAAGGAACTGATGACACCATGTATGTGCATGGGCAATACTGCTGACAAGTCCAGACAGTGTTCTTTGTTTCCACTTTTAAAGGGACCGCTGCTGTTGAATCTGTCACCTGTTCATTAGTATAATGAAAACACAGTGTTTTCTATCCTGGGAGAATCCAAAAGGGAAGGAGAAACTAGAGTAGGGGATTTTTTTCTGGATCTTCTGCTGCATAATTGTTTCCACTGTAGATTCCAAATAGCACTAAAACTGTGACTTATTTGGAAGACAATGTTAATAATCTGAGGGATGTAATAATGCTTTGAGTAGCACTCTTTAAAAGGCAACCAAATGTTCTTCTTCCTTGTACAGGTAAAAATCTTTTGTGATAGGGCAACTCAACATGCGGGAGTGAATTTGGTTTTCAGATACAGGCATGAATTCCACTAGCATGTGTGCTCATTTGAAGGCAGACTTCAGTTCATGGTCTCAGTGGGAGAAAATTAGAGAACTTGGGACATTTAAGAAAACTGATTTTATGTTTGTTGAAGATTATAGTAAATAAAGTTAAAAGCTGTTGCATCCTGTGCACTACCAAACAAGCATAACTGCCAACTTGGGCTGAATCCTGTTTTCTCTTAGGTTAGTGACAAATATCCTCTCTCACTGCAGAGATATGCTTGCAAAAATTAATAATCTTATTAAAAACAAAACAAAATAAAGCCTCTTCTCAAAAGAGTAGATCTCAAATGATCTTATTACCATCTTCTCCTGTTATATTTACAATGCACAGAGGAATATACCTCAGATTGAGACAAGGAACCAGAAAAACTGAAATTGCTCTTAGTATAAGAGTGTATCTACTGGGGATCTGGGAAGTGGGAGGGCGGAAGCCCGCCCACTGCTAAAGGATCCTCCGCTAGCCAAAGGGGAGGACCCACAGGACCTCAGAACCCCACTGATTTCAGGGGACAACTAATAAAAGAACAGGGAAAGGAGTGCTGTCAAAGAGTCATAAGAAGGGAGCCTGATTGGAAGGAGCCTTTTCACTGTGCGCTGAAACTCTTACCTTCCAAGTATTATCACATTAAGGCCCAGCTCCAAACCCCATTCAAGTTAATGAAAAGACTCCCATTTACTTCAATGGGCTTTGTTTCAAGCCCTGACACATCATGCACTTGTCTTGAATATGATTATCTGTGTGACAGACTTGAATGTCACAAGAAGGGAAGGAGAGAGGGATAATTTACTACCAACGCAGTTTGAAATAAAGTTTAATGACTATTATAAATAGCTATAAATCATTTTAAAAGTTCATTTATACTACTAATAAATTTCCAATGGAGATCATTTTACTGCAATAGGGAAAATGCTTTTTACTTTAGCATGTAGCTCCACATAACCCTACACGCTGCCACAAGTATAGGCAAGGTCCAAGATTAGAATGGGGGATAACAGGTTCCCACTCCTCTGCTGCTAGTCAGTGAAAAAAAGAGTGGGAGGAATGATAAAGAAGGAACTTGACTTCACTTTCCCTTGCCCCCAGTTTGACCACAGGCATGTTGCCCAATAGCTGTAAGCTGTTAAAGAAAAAAAAAAGTCCCCTCCTAACTTTAATAAAATGCCCAACTGGAGAGGATTTTTTCATTTCAGAAGGCTTGCTCACAAATTAAGCTCTTTAGAGCCTTTAAAAAACTTCTCTACGCAACAAATTGTGTGATATTTCAATGTTCCTTATGCCAAACAAAAAACAGAAAAAACAACCAGAAAAGGATTAGTTCAGGGGAACCTAAAAAAACACGCCAAACCTCTGAGCCATTCCTTTTTCACTTTGCCCCTTCATTTTTATTGCTTCCTGACATGCAGTGATTTTCTTTTCTACCCCACTGTGCCTCTTCCTCTGAGGCTCCTAGGCCTTCACTGTTCACAGTAAGATTCCTCAGTGTTGTTGGCATCTCTAGTCCACTGAATATGTGGCATGCTGAGTTTCTAAAAGTGGAAGATGGCCTTTACTTTGAAAGGAGTCAACAAAAATGTAGTTCTGATCAAGGTTCTTTTGCATTACCAATGTTCTCTAATTGGTCTGAATGGGCCAGCTGCTAAGCAGCACCCTTAATCTACATTTTAATATACCCTAGTGTCTTGTAGATCACATCGGTAATTCCATTTTTTGCTTCTATATTTACTATTTTGAAAGCTATAATTCAAATTCATTTTTAAAAAGGAACTTTTAAAAGCCAAATTCCTCCCTCACATATGAACACAACTCTGTGAAATCAATAAGGGGAAGATGTGCATCCATATTGGAGTACAGAATTTGATCCCATACAGGTGACATTTTCATGTATATTATTAAAGATTTATTTATATTATGTATCTAGAATACAATAACTTTTTTCTTTTCATTTTTTGCTCCTGGTACACATTTTTCAACTCTGTAACAAGTCATAGAATATTGCACCTTATGAACTGGTTGGATGTGTTTTGTTTTGTCTTTGCCACCAACTTTAGTTCATATGAATAATTCACACCAGCCACAAAGGGGTCAAATTTCCCTAGAGTATAATGTAAGATTAATTGTGTAACTCCCACCCTGTGTTAATAGGATCTGTATATTCATTTTTTGTGCACTATATTGCAAGTTGCTTCCAGGTATCTAGATCCTATTTATTGTATAAAGCACTAAATTTTAACTGAGAGATTTCCTTACATCAACCCTGGAAGGAAACTTCTTCGTCGGCAAGGTGTTTTCAAATGAGAACACATACTCTTCTCCTTACACTTTTCATACCATCATATGTGGAGGTGGTGCTTAATAAATAACTTTCTCTCTCCTAATTCAATGTCACTACAGACTGTGAAATTTACCATGGAAAAGTTATGAGCAATATATCTTAATGAAGACTTTATTATTGAAATAGTAAGTGGAATATTCCCAGATGTGTGGAAAATTTTAGACCTGTTGGTGAGTACGGTATACAGGAAAGTTTGTAACAAAGAGATCTCTCCCTCTCTGCTCCAATGCACGCCCACTAATAGAAAAGATTAAAGCAGCAATATTTTTAAAATATATCTGACAGAGATGCCTGTGTTCAAAGTATCACCTTGTCTTTCTCCGTTTTCACTATTATTTTATGTATGTATGTGTGGGGCTGTGATATACAAAGAAAACTTTGAGATTAATTTAGGGCCTACTTTCTTGATAAGGCCTATTGCTGCTGTATATAGGATCTTTCTGTTCTTCAATTTTTGCTGTGAAAATAGCTATACTCTTAGTCATTTTAAAGTTATTATATTGTAAATAGCAGGTCTACCTAACCTTTTAAAAAAATATCATCAGAGACTCTTTTACATACAGGTTCTTTCTCTTTCCCCTGCCCTCCATCTTATCAGTGACTGTAGTGAAGTGAAGGCTATAAACCTCAATGGGCCAGCCTAAGACTGGCAGGATAACTGGCTGTTGATTTAGCTTGTCATTATCACTAGGGAATCTCCATCTGGCAGTTGCAGAATCTCTCTCTTACACATTTAAATGGAAATATCACACACAGGCAGATATGCACATGATCCACTGGCTGCTGCAGCTTTTCTCTGTCATATGTACCATCCAGTGTGCCATCAGGATCAGATTATCCAAGAACATGTTGTTGCTGCTACAGTCTTTACTATTATTCTATGACAACTGCTGGCCTTACGTGCAATTCCAGTCATTCACCACTTCAGGGAGACAGCACTTTTAAATACCAAAGGCTGACACTCCTCCTTTCCTTATAACCCTCCTAGCAGGGGAATTGAAAAGATTGTGCTACTGATATAGTTTAAAGGACCATGCCAAGTACTTTTTTTTTCCCCCTTTAGGATTTAATTATATTTACCCTTTGTTATTTATAATGCCTTCTTAGAAGCTTGCAAAGATAATTTATCTCCTTGCCAATATTGTCCTTTCGCATATTGCAAACACAGATCTTTTTTCTTCTCCTGTTTCTGAGAGACTACAAGTCAACAATGATTTTTTATTGCTTTTCTCCCTTGTTTGTGCATCAATGGTGTCATTGTCTGCATAGCTTTGGGGTTAGAGTCTGAACTTTTGCTTCTATTGCTGACTGTGCAGTTGTGGAGCATGAAATGCTTTGGTTCTACATAACTTTTTAATTTTTCAGCATCAGGGCAGCAGATTTTAAAGAAACCAAAAGTCAACTGCAGAGTAATAAGAGATGGGCAGGGGGAGGACCTGACAGGACGTGAGGGTACTCAGATGGGGTTGACACCCAGTCCTCACTGCTGCTTCATTAAAAAAGAAGGGGAAATGACAGAGGAGGAGCCCTTTTCTCCTAACTTTTTGGATAGACAACTCCTAATTTTTGGATAGGCATGTTGTTCAACAGCTGTGTGTTGCCACATTACTGGTGTCAGTATTTATCATGTCCAGTGTTATATGTCAGTGGGGCTTACTTTCTTCTCTTTTTACATAGACAAAAATAAAAATTCTTACTAGATCAAAGATACAAGCAAAACCCTTTAAATGAGAATGCTTCAATTAGCTGACATTTCTTCCTCCTCCTGTCTCTTCCAAATTACTATGTGAGACTCTTACACCTATTTCTTCACATTTTAGGCAGGACTTGTATGAATATCATTTTTTCCAGAAGCTGAAATTAGCTTCTTAATACTGTTACTGGCCCACGAATATTTTGCAGATAACTTTGTTTTATTTCGTTGCTACTGTGTGTATATATATCTAAATTCTGTTACCTTAATTTACAAGATTTAAAAAACACTTTCTGATTGATTGTTTTCAGTGTAAACAGTGTGTTCCTTTAGACCAATGATACAGCAGATGGGAGTGCTCCCATATATTAAGGTATGTCTACACTGCACACTCCTTTCAGTAGCACGTACAGTATATATGCTACACTTCCCCCTAGAATGGGTACAAATAGCAGTGTAGATGGTGAGGCACTGCTTAGCTTAGTAAAGACCCCTCTGAACCCTGTGGTTTGCACCCAGTTGTATACACTTACGACTGTCTGCTCTCCCAAGCAGTGCCTTCCTAATCTACAACATTATTTTTATCAGAGTCTCCCAGCTGCTGGAGTCTTTCCCCACTTCAGGGAAAAGCCAGATCCATTCCCATTTCAGTGAAATACTCTTGTAGTGGGGAAAGGCTCAGGCAGGAGGAGGCAGCAGAAAGAGGCTCTGGCAGCTCCCGCTCTCCTCCCCCACCCCCTCCGTTGGGCTCCTCTTATAGACTTATGATCATAACTGAAAGCACAATACTAAAGAGCAGTGCAGGGTCCAGGCTTTCTGACAGAGACGGGACTGGGTTGCATGTTACCAGGGCAGTTGAAAAGCGGCTGGCAATCTAGTAGGATGACCATGGAATGATAGAATTGAGAAACCTTCAGCATATGATGCTGCACCTGCCCGTGGAGGCATTGTAAACCCTTCCCAAATCACCCTGCAGCCAGTTGCACAGTGGGATAGCAATCCACAGCACACTGCGCTCTGTGTCGATGCAAGAGCTGCTAGTGTGAATGTGCTCCACTGACACAAGGAGCATATTGTGGACATACAACAGTGGTTTAATGACAGTGGTGGCTGTACATTGTGTCAACAAAACTCTGTAGTGTAGACAAGGCCTTAATTTTGCCTTACTCAGACTGCCTGTCTAAGGAATTCAGTGGTATCCTTTAAAGGGCTGCAGCAAATTATTTCCTTCCACAGGAGCAAGAGCAGTGCAGAGAAGGAATCTCTCGGCCACACAGGACCGCCTGATGGGGGGGAAGGCGGGGGTGGCAAGTGGGGCAATTTGCCCCAGGCCCTGCAGGGGCCCCCATGAGAATATAGTATTCTATAGTATTGCAACTTTTTTTTATGGAAGGGGCCCCCAAAATTGCTTTGCCCCAGGCCCCCTGAATCCTCTGGGCAGCCCTGGGGCCACAGTTCTTCCTCAGCTGTATATTATCCCTTCCATGAGTTTAGAGCCCAAACTCTATCTAGTCCAGGAATCAGCAACCTTTCAGAAGTGATGTCTTCATTTATTCACTCTAATTTAAGGTTTTGTGTGCCAGTAATACATTGTAACATTTTTAGAAGGTCTCTTTCTATAAGACTATAAGATATAACTAAACTATTGTTGTATGTAAAGTAAATAAAGTTTTAAAAATGTTTAAGAAGCTCCATTTACAATTAAATTAAAATGCAGAGCTCTCCAGACCGGTGGCCAGGACCCAGGCAGTGTGAGTGCCACTGAAAATCAGCTTGGGTGCTGTCTTTGGCACACGTGCCATAGGTTGCCTACCTCGATCTAGACCTTAGTTTGTAAGCTCATTGTGGAGTGACTTTCCCTTTTATTGTATCTTGTACAGTGTAGGACATACTGTCATCAGTTTGTGATGATAAATCATAGTGAAAAGGACTTAAACAAAATACAGCTGGGAAATGGCTTTCAAAACTCCCCGAGGAAATTGTTTCTCAGCCTTTATAATACCAAGGACCAGCTGGCTGCCTTCCTAAAATGTTTCAGGGAGATCGCAGGCACTGGTGCCAATCCATGGACTTGTACTTGACAAACACTGCCCTAGGAGATATTGAGGATGCAGGACTAAAAATACCCACAAGGTAAGTCATTAGGAGATAGAAAATTTAGTCCTGTATTTTCAAGTGACTTGAGTGCTGCAAGTTTTGGACACCCAATTTGAGACACTTTAAAGGGACCTCATTTTCAGAAAGTGATGAGCAACAGCCCTCTAAAAATCAAGACTCTGTAAGATGTCTCAAGTTGCAACCCCAAAACTGAGGAAGGACAGTAACGAGTTTACCAAGAGTAGCTCTAGCTCCTGTCTCCTAATCTAACATCTGATATGAGGGAAATCTCTGTATTTCTAGGTCCAAGGCCTTCCTTCTCAAGTCACTTCCTGCCAGGGTGTAGGGGAAAAAATCTGACAGCACTGCTACCAGACTATTTACAAAGGCGGAGGGACAGACTTCGCCAGCCCATCTGGAAGAGGGTAGATCCATATACTAAATTGGCAGATGACTCTTTCCATGGATACGAGACCAAAGAGAAGAGATCTGTGTCCCTGAGTAGCTGTCTTATCATGGGCACAGATCAATAACTATTAGATCAGCAGTTTTCAAACTTTTTCAGTTGAGCTCCCCCTTTGAGTTTGGTTGTGCATCCCTCCCCAGCCCAACCGAAAATAGACACATACAAAAGTATGTTTGATAGCTTTTTCATAAATCTAACAGAAACCTTAACGTTAATTAAATTACCTACAACTGTAAGTTTCAAATAGACAGATACTTACCAATGGCACAGCCATGGCTTCCTCAGCAGTGGACTGCTTCTGCCTTGCAGCCAGGCTGCACCGCCAGGGCAGGGGCAATACTGTCCTCTGACCCTTCCCCCTTGGTTTTCAGGGTGTGGAAAGGCACATGAGATGGTCTTTGGGAGCAGAGCCACTGCTGGGCATGGAGGGTGCTGGGAGCAGAAATCAGCATGGCTGCGATGGATGTTGACACTGACCAATAGGCTAGGTGACCCACTGAGGTGAGTCAGGGGAGTGGAGATGGGGCTCCCTTCCCATCCGCTGTGGGGGCTGGCCTGAGCTGCTTGGCATAAACACTCACCTGTCCCCCTGAACATTCCTCCATGCACCCCTAGTGGGGCATGCCCCACACTTTAGAAACCTCTGTGTGAGATGAAGAAAGTCTCAGTGGAAAAGTGGTTTGCTAATACTATGCCAAATCCCACAAATGTTTAAGATGTACAGAAGGCACAAAGCAGTAAATGCTTACAGATTTCAGTTAGCATTCCCAGCAAGAGAATAAAAGCAAGCTACAAAATTTGCCTTGAGGTTTTTTTCTCTGCATCTCTATGAAGTACATTAGCAGTATTGTCTGTGAGTATTTGAGTATTTTTTTTCTGCTCATTAAGGATCCTATACTGCCCGCATGTCATGTGCATAACTTCATTGACATTGTTCAGATTAAGGGCAATATATTGCCGTTTGGATGGGGAGCCAAGAAATATGAAAAGTCATTAACTTATAATGCTTGCAGTTTGTATATTACCAGAGGCACTATCAGGATAGTTTAGATTGTGCTGTATTAGTCTGGAGCAGCTGTTTTAGATCATTTAAGTGAGGAACATCAGTTGGTAATGGTAAGAATGCCATTTTCATTGGAGATGGGTATGCTGTTTTTTGTTATATTTGCTCTAATAACTATTATGATTAACTAGGGAAATTTTTATTTTTAAATTCCCTTCATTTTTATGAAGGATAGGTGAAGAGTTAGGATCCACAGATGAACATCTTATGATGAAATAATGTTAAATAATGTAATAGTTAATGAGATTTTTCTTGATGATGCAAGTAGGAAAATACTGGGCAAAAATTAAAATTCAGATCCTAATTAACAGCATATGAAATATACATATTTGCTTAATTTCATGTCAGTTGCATTGTCATCATGAGTTCTCTTATGATTGATTTTTCATTTTAAGAATATTACAGTGCAAGTCTTTAACAACAAGACAAGCTGTTTGCTCCATCAGATATCAGAAGATTAGGGTTGGAAGGGATCTCAGAAGGTCATCTAGTCCAACCCCCTGCTCAAATCAGGACCAACCCCCAAGCAGATTTTTACCCCAGTTCCCTATATGGCCCCCTCAAGGACTGAATTCACAACTCTGGGTTTAGCAGGCCAATGCTCAAACCACTGAGCTATCCCTCCCCCCCAGCTGTGGCTGGATATGATAGCTGTGACTGGATACTGATAGCACTGATAGATTTGGTCTAGGAAATTCAAGCATTGTGAAAGACTGCCCATATTGTTCTACCAGAGCATCTGTGTCACAATCTGAGAAATACCTTCCTGTCTTGGTCCTGACATCTCCCCAGCCAATCTCTAAACTGTATCAAATAATATGTGGAGTCCAGTGTGGGACACTCAGACTAAACAAGAATTTAACTTTGGTCTCCACAGATGGAAGGTTAGTGCATTAAATACTTAGGATTTGATTCTCCATTGCCTTGCAACTTGTGCAGACAACTACATTCATGCAAAGTGCATGTAACATAATGGTAGCTTTTTACCTCATTTGGCTGTCTTGCTGTGCACATATGTAAATGACTGTGCAAGATGCCAAACAGATTTCTCATAGGATCATCAAAAAACAGCACCTGTGCTGCACTTTCAAATCTCTATAAGTGGGACAGTGAACATTTTCACATAAGAAGTTTAAAAAAACCCAAACAAATAAAATCCAGTACAGTACATTAAACCATTAACCTGTTTTTACTCTGATATAGTTCAGGAGGAAAAAAACACATTGACTTTTCATAATCTAGCAATCTTTAAGGCTCTTCATGGTTTGTGTGAGATCTGATGTAGGAGTATATTAGCCTTCACTGTCCTTTTGCAGACTGGCATTAGAACACAAAATTGACAACACATGATTAATAACTAAAAGCTGTTTACTTAGAGTTTTAATATTCTGATGGAAGATTTGAAGTGTGATAAGAATGTTTCTATGTAGAGTGCAGAAAGTTTGCATGAACTAATTAGTTTATTCTCTCATTTGTGAATATCAAAGGATACACAGGTGTCTTGACCCTTTTTCATCATTTCCCTGAAGTCTGAAAAAAAACCATAATGTTACACTTTCTTGGCAAGGTCTTTGAAAAGGATTTATATTATGCTGTAGCTATTTGTACATTTAATTAAATCTTCCTGTCAACAGTATTGAAAAATCTTATTTATTGATAAGGGCAGCAAGGATAAAGTTAGGGAAGTAATTACCATTCAAGTCATTTTATTCTCCTACCACAAATATTGAATAGCATGAACATTTTAGTATAGCTTCTCTTTTTTCTTAGCTTAATTAAAAGTCACTCATTTGAGCAAGATTTGTCAGATTCAGTAATTAAACATTCATTAAGTAGTAATGTACCTGGTAATGACTGATTTTTTTTCTCTGACATGGAAAAGGGGTTTTGTGCTGTATTCTATTCTTGCTAGTTTCATAGCTGTCTCATCAGTTTGCTTATGTCATAATACATATGTTGTTGTTTTGCTTCTTACATCTAGTAGGTCAGTGAAGGTAGGTTTTCTGACTCACCCAGTGGTGCTTTTATCTCTCTTTCTTGCCAGAGCAGTTCTTGACTGATACTTATGTTCTGAGTAGTGCCAACCTTAAACATTAAAATAATAAATAGACCCAAATATCATGCAATTGGCTTCAAATTCTTGAGATTTTAAAAATAATAAATTTGGATTTTTTCCTTAGTCACAGATTTTAAGGCCAAAAGGGATCGTTAGATTATCTAGTCTGATCTGTATATCACAGGCTATAGAATTTCATGTAGTTATTTCTATATTGATCCCAAACATGTGTTTGACTAAAGCATAGAACCTTCAAGAATCTTGTCCAGTTTTTTATTTGCCTTTGATTTTTGAACCTTTGTCATTCACATTTTCAAGCTTTTCTTTGCAGGTGTATGGGTTAGAAATATTTTTATTTGTAAATCAAAGCTAAGAGTCTCACTGCAAGAGCTGAACTTCACAAAAAAACATCAAATATCTTAATACTTACTGTAAAACTTGGAGGATAGGTCCACCAATGGCTATTAGCCAGGGTTGGTAGGGATGGTGTCCCTAGCCTCTGTTTGCAAGAAACTGGGATGAGCGAGAGGGGATGGATCATTTGATGATTACCTGTTCTGTTCATTCCCTCTGGGGTGCCTAGCATTGACCACTGTAGTAAGACAGGATACAGGGCTATGTGGAACTTTGGTCTGATCTATTATGGAGAGAAGCAAGTGGGAAAAGAGGGCTTGCAGGGGAAGGAGTGGTTCAGGAGCAGGGCCTCAGAGAGAAAGAGAGGCGCAGGAGCGGGACCTTGTGGGAAAGAGGTGGTTCGGGTGGTGCGGGGCCACAGTTCAAGCACTGGTGTCCCCCCACTTTTAGGAAGCTTTTGCTGTTCCTGTACTCTTATGTTCTTATGTAAAATCATGAGACAAAGAAAAACTTTTCCCCCTAATTATTTTAATGCAAATTATTGTAGGTAAAGGGTACCATTTTCAAAAAACCTGAAGTGGTTGAGGACTCTAAATCCCATTATTTGCAATGAGACTTAGGCTCCTAAGTCTCACACATGTTTTTATGAAAATTTTACCTTTTAGCTTTATTAAAAAGTAATATTAAAGACTAAAAACTATGGACAGAATTCTCCCCTTTGATCATTAAGGTGGATCTCAGATCCTATATTCTGAGATACTCCCATGGATAGCAATCCAGAAAGCATGGGGAGATGTGTGCATATAGGGAAAGTTGAATACTGGAATTGTGAATATTGCCCTATATGCTAATATTGTTGAACATCAGAAGTACTACAAGATATGCTGTGCACTGAACAACTTTTTCCAGTAGCTATATTTCCTTATATGCTTAAATATAAGTATGTATTTTAGTACAAGTATGTGTGAGATAATTTATTGAGAGATGAGACAGTGCAGTCGTACACAGCAAGAGTCTTCTGTACCGCTTTCTGAGTAATTTAACGAATGAGTCTTTTTTCTGTAATCATTGTAGGCAATTCAACTTCTGTCTGTCTGTATGTATGTATGTGAATAGGTGGATTCAAGATGTAAATGCAGTGGTATTATAGATATATGCAGAGAGAGACAGACAGACAGACAGACAAATACATTCTTGCAGCATTATATATAGGGTTTTTATGGCCTTTGGCAAACAGGGAAATGTCTGACCTTCTCTCCTAACCCTGCACTCATTTCATCACTGATCATTTGGCTTCCCCTAATGTTTTGTTTACCCCAGGCAAGATTCTGCTCCGTTCGTGTGACACTCACCCTTGCTCGTATGCCATTGTGACTGCTGCCGTCAATTACCCATTATAAGTAAATCCAGTAAAATTAAATAATTCTAATCTTGTGAAAGAATGTGGATCTGTATTCCTTAAAAGATTGGAACATTCCATCTTTCACTGTGCCTAACAGATCTAGTTATAGTCTATAATTCTTCTTCGAGTGATTGCTCACATCCATTCCAGTTAGGTGTGCGCGCCGCGCGTGCACGTTCGTCGGAAACTTTTTACCCTAGCAACTCCAGTGGGCCGGCAGGTCGCCCCCTGGAGTGGCGCCGCCATGGCGCCCAATATATATCCCTGCCGGCCCACCCGCTCCTCAGTTCCTTCTTACCGCCGTGTCGGTCGTTGGAACTGTGGAGCGCGGCATAGCTGTCCTCCACGTCCCTAGCTCTCCTTGTTTTTCTATCGTTATCTCTATTGTAGTTGTTAATTAGACTGTTAAGTTAGATAGTAGTAGTTAAGTGTTAAGTAGTTGTAAATAGTTTTTCGCCGGGGGCTTAGCCCTTCCCGGCACCCGGCACCGGGCTCATGCCTGGTTCGCCGGGCTTCAAGCAGTGTGCGGCCTGCAAGAAGCCTATGCCCACCAGCGACCCCCACGACGCGTGCCTGAAGTGCCTGGGGGAATCGCATAGATCCGACAAGTGCCGCATCTGCAAGGCTTTTAAGCCAAGGACTAAGAAGGAGAGGGATCAAAGGCTCCGGACTCTCCTCATGGAGGCGGCACTTGACCCGGCGGCTTCGCAGGCCGTGATCTCGGCGCCGGCACCGGATCGCACCGGCACCGAGAAGACTCCCCGGCACCGACCTTCTCCGGCACCGGGGACAGAGCCTAGGCCGTCGAAGTCCATTACTCCGGCCAGGCACACCCGAGTGGAGCGCCCGGCCTCAGCATCGGCCGCGGCGCCGCCGGCACCGTCGACTCCGGGCCCGGCGGGTCCGTCGAGTCCGGTGCCGCCAAGCTCCCCCATGACATCTGGGGTCGAGATAGTGGTGCCATCTACACCAGAGACCTTCGCCTCGGCACGGGACCTCATAGCCATGACCGAGCCCACTCAGCTACCACCCCCGGTACCTCCGGTGCGGGTCGTGTCCAGAGGCAAGCCTATGATGTCGGCACCGTCCCGGGACTCTCGTTCTCGCTCCAGGTCCCGACGTCACGGTCGCTCCAGATCCCGCCGCCGCTCGCAGTCCCGGCACCGCTCCCCTCAGCGGTACCGGTCGCACTCGCGGCGCCGGTCGACACCGAGACGATCGCGGTCAGACTCCAGCCGTCGTTACCGGCACCGCGAGTCCAGGAGCCGATCCAGACGTTCGCCGCACCGGTCGACCTCCCGGCGCCGAGCTGGTGGCAGGTCCCGGTCCCGGTCGACCTCCCGGTACCGAACCGGTGGCAGGTCCCGATCCCGGCACCGAAGCGGCGCCCGGTACCGATCCAGATCCCGGCACCGTGGCAGAACTCGGTCCCGCTCCCGGCACCGTTACGACTCCCGGCACCGATCCCCGGCACCGAGACGATCGCCCGTGCCGGCCCGCGCGGACCCTTACCATCCAGGGTCCGCCCCGCCATGGCCCTCTAGGCAGCCGTCCGTGTCTTCGCTGGCGGACAGTGGGTACGCGCTGGGCACCGACCGGCAGGCGGCGCTGTTCAGCGAGCCTCCACAGCAGGACCCAGCCCCACAGCAATGGGGTTTCTGGACACCCTGGGCATATCATCAGGCCCAGGGCCCCCAACAGCTCCCTGCTAGGCCGGCGACTGCGGAGCGCAGGGCACCTGAGGCCTCGTTGTCTCGCCCCCCTCCCTCCCCGGATGGGGAGGAAGGATCCAAGCACCAGGACTCCACTTTGGCTCCTGAGGCAGAGGCGAGGGCCGAGGGAGACCCCCCTTTAGACACCCTCTTGCCGGGGGTCTCCTCATCTTCTTCCCCTGATGAAGCGGTGGCTGGGACCTCCTCCAACAGCCCCCCCCCGCTGGACCTCAGGGTGCACCAGGACCTCCTCCGGCGAGTAGCCCAAAACCTGAGTCTACAAGCCGAGGAGGTCTCGGAGGTAGAGGACCCTATTGTCACCATCCTCTCGGCAGACGCTCCCACCAGGGTCGCCCTGCCGTTCATACGGACCATCCAGGCCAACGCCAACACCATCTGGCAGTCTCCGGCCTCCATTCCTCCCACTGCGAAGGGCGTCGAGAGGAAGTACATGGCTCCTTCTAAGGGCTACGAGTACCTCCACGTACACCCGACTCCGTGTTCCCTGGTGGTCCAATCCGTCAATGATAAAGAGCGTCATGGTCAGGAGGCTCCAGCCCCCAAATCCAGGGAGGCCAGGCGGATGGATCTCCTCGGCCGTAAGGTGTACTCGGCTGGGGCGCTGCAACTCAGGGTCTCCAACCAACAGGCCCTGTTAAGCAGATACGCCTTTAACTCCTGGGTGGCAGCAGACAAATTCAAGGAGCTGTTGCCACAAGATGCTCGTCAGGAGTTTGCGGCCATCTTAGAGGAAGGTAAGAAGGTCGCACGCACGTCCTTGCAAGCCTCTCTGGACGCTGCGGATTCGGCTGCCCGTACCCTCGCGTCGGGTGTAACAATGCGTCGCCTCTCCTGGCTGCAGGTTTCCGGCCTTCCGCCGGAGCTCCAGCACACAATACAGGACCTTCCTTTTGAAGGCCAAGGGCTGTTCTCGGACAAGACAGACCCTAGACTCAAGAGTCTAAAAGACAACCGAGTCATCATGAGGTCACTGGGGATGCACACTCCAGTGACGCAACGCAGACCCTTCCGGCCGCAGCAACAGCAACAACAGCGCAGGCCGTATCTCCAGTTCCGCCAGCGGCAGGACCTTAACAGGCGCCGCGGCAGGAACGGAAGGCGCAGGCACTCGGGGAACCAAGGGGGCCAAAACCAAGGCTCCTCTAAGCCCCCGCCTGGTCCCAAGCCTTCATTTTGAAGGTGCGCCCGAGGGCGCAGTAACAGTTTCCCCATTGGATCCTTTCCCCCCGTTTTCCAACCGCCTTTCTTTTTTCCTCCCGGCGTGGTCCCTAATAACATCGGACCGCTGGGTCTTACGCACGGTGCAGTCGGGATACCGCCTGCAGTTTGTTTCATTTCCTCCTCCCCGCCCCCCTTCCTCGTCCCTCTTCAGGGACCCCTCTCACGAGCAATTCCTTCGGCAGGAGGTGCAGACGCTCCTCGGCAAAGGAGCTATAGAGGCGGTGCCGGAGAACGAGAAAGGCAAGGGGTTTTATTCCCGCTACTTTCTGATCCCCAAGGCCAAGGGAGGCCTCAGGCCCATCCTCGACCTGCGAGAGCTCAACAAGTACCTGGTGAAGTTGAAGTTCCGCATGGTTTCCTTGGGGACCATTATCCCATCCCTGGATCCGGGAGACTGGTACGCCGCCCTCGACATGCAGGACGCGTATTTTCACATTGCTATCTGGCCACCCCACAGACGTTTCCTTCGCTTCCTTGTGGGGTCTCTGCATTACCAATTTGCAGTCCTCCCATTTGGCTTGTCCACGGCCCCGAGAGTGTTTACGAAATGCATGGCAGTTGTTGTGGCGCAGCTTCGGCGCAGTCGTATCCACGTGTTCCCGTATCTGGACGATTGGTTGATTCGAGGCACGTCGCACCAACAAGTCTGCAGCCATGTCCGTGTGATCACCGACATGTTCGCCGCTCTGGGCCTCTTGGTGAACACAGACAAGTCCACCCTGGCCCCCACACAAAGGGTGGAATTCATCGGGGCCGTCCTGGACGCCACTGTGGGCAGGGCCTTGCTGCCATTGCAGCGGTTCCAGGCCTTGTCGGCCATCGTGCAACGGCTACAGACAGCCCCCTTGACGTCAGTGAGGACGTGTCTAACCCTGTTAGGCCACATGGCGGCCTGTACTTTCGTGACCAATTACGCTCGGCTCCGCATGAGGCCACTCCAGCTGTGGCTCATCGGTCATTACAGGCCGACAAGACAGCCACTAGATATGTTAATCACGATCCCCCAGGGGGTCTTAGATTCTCTCGACTGGTGGCTGGACCAGTCAGTGTTGTGTGCGGGTCTCCCCTTCCACCCATCTCAGCCCTCGGTGTCCCTAACAACAGATGCCTCAGATCTCGGCTGGGGGGCCCACGCAGGGACCCTGAGGACGCAGGGCCTGTGGTCCCAGGAGGAGGTGCGGCTACACATCAACATGCGGGAGTTGAGAGCGGTCCGTCTTGCTTGTCAAACGTTCTGTCATCAGCTCCAGGGTCGTTGTGTCGCGGTGTTCACCGACAACACGACGACCATGTATTATATCAACAAGCAGGGCGGCACCAGATCCTCCTCCCTGTGCCACGAGGCGATACGACTCTGGGACTTTTGTGTAGCCCACTCCATTCACCTCATGGCTTCCTTCCTCCCCGGAGTACGGAACACGCTGGCGGATCGATTGAGCAGATCCTTCCTGTCACACGAGTGGTCCCTCCGCCCAGACGTCGCCCTCTCCATCTTCCGGAGGTGGGGTTATCCCCGGGTGGACCTCTTCGCGTCCAAAGGGAACAGGAAGTGCCAAACGTTCTGCTCCTTTCAGGGCAGGGAGCCCGGGTCGATAGCGGATGCCTTCCTCATCCAGTGGTCGACCCACCTGTACTATGCGTTTCCCCCATTCCCGTTGGTCCACAGGGTCCTTCTGAAGGTGCGCAGGGACAGGGCTCACGTGATCATGGTAGCCCCGGCATGGCCCAGACAGCACTGGTACCCCATGCTGCTGGACCTGTCCATAGCCGACCCAGTTCCCCTGCCCCTTCATCCGGACCTGATTACCCAGGAGCACGGGACCCTCTGTCACCCGGACCTGCAGTCGCTGCACCTAGCGGCGTGGCTCCTGCGTGGCTGACTGGCTCTGAGCTGCGCTGTTCCACGCCGGTGAGGGAGGTGCTCTTGGGCAGCAGGAAGCCGTCCACAAGAGCGACATATTTGGCCAAATGGAAGCGCTTCTCCTTTTGGTGCGTAGAGAAAAATCTCCGCCCTATGGAAGTTTCAGTAGCCGACATCTTAGACTACATTTGGTCCCTCAAAGGGCAAGGTCTGGCCATATCGTCGTTACGAGTCCACCTAGCAGCTATCTCCACCTTTCACCCGGGTGCGGATGGTCGCTCTGTTTTTTCCCACCCGACGGTGTCTAGATTCCTTAAGGGGCTGGAACGTTTATACCCTAACGTCCGTCCCCCTGCTCCAACCTGGGATCTTAACCTGGTGTTGTCCCGGCTCATGGGGCCCCCCTTTGAGCCGTTAGCTACTTGCTCCCTGCTTTACCTCTCTTGGAAGACGGCCTTTCTAGTAGCTATCACCTCAGCTAGACGGGTGTCGGAACTCCGGGCTCTTGTGGTAGACCCCCCATATACGGTCTTCCACAAGGACAAGGTGCAGCTGAGACCACACCCTGCTTTTCTCCCCAAGGTGGTCTCAGCCTTCCACGTCAACCAAGAGATATTCCTCCCGGTTTTTTTCCCGAAACCTCACTCCTCAGGCAGGGAGCAGCAGCTCCACTCGCTTGATGTCCGTAGGGCTCTCGCGTTCTACGTGGAGAGGACTAAGCCCTTCCGCAAATCCCCCAGCTTTTCGTGGCAGTAGCGGACCGCATGAAAGGGCTTCCTATCTCCTCCCAGAGGTTATCCTCTTGGGTAACGTCCTGCATCAGGACCTGCTATGACTTGGCCCACGTCCCTACGGGCCGTGTGACTGCGCATTCTACCAGGGCGCAGGCGTCGTCGCTGGCTTTCCTCGCCCGTGTGCCCATCCAGGAAATCTGTCGGGCAGCGACCTGGTCATCGGTCCACACCTTTGCTTCCCACTACGCCCTGGTCCAGCAGTCTAGAGAGGATGCGGCCTTCGGATCTGCTGTGCTCCATGCCGCGACTTCTCGCTCCGACCCCACCGCCTAGGTATGGCTTGGGATTCACCTAACTGGAATGGATGTGAGCAATCACTCGAAGAAGAAAAGATGGTTACTCACCTTTGTAACTGTTGTTCTTCGAGATGTGTTGCTCACATCCATTCCACACCCGCCCTCCTTCCCCACTGTCGGAGTCGCCGGCAAGAAGGAACTGAGGAGCGGGTGGGCCGGCAGGGATATATATTGGGCGCCATGGCGGCGCCACTCCAGGGGGCGACCTGCCGGCCCACTGGAGTTGCTAGGGTAAAAAGTTTCCGACGAACGTGCACGCGCGGCGCGCACACCTAACTGGAATGGATGTGAGCAACACATCTCGAAGAACAACAGTTACAAAGGTGAGTAACCGTCTTTTCATATGACTCTTGTCTGTTGACAGAAGATTATAGAATGATTTTAATATGACAATATTATAGACTTACAGTGGGGATCAAACATACTTCTAAGCAGCAAGATTTTGTTGTTGTTGTTTTAAGTTACGGTTTTAAAGGCCAGATGACTAACCTCATAACTTAACAACTTAAATAGATTTGATTCTCCCCATTAGAACGATATATTATGATGATAACACTGAAATATCTGTTTATGAAAAGGAATTATATTTTCAATGAGCCTAATTCTGCTTTCAATAATTGCTTATGCAACTCCATTGGCTACAATGCAATGCTGTTGAAGTCAGTGGGATCTGAGGGTTCTTAGAACCTTGTAGGATCAAGCCCCTTGCAAAGCACTTTAACAGAATTATTCATGTGTTTAAGTCAGTATACTGGCCAGTGAAATGAACAGAACAAGGTAATTATTGAGTGATCCATCCCCTGTCATCCAGTCCCAGCATCTGATAGTTAGAGGTTTAGGGAAACACAGAGAATGGGGTTGCATCCCTGACTATCTTGGCTAATAGCCATTGATTGACCAGTGAACTTAATTCCCATGAACTTAATTCAATTCTTTTTTTTTTAACCCACTTATATATTTGGCCTTCACAGCATCCCCTGCAAACTACTTCCACAGATTCACTATGTGTTGTGTGAAGAATTACTACTTCTTGTTTGTATTAGACCTGTTGCCTATCAATTTCATTGAGTGATCCCTGTTTTTATATTATATGAAGGGCTAAATAAATCTTCCTTATTTACTTTCTCTACACCATTTATGATAGTATAGACCCGCTATCACATTTCCCTTTGTCAAGGCTTTTTTCCCCACTTTGAACTTTAGCATCCAAAAAGTGGGGACCTGCATGATCACTTTTAAGCTTAATGACCAGCTTAAATTTGGTACACTGCCATCAGCCAAAAATATAGTGTTTGGCACACTTCCTGTTCCCCCAAAAACCTTCCCTGGGGAACCCAAGACCCAAACCCCTTGGGTCTTAAAACAAGGAGAAATAAACCATCTCCCCCTCCTTCCCCCCCCCCCCCCCGGGTTACCCTGAGAGGCTACAATGATCCAAACTCCTTGGATCGTAAAACAAAGAGGAATTAACTCCCCTCCCTTTCCCCCCACCAGTCCCTGGTGAGTTCAGACCCAATCCCCTTGGGTCTTAAAACAAGGGGAAAAATCAATCAGGTTCTTAAAAAAGAAAGCTTTTAATTAAAGAAAAAAAAGTAAAAATTATCTCTGTAAAATCAGGAGGGAAAATGTTTTACAGGGTATTCAGATTCATATAGCCTAGAGGGACCTCCCCTTCCTACCTTAGCCTAAGATTCAAAGTTACAGCAAACAGAGGTAAAAATCCTTCCAGCAAAAGGAAAAACATTCACAAGTTGAAAGAAAACAAACATAAGACTAATCCACCTTTCCTGGCAATTACTTACTATTTTGAAACATGAGAGACTGATTCAGAAAGATTGGAGAAAACCTGGGTATACGTCTGGTCCCTCTTAGCCCCAAGAGCGAACAATGAACAAAACACACAGCACAAACAAAGACTTCCCTCCACCAAGATTTGAAAGTATCTTGTCTCCCCATTGGTCCTCTGGTCAGGTGTCAGCCAGGTTGAGGTCTTCAAACCACAATTTGAAGACTTCAATAACTCGGACATAGGTTAGGGGTTTGTTATAGAAGTGGATGGGTAGGGATCTGTGGCCTGCTTTGTGCAAGGGGTCAGACTAGATGATCATATTGGTCCCTTCTGACCCTGGAGTCTATGAGTCTATGAGGTTCACGGAGCTTCTTAATCCTTTACAGGTAAAAGAGACATTAACCCTTAACGATCTGTTTATGACACCCTCAGTCATCTCTTTTCTAAGATGAACAGTCCCAGTCTTATATGGAAGCTGTTCCATAACCCTAATCATTTTTATTGCTCTTCTCTGTTCTTTAATATATCTTTGTTTGAGATGGACCACCAAAAGTGCACGCAGTATTTAAGGTCTGGGCATACCATGAGTTTATATAGTGGCTTTATGATATTTGTCTGATTGTCTATCCCTGACATTTTGTTAGCTTTTTTTTAATGTTGCTTCACATTGAGCAGATGTTTTCAGAGAACTATCTACAGTGACTCTAAGATCTCTTTCTTGAGTGCTAACTAATTTAGACCCCATCATTTTGTATGCATAGTGGGATCATGTTTTCCAATGTGCATTAGTCTGCATTATCCACTCACCCAATTTTGTGAGATCCCTTTGTAACTCTTTGCAGTCAGCATTGGACTTACCTATCTTGAGAAAAGAACAGGAGTACTTGTGCACCTTAGAGACTAACAAATTTATTTCAGCATAAGCTTTTGTGAGCCACAGCTCACTTCTTCGGATGCATAGAATGGAACACTATTTACTTCTCTCCATTCTGAAAACTAACCATTTACTCCTGCACTTTGTTTCCTATCTTTTAACTGATCCATGAGATGACCTTCCGTCTAATCCAAGCACTGCTTACTTCACTTAAAAGCCTTTGGTGAGGGACCTCACCAAATATATATTACATTTACTGCATGTACATATAATACATGTGTATATATATACAAAACAGCTTGATTAAAATAGCGATATTTAAGTTGAAAAGAGGAAATGCCAGATCTACAATTTTCTGTGAAACCTTAATTCCTCAGGTTAATTCAGTTAATGCATATTGTGCATATTAATTATTTTTTTCCACAGTACCTCTGCCTCATTCAGTGCCATGCACTGTATTTCTTTGGGAGGCTGGGGCAGTTCAGCCCAGCCCTCTTACTTCAGGGTTTCCAATACAGTATGTGCTGCTACTGCAGCTTTAGTATTATCATGGGCTCAGCCTTCATTTTAAATTATTTTGGCATGTTGCCAAAATGTTGCTGACATTGCAAGTGATAAAAACAAATGATAATTTTGAAAGTTTATATATCAGTCAAATCTGAATGAATTTTCATTGAGAAAGAAGAAGTACTTCTCTAGCCCTAAGTCTTTTTTCCTGCCAAATTTCAAAAGTCTGCTGTGCACAAGGGAGGTGTTAGAGCTTCTCAGGAAAAAGGTTGCAAGAATCTTATAATGGGAAGTGTTAGGTGACCTATATGCAAGGGTTGCTATCAGCTTCTTCACATTAAGTTTTTATAATATGTTGAACTGTTTGTGAAAGTTTAAAAAAATATTTTGAAGGAGCAAAGCTAAATGACAGGCAAACCTCAGAAAATATAGAGATGAATTTTGAATAAAATTATCCAATTCTAAAATACTCTTCCAGTGTGTCAAACTGATTGGCTGTCATTCTGAGGTTGCTACTAGTGGTGCTGGTGGGAATTACATCAAAAATAGCACTGTTGTTCAAACGCCCCCTTGTAGGAAATGTCTGGATCTACATGCATATAATAGGTCTGTCTTTATGTCACTGAATTCTTCACTAAAATAGAATGTGACCATGAATAGTTTGGCAGAAGAAACAGAAGCATCTTAACGCACACAGACTAATGTGCGTAGCACTTTGCAGAAATCAGGAAAGTATGGCATCAACTCATTGCTCCTAGACATAATAGGACATAATCCTGCAGGCTGAGCCAAAGGTGACCTGTGTGACTGCTCCAATCCTTTTTGACTGATGCAGTTCTATATGTCTACCTAGGTGTAACAACATGTCAGATTGGGCCTTAAAATATGTGGGGGTGAGGGGTGATAATATTTTGCTTACAGAGGTTTTACGTATTTCATATCAGTAGGTGAATAAACCTAAAAAAAATTATATATATATATATCCCTCAACTCTTTGTTGGTATGATAGTTATAGGGGCTGGTAATTATATTTTCATGAAATAAAATTGCTACTCAGATTTTTGTATAATGTTTACAATGTTTGTATAATGTTGTCCTAGTTCTCATTCTTATACACATATTATTACATCAATACAATTCAGTATGCAAATTATCTTGACATATTGCTGTCTTCTGTCCAAATCCTCTCATTGTGAAATCAATTAAAAGTAGTGATCAGCTTGTCAGCATTTAAAACCAAGCTTTTTAGAGCAATCTGCCAATCTATTGAAACATGGGAAACTCAGATGTCTCTTAAACTAAATCTATGATTACTGCTTAGTCCAATCATTTTAATTGATTTTAGTAAATGGGGAGGAAGGGGAAAATTATATATTCTAACTTCATAGGCCTTGTCTTTCTCTTGGCCCTTGTGTTAGTTAATGAGTTTAAAAACACATCTTTTTCCTAGTGTGGACGTGATCATAGAGAGTGAGACATCTTTAGTTGGCACCACTGAATTCAGTAAAACTTTAACTGCTTAGTCCTAGCTAAGGATCTTGTCCTGAGTGTCTGAAAATGGATTGTGGCTACATACACCCTATCATATCAATAGAATTTGTAGTAAAATGAAAGGCTTTTTTCCTTGGGATTAATGATTCAGTCACTTAGAAACATTAGAAATGTTTCAGTCACTTAGAAACCCTCAAGCATTATTCTTCATCTGTTTTAAGTGTTTAGGAAGGTACACAGTTTATCAGAATATAACTTTTGTGTGAGATTCTAATACAAAGGTATAACTTCAAAATAATTTGAGCCAGAACAAAATTTTCCTTGCAGGATTGCCTTGAATTATTGGGATTGAGCTTCAGCTAGCAGCAGCCTCATTGGTTTCAATTGTCTTACTCTATTGTATAACTGAATGCCCTATTTTGTTGTCTATTACTTTAAATAACGTTGTACAAAGTCTATATTTCATGTTGTTCCATCTCTCCCACACTCATAGTGCACCTGGATTCTGAGGGAGTCACAGTACAGCAATGAAATATTTTCTCTGGTCATTGTTTACTATGCAGATGCTCTTTTGCCTTCTGATTCCCCTAAAAGTTTAAATCTGCTGTCTGGTATTACTTTGATTTGTGTTAAAATTGGAAATGAAACGAGTTTAATTAATTCATATTCTATTTGTGCAATGCACATTATATTGTATTTCATTTAGCAAGGAGATATTTAATTTTATCTAAATTGACTGACTTTTTATTTTTCCAATAATTTCGTTTACATGCATGCAGCTCTCCACTAGAGTTTCTTCAACTGAGAAGTGCCCAGGCTGACCATAAAAGGTCAAAGTTAATAAGCATGTATTTGCTCTATGAAAGACTAAAGCCCAATATTTGCTCAGACAAAGCTCTTAAAAACAGACTATCCCCACTGAATCTGCTGTCTCCTCCACCCACATTGACCATTGTGATAAATGTCTTGGTCAGTAATAATTCCTTTATTGCTGTAAAGTTTAACATCCCACTGTGGAGTTTTTATAGAAGATGGAATGCATTTTCTATGATGTGTTGATTAAAGCCATATTCTCTTTATTAAAATATAATAATAATAAACTATACATTAAACTAAGCAATTGCATTCTTCTTCCTGATTAGAAAATGGACTCATTCAAGAGGTTTGATAGGATAAAAATAGACTTGTTGATAGGATGAAATGGACTTGTTCAAGAGGGTTGATGTCTGTGCCAAAGTGGTGTTATGAGTATTTTTTTTTAAATTGAATGATCATTCCTAAAATATTTTAATGTAATTGTCTTATTCTATTTAATTAAAAAATACTGCTTTAAGCATGTGAGTTTCATTTGAAGTACCTATGCTAAGTTAGGTCTTTATTTGGCAGAAATGTATGGCTTACATGAATGTGTTGCTACTCTGGAGCCTCCAACTGGATTCACAACTCAGTACCCAGGGAGATAGAGCTAGATTAATGAGGCCAAATTTAACCTTAATCAGCCCTACAGAACTCTGACTCCATTATACAAAGGGTAATTTGTATCTAGAAGACTGCCAGATTTGGTGACAACACAATGGTGAGATCCAGTGCTATTGGCATAAGGGGACAGAATATTTGAGCTTTATATGCAGCATGGCAACTTGTGCTTACCTGCGGATTAAACCTTTCAGAACATATACACTCTGAAGAATAGTAGCATAGACATTTTGCCCTCAATAAAATAATAGTAATAATAAAGAGACTCTTTGGCATGAAACCTGACCTGTTTTCTCCAGTGGCTTTTGCTGAATGAGATAGCCATGAATCACTTCTTATTACTCAAGCCCACAGAATATAAATAAGCAATAAAAGCATGCACCCTGAATTTTAGGATGAATAGTTTGATTGGGTGTGGAATACAGAACTGGAACGATCTGTGACTTCCATGTCACAAAAGGCTCTTGTTCCAGAGCACACAGAGGAATGTTTATTACATATTCTGCAGGTGTTGTTTTTCTGCTCTATCCACAGCTGAGGAAAAGGTCCTTTCAGGTTTTCTTCAGGCACACAAAGCAGATTTGGTTCTTTTATTTTACTTATAGTGTATCACAGTTAATCCAATCTAAGAGTGTCACATTTGACAATTACAGTTAGGCTATTTAGTTGGCTTTGTCAAAACCCTCCCTACTCACGTGTAAGGCCAGGTCTATTGGCATAACATTTCAGTGAACAGTGTGATTTTTGTGGTGGTGGGTTTTTTTTAACCAAAATAGTTGTACTTGTAAAAGCCCTAGAGTTGGCACAGTTATACAGTATCTATAAAAAGGTGCCAAATACTAGAATAATACTTTCCCCCTTCCTATTCAGGGATAGCTTTATACTAGTATATAATACCTTTATATTGCTGTAACTGCATCCACACTAGAACGGTTTTCCTGTTTAAACTATACTGGAACAGGTAAAACAGTGTACTTTTCTGGTGTAGATGAGGCCTCAGAGAGGATTCATACGGGATCTTAAAATTCCTTCATCCCAGACTGGTGGGACAAATAAAATGTATTATAAAGGTACAATACTTATGATCTTCAGCCTGTCGTCTCGCCCTCTAATTTAGAAGGTTGAATGACAGCACTAGAGCAGGCTTCCCTGCCTACCCAGGAAGTGTACTATAAAGATAGGTGTAGATTTCACCATATAGGAACTGATTGAAGGCCTTTATGGAAAAGGAAAATAAAGAGAAACTGGAGTACAACAGCATACAGTTTCAAAGTGGGTAAGAGGCATATGCTTTTCCGGTCCCTGGGAATTCCTGATAACTCAAACCAAAGAAAAAAATTGTTGTTGATCAATATAATTAAAAGGAAATGATTATTTAAAAAAAAAATCCCTGCTGAAGCGAAACTCCCTTCAGGAATCCAGTATATCTTGCCATTTGGCTTTCTGTATGTGATTTTCTTTTAATACATGTAACTGTTAGATCTTGATTTCAGAGGTGAATTTTGATGTAGGCTAGTGTATTTAAAATTCCATAAATATAATATGCTTCTTAGTATTCTCATGAAATAAAAAGGATGACCTAGCATATTAAACCCACTGCAAGGACTTCAGGCTGTAATTCTTGATCAGTTTAAGTAAGCAGGTATAAATTACAGTAAGTGCTCGAACAGCAAGAGAAACAAAACCAACCCTTATTTTTAATACACAAGAAACCAATATGGACTGTGATGGAACCATATATTTGAGAACATTTAAGAATGCAAAATATAAACTAAGTAGTGGTTAATTAAAATAACATAAATTAGTGTAAAAAATAGAGCTAGTTGGTAATTTTTCTATGGATTTTTTTTTGTGAAAATCAAAAATGTTTCAGGCAACATCAGTTTTTACAAAACTTTCTCAGGTCCATAATGGGATTTCTGGAGAGGAAAGCCCCCCAGAAGAGCCTGGTAATTAGAGTATTCACTTGGGCTACAGGATATTGGGTTGGGTCTCTCTCATGTATTTTTATGGGGAGGTGGTGCGGGGAGTCTCTGTTTCATCCTGATATGGAACAAAAACAAATTTAAAAGCCTCAGTTTTTAATGAAACAATATTCTTTTTGTCCAGCCAGCTCTATACAATAATTTCACCTTAAACACATTTAGAAGTATGCTTTGTTATTAGTATTTAATATTTATATTGCAGTCGCCCCCAAAGGCCAATCAGGTCAGTGTGTCGGGGACTATATAAACTGATGTCATACTTGTGACATCATAGATTGTAACAAATACTTTGCCATGCTCTATTTCTGTCCTACTGTAAATGCTGTGGAGTGTTCTGGACATATAGTTGCGTAGCAGCATATATACTGCTGGATATTAAGATCTTTGGCCTCACAAGAGATCCCCTGGTATGGGGATTCGGATCTAGACATTCAGTAGCTGGTAGGGAATACATCTACATAGGGATCAAGGAAACTCTAATTAGGAAAGCCTTCTATATAAAATTCAGTAGCTTCACCTTACCCTGCTCACAAACTCTCTCCTGTCCTATTTGCTCAGGACTCTCTTGACTTTTTCTGGTTTTGTTACATCAGGTAACAAGATAAAATGCTTGGGCTGAGATTCTGACTTTGAACCAGAACTGAGTATTTAAGGACATGTTGCAAAAGACAACTGAAAATAGCAGTCTCCTAGAAACACTATTGCTAGGATGACAACCATGTAGATATATGTACGTATGTTCCTGAGAGTTTTCTACTGCACAAGGCGTTTAGCTGTCTTGCAACTATTAATCAGTACAGGTCTTAAAACAGCTGCTTTCAGATTAATTAGAGAGAATCCAGGAAATAATCCAGTTGAATGTAGCTCTCATATAAGTGTGTTGAAGGCAATTAAGAGTAAGTATAGTCATTACTGAGACTGCCAGGAAGTATGCCAAAGGGTTAGAAAGTTATAAAACTCCCTTCTGCCTTTCCTAGTTTTATATATATTATTAAAGATAATGAATATGTAGAAATTATATATAAAAAATCTGCTAAAAGCAGTTCACAAATTTCTGAAAGAGCTGGGAAACAAGAGAGATTGAAAAGGATAAACTGAGATGCGCTAAGGTGGAACTGAGGAATAGGAGAAACAATACTGAATAGCAACAAATTCACTTTTCAAAATGTTGCAAAATGAAGTAAGGTAGAATAAGAATTATTTTTGTGAACAGGCTTTTTTAGAGGTGAAAATTTCAGCCATCTCTCATGGAAGTTCAGAGACTTGGTTTCCTCTTCCTCAAGCTTGCCTGGCTTCTTCTCCTGTCCCTTGCTAATACATGGATGCATGCCACAGAGAATCAAAAACAAGGAATACTGCTTGTAAATGAGACTAAATATGGTGCACAATGATTAGTATGGTAGCCTGGGATTTGTAATGCCTGGATTCAATTTTGTGCTCCACCACAGGCTTCCTGTATAGTTTTTTGAGCAACTCATTCTGTGCCTCAGTTCCATTATGTGAAATGGGGAAGATATTTCCCTAACTCATAAAAGCATTGTGGAGGTAAATAAATTGGATGGTGAAGTGCCCAGACAGTATAGTAATTAGGTACAATGGCTATAGTGTCCTCTTTCCTTAGTTTTTGCCCTGATTAAACAGGCCTATAGGTGGCCAAGAAACAAAGAATAACTTTAATATAATTTATTATACATTTACTCCTACCCCCAATGATTTAAGAGAGACCTTCAGGGTTTTCTAGTGTGTCCTTGATGATATTAGTATAAGTCATATTCCAGATAAGAGAAGCTTGAATGTCTTTATGTATGGACAAACAAAGAGCTATTATGACTTATTACATTTAATTATGAAGAGGACTTTTCTAAATGTGAATGATTGATGGAATAGTTTTCTACAGTATGAATTGTCTTAGTCAGTGAGACCAATGTCTACCTGAGCACATGACATGACAGAGTGGAGAAGAATATTGCATGGAGGACGGTAATATGGATAAAGTTGCAGATCTTTCTCTACCATATAGCTAGGATGTTGTAATTAAGTTTCGCAAAATCAAAGACTGCCAGCTTAGATAGTTTAGATATTTTCAAAACACACAATGTTGCAGGTAGTACAAATTTCCCCTCTAATGTACTTTAACCATCTTTATGAAAATGGATCTCCAAGGGAATAGTTCAGACTTGAGGCCAGTTCTTGGCCTCTCCTAATGCTTGGGCAGTTCAGATTGCTAGTTATGATTATGGTTTGTTTTGTGAACACCTGCTTCTAGAAACTGAATTTACCTCTCAATCCAAATAGGCCACCAAATAGCCATGAGATTGTAACAGCTGTCAGTTACTATTGCCCTGGGCTAGACTCTACAAATGACTTTGAGATTACTGTCTCCTTTGCCAATAACGTTATCCATAACACCACACGCTGAGAAGCACAGAAACAAAAAGTCCCTTCTTATGATCTGTCTTCATTTAGCAAATATTATTAGTACCTTGAGCTTCTAGTCATTCAGCTACTAATATGGCCTCTTTTTGCTAACTTCTCTGGTTCGAAAATTGTATTTATTTGCTATGTGTTTAGAACAGGGAGTTCATACTTTGTTGTTGTATCTTAACAAAGCAGATGCTATTTTTCCCTGGATGAGAAAGTAATGGATTTAAATACAGACATTACAACCTGGAATATCTTTCCAACAAGAGATAATAACCATTTTAAAGTACCCAAGTTTTACATTTTTGATAAAAAGCATTCTGACATTTTCAATTTAAAAGACTTCTAATGTGAACTGTGTCATAAAAAATGTCTAGATTATTGCTCCTTTTCTATACATCACAGACAAGATTTTGTGGAGTATCTCTAAGAGAACAAAACTCAAAGCCCAGTAGGTGAGGGGGGGCTTTAGTCACCTTTGTGATCCCAGAATTCCAGGCTGTTCTGGGACCACAATAGTCCCACCAAGTAACTTAAACTAAAGTAAGGGGTCTACTATATAACAGCCTCCCCAGAACACACCATTGTTTGTAGTACAAGTCTGAAAAGCTGCAGTGGTGTCTGTTTCCCCATTTTGCCTCTTGCCCCTCACCCTAATCCTTACTCCAAGACTTGCAGCAGGGACTTCATAGGCCAGCATAATTCAAATCTAGGGTCTGTACAACTGTGCACATCAGTTGACTTTAGTTGTCTCAGCAGACACAGAAAGGAAAGCAATCTTTTCAGATTACTAAGAACCAATCCATATAATGGAAAGTATGTTGGAAAGTATTACAATATTATCATCATCCACGGCTTTAACATTCATAATGAATGCCTTGAATTTAACATAGGAACAAACAGAAATGTAGCATGTAACATTATTTGAAAATATAAACTGCTAAAAAGAGTATTATTTGGGAGAAGAGTAGCAAAGGAGGAATGTAGTCTTGGACCCTATATAGCTTTGTATATGAGTAAATATATGTACATGAATAGACCTATCAACTCTAATATCAGTGGGACTACTCAAATGGATGAACTAGCATGCATGAGTGTTTGCAGGCTCAGGGCCATAGATTGTAAAATTGCAAGCTCAAGTGGGAAAGGAAATATCTGTATTTTATCTGTATTGAACAACATTATTCATACTTATGGAGCTATGAAAGTAAGACAATAATGATAATAAAGGGTCTGATTACATCTAGACTTCATTTTATGTTAGAGATGTATGCCTAGGAAGATGATTTTCACCCCCATAAAACCTGCACAATATCTGGAACAGCAACCTTCTGGTATAATAATAATTATTATTAATAGAACTACAGAACCCAGGTCTGCAGAGGCTTGTATAGCTGATATTCCCACTGGGAGACCATGCAGGAGTGCTTCAAGAGTAACTTCGAAGGCTGGCCCAGGAAGTTGTCTGGGCAGCCATGCAGACTTCTTGCTTGCTCATAGACTCAAAGACTTTAGGGTCAAAAGGGACCAATATGATCATCTAGTCTGACCTCCTGCATAAAACAGGCCACAGAATCCTACCCATCCACTTCTATAACAAACTCCTAACCTATGTCTGAGTTTCTGAAGTCTTCAAATTATGGTTTGAAGACCTCAAGCTGCAGAGAATCCACCAGCAAGTGACCCATGCCCCATGCTGCAGAGGAAGGCGAAAAACCTCCAGGGCCTCTGCCAGTCTGCCCTGGGAGGAAAATTCCTTTCCGACCCCAAATATGATGATCAGCTAAACCCCGAGCATGTGGGCAAGACTCACCAGCCAGCACTCAGGAAAGAATTCTCTGCAGTAACTCAGATCCCATCCCATTTAACGTCTCATCACAGACCACTGGGCATACTTACCTGCTGATAATCAAAGATCAATTGCCAAAATTAATCTATCCCATATACCATCCCTTCCATAAACTTATCAAGCTTAGTCTTAAAGCCAGATATGTCTTTTGCCCCCACTACTCCCCTTGGAAGGCAGTTTTAGAACTTCACTCCTCTAATTGTTAGAAACCTTAGTCTAATTTAAAGTCTAAGCTTCCTAGTGTCCAGTTTATACCCATTTGTTCTTGTGTCTACATTGGTACTAAGCTTAAATAATTCCTCTCCCTCCCTAATATTAATCCTTCTGATATATTTATGAAGAGCAAGCATATCCCCCCTCAACCTTCTTTTGGTTAGGCTAAACAAGCCAAACTCTTTGAGTCTCCTTTCATAAGACAGGTTTTCCATTCCTGGGATCATCCTAGTAGCCCGTCTCTGAACCTGTTCCAGTTTGAATTCATCCGTCTTAAACATGGGAGACCAGAACTGCACACAGTATTCCAGATGAGGTCTCACTAGTGCCTTATATAACGGTACTAACACCTCCTTATCTTTGCTGGAAATACCTCGCCTGATGCATCCTAAAACTGCATTAGCTTTTCTAACGGCCATATCACATTAGAGGCTCATAGTCATCCTGTGATTAACCAATACCCCAAGGTCCTTCTCCTCCTCTGTTGCTTCCAACTGACGTGTCCCCAATTTATAACTAAAATTCTTATTATTAATCCCTAAATGCATGACCTTGCACTTTTCACTATTACATTTCGTCCTATTACTATTACTCCAGTTTACAAGATCATCCAGATCTTCCTGTATGATATCCCGGTCCTTCTCTGTGTTAGCAATACCCCCCAGCTTTGTGTCATCCGCAAACTTTATTAGCACATTCCCGCTTTTTGTGCCAAGGTCAGTAATAAAAAGTTTAAATAAGATTGGTCCCAAAACCGATCCTTGAGGAACTCCACTAGTAACCTCCTTCCAGCCTGACAGTTCACCCTTCAATACGACCCATTGGAGTCTCCCCTTTAACCAGTTCCTTATCTACCTTTCAGTTGTCATACTGATCCTCATCTTTTCCAATTTAACTAATAATTCCCCATGTGGAACCATGTCAACTGCACCTCGAGACCTTGCCTCACCTTCTGATCTCCAGTGTCTGACTTTGAATCTGACTCCGATTCTTGCCTCCTGACTTCAGCCTGGTAATTGATTATTCCTAATCTCCAGTCTCCAGTCCTGGCCTGACTGTGACCCTGACTCTTGCCTATTGATTCCAGCTCTAATTGTTATTCTGATCCCCGCTAAATGACTACCACCTCATGGCTGTCCTTGACTCTGTGACACCAGCCTAGCAGGGACCACTAGGCCAGACAGCTTAAGCAACCTGATGTCTTACACTATCCAACATGGATTTCAAATTACTTTACAGAAATTTGATAAATATAATTATTCCCAATTTACTGACCCGGACACTGATACATCAGGGTGGAATTTTCAAAAACTCCTAAGTTATTTAAGAACACAAGTCCCATTGAAAGTCAATTGAACTTGTGCTGCAAAGTGCAGTAGATCAGAAACCTGCCTTCTTCCTGCCCCCCCTGACACACAGAGAAAACTTACATTTTGTGTGTGTGTGTGTGTGTGTGAGAGAGAGAGAGAGAGAGAGAGAGAGAACTGGAATACTGAAATATTTCAGCCCAGCCCCAGAAAAAATATATTTGGAATTACTGCCATGGTGTTTCATGCGAGTTGTAGTACAGGTACATCAAACTTCTATTCTCCTCTGATGGCCTGCATCCCTGGTCAGACTATATGTCCCATGATACAGCACAGTTTCCCCTCTGGGTAACAGGAGGCAGTGCATCATAGGATTCCCTGGATGTTGTTCATCATGGGAAATGTCCATCAGAAATTTCAGCCCATAGAAGAGAATGGGGACATGAGGCTACTGAAATAAAACTCTCTTGAGGCGCTGCAGCAGCATAAACAAATAGACATATTTAGGATTTGGAGTGTTCCATTTTTTCAGCAAAATCAAAGTTTTCTGCATAAAGTAGACTCTTTTTTAATAGACCCAAATTTTTCACAAAAAAACATTTTGAGGGAAGTATTTTGACCAGCTCTACTCCTAAGCCACTTTGAATCTTTTAAAAATCATAGCCAGTGAATTTCTGTTTCCCAGCCTCAAACAGGAAAGCAAATTTCATTTCTTAGCCACTTCACCACATTTTCTCTGATCAGATCTTTATACAAAATTCATTCAGATCAATTAAATTCTTGCCAGTGACATCTGTGAACGCTGGAGATATCCCGCATATGATCTATAGTAACTGCACCATCACATGATAGTATCATGGGGAAAAGTCTATTATGAAACAAACAAATAAAACAATAATGGAAAATGGAAAATATATATATATATAAGCCTGGTAATTTAAAAATAGAAAACATAAAGTAGTTGATGTTATTCTTTATTGAAATATATATATATTAAAATTTGAAATGCATTCCAATATGGCAAAGCAGCATAAATGATCCACGCATAACAACCACTTATCTGGGAGAGACACTGTTACTGTTAAAAGGAATATTGATGAGTTAATAAATTGCTAAGTGCATATGCAAACCAATATGATATTTTGATTATATGCTATATTCATGCTGTTTACATGAGAAATTTTTTGTGTATTTCAAGTAAGCTGTCTTGTCACATACACTATAGTGATCTCATTTCATTTAATTTTCTCTTTCCATTATATATAATGAATTTTGGATGATATACCAGAAGAAAATAAATAAAGATATTTAAAGGAGGGACAACTTCTAAATAAGATGGAAAAGAGTTGAAGTTTTAGTCAAAATGTTACTGTTTGAATATATTTAATGCCTCTAGCTTCTAAGTACCCTAAATCGTTTGCAATATCTATTGTATTCAAGTCTGCTATGATACTTAATATTCCACTAGTCTACAAAGCAGACACATTTACAATTATTATATTCACCCTAGAGCATTTTATGAAGTTGGAGATTTTGAAGATTTTATAACTACTTGATTATGCTGTAGGGTTTAAAAACTAAGCATGTTTTACCTTGAGAGCAAATGCTCTGTACAAGTCTGATGCAATCCAATTTGCTCTGCTTTCATACTCTTCTAACTTAATAGTGAGAATCTTTTTGTCTAGATAATGACCATATTTTTCCTATTTTGGGGAGTTATTAAATCAGGAAAAACTGTCTAAACCAGTTGATCAAGTGGCAGTTTGTATTTTGACCCCAATTTGTAGTTATAAATAAGTTATTTCAGGGCTACTTTCTTTAAAAGGGTATCTCTATTTGCAGCTGACTGCAAATCTCTCTCTATATAGAGATAAAACGTACACACCTCTGCATTGTCTATCATATTCTGTTGATATTTGCCAGTGACCTACTACAGTCTTTGTACTGTCTCCTCATGAAACATTGAAATGAGAGAGAAATATTGGGTTTCAGTTCTGTTGGAAAGACTTGAGTTTCATGACATAACAACCATCCTGACTTCTATCTTGGTTTGTGTCTCAAACAACACTTTTATTTAGTGATCGAGTTCGCAGAAGGGGCTTCCATCTAACTAATTTCTCACAGAGTGATAGTACTGGAAATACTGGTCCCATATATAAGTGCATTAATATGACTCCTTTATTTTCACCCTAGTCTGTTCTTGACCATTCTGAACTAGTTTCAGTTTTCTCCAAATCCACACACTTGCTACATACATGCAACCGACAGCTTCAGGATATCACCATAAGAAATACTGGTTGGATTCTCTGAAATAGAGGTCTGAGAGTAATCAGCTCTAATGTGCTAGCAGGGTTGTAGTGATCGTGTCACTTCCTTGTACTGAATAAAAGAAGTCAGACCTGCTCAGGTCAAATGCTTGGTTTGCAGTGGTGTATCTTTGGACTGGTACATCTAAAATGAAGATGTAATATCTATTCCTAATGAATGATGGAATCTGTTATTCAAATTCATCTGTAGTGTAAAAGTGTAAGCAGAGTAGTTCCTAGGATTGCCAATGTTCCCATCAGACAAAACTGAACACCCCTTCTTCGCCCCTGCCCCTTCTCCAAGGCCCCGCCTCCGCTTGCTCCAGCCCCCCTCCCTCCATCGCTTGCTCTCCCCCACCCTCACTCACTTTCAGTGGGCTGGGGAAGGGGATTGGGGTTCAGGATGTGGGTGAGGGCTATGTGTGGGGATGCGGGCTTTGGGGTGGGGCTGGGGATGACTGGTTTGGGGTGTGGGAGAGAGCTCTGGGCTGGGGCAGGGGGTTGGAGTGCAGGGGGATATGGGCTTTTGGCTGGGGGTGTGAACTCTGGGTGGGGCCAGAAATGAGGATTTCAGGGTGCAGAAGAGGGCTCCAGGCTGGGGCAGAAGTTTGGGGTGTGGGAGGGGGTATGAGCTCCAGATGGAGTTGTGGGCTCTGGGGTTGGGCTGGGGATGAGGTGTTTGGGGTGCAGGAATGAGTTCAGGGCTGGGGTGGGGGGTTGGGGTGTGTGGTGGGATGTGGGGTATAGGATCCAGGATGGAGTTTGGGTGCAGGAGGGGACTCAGTGCTTTTGGTTTGGGGTGCGGGAGGAGGTGTGGGGTCCTGGACTTACCGCAGTTCCCAACCTGCGGCCACCAGATCCCTGCAGCCCCTAGATGCATGGGCGGCCAGAGAGGCTCTCAATCCAACAGGCACCATGCCCTGCAGCTCCCATTGGTCATGGTTCCTCTCCAATGGGAGCTGTGGAGCCAGCCCTCAGAGTGGGGACAGCACATGGAGCCTCCCTGGTTGCCCATGTGCCTAGGAACTGCAGGGATGTGCCCCTGGTGGCTGCTTCCAGGAGTCACGTGGTGCTACAGCAGGCAGGGAGCCTGGCAACAGTAGTAGTTCCAGGGATGAATTTGACCCAGAATGTTTGCATCCATGTGTTAAATTGCATCTGCGGAAGACCTTTTCTTATAGCAGCTTATATCATCAGCGTGTTATCGGGAATGCAGAAATGCTTTTAGATATTCGTTATTCCTGATTAACCAGTCAGTGTTAATGTTGTGCAATACAGCACTCTCCTGCCTTCTGGGAGATGTGTGGCATCTTTCAAATTCTGGCAGTCACTGTAAGCTCAAGATAAAGGAGAATAAGGGTGTGCCTACACTTGGAGACAGAAGTGTGATTCCAAGCTCACAACAGCTAGTCCGTGATGCCGCTGCCCAAAGTACTGCATCTAAGCCACTATTTTTAGTGCACTAGCATAATGAGAGCTAGAACAAATGTGCCTGCTTGACCTTTGGCCTAGAGGTCCTCTTGGAACCACACTCCTAGTCCCCAGTGTAGATGTAGCCTAAGCACTAAATTGCAACACCCCACAAAAGGGGCAGATGGGCCTTTGTCTGGTCAAGTGTGAAGAAAAGAATTGTGGCTTCTTTAAGGGTTCTTCCTTCTTTTAGATTGAGGGAGGAGGACAAGGGGGAGGAATACATCACCTCAGTTGAGGGCTGCCTTAAGGGACTCATGCCCTTGGCTCCCTGTGTGGAGAGAGAGAGAGAGAAGAAATATTCTCTGTCCTGCCCTCTAGAGCCTCCTCTCATTCCTGGATCATCAGCTCAGTTCAGGTATTCATTCCATGAGGGATCTTCTCCCTGATAAACAGGAGTTGGAAGTGAACTTAAAGTGAAGGCATCCCCTACCGAAGATGGGTCATAAGGTTAGGTCTCCTAATGTTTCGTACAGTGAGGAGACAACCCTCTCTTCCTCTCTTTTTTTAAACTTTATACAAGGGGAAGGTGATGGGTTCCCAGAATGGGCTGGGACCATGTTTACAAGAGTGGGAGGCTGACAGCAGCCCTCCTCAAATAGGTGGATATGAGATGAAGACCTGTACTGTCCAAATTATTGCTGGGTAGTTCTCAATGAGTTAAGTTAATAAATTTGTGACCTAATCACTTCACATCCCCTGGTCTTCTCATTCTTCCTGCATGTCTGGGACAGTGGATCTTTACACATAGCCCTAGATAAGGGGTGACATGTAGGCTGAACCACCCTAAGTCTTCTACTCTAAGGCATAATTCCATTTGCTTCCCTTTTGCTCCAGGAATGAGAGAATAATAATTTCCTAATGGCTTACATGAGCACCAAATTGAGACCCTCCTCCCCTTGACTCATGTGTGTTACCTAATGCATTGATGGGTGGTGGAAGGGGAGCAGAGCCAAGGCTCTGACCCTCTCCACCCATGTGCTCTGGAGCCGGATGGAAATCAGCATTGTGCAGCAACCACTTATTTCTGCACAGTCAGAAACTATGGTGATGGGGCCATAGAACCAATATAGAATGAAAACAAGACCTAGGGTTCAGTAAGTTCATACAGGGAATTTTGCTGCCCAACTGGTGTATAGTAGTAATTTAGGCAGTTGTTCCTATCCTGTCCCACAATTTGCATACTAAACCCAGGCAACCTACCCCAGCCAACCTATATAAAGTAACTCCTCATTTAACGTTGTCCCACTTAACGTTGTTTTAATGTTACGTCCCTGCTCAATTAGAGAATACGCTCATTTAAAGTTGTGCAATGATCCCTTATAATGTCGTTTGGCTGCCTGCTTGTAAGATTCTGTGGAAAAGCAGTGACTTTACAAGGGAGCGTTGCACAAGTTCCATTTCTCTGTCTTCTCCCCCTCCCTCCCAGTGCTTGCCCCACCGCCAGACAGCTGTTTGGCAGCACTTAGGACTTTCTGGGAGGGAGGGGCAGGAGCGGGGAATCCCTGAGTCTCTGCTCCTCCCTCTCCTTCCGTCCCTCCCAGAAAGTCCTAAGCACTGCCAAAAAGCTGTTTGGAGGCGCTTAGGACTTTGTGGGAGGAGGGATGTGGCATGCTCTGGAGAGGAGGTGGAGTGGTGGTGGGAAGAGGTGGGCCTGGAGTGGAGCGGGGACAGAAAGAAGTGGGCCTGGAGCATTCCTGGCAAAATCTGAGTGTGTTCACCGGGGAAGCTGCTGCTGCTGCTGCAGAGGTGCTTCCTAGCATCCTTGCCTGCAGCGGGCTATGCCTGTGTGGGGTAAGCCAGGGGCACTTCCCAACCACAGTACAGTACAGTACTGTACAATATATAATGCATTTTGTCTGCCCCCAAATGTTTCCTTGGAACCTAACCCCTTGCATTTATATTAAATCTTATGGGACAATTGGATTCATTTAACATTGTTTCACTTAAAATTACAATTTTTCAGGAACAGAAATACAACCTTAAGTGAGGACTAGCTGAGCCCCCACTTCTTCAGCACACCTTCTCAGTCAAACCCCTGACCATTCACTGCATTCCTTCCTCCAACCTGGCCTCTTTACAGCTACTGTACACAACCCTCCCATCCCCCAGTTCAAGCAAGGAATGCATCTCCCTGAAGTCTTCATTGCCTAGTATACAAATATTTCTTCTGGCATTACTTCCCCACCTCTATAACTCAATTGACATGCAATGCCTTGAGCAAAGGAAAACTATGTTACAGAGAAACAGTGTTCCTGGTTGTAGTTCTGAATGGATGGATATGGCAAGGCCAGCAAGAGAAATCACAGAGATGGTTTCTGTTCCAGAATACTGACAGATTTATGTTTGAGAGACAGATCTTCTGACCCCTGTCTAATAGGTGTACCCCATCTCTGAGAAACACCAAGGGTCAGAGCTTGTAAGGTTTCCATGACATACAGTACACATTTTCTGGTCAGTCATGAACCTTCTAATTTCCCAGTTAATGTTCTTTTGACACTTATTAATAGCTTTCATATTGTTGCTGTAGCAATTATTTAGCTCAGCCAAAGCAGAGGAAACTATCACAGCTCCTGGATACAAATTGCTGATGGAGTCCAAATCAGCTCTCATACATTTTATGAGATGTACACCAGGAATAAGTTTCAGCTCATGTTTGTAGATTCCAACCTCTTCAGTCACCCGTTCAATCCTGAACAGTGGGAGAAGTGTCATACCAATGCAGGCTGGCTCCCTTTCCCCTAATCAATCTGTACATAGTAACTCCCATGTCAGGGTGTACTTCTTGCTCTTCTGCATACTTCTGCAACCTTGTGATCCAGGAATGGCCCAGAAACCTTGGTAGTACACACATTTCTTTTCTCTCAGCCATCAAGGCTGCACTTTCAGTTCCAAATCCTCACTCTCTGTGTCTTTGGAAACATCATACTAATGTGCTCCAAGATCAGAAAGTTGCTACTTACCCATCCCATTCCCTAGGGGCTAGTAAAATACAGATTATCTCAAAAATACAATCCAAGGTTTGCCTACCAGCCACAATCCTTCTGTCTCAGCTCTTCTCCACCCAATAGGCCAACAAATAAAAAATGATTAGACCTGCTGCTGATTATTCTGCTGTGTTCACAGTAAACCTCCCCATAAAATAAAAACGTATTTTAACGGAGACCACTTGTAGAAAGCAGCATGAGCTATTAAATCTTTATTGCATGGGTGTACAAAGGTTCAGACTAGAAACATCAGTGGTGGGGTATTCACCAGGTGCAATGCACATTGTCTCGAGCTACCCAGGCAAGCAATAAGTGACTGCATAGAAACCACCTCATTTTTTTTTTTAGTTTATTTGTGCATGCGCACTGTAATCCTCCCAGACTATAAATCTATGCAAGCAGTGAAGTGAATGTGTTCTTAAATACAGTTCATAATTTGGTACTCCCCCAATACTAGCGGGTTCACTATCTTGGGTTAAAAATTACTGATTGAGACCACTTTGACCCATGTCACATCAATAGTTAGATCTCTAGTTCAGAAAAACAAAACAAAAAACCCAACCAAGCAACCAAACAAAAAAAACGACCACACTTCAAAACTTTTTGAAAAATGACTATTCTGGAAAGGGAGAGTTATCTTTGCAGTCCCTTGCTCAAAGGACCCCAAATTTGGGTCACAAACCCTACCCAGAACCCTTGTCAGACATAGTAATTTCAAAGAAATCTGACTTAGCTGATAGAGTCAGTCAAACAGTGGATGTGTGCAGGGTTTGAGCATGGACTGGAACACACTGGCAGAGCTGTTGGGTGCAGGGGGGTTGGGGAACACTGGTAGAGTTGGAGGATATTACACCTCCCTCATCTGAGTCCCCAGTCTCTCTCCTCCCCTACCACCAATCTCCATTTATCTCCCACTCTCTAGCCCCCTCCCCTTGCTACAGCTCCACACTCCTCTGCCCCCCTAAAGCCCCCGTCATCCTAGGAAGAATTTATATGTCTATTTTTACCCTCCAAGAGTTTAATTACATTCCCCTTAAAATAAAATTGCCACCAATGATTCTCAAATTGTAGCAACTTCCACCCACTTACTGCAAAACTCCCTTTTGTCTTAGGCGGAGTTTGTGATTAACATATCCTTGGTTATGTTAAGTGAAGAGTGAATTCACACACATCAATCTCAAAGAGATTAGTTCTGTTTAACAGTACAAGGCATCAGAAGGAAACCATTGGGGGAGGCTGAGTAACTTGGGAATCAATCCCTCAGTCAAAGGACCCCAAAAATGGACAGCTAATGCTACCTTATACCCCCACAAGGCACGCCAAATTTCAAAGCAATCCAGTTAACCTTTCAGATTTCAGAGCACTGACCAGAGATAAGGTTTAGAGCATATAAAATGGCGAGTCTTGAAACTCTGGCTGCTTTTTGTATTATCACATTCATACTGTACAAATGAACATTTTCAGAAATGCTATTCTCAGTTAAAAGAACAGGAGTACTTGTGGCATCTTATAGACTAACGAATTTATTTGAGCATAAGCTTTCGTGGGCTACAGCCCCCCAAACTTTTAGTGAGTGCTATGCCCTACTTTGGGTAAACTTCAACAGAGTGAGAATCTTTTGATCCACACAACATCAATAGTTTGATTTCTAGCTCTGTGCAAAACAAGAACGAAAACAAAACAAAACCTCCTTTTTGAAAAATTGGTTATTTTTTTCAGGGTGTATATCCAGAACTCCTAATTCAAATTACTCCAAATTTGGATCATTAACCCTATCCTGCACCTTTCTGAGAATCCAAGTTTTGAAGGAATCCATCTAAGCATGTGGATTTTAGTTGATTTAGAAATGTCAACCATTAAATAGAAGTTGTGACTCAACCTTAACTACAGCTGCACGACCATGGTACTTTAATATTCAGGGTTATTAGGAGGCAATAGGAAATCCAATTAACTGTCTCTTGCAAAGAAACTATCTATACTTTAAACAGTCCATCAGTATATAACTGGCATGGTTAATGGGGGAGGAAACGATAAACTTAACGCAAGCATCACCGCAGAGAATAGCAATCTACAATCAGTAATTTCACTGCCAAAACCTGGAGGTTTCACCAAGAGATATGGTACAGGCACTAAAATTGGAAGAAAAAAAAAGTATTATGCATTTTGAAAGGGCATTTCAGGCCCATAGATTACTAATGGTTGCATTAAACATTATTTACTTGCAATTTACCTTAGGGTAATAGAACTGTTAACTGGCTGTGGTGATTTATGCAAACTAAAATATCTTTAATGTTGACTTTATATTATTTTAGTGCATGAATTCTTTTATAAATACACCAACTAAAATAATTTATAATGATTGACATCCTAAATTCAGGTACATTGTCATTGCTGTACATTTAGATAAGCTGCAATGCCAATGAATACTGAAGTGAATAATGCAAGGAATAGAATTATGAGGTCTTGAAAATCTTCCTCAGACTCAGGAACAGTTTGAATAGTTTTCCCCTGGTGATTCAAAGCTCATGAGTTGGCTAACAGTGTTACTTCTTTTTTGTTTTATGCTTTCAACCTGAAAAAAATATGGTGGCTTCCGACTTTTGTTGTGTTTTGCTTTCCTTTTAGTTGTTTCTCATTTGCTGATTTAACTGGATTCAATTTGGAAAAAGAATAAATGTCATATGTGTCTGACACATTGTAAATATTGTAACGTTTTGTTCTTACAAGCCTTTTTTGGCTTCCAGATTCATATTTTATCCCTACCAGTATTTCCTTAACCATCTTGTGGATACTGGGGTGCCTACAGGCTATATTAGCCAAAACGTTCATCAACCAACTCTATTGCTTCTGACACTGAGGTATTTGTGCTGATATTGGTGTCATATTCTGGAGTGCAGTCCATACCAGTGAGGGACTGTGTCTCCAGCTGCCCTGCAACCTTGGGTGCCTCACGCTTGCTGTTGTAGCTCCCAACCTGGGCCACTCATAAACAGCCAAGCAGCATGCAGAACACCTCAAGTGTCCATATGTAGCTGCAGTCGTGATTCAGCAACTCTGACCCCAGCAATCTGTCAGCAACACATGACACATACTCTGGTTTCCAGCACCCATGGTTACTATTTGAGGGTAATTTCAACACACTCCCAGTCCTGATTTTTCCCAAAACATGTGTTCTGCACTGTCCAGTCCTCTCCTAGTCAGTTCAGATATTGTACGTCCGTTGCCCCAGTAACAGGTCAACATCCAAAAGTTTGATACTTTAACTGGAGTTACCCAAATAGTTCAGTTTAAATACTGCACTGGATTAGTTTTAAAATTAGATTTAAAAAATAAAAGAAGTTTATTTAACTACAGAGAGAAACATTTAAAGCAAGTTCAAGTGCAAAGTATTAAAGTCAGAAATAACTATGAGAGAAATATAGGTAAATGCTTTCTAATAGCTAAGACTTAACAAACTAGACTTGGTTTAAGGTAAAACCTTTATCACGTGTTCCCAGCAACATGGTTGACCAAATTCTCAGGTCAGAATCCCTCCAAAAGTCCAGAGTCTGGTTCCTTTATCTTCTTGAGTGAAAGAGAGAATACCTGGGGTCTTTTTGCTCCTCATTTTTATAGTCTAGTCATTCTTTGAAATGCATTTTCCTGAGAGTTACCCCTAGATAAAGTTCCTTCCCACTGTGAGCATAGAGACACGGAGTCTCATGGGAAAAGAGGTTCCATACTACTGTTTGCCACTTGACAGGTGATTGCCAATCAACTTTGACACCTGGCTAGAGGCATTACTTTATCCTTTGTCTTTGAGGAACAGGTTTACCCCTTCCCCAGACTTGTCTAGTAAACACATTTCAGTCAAAATTTTGACTTCTATTCATAACTTTATATATAATATTGATACACACATTTCAACATGATATTACTGACGAGAGTTATTAGTTATCAAATGAAACCTTACAAGGCGTATTTTGTAGAAAGATTATTACAATAGTGTGTAAAGTGTGAGTACAGGGATCCAGTCAGTCACAATTGGCCAGTAAGATAAATGAACCAATGAGTAATTATTGCCGAAGCTGGGGCTGTCAAGAGATTAAGGCCAACACTGTGCTATAGACATGTCAAGGGCAGCTTCATGTTAAACTGTGAGTGTTTCCGTGATGATATTAGCAGAAATAGCCTGAAACAGTCATGTGAAAAAGAGCTCATATGCATAACTTTTTAGAGGGAGAATAAATATACAAGCATTTTGGGGCTCAGTCTTGGAGATCTTAATAAATAAAGTGAAATTAAAGGGAGCTGAAACCCTACATTTGAAATTAAATATCTAATAATCCCCAATCATATTCCATTTTCAGTTGACGTGTGTGTTTGTGTGTAATCAGATTCTGTGAAAATGTTCTTGTTAAACTATGAACTGCTGTTTAGTAATTTTGAAACCAGGGAGCAAACTTCCTGTTTTAGGACTCCATATAAGTACAAGAATTTTAATCCACTAAAAAGGAGATCCTTAAATCTGCTATCACTGTAATCTCATCTCTGGTATAACTTGATTACATTTTAAGCCACATATAATCACTACTAGTATAGGCTGTGAGCTTCCTTATGCTCCTGAGTAATCTCATCAGGGCTGGCTCCAGGCCCTAGCGCACCAAGCGTGTGCTTGGGGCGGCATGCCGCGGGGGGCGCTCTGCCGGTTGCCGGCAGGCGGCTCTGGTGGAGCATCCACAGGCAGAGCACCCCCAGCGGTGTGCCGCCGTGCTTGGGGCGGCGAAATGGCTGGAGCCGGCCCTGAATCTCATTAACTACTAGCTCAAAGGAAAGCATAAAGTTACATATTTGTAAGATCAGGGATACAATTGCTTTATTTGCCTTTAATCTTCTATTCTTGAATAAGGAGAAACTAGGAGTGGTGGGAAGCAGTAGTCTGAGCAGTAAATAATAGTTTTTTTTTAAAGTAATTAACAAGGGAAATCATTCAACTGGATGATTAATGAATAGTTCCCCCTCTCCCCCATTTCATTAACTTCTAATTTGCATGGAAAGTATAAATCATAGACATAGAATAAAAATAATGAACCACTTAAATAGGATAGGAAATAGGAGCAGGACAGGAATTACTGTACCCTGAATGTTTGTGTGTGTTCCCCATTGCCATGGAAACTTGCCAGTGATTTATTTGTCTGATTTATTTGGATTCCAAGAGAGAAGGAAACATTTGGTGACTTTCAGGAAAAGAATGAGGGAAAATAGAGAGCAACTAATGATTATTAGTGAACTTTTAATTTTCTGTTGGTTAAAATTAGAATGCAGGACTTCCTAATTCTGTCTGCTATCTTAGCACAGTGGTAAGTAAGCAAAATAAAAAAAATGGGGAGAAAGTGGGATAGAGAGCTGTAGGGGATGCAGTGTACTGCAAAGGCTTTTTATTTATCTTTGTGTGCAGGCTCCTTAGCACTTCAGAACTTTGAAACTTGAGCAACAGCAAAGAGAACACAAGGTCTCATAATAGTGCTTGGATAGTTGACATCCACCATCTGTTGGAAACATAATAGACCCTGGACAGGCATTTGTGTGGGATGGCATTGGTTCTGTTTAAGGGCCTGAAATGCCAATGGCACCTTCTTTGGGGGGAGGGATAGCTCAGTGGTTTGAGCATTGGCCTGCTAAACCCAGCGTTGTGAGTTCAATCATTGAGGGGGCCATTTAGGGATTTGGGGATTGGTTGTGCTTTGAGCAGGGGGTTGGACTAGATGATCTCTTGAGGTCCCTTCCAACCCTAATAATCTATGAATATGGCAAAACACATATTTCCACTATGTTCCTGGTATGTAACTGGGGATAGCTTTCTGTTCCAGAGTTGGAGGAAGTAAGCAGAGGGACATCTATTTTAGACTTGATTCTGACCTACAGGGAGGAATTGATAGTAAATTTGAAGGTGGAAGGCAATTTGGGTCAAAGAGAACCACGAAAGCTATCATTTCATGGTCAAAGGAAAGGAGTGAGAGCAGCACAATAAGGACAATGGGCTTCAAAAAGCAGACTTTAACAAATTCAGATAACTGGTAGGTAAGGTCTCAGGGAAAGAAAATGTAAGGGGAATGCAAGTTCAGGAGAGCTGACAGTTTTTCAAGGAGACTATTAAAGGCACAACAGCAAACTATCCCAATCAGAGGGAAAGATAAAAATAATATCAGGAGGCCAATATAGCTGCATCAGGAGCTCTGAAGTAATCTGAAAATCAGGAAGAAATCCTCTAAAAATTTGAAATATGGAAAAATTGCTAAGGAGGAGTGCAAAATAATACCACACGCTATGTAAGAACAACATCAGAAAGGCTAAGACAAAAAATGAGTTACTCTTAGCAAGGGACATAAGAAGAGGTTCTTTAAATACATTAGGAACAAGAGAAAAATGAAGGAAAGTGTAAGTCCTGTACTTAGTGGGGAAGGAAAGCTAACTGATGACATCAAGAATGCTGAGATGTTTAATATCTATTTTGCTTCAGTATTCTCTAAAAGTGTTAATGGTGACCAGATACTCAACAAGGCAGGAGATATACAAGCCAAAATAGGGACAAAACAGGTAAAAGAATATTTAGATAAGTTAGATGCATTCAAGTTTGCAGGGCCTGATGAAATTCCTCCTCAGGTTCTTAAGGAACTAGTAATCTTGGAACAGATAATTATTATCTTTGAGAATTTATGGAGCATGGGTAAGGTCCCAGGAGACCGGGGAATGGCAAACATGGTACTTATTTTTGAAAAAAAGGTAAAAAAATGGACATAGGGAATTATAGACCAGTCAGCCTAACTTCAATATCTGGAAAGATAGTGGAACAAATTATAATGAAATCAGTTAATAAGCACCTAAAGAATTATAAGTTATGAGGAATAGTCAGCTAGATTTGTCAAGAATAAATCATGCCAAACCAACTTAATTTTATTCTTTGACAAGGTTGCTGGCCTAGTGGATGGGGGAAAACTGTTGATGTGATACATCTTGGGGTATGTCTACACTACGGGATTATTCCGATTTTACAGAAACCAATTTTTGGAAACAGATTGTATAAAGTCAAGAGCACGCGGCCACATTAAGCACATTAATTCATGTACCAAGGCTAGTGTTGACTTCCGGAGCGTTGCACCGTGGGTAGATATCTCATAGCTATCCCATAGTTCCTGCAGTCTCCCTTTCCCACTGGAATTCTGGGTTGAGATCCCAATGCCTGATGGGGCCAAACATTTGTCGCAGGTGGTTATGGGTAAATGTCATCAGTCAGTCCTCCCTCCGTGAAAGCAACAGCAGACAATCATTTTGCACCCTTTTCCCTGGATTGCCTGGGCAGAAGCCATAGCATGGCAACCATGAAGCCCGTTCAGCCTTTTTTCATTGTCACCGTATGTCTACTGGATGCTGCTGACAGACGCGGTACTGCAGCACTACACAGCAGCATCCCCTTGCCTATTGCAAGTTAGCAAAGATGGTTACCAGCCCCACTGTACAGTCTGCTGCTTTGCAAGTTAGCAATGACAGTTACCAGTCACACTGTACTGTCTGCTGCTGTTATGGGTGCTCCTGGCCAGTCTCGGTGAGGTCGGTTGAGGGCCCCAGGACAAAAATGGGAATGATTCCCCAGATCATTCTCTTCTTGAAGTTTTGTCTAATGGAGAGTCAGTCCTGCCTAGACTATCAGGCAAGCCTACTAAAGAACCAGAGAGGCAAACGGCCTCTCTGGGTCAGAGCCCCAGACATCGCACAGAAATGATGAGCTGCATGCCATTCCCTCCTATCCCACCCCTCCTGGGCTACCGTGGCAGTTATCCCCCATTTGTGTGATGAAGTAATAAAGAATGCATCAATAAGAAATTGCAAGCAGAGATCAAAGCGGGGAGGGGAGGGCGGTTGGCTTACAGCGAAGTAGAGTGAACCATCATTCTTCAATTGCTCAGCCTATAGCCGAAAATGGGAATCTGTGACAAGCACTAGGGTAGAAGCACAGGTAAAACTGAATCTCCACTTGTGTGTGGGCCTTTTTTGACACTGGTAAAATACAAAATGTCCCAGGATATGTGTGTTGGGGGACAGTTCTAAACGGCAGCTTAATTTTTTTATTTGCAGCAAAATGTACAGGTCTAATTATCTGATTGTGAGCCCTGGTAGCAAGGAGTAGGCTGGGGTAAGTGCTGCTGACTGGGAGAGCCGCCTGAGGCAGAAGCCTCCAGCTGCCATGATATTCCAGGCAGAACTGAATCTCCATTAGACAAAACTTAAAGAGAATGACCTGGAATCATTCCCTTTTTTGCCCAGGCTCCCCCGGCCAACCTCACCGAGGCCAGCCAGGAGCACCCACGAGATAATGATGACGAATATCAGTCATACTGTACTGTCTGCCATCCGCAAGGCAAGGGGATGCTGCTGTGTAGCGCTGCGGCACCGCGTCTGCCAGCAGCATCCAGTAGACATACAGTGACATTGAAAAAAGGTGAGAAACAATTTTTTTCCCTTTGCTTTCACGGGGGGTGTGTGTGTGTGTGTAACATATGCCCTGAATCGCCCATAACAATGTTTTTGACCCTTCAGGCTTTGGGATCTCAGCCCAGAATTCAAATGGTTTTCAGAGAGTGCGGGAACTGTGGGATACCTACAGTTGTCCTTCGCCCCTCTCTCCATGAGTGTCCATTTGATTCTTTGGCTTTCTGGTACGCTTGTCTCAGCTCCTTAAGTTTCACACAGCACTGTGTTGAGCCCCTGTTGTGGCCTCTGTCCATCATGGCCTTGAAGATTTTTTCAAATGTTTTGACATTTCGTCTTTTGGAATGGAGTTCTGATTGAACAGATTCATCCCCATACAGAGATCAGATTCAGTATCTCTCGTATGGTCCATGCTGGAACTCTTTTTTGATTCTGGGACTGCATGGTCACCTGTGCTGATCAATGCTCCACGCTGGGCAAACAGGAAATGAAATTCAAAAGCTCGCAGGGCTTTTCCTGTCTACCTGGCCAGTGCATCCGAGATCAGATTGCTGTCCAGAGCAGTCACAATGGTGCACTGTGGGATAGCTCCCGGAGACCAATACCGTCGAATTGTGGCCACACTAATCCTAATTCATAATGGCAATACCAATTTCAGCGCTACTCCCCTCGTCAGAAAGGAGTACAGATATCAATATTAAGAGCCCTTTATATCGAAGTAAAGGGCTTTGTTGTGTGGATGGGTGCAGGGTTAATTCAGTTTAACGCTGCTAAATTTGAGATAAACTCGTAGTGTAGACTGGGCCTTGATTTTAGTAAGGCTACATGATATTCTCATAAGCAAACTAGGGAAATGTGGTCTAGATTAAATTACTATAAAGTCAGTACACAACTGGTTGAAAGTTCATACTCAAATAGCATTTATCAGTGGTCAAACTGGGAGGGCATATCTAGTAGAGTCCCACACTGGTTAGTCCTGGGTCCCAGGCTATTCAGTATTTTCACGAATGACTTGGATAATGGAGTGGAATGTATGCTTACAAAGTTTGCAGATGACACAAATCTGAGAGGAGTTGTGAGCACTTTGGAGGACAGGATTAGACTTCAAAGGGACCTTGATAAATTGGAGAATTGGTCTGAATTCAGCAACATGAAATTCAATAAAGACAAGTGCAAAGTGCTACTCTTAAGAAGAAAAAAAATCAAATGCACAGCTACAAAACAGGGAATAACTGTCGAGGTGGCTATCCTATTGAAACTGATCTGGGAGATATAGTGGATCATAAATTGAATATGAGTCAGCAATCTGATGCAGCTGTGAAAAAAGCGAATACCACTCTGTAATGTATTAACAGGCGTGTGATATGCAAGACTTGGAAGGTAGTTGTCCCATTCTACTTGGCACTGGTGAGCCCTCAACTTGAGTACTCTGTCCAATTTTGGACACCACACTTTAGGAAAGATATGAACAAAATGAAGTGTCAAGAAGAAAGCAACACAAATGGTAAAAGGTTTATAAAACTTGACCTATGAGAACAGGTTTAAAAAAACTGTGCATGTTAAATCTTGAGAAAAGATAACTGAGTGAGGACCTCATAAGTCTTCAAATATGTTAAGGACTGTTATAAAAAGGAGAGGGATAAATTGCTGTCCATGGCTACTGAAGATGGGACAAGAAGAGATGGGCTTAATCTGCAGCAAGGGAGAATTATTAAGGCAGATACTAGGAAAATCTTTCTAATTTTAAGGTTAGTTAAACTCTGGAATAGGCTTCCAAGAGAGATTGTGAAATCCCCATCACTGGAAGCTTTTTATTATAAAACATGTTGAACAAACACCTGTCAAGAATGGTCTAGGTTTACTTGGGGTCCTGTCACAGTGCAAGGGAGAGCGAAGATCCCTTCCAGCACTACATTTCTTTGATTCTCTGTGAATGTTGATGTTACATGAAATTGGATGATATATGGTCCTCTACTCACAGTAGCTTGTAATTTTTCATTCCAAATCCTACAGATTTTGTTTTGCCATTTATGTTCATAGACAACTCATAGCTCAGACAGATAATCCTTTCCTCTCTCTCTCTCTCTCAACCCAGTGGTATGGATGGGAATCATTTATAGCTATCAGCAGTTATTTTGCATTATTTCTCCTCTCATCCCTTAGACCACAGATATCCAAACTCTTCCTAAAGGCTGCACTGGTAACACATCTAAAAAGCATAAAATGGAGCATAGCAGCCATTGTCATCTTAAATATGAAGCAGAGATAGAGGACACAGGTTACCACATGTGGAGCAGTAGATTGGTCTGAATTCCTGCACTTTTTGTCTGGAAGGAAAAAATCATGCAGGAACTTGTATTCTCCTCAGGTTACCCCTACATTTTCAACATGAGGGAAGATACAATCTCTATTTCACCTGCAGTTCACATATGAACAAAGTCCACCATCCCCAGGTGAGATGGACTTTTCCCTGCTGTTAACTGTGTAAATACATAAATAAGAACAACTTTTAATATACATTCTTAAGTTTCTTCCAAAGATGTGAACAGATTTTGATTGATCCATTGTCATACGTTCTGTGTTTCTTGTCTGCTGTCCTGCAAAATTAGTGCTGTAAGCATTCCCAAGAAGTTGTAAAGTGCTCCCTTCACTGAAGATAAGTATATGAAACTTTTTCCTTAGACTACGTCCTCCTGGCATGGTCAACAGGAGTTTAAAACCCAGGTACTGCGAGATCTTGCTGCCAATAATGTTCCAGATAGATCCAGTTAATCTTTCCTTTTCAGTCCCTCATGAAGGAGTTGCTCAGTCATATGACATCCTGATACATTTCTCTCCAAGTGGTGGGAAGCTGAAAAGGACAAAAAACTCATATTAGTAGCATTCCCATTTCAATTACTCCTGTCTTGTGATGACTTCAGTTCAGAATAACATTGTTTATGAAATGATACTAACAGTGGGAATCTTATACAGGGTATGTGAGGTAAACTGTCCCCTTAGCTACATAATGTTCAGTAATAAAGCTGTCATCTGTATCAGAGCTGTTTTTCTACATATTTTCTCACAGAAGACTTTTTGGGGGGAAAGACAGAGAGAGAAAGAGTAAACACAAATTCCTTTGCAAGTTGAGTATTCTAAAGAAAAAAGCTCTAAGGTTCCTTCAGCTACTTCAGAGTAGTCTATGTTTTATTTCATCTTTACAGGTAGCCTCACTTTGTTATTGATTACTTATTTTAACTCTGCCATAACCATCTCAGAAAAAAAATGATCCAAGCCACGTTCACAAACATGAGAGACAGAGATTACATATACCTGTCGGTACAGAAATTGTGAAGATCTTATCAAATTCACAGCTTGAGTTGCAGTCCTGACTGTGGCATGAAGGAGATTTGCTTGAAACCAGAATCTTAAGTGAACATGCCCTTCAAAGCTTGCTTTTCATTTCAGAAAGATCCACATAAAACAATTGAAAAGTATGAAGAAGTAAGTAAAATTGAGCTACTGCAAAATAATATTTTTTCTCTATCCTGACCCAATAGTTTGGTGGGGTTTTATGTAGAATTTCAGAGGAGGGGGCAAAGTAGAACTACTTCTCACTAATAAGGAGAGAAAAGTGCTGATTTAAGTTGAGAATATGAAAATTACTGATTTAATTAGAGATGAACCTGAACGAAAATACCTCCAAAATCCAAATATCTCTGAACTTTCAGAGATTTTAAGTTCTATTTCTAAGCATAGAGGCTTCAAACAATTCCTAATTTTAATGACAATTTAAACCTTCCATTCTAATTATTTTAGTTACTGAAAGATAAGTTAATTTTCATTAATTGCTATGAGTGCCAAAATGCTTTTACGACGGAGATGGCTTTGGTTAATAGCCTTGTGCATATATATTGAGATAGTTGCTTTCTTAATTATGGTAAAAGTAGATGAATGCTGTATTCCCAACATACTAGGACTTATTATTCATCTGTATAGCTGTACAACATTTTATGTGTGCCAGATGGTACCCAGCCATGCAGGTCCTTAAGAGTGCACAAAGCATCGGAGAATACCAAAAGGTTGTAGCTGTAGAATCTGACCCCCAGAGAGCAATCTGGAAGTGAAACTCTTTACTGCCCCCAACATGGGCCAGTGTCTATTATACACCATTAAGCCTATGTCTAGCTATAAGTTAACCAACACATTAAAATTGAATATTAGAATATTATAGAATTTATTAATTAAAAGGAAAGCTACCTTACATTTGATACACAGACAATCAATTGACATAATCAAATCAAAACAAAAAACAACTCAGACATTTCATCCTGAAGGTTCAAATTGCTTTTCACCTTATCCACATAGAGGGATAACTTACACCGCACTGTTTTGAAGACCTCATAGGGATAGAAAGGGGCAACAATTCCTCACCAGCTAAGCTTCACAACAGAGTTTTTTTGCAAATAACTTGTCCATATTAGAACTTTAGCAAGGCACAATATAACTACCGAAGTTGTCATTTGGCCAAGAGACTAGGACTAATGCCCCATCTCTTCTGAAAGATTGTGACATTGACATCAGCTAATTATTCATTAACCATGTCAACCAGAATCAATTTGATGCAGAAGCTCCAACATTCCAAAAGTGCATATTCACTGCCAAAGTTATAAAGAAAGTCAAACCACTAGACTGGCGGATGTGTCTAGCCAGCCTCTTAGATGCTGAGAGTTTGTTAAAGTGATACACTTGATACTTGCGTACAGTAATCTATTCTGCAGCTGCGGATACTAGTTAATTCAAATTTAAATTACCGATTAGGTGTGAAGAAAGAAGGAAGGTTTATCTTCATGTTCTAATCAATAATCAAATAACATGCTGTTGTATTTCATGGCATATACATGCAGAAGTCAGATAAAAACATAAAATACTTGTGTTGGAATTTTGCAATGTAACACTACTTTATTTCTTAGAATTCAGAACAATCACATGCAAAAACCCCAAAACAGAGAGACAAAACAGGCTGGTCTCAGAAACAGAGGCACAACTCTCCTCACCTTTCTTTAAGTTGTCTTGTCTGCAGAATGACTGCTGGTAGGCCCAGATCCCATGCTTCCCTACAGAAATCCCTAACATGGAGGCAGGACTTGGAAAACCTTATGACATTTAAAGTGATAACTGTGTTTAAAATTATAAGCTTTCAATACACCACAGAACACCAGATTAAGATATTTTGTCCAGAGTATCATACTGGCAGTCTAGAAAATCTGGAAGGGATCATGAACCACAAATATTGGTTCTTTTATCTCACTATCACATTAAACTAAATGTACTCTCCACTCTAAGATATAACTCATTTCTTATTTTATTTTCACTGTAATTTTTTAGTCTCTTTTGATTATCGAAATTATACCTGAAAAAGACCCACTAGTTTTTCTTGTCCACTCACTTCCAATGCAAATATATTTCCCATAGACATCAAGGTTTTTCTATGGTAGTTTAAATTTAGCCCAATTTGTTCTTTTTAAAAAGTATATCCCATTGTTCCTAGTTATAATAATAATTAATTAATTAATAATTCTTTTTCTAATCTAACATATTTGTTCACAATATAACATATTTTCTTCCTTTAATTGCAATTTAAGCAATTTAAACTGTTTGTATACAATTAGTTTTTATTTTTTCCTAATAGGATATGCCTTCCAGCCTCTCAGCTACTTTCATTGTTTTTTTTCTAAAATACCCTGCTATTTTTCTACATTTATTTTTCTGATAAGATGTGAGAGAAATAAATGTATTTATGCTAGATGCAATTTCATGAAAGTCTCTTGGAAAAAAGACTATCACTTCCCTGACTCGTAAGTCCAAAATTAAATTAGTTTGGCTGCCATATTATATTGCAAACTATCTCCTATCTATATGTTGACCACTTTAGCTCTTATATGTCTGTTTCAACATTATTCCTCTATTGGAAGTTTCTTAGAACTAAATATTGGGGATAAATTTATCTAACTTTTTCTTGCTTTTATTGAGATTGGACCTCTATTTTCTACCCATATTTCTATCCTCTATGATTTTAAATGATTTCTCCATTTTCTAATCTGTGAATTTCATTAATGTTCTGTTTAACCCCTCTGCTAAGTCATTTATAAAGGCGTTAAATGAGATCACACAGTGCAGCCATTACAACTCTCCACTGCACATTACCCCCGGCTATATACATTAGTTTATCCCAAGCCCTTATTTATTCAGCCATTCATATTATGATACTTACAGCTAAATTCATAGATATGGTATTTTTTTCTATTCTATTGTCATAGCCTGTTCTTTCTCACTTCTGTCCTTTACTGCTCCTTCATCCTCATTTTTTCTGTGGTGTCTTACATTGTGCCTCCAGTATTTGAGACTGTCACCCTGACTCAGAGTACAATTTCTATGCAAAGTGTAGCTTACATGCTCTAAGGAGTCAATGAAGCAGTCAGAATATATACACACTAAGAGCTCCTTGCGTAAAGGAATATTGGACATCAACACACAGCAATACTGCAATACAAAGTCACCAATACCTCATGCAAAATCAGAGCAATATGTGTTTAGCTGCTCATTTGGGGCCCTTAATCTCACTTGACTGGACCATATTCACTGTGTAACCTGAAATCTAGCATTGGTCAGAATATTTTGAATGTAGAATGATTTTTTAAGACTTGTCTTTTCTAACTGTCTGCAAAGAAATCTATGGTTCACTGTATTCTGAAGAAAGCAATACAAAAAATACTGGTGGTTAGTGAGGGGAATGGATCTTGCATTGTTCTGCTAACTGGAACTACTGATTTAGTCCAGGAATCACGACTGGATTAATTCTATTTTGTTGTATTTGAACCCATATAATCTGAGTGCTTTCATTTTGCTTTCTTTCCTTTTAACACCTGAACAAAAAAGTGGAATGGTAAGATTATCAAGGGGTCTATTGTTGTCCATAATGAGGACAAAATGCTGCTTTTTATTTCATAATTATTTTTCTCCCAGAAATATCCTCATTTGTTTAGACAATCTCAAGGTTAGAAGCCATAAAATTTGAACTCTCTATTTTTATTCACTTGTTTGTGAAGTTCATGTGACTGCTAATGGGTTTTTCTGCATAAGAAATTAGCATCAGCAAACTACACTTATAAAACACCCTAAAATAACAAAGCAGTGTTCCCTTGCATGTATAATGGAAGACAGCCTTAAAGAAACATGTTATACTGTTGAACTTTCCTCCAGGTACTGAAAATAGGTGTCAGAAATGTTATTTTAAGTTTCATGAAGGCTGGCCCTGTGGTTAGTGTGAAGTATGGCCACCTTGTCGAGAAATCCTGCTGAATTTAAGAGGATAATGCCAAAAGAGTTCAATAGAAATTACACACAAAAATCCTGGAGATTTTAATAGACACAGATACTATTTGTATGGAACTTTAAAAAATAACATAGAAATTCTGTGTACTATATTTCTGGTACAGAGTTGTATCCACTGGCTTCAAAAATGTATGGGAAACTTATCAATATTGATTAAACTCTACAGGATCGTTCATTCTCACACCTGGTCTTTCAGCGTGCAGGAGAGCTTCAGAATTAGAACATTTGCTAGAGGGATTCATTTTGGCCACTTGGTAACAATTCCTGTGGCCAACTTGCTGTCTGAGGAACCTTGAAGCCTGAATAGATTATCAACATTTTTTTTTTCAAGGTAGATCATGATGTGCTGTGATGTGGGGTCTTCAGCAATAGTCAGTTTCCCCATTAGGGATCTAGTTATTGGAAATTATTCCCTGAGGTATAAAAGCTTAACAGAATCCTTGGCAATGCTTCTCTTGTTGATAGGATAGGAGACAGTACTGAATATTTTTGTTTTGTTTTGTTTTTGTTTTGTTCTAACTCTAGTTTTTCCAGTCTTTTCCTGTCAGGAAGTGCTGTTGCCTTTAAAGTGTGTGTGTGTGTGTGTGTGTGTGTGTGTGTGTGTGTGTGTGTGTGTGTGTGTGTATTAAATAATTGATTTAGAGTTCTGATATATAGTTACTGTTGCTACCTGCACAATGACAAGGTTCTTCAATGTCAGATACCTCTTTTAATAATGAATGAATTGTAATATAGCTTTAATAACTGATTATCATTGAACATAGGCAACTTGCATTATATCCGCAGGAGAAACTTACACTGAGGTTGTACTTCAGCCTCTTTATTGATTATGAGCCAAAAAATTCACTTTACAGTAAAAATCGCATGCAAAAAAGAGACCAAGACATTGTCATGGGTAGATTTTCCATTGGCTGTGGCTTGTACTAACTTAAATGAATGTACCCAAAGGTTAAAAAAAAAATGTTGCATATCCATATAATTTAGGGTCGATTACTACTTTAAGCAATCAAAAAAAATAAGAAGAAATGACTTTGCCTGTATCTTATTCTTATAAGCGGAGATTTATTTCAAGATGCAGAAGAGAATTAGATGCCCAAATCTCATTGAATTTCAATGATATTTTGGGGCCCAACTCCCTCAGGCTCCTTTGAAAATTCTAGCTAAAACCACCGCATGTTTTTCTCACTATCTTCCCCTCCTCTCTTAATTTATTCTTTGTTGTGCCTCTTCTTTCCTCCTGTGTTTAATGTATTCCCTCTCTTCTCATTTACTTAGCAGTCCTCACACTTTTCCTTCCCCACATTTCTCCTGCATTCCTTTATTTTCCTCCCCTTTATCTCTGATTTTACCTCTCATCACCCTCCTCAACTTCTAAGCTCTCTGCTTTCATACATATCCTCTCTCCTCCATTCCCCAAGATCTCTACTCCTTTCTCCTGCCTCCGCCACAGCCACAATGCTTTGTATCTAGGTATTTTTTTCTCCTTACATCGAAGTATTCCAGGTGATCCTGGTCAGAAATATTAATAGGAAAAGACTGAGTAATTGGTTCTGTAGTCCATAAAAAAAAAGTTAATGAACTATAATTTTAGTAAGGAAATTCAAACCTAAAAAGGATCCAAACATGCCATTGTTTGTGACTTTTATCAAATAAGTGTTGGATGGCCATGCACTAGAATACAATAAAGCTATCAATGTTATATCCCCTAAAGAAAACCTAAACAACAAATTGCTCTAAGTGTAGAGTGTAGGCTCAGTAACACGATCATCTACAAAGCAGTACATAATTCATAAATCTACTCTGGGTAAACAAAAAGGTTTATGGGCGATGTATGTGTGTGCGCCTGCAATCAAAACAGCTGGTAACAAAATCACTCATTGACAGTTGAGTCTTCTGTGCTGTTTTCCTGGATAATCTTTTAGTAGGCTCAGTTGAGCTATTCACACCATGTGCTCTGAGGATAAATTGCCTGAATAGAAATTCCATTAAAGCTAAAGAAAATTATCTCCAAGATTCTGACACATTTGGGTGGATGAGTGAATACATGTAATCTGGTAATCCTTGTTCTAATTGGCAACAACAGACTTTTGGGGACCTTAACATTGGCCCAAATTAGTTAAATGCTGAGAATTAACTTTAGCATAGCAATAATATTCTTCTCAACTGTAAATAGTTGTGTCTCTGAGTTATGTTTCTTTGTGTCACAATGTAAGGGTTTTCCTTACATCTCATTGAAGAAGTGCATTTTTCATTCTCTTTTACCTGCAGTCCTAAAGTGGATGTGTTTGCATGTATTTATTTAGGAGTTGGGCATAATAACTTGACTGGCTGATTAGCATTCTGAACCATTTGTTTATCACATGATGACCACCTGTACTGTAATTAGTTAGCAATGTGTTCTTTTATTTGTTATGCCAATCAAAAGGATGGTGTATAGCTCCACTGCTCCAGAAGGAGCTCTAGAAAGAACATAATTCAGGACCGGACCTAACTCCTCTCTAGCCCCTTTCTTGCACTCTGCTCACTAGAGGGGAAGAACAGATGTGAACACTCCTTGCTTTGCCCTACATTTATAAGTGGCTCATATGCAGCCACATAAGAGAACAGAAGCTAGAGGCTTTGCCCCTCTATCTGTGCCAAGCCATTCAGGAGTCACTTGTTATTCAGCCCTAAATATAAAGAAATATAGCAATATCAGACACACTGGTTTCGTAACTGTTGGTAACTATGGCCTTTTCCTTGGTGATGGTTGCTATACAATATAGTATGGTGGTGTAGCTTAGAATCTGTAAAGGAAAGAAAACAAAAAAGAGTCACACAGGTAGACCATAGAGGAGTTATTTGGGGTAATATATGCCCAATTACTGTTGCTTTTTGCTGTGCTAGTGACCTGGCTGTCTTCCTGTCTTTTACAGATGATTAAAGAGCTATCCTTTCCAGGGTGTAGCAAAATATTTAATCTTAAGTAGTGTATTTCAAAACAAAACAAAACAAGTCAAGGAAATATGCTGGAGCTGTTTTGAGCACTATACACTCTGAAAGTAGATATCTCATGAAAACTGCAGTAGATAATGATGCTGGACTTTTTCTTGTCCGTGGAAATAGATGCCCTTATATTTAGTTTTTCTGGTTCTAATTTTATTTTTAAATGGTGAAATGGGTTGGGATACAGCAGATGCCTTTGACAATAAATCTGGGACATAGATGTGGAAAAGAACAGCTTAATCTTTTTTTTTCCATCAAAGAAGAAGTAGCTATTATTGGGAGAAAAAAAGATTAGTCAGACATTTTGTTGTCATACTTGTTGACAACTGTACTATCAATGACCGTGACAAGTATCAGTTGCTTTCTGGGTTAGTTGATGACTTTACATGTTTGAGACTACTGCTCACATCTTGGCTTATCTCAGCATGATAAGATATTAATTTTTCAAAACCGTGCTTTTATTTTTTAAATGAGTGAACATTTATTTTTAATTTATGTATTTATTTTACATCAGTCATCTCCAGAAATCACAAAACAATTATCACAGTAAACAGTCATTTCTCAGGAAGCACCTAGAATGACTACCAAACCCAACAGAGTATGTCCTTTCCTAGTCAGGTTTCCTGTGCAGTCAAAAAATTCAAGGCTCCCCACATTCTATGGCAGAGAGGCCCTACGTATAGAAAGCAACTGCTTCATTAAGCTCAATCCTCCATACGTTAGAATTTCTTTTGAAGCAGAAATAAGAAATAAAAAATGAAACTCCCAAATAATTATTTCTTTAAGAGCATATTATGCATGTATCACAAAATACATAACATTAAATACATTACTTTATAGTGTGGAATAGCATATATTTAATAGCTTTACTGCATTAACTTGAGCATTTTACTTTTCCAGTCACTTAACTGCTAAGTGTACTTCTGAATAGGTACTGTAGTACCTGGAGCAAAACACATGCCAGATTCAGTGTCATGTATTTGGTGTCTTACGTTTAAGAGCCAAGATAGAAATAGCACATCTGTGCTTCAGAGGAACATTGCCACAGCATCACAGGAGAAGAGCATAATAGCAAAGGAGTTAAATTCATGTATTTTGGGGAAAAGTAAGTTATTAACAGCAAGCATACTTAACATCTTCTATTCCTGAAATAGGATAGCTACAGTGCAAGCATTAACATGCGGTCCAATCAATATGCTTCCTCCCTGTTCTAGAGGGTGATAAGAGTCATTTAGTCTCCATTCCAATATAGTCCTTGCCAAAGAGTTTCCAATTAGAACCAGCTATTATGGTGTTTTTTGTGATCAGGGCATGTGCCCACTGGGAAATGGATTGAGAAAACACCTCCATATTATATGGCTATTGTAATTAGAGCTGTTTGGAAATTTTCTGACAGAAAATGCCCGTTTCTCAAAAGCAAAAAAAAAAAAAAAAGGAAAATTTTCCGTTAGAAAACCTAAAGGACAGCTGACCACTTGCAAGGGTGTTGTCAATTTCATTTTCCGCCTGCAAGGAGAAAGTAAAATTGTCAACCGCCTATCAGGTGGGCTGCCAAGAAGCTGAAAAATTCCAGCAAAATTTATCAAACTCTTTTCTATGAAAAACAAATGTTTTGACTTAGTGTCCCCATTCAGGATGTTTTTTTTCCCCATAAATGCAAAACTTTACATGGAATGGACTTGCCAGCCAGCTGTAATTGTAATGTATAAACAAAATGGCTGCATAGAAGCTTCCTGGGTGAAATCCTGGCCCCACTGAAGTTAATGGAACCAGAATTTCCCCCATATCTCTTATGCCCACCTCACTTTGTTTATGAATGTATGTTTTCTTCATTTAGATGATAATACTTTTCTACTAGAATAATAAATAGGCAGGTGAAGCATTCTCCTCATGCCGCAGAGGAGAAAGAAACCCACACTTGATACAATAGAGGAATCCTGGCCTTTTGCATTACTGGAAGTAATTATAAAAGTCAAAGGAACTTTAAATATAATAATTTTCCATAGTTGTCAGAAGAAAAATAACACTGATCAGAGTGGAACTGTAAGGCAATTTTAGGAAATTTCCTGAGAGAGAATTGCAGTAACAACAATGAAGCTACAATGCCTAGATTTTGTTCTTTGTCCCCTACAGCCTTCAAACCTCCAATTTCCAAAGTTATGACACACATCAAGCACTACAAAAGTCAAAGACCCACTAAATAACAAAAGAGCAGGAAGCCTGAAATGATACATAGATCATATTTAAAGTTTTCAAGATCACTTTTTGTGATCATTACAAAGTCAGCAATAGTGGGTAACTCAATATCAGATTTAGGTGGCTCATAGCTAAATTTCTGCAACGATTAAGACGTAAAATTACTGTATAATGATATATCTTGGGGAAGGTATAATATTTGACTCTCTAAAATTTAAAAAAAAGTAAATTGCATTAGAATAGAAACTGAATGAGTATCAAGATTTACAGCATTCATGAAAGCACTGAAGAGGTTGAGCTTATACTTTCATTGTTCTGTCTTTCCTTACTCATACCTTCACTAGGTCTCTTGAAACACAGCTCAGAGTCTTTTTTCCCCCAAACATCTCCCCCCCACCCTTATAATATAAATGTAAGAGTTCTTTACATCACAGCAGTTTTTTGGGAACGGGTCACATTTTTTTGTACTGTGACACTGGCTTAACAACATTTTCTTTTCTCGTGTCTTAGCTTTAGAGAATACAGTAGAAGGGAAAATATTTTTCAATCATGGGAGGTTACCTTAAAGAAGTTGATGCAAAATATTTCAGTCTGCAGCCTTAATATTTGTAATTACAAGAGTAACAATAAAATGATCTGTAATGGCCATTGTAAATCCAAGGCCTGGTCTACACTTGGTGGTGGTGCGGGAAATCAATCTCAGTGACGCAACTTCAGCTACGTGAATAGCGTCGCTGAAGTCAACATACTTAGATCTACTCACCGTGGTGTCTTCACTGTGGTGAATTGATTGCTGCCACTCCCCTGTTGACTCTGCTTGCGCTTCTCGTGCTGGTGGAGTACAGAAGTCAAAGGGAGAGCTCTTGGGGGTCGATTTACTGCATCTAGACTAGACCGATCCAGCGGGTAGCATAGGCATACCCAAGACAGATGTGCAAAGAGAGGAATTTGTTACACAAGTTTTGGAGAATTATGTGCTTCAGATGGGACTTCCATTTCAGCCACTCAATATAATTTTGTTTCTAAGTCCAGCACACACCTTCCAGCACCCATTATCCCACTAAATTCATATGGAAAGACTCACTGACTTCAGTGGGCTTTGGGACCCTAAGTCTATAGAAAAAATTAAGGTTTAATTTATTTATTTATTTATCTGAGTTCTCTGAAGACCACACTGCTGAATGTCTTAATTCCCCCCGTCCCTCCAAAAAAATCAGGGCCAATATTTTCAAAATTAGGAGCCTAAATCCATATTAGGAACTGAATCCATATTAGGAACTGAAATCAGCAATTCAGTTTTCAGATCACTGAGTTCTCAGCATCTCCCACGGACCTCAGTAGGAACGATTGGGTGCTCAGCACTTCTGAAAATCAGGCAGCTTATATAATTTCTTAAATATGGATTTAGTAGACGCTGTTTTAGGTGTCTACTTTTGGAAATAGCTGGTTACCAACACTTGGACTGATATTTGAAGTTAGATAGTAGCCTTAACCTCTGAATCCAAGAGTCACATACTTTATTCTATTCTAAGTTTTCACTGAGAAATCAGAATTCAATTGTCTGACTTAACATGAAAAGTCAGTTGAGCACTGTCGTTCTGAGTGAATTGTGTCCCTTATAGTGTTAAAACATAATACTCCACGAACTTCTGATATGGCACTTGACACTAGTTAAACAGCAGTTAACATCAGCATGAGTTGAATGGAATGATGACTTTGTGCTTATTCTAATAGTTGTTGAAATGGAGTATAGAGATTCATTGGAGTCTTATCAAAAAAGAAACCTTATGTCCTAGGTATTTTAATTTTCTATTCTAAAACCAGGCTAAATGAACTGGCATTGATGCAGATGTTCATAGCTGTGTGAAGGTTATTGCTGGGCATATATTAGCTGCTACATTTGTCTGCGTAATGTTGCTTTGCTAATTAAATGCTTTATAAAATAGTTCAGAATGCTTGATTATAAGAAAAGTACTGTCTTTATAAGTACTGTCACTGTCACCAGATGAGGTGCAGGTAACTAGAATGGTTGCTTTTACATACTGAGTGGGACTAAATCCCTATCATTAGCCTTGATGCCCAGTTTTCATCTAGGAATGAGATGTTTAAGCTAACATAAAACCAAAGTTCAGTTTGCCATGTTTATTCTGTGTATGTATACAGCAAATACACATTTAATTGAGGAGTGAGTGGGATTATGGTTAGAGACAGGGCCGTCCTTAGGCTTATGGAGCATACGTGGCTGCATAGGGCACCCGAAAATTTGGGGCATCACCGAGACAGCAGGTAAGAGCAGGTCGGCTCCTGCATACCCAATGAGTGCTGCAGTCTCCTTAAGCAGGGGCCATATTCACAGAGCCAAATGCACTGGCATGGTGCATTCTCTGCATGAGGGAGAGGGTATGGGGGTGGGTGGCTTGGTATCCTTTGGTGCCTTGTCCCTCCCCCCAACCCCTGGGCTGCGAGCCCAGGCTGCCACAGTGTCTACTGCGTACAAAGCTCGGTGTGTGTCAGTAATGGGGGGAAGGGTCTTCTGGGGATCCATGGGTAGGGGTGGTGGCTGTGCCCCAAGTTGGGCATAGGGGCACCAGTTTAATAATACTGCATAGGGCCCCATAAATCCTAAGGACAGGCCTGGTTAGAAAATTTTGAAAGGCTTGGAATGTCAGTAAATAATCAAGCATAGAAAAAAATGGCCAGCTGTAAGGATCAAGATGATTAAAACAGGGACATTATTACCATTGGAGTAAATGTAACACTTCTCATTGATCTCAGTGGGCTTTAGGTCAGGCCCTGAAAAGGCAAAGATCCTAGAATAAGGGTGAAAAATACAGTTAGATTGATAAAGAAATTCTCAACCCAAACAGCCACTTTAATTTATTATTTTTAATGCAAATCTGTTCTTTTTTCTAAACCCTCCATATTTTCAATTTGTGTTTTGATTTTTCATTGGGAAAAATTTAAAATGTCCATACAGTTTTTTGAATAATAAACAAAACATAATTTTGTTTCTTTCATAAATATTCATACAAAATACCATTTTTCCAATCCATGCTATTGATTGACAATATAAAAATAAGTAAGGGACAAGACAACTGTACAAGATTGAAAGGAGTCAAGGAAGAACACATTCCATTTGTCCATCAGTTTTCAATTACATATCTATTTCCTGATTTTTTGTGTGTGTGCGTTTAAAAACTTCTATCTTACATTAATGTAGTTAAGTAGTAAATACTCAGATGTCATATAATGACACTGATTTCTATAAAATACATAATTTTAGTCCATAGGCTTGTCAGTTAGTGATACTGCTTACAGTAATTTTCCAGAATGTTTGGATCGAACAAGAAAGGAACATTTTTTTTTCCTGCAGACTCATTTTGTCCTCATTGGGAAAATAGTCTTTAAATTAAGCCATTTTGTTTCTTCATTGTTTTCATCAGCTGGGTATTGCCAGTTGGCAGTAACAGAGCCAAACAGCCTTTAGGAACAGGGATCTGGAAAACAATAGTGGCCTGTTGGAAGACTTTTAGCTTTTAAAGAGCATCAGAGGTTTCATAATACTTCAGGGGGTTGTGTTTAGGGATGACTGTCAAAATGTTTATCATGGGCTTTACCAGCATGAAGAAAATACAATATTCAACATGAGAAACTGATACTGAATGGGATTTCACCACCAGGTGGTAGCCCTTTTACATATATAAAGAAAATAAATCCATTGCATGCTGAGCATATTTTCTTATGCTGATAGGTAACACAGGTTTTTCCTTTTCATCTCTTTAATATAAAATGCAGTTTTACAGGCTGAATTTGCCAACCATGTTTGCTAGTGCCAAAGATGCACTTTAAAATGAAATATACTTATTGTCTCTATTGCTACTTTATCTTTGACTTTTTTTTTTTGAAGTAGGGAAATGCTCTTTTTTAAAGAGGAAGGTGTCTCCAACACTGAAGGCCATCCAGTAATTTTTTTTATCCCTCTGCCCAAACGCTAAAGTAAGATATATTGCATTTCAGCTTTTACAGATTCATTGAAGCAGATTCAATAGTGACTTTAAGCGTGGTTGGACTTACTTTGGTGTGAAAAATAGGTGTAACTAACATGCTGAGGAGGTTGAAAGGGGTGAATAGTAGGCTAAGCAAGTACTGGAAAGGGGAACATAAAGCAGTCTCTTCTATTTTGCAGTAAATGTACCAGTATTCAAGTCATATTTGGATTTGCCCCTTAGTCTTACATGAGAGTTGTAGTCATTTACACTTGGTAAAATGTTGGGATTGATTGCAAGGACAGTGCCATAGCAATGCTTGAGGCTTTGTCTGGCTATGCCAGAGGAAATACAGGAAGCACAGATATGGTTTTAATTAGGCCACAACTTTATTCTTAAATATCTGAGAGAACTCAGCAGATAAAATTGTACATTGCAGGTAATTCCATAAGCCTTTCCATACACTTGGGGGGTTGCCATCAACCCTCCCTCTTGCCCATCCTTGTCTCAGCCAACCCATTGCTGGGAGCCAGCCCCCCGCCCCTTGTATGAAGATTAATGGGGAGGGGCTGTAAAGGAGCAGGGGGTAGGAGTTGGCTTTCTACCATATCAGTCATAGGAGCCCCAAACTCCCTTTCTCTGCTCCTTTAAAGAATGCCTATTTTAAACCTTCACCAATCCATTTTATCTGATCTGTATCCATTCCATGTATAGTACCTGCACTGGATGCCCGCCATAAACTTGCATAATGAGGCACAACATTATATCCTAACCCTCCTTTTCTAATACAATGGACCTCTAATCTGCTGCATAGAAGGTGAAAAACCCACTTTGCCTTGGCCAATCTGGTAGCAAAAGAAAAATTCCATCCCCAGTTGCCCCACGGTTCATGACAAAACCTGGTGTTTTTAAGTACATCCGTGGGTGGAAGCAAGGATGCTGATTACCTGGTCTCAGTACAGGAAGGTGTTCCTGGCATAGCACTGGATATAAATACCCCACCCATCAACAATTCCCTGTGGGAGAGAGGAAAGTCCCCGGACTGACCTGGTCCAGCTGACTACTGGGTGACTGCTTCCTGCTTCTCAGATAATACTCTCTCTTTCTCTCTCAGAGCAGGAGGGCTTAAAAGGGCAATTACCCCTTTCTTACCAGTCTGCTGGAAAAGTCACCCTTGCAATTAAAGAAGACCACTCACTTTCTCCATTAACCCAGACAAAGCGCCCCACCAATTAATATAGGGTGAGGACATTATCTTAGGCCTTCATTAAATGCTGAATTTCTTTGACATACCATACAATCCTTCCTCTACCATCAAAGGCGCACTGCTGAACAAAGTCTATCACAGCAGTAATGTAAATGAGCTCTCTCTTCACCTTATGGTAAAAAAAGAGAATGTGAGAGCAAAACTTCCATGAAAGCTAGCTCTTTCAGGCTCCAATGGATGACTGAAACATATGGAACCATACACAGAAGAATGTTCATCGTTCAGACAATGTCTTGAAAATGCTTTTTAAAACTGTTATCTGGTTGGCTTAGTGTACTGATCTTGGGTTACCATGTTTCAGGGAAAAGCCACCACTTCTAATACAGCCTTCAACTGAAAGCTGATGTCTCTTAAGTGGTTTGTATAAAACGAGTTGATTACTGTACAGTTCCTTGTGCACAGATGTCCAAAAAACCCACCACCACAATCATAGCAGTCATTAAAGGGCATGCTCAACAAAGAAGCCAAGAACGGAACAAAAAAGCAAGCCACCAAAATACAGAGAGAAATATAGTCGTCACACTAAACATTTGTATTTCTATCTCTTTAAAAGTCCCCTCCCCCTACCACAATGTGAGAGATTCCTTATACATATAGGACCTGATACAAAGCCCACTGATGTCTCAAAGACTTTCCATAATCAATGGTTTTTTGATTAAGTCCTTAATTGGGAACACTGCTTAAATCCCTCAAACTGTTATTTTTTAAAGTGTCACACTGTACATGTTGTTTGAAAGCAATGGCTGGATTTACATCGGTGCAGTTCCATTACAGAACAGTGAATCAGGCCCTATGTGTGCAAATCACAACCTGTGTAAAAATAGGCGTGGTTTAAAATAGACTCAGATGATTAATACAATATGATGTACGGCTTATGCAATGAATCGATATACAACAGGGAAGAAAAGTTACATGTTACAAGCATCTTATGAACATTATTCATGTTTTTCTTCAAAATATGTTTTTGATTATTGATAGAAAATTAATGTACTGTACAGAACACCTGTACTGCACATTAATGTACTGTACAGAAGGAAAGGAGTTAATGATTGTACTGGATTTTGAAATTAAGCACAGCAGGTAGAAAGATTCTGAATGGATTTCAAAGATATCTCACGTCCATGCTGGAAAGCAATTTTTTTAAAACTATGAGGCTCAGACATTTAAATAAGCATTTGGGGATAGGACTGCATAAGAACTTACATGATTTCTCCATCTTAGAATTTTATGGCATGCTTCATTCCACTCCGTAGGAAATCAAATCATCCTAAGACTTATAAGGAAAGAGCTATAGGATAAATTGATATTAAAGAATAGTCAGCATCTCACACAGAGACATATACATTATGTTCAAAATGTAAAGGATACACTGTAGTGAAAATCATCAACTTGAAAATCAAGTTGTGCCTGAGAGTTCCTGCAGAGAAAGATTACATTTACACTGAATTACAAGAGAACTGTAGAAGTCACAACAGCAGATAAACAAATAAAGTTGGCACTGGTGCAATTCCAGGTGCAAATACTTACTACATGTCAGTTGGGAAATGGAATTTGATTAAAAGAAATGAAGCAGAATAAGCATTTGATACAGAATTCAAAAAACAAAGTTTACAGTAGTTGAAGAAACTTAAATTAATCAAAACAAATTGTGCTTAATTGAGAAATATCTTCTGGTCCTGAGGATGTAGGTATGAATTGATATAGGGGTATAGCAAACCACAAAACAGGCATCTTCTGATTTGGGACAGAAAAATGTTGTTTCCCACTCATCTCTATCCATCATTTTCTCCACTATGTTTCCTTCTGTCACCTTCTGGGCCTTGACTTATCCTTCTCCCATCCCTCATTTTCTCTCTTCTGTACACTCAAATTTCATTGTTACCTCTCCTCCACACATCTCAGCTCCACCATCACTCAGTTGCCTCATTCAAATCTGAAACCCAGGTGTCTCATCCTCTGCCACTACCAGCAGACCTGTCCCAATGGCCTTAAACTAAGCAATGTTGCTTCTACAATAATGTAATTTTTTTTTTCTTACACTCTCCAGCAGGCTATGGTGGTATTGTATCTGGTGGTATTGCTCCTGGCCTCCATGCCTTCTCTTCCTCTGAGTTTCATTCAATTAGTTTCTCCATTCTTTTTTTTCTGTGGCTGTCCAGTTACTTTTCTTCCTCTCTAACTGTAATGCCTGGCTCTAGTCCCTTCCTTTCATCTCAGTCTTCCACCCGCCTACCATGCAAACTCATCTTCCATATTCATCATCCTCTGAATCCATTGCCTTTTAGTTCTTCAGCCCTGGACCAATTACCAGTTATAATTCCTTCATCAAAAATTACTGTTCTTCTAATCTCTGAATCCAAAAGTAAATACCTCTTTTTTTCCTGAAGAGTTAAGGCTCTATTTTGTTTGTTTAATTCTGCTACTAAGGAATTCAAGATAATGTAGAAAAGACTCTTTACTTGCAAGTGAGCTGCTTTTTTTCTCTTCTGTCAGAGTACATTTTGAGGGGACTTCCTTCTTCCATAATTCCATGTAAAACTAATTGCTATCTACCACTTTGTGATCTCATGTACTTTAGTCCATATATGGGCTAATCCCTATCCCACCACCCAACATGTACTTCGTGAAAAGATATTGAAAAAAAAAAAAACCTCTTTGTAGAAAGAGTCAGTGCACAGCTGCAAATTTGCATCCTGAGTTCTTCGTATCTTGAGTTTTGTTTGGTTTTTGTATAAAGATGGGGGGTCTACTGCAAATTTTAGGCTGATGGAATTTAAATTTCTCAAAGATCAGATAATTAGTCCCTGTTATTAGTTTTGCCTCTGCCATCTACTGAACTTCCTGCACTCTCATTGCTTCTCCTTCACCCTTGTATTCCTTTTCTATCCCTGCTGAAAACACAAAGATCAAAAATATCACCCTGCTTTTCTATACTCTTCACACCCACCATTTCATGGAGACATGCATCAAAGGTTTATCGTCCATTGAGGTGTTTCAGGACATATGTATAATCTAAATGCTTCAGTCAATGCAACTACTGCCTGGGCAACAAGGAAGTTTCCTATTATACCATAATAAGGATTCACTTTCCCTATCTTATATGTGTGTACAACTAACTTGTGAACTCAACCAAACTGTAAGATATTTTAAATGGTGTTTTTCATTGCCATGTTAGAGGATGAGATTGAACCTTTGACTTATTTCTTCAATTTACTTCTATCACAGTCCTTACATTAACTACCTACTGTATATATTTTACATGATTTACCAGTAAGATCACACTTCAGCTGCATAGACTGTTGAAAAATGAGTTGTTCCTTTATTCTTAAGCTGATGCTTGGGGTGCTAATAGAAAGGACAAACATCAAATGGAGAATGATCAGTTACAGACAAGTTCTAGATGGAAAGAGGGCAGAAACTAGTAAAGGAAAGGTTTTATTTAATTTTTCTTTCAAATGTTTTCTATAATCTGCCACCATATATAATTAACTCATGTGTGTGTGTGTGTGTGTGTATATATGTATATATATATATATATATATATATAAATAAGTTCCTTTTCTACCTTGGTGGGTCCTCTGCCTATTGGCAGATTTACTCACTTCAGTGACCTTCCCCTCTGGTGGAACCCACAGTCTGGGTCAGCTCCTCCTGTGTCTGATCAGGAGTTGGGAGGTTTGGGGGGAAGTCAGGCCCCGCCCTCTACTCCGGGTTCCAGCCCAGGGCCCTGTGGATTGCAGCTGTCTATAGTGCCTCCTGTAACAGCTGCATGACAGCTACAACTCCTTGGGCTACTTCCCCATGGCCTCCTCCAAACACCTTCTTTATCCTCATCACAGGACCTTCCTCCTGGTGTCTGATAACACTTGTACTCTGCAGTCCTCCAGCAGCACACCCTCTTACTCTCAGCTCCTTGCACCTCTTGCTCCCAGCTCCTCACAAGCACACCACAAACCGACGTGAGCTCCTTTTTAAACCCAGGTGCCCTGATTAGCCTGCCTTGATTGGCTGCAGGTGTTCTAATCAGCCTGTCTACCTTAATTGGTTCTAGCAGGTTCTGATTGCTCTAGTGCAGCCCCTGCTCTGGTCCCTCAGGGAGCAGAAGCCTGCTTCTCCTGGGGCCAGAGATCTCTCTTCTGCCACTCTGCTGTAGAGGAATGAGGGAGAGGGCTGCTGTTTCTGCTGCTGTTCCTGCTCCTGCTGCTTCCCTGGCTGGGCTAGACACCACCACCTACCCCTCTCTCTGCTGTCTGTTTGCTGGCTGGCTGGTGGTTCCCCCCCACCTCAGTTACTGCTGTTATTCCACCTACAACCCCTTGGGGAGGGGGTGCTGGCCTGCTTCCCAGAGAGGAGGGGAGTGAGGGACCCCAGCTCTTGTTGCTGAGGACACCACCCTCTGAGCGGGGTCCCTCCTGCCTGGACGCCAGACCACCACCACCTGGAGCTGCTGGGCCTACTGTGGATGTTGCTGGGGAGCTGTTGGTGCCCGGAGAAGGAGAGGAAGGAGAAGAGGACCGCCTGCTGCTGGAGACAGTATGAAGACCACTGTGGAGGGGGCTTTTCTGGACTGAGTCTTTTTCAAACTGTGCTCTTGTGGTGGGGGTTTGGACTGTGTCTGCTGGGGCACCGGGGGTGTGGCGTGGAGCCTGCCCCCAGTCCATCCGTGTCCCCCTTTGCCCCCACCACCATCGTTGCCCCCTCCACCACCCCCGCTGGCTGTTTTCCTTCTGCTTTGGACTCCTGCCTCTGGGTCTGAGCTGCTCGCCTGACTCACCACGCCCACTTCCACCATTTGGGCCTGCAGCAGCAGCAGCCAAACATTGACTTTTTGGCACAAGTGCCTGTGGGTGCACCACCTCCCCCCTCATACTGGACTGACCCCCTCCCCTCTGCCACATTTGTCCACCCCACCTATTTCCCTCTGTTGCCTGATAGTTCTGCCCCAGCCCTGTAGCTGTCCCCGTGGTCCCTCTACCCCAATCTCAGCTCGCCCTTTCCCCCCACCCTGTGCTACCCCAGCCCTGATCGGTTCCCCCTCATGCGCCCACGCCCCCTCTCAGGCGCTTGTGCCCTTCCCCATTTGGTTTCCCCTTGTTCACTGCACTCCCCCCTCTGCCGTTGCCCCCACGCTCCCCTAGTGCAACTGGAGGAGCCGGAACCCCCCTCTGCGTTGGTGCCCTGAAACAATCCCACCCGTAGTCCTTGGTTGCTCCCTACGCCCCTTTAGCCTTCCCCTTCTGGCGCCCTCCTCCCCTGCCTGCAGCCTAGCGGGGAAGGGTGGCCGCCTCCTCTCCTTCCCCTGCCCTCGCTGTTTGTCCCCCTCCCCGCTCTCGTTATGGCAGGGGATGCGGCGGGGGAGACCCCTCGCGATGCTCCCACTACCCCTCCTCCACCTGCCCCCGTGTCCACTGCCCAAGCCTCTACCTCGACCACCGCTGCTGATCCACCTACCACCGCCCCTGCTGGGGCACCGGCGGCAGCGAGTACTGGGGAGACCTCCGTTGCTGCCACGTCTCTCGCCCCTTCTGATTCGGGGGGAGCCCCCCCAGCCGGTGGGAAGGGTCGGGGTGGGAAGAAGGGTAAGGGCCCCGCTAGAAAGGCCAGGCCCTCCATGGCGGAGACTGCCCCCGTTGCCGCAGCCCCGCTACTGGCTGCGGCGTCCCTCCCCGCTGTTCCCTCCACCAGCTCTGCAGGTGTCCCTCCCCTGGCCCCCAGGGCGTACGCCCAGGTGGCGGCGGCCCCCCCGCCTGCCGCTGCTCCTCCGCCCGCTGCTTCCGCCAACATCTACAGCGGCTGGGGCCCCTTTCCCACTTTGACCAGGAAGCACGGCGTCCGTTGCCTCCTGGTGCCCGCCTCGCCCCACGTGGAGACCTACGTGCGGGCGTTGGCCAGGGTAGTGGGGCCCACGGCCATCGTGGCGGCCTCCAAAATGTACGGGAAGGTGGTCTTCTTCCTGACATCGGAGGCTGCCGCCCAGGAGGCGGTAGAGACGGGCCTGGCGGTGGGGGGCGTGTTCGTCCCCCTGGAGCCGTTAGAAGACCTGGGGGTCCGCTTGATCTTGACCTCCGTCCATCCCTTCCTGCCCAATGCCGCCCTGCTGCCCGCCCTTTCTGCCCTGGGACGCCCCATCTCTGTCATCAGCCCTCTCCCCTTGGGCTGCAAGGACCCCGCCCTCCGTCATGTTCTCTCGTTCCGCCGGCAAGTGCAGCTTCAACTGCCGCCGGCGGCGCGTGGCGGAGAGGCGCTCGAGGGGTCCTTTCTGGTCCCTTACCAGGGAGCCCACTACCGGGTGCATTACTCAACGGGGGAGGCCCGGTGCTACCTCTGCCGGGCGATGGGGCACGTCCGGAGGGACTGTCCCTTGGCCCAGCACGGAGGAGCGTCCGGGACCCCCGAGCCCCGGCAAGGCGCCGGCCCTGTCATCGCCGGTCCCCCTAGCTGCCCGGCACCCGAAGCTGCCCCTCCTCCTCCTTCTCAGTCCACCTCTGTGGAGGAGGGTGTGGCGGGGCTACCGCCGGCCGTGGGAGAGGGCTCGTCCCAGGGAGAATCCTCCCCGGTTTCTGCTGTCCCACCACTGCCTCCTCGAGTCCCTGAGCCATTGCCCTTGCCCCCCGAGCCGACCCCTGTTAGCCAGCCCCCGGATGATGCCATGGAGGGCTGGTCCTTAGTGCAGGGGAAGCGGGGCAAGCGGAAGGCTCAAGTTTCTTTACATACTTCGGATTCGGAGGCCCCCCGGAAGAGCAGGAAGGGGGGCGCCGATGTCGAGTCTTCCGCCTTGTCCCCTGATGACTCCCAGTTTGTGGTGCCGGCTGGGGATGCCGTGGCAGCACCGGAAGGTGACACCGCCCCTCCTCCGGGGTCCCTTCCCGTGGATGCCCCCGAGGGAGCCTCTCTCGCCCCCTTCCCACTTGGCGCCTCTGAGAGCGCCGCGGTGGGTATCGCCTCGGGTGCTGGCGGGGAGGACCCTGGGGTGGTGGACTGTGATCTCCCTCCCATCTACGCAGAAATCGAGGCCCTGGGTTTGACCCCGGTCACGCAGGGGGAGGACGACCCTCTGCCGGCTGGCCTCGATCTGGGCGACCTCACTACATCCCCCCTGTCCCTGGGTTCCCTTCCCCTACCCGCTGTTTCTGCTCCCACCTCTGAGGGTCCCCTGGAATCTTCCCTCGACTCGGCTGTGGGTGGCACTCTGTTGGCAGCTGCCGAGCCCCTTGGGGCGACGGCCAGTGCCCCGCTGCCGAGACCCGCTTCCCAGGGGGTGTCCCTCTTGGGTGTGGAGGACCCGCCCTCCTTCCTCAGCGGGGACCCCATTGACCACCATCTCTCTCTGGGTGCCGAGGCTGCCGCACGTGCCACAGTGGCTGAGCCCGGCATCGTTAGGGGTCCCCTGCCCACTTCCCAGATCCTTGAGCCTGGCCAGGAGGAGCCACCTTCTGGCGTCTCACCTATGGAGGCTCCGGATCCTGCCTCTACCTCCTTCCCGGATTCTCTCCCTGATCCTCACCCTACTCGTGTTGGCTCTGTCCTTGTCCCCCCCACTTCCTGTGATGTCAGTGCCGCCCCTGGCAATACCTCCCAGGGAGCGGGTTCACTAGTTCTTTCCTGTCCCGACCCCCCAAGGGCTGCTGTTCTCCTTCCACTGCCCCTTCTTGAATCTGAGAGCGGGGCGGGTCGTGTGGCGTCGGTCCATCTGCTGCCACGTTGGGGATCTGCCCCCTGCCTACCCACCTTGGTGGGCCACGGGGCTGTGACGGGGGCCCCACTGGGGGCCAGTCATCGATCAGTGACCCCACCCCCCCATGCGCTGATGGAGGAGCTGCCGGAGTTCCTTGAGGACGTCCGTGGCTCCCGGAACAAAGTCCATCTTGCGCACCAGCGGTGGGGGGATTTCCATCAGGTCCTCTGGGCCGCGAGGGCCCTCATGGGGGAGGGTAGGAGGACCGGGAAGCAGGCCGCCGCGGCCTACCGGCGGGTCCGTGTCTTCTGTGACTCCTTACTCACCTTCGGGGTTGGTCACGGATTGCTACGCGGCCTGCCGGAGGCCGTGGACGTGTCTGCCAGCGAGGATCCCCCCCAGCCCTCCTCATGGTGCCGATCATCCTTGCCACTTTAAACACCCGAGGCTGTAGGATGGGTCTCCGCAGGAGCCAGGTGCTCTCCTTCCTCCGGGAGGGGGGGTACTCTGTGGTTTTCCTGCAGGAGACCCATACGGATCCGGCCGCTGAAGCTAGCTGGCGGCTGGAGTGGGGGGATGGGGCCTACTTTAGCCACTTCTCTGTCTGCGCGGCTGGAGTGGCGACCCTGTTCTCCCCCGACCTACGGCACGAGGTGCTAGGGGTCGCCGAGGCTGTGCCGGGTCGCCTGCTGCACCTCCGGGTCCGCATTGAGGGGCTTGTGGTTCATCTCGTCAACGTTTACGCCCCGACATCGGCCCCGGAGAGGCTACGTTTTTATCAGCAGGCATCCGCCTTCCTTGGCTCCCTGGACCCTCGTGAGTGCCTGGTCCTGGGAGGGGATTTTAACACCACCCTCGAGGAACGGGACCGCTCGGGGACCGAGCAGTGCCCGGCAGCTGCGGACGTCCTCCGGGAGATTGTCGACCGCCACTCCCTGGTGGACGTCTGGCGCGACCACCACCCAGACGACGTCTCGACGTTCACCTTCGTCCGGGTGGAGGCCCATCGGTCGTGCCACTCCCGGCTGGACCGTATTTACCTGTCACGTTTCCACCTTTCACGGGCCCACTCCTCCAGCGATCGGCCAGCCCCCTTTTCGGATCACCACCTTGCCACCGTGACGGCCTCTCTCTGCGCGGAGAGGCCGGGGCCGGCCTATTGGCACTTTAATAATAGTTGCTGGAGGATGCGGGCTTCGTGGCGTCCTTCCAGGAGTTCTGGCTGGCCTGGCGAGGGCAGAGGCGTGCCTTTTCCTCGGCGCGGCGGTGGTGGGATCTGGGGAAGGTGCGCGCCTGGCTCTTCTGCCGTGACTACACTCGGGGTGCCAGCCGACGGAGGGATGCGGCGATAGGGCAGTTGGAGCGGGAGGTCTTGGAGCTGGAGAGGCGTCTGGCCGTCAACCCCGCGGATCCATCCCTCTGCGGAGTGTGCCGGGAGAAGCGAGAGGAGCTCCGGGCCCTCGAAGACCATCGGGCCCGGGGTGCTTTTGTTCGATCCCGCATCCACCTCCTTCGGGAGATGGATCGCGGCTCCCGCTTCTTCTACGCCCTGGAGAAAAGGAGGTGGGCCAAGAAGCACGTCACCTGCCTCCTGGCGGAGGACGGCACCCCCCTCACGGATCCGGCGGAGATGTGCCAGAGGGCCATGGCCTTCTACGCCACTCTTTTCTCCCCGGATCCGACCGATCCTAACGCTTGCAGAGTGCTCTGGGATGGGCTCCCGACGGTCAGCACGGGCGACCGGGACCGGCTAGAGCTGCCTCTCACTCTGGCCGAGTTCTCGGAGGCCCTCCGTCACATGCCCACCAATAAATCTCCGGGCTTGGACAGGCTGACCGTGGAGTTCTACCGCGTGTTCTGGGACGTCCTCGGCCCAGACCTGGTCACTGTCTGGGCTGAGGCTTTGCATAGCGGGGTCCTCCCTCTCTCGTGCAGGCGAGCCGTGCTGGCCTTATTGCCGAAGAGGGGGGACCTCCGCGACTTACGGAATTGGCGTCCCGTCTCGCTCCTCAGCACGGACTACAAAATTGTTGCGAAGGCCATCTCGATGCGGCTAGGGTCCGTGCTGGCGGACGTGGTCCATCCAGACCAGACCTACACCGTCCCGGGCCACACCATCTTTGATAACTTGTATCTGGTCCGGGACCTTCTGGAATTGGGGTGTAGGGATGGTCTGTCGTTCGCCCTCCTGTCCCTGGATCAGGAGAAGGCGTTCGACCGGATGGATCACGGGTATCTCCTGGGCACTCTGCGAGCGTTCGGCTTCGGACCCCTGTTTGTGGGTTTTCTGCAGGTGCTGTACGCTTCTGCGGAGTGTCTGGTCAGGCTCAACTGGACCCTGACCGAGCCGGTCAGCTTCGGGCGGGGAGTGCGGCAGGGGTGCCCCCTCTCGGGCCAGCTGTACGCTCTGGCGATCGAGCCCTTCCTCTGTCTCCTCCGCAAGAGGTTGACGGGGTTGGTGCTTCAGGAGCTGGGGCTGCGGCTGGTCCTGTCGGCATACGCTGATGATGTGCTCCTCGTGGTCCAGGACCCGGGCGACTTGGCGCGGGTGGAGGCTTGCCAGGCTGTGTACTCGGCGGCCTCCTCCGCCCGGGTCAACTGGGTCAAGAGCTCTGGCCTGGTGGTCGGGGACGGGTGGCAGGCGAGCTCCCTCCCACCTGCGCTTCAGGCCATCCGGTGGAGCGCGGGTCCGCTGCTCTATCTCAGCGTTTACCTTTCTGCCACGCATCCGTCTCCGCCGGAGAACTGGCAGGATTTGCAGGGCAGGGTGACGGAGCGGCTCCGGAAATGGACAGGACTACTCCGGTGCCTCTCCCTTCGGGGGAGGGCACTGGTGCTTAATCAACTGGTCCTGTCCATGCTCTGGTACCGACTCAACACCCTGGTCCCGGCCCCGGGTTTCCTGGCCAACCTCCGGACGGTGATTCTGGAGTTCTTTTGGCCGGGGACGCACTGGGTCTCTGCAGGGGTCCTCCACCTGCCCCTGGAGGAGGGGGGGCAGGGCCTGAAGTGCTTACGCGCTCAGGTCCATGTCTTCCGCCTCCAGGCCCTGCAGAGGCTCCTGTTTGGTGCGGGTAGTCCGGCGTGGAGCGTATTGGCGCACGCCTTCCTCCGCCGCTTCCGAGGGCTCCGATACGACCGGCAGCTCTTTTACCTCCATCCGAGAGGTCTTCCGCGAGACCTCTCCGGGCTGCCGGTCTTCTACCAAGACCTCCTCCGGACCTGGAAGCTCTTTTCAAGGACCAGGTCCGTGGCGGCCACCGTGGGGGTTGACCTCCTCGCGGAGCCCCTGCTACACAATCCCCAGCTTCGTGTGCAGGTGGCGGAGTCCCCCACGGTGTGCCAGAGGTTGGTCTCGGCAGGAGTCACCAGGGTCGGAGACCTCCTGGACTACGACCGGGGAGACTGGCTGGATCCCCTGACGCTCGCTCAGCGCATGGGGCTCTTCAGACCTCGTACTCCCCAGCGCGTACTTCAGGAGGTGAAGGCCGCTTTACTGCCCGCTGCTCGGGCTTACCTCGACCGGGTCCTGCGAGAGGGCACGCCCCGCCCACCCTCCACCCCAGGCCCCATGGACATTTTTATCGGGCCCCTGCCCCGTGGACCCAATCGGCCCCCTCACCCTTTCACTGCCAGCCGGCTGCATGATCTGCAGCCGGTTTTGTTCCAGACCGCGCCACGGAAACATCTGTACTCGCTCGTGCTCCATACCCTTCACTACCTCACCCTCGCGTCCCGCCCCGATACCAAATGGCGGGACCTCCTGCCGCCTCTCGAGGGTGAGGAGCCCCGGTGGGCCAGCTTGTACTCTGCCCTGGTCCCGAGGCCCACCGGGGATATCAGTTGGTGGCTCCTTCACGGAGCCGTGAGCACGGGCGTGTACTTGGCGCGGTTCACATCTGTCCCTAGCACCTGCCCTTTCTGTGGTGAGAAGGAGACCTTGGCGCACGTTTATTTGGAGTGCGCCAGGTTGCAGCCCCTGTTCCGGCTCCTCCTGAATATTTTCCTGCGTTTTTGGTTGCACTTTTCCCCTCACCTTTTTATCTACACGCTCCCCATCCGTGGCCCCACGAAGTCGCGGGATCTCCTTCTCAACCTCCTCTTGGCCCTGGCCAAACTGACCATCTACAACACCAGGGAGAGGAGGTTGGCCGACGGGATTTCCTGCGACTGTGGGGCCTATTTCCGTTCCTCCGTCTGCTCTCGCATCCGGGCAGAGTTCCTCTGGGCGGCGTCCACTGGCTCCCTTGACACCTTCGAGGAGCAGTGGGCGTTGTCCGGGGTTCTCTGCTCGGTGTCCCCATCGGGTTCCCTTCATTTAGCCCTATGACCTCACTCCCGATCCTGTTTTTTTTTCATTAGTTGTCCCCCGTAATTATTTGGTGTCCCAGACCTGTGGGTCCTCCCCTTAGGCTGGGGGGAGGCCCTTTAGAAGTGGGCGGGCTTCGCCCGCCCACCCCCGCTGGATGCCAATAGGACCAGACTCCTGGACCCCACTGGTCTGGGTCTGTCACAATATATATAGCACCATACAATTACACATATACCCCTTTTTATACTTCAGGAAATGATGGTACTTATTTTTCTGTAAAAGCTGCTTGATAGCTATATGAAACTGTAAATATGAGAGTCAAGTGTGCTGTAAAAGGAGCATTAGGTTGCCATTGTCACTCATACATTATAGGAATTTCTGGACGGTAAGGAGGCGCCCTGGCTCCCTGCCGCGCCTGAGAGGGACGAGCCAGAGCAGGTGCCTCAGTGGGCGGAGCCAGCACTGCCTGTCCCCGCTCCCCCCCGCCCCCCCCACGGAAGTCAAGGGGCAGGACAGGAAGTATAAAAGCCCAGCCCCAGCGCTCAGTTGGGCGCAGGCTGCTGGAGAGGACAGACGCTGGTGCCCGGGCTCCCGCTGGGTCCAGCCTGCCCCGCTCCCACTATCCAGAGGAGCGCTGGCCGGACCTGCCCTGCGCCCACTACCCAGAGGAGCACTGGCTGGGCTTGCCTCAGACCCGGTACCCAGAGGAACGTCGGCCTGACCTGCCGTGTGCCCGATACCCCAAGGAGTGGCCTGAGCTTCCCCACGACCGGTACCCGGAGGAGCCCATGGTCTGGGACCCCCCAGATGACGCTGGCAAGGACCAGGTACCCAGAGAGGGGGAGGTTGGAAGTGGCCCGGGGATAGCCGACCCTGGTTTGGCTCCTGAAGAGCCCGAACCCATGTCAGTGTGTTGCGGCCAGGATCCCCACTGACCGCAGCGGGTCTTGACCGCTGCTAGGGCCCCGGGCTGGAACGCAGTGGAGTGGGAGGGCCTGCGTTCCCCCTGCCACCCGTAACCGGGTGGCAGACTCCCCCTCTTCCCGCCTATTGCCACTGCTCTGCCCTGATCCAGAGGGCCAGAGCCAACTAGACTTGTGTTTGGTGTCCCGCCCGAACCAACGACTTTGCCGCTGCTCTGTCCTGATCCAGAGGCCAGAGCTAACTAGACTTGTGTTTGGTGCCCCGCCCTGCCAAAGGCCTGGGCTGATACTGTGTTTGCTCAGCCCCTGCTAGAGGCCTGAGCTTGAACTGTTACTGCCCCGCCCTGTCCAAGGGCTGGGGCTTATTTACTTTGAGAGCCCCGACCCCGGCTAGAGGGTCGGGGCTCTACCTTGTTTACAGACCCTGTACCCCGCTCAACACCTGCCAAGGGGCTAAGCCTACCCGGACTGCAGTGTGTAAGGAGGCGCCCTGGCTCCCCGCCGCGCCTGAGAGGGACGGGCCCCAACACGACCGGCTTACACGGACAAAAAGACCTGTTGTCATATAAAACTTTAATTTGTTTGATTGCTTGTTTTTTCAGCCAGATATTCCAGCAGCATACATAAAATTCTGTATAGCATCAGAGAACAAGTTTTACTGCTGACTGGTTTTCAACCTGAGACTGCTAAGAACAGCCCACCAAATGTGCAAACTCACTTGATCTACTGTATCTAGATACTTGAATGGCCCTCATCACTGTTACACCAGAGTGCCTCACACACATTTAACAATAGAAATAAAATGTATTATGACCGTTTATTAGAAAAACTAGCCAATCAACAAATAATCCTTAATAGAATCTCAGGTCACTGGAGAAAGGGATGGGGATAAAAAGAAAGGGCAAAGGAACAGACACAGGTGAAAGAAAAGCTAGATTTTTTTTGTTTTGTTTTGTTTTAAGCTAAATCATCCCCTTTCCCTATCACTTGTACCAGCTGAAATAAAGTAACTGGAATTTGAAGTGTTCTATCTCTGAGTAAGAAATCCCATGTGTACAGAAGTAATAGAGAGAGCACCGTTATTTGACTTTGCTTTTATAGTTGATAACCAGCAAAAAAGGCTTCCAGATATTTATGGATGGGGGACAAAAGAGCATAGATTTGCCCACAGTTCCTGCAAAAAGAGAAAGTAGGAGGGTTTCATATAGATAACAAAATCAACTACTCTTTTCAATCAGTCTTAGGAGTACATATGATAAAATAAGAGGCCGGTGACTGTAATTCTCGATAAATTGTGTTTGAGCCAGAACTGTACTCTCATTCTCATTTATCTTCCTATCCCAGAAACTTTGAGATCTTGTGCACACCTGCACAAGTGGACTAGAATATTTTATAACTGGAAGGTGGATACTGTGTCATTTATTATTATGATGCCCATTTATAGCACAAGTAACTTAGTTCTTGTTATTTATAGAACAGCTACAAATATTTTTGCCGGCCATTCAGCAGAAGATGTGCAAATTGATTTATGGCTGCTCAATATTGCTGCTCAGTATTGCTGACAGTTTTTTCACAGGTTGGCATTGAATAGGAAAGTTCTCATTTGGTTGAATAGTTCAAAAGTGGCACTGGACAAAAACAGAGCCATACTTTTGTGAGGCATACTTGCCCCACAAGAGACTGATTCTGCTATCTTTACACTGAATAATAACTTACTCTTCACGTGAGCGCACTGAGAAGAATAAGACCTTTTGGCAGATAAGATGCTGTTTAGTGGGAATGACAGATTAGATTCTAGGTGACCCTTGGTTATACATGTAGAGTGTACAGGTAATTTCTCAGGTGTGACTGTGGCCATTTAGTTGCTATTGTTATTTATATTCCCCTTTTCTTTGTTCCTTGGCTGCTCTTTGTTGCATATTAGTCATCTAAGGCATGAGCTGGGGAATGAGATTGTACTAAAATATGGAGCAAACTTCCATCACCACCGCCTCGGTTTGTATCACTCTGTTGTATCTTGCCATATACTTAGATTGCAAGCTATCAGGATCAGGCACCGTCTTTTCATTCAGAGTCCCTGATTGTATTCTTTATTTGTATTGTGATAGTGCCCAGGAGTACTCATCATAGACCAGTGCACCGACTGTGTTTGGCTTTGCACAAAAACACAACAAAATGCAGTCACTGTCCAAATGAGTTTACAATCTAAGTATAAAAAAAGATACAGAGACAGATGGGGAAGCACAACAAAAACAATGAGACAACACTCATCAGCATGATAGACTGTGGGTATCCAGTACCACTCCAGCTGCCTATTAGTGAAGGTGTGATGTTGTTTTTTGGTTTCTTTTTTTAGCAGGTGTCATGGCAAAGGTGAGTGTTCAGGATGAATTCTTTTGGAACAGTACAAGCCCCCTGCCAGGCCGGGCCGGTTTGTTTACCTGCCGCGTCCACAGGTTTGGCTGATCGCAGCTCCCACTGGCCACAGTTCATTGCTCCAGGCCAATGGGGGCTGCAGGAAGCAGTGGCCAGCTCATCCCTCGGCCCGCACCGGTTCCCGCAGCCCCTGTTGGCCTGGGACAGCGAACCGTGACCAGTGAGAGCTGCGATCGGCTGAACCTGCAGATGTGGCAGGTAAACAAACCATCCCATCCCACAGAGGGCTTATCCTGGTGAGCTGCGGCCAAAGGTTGCCGATCCCTGGTTTACATGATCCTCTTATATGTGAGAGGCAGTACAGGAGAAAACATGAAGGTGCTTGGTTGAAAATGTAACAGATGGGTTTTGAACTGCCACAGTGGAGATGGAAGTTGACAACTCAATAGAGTTTGAAAGATAATAGGTAGGGCAGGGTTTGGCCATGAAGGACCTGAGAACTGAAGACAAATAACTTGTTTGATTAAATTAAGAGCAATCAGTTGCTCTTCCTGCTTCCACAAGTTCCTATATTGTCAGGGGCTTACATTTCAGTGGACTTTGCTTCTATTACTTTCTAATAGCCACTTCTTTTGCCCCACAATGATCTGTCTGGGTTTTCCATGGCCTGACTTAAAAGTTCTTTCCCCTTCTGGAGGATCAAGAGGTCCATCTGTATGTCCAAATAAACCCAAACTAATAATTCTTCAGTCCCTCTGGGCTCCACTAAAGACCTCTGCTTCTTGGTTCCTACTCTGGGCCCTACAGAATTTCTCCTATGCTGCTTTCTTCAAACAGTTTTTAACTCCAGTGCCTCCCCTCCTTGGGGAATATGGGAACTTCCCCCAGGGATCTTCCTGCTTCTTACACATCCTAACTCAAGCCCTTCCTCACAAGTGCCTGACCTGGTCTCTGAGGGTATCTTCCAGACTGACTTGCCCAGGCCCTTCCCACAGAAGAAATTCTTTTTTCTCCTCTCGCCTAAGTCTCTTCCTCCAGCCTGGGTTCTCAGTTCTGTTTAAATAGATCTCCCTCTGCTTCTCTGCAGCTGGGTCAGTCATTATAATTAAATCTCCAACCCGCTCAGCTGGCATGTTTAATTATCACTGAATTGCTAGGTCACCAGCAAGACTGAAGGATAGTTGCTAGGTCCCAGGAAAGGCTGAGCTGATCTTATTTTAAAGGGCCAGCCAGCCTGTGAGAAGAAGGTGTATAGGTGCTACCACAATGCAAGGAACAGATACAAATAATAGAATATAGGGAATAAACATATAAGAGACTAAGCAACTTGTGATATTCGGAATAAATACCTTTTTAGCAGTTATCTATATAAGAAGATTCCAGGATTGCCATTCTGTGTCACTCTGAAGCCTAAATAAAATGTCTATACTGTCAGTGTAAAGCAATGGAAACAGTTACAAGCATGGTTGAGAGGTTTGTTTGTTTGTTTGTTTGTTTTCAGAATATCACCAAGTTAAATCATCACTGAGCTTTATGGTCTGTTACCATCCAATGCTTAAGTTCTCTGCCATTTTGACTTTACAAATTTTACCTGTACGGTACAGACACAGTAATAAATGTATCTATGCCATTGCCAAGACTGAAATCAGAGGTAACTCAACCAATTACTCTAGAGCTAATTTGCATAAAATAATTTCATTGTTTTTATAACAGAGACTGAACAGATGGTGGATTATTTGGCTCAACTGCACCCACACTAATCAAAACACGTCTCCCAGCACAGTCCCCCCATCCTTGAGACAAATCAACCCAACCTCCACACAATAATGAGTATACAAAGGCAGCACACCCCTCATTTGCCATCCATGCAACTCCGCACAACTCTCCCAGCACAACACAACTCTCATACAAATCAACATCATCACCTACACACATATATATATATATATATATATAGGGTTTGTGTTCAGTTTTGGCTTTTTACACACATGACTCTACTAATTACACTCATGTAACTGCATGTTCTTTCTGTTATTAGTGTGGCCATGATCTAGTTTTAAAAATTCACCCTGCTTCTTGATGAGAATTGTATTTTTGCTGCACTATTTCTTCAAAGTTATGTTAATCTCATGCTCTCTTTCTTTATGTATGCAAACAGGTTATTCAAAACCTTGGGGTCTGCAGAAATATCTTCAAGAAATATCACTTCTCTTGAGACTGTAAAAGAGATTCCCTTGATGAAAAAATACATTCAAGAAAAATTCTCTTCTTTACTTTGTAGAATGGAAAAAGAATTTGTTTTCAGAGCACAGCTAAGTTACTATATCATTTAGATAGTCTCTTTGAAGTGAGAAGAATGAAAGAAAGAGAGAGGAAACTGGTGAAAAGAATGTTCCTTTGAAGATGGATACTTTAAGAAAAAAAATCTCACGAGAAATTTAGACCCTTAAAGCAAGGTCCATCTCTAACCATATCGTGATTCAGTGGATACATAGGTTGAAAATCCATAGTGCTATCCTCCTTTTTTATTTTTTTTTTCCAAATTAACCCTTCATCACTCTCATTCTACATAGGAACTAGTTATTTTGTATATATAAAGGTTAAATGTTGGCAAATATTAGGCTGAGTCCCACTGGTTATCCTAGAGAAAAGAGGTACCTAGTAAGTCTCTAGTTTGAAATATTAGTTTGGCACAAGTTTATTAAAACTCTTCCTTTAAAAGAGGGGATTATGTCCTCCACTAATGTAAATCAACATAGCTCCACTGACTGAAGTGGAGCTGTCCCAATTTTATACACTGAGGCTCTGATGGTGCTTTTTAACAGAACATATGTGATAAAATACCTAAAAATTACTATAATTTACAGTAATTGGGATAGTTTACATTAAAAATCCTATCTTAAAACTACAGGGAAATAAATTGAAACTCAGCACCAATGGGCTCTTACATTAAACTAGATGATTATCAGTTGTGCACTGCAACAGAGGGGGGAGACATAATTAAATTATCCATTGCTAATAATTATTGAAGAAATAGTTAGATGTAAAAACTGAAAGAAGAAAGTACTGATTCTAAATTAAAACAGACCAAAGGAAGGGAGGAATTTATATCACATTTTCTTTAGTTGAGAACACTGAAATAGAATATACTGAGCCAATGGGGCAAAAAATTGCTTCTGCTAAGCAATGTAATAACCCAGGTCTCTCATTTCCACTTTATTCAGAACTCCAGTCAGATGAAAACCTGCAGTTCTCCCCTTGTTTTTAACATCCATTCTGCTGGCCAGCATTTTGTTATCTTTTACAAGATAATGTGTCTCTGTATCATCTGCTGATCCTCTATCTGTGGACCTTTTTTACAAATTTAGATATATTTACCTATGCCTAGAATTACTACTATTCTTTTATCAACTGAGGAAAGGGTTTCTTAAAATATTAATGTTTACAAAGAAGTCTGAGGATTTTTGGTTATTCTTGGTTTGAATTATGTTCTACTTCTGGGGAAATTATGTGCTACTGCGTAATGCAGAATTTTGCAGAAATTAACGTTGTGTGCACAGAATTTCCTTTCCCCCATAGAAATAGTCTGCAGTTCTGCTAGCTGTCACTGGACCCCGCAGAGCCCAGCTCATAGACAGAAGACACTGCTGGGGGGAGGGAGAGGAAGCTAGCAGATTCCTGGCAACTGCAGTTCACAGCATGCCCTAAGGAAAGGAAAGGGTAGTGTGCAGGAAAGTCTATGCGAGCCTGGGGCCCAGCATCAGGCTATATCTCCCTCTGGATCCCTGAACTGGAAGAGAGGAGAGGGATGGGCTGGGGGGACCATGGCTGGGCTCTAAGTGAGAAGGAGTGTGGGTATCTGGGCAAGGGGGGCCCTGCAGCTGGGCTCTGGGGGAAGGAGATGTGGGTACCTGAGCTTAGGGGGACCCCACATCCGGGAGCTGGAGGGGAGGGAAAGGGGTGCGGGTATCTGGGCCGGGGGGGGGCATGGCTGGGCTCATGCAGGAGGGGGTTTGGGTGCATTGCCTTGGGTGGGACCCATGACTGGGCTCTGAGGGGCAGGGGTTGTGGGTGTCTGGCCCCTCAGCTGGGCTCTGGCAGCAGGGGAGGGAAGGGAGCAGAGAAACAGGAACTGGGTTGTCATAGGGGTTTCTTTAAGTCTCTACTCCAGGTGGAAATTTGCATGTCTGTATTGTTACAGACACACTTGCTGACAGGTATTTTGAAATAAATTACCAAAATAATTGAAACTGGTGTAATTATGTAGTATTATTTTGACAAATAAAATATGCAGAATTTTGCTGAATTTTAAAATATTGTGCACAGAATTTTTTGGTGCAGAATTTTTGATTTTTTGATGCAGAATGCCCCGAGGAGTAAGCAATTAAATTGCAACTCGTACTGTGAGAGCTCAGTACAAAGCAATTTTATAATATCAGGACAGGGACTGGCTCTTTGTACAGTATCTAGCACAATGGGCCCCTGATCACAGTTAGAGCTGCCAGATGCTCAGATCATGCAAATAATATTAATAATAATAATTAATAATTAAGTAAAGAAGCACTGTCCAGAGCCCTCACCTTGGCAAAGATTCTTTCAACAGTAAAGACATTTCTTTAGTCAGGAGCCATTCACACACTATTCCTGAGGGCTAGTATTTCACAAAAAGAAGAGATTATGACAAACTATAGGCACAATAGGACCGTACTCCTGTTGCCATTTCTGTCCATTTTTGTCTCCATATTGCAATGAAGTCTGTAAATTTTTGGTTCAAATCATGTACTATCTTTCTCTTGAGTGAATCAAAGATTATCACATCATCCAGGCAGGGCTCATTTATGTATAGTGCAATATCTTCATGGAATACTCATTCAAATGAAATGAAGGCATCAATATGGATTAATGATTTTCAAGCAGGTGGCTTTCAGATTGTTACGATGTTTTTGTGAGTGAGGTTTGTCATCTGTAATGAAGCACTTGAATTTGATGCTGCCTACAGCCAATCTTATAAATGAGATGTTGCATCGTAATTGTTTTTTTTTGGAGTGGGGGATTAATAACATAGGAGATAGGAGGGGAGAAAGAGAGAATCAAAACCGAAACAGGTTTTCCTAAATGACATGTAATTATTTGTTAGCACTTCTGTAGCTGGGTCTCCTGTATCTCTTCTTCCTCTGCCAGGCCTGTCTCTCTGCAAAGTTGCTATCTTTCTCCTCAATTAAGTCAGGTGACCACCTCTTTGCTGTAAGCCCTCCACTTGTACAGCTCCATACTCCCCTACATGGATATTAGCCACATAAGAGAATGGAACCTCTGCACTCTGAGTTTAATTTTTTTTAGGGGAGGGGCACAGAGAGAGAGTTTTCCACACTCTCCACTTCAAAAGTGGGTTTGAGGCCCAAATGAATGAATCCTCTGATATTATGTGGGGAACCCTCTGTCCTATGCCCAAGCTCTTGGCCTCCCTTTCCCCTACCTCCACTAGACCACATTCCACATGAGTCATGCTAGTAGGGGCTCCCCTGACTCCTTAACCACATTGAACCTACTTATCTGGCTCTCATCAATATGACCATTTTGGCCCCAGTTGTGCAAAGACTTACTGACATGCTTACTTCCTTGCACTGTGAAGCCTTTAGGGCATTGAAGCCAGTAGGGCTACTCACAGTGTGTAAAGCTGAGCAGATGTGTAAACTGTTGCAAGACTGGGTAATTTGTTTGTATGTTGTATCCCATTTGCCTTTCATTCAATTGTTCAGAGCAAGGACTCTCTTTCTTCATGCTTGTCCAACACCCAGAACATTGAAGCCCTCAGACTCAGGCCTTAGGGTGACTCTGGATTACAAATAGTAATATTAAATATGTCTTTATTAATTCAGTAAAACAAAAGTTTCTAGAAGAAAACTTGGGTTCATTTTTATTTAAACAATGATAGAACTTTCTAAGGTTTTCCTTTTAAAATAGAAACACTTTCTTTGCTTATTTTTAAGTATAAATTGTATACACACACACAAATAATCTGTGACACCAAAGCACTCATTTTGATTTGATTTAATACAATTTATTGTCTGGTATTTACCGACAGCCTCTGAGGTCCTGTGATGTAGTCTAAAATTTGAGTTGCATCAATTTGATGAAATTAGGTTTTAATTGTTTTAGTATCTTGCCTACAGGTAAATTAAAGTAGGTTTGCTTTAGCATTTGCATTAGTGTAGTGTTGTTGCAATTGACTTAATATTTCATTCTATAAAGCTGCATCTATATTCAAATAAAAATATGTTTTGATGCATTTTCAGTACAAAACATGCAGTCAGAATTTGAGGGAATGGCGGGAGAGTACGCTTTAAAAATACATCAGAACTAGCGTGGCTGAATGATTTTTAATTGGTAGAAAATTTTCTTGTTAAAAAAACTGAAAAGTGCAATTTATAAGTTCTTCTCATTTGTTATATGCACTTGAATTTGCATCATATTTTTCTTCAATATTACATCTAAACAGTACTATTTCTCCATAGTGCCAGAAGCTGGGAATAGGCAACAGATCACTTGATGATCATCTGTTCTGTTCATTCCCTGGCATAAGAAAACAGGATACTGGGCTAGATGGACCTTTCATCTGACTCAGTATGGCCATTCATATGCTCCCTTCCATACCAATCCTGACATCACTACCCATACTCACTAGTTTGACCATTTCATTCCTTCAGAGAATGAAATAGGGAGACAGCTCAGATAACTGATGCAAAAAATCAGTTTCCCCAGGTCAAGTGTGTGTTCTTAATCATAGCACCCGGTACTTCTATACTCTTTGCCTGGTGTCTGAGTACCAGAAAGTACAAATGCATCTAAATGCGGCAAGCCCTTTTACTAATTATTTTCAATAGTCCTAAATTTAAAAAGGGCTAAAATAGCTCATGTCAATGGTATATTTCTGCTGATTAGTAATAATGCTGCTTTTGTCTGCTTCCCCATTAAATTCCTCTTCCTCGTGTTGTCTAGCCAATCAAGAACTCCAAGGCACTAATGTACTAGAGGAGATCTTGGAACTCCCTTCCTAAAATTCTGCAAACATACATTAGTGATGGTAGAGATAATTTTCCTGCCCAGTGATGTTTCCTTCACTGTATATAGGTAAGCCCAACCCTCCGTATGTAAAAACATGAGTTATAACTATGACTTTTGAGTGATTCCAGTTAACATGAGCAGTGCAGCATGAAACACAGGTTCACATCTTTGGTCAAATCCTTGGATCAGTGATTCACTGAAATGACTTGTACGGGAAAGTTCTGTTCTTATTCATTGTACAATCAGATTTCTACGTCACTGAATGTTTGGAGGCCAGATAAGTTACTTTAAAAAAAGCATGAGATTGATAATTAAATCATCCTGAAATATTGATGATATGAGAAAAATGTTATTCTCCAAGCACTTATTCATCCTCAGTCAAAGCAAAAAAAGTGACAGTTATTAAGAAACGCAAAATAAAGTATTGAGAGAGATTAAGGACAAGTCTTAAGAAAAATATAGTTAAGGCTCTAATTGCTTTTCCTGGTTATTAAAAATAGGAGATCTCAAGATACTCATTCACAAAAGAGTGGTTTGTTTCCTTTCCTTTCCTTTGTTTTATTTTCTCCTTCAACTTTTTCTTACACTAATTTGTGCAAACATTTTAAAAATAGTCCATGTGATGAAGCAATCCTTCACTAAGGATAAGAGAGGAGCTTCAGGAGGAGAGATATTTACAGTCCAGTAAATATGTTCCTTCCGAGGAATATAGCAGCTTCCTCGGAAGTACAGATGTTCCATTGGATTGTTAGAATTTCAAAGGTGACAGGCTGTGTACCTGTAAAAGTGCATTTTACTCTACATGCTAGGTGTGTTCTGCAGCAGTGAAATAGCTCAGAATGGAATTTCAGCTTCAATGACTGTCATTGGCATTTATTTTTTTACTGGAAATGTTTCCAGAGTTTAAGCAATTAAATTTACTTGAAAGTAAATGTTGAGATGACAATAATTCAATATTTATAGTACATTTTAAACTGATAATCAGGGAATCAGTTGCTTACATTAAAATTCTTGATCATACATCTCTATTTCAGAATTCAATGACACCCTATTTTAATGGTATAATAATACTGGATTAGAACAAATTTCTTTTGAAAATACTTATAACATCCTCATTACTACCAAACAAATCCATGTTGACAACTGTTGTAGTGAAACCAAATGAATTTATGAAGATGAACACTTAAAAGCATTACTTTATGTAGTATTTTCAGCCATTTATTAATATATATATCCTTGGAATAACATGAACAAGCATGAGTTTTTTGTTCCAGAAAGGCTGGAAGATGGAGCTAGATAAATTTAGACTAGAAGTAAAGTACACATTTTTAAGAGTGAGGGTAATTAACCATCGGAACAACTTGCCAGAGATAATTATTATCAATAGAGCTGGGCAACCTTTTTCAGTTGAAATGTTTTTCCAGCAAAAAATGCAGATTTGGCAACACCATACCATTTTATGAATTCATGTTGGTTTTGTATAATAGTTTTAGGAAAAATCCAAAAAAGTAACTCAAAATGAAATATTTCAGTTTGAAACACCTTTGTTTTGATCTATTTGTAGTTTCATTTAACATGTAAAAAAGTTAAAATGGTCAAAATCAAAATGAAACATTTTGTTGGACCCAAAACTAATTTTGTTTACGTTTTGAAATTGCTAGAGAACTAAAAAAAAATCTGTTATTTTCCATCTCTAATTATTAAGCATGTTTATTATGGTAGTATCCGTTGAGCTAGGCACAGGACAAGCACAGAGAAGTAGATAATTTCTGCCCCAAAGAACTTAACATCTAAATAGACAAGACAGACATGTAGTGGGGAAGGGGTAGACCACACAGAAGGAGTGAACAATGTGATAGCAGCAAATGTTGTATTAGCGTGTTATAGGTTTTTGTTTGTTTGTTTGTTTGAAGTTTTTTTTGTTGAGGGGAGTTAAGCTAAATAGAAAGAAAAGTGAGGAGAAGTAGTGTGAGGGACAGGGCAGCCCAGTAGAAGGTAAGAAGGCAAGGTGTGATGTGAAGCTGTGATGAAGAGGCTGAGGGAAAGGAAAGAGAAGGAGGAGGGTGGAGGAAACAGGCAACCAGCACAGGGCAGAGAAAGGCTGATCAAAATTGCGGAAAGTTGTTTGACTGTCTAGAGGTTCCTGCTTTGGCTGCTTCTGCCCTGCCTGGCTGGAGCCTCTGATTACATTTTCCTGCCAAGACCACATGGCATGTGAGAGAGTGAGACACTGCCGAGGTGCAGATGTTGTTACCTGCATAGTTTTGGGTCCTGGGGATGTGCTGGAGGAAGGGATGGTCCCCATGAGTGCAGCAATCCCTGTTTTGACTTCTTCTGCTCCTACTGGCAGTGGATGACTTGTGGTAGATCCTTCATCACTGGCCATTTTTAAATCAAGATTGTTTTTTTCTAACATTTAAATGTGAATTAATTCAGGGAAATTCTATATTCAGTGTTTATGCAGGAGGTCAGACTAGATGATCACTATGATCCTTTCTGCAGTCTACTGCATAGAGAATTCATTGTCCATCATAAGTGTTCTCAAAGATAAAGGTCCTCAGTACAGCTGGGCAATTTTTTTTTTGATTCATTGGCCATTGTGAAAAATAAATGGTTCTGGTAGAACCAAATTTGAAATTTCCCCCTCCCCCAAAATTACTTTTTCATAATTTCATTTTTTAACAATTACTTTTTATTTAAAAATTTAGATATATATTTTTGGAAAATTAAAATGAATACAGAATTGCATTATGTATTGTGCCCATCACTAAAAGATAGAGATAAAGTCTTCCATTTTGAAGGGAGATCCTGTGGGTCCAACAAAATTGGATTCAACATATATTTTGGAAAATCATCTGGCTCTCAAAAATTTATTCTGCCTGGTTCAGATCCTGGTAATCTTTGGTACTTTCAGAGAAGTATGCTTAAACTGTGAAGCAGACCATAACATAGATTGATTCTGTACTCCTTGTAAAGTTTACAGATCAGCTATAAAATCCTGAAAACTGTGTGTGTGTGGCAGGGGGAGAAAAGGGTGCTGGACAGCCATTGGAAATAAGGTAATTCAGCCTGTTTTCCCTCCATTCCGGTGATTTTTGTTTCTATTTTGTTCACAATATTTCTTAGTGCAGATGACTAATAGGTTAGTAGCTTGGGGCTGGGAATTTTTTTTTGTCCCTAAATTGCCTTAAAATTAAGCTGCTAACATTCTTTTTCAGATCACCTGATTTAAAGGATTTGTGGTTTTAGATTCTAACTGGGTTTCGGTACATTTCACCATTTCATGGCTAAAATGGTGGAACTGATAGTATCATGGGTAACAGTGGTTGAAGATAATTACTTTGAAAGCCTGATAAAACAATTTCTACAGTGAATGACAAAATGAATATATAATAATTTGTCTGTAAATTCCATTAAGAAGTTAAAAATGAAAGGAAGTAATAAATCAAGTAGTGTGTTGGCATGCTTACTGTAATTGATAATTGTGGAAGTCCCAGCACTGGAGACAATTCAAGATTCGGGCATCAAGGCATAGTCTCATTGTAAGTCTTGCATAGGGTTTTATTTCAACCCCCTAGACCAGTGTTTCCCAAACTTGGGATGCCACTTGTGCAGGGAAAGCCCCTGGCGGGCCGGGCCAGGTTGTTTACCTGCTGCATCCGCAGGTTCAGTCGATCGTGGCTCCCACTAGCTGTGGATTGCTGCTGCAGGCCAATGGGAGCTGTGGGAAGCGGCGCAGGCTGAGGGACATACTGGCCGCCACTTCCTGCAGCCCCCATTGGCCTGGAGCAGCAAACCGCCGCAAGTGGGAGCCGTGATCGGTGGACCTGCGGACATGGCAGGTAAACAACCCAGCCCGGCCCGGCCTGGCCTGCCAGGGGCTTTCACTACACAAGCGGCATCCCAAGTTTGGGAAACACTGCCCTAGATGACTTCTCTCAACACAGAATGGCCTCTGGTCTTCCAGAAAATCCAACAATCAAAGCCAAAATCCCAAACATCAGAACAGTCTAAGCTGACAATATTTTATCCTCTTCTTTGTTCAACAATAAGGACCAGATCCAAATCCTGTTAATGTCACTGGAAAGACTCTAGCTGATTTTCTTGGGAGCTGGATCAGACTTTAATCACTGTGGCAGGGTCCTTACAATCCAGGCAATGTATGTTCATCCCTTTTAGCAAGGGCTTTCCCCATGGTCCAAATCCTTTCTTTTTAAGGGCTACCTCTTTAGTGAGGACCAGCTACTAGTTGCTCCCTTTGCAACAAGATCTTGTACAATATATTTGAGTGTTGGGGTCAAATAGACTCTGTCACAAGCACTTGAACTATTCTGAAGATTTGGCTTGATGGCAGTAATCAATTTTTCTAGTTCGTATCATAACAATTTTAACTTTTATGAAAGAGTTGTTGAGGAAAGTAGTGAATATGAGACGTTGTGGTGATTGATGTAATACTAGAGACCAACTCTTGTGCCTGTCAGTTTTAGATTTTGATGACAGTTATTGCCAGCATTTTAATCAAATGTCCTTGTGGCACTAGATCTATTGTAATGATAATACCAGACTCTCATATAGCTCTTTTCTGTGGTAGATCTCAAAACACTTCACAAGCTTTAATGTAGTTATCCTCACAGCACCCTTGCAAGTTAGGGAAATTCTACTATTCTCATTTTACAGACGAGGAATGGAGGCAGCAAGAGGCTACGGGTCAGATTTTAAAAAAGAGTTTAGGCACTTAAAGGCACAGATAGATGACAGTGTGATTTTCGAAAGTTCCTAGGTGTTTCCCAACCCACTTTCATAAAGCCCAAGTAAACAGTCTTTTTCAAGGGTGGGAGAGTGGATAACTGGATCAAATCCAACTCTCTGTTTGTCTACAGGTTGCAAGGGTGGAACACGGCTACTTATTACTTGGTGCTCGGGCCTATGGATATGTGTAATATCAGATTTGTGGCTCTTTTTTGAGTACCAGGATCTGTGGGTTTGAGAAAGTGGAAGTTATACATAAAAATAAATATTAGCAGTCTCTTGTCCCTTAAGCCAAGAGAACTATACAAACTATAATCCCAAAGGTTTCTTTATGGTCATGAGCAACTGTTATTGTTTTTTTATCTTCAGAAAGTAGTTGGAAGCCTATCTATGCAATCCTACTGATCATCTCATAATCTTTGGAAAAGGATAATAAATAAAGAAAAAGGGGAATTTTTTTGCACTGCTGGCTTTATATGTAGAAAAGGGAATCAGAAATAAACAAATTACAGTGTGATCTCTCTTCAGGCAGTCTCTCGGTTATAATTAATGTTCATTTTAAATAATTTAAGTTAGAGTTTGCTGAATTTTGTACTGCAGTGTCCCAGCCTCTCATCATGGATTGATTCAGCTGTGAGAATGTAAAAAGACAGTTGCTATATCTGAAAATCACAGTGTAGTTTTGCATATCACTGAACTGGTAGAAAAGAGGGTACTCAGGTATATCAATGTTGTGAACTAATGGACAAGCATCCAAACTCCATCGCCTGCCTGGATTACAGTGTCATCACCTCACTTGTGCAAGAACTCAAAAATCCCTGACAATTTATAAATACCAATTTGATCAGAACAGTTTTTCTTTATTCCACTGACAGCTCTAGCTTACTAATCAGGATCACTCACTTTCAATATTAAAATCTGTAAGGCAATTGTAAAATTGTAAATTGTAAAATATACAAAGTAACTTTTGTAATATCAAAGCAAATGCTGACCGAAATCAAATGATAATAATTCCACATATAATATTTTGTGATTCAGAAAGTTAGAGGATAACAATCAACAGTGTCCTCTATTATGCAGGTGTCTGCATAATATCTTATTTCTGATGGCGAAATGGCAATAAGAATTACGAGGGACAGCTTGCGCATGAGTGAGATGTGGCAGTCAGAGTTTACAGTGCCAACATTCAGTTACTACTCACAGTAAAGCCAACAAAACGGTAGTTGCTACTACTCATATGATTAATGCCCCATGTAAATTCCAGCTGTTGCTCATATGATTGTCCCCTGTAGTAGCCAAAATGAATGTTTCACATACCAGTCCATGAAATGTTGCATATAAAAGCCCACCCTTTTATAAATCCAGCCCATACTGTTCAGACAGATACTGTTTGTGACCCAGTAAATCAGAAGTCTCCCTTCTTTATGTTTTTTATAAATGTGTATAGAGAGAGAGTGGCTTAATAACTGAGGGTTTATAAATAGGATGACTATAATTCTTTGCTATTTTTGGTGAGTATATCATATGCCAAAACCTCACAAAGCTAAGTTTGCTGATAACTAGCTCTTCAGATTGGGCCATTGCGGCTAGCCCTGTGTGGGTGAACAATGGGCACAGGAAGATACAGTGTGAAGTCTGGTCAATGAGTTTTCCCTTCTTCACCTTTTTACATTTATACAAAAGAAAGCTATAACTTCAGTCCTTATGCTTATAGTCAGGTGGGGAGAATGTCAGTTGCACCAGATGCATTAGACCCTCTGAAGGGCCTGGATTCTGGATATCTAGTTGCTGAGGTGCTTCTGGGACCTAGTGTTATGGCAAAGCCCCTTTTACATGTGTGCTAATATTTGATGGTCCATTGAAAGCCCCAACTACCCCATAACATTCTATTGTTGAGCACCTAATAAACTCTGAGCAGGTGGCATTCTGACACTGCTGCAGATAAAGTCTTCGTACGATGTATCCGTTCATACTTACACTCATCCTGGGATTTGGATTTATTGATTACTGAAATAATAAAAGATTGTAAATCTCAGATTTCATCCTCAAGCCTAAATGCTGCTGGGGTTCCCTGTTAAATCTCCCTGTCTCTACCACAATGGTCTCTAACCAAAGCCAGATCTGCCAAAATGAGTCAGAAAAACTAAGCAGCTTTCAGCAGGTTGAAATGAATCATTAATCATCTCTGTGACAATCTTCTGTGTATATGTAGGTGTGTGGGTATGAAAAGCTGACTAATTAGTACTCTTATTAAGTATATACATAGTACATCAGCTTAGGAATTCACAAATATCTACAGATATGTCTGTCATAGCCAGGAAATATTTTTTTCAACAACAAAAAAACCCTATATTTTTACCTTCAGATTCCTTCAAAAGTATCAGGGAGACTCTATTTGTGCACCTTCATTTTTGTTTGCAGGTGAAAACCTTTCCCTACAACTTATTGTTAATTCTATCAGTAGTAGACTTTATTTTTTCACGGGGATTGGATTTTTAGGTACTTCCTTTTCCCTAAATATGGAATTAATGCTACTTGAATTGCAAACTCTTTGGAGTAGGGATGTATCTTTGATATATGCTTTCACAGTGGGGCTCTGATCAGTAACTGGGGCCCCAAGCACTGCTATAATAAAAATATTATCAACAATGTAGAAAACAGAATGCCTTACATTATATCTTTATTTTACATAGGGGTTTTGAGGATAACTAGTCCTTTCCCCTCATGGCTTAGCTTGCCAAAAACTTGCTTTTGCCCTCATTTTATTACACTTTCTCTTCTTCCCGACAAACTCTAGGTTTTATAACTTCTCTAGTGACTGCCATAGATGGCTTTTTCAGCTGTTTGTTATCTCAACTAATACTTGGATAGTTTACTTCCTGTAGACATAGGGCTTGAACCTTTACCCATTAAAGTTAATTGAGGTGCTGCCATTGTCTTCAGTGGGTGCAGAATCATACCGATAATGCATCACTGTTTTTGCAAGATTAATCTTTCTCAGTCTGGACAGCAAAAGCTCTGTAGAGACTTCCCTCTTTCAGACTTTGCACAGAGCAATCTGATATGTCACTGCTCTATTGCAGAAAGGGGGGCGAGAGAGAGGGCCAAATTTAGTTCAGTGCTTCCATATGCCATTATCCCTATTTTGTAGTTTTGTTTTTGATACTATGTTATTTCTGTTTCCTTTATAATTCTCTTCTTCCTCAGTTTTTTACTTAAGCTACTATATTTAAACTTCTGGAACCATTATCCTTGTCTAAAAATGAAATGGTGGGTGCTGCTTATGATATAGTTGAGGAAAACAGTGAAACAAATTTAGCTCAGAGGGCAAGAAAGCTCTGAGAATTTTTGCAAGTACAGTCCACGCAGCTCTTTTCACTGCAGTGAAATTCTGAAAATAGGAAATGTACAGATGATGATCCTGATAGTGTTTGCTTCTTAAATGTGCTAAGTGTAACCCAAATTCATCACTGTCCTGATGAGCACACAGACTTATTGAGGTCATATAAAACTACATGTAAGGCATTTGTTTCCTACTCTTGTTTATCATTATTTGTCTCAATCTGATAAAAATAAGTGTTAAAAATGCAGGATCTGTGTGGGAGGGGAATTCAGGTTGTGGTAAAATATATTTCTTGATAGAGTTTCATAATGCAAAGCTCCTTAATGGAACCGTTCTTCTAGCTCTACTTCAGCACCCACCATATAATGATAATGGATGGAGCATCATTACTAGTTATTGTTATTTTTCTCCCAGAATTAAAATATGAATGTAAATATATTCTGGCCTACAATAATCGATGAAAAGAAAGAAGGACCTTGGGAATGACAGTGAAAATTGTTTGCTTAGAAACAAATAAAATCTTAAAACTGCTAATAATCAGACTATACAGATTTTGATTCTGACCTCATATCTGTACACATATAGCAATCAGCATTATTATTATGTATTTGTATTGTTAGAGCACCTAGAACCAGTATTCCATTGTGTTGGGCACTATACAAACATAGAACAAAAAAATGGTTCCTGTCCTAAAGATTTTGCAGTTTAATCTATGCCTGTAAGAATCAAACAACAGTTTCCATCCCAGCTACAGTTTTTTTCTGGAATAGTTCAGTTCTCCAAAACAGGTTTCAGTCACTTGAGCAACCACTTCTTTATCTTGAGTAACCATGCAGAGAAATAAGTTAGAGTAGACCATGATTTTGCCAAATGTTTTACCTTTTGAGATAGGGAAGGGGTAGAGGAAGTAGATATGAACCCGAATTGGAACATGGGAAAACTTGTATTGTACTGGATAGTTACTAAGAAGGACTTTTTTTTTTAAGTTCCTGACTCTTCCACAGGCTTCATGTATGACATTGGGGAAGTCATTTAATCTCTCTGTGCCTCAGTTCCTCATCTGTAAAATTGAGATAATAGTGCTTATCTTCCTCAGAGGGATATTGCAAAGAGAAATAGATTGTTTGAAAAGCCATGCAGAAACTATGTAGATTGGGTTCCTTCCCCATCCTCAGGTCCGGCCTATCGCAGCTCCCCCTGGCCACGGATCCCTACTTCGGGCCAATAGGAGCTGCTGGAAGCAGCAGCCAGTAAGTCCCTCGGCCTGCAGCGATCTGCAGCCAGTGGGAGCTGCGATCGGCCAGACCTGTGGACAGGGCAAGTAAACATACTGGCCAGGCCCGCCAGGGGCTTTCACTACACAAGTGGCGACGTCTGTTTGAGAAACTCTGTTTTAAAATACTGCCAACTCATCACTGATTACACTGGTCTACAGTTCTTGAGAAGTCATCTGCTTCAGAGATAAAATGTGCTATTTATTATATATTTTGATGTGCTGAATTCAAATATGACAATTTACTGTTTCTAAGATATTTAAGTTTTTACATTTTATGTCTATGTATATTGTGTAGATAGTAGAGTTTTAATCATAAATTGTAAACCTAGGTATTTTCATGTGTTTATGGTTGCTTTCCATGATAATATTTCACCTGTCCTGTTTATGTAACACTTTAAAAATCAGCAAAACTAAAATTTATTATGAAACAAAAGGCAAAAAACTATTATGTACATAGTTTAGTCCTATTCAGTGTCTACTCGGCGCTTCTTGGCTTGTCTCTTGTATTCATTAAATGGAGCATCTCTTGTCTCCGTCAAGCAATAGTTTGCAAGCATTGATGGGCTCCATTTGCCCTGATAGTGTTTCTCCATTGTTGCAATGTCCTGGTGAAATCGCTCGCCGTGCTCGTCGCTCACTGCTCCGCAGTTCGGTGGAAAAAAATCTAGATGAGAGTGCAAAAAATGTATCTTTAGTGACATGTTGCAACCAAGGCTTTTGTCTGCCTTGAGGAGGTTTTCCACCAACAACCTGTAGTTGTCTGCCTTGTTGTTTCCGAGAAAATTTATTGCCGCTAACTGTAGGCTTTCCATGCCGTCTTTTCCTTGCCACGCAGTGCATGGTCAAATGCATCATCTCTAAGAAGTTCACGAATCTGAGGACCAACAAAGACACCTTCCTTTATCTTAGCTTCACTTAACCTTGGAAATTTTCCATGGAGGTACTTGAAAGCTGCTTGTGTTTTGTCAATGACCTTGACAAAGTTCTTCATCAGACCCAGCTTGATGTGTAAGGGTGGTAACAAAATCATCCTTGATTCAATAAGTGGTGGATGCTGAACACTTTTCCTTCCAGGCTCCAATGACTGTCGAAGTGGCCAATCTTTCTTGATGTAGTGGGAATCTGTTGCACGACTATCCCATTCACAGAGAAAACAGCAGTACTTTGTGTATCCAGTCTGCAGACCAAGCAAGAGAGCAACAACCTTCAAATCGCCACAAAGCTGCCACTGATGTTGGTCATAGTTTATGCACCTCAAAAGTTGTTTCATATTGTCATAGGTTTCCTTCATATGGACTGCATGACCAACTAGAATTGATGGCAAAACATTGCCATTATGCAGCAAAAGAGCTTCAAGACTCGTCTTCGATGAATCAATGAACAGTCTCCACTCATCTGGATCGTGAACGGTATTGAGAGCTGACATCACACCATCAATGTTGTTGCAGGCTACAAGATCACCTTCCATGAAGAAGAATGGGACAAGATCCTTTTGATGGTCACGGAACATGGAAACCCTAATATCACCTGCCAGGAGATTCCACTGCTGTAGTCTGGAGCCCAACAGCTCTGCCTTACTCTTGGGTAGTTCCAAATCCCTGACAAGGTCATTCAGTTCACCTTGTGTTATGAGGTGTGCTTCAGAGGAGGAGGATGGAAGAAAATATGGGTCCTGTGACATTGATGGTTCAGGACCAGAAGTTTCATCCTCTTCCTCTTCCTCTTCCTCGTCTGACTCAAGTGAGAATGATTCTGGTGCATCAGGAACCGGCAGTCCTTCTCTGTTGGGTACTGGGTGTATAGCTGATGGAATGTTTGGATAATGCACAGTCCACTTTTTCTTCTTTGACACACCGTTCCCAACTGGAGGCACCATGCAGAAGTAACAATTGCTGGTATGATCTGTTGGCTCTCTCCAAATCATTGGCACTTTTCCTGTTCAACCACGGGCGAAGATTTGTTGCACAAGTGTTGCAGCATATGTGTGGGGCCCACCTCTTTTCCTGATCTCCAATTTTGCAGCCAAAATAAAGGTGATAAGCTTTCTTAACCATAGTGGTTAGACTGCTCTTTTGTGATGCAAAAATCACTTCACTACAAACATAGAAGAATTTATCTGCACTCTTCACACAAGTACGAGACATCTCTGCTCACTTTGGCTAAACAGAAATGTGTCTCTTTGCAAAATCAAACACTGACAAATAAGAGAGCACCACACTGTATGATTTCTAGAGCGGATATAGGGCAATTTGTTCAGCAGAGTGATGTAAGCTTTGTTATGATTGCATCATCCATGACTTCTAGGAATAACATGATGCAATTCATATCATGTATGATGCAATACCAGCTTCAGATTGCATCATTCATTGTTTTGCCTAAAAAGCAAGTACTGTCCAAACCCAGTCATAGATTTATTCATAGATCCAGTCAAAGATGTATTTTAGTCATTTCTGGTTTAAATTGAGATCCCTTCCCTTTATAACTCACTTATCCTCCGCCATTCCCAAGTCAAGGGTCGTATATACTGACCCAATAGCATATCTTGAAAACTAGAGCCAATTAACAATTTTAAGCATCATTTTCATTCTCAGTGACTCAGAATTAGTAAAGTTGGACTACATTTATTTCAGAAGCATTTTGGCTGTAGAGCAGTGTTACTTTAGCTTTGTATAGTTTACCAGTTATGTCTTGTTCAACAGAAAGCAATTTATGCTACTATTAATGGTTGAGCTATTTATTTTGTTATACTCTACCAACATCAACCTTTCCAGAAATGTTAGTGATGATGATATATGATAGAGTCCAACAACAAAAGCAATATTTCAGAAACATGCTTTGTGAAATAATTGTGCATAAGGTGCCTCATAATAACTTTGTTCCCTTTGGTTAGAATGTCATTTTATTTTGTGATTGACTTGATTGAATGATTAACTTTCACATGCTTATAAACATTGCATTTCTATATATATTGGTCATTACAATAATTGTTTAAGATGAAGAGTAGAGCATCAGAAGTGTGATACTCTGATACATTTAGTCCACACTATAATATTATCTTCCTGTCCTTTGCAGATTGAGGAAAACATGTTAGCATGCTGGAAGTCTGAAAGAAAGTTTACAATATTTTTGTAAATAGGTGTCTCATATTTGACCTCATGTCATGTGTCCTACCCCCTGAATTTAACCATCATCATTACATATATACTCAACCCCCTTCTGAATCTATGTAAAATATAGTGTATCATTTTTATTTTGTCCTGATGCATTTACGATCTATCACCTATTTTTTTAATATTTCATATGAAAAATCCCCACTTCTGATTACTCATCCGTTGCTCTTAGAATTCTGTACTAATTAAAGGATCATTGTCCAATAGGTATAATTACTTATTTAACTGTTCCAAATGCTCCAGAGATAATAAGATTAGCTTGCAGTAAGAACTGAGGGAATCAGTTTGAACACTAAAGGTTAGGAGATCATTTGTCTTAGTAAAACCTCTCTTGATATTAAACTAAAATTAATTCAACAATACATCACTTTCAAGATACATTGGACTCCAATAATGGCAGTAGCAGGTATACATAACTAAAGAGGATGCTCTGTGGAAATAGGAAGGGAAATATTTTCTATTTACTAGGACATTGTCTGTAAAAAGGTATAAGAAAAAAATGGGACTGAAAGTAAATATGGTATTTATTCATAAGTCTTTCTGAGTAGACTGCATAGATTTTTTTGTGTGGTATGATTTGAATCCCACCAGGGCCACAAATAATTTGTGTATGTATTTATTTCTGTGAGCCATAGACACATTTTAAGGGACTAGTTGTGTATCTTTTAAATTGAAGTGTTTGAGAACACTTACATCAATAAAGGCTCTAGGATCAGGCCTTAAAAAGTGAAAATTGATGATTGATCCAAAATGCATTATGTCAGTGTAAGTATTTTATTGATTTCAAGAAGCGCTTAATCAAGCCTTTTGTGAACAAGTTGAACATATGTATGCAATAATAACAACAGTAACCTAACAAACCTGGAGAGGATTGCATTCCATTCAATAGGAAATATAACAGGGTTTCTCAAACAGGGGTCGCTGCTTGTATAGGGAAAGCCCCCGGAGGGCTGGGCCGGTGTGTTTACCTGCCCTGTCCGCAGGTCCGGCCGATCGCGGCTCCCACTGGCCGCGGATTGCTGCTCCGGGCCAATGGGAGCTGCTGGAAGCGATGGCCAGTAAGTCCCTCGCTGCCCCGGAGCAGCGATGCATGGCCAGTGGGAACCACAATCGGCCAGACCTACGAACGAGGCAGATAAACACACTGGCCCGGCCCGCCAGGGGCTTTCCCCACACAAGAGGCAACCCCTGTTTGAAAAACCCTGAAATATAAGAACATGACAGATGATGCAGATAGTATGTCTATTTTTGGACCTTATAGGATTAATGATTTTCTTAAAGTTACAATATATAAAGTTGGTACATTTAATTATAAAGTAAGTAAATTTATTTTATAGTGTATTTCTTTGTTGGTTGTATTTAGTTATTTGTTCTATATCCTCTTAAGCCCACTCCCCATTTTTACTTCCCATTTCCTATTATTTCTTTAAACAAAAATACTTAAAACAGTAATTCTGATGACTTTTTAGCTAATAGAAATCCCAGTTGTTATCTTACTTATCCTAAGGGGAGTAAAGCAGTATTGCAGACATACATAAGAAAACATATTGTCCCATGTGGGAAGCAAAATATTTGAGGCCGTACTCTATGAAAGAAGATTCTATCGTGGTGACTGAATAAGTTACAAGAGAAAGGATACACCACTTTTATATTAAATTCCTCTACTCTTTTTTTTGGCTTGTAAGCAACAAAATGTGATAACTTTCAAAGCTATTCTCAATATCTTCCCAGCTGAGCTTCTCTGAGGATTTTAACAGTTTTAATCTTGCTGTGTCGGTGCGCTTGGATGTCTGCCAATATGAATGGACATGTTTTGGTATAGACTTTAGGGTCAGAAGGGACCAATGTGATCATCTAGTCTGACCTCCTGCACAAAGCAGGCCACAGAACCCTACCCATCCACTTCTATAACAAACCCCTAACCTATGTCCGAGTTATTGAAGTCTTCAAATTGTGGTTTGAAGACCTCAAGCAGCAGAGAATCCACCAGCAAGTGACCCATGCCCCAAGCTGCAGAGGAAGGCGAAAAACCTCCAGGGCCTCTGCCAATCTGCCCTGGAGGAAAATTCCTTCCCAACCCCAAATATGGTGATCAGCTAAACCCTGAGCATGTGGGCAAGGCTCACCAGCCAGCGCTCAGGAAAGAATTCTCTGCAGTAACTCAGATCCCATCCCATCCAACATCCCATCACCGACCACTGGGCATACTTATCTGCTGGTAATCAAAGATCAATTGCCAAAATTAAGCTATCCCATCATACCATCCCTTCCAGAAACTTATCAAGCTTAGTCTTAAAGCCAGATATGTCTTTAGCCCCCACTACTCCCCTTGGAAAGCTGTTCCAGAACTTCACTCCTCTAATGGTTAGAAACCTTCATCTAATTTCAAGTCTAAAGTTCCTAGTGTCCAGTTTATACCCATGCGTTCTTGTGTCTACATTGGTACTAAGCTTAAATAATTCCTCTCCCTCCCTAATATTAATCCCTCTGATATATTTATAAAGAATAAGCATATCTCCCCTCAGCCTTCTTTTGGCTAGACTAAACAAGCCAAGCTCTTTGAGTCTCCTTTCATATAAGAAGTTTTCCATTCCTCGGATCATTTTTTTATTCTCTTTAGGGTAGGGGACTGTATCTGCCTCTGTGTTTGTACAGTGGCTAGCACACTAGCTCCCCACCCTGCTTGTTTCCTCTCTATGCTACCATAATACAAATATTCAATACTATTTTTAAAAGTTACTTTTCCATTTTTTTATTTATTGGACTTATTTTTCTGTTCTTATGTTCAAGTAGTCTGTGACACAGTGATGGTTTTATTGCAGTGCTTTAGGATTTGAATTGCTTAGTAAGCTTAACAAGGTTAGCAGTCTTCTTTTCTTTATTAGTATCTTTTGCTAAGTTTATTGTTTAAAACAAGGGCTCCAGAATTTTTTCTAATATTAGGATATGGTTTATAATGAAATATTGAAATAGACCCACCTCCCATCTTGTTCACAATCACATAACATCCGTTTGACCACTTCATCAAGTCTTTATATAAAAATATTACTAAATTAATGCAATATACTTTTAGCATGTTTTAATGTGAGTTAGTAGCTGGAAAGATGGGTGACGACCAGCACCCTATTGTCAGCCAGTCCCAGACCACAGTTTACGAACTAATAGCTTGAGGCAATGGATTGTGAGGAGGAAAGACAAAATGCACAAAAGCTCCGCATGCATGTCTGGGAGACAACCAAAGCCAAATGGAAAAGGATTATTCCTACTAGCAGCATGTGTTAAAATGTATATGAAGGGGCTATATTTTAAATAAGATAAATATAGCCTAGATTGTTGGTGGGTTGGGAGGTTGTTTATATATTTATGCACATATTTTGTTCATCAGTTAAGCAAGTTTCACTGTCAAAAAAAGTTATGGCACCATGATTAGAAATCATAAGAAAAAAACTGGATACATTTAATAGACAAATAATATTTTACAGTTCTTTCTGCAAGAGGAAGGAGTTTGGATTAGACAAACCAAGAGGCCCCTGTCATCTGTCATTAATATTTAAAGTAGAGCAAATGTTAAAGTAAGAGTAAAATCACTTGTTTGAATAGTCTAATATAAACAGATGGTCTAGCACAATTGCTTTCTAGAACATATAGAATGAAATATTACTTTTATTTTTGATGGTGAGATTTAAAATATACAAAATAAAAACCTATCATGACAGGTTATTCCAAAGGAGATTATAAAATCTCGCCAATGGATGTAGGAGCACAAATCCTATTGGTTATCAGTACGATTTATGCTTTTAAATCCCTTAGATATAGTGTCTCCATCTGTGTTCCTATAAAGATTTTTATTCCCTTTCAGTTTTAAAAATTCCTGTTCCACCATCTAAATCTGATGTCTTGCATAATTTACAACACTGAGCCACCGCCTTTTGGGGGGTGAGGCATATGAATACTATGACTTAAAATAATTCAGATTGACGAAATTATAGTCAGCGTATTTAGAGAAAGAAAAGCAGAATTTTTTCAAATTTAAGTTTCTAACATCTTAACAGTATTTATATGCTGTAGGTGTTAGATAAATGTCATCATTAGGCACATACTTTTCATATAAAAGTAATCCAATAAGCAAATGAACTGTCTTGGTGATGTGTTTAAGGAAAGACCTGGAAACCAAACTGGGTATTCTACTTTCCTATTACCTTTATTCATGTTAATGTGATCCCAAGGAAAAGGTCAAAAGACAGATTTTGATCATAGAATTCTGGAAGACTGTCTGCTAGACTTTTCATTCTGAGAATATTTACTTTAATCTGACATTTACTCTTCTGCAGAATAGAGCTCTATTTTTTCTCAGAGAATAAGATATTCTACTTAGAAAGTTTTATATGTGATTGTACCATCAGTACATTCATAAGGATGTGGCAGTGTAATTGAACCTTCAGTATTCTCTAAGCTGCATTCACCACAGTTCCTGAGAGAAACTTCTTATTAAACTCAAAATTTCATAAAAAGCATGTTGGACTTTTTTCCATCACATAGTAGAATGATTACCCATAATCTACTTCTAAAAGGCCTTTCCAGTGTCTAAACATTACAGGAAATATGGGATCACTCACATACTTCAGGATTAGTTCTGTCCTCTGACATACACACAAATTAATGAAGTCAGAGGAAGTTTTGCAAATATACCTGATGGCAGAATAACACTAACATTTATAATATTTACATTTCTATATTATTAGCCATATAAGAATCTGTTAAAGTGCTTTACAAATATTAAACTTCTTAACACATCTGTATGGCAGACAAAGTATTATCATCCCCACAGGACTTATAGGGATGTGGAGACACGGGGAGGTAAATGGCTAGATTGTGCCATTTAGGCACAGATTATACCAAGGGGTGGTATAGAGCTGCACTGTCACAGAGAGGATATGAGAATGCCTTTGGAAACTCCCAGGCATTTTTAGGCTGTTTAACAACTAGTATACCTCTTTATGGGATGCAGTTTGCTGCCTTCTGCTGATACCACCAGATCTGTTTCCCTGCTGTCCTTTCCTCTTTGAGGCACCAAGCCCAGGGGCACAGTCCCTGCACTTCCCAAAACATAAGTGCTGCAATTCTGCACAGCCCTTACGTTACCTGTGCAAAGTGGGAAACCTCTTCTTCACACCCTAACCAGGCAGAATTTGGCCCAATGTGACCTGCTCAAAGCGAATCTATTGTACGAGTGTAGGAAAGCTCTCCGGTCTCCTACTTCAGTGCTTTTAAATACCTCGCTCCTTTCTGGCATTTTCAATGTATAGAATACAATGTTTCTTATTGCAAAGTAAATCTGACATCTTCAGCATGTTAAAGGTCTCCCCCTATTATTAAAGATTGTCTTCTTAGCTACTGCAAATTATAAGAGATATATTCCTTTGCTTTATTGTTTATTGAAACGTATACTAGTTTTTAACATGCCAGTAATCAATTTCTGCACAGCTCTTAGGTCTTGAAAGTGATGAACTGGGTAAAATAATGGAGTGAGTAAAATGTATAGGAGGAACTGATTACATCCACTTACAGGTTATGATTCTGACACACTTCATGTTGAGTAGTCCCATAATAAATTAGTAGTCCCACTTCTGTCCCATACCTGATGTCAGGATAATACTATATTTATAATGATTTACACTTATACAACACCAACCTTGCAAAAAAATTCAAAATGCTATACAGACTCTGCGGTGAACTTCTCCTCTGTGAACAGGGCCAGTACAAACCTATTTTGAGAACTTCAGTCATTCCATGGGCCTTGAGTTGGCCCTCTACACACAGAGAAATTTCACTCACTAATTACATACATTTCCCAATACACTTGCAAGAGAAGTAAAAATAGTATTTTCCCTATTTTTCAATTAGGAAAAAGAGATGCACAGAGAAGCTACAGGATAGCTTGTGCCACTTAGGCTACATCTACACTACAAGCTGGGGGTGTGATTTCTCTGCTACTGTACACATACTCACTCTAGCTCCCATTGAGCCAGAGCAAGTATGAATAGCAGTGCAACCACTGCACAAGAGGCATAGCTTAATCATGTGGATTATGTACACACCTGAAACTTGATGAAAGCTAGTGCAATGTGCAACATGTATATGAACAGGGGAATCACACTCCTAGCTTTTGTGTAGATGTAGCCTTAGGTACAAGTCATAATAACAGACATTGTGGAGCCAGTGGGACTACTCATTGATTTAGGTATTACTCAATGTGATAACTTACCAAAATGTTGCCTGGACTTGGGCACAATCTTTGATTTACAGAGAAGAAGGGTAAATCTAGTCTCACACAGCATGGTCCAAATAGGATTTTATGGAAAAATACATAACGCCAATAACAAATACTGACTGGCATTTGGATAGAATATTTCATTGTGATATCCAAACGAGTATATGTGAATACATGGTACAATTTCCCAGTCAGAGTGAAACTGGGTTATATGGGAAATTGAGCCATAGATATACACACACACATTCAATCTGTATGTGTGTGTGTGTGTGTGTGTGTTTGTGTGTGTGTGTGTGTGTGAGAGAGAGAGAGAGAGAGTGTGCATGCACCACCTACCCACCCACCCACATATATGTATATATATGCAGTAACTCTTCACTTAACGTTGTAGTTATGTTCCTGAAAAATGAAACTTTAAGCAAAATGATGTTAAGTGAATCCAATTTCCCCATAAGAATTAATGTAAATGAGGGAGTTAGATTCCAGGAAAAAAACTTCCACCAGACAAAAGACTATATTATATATACAGAGAGAGAGAGAGAGAGAGAATAAGTTTTAAACAAACAATTTAATATTGGGACACAGTGATGATGATTGTGAAGCTTATTTGAGGTGGAGGAGTCAGAGGGTGGGATATTTCCCAGGGAATGCCTTACTGCTAAATGATGAACTAGCAATTGGCTGAGCCTTCAAGGGTTAACTCTCACACTCTACAAGGCAGCAATGGAGGGAGGGGAGACAGCATCGCAGACAGAGACACACACTGTGTGTGAGAGAGAGATGCACATTTGCCCTTTAAGTACACTGACCCTGCTCTTAAGGACACTGACTTGTTAATTAGAGCAGCTTGCTGAAACTGCAGCTGTTGCCAGCATGCTCTCTCCTGAGCCCTATCGTGTGTCCCCCCTGCTCTATGGAAGATGGGGTAAGTGGGATGCAGGAGCAGGGGGGAGCGGGACACCCTGACATTAGTTCCCCTCTTCCTCCCCTCCCCCCCACACACATCAAGCAAGAGTCTCAGCGAGCAGCTCCAAGGCAGAGAGCAGGAGCGGCACAAAGCAGTGGGGGGAGGGACAGCTGAACTGTACTCAGTTGATAGCCTGCTGGGCAGCTGCTGCACAGAGAACTTAGGGGCGCTGGTAGGGGGCTGCTGGTCTACCCTAGTCCCAAGCCCCCACCAGCTAGCTGCAATGGGCTGCTCTTTCTGCAAGCAATGGACAAAGCAGGCAGCTGAAAAATGACGTTAGAAGGAGCATTGCACAATTTTAAATAAGCATGTTCCCTAATTGATCAGCAATGTAACAATGAAACAACGTTAACCCGGACAATTTTAAGTGAGGAGTTACTGTGACCTGAACCAAATTTTTGAGATTTTGACTTGGTCTTGAATTGAGATGGGTAAACTTCTTTAAATCTTGAAAATTTTCACAGAATGGCCCAATTGTTTCCCATCTAGCTCTAATAACTTCATTTTACAAGGATGCCTATTTCACTGAGAATCCCCATGGTGTCAACTGTTGTTCAACCTGAATAAGGATATCAAAACATGCCCCTTAATGACTAGCTTAACTGCCACTTTTAGAATTATGGCAAATAAAAGGATACAGAGAGAGAGTTGGAGAACAGTAAGTTTACAGCTGAGAAGTGCTAATTATGACTTAAAACACCTCTTTAAGCTCAAGATATTATGCTGTCAGGAGAAAAATTTAGAAGAAATGTTTTGGAAATTTTCTAATAAATCAGCCTGATTGATTTGTGCATCTGTAGTGAAGCCTACCTAAATAAATGACTGATAAAAAGATGAATGTGAAAAAATAAACACATAAATCTTCCACCCCACCATTTTCTATAGAACCTATGATCATAGGCCAATTCAAATATCTTGTAAATAGCCAGATAAAAAAGCTAGATTTCAAGTTAGGGAATGTATTTATTCAGGATCATGAAGTTAATAGAACTGCGTGGTTTATACATGATGAGCAAAATGAGGAAAGAGTTAAATTATTCTTCATTGACAGCTACACAGTACAGGTAAGAATGTTGACACACAAATATTTGTACACTATTTGTTTTGTTGATAAAACCTCAGCAGCAGTGGATTGGAATGAAATACCAAAGCTGAGCACAAAAGCAAAACTCAGGCTCTTGCCATGTAAATAAACACACAACCCTAGACTGTAATTTAGAACATAAATTAGATTGTAAAATCTTTGGTATGAGGATGGTGCTCACACAAATACCAGCAATAATTACACCCCCATTCCTCAGTAAGACCTTTGGTAATACAATAGATAATAATGAATATAAAAAAACTATAGAAGAAATGAGGAAAATAGAACAAACAGATGGAAGATGCAAGGCAAAATAGCACAGAGTGTTTCTATTAACCCTGTATCATTGATTCATAAAATATAATAAATACCTTTTCCCAAAAAGTTCATACTCCAGTGATAAAAGCATATAGGCAAAGTTTCCTCCTATAAGGTATGAGGAATATTAAAAGTAATAACCAACTTTTTTTCCCCTTCCCAATTGGATGTGCTCTTTTCACTGTTATGTTCTCTGGGCTGCATTTGTGTGCTTTGTTTTTATTTGTCAATATTTTAGATAAGATCAATGTATGAAGGGGCCTAGCTAAAAATAGAAATGTCAGATTTTTTTTCCCCTTGAGCACTTTTTTGTGATGTATTGATACATTTGTCAAATTCATATAAAGAAATGTGTGCATATATCATCACCATTTGTGTGTGTGTGTGTGTGTGTGTGTGTATATATATTTACCATTTGTGTGTGTGTATATATATATATATATACACACATATATCTACTAGAGAGAGAGTACTCTGATTTATGGTTGATCATACCTGAACAAACAAAATGGAAAACCAGACTGTATAATCAGAAAATGTAATTTAAACAAATCAGTCTTCCACAATGGCAATTGTCTTTATTAAAACTCATATATTACCAGATACATAGAATGTTGATACATAGGTGATACATAGAATTTTGATATAATATAATTATCTGTCAATAATATCTTTCAGTCCGTAACACACTCAGGAAAAGTTGTGAGCTGAAATTAGTTTAAGAATCTTATTGCTTGGCTAATTTTATATTCCTTATTATTTTGGATTTGTTTCAGTGTTATGAAGCTACTTAGCTGTCCAGAAACAAACTGAACCATCCAGATTATTTTTAATGAAATACTGTAACAGGAAAATCAATAACACACATTTTATTGTAATGTCCAACGTTGTTGTTTTTTTACTACAGTGTGCCATTTTAAAGTGTGTTATGTCGCATTTGCTGTTTCTTCATTTTTACCCCTCATGGTGCCATAATTTATTTCTGAATCAGCAGGCAGCATAGTGCACAGTATTTCTGCAAAATTACTTTAATATGGGCTTCTGGCTGAATGTTGTTCTTTTGCAATTTCAGCATTTCTTTCTATTATGCCAAGCTGTTTAAATAGGATTAAGAAGCCTTTATGTTGCTAAGCTGTACAACCCCTTCCAAAGAGTTGATTTAATTTAGTGGTCAATTTGTTTTATAAAGGCTCCAGTTCTCATGTTTGGTTATATGTTTTTTTATAGCTGATATGCTGTATACATCAGCAGAAGAGTTTTGTCTGGTGGAAACTGGATGGCGTGTATTCCTGTGTTTTGAGAAGCCTTCACAATTGTTTCTTCTCTTAATTTCTGCTGAGGAAAAACACTTGATATGGAATCTTCTGGGGGGTTTCACAATGGATCTAATTCTCTTCCCAGTGTTACACAGGTGCAAATGCACTAATTTAGTAGAGTTTCTCCTGATTTATATCAATGTGAGAAAAGAATTAGGCCCGTCAGTCTTGGTGGGGTGCTTACTCCACGTGTCATCATCAGAATTAATAGACTAATACTTGCCAAGAAAAGGTAAATTATGTTTTATTTTTCTTTGGAAAGATTTTGGCTAACTTGTCCTCATCTTTATGAATATATTTATTTGATAAAATTCAAAGAATATTAGTCTAAAATAAATGACATTCTATGGAGTATTTGCAAAGTATTTGAGGTTGGTATTCAGTTTTAGAGCTTCAAATTTAGTCATGCAAGTGTTGCAGAGTGTACAAAACACACATTTAAAGAATGTTTATTTGACCAAATCAGTTTTAAAGCTCTGTGAATTAATGAATACTAAAGGGCTGTAGTACAGTTGACTCAAACAAAAGCACTTCCTCTTGCAAAATATTCACAAGTTTCCAGCATGTGATCAGCTTTAATAGTTTTGTTCCAAGATAAGCACAGAACTGTGCTTCATTTTTGAGTGTGAGATTTGCATGTGTGTGTGGGTAACACCTAACTTCAGTGAGAACCACCAGTTTCCATCTTAGTCTATGTCTATACTTGGAGCTAGAGGGTTGATTCCTAGCTCAAGTACACACAGTCATGCTAGCTCTCATTAAGCTAGTACAGGGATTGTCAACATTTGGCAGGAGACCTGTCGGGGAAATCTGCTGGCGGGCTGGGATGGTGTGTTTACCTGCAGTGTCCGCAGGTTCAACCAATTGCAGCTTCCACTGACCATGGTTCGCCGTTCCAGGCCAATAGGGGCTGTGGGAAGCAGGACCCAGCACATCCCTTGGCCCACGTCACTTTCTGCAGCCCCCATTGGCCTGGAACGGCAAACTGCGGCCAGCGGGAGATCCCTGAGCTAGTACATACCATGAGGTCCTGGCGGGTTTGTATCCAGAGCAGCTAGCCTATGCCACCAGTCAATGCTGAATGTGCTACCACAGCTACATTACTAGTTTTAGTGCACTAGTTTGCTGAGAGTTAGTGCAAGTATGGCTATGCAAGGTGGGAATGACCCCGCAGCTCGAAGGGTAGATGTAGCCTTAAAGTAAAATCTGCTTCTTACTAGTAGTTATAGACAGAACTGTAGGTCTATGCTATTCATTTGCAATTGTACCAACTACTCTTAAAATCTTTTAACAATTCACAAACTTTGGGCTCCACTGAGGCTTTGCCATGAGCCTCATACATGGGACAACTATGACTTGCCCCAGGAGTCAGAACAAGTGTTTCCCTGCTCCAAGAGGAAAAGGGGAAGAACCCTGTGCTAGGCCTATCCTTGGCACAATGTATTTCCTCTTGCACAGCTCTTCTGGTTTGTGTGTTAAAAGCTCTCTCTATTGTCACCCACTTCCCACACAGGATTTGTGGTGAAACCACCACTAGGTGGCTCTTTCTCCTACATGCTCTGTCTAGAAAAAAAGAATCATTGTAATGAAATTATTCAAACAGGAAAGATATGTTGATATTGGAGCCATTCAGAAAACGTGCAATAGCTCGTTGGACAATTAAATCATATGTATCTTTCAAGAGCCTAACAGTTTAAGATTAAGGTTAAATTCTGAAAGGTATCTAAACCCCATTTTCAAAAGTCATTTGGGGACTTCTGAGCTTAAGTTCCATTTACTTTCAATGAGACATGCCTTCCTAAGTTTCTACGTGGCTTTTGAAAATATTACATTAATGCTAGATTTTTACATTTTGGGGCAATGTTTAAAATTACAAAATAAATTCTCAGACTGAAAAATCCAAAAGTTACTGTACTAATATCTTCATTAAAATATCCTTTAAGAATTTTGCCAAGCATCAAGTATTCCAAACATTCTATTAGATTACTGTATGTTATCTGGCAATATACTGCCTATGTATGGCCAGATCATGTCCCTAAGAGCAATGTGCAGCAGTCCTTCCTGTGCTCATCTTTTCACTCCTTCACTGAAGAGGGAAGAAGGAGGATCAGTCTCTATGGCAACTGCAGTCTTTCCTCACTGGTGACCAGGCACCCTGGTTGTGTGACTCCATTGTATCTAGGAACTGTGGAGGAGGTACAAAGACCCTTGAACACCTCATTGAACACCCCTGGCCTCCAGTTGAGAAACTCATCCTCCCATGTTCTGAGGCATTTGGGAGCAGGGCCCATTTCAATTCCCCTCCACAAACAGAACAATTGCAGAGAAACTACATAGGGATATCCTCCTGGAGAATTTCTCTCTCACACTTACTCTGACTTTTCCTGTGGGAAGAAGTGATCTGGACCCAGATTACTGAGAACGTTTAACATATGCTATGAATATGTAGCCTACACTTGACTTTCATTTTTGCAAAACTCACTAGATATGGTCTGTACAATAATAAAGACTTCTGAGGTCTTACTCGGGCAAATTCTGTAGGGCCAGATCCTAAAATTGTGTAAATCAGCAGAGCTCCATTTAATTCAGCCAAATTATGCCGGTTTACACCATTAGAGGATCTGGAGTAAATATTTTTAATGGATTTTTTATTGATTAAGGAATAAGTACAAATTGAGAAAATAAATTCATGAAAATTTGCTTCTACTTTTCTTTGCCATGATATTTTTAATATACTTGCTAAGTCAAGTGTATAAATCACTGTGGGTGTATATTTTAAAGTTAATATTTAAGAAGATAAAATAACACAAGAATTACTAACTACTGTATATTTATCCTTTTGCTTTTATTCTCTTGTATAGAGATTAATAGCTCTAAGGCAAATGTTATTCTAATTAACTGGATTTATGTTTTTATTTTATTTTATAGCATTCACTAAGTTCAATATTAAAACCCCTGTTCAGCCTACATGAGCCTCCTCAGTGCATCTGGAATTTAAGTGCTTAAGTAACTTTCTAGGCTGCACAGCTTCAGAGAATCCTCCTGATTCTCTGTGGAAAGTATTAGCTGCTGTTTTCTCCATTATTGTATGCAGTGTTGTTGTAGCTGTGGCTACACTTGACATTTCAAAGCGCTACCGCGGCAGCGCTTTGAAGTGTGAGTGTGGTTGGAGCGCCAGTGCTGGGAGAGAGCTCTCCCAGCGCTGCACGTAAACCACATCCCTTACGGGTGTAGCTTGCAGCGCTGGGAGCCGCGCTCCCAGTGCTGCAGCACTGTTTACACTGAGGCTTTACAGCGCTGTATCTTGCAGCGCTCAGGGGAGTGTTTTTTCACACCCCTGAGCGCGAAAGTTGCAGCGCTGTAAAGCGCCAATGTAGCCATGGCCTTATTAGACAGGTGGGTGAGGTAATATCTTTTATGGGGCCAACTTCTGGAGGTGAGAAGCACAAGATTTCTAGTTTATGCAGAACTCTTCAGGTCTGGGAAAGGTACTCAGGGTATGGCTACACTTGCAGCTATACAGCGCTGCCACAGGAGCGCTCCCACGGCAGCGCTTTGAAGTGCTAATGTGGTCATGGCACCAGTGCTGGGAGAGAGCTCTCCCAGCGCTGCAGGTACTCCACTTCCTCGTGGAGATTAGCTTACAGAGCTGGGAGCTGCGCTCCCAGTGCTAGGGCACTGTTTACACTGGCGCTTTACAGCGCTGTAACTTGCTGCGCTCAGGGGGGTGTTTTTTCACACCCCTGAGTGAGGGCTTGTCTACATCACAAAGTTGCAGCGCTGGTGAGGGGGTTACAGCGCTGCAACTTAGGAGGTGTATACATCTGCAGGGCACCACCAGCGCTGCAACTCCCTGTTTGCAGCGCTGGCCGTACTCCCGTTTTGTCTCGGGTGTAGAGGATCCAGCGCTGGTGATCCAGCGCTGGTAATCAAGTATAGACACTTACCAGCGCTTTTCTTGACCTCCGTGGAATAAGCAGGTATCCCAGCACACCTGAGGAAGCCTCTGGTAATCAAGCTGGTCTCCTTCCCCGGCTTGCTCTCGCGTTCCCCGAACCCCCGAGCAAGCAGGTCTCCTTCCCTGAGGTTTGCTGGGTGGTTCCGGGAACGCGAGAGCAAACCGCGGCGAAGCTGGTCTCCTTCCCCGGTTTGCTCTCGCGTTCCCCGAACCCCCCTTGAAGCCGCCCAACAGCGCTGCAGTGTGGCCACATCTAACACCACTTGCAGCGCTGGTTGCTGTAAGTGTGGCCACTCTGCAGCGCTGGCCCTATACAGCTGTACTAATACAGCTGTAACAACCAGCGCTGCAAAATTGTAGATGTAGACATACCCTGAGAAAGTTGCAGTGCTGTAAAGCGCCAGTGTAGCCAAGGGCTCAGCTTGTCACAGCTAAATACAGGTGGAACAGATTGTTTAGCATAAGTGGTTAACACATTATTCAAGGGACCATTAAAGGTGAAGTGGCCTATTAACACCCTTTCAGTCACAGGGAAAAAGAGGGGGGGAGATGTTTGTGAGTTGTAGTAAGCCATAAATTGAGTGTCTCTATTCAATCCATGATTTTTAGTTTCTAGAAAAGTTATGAATTTAAGCTCCCACACTTCTCTTTCGAAAGTGTTGTGCAGGTTTCCTTTGAGGATGAGGACTGATAAATCAGATAGGATCCTATCTCCGGTTTTTGTCTTTTATCATTTTTGCTGTGTGAGTTTATTCAAGAGCCCAGTAAGTGTCTGTTTCATTTACATAGTTGTTATTGAGGCATTTAGTGCCCAGGATGAGGTACACCTCATGTTGTGACAGGCATGTGTAGGACTCATGAACCTTGAAAGGTGTGTTGTGGGGGTTGTTGATCATTGTAGCAAAGGAGATATGTGTGCAGGTTTTGCACCTTTTGTTCTGACGAGGTCAGGTGCCAATTTGAATTGTTGGGTCCTGGTCTGTGGGGAGCTTACATTGTGAGCCAGATCCTTGTCTCTGGTTTTGGCCAAACTACACACACTCTGTGACCTTTTCTGTGTGAGGCAGCCTCCTTGTGGCAGATGTTCAGTGCAGATACTCCATAAGAAAGGTATACAGTGACCAGATAAATGGCTTGGAAAATTACTTAAAAAGAGGTGTTCATTAAAGGAACAAATGTGGAGGGAGGGAAGAAAGGGGGTGGTTGGGGACTCCTATCATTGGTACGACAGGGAGCCAACCCCCATTATTATAGCCACCTTAACCATCTTGTGAGTGGGATGGGGGCAGATGGTGAGGTCCTGGCAATGGATTTGTGGGAGGGACTTGGATGAAAAAGAGGGGGAGCTGGTGGAAGCCCCTGGGTATGGTGAGGTCCCAGCAATAAATTTGCCGGAGAGACCTAGATGGAAAAAGAGAAGGAGCTAGTGGGAGCCCCACTAGGTATGTTAAAGTCCCGGCAATACATTTGCTGGAGGAACTTGGATGAACAAAAGGGGGAGCTGGTAAAAGCCCCCAAGGTAATTACAAAAAAAATAGGGTTACTGAACTGTACAGTTTTATCTGCCAGGTAGTCCCAGGCATCTAACAACAAAGTTGCAGCCTGATTAAACCGATATCAAATGTCTCCTGTCCTTCTTTCGTTATAGCCAGACTATCTTGCACTAGGCTGATTCATCCAGGTATGCATATACCAGCTCTCTGGCTAGATTCCACAGGCAGTGTGGAGCAAAGTGGAGGATAAGGCCTTATTCAGTAGGTCTGAATAATCTCCTTTCTTGGTATTCATTCACAGTCTCCACCAAATCTTGATTGTAGTATATGGCAATTAAGGGGGTCAAGAATTATGGATCAGCTCCTCAGCTGTGTAAATCACTACTTCTTTACTGAAGTCAAGGAAGCTATTCCAGTTTACAGCAGCTGAGGGGCTGGCACTGTATTGGAAATAAATACCGCTGAGCTCAGTCTTGCTGTCCATATCTAGCTCAACACACTATGGTATCAGCATCTGGCCTTCCAGATCTCTTGAAAATCTATAGCCCATAAAAGCAGCTAGCACACTTCAGTAGAAATATAAATATCTGAAGTGTTTTAAAGTGCATGTATTTGAATCATGGTTTCATAGTTCCCTCATAGAACCTCCTGTAAAATGTGGCCATGAATCTGATTAATGGCATGACTGTTAGTAAATGGATTTTCAAGTTTTTGGGGGGAAATATATATATATTGCTTCATTAGCTACAATAGGATTAATTTTGTATTATCTGCTATAATCTCAAACAGCCTAACTTTAGTTAATATTCTAAGCCTAAATTTTCTTGCTCCCAAATAGAGCTTGAAGTTATTATGTCATTAGGAGCTGTTATATGCTAAGCATAAGCCTTTATGCTTGACCAACGGTTCCATATGTTAGAAAGAGTTATTGCTGCTACAGTAGATGGGAAGCTTTAGTTGTCGGGGTAACAAGCCCATCAGGCTGAGGCAAAATTAACTAAGTCACAACAATGTTGTCCAGTTGGTTTCAAGAAAATTACATCTGTTCTAGTTTATAAAGGTTTCAGTATAATATTTACCATGCTGCTGTAGTGTAAAATATATCTTGCAGTTTCAGCTGTCATGGCCAAGTGCTTTGTATAAGGAGGACCCAGCTACTCTAACTATGCCTATAAGATTTAAACATGGCTGTGCACTGCTATGTTGTAGCTTATTTAATACTCTGGACAGCTTCAAACTGATAACTTTAAAAGAATGAGACTGAATGCTTTTATCAAAGAAAACTGATAATCCATCAGCCTGAATATTTGAAAGGCCAGAAGCACTTGTCACAATGAACAAACTTGTGTGTTCGTGGAGGAAATTTTTTTAAGTAATAGTCATTTGTTACACTGGTCATATGAAAATACATGCAAGAGATTGTTTTAAGTAAAGGTCTCACACTAACATAATCATCATGCTAACATAATCATTAGAAAAAATATTAATCTCTGAAACTTCTCATGATTGTTACACAAGTGTTAAAATTGTATAGAAATCCATTTTCTAAGAAGGGAAACGATACACTCTTAATTATTTACCATTGATGTTGGTGCTTGGTTCATCCATATAAAGACATTACAAAACATGTATTTCCTATGATGTAATATGCTCCATCATAAAATACTGATAGTTCTATACAATTACATTTTGTTTTCCTTACCTATATTTCTGTTCTATCTTAAATTGTTCCTACAAAGCTGAATGTTTGAACTAATACATTTTACTTTTTAATAATAGGTTCGAGTGCTCTCTCTCCCTTTCAAGCCACCTCACGGTCTTAAAAATGAAAAATGAGGTTCCGTTTTCTTTATATATGTATATATCTATCCTATCCTATGATTTTAGGTTGCTGCCTATTCTTGTAATATCGGAGTGCTTTTCACACAAAAACAGTAGCAATAGCGAAGTCCCTATAGATTTCATGGGGTCTCTACGGTGAAAAGGGAGAAGTGTTAAAAAAAAACTGCTTGGTAGTGTTTTGTTTTCAGGGGTAAGAGGCAGGTCAGGATTTGGAAATGGAAAGGGATATTTGAAGTGTCACAGGGAAAAGTCAGCCTCAGAGGAAAATTTTGCAGTTTCCTAAAGATGATCAGACTCTGGATTCACCTAATCTCCTCTGAAAGATTGTTTCACAGCCAATTGTCCTTGATGGAGATCACTTTTTAAAAAACAACAAAACTGTTTGGATGGCTGGATTGAGATGATCCATATCAGTACATGTAAATGAGGTACATATGAATAATGAAAAAATCAGTCAAAATGGCTTGATTAAGAAACATGGTAAAAGGAATTTGTGTTAATCTAATTATTGGGTATTCTGTTACTTTTACGAAACACTTAATTATACTCTTGAGTCCTGCTCCAAGAGGAAGACTTGATTAATCTAGAATGTAAGTACTATTCATATTTTGCTTCTCAATGTTTATATGCAGACTTTCTATTATTAAGCATCACATGCTACTAAACTATTTGATAGTACACATTTATATTATGAAATTCTACAATTGTTTTCTTAGGCATAGGTTAATATCTGCACCTTCACAGGCATCTGTAACTAGTGAATGATTGGCATTCACCTGTGAGGAACCTAATACTTAGACTACAACAAGTTTTTTTGAACATGGGTATCAGTGTGTGTATATCTGCATGGATGCATTATTAGCTGAAGTAATGAAGTCAGATTCTCTTTCCTTTACTCACAATAGTTAGTGCCTTAGGTGCTGACCCCGCAAAGAGAATGGAGAGCGTGGACCTCCACAGCTGGGCACAGCCCGTTGATTTCCTAGGACTCTGCACAGGTGTCAGACTGCACAGTTTTGCAGTGTTATGACCTGATTGAGCAAGTAGTCCTACAGTAAGACACACTCCAGCTGAGTAAAGGAGAGAGACTCTGACTTTGGATCTTTAATTTATATAAATGCACAGAGTAAGGCATTGCCCAGCAGCACAGTGGCAAAATCAGGCCTTAAATATTTGTTAACACTCACTAACAAGTAAAGGGAAAAAGGCAATATTTCATTACTTTGATGATATCCAAAATCTGAAGCCCCAACTATCTTGCACTACATTTTCCATATTTTTTCAATGTTTGATCACCTAAAGGGGGACAGTTTTGTTTGAAATATTTTCTGTTTGCAATATCTTTTCCCCAAAAAAGTTATTAGTATTGATGCATCATATGGTTGCTTGTTATGTTTGCTAGTCTATGGAAATATTTAAAAGCCATACATTACATTCACAGTTTATTACCAGTGCCTGCAGTGCTATTCACCTTGTGATTTCTCTTTAGTACTACTCCAGCATGGAAGTCTGCCAAGTAAACTGCCACAAAAGTAGATGCCAAAGCATTATTCTTCTTATAAGATTTTTTTTCTTAAAGAGAGTGAAAATTGAATATTTCTTATCATAAAGATTAAAAGAGTGACTGAGCTGGAAAGTGAGGCCCTTGATTTATTCATTGCTTAGGCAACCACAACATTAACTGACAAATATTAGAATAAGAAATGCTGAAATAAATAAGTCTGTCTTCAGAGGCGGCTCCAGGGCTGCGGGAGGTCCACTGGAGCCGCCTGTCACCTTCCCGGCGACCAGCAGAGCACCCCCCCCCATGCTTGGGGCGGTGAAATGTCTAGAGCCACCCCTGTCTGTCTTAAAAAAGGGAAAAGCTGCTATGTGAGCACTTTTTCTGACTAACAGTTTAAATTTACACAGCCATAATTAAGCTAAAGTGCACCCAATCCCTGCATTAAAATTGAGTAGAATAGAATTCATTTTTAAAATAACATCAAATTAACTATCATTAATGGGAATTTAATTACCATGTTTCACATGATATATAATTAGTTAGCTAATGATCTATAAATTTATATCAAACACAACTTAACTAAAACACTTTGCAAAATAAAATAGCTAATCTAAAAGTCTAAAATGTAATTAAGATGTCACTGTATTGTCATATTTCATTGTCCATGGATAAAAAATAATTAATGGTCAGGTGAATTGCCGGTGGTGAAATTCACCTAATTGTGAAGGGCCTGCTCATACCCCTGTTTGTTTCCCTTTGGTCTGGAGTTGAAGTGATACAGGAGACATTGAGTGTTCCTCCACTGAGGCCAGTAATACCAATAAGATAATTAGGAGGAATGGGTATTGAGGACTTATTTCCGTTAGGTGCTGAGCACTTTGGATGTGATCCAGCAGAATACTTAAGCATGTATTTAACTTTCAACAAAGTGGAACTGTTCACATATTTGAAGTTAGTGTTCTCCTGGATTGGGGCCATTGTGCTCACCACCTTGCATGGCTGAGTTCTAAATAACTATTTTATTAAAGTAGGAGGATTGTTTGTTTTTAAGTGCTGCATTTTGGGTGACACTCTCTCTCTCTCTCTCTCTAGATATGTATATAAATAGATAGATTTGCTTATATATATGCAAGAACTTGAACTATGATAGAGTATCCTATAGTATGTAGGAAGATACAGTAGAGTGAAAGTTGAAGTTGAAGATCTGCAAAACATTAAAAAAAAAGAAAAGTATGTGGGACGGAAAAAAGCATCAGTAGATGAGGATCAATGACTGTTTGATTATTAATATAGTAAATTCATACTTTTCTTGCTAAGCTATGAACTTTGAGAAATCTTCCCATAATGAGAAAATGGAAAAGAATTTATTTTCTTTGATTGAGATTCTGCAATTCAAGGAAATGTTTCAAAACCGTTGCTTTACTTTGAAACAAAATTTATTTGATACATTTTATTTGTTCTCAGAATCATTAATGTCTCCCTCTTTTTTGCTCCAGCTGCCACTTAATGTTGATTCCACAAGCTGCATTGCAGTAAATAGTGGTTTCAGATGAGTTTTGGATCTTCTGGTGAGCTGAGCATATGCTGAGATCTCACTATACTACAGGGTAAATATTCTCATGTCACAATGTTCATATCATACAGAGTTCAAAGGGTTGGCAAACCTGACCCCAGACCGGGACCTACACTTCATTGTATATCAGCCATTCATAACTGAATGATTTAAAACCAAATTGAGATATTGTAGATTAGTGATATCTGTCTCAGATTTTGTCCTTCCAAGACTTCTTTGGGGTTGTACAGGTTAAAATGAGTGACAGAATTTGGCACACTACCTAAAAAAACAGTCTAAATTTGCATTGTTACAACTAAACAAATTATATTTCTATATTAGTGACTGGCTCTGATTACTGCAGAATACTTTTAGATCTGAGTAGAAGCTTGTCTTAAATTAGCAGAGCTAACTTTTTAATTTTGGTTAACTTGGTTTTACTTTTTTTGAGTCAAAAGTATGCTTCCCTGTATGATCATTCTCTTACTATGCAAAATCTACATGCTGGTTTCCTCTGAACCTTTAGGACACATCTACACTCTCTGCCAGCAAACCTCTGAATCTGGGTCCACACACTCGTCCTAGGAGGGCTTGCGTTTGCACTCTAAAAATAAATGTTTATTCAGCCGGCTAAGGCTTTCAAGCCCACCCCACACTTCAGGCTTCAGACTCCAAACGGAAATGTCTACACTACTTGTTTTAGAGAGCTAATGTGATCCCTGCTAGCACAAGTCTATGGACCTGGGATCAGAGGTTCACTCCCAGATGCAGTGTAGACATGGCCTTAAGTTCTTTGAGGCAATTTTTTATTTCCATTGTCAACCAGTATAAATACAGAGTAATTCCCTTATTCTCAGGTAACTGGTGTAAATGAGTGCAGAATTTGTCTCAAAGAGTGCACATATATAGTCTTCCTTTGATACACTGAAAAAAGCATTAAAGAGAGATTAATTAAACATTAACATTCTAACTTTAAGTGATGCAATCTCATCCTCTTTCTTCATCGGTTTGAAAGTCATGTTTCCTCTCCAATGCCCTGATCATAATTTCATGAACTTACTTAAAACAAAGAAAACAACAAAAAAGCAATAGCCAGTTATGTTGCTTGAATCACAGCAGTAATAAAATAAAAATGTTTCTGTACTGCTTAGGATCTCTTGGCTCAATTGTCCATCAAGTGCACAGAGTGCACATAACAGAGGGTGCAAGTTTCACCCAAAACTCCCTAAACAAAAAGAAGTATGGAGAGTCGTACAAGGCTTGCTCATGTTCTGGGTGTGTTATAGAAAAAAAAATCAGCATGGTGTCCTGAACAGAGGTGAGGTCATGTCACATCTCCTTTATTCAATAAGCTCCCCTCCAAGTAGCATACAAATGTGAGCAAGTTGAAGTTATCCAAAATAGTTACAATTTGCATCTTTTCCACTTTGCAAAGAGGACCAGAACAGAGAGTGGCATAGTTATGGTGTCACTAGTGGACCCTGGTTACCTGTGGGAAGCTCCTGAGACAAGTGTATACAACTATATACATCCTTCTATTGGCACTGATGGTCATAATGTCTGAATACACAAATGTTGTAGGGCTTATTTGTTGTGTGGATTACATGTGGATATGATAATAGGCATAAACTGAAATGCACGTGCTTTGGAAATTTTGTATCTAATGTAAAACTAGTTTTGAGAACACTGGGATTTTTTTGGATGGAGAACTCTGGTGTAAATTGTATGGTGCAGTAAATTGTATGGTGATAGTTAAATATTTAGGATGTGCACAAATCATAAAAGAATAGTGGAAGGTAACAAGAAAAGAAGCTAAAAAGATGAGTAAGATAAAGCTGGTTGAGTGATAGGATTTTCTGGTTTTACACCTTCCTGTTAGTTGTCTTCTTCCTATACCCATATTCCTACATCAACTTCTGTTCCTTTGCATGCAGTTGCTGTACATTCTTGCTAGATTCCAAATCTGTACAAGTTACAATACTTTACCATTTAGTCCTTGTCTACTAGGGAAAATTGATTGACAGTCACTGCCTTTGCAGACTAGTGTCCGTAAACAGAGCTATTCCAGAAAAGCTATTGTACAATAGTTTATTTCAAAGTAGCTATAATAGTCATTTTTTGCTGTCTAGACAAGGCATTAGACCCAATATTCATTTACAGCATTAATTATATTTCTCAGAATTTGGTCTATTGTGTTAACAATGTTTTTAAAACATAGGAAAAATTCTGCTTTATTACCTGGATTAAAACTGTAAATTTGCAGAATTTGGCCCATTACGTGATCTAATTTCTAAGAGATTGGCATAGATCAGATACCACTGGGCCTTATGCAGGTGTTAGGTAGGGGAAGGTGTAAGATATGTTCTTCCTTTTCATGGGCAGCAGAAGGGTCAGGCAGGGCTGCAGTCTTTAGATTCCTGGGCAAGGGATAGAGAAGTGTAGGAAAAGGTAGCAGCATGACTCCACACTTATCACTCCCCATATTCCCGGCACTGGTTTGCAGAGCAGCACCAGCACAGCCGAGGGAGCAGTAACAAGACATAGTAATAGGTAAATTCCACCTACACTCCAAAACTTCCCCTTGAGTATTGCTACCCACTGCTAACCTGCTTGCATTTAGTGTACTGCTACTTTATGCTCTCTTTGTACGGTTATAGTATTGGCCTTCATAACACCTCCTGACAAGGAGTTCCAGAGGTTAACAGTGCATTCCCTGAAAAAAATACTTCCTTGTGTTTGTTTTAAACCTGCTACCTATTAATTTCATTTGGTGGCCCCTTGTTCTTGTATTGTGAGAAGGAGTAAATAACACTTCCTTATTTACTTTCTCCATACCAGTCATGATTTTATAGACCTCTATCAACCCCCACCCACCCTTAGTTGCCTCTTTTCCAAGCTGAAAAGTCTGTCTTATTAATCTCTCCTTGTATGGAAGCAGTTCTATACCCCTAATTATTTGTGTTGCCCTTTTCTGAAGCTTTTCCAGTTCCAATATATCTTTTTTTGAGATGGGACGACCACACCTGCACACAGTTTTCAAGGTGTAGGTGTACCATGGATTTATATAGAGGCAATATGATATTTTCTGTCTTATTATCTATCCCTTTCATGATGATTCCCAACATTCTGTTAGCTTTTTTGACTGCTGCTGCACATTGAGTGGATGTTTTCAGAGAACTATCCACAATGATTCCAAGATCTCTTTCTTGAGTGGTAACAGCTAATTTAGATCCCATCATTTATATGTATAGTTAGGATTATGTTTTCCAATGTGTATTACGTTGCATTTATCAACATTAAATTTCATCTGCCATTTTGTTGCCCAGTCACCTAGTTTTGTGAGATCCTTTTGTAGCTCTTTGTAACTATCTTGAGTAGTTTTGTATCATCTGCAAATTTTGCCACCTCACTGTTTTCCCCTTTTTCCAGATCATTTATGAATATGATAAATAGGACTGATCCCAGTACAGATCCCTGAGGGACACCTATTTACCTCTCTCCATTCTGAAAAATGACCATTTATTCCTACCCTTTGTTTCCTATCTTTTAACCACTTATCAGTCCGTGAGAGGACCTTCCTTCTTATCCTATGGCTGCTTATTTTGTTTAAGAGCCTTTGGTGAGGGAACTTGTCAAAGGCTTTCTGAAAATCTAAATACGCTACACCTACTGGATCTCCTTTGTCCACATGCTTGTTCACACCCTCAAAGAATTATAGTAGATTGGTGAGGCATGATTTCCCTTTACAAAAACCATGTTTGTCTATTTCCCAACAAATTATGTTCATCTATGTATCTGACAATTTTGTTCTTTACAATAGTTTGAACATATTTGCCCGGTACTGAAGTGAAGAGGCTTACTGGTCACCTCTGGAGCCCTTTTTAAAAATCGGTGTCACATTAGCTATCCTCCAGTCATGTGGTACAGAAGCTGATTTAAATGATAGGTTACAGATGGCAGTTAGTAGTCCTGCAATTTCACATCTGAGTTCTTTCAGAACTCTTTGGTGAATACTATCAGGTTCTGAAGACTTATTACTGTTTAGTTTATCAATTTGTTCCAAAACCTCCTCTAATGACATCTCAATTTGAGACAGTTCCTCAGATCTGTCACCCAAAAAGAATGGCTCAGGTTTGGGATTCTCCCTCACATCTTTAGCCGTTAAGACCAATCCAAAGAATTAATTTAGTTCAGGGTTTTACAACCATGGGTTGCTGCTTGTGTAAGCAAAGCCCTTGGTGGGCCGGGCTGGTGTGTTTACCTGCCCCGTCCACAAATCCGGCTGATCGCGGCTCCCACTGGCCGCGGATTGCTGCTCCAGGCCAAAGGGAGCTGCTGGAAGCGGTGCGGGCCGAGAGACTTACTGGCTGCCTTCAGTATCTCAATCGTCCAGTGTCCCCACTGGTTTGTTAGCAGGCTTTCTGCTTCTGATGTATTTAAAAAAAGAATTACTTTTATTACTTTTGGAGTCTTTGGTTAGCTGTTCTTCAAATTCTCTTTTGGTCTTTCTAATTATATTTTTATACTTCATTTGCCAGAGTTTATGTTCCATTCCCTTTTCCTCATTAGGATTTATCTTCCACTTTTTAAAGGATGCCTTTTTGCCTCTCACTGCTTCTTATACTTTGTTGTTTAACCACAGTGGCTCTTTTTTGGTTCTCTTACTATGTTTTTTAAATTGCGGTATACATTTAAGTTGAGACTCTATTACAGTTTCTTTAAAAAGTTTCCACGCAGTTTGCAGGGATTTTACTTTTGGTACCGTACCTTTTAATTTCTGTTTCACTAACCTCCTCATTTTTGTTTAGCAATAATGTAACAATTTGGGTTGTTCTAAATCAAAGTGTGTTGAGGAGCTTATATCTATAATCTGTATATATTTTAACATTTCAAATTATGTTAAGGCCATTTATTTTATTTTAGGACATTCATCCCCCTAAGCATTATAAGGTTGCAATTTTTTTTTATTTACTGTATCCTCATAATCAGTTTTCTGCTTTGTGAATGTATTGCTAGATGCTTAATGGAGCTCAACCGTATCTATGAATGTTCATCTAGAGTAAGAGCCTTATGTATTTCCAAGATCCATTCAGCTGTTTCTTTCTGCTAACGTTGAATTTCAACAAGAAAAATGTATTTGTTAAGCAGTTCTTTCATGGTTAAAAGTTGAATCCTTGAAGATGTTGGTAACTATGTTATAATAAATTTAGAAAATTGTGGGGGTTTCAAATGACAGTGAATACATTCTATTGTTGTCATATGCATATTTTTGTGACAGTAAAATTGCCTAAGTAAAATCATAAAAGGGAGACATTCTTCATGCTATATCTGTACTAAGAAAAAAGGATGTCATCTTAAGAAAGAAATAACATGAAGATCATGAAATACGTTTTAGTTAAATGGAAAAAAGGCCATATTTTGTTCTGCGTTGTCTCTATATAAATATGGGTAACTATTGACTCCAGTAGTTATCTCAAAGTTACAGCAAATTAACTGAGAGCAGAAGTAGGCTTCATGAATCCAGATCAAGGTAATGTGGTAGCACAAGCTTAGCAAAAACAACCACAAGTGCATAAGTCCCTACTACTAACCCCTCCCCCACAACAAATTCAAAGTTCATGGGAAAATTTTGACCTAGGAATCAAACATATAGCTCTAAGGTCAAAATTAAGCCCTAAAAGTGCAACTCCAGATTGGTTTCTGATTCCATTTACACCAGTGTCAACTCAAAAAAACTGTGCTGATTTAAAATATTTTGGGGGATTCACTGCATTTTAGTTTAGAGCAGATTTTGGTTTGGAGCTTTAGTGTTAACCTTACATTTACATGTGTTTGTTAGTTTATTTCACAACCTTTACAAATCTTACAGGTAAGAATTTTTTTTAAAAGTATTTTGCTATCGTTTCACGTTACATGTAGTACTAAAAATGGTTAATAATATATATATTTTAAAGTAAACAAATTAATAGTTGCAAAATTCAGATTATGGCTCCCCTCATACAATAGGAAGTTGTTAAATTGTATATCATTGACTCAGGCCTGGTCTACACTACTCTGTTAAACCGATTTAACGCTGCACCCGTCCACACTACACTGCTCTTTATATCGATTTAAAGGGCTTTTTAAATCGATTTCTTTACTCCTGCAAAACGAGAGGAGTAACGCTAAAATCGATATTACTATATCGGATTAGGGTTAGTGTGGACGCAAATCGACATTATTGGCCTCATTATTTTACAGTAGCTACCCACAGTGCACCGCTCCAGAAATCGTCGCTAGCCTCGGACCATGGACGCACACCACTGAATTAATGTGCCTAGTGTGGACACACACAATCGACTTTATAATATCGGTTTTATAAAATCGGTTTAAGCTAATTCAAATTTATCCTGTAGTGTAGCTGTAGCCTCAGTTCATGTCATAACTTATTTCGGAAATAATAATTAGTCATTGAAGAGCTTTGGTGAAATGTATATTCAGTATCAAGTTAATCTATAGGAAGAAATGTAATGATACACTATTAGCATCAATGAAATTATTAAAAATAAACTTCTTTTTGATGGACAGAGGGTAGAATGTGCTACCCTTGGATCCCTCATAAGTTTCTCTCAGAGACCCTTCATAAATGCAACTCTCCCTCCAACTGAGATGGGATATATGTGGCTCTAAAATATACTGGTACTGCTCAGACTCTTGAAGCTAAATTGATTTACACCAGTTGAAGGTCTTCAGTCTCTCTCTAACAGCAATTTCAGATCTTGACAGTGAGCTAAATAAATTAGTATCAGTTAGAAATCAGATTTTTCTGTCCCATTAAAAGTTCCCAGATTTAATTTTTTTGTTACAAATTGAGACAAAAACAAAATTTAAATTCCTATTTAAGTGTTTATATTTGTTTGTTTCAGACCAATTGAAACATTCTTGCAACTTCAATCCTTTCTGTTTTCTTTAACATAAAAAAAAGAAAAGTAAAAATCTTATTTAATTCAGTGTCAAACTGGAACATGAGTGTTTTTGAAAAAAAATTCCAACTTTTTAAAAGCTTTTTTTTTATCTAAATTGATGCTTATAAAATTGGTTTTATTCAAAGATTTTCTGATGGAAAATTGTTTCAACTGAGATTTTATTACCAGCTCTATTGAATACTGCCCTCAATGACAGAGATAGGCCACATTCCGGTTATGACTTCACCAGTGTATATGCAGAATAGTTCCATTTGGGACCTGAGTACCACCATAATCTTTTTCCCTGCTCCACATGGATTTCAACTGAGTTATTCCACATTCCTACCATTGTAATGGTGATCAAAATATTCCCCGCACCCCAGACTTGAAGGAGTTTTGTATGAATTGACATGAGGACTGAATTTTGCCTTTACATTAGCAAAAAAATTATTAATTAATCAATCATAAAAGGTCATATCTGATTCTGAATGTGTTTCACCATGAAAGTGAAGGAAAAAAGATTAATACCCCCATCAAATGCAAAGAAAATTACATCCAGATAAACCCCTCTTATTAAAGTTTCCTTATCTCCACTGGGGAAAAAAATGAAAGCAGGAGGAGCATTCATTTTATGTAGTTCTCAAGGAACAGTTTCCATAAAAGTAAAATGAGAGATGGTAAATTATACTGAAGTTTAACAATAAGAAGGAAGAAGGCATATATTTGTGTGTGGGGTGGGGAATGTTGAGTAGAATTTGGTCCTTTAATTTCAAAGTTCATTTGACTAATTTGCATAGTTTCTTTAAGTAATTTAACATTCTGAGCTTTGTTCTCCACTGTTTTATGTCTCTTGTAATCATTAACAACTGAGCAAAGTAGGTGTAAAAACAGTACAGCAGCTCAGAATGCTAGTAATTTATGCTCTTCATTCCGTTTTCACTAGTCAATTGCAACATAAGATGCCAAACAATGCAGAATCAGACTTGGTACATTTCATAAGTTTTCCTTCTAGTTCATTCTAACTCAGCCCTAGATTTTGCCACTTTTGCCTACTGTGAGTAATGCTTTACATTGGATTAGTCTCATATATTTTTTGATGAGACTACTCATGAACTATGGTACTACTCTATGTGTACAAGTGACATAGTCTGGCTTGTAATTTACTTGAATTTTCTCTTAATATTATAGAAGGGAATCACTGCAAATAGATTCTCATCAGTAGCTGCCTTTACAATGAGTCAGTGAGACATCCATAACTGCTGCTATGTGTTAAATCTCAGTCTAACTGAGTTCTGAATATCTCCCATGAAATACTGTTCCTGTTGAAATCAATGGGAGTTTTGCCATTGTTTTTTAGTGGGCTAGGATTTCACCCCTCTGTTTTAAAAGGCCAAAATAGTGGTATCATCAGAAATTTTAGCAGAATTGGAAAAGGAAATTCATGCTAACTGAAAGAGAGAATCTGGGATAGGTCATGAAAGTTACCAAATGGCGAAAAAGATTTCAAAGTCAGGTGGTGATATTTAAAAATAAGTATTTTTTTAACAAGTACTTTATATAAACCCTAAGACATTTTAACTATTGTTGGCTATTCAGATATGGGATACCCCTGGCCTGTGGTAATGAGGATATTTCTATCAGTATCATCTTATACCTGCAAATAAACAGCCTTCCTTTGAATTTGTGGTGTAAAATAAAGGAGTGGTTAAGGTTATGCTAGGTACCATCAGCTTGCGTATATAACATATGATATAATGTGAAATGACATAGCACATATGCTAATTTTTTTTATTATCTTATTTTAAAGAACTGATTTCAGAACAAGTTCAATTAGATCTGTCCTGAGACTGTCCCGACAGTCACTACAGCACATGTATGCTTTAAGTACATATTCTAATTTGGACAAATCAATAGGACAGTAGCAAACCTACAAGGAGTGCGTTCCATAATATTCACCTCGATGGCAGCACTCAGTCACAGAATTACAGTGAAACAGATCCTGAAGAGATGCAAAAATAGATGCTTTCTGGAATTATTATTGTGGTATTCTTTGCTAGACTTTTTCTGTCGTAATGGAAATGTCATAGTAACATTAATTATTTGCAAAAAGGACTTGTCGAGATATTAATCATTCATAGTCATAATGGTCCCCTACTGGCCTTATAAACTATCTTGACTGACCTCCTGCATAAACTCAGGTCAAATGACCTCCACACAGAAATGGACTCAAGTTAGAACTGTTGGATGAAGCACTTGTTATTTTTATGGAGATGCACAATCAGATGCAGTTTGGGCTTGTTATAAAGAGATCATTATCCAGTGAAAGCATACTAATTATTTGTCCTTTTTCTGGTATGAAGTCTAATGCTGCGTAGGCTGATTCTCATGTAAATATGAAAACTTTTGGGGACAGCTGGTATAAATTAGCATTGATTCCCTGCTTAATACTTCTCAGCCTTGAAGGCAGTTTAGTGTATTTTAATTTTTTGAGACTACAGAGTAGTGCACTGAGTTCTTTCCATTTAAACCTGATAATATCTGAAACACCGAGGTAAATATGAAATATAATAAAAAGTTGTTAGGTTTTTTTGCTGAATTTATTTTTAATTTCCTCTTTCCCCCCAATCTTTTAATGTAAACCTGAAACTAAAAATTTAAATGTTCAGTTTCTGAAAACAGCTTTTGCTAAAAAAACAAAAACGTTTCTAACCCTCCCTTCCTCCCCTCTCTCCCACAATTTTGAACAGAAAACTGAATTGAGTGAGATTATACTGAAAACAAAAGCGATGTCCAGTTTTTCCATCGAAAACTGATAAAATTTCAAAAATGGCTATTTTGGCCAAAAAAACCCAAAAACGTTCCACAAAAAGATTTCTATCAACTCTAATCAATACTGATACTAGCTATATATTGATCTCTGCACAAAACCCAGGTACAATGGTTTGACTTGGGGATTTTCAGACACACAGATGGCAGATAGGCCTCCCTTTCCAGTTGAAGTTTTGGGCCTATCTGCCATTTCTGCCTTTGAAAGTCTACCCCAAGTCTCACACTCACTGAGAATGTTTAAGTCTAACCAAGATGTGTGATACTAATCCAGACTGGTGAAACTCACACCTCTCAAAGGCAGGTATAATAATTTTTCCTTTATCCCTTCAGTACTCTATGGCATATGACCTAAGTTCAAAAATACAAAAAAGTTATAAGGTACTATGAACAGAACAAGCTATATTCTCCATGAGCCTCCGTTGTGTGCTTGCACACAATTTGTACACACCTCTTTACAACTACATTTTAGTTAGGGTGACCATATATCCTGTTTTGGCTGGGACAGTCCCGTTTTTAAGCCCTTTCTCAGCTGTCCTGATATTTTTTGTCAAAAGTAGGTATTTGTCCCATTTGGTTTTGCCAACTTGATCATCATTTGGCAAGAGCAAACAGGACAAATGCCCACTTTTGACAAAAGAGTGGGGTGTAGAGAAATGTGCAGGGGTCAAGTGGTGATGCGAGCCCTGAACGGGGGGAGGCAGAGGGCAGGCAGGGCTCAGGCAAGCAGCTACCCCAGATTCATGCGGGGAAGGGATGCAGGGCACAGGTGTGCAGCTTGGGCCACCCACACATGCAGAAGGGGGCTCGAATGAGCAGCTTGGGCCAGTTCTGCAAGATGTCCTTTGGGAGATATGTATCAGAGGGGTAACCGTGTTAGTCTGGATCTGTGAAAGCAGCAAAGAGTCCTGTGGCACCTTATAGACTAACAGATGTTTTGGAGCATGAGCTTTCATGGGTGAATACCCACTTCGTCAGATGCATGTAGTGGAAATTTCCAGGGGCAGGTATATATATACAGGCAAGCTAGAGATAATGAGGTAGTTCAATCAGGGAGGATGAGGCCCTGTTCTAGCAGTTGAGGTGTGAAAACCAAGGGAGATATGGTCATCCAAATTTTAGGGCTGAAGTGTGTTTGCGCACTGGAAAGAGGCACAAATACCAGCTATGTGCACACAAATGTCTGTTTATACCCAACAGAATTGCATGTAGCGAATTCTACATTTAAAAGGTCTGTAAAACATTTAATACAAATCTCTTAATTCCTTTAAAATCAATAGGTCCAATGGTTACTTTAGAAGAGTTACCCTGGGGATGAATTTGATATATTGATATCTCATTCAGAGCACAGCAAATTGTGTACAGTATTCCACCTTTTAAGGTGGAAGTCTCAAAATCATTCAGTGTTGTCCTAATTCTCATCTAACTGAAATTGGAAAATATATTACTGATGTCAAAGGAAACAGCAGGGCCAATACTGAACACTTTTGATGCCCAGGGGGTCGATTTAGTGGGTCTAGTGAAGACTCGCTAAATTGACCACAGATCACTCTCCTGTTGACTCCACTACTTCACTGGCATGAGAAGAGTAAGTTAAGTAGACAGGAGAGCATCTCCCATCTATGCAGCGTGGTGTAGTCACCGCAGTAAATTGACCTAAGCTACATTGACTCCAGCTACATTATTCATGTAGCTGGAGTTGCATGACTTAGGTCGACTTACCTCGATAGTATAGACAAGACCTCAGATTACTGTTCATAGCACACAATTCTGCCAGTATAATCATAGAGTTTAGGGCCAAAATGGACTGTAAGATCATGCAGTCTAACCACCTGTATATCACAAGTTACTAAACTCTGTTATCCCCACACCAAGTCAATAATCCAAATTAGACCAAAGAATTACAATCCTCAGGAGATTAAACTAACAGTGTGCAGCTCAAATATGAACTTCATGCATTCCTCACACTATATTTATTTTGAAGGACTTTTAGGTTGAGTTTCCAAATCATGACATGATTTGGAAACTCAACCTAAAAGTCCTTCAAAATCAAACATACTATATTTCACTGAGCACCCTAGTCACTGGAAAATGGCTTCTTAATTAAAATAATGACAAAGAAAAAGGAGGGAGATTGAAATTTCCAGTAATTTTCATGTTTTTTGTAAGAGTTTACTGTTAAAGAATTATAGTAAAACCATAATCACTCCATTAAACCTGATTTTGTATATTTTAGTCTATGGCATAACCTTTACTGAAACAAAACTGGCAACAAGGAGAATGCACACTGTTTAAAAATGTACACTTTTTTTTAATAGGTAGAAATTCAATGGCATATTTTTAATGCCATAATGCTTAATAATTTCTGCTCACTATCACATAAAGTGTTTGCTAAACAGCAAAGGTCATGTTAAAAAATTAGCTGTGTTCAGTAATGCTCTCAGCAAATTTAACAAAGGTTACATAAACTATTGTGGACTATTTTGCTTTCTCCAGGCTTAATTTGTTTTTCTTGTGTTAGCCACTCTTTATCATTTCTGAGTTCATCATTTCTGAATTCTCAACATTTATCACTTGGTAAACATGGTCTGTTGTTATAATATGAAAGTACTTTTACTTAACAGTTCAAGATAGCATAGATGGTTTGGTCTGTTTGTAATTCTATGAATGAAAACAACAGTTTGACTTTGTTTTAAACTAGTTGTGGCCACTCTACAGCAAAGATTGCAACTCAGTTTATAGATTTTGCCCTCAACACTAAAAATCAAGGGAGGAAAAAATGATGTTTCCTACATTGGTAACTTAGGTTTGAGGTAAGTGGAAAAGAGACCAGAATAAAAATGGTTCAATGGATTCCCCTAAATGAGACACAGTGCATGGCTCCAAAGTTTAGCTTGTTGAATCCTAACTTTAAATATTAATACTTTTTTTTGAATTATGGTACATAGACCTCAAAGACCATTTTCTATAGCCTACCATCAGTAGTGCTAGACATAAGACCAAGGAGCAACAGGATTTAGATGAGGGGGAGGATTTCTTCACTCGTTAAGTATCCTGCAGGAAGACAGACGAGCGATATAGTGGGAATACCTTCAAGCCTACTGCTCTCCGTGATCCCCATTCCCTGCAGACCTTCCAAAATTTGTAGGATGGCAGTCCTGCTCCTGCAGACTTGAGGATATCTGGGGAGTTGGGGTAATGGGTATGGATGGAGATGGGGGAGGAAACAAAGGGTCTTCTTCGAGTATGCTGTGGGGAGAACCCCCAGTGAGCCTTCAAGGGCTCAGGTAACCCATCCCTATGCCACACACAATCTTTTAGGATGCTCGTTTGGCACCCAGGCATCCCAGGAAATTCAGATTTAAGCCAACAACAAGCTGCAGAGTCACTAATAACCACCACAAGCTTATACTGCCCTAGCCGAGACAGACAAAAGAGCAGATGTGGGATGTGTGTGTGACTACATGATTCCTTTATATTGAAGGGTCTTCAGAAAGTACAAGTGAAAAGGCTGCAATGCTACACCAGCAATCTGGCTGCTAATAGGGTAGCTGTACTAAACTTACTACAAGATGTAATGCATTGGAGATTCACTTCCCACACACACATCTAAAATAGCAGGTTTATACATTCTGACTCTGTGTGACGTGGGAAAAATCACTTCCAAACTGAAAGCACATAAGAACCCTGCTCCGTGTTCAACAGTAAGAAGTTCAAATGTAGAAAGCATTGTGTATTCTGAATTAAATGGCACACAGTCAAATATTTTCTTAAAAGGTCATAGATTCATAGACTCTAGGACTGGAAGGGACCTCGAGAGGTCATCGAGTCCAGTCCCCTGCCCTCATGGCAGGACCAAATACTGTCTAGACCATCCCTGATAGACATTTATCTAACCTACTCTTAAATATCTCCAGAGATGGAGATTCCCCAGCTCCCTAGGCAATTTATTCTAGTGTTTAACTACCCTGACAGTTAGAAACTTTTTCCTAATGTCCAATCTAGATATCTCTTGCTGCAGTTTAAGCCCATTGCTTCTTGTTCTATCATTAGAGGCTAAGGTGAACAAGTTTTCTCCCTCCTCCTGATGACACCCTTTTAGATACCTGAAAACTACTATCATGTCCCCTCTCAGTCTTCTCTTTTCCAAACTAAATAAACCCAATTATTTCAGCCTTCCTTCATAGGTCATGTTCTCAAGACCTTAAATCATTCTTGTTGCTCTTCTCTGGACCATCTCCAATTTCTCCACATCTTTCTTGAAATGCAGTGCCCAGAACTGGACACAATACTCCAGTTGAGGCCTAACCAGCACAGAGTAGAGCGGAAGAATGACTTCTCGTGTCTTGTTTACAACACACCTTTTAATGCATCCCAGAATCACGTTTGCTTTTTTTGCAACAGTGTCACACTGTTGACTCATATTTAGCTTGTGGTCCACTATGACCCCTAGATCTCTTTCTGCCATACTCCTTCCTAGACAGTCTCTTCCCATTCTGTATGTGTGAAACTGATTGTTCATTCCTAAGTGGAGCACTTTGCATTTGCCTTTATTGAACTTCATCTGGTTTACCTTGTTTAAAGCTATTTTAAAAAAATACCACAGGATTTGTGCTAATAATGTATAGCTAATGTATACATCTACTCATTACACATTAAAACTTACAGAAGCCTGCATTCACAGGCTGTAGATTTTTATTAGACTGGTAACTTTTATTAGACAGATAACTTCAGATAACTTTCCAAACCCAGAAGAGTAGGTCAGTTGGTCTATAAATCAAGTCAACAATTTCACCATGACTGTGCTAACTGATTTCTCTCATGTAAATATATCTGATTGAACACTAAGTTTTCTGAAGCCCTTAAGGGAGGTAGGAATCCATCTGCAACTGACTTTAAATGGGAGCTAGGTGACTAACTCCCCTAGAAACTTCTGAAAATCCCACCATCCCAGGTTGGCTGGCCCCAGTAGAATTAAGTAGGTCTAACTCCCCAGTAGCAGAGCAGGTGTTCCAATTTGGCCAGTTAAGAGGGCAGGGCTGCACCTGGGAGCTGTAAAGGATCAGGGGGAGTCCCACTGAGTCAGAGCAGTCAGAAAAGGCATGTGAGAGGTGCCAGAGACCAGGAGATTAGAGGGTCCCAAAAGGAAGCAGAACCACCATTCCTGGAAGAAGACTGAAGGCAAGAGAGCACAGACAGGTTTGCTGGCTGTCGCCAAGCAAGATAATCAAGGTCAGAAAGCTGAAGGCCGGGGAGTAGTGGAGGGGTTTATCTACTAACATCTGTATGACCAGAGAGTTGCACCCAGAGGAAACATAGGAGGGCCTTGGGCAGTGAAGGATGCTCTTTGGGGATGGTTGGCCACAGCAGAGAGGCTATCAGAGTTTCCCTTAGGAAGAGCAGAGTTACACTCTAAGTGGAAGTACTAGTGTGTCTGTTGTGGTACAAGAATGGGGGACAACTGACAGATAATCCAGGTGTGGTCAGAGGTGCTGGTGTGTAATATTTGGGGCTTCAAGGAACTGTATGTCTTGAGTGTTTAAATGACTGCTGTGGGGATAAAGGGTGGAAATGGGCTACATGTCTGGGACTTTTTGTTATGGACAAGTTGAACCATGTTGTTGTAATAAACCATCTCCAACGAGTGGTAGTACTAAGACCAAAACAAAAAAATGAAAAAGGAGTGAAAGGCAGGCTATGACATATCTCATTTCCCCTCCTTCAGAGTCCCCATAATTGGTCCAAAGAGTCTGAATGCAAATAGCCATTGTGGGGTTAATCTGTTACAAAAGAAAGTTCCATAGACCTAAGTCCCAACAAGAGCTAGGCAATACATCCCATATAATTCTGGCATCCCTCATCATGCCCTGATTTTACCAGTCTGCTCCTGTCCTTGTGCCAGAACAGCCAGCCCAGCTCTTTTGACCAGATTGCATTTCTAATTTTCCCAGCGGAAACTCCCAGAGCTCCTCTGCTAGGAACATCCTTATCGGGGTGCACCCTTACTTCTTCTGACCCTCTCATGGGTACTTTGGGTCCAGCTCTCTGGCCCTGGAGTTGTCAGCAGGTAAGCTCCTCCACTGCTTCCCTGCCATCAGCCCTCTCTGGCCTTAGGCTCTAGCTTACCCACTTAAAGCCAACTCCCCCTGCTGCTCCTCCTCCTGCTTTCAGCCTTCTCTAGCCCTTGGCTTGGAGACATCATCCAGCAAACCCCTGTTTCTGCTCCCCTGCCTTCAGTCTTCACCCAGGAACCCTCTTATGCTTTTTTTCAGGACTTCTCCAGTCCCCTAGTCTCTGGCAGCTCTCATCCGCCCTTTCCCAATAAACCGATCTGTTCTGACTCACTGGGACACCGCCTCATCCTTTGTAGGCCTCAGGTGCTGCCCTTCTATCTTAATTGACCAAGTGGGAGCACTTGTCTGACATAGGGAAGCTGGATCTCCTTCATTCTAGTAAGGCCAGACACTCTGTGACACCCACCCACAGATTTCATTGAACTGAAAAATTATTATGCAATACTATGTCACTGTGAAAGTACTTTATTATGCTGGTTATTAAGTGAAATCTTAATTCTGAACTCCCTGGGTTTCTAATTGTGTTTTAATTCTAACATTCTTAAAAAATCAGATTAGGGCAGGGTGAAATTTTTTTGACAAATAATTTTCATTAAAAAAATGCATTTTCAGGTCAGCCAAGACTATTTGTGAAGTATAATTCAGTGAATTATTTTGGCTAAAAAATAGTGGTGGGAGTTAAAAAAATCAAAACATTTCATTTAGACTTTTTTGAAATTAAACATTTTAATGTTCTGAACTGACATTTTGTTTAGATAGATTTTTAAAAGAGGTAGAAACCCACCCCAGAAGAGTTAAACATTTTATGTGAGGTGAAATGATTTTGTCAGATTTTCATTTTGTCCAGAAAAAAACAAAGTCTGTTTTAGGTCAACTGAAACCATCCCCTCCCCCCATCCCCATTTTTCAGTTCAGGCTCCAAACTGAGTAATCAATTATTCATTCAGTTCCACTCACACAACTGATATGTGCAAACTTCACTTTAACAGATTTTCTTATAGTTAACTGCAAACCCTAACATCTGTACATTCAGTCTTTTACCTGCTGTGTAAAGTCAGATGTTCATAACACACTTTAATATGAAATAGTGTTCATTTTGTTTATAGCACATATTTGGATGGGATATTTTCTTCTTAGATGACAATCAGAAACTTTGAAATTTATAAGATTGGCATACTAATTAGAATATGCAGGTGATGTTAAAAGCATTTGGGCTCAGATTTTAAAGATCTAGCTTCAGTTACATTTGTAGTTTAGAAGTCCAGAATTATATTCTTTTTCTGATTAATCTATTTTCATATTTCAGTGCCTAAGTACATTTTCTTTAGGTTTTGCTCCAGAACAGGCACATATTCACTTTTCACAGTGGTATTTGTACATCCATGTTCTGGCTAACAGGTCATGACCCAGACACTCATGGAAATTATGGTTTCCAGAAATAAAGAATAATTCAAGCAAAGGAGAGTGCTTAGTGGCCATCAGAGAGATTCTTGTTGAAAGTTGTGAAAATGTGAATGTTTTCTATCAGCTTAGTTTAATGGAAAATGAGTTTAACTCAGCAAACATTTTCACAGAAAGCTACCTAGAAAATGTTTGCGTTTTCTGTTTGTTTGTTTGTTTGTTTGGCAAGTTCTCTTTTGGTTTTTTAAAAAATATGTTCTCTGATAAAGATTTCTACCAGAAAATATCATTTTGTCAATTTTCTAGAGGAAAAATGCTTTTTGACCAGTTCTATTTTAACGTGCACATCTCTTTAAGATAAGTGTTTTGAAATACTGCACATTACATAGGACTCAGTACAGGCCATGATGGATTGGTGGATGTTTAGGGAAAGCCAAGTTTAGGCTCAACAGAGTCATTTTAATAATCCTTTTCAAAATCCTCAGCTTGTGATCATGGTGGACAAGTCTATAAGATTTAGTAGGTAACGTAACTAAAAAAAGTGAATATGGCTCTGAATTCAGTATACTCACAGCAGATTGTTGCTTCCTTCATTGACTTAGAAGTTTAAAGTAAGATAGATATGATGGGTGAGACTAATGTATCTAAAATCCTTATTGTTAACTTAGGCACAAATTATTCTTGGCACATGAAAGTCTTACTTATTTGGGGTGGGTGGTGGGGGATGCAGGAATCTTGGGGGGGTGAGTTCCCCCTCTCTTTTCTGTGTTTTAGTTTTGATACCCTGGGAAAGATCTAATTTACATGGGAATCAGCACAGGATAAACTAGAAATAAAGACAGAAGAAAGTCCCTAAAGAAAATTAATGGTTAGGCATGTGGTCACCCACAAAAAAGTAAACTTACTGCTTCTGGGCACTCATTAACTACCTTACAATAACTTCTGTTAGAGATACAGATACATTACTAAACAAAAGGGGATTACACAGATATGCAGTGAACAGAAACATGAAAACATTAAACCTTGGACTTGTAAGGTGAATTTTAAATTAAAGGGAGGAACATTAACATAATTGTTTGTGTGCTTGTCACCCAACAGAACAAAAAGTAAATCTTTTGACCAGGGGTTCTCAAACTGGGGGTCGGGACCCCTCAGGGGGTCACGAGGTTATACCTGGGGAGTCGCAAGCTGTTAGCTTCCACCCCAAACCCCACTTTGCCTCCAGAATTTATAATGGTGTTAAATATACAAAAAAGTGTTTTCAATTTATTGGGGGGAGGTCGCACTCAAAGCTTGCTATGTGAAAGGGATCACCAGTACAAAAGTTTGAGAACTTTGCTTTTGACAAACAAATGTCCCCTGCAAGCTTCTTAATCAGTTTCAAAGACTCTAAAGAAAACCGCAGTATGTGTTTTCCTTTCAAATGTGTTCAGTGTCCATTATACATGCAGATGTTAAAATGACATTAAAATGTACTCAGTTTTCTTACTTGTAGAGAGTGCATAATGAGTTTATATAACAAATGATATTTCATCTATGTGACTGTAAGTATTTCTTTTCCCAAGAAGCTTGAAGTTCTGAGAGCTTCAACTTAAGGGACCTGAATGATGCATTTGCATATATAATAAAGACATAAACAATCCTGAGTATTTAATGCAATTATAGTGTGGAACAAGAATCGTTTTCAAAGCCGATATTTTGGTATCAGTTTTTCAGCTGGTCAGCAATTCAATATGTTCAACAGTCACTGCAGTCCAATGGGAATCCAAAATTCGGGACAGTGTTCCTGAGTTGAAGACACTTTCACCCACATTACAAGGGCTGTTACCAGGGTTACGCTAGATGAAATGGAAGATTTTATACACTGTGCACTTGCTTTCTGAACAGTCCTTTCTATTTTAGTTTTACTTTGCATGCTAATTATAGATTATAAACATTTACATATCTATTTTTAAAAGTTTGTCCCATCTCTGCTGCTCTTCCTTCTCTACAGACTTAACAGTTACTCATCCTGCTGATGGTATTAAGGTTCCTGACCACTCATTCATAGGCTATGATTCTGGGCTATTTCTGAAACTTTCTCCCATGCCATAAGAGTATGCATGGTTTTACATCCCGTATCATGGGACAAAGCCATTCCTGACATGAATTAGGGCTACCATAACATACATCTAGCTGACTATGGTCTAAAAGGGTTGTTCTGGCATCTGACAATCATCAGAGTGTGAAGAGGCCCTCCATCTGACTCTAGACCATACCCCTACACTAGAACCTGGAGGTGGCTTTTCAGCCATTGAAGGATTCTGCGGTTCTGCGGGAATGCCCCCTCGGCTAGTTAAACAGGATTACAACTGCTCTGTTATAACAGATTAGCCCAAAAAGCAAGGTTTAGGACTTGGTCTTCCAAGAACATTAGCAGAACTCAGCAGTTGCATCCCAGCATTTCAAGTATATGTTATCAATATATTACAGTTGATCTCATATCTCATCTACTCTTATATAAAATGTCAAAGCTAACTTCACAAGTGCCTTTAAATATAGCTTTAGTTAGTATTAGCCAGTATCACAGTAGCAACATATACGGCCTGTTCAAATGGGATGCCAAATAAGCTTTTTTTTTTTGAAGGAATAATGAAATACAACATGTATTACTCTGATCCATGAATGGTAAAAGAAAATCAAATTACAATTCAGCAGATGACATACAGGATTACGGTAGTCTTGCTGGTGTTCTGCCTTACTTAGAGCAGTTCAATTCAATCAAAATAATCGTCTAGTTTAGGATATATTCTGGAAGGTAAAAGCCATTTCAGAGAGATCTCTTAACACAATAGATTGAATCGCCCACTCAGACTCATTTTAAACACAAAAGTTGTTATGATACTACTTTTATGTGGCACATAAGAAATGTCTGCATTCTTCAAAATAGTTTGTGTCAAAAAATTATAGCACAATGAGGAGCACCAATGGGCACTGTGGCAAGTTGCTGCCCCAAATGCTGCCCCAAATGCCCCAAATGCTGCCTCCAAATGCTCCTCCTCCTGACTGACTGAGGCATTGCCCTTACATCAGTTCCTACCCCATGTTGTCTGACTGGCCCTCCAGCCAAAGCACTGTATAGCATCCTGCCCCTCCTGGAGCCACAGCATCCTTTACCCAAGTCCTAAAGTAACATACAAAAAAAGCAATCCTTCAGTTCAGCGGGCAGCCTCCTCCCCACCCCCCACCTCCTAAATCATAGATATGCCTCTACTACCTTAAATTGTTCTTCTGTGACTCAGTCCACCTCACAGTCCAGAGGCTGGTCCACTCCTCCCCTTACTCAAAAGTTCAGACAGGCCTGTGTCTGGTCTTCTCCCCTTTCTCAGCCTTCCTTCACAGCAGCTTCTAAACAAAAGGGGATTCCCAAAGCCGCCACCTTCTGGTGTTTTTCCTTCCCTCAGATGATCTTTTTTATGAAAACAAGAACTGCTCTCCCCAAGCCATGCTTTATTTTTAAGTAGACCTGGTCAACCATCTTGGTGCCAGCAGGCAGAGTAATTGGCTTTTCCAGATTATATTAACCTTCTCCCAGCATGTGTGAGGTAAATACCCCCATCACATACCTGCCCTCTCAAGACTGCACCCTACTTGGTACCAGGGTCTTGCTACTCTGGTGTGGGGAGGAGATTAGCCCTCCTTGTACTGTTTCTCATCCTTCTCATACCATTATTTCAATAGATAACCCCTTTCCTTCCCAAAGGCTCTCCTCCAGTTGTCAGATGAAAACTCCTCATCTTCCAGGAGCTCTCACTGGAACCCAGCATTGATTTTCTTAACACATCATGATTTTTAATCTAATCTTCTTCTTTGGGTGGCCTGACTTGTGACTTTTTGAACATTTCAGATTAGCAATGATGCAGCTGATTCCATGATTGCTTGAGAAATGGAAAAAACTAATACGAACAAGTGATATCACTTAAAGCAAATACCTTTTGTCTTAGGCTAATAGTACCAAAAAAACTACCTTAAGATCTCTTGAAAGGACCGGTAATAGAGTTAGCTGTTTCAATTCCAAATTGACAGTCTTCATTCTACATAAAAAAGGTAAGAGACTCACCATATACAATACACTTATCATGCACAAAATGCTGTGCAAACCTCAAATAAAAATCCACACAATACTTGTATGTTAGTTATAATCCAAGATGGGGAAACCGAGGCACAATCAGTTTTTGTCCATGGCTAAACAGCAGATTGATGGCACAATTAAGAGTAGAATTCAAGAATTCTCAACATTTTTTTTCAGATTATTCTGCTTCTGGGATATAGAGTAATATTAATTTATAAGCATTCATGATGAAAGGCCTCAAATTTTATATACTTCAAGAATCTTGAAGAGAATATGCTGAAAACAATATATTCAGTTAGATCCCAGGAGAAAAGCCTGGAAAAAAGCCAAATCTCATCCCAAAATAAAATGTGAATCCAGAGAATGCTTACAAACGCACACAAAAAATATCCTTAACTTATCCCTGAAAGATGGTACTTACCTACTGTGTACATATCAAAGAAGAGAGTCTTCCAGAACTGCAAGCCTTAAACAAAATTGGGCATATCTCATCCTTACGAGGTAGGAACAAAATACCATTTTGTCTAAACCAAAATGTTTTTCAGAAATTTACCATTTCACTGAAAATGTCATTAGGAAATCTCTAGCTCAGGATGGAATTACAGTTCAGAACAAGAGAGAGAGAAACCCACCCCAGAATTTCCATTCATGTAGTGGTAAGGGCATTCACCTGGGACATGGGAGACCCAGCTTCAAGTCTGGGATCTGCTTGATATAGAACAGAGATTTGAACCTGTGCATCCCACATCTTGGATGAATGACCTAACCAGTCCCAAATGGGGCTGGTCTCTGTGGCTCTCTTCCCTCCCTCCTCTACATCCAAATGAATACAAATTCCAAAACTTTTTTTCACAAAGTGGAATTGTTGTTTTCCAGCTAGCCTTGCAGATAAGTTAAAAAGTTTGCTTTTACTGATATTACAGTTTTCAGAGTCATTCCCTACAGTTAAAGAAGAGAGTGCTTGTAGAGCTGGAAGGAAATGTTTTCGCTTCTGCCCACTGCAATTTTTATATAGTCTTAGGCATTTTTAAAATGTGAGAACCAAAACCAAAATTGATGCCTATGGATGTATATTTCTGTTGCTATGTTAGCAAATATGTGTCTTTGCCAGAAGAGTCAATAGAGCTCAGAGTTTGAACAGCTCTTATATTGTATGATTTTTTTTCAAAATAAAATGTAAACAAAGTAATAGAAATTTATATTAGTTTAACCTCTAGGTCAATAATTTCCTTCTGCCTTATTATTTGAAAAACAATGTTATCAACATACCTCTGAAGTGCACAGGTAATGACATCTGGGTGAGCAATTCACAGCAAACAATTTAACGGAGCTGGGCATGGAGAGGTTTGTCCATCCTATGAGAATTAAAAATCCCATTTTTTCCACACAATGACACACACAAAAAATGAATATCAAAATTTCAGAACAAACTAAAAACATAAATAAAAGAAAAAAATGCACTCACTCAAAATAATTTTTCAATTTGGACCTTCTTTATTTTCTTACAGTCTTTACTATCAATTAATTTAAATTTCTAAACAAAAAGTCATTTGGATTTCCCCAAAATGGAACCATTTCATTTAAAAAAATGATAAAATGAGACACTGACAATTTTGAAACTCCTTTTCTTTTTCAATGGAAAATTCATCAAAACCAGTCTTTTTTACTGTGAATATTTTTTGTTTCAATGAAATGGCATTTTCCTTCAAAAACAAAAAAAAGTTGAAAAATTCCCAAACAGCGCTTATTAATTTAAAGTAGTCCTTTGTCCCTTTTAACTCTAATCAAACTGCAAGCTTCGTGAACTTCTTTTTTTTCAAAACTAGTGTGTTTGTCTGAACTGAATATCTTTCAGTTTCTTGATTGCCCATAAGCCAAGTATTCACTCTTGAACTGTACAATTAGGTTGTTTTAGCCCTTAATTGGCTATGCAGAGTCATAAGGGGAAATCAAGTTATTCCTTATTTCTCTGCTGGGTCCTGCTGATATTGTGACTTAGGTCACGGAGAGTGAATGGGCTATTTGCTCAAAACTGCTCCCTGCAAATGGACGGGCAACTCCCTGGCACTTTTCTCATACTTACCAGCAAGAGTTGCTACTCTGTCATAGATGCCAAGGAAGTAGGCTCAGGGAAGCAGGGAAGGAATTGTGACTCAGAGTCACAATTCATTCTCTGGTCTGCTCCTTGGGTACTGCAGCTATGTGTCACTCTTCACGAAAGGCAGATTGTAATGTTACTATCTAGCCTGTAGTATTTCCTATTCTTTGACTGGATGACTTCCAAATACCACTATGAGTTTGAAAAATAATGTTGCATACATTTCCTGAAGGGGGAGTCTGTGAATATTCACAAGAGTTTCCCAACACTTTCTGTGAATTTTTCTCAAGCTAAAATTTGCCAGTATGCATGTATGCAGAATGCTTAGAAGCAAATTCATATATATTTTTGAATGAATGATCATGATTTCTTTAGAGGAGTATTTTCACAATATGAGTAATTATACACTAGGGCAGGGGAGAAGAGTGAAGGTTTCTAGATTTTTTTTGTGCACTTCAGTCTATTTTTTAAATTAAATATGGTTCTAGTTTGACAAGTGACCCTGCAAAAATGGCATAGTAGGGCTCAGCTTTTGTTGCTTCTTGGTGTCTCAAGAACCACTTTGCTCAATTTAAAAGCAAAGACTTTTTTTTTTTAACTTCCAGTCCTGTAAACTTAACCTGGTATTAGAAAGTCAGTCTACTGCAGGCCCTCAGCATGGGATTGCACAGGTAAGGGTAAACTCCTGGGATAACAAGATTGCATAGATGCTACTGAGGACATATTTGTTTGGCAAGATCTTCAATCTTAATGAGAAGGAGAGAATCCTGACCATTTGTTAGCTCCCACATTATTTGCATTATTTGGGAGATGAGGGTGGGGGGTGGGGTAATACTCACAGATGTATCTTACTTGCAAATTAACAAAATTGGATATGAAGTCATTCACAGTCAATAACCATGTAATTGGCCAATGACACTTTTTTAGAAACACTTTTCAGAACTGAGCTATGCTTAAAATGTACTATTCAAGAAAAGAACATCTTCAGAAATGACAGACATGCAAAACACGAACAGGAACATCAATGATATTATATTATATTATCTACATATTGCTTCATTTCCCTGTCGGTCTTGTTTTATAAATATAGACAAAAGTTACCACCTTGAAAATTAAAGATGTAGTTTATAACATCAGGTTATGGTATATAAAACCTGTTGACATTTCAAATAATATTATAAACATATTTATGGGGGAAGATGGGGTTGATTTACATATTTAGCCAGGATTTAAATAGGCTTTAGAAAAAAAATAATCTTCCAAAATGATTAGACTACAAATAAATGACTTAGGGTAAAATCTAAAATGTGTATATTAGTGCACCACTCAGATATTGTGAAGCTTAATTAATGTTTATAAAGTATTTTGAGATGTTTGCAAAGTATTATAATTTTTATAATTCTATTCTCTCCTGGTCATTTCAGAAAAGAGACCAACACAGAGACTAATAGAGATACAGTAACTCCTCTCTTAAAGTTGTCCCGGTTAACGTTGTTTCATTATTAGCTTGCTGATCTATTAGGGAACATACTCGTTTAAAGTCGTGCAACTTTCCATTATAAGGTTGTTTGGCTTGCCCCGTTCCACTCATCCACATGACGTTCCAGCCAGGGAATGGGGTCAGGGCACTGGGGCTCCACCCACCCGGCATTCTAGCCAGGGAGTGGGCAAGCCCCCGACCCCGCTCCCCAACAGAAGCACCAGACAAGTGGAGTGGGGCAAGCCCCTGGGCCTGATCTCACTATGCCCTGCCTTAACCAAGCTTCATAATCATCATTGGTGAGTACAGTATTAAATAGTTTGTTTAAAATTATTTAAAACTTATACTGTATGTGTATATAATGTCTTTTATCTGGCAAAAAAAATTTCCCTGGAAGCTAACCCTCCCATTTAGATTAATTCTTATGGGCAAATTCGATTTGCTTAACATCATTTCGCTTAAAGTAGCATTTTTCAGGAACATAACTACAACATTAAGCAAGGAGTTACTGTAGCCTAATCCATAAACATGCTGATCATTCCCCATGGTTGCTTCATCGGTTTGGCATTTGCCAGACCCATTCAGGAGTCAGCCTATGGATTCTAGAACTGGAAAAGATTTCTGGAGTTACCTAACCTGACCTCTTTCTTATTTCAAGGCCTCTCGCTACTTCATTTTACTATCATATCTAATCCATGTGCGAATATCTCCTAGTGATGGTGTCTTAACGACTTCATGTTCTCTACAGCCCACTTGCTCTTATTAACTTTTTCTAATGCTGATCCTAAACTTATCCTTCCATTTCACCATTTCTAAAGTGAATATATTTCCCCCATTCATTCATATTGTTATCTTGAAGGTAAGAGTTCATCCCCTGGAGTAGCCTTTTTCCTTCCCAGACTACAGTATGTACATTTATCTTGTTCAGTCTTTCCTCAAAACTCTTATTCTCTAAGATATTCTCTAAGATATTCACTATTCCTCATAACTCTTATTCTCTAAGATATTCACTATTTTTCCTTTTTGGTTGCCATTCTTTGTATTTCACATAGCTTTCCTATATCCTTCCTGAACTGTAGGACCAGACATACACAAAGTGAAACACAAACACCACAGAATAAAAATACAGGCTTCAATATCTTGAGCTAAATGAGAATCCCCACATCTCTGGGATGAGTCCTCAATAAAACTGCAGTACAACTGTGATTTTTGCAACCTTTAGCTTTTATGTAAACTTAACCCTTTTTGCTACTGAAGTCTGCTACATCAAAATGTAAAGTGCTTTGTAACATTAGCACTTCAGTGAGAATATATGGGGAAGTGAGGGCAGCCACAGAGGTACAGTCTTGATGTATTACGAAGGACCAAAGTGGTAACTTTGTAGCGAGAGTCATCATCTGATATTTACTTTAGCAATGCTTTATTGCTTAGGCTGTGCCTAGGCAGAACATCTGGTTAACATACATCCTTTTGTTTTCTTCGAGTGTGATTGTGCACAATTTAGTTACTCTTTAAAAATTAAAGAAAATAAACACTTCCAGCAACATTATGACAATATCAAAATGTATACCAGATGAGACTGACTTCTACACCAGTGTAACTTGATTGGACCTTCAGTGGATATGTACCAATTTACACCATATAATAATCTGATGTATAATATTCAGGAGGGTTACTTTGTTTTCTAAATAGGTGGTTATATATGGAAATATTGCAATCTAAATATGAGGATGTTTATCTATAGCAAGGAGCACATCATAAGCCAAACAGCAATTAGATTGCACTCTTATATGCCAAATTGCTTTTGTATGGGGGAAAAAAATATCAACTGACCTTGTTAAAATGTTATATTACAACTATTCTGGACTAATCAGATAGCTCAAAGCTTTATAGTAGGTTTTATTTTGTGCATATGGGTTAATCAAAATTATAGGAGAACTCACCACCCACCCATTCTTTTCATGACTGAGTCAATTAATTTTATCATGTTTCTACCAATAGCTCAAAAGTCCATGAGCACCTCTATGAAGCAAAAAGGGAGAGACAGGCATGTTTGTGGCTCCTGATCTCTAGACATTTTGAAATGACTGTCTCCACATGAATTTTTTACACACCTTCAAAGACAAGAGAAGGTGCTGTGTTAGAGTAAAAGGCTAAAAACACTTATAGACCATTTGAAAACAAAAAAACAAACAAAAAATGACAAATGTCAGCATCACAAGGTAGGTACACCCTGTCACTCCTAGAAGGCATTATGGCCTTGCAGCCAAGTGCAATCAGACGGTCCTCCTCTTAGGGCAATATAGCCTGATGGTGAGAGCCTAGTGGTTCTAGGGGATGAAGTCCATAGGATTGCCCTCCTGAGCAGGGAAGTACCGCCTGGTGGCTAGGCAGGGGATGGGCTGGTGGTGAGGGTAGGAGGACCTTTACTCTACCAGGTCCCTGCCCAGGGATCTATCAGTAGCAAGTGTATCCCCCATTGAGACAGCGGGGATTCTTCAAAACACACTGACTCAGTTCCCAATTCGACAACCAGACCAATGTCTGGTTCCCCTGAGCCACGACCTACCCTGCCTATCAGTTTCGCAGTCCACAGGCCCTCCATTCCTCTGGGTTAGTTGGCAGGTGAAGCTCTCAATGGCTCCTTCTCCTCACAGGCTTCCATGGCTAGTGATGTATTCGCCTGGGTCTTGGAAAGCCTGTCCTTAGCAGTCTGGAGTTCTGACAACTCCCAGGCAGGAGCCTGTAACACACATTATCTCTCCTCAGCAGTTCGCCCAGACTAAGCTGGGCTGATCCCTTTTATACTGTGGTTTCAGTTGGAGCATGCCCAGCAGGAGTAAGGGGATGTGGCTTCCTCAGCCCACGTGTAGGTTTAACTACTTGTCCAGTGCAGGGCAGGTACACCCCATCACAGTCAGGTATTCAGACTTCTGTTGGGTGAATTGTTGAGTGTTTAACCCTAAACTTTTACCCTTGTTTTAAAATGCTTCTGATGGGGCCACATGAAATAAAATAAATTTAGCTTGGCTAAGTGAACATTATGGGAAATAGTATAGCATATTAGTGAATACTGAACTACAATGTACAAAAGAAATTTCTGAAAAGCTGTTTAAAAACTTAGAGGCAATCCAAGATATTTCTGGAGTGCCTACTGCATATTGGGCAATGGTATACACATTCCATAGGCCACTCAGCTTTTGTTGTAATAATTAAGGCTGAATTATTTTCATGGTTGTCATGGAAATCATGGAAACTCTGAAGATGACTGCTTTCCATGAAAAAATTAAATCTCTGAGCCAGATCATCAGGTGGTGTAAATTGGAAAAGGTATTGACTTCACCTTAGCTATGACCCTGCTGAGTACTGGACCCAGTGTGAACATTTTCAACTTTCTGTGATTTTTTTCACCTCGTTATGAGAATTGTTTGTTTGGAATCTACAGGATGAAAATATTAGAAATCAGCTCATTTGGAGTTAATCAAAAGAAAATATTAATTTACTTTTGGTGGACACTTCTAGTGCCTTATAAACCGTTATTTGGCTGATACTGACTATTCAAATATATGCTTATGAATTTAAGTTGTCATTGGAAATTTGCTATGAAAAAGAGTACTTTCTTCTACGAAAAAATCTATCATTAGTCATCAAAAAGCCTGAGTTCTAATATGTATTTCCTGCTTGTCAGTTCTCCATGCTAGAACTCTATCATGCCCTTTTCTCCAATATTTCTCCAATCAGTACACGTATAGAGCATGTCGAATTTTACATCATAAACAATACTCCATTCTATGATTCATCCAATCAGAGACTAGATTGACGAGAGAGAAACTCCTTGTGTTGCTGGTTTTCTTCCTACTCAGACTGCAGGAATGCTAAAAAAGACAAAGATATCGAGTCCTGCTGTGCTGAGCAGCGCACAGAAGATTCACATTGCACAATGCCCCAGAAAGGGTTGCAGTTTGACAAACCACAAATCTGATCAAAGTAGTCAATTCTCCCTTCTGTTTCATTGTACAACTCAATTATTTCTAGTGTTGCAATACTGATGTTTCCCTGTGAATGGTTGAAGGCAGTAAAACAAGCTTATGTTGCTCTGGGAAATAAACCCTAATTTGTTGAATCCATTGTCAGATTGGAACAAAAGTGCACCAGTGTAGCTAGCCTTGTACTTAAAATAATTCTAATGGGATTTCTCTTTTGTTTTCTCACACTGTAGCAGCGAGAGTCAAGTCCAAGCTTTTCATTACCAGCACTTGCAGAATTAGTCACTGTAAATACTCATTTTTTCTATTTTTAAATTGTTCATAAATGGATCCTGATTTTTGCAAATATATTCATTGCTCTAAACCAGAACTATGCACCAGATACTTTGGAGGAACAATTGTTGCAAAATCTTCAGTTCAGCTGTTTGATTATTCATGGAATATGCACGGTCATGTTCACCGCATGGTGATGTTTCTGCAGCCCAAACAGTAGTTTGAATCTTTTTAAACAGAAGAAAGGTAAAGTGTGAATGATGAATGCTCATGTTCATGCATAAATTCCCTTGTTCCCATGCAATCACAGATGTTTGTGCTTAGAATAGTCATTCCCCAAAGAGCTATGCAAATAAAAATCCATTCACAGTGTTTTGAAATTTGAACAAATGATTACAAATAGTATTTTGACCAGCTCTACTAAACATAAATCATTTTTTTGTTGATCAAATTCCTTTTAGTATCACAAAGAGGGCTTGTGGATTCCTTGACATAATATTTTCCAAGTGGTAAAGCATATGTATTGCTGTAGTGAAATCCAAAACCAGAGACAAAACATAATAGTGCACTCTACCACTGACATGTGGATAACCAATCACTCCAAAAACACAAGGCTGGATTCTCTGGTACACAAAGGACACTGTGCATTGTGTAGGTCTTTAAATAGAAGAGCCAAAGACTCCACGAAATCCACGAGTGTCTTTGTCATTGCTATTGATTTTGTATGGAAGGCATTCAGATACTTCTGGTCATGGATGGCAGAATAAAACCCTGAGCTAGATACAAAGAAGGTCAGAGGAGAACTTCCTTTATGCAGGACAACTCTTCATTGATTTACAGCTAGCTAGGGCAAAGAGGGGACATGACAGGCCTTCAGGAAGGGCACACAATGGTTCCAGGCAGGTATGAGTCCAAGAGTTGTAACTGGCTCTATATAGCCACCCCTCTTTATTCCTGAGCATGGAACAGAACAAGTGGAGTATCAAGCCCACAGCCTTTCTATCCACTGGATAACTGAAATGGGGGCAGATGAGGTCACTAAGTCACTGTTGCTTTAAGTATTGTTAATTTCAATAAATTTGAAGTCCCAGAGGCCACCATGTAGCGAGCTGTTAACAGTGACTGTTCCTTAAAAAATAACCATATTGAATTGTGCAACTTGCAAATAATGAACTAACAATATTATCTAACTCCTCCCTTAAAATGTACAGCTTATTGACAATATCATGCTAGCAACCTATAGAAATTGCTTTTGTCTAGTTTTCCACCAAGCAAGTACAGACAAAGCTTACTCTCCTGTAGAGTAAGAGACTGAACACAAAGCAGCTCTGAAACAATTAGAAAAGAATATGATACAGTTAATATTTACTCTATGGCTTAGTGATGCTCTTTTAGAAAGAAACTTGTCATAGTTGTTGTCAAGACTGATTCCCCACTCTGGCACTTCGAGTGCAGAAAGTGGGGGCCTACAAGGATTTTAAAAATTAATACTTGCCCCTCCAGGCTTGTATTAAATCTCCAAGGTTAAGCTTTCCTCTGACCTTGGCTTGGTAAATGCTGCCACCACCCAAGTGAAAAACTGCCTCTTGTAAATCCTGTAAAAACTCACTTGGGAAGTTTTTGCTGAGGCCCTTTGGCTTTTCCACCTCTCCCTTGGGGAATCCAAGAAGAAAACAAAGGCAAACCCAGCTGTTGCCACCAGCTAATTGAAAAACATTTGCACAGACCTTGTAAGACACAAAAACCAATCAGGTTCTTTAAAAAGGTAAATTTTATTAAAACAAAATAAAGAAAATACATCTGAAACTGAGGCTTTTGCTAGATTTTAAAAGAGCAATGCCAAAAATTAAGCACCCAAAATAGCTTTCTAGGGGGTTCAGTTTAAAGGTTACAAGCAAACAAAAGCATCTGGGATTAGTCCAAGGGAATCCACAAGCCTTACAGAAAATAAAAGAAAAAACTCTAATTGCATCTATCTAAACATTCCCTGTCCCAGTGAATTCTTCTAGGTATGAATGATGAACTTTCAGACTTTGTCCAAACTTTACACAACATTCCAGCTCCCCCCATCTCTTCAGCCCAGAAAGAACAACAGAGACAAATAGAAAGCTTTTTTCCCATTTTAAAAAGTTCTAGCTTTCCCATTGGCTCTTTTGGTCAGGTGTTTACCTGGGGGACTTTTTAACCCTTTACAGGTAAAGCAAGCAGGTACCAAGAGGGACTTTATAGCTAACTGGCTGGCTGGATGTCCATAAAAGGGAGCTACCTCCCCCTCATTCATTTATCACATTTGTCCATGTTATTTTACATCTCAACTACTGTTATGGCCACCTGAAAATCTGACTGTCCTGATGCTTGGGAGTGTGTTTCTTTACAAGAAGTTACTTAACAAATCAGTGCCATTGGCCTTGGGTTCTGAATAGGCTGAAAAACCACTACACAGAAGGTAGAATTTCAAGTGCCAAGCTTGTGCAACAGTTAAGCTTTACATTCTCTGATTTGTTTTCTTTTTAAATTAAAACAAGAAAGTAAATCCCAATATTGTGTCTTTATGCAAAGTTAATTTCTGGAATCAAATCTCACGAGACTCCTTAAATTAGCGGTTATTGAACCCAACACTCATTAAATATAATTAAAACAGATACATAGGTAGATTTTGTGAATGTAAAAGAAATGTATAGAGAGGAAATGGCCAAGAAGTTTGGAACTAAATGAGTAGTGGGGGCAAAAGAAATATCTGGCTTCAAGACTAAGTTTGATAAGTTTATGGAGGGGATGGTATAATGGGATAGCCTAACGTTGGCAATTAATTGGTCTTTGTCTACTAGTGGTAAATATACCCAATGGCCTGTGATGAAATGTTCGATGGGGTGGGATCTGAGTTACTACAGAGAATTATTTCCTGGGTGTCTGGCTGGTGAGTCTTGCCCACATGCTCAGGGTTTAGCTGATTGCCATATTTGGGATTGGGAAGGAATTTTCCTCCAGGGCAGATTGGCAGAAGCCCTAGAGGTTTTTTGCCGCCTTCTGCAGTTTGGGGCATGGGCCACTTGCTGGAAGGTTCTTTGCATCTTGAAGTCTTTAAACCATGATTTGAGGACTTCAATGGCTCAGACATAGGTTTGATACAGACTTGACTGAATGAGATTCTGTGGCCTGCTTTGTGCAGGAGGTCAGACTAGATGATCATAATGGTCCCTTCTGACCTTAAACTCTATGATTCTATGATTCTGTGAATTGCAATGTTGTTGTAGCCATATAGGTCCCAGGATATTAGGGAGACAAGACGGGTAAGGTAATATCTATAATTGGACCAACTTCTGTTAGTGAAAGAGACAAACTTTAGGAGCTCAAAAGCTTGTCTCTTTCATCAACAAAAGTTGGTCTAACCTCACCCACCTTGTCTCTTGTGAATGGTATTTGATACAAAAACAGGATTTATAACTCTTCATTTTACTTAATTCCCAGACTGATCAGCAGAATAACTAGCAGTTCAATGCTGAAGATTTAAATATATATGACAAGTGAGGCTGGTAACACCGTGTATTATTAAGGTTGTCTTATACTTCCCATTATAAGACCCTGTTTGACAAACTTTAAGTGTTTGGGCTGAAATTTTCCCTACATAGTGTTTGCCTCAAGCAGCCTTTTTTGTGAAAATTTGACCGGAAATGGTTCAACAATTTCTGAGAAAAGGTTAGGGAAAAATAACTTTTATCCATGTTAAAAAATTCAGACAGCTCTTTCTTTTAAAAGCTCTAGTGCTCCCATACTTTGAAGCAGAGACTTTTAATTTGACAAGGGAGAAGCCTTTGTGTCAATGATTTGCCTTTTGCTGTCCTCATTGTCTGCAGGGCTCCTACTTAATTTTTTCTAGAAGTTGGAAAGTGTATAGAGAATGATTCAGGGGTTGCAGGAAGAGAATGGATGGTCTCATAGTTAAGTCAGTTTCATGCTCTTCTGGAGAACTGGATTCTATCTCTGCTTCTGCCACAGCATTTCTATGTGATGCTGGACAAGTAATTTAAACCAAATGTTACACAAGTGATCACTATGTATTCCTTATTTTCCGAGTCCCTGATTTGAGAATCTTGGCTCTAATATGCAGTCAATGAGAGTTGTTCTTTGAACATATACAATTCTATAAAACACTAAGATCACTGAAAAATCATGCTCTATGTGTCAAATTGGGCACCCAAAATTACTACATACTTTTTGCCTCAATGTCTCTGCTCCTCAGTTGCCCTGCTGTAGAATGGGAATAATAATGTTCATAAATTAATTAATGTTTGTGAATCATTCCTATACTATAAAAAGAAGCATCACATAAAATCCCATAAGGAATTCATAAGGCCTGGAGCTATCCACTGAACAATGAGGAGATAACAAAATACTGAATAGCTGCTCATTAAGGGAGCATCATCCATCCCGTGCACTGAAAGAGACTGGGATCTTGTGGAAAAAATAGTATGTGACCATGTAATTAAAGATTGTATCATAATGCAAGGCAAATTAAAGTGGCACAGACAACCTTAATTCTGGCATTTCGTAACTTTTGAGTGCTTAATTTGCAACCTTAATATTTTAATGTAGATTTTTGTTATATTTATTAAAATATGAGAGTGACAGAGATGTATATTATCAAAATACAGAGTTAGACAGGTACATTTATCATGTCTGTACTAAAGTCAATGGGAAAACTCTATTGTTTTCACTGGGGTCAGAATTTCACCCCAGACTTTTTAGGTTATATTTCTCTGTCTCTCCCTTTTTCATGTGTCACTCATCTCTTAGCTTGTGAACACATACAAGCAGAGATTGCTTATTCTGCAATGTATGTATGAAAAGCACCAAATACATTCTAGATGCCCAAGTATTATAAATAAATAATAATAAGCAAGATCTTTGGCTAATGGAAATTGCAAGATCTCTGCTGAAATCAGTGGAGCTACAGCAATTTATATTAGCTCTGGTTTTGACCGAGAAACCACTATGAAACACATCAGTATAGATATGCGGATTTTTTTTTCCATAAATAAAACTCCCCAGATTACTGTATCATATATTTTAAACAAATGGTTTGGAATTTGTTCAGGTATGATATGATGAATATCAGGCATAATTGTTGAAGCTCCATGATTATTCATTACACTCATTCTCAGTGACTTCAGCTTCACTGTTGATGACCCATCCAACTCCTTGGATGCATTTTTCCTTGCCTTTCCCTTCCATTGGTTCAGCTCTCCCACTCACCAAATGGGCCATTCACTTGACTTGGTCTTCACTAGGACCTGCTCTCTCTCTGATTTCCCTATTGCTGAATTCCCCCTCTCCGATGGTCTCCTGGTCTCTTTCAGCATCACCTATCTGCCCCTTCCTCACACCCAGTCACTTGGCCTTTCCATGACGTCTAGTCTACCAGCATTGGTGGCTTCTCATCTGCTCTCAGATTGCTCCTCCCAGCCCCCTCTTCCCTTTCTTCCATTGATATAGCTGTTAATTCCCTCCATACTTCACTCTTCTTCATCCTTGACCCTTTTGTCCCTCTTTCTCTTTGAAGGATCTTCCCTGCTTATTTCCAGAATCCTCTTCCTCCACTCCAGCTATTGCACTGCAGTGTCTGCAGTTTCTGCCAGAAAACCTGTGACCGGGCTGACTTACTCCATTACAAATGGGCTCTTTTCTCTTTCAGTTTTGCCACTTTCATAGCTAAGCAACTCTACTTCTCCAACTTAATTGAATCTCACACTCACAATCCCAGCCACCTTGTCATTTTGACTGACTTCTCAAACAATTCCCTCCTCTTTCACTTCTCTCCACACAGGGTCTAGCTGATTCTTTCAAGTGAAAATTGGCAAAATACCACATGATTTTTTCCTTCTCCTCAGCTCACCTTCCTTCTTACAGTCTTTCAGATCCTTCTGCCTCATTACAAATGCAGAAGTTTCTTATATGCTCTCTTCCTCTAACCCAGGGTTAGGAAACCTTTTTTTCTATCAGCGACCACTGACCCACAGAAAAATCAGTTGCAGGCCACACACAGTCCCAGGGGGTGCTCAAAGGCTCGGGACTTCCCCTAGGCTCCAGGGTGGTGCCAGAAATGAGGGGGTTGGGGTGCAGGAGGAGGTTCAGGGTGCAGGCTCCGTCCAGGAGGCATTTATCTCAGGTGGTTCTCAGTCAGTGTTTAGTGGGGCTAAGGTAGGCTCCCTGCTTGCCCTAGCTCCACACTGCTCCCAAAAGCGGCCAACATGTCCAGCTCTTAGGCAAAGGGACCAAGGGGCTCTGCATGGAGCACGCTGCCCGCACCCACATGCACTGCCCCCACAACTCCCATAAGAACTGGCGCTAGGTAAATAATGAAAGAATCAGTGGACTAGAGGGAGAGAGATAGCAAGTATGAAAATGTCTTTATAGCCCACTCAGCTGGAGCGTGGAGGATCCAGTCCCCATTCTCCAAAGTAATTTTAAAATTATATATCCACAGTTGTATAGCTTCAAAAGGGGACACTGAGGTAGCCCCATGTCAGAATAATAGCAGAGCAACAGCCACAATGACCACTAATTCCTACCACAAGTTTTCTTTCTGTTTAAAAAAAAACCCCTCAGAAATTAAAAGCAAAACAACTTACTTAACTCAGAATTAAGATTTCCCAGTGAAAGCTTGTGTCTTTCCAGAACATCAAGTTCAGCACAACACAACATTCTACAAACCAGGAAATACTGTGCTAAATGTACACACCCGTATAACCTAAACTCTGTCGTCTTTAAACAATGTCCTAGAACACCCATAACACACATACCACATTGTGTTCCTGTCCTGCACAGTGAAAATGCAACGTGAACCTGCAGAATTCCAAACTTGTGAAATTTAACAGCCCCTTCACATTTGCCCAGAGGATACCATCTCAACCTGTACTTGCCCTTACCCATCAGTAAATCCACAAACTGCTCTCATAGCCCATCTCATTATGACAATTCAGGACTGCCTCCCCATGCTTTTATACTGAGAAAAGCTACACAATTTTGCAATAAAATGATGCAGACTAGCTCGTCTGGGTAGATATGCTCCCCTTTCCTTTAGTTCCACACATGGGGTGGGCATAAACCCCAATCTCCTCATAAAACAATTACAGCTCTGTGATGCTCCTCCAAGTAATCCTTTCTGCCCAGCTCAGAAACACACCTCTACCAATGCCCACCATTCGAACTGTTCAATAAGGCTCCAAATCACACAGTGAATACAGCTGCATTTGGATAATTAACAGTGGCTAAAGCCACGTCTGGGGGGCAGAGTCAAAGTTACATATATCTTACTTCTGGATTTCCAAGTTTTCTGAAGTTTGAGTTTTGATGACCTCAACATTCTGGAAGGACAAGAGCTTTGTGTTAATAAAGGGGGGGTTTTTTGTTTGTTTGTTTTGGTTTGTTTGTTTGGTTTTTTTTTTGCCATTGAATGTCCTATAATATAATAGGTAGGGCAGTCATCTGAGAGGTGGCAGTTTCCAGTTAAAATCCCATCTTCCTCTCAAGAGGAAGAGGGAGTTGAACCAGGGGTCTCCCACATCCCAGGTGAGTATCCTACTATGGACTAAAAGTTATGAGGGAAGTCTTGCTTCTCACTAAAATGACATAGCTGCCTAAAGACAAGGAGAAGAGGAGCGGATTGCAGCTGAGAATCTCAAGCAGAGGGAGATGCCTATCTCTGAGAGAGGGGTGGGGCTTAGCTCACACCCACTGAATCTTGTAGGCAGGGAGCTGCATACCATGCTGGCTTGGGTGAATCTCGTTCTGAGGTGCCTATTTCTCTTCATTCATTGTAGAGGGAGCCTAGGTACCTAACTCAGGCTTTGTGAATCCCATCTGGTATTTAAAAGTTAGGCAGGGTGAAACTGGTTTCACAATGTCAACGGGCTTGTCTACACAAGCCTTTGGTTCCTGGCAAGATGGGTTGTGAACAGTGTGCTAATACACTTTGAAATAGTCCCTTTGAGATCTGTTAGTGTGCATCAGCAGGGTCCACATAGACAATTAGTGCATGGAAGGCAAGGGAGGGGTAAATTCACACTGTGAACTACTTCTTCCTGTAGGCAGAAGTGAAACAAACAAAAAATTGTTAGAAATAACATTCCATTATTTTTCCTTTCTCTTTAATGTAAATAATAATTTATGTGCCACAATATTGCAATTTTCTTCAAAATAAAAACTATTTTTGTGAATATTAATGGCATATTTATGAATGTTATGACCTTTTTTTTCCCTATTGTCCCTAATCTGCAATAATGATTTAAGCAGCTCAACAGTTTTAAGCTGCTTTAGTGATGGACTATGTAGCAATATTGCAATCACCATACTGATTATTTTTCACAAGTTCATAAACAATTAACACTTTTTTCACCCTTGAATTCACAAACAGCTATAATTATACAAATCTTCTAAACACTCTTTCATAGGCAAATTGTTTATTCAGTTTTCTTCCTTATTTCAGTTCTATCCTTTGGCCTGAGAATCCTGTCCCCTCTCCCAGTCCTGCAGTCCCTGCCAACAACATCCTATATTTAGGGTCTGATCTAAGGCTAAGTGAAGTCAATGGGGAATTTCATTGACTTGAATGAGCTTTGGATAAGACTTGTGATTCTTAGGGCTCATGTCATGGGGTTAACTAAATTGATTTTCAAAGGGTACCTGACTGTCTTGATTTTGACCTATAGTTTCTAAGAATGATCCCAAAACATAATGAATCACTGTACAGGTATAACATGAGATATTCTATCTCAGTTTCATAGCTTGTGGAGATAGCATCATCCAACATTTTTCATTTATCAGTAGAACTCATGCTGAATTCAGTAAGAGTTATGTGCAGAGTAGTATGGTATAATCAGGCCTTTACAAGATCAAGGACAGTAATCATTGTCTCTATATCTTTCCCCTCAAGCCCCCAACACATATTTGGGGTCTGTTTTTTTTCAGTGGTATCTTTATGTTTGACTTTAGATTAAAGTCTGCCTTTGTGAGACAGGTCACAGATTTTCAAATTAGCATAGAAGAACTGGCCAAACAATCCACCTCCAGATTTTTTCCACCTCCATCTCATTTTCTTGTGGAAATGTATAATTAGTCACTGCGAGTCAATTCTTCTCTAAATTGCCAATTTAGAAGCTGATCCAGGGAAGTCAATAGACTCCCATTGACCTCAATCTACATTGTATCAGTCTCTTAAATGCATATTACATAAACCTGCTAGTGGGGGGAACTATACTGTGTATATGTGTGCACTACTGGGATGTTTTCAGGTATGAGATAGCATCTTAAATGTTCTCTGTGCCATGAAATTGAATGCAATATATATTACTGTTTATTTTAAAGAAAAGACATTAATCTGTTTCTAGAAAACAGTATCAGCTGACTGCTGAGATGTGAAAGAAGGAGCTTTGAGGAGTTCCAGATGACATTTAACTTGGGATTAGTGGCTGATGAAAAGCCAGAAAAATGCAGCCAGTAGTGTGCTGTTATTTACACTATTTGTATAATACGCTGTATATGTTGGGTAAACTTTTCAAAACACCTAAATGATTTAGGAATTTAAGCTCCCTTTTCAAAAGGCACTCAGGCATCTAACAGCCTAAATCAAACTGAAAGTCAGTAACTTCCTAATTCCAAAATGTTTTATTTTCTTTAATATTATTAACTAGGAGTAAAATTGAGATTAACACGCATTGTAGCTTACATTTTTTAATACAGACTTTGTTTTCCATTTGCAATGCATAGAGAGCTGGAAATATAAGGCTGTGTCTTTGTGCAAAACAATATGATAGCAGTTCAATGTATTGTTCCAAAAGCCAGTTTAACACTATCTAAAAACTCTTTTACCCTGACTGTGAACATCTTACTGAAATTTTCACGGATTGAACAACTAATAATATTCTGACCAGATACCGAATTCTTAATCAAATCTCTTAATGAAGTTTTATTTCGAAAATAACAAGTTTGGTAGATGTTGTAGTCATTTGTATGTTATTCAAAAGTGGTTACAACTCATAATCCTTAGATGGTAACAAAGAGTTGATTAGTTATATTTCACTTTTCTTTCTCAGAATAAGAAGGAGACAACACATTAATTCCAGATATTTTTAAAGCTGTAACATAGCATTTTGACATTTCTAGCATTGTGTATTTCATGCGGTTACCCATTTTTGCTTTTTTCCTTCCCTCTAAGAAAAATAAAGTAAATAGGGAAGATGTTAAATTTCTCACAGGAATGCCATTTGTAAATATTTATAGACCTGAAGAAGAGCTCTGTGTAGCTCAAAAGCTTGTCTCTTTCATCAACAGAAGTTGGTCCAATAAAAGAAATTACCTCACCCGCCTGATCTCAGTATTTATAGCTACAGAATGGCAGAAATACCTCATCCATTGGTCTTTAGTATTACCTGGTACAGTGGTTGCTATTAAAATGTCAACATTTACCATCAATTACCAGTATTTGAGATATTGTATTATTTTTCTACAGTAAGAGGAGGAATGGCTATTGTATTTCAGAAGCTATAGTGTTTTAACTGTTAGTGAACATATACTGTTTGATATCATACATTGTAGCAGACATATACAAGATTTGTTGGAGGAGGTTAGGGAAATCACAAATGAGAGATCAGGTGAAATGGTTGGAATTCAGATTAGCGAAATTTAGTTGAGATACTTGTTTCCAATATCTATTTTAGTTTAGAACAATGGGGAGAGGTTTGGCTTGTTGCATATTCTCTGTGTGATGTTTTGATCTGCATTAAACTGATACTTTTGTGGGGGTTTAAAATGTTTTCTTCAACCACTGAATTTTTAATGAAAATTCTAATATTTTAGGCTAGTGCAAAATTTCACTTCTGTTGCTAATAAAGGTTCACCATTATCTTAAATGGAATTAATGGGAACATAATGATTCCCTTGAGATAGAGGGACAAAAGAAGTCTGAGTCAAGTTGAAGTCCATGGGAGTTTTACCACTGATTTGGTCCTATGAGCTTGGTTCTCCTTTCATCTGAGCTGGTGTAAATCAGAAGTAACTCTAAGGAAGTCTGTGGAGTTAGAGCACGCTAACACAGTGGTTCTCAAAACCAGTCTGCCGCTTGTTCAGGGAAAGCCCTTCATGGGCCAGTTTGTTTACTTGCCACATCCGCAGGCTTCCATTTGCCACTCCAGGACAATGTGAGTGGCAGGAAGTGGCGGCCAGCACATCCCTTGGCCTGCGCCACTTCCCACAGCCCCCATTGGCTGGAAGCAGCATGGGCTGAGGGATGTACCGGCCACCACTTCCAGCAGCTCCCATTGGCCTGGAGCAGCAAACCGCAGCCACTGGGAACCGCGATTGGCCAAACCTGTGGATGTGGCAAGTACACAAACTGCAGCCCCCATTGGCTGGAAGCGGCGTGAGCCGAGGGATGTACTGGCCGCTGCTTCCAGCAGCTCCCATTGGCTTGGAGTAGTGAACCGCAGCAGGTACACAAACTGGCCAGGCCCACCAGGGGCTTTCTCTGCACAGGCGGCGGAACAAGTTTGGGAACCATTGTACCATGTTATATATACTGTAAATCTTTAGTTTGAAGCTCTGGCTTCTATTTCATTTGGCTTTCATTATAGTATTACATAACTATCATATATGTAATATGGAATTGGAGCTAGTTGAAAATGAGGAGGAAGGGAATTCCCCTAAATTTTGAAAGATTTAATTTTGCAGGGTAAAATTTCACCCACTTTTTCTTGATGATGAAATAGTTCATAATATTGTTAATTTGCATTTTATATCAAAATCATTCCTGCTGGAAGGTTTTAATAAATGAAATTTTTCATAGCTTTATTTTATCCCTTTTTTATTGAAATAAACTGCAAAAACCTTGAAGAAAAACAAAAGTTTGAGATAGTTTTCACAAATAAATTGGTTTGTAAAAAATAATCTGAAATAATGTGAATCAATTCTATATGGGAATGATTGTGTGATATGCTAATGGTTTTATGGCTTGAGCATGCTTTGGATGAACTCAGCATTTCCCTTAGCCTAAGCCCCATCAGAATGGGCTGAGTGCCTATTCAGTTAATAGAAGTGCTATGACCAGGAGGATCAGTGGGGAGATAGTGCTTTAGTGAGCCACAATTTGTGCCAGGGCTTCTCCATGCCTCTGAGGGCGTTGAAACTGTTCAAGTGCTAGGATGAAACAGTTTGTCCTCTCTGTCCTTTCTCCTCCCTACCTCATTGAGTATGCTAGCCATGCTCTGTGAGGTGGTACAAACAGAGCAATCATTCCACTTCCCACTCCCTTTTTGAGGTCTTACCCAAGATGATTGGCCAGACAATTCAACTCATGCCACTGCCTATGACAAACTGTGTTGCCACCAGCAAACTCTTAGGCAGCTACTAGTGTGATGGCTGCCATTTTGGCCAATGCACCAAAGGCTGAATCAGGGAACCACCAAAGCTTCTTATTGGGGATTGTAAAACATTCCTATCCTCTGGAGATCAGGTATGTATAGAATGTGTAACAGTGGGTTATGTACACTAATACACTCCAGCCTTCATCTGTACAAAGTAAATGATGTTGTTCTTTGAGGAATTGTCCCTGTTCTATTCCACTGTGAGTTATGCATGTGCCCGGAGTTAGAGAATTTTGAAAGTAGTGTCTGTTGATCTGAGCATGCACTCTGGCTTGCCTCATGCTTTTGACCAAGGTGATAAAAGGCAGGGCAGACCAACCCCTTTTGTAGTTACTTCTTATTGCTTCATAATCTGGGTTGAAAGCTTCAGTGTTCTCATCTCTGATATTTTAAATAAAAAGTTGGAATTAGTTTTATTAGTTCTTAAAAACCTATAAATTTAGTAATTTTAGCAGTTTTAATAGTCTTAGAATAGAGTCAGGTTGGGGGCACCCCCACAGACACACTCATACTCGGTTCAGTACTAGACTATGCCCAGTATTCTAGGTTTCAACTCTACATATCCTGGCCATGATCCTTCTCAATCAGCAACAACAATCAACACTGCTTCTACTGCCTGGGAGAAGCACACATCGCAGCTCAGTGCAATATTTACAATTCCTTCCTCAGCCAGACTCAAGAAGGACAGGCACTTTTCCTGCACAAGTATCTCATGGAGATGGCCATGAGATCCCAATCGAATCCAGGCTGGGGAAACCCCATTCCCTTACATTGGCCTGAATCAGTAAGGAGTACACCTCCTGCTGCAAAGTCCAACTCTGATGCCAGAGAATCTATTCCCACAGGTCCTGTGGTGTGGTTAGGAAGCACTCTCATAAGCATGGGACTAAGTCTTTCCCCTAAATTCATGTAAAAAAAATTGGAGGTCCCATTCACCAGTTCACTCCTTTGCAGACTTAGTACATCTAAAGTCCCGTAAGCACAGGAAGAAAGCCCAGAAACATTGGTCTCCAGACTGTGTTCCCTTGTTACTGCTCCTCACAAGACCCAGGACCCTCTAGCACTGGGAAAGACTGATGCACACCAGATACCATCTTCAGCCCTGGCACTGAAAGCCGGAAGAGAAAGAGCACCTCTTACAATTTGGAGATCCAAATCCATGGCTGCACTACAGGACATTTTCACTCTCCCAAATTCAGAATCTCCCCCTGCATCAGGACCCTTTGTTCCAAGGACCACATATGTCCTCTGAGAGACCCACCTGTCATTTGAAGCTTATTGGCCCTGCCCTCATAAACAATTTACACCTCTCCAGTAGCACCAAAGGTAGCCCCACTGGAACCCAAATCAGTCTTTTCTTCTTCAAGGGATTTGGAACCACCAGAAGAACTGCATCTCCTGTACTGCTCTTATCCATTTCCCTGGAGGCCCTCATGACCCTGGGATCAATGACCACCACAACCAGCCCAGAGCCGTTGGTACCCCTTGCCACGGAGATCTCTATAACCACCTATCAATCCCTCCCACTGGCCATATTGGGGTCCTGAGACCAGTACAACCCTTTACAGTACATCTGATCCTGTCAAGAAGCTTACACATCAACCTTGATAATTCTTTGCCTCCTCTCCTCACTGTGAGTCAGTGCAAACATCCAAAAGTCTGTTCTCACCCCCACAATATCTTTGAACTTCATCCAGGCCATCTTGAACTTTATCACTGCAGGGGCATACTTTCCCACAGATAGGTTACAGACTGTGAAAACGAGATCATAGCTTGTATCACAAGCAGTCCTTGGGTAATGGCCAAGACATGCCTGTCCCTACTTGGCCACATGGCCTCCTGAATTTATGTCACTCTGTTAGCAAGACTCTACCTTTGTTGTCTTTGAGCATGGCTATAGTCAGTATACTCACCAAGCTGTCATTTCATGAACTTTCTGCTCACAGTACTTGCCAAGGTACAGTCTTTCCTCCTATCCTGGACAAATCCTCACCATGTATGCATGGGATTCCCCCTTCTCCACTGTTCTCTGAACAAAACTATCATTACCATTGCATCTGTGCAGTGCTGGGGAGCCCATATGGACAAATGTATGACAAAAGGGGCATGGACATCTTGATTGTTCCGAATGCACATCAATATCCTAGAACATCAAGCAGTAAGTCCTCCTACCACAAGTGCTGCACAATAACCTATGAGACAAGGTGCCAGTTATCCTGATCACTCCCTTTTGGCACAGCTACTTCTGGTTCCCCAACCTCCTATCATGTCATCTTGCCCACTGATTACCATACCAAGATTTCCCAGGCTCATGACCTAGTGCAATGGCAAGATCAAACACTCCAATCCACAGCTGCTCCTCCTCAGGGCATGGTATTTGGATGAGCATTGTTCCTTGAATATGTATGCTCCTCAGCTGTGTGGCACAAAGGACTCTACTGAAAATCTTATCTGGCTAAATGGAAATGCTTCTCCTCCTGGACACAGCTAGGAGATGTTATACCAGAAGCTATGGACATTCTCCTCATCCTAGACTATATCCTGTCTTTAAAGACATAGGTCTCTCCTGCAGCTTCCTGTGAGTTTACCTAGCAGTGATCAGTGCATTCCATCCACCTACTGAGGGCTACTCCATTTTTGGACACTCGTTAACCAACCAATTCTGGAAATGTCTCATAGAAACCTTCCCACCTCCTCAACAGATCATACATAAGTAGCACCTGAATCTTGTTCTCTCAGTACTAACAAGACCCACGTTTAAGCCTTTAGCTACTTGCTCCATGGGCCTCCTCTCCATTAAGGTTGCCTTCCTTGTAGGCATCACTTCAGCAAGAAGGGTTGTGAACTTCTAGCAATGATGGCAGCCCCTCTATTCCCTGTGTTCAACAAATATAGTTCTTTACACCTACACCTTAAATTTATCCTTCACTTAGTTTAAGAATGAATCAATCCATTCACTTACCTGTATTCTTTCCAAAACCACATGCATCTTCAGAAGAATATTGACTCCACTCCCTCAATGTGCAACAAACTTAGGTATTTTACCTGCAGAGAATAAGACTAATCAGGAAGTCCCTGAGACCATTTATTGTGACAGCAGAGAGTGTCATGCCATCTCCACCCAGAGAAGTTCTAAATTGATATCTGGCTTCATTTTACTTTGGTATCAGCTCTCGAACGTCCCTCTCACTACAAGGGTGAGATCTCACTTCACTAGAGTGGAAGCAACAACCATGGTGTCTCTTCAGGACATACCCCTGCTAGGCATCTGTAAAGCTGCCACATAAAGTTCCATCTGCACATTTTCAAAACATTACTCCCTGGTACAGGACTCAGCTGGTGATGGTTCCTTTGGGACGGTGGTCCTCCACTCCATTCTACTCACCTCATCCTCACACCAACCTCCTACATAGGTACTGCTTGTCAGTCACCCACAATGGAATACAATAGGGACCATCACTTGAAGAATAAGAAGAGGAAGTTACTTACCTGTAACTGGAGGTTTTTCAAGATATGGAGTCCCTATCTGTATTCCATCACCCACTCTCCTTCCCCTCTGTTCTCCCCCTTTCTGATTCGTGATGAAGGAACTCAAAAGGTCCATCCTGTCCCTTTTCACCACTACAGAACCATGAGGTGATCCAGAGTGCATACATGGACCATTGGACACTACTCTCAAAATTCTCCAACTCTGGGCACATGGTGCACATGCTTATCACACAGTGGAATATGAATAGGGACCACACATCTCGAAGAACCTCCAGGTACAGGAGATAAAATGCACACACCATCACAGAAGCATAAAGCAGCAATCACAAAACTTGTTATTACAAGAGGAGTAGCAAAAAGCACATTTAGTTTTTCTCTAATATTATTTACTTTTTAAGTGCCCTGTTATGTGCAAGTTGTAGTTAGCACTGCTTTTTAAAAATTAATTTTGATGCTGTGTTTAGCATTTAGATGCAGAATATTCCACCATACCTACAATTTTTTTGTTCATGAAAGAACACAATTGAGCTGGGACGATGGTCCTTTCTATGGTAATAGATTTATTTTCTTTGCAGGAAATATCTTTTTTCCTTTCTTTTAGCAGCAGCCATTTGGTCCTTAAGAGCAGTCAGTGAACAAGCAAAAATGCTGAAGGAAAACAAAAATGTTGCCCCAGAGAGAAAAAGAGACAGAAAAATAATCTGTATAGTAAACATGAATTGCTCTCTCTTGGGTGTTGAGGTTGTTGGTGCTTTTTGAAAGAATTGACAATATTTTCTGAAAAATACATATTTGTTTTCATAGAAAAAAACATTTTAAACATTCCTGTAGTAGAAGCCATCTGAAGCTGTGTATCAAACACATTCTCTATATAAAGCATTCCCCAGGTATGTTGTGTAGTTCTGGCACTGTTCTAGGTGCAGATCGGATGACTAATGTAAATCTTCAGGCCAATGCTGGAAATAAAACAATCTTGAACAATATTAGGAGTGTTTCAAATGTAGGTGGCAAATGTTATCTTTGCTATGATTGAATATCAGTTTCTTAGATCATTGTATGTCCCTGACTCACTGTCTTGATCTACTGAATAACGTAATGTAATATTGATGGGTTCTCAAGCTTCATTGCACCGTGACCCGTTTCTGACAAAAAAAAATTACTACGTGACCCCAGGATAGGGGTTCAAAGCCTGCGCCTGACCAAGCTCCACTACCCCAGTGGGGCTCTGGCTCTTGCTTCAGCCCCAGTCGGTGGAGTTTGATCTTTGGCTTCAGCCCCAGGCCCCAGCAAATCTAACACCAGCCCTGGCAACCCCATTAAAACAGGGTTGCAACCCACTTTGGGATTCCAACCCACAGTTTGAGAACTTCTAGTTCAGGGATTGGCAACTTTCAGCATGTGGCACATGCCGCTTCCCGCAGCCTCCATTGGCCTACAGCGGCAAACTGTGGCCAGTGGGAGCCACAATCAGCCAAACCTGCGGATGTGGCAGGTAAACATACCAGCCCGGCCTGCCCAGGTTGCTGATCCCTGTTCTAGTTAGATTAAATAAATATAAATCTAGATAAAGTAAAAAATCATAATTGTTCTCTATAAACATTGATTAATTTCACTGAGGCTAGGCAGTGCCACAATAATAAATTTGTGCATCAGTGATTCAGTGATAAAGCTCTCAAAGGTTCAAAATATGGTAATTATTTTATACTGTTCATCAGCCCTTTGAACAATAACCCCCCTCCCGCGTGCCCCCCCTACCCCCGATTAAGACACTAGCCTAGGGATGTGAGTGACCCTTATAAAATTTAGAAAGTGGAAATACCAGGAGCAGTAGCCGGGACCATGGTGGGGTATTTAAGCTGTGTAATACTCCTCCCCCATTGTATATGGCAGCGCAATCACAAGAAATAAGCTTAAATATCCCTCCATAACTTTCTTCCATTAAAAGAAGAATTCAGAATTTAACTGATATAGTTGGAAATTTGCTATATAATTCATTCAAATCTTTGTCGTATCATTAGTCTCTGAGAGTGGATTAAGTAGTTGTGAAATTTTTTTTAATCTTATTTTTATTGAGAGCAAATCCTCCATTTAAAAATATATATTCCACGCAAAGTGATTGCAAGCATTCACTGGTGAATTCCTCCCTGAAACTTACAAGCTATATTTGTGTCTTTTTAACCTGGTTAATAATAGACCCACTCGAGCTAGGGTTCAATCCATTAAAATGTTTATTTAAAACCACCTTCTCCAATTGTTCAGGCTTTTGATCTTTGGATGAGATGAAGTCAGCATACAGGATTTTTAAATACTCTTATGAATGCTATTCTATTTTGGAGTCTCTAAAACTTGAATAAGCCACAACATAAAATATTTAAAAATTCTGACGTAGCAATTGTAAACTGATTCACAGATCAAACTCCATCAGCAGCTACCTCCCCTGCCATGTAATCCTAATGATCAACCTTTCATATGCTTTTTAGAGAGAAGGAGGTGTGGGGGGATGAAAACTTTTTTTATCATCATAGACCTCACTCCCTTCCCACTTTTTCTTTCTTCTTCTGCTCCTCCTCCTCCGATTGTTTTAGCTAAAACAATCAAAATCTCTTAAATGCAGTCTTCAATGTTTTAGTGCTTACTAACATCTCTCTTTCCATTATTTCTTGCTGTTTCTTTACCTTTCCCAGGGCCAGTAAAGTCTGATCATTAAAGAAAGGATGCTCAGTTTCCTAGTTATGCTATTGCTTAATTCTGAGTGACCTATGCTTACTTAATTAGAACTTGATCTAAAGCCTATTGAAATAAGTGAGAGTGTTTCAAGTGACTTTGACGTGCTTTGCATCTAGTATTTATGGAGCTGTACTGAAGTAAGTTTAAAAGGGAACAAATAGATCTTCTATTTTGGTTGAAAGTTAGGACAATTACTTTTGTGTACTAATCCATTAGCAAATAGTTTATTGAGATGTGTGTTTTAAAATGACTATAAATAGTATTTATGTAATGGAATTATCCCAGTGCCAATGATAAGCATTTGTCACTATGTCACCCTTCCTCCAGACCAAAAAAAAAAAAGCAAAGAAGCTGACAAGAGTCCTTCAAGGGATATATGTTCATTAAGAAACCTAAACCTAAAATACAGTTTCCGTTTCAAGATATATAATTGTTCAAACACATTCTAAATTATACATATAGGGAAAAATAAGGTTGATAGATCTATAATATATTCCTCTCGGGGGATGGAGGGCATTGCACATTACCATGAAGGCTTTGTTATTAGACACAGTTGGAGACAGTATTTTAGATTAAGTGGACTATTAATCAGATCTAGATCCACAATTCATTTTTGAAAACAAAATCCCAGGCTCTAAACGCCTCTAAACTTTGGAGATCTCTAAATCCAAACTTAAGTGTTCTGTTTTTTTGAGCACCTCTATTTGACATTCAGCTGTCACCTGGTCACCTGGTGTTCCGACTGTCTAACTTATGAACACAAGGCTCCTTGAGGAAGGGACCATATCTTCAGTTTTGTTTTGTATCGCCCTAAGATTAGTGATAGTGCTTCATAAATACCTGCTGGTTGGTTGGTTACTTAGTTAGTTATCACCTACCAGCTGATAAGTGTTTCCTTTCAGTGGAAATATCTCTTGTTCTTACTCAGTGGTGACCATAGATATGTGTCCTGAGAGCACCTTACTGCATTCCGTACTAAAAAACTTCCCCCTTCTCATATTTCATGTCTCCTAATCGCCTGTCTTTCCTTTATAGTCTATTCATACCAATCTTGTGTTTTAAGAATGGATGGATAACTATCTCTGTCTTCTTTTCTCTCCCAAACCTACAGAAATGAGTTGGGCGAGTGATAGACCAGGCAAAACAAAAAAATACCTGTGGCTCAACTACAACTACTGTACCTAAGGGTAGCCCAGCTCTTGCACGGCAGAGAAGTAAAGTGGCCACTAACTTGTTATAGTGTCTCCCACCACAGATTGAAGATGTGGACTTATGTAGGGCCTCCTATAGCTGCATAGGGTGTTAGGAGACCCTGACACAACTTCTGTGATGAAAGGAAAAAGAGACCAGCTAGACCCTCTACTATTATGGTGAAACTCCACTTACTCTGAAATTAAATGTCATATTAGTGGGAGAAAGGAAACCCCACTTCACCAGAAAAAGATATGTTTTAATGAGAGGTACTTTAGTTCTATAAAATGAAATGTAACATCTTATTGATTACTCTTAAATCAAAGAAAGGACATTTAACACCCCCCCCCACACACACACACACATAGCCACTCTGTGATTGTGTTAAATAAAAGCAGAGAGACTAGGATTCTGGGTGTTCAGAGTTGATGACAAACTGTGTTTTGAGTTTTATAATTTTACAAAAATCTATTAATTCCCTTTGTCCATTATTACAACAACTAAGTGGAATGCCCTCTGTATGTACATCAGGACAACAGGAGTAATCAGGCTCAGCAATTCTACGAATATTTTGCTAAGCTTAATTAAAATTCCACCCTGCATTTGAGCAAGCCGCAGTGGTTTGGCAGACTTTCAAAGGGCTATACTGCAGCGTAACAATAAAAGTGATAAAGGAACACAATAACAGTAAATAGAATACAAATGCTCCCATTACTCACAAATCAAATAGAAATTTGTTCCTTGAAGCATTTTCTCCTTTCTGGAGTGATAAAATTCAAATTTCTGGATTATTTTCTGTATCTATATATGGTCTTATTAACATTCTGCTTTATATTTCTGATGGATTGAAACTAAATGCTACTGACATAATTCAGTGCAATACTGTATGTACAGTTTTACAGTACTATCATAATTGTACACAGCTTTATTTGTTCCTTGTGGGTTACAAATTGTAAAATGTGACTTTTTTTTCTTTTGCAATGATAGTGTCATCTCTGCCTTTCCTCACCCTCAATCCCTGCCCCTTTGTTCTGGTTACTCTTTTAAATGGGAGGGGAGGGGGGCAATAGGACTCTGCTCATTTATCCTCTTTATTTGAATTATTATTTTTGGACATATGACCCCAATCCTAGGTTTGCCTATAATAATGCAAATTACATCTAATGTCCTCTTCCAACGCCCAAACCTTCCCAGGCAGCTTCTTGAGTTTTGATGTAGAAGCTAGACAGAACCCTGTGTTTTCATGAAGGATTATTCTCCTTCCTTATGAAATCACTTGTACTCCCTACACATCCTTAGGTTACTGATTTGGCCTATACTGTCCTCCTTCATGAAAAGTGTCTACTTTACGCACACATCATCTATCAGAATTACAATTCCTCTTTGAAGAATAATTCATTATGGCCACTTGGAGAGCAGAGGTCCTATAACACCTATAGCAAAATATTTTTTATAGTACCACTGAGAGCGCAAACTTTGGCAAATAAGCACATTTTTCAACAGCTAACACAAACAAAAGAAGAGAAAACAGAAAAAAAAAGAAAAAACAAAACTGCTAGTTGTTGTCACCAATGATCAAAACACTTAGAATCAGACCTTTATGAGGAGAGAGACTTTGTAATGATTGAGAAAGAAAAGAAGATAAATATTTCAAAATCATACTAAGAGGAGGCATTTCAACTGCAGCATTGTTCACTTGGACCTTTAGTGTTTGTTAAACTTCATCCTTAAATTATATTGTCTTTTTCTGTATGAACGTTAAATACTTCATAAGGTAAAACAAAAGTCCACACTACAAGATGGGACTTTTATCCTGTAGAAAAATATACATACATGTATATTGGACATATAACTCAGTTATTTGAAAGTTATGGCACTAATAAGTGGGGTGAGAATTGCCTAAGGAAATAAAAATGGGATGAAGAAAAGCAAAAATAAGCTAAACCTTAGGAATTATTGTTCTGAAGAAGAAATCTGTAAGATTTGAACAGTCTCCCATAAGAATGGGTGGGAATCCTCATTTCCTGGGTTATTTAAATCTGCACTGGGAGATATATTTTAAAACCGAGAATATATTTTAAGGAATAAGCCTGTGATGGCAGAGTATTAGATGAACTACCTGTTACTTTTCCATTTTCCTTTCTGTGGACCAAATCCAGGCCCTATTAGGCCAAGGCCCACCTAGCTCTTAAAGAGATTCTCAGCAGGGAGGCCTCGCTCTGAGGTAGTGTCTTAGCACTTACTCACCCACCCTTCTCCTCCTCCACCACCTAATCCAACTGGCATGTGAGACAAGATTTTGGAGATGCCCTGCAGATAGTGGAGTTAAAACCGCTGTAAAACTCCAATGTAAAACTATGTAAGTGAAAGGAGAATAAGATTCTCAAACTGATAGAAAATTCAAAGCTAGTTCTAACTAGCCAGTTGCATAACTCTCAGTGGAGTTTTAAAATAGTGTAAGTCCCTTGAAAACAGTTGCATAAAACTGAAGTAACACAGTGGTGCCTCTCCAGTGATGAACCATCAGTATGTTCATGAAATATCTTTCAAACAAGGCCTCAGTTATTATGAGTATTATAGTTATTATAAATATACACAGTTCTCCTACATCTATATATAGAGAGAACTGTCCTGAACCTCATGCTGCTTTCCATGAGAAACCCCTGAGCCTTTCATAAATTTGGAAAAGTTCCTACATCTCCTCTCAACCTATATGAACTCTCCTCCCCTTCTCCTATGCAATCTTTGATCTTCTTTCCACAATGATAAGGAGAGCATAGTCCTTCTACACCTTTTTTGTGAGGAATGAGACGGTAGGTAGAGCTGGTTGGAATATTTTTGACTAAAAGAAATAGAGACACGGAAACACTCTGACTTTCTCACACTCTTTAGCCTGATGATTAGGGCACTGGGGTGGCATGTGGAAGATACACATTCAGGTCCCTGCTGTGCCTGGGATGAAAAACTGCTCTGAATCATGCAAGGCAGGGATTTTAACCTTGATTTCTCATATCCAAGGCTAGTGGCCTCAACACCACTTTAAGGATGGACAGGCATGGACAAATCCCCTATCCCACTTAGTTTTTGATCCAAAAATAGATATTTTGACACAATTCAATTTTTGCAAAAATGTTCAATACAGAACAACAGCAAATGTTCAAAACCTCAGAAGTTGGTACGGAATAGAATTGTCATCCTCCAGCTAGCTGTATTGCCAGAAGTTGCCCTTAAGATCCTGCTGTGTTATGAAGAGCTGACTGTCCACATACATGAACACAGCCTCACAGATCTCTGGTCCCTTTTTGCAAGTCCCATGCTGGTTTCTTCTTTCACATCTAATGCTCTGTGTAGCTGTTTCTGTAGGAAGCATAGAATGTACTCTGAACTGTTTCTGAGAGAATCTCAAACAGTGAATGAAATATGAAGTACTAAATTGGCTGAGACAAGGGGGAATCATGTGTCTGTTGGATTTGAGTCTAGGATGAGACAAGCCTACAGGGGTGCATTAGGAAGGCCAAGAAGCATATTGGGAATTTAGGGCTTTTCTAGATACTGGCATAAGAGAGAGAAAAGGATAACAGTCCTCTTTGAGATGCAATGTAAGAAGAAATGTTGAAAGGCTAGAGAAATAAGTATGGAGTTGAGTAGTTGGAAGCTTGTATGAACATAACTACCAAATGTTTTGTGATTTGCCCAGCATATCTATGAATGGTTATCGAATTCAAATGTAAAGCCATTCTGGGTCATATATGTGTATCTTAACTATATCCATAAAACTCCACCGGTGTTGCACAAGTACCTCAGAGCCAAGTTTGGCCATATAAGCTAAATTTTATTTCTAGAATACACATATGTGTCAGGAATATATTTTTCTTGGTTTTTTTTGTTTGTTTGTTTGTTTTGTTTTGCAAATACACCTTCTCCTTTGAGTGATTGTTCATATATACATTTCACTGTAAGTGTATGTGTGCCCAATGCACATGAGTGGGAAACTTTTGCCAGCATTACCAGTAGGCAGCACTCCTCACTCCCTCAAGTTCAGAGTGGAGGATATAAAAGGGGGGAGGCATCTGCCTCCCCCTAGTCCCTTCTTACTGCCCGTGGTGATAGTTGAAACTTCTCTGTCACTCTTCAGCTTCAATTAGCAAGCCTTTAAAAAGAGATTTTCTCTAGTTATATACAGTTAGTTTACAGTTACCATAGTTTAGCTCATTTAAATAGTTAGCTCTCGCATTCAGATATTTGAAGAAATATTCAGGATTCCTGCAATGTGCCACATGCAGTGCTGTGATCCCTGTTATGGATAGGCATAAAAAGCTGCTTAATTTGCTTAGTGAAGGGGCATATGAGGATCAGGTTTCCTATTTGTACTTTCTTTTACAATGAAGAGAAAAAAGCAGAGTCATTTCTGCCTAAAGTGCATTTTATGCACAGGCAATATGTCCCTCATCAGAGTCTGACCCTGCCCATGAGGGAATGGACAGCTCATCTGTGAGGGGTACCCCTCTGGCTGCCCTAGCTTCTAAGCTCAAATTGTGTAAGAAACACCACTCATATTCTCCTGTTGCCTCTTCAAAGAGTCCTAAAATATCTGCGTCCTCTGAGAAAGACAGACAGTCCAAGTCTCAGACTTTGCCCCACAGGAAAGCTTCAAAAAAGTGCTCTGGTGCGAAGTCGAGGTCTGGTTGCAAACACTGACACTGTGAACTCTGACTCCACCAGGGGCATCAAGACCACTGTCTTTACATATTACCCAGAAAATCCTTATTTCTGGCACCATTGCCTCTGGGCACCACCAGCACTGGCAACAGAACACTTGCCCCTAATTTAGTGCTGTCAATACTGCAGGCCTTCCTTGCACATTTTGTGTCTCCCCTACCAGACTCTTCTTCACTACATCATCCAGTACCAATTATATTAGCTTCAACCATGTTGGCACATTCAATGTCTTTTCCATCATGGCACTATAAGTCCCACCTGCATCTTCTATGCTGCTCTCAATGGCTGCACCCCTGACACTGTCAGTATTGACCCATTCTTCTGCCTTCCAACCACCTCAGTTACTCCTACCAGCTCCGTTGTCTTCCATCTTGATGCCTATTGGACACCACTGAGTGTTGCCTGTAGCAAGACTTCAACTAAAACCAACTTGAGCAGCTTCTCCATTCACTAAGGAGAGCTATATGTCCTCACCTTCTGGCTCTGACCACTATAGACCTACATCTAATTCAAGGTCTTTTAGGCCCACTTACAGGTCATGTTCTACAGACACTCAGACCAGGAAGTAAGATAAGCATTCTTACAAAGAGGAGTCTGTATGATACCCACAACCATGGGCAGTACAAAAATTGGAATATCCTCCTTGTCCTCATTAGCCGTCTTGGACTGCTCCAAGAACATCTAGACCATCTTATTCTACATTGATAATTTCTAAGGAAAATCCTCCTACAATCCCTCAGTCTCCTTCTTTGTTGGAGCCCACAGAAGAGGATGAGGCAAGGTAGATGCCCCTAGATGACCCATCCTTCAGAGACTATGGCCAGGTACTGCTCTTTTTATTCTTTGGACAATGTGTACACAAATGCTGAAATTGCTGACCAGTTAATAATGGTATATTTTGACAACAGTACCTGATAATTTGACACCCTGACTGTGATACGTAACCTATTGTTTTAATCAGCCTCTATACCAGATGACTGGAGGATAGCTAATGAAACACCACTTAAAAAAAAAAAAGGTTCCAGAGGCTATTTTGGCAATTAGGGCCAGTTAGCCAAATACCAGACAAACTGATTGAATCCTTAGTAAAGAACAAAATTATCAGAAAGCAAGATGAACACAATATGTTGGGGGAAGAGTCAACACAGCTTTTGTAAAGGGAAATCATGCCTCACTAATCTATTAAAATTCTTTGAGGGTATCAACAAATATATAGTCAGAGTGATTGAGTGGAGAGAACTTGGACTTTCAGAAACCTCTAACAAGGATTCTGTTCCAGGGTGGGTCACAACCTGAGTTCCATATCAGATACCCTTTTTTCTCCCACGGCCAATCTATCTGCTGTATGCATTCTCTCTAGTCTGTCAGATTCTGAGAGTGATCAGGAATTAAAAAAAGAGACAAAGCAGCCTTAATCCTTGTAGCACCTGCCTGTCCAAGACCATGTTGTTTCACAGACCTGTGCCATCTATCCAGTTGGTCACTCAGAATCTTTTGTCTCAAAACCAAGGCATGTCACTGAATCCCTACCTGCAATCATTGCACCTCACCATCTCAATTATTTCTGGTTGAGCAATCAGGAGAGACTATGCTATTGAGATATTCAGACTATTTTGGTGAGCAGCAGTAAGGATTCCACCAAAATCACACATGCAGAAAATGTCATGTTGCCTCCATATAAGTCCATGATAAACCCACATTTTGAATACTGTGTACAGATGTGGTCGCCCCATCTCAAAAAACATTTATATTGGAATTGGAAAAGATTCAGAAAAGGGCAGAAAAGGGAAGAAAATGATTAGGAGTATGGAATGGCTTCCATATGAAGAGCAATTAATAAGACTGGGACTTTTCAGCTTGGAAAAGAGGCAGCTAAGGGAGATATGATTGAGGTCTATAAAATCATGACTGGTGTAGAGAAAGTAGATGAGAAAGTGTTGTTTACTACTTTTCATAACACAAGGACTAGCGGTCATCAAATGAAATTAATAGGCAGCAGGTTTAAAACAAATAAAATGAAGTATTTCTTCACACAACGCACAGTTATTATTATTCAGGCTTCTCATGGTGACACCATCTTCAGCAAGTCAGTGTTGCAGTTTCCCTTCAAACAATCCAGGGTCCCAATGCCTGTAAAGAAACTGCTACTGAGTCACCTACAGTGGAATGTACATATGTACAGTCACTCAAAGGAGAGAAAAAATGAATTCTTACCTATAAAGTAATTGTTGTTCCTTGATATGTGCTGTGCACATATACATTCCATGTTCCTCCCACCTTCCCCGTATATCAGGTATTACATAGATGGGGGTGTGAAGGAATAAAGAGGGAAGTGGCAACCAAGCCACTTTTATGTCCTCAGCTCTGAGCATGAGGGAGGATGGGGCCGTGAACCATCTGCTGGTAAAAATCTCTGACTAAAATGATTTTGGGGGCACATATACCTACAGTAGAATGCAAGTGTGCAGAACACATCTTGAAGAACAACTGTTGCTGTGCAGGTAAATAACCAGGTTCTTCCAGTAACTTTAAAAATAGATTTTGCATCTGGTATCAGCCCGAGAATTTTTTTGTTTTGTTTTGTTTTTTGTATAATTGTTTAGCTTCACACTGAAGAATCAAAACCAGAAGTTATCCTGTTTTGTGCTGTTATGGATTTGGTATGGAAGGCTTTCCTTAGTTTTGTTCATGCCTTTGAGAAGGAAGTAAAATAAAATGTGACTAATACATTATGCTTTAAAAATTGGCTATGCTGCATGGATTGAGTAAATATTTCCCACACCCTTTTATAGCCTTATTTACAACACATATTTATCTCAGAGATGTCTAGTGCAGAATTACAGTGTTTCTAAAAGAACCTGTCATTTCCTATTTACCCAGGACTCAGGAATAGGCTTTACGTAGGTCTCTTTGATAAGTCACATTCATTTTATAAACTTCCATCAAACAAAATATAAAAATAAAACCATTGAAAGTAAATATAAAATAAATAAATCAATAAAATCACTTACTGGTGGCTTGACTTTAACTGAACGAAATCCATGACATTCAAAATGAGGGCTGGTAGTTCATCGTTCACACAAGCCATAGTGTCTTATGTATAAGTTGTTGGGTTTGACTTTCAATGGGATTTTCATGGTAATAATTGCAGGATTGGACCCTTAAACTTCATATGCTAATTCCTGAAGGCTCCTGAAAAAGTAGGGAAGAATGTGGTCTTAACTATAGTTACTCAGTATGGCTCCTTATTCATACATAGTTGTTAAAATGGGGAAAAAAAGTTTAATCTAAATGAAACTTCCTTTAAACAATGTCTTTCCAAAAGCAACAATGGCCTTCTGAAGCATGCTACCCTTTGATATCTGGAGATCCCACATGTACACCTTGGCCAGCTCTCGTTTTTTGCTTAGTCCTTTGACCTCTCTTTTTGTTCAGTCTAATCACAACACAATTCAATGGGTAGGATCTCTTTATTCTTAGGATAAACTGCTATATAAAACAGGCCATAGAATTTCAATGAATTGTTAGTGTATCAAGCTCATAAAGTCTATCTGAATTAGAGTATAGCTTTTACAAAGACTTCAATCTTTCTTTAAAGATTTCAAGTGATGGAGAATCTGCCAGATGTACAAGTTGTGCTCTAATGCAAGTGAGAATTAATTAAGGAAGTTCTATGGCCTGTGTTATGCAGGTGGTCAGACTAGAGGACTACGACGTCCCTTCTGGCCTCAAAATTTATGAATCCTCATGTAAGTTTTTCTAGTGGTTAATTACCCTCACTGTAAAAGAGAATCTTATTTCTTATTTATAGTATTGATATTTCTAGACATATCTCAATTGTCTAGAACAACATTCTCCCCAACGACATTCTGGATTGTACTGTCAAATAGACAGATTTGTACTCTCCTCAATACTGTACCCTCTCCAACTGATTTTGCTATTGTCAGAAGCTATGAATCGGGGCTGGTGGTCCCAGAATATCATTCAAAATACCCAATAAACCAACCAAAGACACACTAAAACTTGGGGCCTGTCAAAAAAATTGGTTGAAACTTGTTTTCAAGAAAAAAATGTTCTGTTTTTAAAGAATGTCAATTTTGGCAGATTTTTTTATTTTAATTTTAATTTTTCCAAATTTAATTTTTTTCAACAGGAACTGATAATGAAAATAAGATTTAGTTTTTGGTTTGGGATTATTCCTCCCCACCCTTTGTCACTTTTCGTCCTCTATCCTGATTTTTTTCATCTTTCTATTTTGTCATTGAAATGCTGTATTGGTTGGTGGTTTTGTTTTTGTCAGAAAATTGGAAAATATTTTGTTTTGTGAATATTGAAAAACTAAACTAAACATATTCAAACCCACTAACAAAAATACTTATCATTTTTCAACTAGCTCTACTAATAGTACTACTTTATAGACTGTGTAGTTGTGGGACACTCTCAAGTCACAAGTATTGGAATGTTTTCACCTATTTTATTTAGGACTGTATAGGTCCTGATCATCTGTAGTATGTCTTTCTGATGAGATTATATTGTATATGTGTGTGAAGTTTTGAAGTGACACTGGTCTTAAAATTGCAATAATCAATATGTAATATTAAGTGTTACATGTTATTTCTTGTGCTGCTGCTAAGTGCAAGTGACATGGCTGTATAGAGTAAGGTCTGGTTATTAAATTATTTTGATGCATCCATTTCATGATCAGTCTTTTGCTTTGATCCGTGCTAAATTGTCTGTTTAGAAAAGCTACAATGAAGCAGGTGCTGAATCAGTGATTACTAATTCGGATCTGAAGAATCAGATGTTGCAGGTTTATTTGTGCTATTGTGTGTGTACGAATGGGAAGAAGGGGTAAAACTATGATGCAGGTAGCAACCATACTTCATAAGTTTTTCTTGATTGCTTAAAGCAAATTGCACGTCTTCAACTAAAAGCTTTCAATGTGCTGCTAGTGTTCACTAAAATTGCTGTACTAAACGTAAAAATGACTTTATATTATTTTCAATTTCAATGCCCACAATTACTTTTTCTTCTCTCTCTCTCTCTCTGATTGTAGCAGCTGTCATCTTTTTAAACAGCTGCTTTTATCAATCAGATGTCCAGGGTTTTTATGGTAATTACATAAAACAATGCACCTCAAAGTATTTTAATGCTTGAGGAAGCTTTTCTTGTTTGTTTTGTTTTGTTTTCTTTGGCAAAACAAGATAATAATTTTGAAAACTTTCACAATTAATGATGCTTTTCAATTCTTTGGGACACATTTTGTCTCAATGTGCTGAGATTAACAAGTATATCTGCCTGTGAACTGAGATGAAAATACACCCCAGAATTTATGACGACAGTTTGTTTTATTCCTTGGACACCATTTTTGAACTTAATTTGCTTGAAAAGACTTTGTTGGATATACTTCACCCAGGAAAATGCTGAATATTGTGAATTTTAAAAGTGAACTGGGGAGGAGGATAGATATATAGTATGAAAATCTGTTAATGCTAAAGTTTTGCTTCAAGGGTTCAATCACACCTGTGACACATAGTTCTGAGTTAGCAATGCGGAGCTGCATCGACACACGGGAACCAAAAGGGGGTAGAATGCCTCCCAGAGCTCCGTATTACATGGGTACGCAAGCACACTCAAGGCCAGCTCCAGGCACCAGCAAAGGAAGCAGGTGCCTAGGGCGGCCAATTGAAAGGGGAAAGGGGCGGCAGTGCATCTGTTGTCGGGGCGGCAAGTCCGGATCAGCAGCAGCGGCACTTCGGTGGCAGGTCCTTCGCTCGCTGTCTTCCTCTTCGGCGGCACTTTGGCAGCAGCTCAGTTGGGTTCTTCTTCTTCTTTTTCTTTTTTTTCCCTCCGCTTGGGGTCGCAAAAAAGCTGGAGCCGGCACTGTGCACATTGCTACACCTTTTGAAGAGAAGGAGCACATTAACCCCTTGGACAACTAACTCTTCATGCAACTTTTGCTCTGCCCATTGCTCAGTCTCCCCATTGGGGACCGTGCCCCGCCATAAGCAGCAGTTAAACAGTCCTTGCATTCTCTTGAATGCAGGACTGTTGTCTGCAATGCAAGTGTGTGTGTGTAAGAGAGAGAAAATCGGAAGTAAAGTGCCTTGGCGTAAGTCACTGAGTTTCTTATCTATTCTCTTTTAGGTTGCACAGCTCATGTGTTACTGGTCGCCAATAGCTGTCATTAGGATTAATCGGCCATTTAAACATGTTCTAAGTTTTTGAGCTACTGTTACAATAATGCTTCTCAATTCTCATCTTGTATGTGTTTCCCATATGCTAGTCATTGCAATCCCTATAAAATTCCTGGAAGGTGAGAAAGAATGAATTATTAACACCTTCATAAAAAAAAATAGAGCATGAAAAAACTAAACCACAGAAATTGAGTGATTTTCACAGGGAGACAGTGTTAGAACTAAAATGAATTACTAAAGTGAATTTCCTGTTATTTTCTGGAATCACAAGAAAAGTCTAGTGGCTTGGAATCAGGACTGAGAGCCACAAACTCTTAATTCATTTTCCATTTAACATGTGGACATGCACAGTTTCCAAAATGAAATTGTGTGGTAGCCAGGGAAACATTTACCTAAGGCCAGAAAGACAGCAACAGAAAGATAGCTTGTGAAGATGAACTCCCTTGATCTAAAACAGACTCAGAGACATTTGGCTCTCATACAATGAAATATATTTTTACCATCAAGATTGTACAGCCAATGCAGTGAGTCATATTTGTTGTCAGTAAAAATGCAAAATTACTATTGTGAGCAAAATAAAAAGAAATTTGGCACCTGTAGCAACACTGCAAAGGCAAAATCTGCAGACAAAAATGGTATAAATAAGCAGGAAACTGTGAAGTCTCATTTTCAGATGCTTTATCCAAAGCCCACTGAGATGCATGGAAATCTCCCTATTGACTTCAGTGGATTTTGTATCATGTCCTAAAACTCTGTTGTGTATAAAGCACATTTGTGCATATGCCTGAATAAAAACCTTTTCAGCTTCATATTGATCTTAGTCCATACTGAATTAACATCTCTGAGTCAGCTTATCAAATTTAATGCCAGTCCGACAATAAACAATTTAAAAATCAATTGTACAAACTACTTGAGCTAAAATTCTGTGTCTGACTATGCATACGAGGCTTTAGTCAACCCTCTGACATGCAGTAAAGCATAGTTACATGTCATGTAACAAATACCTTAGCAAGGGGCATAATATGAGATTGAAGAGTTTGAAGACAGCACATTGAAGTGCATATTTAAATGTTGTATAGCCATAAACAATAGGAGACTAATAATTAAAGTGCAATGTGAATTTGTAAATATTTACTCCGATTTTTTTTTTAGTATCTAACATTAAGGAAAATATATTTAAGTGTTTTATTTTTTTTAACCTGCTGCTGTTACAAGTATCAGAAGATTATTGTAATGGAAAGAGATTAGAATGATGAGAAATATTTTCCTCTTCTTTTCTTCAGTTTCTTACCTGGTGCATTTGACACCAATCTATGTATAATCTGCTTCATGTTAATCAGGATTACCTGTTGTATGTGTGACTTAAGAAGTAGGAAAAGTTGGTTGTAAAAGCACACAAATTGGCAGTGGGACTCCAGGCCAGGTGTAGTATCATGAACAACTTTATAATCCTTTCAAAATATAGAATATTTCAGATTGACTGTCAACCATGCCCCTTTTACTGTACTCCCATGTCCCTTCCATTTGTATTTTTCAAGCATCACACCTTTGTACACTTAGCCCTTGTTAGGGTGGATTCTTTACCCAAAATTTTTCATGCATTAGTCTCTTGGGTTAGTTTTGAAACACAGCTGAAGATTTAGATCCTGATCCTACATGCTGCCTTGTGTGTTGGGGAGGAGGGGAGGGAGGAAACCCATGCAGCCAAGTGGAGCCCTCTTGATACATGGCCCCATAGTACATGCATTCACACACACCTTCTTTTTATATACTTATTTTTAGAATTGTTATTATTTATTGATTATTTATGATCATTATTTGGCTGAAAAGCTTTTTGATCTGTGCAATTGGTGGTATATAAATAAATATCACTCATCGTGTACCAGACAAATGAATAAAGTATCTGCCAGTAGTTATTTCTCTAGCAGTTCCACAAGACTTACATGTGTATTTATGTTAAACAAGCCTGAAAAATGCTAGTGTGCTTCCTGTGCCATACCAACACCTTTGTGAAGCAACTGTCTTGTTCTCCAGAATCTTTTGGCTTTCATTTTTTAAAAGTAAGCCTCTAGCTACTACAGCCAATATAGCTTTGAAGAAAACATCAAAAAAGCTGAACAAAATATAGATGGAAACATTGGTGTCAGTCCTGCAAAAGAATCCATATGAGCAAACCCTATTCTCATATGAAGTCCCACAGAAATCACTGGGATTCCAAGCATATGTCGACACTGTGCATTCCTTAAAGTGGTGAGTAGAATGCATACATTGTACACACACCTAGCATGGGCATAAACAGCAGTGTATATGATGCACTTCTTAGGCAAGTAAAGTCATACCTGAACCCTAGAGTATAAGCCCTACATGGTTCTCTACATGCCCAAGCAGTTCCTCAGTGTCTACACTGCTGTGTTTAACAGTTCAGTGTCCCGCTGCCTTTCTGTGGCAGAACCTTTCCCTGTGGCCTGGAAAGACTATGGCATGAAGGAAAGGCTCTCGCAAGGGGGGAAGCAGCAGGGAAAGGCTCTGGCAGCTCCCTGCTGCTGGAGATTTTCCCCCCCTGCCAGAGCCGTTCGCTGACACATGTAGCTACACACTGCAGTATGATGCAGACTGCTTTTCACTGCAGTATGTAGCTACACATACTTCACATGCTGCCACTAGTGATGTGCAGTGTAGACACAGCCTACGTGAGCAAAAGATTCTGCCTCATTGATCCCTTTCCCAAAGCGAAGTATTAAAACTCATAACATTTTTGTGGGAGACATTGCATTGTATCCATTTACACATAGCTAAACTGAGGTACAGAATTAGGTTTAGTAACTTGCCCAATGTAGAATAGTGTAGAGCTAAAGAATAGAATCCAGAACTTCTTACTCTCAATCTCCTTTTCTCTAACTGTTGTTTCAAGTACTGATAATCATGTAAACTCAATCTTGTAGTTTTACTCATCTGGCTAAACAGGTTCAGATACATTTTAACAAACTGTTGGGCATTAAATCACAGTGAACTTCCAGGCCTTCACAAGTTCATTCATCATCCATTTACTACATATGTACATACCACGAGTGGTTGATTTATATGTTGGAAGGACAAAAGGACCAACAGTTAATTTAGTTTTCACTAAAGCAGTGGTTTTCAATCCTTTTTTTATTTGTCGGTCCCTAAAAATTTTCAGATGGAGGTGTGGACTCCTTTGGAAATCTTAGACATAGTCCATAGACTCCCAGGGGTCTAAGGATTACAGGTTGAAAACCACTGTTCTATAGTAACATCAACTTTTTGCAGCCCACAAGTTGAAAACCACTGCACTGAAGGAAGTTTCAGAAAAGCTCTTTTGTGCTACTTGCCTTGAAAATATTGCTTAGCATTCTGATCATATTCAATTTTAATTGCTACTTTATAGTTTGCAAAGACGGGATGTAGTTGTAAAATACTAGACTTTATTGCAGCAACAGGAGTATTTATCTGAACAGATAAATACATTACTGTTACTGTATAAAGAATGGGCCTGTTTTACTTTATCAGCAGCTATGGGGAAGATTAATGGCAATGATGTATCTTTTATGTTGCGTGAGGAACATGGAGTATGCTGCACTGTTAAGATTTACAGTGTGGAAGACAAAGCATGTGCTATTTCAAGCATTCATTTAACAAACTGTGAACTAGGGAATAAACTTCAATGACCAAAAGTGTTGAAATAGCTTTCTTTGCTTTTCTTAATATTTCTTATCTTCTCCTGAGCTCACCCTTTTATGCCTAACTACGTGGATGGTCCTTAAAAACTTGCTGGTTGCCTTAGCTTATCTATATGCAAATATTTACTTATTTGAGTGCTTGCACTATTCGGTGTATTTCCAATAGTCAGTTTAGGGCAGAACAAGGGAATAAAACAGACATGGAGGTAATCTTTTTCTATTTAGGGGGAACCTGGCAAGTTTTTAAGGGCCAGCATTCTATTATAGGCTACAGTAAACAGTGACTAATGTTGCTCTTTACTCCAAGATTCCTGGTAACACAAAGTGCAGACAGGAAGAATTAATTTTATACTCAAGTCTCTGATGGCCCACTGGCACACGCAGGTGAAAAGGGTAGGGGTAATATGGAAGGACTTCTGACTGAAGGCAACAGGAACTAAGGGTTTACATCCAATAGCCCTAGAAAATAAAACACTGAGGATGCTAATAGGTATGAATTTGTGGTGATCAGACAGGACTAGAGAAGGCAAAGCAGGAAAATTTAGCTGTTCACTCCAGATTATAAGGGAGTAGTTTGAGCTATTGCATGATCTAGGCCCTTAGTTCTACTGTTTGCAGAAGGGAATATCACTAAATAGGGAAAAGGATCAGCAGAGATGAGGGCTTGTATTTAGAGCTGAATGAATAACTGATGGGGGTTGCGTCCGTGACTGTCCTAGCTAATAATCGCTTCAGAGGGAATAAGCACAACAGAGCAATTATCGAGTGATCCATCTCCTGTTGTCCAGTCTCAACTTCTGGCAGTCAGAGGTTTGACACCCAGATCATAGGATTGCATTCCTGATTGTCTTGGCATTGATGGACCTATCCTCCATGAACTTATCTAGTTATTTTTTGAACCCTATTATAATTTTGGCCTTCACTTTGCATTTATTAACACTGAATTTCATTTGCCATTTTGTTGCTCAGTTTTGTAAGATCCCTTTGTAGCTCTTTGCAGTCAGGTTTGGACATAACTATCTTCAATAATTTTGTATTTTCTTCAAATTTTATCACCTCACTGTTTACCCCCTTTTCGAGATCATTTATGAATATACTGAACAGCACAGGTCCCTGTGCAGATCTTTGGAGACCCAGGTATTTACATCTCTTCATTGTGAAAACTGACTATTTATCCCTTCCCTTTGTTTTCTATCTCTTAACCAGTTACTGATCCAAAAGAGGATCTTCCCTCTTATCCCATGACAGCTTACTTTGCTTGAGAGCCTTTGGTGAGGGACCTAGTGAAAAGCTTTCCGAAAGTCTAAGTATAGTATATCCACTGGATCACCCTAGTCCAAATGTTTGTTGGCACCCTCACAGAATTCTATGAGACTGATGAGGCATAATTTCCCTTTAGAAAAGCCATGTTGACTCTTCTTGAAAAATTGAAAAAATAATATTTTTGGTAATTTTTTTTTAATTTTGGTGAATTGAAGTTATAAAAGGTTAAATTTTGATTTAGAGCTTTTTGAAAAAATGTCTTGAATTCATTTTAAAGTAAAATTAAAGGAAATTTCAAAACTAAAATGTCAACATGTTTTTATTTGAGGAGGAATTGTATTGAACAGTTTGGCAAAAGGAATTTGCAAAACATTTAGCTGAATCTGCATTTTTTTCCTAAGAAAAATTTAGGCTAAAAAAAAAAAATCACCCAGCTCTAGTGATGGCCGGCTGGAAGATAACAAGAACTTGATTAAGGAGGGCAAAGGGTACTAGCATGGTGGCTGAGAAAAATTGGAGCTGATGCTAAGTTCCTAGAAAAGAGGGACTGTAAATATCTGTGTAGCTGGAGGAGGGGAGCGAGAGATCTTCTCTGTTGCCTGACAGTTCAACACATGGACTCTTCTCTGCTGCACTACTCGCCCTCTTCAAAAGAGATTCCCATTCTACTATGTAATAATTGCATTAATGCTCTGAACATTCTGTGTTTCATTCAGATCATACCAAAACCCTGAGCAATATCAGACTGGTTCATGTGCCCGCATAATTAGTAAAGTTCTGTGATTTCTCTTTCCAGAAGAAAAGTGCTTGCTTCCACTCGGTAGACACAACATAAGAGTGGAGGACCCAGGGGTTGATCTGTGGCAGGGAGTGAAGCATCTCTCCCTCAATGAGTGAATAATTACTGTAGCTCCATCTATGTGCAGTAATCCCATGTGTCTGCTACCCATTAAGCTAAGTAAAGTTAAGTTAAGCAGCAGGCAGCTCTTGAAAATGCTGGCCTTGAGTGACAAGAAAAGGTTGAGAAAGAAGGCAACTTGCTGTCAGGAAATGTTTGTGGGAGGCTTTTTTTTTTGGCAGAAATTTATTTGATTAATTAATGTAACTTGTAAACATTTTATTTTTGCCATACTACTAACTTGTTACAAACAGAAAAGTACTCTTAATTCCGACATCAATGCTTTAAAATTCTAGGTAGTGCTTTTCCACTACTTCGACCATCCCCCTTGTTGATTAATGCTTGGTGGGGAGTGGCACTGTGTAATCAGGAACAAATTTCATAGTTGCTGTAGCTTCTGCTTCATTTTCCCCCCCCTTTTCAATCATTCAACTCTGTGGAGGTGTTTAGTATGGCCCAGGAACAAAGTGGAGGAAGTATTATTCCAGGGATTGGCAACCTTTGGCACGTGGCTTCTCAGGGTAAGCCCCTGGTGGGCTGAGCCGGTTTGTTTACCTGCTGCTTCCACAGGTTCGGCTGATCGCAGCTCCCACTGGCCATGGTTTGCTGCTCCAGGCCAATGGGGTCTGAGGGAAGTGGTACAGGCTAAAGGAAGTATTGGCCACCACTTCCAGCAGCCTCCATTGGCCTGGAACAGCAAAACGTGGCTAGTGGGAGCTGCGAGCAGCCGAACATGCGGACGCAGCAGGTAAACAAACCAGCCTGCCAGGGGGTTTACCAGGTGGGCCGCGGGCCGAAGGTGCCGATCTCTGTGTTATGCCTTCGTAGTTCTGGAGTTGCCAGGGACCAGTTCAGTACAGGTTAGAGCAGCCTCTAAGGGGTTTCCCTAATTTTCACTCTGGAGTCAACAGCCTTTATAGCCTGTCTCAGTCAGGAAACTGAGTTAGCTTGTCTCTCTCACCTATAGAAGTTGGTCCAATAAATTATCTCTAATATCCTGGGATTGACACAGTTACTTTTACACTTCATAATGTTACATAAGTAACATTTAATTCATATAGTTAGGGCTGTCGATTTATCACAGTTAGCTCACGTGATTAACTAAAAAAATTAATCATGATTAAAAACATTAATCGCGATTAATCACATTTTAATAACACTGTTAAACAATAGACTACCAAATGAAATTTATTAAATATTTTTGAACGTTTTCCAACATTTTCAAATATATTGATTTCAATTACAATACAGAATACAAAGTGTACATTGGTCACTTTATATATTTTTTTGCTTACAAAAATTTGCCCTGTAAAAATGATAAACAAAAGAAATAGTATTTTTCAATTCACCTCATAAAAGTATTGTAGTGCAATATCTTTATCATGAAAGTGCAACTTACAAATGTAGATTTTTTTTGTTACATAACTGCACTCAAAAACAAAACAATGCAAAACTTCATCACCTACAAGTCCATTCAGTCCTACTTCTTGTTCAGCCAATCACTAAGATAAGCAAGTTTGTTTACATTTACGGGAGATAATTCTGCTCACGTCTTATTTAAAATGTCACCAGAAAGTGAGAACAAGCATTTGCATGGGACTTTTGTAGCCAGAATTGCCAGATATGCTAAACATCCGCATGCCTTTTCATGCTTCAACCAACATTCCAGAGGACATGCTTTCATGCTGATAATGCTTGTTTAAAAAAATGTGTTAATTACATTTGTGACTGAGCTCCTTGGAGGAGAATTGTATTTTTCTAGCTCTATTTTACCCACACTTTGCCATATATTTCATGGTATAGTAGTCTCAGATAATAACTCAGCACATGTTGTTCATTTTAAGAACACTTTTGCTGCAGATCTGACAAAAATGCCAGGAAAGAACCAATATGAGAGTTCTAAAGATAGCTACAGCATTTGAACCAAAGTTTAAGAATGTGAAGCGCTTTCCAAAATCTGAGAGGGACGAGGTGTGGAGCTAGTTTTCAGAAGTCTTAGAAGAGCAACATTCTGATGTGGAAAATACAGAACCCAAACCACCAAAGTAGAAAATCAACCTTCTGCTGATGGCATCTAACTTAGATAATGAAAATGAACATGTGTTGGTCCGCACTGCTTTGGACTGTAATCGAGCACAACCCATCATCAGCATGGACGCATGTCCTCTGGAATGGTGGTTGAAGCATGAAAGAATATATGAATCTTTGGCATGTAAATATTGTGACAAAGTTCCTCCTCTGTTTGATCAGGAGTTGGGAGTTTTGGGGGGGACCCAGGCCGGCCTTCTACTCTGGGTTCCAGCCCAGGGCCCTGTGGACTGCAGCTGTCTAGAGTGCCTCCTGGGCTACTTCCCCATGGCCTCCTCCCAACACCTTCTTTGTCCTCACCACCGGACCTTCCTCCTGATGTCTGATAACACTTGTGCTTCTCAGTCCTCCTGCAGTATGCCTACTCACTCTCAGCCTCTTGCACGCCTCTTGCTACCAATTCCTCACAAGTACTTCCTCTCCTCTGGCTTCCTTTGGCCTGACTGGAATGAGCCCTTTTATAGCATCAGAGAGGCCTTAATTAGAGTCAGGTGCTTAACAGCCTCACCTGAGTCTTAGGTTAATTGGAGTCAGGTGTTCTCATTAGCCTGGAGCAGCCAGAGTGCTCTGATCACTCAGGGAACAGAAAACTGCCTATCCAGTGGCCAGTATATCTCCCTTCTACTACTCTGCTATTCCCAACTGGCCTGGGTCTATCACATTATCTTGCAACGCTGGCTACAATAGTGCCATGTGAATGCCTGTTCTCACTTTCAGATGCCATTGTAAACAAGAAACGGGCAACATTATCTCCTGAAAATGTAAACAAACATGTCTGTCTGAGCAATCAGCTGAACAAGGAGTAGGACTGAATGGACTTGGAGACTCTAAAGTTTTACATTATTTTATTTTTGAATGCAGTTTTGTGTACATAATTCTACATTTTAAAGTTAAACTTTCATGATAAAGAGATTGCACTACAGTACTTGTATTGGGTGAACTGAAAAATGCAATTTCTTCTGTTTTTTTAGAGTTCAAATATTTGTAATAAATAATAAATATAAAGTGACCATTGTATACTTTATATCTTGTTATAATTGAAATATATATATCTGATAATAGAAAACATGCAAAAATATTTAAATAAATGGTATGCTATTATTAACAGTGTGATTAATTATGATTTTTTTTAATCATGCAATTAATCACGATTAATTTTTTCAATCATTTGACAGCCCTACATATAGTAGAAAGCATACTATGGAATACTATAAATTGTCTAAAAAGGCAAGGTAGATGCTTTCTATGGGAGTAAATGCCTTTCAACATTCAATAGCTGTTCCAGAATGAACTAGCATGGCCTATTTAGAATAATAATAATAAAATAATAATAATAATTAATATTTAATAATGATTTGTTTTAAAAGGTAATATTTCCTTTGGCTATTTACCCACCTACTTTGTATTTGCTTTGTTCAAACATACATATGAATGAGGTGCATCGGGGTGTAGTAGCAAAGGCAAGTGACTCGGACTGGGAATATCTGGGTTCAATTTTCACTTCTACCACTGACCTGCTCTGTATTCATGGGAAAATCACTTGATTTCTTTGTGTCCCCCCTTTATGTATTTGGACTGGAAGTTCTTTAGAGTAGGCACTGTCCCATAGTAGGAGTTTGTATAATGCTTAACATGATAGGATTCCCATCCCAGTTAAGGCCTCTCAGCACTACTGTAATATAATAATACTACTATAAATGTTTGCAGAAGATATATTTCAAAGTCACATACAGAAATATTTGTGGACAACAGTGTTTAAGTTTACATTTACAAGCATTCATGCTCAAACTTCACATGCACTCATTCTGTCAGGAAAATAAACAAATATAATGTAGTTGCACTGATCAACTGAAGAAAAACAAAACAAATTTAAGGAAGAAAATAGTGAATAATTGAAGGACAAGTGGTAATCAAGCCATAAAGTTACATTTCAAACAAACAAACAAACAAAAATACTTGCAAAAATCCATAACCTTGAACAAAAATAGTTCCAGAAAATTCAGATATGTGTGTTAAATTCATCCAATAAAATATTGGGTTGCAGTATATTTTTATAGCAATAGTGAGTTTGTGTGATCAGATTCTGTTATCAGTCATTACTATATCAAATTCTCAGTGACTGAAGCGATAGATACATTTTCCTATTACCAGGTAAGGAAACCCTTTTTATTGTTATTGAAAAATATTCTTAGAAGTAAAATCTGTATTGTATACCTTAGAAAAAGTAATTCTATAATATTGTGTTTGAGCTTCTATTACAAACTGTTAGTAATAAAAATGGACTACACTGTTCTGTAATCACATGGCATAAAACTCTTATGTCATTGGCTGTATAATAGTAATGATAAGGTGTCTGTGCAGTACTGGAAGAGCTGATTTTATACTAATATAAGATAATTTCCTTTTGCATTATCATTTTTATTACCTTGGTAACTTTGCAAAATGAGCTCACGGCCCATGTATTTAATACTTAGAAAGATGTTTGAACATCCTTTTAGTGAATTTTAAGTAGGGCTATAAGCATTTGAGAAAACCTGACTGATTTCTCTTTCCTCTTCATTTTTAAAGATACATAAAACAGCTTCTCTTTTTGTTTGGGAATCACAAAAGTCCTTCAATTGGTTTCACTCAAAAGTTAAAAAAATTAAAATTAAATATTTGATATCCACTCCTATAAACAGATTTACTGGAAGCATTTGGGGTTCCTTCATATCCCATATCTGATGGCAAATGGAACTGAGCATGTGAACTTTTAAAAGTAATTCTAGCATGCATCCGGTGAAGTGGAGTTTAGCCCACGAAAGCTTATGCTCAAATAAATGTGTTAGTCTCTAAGGTGCCACAAGTACTCCTCGTTCTTTTAGGAGAGAGAGGTTTGTTTTCCACCATTTGAATCTCTGAAAATTAGCTATCTTCATCTATCCAGAGTAAATTCTATTCTGTTTTCTGGGGCTTCTAAGACTGTAGAAGTGATGTATTTCCTATACAATGAAAATCCTGTTCTGTTGCCCCAGGCCGACATAGCCACAACTTATAAACACACAACTTTCCATCCCCACTGTCAGGTGCCCAGTAGATTCCCAGTCTGGTCATTAGGCAACATAGGAAGCTCAGCTGGACCCAATGAGCCTTCTCCAAATGGCCATGCTTCCTGACTGGGTAGGGGAACCAGCAATCTGCTACGTGAGCCTGTTGCTTAATTTGTGCCAGAGCTTGTCAGGGCTGAATCCCAGCACCTCTAGGCTTGGCAGTTCATAGCCCTGGCATATATGGGCTTGCTTCATTAGTTATGAATGTAAAAAAATTGCTTGAGCCCTGGCTCCTCTTTCATTACAAATTAATCACTGCTTAAGCCTTGCAGTGGCAACAGCCCCGTGGCTGCTCAATATGTACCGCGCCCACAGCTGCACTTGCCCTACTCTCACTTTCACTCCCTGCTCCAGCCTTGCTATTTCCCCACTTCAGACTAGTCCACTTCTATCTAGTCCTTGCATCGCTGCCTTGATTCTGAGTCAGGCTTTCACCTTTCACTTGGGTTTTTGACCCTGACTTCAGATTACCCTTCAGCTTCGTGTTCCCGATCCTGACTCCAGTTCTGACCTTAACTTGGCTTCTTGATTTTGGCTTAAATTCATAGATAATATTTGTACATTATTTATTTTCTCCCATATTCTGATGGCTTTCCCCCACAATCCCCCACAGATTGTGTAAAACACAATCTGTAAAACATGCCATGTACATTAACCTCCCGGCCACAGTACCAATGTGGAATTGCCATTGGTGTTTATCAATTTCAGAGATATGTAGCAATGGAGAAGAACTTTAATGATATTTGCTTCTATTTTTCTTCTAGAGTCAGACTCAGGCAAATACATTCTGATTTCTACAATTACAAATATTTAGGATATTACACTACCTCTATATAGTCTGTATTATCATAACTGCAGCACAGAGAATGGTGGGAATAACTAATATTTCACCCATACAAAAACTGTCTTTGGGGAAAGAGACAATCTGAAAATGTAGAGCAACTAACAATTATCTGGGAGAAATGAGGAGAGTTTACCCTGCATGTTGATTAAACCAAATGTTTACCAGCTGTGTTAAATGCAACCTCTTTAACTGTGATAATTATAGATATGCTTTACAAGTACATACTGTGTGTTAGTGAGACTTTACCCCACACATTATGATAAAACCCAGCAGTGTTAATGAGATAAAATAAATGCATTCAGAAGAGTCTAAACCCGGATTTTTCATCATTTATCACTGCTGTCAAATGATCAACACAATCTGATGAATCTGTTACAGCATTGCCAATTCTTACAATTTTACAGTGATTTGTTTTGTATGGGGAGCGAGTTATTTGTCTTGTGAACACATGATGAAAGTCTGCCAATTCCTGAATTTTCCATTTTTCAAGATGGCCACCATCTCCTATTACTGACAATGCACCTGAAGTCAGCAATATGGCTGCTATGTCCCTTCAGTCTATCTGTATGTGAAAGTGAGCTACCCTCAATGAAACAGCTTGCCACCTCTCACTCTTTTTTCCCACAAGCAAAATGGCTGTCACTCTATGGTTCTGGGGCTACGCAGGACACAGGCATTATGAGGAGGTAGAATAAAAGTGCATTTTTTATTTCCTGGAGTCCTCAATTGGATTTCAGAACTTTCTATTAACTTTTAAAAATTGCTATTTCCATATGGAAGAAAATGTATCTTTTTTCAGATGGGGTGACCAGAACTGCATGCACATTTAAGGTGTGGACATACCCTGGATTTATAGGGTGGCATTATAATATTTTTCTGTTTTATTAGCCATCCATTTCTTAATGTTTCCTAACATTCTGTTAGCTTTTCTTACCTTTGCTGCACAATGAGCAGATTGTTTTCAGAGAGTTATCCATGATGACTCCAAGAACTCTTTCTTGAGTAGTAACAGCTAATTTAGACCCCATCATTTTGTATATATAGTTGGAATTATAATTTCCAGTGTGTGCTACTATGCATTTATCAACAATTAATTTTATCTGCCAGTTTGTTGCCAAGTAACCCAGTTTTCCGAGATCGCTTTGTAACTCTTCGCAGTCATATTTGCACTTAACTATCTACAATAATTTTGAAAAGTGTTTCCCCGCTTTCCTACACTTTCTTAGTTTCCCAACTTTTTCTAAGTGGGAAACCAGTTACAAAGTGTGAAAAGTGGGGTTTTCCACATTTCGTACAATTTATTACTCTTTCCCTTCAGCAAAATCTTGGGAGTTTGAAGGAGAGTAGGGGGAAGTGAGATTTTCAAAATATCCTGTGGGAAAACTGGAATTTCACAGTGGAAAAATTTCAAAAGAAGTTTTTTTTCTGAGGAATAATTATGGTTTTCTGGCAAACTCTAACTGTAGACTTATAGCTACAAGGTACTATGCTGCCTTGTCACTTGGCTAGCTATAAGAACATTCTGCATCTAACAAAACTGAGAACTATAATCTAGTGACTAACTTCTAATGAAGCACGTAAATGCTTATTACACAATGCTTAATATTTAAGTATATATGTAGTAGCTAGATACAGTTGTTAATAATGCCTATCATTTCCAAGTTGACTAAATAAACCTCACTTTTATGAATTAGTAATAGTTGTTCCAATGAGCTTCATAGTACTGTGAGGATATTTATGGGAATAAGATAGGATTGACATATAACCTAGAAAAAGGTCAGAACATCAATAGTCATAACAACAAGCTCTAATAGTCAGTCATGCAAGGAAACGGATGTGCCAGTTTGTCACTGCTTGACCTGAATGAAGTTTGAAAGGTTTTATCCTCTAGCTAAAAATATAGGTTTAATAATGTGTAAATTTAGCTATTATTAATAATCTAACCTTCAAATAGGTACTTTTGATTAATACTGTACAAAGAGCTATACGTCTCCTTGGTGAATACACTGTTAGTTTAAAAGGAAGTACTTATATTTGAAATAAGTGGCATTTACCTGATTAACTTCCAAAGGCAATGCGTTCTTTAACCACTTTAATATTAGCCTATTTAAAAGTTTTCTAACATTAGTGTCTAATGGATCATATTGTATTTCCTACAGCATATAACTTCTGAAGTCAGGATGTGTGACAGTTAGCTATACTTGCAGAGCTGTAGCCTGTACAATAATTGCAAACTTTTTCTCTCTATCACTACTGCATTTGCTGCTTCCAACTAGTCTTGTGCTGTCAATCTTTTAAAAATTAATTACAATTATTCTTACTTTTAAGTTCATTCAGTGCTTGAGGGTGACATCCTGAATACTGCAGTCCTCTTGTTTAACCATACAACAAATACTGCAGCAGTGTGTCAGTGCACTCCGTTTTTTTTCAGACTAGATCACTTCTCTCTGGACCCATTCAGTGCCTTCACTTTCTGCTAAGGCCATGCACATGGGTAGCAATTGTGCTAGCAATCATTAATGTACATAGCTGACCACTTTCAACTGGACCAAAACCACTAATTCATCTGGTCAAATTCAGCAAAGTAATTAAGCACAGAGTTAATATTAACCGCATGTTTAATGTTAACCAGTTGATTAATTGCTTGGTTGATTATGTATGGACTTAAGCATGTGTTTAATTGATTTGATGAATTGAGGCCTGAACAGATAGAGACAGACTTCTGGTTACTTCATCCTATAGATTTCATGGACTTGAAGATGAATTGTTATGAGTGGCAGGACATATTCCCTGTGGTGTCCAGTCTCCCAGATTTAATGAGCTAAACAATCAGCTAATCTGCTGGTAAAATACAGTATAGTCAGGCTGCTAGTACTACTAGATTTATAAGAAATTATACATCAGTAAAGTAATTTATTATCTTGTTGTCTTGCCACTGAGAATGTGTCCTTCAGACAGACTAGGACCTTTGTGACTGTTAACTCTGGCAAAAGAATGTGCAGATTTATTTATTCCGAGGCCACACGAGCCACACCTTTTCTTTATTATTAGACAACATTATTTATAGTAGCTCTTTTCCAACACTTTAGATAAGTCTATGTGGACAATTCCATTATATAAAAAAAAACCAAAACAAAAAACAAACAGGGTTTTACAGCTCAGGTTTACAAATTCTTTGTGGGCTGCAACTTAATTGACTGTCTCAACCCTGACAGAATTATTTTACCACATTTGGAAATAAAATTCTATTTGAGTAACACCTCAGAAGTTGCTACTCTCTCTCTCTCTCTCGCTCTCTCACTCTTTCTGTTCTCTCTAAAAATATATTTTGTATGATATATAATTATATTGTTATTTAAATAAAGATTTGAAGAGACAACACTGAGTCAAGTTAGAATCATGATAACAAAAATATAAGATTTACAGCAGAATATTAGGAATATAGAGTGTTGTCTTTGTGATCTAATATTCACTAAAAACATTAGAAATACAGACTCTGGCCTGAACTTGTTATGTGTTTGTACAGCACTAGTACTATGGAATTCTGGTCCAGGACACGTTCTCCCTGGCACTGCCACAATACAAATAATAATAATGGACTCAGATCTTATGGGAATGCATGCAATTCTATTGGGGTGGCTCTTGTTTACACCACACCTAAACTGAACCACTTATATTCTCATTATTCATATTTCCTTCTGATGGAAAGTGAATTCTTAATGCTGGATCCTGAGCTCCTTATTCAGGCTTCTGTGGGAAATTTACATTAGAAAGGAAATCACGATCAGACATAACATATGCAATATTGCTCACTTCAGCAGTCTGGTTAGCAATGTCACTTGCTTCAGGATTTTTTTTTAATACTGTCATTTTGGTGTAAGCATTCCCTAAGTTCTTAAATGATCTATTTCAACTATCTCACACCCTTTTTGTGTTCAATCTGTGAATATTCAATAGGCAAGCTTTAAATGTTTATAGGAAGTAAATTTCAAAGTTGCTTGCCTTAGTGTTCACTAAAACCAAACTTTAAATTTATACCACCAAGAATTAAAGCCAGAAGTACTTGTATACTTTATAACTGTTCTACTGGTGAATAGAAATGTCATGTAATGTACATGGATAATCACCAGTAATCAGCTAAGGTTTAATTTAGGATATTAGTTTAATTTAAGATATTAGGGTCTTTCCATAGAGTATATATATTTTAAGATCAATAAACTGAAAGTACAGACCATGTCAAATAGATTGTGATTCACCTGTGGATAGTCCATCAATGCAAAGAGATAAAATCCATTGAAAATATTTTTGGTGCAAATTATCTATCCTGACTACTTCTAAGGTGCCAGTGACTAATACTTAATGCTGCTCAACAGCAGTATTTTATTAGAATAAAATTACTGGAAGGATATTATGTTTTACATTTGGGCAATGTTACCCATGGAACACCTTATATTTAAAGTAATCTCTCATAGTACTAGTATAAGGCCATGTCTACATGATGAATTTTTGCCAGCATAGCTGTGCTGGAATAAGCTATACCACCGAAAGCATGGTTTTACAATATAAGCTGCATCACACTAGGTGCATTTTGCAGTATAGTACTGGTATAGCTATATCTGCAAAGAACTCCTGCTGTAGACCTGGGTAAAAGTTTTAAGATATATTTATAAGAGAAATGCATGTGTTTTTTCTTTTGTATTTTTTAACCTAAAAAATAAATGTTGAAGAATGAAGTCAGACTGTACTTATATATTTATTGTCAATAATAAAAAAAAGACAGCTGAACCCAGATCCATCAGTTTTGTCAGCTGGAGACATATTGGGAGAAGCTATCCCAGGATTAGATCAGTAGAAACTTGTGGGCTGTGGGCTGTCAATGGAAGATTGGCAAATTAAGAAAAGGAAATAGCAAATACCAAATCTCTTCAGTCTTCCTCATTTTCCCCTGGAGCTGTTCTTGTTTCTCCCCTTTAGTCTTAAGCAGTTGCCTCTCCTTCCGCCCAGGAATACATTCTTCTATGGGATGCACATCCTGGATAGTCCCATGTGACCATATTTTTGTTCAAACTCCAATCCCCAAAGATCTGAGGATCCTAACAAGGTGGGAAAATTTAACTGATTCCTTCTTACAAGAAACAAAAGGCCTCCTGGGCATCCATTTTAGAACATACTCAGTGTGTCACCTGAACAAAACACAGTAGAGCAGTTTTATGACTTCAATCAAGCCTGTGGCAAAGAATGATGCAGAGGCAAACAATTCAAGATAAGCATCTGCTTATCCTATTTTTATGCTATTATTGGAAAGTACCCATGAAAATCTACTCAAGTGGCTATTTGTCACACATTCTGTTCAGAACAAAATTGTTCTGACTATCTAAGCATAATAATCTAACAATAATCTAGCTATTAAAAGAAAACCTGTTCTTCCCTAATGGAATCAAGACATGAGGATATTTCTAAAAATAGAATTAGGTACAGTGGGTATTTGGTATGGATAATCACCTAATTAACAGAAAGTGCTTTCATACTGAAGTTAATAAGGCTGAAAATTCAACTCATTAATTATTAGAGAAACTACATCTATAGGAAAGAATAAAAAAAAATCCTGTGAATGTTAATAGAAACCATCCTCTCTCAATTATGGTCTCCTAGCAATCATCATAGGCAAAGATCTTGTAGACTATGCAGGACATTTTTTTTTCCTCAAAGAGATTTCAGGATTGGACTTTATCCCATGCATTTTTATCAATCACTTTAAAGAAAACATGAAATCATAACTTAATAAAGTTTGCAGATGACACAACAATTATGAAAGTGGTAAATAATGAAGAGAACAGGTCACTAACACTGAGTGATCTGGATTGCTTGGTAAGCTGAATGCAAACAAGTGTTTTAATACTGGCAAATATAAAGTATGTAGGCCATCCTTAACGGATGGGGACTCCATCCTGGGAAGAGCGATTCTTAAAAAAGACTTGATAATTGTGGTGGATAATCAGCTGAACATAACATCCCAGTGTGAGGCTGTGGTCAGAAGGGTAATACAATCCTTGGACCTATAAACTCTTTATAACACTGATATGGTCCCTACTGGAATACATTGCTGGTATCCACAGTTCAAAAAGCATATTGGTAAATTGGAGCAGGTTTAAATGGCCATGAGAATGATCAAATGATTAGAAAAAATGTTTTATAATGAAAAACTCAAGGAACTCTATCTGTTTAGATTAACAAATGGAAGGTTAAGGGGTGACTAGATCACAGTCTAGGGGTATGTTTACACTATGGGATTATTCCGATTTTACATAAACCGGTTTTGTAAAACAGATTGTATAAAGTCGAGTGCATGTGGCCACACTAAGCACATTAATTCGGTGGTGTGCGTCCATGGTCCGAGGCTAGCGTCGATTTCTGAAGCATTGCACTGTGGGTAGCTATTCCGTAACTATCCTATAGTTCCCGCAGTCTCCCCCGCCCCTTGGAATTCTGGGTTGAGATCCCAGTGCCTGATGGGGCAAAAATCATTGTTGCGGGTGGTTCTGGGTAAATGTCGTCAGTCATTCCTTCCTCCGGGAAAGCAACAGCAGACAATTATATCGCGCCCTTTTTCCCTGGATTGCCCTGGCAGACACCATAGCACACAACCATGGAGCCTGTTCAGCTTTTTTTTACTGTCACTTTATGTGTACTGGATGCCGCTGACAGAGGCGATACTGCAAAGCTACACAGCAGCATTCATTTGCCTTTGCATGACAGCAGAGACGGTTATCAGTCATTCTGTACCATCTGCTGCGCCACTGTAAATTGATAATGAGATGACGGTTATCTGACATTCTGTACTGTCTGCTGCTGTCATGGGTGCCCCTGGCTGAAGGAATGGCTCCCCGAGTCAATCTTTCCTTTATGGTATCTAAAAATAGTGTCAGTCCTGCCTAGAATATGGGGCAAGTGTACTAGAGAACCAGTGTATCAGAGAACCAGAGAGCACAGCCGCTCCGTGTCAGATCCTGCAGAAATGATGAGCTGCATGCCATTCTAGGGGGTGTCCCTGCAACAACTCCACCCGTTGCTTCCCTCCTCCCCAAACCTTCCTGGGCTACCGTGGCAGTGTCCCCCCATTTGTGTCATGAAGTTATAAAGAATGCAGGAATAAGAAACACTGATTTGTAACTGAGGTAAAATGAGGGGGAGGCAGCCTCCAGCTGCTATGATAGTCCAGGCAGGACATTAAGCGGTGTGAGGGAGAGGAGCCCAGCATCCCGCTGCTATGATAGTCCAGGCAGTACAGAATATTTTCTTTACACATGAAAGGGAGGGTGCTGATGGAGCTCAGCCCCCAGTTGCTATGATGAGGATGGTTACCAGCCGTTCTGTACCATCTACTGGGATTGACTGGGAATCATTCCTATTTTTACTCAGGCGCCCCCGGCCGGCTTCACCTGTGGCCAGCCAGGAGCACTCATGGACTCATGACAAGGACGGCTATCAGTCCTTCTGCACTGTACTGTCTGCCAGCGGGGAGGGGTGAAGAGAGGATGCTACTGTTTACTGCTGCAGCACCATGTCTACCAGCAGCATGCAATATACATAGGGTGACATATAAAAGAGTCAAGAAACGATTTTTTCCCCTTTTCTGTCATGGGGGAAGGGGGTAAATTGACGAGATAGACCCTGAACCACCCCGGACAATGTGTTTGACCCTACAAGCATTGGAAGCTCAGCCAAGAATGCAAATGATTTTCGGAGACTGCGGGGACTGTGGGATAGCTGGAGTCCTCGGTACCCCCTCCCTCCCTCCATGAGCATCCATTTGATTCTTTGGCTTTCCGTTACGCATGTCACGCAGCATTGTGCTCTGGACTCTGTATCATAGCCTGGAGATTTTTTTAAAATGCTTTGGCATTTCATCTTCTGTAAAGGAGCTCTGATACAACAGATTTGTCTCCCCATACAGCGGTCAGATCCAGTATCTCCCGTACAGTCCATGCTGGAGCTCTTTTTGGATTTGGGACTGCATCGCCACCCGTGCTGATTAGAACTCCACGCTGGGCAAACAGGAAATGAAATTCAAGAGTTCGCGGGGCTTTTCCTGTCTACCTGGCCACTGCATCTGAGTTCAGATTGCTGTCCAGAGCGGTCACAGTGGAGCACTGTGGGATACCGCCCAGAGGCCAATACCGTCAATTTGTGGCCACACTAACCCTAATCCGATATGGTAATATCGATTTCAGCACTACTCCTCTCGTTGGGGAGGAATACAGAAACCGATTTAAAGAGCCCTTTATATCGATATAAAAGGCCTCGTTGTGTGGACAGGTACAGCGTTAAATCGGTTTAACGCTGCTAAAATCGGTTTAAACGTGTAGTGTAGACCAGGCCTAGAAGTACATACATGGGAACAGACAATTGATAATAGAGCGTTCTTAAAATATCTGACAAAGGTATAACAAGCTCTGATGTCTGAAAGATAAAGCTAGATAAATTCAGACTAGAAATAAGATGCATATATTTAACAGTGAGAGTATAATCATGGGAACAACTTCCCAAGGATTGTGGTGGATTCTCTATCACTAGAAAATTTAAAAATCACAATTGGATATTTTTTCTATAGAATATATACTAGTTGAAAGAGGTATTAATGCAGGGAAGTCCTAGGGCCTGTATTATTCAGGTCTGACTAGATGATCACAATGGTCCCTTGTGACTTTATAACCTATTAATTGATAAAACCTATCACATCCTACTTAAAAAAGAATCGCCATAAGTATAAAATTTATCTAAATGCATCCTTTGAAAATACAGCCAAAACTGCTCAGTGGCTACTGTTGCCTCAGAGAAAGGTTTTGTGCCATATAAAATGGCTCAGTACTGATTTTAGTCTTTATTCTTGTTGGGTAAAGAAACAGTTACTTTCTAGTAACCGTGAAAATAGCTTAAAATATAAGCACAATAAGATTCCTACCTTTCCAGGTCTGTCAGATAACAGAAGAGATGAAAATGATTTCCCTCCCTATATAAAACTCTGCTGTCTGGGCATCATATCTTCATATATTTGTTTTTAAACTTCTTTTAACCTTGAACAGTAGTGGAGAAACATATCTGAGAGGTTTGTTGCTAGCGTTGAAATTTTGTAGATGCAGACGTTTAGTTAGTTAGGTGGTGGTGGTGTTTTTAGAGAGAGAGACCCCTTGAATGAATCTGTTGATGAGGAAGAGGATTTGCTTAACATACCTTGAATGTCATCAGTAAACATAGAGACAAACAAACATAGTGACCAGCTGTGTAAAATAAATTAATTATCCTTGATACTTTATGTCTAGACAGATGCAGCTTTACTGTTTTATAGTTGCAAATACAATGATTACTGTTTAGAAGTTGTTTGTGACATTAAATTATTCTCTTTTCTTTTGGATTTTGACATTACCACTGATTTATATAGATAAGTAGATTTAAATAATAAAATCCCATCCTACCCTAGCACAATGAACCAGAAACAGCAACATAATGAGGAGAAAGACTGTTTAGAAGTTAGAAAATATATTTTTTTAAACTGTTACCTGTTGTAAACGAATTATATGATTTGCAAGCACATTTAATAAGCAAAGATAAAGGCTATTCCCAGTTTCAGGACAATATTAGCTTCTCTGATCTATACTGCAAATCTCTTGCCCAACTCATACTTCTATAATGCAGTCTCTACAGATCTCCATAGCCTTAGTCATGGATGAGGAAGATGCCTCTAGGGTACAAGGAGAAGATAGGATAAATTAAATACAGATTAGGGCCCCCCTACAAACTTCCTCCTACCATCGGACCTTGGAGTTTCTTTGTGGAACAATTTACACGATCCTTATGCATAACATCGTGTAAGACACACTGACAATGGTCAGGAATACTTTGTTAAAATTTACTCCATCCTTAACATCTGTTGAAACTTTTGTCCCCATACAACAGTGAGTTGAGGATGCCATACCAGCCTCTGCTTAACTTTTAGTCTTTTATCCAAACATTAACACTGTTCTTAAATGTGTTGGTTTTTTTTCTGATCGGTGTTTTAAAAGCAGCAGTAGCAGCATGTTGCCAAAATGATTACTCTGATCTTCAAAGGATTATCCAAATTATGAAGGTTTTTCAGCAAAAATACCTATTTATTATAACTATTTAGAACATAATCATTCTTCACATGTGGAAGCTGAAAGAGAGATTTTCTTTTACAGAAACAAATGGCATCTCAGCATCTAGTTACCATAATCAGTTCATCAAGATAATTTCATAAAGTTGCAACAGAGGCACTGCAAAAGAGATTTCCAAAGATTCCAGCTGATGTAAGGTTTTAGCTTTCTTTATACCAAAAAGGACAGCAGACAGTGCTATCTGTCTGCAAAAGCATTTTGTCAAAATGTGTTATGACACTGTCAATAACAGTAAAATTCAAGAGTTAGCCCTGTGAGTCTGTATCCACAAAGCCAACAAAAACATGCCACCGGACTCCTTGTTGTTTTTTAACAGTAAAATTGTCATCAATCAGCAAATACTAGGAATAAGCTATTCTGTGTTCAGGTGCCCAGCTGTTGATTGAAACAAAAACTTTACTGCTTTATTCATTTTACTTTTTATGATATTTTTGATTATGTAAAATTATGCAAATATATTATGGTCTCTAGAAAGCAATTCATACGAAAAGGAAGGCTTTTCTCTTTCCTTTTGTCAGCCAAGGGAAAATTTGCTGGGTGTGCTTTGCAGTAGGTACAGCATAAACATAGTATGTTTATGCTGCATCAGCAGAGATTAACCTAAATGAAAACACACCAGCTATAAATTTAACAAAGTGTTCATTTTCTAAAGTGACTGCTTTATGCATCTGCAAATGGAAAGAAATAGAGCATCTAGCTCTTAATTTTTTTCTGTACAAATCAAAAACTTTAGTGGTGGAAGGCTTTGTTTAGAGCCTTTGAGCCACTAGCTTTATTTTTAGGAACTAGAACACGATATATTATGCAAGAAAAAGTGAGGCTATTTAGAGCTGATATTGTGTATTTTGAGTACAAATCACCTATTAAGTTTTGAAACATGCATATTCTTTTTAGGAAGGTGGTGATGTAAATGACTACATTGCACTTTGTTGTGTTTCTATATTAATGATCTGTTTATGCAAAATATTTTAAAATGCCAGCAGTGTTAGAAAAATCCATTTCAATAGTGTGCTTATTTAGGGCTTGATCCTGCTTCCATTCAAGTCAATAAAAAAACCGGCTATTGTCTAGAATAGAACAGGATCAAGCCTTTGGGCTCTGATGCTGCTTGCATGGAAGTTGACCACAAAAATTCTGTTGAATTTAGGATTAGGAACAGACTCATAGACTCATAGACTCTAGGACTGGAAGGGACCTCGAGAGGTCATCGAGTCCAGTCCCCTGCCCTCATGGCAGGACCAAATACTGTCTAGACCATCCCTGATAGACATTTATCTAACCTACTCTTAAATATCTCCAGAGATGGAGATTCCACAACTTCCCTAGGCAATCTATTCCAGTGTTTAACTACCCTGACAGTTAGGAACTTTTTCCTAATGTCCAACCTAAATCTCCCTTGCTGCAGTTTAAGCCCATTGCTTCTTGTTCTATCATTGGAGGCTAAGGTGAACAAGTTTTCTCCCTCCTCCTGATGACACCCTTTTAGATACCTGAAAACTGCTATCATGTCCCCTCTCAGTCTTCTCTTTTCCAAACTAAACAAACCCAATTCCTTCAGCCTTCCTTCATAGGTCATGTTCTCAAGACCTTTAATCATTCTTGTTGCTCTTCTCTGGACCCTCTCCAATTTCTCCACATCTTTCTTGAAATGCGGTGCCCAGAACTGGACACAATACTCCAGTTGAGGCCTAACCAGCGCAGAGTAAAGCGGAAGAATGACTTCTCGTGTCTTGTTTACAACACACCTGTTAATGCATCCCAGAATCACGTTTGCTTTTTTTCCAACAGTATCACACTGTTGACTCATATTAAGCTTGTGGTCCACTATGACCCCTAGATCTCTTTCTGCCATACTCCTTCCTAGACAGTCTCTTCCCATTCTGTATGTGTGAAACTGATTGTTCCTTCCTAAGTGGAGCACTTTGCATTTATCTTTATTGAACTTCATCCTGTTTACCTCAGACCATTTCTCCAACTTGTCCAGATCATTTTGAATTTTGACCCTGTCCTCCAAAGCAGTTGCAATCCCTCCCAGTTTGGTATCGTCCGCAAATTTAATAAGTGTACTTTCTATGCCAACATCTAAATCGTTGATGAAGATATTGAACAGAACCGGTCCCAAAACAGAACCCTGCGGAACCCCACTTGTTATACCTTTCCAGCAGGATTGGGAGCCATTAACAACTACTCTCTGAGTATGGTTATCCAGCCAGTTATGCACCCACCTTATAGTAGCCCCATCTAAATTGTACTTTCCTAGCTTATCTATAAGAATATCATGCGAGACCGTATCAAATGCCTTACTAAAGTCTAGGTATATCACATCCACCGCTTCTCCCTTATCCACAAGGCTTGTTATCCTATCAAAGAATGCTATCAGATTAGTTTGACACGATTTGTTCTTTACAAATCCGTGCTGGCTATTCCCTATCACCTTACCACCTTCCAAGTGTTTGCAGATGATTTCTTTGATTACCTGCTCCATTATCTTCCCTGGCACAGAAGTTAAACTAACTGGTCTGTAGTTTCCTGGGTTGTTTTTATTTCCCTTTTTATAGATGGGCACTATATTTGCCCCCTTCCAGTCTCCTGGAATCTCCCTCGTCTCCCATGATTTCCCAAAGATAATAGCTAGAGGCTCAGATACCTCTTCCATTAACTCCTTGAGTATTCTAGGATGCATTTCATCAGGCCCTGGTGACTTGCAGGCATCTAACTTTTCTAAGTGATTTTTTACTTGCTCTTTCCTTATTTTCTCTTCTAAACCTACCCTCTTCCCGTAAGCATTCACTATACTAGACATTCCTTCAGACTTCTCAGTGAAGACCGAAACAAAGAAGTCATTAAGCATCTCTGCCATTTCCAAGTCTCCCGTTACTGTTACCCCCTCCACATTGAGCAGTGGGCCTACCCTGTCCTTAGTCTTCCTCTTGCTTCTAATGTATTGATAAAATGTCTTCTTGTTTCCCTTTATTCCCATAGCTAGTTTGAGTTCATTTTGTTTCTTTGCCTTTCTAATCTTGCCTCTGCATTCCTGTGTTATTTGCCTATATTCATCCTTCATGATCTGACCTAGTTTCCATTTTTTATATGACGCCTTTTTATTTTGTAGGTCACGCAAGATCTCAAGGGTAAGCCAAGGTGGTCTTTTGCCACATTTTCTATCTTTCCTAACCATCGGAATAACTTGCTTTTGGGCCCTTAATAGCGTCCCTTTGAAAAACTGCCAACTTTCCTCAGTTGTTTTTCCCCTCAGTCTTAATTCCCATGGGACCTTGCCTATCAGCTCTCTGAGCTTACCAAAATCCGCCTTCCTGAAATCCATTGTCTCTATTCTGCTGTACTCCCTTCTACCCTTCCTTAGAATTGCAAATTCTATGATTTCATGATCACTTTCACCCAAGCTTCCTTCTACTTTCAAATTCTCAACAAGTTCCTCCCTATTTGTTAAAATCAAGTCTAGAACAGCTTCCCCCCAAGTAGCTTTTTCAACTTTCTGAAATAAGAAGTTGTCTGCAATGCAGACAGCCTCTACAGTAACTACGAAATCTACCTGCTTCAAAGCTACCGCTCCCAAATAAGCAGGTATCATAGAAAGACACACAACTCCACAGAAATGGTTATTTTGAAGCCAATAAATATGCCATCTGATTAATTTATCATAATGAGGCTTCAAAGCACCAAATATAGAATGCAAAACCCTGTTGTCTTTTATGAAAATTAACTCAAAATTTAGATACCCTATTATTTATATAGCACTTGAAATATGTGGTATGTTGAATGTACAAACCCCAAAATGTGTGTAATCTAGCATATTTTACCAATAAGAACAATTAAAAATTCTGTGCATTAAATGGCTTGATAACTACTTTCACAGTCACATTTTCTGCTTTTACTTGGTAATTATTTTAGCTGGGAATCTTGATGGTGATGGAGGTGCTAACACAGTCAAGACGATACATTTGCATCCTTCTGATTGTACCTTTGTTTAAGAGATAGAAATCTTTGCCTAGTTGAAGTCAGTGGGAGTTTTTTCATTGACATCAGTGGAGTCAGGATTTAATGTATCATGGTTAAAATTTGTGTGTGCTACACACTAACCTTTCCCGTCACCTTTTACAACAAGATGATAATAGGTCACATAGAATAGCACTATTTCATAGCTTTCTCAAAATGGCCCCTGTTTACAACAGGATTTCTTCTCCTCATCCTTAATTATCCATAATGATGGTAAATCTTATAAATAACTTAGTTGCATTCATATGAAGGAAAAGTATTAGGCCCCGGGTCTCCACCTCACTTTCTCCCTGGACACCCCCTTGTACTCACACAGAGCCCCACTGAAGGGGGCACACATGTGTGGTGAGTTACAGGATCAGGGCCTTAAGGAGCTGATACAGCTTCCATTGAAAAAGCCAACATCTCTTTTCCCAGTCTGCATTTGACTTTCAGTCCACTCTAGTCTTTAGATAACACTAATAAAGAGGTAAATAGTAGTATAATCCCCCCCCCTCTTCTTTTTCCTGGAAGGAGAGGGATTGGTTTTCTGTGGATGTTTAGCAGAGATTCATATTAAAAAAAATCATAGGTTTAGCAGTATTTTTTAAGTCAAAATAAGATCAGAAATAGTTTTAGGCTTACAATTTCTGTGTGTCTCAGGTGGTGCTGAAATTATATAATTGATAAAACAATAGTCTGCTTCATACCAGACAGAGGTATACTCATCCTGGGTTGCATAAAGATCTTTACACTTATACATCTAATGATAAGGCAGGTGGCACTCCTTTCACCAAAAGTTGTTCAGATGTCAATTCTCTCTTTCTGATGTGGGCAGTTAGTGTGGGTGAACAGGAATATATTTATTCATTCTTGCTTTTATCCCACCTGGGACTGTCCATCTAGGTTTGTTTGAAGTGGAACCAGAAACTTTCTAATATGTATGTTTAGCATCTTCAAACCATTTCACTTACCAATCATGAAAGTACACGTCTACTTTCAGATGCACACACAGCTTTCATTGACTTCAGTGGGAGCCACACAGACACATCTTGGGACAGACTCTAACCCTAAGATTCACCAAAGAAACATGGCAATATTTGTCAGTAGAGAACTTAAGATTCATCTTCATATATGAGTATGTGTATAATTTTCAGAATAAGTGTTCACTGGGCATAGTCAGTTTATTTTCAGCTGATTGTTCTTTATGAAGGAGAAAGTGTCTTGTTACAAGGTGCATTCACTTCCAAAAATTCATCTTTCAAGGGATCCCTTTATGTCTGCTCAGGAAGACATGAACAGCAGTGATAAATCCAGATGGCTGGTTCTTATAGACAAGGATCTAAATTACAAATAAAGTTTTTATTTTCAAAACGGATTGAAAATGTTTGCTGTTGAGATTTGTATATTCCAATATCATGCGTACTTATTCTTAAAATAGATATTGTTTGTGGAGGTGCTGAGTACCACTGTGGTGATATAATATTAATTTAGAACTTGCAACTAGAAAAATAAAATTTGGAGAACTTTATTTAGTTTACTAACAAGAAGTATAAAATCTAATTTGTTATAATAATTCCAGCTTTCTGAAATTCCTGCCAAATAATAGTGAATTAATAGAGTGAGGCCACCATTAGATATTATTTTCTGGTAGTACTAAAATAATAGAAAAATGTAGCAGTTGATAAGATAATAAGTATTTATTTGCCCTCAAAGTCATTTTAAAAAAAGTTGCTGTTTAATGAAGTCAGCATCTTACTATGGATTTATCACTTATGATTTTGCTATTTTCCTTCCCCCACAAAAACAACAAAGCAGTAAATGAAATTACTACAGTGCGTAAACTATATTAAGGGAAGTATCTGATGCCTTATTGACAATTTACAAGGTGTTTTGAACATATGGATTTTTAAATTAGTTTAAGTTATCAGGCAGAGAGATGATGCAAATGCTCTGTAATTTAGTCTTGGGGGAACTAATTTCAAATGAAATGTTGGATTGAAAACAGTGAAATAATTGTTTCAGAGGATATTTCTTCAGGTATGCCCCAGATTAAATTATGATACAGCTTTTCATACTATTGACACTTCTAGTGATTTTTTAAAAAAAATGTATTGTAAATTTCAGATGTGCCAGGTGATGCTTAGGTACACTGCATCTAATTTGGCATCTTAGAGCAGTACAGCAGCCGAAAATGTTCTGCATATTTTTGTGACTATGGATACCAAAAAGTCTCTTAGACTTATGTGTTCTATATAACTGTACAAGATCTTTTGAGACCCATAGATTTCAGTGGTATCTGGAGACCTCGGTACAATTGGAGGAGACATTCAGTACCTTCAAGATACTTTAAACAGCTTGGAATACTGGTAACTGTATGAACTTTTAAGGATAATCACCTTGAAATCTGTATCTGAAAAGTGCCGATTTGTGCACCCAGAAGAGAAACCAGTTGCTAGTAAGGTCAAGGAAGCAGATGGAAAAGTATCAAGGGAATGGAGGCAAAGGTCTTGTTCTAGTGGACTTACACCCACAGAGAATATGTCCCATGGTGTTTTATTATTATTATTATTTAAAGTATTTTTACATCACTGTTGTGTGTGGTTCTTTACAGATATATAAGAAGACGGGTCCTTGCCATGAAGAGTTTGGAGTCTACACAGACTAATATAGACAAATGAGGGGAAAGGGGATATAACTAAGAATCAGCAGCTAAGCATTTAACAATGGCTCATGTCCTCATAGTTCCAAGAGTTTTTAATAAAATGGATATGTATTGTGGAGATTTGCTATAATGTGGGGTAAATTAAAGGGTTGTGAGGGAGAGATAAGAGAGCAGGGGGACTGGACATTGCAATACTTCTAATTTATATACATATGAAGTGGATTAGTCAGAGGGGTTTGAAGAAGAGACAAAGATTCATTGACACATTGGAGGAGGGAGGCTGCTCCAGATGTAGGAAACCACAAGAATACACTATGGAGGCTTGAGCAGGAAATGAGACTAAGCATAGATTAATCTGACAGAGCATAATATGTGGGGTAGTAAAAGACAAGTACTGAGATGCAGGCAGAAGCCATTTTAACAGCAAGAACGCAGAGGAAAGGACATATTTTGGAGATGATGTACATGGAGAAGTGACAGGATTTGGTGAGAATAAAGATTTTGAGATTGAAGAGAATCCCATGGTTGCAATCTTGAGAAGCCTAGAAAATGGGAGTATTGTCATTTGTAACTACAGAAGAGAAGAGACATGACAGGCTAATTTTAGACCTACTTTAGTTTGAGGAACTAAAGAGTATCCCTAAGGAGCTATTGGAGACATTGGCAGTTATAAAAACTTCAGCACAGTGGGAGAATTTTTGGTAAACACTTATTTTGTGTCATTAGTATTAAAGTGGTAACTGAACGTATAGGTGTGGATGAGCTCATCCAAGGAAGAAAAGGAGGGGGCTAAGGACAAATTCAAAGGCTATTTGAAGAGGAAATGGTAGTAAAGGGATAGAAGGAAAGGGCAGAAACAGATGAGAAAGAATTGCCATCATTTCTTCATTTTAAAGCAATTTCTAAGCTCCTGAGTATAGATGGAAAAGCAGGGTTTGAACAGAGAATTAAAAAGAGAGACGAGTTGGTGGATATTGGAGACCTGAGAGTGGAAAAGGAGGAGTAGGTTAGCTTAACAAGGAGCCAGGCAGGAAGGACCACATGACTGAAGAAAGTGTTTATAGTGAAGGAAGCCTGCATTGTATCAGGATCCCTCCAGAGGCATTTAACCTAATGAGAGTGAGAGGGGGTTGAGATAGTTAAGGCAAGAGGGGAGCCAAGGCTGGGGATTAATAGGACTAGGACAGACAAAGTAGTTGGAAAAGAAACTGAAATGCTTCAGAGTAAGGGAAAAGAGGTAAAATCTCATGGAATCTATGAGAGACAGGTGAGACAACAGTGTAAGCAGAAAAGTCAGAGAGGTTAATGAGTGACATACTACAGGAGGAGTAGATAGGGCAACAAGCAAGAGAATGCGAGATGTGGAAAGAGATGAACTAAAATCTAATCCCATCCACAAGCAGGAATTACTGGAAAATATAGTGACATGATTCATATGCTAGATTAAATGTTCTCCTGAATAAACAGGGAGTGTCCAGAGGGTAATAAGGGGATGGAGGTCTACACAGGGTATCTGCACTAGAGCTGAGAGTGTAATTCCTGCTCTCTGATCAAACTGGAATGATAAAAAATAGCAGCTGCACAGGTGGCAGGACAGGGTAGTTGCCCCAAGTACAGTCCCATCTGAAATCCTTGGTAAGTACTTGGGGCAGATAGCCTGTGGCTTCACTGCTATTTTTAGTGCACCACCTCAATCAGAACTAGCGTAGATACCTTTATCCTTCCCAGCTCTAGTGTGGGCGGACCCTAAGTAATAGATCCATCAGCTATGGCTCTGCTTCTGCCACAGAATCATATGCTCCCTCCCCCAAATCTCCCTGTGCACTCTCTCATGTGGAGTCCTGCAGAGCACAATTCTGTCATGCAGGTGTGCAGGATACTTCCTGTATCCTGACTCTTCCCTTTAGTCCTGCAAAGTGGAATAGCACTAGTTTTATTGGCTTTCAGATCCAGTTTGCTGAGGGTGAAGATGGCCAGGATTTGCCACTTAGTGAATAATGCTGGAGTTGTTTCTTCCCATAAGCGTGGAGACAGTCTCATTTGGTCCCCTGAAAATTTGTTAATAAATACAATCTTGTGGAAATCATCATTGCTCCTCATGATCCCTGGCATGTCAAAGTTACTCATTATAAAATTACTGCTAATAGAAGTTCTCGAACAGAGCTCAGTAGTTTATATACAATGCTGTGTTTTCTTGTGTGCTGCATATGTATTTAAAATACTTCTAGTTTGCATTTGCTAGAACCTAGCAGCTAGGTTAAATAGCAGTACAAAAAAGGTGAAACAAATTCACTGATACTTGGACATATTTGTGATTTCTACCTTTCTTAAGAGAAGCAAGTTTAGACTCTTTAAAATGAACTGGTCTATATGGAGTCCACTATAAGAGTATATTTTATTAGTGTTCATAATGAGAAAATGTTAAACCCCTGTAAAATGCAATGCAGTATTATTTGTAAATATGATTAATACAATAAGGAGTTGAATTTCTTGGAAAAGCATTCTTCTTTTTCAGCCTTTGATGGTCACTTGAAAATCTTTGGGATTTTTTTGGATTTGTGGGAACAAAATATTTTCATGGCAGACACAATACTTAAAGCTATAAAATTGCTTTCCAGACACCCTGATGTATTTTTAATCTAGATTTTAATCAGTATAAATCCAGAATCATTTAGACTCATCTAAGCACTAGACAGTTTTAACCATTCAAATGAACATTATTTTTGTCCTGCTTAACTCATAACAGAAATCCTCTACTAGCTACACGCCCTATTTTCTCAGTCAACATCTTGGACTTTAGAACTCTAGCACAACGTCCAGTAGGATCTTGGGATTACCACACTGACATTGGCTACCATATTAACTACAAGAAGACTTCTGAAACACATTGCCAATGTTTCCCCTGGAGTCCCTACATGGCTACAAAACAGGAAGAGACCTTTGTGTTATAGTGTTTGCTGGTCCAGCAAGCAAAGAAAATCAATTCTGAATTAATGAACCACTTTTTTTTCCTGCCAGTTGGTTGTTTTTTGTAAGATTAACTTATAAAAAATCCTGCTATAATATTCAGACTTTTATGGTCAACACTTGAAGGTGGTAACCTTCCCCCAGTCCTCTCCCTGCTTTATAGAATGCATGGCATTTCTCAAACTGTTTCCCCTCCTCAAACACTGCACATAACTCCTATTGGGGAAAGTATTTGATTGCCCTCACCCCTACACTCACCCTATGTTTTTTTTTAAAATGTCTTGATGCTCATACTCTCTGCAATTCACATTCTCAAGAGCACTTTTACTCTTCAGAGCACCCTGCAAATACTACATTAATCCCAATGTCATATAAACTGTGTAGATTAGCATCAACATGTTTGTGTTACAGATGAGGAACTGAGGCACAGAAAGTTTGAGTGTCTTGCCCAAAGCCAAGCAGTGAGACAATAGCAGTTAAGATTAGGTCTTTAAGCTTCCTGGCTACCAATCCCATGCTCAATCCACTAGATCAGTGGTTCCCAAACTTGTTCCACTGCTTGTGCAGGGAAAGTCCATAGTGGGCCGGGCTGGTTTGTGTACCTGCCGCTTCCGCAGGTTCGTCCGATCGTGGCTCCCATGGTTTGCTGCTCCAGGCCAACGGGAGTTGCTGGAAGAGGCGGCCAGTATGTCCCTTGGCCCACGCCGCTTCCAGCAGCCCCCATTGGCCTGGAGCGGCGAACCGCAGCCACGGGAAACTGTGATTAGTTGAACCTGTGGACGCGGCAGGTAAACAAACTGGCCCAGCCCACCAGGGGCTTTCCCTGCACAAAGTAGCAGAACAAATTTGGGAACCACTGATCTGTACAGTACATGTAGAGATTGTATATGAATATGTGTGCAATTTTATATGTATATATGTGCCCTGTGTTGAATGGAATGTCAGTCCTAGTCAAGTGTTTATCAGTCTGAAATTATTTTCTCTGCTCTTGGTGGGTTTGAAAAGAGGATCATCTGATTATTTGTAGTGTGACAAAAGATCAGGGACGGGTTGTACTGTTCCCACATATAATAAATAAACCAGACTACCACTGACAGCTAATGGAGATTGCCCTGAAAGTTCCTTTAGAGATGAAGATTGTGAGTTCTGTCCCATGAATTCACATGTACCATATGAGTTAACTGAAAACCTTGGTCTACTGTGTTACCACAGATTATTAGAGCTCTCAAGCTATGCTAACCAAGGAGTGACGGAGGGACAATATTTGCAAACAGGTTTAGATCCTTTTTTGGTAAAATATAGTATAACTACTGGGCCATTTGGCTTGCTCAAGATTCTTACTGTGCTTTGAATTTAGGTGTTTAAAAATGCTGTAATAAATTACTGAATACACAAAGTGAAGAGAACTCCTGGGAGATCCTTCTGGTGGAAATAAAGAGGAATATCTCTGTTTATTAATTTAAGCATCTGTTTCATTGCAGAACTGAATTTGTGATTTGATTTTTCCTGCAGATATTAATCACACTTAATACTGCATAAAAAGAAATTTAAGATTTATAATGCTATTTCAACTCAAGTCACTTGTTTTTGTTCCTGTGCTACACATCATCTTCCAATACTGGGTTTAAAAAATTGGCCATTTTGCTGTCACAAACTGATAAAACATTATCTTACAAACATAATTTGTTTGTTTCAAATACACTCATTCCATCAATGAGGCCATATTATGTGTGGGTTTGTCTCTGTGTGAGGTTGCAAATGAAGAATGATGTGGGGGGAAAGCCCTTTAGTTATATCCTTTCAAACCAAAATAAAGCTGTTTGATGAATGGCAATAAGATATCACACAACTGCCAGTGTTACTAATTAATAGGCTTTAAAGGTTTTGATATATTCAGTAATATGACTTATATTTGTGGCTAAAAATGAGTAGTAATGATCTCTGTACTGTTGCAATACAGATTGCACATTGTCAAAAACTGTCATAAATGAAAAGTCTCATTTGTACAAAATCTGTAATGACAAATAAGTTAATTAATTATCTCAATTAAGTAATTATCTTCATATTTGTTTACACAAGTCAGGTTGCAAATCTCAATGTGGCTAAGTGACAACAATACTTAATAACTCTGAGATAGTACTCCATAGAAAGTCTTATTTTGTGGTTACTAGATATTAGTCAAACTCAGGGCTAACTCTGCTCCCATTGAAGAAATTTTCCTTCATTTCAATGAGAACAGGATTAACCCTCATTTCTTGGTTAATGATCACGCTGTTTCAAAATTAATTAATGGCTTCTGGTTTGCAACCTCACCTATAAAGGCGGACCTAGAGGGTTGCATTTCTTTACGTCAGTTTTTTCTACAAATTCCGTATGGTAGTAGCAGAAAAACAAAAACAAGAGAAGAGTAATGTATGGTCAGAAAATCTGCTTATTTTGAACTTTCTGGTAAGAAAATTTCATGTAGTTTTCTCAACATTTCTGAGACTTATATATTTTGAAACTACGTTGCAAAAACTTTGACAGCTACCCCAAATCCCAGCTTCATAATTTCTTCTTTCCAAGGTGAGAGCTGTTAGTTTTCATGTTTCACTGTAGCAATTTGAGATTCATATTCATATTGAAGAGAAGCCTAAATCAGTAGTTTAGATCAGAACTTCATATTGCTGGAATATGTCACACAATATTCTGACTCCAAACTTAGTGGTACAAATTAGGATCCAATTCCAAACTTTTCTAACTTTCTTTAGATTGGACCTGTTAGTGAGCGAGAGAGATTTAAGCTGTGAATCAGAACAAAAATCTGGGGATTGATATGATCTCATTCCTAATTTGTATGAATACACCTACATCACCAATATGTCTCTGATCTCACTTGAGGGAGTCCAGTTGGAAAATCTAATATATACAATGCACTGTACATTAAAATATAAGACAGTCTAAATTGAGAAGTATTCTAACAAATGGGTTCATTCTTCCTTTGATATGTGTATGTAATTATCACTGCAATGGGATTTTTAATGACTTGCAAAAGTTGCCCCAATGAGATCAATATCCTGGATATAGTGTAAGGTTCTTTTACAATGAAGGCAATATCATCATTATTAGAAGTAGTGGTAGTAATAACTATAGATTCAACAGTAGTGCACAAAATGTATATATGGTTCGCAGGTAGTGCCCAAGATATATAAGAGGTACATGGGCTCTGACCTAAATATATAAAAAAGACAAGGGCTGGGAGAAATGAGTAGAATATGGAAGTCAAATAGTTAGTTATGATTGCCTGACACCTTATTCCATATAGACTATTCCCAGCTGCATATCGATAGGGACCTAAGAACTATAGTTATCAGTATATCAGCTGGACCAACCTGAGACTCCAAAGGCCTTTATAATTGAACAAACTGTATTTTCAGAATTCCCAACACATGCACACACTGAGAATACCACTGTAAACTACTGTGTGTTCAAGTAGTCTCAAATAAATATTTACATGAAGCCATTTGGAGAGAAATACGCAGATCACAGCCAGGATAGCCAGGATAGAGAAGGGAGGACTTCAGAGGGAGTAAAAGTTCTCACTTTTTTCCCTGTTGATTTTAAATGATCAATGGGAGATTCATTAATTGATGTCTGAAAGACAGTGGCAGAGTCTGAAGAGAGGGTGGAAGGTCAGGGCATAACTGAGATCATTAGTATAGTTGAGGACATCCAAGAATAAGGTGTAGAAGGAGAAGAGGGCAGGCCAAAGAGAGGTGTCTGCAGGATGCTGATAGTATAGCAGAAGTGAAGTTATCAAGGAAGTCACTGACAGATTGGTCCTAGAAGTAGGAAACTAATCCAGCGCACAATCTTAAAAGCTCAGGTAGAGAGGGGATGAATTAAAAAATTGAAGTGGTTAAAAGTGTTGAAAGGTCAGAGTGGAGGATGGAAAACATGCCTGTGGATTTGCTCTGGATTTGCTTATTTTGGGGAAGTTCTATAGCCTGTATCATGCAGGAGGTCTAACTATATTATCACAATGGTCCCTGCTGGTTTTGGAATCTATGAATCTAGGAAGAGGTTAAATTGGGGACCTTAATTATAGCCTGATCTGCAAATCCCTCAGTGAGCTCAACCCAAGTTATCACAGAACAGACTTCCAAACATAAATGGTACATGGGAGGCACGCAGGGTTGCTGCTTGATTTGTACCGAGTGTGCTTACATGGACTAAGCATACTCAGTAACGTCTGCTGAAGCCACTACCCTCAGTCTGTGCCCCCCACTATCAGCAGGTATGGATCATCTCTGCATCCAAGAGTGGCCTGTGCCTATGCTTCTTCAAAACAGTATGAACACAGATTTTGTGGCTTTTGAGGCAAAAAAGAGATAGATCCACAAAAGGGATTGAGGTCTGGTTTATACTACACAGTTGGGTCGACGTAAGGTAGTTTATGTCGACCTAATTATGTTGGTGTACTCACTACAGTATTGTCCCATTGATGTAAGTACCCTCCTTATAACTGTTAGCCTGGGGATTAGAGCAGTTATACAGGTTGTGGGAGCCCACTGGGCTATGAAATGTTCCGGGGTGGGTTTCTATGTTTCTCCTGTTGAAGCTTTTCTACTGTGTATAAATGCTTAAATAGTCCCTGGAACAGGGACTCCCACATCCCAGGTTGTGTGCCCTAACCACTGGACTATAGAGTCATTCTCACACAGTTTCTCTGGCCCAATAAATGTAAGGAGAGTACTATTATGGCCACCTCCTTCTTCATAAGTAGTATCCAAATTCCCTCCCCCCCTACCAAAAAAAAAAGTTTTGGCCAAATTTGTCAAATTTGTGTCAGATAGGCAAATAGCTTTGGCCAACCCAGCTGCATTGTTCAGCCAATAAACTGTTTTGAGGATCTAAGTTTTGGACTTTGGCATTGAAAGTGGCAGTTAGGCACTTAAATCCCTTTGTGGATCTAACCCAACGTGTAAAATTCATTACTTTGCCTTGGCTTTCCCACAATAAAATAAACACACACACAAACGAAAATCCTAGCTTCCAAGTCAGCAGCAGGAGTTACACAACCAGAGATCAGCCTTGATTTAGAAGACTAATTGGATTTGTGTAATTATTAAATATCCTGAGATTCTATTAAGGTGAAAATGGGGTTGATAGGTAGAAGTAAATGATTAATATTATCTGCATACAATTTGAAAAGAAAAAAATGTTGACTGTGTTGTTCTTGACAATAGTAAGTATGTTTTACTTGGATCAAAAAGAATTCAGGCTGCCTACTATGCTCACTGTTAACAACACTGTTGCAGTAACTACTTCATCCTGAGCAAAAGCTATTGAGGATTGTGAGGCTTATAAATAAGCAGGTGCTTCTTCACCTAGGAGCATTAAATCTCACTCTGTTATATTTATCTCTACATCTTAGGCAAATGAGGGATAAATCTTCCTTTCCAAAGTTGTCAGGCATCTGCTTAGTCATCAGTTTGCAGATTTACCAGACATTATTAGTTATATGTGTCAGCATCTTCAGATGTTGTGTTAAGCAGTCAATTTATTGTGAGGTTTCCTGCCACCACCTTTAACTCATGCTACTATCAGCATGTTTGTTTCTTGCAAGCACTCATTGTTTTACAAGATCTGACTGTGTATGTTTATGTTTCTGTGCTTCAGCAGAGAGCTAATTTATTGTCTTTAACTGTGCTTCTGAGCAGATCAGCTGCTGGTCTTCCTTGTTCGTGACAAATAGATTTAGACTTGAAGTATGGGGAGGAAGGTATTGGAGGACACTTCATTATATATCTTTTTAAAACATCTGAGGGGAGGCAGTTGTACGCTAGCACTAGGTGGATAGGTGGCTCCTGAGTGGTTAAATGTTAAATAATCATAAAGTTTAACTCCTTCATGCTAGTTCCTTTACTTTTGCCTATTCTTTCCAATATAATATCTATACCTTTCTGTTTTAGCCTCTAACATCATGCTTATAAAGTATCTAAATGTCACTCTGATGTAGAATATGTCTCAAATATATCAGTTGAAACTATATTCTCCAGAGACCAAGAGGCAAAGAAAGGACTTTGGTATAAATAGTCTGAGGTTAAACGGCCTCAGGCCTTTGTTCTGATCCAGCAAACAGACAGGAACTTCTGTCCCAGGGAAGCCCTAGTTGTTCCTGGGAGGGGTTTGAAGGACTTTGAGGCTTACTGAGGCCTTATTGTGGATCTCTGGTAAGCTTATAGCATGCATATGGAAACTTATTATATTTAATATGTTTTCTCTGTAATGCTTTTACCATAAGAATAAATGTGATTGCATAGAAAGACATGTGTGGTAACTTATAACGGCTGGCACTCTAGAATCTAGAGTGAATGGCCTTGAGGGACCATGGAGTGGAAATGCAGGTGCAGTTGCCCTAAACTATGACATGGAAATTGTGCTACGTTATTATAAATCTTAGTAGCTATTATAGCTCTTACAATTATATGCATCCTTTATTTTGTCAAGTGAGTTCTCCTTAGATTTTCCTGTGAATTTCTTCCCACTGCTATCCTTAAAGACCCTGCATCATAGTAACCTTTCCAGCTGAGATGGGCTGCACCTGTTTTCCTGAAGAGACATCAACACCACTCTTTGTGTTGTCCAGAAGAGGATTTCTTGAGAAAGGCAGCTATTTACAGTAGAAATCAGCAAATAATTCCAAATGCATAATTAGAAAGGGTCTGAAATGTACTCATCCTAGAGGCAGCTTCTCTCCCCAAGGCATAATTCCATGTTGCAGCCCATCAGAAACACCAGAGACACACTGGTATAGAAAGTGGGGGAGGTGAGAGGGAGGAATCGGTAAGGACCTCAGTTGCAAGAGGCAGATCGAGGTGGAGTAAATTTAATTATAGCTTTGCTTCTATCAGAGCATTAGGTTCTGGGAGTAATTAAAGTCTGTGTTGTATATACAAGGGTGGGGCACTCTATTTTAGGTGCAGAATAAATAAAAATAAAATAATGATTAATTTATTAGCTGACTATTGCATCTCTTCTTTGTGAAATATTTGTGAGCTAATCAAAGCATCTCAGTTTCATCCCAGTGCTCACATGACCTGTACTGTGGCTGCAATTCTGACCAGACCTCACATGGCCACAGGAGGGACAGAGGGGAAACTCCTCGATCTTTTTCCTCTCCTGTATGCTCAAGTAAGGACAATCAGAATCTAGCCGTTTATGTGCAGCAAGTTAGGCACACAGCCTGAGCATACATAGGAATTCCATATTGAGGCCTAAATAAAATACTTAATTATGTTAAGATGAGTATTAAAGGACAAGAAAAATCCCTGCAAATGTATAACTTTTGTAGTCATATCTGTAAACATGTTCCTGCTGAGCGAAAGCAGAAATATGGGCACTGGCATGGATATCTTTTATCACAAATGTTAAAGGTTCAGGACATAGGCAAGTTATCAGTTTTCTTTTTAAAATGTAAGATGTGTTAAAAGACTTATAATAAGGTAATTGCTTAGAGCATCCAGTAAAAATCTGGTAAGAAAAAATAACCCCTTTGCTGCTCCCCCAGCATGCACCCTTTGAAAGCAAATATGTCTCAACAGCAATGAGACTGGTATGTGATCACAAAACAGTTGCTTTCAATACATGTATCAGCATAGTTATACCATGAAAGGTGACAGTAGGAATGGCTATATGGAGTTCCATATTTGTTTAGTCTTTCTTTCACTCTGTATCAGATTAGCTCAGTGGGGTGGGAAGGGGTTCTAACTGCTTGCATGGAAATTCAGTCTGGGAGAAGAAAATCAGTCTGTGCTCTAACTTGCACATCATCTGCAGTAGTGGAGGTTCTGCAGTTAGAATTTAGAGTACCGGTATGTCAACGCTGCAGTTGGGGAGTATGAGTGCAGCCCCTGTAAACGTACCCAGGCGACCTTTGATCTAGCTATGTTTCCAATCCTACAAACACTTATACACCTGCGTAAGAGTAAGAAGAGTTCAGTATTTTCGGGATCAAAGTCTTATTCCATAATTTTCTTGACGATACATGAGCACTGCCAGTATAAAAATAAACCCAGTTCAGTCTGTGAGACACTCCTTATTTGCTCTGTATTGCTAAACAGGAGTACACAGCTATTTAAAAACTCCAGCCATTCAGATACTACGATGATAGGCACATTATGAGAACCTGAATAAAATATACTATAAAGGTGTTGAGCAGCATCAAATCTCATTCACTTCAGGATTTGACAGCACTCAGCATTTACAAGATCAGTTAACTCAGCAGAGATGACTCAGACAACAGAAGGAGGAGTGGATGTGCTGTATAGGAAGGTGCCAGTTTTACATGGTTACTCATTTTTACCAGTACAGCAATTTAAATGGAGCGATGTTCATCCATAGGTACAGATTCTTCTAAAAATTTTTCTTTGACATAACATATCTATAGGCTTGGAAGGATTCAGTTTTTAATGGTAAACGTCAATTTTACCTTACATGCACACAAATCAACAAAAAATAATTCCATCGATAATAATCAAAATGTACAGTTAGGCAAATTAAGAAAATGCTGCTTGAGAACTTATTAGAGTCAAAATTCAGTGATTTAGACTTCTGAATAAGGCTTGTTACAAAGGGACTAGTAAATGAATAGTAAAAAGAGGTAGGGTTTGTTGATTTAAGGGTATTTATTTTGTATATTTTGACAGGTGAACTGACAATTTGTATATTAATGGTTTATAAACCTTAAACTTTTTGGATCTCAATATCCACACTCATTAAATAATTGTCTGATCCTCTCCCTATAATTTCCCATACCTGTGGATATTTAAATTAATTAAAAAATGCTTAAAAACAAACTTTGATATTATCCATTGAAATTATACACAGAGAGACAAACAAAATCAAATTCTGCCAATCTGACATATCTGCAATGGAATCTTGAGAATGGATCCATTTTAGATGTGGAATTGTCAGCACAAACACCTTTTTTCAGGGGCTGTGAGGAAGGAGAGGGGGTGGTCAGCCACCACTAGTATGATCTCTGTTAGAATCAGAAAGGTAGTTAAAACAGAAAATCCACAGTACAAGGAAATTATACAGGCTGCAGGGAAATTTTAGCTGCATTAAAGTAAGAGAATGTTTAATGTAGATCCATTCTTAAATAACCATGATAATTGAAATAATTAATTGTTGAGTTTGAGAGTTTCAGGTACAATACTCTAGACCGAATAGCATTGAAATGATAACATAGGAGTCCTTTGGTTATAAGATTCATTGCCAGTTTATTTTGGTCCGCAAATATGCTTTTCTATTTATTGTGGATTTTATTTATTATTTGAATGTGTACATAATTATTTACTCTGAATAACCCATTAAAACTGTTTTCTTCTGTTTTATATTAAAAAATAAATCTCTAATAGTTCCGAATTAGCATCATGGATTTGTACTTATGTGCTTGTAATATTTTACAGCTCACTTCATTTGCATGAGGTAACAAATATCATTAAAGGTGGGTTTTTTTGTTTTTTTTTTTGTTTGTTTTTTTTAAGAGAGACTAGTTTACATAACATTTCTAGTAAAACCGAGCAGGGACTGGAAAAAAAAAGATAGAAGGAGGAAGAGGAAAAACAGATATTTCTAGTCTGTGATAGCAAGGAAACTTACCATGAAACTCTAATGCCTAATTTATTTTTACCTTAATTTATATTTACTGGTAATATATTTTTGTTATTATTTGAACTGTTGCAGACATTTTCTGGCTTAACTCAGAATAATAGCTTTAATATTTTCAGATTTTATAGCATAATGTCAATCATATATCCCCAGTGCTTAAAGTATAAAATCATTAGCTGTGCTTAGCCATTTTCTAGTAGTTTATAACAATTTTTTTACACCTATAAGCCATTATTATTAATAGAACAATAAATATGCATGCAAACTAGCAGCCTCCAAGGATTTGGTGGTACATAGAACATTACTTTCTTGGAGCCATAGTTCATCTGTTTGCCTTTATATGAACTGTATGTGCATTTATCACATTATTTAAACATTTACACTAACTCGTTTTGTTTTTTGTGAAAATTAGGTAATTATTGAGTAACAGCTTATGGCTATTTTATATATGATTGAAACTACAACCGTAGCAAAGTCTGAAGTATAAGTTGTCCAAATATCTGTGGAAATGACCTTTCATAGATCCTCGGTGGTTGATTATACACCCCAAAAGAAATACATTCCTGCTTATTTGGCTGTGTAAGCAGGGGAATGGTTCCGCTCTTGTGGGGAACTCTCTTGGTTTCTGCACTACCCCAGTGGAATCAGATAGCGAAAGGATCTGAGTCCTCGCTCCGACTCCCGGGGCCGGCTTCAGGGTTTTTGCCATCCCAAGCGGTGGGGGGCGGGGGGAAGCTGTGATTGTGATCGGCGACAATTTGGCGGTAGCTCCACCGCGCTGCTTGCTTCTTCGGCGGCAGGTCCCTCCCTCCGAGTGGGACTGAGCTGCCAAATTGCCACCGAAGAGCCTGACGTGCCACCTCTTCCCCTTGGCCTCCTCAAGCACCTGCTTGCTGAGCTGGTGCCTGGAGCCTGCCCTGCCCTTTACTTAAATGCCTAAACTTGACCTTGAGGACTCCCCTTCTACTCTCCTTTGTGGCAGAGTCCTCATAGAATCATAGAATATCAGGGTTGGAAGGGATTTCAGGAGGTCATCTAGTCCAATCTCCTGCTCAAAGCAGGACCAATTTCCAACTAAATCATCCCAGCCAGGGCTTTGTCAGGCCTGACCTTAAAAAACTCTAAGAAGGAGATTCCACCACCTCTCTAGATAACCCATTCCAGTGCTTCACCACCCTCCTAGTGAAAACATTTTTCCTAATATCCAACCTAAAACCATAACCCTGACAAGGTTGGGCCTAGGATTCCTGGGACACTTAAGCCCCGTCTTGTGGTCACTTAGGACAGAGTGCCCCCACTGTTGGGTACTCTTTCCAGACCAGTCACTTCTCTGACCCACTGATCACTACTTTAAGTTCAAACCAAATACAATGTATTAAAGAGAAACCTTAAGAAAAATAAGGAAAATGATGGAAAAAGTTAAAGAAAACAAGACATCTTACCCCGAGGGCATGGGGACACCATAAGCAAGAGTCTCTGCAATTTAAGCAAAGTTCACAATTTATTCTTCACTCATCCCAGGTGTCCCTCTAAGGACTAGGCTGAGTTGTGGTGATACTGTGGGGAAGACACCTGCTGTGGCGGTGGCCACACATCCTCAGGTTCTAGGTGGCAGGGACACTTCTCCCCAGTACTGGCCCTCCTGTTGGGCTCACGTCTCTCACCTCCAGTCCAGCCTTCCAGGCTCTCTTCTCTAGCAACATCTCCTTGCATTGGGCCCTCTCTGTGCAGGGTCTCCACCTCTCTCTTCCCAGCCACTCATTGCTCTCAGCTCCAGTATTACTGATGGCACAGATGGTGTCTGTGATCCTGGCTCTGGCCCCACAGTTCTCTGCTGTAGCACAGCCCAGGCTCCCTGTCGGTGTGGCTGGTCTTTGCTACTCAAGCTCCCTGGCTACATGCTGCTCCGACTCCCAGTTCTTCCTCCTCTGGCTCAGCTCTGCTGCTCTGACTCCAGCCCAGTACTGCCTTCTGGGCCGTCCAATTGTGGCTGCTTCTGCTCTGCCTCCAGTTCAGCTGGGTCTGCTGCTGCTCTCCCCTTAGTTCTGCCCAGCTCTGGTTTAGGCAGTTCCAGCTCACACAGAGGATGGGCCCCTAGGTTCCTGACTCCCTCTTTGGCTGGCCTGTCCTGTTAATCAAGCTGACTTGGAACATTGGCCTCTCCTCATTGACCCTAGAGACTGTCAGTCTCAGGATCCTGATTTCTTTTTAGCCTTTTCCCTTTCTTTGGTATTGGAGAGGGCTAACCAAAAAACCCACTAAGTTTCAGTGAGGGGCCCACAGCCCCTTAGAGCTGGATATAATGATAAAGGAGTAAAGAAAAAAAAAAGCAATTGCTGGAAGAAAACCAGTCACCTCACTCATTGGGCTTGCCAATCTGCAAAATGTATTCAGGCAAATCTCTTTGTTAAGGTAAAGGGGAGTATTACCTGAGTAAGGAATGTTGTCTCAGACCTTTGGTTTAATAGCTAATAGAGTACACTACCAATTCATTAATAAAATAATAATTAATTAATAATACCTTGCATGGCTCTTCTCTGAAGCTGGGAAAGTATCTTTATCCCCATTTTGTAGTTAAGGAAAGTGATAGGTGAAGTGACTGCCCACAGATATGTATCAGGTGATTGGTCAAGCCATTAATAGAACCTCATGTCTTCTTTCTCCTATCCCCAACTCTAATCTCTAGGGGTAAAATCCTGGCCCCATTGCAGTTAATGGCAAAATTTCTATTCCTTTGATGGGGCCAAGATTTCACCTTGATGTTTAAATTTTGCTTAGGTCACAAGTGATACATAATTTGAAGTCCTGCATTTGCCCATATTGAACATTTAACCACATGAAACACATATGCCAGACCATTTGACAGAACATACAGTTCCTGCTCAAGAGGTCAAATGACTGGAATAGCAGTGGCATTTCTAATCAGGCCTCATGGGAGACTTGCATATTGCTTACCGACCTGGCTCATCATAGAGTTAAGAGCTTTTAACCCTTCATGCATTCCTATTGATGAGGATACTATTTGTACACGTGAGGAATACCTTTAATTTATCCCAAAGTGGAGCTAAAGAAAATTCCAAGGTTAATATTTGTTTGCTTTCTCTAGCATTTGTAATAATCATTCCAAGTATATTTGTTTTTTTAATGTTTACAGTTTGTTATAACATTTAGGGTCAGATTTTCCCATGGTTACACATATTAAGTAATACCTTGTTCCTTGACTTCGGTGTGACTCCTCCCACACATAGGTATTTTTCAGAATAGCAGAATCTAGTCTTTAATATTCAATATATTAGATTAAGTCCTAGTTTTGAATCCTGTTAAATGATTGTATTTCAGCTTCTTTATACAACAGGCAACTGATAAAACAATTCCTTGCTACCACAACAAGATAAAAAGCTAGTATAAAACAATCTAACATCCTAATGGCTAACTATAAACATTATAATATAATATAATATAATATAATATAATAATTATAATTAATTAATGCCTCTTTGGGTGAATATGTGACAACGCTACCTTAGCAAGAATATTTCATTTTTTACTTTATATTTTCTATGTATAGTACTAGGGGAAATGATTCATGGCTAACATATCTCAAAAGTATATTAACATTCATCCTTGGGGTATTACAGGTGTTGCAGCCTGTCCCATTTGTTACAGCTTTTTATATTTATCTCCGGAGTGTCTTCCTTCAAAAAGGAGATCTGCTGAATTTCTGCATCACATTCAGCATCAATCACTTTGATTAGGGTCTCTCTCCACAAACCTAGCAGCTTTTCTTCTATGGCAGCTCCATATTTTTGCTACAGATGTTACATTTGTAGGCAGAATGTGACTGTGTGCTGCTCATTGTTTGTGTCCCTGTCAAAAAGGCATTAGATTATTCCTTTATACTTTGATTTGTCTTGAAATCATATGGCTTTCAATATTTTGTACAGCTAGTCCAGAATTACCTTCAGTGACATAAATGAAACTGCATCTGTGTATCTTTTGACAATTTGAAGATTAGAAAGTATGCATTCTCAATATTCATGCCAAGAAAATTATTTGAAGATCAGGAGGCAGTCAAAGACAGATTTTGCTGATGAAAAGGTTACTCCAGAGAAATATTTAATGTGGACCCAATGATGGAAGACCTAACATTAATTGGTAGCCAGTTTGTTAGTGGCTATTAAGTTAAATTATACTCTGTTGCATTTATGATTTTCAGAATTTATCTTGGGAAATACATTCTTTTTTCCAGTTAATATTCTGTCATGTTGCGATAGTACATTGAAAGTAATGCAAGAATATACCCAGAAGGAGGTATGTATCTGTTCACAGAAATGATAAATGCTTCCTTGAAGGACACCTTTATGATCAGTAATTGAGCATACATGGTTTTATTAATGGAACATAGAATTCAAATATTTGAGAAAAACAGAGAGATACAGTATTTAAAACAACAGGGATTGAACATTTGCCTTCAAATTGACTTGTCTGATTGTTAACTGGTAATTGCAGAAGTTTACTAGTCATGAAAGCATTTGTGTTAATCCACTAACTAGTCATTAGTCCACTAGTTATCCACCATCAGTCATTTCCACATGGCTGCTAAACTCAATATCTCATTGATCACCAGATATGGCAATCAAGGGCCAGATTTTCAAAGAAGCACTTGCACATGCAGAGTGGAACCCGTGAATGTGGACCTTTCTACATATTCAGATGTTTATTTTCATAAGTCTTGTCTGAGTCCACACGAACAGTTTGACAATGAAACCTGACAAAAGCATATCCAAATTCTGAGTACACACAGATTAAAGTACTCAGTATACTGTTTTTAAAAGTGTGTTTAATGTGCCATAGTGGGTTACTTCTTGTTGTCTCTGTGCATTTATGATCTCCACTTCTTCCCTAGCCTCAGCAGTACAAATAACCAAGGGATTTGATTCCCTGCTCCTATAGACATACTTGTGCTACTTCTCATCAAGCTAGAATACTAAAAATAGTAGTGGTAGCTTGGACAGCAAGGAGCAGCAACTTGGATTAGCTTCTTGAGTTTGTGCTCATGGGGTCCAGGCAGGTTTGTACTCAGGATGGATAGCTCATGCTATTTTTAGCATGCTAACTCAGTCAGAGCTAGCACAAGTATATCTACAAGAGGTGGGAATGAAAAGTGTAGACAATGCCAAAGTGACACTCCTGGCTTTGCCCAGGAACTCATTTGTCTACCTAAGGTCCCAGAATGCCTGAAAACAGCTGAGACATCACTGCACAAAAATTTACCTTCTCACAACTCTGGTTTCCTGCTTCCTTTCTCTCATCAGTTTCAGTGGGAATAGATACACATTGCTGCTTGTTTGCAAGTAACTGACATACACTCTTCCCAAAACATTCCCCTTAACCACCAAGATGTCTGTGTGGTGGAGTGGGGCTGGTTGGGAGAGAGGTGCCCATGTGCAGTTATCTGGTGCAAGCAATATAGTAACATACAATAGCTGCTCTCCTCTCTACACTGCTGTCCATGATCTGTGCAGGGGAGCAAGAGAAGTGCATTAGAGTATTGGTTTCTGTCAACAGATCTTGAGATATTGGCTGTGAAAAAATCAATCTGAAATTCCAGTATGGGGGTAACAAAACATGGTTTTAAAGTAAGTGTCTAATCCAACAAAGCTAGAAATCTGGGAGTCCTCTCTTACAAATTATCATATTTTTCTTGCCCTAGTTCTTTTACGGTGCAAGATACTGCACCATAAAACTATAATAGCCTTATATTATATTGTGACCTAGGGTCAACTGCAGAATCTGCTTTAAGAAATATATTTTCTAAACTTCTCAAGGATGCATAGGGCTTGATTTATATGTGCCTTTGTTACAGAGCAGTAGAAAATAAATATTATATTAGTCTCTCTGGTTAGTTGTGTTTTTGGCACTGTTTTATGGCTGTATATGGCTATTAGCTAGTCAACCCCTGAATTATAAAATGTACGGTTCATAAGATACTATGCAAAATATGAAGAAAACTTGAGAAAGTGAAAGTTCTTAAGCTGGGAAAACATATTAAGAGTTTGGAATATGGACATAATTAAACCAGCCTGGTTTAAAAAGGACCTCCAACAGTTAGTCAAGGTTGGTGGAATTCCTGAGAAGGTACAAAAATACTGTGTGCAGTTATCTTAACAAGAACAATAGAACTTGTCAGAAAGTGGGGTTTTGCATGGAAAATTATTAAAACTCTTTGCTAAACAGCCAAAAACTAATATATATGTATATTCAATTTTGTTTCTAAAAGTTTAAAAATTTCAGATAAAATATACTCAAAATTAGAAAGTTTATTTTTCAATTGTCTGACAAAAAATCATTTTTTCAATGAAAATGGATACTTTCCACCAAAATTTTTGTCTAGTTAAAATTCTAATTTTTCATTGTAAATGAGCTTTGGAAGAAATTTTTCCACTAGTCCTAAAAGAAAGTCACGGGACTGTTGGTGTAACAATGGAAAAAGCAAATATGAAGTAAATTGATTGTCTGCATTAATGATTAATCCAGCAAAGCACTTAATTTTAAGTGCATGGGTAGTTTCATTGACTTCATTGGGATATTTCACATGCTGAAGTGCTTTTCAGGACTGGGGCCTAAGGGAGTAATAGTGGATATTTTTTTTTTTGACTAACTTAGAACAATTTGTAGATAGAATTCTTCTATGTTAGTAGTAGCTGTATAAGTTCAAGTTGTAAGTTACACTCTCAACTCCATCCCCCACCTCTGCCCCCCCAAAAGTATTTTTAAGCTAAAGTTCTATTTATCCTAGGAGTATAAAGCTGGAGGGCTGGATCACAATATATTCGAATGAAAATCAGGCAACCCACAAACTGAAGAGTGGCAAAGCAATGGGGCCTGACTGAATATGTTATGGCCCTCAAGCTCCAAATGGCTCAGAACCTACTTAGAGTCTTCCAACCCTCGCTGCACTCTAGTCCATTGTGAAGAGTTAATATAATTTCTGGTCTCACAGGAAGATAGATGCTTGGAGGAATGTGCCAGCTATAGGCTAATTTACTTTTCAAGTACAGGCATCCAAATTCTAGCTAAAATCAGCTTCACTGTGTAACTGCAACCCAACTGATCTTAATAGATGATGTTTCAACTGTCAACCCAGGTTTCTAACTTGGGCTTCAGGTATTAACTGAATATCACATTACAGAGCAAAGTGTTTGCCTAAAGCAGGCAATAAGCCTGAAGCAATAAAGCACTGACTATTTGTCACATGCTTTTGACAAATCCTGCTAGCCCAAAGGATACCCTTTCCTAGAACTTTATAAATGTTCATTATGTCTGGTAATTGCCAACTATAAAAAAAGTTATAGGATTCCTGTGTATATTATGATGACAGTTACTGTTGTGTAATATATGTGGCTAATGTTGTTTGGTCACTTTTTCTTAATTTAAAACTACACAACTTGTCCTCTGTGTAGTGAGTAAGGGTGATGCTCTCTTTCTGTCCGCTTCAGTGAGTCAAAATGAAGTAACATAGCAATGGAATAAGGTTGAAATTGGGTTGAAATTGTGAACGTAATTGCTCATCCATCCTGATATCCTAAAGAATTTGGAAAGGAACACAAGCCAAAATAGGCTAAGAACTGGTTAAAGAATATTTAGGAAATTTAGATGTGTTCAAGTCACCAGGCCTGATGAAATTCACCCTGGGGTACTTAAGGAACTAGCTAAAGCAATCTCAGAGCTACTAGCAATTATCTTTGAGAACTCATGGGGGACAAGTGAGGTCCAGTGGACTCAAGAAGGGCAAACATAGTACCTATTTTTAAAACGGGAACAAACCAGACCTGGGGAATTATAGATCAGTCAGACTAACTTCAATACCCAGAAAGATACTGGAACAAATTATTAAATAATCAATTTGTAAGCTTCTAGACGATAATAGGGTTATAAGTAATAGCCAGCGTGGATTTGTCAGAACAAGAACAAATCATGCTAAACAAATCTAATTTCCTTGTTTGACAGAGTTACTGGCCTGGTGGATAAGAGGAAGTTGTAGACTTGCTATATCTTGATTTTTTTAAATCCTTTTGTCTTACATGATAGTCTCATAAGCAAATTAGAAAAATGTGGTCTAGATGAAATTGCTATAAGGTGGGTGCACAACTGGTTGAAAGACTGTACTCAAAGAGTAGGTATCAGTGATTCCTTGTCAAATTGGGAAGGCATATCTAGTGGGGTACTTCAGAGCTTGGTCCTGGGCCTAGTACTAGTCAATATTTTCATTAAAGGAATGGAGTGTATGTTTACAAAATCTGTAGATAACATGAAATTGGGAAGTGTCGTAAGCCTGTTAGTGGACATGATTAGACTTCAAAAGGACCTTCATGAATTGGAGAATTGGTCTGAATTCAAGAAAATGACATTCAGTAAAGGGAAGTGCAACATACTTCACTTTGGAAGGAAAAATCAAATGCACAATAGGGAATAACTGGAGAGAGTTGAGGGAAGGTCAGCAAAACTTATAAAAGATTTAGAAAACCAGGCCTCTGAAGAATGATTTTTAAAAAGCACTAGCCGTGTTAATCTTGAGAAAAGACAATGGGGTGGGGAACTTGATAACAGTTAAGTGTGAACAGTTTCATATATGTTAAGAACTGTTACTAGGGTGACCAGATGTCCCAATTTTATAGAGACAGTCCTGATTTTTGTGGCTTTTTCTTATACAGGCACCTATTACCCTCCAGCCCCTGTCCTGATTTTTCGCACTTGCTGTCTGGTCACTCTAGCTGTTACAAAGAGCCATATCCACTGAAGGCAGCACAAGAAGAGATGGGCTTAATTTGCAGTAAGGGAGATTTCAGTTAAACATTATGAAAATCTTTCTAACTATAAGGATAGTTAAGCTCTGCAAGGGAGATTGTGGAATCCCTGTCATTGGAGGGTTTTAAGCACAAGTTAGACAAGCACCTGTCAGAGATGGTCTTGGTATACTTGATCTGCCTCCATGCAGAGCATTATACTAGGTGACTTCTCAAGGTCCTTTCCAGCCATACATTTCTTTGATATTCTGAATGGGAAGTGTTGATTTACCTTAAGTGATGTTACCAGCCCTTCCTATAATACAATATAATAAAAATAAGCCATTGTAATTATAGTATTTAGTCTAAAAACAACTGTGTAAATGGTGTATCTAAGTATTTCACAAATGATATATTTATTTTATGTCTTATGAAAATAAGAAAAAAATAAAGATACTGAAAGTACAATAGGTAAAAAGTGTAAGTTATTCATGTGACCCTCCTTTTTTTTTGCACCTTGTTACACATATTTGATACAAAATTCTATACCATCAAATTAAACATAATGTGCAATAGTAGTGTGTTGTAAAACACAACAGGGACATACTATTAACATTTATTAAGATTCTGTCCATGATTATTCATTAATGTCAAGTAGAATAATGTTGACCTAGCTACTTTATTGCAGAAGTAGTGAACAATGCATACTGTGTGCCATGGGGCTGATGGTTAGAGGAATAAGGTGAAGGCAAAAGTCAAGTCAGCAGGGAGCCATACCTCGCTTCAGAATATTGATCTGGTAGGCAAAGCCATTCTACAAAACAACTAACTCAAGAAGTTGTTTAATTTTATGTTGCCAAATGCTGCGCTTTGGGATTTTCCCCCCTATTTTGATAATTTAAAATATGGTAAAGAATATTACTCAAGAAAAAATACTGTTTTGTAGTCCCGAACTCTTGTAGCCATGTTACAAATTATTTTCAAATGCAGCATGGAAAGAAAATACCTATGAAATGAAGTACTTGACTCAGATTTTGCAGCTAAAAATTAATAAATATAGATTTCTGTGGCATTGATTGTAAAAAGTCATCCATGCTATCAGGATATGCCCAGCTGCCTGTCTCACTATAGCATTTATTGCTGGGACAAACTGCTGTAAACTATCATTTAAACACCAGTAACTGAATTGACTGGTGTGGATCAAATAGGAAATGATAGCACCTGGGACGGCAAACACAGCATCTTTGATGTAACAGAAATGGAGTGGAGAACACACCATATCAAAATACCATCAAATATTTTTTCTCACATGCAGTGAATATGGGCAAACTTCTGACATTTACCATTTAAGAGGAGCAGTTTAACTCACGAAATTTAACTTAACCAATATCTCACATTTATACTGCTCATTTTTATTTATGTATTTTATTTATTTTCAGTATTTCCTTGTTTAATTTTTTTTCCTGTGACAGTCATTTTGATGCTGTAGCTGTAGACAAATAAAAGGAAGCAGGAAGCTTAATGAGATTTATCCACATAAAAAAGTGATTAGTGTTTGTTAGGTGCAATCTGACCTGAGAGGTTCGTTTTTCTTAGAGACTAGTTTCTTTGGAAATTTAGAATTCCTGTATCTGAGTTTCTTCTAAATATAGTTGCTAAAACTCAGTAAGTATATTTATGCATAGGAGATACCTATGAGCAGACATGTTTTGTTTTATCAGTATCACAATGTTACGTGTAGTCCTGTAAACACTATGCTTCCTTCTAAAGCTATTTCAAACATGAATCAGGAGAGATCATACTGTGTGACCCATCCTTCAAGTGCTCACAACCGAAGCAGAGGCAGCTGGATTCAGATTGGATAGGTGCTCAGCTATGAACATTTAGGTATGGTCAAGATTAAATAGGTATGCTCTTTGTCTTGAGTCACTACAGAACTATTTAGGGGACACTATGATGTTGTAGGTGTTTCTGTTTGGATGAGATGTAAAACTGAGACATTAACTATTTGAAGTCACTAAATATCCTGTTGCACTTTTCACGATATTAGTAGTTTTAATCCCCAGATCTCCTGAGTGACTATCTTCTATTTTCCTAATTCTCCTTGTAATCTCAGCTGAATGCAACATTTTCCGCACTACAGTATAAGCAAGGAAGTGGGATGTTGCTGTGAACTGTTGAACGGCGGCCACTCTGCATTTCAGTAGTAAATGAAGGGATTCCTATGGATAGTCTAGATTTTTAAGCACTTTAGGAATCCTTAATAACAAAATATATTAAGTGTGTGCATGTTATTTATAGAACAAAATATGTTTTTTATTGAATTTATTACACTTCAGGTATTGAAAAGCATTAGATAATATTTCTTTAATGACTGCAGGCAAATTGGACAGACATTCTGTGCTTCAGCAATATAATATGAACATAACTGGATATTAAAATCTCTTCTGTTATGGTTGGCCAACATACCAGGGCAAAGCACCATCAACAATATTTTCAAATGCAGCTGGAAAAAGTTTGGTACTTAAAGCCATCTGGATATAGCTGCTTCACCTTAGGCATACAAGTCTGAAAATTTTGGATCATGCTTATAACTTCCATCAGAACAGCTTCAAGAGAACTCAGTTTAATATCTCATCTAAAAGACATCTGAAAAGAAAAGAACTTTTCCTGCATGTTATTGTCCTATCATTGGGCATAAGCCCAAGTCCTCATATCTTCTTGGCCCAGAGGTCAAAGTGCTGTTAATTCAGGCCCCTCACGGACACATTTCTAGTAAACTGGTGTACATTGCCAAAGGCATGACCTTCAAAGGATATTTTGTTCTATAGTGCTTTGGCTTTCATCAAGGTCTTGCTTCTGTAAAAATGATGATACAATGTAAGGGCACCATTATAAGTAAGAACATTACAAAACAAAATATATTTCCATTTAAAATTATATGAAAAATATCAAGCTTGAATCATTGTTACAAAAGGATTAGCACCTTCATTCTCTAAAGAAGCGGATCTTACTGATCTCTCTAAAAATAAACTTTCATCAAAACATATTTAACTGCATCCTTCTCTAGGCAAATGGGGATGCACAATGCTAGCAAGTCTACAATATTCTACTGGACTTCTCCCTTCCTTAGAAAACACAGTGAAACACACCACACTTTGTCTCATAAACCAACTCTTTCAGGTTGCACACAGGAATTGGACAATTCTGCATCCTTCTCTTTTGCATTTACTATAGAAGTTTGCAGTATGTCACTATGTATCTGTTTCATCTCTTTAAATCAAATGGAGCTACGTCAGTAAAACACAACATTTCACAGTAAAAATCAACATTTGTGATAATCAGTAATATTAGGCTATGATTGCATATGAGTGCTATAATTAAAGTTGTATTTTTTTCAGACTAGCGTTTATTGAAGAAATAGTCAAAATTTCTAAAAAGAAAAGGTAGGGTGGAGTGGAGATTATACAAATGATTCTCCATCTTTCAAAGTCCAGTAAATTACCCATAGAATTGCTTTCCTGTGTTCTTTACATGGGAAACAGTTAAAACTGGCCAAATAAAGATCTGAAAAGATTCAGCTGTTCACTGTTTTGGAATTTAATTTAATAGAACTAGAATAGATTTTCCTGTTTTCTTCAAGGCATTTTTAAAACAGAAGCTAACCTTAGCAACCAGCATAACATTTATATTTTAAGAACATCTGATATAGGCATCTTGTGTTATATTTTGAAATTGTGCAGTTAGTAGTTGAATTCAAACCTGAGAGCTGCTAATGGGCCAGTAATGGCACCATCTACTTTGGAAATTATTACTATGGATACCATTTCGTTGCAGATGATAAGAAAATAATACTGAGAACTTTTCATGCATAGACCTCAATTTTTACAAAAGTATAGAAATAATCTGTATTCCTATTTTACATATAGAGTAAATGAGGCATAGAGATGTTAATTAACTTGTCCAAGGTGTCCCCATGACACAGTCCAGAGATGGGAAAAACAATTAGTATTTCTTCCATCAAACTCTCCTTTCTCGGGAAAATAACTTGAGCCCAAATTAGCATGTAGGGTGTTGGATGGAAATAAATTCATATTTTTTATTTTATTTTTAGAATGAGGATTTGACTAGTTATTGACCACAGGAACTTGTCAGGAATGTAGTCGTCTTTTATTCAGTAGTAGTTGTCATTAGTGCATCAGGCAGGAACCTGTTTCTTCTCAGCAGAACCACTGAGGAAAACATGTCTGCATCCTTTTGGGAAAGGATTTCTTTAAACCTACGGAGACTTTTTGATCACATGGATTTTTTTCTGAAAATGTTGTGTTTAGTGGCAGTAAAGTCAATTTTAATTCAGACAAAGTTTCAGGCTGTTCTTTCTTAGCAGAGTTACTTTTATCCTCAGCAGTGATATTTTAAAAGACAGAGTTCTTTCTCAAGATACTTTTAAAATTCTTACTGTTATTTAATATTCCCTTGGAAGTTTGAAAGTGAAACTTTCCTTTTCAGCTTGGAAAAGAGATGATTGAGGTGGGGGAGGGAAATATGATAGAGGTCTATAAAGTCATGACTGATGTAGAGAAAGTAAATAAGGAAGTGTTATTTGCTACGTCTCATAACACAAGAACTAGGGGTCACCAAATGAAATTAATAGGCAGCAGGTTTAAAACAAATAAAATGATTTTTTTTTTCACAAAACACAGTCGACCTGTGGAATCTCTTGCTAGAGGATGTTGTGAAGGCCAAGACCATAACAGGGTTCAAAAAAGAACTAGATAACTTATGGAGGATAGGTCCATCAATGGCTTTTAGCTAGGATGGGCAAGGATGGTGTCCCTAGCCCCTGTTTGCCAGAAGCTGGGAATGGACAACAGGGGATCGATCACCTGATGATTACCTGCTATGTTTATTCTCTCTAGGACATCTGGCATTGGCCACTGTCGGAAGATAGGATACTGGGCTAGATGGACCTTTGGTCTGACCCAGTATGGAAGTTCTTATGTTCCTGTCTTTCTCCTTTTCACTGTGCATGTGTAACCCTCACATCTCTTGGGCTTGGCGCTATGTCCCCATCCAGTGACACCAAGATCACTTCAAGATTAATGACTGTGCTACAGCCTTAGCTAACAGCCACGTGGCTTTTAGATCATGCAGTTGAGCAGGGGTCGGCAACCTCTGGCACACAGCTCGCTAGGGTAAGCCAGGCCAATGGGGGCTGCGGGAAGCCATGGCTAGCACATACTTCGGCTCACGCTGCTTCCTTCAGCCCCCATTAGTCTGGAGCCGCAAACTGCAGCCAGTGGGAGCTGCGATCGGCCAAACCTGCAGATGCGGCAGGTAAACAAACTGGCCCGGCCCGCCAGGGTGCTTACCTTGGTGAGCCATATGCCAGAGGTTGCCGACCCCTGACTTAGAGACTCATGCATTTAGCTCCAGAGGTCCCAGGTTCAATCTCACCTACGAGGATGTGTCGGGGTTCTACATGCATATTAAATAGTTGCTGAAGGGTTTGATTCTGAGTTAGTTTGGGATTTTTTAAAAAAAAGATTAAAATAATTTGGGTCAGGAGAAAAGTTTGATGAAGCATTCATTTTTTAGGAACAACTAAAATCTGTCAACTTTCATGATCCAAAATAAAAAAAACCCAAAAAGACATAAAAAACCCTAGCTCCACATTTATATTTAGGCTCTGTTACAGTATTCCTTCCCTTCCATACATACATACCTACTGAGCTCACATTGTTCCAGCAGATAAAAGGATGTACATTTTTTAGCTCTAGGCTTTAAAACTGTATGACCCAATCCATGAGAAACACAGTAAAATGTAATGTGAGAAGTTTCAGACTCAGTGGTCTGAACATTGGAAAAGGTCAGAGTTTTAATTATTTAGCTTGCCATTACCTTGAAATAACTTAATATTTCTAGAGGTGGCATTGTTAAGGTCTATTTTCATATTGGTAATCTGAGTGGATCCACTTTTCCATTTAGTTTTCAGGCACTGGTTCAGCCTCACACTGCATTCTGAGTTCTTAAGATAGCATTATTCTCAGTAATTGTATCTAACATGCCAGTTAGAAAAAGGGGAAGATTTAGAAATTATGTTGTTGTCTAACAATAGCAGCTAACACATAAACAAAAATTCTGAAATTGAACATGCACTATATATTTCTTAAAATATTTTACTGTGTAAAATCATATGGTCACCTAAGAGAAATACCCACCCAAACCCACACCCTTAACTAAAACTACATATACAACTTTCTGGAAAATTCAAATAGAACTATTCTTGTACAGCTAGGTTTACAACTTTGTAATCTTATTGATTTAGGAAAATGACCACTGAGAGTCATTGAACTCTATTTCCAAGACACTTAGAAATGGCTAAACACTTTTGATGCTGCAATTGAGTATGTTAAACTAATTGACAAATATTTTTAAGTAAAAAAGAATACAGTTTTTACTATATCTGGAGCAGACTTAATCATCTTCTTTTGATGATGACCAGGATAAATGCAATCTGATTCAAAATATGGCTTGTGTTCAGCAAAGTTATGTTACTAAAAGAATAGCTAAACTAATGATGCAATAGCTATTTATTTTTAAAGGCTGGTTAGAAAAGGTGTGACCATTTAATTAGTGTTGTTAAACATGACACATAAGGGGTAGCTTATTCTTCTGCTCTTCTATTCATCCCATTTCATGGACATACATTAGAGCTCTGAATTGGAGAAAGGACATCAAGTTATTACTAAATAGGCCAAAATTGTTGTATACAGACAGATTGTGATGGCACAAAGAGTCAAAAACCTTCCCTACCAGGGTAGTTAGGGATACCTCTGGCATGGGGGAGCCCCTGGCTAGAATGGGAAGCATTGCTGAAGTATGCTGTGGGCTTTAGGGATCTTAGGGCACAGTAAGTTCTTGAGACACCGTTACCACTGAGCACAATTTAGAGTAGCCCTGGGGCTGACTTGCCTTACTTTGAGGACAAAACTACTCCAGGGATCAGAATAATGCAAAAAAAGGTATACAGTCACCTTTCTTCCATCACTCTTGAGTCCTGAACTGAGAACTGCTCAGCTGGACTCACAGATCTGACCCATTATGTTTTGTGCAGCTTGTCAATTTTTAAATGTCTAGCTCGTTTTTAAAGTGACTTTTTTTTTTGCAATATCACATTCAGTATCACATATGGCTGAACTTTTTGTACATGTTAGATTGTTTTGGATCAGTTAGACAGATGGGAAAATTCCTTGACAGTGAAAGAAATGTACTGTTCCTGCGTGTTGCCATAGAAGTTTTGTTGAAATCCTTTATCTTGTTAAACCATTATTTCCTAACATGTACTTAAAGATATACTGCCAGTGATCATAAATGCAGCATCACATATTTTAATAGTTGATTAAATATTTTTCATAAACCATAATGAACTTTTCTTTACACTTTTCCACATATGAATGCTTATCATCTGAATAGCACGGAACTGTATTTTGCAGGTCTTTTTTTTCAGGCCACAGCCAACATTAAAACCTCAATTAGTGTTCTCTAAATTCTATTTTGGTCATGTTTTACTTAATCTAAATCAGACATATTGATTGTCCCATTTTCTTAGTTAATAGAATGTACTCAGTGTGATTTGCAAAGTTCTGTACTTTTTGACTGAGAGGTGATCTGATAGGCTTTGAAGCAGTGTATCTTCCTAGAAACCAGATTTGTTGAGTTGTACTGACAGTATGATAGGTCAATTCTTTAACAATGTGTGCTCATTAGTGTCACCCTTTTTCTAGTTTGGCTCACAGAATGTGTATACATATATATGATCTTATAAAGGTGAATGTATTATATATATGCATACATACAATATTGAATAATCTTCTTTTTCACTTTTGCTTTGTGCCATTAGTTGGGGTTGGCCACTCTTGTTTTTCATCTATTTCTGTTGAGTGCATCTTACAGGCTGATATTGACTTTCTCATTGTCCTCCTTCAGTATGTAAAAGCACTTTTATCTGGGTCTTTCTCATGGTCTTTTGTCATGTGACTACTAGATCTTTCACTCTCTGACAAACAGATCCCACATCTTGTTCTTTCCCATGATCAGTCATCTCAGTTGATACTCCCGTAGCTTTTCCATGAGGGGATTTACCTACATCATGGTTCATACCACTTCATTACATAGTTTATCAGTTCTCGTCTTACCCAGCATCCCCCTGAGCAATCTTATTTTGGTGGTGTGAAGTAGTACAATATTGAATATTAGAAAAATAACCCTTCTCTTCCTCTCAAAATAAGATTTGCTGATACACAAACAAATTCTTCAATAACGACAATGCGTTTTAGTTAACCACCTATCTTGAAGAGAGATATAATTATCCTTTTTGAAGCTGTTTTTTTAAAGCAATACTACAGCATGCTCTTTACTGCAGTATAAAACGCTGGGTAAAGGAAAACAGAAAATGTACTATGATGCCTTTCCGGGCCAATGAGACCTGCCAAAAGTGGTGTGGGCTGAGGGACATACTGGCCGCCACTTCCAGCAGCTTCCATTGGCCCGGAGCAGCGATCTGTGGCCAGTAGGAGCTGCAATCTGCCTGACCTGTGGATGGGGCAGATAAACACACCAGCCCGGCCCGCCAGGGGCTTTCCCTACACAAGCAGTTACCCTTGTTTGAGAAACCCTGATTTAAATAGCCTCAAGTGAAATTTGAAAGTAACATCCCTTTAAGACTAGATATCTTTCTTTCCTTTGTTCAGTATTTTTGTTCCTGTTTGACACCAGCTTTAATAAGATGCACCATACAAATGAATGCACTTCCATCCTCAACCAAAAAGACTGAAGCTATATTCCCCTTTTAAGAAAATGAAAGCATATTCTACAGAATACAAAAAATTTGAAAAAGCTGCAAATCAAATGGATGGATTTTTATTGCTATGAAACCACTGCTGATAATGTTTACATACCCTACCCTTCCCTAATCTGTCAGACATTTACTCAGATGCCAAGAAAATGATGGAATCTATGACATCTGTGGAAAAATGTAGCATCATTACATAGGGTGAAACCCTGGCTCCATTGAAATCAAGGGCAAAGAGCTCATTTGCTTGAATGAGGCCAGGATGTCACTCTTGCATTCTGCATATAATTTAATCATAAAATGTAAGTCCAGAATTTAAGCTGACCTGCTATATATTACCGGCCACCAACACCCACAAACTGTAGAGCCTGATTAATTATTGCAAGTGTTTGTACCAGCACTACTAATAAACATTTTAGCACACATTCTTTCCTTGATAGGTGGCTAAACAGAACTTTCTTGTTTAGCGGGAGATTGATGGAATACATCATAGAGAAAAATGAAAGCTTTTATTACCAACCAAATAAGTCCACTTATTAGTATAACCAGACAACATAAAGCAATATACAGAGAAAGAGGTTTGGGGATTGATAGCATAGTCACATATCCTTAAACTTAATGGAAAAGAAAAATAGAAGAATTCAGTCAGTTGAGCACATTGGAGCAGTGTGCTGTTTACTTTGAGGAATAGAAGATGTATACATATATCTTTATATCTCTGCCCTCCGCACCCCCTTTCCCCCAAATGACCCTTTTACATTCTCCCCCTTCCCTCGTTTTCTGACATACCCACAATCTCCTGGCCCCACCTATCAATTCCTGATGTGGCAGCTACTACTTGCAATGCTTCTCCACTGGTCCCCTCCCCAGCTCCTTCACCCAGGATCGTGCCCAGCCCACGTGTTAGTAGAGAATCTGTAGTCGGGGAGCTATTTATAAGAAGGAGGCTGCATACTCAGGTATCACAGAGACATGGTGGGGCTCTATTCAAACAAGAGTACAGTAGACAGTGCTCTAGACAGTCCCTCATCATGGCAGAGTTCTGTGGAATTTAATAGCAAATTATAACATTTCTATGGGTTTTGAAATACTCTCCACTTTTAACATAAAATCATGTCCCTAATCTACAATTCTATATTTCCAGAATATCTACAGAAAGGATATCATGCTCTTAAATTCTACAAGATCAGATTCTTATACGTAAACTCACATAGAACCATTGACTCGATGTGGCACCAATTTATACTATTTGAACATCTGTCCACATAGGTTTTGGGGGCAACTTATATAGAGATCTATTACATTTCTAAGGAACATCATTGGTTTAATCTCTATAACATATTTCCATGTGGTCCTGATCTCTGGGCCCATGGAAAGGGCACTTATTAGAATGCAGGAGACTCAGGTTTGAATATCTAGTCTGGAGCAGGGACTTGAACTCAGGTCACCCCTCCTTCTGATGAGTATTGTAATCATCAGGGTATTTTGCAGTAGAGGGTTCTACATCTCCCCTATTTACACTGTTTCACTTTTTAGTAATAGATATTCACTGTGCCAGAGATAGAGTGATAAAGCACTCACTTGGGGGTGGGGAGGTACGAGACGTAAATTCAAATCTTATTTCTGCCTGATTTGGAGAAAGAGAACAATTTACTCTGAAAAAAAAAGTTTTGCTTGGCTGAAATTATTGTGTCAAATTTTCAAATAGTTTCACCAAAACTACTTAAAAATATTTAATTAGTTAGTTTATTCTCCCAATAACTAACTATTTGCTAGAAAAAAAACACACCCCTGCCCTTCTTTAGTCATTTTCTTAGCACAGAGGCCCTACCTGTATAAATCATTGCTAGCCTCACAATTCCTGCTCTCTGGCCAGAATATGGATAGCAGTGAAGGGTGGGAGTTGTAAGATTTATACCACTTTGTAGCCACTGAGGATTATACTGAGGCTATCCCAACTCTCATCATTTGCTATATAAAGTAATTGTATATTTACCTAATTTACAGAGCTGGAGGACTAATTAGTTCACCAAACACATCTTAATTTTCCTTGTGTTGTGGATTTTATTGCATTCTCATTTTGTCTCTAGCAGAAAGGGAAAAACAAAGATGAGATTCCTTGATAAAATTGCTTCTCAGCTGTTCTTCTCAGCAACCTTCATGACTTATTTTATTATCGTAAATGAGTTTGGTTTTATACCTGCAAGGAAATGCTTCTTAAGTATTACAGTTGTTAATAAGCAAATCCAAGGTTTCACCTGAAAGTCGGACTATGGCTATTACTCACAATTCATAAGGAAATTTGACTACATTCGCAAACCAAATCTGCTGTGTAGTGTGGGATTTAAACAAATGTGGATTTTTCTTAAGTTTTCCATTGAATATTATTATCTCTTAAAACATGTGTCCAGTTACAGCTAACAAATGTGCACTTCCTGGTCTACTGAACAAGGCTCGTACTTATGAAATTCTATTGCCATAATCCTGAAAGTGACTGCAAATCTGGTAAGAGAAGGATGTGCTGAATATGCAAATAGGATATCTTTCTGAAGCAAATTCTTGAATGTGCTGGAAGACTGGCGGTTGTAGGTGCTGCCAGGTCTCTTCCCAAACACAAGAATCAAACCATTTGTTCCTGAGGCTAAGGTATCTCATGCTTCCTTAAATAGAAAGGGATGGCTGTCTGCACATTTGGACAGGGGCGTTCACACATCCCAGCTGTTGGCTTTTCTTATTTAAAAAGCCCATACGTCCACAAAAGCACGTGAATGTCTGGAAAACAGAGGTCAATAATAAAAAGTTAAAGATCCAAACGGAGCAAAAACAAAAGTATGGTTACCGGGTAAAGATCCCTTCTTTCTTTAACCCCAAAGTCCATTCTGGATTGAAGGGTTGGGTATTGACCAGAATCTTCACCATGCGCGAATCTAGAATGTGAGATAGATTGAAATTACCACTAATAGCTATTATTTTAATCCTATTTATGTCAACAGCAATGAAACAGTAGCTAGGAAAATAGCTAGCACATGATGTCCATCCCTGTTCGGCAAAAGTAAGTGCTTTACTGAATAGAAGTGAATTTAAGAGCTTGTTCTTTGCTTTGCTTTGCTGATTTGAAGTACTGTCTTGCAGTTGCACTAGCACCCTTTCTTCTTCCTTCAAGTCTCATCCCAATCCCTTTGTTTTTAAATGGAAAAGATAGAAGCAGTGTCATTACAACAATTCTCTCCCCAAAATAAAAACTCTCATTTTAAATGTTACTGAAATGTCGAGTCTGCCTAGCTGAGAGCCAATGACAGCCAGACAGGCATAAGGAAAGGTTGCTTTATTCTGCAGAAGAAAGGAGAGTTTTGTACCTTGGTACAAAGACTCTACTCCATATAAAAACCAAGAATCTTTTATACACACTCACACACAGGCTTCGGTTGTGTTAGCATTTGTTGGGATTAGCAAACCCTGCACTTCTGCAATCTGCTCTGCAAAAACCGGCTTAGAACCAGCTTCACCTGCCTCAGAACTGATAAGGGAAGACAGTTCAAAAGTTCAGGCTACTGTGTCTGTGAGGTGTCCAATTCCCCCTAATGGTTGCCAGCTATTATAAGGCTATTAACTGTTTGGGGGTTGCTGCTGACTGTCACAGTCCCCTCTTCCAAATTGTCAGGCCCAATACGCAATTTGCGATCAAGCTGGAGAGAGAGAGATTGTGTTCTTCTATGGACAGTAGAGCCCTTAGTAACAGCACTACACAAACATTTTGCACATTGCAACATTACCCAAACGACACATAGAAAGAAAAGAAAGAAAATAATCCATTTGACAATTTTATGGAAAAGGTCAGTAAACCATGACCCAAAGTCTGGGAGGAGGTCCTCAAAATTAAGGGTATGATCAAGAGATACAGTGTGGAAAACAACAGCTACATCCTTGATGGCCTGCAAATTTTTCTTAATTAAACCAGAGTGATTAATATAAAAATAGCATCTTTCCCCAATGCGAGCACAGGCCCCCCCTACTTCAGCATTCATGGCATCTAGCACATGTCTATTTTGCAGAGTTACTTCTGCTAGGTCATCGATTTCTCGTTGCAACTTTTGGAAAGCATCCAAGGAGGCATTAGCTGCTTTTTCAAGTTTTGCAGAAATGTTTACCACTGTCCTTTCTAGTCCGCTACCCCCAGTCCAGGAATAAGTCCACGTATAAAGGAATGAAATCCCATTTGCCTGATTACTAGGGGGTTTTCGACGCATTTAATGTGAGCCCCTTTCAAGGATCTGAAGAGCTTGTGAGAATAAGTCCCCAGGTTGAGGATTTGGCATGAGTCCAGTGTGATGTTTACTTGAACGTCTGGCCACACCACACCAGCCATGCCAACCCGGTGGGAGAGCTTTATAAGCATTATGGCCACAAATAAAATACAGACTGGGGATCTGTAAATAAAGAGTGAGGGAACTTCCTGCTACTCAGTGACGCCAATCTACCCTAACATCTCGATGTTTGGAGTTGCCAAATACCCGGCTCCGGCACCGCCAATGGGATGCATTTAAATGTCCCATGGTGTGGGTGTTGTTTAAGATACCTCCACAGTATGTAACAGCAAACAAGTGTGATGTAAAGCTTACTAGCACCCCCTGGCATTCAGAAATTTTTACAAGGGATGAGTGAGGTGATAAAATGACAGAGGAGACGTTCATATAATATGCATGGGTCTAATTTATGGGACTCAAGGGAAGGAATGAAGGAAACCACACCCCTTGATAACGTTCGCCTGTCAATTTTGCAATATAGGCCTTTTGAAACTGGCAGGGAGGTCTCTGGGTGTCTATACCAATTTTTAATGGGTAAAAGGTTCCATTTTTAACACTAAACCTAAGGGTTTGATTGCAGGCTTCTAAGGGGATGTAACCCACTTCCTTCCTGGTCCCATCAACAGCCTCAAAACGTAGGGCCAGCTTATACCCAAACCCAAGGATATCGAAGAGAGGGACTCTTTGGGCCTCTAAACTATGATGCCAAACCTCAGTCGTATTTATCGGACTGGTATTTTCCTTTCCACTACCACTCAGCTTTTCGCGCCACTTGTAGGGAGAGAGTTTCAGAGAGATTTAAAGGTACAGCCCACAGTCCTATTCCTTCCTCAGAATGAGTTCGGTGACACAACCAACAGTCAGACAAGTGTCCCAACGTGGCCAGTCGCTGAAGAGGTTTAGCCGCTGGGTGCGGGTTAGCTTGTATAAGGGGCAGGCTCAGAAATAATAGCCACCACAGCACCATCTGAGAACCCATAGTTACAAAGTTTCAGGATTTTGTTTGTCAGAACAAAAGCTTTAGTCCCTTGAGAGGTTCAGTTTTCCAGGTATCGTCTGCTTCTGGCTCTTCTGGGTCACAGTGGGAAGAGCTGGCAGTGCTCCCTCGAAGTCTGATGTCGTCTGCTTCTGGCCTCGGCCTAGGGGCTAGCTTGATTCGGGTGTGGTGGATCCAGGTATCCCGTTCCCTTACTCGAATTGCAGTGTGGGAAGTAAGAAGGACTTGAAAAGTGCCAGCCCACCAGGGTTGGAGAGGCTCGATTTTCCACTCTTTTACATAGACCCAGTCCCCTGGCTGGATCCGGTGAGCAGGTACATCAGCGGATAAGGACTGAAATTGGGCTGCATACCTGTGAAGAGACATGAGAGTATTTTGGAGGGAAACAACGTATCTGGTCAACTCCTTATCCCCCCCAAGTGGCTAAATCAGTCATAGGTCCTGGGTCAGCAAATCCGATATATGGCCTGCCGAATAAAAGTTCAAAAGGTGAGAGACCAAGCCGACCCCTAGGGGCAGTTCGAACTGTCAAGAGGGCCAAAGGCAGAGCCTGAAGCCATTTTAACCCAGTCTGTGCACATATTTTGGAGAGGTTAAGCTTTAAAGTTTGGTTCATTCTTTCCACTTGCCCAGAAGATGGTGGTCTCCAAGGAGTGTGTAGAAGCCAGGCTGTACCTAGGGCCTTTGCAATGTATTGAATAACCTGGGCAGTGAAATGAGTCCCTTAATCAGGGTCAATAGACCTAGGACCAAACCTAGGAATACCATGGTTCAATAAGGTTTTCTCCACTTCCAAGACAGTTGCTAGTCTAGTCGAGAATGCTTCGGTCCAGCCAGTCAGTTGGCATACAATTACAAGAAGATACTTGTAGTCTTGGCACTTGGACATCTCTGAGTAGTCGATCTGGAGCCGTTCAAAGGGCATATATGCCCATAACCTTGCTCCAGGGGTGCCTTTTGGTTCCCCCCTTGGATTGAATTTTGCGCAAAGGTCACAGGTGGAAAGGAATCTTTTGGCTTCCTGGAATGCCCCAGGGGCATATTAAAGTCTGTTCACAATAGCTGCCATGGCCTCTGCTCCGCCGTGTGTTTCTTGTTATAGTTTAATTAGGGCAGGTCGCAGAGCAGCCCGGGGCAAGGCTCTTCTCCCATCAGGTAACTGCCGCTCTCCCCTTGGTATCTTAGTAGACCCTACGTCCTCCCAGTGACTAACCTCTGATGGTTCAGGGACAAATGGGACTGGTGTTGATGGGGGAGAGAGTGCGAGCACCATTTGGTTGGTAATATAAGGTTGTAGGGAGGCCGCTTTTGATGCTGCATCAGCCAAACGGTTCCCACGGACGGTGGGATCATCTCCTTTCTAGTGGGCATGAACATGAATAATGGCAATTTCAGATGGCAGGTGCACGGCCTTTAATAGTTCTAGAATTAAGGGCCCATGTGCTACTTTAGTGCCACTGGAGGTAATTAAACCCCGCTCTGCCCAGAGTTGGCCCGCGGCATGGCAAACGCCAAAAGCATGTTTCGAATCAGTATAGATATTTACAGACTGACCTGCTGCCAGGTCACATGCTCGGGTGAGGGCTACCAATTCTGCCGCCTGGGCTGAGGTGGAGGGTCCCAGGGGTGCAGACTGTAATACCTCAAACTGGGTAGATACTGCAAATCCAGATATTCGTTGGCCCTCCACGACCCATGCCGAGCCATCTGTATACAATTCGAGGTCAGCATTTGGAATGGGCACATCTGAAAGATCTGGTCGAGGTTTTTTCTGATAATGCACTACTTGAAGACAAACATGTGAAGGCTTATGATCATTGTCCAGAAAAGGTAAAAGGGTCACAGGGTTCAAGGTATGGCATTGCTCAATCTTTAAGTTGGTGTCTAATTTCCCTAATGGTTGCCAGCTATTATAAGGCTATTAGCTGTTTGGCGGTTGCTGCTGACTGTAACATAAAGCATGAAGTTTTACTGTATATTTCAATTTTCTTTTAATTCAATTACTTGTTAATTTAAACGCATGTTTAATTTGATCAACACTTGTATAGAGAAAATATTTATATTACAAATAATATAGATTCCACATTTAATTTTGCTCAATTTGTATTACTTAAATCAGTATTAGGATAATTCAGTCATTGACTATAGAAATACATTATTTAGTTATCACAAGAGCCAAGATCCAGAATAAGAGGAAAACAACAAGAAGACCCAAGTGATAATTAAAGATGACTATACTAAAGGTTATTACTCAGATATTGTCACTGGCATTGTACTATAACAGCTATCATATGCCGTGCAAGCTGTGATACTGTGTGCACTCTGATAACCACAGGGATAAAAAGATCAACTGCTTATTTTAATCAAAGTGATTGAAAAATAGAAGAGGGCATGATTGGAATAAGAGGAAGCTGCTTTGTGTCATATTAGAGTCTGCTGGAGACGCTGATTGCCCAAAGCCATGTTCTGATCAGACAGTTGGGTGATTTGGAGGTGTCGCAGCCCTGAATCAACTGACAACATTGCACAGTTGAAACTTTCATTAAGGAGAGAGAATTTCCTGTACCCATTATATTAAAATTTATTATTCAGAACCTTTTACACTGGGAAGGGGATGGCTAAAAAGAGAAAAAGTGCTGGGCCTGCCTGTCTCCATGGTATTCTGTGGCACCACATGTCCTACTACTTTCTGTGATGACTCATCCCTGAGTTACCTCTGAGCCTATTTGAGAGAAGTGAGTCATCAGTTAGCTTCAGGGTTCAGCCAATCCATAGGAAAGCTCCCACTCAGGTGATCTCAAGGCAGGTATATAGGTTACTAAGGGAAGCAGTCTCTCCAATCTGAACAACATGGTGGTGTACCCTGCAGCACCCAACCACCACAGATTCCGTGACTTCTGCGACCTCCTTGACTAAATCGTAGCCTTAATCATGATGGTTATGGGACTTCCATGGTGCACCATGGTGGTTCAACCAGAAGAGAGACCATAATGCATTATGGGACATGTAGTCTGGTCACAGAGCCCAGGCCACAAAGAACAATAACAAAATTGATTTTCCAGGGAAGCTCAGTGGCGCAGCCCATAGAAAGAGAAAAAATGCAAAAAAAAAATTTAAAAAATCAGCAAAATTAAAACTTTTTTCCTGGGAAAAATTGATTTTGCAGAAACTGCATTTTTTATATAACTGTGACAGAAAATTTCTGGCTGATAATACAATGCCATACACATTTATAGGATGGAATTATGTAATTATGACATAGTTGAGGGAGTTGGCCCAGAATGCGTTACTCACATTTACAGTGTGGTAGCTGTGGTAGATCCTTTTTTTCAATGTTGACAAAAAGACCATAAATAGGTTGGGATGCAATCATAATTGCAATCAAAAGTGTGTGAGGTATCACTCTCTGTTTTAAAATAGTGGAGACAATAATAGTTTTGGGAGCTTGTGGTTTTGGATTCTAGAATTTCTTGCTTGTGTCTATTTTGTTTTAACAGAACCCAGATCTCATTTCCTTTAGGTAATGATGTAACACTGTCCAGGCTTTCCCTGATTCAGGAGAGTATTACAGAAGTCATTTTTTTGTAATTAATGGATTTGATGGGTGGTTTATTAGAAGAAATAGGATTGGTTTAAGAGAGAGTTGGGTAGCTTAATGTACTATGATATTTTTTACAAGCACCTAGAGCTTGAGATAAAGACTTTAAAAGTAAATCCATATAAAAGGAAGACTACACACTCAATACAAGAAACTCTCTCATCTCCTGAAACTTTGCTATTTGTAATGTAAATTTTTTCTCCAGAAATGCATTTTACTCCGACATCTTCTTGAGAACTATGTTGTCAGCTATTAAATCCCTGAAGAACAGGCTGTGGGTAAAAATTGATGCAAGCCTGCGTCAAGATTAACAAAACTTGATGAGAGACTAGATGTTCTGGAGGATGAAATGGTTAGCAAAAGCACTCAGCCTATAAATGTTGAGATGGAAAGTTTAAAGGCTGTCTCTTGGGCTTTGATTGGGGAAGGAAAGTTTTGCTAAAACTTCACAGTGGAGCTGCTGGAAAAACAGTGTTAAAGATACAAACCTATGTGTTTTAAGTCCTAAGGAAATAAGTCATCTCTTTTGCCCTTAATACACATATACAGTTGCCATTATCATTAGCTCTAAGACAGCCAAACAAAGAAAAAAGTCTTTTATAATTTCAGTTATACTTTTGGAATAGCTCCCAAAGAGTCTTTTTCACTTTGACTGGTCATGTGCAAAATAATTATACAAGAACAAAAAACAAACAAAAAAACCCCCCAGACTGTGGGAGCTTCTGTTTTTCCTAGGCTCTTTTCTTTGCTGTTTTAAATGCAAATAAATATAATGTTCATGAAAGTTTCCAGACTGATTGCTGCCCAAGAGATTGACTCCTTCTGACTGTCCACAGAAGAGTGTGCACTGCCAATGTTCCTCAACATGCCTAACCCTTGGGAAGTTATCTCTTGGGGTGGTTAAAGAGGCCAGTTATTTTCCATGCCTCATTCAGTTCTTAGCCTCACTGCTATGATTGCAAACAAGGCTAGGAACTTAGGAACTAACCTACTGGTTTCTACCAGTGGTCTCTCCAGCCCAGTATCCTGTTTCTCAGAGATTGTCCAATACTGCTTCCTTCAGATTAAGAAACCCTCCAGTAGGCAGTTGTTGGATAAGTTGCCCTCATGAAAATTTCTTCCCAACTCCCAATTACAGGGGCTAGTTTATATGCCAATTCTTGAGAGAGGTATTTCTTTCAAAACTCTTCTTTACTTTGTAAATGTGTATGGCTATGGATCTTCTTATTAGCCATATAAATATCTAGCACTTTTTTGAATCCTGATAAGCTCTTAGTCTCAATTAGTTTCAAAAGCTAATTGCATTGTATGAAAAAGTATTTCCTTTTATCAGTTTTGAATTTACCACCTTAAATTCCACTGAATTTCCCCTTTCTCTTGTGTCATGAGGGAGGATAAGAAGTTACTGATCTACCTTCTTTATACTATTCATTTCTTAGATAAGAAGGGACATGATCAAAGTATACATCTCCTCTCTGAAGTAACAGTTCCTGTCTTTTCACCCTCTCTTCATATGGGAAAATTTTCCATGCATTAATAAATGCCAAGTTAGTATATAATCACAAATCTTCTAGACTTAGTTTTTACTATCTTATGGCTGTTTTGAGATGGTCTTTTAGTCATTATCAACCTGAGCAAGATTCATATATATCCGTGATGTGGAGGTGAAAAGCTTTATATTCCTATACCAATGCTCAGAGCCATCTGATCCTCTAAATAACATGAGCAGTGTCTTTCTTATTTGACTGGTTTGACCAGTTAGAGTTCAGTGTAACAGGAAAAAACTCACTGAGTCTAGATTAGGCCAAGGGAGAGAGCAGGGAGAATTTAGAAATAGAGCTGTCTGGGAGCTTAACAATTAAATGTTTTTTGGTCAGAAAATGCTGGTTTGTTGAAACCGAAACTGGTAGCGGGAAAGGATTAATTTTGATAAATCTCCCAATTCAAAGCATTTTGAGGGGGGGACAGTTTTTTCTTCTTAATTTTAAATGATTTTGTTTTCAAAAAGTACGTTTATGCTTTCAAATAATGAAAGGTTAAAACTGAAACAAAATCTTTCTACTGACCCAATCTAAAGAAAAAAAAATGTTTGGATGATTGGTTCATGAAAAACATGTTGACTTTTTGTCCCACTCAGAACAGGAAAAATGTTGAAATCTTGAAAAGTCTCACAGGATGGGTAAACAGTTTTCCACCAAGCTCTATTTGAAAAGGAATTTAGGAAGACCTTAGAGATCTCCATAATCTCTAAAGTAGCCTAGAAAAGTTCCAGGGGCCTAACTGATAGGTCACTTTGGAGGGAGGTAAATCCTTCGAGAAGCCTGTTTGGACTTGTCAGGTTTTACTGGTTCTGTAAGAAATAGTATTTATTAAATGGTTGTTCTCAGTATGTTGCGCCGATATATTTTCCTCAGGGTTAAGGCCTAGTCTCAATTTTTTTGTGCCTGCAAAAAAGTGATTTTCACATTTGGTGGTTGACACTCGTACCTTTGAGAGGAATGTTGGCCTTTGGAAAATATACCTCTAAATATTGAAGTGCAGAGTTTAAGAGACAGATGTGAAATTCTTCCTGTCTGCAAATGTTTGGTGCCAGTTTATTAGTTATCAGAAAAATTAACTCACTGGGAGCCACTTGAATGCCAAAATGTGTCTTTGTGTATAACTGTGTGTAAATATACGATGTAAGCTGTAAAATCCTGGACAAAACAAGGAAACAAACATATTGAAAAACAGTATGAAACATAAAATAGTTATATCAGGATCAGGCAAGCACACATCAAAAAGTTCCAGGTATAATGGCCCTATGGTCTTTCTGGTTCTATGTAACTTTGCAATACAATAGATTCTGTTCTCAGTGAATTGGAAATAATAATAAAATCGTGCATAAACAAAAATGAGACATATATGTGCATGATACCTATGGTTTTAAAAAGGAACTGAAAAAGATTCTATACGCTGCTAGATGAGGAATACATAGGTATTTTTGGCTGAGAAGACACCAAAAGATGGATTCATTTATTTGTTTTACAAATTATGGACTTTGCACATAAGCACTGAATGCTGCAGCAATGGCACCAGCTACTAATAGTCTACAGGGGAACCAGGTTCAAGATTCTGATACACCCTTCAAACTCTGGCTGACAGGTGATGGGAAAATTGTAGAAATAGCTCCCTCAGCACCTCATGTTGCTCTGAAGCTACTTCACTGACTGACAGATTCAGCATTAACACCAATGAGTTTCAGAAGGAGTCCTGTGCAGTTCGTAACGTGAGATCTGAAAAAGATGTGAAAGTGCAGCTCTTCTCTCCTCACCCCATGAAAGATGTATGTATTCAGTGTCTAGGAATGAAATTAATTGCTGTGCTGTTCCTTGTACATCTATATGTGCACATTTGACCATTAACAGAAACATACAATGAATTATTAATTATTATTATTATTATTATTATTATTTTATTATTATAGTAATAATTATAGGGGATCCCCACCATAGATAAGGTTGAATCCCTCTCCCTGCTTTCCCCCCACCCCCCGATGTGGGATCTCAGGGCCCTGTCTCTCAGGGAGGGGGATGTCTGAGCCACTTTCCCTGCCCCCTTATATATTATTCACTTCAGGAACTTCCTGTTCCCTGAACTAAGTGTTCCAGTTCACCTATGTGTGTGTGTATGTACATAGTGTTGTGTGTCTGCAGCAACTCTGGGCCTGCAGCTAAATACCTGCCATTCGGACTGTTTTGTTTTGTTCAGACGACTGCTAACCTAACTGGTTCATGTTTATTACATGTTTTGATTGGTCAATCACACACAGGTGAACTGGAACACTTAGTTCAGGGAACAGGAACCAGGAAACAAACAGAAAACAGGGAGCAGGAAGCAATAAGCAGGAAGGGAACTCACACACACCAGTCATCAAAGCCTGCAGTGCATTTGGTTACCACAAAAAGAACAGGAGTACTTGTGGCACTTTAGAGACTAACAAATTTATTTCAGCCTCAGCTTTCCTGAGCTACAGCTCACTTCTTCGGATGCATAGAATGGAACACACAGACAGGAGATATTTATACATACAGAGAACATGAAAAGGTGGAAGTATGCATACCAATAGGAAGATTCTAATCAATTGAGATGAGCTATCATCAGCAGGAGAAAAAAAACTTTTGAAGTGATAATTAAGATGACCCATAGAAGGTGTGAGGAGAACTTAACATAGGGAAATAGATGCAATTAGTGTAATGACCCAACCATTCCCAGTCTCTGTTTAGGCCTGAGTTAATTGTATCTAATATGCATATTAATTCGAGTTCAGCAGTCTTTCTTTGGAGTCTGTTTTTGAAGTTTTTTTGTCGCAAAATTGCCACCTTCAAGTCTGTCACTGAGAGATTAGAGAGGTTGAAGTGTTCTCTCACTGGACATTTAAATAGCAGCACTCCATAGAGTGGTGATGGTTGTGAATTTGAGGCCAAAGCACACGATTTTATTAAATGCCCCCAAAAAGTTAAGGTTGTCCAGTGGTGCCTTGTGCCCTTCCAGAATGTGAAAACCAGGAAATTCAAAGTGAAGAGGCCTGCCCCTTCCCCTACCTGAGTACCTCCTCCCCCAGTACAACCTTAGATCAGAGTTCAATAAGGATCGTGCAAAGTTAAAATTACCAAGCAAAGTGGTGATTTATTCTTATCTTGTAGCCTTCAAATCAAGACTTGATGCTTTACTGGAAGATGCTTTATGTAATCACGTTAGGCTCAGTACATGTTTAAATAGATGAAATTGTATGGTGCGTGTTATAGAGGAGATCAGACTAGATGATCTCATAGTCATTTCTAACCTTTAAAAAATCTATGAATTTATAAGTAGATAAGAGGAAGAACTAAGAGACTATGCCATTGTTTGTGAATATGAGTATTTGTCTGCATGCTCGCTAGCTATATTCATTGTGTTAGGTGTAACTAGACTGAATGGTGGAGGGATTTTTGGAGCAGCTTAGTAGAGCTGATTGTGATATGAGGAAAGATGAATGTGTAACCTGAAGAATCAAGAGTGCCTCTTTTTCAGTGCTGAATTCTATAGGCTGTGTCAGTTGAGGTGCACAGGAATCTTGCCATGGTGACTGTCAGCAATCCGATGGCATACATAGCAATGGTCTCCAGGAATTAGTTAGTAGTAGATTAAGACAATGTCTCAGAAGGAATTCTCTGGCAAGGATGAAGGCGTGATAACGTTTAGCAAATGTGAGGTGGTTCATTTGGAATAGGTTTACCATGAGTGTACATCAAGCATACATCGTTCCTGTTTCCTTCACCGGATTTAGACCTGAGCTTTGTTTTAGCAAAGGGAATGTATTAGATCTTGTCCTACAGTACTCACATGCTCTGCTCTGAAGAATTTTATATAATCCATAAGGTTAGGGTACTAGCATGTGTGTTATTGACATGCTGACCACTACTTATGATGCTGACTAATGGTGTCTCATTGTTGGTTTGTACTTCTCTGTCTGTAGCCATCTGTTTTCTCTTTGATTGTAAACCCCTAGGAGTAAGGACTGTTTTGTTCTGTATTTGCACAGTGCATAGCATAATATGCCGTTAATAATACTGACAGAAAATAATCATACTGGGGCAATACTCAGAGGACAGATCTATGCTTGCCTTGCACAGGTGGCATATATCTTAACTTTATATTTTATGGTTTTCAGAGTTTTAAGTTCTCATTACTCAAATTCTTCATTTCCTGGTTTCAGAGAAATTAATATAGCTGGTAGTCAACATTGTGGAAGGTTCAAGGCACCAGTATGCAACCTTATCTCTGTGTTGAAAAAATCAGGGCAGTTAATATTATAAAATAAGCAGATTGGGGCGAAAATAGGCAAAAAGCAATTTTACCATCAGATAACTTCAGAACTCTATTTTATAGGCAGGTTAAAAATAAACTTTATTCTGTTGGAACGGGTTTGCTATATTTGCACCAATGGTTCAAACATCTTGTTCAAACCAAGGTTTGAGCAATATAAGTTCTGTGAAAAGCAAAAATATTTCAAGAGATCAAACCATCAGGACATTTAATTTTAAACTTTAGCATAATTACTCATCTCCTCCATTTAGAATTTGTGCCAAATATAGACAATGAAATTTCCCAGAGTTAAATTGAATATGCCTTTCACAAGTATATATGACCTGCCACAGATCTTGGCTCCTCATTCTGCCAAGTTATTCTGCAAGAATCTCAACAAGGCCATGAGACCATTTTCATCTGAAAGCAGCTTGAGATGGAAAAGCTTATGTCATCTTTCCAACACCTCTTCCCTCAGTCTCACTCTGACTGATTCCAACGAGCTAAAAACCATGTGTCTGACATCCTGAAAATAGCTATTTTTTTTAAAATCCAGGTTCAATAAGAACTGGATGAACATTCTCTTCCCCTCATCGCCAACTGGCAATGTGCAAGAACTATTCTGATGAAGAATAATTATACTCCCAACCATGCAACTTAAGCATGGCATGGTTTTTGGGAAGAAACAAAATTTAATGTATAGTTTAAAGTTTGTAATTCTTAGATTTAAAAATTGCTAGTGATGACATGGGTAAATTGTCCCAATAGTTAATTACTCTCACTGTTAAAAAATCTACACCAGAATTTGTATAGCTTCAACTTCCAGCTTCCCGTAGTCTCTTTCTTCACTCCTTGATTATAGTCAGACTAAGGACACCACTTTGATGTTGTCACTAACAAACCAGAACAGATAGAGTCCTATCTGCTAGACTGAGACACTGTCTCGTGTAAAAGCAATGTCACCCCTCTTCCTCTTCAGAGTCCATTTACATAAATGGGACAGTATAGGGAGAAACCATAGCCTTTCTGCTAATTGGGAATGAAAACTCTCTACTGCAGTAGATCTAAGAAGTAGAAGAGAGCAAGCCAAGATGGCATAACCAGTGCCAAGCCTGCCTGCTGCTTTTCACAAGCCACAGAAGGTTCAACATAAGAGCTTTTAATTTCAGCTACCTCAGGCTAGAATTTCTGGCAGAAGCTGTGTCCTTTGCCCACTAGGAGCAGCTTTCTCTCCACATCCATCTTCTCTCTTATTCCCTGCAACTTTATTTGGAGAAGAGAGGGAAAGGAATCTGTGAGGGGAGCATGCTCCCACCACAGAACAAAATAGATTCCTACCAGCAGTCTCTGCCTGAGGTTCCCTCTTTATGTATTGTTTGACAACTGTCCATCCACAGAGTTTGTCTGCTCTGCTCTTCTTAAGTTGAATATCTGGTGGATTTTGGCCTGTAGTCTCTCCCACTCCCACTCTGCTCCGTCTTGCTGAGTTGATTCTTTGACGGGAGACAATGTCTTATCCTAGCAGTTGAAACTCTGTGCTCTGTTCTACTAATTAGATCAAAAGTGCACTCATAGACCCTCAATTGGGAAGAGAAATTAAGTACTTGGAGAGAGACAATATCCTGAAAACCCCCAAAAACAAACAAAAGAACACCCTCGCATTATTAAAGTCACCAAGTCAAGCACTTCAAAGTTAGGAAATGCTTGTGCAACCATAATTCACCCTCCTCTGCCAGGCATAGTCATTATAATACAGTCTTTAGTTACATGATTACATGCTATATTCCCCCCCCCACACACAGACAATGACAATTTTTGCAGCGTGAAATTTTACTAAAGCTTTTAATAAAAGAAAGAAAAAAGTAAAAGTTGTCTCTGTAAAATCAAGCTGGCAAATGTTACAGGGTCTTTTAGCTTGTAGACACTAGTTAAAATCCTCCTCCCAGCACAAATACAAGTTTTAGCAATAGAGATACAATCTTTTCAGCAAATACACATTTGCAAATAAGAAAACAAACAAAAAGACTAAACCCGCCTTATCTACTTAGTACTTACTATTCTGAACATATAAGATACTGTATCAGAGAGATTGGAAAGAAACCTGGTTGCACGTCTGGTCACTCTCAGAACCCAGAGAGAACAAAGCAAAACCCCAAAAAACAAACAAAGGCTTCCCTCCACCGAGATTTGAAAGTATTTTGTCTCCTGATTGGTCCTCTGGTCAGGTGTTCCAGGTTCACTGTTTGTTAACCCTTTACAGGTGAAAGAGACATTAACCCGTAACTATCTGTTTATGACAAACCCTCTACAAAATTTCAGCCATGTTGCATACCACAGAGGTACAGGATCACTTATTTATTTTTCAATAGAAAGGACAAACAAAATATAGGGTCACTACCGTTCCTCTGATAATACATATTTTACACACATACACAAAGTCTATCCTTCAGGGTATAACTTTACACAAACATTTTGTAGATTCATTACCGCCAGACCTTCACAGTAAAGCTTGAATGGTAGAGAAGTCTTAGATTCAGCTGTTTAGTCAAAGGCCGCAATCTTGTGTGAATAATTGTACCATCTTGCTGGTATGAACTTGTTATATTAACAAGTACAAATGAAAGACAGGGAGATTCTGTCACTCTTCATTTTTAAACTGTGAGCATGTAAAAAAGTCCTTTACAAGGTGTCTGTATTGGCTAGCAGTTGTCTACCCACAGTACAAATCCTTCCTTTTGCTTGGACATGAGCATAAATGGAATGTTTCAGTGTCACCTTGTTGACTTCAAAGATGCTGCCTTTACATTTTATACTGTGAGTGTCACTGCCACACTGTCTGGATTTTTACATGCTAAGAATAGAAAAATCAATGTAAATCTCCAACATACAGAACTTGTAGTGCAGAAGATCACTAAAGGCTGGCTTTCTCTGGATGGCCCTGGAGAGGGGAGGGACAGTTCAGTGCTTTGAGCATTGGCCTGTTGAACCCAGGGTTATGAGTAGTTCAGTCCTTGAGAAGGCCATTTAGGGATCTGGGGCACCAATAAATAAATAAATAAATGTCAGGGGCAGTACTTAGTCCTGCTAGTGAAGGCAGGGGACTGGACTCAATGACCTTCCAAGGTCCCTTCCAGCTCTAGGAGATAGGTATAGCTCTGTATATCATATTAGGCTTAAAACAGCCTTAGGGGAAAAAAATTCTTGAAACAAACCTGGCACAGCACAGTGCACAGTGATCTTGGAATTGAAGAGAAAGACACCTGAGACTTAAAGAAGAGTTGAGACTGAGAAGTTGCTAACACTAGCTACATTTTTAAGACAACAATAAAATGATGGAGCAAAATAACCTTCATTCTTGTTTTTGAAGGAATGTGTATTTACCTTAATAATATAAATTCATCAGTGGTGTAGCTCCACTGAATTCACTGGAGTTACTTCAGGGAGCAATCTTCCCTAATGCCTTAACAAAAATTGCTCAAGATCATTTCATCCTTGACAAAGTGTCACCCCAGCTGTAATGCTGACAAGGTCAATATCAGCTTTTATCTGATCTATAAGAACCAGTCTTGCATAGTAAATTTTCCTAGGGCTTTTCTTACTTTTAAATCAAAGAACTTTTGGATAATATGCAAGCTCTGCCTCTTTTATGAACATAAACAATGGGGTAAGTGCATGTGTCTTTTTGGGAGGCTTACTCGTTCTCTAGTCTTCTACAACTTGCAATGCATCTCATTCTTCTGCTGCACGAGCTTCCAGTGTCTGTTTTTCCTTGTATTTGTAATCCTTCCTGATTATTCTTTTTCTTCCCCTCCCCCATCTCTTCAGCTCATGAAGACTTGATCTTCATTCTCTAACCCATAGCAAATTGCCAGCAACCTAAAATGTATCTCCTAACTATAAAACGAGATGGGCCACATTCTCTAGGGGGGTAAAAGGTAGCAATTCCATTGATTTTATTGGTTCCTTGCAGAGAATTTCAATCTGATCACCTCGATGTTATATTCCTGTTGATTTGGCATTTTTTGCATACTTCTGTCTTTTTGTGGTATGGAATACTGTTTTAATGCTATTCCTCACTGAGACCCTATCTTGTCTTCCCATCCAAGCTAAGGAAGCAAGTGACATTTGAAACTGGTAGGCAATGCAGAAAAGTGATGTGCTCAGAGCTAAAGTACAACAGAAGAGAATGTGTCTCATCCAAAATGAGTGTGTCTCGTGGTGCTTCCACTGAATCCATGGCATCTTGAAATGTATTACTGTGGCTCACTTCCTAACTTTTTGCAAAAGCATTGTTATGAGAGTTGAATGGAAAGGCAGAGCCTGGATTATTAGGAAAGTCTAGAATTTCTTGCTTGCCAGAGTACAAATCTCTGGTGAACATCCTGCTGAGAATAGAAGAGCCTTAATTTGACATGACTCATAATGACAGACTTGTTTTAAAGAAAAGCATAATGTCTTTATTCTAATAGCAGATAAAAATATCAAAATCTGAAGATTAATAGAAATATTTGAGAAGTGATTTTTTCAAATATTTGCTTTTAGAATCTAAGCAAACTCTACTACACCAATCATTTTACAGAGGACATTATTGAAGTTGTTTTCACAGCATTTATTTAAGAAAGTTGATACGGGAGTAAATCAGTTCAAATAAGATGCAAAAAGATACCTTGGAAATATGAATATTCACACACTTGCAATAACTAGAGGTACCACAGACAACCTTGTAGACATCCCGTAGCTTCAGTTTATGAGATTGTAAATTTTTATAACAAAGGTAATATTTAAGCATCTTTAAATCTGTAGAAATAAAATAAAAAAAGTATCAAGGACTTTTTGGAAGAATGGCAGTTATAAGTTTCCTTAAAATACAAGTATATTTCCATTCAACTGTATTTTCACTGTAGAGAGAAGAAGAAATTGGATACAACAATATTTATTTTTTCATAATGACTTATAGTACACTAAGCACAAAAGGAACATTTAAAATTTGCATCATGTCTTGAAATGTTACTGTTTGTGAAATGATGATTTCATAAAGATGGATGATATGTGGAATAACAGTTTAAGACACTGCAAATGTACTCTCAGATTAGAACCACTAAAAACAAACCCTTTTGTGTGTGGGGGGGGACTAATCCTAGATATTTGATATTATTATTGCTGAGTGTTATTGGCCTAATTTCCAGATAGGGTGACCAGATGTCCCGATTTTATAGGTACATTCCCGATATTTGGGACCTAATGTTATATAGGTGCCTATTACTCCCCACCCCCATCCCGATTTTTCATACTTGCTATCTGGTCACTCTATTTCCAGAGGAATTGGAGTCAATGGAAACTATAGGTCCTTAGCATCTCTGAAAATCTGCACGTCAATAGTGTATGTAGAATCCTATGATTCACACAAATTATTTTTAAAAAAAAACTAGTTCTGTACTATGTCTTTCATCTGAATGTTTTGCAAGAATGCACTATTAGTCTCCAAAAAGCAATATGGAATAAATGCCACATTGTTGTACTGCAAATCCATAAGGAACTGAAGGGACTGGTAGCCACAGTCTCCTTCATTGTAACTTCTATGTGATAATGGACTTTGATTTATTATCCATTGGTTGAACCCACAATGATAGGGCCTGCTGATTAATTTAAAAAAGTGTAATGAAAAATGAAAAAAATATTTAAGGGAATTGACACAATTAATTGTAACAGCTGCTTGGAGTTATTGTGGTCTGTTATGTAAATCTATAATTATGGGAATGTCAATTCACTGTGGTCTGTAAGTGAATCAATTATTTTCAAGACAACTCTTGCATTATAAAAGCCTTTCCCTTACAAGGAAGGATGACCTAAGAGAATCCATATTGTCTACAAAGTGTATTTTTTTCCACAATTAAAATAAAATTTAAAGTTCTAGATCAACTCTGACAAGTCAGTTTCCCTATGATGTCAATAGGAGTTTTTCCTGAGTGAAGACTGTTAGCATTTTGCCCTATATTGATAGCAATATATGTGTGATTTTTATCCATAAATTTGCTCATCTTAAAAAGGAATGCATGTAGAAGACTAAAATGTGAGTGCCTAAGTTTCTTTGCAAGTTAATGGAAGTTAGGCACCTAGCTCACTTAATTTCTTTTGTAAATCCAGTAGGTGCCTATCTGTATCTTTAGGCACCGAAATGTTTGAAAATGTTCCTGGAGGGATTTTGAAAAGCAGGGTAGGTGTCTAATTCCCATTGAAATCTTAGTGTTTAGGTGAAAAATCGCTCTAAGCATTTATCTGCATCTTTAGACACCTAAACTCCTTAGAAAATCTGGTTCTATGGTCCTTCAATCCTAAATCACTTAGGTGCTTTTGAAAATTTACCTCAAAACATAAACATATAATAATAATAACTAGTGCTTCTATAGCATTTTCCTTTGTTGATCTCAGAGTGCTTTAAAGAGGGGAGCAGATGTTGTTATGATCTTTCTACAGGTGAGGAAACATTCTGGGCCAAATCCACAGCTGGTCCAGAGAGAGTAAGTGCTTTGCTCAAGAGCATTCAGCAAGTTTATTGATAGAGCTGGGAACAGAATCTGGAGGTTTGGATAAACATCCAAATTTGCTGGTGTTTATCCCCCTGTGACGGGATCCCTGGGGTGCAACCTGGACTGTGGGACTGCTGAGCCCTCTGTCCTTCCAACCTGGGCTGCCTGTGATTCTGTGTCAAGACACATACCTCTGGCAGGTTCTGCACTTACACAGACACACACAACCCAGTTACATGAATGATCTCTCCCGGACACTGATAAACCATCAAAGGGGAGACTCCAGACAATTCCCCTCATCTCCCAAGCCTTGCATCTCAGAATTTTTATGTGTTGCACTGGTCAGAAGCCTAACCAATGTAAGTTCATTAAATTCTCCACTCCCTCAGTGTAGAATGGACACACACTAGCCTTTGTACACTGAGCTGAGATCTCCCAAGCACTTCAACCAAAACACACTGTTTTAGGAAAAATATAAAACAGATTTATTAACTACAGAAAGATAGATTTTAGGTGATTATAAGTAGTAAGCGTAGAGATCAAAGTTGTTTACCTAAGAAATAAAAAATAAATTCACAGTCTAAGTTCTACAAACTAAACAGGATTTGAATCAAGCAGTCTCTCACCCTGACAGATGGTATAAACAGGTTTCAGTTCCTCAATCCACAGATTGCGAGGCTGGGACCCTTTCCCGCATTCAGAGTCTTTGACCTCCAGATGTTTCTTCCAGGTGTTGAGTTGAGAGGAGGGGGGAGAGAGAAACCAAGTGATCATGACACTCCCCCTCTTTTATATTTTCTTCCAGCTTTCTGGAAAGATCTTTGCTTGGACGTGGTTAGTCCACCCCCATAGTGTAAATACTTCCTCTGAGAAGTCTCTAGGATACTGGCTTCTTTTCTTGATGGGTGTTGATGAACCTTTAATGCTATCTGTCTACTCCATTGTTGTACTTGAAAGGCTGTTGCATGTGTTCCCAACCTCACAACATATTTCAGTAACATATACAGCAAAACTTCATAACCTCACATATAATGATAGTACACACAAGCCAACAAGATATTAATGTTCAACAAGTCAAGACTTTTAAAATGATACCTCATAAGGCATACTTTGGACAAAACATATCATAATCATATCACCATGGTGAATATGGAAATTCCCACCAGCCCAATGTACCTTCAGCAATTCCATAATTAGGACTTGAAACTTTAAACAAAAAAAATGTGAAAACATGTTTATTGGTAACAAATCCACCACTTGCACTGCATTATTAACTTATAGTTGCTTGTTTGTGATGAGGCACTGCAATATAGTGCATGTTATACAATGTCCTGAGCTCTCTGCATTTTCTACAGATAAGTGCAACATACTGAACTAAGGAGGAGTATTGGGTTTTTTGTCCATTTTCTTAGTTTCTTTCTCGCCATAAATATTATTGAGGTTTCTGTCTTTTTCTCTCTCCTCCTGTGTTGCTCATATAGACCAATAAATATATTGTTCCACATTGGAATAGTTACTTAGGCAGTAAACCCATTTGGGCTTCTTCTTGTTCTGTGTTTAGACAGTGCCTAGCAGAATGGGATTCTAATCAAATAATACGTGACAATAATTGTCAAAGACACTATGTTTTGAGGTGAGAGAGAAATGAACCTGTAAGATGCAACCAGTTTCTGAAATCTTTGCTTTATTTTTAAGAGTATACACAGATATATTGGGCTATTATCCATCAAAATTATTTTCTGAATAGCCAGTTGCACTATTACTATCTGCTAATCAAGCTGGGGACTCTCAAACAAAACAAAACAAACCGCAGTGGAAGCAGTAGTCTTGCTGAGATATCAGGATATGTGAAGAACTGGTGTTTTCCTCTGGTGTCTTATTTTAGAGCTTTTCCATGGCAGGCACATTTTAATCAATATATTGTTAAATCCATTGGCTTTCCATCTGCTGAATGATTCATGGGGATAAGTTACATATAATGTACTCCCTAACACACTTGAATGAAGACTTTGGCTATTAAAGGGAGGCAGAACATGGGATTCACTGGCGATCCATTACAAATCAAGTAAAATAATACTATAACTCTGAATGATTACATTTTTGATAGAAGACTGTCAGCTGGATCAGTATGTGTTTGAAAAATCTGTGCATCTCATAAGCAAAGAAAATTGCACTGATCATCTCTTGCTGCTGGAAGTTATTGTCCTGTTCCTCTATAAAAGAGGTAAAGTTCTTACCACTGCAGGGAAAAAATACTCTGGAAAACATGAATAACAAGTACCATCTTGGGGCTTGGTTGTGGATACATCTCAGAGTATATTAGGAATTTCCCATTTGCAGTGGAAGTGAAAGAACAGCTCTGCTTCACTTTTTGGATCTCTTCCATCGTACTCCAGAGACTATATATTTGTATCATAAGGTGCCCCTGACAACATGTATTAGTTTCTGGTGTAGTATAGACAAGACTCTGCATCAGCAGTGTTAAGCATTGTACTGTTTGTGGTGTACAAAGTCAAAAGAAATAAAGATTTAGCTTTTTACTCAGTGTTCTTTGTGGCAGTTACAAAAACAAGAAAGGAAAGAGCACACATTGCATTTATCATGTAAGGAAATAATAGAGAAAGTTAATATGCAAGAAAAGAAAGAAGAATTGCAATCCTAAAAGTCTCACAAGCAGTTGGCAGTTCATGACGTCTGTCTATCTCCCAAAAGACAAGAAAATATGCACCAAAGCAACTGCGTGGCAAACTGCCAAAGGGAGTGTTGTTCAAAAGGATAGAAGCCATCACAAGATACTCGCTGATTTAGTCTTTGACAGGTTGGCATCTCAGCATTCTCCACTGTATGAGATATTATATGTTGACTTCAGCATGGGAGCACTGAAATTGGGGCATGACTACACATTTCATTACATTCTCTGATTTTTCAGGTCCTTATGAGAACAACGTTGATTTTTTTTTTACCTGCATGTAATAAAAGTCTAACATAAAGTTATGTCTTGAATAATCATTTCAGCCTGATACATTTTTACAATCAAAAAGCAGTGATTGGACCCAGGAACTCTTGATTCTTCCATACTGGCAATATAATTGGATTCAAAACAACAGTAAAATTGTTTTCCTAACCAGTCAACCATTTTTTTGTACACTAGCCATGAGAAGGTTGTGAAAAGCAATGTAACACTTGATGGAGCACAGTGGCAGGAGTAGCAGCTTATAGATCAGCCCTTTTGCCTGATGCTTGTAATTTAAATTCACAGATAAGGGGCAAAGTTGTAAAATACTAATATTTAGGACAAGCACAAACTAGCAACTTCCAAGTATAAAGATAAAGGAAAAAGAGCCACAAAAAATAGGAAAGGAAGAGCAACATTTTGGAGATATGCTGAAACAGTAAGGGGACAAACAACAAACAAAGATGTAACCTTTTGATAATAATGATGCTTATAGCTTTCAGAAATGTTCGTCATTAACTAAATATATTTGTGTTTCTTTGTTTTCAAACTTGAAAGGGACTCCATCAACTTGGAAACATACTTCTATCAGTATTTTCTGTAAAAGTGCACCCTAAGATTGCTCTAACTGAAAGGGATTAATGATTTAAATGTTTCTTTTAAAATTGTTAATTTGTTTGTGCATTTGACAGCAGTCCATGTATAGTCAGTTTCACTGTTTTCTTCATGGTACATGCCCTTGCCAAGTTCTGCCAGAAGGAGTTTACCAGTAGCACCAGCAGCAGTAAAGCAGAAAGCAAAAAAGTAACTGGGAGGAGAGGGAACAGAAAGAAAGTAGTGAAGGGATGGGCCCAAGTAAGTGCGGGTTTGCTCTCGGGCCTCCTCAAAAGACCATTTTCTAAGCATCAACAATGGAACTATAAAATTATAACTATAAATTTATGTTGCGCTTTTGTTTAAGGATTTTTTTTATTTGGAAATTGATACATTTTCCTCCTTCTAGCCCTGTGATCTATTACCTCAGTGATTCTGGAGGAAGCTGTTTATCAGGGAGATAGCTTTTGGCCATAGAGGAAGAGTTTACAACTACAGAGATAACATACCCAAAGTAAGGGAACATTGAAAGGGGAGCAGGAGAGAGAGACATGAAGGAGGGACTGAAAAAAAAAGGTGAGGAGAGGGGGAAATGTAAGGAAAATGGGAGAAATTAAAGAGGAAAGGCCAAAGAAGGTTGTGTGGAAATGTGGAGAAGAAACAGAGGACAGAGGAGGGAATCACAGACGTGATCTGAAATTGTTGAATTCCCCACATATGTAAAAGTGTTGAGATGTCATAACCTAGTCCCAGATTTGGACCTTAGTGTCCAAAATATGGGGGTTAGCGTGAAAACCTCCAAGCTTAGTTACCAGCTTGGACCTGGTAAAGCTGCCACCACCCAAAAAATTAGAGTGTTTTGGGGCACTCTGGTCCCCCCCAAAAACCTTCCCTGGGGACCCCAAGACCCAAATCCCTTGAGTCTCACAACAAAGGGAAATAAACCTTTTCCCTTCCCCCCTCCAGGTGTTCCTGGAGAGATACACAGAAGCAAACTCCGTGAATCTAAACAGAGGGAGTCCACCCTCTCTATTTCCAGTCCTGGAAACACAAGCACTTCCCTCTTCACCCAGAGGGAATGCAAAGTCAGGCTAGTAAATCTAACACACACAGATTTCCCCCTGACTTCTTCCTCCCACCAATTCCCTGGTGAGCTGCGGACTCAATTCCCTGGAGTTCCCCACTAAAGAAAAACTCCAACAGGTCTTAAAAGAAAGCTTTATATAAAAAGAAAGAAAAATACATAAAAATGGTCTCTCTGTATTAAGGTGACAAATACAGGGTCATTTGCTTAAAAGAATATTGAATAAACAGCCTTATTCAAAAAGAATACAATTCAAAGCACTCCAGCAACTATAGACATGTAAATACAAAAGAAAAAAACCAATAACCCCTATTGTTTTTATGATCTCTGTACTTACAACTTGGAAACAGAAGATTAGAAAGCAGGAAATAGAAACCCCCTCATAGCCGAGAGAGTGCAGGCAGAAGACCCAGAACAAAGGACTCACACACAAAAAACCCTCCACCCAGAGTTGAAAAAATCCTGTTTCCTGATTGGTCCTCTGGTCAGGTGCTTCAGATACTTATTTCCAGGTGAAAGAGATGTTAACCCTTAGCTATCTGTTTATGACATGAGGGAATAAATACAATGAAATTAAAACCTTGCTGTTTTGTTTTACTGTAGCTCTTTGGTTGAAGGTTGGCTAAAAGTGCAAAGAATTTTGGGATATTGAGTACTAAGGATTCTAGGACAAGAGGTTATGAGAGAAAAAAGGTGGTGGTTTTGGTGTGGTGGCTGATCAAAGGCTGAGAATCTCTGATGTAGATTGAGAACTTGTATAGTTCAAATGGATCTAAATTATTCATGGCCAGACACCAAAAGTTTGTAATATACCTCCAAAAGTTTAAATGCTTACTGGACTAGAAATCACAACTAAATAAGGCTTTCTCTTGATATTTCCTGTACTATGTTTCCTGGGTTGCCAGGGTCAGATATAGTGTCAGCACTTTACTTGACATGCAAACAAATTTGTGCAGGCAAAATTTGCGCACTCTGCTACAAATTAAATCTATATTCTTTATTCAGTCTTGAGGCAGAACTTCTACTGAGATCTCTTCCAAACTTAGACTGGGAGCAATTATATGATCCTTAAATTGTAAGTTAAGGAAATGTCTTCAGAACACAGCCTCCAGGCATTTTCTTTAATCTATTAGAGGGAACTCCAAATGCATTTTAAGTATATGTATGATACAACTGCACTACTAGATTTTTTTTAAAGATCTCTGAAGAGAGCATTCAAGATAATTTAAGATTTGAATTGTTTCTGTCTTTGCAAAAATATGAAATTAATTAAATGAAAAAAAAAACTTGTCTTTTTTCACCATTCTGTACTTTTAGGGCCTTTCAAATAAAGAACCAAACAAACAAACCAACAAAAAAAAACAAGTGACCCAACTATTTTAGCCCTCTGATGATCCTGTAGAAGAGGGGGAGAAATGTACTGCTTTTCTTTCACAAAACTTTAAATTTAGGAAGAAGTACCAGGATATTCTACATTGAAGCCTAATGGCTTTAAGACGTTTCAATTTTCTTTGCTAATCCTGGACTATCACAATTCACTGAAGTACTATGATGGCTTTGCTAATGAAGCAGAAATAACAACCCCCAAATCTCATTCTTTAAGCCAAGAAAGGATCATGGAATATTTTTATACAGAAATTGCTTTGAAATGTGTTTGGTCTTGTTCTCTGGCCCTTAAAATATTGAATGCTGCAGAGAAATGGTATCTCAGGGGACAGCTGCAAGTCATACTTGAAGTATTTTTCAGTTCGTGAAGCAAAAGAATTGCTATGCTAACAAAGTGAGAACTTGTAACTATTTTTGTATTACTAAATGAACTTGAATTTTCAACATTTCATCTTTTCAAAATGATGGTATTAGTTTTCAGTCACTTTAATATGTTTTAAATTAATCATGGGAACTATGCTTGAAATAACTGAAGGTCAATAAGGATTTATAATTTTTCTGTCTCATAAAAAATCCTCAGTAACAATAACAATGAGAGAGATGGTTTCTGATTTGGCTCTGTCATTTCTGGTATAGTTCAACTAAATTTTGAATTTTTTTCAACTACTTATTTTTTTAAAGGAAGATTCTAATATCCTTACTCACATTGAGCAGTGCATTTCTTGGTTAATGGTCCCATTGCTTTCAATGAGACTATTAAAGAGAAAATTACTACTCAAAGGCTCAGTTATTTTCAAATGCACTAAAAGGAGGGTATGGACAGATGTTTGGCTGCATGTGTGTGTGTGTGTTTTCCCGTGTGCTGTTTCAGCTTTGCACAGATAGTTTGGCACAGCAGATCTTGAGCGAACAGCCCAATGACCACAAGATTCTTTAAGGTACGAAGGCACCCGCCAGGTTTATTTTTGATAAAGCACGGTAATAGCACTTTGCAGACTTTGCGAGGATACTAAAATATGTATGCCTGTGACAATGGATGCAGCTTAGTCAGTGGCGGGACTTTCCACTGCCCCCTAGGCTGGTCAAGATACTCCCTCTGAGATACATTTTTATACCCCCATATAAACAAGCTACGTACTCAGACTGACCTTATCTTAAAACCAGTTCGCTTTCTTGCTCTCACTACTGCAATAATTCTTAGGTTCCAAAGCCAGAAGAGATCGCTCTGATTATCTAATTTGACCTCCTGTATAACATAGGCCATAGAACTTCTCCAAACTAATTCCTAGAGCACGGGTCTCAAACTCAATTTACCTTAGGGCCAGTGCCAGTCCTCAAATCCTCCCAGTGGGCCAATAATGTCACTGAAGATGGTATTCAGAAAAGAAATAATAAAACTGTCATACAGATTTATACAGTTCTTCATCTCCCATAGAATTTTCTGTATTTCCTAGCTTCTGATTTGTATTCCTTAGTATCAACTTGTCCTTTCTTCCATATGTTGTATAGTATTATTATTTTATATGTTATAGCTACATTCACTTCTCTTCTAAACCAGGGTTTTTGTTCTGTTTTTTTTTAAACCAGTATGGCTGCCTTTGTTGATTGTGGGAGTTTGGCTTTTCTGGTATCTAAGGTGTTCTTAAACAATTCCCAAACATCATTCACATTTTTGTGATTACATACTTCCTCCCAACTGATTTGGCTCATAATTGTTTTCAGCTTTGAGAAACTGGTCCTTTTAAAGCACTATCTATCTATAAATCTATAAATCTAGATACATAGTGCTTTAAAATAATATATATATCTATATCACTGATATGGATTTTATTCTGTCTGTACATTTTAAATGTGATCAAGTCATAAACACTTGTACCTAAGTCACATTTAATTTTAAATTCTGTGATCAGTTTGTCTGTATCTGTCAAGACGAGTTCTAATATAGAATTCCCCTATGTTGGATGTGACACTTTTCGAGTTAGGAAATTGTCATCTATAATATTTAGAAATGTCAGCGATGTTTTAGTGCTGGCAGCAGGAGACCTCCAGCACATGTCACTCAAACTGAAGTCCCCTGTGGTCACACAGCCTTTTTTCCTACACGTTATAGATAGTTGCATAAGAAACCTGTCGTGTAGTGTGATATGGTGACCTTTGGCAGACACCAAGTATTACCCCATCTTGGGCTTCATCTGTTAGGACATAGATCCATAAGCATTGAAGCTCATTTTCTTCTCAGTTATTGATGACTCAGAAATAGGTTATGCCATTTTCAATATAAAGTGGCACACCCCATTGTAACCATTGATTTTAACGTTCCAACCATGGGACTCATCCAGCCAAGTTTCAATAATACCAGCTCAATCAAATCTATGCTCATAAATGAGCAATCCCAATTCCTCTTGTTTGTTACCCGGGCTCCCATTAGAAAGATCCAGAACCTCACTCCTCACCTGCTTAGAAACCTTCTAATTTCCAGCATAAATTGTTCAGAGTCACTTTATAACTATTTGTTCTTTTGCCAACATTGTCTTTTAGCTTAAATAGCTCTGCTATTTTCCGGATCGGCAGGTAGCGATCAATCTGTTGGGGATCAATGTATCGCATCTCGTGAAGATGCGATACATTAATCCCCTAACGCGCTCCCTATCGAATCCAGAACTCCACCAGGGCGAGAGGTGGAAACGGCGTCATCGAGGGAGCAGCAGCCATCGATCCCACACCATGAGGACACAAAGTAAGTCAATCTAAGTCGATCTAATATATGTTGATTTCAACTACACTATCCTCGTAGCTGAAGTTACGTATCTTAGATCGATCCCCACCCCCCGCAGTGTGGACCAGGCCTTAGTGTCATTTCATAAAATAGGTTCTCAGTTCCCCTGATCATCCTAGTCATCCTTCTCTGAACATGCCCAAGTTTGAGTTCAGCTTTCTTGAACACGAGTGACCAGAATTATACATAGTATTCTCAGTGAGGTCGTATCAGTGACTAATACAATGGTATTAATATTTCTTTGCCTGTACTGGAAACATCTCAGCTGATACATTCTAGGATTACATTTGTCTTTTTTCATGGCTGAATCAAAAATCTACAGAAAGGATATAATTCTCTTTGAAAATAAGTAGTTTAATAATTTATATAGAATGCTCCAACATTTCTGTAGAACCCTTATGAGGGTATCATACTAAATTGATAGGATATTTCCATAGATGTGAATCTCCAGATGAGAGTGAGTAACTCACTGCTTCTGCTAGTTATTTTCTGATTACCATTTACATGTTAATCCTGCTTAATCCTCATTATGGATTAGATTATGACTATATGTTCTGTCGTGAGATTAAACAGGTTCCCACTACAGTGAGGGAGTAAACCAAGGTAGCTCTATCTCTGATATGACTAAACTTCCCAATATGATGTGGTGAGGGCGTGCGAGGGAGAACCAAGTCAAGACTCCGCCCACTTCCTGGCCCCTATGTGTGGCAGGGGACATACCTGGCACAAATATGTTCCATCTTATATTTATCTGCAGCTCTCTAAGTACATTTCCCAGACCTGATGAAGTGCTCTGTGTGAGCTTGAAAGCTTGTTTCTCTCACCGCAGTTTGGTCCAAGAAAAGATATTTCCTCTCCCACCTTGGCTTTTATTAGGCAGGTCACTGTGATAATAGCAGATCTTGTGTCTTATAAATATTAAGCACCAACAATTCCTATGTTTAAAATTGTGCTGGACTCAAAAAAATGAGGACATTCAAAGCTAAGTCTCAAGTTGACACTTCAGCTGTGCATTTATCTATTTAAATTTTTTTTTCCTCACATTATTAGCCTTGTGATGAGATACAAGTCTTGTTTCTACGCATGTCCCAGGGGGACGGCAATCATAAACTCTTATGCCAGCCTACTTCAATACAATGCAAACAATCAATACAGAAGATTCAGTCTATGAAACAGCAGCCAGCCAACAACACTGAAAAAATACAGTTTCAGCTCATTTAACATTGACCAAGATTTTTAAAAAAAGGGCTTGCATTGCACTGAGAATTAAGCAATGTTCAGTGTCCTTAATACAAATTTATCCTCTAAAGAAAAATTCAAGTTACAATTAAAATTGAATGAAGGACAGAATTCATTATTAGATCATATTTCTTGTTAGATTGCAAACATTTAGGAGTAGGGATTATGTTGTTTTAAGTGAGGCACAATAATGGAAAATGTGTTACGCTTGCTATTTTGAACTTCTTGGCTTTTGTCAGTCACTATTTAAAGATGATTTTTCAAGCATATATCCAGTTATCCTCTGGTTAACCATTGCATGTTAGCAGTGCTAGTACAGCTACAATCATCACAGGATTTACATCAGAATAAAAGAACTTCTTACATGAAAGGCTCTTTATCTAAGAGACCAGAGGTTTGTGAATTTAGATCTAGATTACCTGCAACATAGACACTAATAGCGCTTTCAGATTTTGCATTTGAATAACAGAGAAGGTGCTTATCATTATTATCAGATTGACCACCAGCAACCATCTTACCTCTGTTTCCCTGTAGGTATAGTTTAATTCAATGAGAAAGGCCCTAAGGGGAAGATATTGCCTAAACTGAACAAAAATACAATTTCTCTTTAGATCCTATGTATTGGGATTGCATATAGGCCCAGATACTCAGCTGTATTGGGATTGCTTTACACAGTCCTAGAACTGGCATAGCTGGCCATAGGAGTGTCACTTTTGGGTGGAGAGATAGTCTAATGGCATAGAGCCCCGTACACCACCATCTTCCCTGTGGCTGGCATGACTGGAGGAAAAGGTGCTTGATGGGTCTAAAAGCAATCATTCCACCCCCTATTCTTGATATACACTCCGTGGCCAAAACCAAAAACTCCACCAGCCAACTGAGATTACACTGCTTCAGGTTTGCTTAAATTAAAGAGAGAGAAATAGAGAGTGAGAGAGGGAGCACTGATGCTCTATCATTGCAAAAAAGTTGCAAGAAATCGGACATCTTCTGAAGTAACAGAACAAAGCAAGGCTACATTTTATAAGCAGAATGCTGAAAACTTACACAGGAAACCTTCTTTAAAGTGTTTTCATCTTTATCTGCCCATAGAAGAATTAAGTAATCACAAAGGCTTCATTTGCATGGTAGAGGAAGCATGGTTAACATTTTAAGACAGAGCTGCTAAGTGCAAGAGCACCATCTATTGGCTTTCAAGGAGTGGCACTGACCATGGCCAATCGCAGCCGGTGCTGAACATCTGGAAATGGGAAAGGTGAATAAGGCAGAGGAGAAGAGGAATATAAAACAGGTTTTAATTAAATGTTAATCATAGACTGTCGGATGACATTTCTTACAGGCATTCATGCTGGAAGTACAGCTGTATGCACTTAAATTAGTCCATAGTGAGCATTCAAAATCAAGACATTAAATTAGTACAATAAATATTATGTCTTTTTCTAAACCTGGGAATATCCTGATTGTTTTTATTCTATATAAAAACAATTCTTAACAAATAATTATATTAAAAATATCCTGTCATGGAAGATGGGCGGAAAGCTCTTCTATCCAATGTTACTATAACATTCAAGATGGTGGCATCAAAATTCCTTGGCTTCACATCACTAACTTAAAAGAATAATAATTTGTAAAGAATGATGCTGAATACAGGTAATGTTGTACAAGTGTAACTTTATTAAGCCCTATAAACTGCTCTGCTCATTTGGCTGAGCTGTTTCAGGCTAATTCCCCACATTTCCTGTTTCCCTGGTCTGTCAATAACAGTCCCTCCAGGGAACCTGGGTGCTCACACTCCAGTTCCACTTTTCTAAAAAGTTACCAGCATTTTAATAAAATTATTCTGAGGCTGATGAATGGGAGGAAGAGATAGAAAGATAATATGTTAGACCTTGCAGAGGGCTTAATGTGTCACTTTTCTTCATGTGTTAAAGAAGAACAGGAGTACTTGTGGCACCTTAGAGACTATCAAATTTATTTCAGCATGAGCTTTCATGAGCTACAGCTCACTTCTTCGGAAGCACAGAGCTCACGAAAGCTCATGCTGAAATTAATTTGTTAGTCTCTAAGGTGCCACAAGTACTCCTGTTCTTTTTGCGGTTACAGACTAACATGGCTGCTACTCTGAAACCTATTAAAGAAGAGTTATTAATAGGCTGGGATTACATTTTTATTGGTAAGCATTGATTTCACCTTACACACACAAACTGGCAAAAACAAATTCCAACAATAATAATAGAAATCTACAGATAGGCCAAAAAAAATGCTGCTTGAGAAGTTATCAGAGCTTGATTATTGGATATTTATATTCTTTGACATATGACATTGACCATTTGTTATAACTGTTGTAAAGCTTCAGCTTTTTGCATTTCAGCATCTGTCATTAAATAATTATTGTCTGACCACCTCCTTTTGTCTGACCCGGCCCATAATTTCCTGAAAGTGTGAAAGTTTAATTTTTTAAAATAAATAAATAAAATGATAAAAACCCATAATTTTGCACCACTGTGAAAGTTTACTTGGATGAAAAGAGGAAAGATACTTAAAAATAAACATTTATATTGAAATTATACCAAAAATAAAAATTGAGTTCTGCCAACCTATTTATACTGCATATGTGGCATATTTCCCAACCAGGCAATTCATAACAGAATGCAGCCATCAGCATATTTTTAAATACATGTGCAGGATTCCTATAATAATGAAGTCATATTTTTATAGAACATTATAAGCATAAATCTGTTCTTAAGCAAAACTGCAATTCATATGTATACTGAAACAATCTGAGACTTGAGCTCTACTTAAAAGTATATAGTGAAATATTGTGTGTTCATGCATGCACTGAAACCTATTTATTGTGAACTCATATACAGTAACTCCTCACTTAACGTTGTAGTTATGTTCCTGAAAAATGTGATTTTAAGTGAAACGATGTTAAGCAAATCCAATTTCTCCATAAGAATTAATGTAAATGGGAGAAGGTGTTAGGTTCCAGGGAATATATATATACACACACAGTATAAGTTTTAAACAAACAATTTAATACTGGTACACAGTGATGATAATTCTGAAGCTTGGTTGAGGTGGAGGAGTCAGAGGGTGGGATATTTTCCAGGGACTGCCTTACTGCTAAATGATGAACTAACAATTGGCTGAGCCCTCAAGGGTTAACTCTTACAGTCTACAAGGCAGCAGGAATGGAGGGAGAGGAGAGAGCATCGCAGACAGAGACAGAGACACACACTGTGTGTGTGAGAGAGAGATGCACATTTCCCCTTTAAGTACACTGCCTTGTTAATTAGATCAGCTTGCTGAGACTTCAGCTGCTGCTGCCAGCAAGCTCCCTCTGTCCTGAGCCCTGTTATGTGTCCCCCCTGCTCTATGGCAGATGGGGTAAGTGAGGTGCAGGAGCAGGGGGGACACTCTGACAGCCTCCCTCTTCCTCCCCTTCCCCCCCCACAGCAAGCAGGAGTCTCGGGAAGCAGCTCCAAGGCAGAGGGCAGGAGCAGCACATGGCAGTGGGGGGAGGGACAGCTGCAATTGCTAGCCTGCTGGGCAGCTGCTGCACAGGGAACTTAGGGGAGTGGGGAGCTGATGGGGGGGCTGCCGGTCCACCCTGGTTCCAAGCCCCCACCAGCTAACTCCAATGGGCTGCTGTTCCTGCAAGCAGTGGACAAAGTAGGCGGCTGCCAAACAATGTTAGAAGGGAACATTGAATAACTTTAAAAAAGCATGTTCCCTAATTGATCAGCAATGTAACAATGAAACAATGTTAAACAGGATGACTTTAAGCGAGGAGTTACAGTATAATTAAACTCTACTTTGAATGAAGTAGAATTCAAGTTACAAATTGTTACATGTTATAACATGTAACAATTTGTAACTTGTATATGTATATATATTTAATCATGGTGGTTTTGTATATTTTTGGTATTGTATAAATAAAAGATAAAATGGGAAATATTTTTACTTTTACCTCATGTCACAAGTCTGTCATCAGTGGAGCATCTCACAACACAAGTTCCCTTTGATATTACAGCAGTCATTCAGTGTTAAACTCAAGATGGCTACCTTGGCTTTAAATTCCACATCTAGCACAACCAAAAGGAGCAGTTAGAGGTAGACTCCTGACATGACTTGGCTTTTGCATTAAGACAGTAATAATCCTTTCTCTCATCTGCTGTCTCTACCCAGAATGGTACCCCAGAAGCAGCCAGCTCTTTTTCATGTTGTCTGATGGCCCCTGACTGACTGCCTAGCCCTTCTAACTACTGGAGCAGCTGAGACTGGGTGGCATCTCTAGTCAGCTTTTGGAGGTCTAAACTTCTGTCTTCCTCCCAAAAGGACACCTTCTTCAGGCAGGATACAACAGGGTGGCAAGGTCTCCAGCAAGATGCATCAAACACTTTGTGGTACACACCATCATATCTCAGTTCCTGTTCTGTTCTGTGTGAATGTTTGTGTGTGTGCGATCCTAACACCATCTTAATACTGATAAATTTAGTTTGTGCTTTAGAATATTTGATGGTGAGTTAGATTTTCTCTTTAATGTGTTTAAGATGTTGATCTGGTCACTTCTGTCAATGTCAGATGAGTTTTGAATGCCAGGGTTTGATGTACTTGAGTAATTTTTTAACTAAGACAGTTAATTGTACACTAGGTAAGGGAAAATGTTCAAATACACAAATAACCCATTGAGATGGCCAAACTATTTCAGAAAATAGAAAGTAAACCTAAACCTCAGAATTTCACAATCTGCCATAAATGGATTGGATGGCTTTAATATTTAAATAGTCTTTTATTTCTCAAGTTATTAAACTGTTGAGAACCTGAATGGTTCAGGTTATCAGTGATGCAAAAGGGAGGATATTTAGACTTCCTGTTCAAAGCTAACCCTGTAAAATGACTTAGCAGCCTTAGACCATTCCTTATGGACATGCATCCACATAATGAAAGCTAAAATCACAATTGGCCTCTTAGTTGGCTGTCTCAGCAGAGAAAAAGTATGGACATTGAGCTAGTCTGTCATTTCTAGGGGCGGGCAGGTGGTTTCTGCAGGTCCAGTTTAAAACATCTTGGCAAGAATGCCTTTTCTGCACTGCCACTTCTGTATCTTGGAAAGGACTTAAGTCTCCAGAGCTGTCAGTCCAGCAACTTTTATGAGCACTGCATTCACATTAAAACTCAAAATATAGAAACAAAAGAAAAACAATATATTCATAGAAATGTAGGCTGGATGGAACCTGGAAAGGTGATCAAATCAAATCCCTACACTAGGGCAGGCAAACTTTTTGGCCTGAGAGCCGCATTGAGTTTCCAGAATTGTTTGGAGGGCTGGTTAGCGGAGGCTGTGCCTCCCTAAACAGCCAGGCATGGCCCGGACCAGCCCCCTTTCCAACCCCTCCTGCTTCTCACCCCCTCATGCCCCCCCAGGCCTCCTGCCCCATCCAACCCCCTGTTCCCTGTTTCTGACTGCCGCCGTAATCCCCACCCCGACTGTCCCCTGCCACACATCCAGCCCCTCCTCTCATTCCTGATAGCTCCCTCAGGGATCCCTTCCCCATCTAATCACCCCTTCTCCCTGTCCCCTGACCACCCCATGCCCCTGATTGCCCCCTGCCGCCAATCCAACCCCTCCTCTCATTCCTGACTGCCCCCCCCGGACACCTGCCCCATCTAAACACCCCTTCTCCCTGACCGCCCCTGGAACCTCTGCCCCTGACTATCCCCCCATCTCCCCATCCAACCCCCCTTCCTTCCTGACTGCCCCCTGGAGACCCCTGCCTCCATTCACACCCCTGCCCCCTGACCACCACCCCAAACTCCACTGCCCTCTATCCAATCCCCGTTGCTCCCTTCCCATTTACCATGCTGCCTGAAGCACCAGTGGCTGGCGGCACTACAGCCGCGCCACCCAGAGCACCATGACAGGCAGCCACGCCACCTAGCTGGAGCCAGCCACGCCACCGTGCAGCACAGGGTCAGGCCTAGGTTTTGCATCTACGCTGCCACAGGTGCTCACAGCCCCACTGCCCAGAGCATTGCGCCGTGGGTGGAGCAAGCTGAGGCTGTGGGGGAGGGGGAACAGCAGGAGATGGGCCGGGGGCCAGCCTCCTGAGCCAGGAGCTCAGGGGCTAGGCAGGAGGCTCCCGCGGGCCAGATGTAGCCCATGGGCTGTAGTTTGCCCACCTCCGCCTTACATTGAGGCAGGATCAAGTAAACCTACTCCATCCTTGGTTTTGTAATGTTGTATGTCTAAAGCTGTTTGGTATTATAATTTTCAAATTGGACTCTTTTCACAAGGGAACAATAGACCATATCAATAGCTCCTATTAGAAAGGAGAAAAACTTGTAGTGAAATTTCTGCTTCCAAGTGAAAAGCCAATGAAACAAATAGGTTTTCTACAGCCTTTAAATTAACACTTTTGATCCATAAAAATGTACATGTACCTTTTAAATTACTGCCCTGCAGTTGACATTGCTATAGGACAGAACAGGAAATAAATAAACCACCTTCACTAGCTGTCTTATTGGAGTGGGACTGATCTAATGCCCAAAGAGGTACATTGAAAGACTCTCATTGACATCAGGGGGCATTGGTTTGGGTCAACAATATTTTGCCAGAAGGAAAAATGCTTTGTTTCAGGGCACTGTAAAGTTTGTAATAGATTCCAAAATTCCTCTAAGATTTACGTATTTCTACAGTTTCTTTTTTTCAGAATCTCAGTACAATAACTGATTTCAGAAGAAATTGAATATACTATAAAATCTATAACTGAAATGTTGAATGCATAATATGGCTCTCACTTTAGTAGCTGGAGCTGCCTCATCCAGGACAGAGTAACTACAGCAGATACATTAAATATTTCTAATGAAGATGTGGTACCTATACATGAGCTGTTGTTCCCATTTGGACATCTAATTAATATAATTAATTAAAACAATTCTTAATTTTATGTTGTCACAAATCTTACTGAGCAGCCTTTCCGGGTCACCTAATTGGACTGCCGTGAACTGAAGCCATGTGGTCTGGATCCCTGGGGTGTTTCAAACTCATGGAGTCTGAACACACTCAGGGTGTAGAACCTCATGTTGGAACTCACTGACCAGTCACGTGGGGTCAGCACTTACACTTTGGACTCTCCAGTATTTAAACACACCTCGCCCTCAGAATTCCACCCACGGTGTGAAGCTTCTGGTTTACAGTTTAACCCTGAGGAGCATGCAGGAGCTCTGAAGCAGACAATGCACACACTTTGTATAATCAAACAACTTTATGCTCTCTTATATTTGATTATGTGGTGCACAGGAGGATACAGATCATATTAAACATCCTAAAAACAATGTCCATTACTAGCTCACCCTTCCTTTGGGAATCCTTGGGAGTTGGTCTGTGTTCTGCCAGTCAGTCAGGGTCCTCCCACACCTTGTCCCCGCAGCAGCCTCCCTTATTTTAATCTGGTGAAAAATGGCTCTCTCTCCAGTTACCCAATGTAAATCCGTTTATAGATTCCTGGTTGGGGTTACCTGGTTCTTTTATTCTCCTCCTGGTAACTTTCCCTTTCTCCCAATTCTCCCCTCCCCACCTATTTCATACAAAAGGGGGGAAATATCTTCTCCCAGATTGAATTTGCTCTATGTCCCAAGGTAGACCATTGCTGTGTAGACTATTGCTGAGTGCTGATCCCTCACCATTGTCTCTTGCTTGGCAGAGACACGACACAAACCTATGCTAACTCATGGTGGATCCACATACATATAGGTTTTCCAAAAAACAGTAATTTCAGGATACAATTTAATAAAATCCATAGCTCAGAAGTGGCACAGAGAACCCCAATTTGTTACATATGTATTTGTCATGGTTAGAGAAGTGGATAAATAGTGATTGAAACTGATTAAGAGAAACAGTAACAGTGACTAATATTGCTATCTCCTGAAAATACTGTATTCTTTAGTTTGTGTGGAGGAGGAGATCAGCTGTTGTCTCAATGATTGTCAAAACTGGCATTTTCTCTGATATATGTTGACATTAAAGGAGCACATATGTATGAATCTATATTTATTGTACCACTAATGCTCATTCAACAGGAAAAAATCATTAGTTTTAATGTAATTATTTTTCTTTGCATTTATTCCTTTAACTTTACAATTTCCCCTACTATTTGTCTTGGCTTTGCCTCATATTTGCTAAGGAAATGTCCCACAGAACAGAATAGAAAACTATCCGGAAAAGTGTTGCAAATGCTAAGTATTATAAATAATATTATTATGCATTGTTTAAGAAAATAAACTGAGATTAGAGGAAATAAATCATCTTCAGAAAATAAGGAGGGAAGAGAAGTGTGATACTATAGACTGTTAACAGGTAATAAGAAATAGAAAGTAGGGTGAAGAACCTTGAATTACGATTGGGAAGGAAGAGACAAATTATATATATTTTGTTTTATAAACAGTTTTCTTCCATCAGTTTGACAGCCCTTTAAAAAAAACAAACAACAAAAACAAAACAAACAAACAAAAAACCACAACCCATTCTCTTTAATTGAAAGTGCTTTTTTTAAAAAGAATTTCAATATAACAATAACTTAAGGAGAGACTTTTAACTTAGTGTTACGTTGAACTGAAAATTTTCCTTTCTGTTTTTGGCCTCCACTAGATGGAGTTAGCAGCTGAGGTGACATCTTTGGTTCTGGTAAACAGTTTGAAAATTCTAAACACAGGTCAGTGGCGTGACCTGGTAGTCTTACTCAGTCCCTTGTTGAATTGCATCCACAAACTATGAACCATCACCATAGCTGGCCTTCTTGTTGCAAGGATGCTGTATATTTACTGGAGCATAACCACATAATTCTCTACATCACACAGAAATACAGAAACTGCAATCCCAGAGTACCCCAGACCTGCGGTCTATCTAGTCGAGTATTCTTTCTTTGACGTTGGTAAGTATGGTAGGATTCAGAGGAAGATCAAGGAAACCGGGTAGTGAGCTGTTATGGAATAGCTTGTCTGTGGAGCAAGTTTCTTTTAATACCTGTCAGATAATGGTTGGTTTATGATTTGAAGCAAGTGGATTTACATCTTTCATGGTTCAAGATATAAACCGTCATGCTTCTGGGAATAAATCAGCCACTAAATGACAGGGCTAAGATGACATGCCCTCTCTAGGCAGTTTAGTCCACAATTATCCACTATATGGCACCTTGTTTCTTCCTCTGAAGTATCTGTTTCTTGCCAGTGTCAGAGCTAGGATACTCGACTAGTTGGTTCGCGTTTGATCCATCATGGTAATTCCTATGAGAATGCAGAGAATTGTATGGTCACATTTCAGTAATTGTACAATATTCCTGTCCTCTGAGTGTTGAAGACAATTTCATTCAGCATAATATGCATCAAGGCACATCAAAAAGCCAATTAAATTGCTGTCTCAAGTCATTTTATACTTTATATTCATACTTCTCTCCTACCTTTAATATAACTCTGCAAGTATTCAGATCTTATATTTCATTAATACAATTTTTACTGAAAGTCAATGTCAATTTCAACATGAGGTCCAATATAAAAGAAATCCTTTACAATTGTTAGTTTAACTATTTTCCTTGGCTGAGTCTTATACTGAGGTGACAGTTGTTCTGAGGCTGCTTCACAACTTATACTATTTTTATTTTCTTAGCAACTGAGGTTCCCTTAATTACTAATTAATTACAATTTATTTTCCTCTAATTCTATAATTTATTTATTTATTTACGAAGTCCTTTCCACATCTTCATTAATTTTAAATGGAACTCTTTGCTTTATGTGACAGATCCTTTTCTTTTCTGAATTAAATTGTCCACAGTTTTATTTTGCTTTTCACTTAATGAGTAGATTCCCCAGATGTATTTCTGTGCTTCTATCTAAACCTCTGTTCTCATGCTAGAGAGAGGGCCTTACTTCTGTGGAAGTTGTGCATGAGGTCTGGAGAGGCTGAGCCCACTGATCTTCTGAATGATAAAATTCTTCTTCATCTAGTTATTCTCAACTACAACTCTCAGCTTCCAATAATGCTCAGAGCAATGTGACTGACATCTGTCATACCTGGTTTATTCTCACCATCATCCTTTCCTCATGGGGAACTGTGTGGGTAGTCTAGCTCGGTAGTTTTGGCAGGTTTTTCTCTCAGTTTTTGTTTTTGTTTTCTTCTTCAGATGTAAGTGCTGCTCTGTGTTTATGTTAGAGAAGGTGTTTGTGTTAGAGAAGGTAGGTCAAAGAAGTTCACCTTGTAATTGGAGACAAAAGTGGTGAGGTTTCTGATCATCCTTTGTTCCTGTGAGAGTTTGTTCCACAGTCTCAGTTCAGCTCCTGAGAAAGCTCTGTCCCCTTCACACTTGAATGTTTACCCCTGTAGTAGGAAGTTCCTTGTAGTTTAGCTTGCATAGCAACAAGTGTTATTGATTACAAAACATGTGACATGCTATACAGCCAGAAATCAGACTCATGCAAGCAGAAGGCCTGGTGTGTCACTTTACTTTCAGGACTGACAAAAGGCTGACAGTTCTTCTGAATCTAGAGAACTAAATGATGGGGAAGGTAGCTCTGAGAACAGACAGGTTAGGAGAGAGTTAAGGCCATGTTATGTTGATTTGTCTGGAAATACAATTTTGCTATGGAATATTGCTGTTTGAGTCAAGCTACTGAAAAAAGATTATTTAAAAGTAACTGCCCTCCAAAAAAAGAACAAGGGAAGAGGATATCACAATCTGGGGTGCAATTCAGACCAATGAGGGACTGTGTTACCACCTCCCCTGTAAACTTGGGTGACTCACTATGCTGCGGCTACTCAAAAACAGCCTTCCAGCATGCAGGTAACAAACTTGAGTGTCTGTGTATAGCTGCAGCCTGCCAGTCACTCCAGTCACATTATGGATTCCACCAGCCTGGTTTGCTACTTGCAGGGTGACCACAACACACTGCCAGTCTGGAATTTCTCCTCAAAACTTATGTTCTGCACTGTCCAGTCCTCTCCTGGAGAGTTCAGATATTTTAGATCCATTTCCCCTTTAAGGGGTCAATATATAACAACAAATGTTATTGATTAAAAAACATGTGACATGCTATACAGCCAGAAATCAGACTCATGAAAGCAGAAGTCCAGATGGGTCACTTTAGTTTCAGGACTGCATTGATAAGAGGCTGAATATAGAGAACTAAAGAATGGGGAAGGTAGCTCTGAGAAATTAAAGCTCTTCTTTAATTTGAGTTACCAAACAATTCGGTTTAAACACAACACTGGATTAATTTTGACATAAAAAATAAACAGGTTTATTTATCTACAGAGATAGATTTTAAGTGAGTGCAAGTATAGGTTATTAAAATCAGAAATGATTGCAAGAGAAATGAAGATAAATGCTTTCTAGTAACTAAAACTTAACAGAGTAGACTTGGTTCAAGGTTACATTTTTACCAAATAATCCAAGTAACAAGCTGACGAAGTTCTCAGGTCAGAACAACTCCCAAAGTCTAAAGGCTGCTTCCTTTGTCATCTTAGGGGGCGTGTGTGTGTGTGTGTGTGTGTGTGTGTTGTTTATTAAAATGCAAATTTATTTGTCCCTGCCCCCCTTCACTGCCAAAGAATGGCCACTTGTGAGTGTTTGCTAATCAACTTTGATGACACCTAGCTAGAGCTTATCCTTTGTCTTCTAGGAACTGGGTTACCCACTCCCCAGACTTGTTGGGTAAACACATTTCAGTCATAATTTCAGGTTATGTTCATAACTTTAAATATAAATGTTGCTACACACCTTTCATCATGTTATTATTGACCAGCAGGTTATTAGTTTTGAAATGATACCTCATTGTGGTGTGTAAGGTGCATTTGCTCACAGGAGATAGTTGGAGCAGTGAACTGGGGACAATTCTTGAGTGAACTACCCTTATTTTCTGTATGACAAGTCTCATACTTTTTACTTCCATTCAGGGAAGAGAAACTGAATATGTAAGAGCTACTTCCAGAAGAGAACTCAATTAGGAAGCATATGAAAATGAGATAAAAATATGTTAAAATGTATCAAAAGTTTGGATTTGGATTTGGGTAGAAGTTCTTGCTATTCTTGCCATGCCAGTTTATGTAACTCTGTAGAAGTCTCAGCAAGAACTTCCCTTAATGACAGGATCTGTGTCATCTCTTATCATATATACAGTGGCCATCAGTACATCAGTGTTCAGTTAATAAATTATAAAAAGTGCTATTTTTTTTCATTAGGATTGAAGATGCCCACAAAGTACATTATTCATCTGATTTTAGAACAGGGTTTCTCAAACAAGGGTCATCGCTTGTGTAGTGAAGGCCCCTGGTGGGCCGGGCTGGTGTGTTTACCTTCCCCGTCCTCAGGTCCAGCCGACTGCGGCTCCCACTGGCCACGGATCTCTGCTTCGGGCCAATGGGAGCTGCTGGAAATGGCACAGGACGAGGGACTTACTGGCCGCTGCTTCCAGCAGCTCCCATTGGCCCAGAACAGTGATCCATAGCCAGTGGGAGCCGCGATCAGCTGGACTTGCAGACAGGTCAGGTAAACATACTGGCCCGGCCCTCCAGGGGCTTTCCCTACACAGGCGGCAACATCTGTTTGAGATGTTTTAGAACATCTTGAATATTTATTTTAAAGGCCACATTTCTATCTAACACATTTTCACTGGTTTCATCTCTGTGTTATTAATGTTCAAAGTTTCAGGTAGTTCCTAAGGAAGGCACAGAAGAGTGGAAAATGGCACCCATGGGTGCTGGAAAGTCTGTAAAAGTATGTGTGGGGGGGGGGAAGGAAGCAACCAACAGAGGTCAAATTGAGTGGCATTGAGATTCATGTGCTAGGTCACTATGCTGCTTGCTCAAATGTGACTCAGCCACCCTTCTATCATGCCAGCAGGGAAAGGACTCTGCCAGTACACCACCCAGCAATGGTCAGGATCAGGGGATGAAGAAGTGCTGGGCCCTCTTCCCCCACCCTAGTTGTGCACCCGATGAGTCCAAGTTCTCAAAAGTGATGGGGGCACAGGCCACTGTTTAAAAAGTACTGGAGGATGGTTCCCCCCATTTCTGGTACGCATATGGATTGCAAAGAGGAAAATATTAATATTTATCTGAATAAATTATCATGTGTGTGCACTACGGGGAGGGGAGGGAAGTAGCCTGATCATCAAAGATGCTCTTGTTGCCCCTCTCATCCTCATCCACTGTGCACAGTGACAGTGCCAAAAAAGGTGTAAAATTGCAGTGTTTGAAGAAATGCATCCAGATTCTGCTTACACATGTATAACTTCAGAATATTGCAGCCTGTGTGCAATTTATGCAAAAAAGCCAGTGCTAGAATGCTGCTTCAGTGACTAGAGCAGAGTATGCAGAAGAGTTCAAGAGAGGAACAAATGTCAGAGGAAGGTATGATAAGGTGTACACCTCACACAAGGCGAAGCAGGTTAAATTAGATTAATATAACCTGATGACTGCACCTGGGGGAGAGCCAAGGATTGAAAGTCTGACTGATGATGAAGCCCAGCTGAAAAGGAACAGGTGGGGATGGTATAAAGCCAGGAGATTGGCAGCAGAAAGGGACTGCCGGGAAATAATATTAAGTCACTCTCTGTGAGAAGGGAGTGTGTTTGGGGCTACAGAGTTAAATAGTCTGCAGTTATTCTCTTAGAGAAGGGAGTTTGGGCTGATAGACCCAGAGAGGGGAGCCAGATGATGTAGGTAGGAGTCCAGGAAAATAGAAACAGGGTATGGAGAAAACAGACCACAGTTGCTAGTTGCTGAAATCTAAAGTTAGAGGGAGGGCCTGGGTTCCCCTACCAGCTGCTGGGGAAGTGACACACTCTGGGCAGTGGAGAAAAGACTGCTATCTTGGTATAGAGAGACTTTGATGCTCTGGAAGAGGATGACTTGAGCGAACTGCCTGGAGGGCTAAGCCATAAAGAAAGAGGACCCTCAATCAGAGAGAGAGAGAGAGAGAGAGGTGGTAGGGTGTGAGAATAAGTGGCAGAAGGGGGTGTCACACCTTTAAGAAACTAATCCCCACTGAAGTCAGAAGGAGATTCCTTAGCACCCTGTGACAGAAAGAACAAAAATGCTGTCTTGTTGAAAGAAAATCCTGTGATATACAGATACCGGTTTAACCTGATTTTGTTAGTACAAATGACTAGCTACTGCAGACGCTAATAAATAGCTCTTGCACTAGATTTTACTGTTGGAGGTGCTGGTATTCTTACAGGATGGTGATTTTAAAGGGACATATCTTGACACTAACCCAATGGGCTAATCTAGTCCTTTTTCTCAAATGTATGACAGCATTACTGGGTTAGATCCCCAGTTGGTTTAAAGTGGCAAGATCCCCTTGACTCTCACTGATTTACATCACATGAGGCTCTGTCCCCCCCGCCCCCGAATACCTCCCCCAGTAGTCTTGCTGTGGATATATGCTGGAGGTTCTTTGTCCACTTTAATATTCATGTGTGTGAAGGATTGCTTTCTAAAAGGCTTTAGTTGCCTGTGATGATCCTGAGGTATTTTCCATCAATAGCTTTCCTGGAATTGTGGTGGTTTTGTACAGAGTTGTTAGGGAATTATTTAACAAAATGTTTATCAGAAAATGTTGGTTCATCAAAACCAAAACATTTAGTTGGGGAAAGGTTGGTTTTGACAATGTTTTTAACATACTTTTGAAAAATGTGTTGACACTTTCAAAATAAATAATTCTAGTTTCCTAGACTGAAACAACTTTGTTTCAAATTTAAGTTATTTAAGATAAGAAAAAACTTTAAAAAATAAAAAAAATGGTTAAAAACAAAACATTTCAAAATGAATAAGAAACATGTTTGATATCCTGAAAATTTTCATGGGCCGGGAAAACAATTTCCCAAGTAACTCTAGTTTAGTACAACTTTTTCTTCTATGTTTTGCTTGGCTGTTTTTTGTACTGTTCCTGGATAGAAAGCAGAATATATTCCTCTTCTTGATTCTTCTTTCCTTTGTACTGCAGTACACATTCAGAGTTCCTCCAAAACTACTTTATTTTCCTTTGTCTACATTTATTATGGGATCTTCTCTGGCACTCTGGTAACTTGCGTAGTTGAATACTATTTTTTTTAAAATTCTCCTATTCAAGAAATCACAACTTCCCTCTCCCCTCTCCCCCATCTTCCCTTCCGCCCACTGTAAATGAGTGAGATCTTTTTTTCAAACAGTTTATTTTCAGTCTTCAGCAGTCTGAAGTGTGGATTCTACCTTATTGCTGACTTCTAGCTTTTTCACTTTGGTTTCCAATTTATTCTTCTCAATCTCACTCTTTACGCACTCTTCTTCCAAATGTACATATTCAAAATGCATCTGCCAATAGAGCATATACAGAGAAAAGTATTCAGCGTAAGTGCCATGGTGACTAGCACTGTGTAAATACCTAAAATAGATTGAGCTTGCTTTTGTATACAGTTCACAGATTTCAAGGCCCCCAGTTCTTTATGAAACCTTCTAGAAACTAAATGTTTTGTAGTATCTGTTTGTCTTGGTGACAGTGTGCTGTTTTTTCTTCTGCAAATTGAAGCTTATTACATTTCTGCTGATGTTCTGTTAGCAGGTGTTCTGTGTCAATTATTTTTTTGCTTCTGGATAATTAATGCCTCTACATACTCATTTCAGTTCTGTTGCAGAGCATCACAGTTCTGACAAGCTGTGAGTTGTCCTCCATTCAGATAAATGTGTGACCAGCTTCATTAGAGAGACAAGGCGGGTGAGGTCATATCTTTTATTGGACCTACTTCTTTTGATGAGAGAGACAACCTTATCCATCTAGTCTCTAATATCAGGACCAACATGACTACAACTACACTGCATGACCAGCTTCATTCTAGTGGGAATCCTCATGTCCTGATTAACCTGAAGTTATCACAACTTGTCAATATGTTTGCCTCATCCATAATGGATGACTTGTCCTTTTTCCTTCTTGGTTTTGAATTCTGTCACCTGAGCTAGACATCAAGTTTTCCTTTGCCACATGTATGGCTCCTATTTCCAAATGCTAGACAAGTTAAGTATGTTCTAGTTTGGGGACATGAACTACCAGATCACTTGCGAGTAATTTGAAACATGGTGGTTTTAAGATTTACCGTACAACCCATCTGTGCACTGTTTTTCAAGTCCAAACCATGATTTAATAGATGTGTCTGTGACATTTTAGACTTCTGGTTTCAAGTCCATCCAAGATATTTCTGAATCTTCTTGTCCATATCTGACATTGTTGAGAAATTGCTCCTTTCTCATGACTTAAATACTGGAAACGGCTGCAGCCAACCTTAAGCATGCAAAATTCATAAGTCACCTTCCCACCTCTGATAATGGCTTAAAATGAGTACTTTAAAATAATACATTGTACAGAGTTTATATTTGCCTTCTGAGCCTTTAGTGTTCACATTTTCAAGCTCTTTCCTGCAAGAATGAGGGTTAAAAACTTACCTTTAAAATATGAGTTTCTCATGACTCAAGGAGTTGGATCTTTAAGAAAAACACCAAATAACCTGTCACAAATTCACTCGCCAGCCACTGTGCCATCATGTGGATGACTGCAGCATTGCAGGATTTTTCCTCAGTAGTCCTGCCGATCAAGTCCATCATTGGTCTTCTTTTTCCTTGTGACTTGACCCTCTCTCTGGGTCACTTTTGGGCTCCCCCCTTTGAGGTAAACCAGGATTTTCTCCTAGTAGTCCCAGGACCTCACATCAGATCAACTGCTTGGGTCTACGGTCAATCGCCCTTCTGGATGATTGATCCTGCGCCTGGTGTCTTCTTGCTAGTCTTCTGGATAAGGCTGTAGGAGAACCCAGCCTCTCCTTCTACCCTGGCTTCTCTAGGGACCCTTGTAGAAGTGGTTAGGGTCTGTCTGCTCAGACTTCTTGCTTCTCCCCTGAGCTACTTCCTACATTCTCCTCAAGGGCCTTGTATTCTCACTGGGGGTCTGTCTTAGAGGCAAGGCCCTTCTTCCAGTTCTCAACATAAGAAAGGAAAGGAAACTAAATTAACAGAAATAAAGAACAAACATCAGCTTCAGTGTCCTACCAGAGACCTGCAGACATCTCTTCTACTGCTCTGTGCTCACAGCCAACCTAAGGTAGCTTGGTGCTCTGCTGAATTCCTTTCTGGGAGCTGAGGATCAGAGGTCTGTCCACCTCCCCAGCATGGGCCTTCTCCTTTATTAAGGCTCCTCGTCCAAGACTAACATGCCTCACAGATGTGATGGGAAGGGGCTGCCTGAACCCAAAGCTGCTCTGTAACTACTTCTTGCCTTGTACAGGGGTTGTGTAACTCATCCCAGTAAGTCTCATTATAAAATCATAAGAACAGGCAAGACTGGAATAAAGACACTGACCATGCCATACTGCTGGGTGTACTGTTGCATTTTGTACATTCTACCTTTTCCCTTTTATGTTGTTTTCTTTCAGGTTTTTTTTTAAAGTTAATGCTATTACTTTCCTCTTAAAAGTCTTGATCTTCAGCTTGTTGGAGTTAATAACATACACCTGGTGACTTAAATAGAAGCAAGATACAGTCTTTTCCCATTAGATTCTCAGCTAGGAGATGTACTATGGTTGACCACAAAGATGGCTGCACACATAGTTGCTGTTAGCCTCCTTTTTCCTCAACACAAATGGCCACTGTGCTTACAAATCAAGCGATCTATGCATTTGGAGTTAACCCTTCAGAGTACTAAGCATTCATGCAGGATGCCAAGTGCTCTCAATTCCCATTGTAGGAATTCCACATTGCAGGGTTGACCTCCACCCCCAACATGGAATCTTACTTTAGAGTTTACAGAGGTGTCTTTTTTCTTCCCCAAGAAGGCTGAGGCAGTTATTTTTTTTAATATTGTGTTGTGTGACTATGGATTTATCATGCCTCTTTGGTTACTGGATTTCTTTTCTTTTTCTTGGTACACATTCAATAACCTCATCATCCATTTTGCTGTGTAGTAGAAAGCAAGTATACACATACACAAATGTACTGGTTGAATCCTGCTTTATTAGCAAAGCTTCAGTCTTACGTACTAGATTCTTGCACTCTATCAGATGGCTTTGTTCCTCTTGTCAGTATAGTGCAACGCCTTTGAGAGGACATGTCACTATGACAAAGAGAAAAAAAAGGATAGGGATGGGTTTGGGTCAGAGACTAGTGCCATATGTTTCATACGCACTCACACGTGGTGCAGGGAGAAAATAAATAAACAAAAGGATGTCTAATATAAATCTGCTTCTGCTAGCTTTAAAATACGTGTCACTGATCTGCGCTTCAGAATGAAAAGGCACTGCAGACATAAAAAGGAAGGTGAGCATTGGCTGAATACTCCAAACTGGTGTCCTCTTGAACACACAGCAGGCACCACAAAACAACGATCTATCAAAGGAAGTCTGATAATATGGACTCCAGTGAGCTCTGTCCCATGTGATGTCTGAGTTTTCACTTCATGCATCTGATGAAGTGGGTTCAAGCCCACAAAAGCTTATCCCCAAATAAATTTGTTAGTCTGTAAGGTGCCACAGGGACTCCTCGTTGATTTTGCTGATATAGACTAACACAGCTACCACTCTGAAAATTCTGTGCTAATTACCCAAGTAAATAGTGTGTGAATTGCTTTTTTATTGTATTCATCACTTGGAGTCAGATGCCAACTGCTTATGCTAGCATATCATTAGAATGCATTGTCCTTATAAAGCTTACCTCACATTTAATAACTATTGATCGGCATGCATCCTTCTGCTTAAATCAGTATCTGCACTTTCTATTAGCATTGCAGGATGATGGTTTGTTCTTTCAAGTACTGCATTATTTTAGTATATGATTCATAATACGCCTGGAGATCAGGGTCCTGATGTCTTTGGTGCCGTACATACAGAGAAAATGGCTTCTGTCCTAATAAGAAGATAAGCAACTTACAAAAGGTGAGGAAAGGGAGACAGTCAACTATATAACTACATTTTTATTTGACTACATTTGTACTTTAGTTTTGTAATAATATAAATAAATATCAACTTTACCTAACTACCTGTCAGTTGAGCCATTAAGCTCTGACTGCTTTCTTAGGTATTTCAGCAAAAGTCAAGAGGATCTTGACAGGGAATGTGATGGTGGTTCTGTGCAACTATATACAATGCTTATAGCTAAGGGGTTTGGCTGGACTTTTCAAAGGAGCCCAACACCCACTGTAAGATTTCTTTTGAAAATCACAGTGATTATCTTCCCTTGTACGGACACTAGTGTGATTTCTAATTATCTGCTTCCCAAATTCAGCTTCCCTTTCCTCTCAGTTATCACTGGGTGCAGGCATCCATCACAGTACCTAAAAAGGCTGCAATCACTTGCACAGTGATTGGGCTATGCCTTAGTTTGTCTAAGATTACATTTTGGATCAAATCTGTAAGGAGGGCACTCACCAGTGACAACTGAAGGTCTTAGATGGACGGATTACTGCTTCCCAACCGCAACTCACTGGGCTCAATGTAGGAATAACCGGGTACAATTCTATGATCAATGCCAGATTAGATCCTGTTAATGGTCCTTAATTGCTTTACTAATCTATACATTGTATTATAACTGGTTGCTAACATTCAGCTCCACCACTTCCATAAATATTCATGATTTTATAGCATTTATATCATTTGCCACTTCTTTTGGCAATGGATCAGCTTGGTTGAGTGCTTATAAGTGGGATGTCAAGGTATATATTTTCTGGGCATTCTGCACATTCTCACTACTTTGCATTTAATGTGACAATTGGAAGTAAAGACTGAAATGTTTTTGTAACCCTAATTGTCAGCCCTCTAGGCCAAGTTTGAGTAGTATGGCCAATGACTTTACTGTTTCTGTTCCATTTTGAGGGTCAGAAATAATTGCTACATTTGACCTGCAAGCCACATTTTCCTGACTTTAAAGCAGGAACCCTGTTGAACTGTTTTTCTGTCTTTACAATGTTTTTTTTTGTTTGTTTCTAGTTAGTTCTTCATCTTAGCAAGAGTGAGAGAAATTAGAGCTTGAAACTGATCCACAAAGCTGTATCTTTAAATCTTCTTTTCCACTTCAGCCTCTGAAATTAAGTTATTGCAATGCTTTTTCCTTCAATTATTTTGTCACTCTACTTTTTCAGTCTTTGCACATATTTCCCCTAGTATCAGCATTTTATGAAGAAAGTTTATTCTCTCCCTTAGGTTAAGGTGCTTCACAATAATTATTAAAATCGCTTGTAATTTGTGTTTAAAATGGCCTTGATGTTAAGATTTACCCTGAGTCTGCATATCTACAGTGCTACTGAGAGTTAGTCACAGAATTCTAGTGAGATTATCTTTAGTAAATTCCTGAAATCTCTGCTAATGTATTTGATGAGTAGAAGAACGGTAGAAGATATAGACCTTTCACCCTTAGATCATCAGTTTAAATCCGGCCCAAATTAACAGTTACTGAAGGTTACCACCACCTGGTGGCTGCTCAGTGCTCAGTTTGAAATCAGGCTCATCTCAGTCTGTGTTATAAAAAACTACCTTCACAGATGTTTCAGCACCCTTGTGGAATTCTCAACTGATATACCAAGGATTGAATGTGCATTCAGATGAATTATCCTTTCTACCTTAAGTGTGATCCTTAGGACCAGAATTGAACCTCATTGATGGGGCATGATAAGTAAGTCCACATTGCTGTTCTGTGGATAAATGTAGGCCTTCACTTTCAAGTGCTGTCAATTGAATATATTTTGTGAGCACTGAATTCATTTGGAATAAAGGTATTGATTTTTTAGTAAATCCAATGCTTTACATTGTGCCAGCGGGACCAGCAATATTCATCTTGCATTAAACAGTTTTATAATACAACACCATGAAAAGAGATGTAGATATAAAAAGTGAAAAATGAAAGCATCCAAGCCCATTTAAGCACTTACCCTGGGGGCACCAATCTTTCTTAACAAAGCCATCAATAAACCATTTCAGGAATTACAACAGAACAGCAATCACTGCCCAGGTCCAGGATATATGTACCAATCAATCAGTATTGTGTTGGTGTTAAAGCTAAAAATAAGAAAAGACGTTACTTAGGAAAGTAGAAGCCTTGAGGTGACTGTTATCTAAATATATAAAAAAATAATAGAATGCACAAATGATGGCCCTACATACGAACCCAGTAATAAATAAATAAATAAATAATGATGTAAATGTATCTAATCACAGTCCAGAACACACAGTCTCTGCTCAAAGAGCGCAGGGCCCCTTATTTCTCATTTCCATAAAGGGAAAGCTCCCTATATGCCTCCATATAAGGGTGCATTAAGGTAGGATTCATGGATCTGGGCTACAGGCTGGAGAGAGACAGAGAGTCCTTTTTCTCACAAAGTTGACTCATATTTAGCAATGGGAAATCCCATGACTGGAGGAGCATGAGGGAGTCTGGGCTGAGGACAGAGCTAGGAGCACTACTTCCACAGCTGCTCTTTGGCCCCAGTCCTTCCTCACATCTTCTTTTCCCCCTGAGTCTGGTGCTACCTGTGCTCAGCAGATTGGCAGTAGCCATGCTGTGAAGCTGAATGCAGGCTGACAGCAAACAAAAGAGGAACCAGTTGCACTTCCACTCACTCCTAGAGACCAGTCATGTCATAAGAGAAGGACTTGACCTTGAACAATGGTTGATGATTCCTACTCTCTCCTTCTTAGCACCAATTCAGATGGTCTGCCTACTCTTCTCCCGAAAGATCTCCTAGATGCTGATCCACAGTTTAGTTCCTGCACCAAACAGGAGGCAATTATGATCTTGTGGAACTCAGGAGACTTTCTTTTGGGGCTTGGGCAAAATATTTAATCCCTTTGTGTCCTAGAGCCCCATATGTATTAAAATATCCATATAATAGTTCAGTGGGGGATTGTGAGGACAAATTAATTAATGTTCAGGTAGTGCTCAGGTGCTACAGCTATAGAAAAGTGTATAAACAGACAAACTAAAAGGGCTTTTCCTTTACATATAATTTATGGCTTGACATATCTAGTGCTTTATTACAGGTCAGGAAAGTGACTATAGTGCCATCTGCATTACAAGATGGTAATGTGTTATTAGATCATTTTTTGTAATCAGAGCTGGCCAAAATTTCTCTGTCCAACATTTTTCAATGGAATTTTTTTTTTATTTTTATTTTTCCAGAGTTTTTTTTTTCAAAAATATATTTTGTTACACAAAATTTCCCAGCTTTCTGATGAAGAGAGAAAACCACACGCCAGGGGTCTTTTGGGCAGGGAATGTTGGTTGAAAAACTGGCAATGTCTGCAGAAAATATCAATTTCCAACCAGAACTAGTTTAACCATATTTCCAGACTTTGTTGTATAATGGTAGTTTACTTTCACAGTTTCAAAAATTAAAAAAGGATGGTATAATGAGCTCCATGATGTCTGGTCTGTGTGTGTGCCAGCATATTTCTTCATTTTGCTTTTCTAACATCACTGACATGAGGGAGGCAAGCTGTAGGTGGGGAAAGGATCTTTGAGCTTTCCATTTTATTTCTAATTTTCCCATAATGTCTGCAAATCCCTTGTTCTCCTGTCTGAAACAAAAATGATTGTTGTTCTGCAATTATACATCCTGGATCTTCTGTTGAGCAGTTTGTCATGAAATCAGCTGTTTCTCCACAGTTTAGAATCTGTGCTTGTCATAAACAGATAGCTAAGGGTTAATGTCTCTTTCACCTGAAAAAAAAGTAACCTGAAGCACCTGACCAGAGGACCAATCAGGAAACAGGATTTTTTTCAATTCTGGGTGGAGAGAAGTTTGTGTCTGGGTTCTTTGTCTTCTGGCTGAATCTCTCTCAGCTAGAGAAGGATTTTTCTATTTCCTGCTTTCTAATCTTCTGTTTCCAAGTTGTGAGTACAAAATGGTTTGTTGTTTTGTATTTACATGTCTGTAGTTGCTGGAGTGCTTTGAATTGTATTCTTTTTGAATAAGACTGTTTATTCAATATTTCTTTTAAGCAATTGACCCTGTATTTGTCATCTTAATACAGAGAGACCATTTGTATGTATTTTTCTTTCTTTTTTATATAAAGCTTTCTTTTAAGACCTGTTGGAGTTTTTCTTTAGTGAGGAACTTCAGGGAAATTGAGTCTGTACTCACCAGGGAATTGGTGGGAGGAAGAAGTCAGAGGGAAATCTGTGTGTGTTAGATTTACTAGCCTGACTTTGCATTCCCTCTGGGTGAAGAGGGAAGTGCTTTTGTTTCCAGGACTGGAATTAGAGAGGGTGGACTCCCTCTGCTTAGATTCACGGAGGTTGCTTCTGTATATCTCTCTCCAGGAGCACCTGGAGGGGGGAAGGGAAAAGAGTTATTTCCCTTTGTTGTGAGACTCAAGGGATTTGGGTCTTGGGGTCCCCAGGGAAGGTTTTTGTGTGGACCAGAGTGCCCCAAAACACTCTAATTTTTTGGGTGGTGGCAGCAGTACCAGGTCCAAGCTGGTAACTAAGCTTGGAGGTTTTTCATGCTAACTCCCATATTTTGGACGCTAAGGTCCAAATCTGGGACTAGGTTATTGACATGGTGTGCAGCGTCGTGGGAAAGATAGAATCCAGAAGCCAGTAGGAATATTATATTTTTTCTTTTCTCTGCTAGGGGCTTTTTAGCAGAGAGAAACAGTTTGGTTTTAAAAGGGAACCAGAGAGAATTTTTTTTCTGCTCTCTCTGGCAGTTGTGGCTTGCATATTAAGCAAGAAACCATTAAGGGGCTGTTAAGGGTCTTTTGTGACAATAGCACTCCCATTAGGAGGCAGATACCAGCACTATACTCATGCAAATAAAGTGGTTTTTCTGGTTTACTTTACATTGAAAAAATTAGCTAGAAAGACAGGGAAAAAGGCACTGTTGCTAGGCAGACCCCAGGAGGCAACAGAGCCTGCAGTTCAGAAGATAAACACCGGAGGGCACCCCAACACAAGAAAACAGGAACCATGACTTCTAAGGCAAAAATGGAGGCCGAAGGACAAAGCAAAGAAGCAGAACACAGGTGACAACTGGAAAAAAGAGAAAAAGAGGTGGAGCTGAAAGAAAGAGAAGAACAGATCAAACAGGCAGCCCATAAAAAAGAACAAGACGCCAAAAATGCAGCCCACCACAGAAAACTAGAAGAAGAAGAGGTGGCCCACCGCCGAGACATGGAAAAACAACAAAAAGAAAGTGAAGAGAAGGAAAAACAGAGAAAACATGAACTGGACTTAGCGCAAGCTGGGCTGCATGCACCAGCCAATCCTAACAACCCTTCACCAATTATTGTTCCACAGCACAGAAAATTTCCCACCTACAAGGCAGGTGATGACACCGAGGCCTTCTTGGAAAATTTTGAAAGAGCCTGTCTTGGGTACCGCATCCCTGAAGACCAGTACATGCTAGAATTGAGGCCACAGCTCAGTGGACCTTTAGCAGAGGTGGCAGCTGAAATGCCTAAGGAGAACATGAACGACTATAAACTTTTTCAAACCAAGGCCAGATACAGAATGGGGATAACCCCAGATCATGCCCGTCGGCGTTTCAGAACCCAAAAGTGGAAACCAGATGTGTCATTTCCCAAACACGCCTACTACGTTGGGAAAAAATTATGAGGCCTGGATATCAGGACACAATGTTAAAACCTTGGAAGAACTGCACCTCCTCATACAAATGGAGCAGTTCTTGGATGGTGTTCCTGAGGACATAACACGGTACATACAAGATGGAAAACCCAAAAATCTCGCTGAGGTGGGGGAGATTGGAGCCAGATGGATGGAAGTGGCAGAAAGCAAGAAAGCTACGGTCAAGGGGAACGAATTCCCCAGGGGGCACACCGACCATAAACCCTACAACCGAGGACAGCCAAAGACCCCACATACCACCCAAGTAAAGTCACAGACGCCCTATTCTTCCACCTCACCAGTCTCCAGTAACTCACCTCGGCCCAGTGACCCATCAGATGGAAGATGCTTTAAGTATAATGAACTGGGACATATCAAGGCCAAGTGTCCAAAGAACACCATGCGAGTGCAATTCATTACACCACCATCACACCAAAGATCCCCAGGCCCAGATGCCTCTCAAATACCTTTGGAGCGGAGGGAAAATTTGAGAGTGGGTGGAAAGAAGGTTACTGCATGGAGAGACACGGGGGCACAAGTGTCAGCTATCCACCAATCCTTCGTTGACCCCAAATTCATCAACCCAAAGGCCAAAGTTACAATTTACCCCTTCATGTCACAAGCTGTAGACTTGCCTACAGCTCAACTGCCTGTCCAGTACAAAGGCTGGTCAGGAATGTGGACTTTTGCAGTCTATGACAATTATCCTATCCCCATGCTACTGGGGGAAGACTTGGCCAACCAGGTGAAGCGGGCCAAGCGAGTGGGAATGGTTACACGTAGCCAATCCAGGCAAGCTTCCAGACCCATTCCTGTTCCTGAGCCGTCCACAGACGCCCCGTCTGCGTTACCAGAGACCCAGACAGAGGTAGTGGACCCGGATTCCATGCCAACCACTGAAGCAGCCACAGCACCTCCAGTCCCAGGCCCGGAACTGGAACAGCAACCAGCACCAGCAAGTGCAACCCCATCTTCAAACTCAATGCCAGAGGGCGCCAGCGAGCCAGAACTGGCAGAAGCAAAAGACAGCCATACCAAAAGGCTCAGCCAGAGCCTGAAATACCCTCAGGTGCACCAGCGGAGAGCGGTTCACCAGCAACGGAAACCACCCCATCACCTACATCGCTTCCAGAGGGACCAAGCCCAAGTCCACAGTCTGAGGAAGAACTGGTGACCCCAGCCTCAAGGGAACAGTTCCAGACTGAGGAGGAAGCAGATGACAGCCTTCAGAAAGCTTGGGCGGCGGCACGGAGCACCCCACCGCCTCTCAGCTCTTCTAATCGATCCCGGTTTGTTATAGACCAAGGACTTTTATACAAGGAGATTCTTTCTGGTGGACACCGGGAAGAATGGCAGCCGCAAAAACAGTTGGTGGTTCCAACTAAGTACCGGGGGAAGCTCTTAAGCTTAGCCCATGATCATCCCAGTGGCCATGCTGGGGTGAACAGAACCAAGGACCGGTTGGGGAAGTCCTTCCACTGGGAGGGGATGGGCAAGGACGTTGCCAAGTATGTCCGGTCTTGTGAGGTATGCCAAAGAGTGGGAAAATCCCAAGACCAGGTCAAGGCCCCTCTCCAGCCACTCCCCATAATTAAGGTCCCATTTCAGTGAGTAGCTGTGGATATTCTGGGTCCTTTTCCAAAAAAGACACCCAGAGGAAAGCACTACGTACTGACTTTAGTGGACTTTGCTACCCGATGGCCGGAAGCAGTAGCTCTAGGCAACACCAGGGCTAACACTGTGTGCCTGGCCCTAACAGACATTTTTGCCAGGGTAGATTGGCCCTCCGACATCCTTACAGATTCAGGATCTAATTTCCTGGCAGGGACCATGGAAAAACTGTGGGAAACTCATGGGGTGAATCACTTGGTTGCCACCCCATACCACCATAAAACCAATGGCCTGGTGGAAAGGTTTAATGGAACTTTGGGGGCCATGATACGTAAATTCGTCAACGAATACTCCAATAATTGAGACCTAGTGTTGCAGCAGTTGCTGTTTGCCTACAGGGCTGTACCACATCCCAGCTTAGGGTTTTCACCGTTTGAACTTGTGTATGGTAACGAAGGTTAAGGAGCCATTACAGTTGGTGAAGCAGCAATGGGAGGGGTTTACGCCTTCTCCAGGAACTAACATTCTGGACTTTGTAAGCAACCTATAAAGCACCCTCCGACACTCTTTAGCCCTTGCTAGAGAAAACCTAAAGGATGCTCAGGAAGAGCAAAAGGCCTGGTATGACAAACATACCAGAGAACGTTCCTTCAAAGTAGGAGACCAGGTTATGGTCTTGAAGGCGCAACAGGCCCATAAGATGGAAGCATCATGGGAAGGGCCATTCACGGTCCAAGAGCGCCTGGGAACTGTGAACTACCTCATAGCATTTCCCAATTCCTCACTAAAGCCCAGAGTGTACCATGTTAATTCTCTCAAGCCTTTCTATTCCAGAGACTTACAGGTTTGTCAGTTTACAGTCCAGGGAGATGATGCTGAGTGGCCTGACGGTGTCTACTACGACGGGAAAAAAGACGGTGGCGTGGAAGAGGTGAACCTCTCAACCACCCTGGAACGTCTGCAGCGGCGACAAATCAAGGAGCTGTGCACTAGCTTTGCCCCATTGTTCTCAGCCACCCCAGGATGGACTGAACGGGCATACCACTCCATTGACACAGATAATGCTCACCCCATTAGAACCCCACCCTACCGGGTGTCTCCTCATGCCCAAGCTGCTATAGAACGGGAGATCCAGAACATGCTACAGATGGGTATAATCCGCTCATCTACCAGTGCATGGGCATCTCCAGTGATTCTGGTACCCAAACCAGATGGGGAAATACGCTTTTGCGTGGACTACCGTAAGCTAAATGCGATAACTCGTCCGGACAACTATCCAATGCCACGCACCGATTAGCTATTGGAAAAGTTGGGATGGGCCCAGTTCATCTCTACAATAGACTTAACCAAGGGGTACTGGCAAGTACCGCTAGATGAACCTGCCAAGGAGAGGTCAGCATTCGTCACCCATGCGGGGGTGTATGAATTTAATGTCCTTCCTTTCGGCCTTCAAAATGCACCCGCCACCTTCCAGAGGCTGGTAGATGGTCTACTAGCAGGACTGGGAGAATATGCAGTTGCCTACCTTGATGATGTGGCCATTTTTTCAGACTCCTTGCCCGAACACCTACTACACCTGAAAAAGGTCTTTGAGCGCATCAGGCAGGCCGGACTAACTGTTAAGGCCAAAAAGTGTCAAATAGGCCAAAACAGAGTGACTTACCTGGGGCACCAGGTGGGTTGAGGAACCATAAACCCCCTACAGGCCAAAGTGGATGCTATCCAAAAGTGGCCTGTCCCAAGGTCAAAGAAACAGGTTCAATCCTTCTTAGGCTTGGCCGGGTACTACAGGCGATTTGGACCACACTACAGCCAAATCGCTGCCCCACTGACCGACCTGACCAAAAAGACCCAGCCAAATGCAGTTAAGTGGACTGATGAGTGTCAAAAGGCCTTTACCCAACTTAAGGCAACGCTCATGTCTGACCCGGTGCTCAGGGCCCCGGACTTTGACAAGCCATTCCTAGTAACCACGGATGCATCTGAGCGTGGTATAGGAGCAGTGCTCATGCAGGAAGCAACAGATCACAGCTTCCATCCTGTCGTGTTTCTCAGCAAGAAACTGTCTGAGAGGGAAAGTCACTGGTCAGTCAGTGAAAAGGAATGCTATGCCATTGTGTACGCCCTGGAAAAGCTACGCCCATATGTTTGGGGACGGCGGTTCCAGTTACAAACTGACCATGCTGCACTACAGTGGCTTCAAACTGCCAAGGGGAACAACAAGAAACTTCTTCGTTGGAGTTTAGCTCTCCAAGATTTTGATTTTGAAATTCAGCACATCTCAGGAGCTTCTAACAAAGTAGCTGATGCACTCTCCCGTGAGAGTTTCCCAGAATCTAGTAGTTAAAAACTGTTCTTAAAATGTAGAAGTCTGTTAGTTATATACTTAGTGGTATATGTAAAGGTGCATGTGTTGTAGTAATCTGTTTATTTTAAAGTTCTAGAAGGAAATCGCCGCCAGTGAGCTTCCCCACTGTCTGCAATTTGGGGGGCGTGTCATAAACAGATAGCTAAGGGTTAATGTCTCTTTCACCTGAAAAAAAAGTAACCTGAAGCACCTGACCAGAGGACCAATCAGGAAACAGGATTTTTTTCAACCCTGGGTGGAGGGAAGTTTGTGTCTGGGTTCTTTGTCTTCTGCCTGAATCTCTCTCAGCTAGAGAAGGATTTTTCTATTTCCTGCTTTCTAATCTTCTGTTTCCAAGTTGTGAGTACAAAATGGTTTGTTGTTTTGTATTTACATGTCTATAGTTGCTGGAGTGCTTTGAATTGTATTCTTTTGAATAAGGCTGTTTATTCAATATTTCTTTTAAGCAATTGACCCTGTATTTGTCACCTTAATACAGAGAGACCATTTGTATGTATTTTTCTTTCTTTTTTATATAAAGCTTTCTTTTAAGACCTGTTGGAGTTTTTCTTTAGTGAGGAACTTCAGGGAAATTGAGTCTGTACACACCAGGGAATTGGTGGGAGGAAGAAGTCAGAGGGAAATCTGTGTGTGTTAGATTTACTAGCCTGACCTTGCATTCCCTCTGGGTGAAGAGGGAAGTGCTTTTGTTTCCAGGACTGGAATTAGAGAGGGTGGACTCCCTCTGCTTAGATTCACGGAGGTTGCTTCTGTATATCTCTCCAGGAGCACCTGGAGGGGGGAAGGGAAAAGAGTTATTTCCCTTTGTTGTGAGACTCAAGGGATTTGGGTCTTGGGGTCCCCAGGGAAGGTTTTTGTGTGGACCAGAGTGCCCCAAAACACTCTAATTTTTTGGGTGGTGGCAGCAGTACCAGGTCCAAGCTGGTAACTAAGCTTGGAGGTTTTTCATGCTAACCCCCATATTTTGGACGCTAAGGTCCAAATCTGGGACTAGGTTATTGACAGTGCTACAGATACACATTTTTCCTTGTAAATTTCCCTTAGTTAGTGCCCACCGCTGGCAGTTCTTATTTACTTTGATATGTATTTCTTCAATCATTTTCCTCAGATTTCTTGGTCTTTCTGCTCTCCAGTTAATCCTTCGTATTTCAGTGACATCATTAGAACATTAAGGATTTTATACTGCTTTTTCTTAGTGCAAAGTCAAATTTATGACCTCTGTAATTAAGAAAACAACAAGGCAATATTAACTTTGATTAAATCAACTAGCAATTAATTCTTCAGGAGTTCTGCTGGCTATGCTGGGTCCCTACAGAGTATTTTGCTCAGTCTTCAAGCAAAATTTGTAACCACACTTTGACTCCCCATAAGGTTCATTATAAATGGAAAATAATTTCAGGTACGAGCATGCAACTGTCTTTGATTATATAATGGTGCATCACCCATCTTTAAATGATATATGCATTGATCTGTCCTGCTTATCCTACAGTTAGTGGGGTTTAGTCAGTTTATGGCCTCCCTTATTTTCCTATACCCAGTCTTGCAATGACTGATACTTCTGCAATGCCTTTAGTTTTTGATGGCTCCTGATAAATCCACATAAAGTGATCCATTTCTGTTCCTGTATGGAACCACAAGAAACCACAAATGTTGGAGGCAGGTATTTAACAGAGGTTTTAAAAGATCTAAATCACCTGGCACTTATTGTATTTATTCCAGTTTCTATGAAAAATATAGATACTGAGATACCAGATAAGACCTGGGGCTGATATCTTGGCTCTAAGAGGTCATTCTTCACAGGCAAGTGCAAGAAACTACCTACTGGAAAATTATGGAATAGTCTGTCCATAGGAGAAATTTCTTCCTATTTCTTTGTCACTTAGAATAAAATTTTCATATGTGTCTTCGTGATTTAGAAATCTAAATCCCATTTTCAATAGTGATTTAGGCACTTAGGAACCTAAGTCTAAGAGAAAGGCAATAGGACTGAGGCTTCTTCAGATTGCTTCAAGGTTTTTAGACATCTAAAGATGCAGATCACTTAGATGCTTTTAAAATGACCAGCCCCCTCTCTGCATTGTAGGTTCCTAAACACCTTTTAAGATCTGCCCCCAAAATGTCTAAGTCCATTTTGAAAACAGGACTTAGGCTCCTACGTCACTTAGAGTACAGCTGCACTGCAGCTGGGAGCCTGCTTCCAGGGTCAGGCAGGCAGATGTGCTAGCTCCACTTGAGCTATAATGCTAAACATTGCAGTATAGCAGGAGGTAGCAAGGGTGGTAGCTCAGACTAGTTTCCTGAGTATAAATCTATCTAGACCTCCTGGGTACATATTCCAGTAGCTAGTCTGACAGGGCTTGTGCTACACTGCTATTTTTAGTACAGTAGTTAGAGCAGAGCAAGTGTGTATGTGTCTAACAGGGCTGGTAAACCCACACCCAGGCTCAGTACAGATATACCCTAAGGCACTTTTGAAAATTTTACCTTTAGCAGTTGTCCTGTAATCTAAAGCATGAGTTTATATCTCTCCCATTTAAAAAAAAAACCAAACTATTAATGTAACTGTGGATTATGTTACTATCCATAAAATGTATAGTTTTTCTTTCATACTAAGCCATTGGCCTCGATGATCTCTTGTGGTAATAAGTTCCTCAGGTTAATTACATGTGTAAGTAAATATATTTTTTCTTCAATTTTAAATTAATTGTCTTTTTTATTTCAGTGAAATAGACACCTTTTCTTATATTATTAGAGAGGGTAAATAGGAGTAGTGACTTATATTATAGCTTCACTAGGTTGTATTCTTCTATTATTCACCTTCTGATTAATCTTTTCTCTAAACTAAGCAGTCACAATTGTTCCTTTTCACACATAAGTTTTCCCATGCCTCTTCATTCATATCACCTGTTACTGGATCATTCCTATTTTTACTATATCTTGACAAGAGTATCATATTCCAGTGAGAGACAAGAGTAACCCACTGTTTAGTCCCCATTCTGCCTTATTTGGGACAGAGACTTAAAGTTTGGTCTCCTGCTTTCTAGGTGAGAACCCAACCTCTAGCCTTTGGACTGTGCTGCTCTAAAGTGCTCTCAGTATCTCCTGTTGGATAAATAACATGTATAAATAGTTAATAATCCGATGGACTTGAATCTGTGTCTTCTACATACCGGGGGGGTGCCCTAATCAGTTGGCTATCAAGCCAGTCTAGCTCTAGCTCAATGAATGTTGGCTAGAGAGAGATTCAAACAGCTCAAATAGGAGAGATGGATCCAACCCAGAATAGCCTGGCAGAAGACCTAGTTTCACGGGTCTGTTCCAAATCATGCAGAATAGGTACTTGAATTTGCATCTCCCACATGTCAACTAAATGCCCTCACCATGAAGCTGTTTGGCTATTTTAAGAGTGCTCTGATTTTGACCAGAAATTCCATCTTAGTCATGAGAAACCATTCCCAGATAAAGTTTCATTGAAAGTGACCCTTTCCAGCAAAAATGTTTGGGTTCTATCAATTGGTATCTTCTGATCAAAATAATTTAATCAGAAAATTCCTGAACAGGTCTAATCCTACTTTTTAAAAAAAAATATGCCACAACTATACATTTCATCTGATTTCACTGAGCTATTCACAAGGACCAAGGCTTGTTCTTGAGCAGTTCCAGTTAATTTACACCCCAGCAATATGTATGAGCAGTTAAGCTTATTCCTCTCCAATGAGCATTGCCTTGTATTGGTCAACAATGAATTTCACTTGCTATGTTGCTGCCCATTCCTCTGTCCCACCAAAGTTTCTCACAGTCATCTCTAGATCTGAATAACTAAAATAATTTGGTGTCAGCTACCAATTTGTTACTTCACTATTAGCTCACTAATAAATATTAAACACCAATCTCAATATGGAATCACTGTTGATCTTTTGCAAATATCAAAACTATTTATTCCTACTTCCTTTTTTTTCTGTTTATTACAGAAGTTCTCGTCTAACCTCCTGATTACTGAATTTTCCATAATAGCCGCTTGTGAGGACTTTTGTCAAAGACTTTAGTAACGTCCAAATAAATTATATCAATTAATTATTTTATCCACTGGCAACTACAAGCAAATGAATCAACCAAGAAGGGATCAAATGAAGGGAACATTATTTACTTTTTAAAACAATTTGTTTAAATATAGGTTTTCAAGTATTGAGTGTGAATGTTAGGAGTTAATGACACTGCCAATGTCAGTCTGTGCATTCATCTAAGTATTTATATGGCACTCGCTATCCCCATCATATATGGACAGAAGGATAAATACTGATGGTGAATGACATGGGAATTTTTGTTTTGTTTTCTCAATTAAACATGTTTGTTTGCATTTACAGAGTGAACACGTATTTTGGCTTTAGTATATGGTTCTGTTTTAAGTTCTGTAAAACAGAATATAGGAACATATTTTTAGTGAAAAGCTGAAGCTTATTTAGAAATGACCTTGGTGACTTTTATGCCTTAATTTAAAAGGAAAAACTACTTGGAGGGAAAATATGTTATATACTTGTGCCTAATGCACTAGAGGGCTCTTTCTGAACAATTCAATCACATCAGAATATTAATATGGCTCATGTAATGCTGTCAAGATCAGTGAGATTTACTATGCAGTGATTTGCTGTAAGTGCTGCTCACAGAAGTTTGAAGTTGCTTTGGATAAATTATGCACCAAATATTTTGAAGTTTTGAAGATATTTTGGGACAGCAACTAGTAAACCTCAAAAAGTTTGACAATTTAATTCAGATGATCATCGCCAAAAGTTTGGGTACTTGGATAACCTTATCTGAGCTATCCAGATCTCTTGAGTTTTCAAAATTGGGCTAGAAAATACATGAGGATTCATATGATTCACAGTATTCCCTGTGTCAGGTCAGGACTGAAGTACTCTAGCGCAGCTGTTCACAGTAATGTAGCATTTTTGCTTAAAGACTGAAATGAAAAGTCCAATGATAAGAAATTGAAATATAATAGGACAGAAAATTAGCCAAACTTCATGGCATCTTAAATAAATAAATATGTAAAAATCATGTTTGTTGTTATAAGTCACCCACTTAGACAATCTTTAGTTTGGTAACAGAAATAAATTTGCTGTAACTAATTAGGTTTCTTCCTCTGCCTTTGCCTTTTTCCTCTCATCTTCTTTCAGGCATCTATGAATCTCTTCCTCACCAGGTAAATATTTTGACATGTGCACATCCAAATCTAGGTAAATAAATACAGGCTTAATATAATTTTAATCAAAGACCCATGTCACATTGCTTTTGTCAATCAAAACACAAGCAAAAAAAGGTCAGGAGAAGTTTTAATAAGGACAGAATAAAGTTCTGAATCTAGAACAGGCTGAAAAGGAATATAAGCTGAAAACTGTCAAAAAGAAACCTGACTTATGTTTCTGAGCCAGACCAGGTTTCATTAGGCTTTTAATAGAATTTTCCATTTAGTTCTACATTTTCTTCCAAGAAACTATTTAGCTCTCAAAGACTTCATTGTGAGCATTGTTCTATACAACTGTATTAAAAACTCCTCTGTTTAAGAAAATTTTGGTTACAGTATTTTAAAGTAAGCCTGAATAGTGGCACTACTTAATACTGATTGTTTTTTAAAATAAAGAAATATGTCCTGCCTTACCTGCCAACAATGTTATTAACATTAATAAAATATAATACAGATTTCCCTTAACAGAGAAGCTTTCTGGGTTGGTTTGTTTGTTTTTTTTAATTGGTTTTTGTTTTGTTATTATTTGTTTTTTAGGAAAGAAATGGGGGAGAGAAAATAATACATGTTTCATATTTGTTTTATTCCAGATAATACAAATTATAGACAAATTTAGCTGGTGGTGGTCAGGAACCCTTAGGATTCCATGATATGTGTTTCTGTTTGTCTGTAATCCTATATTCAACATTGTACTTAGGTTTGTTAAACACTGATAAGCTGTTATGCAGCAGGTCCTCCGAGACCATTGTGCTTAAATGTCATAAAGACCTGGATTAGGTTTATGCATTGTCAAGGTGGTTTAGATATATTTTAGTAGTCTGTCTATTATTCTAGAGGTACCAAATCAACTTGGTATAATTGTAATGCATATCGGTATCATTGTAATGCATAGCTGGCTAGAATCTTAAAGTCTTTCATGCAGTTTAATACAATTTTCTGATGTGCATTCATTTTTCGACTTGTCAAACGTGTTTGCCAATATTAAAACATAGGATAAATTATAAAGAACACTGCAGTGTATATTCCACAAACTCAATACAATAATCTGTGGAAAAATGAAATGCTTCTTCAGCCTTATGGTCAATTGCCTTGTCTTCTCATCTACCCAAAAGACCTTTATTTACTGTAGGCTTTCTTTCTCTTTTTTGCCCTTGCCTTGTCTATAGTTATTAAGCAAAACCAAAACATTATGCTTTATTTTCTAAACATTCCACTTAACCGTTCCCTTCTGTCTGAGGGTATAAGTGAAATTAAAATAAATGAGTGACACGTACAGTACTCTGATAACATGATGTTTGTTCTTTAAGTCTTTAAGAGCTACTGTACCCACAGCTAAGCCTTCAACCTCAATTTAATTTAAATCCAGCTAGGTTTCGATATGCAGTATCCTCTTCTGTACTGCTTTTATTTAGGGCCAGATGATGGCCACATTTTGTAGGTGGAAATTGTGCCTGCAAAATAAACTCCTGGAGTTGAACTGCAGATGCAAATCTGAGTACTAGCTCCTCTGACTTCGCATCTGTGGGTGCAACTGAGTTAACTAAAAGTGCACTCATTGACAGTTGTGCCTGCAATCCATTTTGTGGGTGCCAAGAAGTGGGACCAGAATGTGTGGCTGTAGGGCACAAATCAGTAAGGTGCTTGACCGGAGAGTGCTGAAGCACCTTTCAGAAGGCATTGAGTCAGCACATTGCAGGAGAAGACTTCTGACTTGCACCCAAAAAAACAAAGCCTGGATCTCTTCCCATTTGAAAAGATAGCCCATACTTTAAAGACCCGAGTGGAGTAGAGGACTTGTACTGCCCTTCTGTCCGAGAATAATTTTTACCCAGTACAGTTTTCATTTTCTCTTCAGCTGGAATCACCAAAACTCTTTAAGTTATCAGTTACATTTTGAAATGAGATAATGAAGACTTTCAGGGGTAATTACTGACTTTTCAGTTTCTGTTGAAAGCCTGCATATATGGCAAGAATACCAAAATATGATATTTATAAATTGCTTGTCTTTTAATTGTTAATAATTATTTCCAGGATGTTCATTTATTTGATTCTGGAATTGTGATAATGAGGAATGATCACATTGTAAATAAAATTCTAGCGACTGTGGTGGGGAGGAGGAGAAACACATAATGTATTTCTCTGGAGAATCCATCCCTAGGATGCTGCAGCCTGAAGAGATACTTCACTTGGGTCACTTAGTTCAAATGCAAATTCTAAAGTACTATACCCAGCATGAGATAAGAGTCCACTAGGAAGGTGGACTTTTTATTATTGTCGTGTTTGTTTGCTTCTTCATGATCAGAAGAAACATGTTGCTGTTTTTATTCATTTTGACAGCTCCTGTCACTCTCCAAAGGATTTTTGTTTTCTTGCTGGGACTGCTAAATTGGCTAGATTATTGGAACAGAACAGAACAAAACAAAACCCCACAGTTTATCAGCTGGCAGTCGTGAAAACATATGCACTAAACACATTGGATAAAACTGCTAGCGCTCTGTCAAAGTAAACCTGAAAAGCACTATTTTCCCACCATCTTTGTCTTTTTTTTCTGTGAGCCTCTCATTTTCTATTCTTTTTACTTTATTCACATATTTCAACCTATAGTGTGAATATTTTTTCCTTCTTTTACCCGTGGGTGCATTTACATTGAGTGGTAATATGTTCATTTAAAAAAAGTCTATTCTTGTTTTGTAAAGGCTATTAAAATCTTTCAGCAAAACATTATCTTAATATATTACATTCATTCAGACACAATTTAGCGTTATGCTATAACTAACGTATACTGATTTACTGCATGCAGTACATCATAGCAATGAGAGTCTGGAGAAAACAAACCAATGTTATACTAGGCCGTCTGAGCAAAAGTCTGCTTTCAGATACTTCCACACAACTCACACTGAAATTAATGTTAGGATAGACTCTGGCCCTATATTTTTAAAGACAATAGTAGCAGAAGGGACAGAGATGCCCACTAACCTGCTGATGTTTGCTACATTTAAATTTCAACAGCATCATGTTTTTATGCTCCAGACTTCCCTTCACTCTGGATGATGTCAAAGTACAATGAAGTAAGAAAACAAGGAACTGACTTGAACCATGCCAAATGTGAGAATACTTGCTTTGCCAAAATGCTGCAAGACTGAATCAGTAAATTCCCTCTGGTGCATGACATATTGTCCAAACTTGAATGCTCAGGTAGCTACATACAGTACACTTCTATTATTTATTGTTTGGTCTGGAAAAGAGAAGACTCAGAAGGGAGATGCAATCAAGTTTTCAAGTACATAAAAGATTGTTATAAGAAGGAGGGAGAAAAATTGTTCTTCTTAATCTCTGACAATAGAACAAAAAGCAATGGATTTAAATTGCAACAAAGGAGGTTTAGGTTGGACATTAGGAAAGACTTCCTAACTGTCAGAGTGGTTAAGGTCTGGAATATCTTGCCTAGGGAGGTTGTGGAATCTCCATCATTGGAGATTTTTAAGAGCAGGTTAGACAAAAACCTGCCAGGAATGGTCTAGATCGGTGCTTCTCAAAGTCGGTCCACCACTTGTGCAGGGAATTCCCCTGGCAGTCCAGGCCTGTTTGTTTATCTGCCGTGTCTGCAGGTTCGGCCAATTGCGGCTCCCACTGGCTGCGGATCACTGCTCCAGGCTAATGGGGGCTGCAAGAAGGGCGGTCAGCATATCCTTCAGCCTGTGCTGCTTCCTGCAGCACCAATTGGCCTGGAGCAGTGAACCGCGGCCAGTGGGAGCCATGATCGACCAAACTTGCGGACGCGGCAGGTAAACAAACCAGCCCGGAGTGTCAGGGGCTTTCCTTGCACAAACAGTGGCCCGACTTTGAGAAGCACTGGTCTAGATGCAGGGGACTGGACTAGATGACCTCTCAAGGTTATTATCTGTTTATACAGTATTTAGCATCCATCTCCATTGTCAGCAGCTGGTGTTCATCTTTGGACTACAGCATGAGTTTTTCAGTGCTATACCACAAAATATTTGAGAAGCCTGTCCTATGTGTCTTTACTCACTGTACACTTCAAAGCACTTGTGTTTAGATGAGTTTTAGATCTCCAAAAGCAGTTTAGTACAAAGTAATTGTTCTCTGTATCTCAACATTGCAGTTGTTCCAGGTAATCTCACTAGCAAAATAAATATATTTGTTGACGTCTCTAAATGGCTTAGTGCCAAGTAGGATGTTAAACTGATTTTCCACTGTTGTTCAACAGAATGGAATCAACTCTTTTCCCAACTCACAGGTTTTCATACCAAACTTTCTCCTTGCTTCCTCAAACTTTTCATTGCATCTAACAAGCAGAAGTCATGTGACTAGCTAAGGTACAGCTGTTTTCTGATGTAGATTTTTAGTTTATCAAATTCAAAGACAAGCTAAGAAGTAAACACTATCTTTGGAACCAAGTGTTAGCCAATTTGATATGACCCTGGTAATTTCTGTATAGAACAGAAAAAGCATACTGGCATTTGTATAGATGGATGCCCTGACATCATAGATGAGAACACTTCTTGTTGGCTACAGTAAACAATGATCTTATATTTTATAATGTTCACATTTATACCCTAATTAATATAGTTAGTTGTAATGTTTGCCTATTTCTCCCAAATATCACAGTCTGATAGAACACAACACCTCCTGGTTTTGAACATTATTTCTTTGAAATCACGTTTAAAAAAAAAAAGACAAAGTAGACCACCGCACTTTCCCACATTAACTCTCTTTGTCAGCAGGTAAGAGTTTTGTAAATTAATGATTATGGGGAGATTTTCACAGAAGTGAGTTAGGCACCCAACTCCCATGGACTTTCAGTTGTGCCTTTGAAAATCCCTTGCTTTTCAGTCTAGCTACAATAACTAGTCTCGAACACTGTAAACTTTCAAAGGGCATTACAAATGTTAACTAGTAGTCCCAGCATGCTGATTCAGTAGACTAGTCAGTAATGTTATCCCATTTTTTCAAAAGAGGAAAGTGAGTCACAAACAGGTTGCTCAATGTCATACAGCAAATGGCAGAAACTCAGTTCAAACTGAGAAGTTCATGCACAGCAAATGTGCTAGATGTTCAGACAAGTGTCCATATAGGGGGCTTTCCAAAATTTGTGCATGCTCAATTTGTACTTTTACATAAATGCTTTTTGAACCCACTCCATGGATATATATAAAAAAACCACACCTCACATTTGTAGGTTGTCCTGCTGAATTAATGATAACTCCGTGACAATGTTGATAACTCATTCTCGTTGGCTAATTAGAGATGATCACAGGTTTGTTATGTTTTATTGTAAAATAGAGTATGTGAAATTTAAATATGTGAACTGTGGAGTGTGAGACACTGCATAAAATTCTATTAGCAATCAAATCTCTAAATGTAGATGGTGTCTTCCCTTCGCCCCTCCCCCCTCCCCCCCCCCCACCGGCATTGCTTTACAGGCCATTATTCATCATTGTTAGAAGACTGTAGAACTAAATGATGATATAAACTTTCTCTGACACTCTTTATAATATATATTTTATTTCACTTTATGATTGCAAAATATTTAGATTTCATTGCCCATGTGTGACAATATGCCTGAAAGCAGAAAAAGAGATGGAGTTACATAAAATTAGCATTGTGTGTATGATGGACTGCCCTATTCTTGACAGTGCAGTGTTGCTTAATTCTAGCAACCAGGAGCAATCCACTCAATGAGTTTCAATTGTGGAAATATCATTACCATGATAATGTGCTGAATTTCTTTTTGTTTGTTCTTCTTTGCCTCTTGTGATTTTTATTGCTTCTCAACTACATTAGGCTGGATAATTATCTAGTTAATTATTTACCTATTTAGGTAGTCATATTAAGACTGAATCACAATTTGTGGGAGCTTTGGGTGTATGGGGTGGCTTGGAAATCACTTCGGTATCAGCCATTCTTACTTACCACAAATATATTTTTTAAAATATAGATGAAACAATTTGTTTTACAGATCAGTTTATTAACTTGTCAAGAGTGGAAGACTCAAAGACTGATTGATTTCAAAATACAATATGAAAATATGTTTCTACATACAAGTATAAAGAGAAAATATTTAGTCCATTAAATATTATCCTAGATACTTGTTCTGGCTAGGGTGACCATCTGTCCTGTTTTTAAAGGGACAATCCTGTTTTTGGGGACTTTTTTTTATATGCGCCTATTATCCGCCACCCCTGTCCCATTTTTTCACAGTTGCTATCCGGTCACCCTAGTCCTGGCTAAATGTGCATCATTTTTCTTTTAAGTAACAAATCTACCATAAAAACTGAGAGTCAGACCCAGATGAACTTGTAATAATTCTACTACTTTGAATTTCTAAGGATTTTGAAGAGCGTTTAGACTCAAAACACTGTTGAGAGTTAGGGATGTAATAGTATCCCCTGTTTCCACATTTGGAAACTGAACTACAAACAGATTTGACCAAGAAATCAGTGGGAACAGAAACACAATTGCCTGACTCCAAATTCTTATGCAATTTGGAACTGGCACAGTGCAGACAATTCATTGGAAACTACAAAACTATCTCATAGAACTGGAAAGGACCTGAAAAGGTCATCAGGTCCATCCTTCTGCCTTCACTAGCAGAACCAAGTACTGATTTTGCCCGAGATCCCTAAGTGACCCCATCAAGAATTGAATTTACAACCCTGGATTTAGCAGGCCAATGCTCAAACCACTGAGCTATCCCTCCCCCCCTGAAAGGGCCAGATTTTCCAAAGTTCTCAGCATTCAGCAGCTCTCATCGAGAGCAAGAAAGCTTCTTTGAAAATCTGGTTTATTCAAGGAGGCGCCTAAACAGGAACTGAACTATTTCTGAGAATCTAGCCCAAGTTACAGTTTAGTCCTGAGCCAACTTTGATTAACTGTTTTAATGCATGTCTTTTCATGTCTGATACTAATAATAAAATACTTACTATTTACTCTTTAATAGAATCCAAGATAGAGATCCAAGTAAATAAGTCAGTTTTAGATGACACACTTTGGATATGCAGTGACGATTGTTGTGCTGGTCTTTGATTAGTTGCAAATCACCATATATGGTTTTGGGAAAGGATTTTCCCTTTGGCAAACTTACTTGGCCAGTGACCACAGTGGTGTGCATGTGTGTTTATCTTCCCTTTACCTTTTCAAGGCTATCCCAGAAGGACAAAATTATTCACTTATTCTAACTGTTTATCATTTTTCCCTCAGATCAAAATGTTTTCCCCAGTGCTGACAGGAAAACTATTTAAGCATCATGAGGCTTATTGGCCACATCTCTTTGACAGGATGACCAGATTTTCCAATTTTCAGGGCAGCCCTGATATTTGGGGCTTCGTCTTATATAGGCACCTATTGCCCCCCATCCCCTGTCCCAAATTTTCACACTTGCTATCTGGTCACCCTATCTTTGTATAAGTATTTATTTTTACAGCTTTTTTGATTATGACCCTACTGCTATGGGTAAGGAAGTGCCCTAACCCAGTATTTCAAAATTGTGACTGGGTTTCCAGTATGAAATGGAGGAAAGCGCTGAAATTCATCTTGGTTACTTCACTGGTGGTGGTGGTGGTGTTGAGTGAGAGATAGGCCTCATAACTGGAAATAAATATGAGGCGTCAGCACTAGAGGGCTGTAGTATATGAAGACCCAAAACACATTAGAACTGAAAAAGGAGATGTTTTCTTCCAGTACAGGTTCACACAGAAAATTACTCAGCCTCCAACTACAACAAACTTCCTCATACACTTCCAGCACCCTGAATGATACTCACTATAGCCTTGGGGCTTCTAACAGTAAATAGCTAGTCACACACACACACACACACACACACACACACACACACACACACACACACACACACACACACACACACACACACACACACACACACACACACACACACACACACACGGCAGGCAGGAAGTTGTTTAGAAATCTGTCCTTGGGTATTGTTGTAGTCTGCTTGAACCTAGGTTGATTGTGTGGCTTTAATATTCATGGTAACAGTTTAATGAGTAGCTTGCTTTTCAGATTGACTTAATTCTTTAACACAGCTGTGGTTGGAGGCCTTTAATCCAGAGACCTGTGGGTGGTATATTTATTTGCACCTTAGGGAGGGTAGTGGCAGCACTACCTTCTGTGACACATTTTTGAGCATCACTGTTTATGCGGAAGAAAGAAAATGTCACTTTATTTATGGACAAAGTAATGCAAATATGATTAGACATTATTTTGCAGATCTAAATTTAAATTTCAAAAGATGGAATGTGACCTAAAATGAAGCAAGTTCCATTTTAAAAATAAATGACAAGTTCCTAAAATGATCTTAGCTGTGATGTTTACTCTATATTAAAGAATGCAAATATCTTCCATTCTAGTTAATGAAAGGGGTAGCAGCAGCCAATTGTGAAAAAATAGATTCCCACAGTTAGATGAGAAACACAAGCAGTGCAATTGCAGTGTTATTCGGCTGAGACTGGGTTTGTCCTTCAGTGATACAGAGGATAACAGGAGCTCAAACCATGGCATGGGAGACTGCCACTTGTGGGTACCTATTGTATAAGTATTGCTTTGATTTCTTCACTATCTTAGCAAATATTAATACAAAACTAAGTAGCATTCTTTTTCGAAAGGACTGCTCAGCACAATAAAAAATAAGTCTCTTCACAGGCTTGCAGGCTGGGAACTTACTGTTCTATTTAGCTGCATTACAAGGGGTGTGCAAGAGGGAGCGGAAACTCCCACTGACTAAGAAGGAAGTAAGGAAGGGTGGAGATGTCTCCATCCCATAATAAATGGGATAGCTCAGTTAACCACGTGATGACCACTTCCCTACATATTCACTATAGTGTAATAAAAGTATTGTCCAGACCCGTTATATAACTTCTCCTTGTTCTGTTACCATTAACTAATGGAAAGTCATTGGTTCAGTCAGCTCTGTTGGAACGTTGGCCCATACCCAGCACTAACACCAGAGTGGTATTCTGAGAGTGCCATCCTTGAAAGAGAAATGCATCCCTTGATGTATACTGGCTGTCCAGGTAGAAATGTAAGGTATTGTGGCATACATTGAAGGAAAGCCACAGGTCCTATTTAAAAGTTATGTTATGAAAACTTCATTTCTACTGTCCATACGTGTGTGTGAAAATGCTCAGTGTAGAGCTATTGCTGTTTGCCTACACAGTCACAAGTAGAGAAGTATCTAACACATTGCTTTGACAAGTGCTTTGGGATATCTTAAGTCTGAAAGACACTGTATTAAATCAAATTATATTTTATTCTTCATAATTGGACTATACCTCTGAGGTTTTAGACTTACTGCACATGACTCTCATCTCAAAATTTGAACATAAGAATTAGTTTCTGACTTGTTCTCTCTCTCTTTTTTTTACGCCCAGTGTCTAGCCCTGTGGCCATAATTCCTATAGAATTCAAGGATTGGTGGGGGCAGTGAAGGTCAATGCCATCAATAAATCAGAAGCAAGAAGTAGACTTACTCCACTATTTAGGCTAGTGAATGATACAGTTCAGTGCCTGCGTTCTATAGCAGAAAACATTTAAGTAACGTAAATCTGTAACCACACCAATGCTGCAGCCCTGGTGCTGCTTTAGTTACAGTACCTTATAGACTCCAGTGAAGGATCAGGGCCTCATTGTGCTAGACTCTGTGGCAGTCCCAGAAAGCTCAGCATCAAGATACAACACATGGAAGAAACAGACAAAAGAAAGATAGGAGGATAAAGTAACAGCAAAATGGGTATGTCTGTGGAAAGCAACGGATAAATGGAGCAGTTGTCCTGGTTTAGTGAAACAACAGTTGGTCTACCTCTAAAGTCTATTCATTGTTGTTCACAGGAGACTTAATATATGCTGTCAGAGCTGTCCTACTTTGTGAGCCTTTTGTTTTACTTCAGTTTTTCCCTGCTGTATTTACTGTATTATGAAATAAAACATATTTTAGCACAGTTTTTAAAATTCACTCATGTTTTATTTATTATGCTTCCTTTATTTTTATTGTATTGCTGTGTGCATACCTAGAGAGAACCTATTTTTATACATCACGTAGGCCTATTTTAATAGCAAGTCAAAAATCTCCCAGCACTATGCATTCCTATGAATCTCAAGTAATTAGGACAGTTGCTCAAAAGGCACATTTTTGTTTCCACTAGGGTATGTACCAATTATAATATAAAAAAGGTAATATTATTACCTATAATTATTTTGTATTTATAATAGTTTTTAACATCTAAGTGTCTTTGGTCTCAGGTTCTCAAAACTCTTCAGAAATCATTGAGTTACTCAGTATGCCTTTCAGAGATACATTTGATGTTATTCCTGTTTTACATAGTAGGAAAGTCAGAGATGTGCAAAAGGTTATATAGCAAGTAATTGACAGAGTTAGAATTAGGATGCAGGTTTCTGACTCTGGCTCAATCACTAACCTCTGGACCATATTTAGAGCTAGACTATGACTTGGACTACATGTTTTAGCAAAGGAGTAAGAAATTCCCTTACAATCCTTATTGGGGTATGGGCACGTAGGAGTAAGTAGGTGCTCCATTCCCATGTACTGTCTCCCAAGATGAAGCTGTGAACTGGTGCTGAGCCGTGGCTTCATCCTCTCTTACTGTTGACCAGCACAGCTGAGAATGAGCAAGGGTTGTCATAATTTACTGCTGGCCTAAACTAGCAGCGAATGAATATCCCCTACAGCAAGGAGTAAGCACGGGAGGCAGTGTGCCTCCGATTTAGAATGCCTCCTGGGACAACACTGCAGTAGTATAACTTCCTCATCATCTCTGGCTCAGAGCTGTGCCTAAAGTCCCAGTTTAGTCCACAGAAATGTTGGAAGGACTTTGATTTATGAAATCATTGGTGATCTGAGTTAAGAGCTACAAACTTAATGTATTAGGTTAGTGAATTTAACAGAACATAGAGTTTATAAAATTTCCAGTCTGAAATCTGAGATGCTGAGTTATAGTGACAAGATAATGTATCTATTCTCTTAAAATGTATGCTATCAAACCAGGTGTTAATATTTCATTTGTCTCTAAGCTATTTACCATAGTATTTCAGACATCACTATGCACATAATCTGGCATAATAATGGTGTCTTTCAATTATTACATTGCCATTTAAGTTAATTATTTTTAATGTGCACTTTCTTCCAAATTCCAAATTCATATCAATTGCCCGTCCTCGATTTGAAATGATAAATTTGGAAATTGCATACCGTGTGAGATGCACATTATGCCACCATGCCACCTAATAAACTTTGGGGCGAAGAGAAGGACTTTCAGCATGCTGAAGAAAATTTAACCTGGCAGTGTCTTCCTGTACAGGAAGCATGCATAAATGTGATGATGAATAATATGGAAAATATTATCCTGCCAGTGTAAGAATTAATGGTATGTCCTCACCTGGAATACTGTGATAAGTGCTGGTCACCTCATCTCAGAAAGGATATAGCAGATATAATAAGGTTTCAGAGGCATGTGATGAGAGTGACTGGGGGAAAGAAAAACTCATGTGAAGGAAGCCGGAAAAGATTGTGACAGTTCACCTTAGGCAGAGGGTGTGATAAAAGTATACCAAAACAAAAAAGTGATATCTAAAAGGGGCAGTGGGAAATTTTCTTTACCCTTTCTCATAATGCAAGGCAAAGATGGATATTTAATGCAGATTGTCATAAACAGATAGCTAAGGGTTAATGTTCTTTTACCTGTAAAGGGTTAACAAAGGGAACCAAACACCTGACCAGAGGACCAATCAGAAAACAAGATTTTTCAAATGTCAAGGGAGGGAAGTTTTTGGGTGGGTGTTCTTTGTCTTGGTTCGGTGGCCCTCTCGGCTCTGAGAGTGATCTCTCTATCTCCAGACTTTCTAATCTTCTGTTTCCAAGTTGTAAGTACAAGGATAGTAAGATAATAGGTTTATATTGTTTTTTTGTATTTACATGTGTGTAGTTGCTGGAATGTGTTAAATTGTATTCTTTTTGGATAAGGCTGTTTATTCATTTTTTTTCTTTTAAGCAAATGACCCTGTATTTGTCACCTTAATACAGAGAGACCATTTTTATGTCCTTTTCTTTCTTTTTATATAAAGCTTTCTTTTTAAGACCTGTTAAAGTTTTTTCACTGGTTAAGGCTAAGGAACGAAGGGAGGGGGAAAATCTTTTTCTGTTAGATTTACTTAAGCCTGACTTTGCACACTCTCTGGGTAAGGGGAGAGAGAGATTTGATCTCTCGGTACTTGTGTTTCAAGGGCTTAAAGCAGGGAATATCCTAGAGTACCCAGGGCGGGGAAATCTGGGAGGAGGTAAAGAGGGGGAAGGGAAGTGGGTTATTTCCCTTTGTGGTGAGACTCAGGGCATCTGAGTCTTGGGGTCCCCCAGGGAAGGTTTTAGGGAGAGCAAAGTGAGCCAGACACTGGAATTTTCTGGCTGGTGGCAGCAATATCAAATCCAAGCTGGTAATTAAGTTTGGAGGTTTCATGCTAGCTTCTCATGTTCTGAACTCTAAGGTTCAGATCTGAGTAGGAAAGTTATGACACAGATAAAAAGTGGAAAACTCAAAATTGACAAAAGGATTTTTTCCCCCACACGATGTACAATTTGCCTGTGGAACTTTTTGCTGAAATATATCATAGCAGACATTTAAAAAAAAAGATTAACCCCCAATCCTGATAATAAGAATGTCTACAGATATAATGTAAATATTTTTTAAAACTAGACAAGTGCTTTGAAAATATGTTAATGCTCCAGCTGCAGGGCAAAAGCAAATCTCTCTATTGGGAATTTAGGAGGAAAATGTACTAGGTGTAGATTATCCCAGAAATGCCTAAAGTACAGATGCTTCCTCTGAAATAGCTGGTACTAGCCACTTTTTGCACCAGGACTGAACTAGATTGGTCTGGTAGCAATTCCTGTATTTCTATGTTACTATGCACTTTCTTTCCAAAGAGACATTAGAAGAGATTTCATATTGAGAAACAAAAACCATTGTACAGCAAATTTTAACTCATAAATTTAATTTTATCCAGGGCTGGTTCCAAGCACCAGCTTATCAAGCAGGTGCTTGGAGCAGCAACTCTGGAGCAGGGTGGCACTTTTAGGTACTCAGCGGCAATTCGGTGGAGGGTCCCTCACTTCCGCTCGGAGCGAAGGCCCTCCCGCTGAATTGCCACAGATCGCAATTGCAATCGCAGCTTTTATTTTTTTATTTTATTTTATTTTATTTTATTTTTGTGTGTGTGTGTGTGTCTGTGGCTGCTTGGGGTGGCAAAACCCTTGGAGCCGGCCCTGATTTTATCCATGCAGGCTTTTTAATGCTGCTTGGTATTATATTGAAAAAAAATCAATCACACTTTAGTGCATGATGCAAGAGTGATATTAGTGATATCACTTGAATGTATGCAACTGTTTATGAATTACCACTTTGTAAAGGTGACATGCTCACTACTAAAACATATTTCAACATCCTTTACAAATAATGAGCTAGGTGAGATGACAGTTGATGGCTTACTAAATGTCTATCAGTTTTATGGATTGATGGGAAAATGCAGGATAAGTAACTAAAACTGCATTTTTCCTCAAGGAATGAGTTTATTTTTTTTCCTGCAGTTAGTACAGAGAAAAGTGATTTACAGCAGAAATATTTTTTATCTATTTTTGTTTTGACAGTAGATGCAGGATAGGGGCAAAGAAGGCTGCAGAATGGTGGAATTACTGGATAGCCTCTCAATTATAGTTTTTTAAACACGTACTATATAAAGTAGCAGCACTCAGCCTTGGACAACTGGAGAGCCACTTTTCCAGTGAACAGAGTTACAGAAAGCCACAAAATAATTGCCCAGTAGCATTAAGCTGTCATGCTCATATTGTGATTTTGTGTCTTTGTAACATGTATTGATGCAATTCCATGACACAAATATTGCAATGCAATCTCAGAAGTAACATCATTTTGTAATTATTTTGTGCTGCTTTGTGACCTTACTCAACACTATAGGACACTGGTTTCCTACCGCATTCTGGCTGTTGAAAGGGAAGATGGTCTCTTTCCTCCTCCACCTACATTTCCTGTCTGCTTGGAAGGACATGTAGGTATATGGATGTGCTCGGGAACAGAGCAAAGCCACAGTCTGTGTCAAACTGCTCTTATTTTTTTGAAGTAGTGCATATTGTAGTGTAGTGCCTTTTTAAACAACATAATTGAAGGTGCCTTTGACTATTCTCCTTTAAAAGGTCATTTAAATTCCTTTTGGGGATGGGCATAGAAAAGAGACCTATGGACTTATTCCCATATTGGGTATGTGTGGCTGATATTGAACAATTTATACAAAGTAATGACTCTGGCTGTCCAAACATATAGCAAAAAATAAATTAAAAAAAAAATAAAGCTCACCTAACCTGATAATTCGAATACATAAGCAAATATCTGAGAGTAAATCAGATGATCTTGTCTGTATGTATTTGGTGTAAACATTACTTATTCTAAAGTACTTAGAAATCGCCTATGAGATGAAAATACAGGGTATTATTAATTATTATTCTATTTTATTATGAAAGATTATAAATGATCAGCATATAAGTACATTTCATCAAGTTATTTAAAAAATGCATAGCTGGCTTTGTCTATCCTATAGCTTTAGAAATGCTATTCCTTTTTTATATATGTTGATTTTTGTACTCCAAACAAACGCTTTTCCTTGGAAACCTGTGCTTTAATCCTTACTTTCCTCTATGAACCAAAATACTGTATTGACATTATATTTTCTAATACTAATCCTTCTTACATTTAACACTCAAATCAAATTGACCCTGGAAGTTGACCCTTGGTTTTTGCTTACAAATTCTTGTGGGAAATCCAAGAGGTTACTTTTACACTGAAGATAAATTATCATGTTAGAATATGGTTTGTGCTTTACTCTGTCAAAGGAATAACATGCATGTTTTATTTATCCTCTATAAATTGTATCAATCCTCACTACATATTTAATATGCAAAAGTTTATAAATGATTTTTTTTTATTGCCACTATTCCAGGTTACCAAAAACAACTTCTAAGTGTCCTAAGATAACAAATGATGTTGGTTAAACTATTGATTTTTGTTTATATAGTTGAACTGCTTTGGGATAAATGCCCTTTGTAGGTCACCTTGTCCTGTCTCCTGCCCCAAAGGGAAAGAATAGCTATCTCCTATTATGCAGCTGCTAAGGCTGATTAAGAAAAAAAAATGCACATGAAGATATTTGTAACCTCGTAAACTATATAAAACAAAATCTGCAATATAGAACTATTCTTGTTTGTTAATTTGATTCCCATTGGTTATATTGCAATGAAGTATATAGAAATAAAGATTTCATTCATACATGCGTAAGAAATAGTATTGAAAACAAGCAAGTACAATAGTCTTTTAAATTATAGTACTTTGTTTTTGTGTGCTTCAGTTGTAGGTTTGTTACTGAACAAATAAAGATCAGTACTTGAAAAGTCATACATATAGTATCTAGTCTCAAAGATCACTGGTATCTGAATATCATAGGAAAGAAGAGACAAAAGACTTTAGGGAAAACAGACCAGGGCCTCTGAGAGGTGTAGTGGCAATGGAGCTCATGCTGCTTCTACCCACTATCTCCTCCAAGGTCTGGGCAGGATAGGAATGGTCTTTTCCATCCAACCCTGTCATCTGAAGGCAAGTATCTTCACCAATTCATGTAATTCTTTAGTGGACCCAGCTGCCTCAGTGTTTGGACTCATATTGAACTCCTACTGTGAACTCAACCATTCTCCTCCTCCATTCCTCTTTTAGCTTTGTGTTTTGAATTTAATGCTGCTTCTGGTGTTTGAATAGGTTTCAGTTCATGCACCATAATGCATAACCGGTTAGCCTGTTAATTTCTAATTCAAGGGTCTGAAAAGAGCACAGCTTCCTCAGCATGATTCTCCACCTCTTTCACTTTCTTCCAGTGACACTCACCTCTCTTCCAGCCTTCAGTGGATCTATGGATCTACAATATATTGGTCCCTGGGCTCAGAGCTGTAGGTCCAATGGATGTGTGGTTAATCTCCCACTGCTTGGAGCAGTCTTACAGGGACTGCAAGTCCTGGAGCCTCCCAGGAATAAATCAGCCTAAGCCTGCAACTGAATCAAAACCAATTACCAGGAAAATCACAAGTTCTTATTTTTTTAGGGCTAGCTTGAGAGTTCATGGCCCTGGGCAAGGGCTGGTGCAAAGCTGCTTTGTGCCAGGGAAGCTTCAGAAAAAGGACTGGCTCAGAGCTATAATGCCCATAGCACCTGTTTGTGTGACATGAGGAGGAGGGTAGTATGTTGTATTGGACCATTGCCAGACATAGCCAGTGGAGAAGTGAGAGGTGGAACTATGATTTAGCTCTGCCTTTCCCCATCCCTCCCTCATGAGTGGCCTGTATTGGATTCTCAGCCCTACTCTCTTTCATGCATGGGGTTGGGATCTAGGTAAGTCCTGTGAAGCCATATGCATACGGTACCTCTGTACACCCTGTGTGGCCATGTATGACCAAGCATCAATCAGACAGATGTTCAAACTTCGCACACTTTTGCTTATGCTCGTCATCTCCACTCTGAGTTACCCTTTCTGTTCCATTCCCTTCCTGTCTCTGTTAAGCAAAGATGGCCAAACATGCCAATTTTGTGATGTGAAAAAAATGGGTAATAGGAAACAACCATCAAATACTTGTGACCAACTTTACAGTAGTGTTTGGCTTCAGGAGATGAGCAACAAGTACATTAACCCACCGAGACATTTGTTTTAAGTGCTTCCACAGGTGCGTGTGTGTGTGTGTATGTGAGAGAGAAAGAGAGTCTGTGTGTGTAATTTTTATATTATTATTAAAAAATAGACCTCATTGATGTAAATGAGAGAGTTGATGAAGAAAGTGTACCGTAAATCTTCCAGAAACTTTGGTAACCTTTGATCTTTTGAACTTGGCGTTCTCTTATTGAGATATAGAGGCCTAGATTGTGCCAGGCCTGTAACATAGGTGTATGTGGAGACAGGAATTGTTGCAAGGAAGCTTTGTGTTGCCTTACACAGTAGTAGTTTGTGATATGTGGGGCTCACAATGACTGCTGTCTCATAGCACCCCAAGGAATGGAAGCCACTTCAAAGAGGGAAGGTTGGCTAAGGCTGTGCCACAACAGGCACGCACAGGATGGATTGATCAGGGGAAACAGGCTGCACCATCTAAATAGCTGGGTGGAAAGGGATTATATCAGAACTTTCTTAGAGGCAGGACAACTTTGCACCATCCTAGTTGTGATCCTGTGCCTAAGGGGATAGTATAATACATAGGAAATAATCCTGACCCTACTGACTTCAGTGGCAAGAGTTGTGGGAATCTCTATATTTCCCACACACCTTTCTCCAGGCTCCTTTTTTTCCATCAACTCCCTCTCCCTTAGAGGCTGCTAATGAAAGACCCAGATTATGACCTTGCAATCCAACTCACTTTGGGTCTAGCTGTCAGGACGTCACATTTGCTGGGCTTTTCAATTTTAATAATAAAGTTCAAGAGATTTTGGGATCCTGGGGTAGCGGCTTTTTCAGATTTGGATAAGTATTCAGCTTTAATTAAGCTGACTCCAAATCCAGTAAAGTAGTTAAGAACATGGACAATGTTAACCATGTGGGTGTGAGTTAACTTCAGTTGGGCTATTCATGTGCTTAAATGCTGTGTTGGATCCGATCCTATGTGGGTAAAGTTTAAGGTTGATTTTTATTTTTCCATATTGGTTTTCTGAAACATGTGTTAAAGTATATTGCAAGCTATTATTTTATTCTAGCCATAGTAGTTGAAATCTCTGTGACATTTTTAAGGTTAACATGCATGTTTTGCATAGGTCCCTAGATCACTCTGTTTCAGCTAAATGCAGATAGAAAAGAAAGTAGGAATATACTTCTCAAACAATATTTCACAGCCTTAGAATACAATCTGCATCCATGAAGAATCCTTGATTTAGTGTTCTGTGCTTATTTTTCAGGAATATTGTAGATTTTTTATCAAAGTTGTAGTGATATCACCAAGTTGACCAGAGATACGATGAAATTCCTATTTACAAGAAAAAATGTTCTATTTTGTCTACCAGGAAGAAAAATGACTTGATTTCATTCATCTTTGTCAACGTTCTTTGCCAGAGTTCATTCTTCTCTATATTCTGTGGACGTTCTTCAAGCTCTTTTGGTCCATAAATCATTAGATATTTTATTGTTTTAGGATCTTCAGGCAGCAGAGCATTACCAGATTCAAAAAGCCTTTTATGTAACCCAGACTGGTTGTCTGTTTAGCAAAACAAAGGATATGTGCATCTTAATAACACTTCTGTATTCCTATGAATAATGTATGCAAAAGGCATTACATTTATTGAAATGTGATATTTCAGAGAGGTTTTTTTAAAGTCAGGTACAAGCCACAAGCTTTCTTTTGTCTTTGAATGAAGGATTTTTTTGATAATCTAATATTTCAGGTGTTTAACATATTTGGCTATAGATTATTACATTTTAGATAGCTATTAAACTGTACAATCAATCTGAAGAAGAAAAGGCTGTGGTTTTCAGGAAAGGGGAAAAAAAGAAAGAAAACAGTGGAAAAAGAGGAAAAGAGGAAGAAAGACAGGAGTGAAGGAGAAGTGGTGTATATAGTTATTAAAAAAAACATGATGTGGAAGTGTGATACAGAGGGTACAGGGTGTAATATAAATCATTGTATATACAGGCCAAGGAATAAAGACCTCATGTTTTCATATTGTGCACAACCCTTTCCAAGACAAAGTTCACAGAGTTAACAAGGAAAGTCCTCTGTAGGCAGGCTTTCCAGCTCTCAAGTTCCGTACCCACTACTGAAGTGCACAAAAGCCAGCGTTCTTGGTAGTCAGAGAGGGCTAGATATTTAAAGGTATCATTCAGGTGCCTTAAAGATGCAGATAGGAGCATAGTAGGATTTTCAGAATGCCTAGGTGACTAACTCCTATTTAAATTAATGGATTGAATTCTGATTTCACCTCCCCATATGCTTTATTCATGAAGCATGCCCACAGTATAGGCAGTAGGATATTTTACAAAGTCTGACAATGCCAACACATAGTCTCCCTTATCCCAGTCTGGTGAGATTCCAGTGGAAATGGTATAGTATTTTGTATTGTATGAGTCTGTGACCATACATGATTTGTTAACATTCATGCCAATCCTAGACCCTATCTGAAATATTTAAAGTAACAGAGGTGTTTAAGTCCTCCAAAATGAGTTCCTTTCTGGCTGATTTGATTATTTTTTATTAGTTTGATTAATTTGTTTATTTTACATGAGCTTTCTATGCTATAGTGTCACATATCATACTGCATCACTTCATCTACTTATTTTGCAAATTACCAGTTGACAAATCCATTGGAAACAACCTTGTGGCATCAGTCAGTGGTGAGCAGAAACCTTTAAAGGGTCCATCTCTCCCTTCTAACAAACAAACAAGCAAACCTACTAGAACATGACTAATACTTAAATAGCTGCAATAGGGTGACCAGATAGCAAGTGTGAAAAATCAGGACAGGGAGTGGGGGATAATAGGAGCCTATGTAAGAAAAAGCCCCAGATATCGGGACTGTCCCTATAAAACTGAGACATCTAGTCACCCTAAGTTGCAATCACAATTGCAACCTCCCTCAAGCAACTTCCATGGTCTTAGCTATCCTGACAGTTAACTGTTTCACCAGATGAAAAGGCTGCAGTCTTGTTTCCTTTAAATCTTTCTGGGCATTTCCTTCTATAGTCTGTTGTAGCTAAGTTAATTCTAACAGCAGTTTGCAGAGAAACTTGCAGTTTCATGACTTAGGCAACAAGGAGAATAATTCAAAAGCACTGAGTTCTAAAGGGAGATGACCAGAAATTCCATCTCACAGCTGAGAAACTTTGCAATAAGCATTTTATCAAAACCAGCACAGTTTCACTAATCATTTCAGTTTCAACAACTGACCATTTTCTGATGAAAAAAGTTTCATCAAAAAATTGCCAACCAGTCAGAAATAAGTGGGGAAGTTGTTCCTGTCCCATGTGGATGTGGTAGAATAGGAAGTGTGTTCAAGGAATCCTTCCCTTTCTTCCTACAATGCCATAATTTTGTTCTTAGTGCTCCAATGAACATTGTGTATGGATGCATGCCCAGGGAGCTAGTGCTCACTGGAGAACTGAAGCAGGTAGTGCTTCAAGGCCAGGCAAGATCATGAGAATGGCACCAACTTCCTCCCACTACTTATCCTTACTAGATAGCACTTGAGTAGCTGTAGGGGAGGAGAAGTTGCTATACCTTTTAAATAGTGTAGCAAGGAACACCTCTCCCACTTGCCTGTGATCCCAGTGCATGTTGCCTCCATGTGCCCCTGCAAAGACAGTGCTTTTCCTTCCTTCCTTCCTTCCTTCCTTCCCCCTAATTTATTCTGCCTTTTTAAACGTATAATTAACCCCACACAAGCAGGGTTTCTATTATGTAATAAATGTAGCCTCTGTGTTTGCAGTTGCTTGGGCACACAATGGCTTAATGTAAAATTGAACTTGGAATCCTACCTTTTCATCTCTCAGTAGCTCATGTCAGCCTTGTAATGAACATTATCAACAGCACTATATTTTTTAGACAGGATAAACATTTTATTCATATTTTTAGTAAATAACTGTATTCTATATTATCAGTTTTTCATTAAGTGATGCATACTTTTTTCCCTTGTTAGTGTTCAGTATCCCCTATAACTGACCATTCATATTTTACATGTCTTCCTCGTTCTAATCTGTAATTTATGTCCTAGTGCACATAGTTTTAGGCAGACGCTGCCCAACAGCATTACACAAAAGATGCATTATTTCATGGATCAAAGGTCAAAATGTTCATGATTTAATATGCCAAGGGTCACTAAGTTTTGAAATGGCTGCATATTTCTAAAGTGATGATTAATTCTGAAATACCTCTCCGATTTTAGTAACTGACACCACTTTAGTTAAATCGAGAAGCCAAAAACACTTCAGAAATGGTTCAGTTGCTGAGTTATGCTGTGCATGTATTCTGTGGTGCCTTATGCAAATCTTCAGTGTAAGATGAATTTCAGATTTCAATTCAGTATTCAACATTATTTTCTTATTTAATAAGCATGCTCCATAAGGATTCCTTCAGTAATGCTGCCTGGCTGTGCTGCTTCCCAATGCAGTACTTTAATGACATTTTGATAGGTCCAAAATGAGAAAGAATTTTATATGAAATAGTGTTCCTTTTTTTCTGTGGAGAGGATATATTATAGTTGTCTTTGCTGTTCTAGTGTAATTTTTGTGGCAATTGGCAGTAGCAATAGTATGAGTTACAGTCCATATGCTATATACATATACTTAAGAGACTCTTATGATACAACGTGCATTTAAGTGTGTGTGTGTGTGTGTATAAATTGCACATTGTACCATAAGGGTCTCTTAAGTCACTGTGTAGTTAGTCATATTAATTTGGTGCCTTGGGTGATAAGAATAATTGACAATATTGTTTAGGAGTGGGCTAGTGCTTTGTGAAAGGTTATGACTTACATCATCATGGAATGAGTCACTGCTGGTGCTCCTTACTTCAGTTAGTTTTAGTATGGATTATGTTTTCCAGAACATTCACTTAATGTTAAGGTGCAGTAGATATAAAATGTCTTTCACAAGAGGAATGAAAAAGGTCTTACATCTTCCAATAAGCCTGGCTGATGCAGCAATATCCTTATTCACTTTTACATTTCACATGTCCAATATGCCTCCAACAGGTTAACACTAGACATTCAAATAATGCTGAAAAAAAAATTTAGTGAATAAATGATTCAAGAAAACAGAGACATTTGCTGACAAATTCAATCACCAAAGACTATTCAAACAGCTCTACTTTTCACTTAGTTATGCACATTGTGCATTTTATTTAATTGCATTTTACTTCATCCAAGCAGTGTGTTTGTATAACCAATGTGAACAGAATATGTCAAAATGCAACACTGGATTGATGGTTGCCAACAATTGATGTTGGCACCCACATACACACGTGGGAAATCCCACTCTTGAAATACAAATGAAGTTGGATAAAACTATTATAAGGCAAAATGTTATAAATGCTGGTAATTTGATTCACAAGGAGTGCTGGTGCCTGTGGGTAGTGATATATAAGAGGTAAAATAATGCTTTAGAAAAAAATAGATATTTTTAAATTTCCCCAAACTCTTTTAATCACCACATAAAGCTTTAATTATCTCATCTGTGTTTTTCCGAGATGACCAGACTAAAAAACAATAGTAATCCAAAGAAAGATATTCTTTCCTTCAACAAGAAGCTTAAACATGTTAGATCCTTGTTAAATACATATCAAAAACCATATATGTAGACAATGGGTAAAATAAGCACTCTAGACCTATTTTGAAAAGTGACTTAGGCATTCAGGAGCCTAAATTCCACTGATTTTCATTTAGACTCTTTTGAATCTATTTTGAAAATGGGAGTCAGATGGTTTTGAAAATGTTACCTCCTATCTAATGAGAGGACTAAACAAAACTAAGGAGTTCTCAAAACTCAGACCTATCCACCTATGTTTCAGTTATAAAGATCTTCAAACTAAGCTATGAGTTACAACTCATAGATCTCATTAGGTAGAAAGGAAAATGCAACAGGGCAATGGTTTTGAGCAGGAGAAAACATTCTCAAATTTTGGGCACTGTCTCATTATCCAATATTTCTTGTTTTTAAAATATTGTGTTTTGACTTTATTCCAGTCCTCATCCAGTACTGTAGATATGTCCCATATCTTCACTCATCAGTCTTTTTTTCTGACAATTGATAAAAGACTAGTGGTTCAGTAGACTTGGTCAAATTATTGAAAACACACACTTTGCCAAATTTAGCCTTTTATTCTGTTATCAGACTATCTGTGAACAGATCATAATTTTCAGAAATTTATTTGACCAACGTTATTTGAAAAATATTTTAGCTGATCATATCTGTGACTGAACTTTTTTGCTTTGAGAATTACTTCGCTTTTTTGACAATCAAAAATAGAAATTAAAACTGTTTGAATACCTGTGTTTCGATCACATGCTATGATCCATTTCCCTGGTTTGGTAAGTATAGCTCTTAGAAGCCAATTTTTGGTATGAGTACTTGCCAATAAGAATATACATTTTTGTTTTCAATCAATATTCTGCAAAATGTTGTTGCTTCAGCAGATATTCCTACTAGCAAACTTGTTTACTAGACTATTATAGCATGGGAACACAAAGGTCTGCAAACCTAATCAAGGTGAGTTGGTAAAGAAAATCAAATGAATATTTACAAAATGCAATATTTGCATAACTGTAATCAGCAATGTTAAGAAAACATACTATATCAATTAACAAAAAACTAGCTTTTGCTGTTAAATTTCACAGAGTATTACCAGATTTTTTTCCCCCTCTCTCTGGAATCCCATGAGTATTTCCACTGTAAATCTGGACACAAAGTTAAAAAAAAATTTGGACACTGCTTTTTGTTCATATACTTATACATTATTCTTTAATCTAAGAAAACATATTCCAGTGCAATATTTTAAGACATTTCACAAGCAGAGTAACATGCTCATAGAGAGGTAACCCCACCAGTGATTAGAGAGCACTTTAAACTAAGCAGAGTCATTCAGAATTTTAGAAGAATTAAGTAACCTATGTTATATCTGAAGTTTGCTCAGTGGTATCTTATGGGAATTCTCTCTTCTGTCTTAAGACCTTTTAAAAACAGCCATGCAGGTGGTGTACAATAACGTTTCTTCTTTCAACTAGTTTACCCAATTTACTTGATTGCTAAAAGAAAGAACATTATGTGCAAGAGCAATTTGAAGTGTAATGGAATTGTTTGAAATTAATTTGAAGAGAGGATGATGATGATGATGATGATCACAATATCAGCCATTTTCATGCCACTGCAAGGTGAACACTTCTTCTGTCTATCATTCTGAAGATTGCTTTGTTGTAATCTGGTCACAGTTGGACAGTGTGAGTTGGCAAGATGAAATATAATGAAGACCCTCACAGAAAATACATTTAGGGATCAAAAGAGTATACCACACCATATCTTTGGATCACAGTGTTAAAGACACCGTTTCTCTTTTCTATGGGGAGGTGAAGACAAACTAGAGAACAATACAAAAAGATTGCCATGGGTGAGGCTCTTAACTGAATGTCATGATTAATGAGAGAGAGAGGGGAACATCATCCTTTTGACATTAAGGGGCAGATAGAGGAGAGTGAAAGAAGGCAAATAAGATGTGTGCATAAAAGAGAAATGTATGATGGTGATCTTAGCTCCCCTCAGAAAATGGAATTGAATGTTGACCCATTTTTCATTGGAATTTGACCCTTTCGATCTTATCAGTCTTTTTAAAGGAAGATGGTAAAAATGTTCTCTGTAAAGAAACACAAAGAATCCAAACTTTGATGGAAACAGAGTTGTCAAAAAGGAATCATAATGTCAAAAAAACAATCCCCACAATTTTTCAGATTGATACATGGTACTCTTCTCTTCAGGCATAAGTTATCAGAGTAATCTTCTTCCCCCTGCCAACAGCCCTTCCCACCGTACTGCCTCACACAAGCTAAAACTAAGTTGCCAGAAGGAGTGAAACAAAGTGAGAATTATTAAAAAAGAATTTGGTGTGAGTTGTAGATATTGACTGAGTGAGTTGAGTATCTTAAAATAAAAAACTTTCTGGACGAAAGGAGGGAAAACTAACAGCACTATGTGTTAAAGTAAATTGAAAGTTAGAGATAAATTGGTGGATGTATTTAATGTCCTAGATGATTTAGGGGAACCTACTTACCTAAGAACTAGCTTCTTTTTATCCAGTCCAGGAAGCCCCTGTTAAGGAAAAAGGAAAAAAATATGTCCAGAGGTCAAGGAAGGATGATTTCTGTTAATGCAGACACATACTTCATGATAGAAGAAGAGGCTTATTTCACTGACAGAAGTTCCTCCAGAAAAGAACATATTTATTCTAGGTAGACAATTTGTAGGTAGGGAGTTCTTTCATTAGGTGGGTGAGTGGGTGATAATCATGAGAACCACAAGGTAATTCACCATTTGGGTACAAGGATGTCTGATCTCCTGAGGTTTGTACTGGATTTACTTTAAGGAGTGGTTCTGATTCAACCTGTGGTTATGTAAAAAGTTAATTTCAGTGATATAGATTATTATGAAAGGTGCTGGGAGTTAAATTTAGGTAATTCAAAGGGATTAAGTTCATTATCCCTATGATAAGGGTCAGGATCAGAATTCAGGGTAGTCATGTCTGGTGGTTGGAGCAGTGGTCAAAAACAGGTACCAAGGGTCAAAGCCGGATATAAAATCAGGACTGGGCCAAGGGCTGTGTTGAAAGTGGCGGCTAGGGACAAGCCGTGGGTCAGAACTGGGGTCAAAGTATTTTGACAAGCCAAATCATGGTGATAGTCAGAGTCTTGGTGCAGGCTAATTGTCACAGCCAGTTTGGAGTCAATACAAGGATCTGGGGGACAGGAGGATGGTGCAAGGCTAGAGCATGTCAGGAACAGGACTGAAGTAAGGTCAAAATCGCATATGAACAAGGCTGAAGCAGCCCTGAACAAGGCTGGGGGTGGGATAGGTTAGAGGGCAGTCTGGAAGCCTAGTGAATCTGTTACACCCACAATCAGCAGGATTGTTCCTAATCAAATGGTGCTGTTACACAGACTGGTTGAAATGTCTGGCTTTGGGAGAATTATAATGATTTCTATAGAACAGAGAGATTAAATCATTGGGATACTATAATTTCTGGTCCTCTGCAACTTGGGGAGGTAAGTTGCATTTTAGAAGTTGGGGAAACATTTATCTGAAGCATTCAATTTCTGGAGGGAGAAGTAGTTTCAGTGTGCAGATGAAGCTCAGATCAAACTAGTTGCTCTTGCTTTTTCACACTTCATTCTTGAAGTCATCTGCCAACAACAGAGTATTAAAAATGTCATTTTCCTCCTAGTTTAATGTTCATTACATATCTGAACATGCCTGAGAGGTAAGGTCATATCAATATTAGATATATCAAAGTCTCAAAATACACATATTTCATAAAGAAAGGATTAAGGGAGATAGATGAGAGCTTTTCATTGTTTCATTTGCCAAAGCAGAGTAAAATCAAATAGAGCAAGAAATTAATTTATCCAAATAGATCGCTAGCAAGACTGGGTCAGACTCAGCAAAAAATGACATTTATCTGTAATCTAGTTCATTTTGAGATATACTAGGAATGTGTTATACAATCAAAGCAATTTAAAATGAAGAAGTTTCCCTAGTGATAGCTGTATTTTTTTAACTCTTTCGCTTTTGGGCAATGATACATTATTGGGATCACATATGTGGAGCAGCATTTTATACCGGGGCAGCAGGTAGCATTTTCTGAGCTATTCAAACAGCAGTATTAAACTATGTTTATTGCAGCAACTAGTTTCATCTTGTTAGATCTTTGCAAAGAGTAAATTAGTGTGCTTTCAAACTGCCAGAAGATATTCTAACTACAAAAGACCCTACAAAAGGTCATATTCCCATTTCCGTTATAAATGTATAACCTCAGTGATGATCTCTTCTGCCTCCCAATCCTGATGCACAAACAGAAACAAATTGTGGAGTCAGTTATAGACCAGTTTATATCTAGAGTGATTTAAGTATAATTTTTAACTTTGCACAGGAAAATGGGTCAGAAGAATACAGTCTAAATTTTGTAGCCACGGATAACAGAAAAAATAGGCCAGAGTGTCAAGCAAAAGACAAACAAAATACTGGATCATTCCACTTTAAGGCAGTTACAGATGTGGAGAATATTTCTCCAACCCTATCCTAATAGCCCTGTTTTGACATCTAGTGTTTCTTCAAACTGGTCCCAAACACCCAAGCAAGAAATAGATAATAATAATAGATAGTAAAGTATGAACTGTTTTCCCTCCAGGCAGACTCAGACTTCATCTAGCTCTCCATGTAGATTGAAAAGAAGATACTTGAAAGTAAAATAAATGGAAACCAATGTTAAAACAAGATCTTCTGATTTGGACAGCTGCAAGAATGTCAAGAGCACAGTGTCATTGCATGATTCATCCCAACGTGCATAAATAATGTAGTTATCTAACCTAGGTGTGGCAGTTATGCACTGTGGTAAGACCCTTATCCAATACCTACTTCTAAGTACAATAAAATGAATTAAGAATGAAGTGAGCACATTAAGTAGTGAAATATAGTGGAGTAGGATAGACTGGCTATTGGTACTACTTGGCACACATATTATACTGTTCAGTCAGAATCTTGTTTTGGAACCTGGATCTCTAATATGCAGATTACAAAATTATTCCAGTAAATCCCTTCCCATCTTTGACTGAGAAACACCTTTTCTTGCTTCCTTCTTCAACTGGATGCCCTACTTCTCTCCTCTCTGTGCAAGTTCTACTCTAAGATTGAACCCTGCCTCCGCTCCAAATGTCTGGTGTTTTGTGGGAATTTCCCCACTTTTGACTTTCTTAATTTAGAACCTCCTCGGTCTCTTATTTTGACACACTTTGACGCATTCATTGAGTTCTGGTACTTAAAACAGGAAGTCAACCTCATTTTTGCAGCAGTTCAAAGAGCACACATTACATAGTCTTGAAAATCCAGAGAGCGATTCCCCCTGTTGAAATGATGAGAGAGGCCATATGGCAAAAGACAAATAACAATGCTGTTGAATTTTTAATAGACTGGGGTAAGTTCAGGGAAAATCCACAGGCAAACAAACTCACTATTTTCTTTTATTTTAATATTCCCACTTTGTTGGGTTCATAAGTCTATGACATATTTAATTAAAGACAGAGAATATAAAAGTAAGGACAAAAATGTGTGGAGCAGGGAAAATATTTCGTACTTATGCAGTAGACTGTCTCTAACGGAGCCCTTTCACAAAGCAAAACAGAGAACATACAGTGTGTACTACAGATAAATTAGCAGTGGTTCATCTTTGGAGTATAAGGGAGTTCTTAGGGAGTTTTTACATAGCAATTTTGTTAAGGGAGAGGAGAACATCAACAATAATGTTAACACTGGTGCTAAGAATTTTATTCATAAAATAGCGATTCAACTTGTGATATTAAGCTTCTTTTGTATCATTGATCCTACAATGAGATGTTGCTTAACTTAGTGGTAAATAGAATTGCCCTCTGTTGTGTGACTAGTGTGTTTGGTTTTGGAGCCTGGAGTCATATGACCAGGGTGGGGACTACTTTTTCCGTTTCAAAAAATGACCTATCTGTTTGGAGGAATTTATCATAATTATTAAAAAGTCTCAGTCTTTTGCATAACGGAAGCATCCTTCCCATAGTGAAACTGCCCCAATACTTTCCCTTCACCTCCCCCTCCCCATTTAGCAATATGATGAGCAGAGTGGTCATGGCTTTTCATGAAGAAAGCTGGAGATGCAAGTCCCAGCAGGACAGGGAGATAAAACAGTTTGGTACCTGGCTGCAGCAAAATGACAAATTCTGTGGCAAAGAATGCTAAACTCCATGGCATATTGGAAAAATAACAAATCATATGGCCACACACTGCATATTCCACATGGCTTTATTAACATGGATAACATAATTTGATATGTCTTAGAGCTATTGTTTCACTCTCTCTGCAGACTCAGGAAGGCATTATGTTAGAAGGCTTTCCCCTAGTTCTTGTCACACAGATAGAAAGCAGAAGACTAGAAGTCCAAGCTGCAGGCAATGTGATGTTTATTGGGGTTAGTTTTCAGCAACCATGTCCATAACTGCAGAGCCTGGTTTCTCAGTGTCCCATTCCCTCCCCTACTTAGCAGGGGAAAACCATGCCCTTGGTCCCACCCCTTACAATTTGTGGTCATGTTCCATTTGGGGTGGGGGCATGAGTCTGGAGTCTTTGTGCCATCTCTTATGTATTCCATGGGAGGGGTAAGGAGCAGGGGCGGCTCTAGACATTTCACCGCCCCAAGCAGGGCGGCGTGCCGGGGGGGCACTCTGTCGGTTGCTGGGAGGGCGGCAGGTGGCTCCGGTGGACTTCCTGCAGGCATACCTGCGGGAGGGACCCTCCACAGGGACGGCTGTGGAAGGTCCACCGGAGCCGCCTGCGCCCTACCGGTGACCAGCAGAGCGCCCCCCATGGCATGCAGCTCCAAGCACGCGCTTGGCGTGCTGGAGCCTGGAGCTGTCCCTGGTGAGGAGTGAGGTCGTGCTACGGTCAGGGACAGGCATTTCATTGGGCTTTTAATGTTTTATACCTTCCACCGAATCACCCTTTGCCCCTCCCAACAGGTTGCTTGACCTTACCTTGAGATAGGAGTTGAGGCTGTCTTAAAATGTGTGCTCTTATATTATACTCCCACCATGCCCAATAACACTTTAACTATTCTTATCTGTTCCCATTATACTAACAAACCCACCTGGCTAGGCAGAAGCAACATACACAGTGTCTTTGTCCTTTCTTCACACATATTCTTACTAATATATGTATCAAGAATCAAACGGACAAAGAAGACCTAAAATTCTATCGCAGGTGAAAACATAGGCCTGAATTGCACATTATCACTAGCACACCTAACACATCACTCCATTGGTTGTTTGCTTCATGTTTCTCAGGTTCTCTCTGCAACCATGAGTGATGGGAACATAATTGTTTTGATTTTTTTGTATTGAAAATCTAAGAAAAGGAGAAAAATGGAGGATGGTTGTGACCTCTACTTAAATCCCCCCTTCTTTTAGTTCATAGGTTGAGAACCCCTGTTTGTTTTTAAATGCAGTTGTAACAAAATCAACACTATTCAATTGGTGGGGCTGTCCCCACTAAAATTCCTGGTGCCCTTAAACTGTCAAGCCTCACTGTATATCAGTTTATTCAATAGAGTAGTAGTGACCTTTCAGACTATTCATTAGTTTATCTGATTGTTAATGACTTCATGTTATTTTTTCATATGGCATATGAGGGTACAGTAGATGTGGCAATTTAGATTCCAGCATGCCACATCTTTTTGTTTACTGATGTGTCAAAGCTGAAAATGATTTTGTTGGTCATTTATTTGGTTCTAACATGGGGCACAATAAAAGCATTTGCTGTACACGAACTCTTATTTGAATGAGATTCAAATGAGCCTTTATCAAGTGCTTAATTTACAGTTGTCCATTGTGGACTGGGGATTTGCAGAATTTCCCCTCAGTTTTCTTCCTTTTTTTTTTTTAAATCCCCCTTTTTTTCTACTAGGAAAAGTTGGAAAACAAATAAAAAGTGAGAATACACATGAATAAAACATTTTTTTAATTTTTTTTGTTAGTGGTTGGTTAGTTTTACTTTTCTCAACTGGAAATGGTCAAAAAGTGTTGTTGCTTTTTAAAAAAAAGAAAGTTAAAAGTTATTCTCACATCTCATTTCAAAATGACAATTTCAATAACTTTCTCATTTTAATTTTCCTAATCATATAATAAAAAACATATAATTTAAATTGGCATTTTCTTTACAGGAAATTTTGATTGTTACTAAACCCCATTTTCCTTTGGAAAATATTTTATTAGAATTTTTTTGACTAGCTTTTGAAAATCTTTTTATACTGGTACTCAATATTATTCATTGGAATTCATATTCCATTTAAGGCAGAATTTTAAATGGCTAGTGATGAAGATATGTTGAACAATTTACAATTCTGTCCTAAATTCCCAATCCTTAGGGTCCTTTGTTTTCAGTGTTTATTTTATTTATTTTTTTCTGGGAAGTTATTAGTGTTTATTACTACAGCAACAAAAGCAGGTAAAAAAATCAGTGCAAAGAACTATTGATAATTTTTCTGGATAAATATCAGGGTTTATTTTGGTGGACAGAAAGACAGAGGAAAAATGTATTCAGTAGATTAATGCTTTGATGAATGGAATTCAATGTGGTTTGCTGCAGTACTAAAACAGAACTCAGAACACAATGCTTTTGCTAAGATTAAGAAAACAACATATCTCTAATCCCCAGGTAAAAATTTGCATGTAAATAAACAGTTTATTGTTGTAGACTTAGAACTATTACCCTATAAATATTTACATTTAATAATGGGGCCATAACATTTGGAGCACATACACTCAATGTCATCCTTTTCTTCCTTGCGTTCTGAAATGTATTCTGATAGATTTCCATTTTCTTCCTATTGTCGTGTTTCAGATCTTTAACACGTTATCTGCTGATAGCTTGACATGTGTATATGGTGGGCATGAGATTTATCAATATGTGCAGATGTACACGCACTTCAGAGCCTGCATGCGTACCTGTTTGTTTATTGTGTGTATCGTCTAGACTAATACACAGCCTTCCTTCAACAGGCAGCATTGCATTTACGTATCATAGTACATATATCTCATGCAATGTATTGCATTTTCCTAATAAAACAAGTTATTTGTTATATATGTGAAGGCTACAAACGTAGGGTGAAAAGCAGAAAAAAAAAGAATAATACTTTTTGAAAACCCAGTATTTTTTAGGTAAAAATAGGTTTAAACTGGAAATGAAGCAATTTACTGATCCTGCATTATATATTTACTGATGTGTTTAACTTTATGCAGTGCATAGTCCCATTCACTTTTTGCCATGGATGAAGTTAAGTATGTGCATAACTCTTTGTAGGATCAGGGTGTTAATCACTTTACTCTTTAACCATTTGACTCCTGTAAAATCCCATTGAGGTTAATGGCTAAATTGCCATTGAATTCACAATTCAGGGGCCAGGATTTCACTACAGATTATGTAATAGCATTTAGGGGTCATTGTGAATAAGTAAGATCCTTTGTTTTCAGCCTTTGTGGTTTTTAGTTTAATTTTGTTTTACTAAAAAAATCCCAGTGTTTTGCAAAAGCTTTTATTTGGGTTTTTTTTACATGAGTTTTGGACCTCTTGCAAATACTTATTGTTGAGTAAATCAAATATGTTCCTTGCGGTGATAATAAATTAGTCTATATGTAAATATCTGTTTAAGTAGAGCACTGTAGAGGAAGATACACACCCACATGTGTACATGCATATGTGTACATACTGATAATGTGCAGTCCATGAAGTAAGCCACACATTAAACTGCTTTTATTTTCAATACTCTTATTTTTCAGTATTTTTTTTAAAACATGGATAAATTCCAGGAAATTTTAATCAAAATAAAAAGCAAAATGAAGAGCCTGTGGATAAGCAATTTAATATAAATATCCAGTGCAATGCTGTAGCAAAAAACAGCTAGTGTACTCATTGTATAAACAGGAATGTAGTGAATAGATATAGGCAGGTAATTTTTACCTCTGTATATGGCATTTGTGAGACTGATACTGGTATACTGTCTCTGCTTCTGGTGTTTGCATTTTTAAAAGTATGTTGAAAAATAGATGAGAGTGCAGAAAAAAAAGGCACAAAAATAATGTGAGGGATGGGAGAAATAGCCTTAGATTGAAGATCTTAAACAGCTCAATCTGTTTGGCTTATCAGAAGGAAGATTGAGAGCCATGACTTCATCAGTGTATGAGTACCTTCACAAGGAGAAAGTACAGGGTACTGAAGGGCTTTTAAAATAGTAGAGAAAGGCACAGCGAGAATTATAAGAACGGCTGTACTAGGTCAGACCATAGGTCTATCTAGCCCAGTATCCTGTCTTCTGTCAGTGGCCAGTGCCAAGTGCCCCAGAAGGAATGAACAGAACAGGTAATCAGCAAGTGATCCATCCCGTCACTCATTACCAGCTTCTGGGAAACATAGGCTAGGGCAGGGGTCGGCAACCTCTGGCTCACAGCTCCCTGGTGGACCAGGCCAGTTTGTTTACCTGCTGACATGGCAGATAAACAAACTGACCCTATCCCCAGCTCCCCCTGTGGATCTGGCTGAGGTTTGGGGGTTATTTCAGCTTCTAGCAGGACCTCCTGCGACTCAGTTTCCCGCAGCTCTTCTTGCGGCTCGGGGCCTTCCTGCCCCTCTGACGGGGGGTAGGCGTTCTCCCCCACCTCGGGGAGAGACCTTCCACACTTCAGTTTCCCCCATTCGTCCCAGTACATCTGGGGTTTCTTCCACAGAGAGTGGGATTAGGGGTGTTCCCCTACACCCCTTCCTTCTCCTGGGGGGTCCAGACCAACCAGCTCCCCCATATGTGCTTCCTGTGGGTCTCCCGCTCTGGGCTTTGCTGTCTAGTTTTTTCTTGATTCCCAGGACTAGGCCCATCCTCCCACCCTGGGGTTCTCATTCTCCAGGGATCAAACCTCCCCTCCCTCAGGGTACCCCGTTGTTTTGTGCCCGGTAGTGTGGCCCAGTCCCGGCCTAATACTACTAGACATGGCAGTTTCTCCAGGACTCCTACCTGTTTCCACCTGAAGCAACTCTTCGTTTCTAGGGGTACCTGGGCTACTGGGCAGGACTTCCTGTCCCCATGTATGCATCCGAGGGCCATTGTTGCCCCCAGAATGAGCCAACGTGGTTTGACCAGCGCCTTTCACACCAGCGTGCAGTTCGAGGTGGTGTCATTCACAGCAGTTTGGGGTCTCGACCCCACCTTCACAGGCACAGTGGATGCCCACAGCCCCCACTTCTGGCCCGCTTGTTCAGTCCAAGAACAAAAGTCCACCCAGCCACATTCCATGTCTGGGCAGTCTTGCTTAATGTTCCCCGGCTTCCCACACTGCCAGCACATTAAGCAGGCTGGGCTCTCGGATGCGCCTTGGGACTTCCCTTTCTTCTCCTTGCCTCTCCTGGTGAAAGAATCCCTAGCCTTCCATCCCAGTTCTCTGTCTTTCCGTTGCCGATCTTCCCTCTGGAATCCTCAGCCTCAACTCCTTGGTTACCTAGACCGCCTCTTCGATGGTGCCTGGCTGGTGTCTTCTCACCCAGGTGTGCACCATTTCCGAGAGGCTTTGCAAGAACTGCTCCAGTATCAGGAAGTCCATTATCTCCTCCAGGGTACGCGTGTCAGGCCTCAACCAGAGTGTGGCCCAGTCCCTTAACCTCTGGGTGAATGCCGTGGTCGCACAGCAGACGTCCACTGGACCAACTGGAGCTTCTAACGATAAGCCTACCCTGTCCAAAATGGCTGCTCTCATGGCCTCATAGTTCTGGGCAGCTTCCTTGCTCAAAGCCAAATAGGCTGCTTTCGCCTCACCAGTCAAATAAGGAGCTAATTGGAGGGCTAGGTTGCTCTCTCCCATCCAGCCCCTGTGGCTACCCTCTCGAAAGTTCCTAGGAAGGTGTCCGTGTCATCCACGGGGCTCATTTTACAGAGTTCCCAGCCTGGCGGCCAGGTGACCTCCCCTGTCCCAGGACTCACCAGCCGTTGCACGAACTGCCCATGGACATTGTTTTGCTCCCAGATGAAGTCCTGCAGGCTTTTCTGTTGCTTGGCCTGCCAGACCAAAAGGGCCTGTCTTTCTGCTTGGCATTCCTTCTGGAAAGTCTGCAGGGCTTGCTGGATCTGTTTCTGTTGCTCTACGAGCCATTTCAGGGTCTCCTTCATTGCCAGGCCACCAATCCGGCTCTTTGGCTTCAGCAAGGATCCCAGACAAGCCCCCGTGTGTAGACGTGTTCTTCATTGCTCTATGGCACATTCACGGGAGACCAGTCTTTCAAACATCAGTGTCCTTTTATTTCCTTGTATTTTCTCACCACCACATATATACAGCTTTATACAGTTCACTATCAGGCAGGTAGCCCCTTGGGGAACAGCTTGCTCTTACAGCTAGCTGGGAGCTACAGGCCCTCACTCCTCACTTTCCTGTTCCTCCCCTCCTACTTCCTTCCTGCTATCTTTATAGGCCTTCCACCATCAAGCTCACGGGTGTCTGTCCTTTAGGGCTTTAATCAGTCACAGTCTGTCAGCTCCAATCTCTTCCCCTTACTGGGAGCTGAGCTAGCAGTATTTACCTCTCTCCATTCTGAAAACTGACCATTTATACCTACCCTTTATTTCCTATCTTTTAATCAATCCATGAGAACACCTTCCCTCTTGTCCCGAGGCAGCTTACTTTGTGTAAGAGCCTTTGGTGAAGGACCTTGTCACAGCTGGAAGCTGAAATCGTATAAATTCATATTAAAAATATGGCACAATTTTTAACAGTGATGTAATTAACCATTGGAACAAACTATTAAATACACTGGTGGATTCTTCATCTCTTCACATAGCTTCTTCACATAATGCATAATCAACTTGCGGAACTCATTGCCAGGGGATGTTGTGAAGACAAAAAACTATAACCTAGTTCCAAAAAGAATTAGCCATTGTTGGATGTCTCCTCCATGAATGTATCTATTAGCCAGAATGGTCAGGGATGCAGCCCCATGCTCTGGGTGTCCCTAAACCTCTATCTGCCAGATGCTGGGACTGAGTGACAGGGGATATATATCACTGGATGAGTCCCCTGGTCTGTTTATTCTCTCTGAAGCATCTGGTACTGGCCACTGTTGGAAGACAGAATACTTTGCTAGATGGATCATTGGTCTGACCTAGTAGAGCCAATCTTCTTTTCTTTTCCTCTTATTTCTTGATGTCTTCTTCAAATACAAGTTATTGGGCTCAGTAGAGGGGTAAATGGGTGAAATTTAATGACCTGTGACACACAAGGGTCAGATTGAATGATCTAACAGCCCCTTCTGGCCTAAATACTGTGAATCTATTATACTGATGTAGCGACTTCCCAGAGGTATGTATCAAGCCTCCTCCTTGGTGTTTGCTACTTGGCGTGGGTTCTTCCCTCTCCTGACATTGATTGGCTCCTGGGTTCCTTTTTGTGACACCTGGTGACTCCTCACAGTGCCAGAGACACAAGAGTGCCATCTCTTGAGAAAATGAAAAATGCTACCACTGCTGCAAGGCACACGCAAGAAACAGTGAAGTACATCAACACCAACCCCAGCAAGGGAATACCAGGAGCAAGAAAATAGGATCTGGAGAAGGAAAGGGGCAAGGGGAAGTATGAATGCTAACACATCAGCAAATTTCCCACCTCCCAACACTCAGAAACTTCCCAGGAAGGCGCCTGGAACTGAATACTGCAGCACTGGGAATGATGAGTAGCTTAAATAAATGGGAAAAAAAAAAGCCTGTCTTTGCCCCTAGATGGGACAGGAGCCTTTTCTGTCTCCCTGATCTGCAGTGCTGTGGAGGTCTCAATTGGCTCTCAATACACAGTGCCAGGTCAGAACTCTTCCACTTTGGATCCTGGTTTCTGCAGGATTGGAACTGCCTGACCCAGGCACTAGATACTACAGCAGTTGGAAGGCTGTCTTTTTGGGGAGTGGTAATTGATCACAGATGCCCTAAGGTGTTCTCCTGAACTCAAAACTGAAATCACACCTAGTTTCTTTGTCTCTGAGTCCTGCTGTCCCCTCTCACTGAGGGACTGAGAAGCCCTGACTCATTCTTGGCCCAGCAAACTGCTTGTCCACATCATCCCATGCAGAAGCCTTCCCATTGGTCTTACTAGTCCCTGTATCCCCAACTCTGACTCTCAGAACACTAGTGAATGGTGTCAGAGGGCTCCGGCTACTACTACTACTATTATTATTATTATTATTTATTATTATAGTTCATAGAGCAGGACCCTATTTGTATTACCAAACAGAAATTGCCTGTAAAAGAGTTTGAAAGAGAAATTTCAAAATTTATAGTAGGATGTTTAGTCACGTGTCCTCCCAGTTCTTTTTCATTTAGCACTTATGAAACAATTTGGTTCGTGTCTCCAAACTCCTGTACTATAGTGTTTAATATTTTTGTTTAACATACTGAAATATTGCATAACCATGAATATAAAAACAATAATTAGTATGTAAATTTGGAAAAGTAAATAAAATATTTGAGATATTTGAAAAGCAGCTTCTAAACAGAAATAACTGGGTGAATTACATATGTAGATATCTACCACTGTAATTTTACATGGTACTTAAAATAGGTATAATATGCTAAAGAAAACAATGCAAAACAAAATCCTTGCACCAGAGTGTTTACAGCCTAGATGTACTGTAAAGAACCAGAAAATACTGTGAGGAAGTTATTGCTAGTATGTTTCATAAAATTAGGGGGTTTTACAGAAGGAAAAAGTGATGTGAAGGCGAGGAGGGAGAAGACCTGCCATATATTGATTAGGCTTTCCTGGCTTCAGGAACACCATGAAAAAAGGACAGGGGGATGGGTAGGGGTATAGAAGGAAAGGCAAGTAGAGTTGTAAGCAGGATTGAAAACATCAAGTGCTTTATGTATGAATGAAGCATGTAGTTCTAATCACATCTTCATTCCTTTTTTTAAAAAATAAATGATTTGCATATTACGATGTTTTTATTTTGAGCATGAGCCAGAAATTTCTTTGGACACACTCTATATGTTCTAGAACAGATATTATATCATGTCTTAGATAAATCCTTCAGTGCTAGTAAAGGTTGTGTCAATATTGTGTGTTCAGTAAGAAAGTTGTTTAAAAAGTTATGGACTGAGATTTTTTGCTGAAGCTGGCCTCAGAATGTTAATATTTGTCATAAAGATCGAAAATGGAATATTTGTATATTTATCAAATCATATCCAATTTCATAATGTCATAGCTAGTGTCTTAGCGAGAATACCCCATCCTATCTCACATTTTGAGCTTTGTTAATAATTGCTATGTAATTCAATCTTCTAGCCACATTTTAGCAGTTAATAAAGGTGATTTCACAGAATTCTACTATTTATAAGATTGTTGAAACTGCAGTTTTGTTAGTTGTAGGTGTCAGTTGTCTAGAGATGCTGGATCAGTATATTATCACATGCCATTTATAGATGAACACATACCATTTACAGATCTTATTGGTGACAAAAACGTATCAACTTTCCCTTCATTTTTATGAGATTAGTATATATGGATTAGTATCCTCATTTTGCATTACCTGCAAATATACACATATTATTTTTGCCAACATTTGTGCACAACATTTAGAACATTTACTGCCATAGTCTGTTTTTTTTTAACAAAAACAAGATTCTTAACATTTTACTAGATGATGTAGGCCTAATGCTTCTACAATTCTCTGTAAAAGAGGAGGGTGAGTGTGTGTTTGTGTGTGTGTAAATAGTTAACAGATAAGGTGCCAGTAGATTGTGCTCAAGAATATGTAGCATAGTTCCAGAGTTTTGTCAGTGAAACTCGTTGTACATTGTAAATGGTTTCCTTTTTGCTGTTCTTTGTATAAGTTCTTACCATGATGTAAGAAGTTTTCTTATATAAATCAGGAGTAACACCATTTAAAAATATTTTATTTTCTTCATTTGGATTTTGAAGGGTCTATGTGGATTTGTCAGTGGATCTATAAATCAAAATGCTGTGCACTTGGGAGCTGCACAACCTAATGAGTTCATTCAAGCCTGGGATGAAGATTGAGACTACCTGCATAATGGCTGTCAGCTCACAAGCTACAGTTCTTCAGCCTTTTTCTTCACCAGAGGCGCAAACACTTTTCTGCATCTTTAATTTTTATGCAAGCAGATTGCTGTACTTGATGAGCAGAGCTAGACTTGGCACTTATTCAAAATGGGTTTGATAAAGGCCGGGAGCCATTCCATTTATGGGCTTCTGAAAATGGCTCAACATTTTGTTCTTAGGGACTGAATTTAATGATCTTGACGGTTATTGACACATCAGTCTTTTGAGCATCCCTTCTCCTTTTATAATTAAATTGAAGCTTGGCATTAGGGAAGCTGGTGTTATGTCAGGTAGTATACGTTTTTCCATGCCTAGAAAAGGAAGGCTGTACAGTCAGCCAGGTATTATTCTGCTCCAGCTGATCATGGGGAAAAGAAAGGGAGAGAGATAGCAGACTCTCTGTGCTGAAGTAGATTCAATTATCCATTCATTAGGGTATTATTAATGAGGACTTTTTGTCTGAGGGCTCTGTTCTCTGTATCATATTTAAATATGTTTGTTTTTAATCACATCATGGATTTCTGTGTGATCGGTTTCAATTCAGATGGGACTGCACTAAAAAGCAAGCATTTGGCTATGTGGAAAAATCCCCTCTAATTTGCTGTCTTTGTAGATGTTGGCAGGCCTAATTTATCTGCCATGTGTACATATGTTTTTGTTTTTTTTTAACTTTAGCTCCAGTGTAAGCATATGTGGTATCTGGCATATAAACTGAAGTCCATTGACTTTTGCCATTGAATTGTCAAATACTGTTTATCCTTCTCAATCTGTCATAGTTTTCTTTATTGTTAATTCTGCATGTTCTGTGTCTGCAGATAATACAGGCATGATAAGCAGATTACTGTTTACAAACATAATAAATATGCATGGAGACACTAAAAAGGAAATGCCTCCAAAGTACAAATATGGAAAGTAAGTTGGGGCACATCTATTACATGAATGTACCTTTAAAAATTCAAATCTCCCTTGAAATTTTAGATTTCTAACAGCTTAGGGTAAAATTCTACTGCCTCATACAAAGTCTCAGTAAAAAGACTTTGCAAAGAGATCAGTGAAATCACTGGAAGATAAAATTGTGCATTTTGTGTTGTATTTTGGTCATGCCATACTCTGGAGAAGTTGACATGATTTGACTCATAAAGAGAAACTGACAATTTAAATTATATATGGTAAAATGGGCTTCCGAGCTGGCCTCCAAACATATCTGTAATGATTCGCATGTATAAAGCTTATTGGTGCAAACTGAGTAGCTGGTGTTTATGTGCAATGCTGATTGCGTGCACAAATTATTCACACCAGCAAAATTTAATGGTTAGTCCACTTTTGAGAATTCATCCTATAATGTTTTACTCATAGGCTTAACAAAAATCAATGTATGAAGCGCAAATAATATTTCACACGCATGCAATGGAGAAAAAAAACAACCACTATTCTCAGAGGTAGTAGTATGTTATGTAGTGCATATGTTTCTATTATGCTTGTCTGGTTTTAAAGTAAACAGTATATTTTATGTTACACTGTATGGGCATAAATTCATGGCCAGATTAAGGCAAACTGGGGCCCTAGACACAACAATATGGATGCCCTCTGTGGCTGTGCCCTGATGACCCCATCCCCCACTTAGAGTATCAGTATCAGGGGATATCCTACCTACCCAGAGAGTCAGGTATTATGATGGAGAGACCCTTTCTTTCCTTGGAAGTGGCACCAGGGGCCCTCCTCTCTTAAGGAGCATGGAGAGCCCACACTACTTACCTCAGTTACTGGGATGTATCTGCTTGGGTGAATGATCCAGGTCCATCTCACTCTTCTTCAATAGCTATGCACCGTCCTCTGTTGCGATGGCATTAGTCTCCCAGAGCAGTGTGTCTTGGAGATGTACAGAGAAGGATATATATTTTTCAGAGCCATTTGTATCAGGCTGCCTGCAGACTCAGGAAGATATATTCTGCATTGGTTACATGTGAGTTATGCTTTAAAGCTTTTTTCATATTTTCTTTGAAACCATGAGGGCTAGAAATTTATTTTTAGTCGATATTACTCCACTGCCCCTTGAAAGCCAAGATGGATGTAATCACATAACTCCAGGAGCTGGGGACTTATGCACGGAGTCTATGCCTAAATGTGGTCCTGCTCAGACCAAAATGACACATACTGAACTGAAAAAAAAAGATGTAGGCACCAGAATCTAAAGAAGGAAAAAAGAAGATGGGGTGTGTGTGTGTGTGTGTGTGTGTGTGTGTGTGTGTGTGTGTGTGTGTGTGTGTGTGTGTGTGTGTGTGTGTGTTTTGGAGAGGAACCACATATTAGAAAAAACTCATTCTTTCTTGATTTTAGGGCACAGGCATCAACCATAAGTTTGTGTCTCCTATAATTGATAACACATTATGAGTTTTCTTATCACTACTTGTACTCTATTTTTGCTCTTTAGATTTCAATAATGAAAGTGCACAATAACCTCTCATGGCAAATAAATAATTGTTTTTGTTTTCCTGGAGTCAACTTGGTCTAAAGTGCTGTATCTATCTCGGCAGTGTTTCAACAAGCAATGCCATTGCAGGCTCCATGCTGAGAATTGGCTCTAGTGTATTAAAACAAATACCCACACATTCTCTACTCAACACTTTTCATTCCCTCCAACTGGCCCTCATTTACAACAGTTCTTAATCTCATATTGGCGTTCGTTAAATAGATCCTTATTAAGCAGAGCAAAAGCAGAACAATGTCTCTTTCTTGATGATTACTAGATAATCCCCTCATGAGCACCAAGGACCTAGACATATTCAAGGAGATGAAAAATGCAACTCAAATCTCTTCACTAAAGTTGTTGGGGAGTTTTTTGTTTTATTTTTTTAAACCTTTTCTCTAGAATGTGGAATTTCATTAATCTTGCATAAAACCTGAAGGTTTCTCTTAAAAAACAAAACAAAACAGAATAGTCTTGTTACTCTGTGGGTTGGTGTACAAAATAAAAGAATCATAGATATGTATGGCTGGAAGGGATCTTGAGGAGTCAAGAGCAGCCCCTGTGCTAGGGAAGGACCAAGTAAATGTATTGTAGACCATCCCTGACAGACATTTGTCTAACCTGTTCTTAAAAACCTGCGGTGATGGGGATTCCACAGCCTCACTTAGCAGCTGATTCCAGAGCTTAACTACCCTTATAGTCAGACAGTTTTTCCTAACATCTAACCTAAAGTTCCCTTGCTGCAGATTAAGCCCATTACTTCTTGTCTTTCCTTCAGTGGACATGGAGAACAATTGGCATCCCCCACCACCACTTCTCTTTTTAACAGCCATTAACATATTTGAAGAGTATCAGGTTCCCCTCTATGTTTTCTTTTCTCAAGATTAACATGGCAGATTTTTTAACCTTTCCTCATAGGTCAGGTTTTCGAAACTGTTTATCATTTGTGTTGCTGTCCTGTGGACTCCTTCTAGTTTGTTCACCTCTTTCCTAAATTGTGGTACCCACAACTGGACAAAGTACTCCAAGTGAGTAGACCGGTGCTGAGTAGAGCAGGATAAGTACCTCCCATGACTTACAAACAACACTCCTGTTAATAGACCCCAAAATGCAACTGTATCAGACTGTTGACTCATATTAAATTTGTGATCCGCTATAACCCCCAGAACCTCTTAGCTGTACTACCTCCTAGCCAGTTATTCCCCATTTTATAGTTTTCATTTGATTTTTCCTTCCTAAGTATAGTACTCTGCATTTATCTTTACTGAATTTCATCTTGTTGAATTCAGACCAATTCTCCTTTTGACTGCTAATGTTGTCTTCTAAAGTGCTTGCCACACCTCCCACTTTCATATCATCTACAAATTTCCATTATCCAAGTCATTAGTGAAAATATTGAATAATTCTGGGTCCAAGACTGACCGCTGCAAAACTCCATTAGATATGCCCTCTTAGTTTGACAGGGAACCATCGATAACTACTCTTTGAATATAGTTTTTCAACCAGTTGTGCACCCACCCTACAGTAATTTCATCTACACCACATTTCACTAGTTTGCTTATGATAATGTCATGTGGGACTATGTCAAAAGCCTTACTAAAATCAAGACCTAGCATGTCAATTTGTTCTCCCTATACAGTAGGCCAATAACCATGTCAAAGAAGGAAATTGAGTTGATTTGTCATTTTTTGTTTTTGAGAAATCCATGCTGGCTATTTCTTCTAAACAACCCTATTATCCTTTATGTGCTTACAAATTGATTGTTTAATTATTTGTTCCAGCATCTTTCTAGGTATTGAAGTTTGGCTGACTGGTGTATAATTCCCTGGATCCTCTTTGTTCCCCTTTTTAAAAATAGGTACTATGTTTTCCCTGTTCCAATCACCACTGACCTCCTTAGTGAAGACTGAAGTAAAACAGGCATTAAACACCTCATCTTTCTTGACGTCATCAGCATTTAGCTTTCCTTCTCCACTAAGTAGATGACCTACACTTTCCTTCAGCTTTCTCTTGCTCCTAATCTATTTAAAGACGCTATTATTATTGCCCCTTATGTTCCATGCTCAATTTATGCCTTTGCCTTTCTGATTTTGTCTTTCTGTGCTATTCTTTTGTACTCTGCATTAGCAATTTGTTCTTGTTACCACTTTTTGTAAGATTCCTTTTGGGTTTTCAGATAATTAAAGAGCTCCTGATGGATCCATAAATGTCCTGTTACTATTCTTCCTATCTATCCTTTGTATCAGGATAGTTTTCAGTTGTGCCATTAATATTCTCTCCTTGAGAAACTGCCATATCTCGTGAATGCCTTTTTTCCTTAGATTTTCTTCTCACAGGACCTTACCTGCCAGTTTTCTGAGTTTGTTAAAATCTGCTTTTTTTTTTAAACCACTGTACTTATTCTGCTGTTCTCACTCTTTCCTTTTCATAGAATCATGAAATCTACCATTTTATGGTCACTGTCACTCAAATTTCCTTCCATCTTTAGATTTGCTGCCAGTTGCTCTTTAGGTCAGAATCAAGTCTAGAATGGCTGTACCCCTGCTTATTTCCTCCACATTCTGAAGCAAAAAGTTTCCATGACACTGGAAATTTTGTGTTGTGCCACATTACTTTTTCAATAGATATCTGGATAGTTAAAGTTCCCCATTATTACCAGGTATTGTGCTTTGGCTATTTCTGTTATTTGTGATATGCCTCACTTATATTATTTTATCTCGATATGCCTCAACTATGTCTCTTCCTGAGTTGGTGGTCGATAGCAGATCCCTATATGACATCACTCTGGGTTTTTTTACCCCTTTTCTCTTTACCTACAGACTTTCAACTGGCCGGCCTCTCACCTCCTTCTAGAGCTCAGAACAAGTGTATATATTCTTGATGTATAATGCAACACTTTTTATCATGCCCATCCTTCCTGAACAAGCTCTGCCCCTCTGTAACAACATTCCATTCATGAGACTTATTCCACCGAGACTCCAATTGTCATAATTTAACTTATGTATTAATACTTCTATTTCTTTCTGTTTTCCCTATACTTCTTGCATTTGTGTATGGCGTTGACCAGATTCCCTCACTGATTTCCCTCTTGTTGCTCCTCTGACACTATTGTAAATGTCCATGTTTCCCACATACATTCTAGCCCTTTGTTAAGTTCCCCTTTTTATGCTTACCTGTGGGTTTTTGTCACCTGCCTCCTTTGGAACTAGTTTAAAGCCTTCTTCACTAAGAAAGAAGGTAAGGCACAGCAGTGTCTTCTGGGGGCAAACATTTAGATACTTTCAATGCAGCTTCTTCCCTCCTCTCCCAACCTGAAATGAAATACATTTGTAATTGTTTTGTTTGTGACAGATGGCTGAGCACTAGACATGTTCTCCTTCAGTTGGCACTATTGTTTTTTTCTGCACCTTTGAACCACTTATGGTCATCCATAGATATGAGGGTAACAGTAAAATAAATCTATGGTGTATTGATTGTCAGAGGAAGGGTGTGTTTATTTCTCACAAATAATGAGGATCATCTCTCTTCAGATTTTTCTCCCTTATTGATAAAAAATCAAGAAATTTTAGATATTTGCAATATCCTGGGAAACACTTGCCAACATTTGAAAGCTCTAGATGGGGACATATAGAGAAGAAAAGTAAGAATACTCCTTTTAACTTTTAAACCCATTGGAATGGGAAGGGTTTCTAGAGGGACATTGGGGGTGGGGGAAGAGGGGAGAAGAAAAGACTGTGGGCTCAAAAACCAGGAATTATCCCTCCAATAAAATGTGGCAATTGGTAAGCATGCCACGTTGCACTGGTCCGAAGCATCCTTGCCTTAAAACCCTTATTGTATTAAATTGAAAAACAGGCATATGAGAAAATTTTATAAGGAAACTTATACTGTATACAGCGTAATTATAGTCAGAATTTCCAAATCTGGGTATCAAAATATAAGCACTTAACACCAAATCCACCAAGAAACTTAGGTGCCTAAAGCCCAGCTTTAGAGTCTAAAGTGGCGGTTTCAGGTAACACAATGATCCACAAAACTCCTGCTTGGCTGCTGCCTACTCCTGTGGACAGCTAAACTCATGAGATATCTAAGCTGTCATTGTAAAAGGCCTCTAGGTGCCTATGTTTCTGCCTCTGGGCATGAACAGTGATTAATCAGAGAGGTGCCCAGACACGTATCTCACACTTAAGCACCAGTGCAATCCTCTAATGACAAAGCAATAGGTGTTCTTCCACCTATATTTCCTGTGGGATCCAATCTGGTGGGAATGTGCTGAGCACACTTAACTCCACACAAAATGGCTGGTTGAGGCAAAAGCTTCCATTATTATGGGTAGTCCAGTGGTTAGGGTGCTCCCACAGAATGTAGGAGATCCTGGTTCAATTCCTGTGTCCCCCAGAGGAGGAGCAGGATCATACCCTTCTCACTGAACTATAGAGTTGTTCTCTCTATTCCAATTGTTTAATACAAAGTGGAAGGGCTTCAACTATAGAGATCAAAATAGTCCCATAGTCCAGTGGTTAGGTAACTCTTCTAGATGTGGGAGAGCCCTTTTGAAATTGCTGCTTCTTATCAGGCAGAGGGAGGAATTAAACCTGCATCTCTGGTATTCTAAGTGAGTAATCTAATCACCAGGCTAAACATCATATAAGGGAGGGCTTCTCCCCTGGGCTATTTTGTGTGGAATAAGTCAGGTGCCTAAATCATTCTTACAAGAAATGCCTGACTCTAGGAGAGGGGCTCCGCACTGAGCATTGCAGGCAGAGATAAGTGCCTTCTTGCAGCCCAGACTCTATGTGATGGGCAGGGTTTAAGACGCACTGCTCTCATCAGCATCTTCCACTGGCTAACTTAGGAAACGCCTTGCCTAGAGTGCTGGCTTCTTTGTAAATCCCTTTCTAAGATGCCTATCTCTCCCCGTGTATTGCATAGGGAAGCCTAGGTGCCTAACTGAGGCTTTGGGGATTCCAGTGATTTTCAAGATGTGTAAATTAGGCATTGCAACACTCAGCACTGAAATACCTAAATCCTTAAAATCTGTCTTTAGCCACCTAAATAAAAGTGATCAGATTTTCAGAGATACAGAGTGCCTGCAGCTCATGGTAGTTTTGCATACATGACCAGACTATTTTAAAAAACCAAAAAAGCCTTCATGAACCAAAAAGAAGCAGCCTGATTGTCACTGGATTTCCCTTCTCCAGAGCCATCTAGACTGGCTGCAATCAGGGATAATGGTGTATGAATAGATCCCAGTTGTGCCCTTAATTAGTATAATCCTTCCTGGTGGGAAGACATGACCTTATAAAACCTCTGCCCTCCATTTTGGATTATTTGTCCCACTCCAGCAAAGCTCCTGACAAAAAAGTAGCCAGAAGCAGGTAAAATTTCTTTATTGTGTAGTGTGAGTTAAACTGGTGACTTACTACAATACGTGCAGCTCAAGCTGTAACAGTAAGGGTTCCAATTTCCTTGCTTGTCGCAGTAGATAGAAAGAGCAATAATAGATAAGAAGGAGAGGGAAGGTAAATGCTGGAATAAAGCTCTAATCCTCTGTCCAGACTGTCCTGTCACAAATAAGAAAATGATGGTTGAGAAGAAAAGGAACAATAATAACAAAGCCCTTCATGCCTCAGAGCTTGTTGGGAGCAGTGGGGAGTTGTCATTAGACTTCTCTTCTGATTGAGCTGGATTTTGGAGTAATAGTGAAAAATGGACTAACTTCAATATTTATAATATTTGTGTATTTTGATGGGAAAGGTTTAATTAAGTGGGCTGGTATCAGCTAGGTGACCTTTCTTCAGTTACCTACATTGCTCAAAAGACTGAAACTACACATCTTCAGCCACTCCATGTTGCAAAAGCCTGGCCATCCCTTATTTTAAACAAATTAGTTAGAATCAGTTTCATATCTTACTGTGATGGTTCATTGTCACTCATTTTTCACCACACAATTCAATTAAAATGATGAGTGAAAAGCTATGTTGGAAATGGAATATGTTGCTTGTGGCCTAGAGGACTGCTGTTCTGTTTTTGTGCTAGCCATGTAGTCTTCCTATTTTGGGAGCTTTAAAAAAACAACAAAATAAACATTTTTTTCATTGTTTATAATTAAAAATACATTCTTTAAATGCAGCATAGCTGAGGGTACGCTTGTCAAATCAAATCATATTGTTTGCTTGTTGTGAGGAGGGAAGGGACGAGAATTGTTCTCTCATTTCTGCCCCGTGCTCCAACCTCTACAATGTACATGTAGGGCAGGTGATGCAGAAATTTTCAGCAATATACAGAAAATATATGATCTTTTGGGGCACAGTTCTGCACCACCAATGTCAATAGGAGCCTTACCTACGACTAAAATGTGTACTGAATTTGACCCATAGTTTACAAAAGGTGTGGTCACATAGTATGTGCTGGCACAAAGTATGTGCTGCCGTCTTTTGTCCATTCTCAGGGTAAAAGCAAGCTCAAAAAAGTTATGGACAGTTTGTACTGTCATTTTAAAAGTAATCTGCCCTTGGATAAAGTATAAATAAATGCTTTCCTGACAAGTGTCTAAAATAAAACTTCTCATTTATCATCCATTACATTGTAAAGAGATTATTTAATGGACTGGAGAAATATTTCTTTATTAGCTAGTTTTCTGAAAGGATTATTGTCATGGAACCAGAGCCAGAAAATAATACAAAAAATACTGGAGAGTAAATAATCTGATTTTCTAATTAAGGTATTCCATTTTTGTATGTAAAAATAAGCACATGTTGTGCAGGAGTGATGTCAAAGCCAGTAGTTTGCATTGTTTAGTACCCATGCAAGGGACAGAGGGCACACATTTTAGACAAACTAAGCTATGGATGTTTAGTAATTGCTCTTTCTAAAATCAGGATTATTATTAAGAATCTAGTTCTCAACCTTTTTATTAATTGAGGTATTGCTTGTTTTAATCCCTTACAGTAACTGTAATACATAGTAAACAATGGAGTTTACCCAGAATATTAATAGATACTTTAATTTAGAGAATATGACACTTGTTGACAGATTGAGGAGAAAAAAATATTAGTTCAATTTAGCAGAATATTCCAACTGGTTCATGTCACCAGAATCGTGCAAAAGCAGCTGGAGCATATTGAGGAATCTGGATCAATAATTTTATTTCTAAGACATTCAAACCAAAAAATACAGCAATCATTATCATACCATAGTGTTTAAAAGAAATGGAAAATACAGTTAAGTGATATTTTAATTTTGATTTTGAAGCCTTTTGGAACTTAATTTTAGGAGCAAAACTTTGTCCTGTTGTTTTTTCAAAGGCAACAGAAAGTTTCTCAGACCTAATGTCACAGATTGTAGGACTGGTCTGTGTTTTAAACCCTCATGTTTTCAAGGTATTTGGGAGTGACCTAAGGATTATAAAGGTTATGTCAGGGCTGGGCGCAGGGAATCCATGCGGCCAGTAGTCTACAGCAATTCTGCTTCACCACATTGATTCAGATCTTCAATCCTGCAGCCAGACAGATGTATCCCTATGGAACCCCAGTGACTCAGTGGAGGCTTGCATAGAGGCAGCAGTTTATTTGTGCACAAGAAGTAGCAGGATGAAGTTTGTAGACAACTAAATAATATTAGCTCCACGTTTACAGTGCTGTATTGCCTGTTGTTACACACACACACACACACACACACACACACATAACCTGAGGTAGCAATATTTATCTATTAAGGCCAAAGTGTCAACCCTTTAAGGGAAGACACTACACATGTTCAATAGACATTAAAAATAATAAAAAATAATGTTATACTAAAAGACTACATTTTAGGCCAGTATAACACTAATTTATGATGTGGGGCAAGACTTTTCTTGAAAGGAGTTGTAGAATGATAGGTGAGTTTGAGAAGACTATCAGTACATTATGTAACTATTTTAACCAGTTAAATAATACATCTCATGTTTTCTTAATCAGCATTTCTGCGCCTGATTTTTAGCTCAATCAGGTGCACATTCTGGTGCCCTTTATTCATACTGAATAGTAGCTTACTCCATTGAAACCAGTTCCATTGAAATAAGAGGAACCGTTTGAAGACTAAGAAGCTACTCAATGAGAATAAGGGTACCAGGATCTGGTCCTCAATTATTAGTAAATAATTTATACTAAATACCTGGCATTTCTCCTTAATTATTTTGACAGTCCTAAGTGGAGTCATGATGTCTCTGGAAACACTCATAAAAGAAATTTAAAGTATACATTTTGCTACATTTTGAGAACACTAGCCAAAGCAAAAAAACTAGACACAGAGTAGGATTAAACTTTTCTAAAACTGCGACATGCAGTATCCAAAAGGCACTCAGGTGAAAAAGTAAAGGAAAATTATACCTTGCTTACAATGTCTGGTTGAGTTGGCAGCTTTCAAGGTCATTTTTGTCTGACAAGAACCCTTCCTTCCCTTTTAAACTTTCAGTAAAACTTGGCATAGTATGTGCTATGCCAATCACCTTAAACATCTGCCTTTCAATCAACTAAAAAACAAACACAGGCTTTTTTGTCTTCATCATTATGATGTCACTGTCAGAAATCATTTATGAATCTCTGGCATTGCCAGTGCATGATAACTAGAAAGTATTTAAGAAATGCACTATAAAAATACAGACAACAATAGACAGAATATGATTGAATAAAGAAAATATTCATAACTATAAGAGATCCCAAGAATTTGGCAAAGAAACTAACTAAAAACTGGTACAACCATTATGGATTCAAAATAATTATCACACAACCTTGGACATTAGGACATTTCTCTGCTGAGAAAGAAATTTAAGTATTGAAATTAGGTTTAGCTCCTACTCTATTCCAAAAGTGCCTTTGGTACACAAAAGAGTAACCCATATTATGTTACATCCAGAAGATTGTATCTCTAATAGTTCTTTAGCCTCCTTTCCCCATATTTCATAGTGCTGAGTGTTGTACTCATTACTAGACAGACAGACAGACACAGAGAGGTATTACTGCAGGATGGTCTCAGTCACAGAGGAAAGAACATGACTGTATCCTATAGGTATAAGTAGGTAAGATTCAGGAATGGATTAAGGCAGTAATGCAAAAGCTTACAGGTCTCAAACCTGAAAAGACAACAGCCTAGCCAAACTCACTAAGGTCCAAAGCCTAAAAACTTGACAACTAACATACAAATGACTATAATCACAAGATGTCACAAGATAGTAGGTGTTGCTAAATTGCTGACAGGCAACCACAAGTTATACCAGTGTTAGATAGTTTATGTTGGGAACATCAGCAGATGTTCACCAGAAGAATGCCATGGTAACCAATTGAAGTGTATGCTAATTAGTTTAAGGTAAAAGGCTTAGTAACCTGTGGGAGGAAGGATATACAGATAAGAAAAAGGGGCTGAAATCCCTGCTGAGTATACATTAGGCATAGTGGGTATCAGCATAACACTGTAGAAAAGCTGTATCCCAGCGTGTGTGCCTAGGGAGAGACCAGAATGATGATGGCTGGTTATGATGACACTGATGGTCAAGAGATGGTGTGAGTATATGGATGCTCAGACACTGGACATTTTGACCATTCTGTATTACATCTACTTTGCTGGTTTGAACTGTTTATGCTTTTGCTAACTGTGATAATAAAAATATTACAAGGGAAGAAAACCATTCCTAAGTGTAATTGTTTCTCTCGTACACACAGGGGTCTGGTAATAATTCTAATATTTCTGGGACTGGTCATGAAGCAGAACTCTGTTGAACTAGAGTGTGAATTGGCTTTTCTTATTAATCAATACAGCAGACACACACTTCATGGATCAGGCAACATTACAGAAGTTATACAGAAATTAGCATAGTGAATCTTGGATGTCAACTGACAAAGAATCTTGATGACAGATGTGCTTTTTTTGTTTGTTTGTTTTTGCTTTCCTCTAATTATGAGGTGCCTTGTTTTCAGTGAACGTGAAGAAGTATTTAAAAAGTTACAAAAGTATGAACCATTAGAGGAGAACTTGTCCACAAGATGTTAATTCAATTCAAGTTATAAAGTTGTTTTGTGCATAAAGAGCCATTTGACAGTTCGTTTTTCATAGAAAAAAATCTGGTTGTGCCTGAAATGTATAAAGAGGTGTCATTAAAGTCACAATCATAACTGGGACAATAGAGATGAATAGAATATAAGTGCAAAGCACTATGATTTTTTATTAGGGCAAATATTTGCAAATCACTTGTGTATTATTTGAGGGGCTCTATCATGGATTGTTGAGGGAGAAAAATATTGAGAAAATCGATTTGGTATTTTTGTCATATTAGAATTTTGGAAACAGATTTTTCACATGAGTTCTCTGGAGCTTTTTTAGGAACTCTTAATACTAAAGCAGTTTAGAATGCTGCTGGCTTCAACACTCAAACATGATTCACTGCTCACTGGTAATTCTTCTCTAAAATGTGTGAATGCTAAAATAGTATTATGGGATTCCATATCTGTTGCATCTCAGTGACTTCCAGAACAAAGTTGTTCAAGTTTACAAGCAAAATTAGGAAGTTTCTAGTTGCCATTCCTGAAAAGCAGCGTAGGAACTGACAGTTAAGCTGGATTTGTTTTTAGCTTTCAAATCATTGTGGTATGTTTGGTTATCAGTGTTTTGTCCTGTGTCTGGTTTCTCAGGATTCTGTTGTCTACACAGGCTGGCAGCCATTTTGTGTTCAGAGCAAGGTTTTCACAGAGGAGAGAGAGAGTGTTTTCTCTCGCGGATGGTTAACTTTTGTTCTCTCATTGTTTGCTTAGTTTCAAATAAGTCATTCAAAGTGAAAGTATTTGATTGTTCTTTTCATATGGAAAAATATGACAGACACTACCAGGAATAAATAACCAAGCCAAATTATACCCTCAATTTCATTTGTAGAGCACCATTGTTTTCAGATTATGATCCTGGTTTGCCCTTTGGTTTCAATGACCCAGTATAAATGTAATTGTCTGAATTTTGCTTTACCATTGGAAGATCTTATGGGGAGGAACGTGCTATAAGAACCTATGTAGAATAGAAGATGAATTATTAAATCATCTATTGATATCCGTAAATCTTAAAAGAATAAAGCTGACAATCCCATATTTGAATGAACTATGCTGGTCTATTAGAGTAAAAATTAAACATATTATAAAATAAAGTACAAATAGTTTAGTCTTTTATGTGAGCAGGTATAATATGAATCTGTATGCACACATTTCATTTCTATTAAATAGGAATGAGCAAAACATATAGAGTCACTTTCTCAGAGTAGAACCACATTTTCAGTTGCATTAAACTCCTAAAGCAATTTATATGCCTTTTTAAGGATTTTAAATGGTTTAACTGAGTGAAGGTTTAACTGAATTAAAATAGCTTAATTGCGTTGCACCATCTTCAACCAATTTTACGTGTGGTTCTATTCTGAAAAGTGATTATGTAAAAATATTCCCTTCATAGCAGATCTGCTCATTGCATATATTCTCTCACATCTGCTTACATAGTGAAAATTTTTTTTTTTAAATTACTACTTGTTACTGCACTGTCAGCCCCTTAGGTCTACTTCAGGTCAGGGAGAACAAAATGGATTTTTTCCCCAGCTCAGTAATGATGAAAAATATTGTTAATGCAGTTCTCTTTGCAAGTTTTCTCTGTGCAACTTCACTGGAGATGATTGTGTTACAAAATATGAATGAGGGCATAATTTGAACACAATGAGTTATTCATGTGTAAGTGAGGACAGAATTTAGCATGCATAATCTCTTTTTACTGGCAATGAACCATAAATATTTTAATTTGAAGTCCCAACCTGGATTTCAAAGCTAACAGTTAGAAAAAGCAACTATTGTTTTGATTTGTTTAACTTTTAAATTGAGCCTATTTGAAAGGAAGTAAATTGCTGAAATCCCAGTGGACGGGGAACCCCACACTATCATTTTTAGAAAGTCATTTGTTGGAATACACCCATGCCTTAAGACCACCGAAGCCTTCAACTACCTGAGATTAACTTAGATAAATACATTGTATATGTAAGGACCTGTTTGTAACAGATATTGCAAGCACAAGAAGTATCTTTGGGAATACATTTATTAATGTTTTATTATCATTATGGGCCAGGGATTATATGCAACTCCATGGCAGAGAGGAGGAGTGATTACCGCAGCACCTCCGGGAACTAAAAATAGTCCTGAGATTATAAACAGATCCAGAGAAGTACCAGTCACTAGGTGGTTTTCATATGTTGGTTCAGTGTAATCCTAGAAGAAAGGCATAACAAAGAATGCACTTGGGATATAAATTTGAGTTTGGAGAGACTTGGAGTTTTCCTTTTGATTCAACAAACAGACAGGATCTTGGATCCTTGGGGGACCACAACCATTGCTGAAAGGTTGGAAAGACTTTGGCTTTCTAGGACCCTATAAGACTGATGGATGAGACTGGGTATGTTTGGTAAGCATGTAGGAACTTTCATTTTTTTTAATGTTTTCTCTCTCTGCTTTTTTATCCTTAAAATAAATGTGCTCTTCTGAGAAGGAGCTGTGTGGTCACTGGTAAAACACAGTCATTGTCCTCAGACTGCCTTGCTGAGGATATCACAGTGTATGGCAGGGGGCTGTTCAGTCTTAAAAAAACCAGTCCAGAGAAAGTGGGACATGGGTACCTTCCCAGAGACTGGTGACAACTGGAGAACTAAAAGGTGACTGGACACTCCTGGAGTGAACCAGGAAGGAGGAATACAGGCACAGTCACATTGAATCTGTGACACTGTTAGTCTTAAACCAAACCAGATGCCATAAAAACTTAAAATTAAGCAAAGTGTCAGCTAAAGTGCTTTCAAAAAGGGATTAAGTAGATAAGAATTAGCTAGCTAGGGCCCAGCTGTTAAACTCCTAAAACATTCTGAATTGTTTGGGTGGGCTAAAGTGAGCTCATCTCAGTGCTAGAGCATCTTATGTACACTTCAGCAAGTGATAAAGTTCTTTGCTATTTTTTTTCTTAATTAGGCCAATTTATTTAAGGCAGTCCCAGCACCAGAGCTATTCCAAAGCTAGCTCAGTTTACTGATTACATTGGGAAATGAGGAGGATAAGGATTCACATGGGATGCCAACTTCAAAACTCTCTTCATTGAGAGTGAAGGTGGGAGATTGAAAGATGAAAATGAGAGAGAGAAAGAGAACAATGAAGGTGGAAGGGAAAGTGTAAAGAAGGTGGTTAAATAAGAGATAAATTTATAATAGAAAAATCTGATGAAATTGAATTTAAAGGAGGGGGAACAGGTAGGGCTGAGAATGTCAAAAGTGAAAGAGTAAGCACTCAAAACCAAAGCACCTGTTCTAGATGGTTCTCTAAGGATCTGGATTTGAGAAAAGGAAAGGATGTCATGAAAGGGTACAGCTTTGCAGGCAGTGCCTTTGTGGAAACACCACTGACTTCTTGAGGAAACTACAATCCATTGGTGATCTTCAGGAATAGCATCCCCAATACTATCCCAGCAAGCCTGGTGGCTGAACTTTGTGACTTTGTCCTCACTGTAGGGAGGCACCCTGGCTCCCCGCCGCGCCTGAGAGAGGCAAGCCCCAGCACCAGACCCTTACACGTGGTACCAGAAGTGGGGAGATCCGCCCAGGATGTGGGCGCGGACTCTTAACTCCGGTGAGAGGGGGCTGCGGGGGAGAGAGCTCCCTTCCCCGAGATGGATATGTCACAACTTGTCACCCTTCTGACCGAGAACCAGGAGCGGCAGCAAGCAGCTCAGTCGCGGCAGCAAGAGGAGCAGCAGGCTGCCCAGCTCCAGCAGCAGCAGCAGCTTGTCGAGCAGCTGGGGACTCAACAGCACCATCTGATCCAGGACCTGGTCAAGCAGCATCAGGAGTTCCAGCTGCAATGCCTCCAGCAGCTCGCGGCGGAGCATGCCCCACGAGGAGGGGCCCAGTCGGGAGGCACCGATGGGACCCTGCGCCCCAGCACACCGATCCGGCTGACAAAGGTGGGCCTCGGCGACGACCTTGAGGCCTTCCTTGTCACCTTCGAGCAGGTGGCGGTCGTCGTGAGGTGGAGCCCTGACCAATGGGCCTCCATCCTGGCCCCATACCTGACAGGAACGGCTCAGGCAGTCTACCGGGCCTGTCTGCGGAGGCCACTCAGGACTATAGTCAGGTGAAATCCACTATCCTGGACGCCCTCGATGTGAGTCCGGAGACTTTCCATCAGCGGTTCAGGAGCCTGACATACCCCACCGGGGCCTGGCCTTGTATGGTGGCCCAGAAACTCCGGGAGACCTTCCGGCGGTGGTTGCAGCCCAAACATCGAACGTCAGAGGAGCTAGCAGAGCAGGTGATCTTGGAGCAATTCCTTCTGTCGCGAGGAAGGGTCCGGGTCCTCCGTCATAGACCGGCAACACTGACCGCCACTGTCACCCTGATGGAGGACTTCCTAGCAGCAGAAGCACCGGAGGGCCCAGCTGGTCGAGCAACCCCACCAGGGTCGGAACGCCCAAACCCCGAGAAGAAGGCGACGCCCACCCAGGCTGCAGCACCACCCGCGCGGCCGGCCCGAGCCCCGACTTCCGCACTCCGGAGATGCGCTGGAGCCCTCCTAGGTACTCCCCCAGGACCCAGCCCCGATCGGAACGAACCGACCTGGGGCCCTGTTTCTCTTGCAGCGAGACAGGACATCTCCAGCGGGACTGTCCCCGACTGGAGTGCACCTTTGGCCGAGTCTGTTCCGGGGAGGCTCGTGCTCGTCGCCCAAAGACAGCCAAGATTACTGAGCCCGTGGTTGTTGAGGGGTACCCGACCGTGGCCCTCCTCGACTCAGGCTGTGGACAGACATTGATCTGCAAACCCGCAGGTCCCCAGGCGGATGCAGGCCTGGGGGAAATCCGCCTGCAGTGCATCCATAGCAACGTAGGGCCTTACCCTAGCGCCCGGGCCCAATTGACGATAGATGGGGTTACCCGACGGATGGTAGTAGGTCTCGCACCCAGGCTGGCATATCCAGTAATTCTGGGCCGGGACTGGCCTGAGTTTCCGGCCGTCCTACGCCAACATACTGGAAGCGGCCCGGGCCCCGTACCAGCCTTGGAGGGGGAGACCCCAGAAACGGAGGAGGATGAGCGGGAGGCCCCAGAAATGGAGAGGGGCGAGCCAGAACAGGTGCCTCAGTGGGCAGAGCCACCGCCGCCTGTCCCCGCCCCCCGGAAGTCAAGGGGTGGGACCGGAAGTATAAAAGCCCGGCCTCAGTGCTCAGTTGGCCGCAGACTGCTGGAGAGGACAGACGCTGGTGCCCGAGCTCCCGCCGGGCCCAGCCTGCCCAGTGCTCACTGCCCGGAGGAGCGCTGGCCTGACCTGCCTCGTGCCCGGTACCTGGAGGAACGCTGGCCTGAGCTTCCCCGTGCCCGGTATCCTGAGGAGCTGCCTGACCTTCCCCGTGCCTGGTATCCGGCGGAGCTGCCTGAGCTTCCCTACACTCAGTATCCCGAGGAGCTGCCTGAGCTTCCCTATGCCCGGTATCCTGAGGAACTCATGGTCTGGGACCCGCCGGATGACGCCGGCGAAGGACAGGTACCTAGAGAGTGGCAGATTGGAAGTGGCCCGGTGGTAGCCGACCCCAGTCCTGAACCAATGTCAGTGTGTTGCGGCCAGGATTCCCCACTGACTGCAGCGAACCCTTGCTGCTGCTAGGGCCCCGGGCTGGGATGCAGTGGAGTGGGAGGGCCTGCGTCCCCCCTGCCACCCTTCTAAGGGTGGCAGACTCCCCCTCCCCCTGGCCTGAGGAGGCCTCTTGTGCTATTTAACTCGCTGTTCACCAGGATTTCAACAATTTTCATCCCGCCATCAGCCTCAGCCTGGACCAGTTCACACAAGAGGTCCACTTCCTAGACACTACAGTGCTAATAAGCAATGGTCACATAAACATCACCTTATACCAGAAACCTACTGACTGCTATACTTACCTATATGCCTCCAGCTTTCATCCAGACACATCACACGATTATTATCTACAGCCAAGCTCTCAGATATAACCGCATTTGCTCTGATCCCTCAGACAGAGACAAACACCTACAGGATCTCTATCAATCATTCTTAAAACTACAATATCCACCTGGTAAAGTGAAGAAACAGACTGACAGAGCCAGAAGGGTACCCAGAAGTCACCTACTACAAGACAGACCCAACAAAGAAAGTAACAGAACACCACTAACCATCACCTACAGCCCCTCTCCAGTGCATCATCAATGATCTACAACTTATCCTGAAGGACAATCCCTCACTCTCACAGATCTTGGGAGACAGGCCAGTCCTTGCTTACAGACAGCCCCCCAACCTGAAGCAAATGCTCACCAGCAACTACACACCACAAAAATACCAACCCAGGAACCAAACCCTGCAACAAACCCCTGTGCCAACTCTGTCCACATATCTATTCCAGGGACACCATCGTAGGACCTAACCATATCATCCACACCATCAGGGGCCTCATTCACATGTAGATCTACCAATGTGATATATGCCATCATGTGCCAGCAATGTGTCTCTGCCAAGTACATTGGCCAAACTGTACAGTCTCTACGCAAAAGAATAAATGGACACAAACCTGGTGACAGGAATTATAACATTCAAAAACCAATCTATCTTATCACCCAGGCAAACTTGCCTTTGTGATATATGGTCCCTTACACCAAAAAAAATACAATAATATTTGGGTTACTTCCAGTCCCAATGGACCAGTAACTTACCCAGGATCAATTGTATTGTAGGCCTCACACCAGACAATGCTTGTAGTCAATCCTATAATAAACTAACTGAAGATTTGTTAACAAAGAAAAAGAAATAAGAGTTATTTACCAGGTTAAAGCAGGTAAACATACACACATAAATGACTTAGTCTTAGGTTCCACAAGGTAATAGAAACTGCTGATATGAAATATTTCTATGTCCTCTAGAGCTAACCCAGGCCAAGTATCTTGGTGATCACCTACTTATGCTTAGAAATATTGTCATCTCCAAATTCCAAGCAGCATAGGGATAAAGTTACGTCTGCTCAGGGATTTTTATTCCCTTCCCCCCAGAGTTCAAAATGATGGGGAAAGTGTTTGTGCACGCCCCTTGTTCATGGGAGTCGGGGCAGAGCAATCAACAAAGTATTTATCTTTTGATGTTTCACAATGATTTATTTGGTTTTAATGGGCCTTCTTGTGTGCAGGACCAGCACTTTACATTAATTAATGCTTATTTCATGTTTGGAGAGTTGCACAATTACAGAGGTTTACAATACAAATATTCAGTAAAACATGTATACCATATAATACAGATGTTATAAGTGAGATCAATACATGCAGCATCCTACAAACATTCAGAAAATCTACACACCAAACACATTCTTATAACCTGAACATCTGTTTTAACAATGCCAACACACAAGTGAGCCAGACAGATTTCCAGCTATGCATTTGTCAGTGTTCAGTGAGGCCTAAGGGCCTTGGCATGAGCTGGCACCTGGTTAGCCAGCATTCCAAGTGTACCAACTTCTAAAATTAAATCCTTCCCTAAGATACATTTTATCTAGATTGCTGAGCAGAAGTAATAGCTTTTAAAATCTTTCCATGAAAAGAAGCAATTTTTTCATGGCTATGTATTCATCTTAGTAATAACCACTCTATTTATTACAATTCCAAGAGTGTATCTACCTTTGCAAAATCCAAGAGTAGAGTATTTGCAAAAGACCTACTTCCCTTTTTACTCTACAAAACATTGACTGAACAGAATTACATGTTGTTGGTTCATTATTCTTCCTTAAAAATCTTTCACTAAAACGATTTAAATTCTGGAAGCAGAGTTGAGAAATTTACTATTGTCTGAAAGAGTCCATGAATATCTATTCTTAATGTAAATGATAAATAGATTACTATAAAAATAGTTTTCCATTTCAGACCTGCCTAAGAAAGACACTAGAGTTTAGAGCTCTGAGTGACTGAAACATACTTGCATACCATATTCTCCTTTAAAATACTATCTCATGCTTCTGTTGGGGAGTATATGAGGTATTCTTGTTTTGGTTTTTGATGCAAGAGATGCTTGAGAATTAAATTCATGATCACAGGTATCTGCTACTCTTCTGTTCCTATGTTGAGCCTGGGTCCAGATCTTGCAATCTTGGGAGAAAACAATGATGTTCCATGCACAGGCACCGGGATCTTTCTGCATAGATCCAGCTGCAGAGTTTGCGTCCCAGTTTGTTGTATTACATTTCCATGATCTTCCTCAGCTTGACAGAATTTGCCCTTCTTGGATAATGAGAGGCTAATATCTGCAAGAGTGAGAACATTTTTCAAAGCTTTCTTTGCTTCCCATGGTGAACAAATAGCTTCTGAGGCAAGTGACCCCAATGGCTGGCTTGTGATGCCAAATCTTGCATAGCTCTGCCACATCCTTAGCTATAGCAAAAGGTGACAGAATGGAAAAGTTAGGATTTGTTTACTTTTTAACCAGCATACACAAACTGAAATTAAAAAATAATCATCTGAAACCTATTAAATAAAGGGGGAAATTAAAGGTAATATATTTATATTAAGTCACTGGTGCTGTACTATCACACAACAGAACTACCTCTTTGTTTGTTTTGGTTCCCAGGCTGTAGGAGAATTTTGTTATGAAAGTTAGCTACTGTATTTTGTTTTGGTGGTGGAAGTGCTTATCCGAAATGGCTTTTGTAGAAAACCACTTTAAAGGCATTGTCAGTAACCTCTTCAAAAGGATTCTATAACCCTCCTTTTTGACTATATTGAGCATATTGTTTCATATTAGGTGACCAGTCACTAAGGCAGAGAATGATTTGGGATGATAGATTTGATGCTCAGATGTCTTAGCTGAGACTTTAAAAAAAGTAAGGAGACTTTAAAGGAGACTTTAAAAAAAGCTGCAAGCTTAAGCAGTAATTCTCTCAAACACAAACATAGTATTCAGTGAAGTCAGAGAGGTTAAAAAAAAATCCCTTGTATGATTGTTTAATTACAGATCAATTGGTGGCTGGCTAGTAAAAAATAGAAAAGGATGTATTTTGGAAAAGCACAAATTAAATTCCAAATGTACACTACTGTGAAAAGAAACAACGCAACTCTAAAATCTCTTTTAAAATGCAGCAATATTCCATATCAACTGCAACAGTATCATATAAATTGACATATGAGGATTAGCCATCAAGAATTTATGACATTTTATTTTTTATGACTAACACATAATTTTATTAGAATTTTAAAAATATAATTACTAATATAACTGACTAAAATTCATAGAAGTATTATGAAAATTAACTTTCCTGTTGTATATTTAAGTTTCAATGAATACAGAAATACTTACAATCATAGGTAGTAAGGAAGAAAAATACTCATTTTAAGCACAGACTCCTTGATCAATAACATTACATGCCTCCTGTCATATGTTTATTTTCATGCAACTGGTCAAGTATATGTTCTTTATTGATTTCTAATAAAATCAAAGTTAACCTTGTAACTCATCAGTTTTGTAAACTCTCATATATATTACTTAAAGTGATAAAACATATTAAGAAGCTGCTATTTGAAATGTTATTGCATACAACTGAGGGTTTTAAAATAACTTCTCATTATTATAGGATATAATATGTTAAAGTCTGCCTCCTCTGCCAAAATGCTCACATGCTGTAGGGAATGATGGTTCTGCTGCTTTGGGCAGCATTTGAGGAGCTTCTGATAACTCTCTATACAGTGAGATTTTTGTGAGAGGGAAGAATGGAAGTAGCTCCAGTGAATCTATTACTATGCAGAACTCCTCTGTCCTGAATCTGTTATCTTGGAATAGGTGCTGGGGAAGGATTTGATCTTATATGAAAGAGAATATGTACTAACTAGGGACAGCTTAAAACAACAAACAAACAAACAAACAAAAACTCAGCACCCAGTCATTCTGGTCTAGGAACATAAAGAAATGTTCCAATTTTCAAAAGTGCTCACCACTGTCACTGTTTTCAATAGAAGCTTCTGCATGCTTAGCTCTGTTTGAAAATATGGCCCCTGTAAATTATTTTGGCGTAATTTGTTTGTTTCCAAGAGTGCACTCTATTGAAAATCAGACCGTCATTGTGCTAGCTAAACACTTTAAAAAATCTGGACATCAGGGCCCATTCCACCTCACTGAATCTTTCCACTGAATTCAGTTGGGGTTCCATGGGACATTCTAATAACTGTTGGATATGTTTTCCCTAATTCAAAGCACCATTGCTACTGTCACATTTTTTACTACACCTACACTTTACATCTGCAGAATGATTTTAAGAACTACTTTTCACTAGTCATCTGTTCTCTTATCAGTTGATGTACACAATGGGCTATAATCATTCCTGTGTTGCAGTTGTGATAAATTTAACCCAATTTAACCTATGTAAATTTAACCTATGTCTCATCCAGTCGGAGCACAGCAGGTCAATAACAGGACAATGAATAATTGTAATTTTACTGCATCATCAGGCAAAATGTTTCCATCTGCTTCAACCATTTGAGATAATAGAAAAGTAATAGCACAGTCATAACAATAGTGATGGCACTATACTCAGATTTATCAACCAATAGTAAGTTAATCATAGCTTGTTTTTCACTAAGTATGAAAATCCCCTATGGGACACCCCTTTCCTCATTCTTTTCTCTCCCGCTTTCTATCCCACAAGAGATTCCCACTCTTGATGAAGTTCTTGCTATTCTCACCTATTCCATCTTCTTCCTCATAAAATGAATACGCACTTGATTACTACTGCTCCCAGTCCCAGTAGTGCAGGTGCTGGAGGAGCATGTACCACATGTGACTGCACTTTGGAAACAGCTCTTAGCTGGCTCTGAAGACCATTATCCTGTGGCAATGTTTTAGTCTACTGTTTTGCTGGAGGAGTTAATTTAGTAATCTATGAAGAGAGGGATAACCTTGCAGCTCACGTGCTGGAATTGAGAGTAAAGAGATCTGGTTTCAGCCACAGACTTCTTGTGTGACCTTGAGCAAGTTTCTAAGATTAACCCCTTTGAAAGTGTCTAATGAGTAACACACATTTTAGATGTCTAACTTGAGATATTTTGGGCCTGATTTTCAGAGTGCAGAACATCCACAACTCCAGTTGAACTCTGTCATGGTATAATTCCCCACTCTAAACCTTAGCGTCCAAAAGATGGCGTACCAGCATGAATTCCTCTAAGCTCAATTACCAGCTTAGTATTTGTAGCGCTGCCACCAACCAGGAATTCTAGTGCCTGGTACACTCTGGTCCCCCCAAAACCTTGCCCAGTCCCTCTGGATCTTAACACAAGGAAAGTAAACCCTTTCCCTCACCGTTGCCTCTCCCAGGCTTCCCCTTCCTGGCTGGAAGATTACTGTGATTCAAACTCCTTGAAGCTTAAAAGAGAGAGGAAAATTCACCTTCCCCCCTCCTTCTCTCTCCCCCTCCCAGACTCTCCCTGAGAGAGAAAGTAATCCTAACACAGAGAGAAAATTAACCTTTCTCTCCCCCTTCCCTCCTTTCTCCCCACCAATTCCCTGGTGAATCCAGACCCAGTCCCCTGGGGTCTCACCAGAATAAAAAAACAATCAGGTTCTTAAACAAGAAAAGCTTTTAATTAAAGAAAGAAAAAACAGTAAAAATTATCTTTGTAAATTTAAGATGGAATATGTTACAGGGCCTTTCAGCTATAGACACTGGGAATACTCTCCCAGCCTAAGTATACAAGTACAAATTAAAATCCTTTCAGCCAAATACAAATTTGAACTCCTTCCAGCCAAATACACATTTGCAAATAAAGAAAAGAAACATAAGCCGAACTCGCCTTATCTACCTAGTACTCACTATTCTGGACATATAAGAGACTGTATCAAAGAGATTGAAGAGAAACCTGGTTGCACGTCTGGTCACTCTCAGAACCCAGAGAGAACAACAACCAAAAACTAATAGCACACACAAAAACTTCCCTCCCGCAAGATTTGAAAGTATCCTGTCCCCTGATTGGTCCTCTGGTTAGGTGACAGCCAGGCTCACTGATCTTGTTAACCCTTTACAGGCAAAAGAGACATTAAGTACTCCTGTTCTATTAACCCTTAACTATCTGTTTATGACAAACTCAGTGCAGCATCTCTGAAAATCAGGGCTAACTAGTGGACCGCGTGTGTGTGTGCATGCATGTGTGTGTGTTTAACCTTAATCTCTCTGTGCTTTAGTTCCAGATCTGTAAAATGAGACTAATATTTCCCTACTTCACTGGAGGAGGGTGGTTGAGAATAAACTCATTAATGTTTGGGATGCAACTTGATACTGTAGTGTTCCAGCATGGACCTGAACATAACATGAAATAAATAAAGTTTGGAACACATAAAGGGTGAAAACCTGGCCCCACTGAAGTCAGTGGCAGAACTCCCAGGATTTCATCCCTTTTCAGGACCATAAATTCAAATCTCAACAGATTGCACTGACCTCTTCCTTATGTGATATTTATTTGTATGTGGTTTAGGTAATAAGTCTCTCTTGGATGTATGTATGTGCTAAACATCTCATGGTGCTATTTGTAAAAGTAGGAGTTTGCCTTAATACCTTAAACTGAAATTTTCCCTTTTCCCGACAGCTGTGCAACATCCTTTTGAGTAGTGAACTGTATCTGTTAAAATATTTATTTTACTTTTTTTTTTTAGCTGTCCTCTAACTCACATAATGTGTTTACTTTTGCTTCACAAACTGGTGGGGGGAAGGTTTTCCCCTTGGACAGAAGCCTACAGAAGCTGCTCTATGTAATGCTTAGGATTTTTACATTACTAAAGAGTCTGTTTGGAAAGAGAACTCATTTATGACCGATATCCTTGATTCTATTTAATAATAATAAAAATGTCATGCTTTTCCTTACAACACTTTTTGTGGCATAAAATATAGTAAACCATAGCTGCCCTTGGATTATGAATGTCAACAGAAGCCAAGATAAATAACTTGGTCACTCATCATGATTTATCCTGATTCTTTCTCAGTGGTTTGTGCATTGGCCTGCTAGGCTCAGGGTTGTGGGCTCGATCCTTGAGGGGACCATTTGGGGATTGGTCCTGCTTTGAGCAGCAGGTTGGACTAGATGATCTCTTGAGGTCCCTTCCAACCCTAATGACCTATGATTCTATGATTAGATATTTATCATAAACCTCAGGTGGTCACCCATTGATTCTTTGTGTTCTGTGTGAGGCACTTAATATGTAGAACTGTATAAAGATTAAATTCAGCTAAAAAGTACCAAATGAAAGAATGTAGACTACAATGTATTGTCTTTTGCCACAAACAATGGGCTTGTTTTTCCAACTCGCTTCATTTACACATTTTTAATATCAAAAAAATCTGTGCATAGAGAAGTTATTCAAACAAGAAAAGGATAGATGTTCCTATTTTTTTACCTTCACATATGTCTAGTATACTGTTTATTCTTTTAAAAAAATACTTAGAGCAAGAAAAAAACATATACTGACCATACATTCAGATTTAAATGGGACTAATTGTGATAAAATTGCATGCATTAAGTGCTTTTGATTGGGGACACAGTATGTAAAATAAAGCAAGTTGTCAAATAGCATGAATGGATAAGTCTAAAACCTAAATATTAACCAGCTTTACCTCCTTATGTAAAATATATTCAACAAATTTCCAATATTTTTTTTAACAAATAGTACTTAAGAGTATAGATTTCCTTCTTTGAGCCATTAGTGTTCATGGGATGAAGCTAGTGCTCAATTTAGAAGTTTCTTTTGGATTAAGGAAAATGTCCTTTGCAACAGTTTGTGTGTGTACACACACACATATTTACATACCTTTGAAATGGTGAGTCTGTAGCAGTCTGCAGAAGGCACAATTTTAACATGACTAAAGAGACCAATAAGTGTAGGGAAGCTTTAGTAATAATATTGATATCTTGAGTAATTTGTTGTGAGCTTTGAAACTATTTGGAGAGTGATATATAGAAGAAAGTGCCTAGACTGGGTTTGAATTATTAACATAGCTGTGATAGGTCACTGTTAATCCTGGTAGTTTTGATAGTTGTCCAAAGGGCTTTTAAAAGTAATCTAATAAGAAGACTGAATGATGGATAACGAATTCACAGCCCTAAAACATTTTGCCTATATTCTTCTGCAGGTGGTTTTGGAAATGTTTCTCTAATTAATGTTCCCAGATGATGCTGAGAATATAAATTTTGTTTTGTGCTAGGACTTTTGCAAATTTTGAAGCTGTCCAATTTGAAGAGCTAATGGTGCAGGCTGGGGGCAGGGGAAGGAGGAAATGGTGAGGCATGTCACATATTAAGAGACTGCCCAGGAAATAAAGAAGTGTGAAGTACAGTCTCATATTTACCAGTGTTTATAACATCAAAGATATAGCATTTTCTGAAATCATGAAAAAAATATAAGAACTAAACTTATTTATTGTTGTGCAGCTCCAGTGCATGTGATTTTTTATTTATTTATTTTGGCCATTTTGAGTTCTGCTTTAAGGCTAATCATCTAAGGAACTGATTCATTATATTCAAAGTCTAAAGAAATTGGAAAGACAATTTTTGAAAAAAAAATAAGATGAAATCACTTCTGTTTCACTGGGTTTGAAATGAAAGCAATTTCTACTTTTTTTTTCTTTTGCCAACATCAGTTCTGAACTGCTTAATTTTTGTTTCCCCCTCTTTCTCTCAAACTTTTTCTTCATCTCTCCCTTCCCCTATTTTTTTTTTGCCACTGACTGCAAAAAAAAACAAACACAAAACAAAAAGCAATTCCCAGCATTTGGTGCTCCCCCACCCACTTTTTAATTTTTCACTTTTTCTTTATTTCACTTGCCCTTTTGCAATTCTTTAACTTTTCAAAACTTTCTCATTTTGGGAAAAGGTAGAGTGCCAAAAGGAAAAAAAATAATCTGCATCTCTCATGCCATGTTTCTTTTCAAAACTTTTCAAAATTTTGAAATGCTAGAGTGGCTGAGTTACAGAGATTCATTTTTTCTTTCTTTTATTTATTTCTTCTTTTTACTCTACCTTTTTCCAGCACTAAGGAAATTTGAGAAAAAAAGTTAGGCTGGTATAATTTTTTTTAAATAAATCCCTAGACACCATTCATTATATTCACTAAGTAACAGAAAAGAATATATGAAAAATAGGGATAATGCAGAAAAAAGGACAAAAAGTCAAAATTTTTGTTTTGATGAAAACCGAGAAAATTACAAAACATTTTTTTCGCAAAAGTTTTAGGTTTCTTAAAAAAAAAACGCCATTTTTCATAAAATGTGTCAATTGAAAAAATAGAAGAGCTATAGTTACAAGTTCACTGTATACTTAAGCGATATTTTCAGGGCTAATATCAGGAATTGTAACTTTAAAACATCTCCTCAGAATAATCTCCTTTGACTTTACATTGATGGGGTAGATGTGAATCTATAAGAAGAGTATTGCTTCTCATAGTGAACACCTTCATCATGTTATCTTTCTAATTTTTGTTTTTCTTCTATGAGGAAATTCAAAAGCATCTTTGCTCTTTTATTTTGGAAGAAAAATTCCTTAGAATCATCATGCTTTAACTTCAGCAACCTTAGGAAAATGGAGTCCTAAATTTTGATAATATGCTCAATTACCATATTGCACTTCTGCTAAGACAGGATTGTATGTCTCTTTTCAGATGCTTCTGCCTCTTACCTTCTCAGCTGTCCTCTAGAAGAGGACTATCATTTTACTTAATCCTCTTCAACCATGCCCAATACTACAAATATGAAGCCTATGATCTTCATGACCACTTATTCTCTGTTACCTCTCTCTTAAACTTTTCACAGCTCAGTTATAATTACTGGGCATTGTTAGGTAAAGAGTCATCTTGTAGCTAACACATCCATAGGGCAAAGGACAGAAATATCTGGCTAGCCAAAGAATCTCTGTCATATGTTAATTAAACACCATAGCTAAAACTACTCATTTCAAGATGGTTGAGTTGAGGCATGCTGTTTCTAAGGACTTTACAAATAAAATAACTAAATTTTGGAGCATTGGTGGTTTGTTTCTGTGTTGTGTATTTTTCTGTTTTGTTTCTGTTTTAATTTGTATTGTTCCTATAAGAATGAAAGGAGAGGAATAAAGTGATAAAGCTGTACAAATGTATGAGGGGCAACATTATTTCTACAGAAGCACTTCTGTCCTGCAGAATAAAGGCTAGAATAGGTCTTTTTTGAGGTGTTTTCTTTCATATTATTTATAACATATTTGGAATTGAGAGCTACAGTTTATATAGGGTAGGAACACAAAGAATCACATGCTGTGTGCTCTCAGGGAAGCATTGTGAAGGTTAGGGAAAGCAATAAAAGAGAGTATGGGGGCTGAGAAGAGAATCTGATTTACTCCAACATACTTTGGATCCAAAGATGCTACAAATGTGCATCATTGACACCCCTGTAAATAGTCTGAAGATGCTTCTGAGCCAGTAACATATATCGACATATTATTTTCATGTAATGGTACTTGAATAAGAACTTTATACCTTTAGTGCCTCTCTACATTAACTCTTTGTGTGGTAATCATGGAACTGATAGCCAGCAGTAGGTCTGTGTTCTAAAGCAGTCAGGAACAGGAGAGGAAATAGTGGAATCCATATAGTGTTTCTTGAAAGATGAAAAAGCTTCAGGCCATGGCATTTATTTGCGTGTGTGTGTTCATACAGCATATAAAATGTAATGCATAGTATTTATCCAAAAACCCACCATTAACAGATTAAAATACTGCAGAATACCCACCTTATCTACCATTAGAGATCTCCTTTTTTCAGTTGGCCTGACTGGTGTGAGATAGGGCATTATATATCAGACAAAAGAAAACAAATATTACAAGAGGAATTCTGAAATGCATAATTTAATGTTTTATAGAACCTCATGGCTTCTAGATTTTAAAAGCTTTTGAGTTTTATTCACACACATTAATTCTGTGTGAGCTTTATAATTGTAATGGCATTAACCATTATTTTAGGGATGTAACAGAAACAAATGTCCCATTGCAATCAAAAGAGAAGAAGGAAAACATTTCCCAGTTAAAAGTAAAATGATAAAACAGCCAAAACTTTAACCTACAGTACACAACTAACCAGTGCTGAAGGACAAAGGATCATTGAAAGCTAACATTTGAGGAGATACATGCTCTTATTTTCTTCTTCAGAGAATTAACAAGGTTCTCCTTTTGGTATTTATTTGGTGCAGCCACAAGATGGCAGCAAAAATGAAAGTGAAAGCTCTGCACGCACAATTGCTGTGTCCCAATTCACGGTTCTGTTATACTGCACCACTCCAGAGTGGGACACTCAAGAAGTCACCAGAATGATTCCTCATGCACCCTAATGCAAAAGCTGCCCATATCTTAAACTGACAAATTTAGAACTCCCGCAGCCAAACTACCAGTAGTCTCTAAATGATTGGCTCAATTCTAACCAATGCAAACACTAAATACCCTGGCCTCCCAATCACATTGTATTTGTGAGTCTATAAACCCTCAGTCGGTGGTGGCCTAAATTTCATCCAATATATCTAACCCTCTTGAAAAGACTAGATGCCTCCAGATGCCTATAGATTTTTGCCAGCCAATTGCTTAGCTGGTATCCTCAAACCTAAGGGGCTGTCTATGTGTTGAGTTATTCAGAAATAGCTATTGCATTTTAAATTCACATCCTAACATAATCTGAATTAAGTCTCAAGTGTACACAAGTCCTGCGTGTATAGTGCAAGACAGAGATCCATGCTATTATTGAAAGGCTGCAGCTCATCATGCCAAAATAACTTTATAGTAAATGTCCCTGTATCTGAGGGCTTCATGTAGTTACTTTATATAACTGTGAGGAGGAGAGGTATGTGAATGTAAACTCTGCACTTAGTCAATAAAGCTGACAGTCTATTTTTTTTTCTAGAAATAATGTCTTGGACAAGACCTATATATCCCTGTAAGGATAAAGTTTAATTCATTTTTAAATACTCTAACCCCTGTATATTTGCTTTCGCTCCCTAGACTGCTACTTACCATTAGAGATTCAAAGCCTACTTTGAGATTGTCTGCTTTAGTCCCTCCCACTGAGTATAAGAATTTTGCTCCTCCAAGTGGGAAGCAAAACCATTCACCCATCATGAATAGGGATGTGAATATTAAATACTGTATTAACAGCAATTTCTGTAGTTAAGCCATAGAGTTACAGGACAAAGAAAATTTGGGTAAATTCAAGGAAATCACAAACTATTTAGTCATTCCATGAGCTGAAGAAGAGACTAAATATGTACAATATTGTTTTTGCTCTGCTCTTCTATTAATATAAAATTCTGTTCTGAATGTTTTTTAAAGGCATTAAACATCCAAAATAGCTTTCAGCTAATCGTCCATCGCTTTCCCCAGAAATGCCAGCTTGGTAACTGTCCAATATGTCCTAAAGACATAGTTTTAGACTTAGGCTAATGATGCGTAATTGTCCGGCAAAGCTCCCTGCCACAAGATATCAAAGAAGCCAACTTCTTATAGAAGGGTTCAGAACAGGATTGGATATTTATATAGATGATGAGACCATCCACAGTTACAATAGATGGGTTTAAAAAAATATAGATGGAACATAAACCTAATTCATGGTGTAAGCCATCTACTAACCAGCTAAGAATTGACTTATCCTATAGCAAGTTACTGCATAATTGACCAGTACAGGGTGTTCTTGTTACCTTCCTGTGAAACATCTGGTACTGGCTACTATCTGAGACTGGACATTTGAGTAAATGGATGATTGATCTGATCTTGAATAGTTATTTATATGTTATACTGAATATAGAGGTCTTTCTGGTCATACTATGTCATCTATCCCCATTCAAAGCTATCATAGTAGTCTTGTGGCCAGTGCAATTACAGAAAAGAATAAACAATGGAATGTACCACATGTGCCAATATTTGTTCTATCCAAACTATTCAGCATCTATCACGATAGCCTAACTATAACATAGTGGGGATGAAACAAAAGATCTCAGTTCCGGCAACGTAGAGTACTATGAAAAATTCAGCAAAACAAATACCACAAGTATATTGCTAAACATAGGATAATGTTATTTTGGAGTCTCATATACATCCTTTTGCTGATCTGTCCTATTGCATAATGTATTTGGCTTATTCCTTCTGCTTCACACGTCAGTTGTTATAGTATTATCATATACTGAATTTCAAAATTACCTCTGGAGCACATCTTATTCATCCTACTTTCAGAGCTGTTCTCTGGATAAATGTCATCTCAGGAAGCTTTAGCAGTGGCAGAAGGTAAATGAAAGGCATTGGCCTTATAGCATGAAATTTATACCCCTAGTTTTAAGCATTTCATCAGTTATAATGGGAAAAAATATTCTACAACCTGTGCCTTGCCAGGATGCTAGTAGATGCTGATGCCATTACATTTCCTCAGATATTCATAGGAAATACACAAATCCTATACATCATGCGTACCTTATAAGGATTTTAGAAAAATAATCTGTATGTATATTTCTGGGATTTCAATTGAATATGTTTTCCTTACTCCAAGTTTCAACATAAAATATGATATAGGATTCCTGTGCACACTAGTCTTAATTTCTCTTCAATAAACACTAATAAATAAAAATAATTACATTCCATACCTAGGAAATAGCTTCAGTAGCTTTTCAACCGAGGAAAATCTTTATCAATCACAAAGATAATAGTTCACATTGAAATAAATAATATTTAAGGGTAATGAACATTATATGCCAAATTCTGATACTCTTACTCATGCTAACACCTTTTACTGTAAGTAGTCCAATGAAGTAAAATACTATTCAACATAAGCCTTTCTTTCTTTACATATTTTTTAACATTTTTGTCTTATTTGCTTCTCACTTCAGTGCTTAAACTATGAATATTTTTCCTGTCCACTTTTTTTAAATTGGACACACAAAAGACTAGATGGTATATGTGAATAGATAAAACAGATACATTCAATAGACATACTAGTGTGTTTGGATTGGTAGCTCACTGCCAAAGTGGTGGCTTGGTTTGGCAAATAAGTTAGCTTGGTAAACTGGGTGCTAGCAAACAATATGTATTTCAAAATGGCCAAATGTAAAGTCATACATCTAGGAACAGAGAATGCAGGCTGTAGTTACAGGAGCAGGGGGACTCTATCCTGGAAAACAGTTACTCTGAAAATGGCTTGGGGGCCATGGTAGATAATCAGCTGAACATGAGCTCCCAGTGCGATGCTGTGACCAAAAAGGCTAATGCAACCCTTGGGTGTATAAACGGGAATATCAGATAGGAGTAGAGAAGTTATATTACCTCTATGTTTGGCACAGGTGTGCCTGCTACTAGAATATTGTGTCCTATCCTGGTGCCCACAATTGAAGAGGAATGTTAAAAAATTGGAGGGGATTCAGTCACAAGAATGATTATATAGTTAGAAAATACGCCTAGAGACTCAAGGAGTTCAATCTATTCATCTCATCAAATGAAGGTTAAGATCACCTATATCGGGAATAGAAATTTGATAATTGATGATGCCAGAGAACTATTCAGTCCAGCAGACAAAAGTATAATAATATCCAATGGCTGGAAGTTGATGCTAGACAAATTTAGACTAGAAAAAAGAACCAATTTCTTAACAATGAAGGTAATTAATCATTGGAACAACTTATCAACTACTGTGATGGATTCTCTATCACTGGAAATTTTAAAATCAATATTAGAAATTAGATGTTTTTCTAAAAGATATGATCTCAATCAAACAGGAAATATTCGAGGAATGTCCTATCTCTTGTGTAATATAAGAGATTAGACTAGACTAGATTATCACAAAGCTCTTATGGTTTTATAATCTATGAATAATGCACTTCCACTGTAATTGTAGTACTCCAATAAAATGTGAAATCCAGTATTACAGAGATAAAGGTATACAAATCTTTATCTTTGAGCACATTTCCAGCAGAAGTTTTTGGTGGGTCCATGTGTTAACAAAACTTTTTAGTAATACCACTCTGGTACAGCCAAGGATATTATTGTTTCACTTTATAAAAAATGACAGAAATTATCCTGGGAATTATCTCCCAATTAGTCTCTTACATGTGATTTTTTTTAAAAAAAAAAATACACCAGATAAGATGACTGTGCGAAGAATTGCAATTTATTTCCTGAGTAATGAACTGGTTTCTGGAATGGCTGCTCTGCCATTGATAACTACTTTGTCTGATCTCATTTGATGATAATGTTCCTTCAAGCTGGGAAAATTTTGTTCCGATTTTGTCGACCTGAGATTGGCTCTTGATTCTATTGACAGAGGACATCTCTGGAAGAAACTTGAGAGGGCTGGCATAGACCTTAGGATCCTTTATCTCTTGATACCCCTTTACAGTGGTCCAGGTGAGCTAATTGACCCTATGTCTATCACAAAAAGTGTCCATCAGAGTTGCTTATTGGCCCCTTTCCTTTTTCATTTTTTACTAATGAGGTTGTGGTGACTTTAGGAGGGGTGCAATATTTCCCTCCCCAAATTAGGAACAGATTCGTGTTAGTCCTTCTTTACATTGGTTCTGCTGTCCCAAACTTCCTTGGACTTGAAGCATATGTTAAAGGACTTGAGCTGCTTATGCTAGTGGGAGTACCTGCCCATAAACTGTCAGAAAACTGAAGTAATTGTCTTTGGACGCATACATGGATTGGTATTCATTATTGGTAACAGGTCAGGATTTCCCCTCATTTAGATATGTTTTACTTATATTGGCAAGTGAGATAAATACATAGAGAAGGTAAAGAATAAAGCCTTAAATTCTATGAAAGCAGTGTTGTGTTTCACAGGGTCAGTTTAATCACACCAGCTCTTAGAGTTTTCACAGCTAAGTGTGTGCCTAAATTCTACATATTACAGTTCCAAATTTGCACCACTCTTAGTTAGTTAGGGTTGGCGTGGCACACAATTTTAAGCAGAATGCTCAGCCTCCCAAATTACACCCCAACTGTTTTACTGAGGCCACAGCTAGTGAAATGTGCTATTTTGACAAAGCCTAATGCCTTTATAAAAATCATTGGCTCTGTATTCGGCATATGACTCATCAGTACCTTCTGAGTTTACATCTGGAGGATCAACTCAACAAGATACATACTCTGAAATTCCTTTGGCTTTTACAAGTTCACTGCCCTCCATTCTTTGGTTATTGCAGGATTTTGTTTTGGTTAAGGCTATCCAAAAAAGTATGAAAACATTAATTAAGCTCAGAACAGAAGAGATCTGGATATTGCAGCTGTTCATACAACAAATATGATTCCTTGGCTTTCTCATTTTAAGATTATCTATTGTTATGAGAAATATTTAGATATTTTCCACAACTGAATTTTAAAGGGGGCCTTCACATGTGTCTGTTTCCAAACCAAGCAGGCGGCCAGTTTGGGAGGGATATATGCTGGTATTGAAAAACTTAAATCATTTTTGTCCATGCAGGTCTGGCCAGGTTAAAGACCTACAACACTACTTATTATCTTGTCACTTGTACTCCCACCCGAGAAATAAATGGTTATCTCTATTCCTGGCCCAGATGCCTTTTATCACATCAGCTCAGAAATTAGAATATTTGCTATGTATTGACAATGTTTTTGTTAAATGGATTGCCATCCTATTGCTCTTAGCTAATCATGTGGTTTTTATTTTGTGTTTTAAAATTTGTTTGTGTTTTTTGGACGAGTGTCAATTTAAAATGCGTATTTGTTGTATTATGTGCAGTGGCCTGTGACTATGACACTATATTAATAAAATAAACCAAGTACACAGAAATATTTGAAAGCAAAAAGTAAAATCATGCACCAGAGAAGCAGAATTTTCTGCAGCTACCCTGATGTGCTTTGCAGTAAAAGAAGTGTCCAGAGGTCCTTTATGACCCCAAATGATTAGGATCTCAATGTAATGTGTCATCTGAAAGACAACTGGTAAAATCCTAGCCCTGTTTAAGTCAGGGGCAAAACTCCTACTGACATCAAGGGGGGCAGGGTTTCATCCAACATCCTCAATAGCACAGTACTCGGTAACACCAGGTTTATGTTCAGTTTTGGAAAGAGAAAAATGACCACTCTCCTCAAAGTATTGGCTAGACTCTGTTGTTATGTAACTGTGAGATCTGAAGCGATCCCAGTTTAAAATGGCTACAGTTCACAGCATGACTGTGAGTGCTATGTCATGCCAGAATCTGGATTATGTAATTGCTTAATGAAAACAATTTACCCACAGGCATTACTAACATTTTTAAATTGTACATGAAACAGGCATTACATAGCCACATCCCGTTGAAAAAGGGAGGGAGGGGAACCCTCATTTTGAGCAGAAGAGAACTTTTAAAGATGGGAAAAAATAATAAATGTATTAAAAATGATGGAATATGTAGAAGATTTTCCTTGGATAGCTCTGTTCCCTTGAAATATCCAAAAATAGAGGAGTTGTATGCTTTTCCATTTGGAATGTCTTATGTCACAGACTGATTTTCACTCCTATACTATCAAATTGTTTTCTTTAGATGACACTCAGAATCTGATTGAAAAAATAAAATAAAATAAAATTTAGGGTTTTGTAGAAAGGAACCAGGATTATCTATTTCTCTCTGACAACTGCCAGCTGCCACAATTTATAACTGCATATAGATCTATATCTTGGAGCATTAGTTAGGATATTATGAAAATAAGATCTGATGTGGACTGAAGAAACATAGAACATAACCAATTTGATAACTTCATTCTTTTAAAAAAAAATACAACCTTTTTCTGTGTGCATAATATAGCATTTTCAGAATCTATTCAGTTATAACATTACAACATAGATGTCCTTTTTCTTATAAAGACTTATTTGTCAAATTGATCATTGCTCTGAATGACACATTCTTTTGCGCATTGTGAAGATTTTATGGACTTCCGCAATGATTATAATTTTGTAGTAAAATGATGACATTTAGGCCTCTTTACTTAAGGCAGGTTAATATTACCATTACATATTTTGGTAGCTCTGCATGTGTGTTTGTGAGAGAGAAAATATATAAGAATTTTTGCATTAGGCATTTAGTCCAACAACATGTTAAGGAAATGAATAATGGATATGCAAATTATATGCAAATACTGCAAAGATTGCAATTTTAATTTTCATTCTTTATCAGACAAATTTATTGTCAGTTCAGTTTGCATTAAAGTGTTTTAATCTGCTGACTTGAACTGTAGTTAGATTCTATTATAGATTGCGTTTCCATAAAGTTTATAGTATTAAGCACAATAATTCAGGGTGTTATTTTCCTTTGCCTCCGCTTGGTTTTGAGAACATAACTGTTATGGGACTACTGAATTCCTATGAATATATGTATAAACCAGACAGCAGCTGCCCACCCCCAAATATTCTGCACTAAGCTTAAACTCCTGAAAGATGTGCAGTAAAGTGATGTTCTTAAAGAATATAACATACTATATAAAGTATTCTCTCAGTCTGCACATATAGTTTATTAATACTATAATATTTATAGATAAACCTTGTGTGTCCTCTTTAAATTGAAACAAGGCGGGGGGGAAACCATAAGTCTCTCCGATTTCTATATAAAGAAGTAGAGAGAAAATTGGGTCTATAGTAAATTACATACAGGTAGTGATGCATCGTAATGAGACATATTTTAAAACTATGCAGAAAATTCAACAGAGTAGGAAGGTATCCAACAGAAGGGATACACCAATTCACACTCCACTGTTCATGCTATCATACTGCAGGTTAACTTTTTAATTATTACAGAAATTTCAAATACTTTCACACAGAGAGGTTACTTAATTTTGGTTATGTAGGAGTTATTTTGGGGTTTGTGTCCAATTATTGTATATTTTGAAAGAAGTTTGGGTGTAATCTTGCAAACCCTTAAATTTATGAGTAAATTTGCTCCCAAATGTAGTCCAACTGATTTCAATTGAACTGCTCCCAGACATTGCATTTGCAGGATCAGAACCTTTGCTTGCAGTGAGACTGAGATTTTCAGTCTCAATTAGCAGGCAATCAATCCAATTGGCTGCTTTCTTCCTTTAGCAACTCCACACCACCTCTCTCCCAGCCATAGGTATAAGGGGCATGGCTGAAGGTTGATGAACTAAAACTACTCATTTGAGAAGTCATTTGGGACAGCAGAGTGACAGTTTACCACCCCTCTTCATTACCCTGTACTATGTTGAGCACAGCTTGTCCTAACTATAAGATTTGAGTTTACATGCTGATAGTCAAGGAAATTAGAGTTCTGAGGCTTGAGGTGGGGGGTGGGGAGTTAACTGATTGCATAAGACCCCTATTTATCTGCCACCTCTTAATATTTGTGGCATATCTATCTGTAGTATTGATTCCTGCTACAGATATTTCTACTAAACTGGTTGAACTCTCATGGAGCAACAGTCTGTTCCTTTTGGATTTGTGTCATTCACAAGTTTAGAGGTATTTTGCTGCTAAATAGATTTCTTCACATACTAGACAGCAATGATTCCAAATTAGCTGTTCAGGTCTATTCTAGTCCCATTTTCTCCTATTATATAAATTTAGCATTTATTTAGAAAACTTTTTAAAAATGTATTGTAACCAAATATATTAAAGGCAACTTCTAGCTTTGTATTTAAAAAAAACAAACATTGTTATTAATGTTTACATGAGAGCCTGATAGGGTATTTGAGAGACAGGCACAGTGAAGTCATGAGATTAGAAAGCTCAAACAATGATCAGGCTGTTTTTTGTAAATTTCTGGCTGTCTTTCGTAAATTGTAAGAGGGTTTTCTTTTTTTTCTATCCTTGTTAAGCACTGGTTTATTTTTAATGCTACTTTTTCTCTTTTAAAAATTGATGAAAATTGTTTTGTCAATTTAACATTTAATGAATTTGGGTTTTTGTTCATTTATAATAAATACTTCACAGAGCAAAGGGTTTGTAGCCTTGGTAGCTGTAGTGCATTCAAGGTGAGGCTTCAATCTAAAAAGTGGGTTTGTAACAACATGATTGTTGGCTTTCACATTTGTATATCAGGTGTTTTCAGATCAAATTTATGAAATACAGAAGTAAAATTATTTTTTCCTAAGTGCAATTTCTGCTTTGGATCTGAAAGTTAAGGTAATTTCTTTCTTTCTCATGCAAATAAACAATAAATACTCATCAGGGCAAATTATACCCACACATTCCTATTCTATGTAATTCTCTTCAGACTGTGTCCTTTTTGACTTCTTAGTATTGATGGATACTTAAATAGCCATGGTCACAAAAAATATCCATTGCCATTTACATTAGGCTCTTCTTATCACACCTGACTAACTGGTACAAAATGTAGTAAACTGTCTGTTAAGCAAGGCAGGTAACAGAGAACACATGCCTCAGTGTCATGATCTCTGCACTATCAAATACAGAATCCAATTCAAGGTCTTTCTCCTGATAGTCAAATCCCTAGATAAGCGCCCATCAATTTGAGAAAGAGCTTCTGTCTCCTTGACTTTCTTATATAGAGGCTCATGAATGCAGTGCACACAATTTTCACAGGAGCTAGAATTAGATGGTAGATCTCAGTTTTACAAGTGACAATAATGACCTTGGACCTTGTCTTTTAAGAACACACCGCAAAACTCATTTCTTCAGTTTAGCTTTACTCCAACAGTTCCTTCACATCCATTCATACACAATAATAAACAAAAAATAACTTATGGACTAATCAAACTAATTTTCCTACAACCTGGGGAAGCAGGAAGACTGAGACAGATTCTTAATTATTCCTCTTTTTAAAGTATGAGAGTTGCTCAGATACTGCAGTGTTGGGTGCAATATAAATGTATGTGTGTGCATCCAAATAAAATCTAGAATGTATTACTGGAAGCATGGATCCAGAGGAGACGCAGTTTCAGGGGTTGGTGTGAATCAACTAATTGTGCATAGAAATGTAAGCATATTTTGGTGTACTCTAACAAGAACTGATCAAAAAAATTTCCTGTGAAACAAGTTTTCTATCAGGAAATGAAAGTCAGCAGAATTGAAGGGTTCCACAGGAATGTGTTGATTCTGTTAAAATTTCTGATGGAAACCATGAAGACAAGCAGGCTGGCCATCATGCCATCAGGTCTTCCAATTGGCCCGCTAGCTGGAGAGTACGCCCCCTGGCTGGCCCAGCTTTGTGAGTTCACCACCTACCTGGCTTCAAGGTTCCTCTGTCTTCCCCATCCCCTGGCAGCCTGCCCAGTGAGCTGCAAGGCTCACTAAGATCTCTGGTAGCCTGCCTTTGGGGCTGCCAAGCTGCTCAGACTGCATAGGCTACCAGGTAGTCAGGTTTCGGAGTGGTAGCCATGTTAGTCTGCATCAGCAAAAAGAATGAGGAGTACTTTGTTAGTCTCTAAGGTGCCACAAGTACTCCTCGTTCTTTTTCCAGGTAGTTAGGAGGCCGACTCTACTGTTAGCTTGCTCCCCAGCTACTTGGCATCCTGAGCAGCCCAGCTCCTTGGCTGGCTGGATCCATTTACTGCCTGCCTGGCAGGCTATTGGGATTCTAATCCCCCTGAGATCATCGAAGTAACTAGCAGCCTGCCTTATGGGCTTCCAGGCAGCCAGGGGCATGTAGCTTTCCAAGCAGCTGGATCTGCAGGCAGCTCAGTTCCTCTCCTCTCTGGGCAAACTGGCTCCTTGGTGAGCTGGCTCCCTGGACTGCTGATCTGCTAGGTGAGAGGGCTACACAGTTTGTAGGCTTGGCTTCCCATTCAGTCCAGATTTGTTTGAAAAGTACAGTTTTAGTTCTTCCAAAATGTATTTATTTTAATTTCCTTCCCATGTGGAAGGACTTGGAAATGTGATTCCAAATGCCACATTTTTGGAAATGCAACATGTTCCCTAGGAAGGACATTTTGGCTTCTTCACAGCTCTAATGCTAATGACCCACTTTCTTGAAAACATCTTGTGAACAGCTAATGGAAGATTTTGTTTCTATTTCCCCCCTGAAACATTTCACTCTTGCATGGTTGTTAATTCAGTCATTTTTATAATATAGATTATGTTTTTAAAGTTACTACAGCTCTTCCAAGACCTTTGTGCAACAACTTTAGTATTGTTTATTTAAAAAATGAACTTACAGTTACTGTGTGCCTACATCTTGCTTTATTACTTTCTTAGGACTAGAATGAGTGTTTATTCTCAACTCATAATAGGGGTCAGTGTGTATTTGTACCTGGTCTGAGCCAAGAAGGGAATTGTGACAATTTCCTGTTGGGCTTCCCATTTTGTTCCACTGAGGAAGTATTTGACTATTGCTCTAGATCAACAGCAGATTAGTTCTCTTGCTGTGCTGCCTCAGCTGTTCTGATTTGTGTAATGGAGAGCAGGAGTCTACAGAATCAATGTTCTGCCCAGTTTCTTCTTACCTTCATGGGAGGGTGAGTAGCAGCAGCACAAAAGCTACTCTTCCCCCTTCACTTCAACAAATTAAAAGCCATATCCATGTATTTTTCGTGTAGTTATGAAGTTAAGATGTAGGGTAGATATATTATTTATCCCATCTCATTTCTGGTTATTTGTGATATTGGACTTTGGATTATTTTGGAAAATATTATTCGTTTGCAGGAGGAAATGGAGTAATTAGCTGTTCACATATTTCATCTTTAGAGAAGGTTTAGGCCTTTGGGAGAATTAAAACAAGTTTTGAGTTGTACTGCAGATGGGAGACATGTTTTAGTGTTTATTAAAAATTATTAAAGGATTCTTGTGAGGTTTTCTTTAAGTAAGATATTTGTTTAAATAAATAAGGTCTATCATAAAAGCCCTCTCCAGTGTTATTCTGATAACAAAGTTGCCTGGTAGAGTTGTCAACTTTCTAATCACACAAAACTGAACACTCTAGCCCCACCCCTTCCCCCAAGGCCCTGCCCCTCACTCAGTACATTCCCCCTCCCTCAGTGGCTCACTCTCCCCACCCCCACTCACTTTCACTGGGCTGGGGCAGAGGTTTGGGGTGTAGGAGGAGGTTGATGGTTCTAACTGGGAATGTGGGCTCTGAGGTGGGGCCAGAAATGAGGGGTTCAGGATGCAGCAGGGGGCTCTGGGATGGGGCAGGGAGTTGGAGTGTGTGTGTGGGGGGGTGGGCTTTGTGCTGGGGCAGGGATGAAACATTTGGAGTGCAGGAGGGAGCTCCAGGCTGGAGGGTGGGGCTGGAGGATTCGGAGGGGGCTGTGGGTTGAGGTTGGGGGTTGGGGTGCAGAAGGGGGTACGGACTCTGAGGCAGAGACAGAGATGAGGGGTTTGGGATGCAGGAAGAAGGTGTGGGTTTGGGGGCCCTCAGTGCTGGGTTTGGGGCTCAGGATTGGTGCATGGATTTTCCTCAGGAAGCTCCCGGTCAGTGGTGAGGTGGGGCTAAGCAGCCTAGTCCCTGCCTGTCCTGGCTCTGTGCTGTACCCCAGAAGTGACCAGGAGCAGGTTTAGCTCCTAGGTGGGGGAGCCAGTAGGCGCCATGCACTGCTGTCACCCAGAGGAACCAACCCCCCCCTCCTGCTCCCATTGGCTATGGTTCCCAGCCAATGGGAGTGTGGAGCTGGCACTCAGGGCAGGGGGCAGCGTGCGGAGTCCTGTGCCCCTCCCATCCCATCTAGGAGACAGACCTGCTGGCCACTTCCGGGGCGCAGTGCAGTGCCAGGACATGTAGGGAGCCTGTCTTAGCTCTGCAGCATCGCCAATGGGACTTTTACCGACCCAGTCAGTGGTGCTGACCAGAGCTACCAGGGTCCCTTTTTGACCACACATTCTGATTGAAAATCTGACTCCCGGCAACCCTATGAGAGATGAAGAAGAGAGTGCTATTTATTTTTTACTTTTTAAATTCATAATAGTGTCTGGTATACCTACAGTAAGAGTAAATTTATTCTCATTTAGTCCTTGCCTATACTGAAAAAGTACACTCGTTTAAAGTAGGCCTTAGTCGTACTATGGTCAGCACTCCAAATTGGATTGATCATTCATCAGAATTGGGCTTACTGAAAAAGTATGTGGCTCACCACTAAGAGAAGTGAATACTAGACTATTGATTGTCCATATTGGTGAATGTCTCATTTCTGTCTTAGAAATCATCAGCAAACTACTGCTTGAGTTTTTAGTGTTTTATTTAAATGTCCAATTCTGTGAATATTTTGTTAATAAGCTGGAACAATGTTCACTTAGTTTTCCAATGGAAAGAGTGTTGTAGAGTCTCTGACCATAGATGCTTTGAGTACCTTGACAGAATGCCTTTGGACAATATTACTGTATATACATAGTTAATTTGTGAGCTAAAAAGCCAGCCTGTTTTATAGAATTATTTCTGTAACATGGTTTTCAACCACTCCATTACAGAGTATTTCTAAGTAACATTATATTTCTAGTGAAGTGACAAGTTTAAAAGCTCAATTTTTACCTCTGAGTATGAGATAAAACACTTTAGTTATTACTTCTCAGGAGATTTTGGACCAGTGACATTTTGGTGTTTCATTAAATTTTGAGAGACTGAATATTTTTCTTATCATAATGTGTGAACATGAGAAGGCATTTTTGCTTGGAATTTAGTTTTTCTGAAGTTTTGAATGAAAGTGGTGCCATTTTATAAAATTCACTTATTGTTATGATGTGTGCTAAGACATACCTATGGTCACATTACGAGAAACACATGATGACATCTTTGTCTGAGATCTTGAAAGAGCCTTTCAGCTATCATCTCCTAGAACTTGCACAAGTGATTCATACAAGATGTAATTCTTTTTTTTTTAATTTCCTCTGCCTTTCTTCTGGTGCAAGTTTCCTTCCCAAAGCTGATCCAATGCTCCCATATATTGTCAGCAGTTTGAGAACTCACCCACATTCATGCAGGTTGTGAAGCAAATTGTCTTTTCCACTCATGTCCTCAAATCAGCCAATGAAAACACCAATACACTTAGTGCCAGCATTTTATTTTTCTTCTTATCCGCTTCACATTAAACAAGATGGCTGTGGAGTTGGTATTTTACCTTCAGTGAAAGTTTGTCTGAATCCCATAGAAAACTAACAAGGAGAGAGATCCACTGATTAATTCGTTAGGTACTGAAAAAAAAAAAAGAAAGAAAGAAAGAAAACAACAATTCCTCACTTCTGTTAACTTAAAAAAGCCTCATTGTATTAATTTTATGCAATTAAGTTAATAACATAAAATTAATCTTCTAGTATTTAATGACAATTTTTGGCTTAGGGTCAACTTTTACAGAAAGCTTATGGATCCTGGAAAATAAGAAAGCGCTAAGGGAGCCCTAGCTGAAGCCATGCTTGCAGGTGCTATTATAACAAATATTGCTAGATGAACACACAATTCCTGTTTCCAAAACAGAATTTTTGTAACACTTTATTAATCTGGTTTCATCACTGTCATGTTCCCTAAAGCCATTTTTCATTAACCTCACAGATACTGGAGGGAAGATCAATCAGCACTATTTCTGCTTGCGTTTTAAGGACTGTTTTTCCTACCACAGTGGAAGCCAAAAGTACAGTCTACTGCTTCTGGAAAAGCAGAAAGAGTAATATTAAAAAAAGGCAATAAATAATGTAATGAAAATCAGTTCTGTTTAAGAACTCATGCTCTCATCATTGACAGTAGCAGAGACAGAGTAATTGATGGGGTTCAAGGATATGACATGTTTCCTCACAGGACGCAGTTTGCTAAGATTTTCCATGTTCTCATAGCAGCATTATAGAGGGAATGGGTGTAGAGAAGTTATGGTGAATAAAAATTCATGCCATCCCATGGTAATTGAGCTATTTTGGTATGAATAAGGGATTTTTCCCCCATTACCAGTGTGCAGTAAGGCCATTAGAAGACAATTCTTTGCTTTCAGATGTCAAAGAGCATTGTGCTAATTTTAGTTTCTCTTATCAGACTGTAGAGCATTTTACTTTAAAGCTATTCATGCAGCCGTTTTGGATCAGGATGCTCTCAATGCAGAATGATGTTGAGGCTATGAAAATTCCAAACAGCTATTTGACCCAAATAGTATCCATATTTGGGTTGAAATCCTGGGCCTGTTGAAGTCAATAGGAGATTTGTCATTGCTTTCAATGGGCATAGGATTCCACACATGATGTTTCGAGAGAATGGATAAGGTAGACCTTGAATCTGCAGTTGACAGTACATGGGTGGAATGCTGTGCCTGCATAGAAGTCAATATGGCTCCGTGCAAGAGCAGCGCTCCATCTAAGTGTTATAATTTCCATAAGTGTCTCCATAATTTATTGCTTTCTTACATGGGAGGAGGGATGGATAGATATATTTAGTTTAGTAAATCTCTAATTTTAAAATTCAATAAAATATTTGCTGAGCATGTAACAAAACCTCCACAAAACTGAAGGTGTTATATCTGCTTCTTTTTGTTCTTCTAACGATTCGGATTTCTATTTTTCTGATTACATTCTGAAAGCAGGTAATTTGTAATCAGTATTGCAGCACTGCTGAAATTGTGCACCATAAGCAAAAACATCTGTTCAGTTAATATTTATATAATAATTATTGTAAATGTGTAAATGTCATATGCTGATTATGACAATACTATGCAAACATCATTTATTCATTTAATGAATAGTATATTTTACAATATGTTGTAGAGTTTGCCTAGTATTTCCATAAATATTTCCCTTATTTAAAAAAAACAAAAAACAATTACATGTTTTATAAACAGTACTAACACTGATGACAGAAATGAAGAATTCAGTCAAAAAGTTCATAATATGTATTTGGTTATGGGTTCTCCACTTGAGATTCATAATCTATAGAGGACTCATTACCACTCTGTCCTTCATGTATTGCTAAGTGGGGGAAGGAGAGGAGAATGTATCCTGGCTAGATAGGAGGAAGGATTCCTAGTAAGGGAATAAGGTGCATCTCAATATGGAAAAGGCCGAGTACCACTGTTTTATATGGCAATCACATACCTTTCAGTGCACATTCAGCAGTATGTACACTTCCATTGCTAGTGAGACACAAGCCATCCCACTTGGACTTCAGGAGGAATTGGTAGTTTTTCACTTATCCCATTTTCTTCCCTGTTTCTAGCTGGTCTTGTAAAAGCTAACCTTTCATTTGAGGGATGAGCATCTGAGCTGGACAAACAATACAAAGTGTTCCCTGCAATTATTATTTAAACTTTCTTAAATAATTCACTTCAGCCTTGCTTGTGCCCCTTTGTTTGCAAGTAATAGGGTAATCAAGTTTTATTTGCAAAAAAATTCAGAGAATAAATTTCAGATTGTATACCTGAGTGGTTATAGAAACCAAATTTTAAATTCACACATGCAGATATTTGTATCAGGAGTTCTTCCATGCACATCCAATCAGGGAAAAAGAAAAATACCATGCAATTTGCCTGACCAATCAAAACTAAGCAACAGAGCATGGATGCCAGATCCTTACAATCAGCCCATAGAATAAATAATTGAAAAACTATTAATCAAATGAAAATGCATAAATAATACATCTGAGAAAATTATCATCTTCTGCATATTCTCCGAGCAGTCGGAGACTAACTTTACCAGATAAAATATTTGTTATGATCATTTACACAAGCAGTAATGGAGATTATGGCACCCAGTGAAAAATGCTCTTAAAGCATGTTTTATAGCTCAGTTGAAAGCTATTCTAGGCGCTCAGACACTAGAGTAATGAGAGTCATATAAATAGTTATGTCAAGGGCTGCTAGTCAGAAAAGGCTAATTGGGCTAATCCTGCCAATAATGTCTCAATTGTGTAGTGAGGTTAATGTACTATATAGTGCAGCACTATCCGCTGCCACTGGAGACTCTACAGCCACAGGGGGCTTGAGCTGCTCCAGTTTCTTGTGGCTGCAGTATAATTATCTGCACTCGGGGACTTCTGGCCTTGCAGTACATATGATGCACAGAGCAGGGAATACAAGCTTTTATTTGTTTAATGAAAACTTTGAATTTCTGGTGAGTAAAAAAGGCAAAGTAAGTGGGGGAAATCCCACTGTGTTCTTCTACCATGCTCGCCATTGTAACATAGCCATGCTTTTTTATCACAGAAGGGGTTTGAGGGCTACGCTAGGGAAGAGACATACTTTTTCTTCCCATTTCCCTACCAACCTGCCTTATCATTCAGCAAAATATGTTCCTGTGACCTCCTGACTTCAGAGTTTCAGTTTTTCACTTTGAAAATATGGTCAACTCAGGAGGGGGAGGTAAGAGAACTACCTGGAACTCTACCAGGTGTTTTGGGCAGTAGCTGCCACTGGCCTACATTGGTAGGTTCATATACATGCAATGATGATCAGCCAGTAGTTCCCCAAAAACGCAGTATCAGTTCTGTGATCTCAATCAATCTTATGAACAGATATCCCATAGTGACTTCCCCTGTTCACCATTAGCTGTGTTGCACCATCCCAGCCAGCTTTCCCTGATTGTCATGTATTATTTTCAGATTCTATGATTATGTGTTTACTCACATGGTTGATGAGACGCTTAAGGCAATATCATTCTTCTTTCCATGCCTTTCTAACCCTCCCCCAAAGAGGTGATTTTATATCTTATGCATAGAAATTACATATTAGAAGAAAAGGCTTGACGCAATTTCTCTATTTTACAGTGACTCCACAATTGTTTTACTCAGTTGTCCTAGGAAATTAAATAGAACATTTATATACAAATAATATTTTTCTGTAAAATGTCTAATCTCTGCGAGATGGAATCTGGGAGTCCAGAGGAGTCACATTTTGATTTTCAAAAATAGAAGAAACATCCTTTCTTTTTCAGGAGACAGAAATTGTTTTTGCCAAGACTAAATTTAATTTCCTTTGCATTCTTTGCTATTGATATGTCATCCAGACAGGTAAAAATAAAATAAATGTCTATTTCTTTGTGTGTCCATTACTTGCCAGAATAAAAAGTGGGCTATGATTGATCATATTGTCGTAACTGTGCTTTCTGATATGCTGAGCATGCTTTTTCAGGATACAGTATTTAGCATTAGTGATGTAACTGTTAATTAATGCAAAATAATTAAGAGTCACCTGCCAAGACATTTCCTACCATTTAATAAAGAGAAGTGGAATTCTCCGTCTGACTTGTATGATGAAAAAATATATATTTTTATGAATAGGCCTAAAATAATAGATTATGCATGAACTGAAACTTTTAAAACTTGTTTTATCTATAAATAAAGGTTGTTCAGAGTATATTAGAGCCTTATGTATAATGCATTAATGATGAGGGGAGACAGTGCAAACTTACAAATGGAGTGAATTAATGAATAAATGAAACCTGATAAAAAATCAAGGACCTTGCCTCACAACAAGTGCATAGCATCATTTATTTTAACAAGTGTTAAACAAGTTCAGTTATAAATATTTAGGACAATACTTTATAATATAGTAGTGACTGTAGTGTAGTCATGAGTACATATTAAACTGAAGCCCCAATGGAGCATTCCACTATGAGAAGGAGCAGCTCTCCATGTTAGCCATGGTCACTGAAGTGACTGTGGCTTCACATACTAACTGTATTTTGGATTTGTTTAGCTACTTGCTTGTTTTCTGTGTTCACAGAGAGCTGAACTCTTAGATGCTTATTGACTCTCTTCTGCTTCCTTGGCTCTTCACACCAACATACTTCGTCAGCACCAACTGCTGTTCTCCCTTACTTGCTCAGCTGTTTTTACTGAGTAAAGAGCATGGCTCAGGACAATACATTAGCTGATCTCCTCCTTGCAACATTTTGTTTTACAATATACTTGACCCTAACATTGACATTTTTCTTTTCTTCCAAATTCATTACTGCTGTCTGCTAATTGAATTACATGTATCTACGCATGTGGGCTCTGATTCTGCTCTGTCCAGAAGCATCTTTTCAGCCAAGCAGGGATCCATAGAGAAACTTACGGGGGACTCAGCATCTTTGAAAATCAGGCCACTTATTTAGGTGCCTAAGGAAATAAATTAAACATGTGCTTAGTTTTAAACATTCCATTAAGTCCTGTGCTTGCTTAAGTGGTCAAGAATACTTTCCTGAAACAAGGCCTATATATGGATGCCCTTAGGCATCTCTATACCTTGACCATCCCTGGATGCTCTAATATTCAATTGGAGCTATTGCCAGTGTGTTGTAAATTAGACCAGATTTATTCCAGTGCCCAGCTAGCCCAGGATGTGTGTGGAAAGTCCCTAGATCCAACCACTTCTGAAGTTGTTTGGTGTAATTCTTTGTATATTTCTTTGTACTCTGTCCATTCCTGCTTTTTTAAAAAAATGTTAAATTAGCCATTCTCAGGGTCCTTGCTGAACTACCTGCCATTTGTAGACCTAATGTTCATAGACCTTTCTCTGTTTCATTTTTTTCATTGCTTAAACTGATACAAATGTTCTTTCCCAATATGCCACTTGAAAAATATTTCATTTTAGCCAAGAGTTGCAGCTGAACTCAAAGATTTTCTTAAATAGATTATTTTTCCCTTTTAATTTTTAACAGAGTAGGAATATTTCTCACAGAAATATTAACAAGTTATAAAGAGGGAAGAATTTTTATTAGAGATCTGATTCTCTAAAATCCCTTTAGAAAATATTTTACATTTTTAATCTTAATTTACAATTGTGGAATTAGGCAGAAATCAAAACTCTCTCTAGAAACACAAATAACTGCTTTAAGAAATCAGCTATGAAACATGCTGTTGTTTAAAAATCTATTTTAAACAATTTGTATTTAAATGGAATTTTTTAGGTGCATTAAGTTTAACTGAAAGCAAGGCAGAACAATGAAAGCAGACCTCAGTCAATGAAATGATTGCCTGAAGCTCCATAATGAGTGGAACTGGTGAGCCACATGAATTTAAAATTAACACCTCCCCCCCATGGTCACAATAATTTAGAAATTTCTAAACTACCCAGGGTGAGCATATAATCTCAGCATGAAAACTAAAGAGGCCAGGAACAATGCAAGAAATACAAAAACCAAAAGGAAAACAGAGTGAATTCTCTTGAAGTCTTAGGTGAAGCTCATCTGTTTTAAATCCTCTTACATAGGAACTTAACACTGGCACTAAATGCCTTATCCTGAACCACTGAAGTCAATGGAAGTTTTCTCATTGACTTTAGTGAACACAAGATCAAGCCATAATTGGTTTTTTTGTTTTGTTTTTTTGCCATTTGCATTTGAAGAAATCTCTAATCCACTTCCAAGTTTTTTTAAAAAAGCATTATGTGAAACAGCCCTAGTTAAAGTACACTATCAGACTATATAGTGCATCAGTAAATAGCGTTGCATAGTGAAACCTTTTCTGTTGTTTTCTGATAAACAATATTTGTCCTTATTGATTTAAACAGAACAGACATAAATCGTATGCTCAGTAAATCAGACTTAAAAATGTATGTCAACCTGACCCCATCTGGCTACTAGCATTGTTTCTTAACATTCAGCTTTACCAGCACATCTTCCATGCTAATGTCTCTGATTAAATATGACAGCTTATTTCTGCACCATGTTAGCAAACACAGAGGGCCTAGGACTTAAATGTTTGTTGCCTTTACATATCCACAGCTGTAGCATGCAGAACAAATTATTCAGAAATCTCTCTTTATAAATAATGTTTTTTAGTGCAAAATGGTTATAGCCTCCGTAGTTACATTATATCTAATAAATAAGCAGTAGCACGCAAGGGGTGGTATCTTGTACCTGATGTGGAAATTGTAGTTTCTTCTCTGTCTGTAAAAGTTTTTAACTCAGCATGTTTAGGAATATGAGTCAATGATACTTAGGAATTAGTTTATAGCATAAACACCATAATGAACAACATACAGTTGTTCAAAGACCATAATAATACACGTCTAGGGTCATGGTTACAGGGGGTGCTGTGCTTTAGTCTTCATTTGGTCCATTTCAAGTATACCTCACTCTGGAATCAGGTAATCCTATCACGACTGAATCTCTGGGCTGCAGGCCCCCTGACTATTTACCACCTGACTGGCAAAGCCAGGTTTGGCCCTTGTAAACCCTGTTCCTCCCAGAGCCACTAACTAATAAGATTTCAATAACACAGAAACAGATTTCTCAAAACAATGGATTGTTATTCCTTCACCCAAAGGTACACGGCATGAAGACCCAAGGGTTAAAACTACAAAAGGCCTATGTGCATTGGCCTCATCTCCACTTTAATCTTTCCTTACCAGTTTGTAACAGTACCCCTCAGCCCAGTAAATCACATTGCTGACTGAGTTAAATAGACTGCCTTCTGCAGCCTAATCTGTCACAGCGTCTCTCTCTGTCAGCATGCTGACAGCCTACACACCCCTTCCTCACTAGTCTAAAAAGACGTGTTTGTGAAACCAAACTGGTGTGTGATGCTTTAGTCCAGGGATCTTTGGCACGCGGCTCGCCAGGATAAGCACCTTGGTGGGCCAGGACGTTTATTTACCTGTTGCATCTGCAGGTTCAGCCGATCGCAGCTCCCACTGGCCGTGGTTCACCACTCCAGGCCAATGGAGGAGGCAGGAAGTGGTACGGGCCGAGGGGTGTGCTGGCCACTGCTTCCTGCAGCCCCCATTCGCCTGGGACGACGAACCGTGGCCAGTGGGAGCCACGATCAACCGAACCTGCGGATGCGGCAGGCAAACAAACTGCCCTGGCCCACCAGGAGGCTTACCCTGGCAAGCCACATGCCAAAGGTTGCCAATCCTTCTTTCGTCAAACTTTTCTAATTCTGTGCTTCGTATCCACCTGTATGGGAATAATTTATATAGTGTATTTTTAAACTCCCTGAGATTCAGCCTAATATGTATAATGTGGACACACTAGGACTGGTCAAAAAATTACTAATGAAAGTATTTATGGAAAATTAGGGGTTTGACTAAACAAAATCTCTTGTGGGAGGGGGAAATTCAACTTTTCATAGCAAAAGAAAAATGCCCGCAAACTGAAAAAAATTTGCTTGGCAGCTACAACCTTAAATATTTCAGCCAAAACTGAAAGATATTCCTTTGGAAATATCACTATGATTCCTTGTGGAAGTTGTAGTTGTAGCTGAAGTTGTACCTCATGTCCCATCTATTCTTTGTGTTGGGTTTTCTGGCTGGACTACAATTCCCATGATGCATTGGGCTAGGGACAAGAGGAGAGATGTAGGTGCAAAATGAATGATGTTGTGTGGCCAGGAAACCCACTCTACAGAGGAGAATGTGGGCATCTGACATACAATCCCTGTGAAACACCCCAGTGGCCTTTCTGAATTAAAAAAATCATTTTTGGACAAAAATAACCAGCTTTCAATTTTTCACTGAAAAGTGTTTTTTTTTCCCATGGGAATGGGTGCCATGGACATTTTCTGATCAGTTTTAGCATTCACTTTCCTTGCTAGTGAGGAGGAAGGAGATGAGATTCCCCTGATAAGACGTGTCATTGTGTTCAACTGTCAAAATCTGTGGATTTCTTGAGATCTGTGCAGACCTTGGGGAAGTCATCTGAAACTCAGAGGAAATCATTTGGGGGGACCCTGTACCTCCAGACCGTCCCGTGCCTCCTGCCCTCTCCAGTTCCTTTGGAAGCATGGAGCCATTCCAACAGGAGCTCTTCTTACTGTTTCTGCTTCTGGGAAACCCCTGCTGGTAGAAGTGTGTTGTTACAGCACAGTGGAGGAACTTGCACAAGTTTACCACAATAAAGGCAGAGTCCTCAGTCTGTCTTGGGCTCCCACTTGGCTCGGCTGAGTTGTAGTGAGGGGCAGACACCACCTAATCTTGGCTACAGAACTGTTCCACTGTACCCCACAATGTGGCTTATTATACCCAACACACCCCTGACACTGTGGGGGAGAGGAGGAGCCCAGGATTTCTCCACAATTTAGGAATTCTCAGCAGCACTTCTGAGGGTAATTAAGGTGCTTGTGCCATTCTGTTAGTGCAAGGGGACTAAGCAGAGACCAAGGATATGGCTTGAGAAGGGTGAGAGATCCATCACTTTCCTTGTTTGCAAAAATGTGGGGGCGGGGGGAGAGAATTCTGTATAAAAGAAGCTTATCCAAATAGCAGGGTTTTATTTTATGAATTCAACCTAAATATCTCTGTGAACTGGCCATTAATTAAAGGAGCATTCTGAGTAAATACACTATAGATGAGCACCCCATGAATAACTCTTTGTTGCAGGATTTATAGAATTGCTAATACCACTAAAATGAAAACATGGGAGCAAGATATCAGACTCAAACTATTTGATCTTTTTTACAAAATTAATAAACATACCATTGTACAGAAGATGAGTCAGGTCTGTCCTGGTAGATTAGTAATGCATGGAACAGAAAAGAGAGTAGGACCCTTAGTATGCTTATCTTGTTAAAATTACTACCATTTTAAAATCTCATTCTTTGCAAGAGCTTTTATCTCAATCACACATCCTCTGGCAAGGAGGACTGAATGAGGCTTCTATCTGTTGAACCCATTAATGTCTCTTGTGGCAAATTTAACAAGGGAGAGGAGAAACCTTGATATTCAGACTTATGCCTGGCATGAATGGAGGGGATCTGATGGCTGCATTTTCAATACTGGGCATCATTCTCTAATTCCTCTAGTGTCATTCTCTAGCATCCCATACCTCAATATTAAAAAAGTAACATTGATGTTTACTGATAGATGGAGTGTCCTTTAGTCCTCCTAAACAAAGGCTGCATGACAGTAATGGGGGACCACATTAAAAGGAGACTTAAAATGAGAGGAGATATATAATGAAAAAGCAGAGTCGTCTTCTCTTTATGTCATTTTAACCTTCATCCATTAAAGGTATGTATAAGTCACTGGAGCTACTATCCTTGAGAGTCTATTTTAAACTCATGTTCCAAAGTGCCTACATATTTAAAATAACCTGTGTTGGATCTTGCTGGCATCAATTTTTGTAAGTACATTTGATATACTATTGAGAACATATTGTGATAATTCCCTAAAGACCAGATTATAAATTGTGAATAGATATTCTCTTTCCATTTTGAAATCTCCCTTTCTACCCCAATCGTCTCAGGCATTTAACCATACCGCTGCCCTAAACCAACACTTGAGAGGATTAAAACAACAAAATAATTTTCTGAACAATCTGAGGGTTTTTCCTTTGTTCAGCCATAGCTCTCAGTAGAAACAAAGTGTGCTGCTCATTAGCAAGCAGAGAGGCCTAGTGCCTGTTTCAGTGGGGAGCTGGGAACTCGTTGCAGCTACATGAAAATTTTAAATGTCAGATCTCAGTTTAATTGTGGTTGAAATATGCAGTAGCTTGCCTTGAGTATTACACAGATGCACAAATATTTTCAGAGTGGAAATTCTAGCATATAACTAGTACTCATATTTACCAGCTTCATTGATAAGGGCCTAAATTATGTACTAAATGAGAGGAAATAAGATGCTGCATCCAAATACGTGAACATTCACAAATTGTTCTGGTCCTTTGATGGAAGCTGTAGGTTAATTTAAAAAAAAACAAAACCTTTTTTTAGAGGTTAGAACTCCCTTGCCCCTCCTTATTGTACTGTGATAGTATTGAGATATCATCCAATATCCGTTAGTGATGAGTGAGCCTATAATAATAATGTACTTTGTTGTGTGTGGTGCTATTACAATAAATATAATTCAGAAAAAAACATAGTTAAAAGGATTTAAGATCAGAAGATGATTTTTATTCTGAGCTTAGTGGAAGGAAAAACCAGATTGTGAATTTGGAGAGCACATTGCGGCAGGTAAAACTGAGAGACTTGCGTGATCAGCATTTTTCTAAGCCTCTTAATAATCCACATTCTTCTCAGAAGATCCACTGATACTAAATAAAACTAATCTTCCTGACAGTGCATTTCATACAGCTCAGTGAAGGTACCATAAATAAAAGGTTGATGAAACTCAAATACAGCAAACATTTCTTCTGGAAACTCGAATTTAAATTTGAAAGTTATCTGAAGTATCATTGCTCTGTGATAGGGTTACAATAGCTTGAAGAGAAAAAGAAAAAACCTTCCCCGACTTTATTAAAATAAATTACCCTCTCTCTGGTCTCACCATAGTTGGCCGTTGTTCCAACAGAATGGTTATTAATATTTCTTAGCTATTAACCAAATCTTAGCCAGTTTTCAAGTGCTTCCCTGACTTCACCTATAAGTGATCGAATACCAATACCTTTATTTCACCCAAACAGTTTTTTAATGAGTTACTGAATAAGCTTAAAACATTATTCTTCATGTTAAGTGTGCTTCAGTCTGAGGTATGCTTTAAACACATACATCTACCATGCAGCCTTTATTAGGCACATGAACAATGTGAGGGGGGAAAAATTACAGTTGTTAAGAAAACATTTTTGGTGGGAAGATGCATTTTTGTTTTGTTTTTAATCAAAATATTTTGAAAAATTTCCAACTAGTTATATAAGTAATTCTATCCAGATTTCAAAATTAGTTTAAAGAAAAAAAAGCACAAGAAGACTAAAACAAATATAGCTTTTTTTGGCCAAGCCATTTTGTAATTCTGAGGAGCCAGTTAGGGAACTGTTTCAAAAGGGAAGGCCCTTTATTTCTGAATCCTCTGAATTCATTTTATTCAAATGAGTTGTTCAATTTTTGCCAAACCATTCAGGACAAATAAACCTTCCCTTACGTTAAGTTCTGGCATATGAACGTTCCTGGTGGATTAGTTTAGTTATGGTAAAGTTTGGAGTCAGAATCCTAATGAGGGTACATCTACATTGCGGCTAAAGATGTAATTTCCAACTTGGGTAGATATCCACACACTAGCTTTGATCTAGCTAGCATGATAAACAGTATAGCCATGGCAGCACAGTATAGCCACCCAAATACTTACCCAGAGGCATGCCAACTCCTACACCTCCACTGCTATGCTGATATTTTTAGTGTGCTAGCTCAATCAAAGATTGTGAGTGTACAGCTACCCGAGCTGTGTAGAAATACTGAGTGACAGAAAATGGGAAGCAGTGTTGAAGCCATGTTTTTCCTAAGATATTAGAGAGACAAGGTGGGTGAGGTCTTATCTTTTAGTGGGCCAACTTTTGTTGATGAGCTAGCTTCTGAGCTTCCACAGAGCTCTTTTTCAACTCTCGGTATCTGAAGAAGATCTTTGTGTAAACTCAGAAGCAGGGCCGCCCAGAGGATTCAGGGGACCTGGGGCAAAGCAATTTTGGGAGCCCCTTCCATGAATAAAAAAGGTGCAATACTATAGAATACTATATTCTCATGGTGGTCCCTGCGGGGCCCGGAGCATATTGCCCCACTTGCCACCCCTCCCACCTCCCTGGGCGGCCCTGCTCAGAAGCTTCTTTCTCTAACAGAAACTGGTTCAATAAAAGGTATTACCTCACTCACCTCGTCCAATAAAATGGGAAGGTAGCCTAACTCTCAACTGTGAAGGAACTAGTGCCTTTCCATTATCAGATAGGTAGGCGCTTAGCCTCTTCTCTCTTAGATTGGGTTAAATCTGGACTGACTTTATTGAAGTCAGTAGAATTACATTAATATCTAATCCAAAGATTGGCAACCTTTGGCACGTGGCCCAGCAGGGTAAGCATCCTGGCGGACCAGTTTGTTTACCTGTCACATCTGCAGGTTCGGCTGATCGTGGCTCCCATTGGCCACAGTTTGCCACTTCAGGCCAATGGGGGCAGTGGGAAGTGGCATGGGTCGAGGGATGTGCTTGCCACCACTTCTCACCTCGGCCGCGGCCAGTGGGAGCCAGGCGGGCCACGTGCCAAAGGTTGCCAATCCCTGATCTAATCAGCGTAACTGAGAACAAAATCACATCTTAAAGTAAAGGGAGCTGCCTTCTTGTACAAAGATATTATTGAAGCATTAACCCATTTGCTTCACTAGGGTGGGTTGGAAGACTCTCCTTGGATTTTATCAGCAAAATTTTTGCATTTTACATTTACATAAAGTGGCTATGAAGACTTGTTCATCAGAACAGAATTCAAAATGGCCTCTAGTAGTGATTATTGTAAAGACCTGAAAGCTTTGGTTGACCTTCAAAAGAATCTGAACATAAATAAAGGTGATCCAGAACAGTCAACATAGATTCACCAAGGGCAAGTCATGCCTGACCAATCTGATTGCCTTCTATGATGAGATAACTGGCTCTGTGGATATAGGGAAAGCAATGGACATGATATACCTCAACTTTAGCAAAAGTTTTGATAAAGTCCCCCACCGTATTCTTGCCAGCAAGTTAAAAAAGTATGGATTGGATAAATGGACTATAAGGGGATAGAAATCTGACTAGATCATCAGGTTCAATGGATAATTATCAGCAAATGTCTACTTGGCAGCTGGTACCGAGCAGAGTGCTCCAGGGGTCGATCCTTGGGCCAGTTTTAATGATTTGGATAATGGGATGGAGTGCACCCTCAGCAAGTTCCCAGATAACACTAAGATGGGGGGAGAGGTAGCTATGCTGGAGGGTAGGAATAGGGTGCAGAATGATCTGGACAAATTGAAGGATTGGGCCAAAATAAATCTGATGTGGTTCAACAAGGACAAGTGCAGAGTCCTGCACTCAGGATGGAAAAATCCCATTCACTGCTTTGGGCTGGGGAACAACTCAGCTAAGCAGCAATTCTGCAGAAAACTGGGGATTATATTGGACGAGAAGCTGGATATGAGTCAGCAGCGTTCCCCTGTTGCCAAGAAGGCTAATGACATATTTGGCTGCATTAGTAGGAGCATTGCCAGCAGATCGAGGGAAGTGATTATTCTCCTCTATTGGGCACTGGTGAGGCCACATCTGGAGTATTGCAACCGTCTTTGGGCCCCCCACTGCAGAAAGAATGTGGACAAGTTGGAGAGAGTCCAACGGAGGGCAACAAAAATGATTAGGGGGCTGAGGCACATGACTTATGAGGAGAGGCTGAAGGAACTGGGCTTATTCAGTCGGCAGAAGAGAAGAGCGAGGGGGGATTTGATAGCAGGCTTCAACTGCTTGAAGAGGAGTTCCAAAGAGGATGGAGCTGGGCTGTTCTCAGTGGTGGCAGTGACAGAACAAGGAACAATGGTCTCAAGTTGCAATGGGAGATATCTAGGTTAGATATTAAGCACTGCAATGGTTTACCTGGGGAGGTGGTGGAATCTCTATCCTTAGAGATTTTTAAGACGTGGCTTGACAAAGCCCTGGCAGGGATGATTAGCTAGGGTTGGTCCTGCTTTGAGCCGGGGGTTGGACTAGATGACCACCTGAAATCACTTTCAGCCCTCGTCTTCAATGATTCTAAAGGCTGCAGAGAGAGAAAATCCTTCCATTTAAGGGAGAGGGAGGACAGAATTAGAACACAGAACAATACGTGTATTTTAAATAGGTGCATGAAACACTTTACAAAATTTTTAATTGTAATAATTTATCTTGAGATAATTTTTTCTGGAGCATTGTTTATAGCAAGTCATTTTGAAGAGATTCTGAATATTAATTGTGTGTTTGTGAATTTTCTAAAGAAATAAATTAGGAGTGTAATCCTCTTGAATGAAATTAAATAATTTTGCAGAAGGAATAGACAGCACGTGTTAAGCCTGTTGTTGTGAGCTGTTCTATCCAGCTCTTCTTAATAGTCAACTTGACAGTAGTGTTAAGAACTGTTTAAGGTCAGGCATTAGGAGGCTATATGATAACTGTTCATATTGCTGAGGATCCCACATGTGGTTTAACAGATTAATCTCCACATATTGCTACACTGACACCAAGCTTTCTGCCTCGCATCAAGGGAAGCAGTGTTCCAGATCTTTATGGTGCCATCATGGAGTGTGTTTTAAGTACTGTCGGTGTTTCCTGGATAAGGAGAAGAAAAGGAGAATTGACCATTGAATTATTACTTCAAGGCATGAGCTAGAATCAGATGTTTTAACTCAAGAGAATGATTTTACCCTGCAGAGATGGGATGTCAAACTTATGGTCTGCTTGATGTATTTATCTAGGTCCTTGTGACAGAGAAAGATTCACATTCTGAAGAATCCAAGCATTCCTTTTTTCTTTAAAAAGGAACTTTCGCTATTAAGGTACTTTTAAAAAATGTGCAATGTAGAGCTATCTTACCTGAAACAATTGAAGTGGGATATTGAGTCTGAAGCCTACTGTTATAATTCAATGGCCATTTTTTCCCAATTATATAGGTGTGCAATGGCAGTTGAATTTGAATAGATTCTCTGCAGTAATACTTTCAAACTGGGCAATTGAAGCACAAACTGCCAAACCTACATCGAAATAATAGTGGTCCTAAAAGTGCCCAGCATTATTTTTTCTCACTGAGAAATTCTGAACTCAACATTATGTTCAATAATGCCAAGTTTAGTTACAACTAAGTGCCATAATCAGACTATATTTAAATCATTTGTCCTTGGGATATCCACTGTGGATAGCATAGTACTGCAGTTCTCACACTGTGGCATGTATATCTCTGGCAGTATGCAGACAATGCTTAGGTGATACAAGGGTTGATTTAAAAATATATATATATAGTGTCAGTCCCTTGTAACTACTCTGATTAAAATTACATAGGTCACTTGCCAAGTTCTTTTGTGTTTAAAAATAATATTCTAGGTCTTACATTCTGAGAAGACTTGCACCTACGTAGACACTTATTAACTTCAAAACATTCTGTGGGACATAAAGATCCACCTGCATGAATCAGATTGCAAGAGCATATCTATAAATTGATCATTTTTTGAAGGAAGCTTAAATTCAAAGTCACCTTTTTGACAACCATATTTGTCTTAAAAATACACTCTCATTAACATTTGTGATAAAGTCAGGCCAGATGGCTGCAAGAGGGTAATGGAAAGCAGATATGTTAGCCCTAGAATGTCTATGGACTTCTGAGACTTATGGGTCTCTGGGACTATTTCCCTTTTTTGAGTGGGGAAGAAGCGCACCTAGGCTTACCCTCAGGCCTACCCTGATGACACAACCAAGTGAGCACCAAAGGGGGAAGGCAAACCCTGTCTGAGTGAGACTGATTACCTCAGGCCCACCATTGCCAGAGGGGAGAAATGCTAAGGCTGGCGAGAGAGAAGAGGTTCCTTGACACTCATTGTGATATAAATAGAAACATTTATGACTATTTATTCTTAAATAGAATATATATTGTATTAATATTAGCCTACATCTTAGATTTTGCCGTAGAAAACAAGATTAAAATCTTAGTTTACTTGGTAGGAGGATATGAAAAAAGGTGCTTGGACCTACCATAAAAATATGTTTAAAAAAACTTAAAAGGAGTCATTTTTAAATAGCTCACACTTATTAGCAAAACATTTGCTATTTACTCGAAAATTATTTGTGAGTGTATTTGCCATCAGTTTGCCATCATTTGTCATTATCTAACTGTGGATAAATACTTTATTAAAATATGTTCATGGTCTATATTTTCTTAAAAAAAAACCCCAAAACCCCAACACTGAAATACCAACAAAAGCTGGAATGTATGGACGAAATCTATTTTGATCAAATTAGAATGCCTACTATTGTCTTTGCAAGTAACTGATATTGCTATAGTATTTCAACATTTGTTGTAGTCCTTGGTCTATTATAAGCATAGGAAATACAGTGAATATCAAAATAGTTATCTTCATACAAAGGCAAAACTGAAGTTTTTTAATGGTGACCACTCCGTCACTGAACTAACAAAAATATTGAATATAATAGTCCAAGACAACACAATACCAATGTGGCATAATAGGCAACTGCATTATAAGAGGACAAATTCTGTTTCCAACAGAATGACCTATTTAAATAACATTATACAGCCTAGGATGATTGACCCTCGAAATAGCTTTTTTTTTTTTTTGTTTCCATAAAATATGTGTCAAAAGCAAAATATAAGGATTTTGTCAAAATAGAAAAATAAATGGCTATTTTGAGAACTTAATCTAGTTTTAAACAAGTGTAGTATAGTTAGACTGATGGAGTATAATACAGAAATAAAATAAAAGGAGATCTACTTCAAGGACATTTGAAAACTTAAAAACTGTTTTGTGTCCTCTTCAGTCATAAGCTTGCTCTACCTACATGACCCAGTTAGAGTAATTTCTGCACCCAGCATCCCTTCTGTGTCTTCTTTGCTCTACTTTTAGAGTATTCAGATGCATCTAGCAAGATTGCTGCTGTATTTTATATGACATCTGTGGAGCAAAGGCAAGGGTGGAAGTGCTTCATATTTAGAAAAGTGATTATGCCCTATGTGGTTAGTGAGGTCCAAGAGGGCTTCCTTACAGAGTCAACACTGGGAGAATTCTTTGGTCAACGTTGAAGGTCAAACTCTGGCAGAAACAAGACACAGTTGCAGGCAAAATGGAAACCCAAGAGTTCCTGAGATCTATTAAAGTTAATCCCCATCGAATCAGGCACCTAATTAGATCTTCAGATGCATGTGTGAGGTTGGGGCAGAGGAGGCATTGGTGGAAGAAATTCTTCACATACTTCAGACCTCATTCTTCCTTTCCCCAGTGAGCTCCTTTCAAGTCGTTTCTGGCCTCGTCTTCCAGACTGCAAAAAGATCAAGGCTTTTAGCATACGTCACCACTATGGAAGAGAGACAGCAAGTGACATCTTTTTCTTTCCTTTTTTTTTCAAATGAATAAATATATTTCAGACATCATGGGTGCTCTCTGGACACAGGCATTAAATTCTTAGTTACAAATGCAGGACGAGAAGTTCTCTATCAATTCAAGAGTACAAGGAAAACTTAGAATCTTTGCTTACCCTCAACTTTCCTTCATAATATTTCTTTGTCTATTATGATATTGTCCTCTTTTCTCCTGAGAGGCGAGAGATTTTTGGTCTGAATCTGCCATTATAACTTTCAGTCTAAGTCATTGTCATGTTTCCTCGCTCCTTAACGTGACATATTGGGTTCTTGAGGACTAGACTTTATAGCAGGGGTAGGCAACCTATGGCATGCGTGCTGAAGGCGGCACACGAGCTGATTTTCAGTGGCACTCACAGTGCCTGGGTCCTGGCCACCGGTCCGGGGGCTCTACATTTAATTTTAAATGAAGTTTTCCCCTGTACAAGATAAATAATTGGGTGTGCTTTCAGATCAGTGGAGATAATTAGTAGTGATAAACATTTTGGAGGCAAGAACAAATCTTCCTTTACTGCACCAATCTGCAACCATATACTGTGTGCCTCGAAATAACCCAAATTAATCTAAACTCTAAGGGAAAAAAGTAATCATGGAGGTGACCAGTGTATGGCAAGACTGGAGTGGTGTTTCATGCGGCAATAATGAAGAGCCACAGATTTGTTTTCTTCCACCATTGAACACAAGAAGCTTTATTCAACTATGGACAACTGTATCATCTTAAGAACTATCATCTGTCTCTCTGCTTCATTGTGGAGCTCTTCCTAGAATATTGCTCAGATTGTTCAACCCTGTCCTGATTTAAAGGAACAGTACACATCCTAACATAATTCATCATATATGTAGTGACTGAGTCACTGGATGCATCTTCATTTATCCAGTAATGTCAGGGACAGGTGTGGCCAGGTCACTAGACATCTTCCAGGTGAATTTCTTCATGAGAAAACAGAATTATTGTAGACCTCTAGGCCAACATGCTCTAAGCAGAATAAGCCTTAAATCACAGGCTATGCAGAACTGTTAATACACAGAGATCTAATTAGCTTAAACAGAGTGAATGCTTTCTGGCTTTCATGGGCTGCTGAAACAAAACAAGGCAAGCAAACAGATGTCCTCAGCTCTAGTGATTTATGAAGATAATTACTTAAGAGCCATGAATCAGATTTTCAAAAGATGGTAAGGGAGTTAAGTACTCAAATCCCACTGGGTTGGGAGCACAACTTCCTGAGGTTCCTCTGAAAATCTCATCCCACAACTCGAAGTGTGCCACACATATCTTCTTTGGGTCAAAAATAGAGTGAGAAAGAAATAGAAGGAAACTTCTGTCTACTTTATACTTGAAAAAATATGAGCACATAGTATTCTTTCACCCCCTTCTAAGAACACTGTCTTAAAAATGTGCCCCCCACCCTTGAGGTATTTTACTCTAGAGAAAAGGCCAGTGGGACTGTAGTAGTATTTTAATCACAACCTTCTCCAAAACTCAAAGAGGACTCCTGTTTTATGAACCATGGAGTGAATCTTTCCAGAGTTAGGGAAAAATCACATGCTGAAATAGGAGATATAGTAGAGTGAGAAGATTCTTCAGAAGCTTGAACACTATAATTGATGAAGAAAGTCAGGGACAGTGGATTGCCTTGTCTGCTTTGCCCTTCCACACAGAGCAGACAATGAAGGAAAGAGGAGGAAGAAAGAGACACTCTGACCAGGCAACTGAGAAGACTTCTAGTGCAGAACTTCAGGAGGCTTAGAGTGAGGCTAACAGATCTAGAAAGATATCCTCATCTTGTGCACTTGGACTGAAACTTCGGGGTATCAAATGGGATTTCCATATAAACTAGTCATTGTGAAGGGGAAAAAACTTACCCTAGGTGAGTTGAAATGAAACAAGTTTATGATGAATCACAGCTGTCTGTCCACACTAGCAAATATAGGATTAATGGGTTCTGTAGAACAACCATAATATCCCATTATATTTTTCTTAAATCTGTGGAAGCCAAGAACTCATCCAGTTCAATCTCCCCTGTGATAGATCAGATTTTCTCCACCTTGAAATGTTGAAAAGTAGCACAACATTTGAGGATCATCAAATCACTCTGTAGAAAAAAAGGCATCTGTCCTTTATGATACTGTGTGTAAGAAAGAACAGCCATAAATATTCTTCGTCAAGAACCAGGACTACAACTTTGATGTCTGTGAATTCAGCCTTATTCTGCACTAAAGATGCTTTGTCTTTACAGCTATCTCAGCAAACCCTCCTAGTGTAGACGAAGTTTATACTGGTCAAAGAGTACTTTAGCCAGAATAGTTTATGCCTGTTCCCTGAACTAAATAAACTATACCAGCAAGAACTCTTTTTTCCCCTCCTTTTATAACCACATCTACACTAGGGCTTTTGCCATTATAAAAATATCCTAAAACAATCACATCTTTAATCAATATTGCTATACCAGCAAAAGTTTCAAGGACAGACCTGGCCTTTGTCTCACTGCCTCCCTGTTCCATGGGTAAGGTGAAATAAATCTGTAGCTTAAAGGGAGAGAGTAGAATTCTGTTAAGTGTTCTGAGGAGATAACTGACCAATTGGTTTGTCAAGAAGACCTTTTCGCCTTTTAAGTCTTCCCCAAAGGCAAGAGCAGAGAGATGTGTACTAATATAAAAATTTCTCCTTATCTGATGTTGAGTTCTCCAGGAACTCTGGTTTTCCTGTAAGCTCTGGCAATATAAGGACATTTGAATCAGGATCTGAAAGGTGATTTCTTTACAGATCTATGGACACTCAAGTGATCCTGGTAAGAGTAATAAATATATAAAAAAGGAGTTGGTCGGCAACCTTTTAGAAGTGCTGTGCTGAGTCTTCATTTATTCACTCTATTTAAGGTTTCGCGTGCCAGTAATACATTTTAATGTTTTTAGAAGGTCTCTTTCTACAGGTCTACAATATATAACTAAACTATTATTGTATATAAAGTAAATAAGGTTTTTTAAATGTTTAAGAAGCTTCATTTAAAATTAAATTAAAATTCAGAGCACCCAGGCACGGTGGCCAGGACCCGGGCAGTGTGAGTGCCACTGAAAATCAGCTCGCACGCCGCCTTTGGCACATGTGCCATAGGTTGTCTACACCTGAAATAGACTATAGTAGGTTCAAGAGTTTAGATTGATTTAGCTCTATCCTGCTACCATAGTTCTCAACTGGTTAGCAGAAGATGGGGCTACTTGTGAGAGGATGATTGAAGCTGATTTCATTGTATCCTATGATCCTAGACTGAGTGAAGCCTTTTTTGCTGAAATCCAAACTTTGGATAAGAACTCATTTTTTTTCTTAAGAATTAATTTAGGTGTCTTATCTATAGTTCTGGGAAGGGCACAATATGGTGTTTAGAATATTGCCAGTGTTTATGTATGAGTGCACTTAAGAACGAAGTCGCTGTATCTGATCATTTCACATTTCCATTGAAATTTAAGAGAAAAGGAAGATATCAGATAGAGTTACTTAGCACAAAGTAAACTGGTAGATAAAGCATGCGTGATCAGAAACCCAAAGCAAAATAAAATGATAGCTTGGAAGACTAGGATACATCTATTTGTTTAGAAAACAACATTTAAAGGTAAATATTTGTTTGTAATGAGGCTACATGCCACATACATCCTCGTCAAAATACTTTTCCAATTCTATATTATACTTAAAGAGAAAAATGATCACAGAATCCAGTGAGCCCTTTACTGGTTGCTCACAAAATTTATTATAACATTACCTTTTATCCTTGGGTTGCGAGATTTGGGGAATTGTACTCCATCAAAGTATTAAAGTACAGCTATTTTCTGAGGTGTGAGAGTTCGGATTTTGCAACTTCCAGGGTTTAGCATTTTGATAAAATATAGAAAATGGGATGGAAGTTTTTTATCATCAGATGAATGGAGGTTACACTATACTTCTAAGAAGAGAACATTTTTTTATCAGGCTAAGAACCTGCTTTCCTTTTGCTCTGCATTTTTTTAACGCATAAAATTAATTCCAGAAAAAATCAGGATTCTGATGTTTCTTATTATCTCACTTTAACTCTCATTCAGCTAATAGGAGATTTAAGTACTCAGTTTTCCATCCACAGCTTGAGTGCAAGTGCAATAAGAGGGCTAACTTTATGAAAATGTACCTATCAAAATTCAGTGTACCACCTAAACAAGTCAATTCACAATACTTATACCATTCTGGATCTTTCAGAAATCTAGTAGCAGGGTCTAGTGCAGGGGTGGGCAAACTATGGCCCGCAGGCCATTTTTATCTGTCCCACTGTAATAACCTTAGTCCCAGATTTGGACCTTAGCGTCCAAAATATGGAGGTTAGTATGAAAACCTCCAAGCTTAGTTACCAGCTTGGACCTGGTACCTGCTGCCACCACCCAAAAAATTAGAGTGTTTTGGGGCACTCTGGTCCCCCTGGAAAACCTTCCCTGGGACCCCAAGACCCAAATCCCTTGAGTCTCACAACAAAGGGAAATAATCCTTTTTCCCTTCCCCCCTCCAGGTGCTCCTGGAGAGATACACAGACACAAGCTCTGTGAAACTACACAGAGAGACTCCCCCTCTCTGTTCCCAATCCTGGAAACAAAAAGTACTTTCCTATTCCCCCAGAGGGAATGCAAAATCAGGCTAGCAATCCAACACACAGATCTCCCCTTGATTTCTTCCTCCCACCAATTCCCTGGTGAGTACAGACTCAATTTCCCTGAAGTAAAGAAAAACTTCAACAGGTCTTACAAGAAAGCTTTATATAAAAAGAAAGAAAAATACATACAAATGTTCTCTCTGTATTAAGATGATACAACACAGGGTCAATTGCTTAAAAGAATATTGAATAAACAGCCTTATTCAAAAAGAATACAAATCAAAGCCCTCCAGCACTTATATTCATGCAAATACCAAAGAAAAGAAACCATAGAACTTACTATCTGATCTCTTTGTCCTTACACTTAGAAACAGAAGACTAGAAAGTAGAAAGTACTTCTCCAAAGCTCAGAGAAAGCAGGCAGGCAGACAAAAGACTTAGACACTCAATTCCCTCCACCCAAAGTTGAAAAAATCCGGTTTCCTGATTGGTCCTCTGGTCAGGTGCTTCAGGTGAAAGAGACATTAACCCTTAGCTATCTGTTTATGACACGCCCCCCAAATTGCAGACAGTGGGGAAGCTCACTGGCGGCGATTTCCTTCTAGAACTTTAAAATAAACAGATTAATACAACGCATGCACCTTTACATATACCCCTAAGTATATAACTAACAGACTTCTACATTTTAAGAACACTTTTTAACTACTGAATTCTGGGAAACTCTCACGGGAGAGTGCATCAGCTACTTTGTTAGAAGCTCCTGTGATGTGCTGAATTTCAAAATCAAAATCTTGGAGAGCTAAACTGCAACGAAGAAGTTTCTTGTTGTTCCCCTTGGCAGTATGAAGCCACTTTAGTGCAGCATGGTCAGTTTGTAGTTGGAACCGCCGTCCCCAAACATATGGGCGTAGCTTTTCCAGGGCGTACACAATGGCATAGCATTGCTTTTCACTGACTGACCAGTGACTTTCCCTCTGAGACAGTTTCTTGCTGAGAAACACGACAGGATGGAAGTTGTGATCTGTTGCTTCCTGCATGAGCACTGCTCCTATACCACGCTCAGATGCATCTGTTGTTACTAGGAATGGCTTGTCAAAGTCCGGGGCCCTGAGCACAGGGTCAGACATGAGCGTTGCCTTAAGCTGGGTAAAGGCCTTTTGACACTTGTCAGTCCACTTAACGGCATTTGGCTGGGTATTTTTGGTCAGGTCGGTCAATGGGGCAGCGATTTGGCTGTAGTGTGGTACAAATCGCCTGTAGTATCCGGCCAAACCTAAGAAGGATTGGACCTGCTTCTTTGACTTTGGGACAGGCCACTTTTGGATAGCATCCACCTTGGCCTGTAGGGGGTTTATGGTTCCTCGACCCACCTGGTGCCCCAGGTAAGTCACTCTGTTTTGGCCTATTTGACACTTTTTGGCCTTAACAGTTAGTCCGGCCTGCCTGATGCGCTCAAAAACCTTTTCCAGGTGTAGTAGGTGTTCGGGCCAGGAGTCTGAAAAAATGGCCACATCATCGAGGTAGGCAACTGCAAATTCTCCCAGTCCAGCTAGTAGACCATGTACCAGCCTTTGGAAGGTGGCGGGTGCATTTCGAAGGCTGAAAGGAAGGACATTGAATTTATACACCCCCGCATGGGTGACGAATGCTGACCTCTCCTTGGCAGGTTCATCTAGTGGTACTTGCCAGTACCCCTTGGTTAAGTCTATTGTAGAGATGAACTGGGCACGTTCCAACTTCTCCAATAGCTCATCGGTACGTGGCATTGGATAGTTGTCCGGACGAGTTACAGCATTTAGCTTACGGTAGTCCACGCAAAAGCGTATTTTCCCATCTGGTTTGGGTACCAGAACCACTGGAGATGCCCATGCACTGGTAGATGAACGGATTATACCCATCTGTAGCATGTTCTGGATCTCCCGTTCTATAGCAGCTTGGGCATGAGGAGACACTCGGTAGGGTGGGGTTCTGATTGGGTGAGCATTACCTGTATCAATGGAGTGGTATGCCCGTTCAGTCCGTCCTGGGGTGGCTGAGAACAATGGGGCGAAGCTAGTGCACAGCTCCTTGATTTGTTGCCGCTGCAGACGTTCCAGGGTGGTTGAGAGGTTCACCTCTTTCACGCCACCGTCTTTTTTCCCGTCGTAGTAGACACCGTCAGGCCACTCAGCATCGTCTCCCTGGACTGTAAACTGACAAACCTGTAAGTCTCTGGAATAGAAAGGCTTGAGAGAATTAACATGGTACACTTTAGGCTTTAGTGAGGAATTGGGAAATGCTATGAGGTAGTTTACAGCTCCCAGGCGCTCTTGGACCGTGAATGGCCCTTCCCATGATGCTTCCATCTTATGGGCCTGTTGCGCCTTCAAGACCATAACCTGGTCTCCTACCTTGAAAGAACGTTCTCTGGCATGTCTGTCATACCAGGCCTTTTGCTCTTCCTGAGCATCCTTTAGATTCTCTCTAGCAAGGGCTAAAGAGTGTCGGAGGGTGCTTTGCAGATTGCTTACAAAGTCCAGAATGTTAGTTTCTGGAGAAGGCGTAAACCCCTCCCATTGCTGCTTCACCAACTGTAATGGCCCCTTAACCTCGTGACCATACACAAGTTCAAATGGTGAAAACCCTAAACTGGGATGTGGTACAGCCCTGTAGGCAAACAGCAACTGCTGCAACACTAGGTCCCAATTATTGGAGAATTCGTTGATGAATTTTCGTATCATGGCCCCCAAAGTTCCATTGAACCTTTCCACCAGGCCATTGGTTTGGTGGTGGTACGGGGTGGCAACCAAGTGATTCACCCCATGAGTTTCCCACAGTTTTTTCCATGGTCCCTGCCAGGAAATTAGACCCTGAATCTGTAAGGATGTCAGAGGGCCAACCTACCCTGGCAAAGATGTCTGTTAGGGCCAGGCACACAGTGTTAGCCCTGGTGTTGCCTAGAGCGACTGCTTCTGGCCATCGGGTAGCAAAGTCCACTAAAGTCAGTACGTACTGCTTTCCTCTTGGCGTCTTTTTTGAGAAAGGGCCCAGAATATCCACAGCTACTCGCTGAAATGGGACCTCAATTATGGGGAGTGGCTGGAGAGGGGCCTTGACCTGGTCTTGAGGCTTTGGCATACCTCACAAGACCGGACATACTTGGCAACGTCCTTGCCCATCCCCTCCCAGTGGAAGGACTTCCCCAACTGGTCCTTGGTTCTGTTCACCCCAGCATGGCCACTGGGATGATCATGGGCTAAGCTTAAGAGCTTCCCCCGGTACTTAGTTGGAACCACCAACTGTTTTTGCGGCTGCCATTCTTCCCGGTGTCCACCAGAAAGAATTTCCTTGTATAAAAGTCCTTGGTCTATAACAAACCGGGATCGATTAGAAGAGCTGAGAGGCGGTGGGGTGCTCCGTGCCGCCGCCCAAGCTTTCTGAAGGCTGTCATCTGCTTCCTGCTCAGTCTGGAACTGTTCCCTTGAGGCTGGGGTCACCAGTTCTTCCTCAGACTGTGGACTTGGGCTTGGTCCCTCTGGAAGCGATGTAGGTGATGGGGTTGTTTCCGTTGCTGGTGAACCGCTCTCCGCTGGTGCACCTGAGGGTATTTCAGGCTCTGGCTGAGCCTTTTGGGTATGGCTGTCTTTTGCTTCTGCCAGTTCTGGCTCGCTGGCGCCCTCTGGCGTTGAGGTTGAAGATGTGGTTGCACTTGCTGGTGCTGGTTGCTGTTCCAGTTCCGGGCCTGGGACTGGAGATGCTGTGGCTGTTTCAGTGGTAGGCATGGAATCCGGGTCCACTACCTCTGTCTGGGTCTCTGGTAACACAGACGGGGCCTCTGTGGACGGTTCAGGAACAGAAATGGGTCTGGAAGCTTGCCTGGTTTGGCTACGTGTAACCATTCCCACTCTCTTGGCCCGCCTCACCTGGTTGGCCAAGTCTTCCCCCAGTAGCATGGGGATAGGATAATTGTCATAGACTGCAAAAGTCCACATTCCTGACCAGCCTTTGTACTGGACAGGCAGTTGAGCTGTAGGCAAGTCTACAGCTTGTGACATGAAGGGGTAAATTGTAACTTTGGCCTTTGGGTTGATGAATTTGGGGTTAACGAAGGATTGGTGGATAGCTGACACTTGTGCCCCCGTGTCTCTCCACGCAGTAACCTTCTTTCCGCCCACTCTCAAATTTTCCCTTCGCTCCAAGGGTATTTGAGAGGCATCCGGGCCTGGGGATCTTTGGTGTGATGGTGGTGTAATGAATTGCACTCGCATGGTGTTCTTGGGACACTTGGCCTTGATATGTCCCAGTTCATTACACTTAAAGCATCTTCCATCTGATGGGTCACTGGGCCGAGGTGAGTTACTGGAGACTGGTGAGGTTGAAGGGTAGGGTATCTGTGGCTTTACTTGGGTGGTATGTGGGGTCTTTGGCTGTCCTCGGTTGTAGGGTTTATGGTCTGTGTGCCCCCTGGGGTAATCGTTCCCCTTGACAGTAGCTTTCTTGCTTTCTGCCAGTTCCATCCATTTGGCTCCAATCTCCCCCGCCTCAGCGATATCTTTGGGATTTCCATCTTGTATGTACCGTGTGATGTCTTCAGGAACACCATCCAAGAACTGCTCCATTTGTATGAGGAGGTTCAGTTCTTCCAAGGTTTGAATGTTGTTTCCTGTTATCCAGGCCTCATAGTTTTTTGCAATGTAGTAGGCGTGTTTGGGAAATGACACCTCGGGTTTCCACTTTTGGGTTCTGAAGCGCCGACGGGCATGATCTGGGGTTATCCCCATTCGGTATCTGGCCTTGGTTTGAAAAAGTTTATAGTCATTCATTTGCAGCTTAGGCATTTCAGCTGCCACCTCTGCTAAAGGTCCACTGAGCTGTGACCTCAATTCTACCATGTACTGGTCTTCGGGGATGTTATACCCAAGACAGGCTCTTTCAAAATTTTCCAAGAAGGCCTCGGTGTCATCACCTGCCTTGTATGTGGGAAATTTCCTGGGCTGTGGAGCAATATTTGGCGCCAGGTTGTTAGGGTTGGCTGGCACAGGCAGCCCAGCTTTTGCCAACTCCAGTTCATGTTTTCTCTGTTTTTCCTTCTCTTCATTCTCTTTTTGTTGTTTTTCCATTTCTTTTTGTTGTTTTTCCATTTCTCGGTGGTGGGCCGCCTCCTCTTCTTCTTGCTTCCTTCTGTGGGCCAACTCTTCTTCTGCTTGTTTCCTTCGGTAGGCCACCTCTTCTTCTTCTAGTTTTTTTTTGTGTGCTGCCTCCTTGGCTGCCTCTTTGGCTGCCTGTTCTCTTTGGTAGGCTGCCTGTTCTCTTTGGTAGGCTGCCTCTTTGATCTGTTCTTCTCTTTCTTTCATCTCCATCTCTTTTTGTTTTATTTCCAGTTGTCGCCTGTGTTCAGCTTCTTTGATTTGTTCTTCGGCGTCAATTTTTGCCTTAGAAGTCATGGTTCCTGTTTTCTTGTGTTGGGGTGCCCTCCGGTGTTTATCTTCTGCACTGCAGGTTCTCTGTTGCCTCCTGAAGTCTGCCTAGCAACAGTGCTTTTTTCCCTTTCTCTCTCTAGCTAATGTTCAATGAAAGTAAACCAGAAAAACCACTTTATTTGCATGCATATAAGTGCTGGTACTTGCCTCCTAATGGGAGGGCTATTGCATGACAAAAGACCCTCACAGTCTCTTAATGGCTTCTCGCTTAACATGCAAGCCACAAACTGCCAGAGAGAGCAGAAAAAAAAATTCTCTCTGGTTCCCTTTTAAAACCAAACTGTTTCTCTCTGCTAAAAAGCCCTTAGCAGAGAAAAGAAAAATATAATATTCCTACTGGCTTCTGGATTCTGTCTATATCCCACCGCTGCCACCATGTAATAACCTTAGTCCCAGATTTGGACCTTAGCGTCCAAAATATGGGGGTTAGTATGAAAACCTCCAAGCTTAGTTACCAGCTTGGACCTGGTACCTGCTGCCACCACCCAAAAAATTAGAGTGTTTTGGGGCACTCTGGTCCCCCTGGAAAACCTTCCCTGGGACCCCAAGACCCAAATCCCTTGAGTCTCACAACAAAGGGAAATAATCCTTTTTCCCTTCCCCCCTCCAGGTGCTCCTGGAGAGATACACAGACACAAGCTCTGTGAAACTACACAGAGAGACTCCCCCTCTCTGTTCCCAATCCTGGAAACAAAAAGTACTTTCCTATTCCCCCAGAGGGAATGCAAAATCAGGCTAGCAATCCAACACACAGATCTCCCCTTGATTTCTTCCTCCCACCAATTCCCTGGTGAGTACAGACTCAATTTCCCTGAAGTAAAGAAAAACTTCAACAGGTCTTACAAGAAAGCTTTATATAAAAAGAAAGAAAAATACATACAAATGTTCTCTCTGTATTAAGATGATACAACACAGGGTCAATTGCTTAAAAGAATATTGAATAAACAGCCTTATTCAAAAAGAATACAAATCAAAGCCCTCCAGCACTTATATTCATGCAAATACCAAAGAAAAGAAACCATAGAACTTACTATCTGATCTCTTTGTCCTTACACTTAGAAACAGAAGACTAGAAAGTAGAAAGTACTTCTCCAAAGCTCAGAGAAAGCAGGCAGGCAGACAAAAGACTTAGACACTCAATTCCCTCCACCCAAAGTTGAAAAAATCCGGTTTCCTGATTGGTCCTCTGGTCAGGTGCTTCAGGTGAAAGAGACATTAACCCTTAGCTATCTGTTTATGACACCCACAAGTTCCACTGGGGGAGCGGAGCTGGGGGCTTGCTGCACTCTGGCAGGGAGAGTGAGGCCGGGGCTTGCCACGCTCTGCCCAACACTACGGCCAGGGAAACGGGACCAGCAGGTTTATTGTGCACCGGCAGGGAGAGTGGGACAGGGGCTTGCTGTATTCCGGCTGGGTGAGCGGGGCCATGGGCTTGCCACACTCCACCTTGCACTCCTGCCCGGGGAGCAGGACCAGGGGGGTTGCTGTTCTTCACCTGGAGCTCCAATGGAGCATGACCAGGGTCCTGCTGTGCTCTGCCCAGCACTCCTCAGTGATGAGCAGTTCATTTTGAGTACTACCTTTGAGGAAGATTCTGCATTCAAAACACCACATTGCACAGGTATGACCTCAGCACCTCTATGCATCAGAGTGCCAAATCCCCTGACAGTTTCCTATGGCCCCACCCTCAAGAGCCTCAAGCGGAGAGAAACTGCCCAGTGCTGCAGCTGCTCCCATCTGGGTTCCACCACACATGGCACACTGCCAGCAGGGCCCATAGGAGTCCCTGGTACCACCCCGTGAAGCCCCCTGCGTGACACACCCCATGAGTCCTCTCGCCACACCAAGGTAACATCTCTTATTCTATATAAACTTTTAATGAACACAACTATGCAAACAGAAATCAAAGTACAACAGTAAGAACATTTTTGGGGGAAGGCTGGGGCATAAATTTACAGGTGATTTTACTCCTGCCTCTTCTTGTCCACATGGATTCTGGGATAGAGTGCCATGGCTCAAAATTTTCAGGGGTGCTGACGTCCAAGAAATCCAGACCAGAGAGGGGGCCCAGTTTTTTCCCACAGTGCATGCCATCTTGTAAAACAGCAGTTTGAAATAAGGGCAGCAGTTAGGATTTTCTTTTCCCTTTCAAAAATGAATGCTGCAAAAAAAAGAAGAAAAGTGGACAATGAGTGTCAGGTTTTCAACAAAGAATGGAATGGAATACCAAATATTTTTTCACAAATGTGAACTCAAAGGCTGAGCATTGTGGTGTTCAAGGAGTACAACTTGAATCGCCATTTTCAACTAAACATTCTATTTATGGCAGCAATTTAACAACTGAGGAAAGGGCAAGAAAAGCTGAGCAACTCACCACAAATTTAAAAACTCAGCAAAATGTTTAGGTGCGACAATCTGCAATTCAGGAAGTCATTACAAAGGCAAGTTACATTCTGGTGTTTAAAATTGCTAAACAAAATAAGCCTTTTTCTGAAGTGGGGTTTTTGAAAGAATGCATGGTTGAGGTTTCTTGCATGCTGTGCCCGGAATAACAAAACAAATTTGAGAACATTAGTTTGTCACGAAGAACTGTTACTCGTCGTGTAGAAGTGATTGATGAACATTTGGCTTCTGAGACGAACAAGAAAGAACAGGGCTTTACATTATTTTCATTAGCTCTTGATGACAGCACTGACATTGAGGACACAGCACAGTTACTAATTTTTGTCAGAGGAATTGACAACAAATTTGTAATCACAGAGGAATTTTTATCAAAGGAATCAATGAAAGGCACAAACTAAGCGATTGGATTTATACGCGGGGTGTCTGAGTGCCTTGAACATCTGAAGCTCCCCTGGAGTAAACTGGCAAATGTAACCACAGATGGATCACTAAATTTAACATGGAAAAACATAGGACTTTTAAAAAGAATTCAGGATAAAGTATAAGAAGATGACCCCGATAAAGATTTTTCTGCATTGTATTATACATGAGGAGGCCCTCTGCAAACTGTCCTGGACATGGATCATGTTGTTCACACAGTAGTGAAAATAGTGAACTATGTAATAGTGAGGGGACTTAATCATTGGAAGTTCATTTCCCTTCTTGAAGACACTGACGCTGAACCCCAGGACTTACTTTATCATACAAATGTCCGCTGGTTCAGCCTAGGAAAGGTATTGCAGTGAGTGTGGGAGATCAGAGATGAAATTAGTACTTTGCTGGAGATGCAGGGGAAAGAAAATGATTTCCCTGAATTAAAGAATTCAAACTGGATGTGCAACCTCACTTTTGGTGTGGATATCCTGGCACACTTAAATGAACTTAATGTAAACCTGCAAGGAAAGAATGTGTTTGTACACAGATTGTATTCTAGTCTGACAGGTTTCAAAGCCAAGTTTGTCCTTAATATGTTTTGAAAACACGACTAAGTGTTTGCTCGCATTCCAACACTGAAATACTTGGAAGTGTCACCTGCACATCTACCAATGTGATATATGCTATCATCCGCCATGTACATTGGCCAAACCAGACAGACTCTATGTAAAGGAATAAATGGACACAAATCAGACGTCAAGAATTATAACATTCAAAAACCAGTCGGAGAACAGTTCAACCTCGATGGTCAGTAAAAGTTGCATTATTACAACAAAAAAAACTTCAAAAACAGACTCCAATGAGAATCTGCTGAATTGGAATTAATTTGCAAAATAGACACCACTAAATTAGGCTTGAATAAAGACTGAGAGTGGATGGATCATTACACAAAGTAAAACTATTTCCCCATGTTTATTCCCCCCACCCCATTCCTCACAACTTCTTGTCAACTGCTGCAAATGGACCTTTTTTTTTTCTCTCCTACTGGTAATAGCTCACCTTAACTGATCACTCTCATTAGAACGTGTATGGTAACACCCATTGTTTCATGTTCTCTCTGTGTGTGTGTGTGTATATATATATATCTATATATCTATAGATATATATATATAATCTTCCTACTGTATTTTCCACTGCATGCATTCAATGAAGCTTATGCTCAAATAAATTTGTTAGTCTCTAAGGTGCCACAAGTACTCCTGTTCTTTTTATGGAGATTTAAGTTATTGTTAATTTGTTGGTGTTGGGGCCAACAATGTGCTAAGTGCTTTCCATACACTCTTTCTTCCCCCGAGGAGCATACAGTCTAAGGACAGACAAGAAGAGGTCAGAGAGGTCAGTGCAGAGGGGAAGGCAAAGAAAGGATTTACAGTACATTTTTCAATACTTTGAAAAAAATAAGTAAAGATTTTTAAGTGCTTATCTAGCTCCTGCCTCCACTTTCTATTTGAAGATAAGACATCTGCCTGGGGCTTCTGTTCTGATGACAACTACAACAGAGCAATGCCCAAGGAGTTGAGAGGCAGCCATATTACAGCATGGTTGTACTGTAGGAGATACTACTCCTTCGGTAGTTGTGGTGCCTGGTTTTCCTGGTGTGGCACTGTCATAAACAGATAGCTAAGGGTTAATGTCTCTTTCACCTGAAGCACCTGACCAGAGGACCAATCAGGAAACCGGATTTTTTCAACTTTGGGTGGAGGGAATTTTGTGTCTGAGGTCTTTGTTTTCTGTCTGCCTGCTTTCTCTGAGCTTTGGAGAAGTAGTTTCTACTTTCTAGTCTTCTGTTTCTAAGTGTAAGGACAAAGAGATCAGATAGTAAGTTATATGGTTTCTTTTCTTTGGTATTTGCATGAATATAAGTGCTGGAGTGCTTTGATTTGTATTCTTTTTGAATAAGGCTGTTTATTCATATTTCTTTTAAGCAATTAACCCTGTATTTTGTCACCTTAATACAGAGAGACCATTTGTATGTATTTTTCTTTCTTTTTTATATAAAGCTTTCTTTTTAAAACCTGTTAAAGTTTTCTTTACTGGGAAATTTCAGGGAAATTGAGTCTGTACTCACCAGGGAATTGGTGGGTGGAAGAAATCAGGGGGAGATCTGTGTGTGTTGAATTTGCTAGCCTGATTTTGCATTCCCTCTGAGTGAAGAGGAAAGTGCCTTTTGTTTCCAGGACTGGGAACGGAGAGGGGGAGTCACTCTGTTTGGATTCACAGAGCTTGTGTCTGTGTATCTCTCCAGGAGGACCTGGAGGGGGGAAAGGAAAAAGGATTATTTCCCTTTGTTGTGAGACTCAAGGGATTTGGGTCTTGGGGTCCCCAGGGAAGGTTTTTCAGGGGAACCAGAGTGCCCCAAAACACTCTAATTTTTTGGGTGGTGGCAGCAAGTACCAGGTCCAAGCTGGTAGCTAAGCTTGGAGGTTTTCATGCTAACCCCCATATTTTGGACGCTAAGGTCCAAATCTGGGACTAAGGTTATGATAGGCACAGTATGGCTGATGACTGACTGGTGCTACTTTGGTTTCAGAGGTATACAAGATCTATAAATACGTATCACTTTAAACAGAAATTCTTACTGCCAGATTCTGATACACTCCCTCCCTAGAACTACTTGTGAAGTAAGGTGCTTCACAACCTGAGTGAGTGTACTAGAATTTGGCCTTGAATGTGATAGATTAGAGTACTGAAGTGGGTTAGTGCAACACCTATATATCAAACAGGGGAGTACAGCATATAATTATCATAATATTTTCTGCTTTTATTAGAAAACCTTTCATCTGAGGATCTCAAATTGCGTAAAGATTAACTTAAGCCTATTAAAACATTTATACTATAGGAATGAGATATATATGGATTACTCGTCCAAGCACTGGAATATGCAGTTACCTCTAGGCACAGTGCAGTTGATGTTTAACAGTAGACAGCAGCAGAGCAGTTCAGTACAGAAAGTGGGGGCAAAATATCATATCCAACTGAAGCTGCAGGAGAAATTATAGGATGCCAAAATATAATAAATATAGTTGGAATTTAGCCAGCATACCATAGTTAAGAAAGGAAAAAGAAACCCTAATATACAAGTGTCCTGGAAATGTCTGGAATTAGTGCTTAATCGCTATATTTTATGTCCAGGATATCTTTGCAACTCCTTACTTTTAATTTAACATATATGCTTCAAGGAAGCCCTTGAAACTAGGACTATTTATGGTTGCTGGGGACTAGTGAGGTGGTACAATAGGGAGTCTGGGGCTTTCCTTGGGTTGTAGGTGGGGTCTTGGGTTGCCCTCAGTGATAGGGTTTATTTTCTGTTTGCCCCCTGTGATATTTGCTCCCTTTGCTAGTAGCTTTTTTATTTTTTGCCACTTCCACCCATCTGTCTCCAATCTCCCCTGCCTCGGTTACAGTTTTGGGCTTCCCATCTCGGATGTACCTTTCTATTTCCTCAGAAACACCCTCTAAGAACTGCTCCATTTGCATTAGGAGGGACAGCTCGTCCAGAGATTTAATATTTGCTCCTGATATCCAGGCATCCCAATTCTTTCCAATGTGGTAGGCGTGTCTGGTAAATGACACCTCTGGTTTCCACCTTAGGGCTCTGAACTGCCAACGGGCATGCTCAGGTGTTAGCCCCATTCTGATTCTGGCCTTGGTTTGAAAAAGTTTATGATCATTCATGTGTTCTTTAGGCATTTCAGCTGCCACCTCTGCTAAGGGTCCACTGAGCTATGGCCTCAGCTCTATCATGTACTGATCTGTAGGGATGTTGTACCCATGGCAGGTCCTTTCAAAATTTTCTAAGAAGGCCTCAGTGTCATCACCTGCCTTGTAGATGGGAAATTTCCTGGGATGGGGAACAGTACTTGGATAAGGGTTGTTAGGGTTGGCTGGAACACCTGGCTTAGTCTTTGCTAAGTCCATGGCCCACTGGTGGGCCTCCCTTTGGATCTCTCTCTCTCTTCTGTGGGCCACCTCTTTGGCTTCTTTTTTTCTTTTTTGTGGGCCTCTTCTTTGGCTTGTTCTTCTCTTTCTCTTATTTCCATCTCTTTTTCTCTCATTTCTATCTCTTTTTGTTTTATCTCCATCTCTTTTTCTCTTATTTCTATCTCTTTTTGTTTCCTCTCCATGTCTTTCTTGTGGGCAGCTTCTTTGGCATGTTCTTCTGCATCAGTCTTGCCCATTCCTTGGAACTCATTGTTCCTGCTTTCTTGTGCTGGCTGTGTCCTCTGCAGCTTACTGCCTGGAATGTTGCAGCCCAGACTGCTTCCTTAACAGAGACTTCTAACTATCTATGCCCGAAGAGTTAGAAAGAAAAAAAACCAATTCATTTGCACATGCCTTTTGCTGGTGTCTGCTGGCTCACAGCTTGCCGCCTTTTTAACAAAGACCCTTGTTAAAGAACTTAACACCTCTGCCTTCAGGCTGCCTTCCTCAGCCAGAAAGGAGAGAAGAAAAAAAAATTCACTGGCTGTGGTTTTAAAATCCACTCCTCTCAGCCTGCTTTCAATCAGCTAGCAGGGAGAGAAAAAAAAATCCTACTATCTTTTGGTTTTAAACTCACTTCCTCTCAGACTGCTTTCCAAGCAGTTAGAAAGGTGATAAAAAAAAACTCACTGGCTTTTGGGTCCTAGAAATCCCAACACTGCACACCATATCAAGGAATTATTCCCACTTTGAACTTTAGCGTCCAGAAAGTGGGGACCTGCATGTACCCTTCTAAACTTAATTCCTAGCTTAGATCTGATAGCGCTGCCACCAACCAGAAATTCCAGTGTCTGGTACACTCCCTGTCTCCCCAAAATCTTCCTTGGGGCACCCAAGACCCAAACCCCTTGGATCTTAAAACAAAGGGAAATAAACCATTTCCCCTCCTTTCCCCCTCCCATACTTCCCCTCCCTGGGTTATCCTGAGAGATACATTGATCCAGACTCCTTGGATCCTAAAACAGAGAGGAATTAACCTTTCCCTCCCTTTCTCTCCCCCTACCACTCCCTGGTGAGTTCAGACCCAATCCCCTTGAGTTTTACACAAGGAAAAAAATCAATCACATTCTTAAAAAGAAAGCTTTTAATTAAAGAAAGAAAAAAGTAAAAATTATCTCTGTAAAATCAAGATGGAAAATGTTTACAGGGTCTTCATCTTATACATAGACTGGAGGGACTCCATCCCCCCAGCCTAAGTTACAAGTTACAGCAAACAGAGGTAAAATACCCTTCCAGCAAAATACACATTTGCAAATTAAGAAAACAAACATAAAACTAATTCCCCTTTTCTAGCCAGTACTTACTATTCTGAACATGAGAGACTGTTTTAGAAAGAATGGAGACAGATCTGGTTGCATGTCTGGTCCCTCTTAGTCCCAAGAGAGAACAAAGAACAAAACAAATAGCACAAAAAAAAGACTTCCCTCCACCAAGATTTGAAAGTATCTTGTCCCCCAATTGGTCCTTTGGTCAGGTGTCAGCCAGGTTCACTGAGCTTGTTAACCCTATACAGGTAAAAGAGACATTAACCTTTAACTATCTGTTTATGAGAAACATATATGCTTCAAGGAACTCCTTGAAACTAGGACTATTTACTGTCTTTCACAGATACTGTGTTTCACAATATGTCCTTGTTTTTCTATAGAAAATATGCAGATATTTTATTCTGTGGAGATTACTCTATTGTACTGCCTTTTTTTCTGACACGCTGCTTCGCCCCACCCCCAGCTTCCCATTATGTATATATGGCCTCTGAAAGTCAGTCACAAAGTCATCATCTTAATAATTTCTTCCACAGAAATAATTATCTTAAGCAAATATATCCCATATTTTCTATTTTGGGTGGGTAAGGAAACATATACTGTATGGGGTATATTTTTGACAATGTCTCTTTTACATATTGCCTCTGTTCATTGTGCAGTGTGCATCTAAGCTGCCATTCATTTTCTAACATACTAAAACTAAGCTTAAATAAAACATGTTGATGGTAACAGAAGCAAATGAAATCAAACTTAAGAGGGCTCTGTGCCCTAATTCACTCAGCTGTGCTTAAATACTGCAGTACCGGTTGCAAAATATCATTCTTTGATTTCACAGCTTCCAGTTTGCACCCTTGGATGCGTCGAAGATGGCATTTTCTCACTCAGACTCAGATTTTTATTTAGTATGAGGTCACTTTATAATTAACTGTTTTGAGCCACATCCCTTAAAGAGTTGTAACCAGTTCTTCATATAAGCAAGTGAAAAAGATAGTATCCTCAAACTTAAAAAGTAGGGGTATGGCGTGATGACATCCCAAAATTCAAGCATAGAACACCAATAACAATGGCTTTTCATAATATAGGTTCTGCACATTTACTAACATTTTAAAGCAGATGATATAAATGTGCATTGATCTCACTATGAATATAATGAGGCTCAGAAATGTGGGTTAAATGTGGTGGCTGCAACTTAATTCATTAACCATTTATTTGATCTGAGGAAAAAGTAATCCACCAATACCCAGCAGGGAGTTACAGTGCCAAATTCAAGATGGCCACACTGACCTTAGACATAACAGAAATCAGTAAGACCTCAGTGCCACTCATCCTTAAACTTCCAGCTAAGGGACTTGCCTGGATAGCCAGAGTCTCTGTCCCCTTCCTCACCTAAGTTATGTGAGAGAATCTCAAGCTATGCAAGACAAGACACTTGAGGCTTTACCAAACTGAATCTCAAGACTAAAGAGAGAAAGGCAGAGGCCAAGCGCTCCATGGAGGCAGGGGGGAAATGCTCCAATGCCTGGCTCCATTAGGAGAGCCTTTTTCCAGCCAGCCCCACTGAATCCTCCCCCTGGACAGAAAAGTGAGCATTTGAGGGTGATGGTTTCAGATGTGGTTTACTCCATACAAACAGGAATATTGACTGGATTTTAAAGCTTTTCAAAAATTCCAAGCTGAATTTTCAGTAGGGACTAGTGTTTATGAGTTGGAGGGAGAACAATTGTCTAATTGCTGCTGATTATGGAAGATATATTCGTTGCTATTGTCTCTGCCTTAGAGGGAATATTATTTCGTGTCCTGAAATATTGATACAATCCGATGTTAATACTTTGCAATACTGAAGGTGCAGATTCTCTATACCTTTTCAGTTAGGTATAAAAATGTTTTAAAGCTTTAAACTTCTTGCATGATTGTACGTATATAACCATTACACGAGAGCTTAAATATCTAGTATAATCAAGTTCCAATATTATGTGAGAGTGGTGCGGAGGCAACAAAATTAGCGTCCTGTACCGTGCATAAAACACAGCCTGTGCTGATTAGCACTCTTCTGGGAAAACATCACTGTTTGTCATCTGAGTCTTGTACAGCTGAGCCAGATATTCATTTCCTGGCAAGAACATCTTGCCGAACTCTTGCATGTTGTATTAATATTGTATAAAAAAAGAGAAACTTTATGCATTATTTAAATGTGAGTCTCCAAGAGAAAATGTAACCCAAACTGATGCATTCAAAGGAGAAGAAAATCTATACGTGGTATTAAAGAAACATTTAGTGTAGTCATTTACCTGAGATAGCTTTTCCCAGTGGCCCAATTAACTTTATAGTATCACACTAAGATTTATTTTTTTCCCCTCAGAACAGAAGTTGATATGTTCAGATTTACACAGTGACCTTGTTTATATCAAACTCCAAAATAAGATTACAATTCTCTGTCCTCCACTTGCACAAATCATGTCAAATGAAAAATCTCTGGCAACAGAATAAGACAGAGACTTTTACATGATATACATTGTCCCAGAAACAAGGAAAGACAGACAAGATGCAAGGGAAGGTGTAATTAGGCTGCAACTTTATTATTTGTCTGGGTACTAATTGGCAATAACTCAAGATGCACATCATAATCCTTCATAATCATTGCCACCTGGTGGAGGGCTGCTATCACCCCCACCCCCCCAGTACCCTCCCCAGCTGGTCTCGTCTTGTTCCTAGAACCTCACTGCCCCCTCGTGAACTGGGGTTAAGGGGCTGGAGCTCCTCACTATATCAGATGTTAGGAGCCCCAACCTCATTTCCTAGCTTCTTAGGGGAAGTCTTCCCCCTAAATCCACCTTCAGCTGCACAGAACGGGACCCCCTGTAGACCAAAACACCCAAACCTATGTTAATCCTGAGAGTGGGAGCCTGGGAACTGCTGGCTGGGGATAAAGGTGGTCATGATCTGGAAGGGCAGGATTTATATACCCTCCCCCAGATGTGCAAGGTCAGTGGCTTACCTGAGACTGACATGCCTGCTCACTAGCTCAGGTGATACTTTCTCCCCAGGTATTAGCTTCTCCCAACTTCCAAGTGGAGGGACCTCTAAAGAAGCTACTATCCTTATTCCCACCTGCCCTAACAAAAATCTCCATCTTGAGGTTGTAAGGCTTACATTTTGTGCCTAGTATGAAAAAGTCAATTAATACATTTTAGTTTCCTTGCACTTGTGTGCTTCCAGAAATTCATACTATTCAGCCTATAACATAAATGGGAGATTGATTTGTTGTCAGATAATTACTTTCTGAAGGCAAAATAGCCCTGACTATTACTTGAAAAAGATGAAAATTATGCTGTCTCTGTGCAGGGTAAGATGATTTCCAGCAGAATCATTTCTTTTAGGCTGAACAAATGCCTGCCTGCACAGCAAAAAACAAAAACAAACAGTTAAGTGCTGAAGAGATACTCTAAACTGAATTCATACTCATTTGTTTTTACCACTTTATTTTCATTATGTGCAAAATCAGTGGCATTTATTTCAGTTTGGGGGACTGGACAACTCAGGTGAAAGGCTTTTGTCTCTAATGAGACTCTGTGTGGCTTACTGTTTGATAGCTTTTTGGTCTGTGCAAGTTGGTTATTTCAGTCAATTGTCCAGGATGTTCATATAATGTATACCTTGGAGCGAAGGTGGTATCCTATTTGCCCAAGGGAAACAGATGTACACTTTGAACAGAATGGGTGACAATAGAAAAGAAACCTATGATAAATTGCATGGTAGAACACAAGGGAAGAATTGCCTCATACTACTCTGTGGATGTCTTGGGAAGAAAAGAACAGAGCCTCTCAAGAAGAATTCTGTCTACTTTTTGCTTGGAACCACAGATGAGTCAACACTGCATGGACAACAGTGTGGAAGAAGTTGACACATCCACAATCAAAGTGGAATCTGATCCTCATCTAAGCAGGAAGATATAGTAAACCCATATGACAAACCATAGTCTAAGCCCAGGCTTAAAGACTCAGTGCTGATGAAGTTCTTGCCACAACCTTCTCAATGTTTTTCCTCCAAAGAAAAAGAACTGAGACATTAGAAATTGTATATATTTACTTATTCAAATTATATAATTGTAGATGTCCTCCCAGTGCTCCAGATGCCTAGCCCATAAATTAAAAATCACAATATAAACAAATGAAGAATTGGTCTGAAATATTAACCTTCATCAATGGTCTTGAAATTGAGCATTGCAGCATGTCTAGGAGGTTAACAAATATGGGGTCTGGCAGATACACCTCTACCTTGATATAACGCTGTCCTTAGGAGTCAAAAAATCTTACCGCGTTATAGGTGAAGCAGTGTTATATCGAACTTGCTTTGATCCACTGGAGTGCACAGCCCCCCGCACCCCCAGAGCACGGCTTTACCGTGTTATATCTGAATTTGTGTTCTATCAGGTCACATTATATCAAGGTAAAGGTGTACCACGGGGTTGCTAACTCCAGATATAGGACTTCTCACTAACAGTGCCATGTCATCAGTTCCATCTCATTTATACTGAAAGAGCTCCACCTCCAACAGCTCTGCGGCTATAGATTGTGGCCGTATATCTCTCGAGGCCCCCACCCTTTAGGGATTTATAGGTTAAAGCCAACTAAGTGAAAACAAAGGAAGCAAAGTTATACAGTTCCTGATTTCTCCTGGGGGATTTTGGCAGTGTTTGGATGACATGACAGAAAACTGAAACCTAAGCTGAAGTTCTCACTAAATGAGGCTCAGTCCTCTCTCCTACAGTGGAGGCTTTTGAGTGTCACTACTCAAATGTTAACCTCATTTTATAGTCTGTCTTCAACATTTTTCCAAAAGAAGCAGTCTTAGCGATGCACAAACAAATGTGATTTTGTATGGCACCCTCTTGTCCTTAGCACAGCTTCACAGACTGAGGTGAGGTATGGTTGCAATAAAAGAGGAAAAATATGGAAGACATGGGAGGAGCAGGCACTTGAGATCAGGGAGGAGTGAATGATATGACATACCTGGTGGGGGTAGAAGGGCTGAAAGGAGCTATGCTTCCCTGCCCCTGGTTAATTGATTCTTGATCCTATAGCTCTAGGCAAGACTAGCAAGTTGGAACCTCACATTTCTATTGTAAAAAGTATCTATGCAGGACAAAACTGTGATTATATGATAAAAGAGTGATATTAAAGGCGAAGTGTTTGCTTGCTTGGGTTTTGTTTTTTGTTTGCTTGTTTGCCTGCTTTGCTGTTCACACATATGGTATTGTGTAGTGAAAAGAGTCTGTTTTTACTCTCTGGAAACATTCTTTCTGCTAAACAGAAAGGGGCTGGTGTGTAAGCTTGATTATAAATTCATGCTTGCAGCCCAAGGAGAAACTGTATTTTTATGAGATTTCAGCAAGTAATATATCTGCACCATGGGTTGTTACAAGAAACCAAGCAAATGAAAATGTCAGTTTGCAGAAACTGTCAAACACGGTATCACCTCATTTTGAATGTCTGTGTATTTAGTAAACCACTGGTAAGCCTACCAGGTAGGATCCTGTCAGTCTGGCAGAAAGAAGCTTATTGAATATGCAGTTAAGGTAGGGTTGGCAAACATTCTAGGCCTTGCTAATGGAAATATGGCACAAATTAGATTTGGCTTGCAAACAACTAGTCCTTTCAAGCATAGATAGAATTCTTGGTACAGAGACATTAAACCATAGATTAAAGTGTGTTTGACAATAATTTGGTAAAATTAGCAAAGTTTTTATGAAGAACATTTAGACTGTGGTACATGTGAATAATTTTTTTTAAATTGATTTTTATCAGCCCTTTAAATGACAAAATAGGATATGTGGAAGCTAAACAACAATTACCACATCCAGTTCTTCTTGTTCCTATTCAAATGCACAACCTTTGCTCTTTCTTTCATTTACAAATAATAGTTTATAGACTTTACCACTGCGTGAAGAAACACACACACACACACACTCTTTCTCTTAATCTTACTGAACTCTGCTTACGGATGTAAGGTACCAGATTTACATACTGTGGTTGGATATAGGTTGGAATTGAGAGTTTGTTGTTTAGCAGAGGGATCTTTGAGAGATGTTTGGTTGGTGTGAGATGTGACGAGGTTGATCTGAGATCTTAGTTGTTAATACTTTTTAGTATTTATATTATACTAGCTTGCAGAATCTTCAGTTAGGATTGGACCACATTTGTTCTAGGTGCTGTACAAATACATATGTTCTTACCTTGAACAGTTTACAGTCCAAAAGGACAAAAGCCATATGAAGTGTGGGAGCAGAAGGATAGCATAAAATATACCTTTATAATATAACTTTACTTTTATTATTTTAAATACAAAAAAGGTACCAGTTATCTCCTTCTACCCCTCAATCTAGCCACCATTAATTAGCTGATTTATGTAGGTTTCCTGACATAGTAGTTTTAGAAGAGGTCTGAAGGATAAATGTTGGATTTACTTGATTTGTAATTATGATGATGGCAGGAAATGCACTTCAACGTTGTTACAATAGGAAAAGGAATTAAGAAGAACTGAAGTGAGGAACTATGGGGGAAGACCAAATAGTAGTGCTACTAAAGGAAGGTGGAAGTTATACAGAATGGAAAGATCTGGTTAGTTCCATTAGGTCATCTTTATGAAGCTTAAATTGACGAAGAGTATTGGTAATAACTCTTCTTGTGTTTGAGTTTAAGATTGAAATGTGTCCTGTGTCTGAGATTGTACATATAGGTGTATGAAGTTTGGAATTTGTACTGATGGTTATTGTTGAGTTACCAGACCAGACAGGGTCTCAGAAAATATTCAGAAAAGAATCATTTTTAAATAGTCCCTCTACAAATTAGTTAATATTTTAGCAAATAAGTGTTATGGAATATACAGTTATCTTCTGAAGAGTTATTGCATTAAATTTGGAGACCAATTTCAATCACTGAAGTATGAAATAGAAGAATTTTAATCCTGCTGTAAGTGCAAATCTCAATGCAGTCTTAACTATGGTGTCTCTACTGATGCCTCCATAATATAACATCTTACAAAAGCCATCATTAATGTACTGATGAATTTGATCAATCAAGCCTTCAACATTCAAAAATTGAAGTTTTTTTTGCCACAAAGTTAGCTTTAGCCTTCATGCATAACTTGTGCATTTTAATTACTGTGTAGATGAAGTGTCCTTAAAAGTAATATATGGTTTAAATTTAACAGAGGATACAGAGATAGAGAATGGTAAATATGTGCTGCTATTATTATTATTTATTTGTACTGAGTACGAGGAGCCACAGTTGTGCAGCAGGACCCCATTGTGATAGGTGCTATATAAACACAGAACAAAAAGAGAGTCCTTTGCCAAAAAAACCTCATTTGCCAGAGTTAGTATTGGGGTGAAAGCTTTCAGTTTTTGAATCCCAGGACTTCTGTGTGCTTAATTTCACAGTTTTAACACTGTCTCCTTCTTCTGAGAGTGGGGAAGGGTTGAGCTAAAGTTTGGAAAACTTATTAATATCTGTATAATATACATCTAGTGAATCTTTTGAATCATTAATAGCTACTGCTGGAAACTATTGTGTATTGTGCCATTGTGACTTGGTAATTCTGACCCTGATAAGAGTTTCTGAAAGTGGGACTTTTTAGTAAAAGAGGGGAAGGATTATTGTGATTTCTTCACTAAACTACGGTATGACATGTTTATAACTCATGAGACAAGCAAGAGGCAAAGTAGAGGTACTACCACAAGACAGATAGTCTCTGCCCTTAGAACTTAAATGCCAGCTACCATTCACAAGACTGCTGTTCCATTCCAGATGGAGGATGCTGGTACCACCACATCTCCAAGATGTCTTAGCAATATCTTTCTTTAAAAAGGAAAAAAAAAGAGGGGAAGTTTAATATAATCTACACTAAATACCAATTCTACAAATGCACATGCATATGTTTTACTTTAAGTATGTTAACGGCCCTGTCAAGGCTGATTTCCCCACTCTGGCACTTCGAGTACAGGTGGTGGGGACCACAAGGATTTTAAAAATTAATACTGGCCACTCCAAGCTTGTATTAAACTGCCAAGGTTACAGTTTCTCTCTGACTTGGATGGGTAGATGCTGCAACCATCCAAAATAAACAAACAAAACAACAACAACACCCGTTGAAACCAGAAAGGCACACTTAGGAATTCCTTCCGTGGGGTACCCTCAAGTCCTTTCATTACTGCTCTAGGGAAGAGCTGAGAAAGAAAAACAAAGGAAATTATCTGTTTCCCCCAGCTAATTTAACAACATATGCACAAACCTTTTAGGACACCCAAAATCCAACCCTGTTCTTAAGGAAAGTAAATTTTATTAAAAACAAAAGAAAGAAAATATATTTGGAACTTAGGCTTTTCTTAGATTTAAAAATACCCACTTACAAAATTTAAACATCAAGAATAATCTTCCTGAGGTCCAGTTTAAAGGTTATAAGCAAAACAAAAAGCATTTGTGGTTAGCACAGAGGAGTCCACAAACCAATAAAAAATAAAAGAAATAGCTCCAATTGTGTCTTTTTAGACATTCCCTAATGTACTTACATTTCTGGGGTTCAAATAATTAATTTTTAGGTATGATCTGATAGTTTTTCATACCTGGCTTAAAGGTTCTCACAGCATAACTGCTCCCTGTTCCCCTCTTTCCCAGAGAACACCACCACAAAGGGAAGTATTTTCCCCATTTTGAGAAGTTCTAGCCCTCCCATTGGCTCTTTTGGTCAGGTGCCCACTCTTTTCCTTTTACCTGTGGCTTGTTAACCCTTTACAGGTAAAGCAAGTAGTGAATAGCTACTAAGAGGAATTTTATAGCTAACTGGCTGGTTGGGTGTCCATAAAGGGAGCTACTCCTCCCCCCCTTCATTTATCACAGGCTCTGTTAGAGTATGTCTACGCTACAGGATTATTCTGATTTTACAGAAACCGGTATTTGGAAACATATTGTATAACGTCAAGTGCACGCGGCCACACTAAGCACATTAATTAGGCAGTGTGTGTCCATGTACCGAGGCTAGCGTTGATTTACGGAGTGTTGCACTGTGGATAGCTATCCCATACCTATCCCATAGTTCCCACAGTCTCCCTCGCCCCTTGGAATTCTGGGTTGAGATCACAATGCATGATGATGCAAAAACAGTGTTGCGGGTGATTCTGGATAAATGTCATCAGTCAATCCTCCCTCCGTGAAAGCAACGGCAGACAATCATTTTGCGCCCTTTTTCCCTGGATTGCCCTGGCAGACACCATAGCATGGCAAACATGGAGCACGTTTAGCCATTTTTTTACTGTCACCATATGTCTACTGGATGCTGCTGACAGACACAGTACTGCAGTGCTACACAGCAGCATTCACTTGCCTTTGCAAGTTAGCAGAGATGGTTACCAGTCCTATTGTACCATCTGCTGTTTTGGAAATTGGCGATGATGGTTATCAGTCCTATTGTACCGTCTGCTGCTGTCATGGGTGCTCTTGGCTGGCCTCGGTGAGGTCAGCCAGGGGAGCATGGACAAGAATGAGAGTGACTCCCCAGGTCATTCCCTTCTTTAAGTTTTGTCTAAAGGTAGAGTCAGTCCTGCCTAGAATATCGGGCAAGCCTACTAAAGAACCAGAGAGGACAGCCATTCCGGGTCAGAGCCCTGGACATCCCGCAGAAATGATGAGCTGCATGCCATTCTAGGGGGTACCCCTGCAACAACCCCACCCATTACTTCCCTCCTCCCACACCCCTCCTGGGCTACCGTGGCAGTTATCCCCTCATTATGTGATGAAGTAATATAGAATGCATGAAGAAGGAACACTGACTTTATTTATTGAGATAATATGTGGGGGAGGCAGCCTCCATCTGCTATGATAGTCCAGCCAGGACTGAATCTCTAGGAGACAAAGCTTAAAGAAGGGAATGACCAGGAGTCATTCCCATTTTTGCCCAGATGCCCCCAACCTCACCGAGGCCAGCCAGGAGCACTCATTGGATGATGAGGATGGTTATCAAGCCTATTGCACTGTCTGCCATCAGGAAGGGAAGGAGAGTGGATGCTGCTGTTCAACGCTGCAGCACCACGTCTACCAGCAGCATCCAGTAGACATACGGTGACATTGAAAAAAGGTGAGAAACGATTTTTTTCCCTTTTCTTTCACGGAGATGGGGGGGGGAGATTGACGACATGTATCCTGAACCACCCACGACAATGTTTTTGACCCTTCAGGCATTGGGAGCTCAGCCAAGAATGCGAATGGTTTTCGGAGACTGCAGGGAGTGGGGGATAGCTCGAGTCCTCAGTCCCTGCTCCCTCCCTCCGTGAGCATGCATTTGATTCTTTGGCTTTCTGTTACACTTGTCACACAGCACTGTGTTGAGACCCTGCTGTGGCCTCTGTCTATCATAGCATTGGAGATTTTTTCAAATGTTTTGGCATTTCGTCTATTGGAATGGAGTTCTGATAGAACAGATTCATCTCCCCATACAGATATCAGATTCAGTATCTCCCGTACGGTCCATGCTGGAGCTCTTTTTTGATTCTAGGACTGCATGGTCACCCGTGCTGATCGGCGCTCCATGCTGGACAAACAGGAAATGAAATTCAAAAGTTTGTGGGACTTTTCCTGTCTATCTGGCCGGTGCATCCAAGTTCAGATTGCAGTCCAGAGCAGTCACAATGGTGAACTGTGGGATAGCACCCAGAGGCCAATACCATCTAATTGCAGCCACACTAACGCTAATCCGAAATGGCAATGCCGATCTCAGCGCTACTCCCCTTGTCGGGGAGGATTACAGATATCGGTATTAAGAGCTGTTGATATCGATATAAAGGGCTTCGTTGTGTGGACGGGTGCAGGGTTAATGCGGTTTAACACTGCTAAATTTGATATAAACTCATAGTGTAGACCAGGCCTTAAATGCATTCAGTCTCTGTCAGATGAGAGAGCATTTAAATCTTGATTTTTCACTCATTCTTCTGCATCATTTGATCTAAGATGTTAATACTGCAGATGTACAGAATTTACATACAGATATATTCTTGTAAAGATTGTCAATAATGTAGTTGTCATTTTTCTGGTTAACCAGTGTCTTTGATCATTATTGGACATTACTGGAAATCCAGTGACTTCCTAAAAAATATATATCTTGAAAATGAGTGCCATGCTAATCAGTGGAAAGCTTTGCATTTACACAGATGGAGTGTAACTGGCACTGCAGTAACTGTTCAGGGAGATAGGGTGGCATCCATTAGTTACTCAGCACTAATTCACAGATGGCTGGAACCAGTTCCTTTGAAGTCAGTGACAAAATTACCATTGATTTCAATAGTTCAGGATCAGGTTTATGGCCTTTGACACTAAACCTACTTTCATTAGGAAAAAAGATTATTAACTGTGCGGCAAAGTACCTTCTTCTCTTCAGCAGGCTCAATCCTTTTTAGCCTTGGAGACATGCGCTTGGGCAAAGCAAATCCTTCCAGGTAGCACATGGTCTGGCTATTCTTTCCCTCAGTCAGTCCCTTGTGCTTGTTTTTCTTCCCTTCTGGGGACAGAGTGCAGCCTTCCTTGCTGCAACGGGCCTGGGCCTGTGCCACTTCCACGCTGGGGTGGGTTTAAAAAGGTCTCAAGCACTTGAAGCCAGCTGAACCTAATTAGTTCCCTGGTAACTCCTTTTCCAGCTGAACCTGATATCCCCATGGTTATCTTTCCTCAGTGGATTGGGAGAGGCCTTTTAACCCCCTAGGACTAATTACTATCCCTCCCTTTGTAGCTGTTTGTCCTGGATTTGCCACAACTGGAAAAAGGCTCTTTTCTACAGTGGTGTGTGGGATTTTTAATAGAGCTGGAGGATGTTTTTTGTTCTAATAGTAAATTTGCAAAAAATGCAGTTTTGGGGTGGCTGTGAAACTATTTGTGAATTTGAGTGGAATTTCAGCTAAATACAAAAAAAAAGTTGTTTTTTTTCTGAAAAGTTTGAAACAGTTCATTTTCACATTTAAAAAAAAAAGAAACAAACATCTTGTTATCTTGTTTCGAAATGAAACATAGTTTCAAATTAACATTTCATTTTGAAAATATCTTTTTGAATCAATGTTTGAAATGTTTCATTCAAGCCAAAGGATTATTTATTTCAGTGGGGGGAGGGTCATTTTAGCAAGAGAAAAAAAATCAATTTTTGTTGGAAATAAACCAAGTGGTTTGGGTTCAGTCACCAAATAAAAAAATATATTCACTTAGATCTAGTCTTAACTTCTGCCTGCAAATCAACAATGCACCCAGTTGTTGCACACTCTTATGATAGTTGGTGATTTTCTTGAAGCCAAACCTCATGGAAATATGTGAATATGTAAGAGGTTAAGCTTTCATTTAAAGAAAAAAAAGCAGTTTTAGCTCTTATAATTGCCAAGAAAAGCTTTAAAATGTTACTTGTGTGTCCCTGTAAGATTAAAAAAAACCAACCAAAAAGCAAAAAACAAAACAGGCAAATAATAACTCCCTTGTTTTTTTAATGTCAAAATTCAAGCCAATCGTATTAGTTTGGGTGCCTTAGTCACAATTTTTGAATGCTTGAGGTTGGCAATACTGTATAGTTAAGAAATCTCACCTGAAAAATGTTTCTGAGTTCACTCACCAGCACTAGTGCACTAATTGCCAGGTCCTTGCTGAAAAGAAAACCTATGATGTTTGGGTGCAAATGCCTTTGTCATGTGGGTAAGGTTGTCTGTATTATAGTCCTATATACAAATGAGAAATGTTGAGGTAAAGATCATTTTCAGAGTACAAGAAGTGAGTGCTGTGATATTCTACTAAACATATTGATATGGGAAAGAAGAAAAGTAATTGAATGACTCTTCCCACAATAGTTGCTGTAACTTGGAATCAAGGTAATTTTTGCAATTATTGTATCAAAATAAGTGGTGAACCAATCCAGCAATGCAATAATGTACTACTACATTCAACATGTAGCTCATAAATGCTAACAGCTCTATGCATTAACTTTTTTCCCTTTTGGAACAGAATACCAGTTATGCTGTGATGTTCTAATTATTAAGAATTTTATTAAGCAGATACATATTCAGTTATGGAATAATGAAATCAAAATATTTATTACTTCATAGCAATTATAGGTTGCAGAAGCAAAACATTTTAGGGAATGAAGGAGCAGAAAACAGTATATTACTTTTTACTCTGCTACTGTTACTTTTGCTAAGTTTGAAGTCAAAAGTTGGAAACCAGTACTACAGATCTGACTCTTTATTATTATTCTTTAGTCCTCTGACCAAATGCCAAAAACTGGTACCCTAATAAGAGAGTACATTGCCAATATGCTATTAAAAGTTAGCACAAAAGACTGTCAGAATTAACTGTGGAATCCATATTCCCTTTTTTCTCTCTTTATATTGACCTGACCTGATGCTCAACTACCCTGCACTTTGTGCATCTATTTACATGAGAGTTGGTGGGGAAATTGGTGGTGAGTGGAATTTATGACAATTTTTGTTATCATTTTCACTGAAATTTCTTTTTTGACATACTTTTTTGATCAATCCTAAATGACACACTCAAACTAGGTGTTAAATGATGCCAAATCTTCCATTCATTTTCATAAGTGATATTGTTTTTCACTCCGTTTATAGGTGAAAATTACTACTGCAATGCAGTGGAGAAGACCCACTGTAACAGCCCTAATTTTTTCTCTCATGAGGCGGACTGGGCAGAATTCCTGCTGGAACTCATCAATACTATTCCTTAATGAGACTTAGGATAAATATTTTCAAAGCTCCTAAGTGATGTAGGTACCTAAATTCCATTTTCAAAAGTCACTGAGAAGCCTATGTCAAATGCCGTCCACCCGCATAAACGGGTGCAGGCAGTTGAGGTGGGCAGCGGTGAAAGAGGTACAGTCCCAGTGGCAAGGGAAGGAGACATTTGTCAAGGGACAAAAAATAACTCCACCCCCTGCAACTCTCTGGCACCCGTAGGCCATCTGGGGGAGAGAGGTTCCAACTGCCCAGCATTCCCCAGCTCCCAGGATTTAGCCTAGTGCAGGGGCCATGTGGAGTCCCTGTCAACTCTGTTCCAGCAGCCTACCTGAACTAGGATTGGGAACCTGACCTGACAGGTGCTGTGGGCTATCACCTGTTTAGGGAGTCAGGAAGGATGTTTTTCTTCCATAGGCCAACATGGCTTAACAGTAGGTTAAATAGGAATGTGCTTAGTATCTCACTGAGGAACTGGGCTGGTGTTGTTCATTCACAGAAAGACTTGGGATTTTGGTGATGAGCCTTGAGGTCAAATGATACGTTGAGACTTTCTGACGCTCAGAGTCTAGTGTCATCGCCCTGCTGCACCCTCTGTCCTCTTTGCAGGCAGGAGGGTTCTAGGAATCAGAGAGAGAGCTGAGGTTATGGATTATATGGTAAGGAACCCTATATTCCTGGCACCAGTTAATAGGTTATATGGAAAGGAGCCCAGTAACCACTGCACTGGAACCAATTAAATGCCATAGGGGAATATGGATGCTGGGCGAGGTAGTGCCCCTCCGTTGTGCTAAATGTTTAATAAAACTTGCAGCCTGCTGCTCAGTTCCATGCATGTCTGTCCTCATTTTGCTGCTGTATCCACCTCAGTGGGATATAGGCTGTTAAATGCCTAAGACATTTAGTCATTTTAAAAATTATTACCCTTAGTGCCTTCTGTTGAACAACACACGACACTTCTCTTAGGGTCTGAAGAACTGATTCCCTAACATCCCTAGTCCACTGTAGATGACAAGTTCCAGAAACTGAATCTATCCAGGACCCCAGTTGGCAGCACAAATAATTGCTACTGGACACTAAACTATTCTGGAAGCCTGACTTCATTAATTTAACCTTTTGTTCAAAATATCCACAGTTATAATTGTTAATAATAACAAATAATATTGAAAGGAAGAACTATGTCATGTCTCTGGGTTAAAAACAATCTCTGACTATCAGGGATTGGGTAAAACCTTCACGGGGATGCAGATTACAGTAAATCGGTTTTTGTGAGGTCTCTTTTGTTTTTTGTTTTTTTGTTTTTTTGTGTTATTTTTATTTCTCTGAAGCTGGGCTCTGTCAGAGACCGGATACTGGGCTAGATGGATCATTGATCTCATCTAGTATAGCAATGCTTATGTTCCCAAATACCATGAGGAAGGTAAATGTTATTTTCTATTTAAAAACACTTTAAAGATGTTGATAGTTTTCCAAACAGTACTTTGGTAATTCTCACACATTTTGATCCAACTGGAATATTTCAAGCATTTTGTGCTGAGATATCATAAAGGGAAATGTTATCAGATATTACTATAATGGCAACCTGAGAAAAAACTTGTGAAACTTTAGTGAAATAGGGGGAATCTCTATTGCAATTAAATGAAAGATTTGTAGTTCCAGCAACTCTTCGTGGGATTCATTATCCTGTATTCATTTGGTTGATTCCTTGAGGTCTCTCTATACTCTGTGTACTGAGTTATCTCATGATAACATTATCATTAATATGCAAGGACAACACTTACATAGTAGACCAGAAAAAGAAAGGATCAAAAATTAAAGCAATTACTAAGGTCAAAATGGTTTCATGTAGCATATTTTATTTCATATTTTAGTTCTATTTAGTAACTATTTTCTGTCCATTAACAGCATTTGCACTGGTGACTGGCAGCTTTTTAAGTTGTTGTGGACAATACAGGTCATGTGGCAATCAATTGTGGTGCAATAAAAGGCAGAGATTTTATTTCTATTAGCTAGAAAATTGGACAGCATGCAGTTATTTACTAATCAAAATATGAATTATAAAATTCAATATGTTTCTCTATAAATAAATTCAGAAAACTATGATGACATTTGGTCAAAGTGTCAATTTTAGAAAGAGTTAAAGAATAAATAATATTGTGATATTTTGGATAGTTAATGCCTCTGCTGCTAGTTATGATGATATAAGTATGATCTTGGTCTGTGTCACTGCTTTGGTACCTGTTAGAAGGTCAAAGGAGAAATCAAAGACAAATGAATTCTTTTTTTCTAGTAAACAAGACAAGATTGTCCAAGTAGAAAGGAAATTTTTACATTCCTGTCAAAGTATTTTTCCCCCAGTTTGAACTTTAGCATCCAAAAGTGGGGACCTGCATGGACACTTCTAAGCCTAATTCCTAGCTTAGATCTGATAGCGCCGCCACCAGCCAAAATATAGGGTTTGGCACTCTGTGTTCCCCTAGAACCTTCCCTGGGGAACCCAAGACGCAAACTCCTTAGGTCTTAAAACAAGGAGAAATAAACCATTCCCCCTCCTTTCCCCCTCCCAGACTTTCCTCTCCTTGGGTTACCCTGAGAGACTACACTGATCCAAACTCCTCGGATCTTAAAACAGAGAGGAATTAACCTTCCCCTCCCTCCTTTCCCCCCATCAATCCCTAGTGAGTTCAGACCCAATCCCCTTGGATCTTAAACAAGAAAAAAAATCAATCAGGTTCTTAAAAAAGAAAGCTTTTAATTAAAGAAAGAAAAAGTAAAAATTATCTCTGTAAAATTAGGATGGAAAATGTTACAGCATAGTCAGATTTATATAGCCTAGAGGGACTCCCTCCCCTCTAGCCTGATATTCCAAGTTACAGCAAACAGAGGTAAAACTCCTTCCAGCAAAATACACATTTGCAAGTTAAGAAAACAAACATAAGACTAATCTGCCTTTTCTAGCTAGTACTTACTATTTTGAACATGAGAGACTGTTTCCGAAAGATTGGAGAAACCTGGGTTGCACATCTGGTCCCTCTTAGCCCCAAGAGCGAACAAAGAACAAAAACAAACAACACAAATAAAGATTTCCCTCCACCAAGATTTGAAAGTATCTTGTCCTCCAATTGGTCCTCTGGTCAGGTGTCAGCCAGGTTTACTGAGCTTCTTAACCCTTTACAAGTAAAAGAGACATTAACCCTTAACTATCTGTTTATGACAACTCCGTCCAAAGAATAATCCATTCTTTAATAAATAGGAATCCTGTGGTACTGCTTCAAGACTATCACCTTTGGTATCAACAGTAGCAGCAGTTTAACTATACTGAGTCAGTATAGCTGTCCATATTAATCACTTTTTTGATCAAATCCTGGGTCTGAATACTGGCTTTTCAGATAATGTTTTAGGTTTTGCATGAATGACCTGATAATGATTCTGATTTTTTTCCCTCTTGTTCTCTGCCTACCTTTGTGCTTTCTTTAATTATTCATGTATGTTGTCTGACTATTCCACTGTTTGCAGATTGAAGTGCATTGATGAATGCCACTGATGTGGAATTTACTTGAAAGTTATTCATTTTAAACAAGCTACTTCACAGATAATTTCATGTACTATGTGTGTGTGAAGTGGCAGTTTAGGATAAATTTTCTACTAAGAGAAATGCAAATATTTCTCACTGTACTCCACCTGTTGTGTGGGCTGATAAAGTATTCAGATCTGTCTTCAGTGGGCCTAAAGAGACCATAGCTCCTTGGGACAAAAAAGGTTACTTGGAACAAAAGTGTTAGAATCAGTCCCTGACTGGATATTCAGAACAATAAACTACTTTCTCTACCACCTTATTAAGAGACAGCACTCTTTATGGCACAACTGATCCAATCACCAAATTATCATCTCTCCACTCAAGTAGATATCAAAACTCATATGTCAAAGATCTTCCAGTGATGTAGCCATTTTCTAATGAATATATGCATGTTATGCAGCGTTTTCACTAACTGATTAACTACACAGTCTCTATCCTCATTTATTATATTCTATTTCATTTACCTTTAACCATGATACATAGGATGCTTACTACTACAGGTAGCAGGTGTCACTCAGAACAGAACTTCTCAATAGCTAATTTCATTACAATGATCAGTAGCAAAGGTACATATAAATATCCTTTTCTGGCAGTTTACCTCTAAAGAGTAATGTAATGACATCACTGAGGTCCCTTAGTTATTTCTAGAAATTGCCTCCTTGTTGTGTAGCAATTTATACTCTAACCTGAGCAGTACTACTAAACTAAATTCTAGTTCTTTATAAACAATCTCTAAACATGGTAAAAACACTTAATCATTTTTCCTGCCATTGTGGTGGCCTCTAGCACTGGTCCACCTTGGTTTCTCTTTTCTCTGCCAGTGGCACATAATAGAATTATCTAATGTGGGCTGTAGCACTTCATTCTAATTTTGGTTATTGGGTTTAGTGTTCATGTCCTGGCTGGTATTGGTGGCCTGTGGTATATAAGAGGTCAGACTAGATGATCTGGTGGTCTCTTTTGGCCTGAAATTCTATGACTCTATGCCTTACCATTAAGTATCATTGTGTTTTTTAAACTCTTTTGATCATGTCACTAAAACCTAAAAGGTCTGGCAAAGTAAAAAAAAGAAGCAATATATATTTAAATAGAATATATTTAAAATCATACCCTTGCCTTTCTTGTTTGTTTCAGCAATGATACCTTGGCTGTTGTCCAGAAGTTTAATTAGCACTTGTTTGCCTTATCTCCTATAACAGATAATATTATTACTGAATTCAGGGACTCTGAAATCCCATATCTGACAAAGCAGGCCTAATAATGAGAATCACTTAGTTTTATGTTGTATTTGTCTTGACTAGAACACCTCCCTGAAAATATATATATTTCTTCCACTAACTAGAAAACATACAGACATACAGGTCAGAGTTGCATTCCCTGAGTGGTTCACTATTCAGAAAAATATAATTGAGTAGGAATTTAAAATGGAATGAAATTGGAGTGGGAGTGAAAAAGAAGGAGAGAGAGTGCAGTACGGTATTGGTTTCTGTATTGATGTTAATTTGTTTCTCGGTGGATAAAATGGATCTGATCTTTTTTGTCTGAATTTTGAGCTGTTTTAGACAAACTGACAAATATGAAATGCCACATACATAGCCCTTCGGTTGTCTGTGCTCTGATTTCTTCTAAATCATACTGGAAAGGTGAGTGTGTCTCCATTACCATACAAGTTTTTATGTCAAGGCTAATCTCTTCTTTCATTTAGGAAAAACAGTAGTGATTGTTTCTGTCCCATTTTAGTTTCAAGAATAGTTTTCATATTACATACATTAATCATTAGTGATGAAAGTTTATCAGCTGTTTTTTTTTAAAGATATCAGTTACTCATGGTTCTGCTTGACAGACCAGAGATTCCAAGCAGCATTGTATTGATCTATTTGAACTGCCTATATAAAACAGGCCATAAAACTCCCCCAAAATAATTGTGCATGTGTGTATGTATTATAACAGGGGTGGGCAACCTCTGGCATGCGGCCTGCCAGGGTAATTGACCATTGGAGTAATTTTCCAATGGCTGTGGTGGATTGTCCATCACTGACCATTTTTTAAAAATAAAGATTGGATGTTTTTCTAATACAGGGGTTGGCAACCTCTGGCATGCGTCTCACCAGGGTAAGCACCCTGGTGGGCCGAGCCAGTTTGTTTACCTGCCACATCTGCAGGTTTGGCCAATCGCAACTCCCAATGGCTGCAGTTCGCTGCTTCAGGCCAATGAGGTCTGTGGGAAGCTGCGGGAAGCGATGCAGGCCGAGGGATGTGCTGGCCATGGCTTCCTTCTGCTCCCATTGGCCTGTTGATGCATCTGAGGATTGCATTAGTCCTTTTGGCCAAAACATCGCTTTGGGAGCTCATGGTCAGCTGATTTTCTAAAACAACCCTAATTTTTTTTCATAGTCACTGCTTCCCAGTGATAGAGTCTCCAATCCTGTAAGTATAACATACAGAGCTTAGAGCTGGCCTTTGGAGACTGAAACCCATGGTCAAAAGTCACAACAGTCTTCCCTTGTGGGAGGAGGGGAACTCATGATCAAGTAGCGTCAGGGAGGAATAGTGCTGCCTCAGTTACGAATGACACAACTTTCTCTTGTTCATTAGAATTGACCCTTAAAAACAGTTTTAAATGTTGGCAGTTATGCAAGGACTGCAGCACAAAAGTTGGGGGTCATCTTCTCCCTCCTCTGGAGACCGATTCTGACACCAAGATCATCTTTCCCTTTTAACATGAAATGAGTCAATGAGCTTCAGAAGGTCTCCAAAGAGTTTCTTCACAAAATTTCTTCAAAATCCTGATTCTGGCCTTGCTGTGATCATGGTAGAAAGGGATTGTTTACATTAGGGGGATGGCAAAAGGGATAAATTATTCTACAAACTTACTGAAATTCTGTTATGAAGGAGGTGTTAATAGACAATCATTGGGGTACTGAAAACAAAGGCAATTTCAGACCTTGTTAAAGAAAACAGGTATGTTAAAGCACCCAAGTGAAACTGGTTTGTGTAGCAAAAAACAGCAGATGGGTGGATGCCTGGAGCAATCTAGCAAGATCATCATAAGCCCAGAGGACTAACAGGGATTTCAATCTCAGGAGATGAGACTTGAGACAAAACTGTTGAGTGGGAATCTGCAGGAGAACCTTTGTTTTGCTGTGAGTCTGTGTGCATCCTTAGAAAGAAACAGAGGCAAGAAATCTATTTCCTGAGATAGAATAAGTGTGCCTGGCCAGAGGCGTCTGCAAAAAGAGAGCTGTCTGTTTTGTTTAGTGAAACAGGAGATGTGAATATTGTCTAGCTATACCGAAAGGAGGACAGGAGATGTGAGACATGGGTTTAATCAGGCTGCAACTTTATTATTAGCTGTCTGGGACTACCCAGCAGATACAAGTGTACAGTCCAGGTAGCAGAGACGGCTCTAGACATTTTGCCGCCCCAAGCAGGACGGCATGCTGCGGGAAGCGCTCTGCTGGTTGCCGGAAGGGCGGCAGGCGGCTCCGGTGGACCTCCCGCAGGACTGTAGGAGGTCCACCGGAGTGGCCTGCCGCCCTCCTGGTGACTGACAGAGCGCCCCCCGCGGCATGCTGCCCCAAGCACGCGCTTGGCGTGCTGGGGCCTGGAGCCATCCCTGGCAGGTAGCCTCATGTTTATTCCATAATTACCTGGGGGGCTTTTACCAGCTCCTCCTCTTTTTCCATCCAAGTCCCTCCAGCAAACCCAAGACCTTACCCTCCATTCCCCCCATCCAGCCATTAACTTGGCTGCCTCCTCCCCAAACCAAGTTGGGTTCCCAGACATCTCTTCATACCCTCTTTTATATCAGTTAAAAACATGACAGTGCCTAAGTCTGACAGGTGAACCCCATCCTCCTGGAACAACTCCGGTGCCTCATGTACTATGCCAGTATGTGAAATTACTGCCTCTCCTAGGTTCCCAAGGAATTTGGCCACATTCCCTGTTCACATACTTCCTTGCCTTGTCCACCTGGAGTGCGGGGGAGGAGGAAAGGGAGGGGACTCATAGCTCCCAGCCAGACCCTGCATTGAAGCATGTCTGATCATACAGTGTTAACTCCTGGAAAAATTTCAAGAATCAGTTCCTCTTTGCTCTAAGCATTAGTTCCCTACCTTTAAGCATTCCCAAATCATTTCCCCCAAGGTATACCACAATTATATGTGGTAGCCACTGGCTGGCCTGCACAGCATACAACAGTGGTATCAGCTGATCCCATAACATGCCCCTCTTTGCTTGCCAGATGAGTACTGCTTCACCACTGAATCCCAGCTGCGAATCCTCGGGCAACTTGGATGTGTGCCTATGTGCCCAAAAGACAATACTGTGCCTGCAGAGCCACACCACCATCTGCATGGCCGGTCATCCAACATCTGTAATGAGATTACCACAAATTAAGGCCGATTTATTGCCTGAGGTCTTACATACGTTCAGTAGGCGTCCGAATGCCAATGCCCAATTGCCTGAATAGCCTCTGCTCTCATACCTAGCTGTGCTGCTGCCATTGCTGCCACAATTCTGAATGAGTGGGAACCAAATTTATGGGCTGGCAGGCCCAACCTCATCAGCCCCCATCTGAACACGGTAACAAATTGATATGCTGTGAGGGATTCCCGTCACTGTGCATAAAAAGGGGGCTTCCCCCTTTCACCATATCACCATGTAGACCTTCAAAGCCTGAACAAGGCAGACCACAGGTTCACCACCCTCCTGGAGGATAACAAATTCCCCGCCCCCGGCCGGCTTGATCCATCTTTGATCTTCACAAGTATAGTATCACTGAATGCATATGCCATTGTATATCATGGAGTTCCAACGCCCTTTCTGTACAGTCCCTAATGGACTCGGGTACTAGCTCGCTGATCCTGAAAGCACCAAAAAATGCTATCAGGAATTCTGCCCTGAACAAGGCCACCTCTCATCCATTCTGACAGATGGTGCCAATGATCTGCATGAGATCCCTGATCATGAAAACTGTGATGGGACGACAGGAATCCTCCCTGGAGTCACCAGTACGTGACCAACCTGCCAAAAACATTTGAACTAAAAAAACACTGCAAGGATAAGGATAACCATTTAGCCTATTGATGAATATAATGGCAGAAAAGCAATTTGAGATTGTAGAGGACAGCAGTTGATGGGTTGCCAAGGAGCATGTACCACAGCACCTGTTCCTCTGGAATGGGCCTTCCTGATCCTGAAATTGTGTGAAACTATTAAAACTTCTCTCACAGCTCTGTCATGAGCATGGAGCAATTGATCTCTGCACCATACTGACAACCATTCTATGCAGGATTCCATAGCGCTGGTGGCTTCTGCTGTCAGCTCCCAGGAGTGTATGCATCTGAAAATGCAATCAGGAACCTTTATCCACTGTTGATTTAATTCACCCTAGCCCTCAGCGTCTCCCTCCTCTATTGCAATCACCTGTGTGGAATGTCCTGGATCTTGGCAATCCATTACATTTTGTATGACCTGTAATGCTGTGGAAATAACTTCAGACACAATACTTGTATCAATACTTGATTACTTGTATCAAATACCTGCTGATTGTCCCACCATCAAACACAGCCAGCTCACTTGCCTAGGTGAGTCCTTCACCTGGAGTGCCCCCTTCCACAAGCTTGATAGGCTGTGTTTGATAATCAAACACACTACCCCAGGCTCCCCCAGTCCTTCACCCTTGTAAGTATCCGGCCCTTGGCTCACCCTGGACCAAACATCAGACCTCTATCTACCTGTGCAAGGCTTGATTGCTCCCTATATCCCTGTCCCAGAGAGACTAACCTGGAGGGAGGGGGCGAAGCAAAATCCCTCCCCCTCATACTGTCTCCTGTGCACAGCAGGAAAAACCTGAAACCCGATTCCCGAAACCTCTATGCACAGCTACTATGAGAGGGGGCAGACATATGGTATATAACCTTCAAGGCTGTCTGCATGCCCAACAGTTTCTCCCTCATCTACACTGCTGTTTTTAGCCGTGTAATAGTCTGCTGCCTCCTGTCTATCAGAGCCTTTCACCTCTGTGTGTAGCTGCATACCACAGGATGGATGCCACCTGGCTTTCACTGTAGTATGTGGGTGCATGTGTAATGCCTATACCCTACATGCTGCTGCCAGTGTACACAAGGTCTTAAAAAATGCACTGACTTGGTCAGTAGTTTCTCATTGAAACAAAATGCCTGAGTTTGAGCTATCATTCAGCTAAACGGGCAATAATATTAAGGGTAGTTATGTATTCATTTTCTGTGCTTTCTATAGAGAACTTGGAATTCCAATTATATCACTTTTACGGTTACATCTGAGTCATCTGACTTTCCCATGTACCATATTGAAAACTCATTGCCCACAATCTTTTGCTTGCCTTGTTTCCGTAAGTGACTCTCTTTTCATTATTCCAAATTGTTACTTTTGGGATCCACTGTTGCACACTGTCTCTGTGTTCTATACTTTTCCAATTGCTACAAAATTTTAATAATATATCATAATGACCTAATTGGAACATAATCTTCTATATAGGGTATAATCAATTTGACGCTCTTTTTGAGTGGTCTCAAGTTGTTTCAAATAGCAGCCATAGTTTCTAGTTCTGAATCATAAGTAGGAGTAACGGAAGGAAATTAAGCAAAGGAAAATTCCTTAACTATTTTGAGAAATGGTGAAATACTTTCCCAAAGGCAGTGGTGAAAGCTCCTCACTTGAGTCATTTATAATTAGACTGGGCAAAGCACTCAAGAATATGTTATAATGTACGATCCTGCATTGTCATGGGGTGACTGAAAGTACTTTTCCATTCAATGTTATAATTTTAATAAATTTGATGAAGGCTGTTTTCCATGGCAGGGTTGGCCTATAATGGTTATTTTTAATGTTGATGTTTTGTAGGTTCTTTTTGAAAAGTTACAATATTCCAAGTTTCAGAATTTATATTCAAAGGATAAAATACTAGGTTTTATTAATAAAATATCATCTGTATGCTATAAATATACTTATGAGTACATGTATTAGTATTAGTTATTTTATAGCTGGACACCTGATCCATGGAAGGAAATCATTAATTTGATCATTGGGTAATGCCTATTATATTGTAATAATCAGGATATGTCCATTTTTCCTGCAACAGCAGTTTACATGATCTTTCTCCACTGCATCTGAGATAAATTTAACAGATCCAGAAAGGAGGTAAAACAGCCTTTCCAACCTGCGAGATGCAGGTCTGAGGCAACAGATGGTGCTGCACAATAATTGGCTGTGTTATATAGGTTATAATGAAAGAGGCTGTACCTAAGGGAAATCTGTCATAGTATACTTTGCTTCCTAGCTGAAATGAATGCTTTTTATTTTTTAGTAGTGGCACCTTCATTTTCATTTCTGCACTCATGAACACAGTGTGAATTTTTCTTTAAGGTAATTTTGCTTCATGTAGTGGTTTAAATTGTGTTTGTTCTCTCCCTTCTCCACCCCTTCTTATGTCTGCCTCCTTGATTTAAATGAATGAATGTTATAACATCACAAATTATCTATGAGTAGTAGAAAAATTGCATTTTTGCATAATTTAAATTTAAAATTATGCTTCTATTGACAACTCATGGAAAACTTTGAAAAAGATTATTCTGTGAAATGTTGATCTTATCTCTCATAATTTTTTGTCAATCATTCATTTCTATAGATATTTAGTATCCTTACTTCTGAAGCTGCTCATTCTGCTTTTTCTCTCCAGCAGATATAATCCTCTGTTTGTGATATGAGAATTAGGTAATCTGGATTGAAATAACCATATCACACTTTTACAATGTGGTGTAAATTTACCAAAGGGACTAGTGATTCTGGGTGTTTCAGTATCCATGTGCCAAACTTGAGAGACAAACTTGAGCCTGATTTTTCAGAAAGTACAGAGCACCCATCCTCTGACTATTTCATGGGCATCTAAGGATCTCAATTTGGGCACCCAAAATCACTAGTCACTTCTGAAAACTTGATTCCATTTCATTATAAAAATAATTTGTGGCAGGTGAGAATGAGTAGACTCTTTAACTGAGTGCAGAACATACTGAGCACCTGCAACTTCCTTTGAAGTCAAATGAAGATTTGAGTGCTCAACCTCTCCAAAAAGGCAAATCATTTTTTTTTGTATAAAACATCCAAGGCTTTTTATTTGTAATAGAAACACATAGGATAGGGAGGAACAAAGAGAAGCTTCACTGTTCAGTTCTTAGATAAGTTGCAACAAATTGAAAATAGTGCATTTTAATTCCCTCAACCTGTGACTCTTTGGCTGGAGGACATCAAAGTGCCTTGTCCCTTAAGAGGTCTTGCATTGCAAGAAAACCTTATGACCTGCACAGATACTGAAGTGTATCAGGGTGGGGAATTTATTAGACTGCAAATCTTGCAAAGAGGCTTCCCTAACATTTTTCACCTTACAAGCTCAGCAGCCCTTGTCCCAGACACTTCAGAAAGAAAGACAAGATACCGGAATATGATATAATTAGGCTGCAACTTCATTATGTAACACATTTGGGGACTATCTGGCAGTAACTTGTACAGAGCAGTTCATACTTTCTATCGTAGACCATTCCACTTGGTGGAGGGCTGCTGCCAGCCCCCAACCACCACCATCCCCATTAAACTGGTCCTAGTACCATTGTTGAAACCTCCACATCCCTCCCTCCTCTGAGGGTTAAGGCAGTGAGGAAGAGTGGATTGTTTCCTTACTGTAGCACTAATTAGGAGCTCCCGCTCTATTACCAGCTTCTTGTCTTCTAATCCGCTTCCAATTCTGATTTATCAAGGAAACCAACTCACTATTGAATAAACACTTGCATTGGGCACCTGCCACCAGCAGGTACCGGCAAATTGCATGTCTCCCTCCTCCTCTTGCCAGAATTTATGTGCAATCTGTATTTTATAACTAGGTTAACCATATACGACTGCAACTTTCTAAACTGCAAACTTAATAAGGTTAGTGAGAAAATCCATGCAACTTCAGCTAAATTAAGATTTATTTGCTGTAGACATGCGCAGTGGTATAATGTATTATGTTTTATCAGTTTATCTAGTGTTAAAAGTATAAGGTTGGAGATGAGGTTGTATACATAAGGTGGTTCTGTTTTGAATTCTTCTTCCCCAGTTGTGGTTTAAAACGAAATTCTGGCAAAATCAACCCAGTTTTGCAGAGGGCTTTGATTTTGTTGGAACTACATATTCCAATGGAATGTGGTTTCATCAAAGTTTCTCTGACTAGCTCTAGTTAGGAGTGATGAGGGTGTTTGTCGGGCATAGCGAAAAGGAGCAGTAGGAGAGCAAGGAAAGCAGCTGTTGGGTCTGGGTAATTCCAACACTTTTCCTTGTGGAGCTAAATTATGGTATGGTTAAGCAGTGGAATAATGGAACATTTTGATAAGTGGCCTATCTGAGGTGGGGCTGTGTATGTATGTGTGAGGTTTGAAGTTTGGGTCACTGTCACTCTTTGGGTACAAAAAACCCAGAACTCACTGATTCTTAGGGGAACAAAGGGGGAAATCATAAAGGGATCTTTTTAAATCACATTTCCCTCTGTTTAGAAAAAAAAGTAAATGTTATATAAAAATAGAATAGAAAATTCAGTTCTGCTCTGAAAAGTTGTGTTAAATCTAGAAACTAAATTCAATAAATGAGGTGTGAAAGAGAGGGATTTTAATCCTACTTTAAGTGCAAATCTCAGTGCAGTCTTAACTATGGTGTTGCTAACAATACTTCCATAATACAAAATGTCATGTCATCTAGAGAACATATATAATCATGCAGGTTTTGTAATTAAATTTTCAATCCCTGCAATTAAAAAAAAAAAGCTTTTCTTTTCTCCACTGCCATTAACAAAATGAACTCTTGAGAAATCTGAAAACAAGAAAACTCCTCGATTTGGTGGGAGAGAGGGAAGGGGAATGTGAAAATCATGGCATGAATACTGCTGTGCCTTATCCAATGTATTTGCTCTGTTATATGTGTAAAATAATATGCCATATGCCAGACAGCGAGCTTTCACGCATACAACATACATACAGGGAATGCTTTTTTTCCACTGCCTAGTCTTCATGGTCAGTGCAGTATTAAAGTACTGATTTACAGTTGTCACACAGAAACTGTCTCATGCTCTATTTTCATTATTCTAAAATGCTGCTTGTAACATTGGACAGCCTGCTGTGAGTTTTTTATAAACAAAATTAATCCTTTAGTGAAGCTTTTCCAACATTACACTTAAAAGGTAGGTGAGAGGAATGGAACTGCTAACAGAATGCTTAATTTAAGCATTCGATCAATCTGTGCTTTTGAATAGAAGCCTTTTGATGTTTGTGGAAGACTTTATTTGCTATGGTTAAGTGACCCAAAATGGGTAAATGGGTTTATTCAGTATGTTATTCCCATAAAAGACTGAGCCTTCCATGAAAGGGTGATGATAACACTGTCAGTAACCCTTATAAGAGCTGAGTTTACATACACATTGCAGTACAGCAGTGTATAAAATGGTACTCAGGAAAAAAAAATATTATCACAGACATTTCCATGGACATTAAGAAAACTGCAATAAACTAGGAGAGTTTAGTAAATATTATTATTCTACCGGTTTGCAGACCCAGGTTAAAAGCTAAGTTGTCAAATGAGAAACGGATTTCTTTTCTACCCTGATAGTGCTTAGACTATGTGCAAAAAGAACACACCAGAGGAATAGCCATTAGTGGTACTAATTTATTATTACATGCATGGATAAGGAATGGCATTGAGTGCTAAATACTAAGAAAAAACAGTATAGAAGGGGAAAATATCTCTGGTCAATATCATGAAGGGGCTGTGAGCTATACAATACCTTATATGGACCTCCATAGGGGCAAGATACAATTGTAGCGCCTATGCTTAGGAAAGCATGGACTCAGAAGGACAAACTATTTCTTAAGATGCAAATGCAGGATCAGAGAGCTTCTGGAACCATTGTCCCTCCTCCCTCTGCATCACCTGGTAACATGGGACCCACGTTATATGGCACTATGCAGGGGCGGCTCTGTTTTTTGCTGCTCCAAGCATGGCAATCAGGCAGCCTTCAGCGGTGTTTCTGCAGGAGGTCCGCTGGTCATGCAGCTTTGGCGGTGTTTCTGCGGGAGGTCCGCTGGTCATGCAGCTTTGGCGGCGTTTCTGTGGGAGGTCCGCTGGTCATGCGGATTTGGGGGAGGTTCTGCAGGTGATCTTCCGGTCCCTTGCCTTTGGCATACCCACTGCCAAATTACAGCCAAAATCGTGGGACTGGCGGACCTCCTGAAGAAATGCCATGGAAGGCTGCCTGACTGCTGCCCTCAGAGCAACCAGCAGGCCACCCCCTGTGGCTTGCCGCCCCAGGCACGTGCTTGCTGCTCTGGTGACTGGAGCTGCCCCTGGCACTATGATGCACCTTATAAGCAGGTGTAGCCATGGCCATGTTTCCTTTTACTCACCAGGGATCTATAGGAGGCATTCTGCTGCCCTGCCAGTGCAGTGTAATTCCACACCACCACCAAAATAGGCCACAATTGAGCCCATCATTAGTGGAGGTGCCTACTGAGGGTATTGATATATTAAAAATGACAAAATTACTTTCATATTGAATCAAAGATCAAATCCAAGGCCGTCTTATAAGTCTGTGGAAAATTATCTTCCCAGCATAGGCGCTGACTTACTCAGTTCCTGGTGGGTGCTCAATTCCCACTACACCTCAGGCCCCACTTCTGTCCTTTCCTCCAAGGCCTTCTTCCTGCCTTTGCTCTGCCCCGGCCCCACTCCCACCCTATCCTGCCTCTTCCCACCCTGCCTCTTTTCACACCTTCCCACCTTTTCCTGCCCCCAGTCCTCCTCTTCCCCTCCTCTCCCCCAGTGCCTCCTGCATGCTGTGGAACAGCTGATCACAGCAGGCCAGAGGCGCTGGGAGGGAGAGGGAGGAGCAGATTTTGCAGGGCTGCCAATGGGTGCTGAGCATTCATTTTTTCGTTTTTCCATGGGTGCACCCACGGAGTCAGTGTCTATACCTCCCAGTTACCCACCTGAACCCCCAGAAGTATCAGAGGTCTAGATTGTGTCAAGCCAAAATTCCATTATGTCACATGCTCAACAGGTGAACTGTTATAAATCCATATCTGGAGCTGGACTGAGCAGTGTGGGCCCTTCTCTAGCCTCTCTCCTTTTCACCAAAACAGTAATGACATTCATAACACTGACACTTTTTGTACCTGCCTCTCCCAACCCCTCTCCCCACCAAAAACAAGCAAAGTAAGACCTGAAAGTTACACACACACTCTCTCTCATACATAGACACACAACACAATAACTGTAGTGCAGAGTTTGTAAGCCAAGCAGACTTTGTATACCCAGAAAATGAAGGTGTGTCAGAAACTTCAGGAAATCCACGAAGAACTTCACTTTTCTACTAATTTTATGTGAAGTTGCTCAGATACTACGGAGATGGGTAGCAGTATAAAACCCTGCAATCAAAAGATAGACATGCAACTTTTGACAACATTAACTGTGCTTCTCTTGCAATCTGGTCTTCTCCTGTGTTTCCTCCTACATCTTCAGATATTCTTCTTTGTGATGACTTATTCAATTCCCATACTGGGCCAGGAAGGATTAAAAGGTAATTCTGAACCCCAGTAGTCCCACCCCTCCAGGTCTGCCAAGCATGCAGCAGCTGGAGGAGTGACTTAAAAAGAGTCCAGAAGCCTAGACAAAGAGTGTGGGGAGGCTGCAGGAGAGAGGACTCCTCCTCTAAGAAGCAGGAGTGGCACCAGGGGTTTTGGTGCCCTAGGCAGGGGTCCTTCCACCTTCCCGGTCATTGGCGGCAATTCTGCGGCGGGGAGGTCCTTCCACACTCCTGGTCTTTGGGGCACTTTGGCGGCGGATCCCGGAGCAAGTGAAGGACCCGCCACAGAATTGCCGATGACGACCCAGAGTGTGGAAGGACTCCCCGCCGCCGAATTGCCACCCTTCCAAATCCCAGTCGCCTAAATGGAAGCACCAGCCCTGCTAAGGAGCCAGTCAGAAGGCTGAGAGGGGATCACAGAGAAGAGCCTTCCCCAGTCAGCACCCCATTTGAGAACAGACTTAGAATTAGACTCTTTTCAGGAAGGACCCTGCCAGTTTTGCTTCCCACAGGGACCTGGATTTGAACCCAATGTAGATAGAGGGCCCAGACTCCTATTCTCACCCACTTAAGGGCAAAGGCCCAGACATAGGTGGAGGTCCAAATGCTCCTAGCCTAGGTCAGGAACTAAGCACTTCTACTATCCCTGACAGAGACACAAAAGTAAGGTGAACTAACCGCTAGCCTGCCTGGCGCTCCGAGTGCCCTAACACACTCTTCATTCCCCCTTCAGTTTTCTCTGAGGGTTCCTCCAGTTTGTGTCCTTGATCTCCTTATCTTCTGCTGCTACACTTTATGTCTGGGTAATCTGATCCACAAACACAAATACCACTACCACCTCTATGCTGATAGCTCACAGAGCGACCTCTGTGCTCCAGACCTGTCGCCTTCTGTCCAAACGCAAAATGTAGACTGTTTCTCTGACATCCTGTCACTGATGTCTAGTCATCAGCTCAAGCTTAACATGGCTAAAACAGAGCTTTGTAATCTTCTCCCCCAAAATTTATCCCTCTACCTCCTTTTTTGATCACTATGGACAACACCTCCATCCTGCCTAACACTCAGGCCCATAAACTGGGACATCATCTTGGACTCGGACCTCATTCTAGGTTCTTATATCCGGGCTATATTTAAAATTTGCCAAGTCTTTCTGCATAACATCTCTAAATACAGCCTTCCCTGTACAAGCTCCACAGGTAAAACTCACATTCAGGTTCTCATCATCTCACGTCTTGATTACTGCAACCTTCTTTTCTCTTGCCTTGACAAAAATAATCCTGCCCTTCTTATATCCACGGTGCTTCAAAAGTTGTTTTCCTAGCCCCGAGTCCTTCACAGCCTATCCCCACCCCAAATATGATTTCTGATTCAGTATTGTGATGTCGAGTCCTGACTCTAGACCATGATAACATGGGCAATGGAGGCTGGCATACTTTAAAATGAACACCTTCATGCCTTCTCCCATGCTGCCCCTCGCACATTGGAGGAGCTCCCTATAATCATCCACACAGGCACCTCATTATCCTCCTCCAAAACCCTCCATACAACTTTGGTTTTCTGCAAAAAACATCAGTTAGGCTGCTGGTGAGATAAGACCACTGCCTATCATTCTGACCAATATTCTCATTAGCAGCAAAGAATCCTGTGGCACCTTATAGACTAACAGACGTTTTGGAGCATGAGCTTTCGTGGGTGAATACCCACTTCCTCAGATGCAATATTCTCATTATTTTCTTGTACTCCCCCATCTATCTGTAACTATCTGTGGTCTTTTGTCTTATACCTAGAGTGTAAGTTGTCAGGGACAGGAACTATCTTTTTCTTCTGTATTCGTACAGCGGCTAGCACAGTGTGTATCTGTGTGTGACTAGAGATCCTAAACACTACGATAATACAAATTATAAAAACAATAACAGTGCACTCAGAAATTCTCATTTAAAAACTCAAGCATGAATAGAACACATAATCAGCATTTCTAGGCCAAAAAAATAATAAACAAATCTGGGGTGGCATTCAGTTTCTTCCCTGCTGGTCACATAAATAGACTGTAAACTCCTCAGGCCGGGGATCATTGTCTTCCTGTGTGTTTGTACAACTCATAGCATGGTTAGGCCCTGATCCTGTGTGAGCCTTTGAGCATTACTGTAATAAAAATACTTAGAAATGACAATTCTTTTTGTCTTATAGAAGCCAACAGGGGGAAATAAAGGCGAGTTTTAAAACAACAGTTATTTTTCTGCTTAACCCAACCCTGCTACTCAGTATATTATAAATGTTGTCATTTATGTGCCTCTCTGAAGACTAATGGAAGCTGGGATGCAAAACAAAGCTTTGCGTGACAATGGAACACCACAGGCACCATGCTGACATCGAATGTCATAATAACATTTTTTCCATAGACACGAGCACACACTTGAGATCCAAGCTTCCATTTGTAAATTCCAAATTAGATTTCCTCTGTTGTTAACATCAGACTCTGACTCCAGTGACCCTTGAGCTGGCAGGCCTCCAGTTTACAATATGGGACTTCAGAGTCTCATCAGCTCTTTACCCAAACTGCAGCAACACCCACCTTTAATAAATAAACGGTGTGGTGGGGAGGGAAAGGAGCTGGTAGAAGAGGGATTACACACTGAATTGAGCAATCTCTAAGGAAATTTTAAATAATCACAGATCAAAAACTGTTTCATCTTTGTGAAGTTACAATATATACCAGCATTTTCTTTACCTCTGTGCATTTGAGGTATTATAAAAGCTGCATAGAGATCAAATAGAGTGAAGCATCACTCACTAAAACTGTCGTAAGGAAACCTAGGATATAAGGTTGTTCTACCACCAGCTCCAACTTCATTGACACCCTTTATAAAAATGTCCATTCTTTGGACAACTGGAAGAGCTTTTCTTGGAGACTGCAGCACTTTTTCTTTAGAAGTGCAATCATTATTAGTGTCTGGTTTTTGTCACCGTTGTTACTGCAATATTGATGTGGTGTTGGAAGATGTGATATTTCTCAGGAAATGACAATTTGTTCTAAAATGAATGGTAAAGAATCACACTTCAATATAAAATTAAATAAAAATTCAGCCCCAATCAAATATACAGACAAAATTGCTTTTGGTATCACCGAGGCATATGCAGTGAATTAAAATTGAAGCTAAGTGTCAAAATATAATACACATCATAATGCTGGACACTTCTATTGCCTCATTTCCCAATAATGGATATTGTTACACATTCAGTACATTGCTGATTGATGAAGTAGTGTGGTTCACACAAAACTGAATGGCATCACACTGCTATACAGTAAAATAAACAGCAGGAGAGAAAGATATTCCTCATGATATAGCAATCCCCAGTGCTGATATGCATCCAGTTTGAAGTCCAGCAGTATCTTCATCTCCAAACCAGGACTGAATCTTTTTGGTTTGTTTAACTGGCCCAAAACATTTTGTTTCAAGACAGTTCAACAATAAACTGAATTTCTTTATTGTGGTAACTGATTTACACTAATGTGTTTTGATTTGTTTTTAGGGGGAGCTAATTGCATTGATTTATCAATCAGTAGAAGATTAGAGCTATGGTTTTCAAAGTTATGAACCTAACTCCCTCTGAATTTCAATGTGATTTGGGCACTTAATTCAATTAGATGTCTTCAAAAATCCTAGCCTAGATTTCAGTACATTCCACTTTAACCTAAATATGCCTGCTAAACTTTAAAGGAAGCTTTGGTTAAAAAAAATAATAATAAAATAAAATAAAGCCTTTCTTCTCATATATTTCCACTAAAGTAACAGTGTTTCTCATTTCTTTTGCTTAATGAGATTACAGTATCAATCCACTATATTATCCCAATGGCCTCTATCTCTTTGTAGGTTCCTTGAGAAAGCTTATTAAACATAAAGAACGTAGGATCGGAAGGAATGACAAGTGGCATGTGAATTAATATTGGGAGCAAAGCTTCACAGATTTAGTTTATCTTTCATAAGCTTTGCTTCCCAGACTTAATATGTTTATCAGGGCAAAAAAGGAAGGGAATCTAGATGTTATGGGAAGATGAATTCTTCTAAAGTCAAATAATGTACAAAGAGAAGTACAATGACTTTTCATAATACTTGCCTCGTAGATACATGATTGATGATAGATCTTTCACTTCAAATTTCAAGTGTGTATTATTGTTCCTTGCTAGAATTTTTAAGAAGTTTCTATTGGAAATAAATAGCCTTCTTTTCTGGCTGGCGGCATCTGCAAGAAGGGAACATATATTAATAAACAATTACAGCATACTACCTATTCAATTAGAAATGAATTGCTGTGTGATTAGTGCACAAACAAATCTGATCTGTCTTTAAAAGTTTAAGAAACATTCAATTATCCCTGCACACCATACACACAGAGAAGCCTTTTTTGTAAATGTAGTCAATCTGTGGTTTTGTAACTGTTGGCACTAAAACATAGTTTAAATATTTTATTTTTCTTTTCTGTTTTTCTTACATTATGCATTCAGCATTCATTAAATTAACAGTCATTGCACATAAAAGGAGACCCACTCAGTCTAACAAATTTTGGATTGGCAATGGCTTGTTCTTTTATTTTCACATTAGTACATATCCTCTGATTGCTGCAGTAATGTTTCTGGATTGGGTGTCTATGGCTAAGAATATCACAAATACCATTAATTGCTTTTGCTGCTGACAGATTCACACTGAAATTTTTACTTTCTGATAGATGTCACCATAGGAAATGAAAAATATCCCCCCCCACCCATGCCCCTTGCTTGTGTGATTTGGACATTACTATTATTGTTATTTTAATACACAATTTAAGCACCAGAATAGTTAATCCTTAATAATATAAGTATTGTGTTGTTTTCCTGGCAAGTGTCAGGCAGCAAGGCTGAGACTGAAAGTAGCCATATTAGTGTTAGGTGAGAAGAAACCACAGCCCTGTAGTGCCAGCTGGCCATCTCTCTGTAAATGTTGGGGAGAACTTCTGGCCCCATTGAAATCAATGGCAAAACTCTATTTTATGTCAATGTGTCCAGGATTTCCCCCCAAGTTCTTATGCAGTATTATGTAGTCGATGCTGATGAAATGGCTCTCAAAGTGCAGCATCTCCAGATTTAGTTGTTTTTGTTGTTGTTAGCTAGTGCAGCTCATCACAAGGAATTTTTTATATTTTTAACAGGTAAAGAAAATTGGGCATTTCTCATGTTGAAGAGATGGCTAGTTTTTCCTAAATGCCACCTACCCCCATCAACAGGTGGGGTAACTTGAGGGGCCAGTGGTGAAAGGAAGACAGTTCCCGTAGCAAAGGAGGAAGACACATGCCAAAAGACAATAGGAAGCTCCTCCCACTAGGAATCTTTGGAACCCATTGGCTAGCTGGGAGAGGGGTGCTCAAGGCCACCATTCCCAGGATTTAGCCCAGTGTGAGGGCCACGTGAAACCTCTGCTGGCTCTTTTCCAGCAGTCCACCTGAACTATCAATGGGAACCTGACCAGACAGGGTAGACCTGCAGCATCTATCACCAGTTTAAGGGATTAGGAAGGAAACTTTTCTTCCATGGGCCAATTGGTGGAGGACTGGGGAGGGTTTTTTTTGCTTTCCTTGCAGAACCTTCAAGCTACAGTGAGTAAAGTAGGAATATGCTTAGTATCTCATTGAAGTACTGGGATGGTGGTGTTCATTCACAGCCACTTGCAGCCAGTTTCCAATGTGATTAAGAAAATGAAATGAACAGTTCCCAGAGGTAAAAGACCTGGGATTTTGGTGATGGGCCTTGGGCTCGTGTGATAGGGTGAAACCTTGTGGCTTTTGTCGGGAAAGTCAGAAATGAGGCCCTCACGGGCTGAGGTCCCCACCCTGCTGCACCTTCTGTCCCCTCTGCAGGAGAGATGGTGCTGGGACTCAGAGAGAGCTGATTCTTGGGGAGGTAGGCTGAGGAGAGCCACTCACATTATGGGTTACCTAGCCTCTAACCCTGGTACCAGTTAACAGGTTATATGTTAGGGAGCCCTATAAACCCTACTCTGGGACCAATTACATGTCTGGTATAAGAGAGTAAGAGTCATGGGCAGGTTACACCACTTCCCTGTCTTAAAGTTTAATAAAAGTTGCAGCCTGCCACTTCATTCCATGCATGTGTCTGTCCTCATTTGGCTGCTATGTCCTCATCAATCTTTAATTGCTTGCTCCAGATTTATGCTGGTGTAACCGAGATCCTGGTCTGACCCGCTCTGTATCTAGGCAGATCAGAAGCAGGGGAAACACTCCCACTCCAGCTTCACTTATTTGCTAGACAGAGCAGTAGTAGCCGTAACATTTATGACTCACCACCAGGCTTAATGGGGTAGCTATGAAATCACTGGAGTTTCCCAGCATCTGTGTGCTACCTGCTATGGAACCTTAGCTGCTTAGCTACCATGCTCAGCCTTATGAAGTGCTTCTGCCCCTGCAGCTTACTCTAGCATGGCTGTAGTAGGAACTGAAGTGGGTTCTTGTCTCAAGTATTACTTTTCAGATGTTTGTAGAGAACATAAAATAACACTATTAATTACCACAAATCCTTTCAAAACTAATTGATAACCACATTGTAAATTTCACATTAATATGTTGATGCAAATATTGACATCATCTTTCTATCCATGAAAACTTTAATTACTTTCTAGGCCCCGATGTGTACAAACACACACACAGTTAATCAAATAAAGTAGAGACAGGCACTCATTTCACAATTACTACTTAAGATCATTTGAATATTTGCTCTGGCAACGTTACATAATACTTTGTCCCATGAGTTACATATTTTTTCATAACCTTTTTCAGTATGTATCACAACATTTGTCTATGCTGTGAAATATGACAATGTGTAGAGACTCTATAGTTACAGATATACCAATAGCTATAGGTGTGGATTGAGATGCCTGCCTCACACATATCATTAATTAAAAAAATATGTATTTAGAATACAGCAGGGCTCACTGTGAAATATAACACAGAGACAAATCTTATTATCCGTAATTAGATGAGCCCTGTGAAGTCAAAGGGAGTTTTGTGTAATTAATGCAAGTTTAATGAGAGTTTACAAATAGTACCACTGAAGATATGATTGACACTTCAGTAAAACTAATATTTTCATGTTTTTACCAAGTAGTACTATCATTCATACAGTAACAGTGGAAATAAATTAGGAAATATGAATGTGTATTTAATACAATGTTGTATGTTACTGTAGACCAGGGGTGGCCAACCTGTGGCTCTGGAGCCACACGCAGCTCTTCAGAAGTTATTATGCGGCTCCTTGTATAGGCACCGACTCTGGGGCTGGAGCTACAGATGTCAATTTTCCAATGTGCTGAGGGGTGCTCACTGCTCAACCCCTGGCTCTGCCACAGGCCCTGCCCCCACTTCACCCCTTTCCACCCCCTCCCTTGAGTCTGTCGTGCCCTCACTCCTTCTCCCCCCTCCACCCCCCGAGCCTCCTGCATGCCACAAAATAGCTGATCAGAAGGTCCAGGGAGGGAGGAGGAGACGCTGATTGGCAGGGCTGCCGGTGAGTGGGAGGTGCTGGGAGTGAGGAGCAGAGGGAGCTGATGGGGGGCTGCTGACATATTACTGTGGCTCTTTTGCAATGTACATTGGTAAATTCTGGCTCCTTCTCAGGCTCAGGATGGCCAGCCCCACTGTAGACAATCACACTGCATGTCTACATACATATTAATGACATTATTGAACAATTTTAGAGCTACCAACTTTTTGCACTTTGACTTTATTATTTGAATAAACATCATCCTCTGACACAAATGTATTTCATATCAACAATAATTCTGGGGCTTATATCTCTCTGACTCACTTGTATGAAGTCACTGAAGTGATCTACCTGGAGGATCCATCTCCCAAATGTGTTAAGCATAGCTTTTATGTTAACTCTCCAGAAGGGCATGTGAAATGTTTTTTCACCCATTTTCCTGCCCAGGGGTGAAAGTAACTTAAAGGACTTGTCGCTACGCCGGAGTCCTGAGCAAGGTCCTGGGCCTCAACTGGAAAGGTGTGGTCGTAACAGGAAGAGGTGGGGCCTTTAGCACCCCAGGCCCTTTAAATCTAGATTTAAAGGGCCCCAGGCTCTGGCTGCGGTAGTGGCAGCTGGTAGCCCCGGGGCCTTTAAATTACTGCTGGATCTACCAGCTGCAGAATACGCCGTACCAGGTCGTACCAGCTTACTTTCACCTCTGTCCCTGGCCCCCAACAAAATGAACTACCTTACCCCACTAGGCAAATAGTCATGTTTAGTATTGTTGTTAGGAGCAGTCCCATGAATAATTGATTCATTTGATGTGGACATGGAAAAACCGAGACCCATGTCCCATAGCATTGTTAAATGTGGAAACCTAATGACTTAACTAACACAGCACAGGGGAGACAGTGTCAAAACTGGGATTAAAATACAGTGGTCCCTAAGTCTCACTCCCACACTTGTTCCTCTCCAACAGGCTGTTTCTCATATCACTGATGTGTCTTGTCATATGCATTCCTTTTGGCTAGAATGCACACTGGCTTCTCAGTGGAGCTGCTTGTTTGGCCATAGGCAGCTTTCTGGGAATAGAGTGACAAGATGTCTCGATTTTATTGGGGTAGTCTCAATTTTTGGGTCTTTTTCTTATATAGGCACCTATTATTCCCCACCCCCATCCTGATTTTTCACAGTTGCTGTCTGATCACCCTATCTGGGAAGGAGTTTGTGATGAGGCTAACACCATAAGTGGCCGTTCTGGATGGCTAAAGGAGAGTGTGCATGTAGGGGTGTATGTGCGTATGTGTGCATGGCTGTAGAAATCTGAGATTAGCTTTGACATTTATAGGCCTTCAAAACGAGAGTTGGGGTTCATGGGCACCAAAGGCTTGCCCTGCTGTTATGCCCTACAAAAATAGCATGACCATTCTCGGCTCCAACTGTTCCTTGCCTTTTGTGGTAATTATTGAGGGTGTTCCTCATTCTTGTATTTGACATGTAAGAGGAGATTTTCAAAGGCCTAAAGGGCAATTCAGTGCTGAATTGCCATTGAAATTTGATGGGATGGGAACCTTAGAACCTATTTTTGTATTTGAAAATCTCCTTCATAAATTACAATTAATACATTGGACTGCAACAGACTCTGAGAACTGAGGAGTACAATTACAGTTGTAGGAACTGGTTGTAATCTGCTATACAAAAGATACACATGTATGCTTATCTCTGAGAACTTGTGCAGGACGAGAGAGATCCCAGCAACCTAGGAAAGGGCAAATATAGTTCTTATCTATAAAAAAGGAGAATAAGGATAACTCGGGAAACTATAGATCAGCCGGTTAACTTTGGTACCCGGAAAGATAATGGAACAAGTAATCAAACAATCAGTTTGTAGGCACCTAGAAGAAAATACGGTTATAAGTGTCAGTCAATATGGATTTCTCAATAACAAATCATGTTAAACCAATACCTAATATACTTCTTTGACAGCCTTGTGGATAAGAGGAAATCAGTAGAGGTGATATATCTTGATTTTAGTAAGGTTTCTGATGTTGTCTCAAATGATCTTCTCATAAACAAACTAGATAAATATAGCCTAGATTAATCTCTTGTAACGTGGATGTTCATCTAGTTGGAAAAGCATACTCAGAGTAATTACCAGTGGTTCACAATCAAGCTGGAAGGGCATATAGATTGAGGTCCTAAAGGGATCTCTACTGGGTCCAGTTCTATTCAATATCTTCATAAATGATTTGGATAATGCAATACATATTACCCTTGTTAAGTTTGCACAATATACTATGATAGGAGGGATTGCAAGCACTTTGGGGGACAGGATTAGAATTCAAAATGGTCTTGACAAACTGGGCAAATGGTCTGAAATAAGATGAAATTCAATAAGGACAAATGCAAAGTATCACAATTAGAAAGGAAAAATCAATGGCACAAATACAAAATGAGAAAGCACTGTCTAGGAAGGAATACTGCAGAAGAGGGTCTGAGAGTTATAGTGAATCACAAACTAAATTTGAGTCAACAATGCAATACTGCTGCAAAAAAAGTGAACATGATTTTGGGATGTGTCAAATATTTTAGGACACTGTAAGCAAGATGCAAAAAGTATTTCTTCCACTCTATTCAGCACTGATAAGGCCTCAACTGGAGCACTGGATCCAGTTCTGGGCACGACTCTTTGGGAAAGATGTGGAGAAAGTCCAGAGCAGAGCAACAAAAATGATGAAAGGGGTTTTTTTTTAGTCTGGAGAAGAGAAGACTGAGGGGTGGACATGATAACAATCTTCATGTACATAAAACAGAAAGGTGATAAATTGTTCTCCTTAACCCCTGAGGACAGGACAAGAAGTAATGGCATTAAATTACAGCAAGGGAGAATTAGATTAGACATTAGGAAAAACTTCCTAACTGTAGAAGTAGTTAAGCACTAAAACAAATTACCTAAGGAGATTGTGGAATCTCTGTCGCTGGAGGTTTTAAAAAAGAGCCAGGGATGATCTAGCTATTACTTCGTCCTACCTCCACATTGGGGACTGGGCTCAATGCCCTATATAGTTCTACATTTCTAATTCTATGTTTCTCTCTTGCTTGGAGAAGTGCCTTCCGAGACCTGAGCTAGTCCAACCTTGATTAGTTTATAGGAAGTAGCAGAGTTGTTGTCCATGGTTTTACAGTGTACCTGTAGGTTAGTGATTTTGTTGTTGTCATTTAAAGACCCAGGGAGGGCACTGTGGGCAGCACAAATCAAAGCCTAGTGTTTCATATAACAATGTAGAGCACTATCTCTAGGCAAGACGCTTAAGAGAATCATAGATTTTTAAAGCCAGAAGGGACCATTAGATCTCATGTGACTCCTGTACAATACAGAGCATAGAATTTTATCCAGTTACCCCCATCCCAACTCTCTAAAATAGATAGACAAGAATCAGCAAGTCTAGATCCCTAGTCACTCTGCAGTGGGCATGGGTTCAAATTCCTAGTGAGAGCCAAACATCAGATTTTAAAGTAAAAAAAGGCTCAGAAACTGTTGGTTTTTGTTCTTTATTATTTGTTAAGTACCAGTGATAGGATACCAAATGTAGACAGTCCCTGACCTGAAGACATACAATTCCAACAAGACAAGCACATGCAACCATACAAAGTAGGAGGCCAGTGGAGGTAATGACAAAGAAATTCTTTCCTTAAAATATATTAATATTGACTCTTTACCGCTGAGCATCACAGTGAACCTTATGGGAGGATGTCAAAGACGTGGCACAGAGTAGGGTGGGAGCTCCGGGTATGGAGAAACCTGTTTGAGGGGAGAAGTGTATTCAGACCTTATGCACTCTAGCATGCTGCTGTTTTCCCTCTGATGACTAATACAGATTTCGTCACTTATCTAGTTTGTTCTATCATGAGCTTTCCGATTTTATAAACCATGGTACAAGTGATGAGTTAAGGGGGGTTACTGTTTCAGAGGTGTGATCTTGAGCAGGGCCTGTCCAGGGCGAAAGACCCAAATCTTCAGTGAGTAGAGCATATATTATAAACATATTAGGCATAGAGGTCTTTTCACCTCTCTCTTGTTCTAGTTGAATCAATCAACTATCCACACTTGTGATCATTCTAGTCCCTCACTTGGGAGTCAAGGAAAATAATGAATGAAGCATTTTAAATTAACTGTTTGCAAACACTCACAACTTTCAGGTTTATTTCTTCACCTTTCTTCCCCCTACATATAGCAAATGCACTTATTAGTCCTCTTAAAGGGCCAAATCTAATGTTTTAAACACTCAACTGACTGAAAAATGGGGAATTGTGTGGGGAAATGTAACTGAAGCATTCCTTAACAACTGAAAATATCTAGAATTTTTACGTATCTCTCTTAAAAATATAGAAAACACACACTTTTGGAATGAAACTCAAGCATGAGAAATTTCAACCCAAAATGTAATTTTTGAGATAGAAGCAAAATGAAGATAGGAGCTTGGAATGAAAGTGGTAAGCCTACTAATGCGCAAAGCTATGAAAAACAATGTTAATCCAAAAGTAACTAAATCATATAAAAATGTACTTGACTGTCATTTTAAATTATTAGCATCAATGATACATCACTCTTTTCATGTTTCCAATTTCATATTGAAACTTTTTTTAAAAAAATACAGTATGACAACACAATGATTTATTTAAAAAAAAATAGCTTGATCACATTCCTTTCTCATTCTAAGCCTCTCAATGTGTGTTACATTTTTGAGCCCTATTTTCCTGCATTTAGGGAGGAGATTATTATTGTTAGCATCAATTAGAATGATATTGTAAGAAAAAATAGCACAATCCAGAATTTGTAATATAATCAGAACACAGACACTAGATGAAGTGGGTGGATGGCTAATCCGTTCAAGTATTTTGTTGAGCACATTGTGTTCAAGCACTATTCTTTTGAGAGCATTCCCTCCACCTCCTTTTTTAATGTTTGTTTTTTCTAATTGAAATAAGTAAAGGAAACAACCTGAAAAAGGTACAGGAGATGCCTCAGGATATACTGCTAGTTTCACCTTTCCAAAATTGGCTATGTGATAACAATGCTGATTAGAAAATGTGCTTTAAATGTGAAAGTGTTCCAGCATGAATTCCTAAAAGTTTATGGATTTCATGTTAAATAATCCCAATGTGTTAAAAAAATCTGGGTGAGGGAATCTTTTTTAATACACATCTTTTAAAAAAAAATGCAGATGCAGTATTAGGAAGTGTGGGTTATTGCTAGAAACTCTCCGTTTGAAAGTGTGGTTTTCACATAATGGCATACCTAAATTGGTAGTATATAACAGGAATTTAGATTTCCGAAATCATACTGGAAATGTGGGCACCTTTATTACTTCACAAGAACCAGAAATTAAATTGAGGTTTTGTTGCTATGCCAGGTTGTGGCAATGGACCCACAAGTCAGTAGCTCAATTTTCTACTTCTCTGCATCAAATTTTCCCTTGAAAATGATGCATACAATACTGAGAAATGGCAGGGAGGATGCTCTTAGAAGTGTTAAATATTTGGTTCACTGGGTCCTATCAGTAGGTAGGGCCGGCAGGGAGTTTGTTTATCCACCAGAACAATCTCATTATAAGGACAGTGATGTAGTGTGTGGTTTACTTCATACTCTGAAACCATTCGAGGAAATAACTGTGTGAATGGTGCCTGTATTGTGCTATTATGAGTAGCAATAACTGGCAGCATATTAAAATGGAGATCAGGGAGTACAGCCACTCAGTTGAATGCAGTTCTGAAATTTCAAGGCTGTTGAATTATTCAAGTATTTTTCAATTTATAAAATAAATATGTGATTGCTTGATGGAGTGATGATAGAAATATAGACAGAGAAAGGCTCAAGCTTGAGAAAATTCTCAGTACATATTTATTTGTCATAATTGTTTTCTGCCAGCATGAATGTGTGTATTGATTGTGTGATGCTGTGATCATTGTTGTCATATACAAAGAAGGGTAACACTGGATCTGATTTTACAAAGTGTATTGAAAGATAAAGAAGAGAAAAGCATATGATCAAAGCAGAAGTGGGCCAAAAATGAGAACATATCTCAGTGGCACTAATAGCATTCTGCATGTTGCATTATTCTTCTGAGTAGTGTCTTTGGAGGGGATTCAGCAAAGCATGTAAGCACCTGCTTAACTTTAAGCATCTACGTTAGTACACCTCTATTTAGGAAGGCACTTAAATGTGTGCTTTAGTAAGTCCCAGTGAAGTTATCAAGTATGGGATATTTTTTCAAACAGAAATGTCAGTTGGGTGCCTAACTCCCACTGAGTTTTTCAATGAGAGTTAGGCATGTAATTGATACTTGTGCCTTTGAAAATACATCCCTATGTGCTGCAGTTATGTGTGCACCAGGACATTAATTCCCATGGATTTCAGTGAGAGTATTCTTCAAGTAAGGTGTCACCTAGGGTTGCCAACCTTCCAGGATTGACCTGCAGTCTCCAGGAATTAAAGATCAATCTTTAATTAAACAATATGTCATGTGCTGAAATCTCCAGGAATACATCCAACCAAAACTGGCAACCTCATGTGAATTGTATAGAAGAATCTGACCCTCATATACCTAGAATTATTTTATTTTAACTAAATATGTACAAATTCTCAGTGGAGAAGAAAAACTTTTCTAATCTGTTTAAATGCCTCCATCTGTTCTTAGTCATGGTAAGTGTACGTCATCAGATCTTTCTTGCCGTGCATTTTAGCAAGTCCCCTTTTTAAGTATCTTTTAAGTATATTTGTCGATTTCTCTGTATATATTTCTTTATCTATTGTATTACCCTATACAAATCTCACATACAGATAGATGATTGCCTGCTAAAATATCACTATCAGTACCAGTAAAAAAAAAATCCCTAATGGAATAACAGATAGACAATTCCATTCTGGCATGAGTGCTTTAAACCTTTTGTCAAAAACCCATTTTCACCTTCTCATGGATCCAGACCTATTGGTATTGCACTTGAGCAGAGTGGGGTATCCCACATCTTATGTTTAACATATGTACAGTCCCTCCCAGCTGAAATGAGCTTAATGCAGCTACAACTGACTTGAATAGAAGTGTTGGTAGAGTTAAATTGGTGTAAAATTGGTGTAAGAAAGAACAAAGTCAGAACAGTGCTCTCTCGCTCTCTCTTTCTCTCTCTCACACACACTCACACACATAAAAAGCACAGATGAAAAAGGGACAAACATATTTCCTTAAGATTAGTGTTGACCGTGATTCTACAGCTCTGTACCTTAATGTATTATCAGTAATCAATTGAATTTTACAACGGGATAAATTCTGATGCCATTATGCATATATTCCTGGGTTGTTGTGTGTTTGGGAAATTATTTACTTATAGTTTAACTCTATTAAAACAACCAAACATCTTTTTCATATGAACTTTTGATAGGAAAAAGGTGTAGTGTTTGAGGGGACATGACAATATTAGTGGGGGTTCTCTTACTACTTTTACCTATGTTGAGAATAGTAGTGGCTATATTTAAATTTATCCAAGTGTATGTGCTTTGTTTGTTCATTTTTTGTCTCTGAACTGGCTTGTAGTTTTCTCAGGGATTATATTCTGATAATAAACTTTTGACAACCACTTTAGGAGTTACCACACAGGTAATCAGTCTCTATGCATCATAAGTATGTAAATTCAGAAGCTTCACTTTGATATGATGCATTTATATGTGTCTATAGATATATACACAATGTTTTTGGAAACCTAAGGGCTTGTCTTTGCTTCACAGTTGTTTTGGATTAAGGTATTGTATAATTTAAAGCACAATAGTTATTTTGGAATAGTTTGTGTGTAGACATTCTTATTTCAGAATAAAAGTGTCCATATGGAGAGCTATTGCAATTCCTTTTCTCAGAAGACAAATCCTAAAATTGTCTTATGTTCTTTAACTGTCCGGTGACAAGTCAGAACATTTTTTTCAGTAGAGGAAGATAAAATATAAATAACTCATTGATTTCAGAAAGGATCAATCTGACTAAAAAGAATCTAGGTGTTTTTTGTTGGCTGTAAAAATACTAATTCCCTGGTGTCAATACATTATATGCATGTGTTTCTGCAACCAGTAACTCTGTGATGCTATTTGACAACAAAACTCTGACATATTGCCTCTAGTGGTGAACCTATCAACTCAAAATATGAGGAAGAGTTTCATTTTGTTTTGTTTTTTTGTGGATGGGAATTATGGTTAATCCAGCAGGAAACTTTGAAAAATGCTACATTTTGAAAATTGCTTTGCAGACAATACACTATCTCTTCAAGCTTAAACTTCACTCAGGATCTCTTCTTGAGTCTTTGTACAAAGTGGGACTATACAGCCGTGCCACACAAAATCTTATAGACAAATCAGCATCCAAATTTGTTATTGCATTTTCCAGTAAAACAAGGCAAGAAAGAGAGAGAATGAGAAATAAACTGGTGACATCACCCAGGCATTAAGGTGCCTGTTTTTGAAGGGAATTAAAATTTTAGCATTTTTTGTCTGCTTCAAAAAATTCTGAAATAGCAAGGCATTTTGTGGTAATGCTCCTCCCCTTTGAATATGGCATATTCTGGTAGCATTATGTTTACTGTAAACAGAAATAATCTCATGAGGTGGTGATCTGATTTCTAATTGGGTTTATTGATAAACTCGGCAATGAATCTTAGCATGTATAGATCAAGAGATCTCAAAGCTCTTTTTACAAACAAGGGTAACAATCATTATCCCATTTTACATATTGGAACTGAGGAACAAGTAGATTAAAAGACTTGTCCAAGTCTGTGGCAGAGAGAGGAGCAGAACCTAAGATTCCTATCAGCTCCATGCCCTTTCTTCAGGACCACAGTCATTCTCATCTGAGTTTTTACTTGAGACTCAGTCAGGGCTAGGACTAAGATTGGAATTAGATTTAGATAGTGCAGACATTTTGAGAAGAGCTGTGAATTGATTTTGAGTACATCCAAACTGGAAGGTATTCCCCAGTCTCTTTTCGAATCTAACCAAGTTCCAAAACATATAGAAGTGTGTGATTGGTTCTGGATTTTCAACTGTAAATTTCCACTGAAATTCTAAGGATTTATTTTCAAATTTTGCCCACTTCAGCTGGCAAAGTGGAATTTGGCTATACTCTCAAAGCCCGAGGGAATGGTTGGGTCTTACATTGTGCCCTGAATTTCAATAGACGGGCTATTTCAGACAAGTGGGGAAAATAAGTCTCAAAGCTGGGAGCTTTGACTCCAACTGCCAGATGTTTAAATCTAGGCACAATCAGAAGAAGCATCCTAGCTAATCACAGTTGTTGTAACATATATAAAGAGCTAGTTTCTCAAGTAGCCAGAGCTCAAGTCATGTAAAACTTGAGATCAACACCAAGAAGCTGAATCAAATCCAGAAACTAACAGGAAGTTAGTACACTCTTCAGAAAATTGGTGTAACATGCTCTGGTCATGGTGCATTCAATACCATCTGTTATTTCCAAAATTACAATAAAACTACCAAATATAAATCTGTAATTATATTACAGTGTAAGTAATAAATACTTAAATAATATTTGTGCTTTACAGCAAACAGCATTAGAGCAAAATACAGAAAAACAGTCTGCATTTAAGCTTTTCAGGTTTGTTTGTTGTCTTAGAAATATCATTTTTATATATGCAGTAATAGTTTCACTGACCTTCATTGCAAGTAGAATATTTGTACAGCCAATTTATTTTAATACTCCTTTAATACTCCATCTCCTGAATTTTAAAAGCATTCATTCATGTAAATAGTTAACTCTTCTTTTTGCACGAGTGTATTTTACCTTCCAACACATTTGACTAAGCTCACTAAACTAGATTGCAAGTGACACAAATACATGTATTATCTTGGTATTTTTTCAATGGGGAATTCTAAACTGAAATAAATCAAGGTTAAGTGCTCTGTATAGCTGATCCTCCATTCAACACAAACAAAAATATGTAGTGGAGTAGGTATTCTTTCATAGTATGTTTCCATGGATTCATCATGTCAAGGGATCTGGTGTTACTAAAATTGAAGGTCCTGAGAGAGAAACCAAGGCTAATAGAGTGGCATTATAAACCAAAAGCCTACAAACTAAATTAAATAGTAAAGGTCAAAATTACAATCCGATAATGAACTAACATGAAGAAGCGGTTACCTAATACCTTATATAATGGAGTTAACACTGCTTAAAGATTCACTTTAATTTACTGATTATTTCTGGGTTTCCAAGCTGACAGATTTATGGTGCTCAGAAAGGTAAATGCTGGAGCTATCAGAAATGGAAATTCATTCTAAAATAGATGTGAATGCTGGGAAACTGGGCATGTGCCCACTCTAAATTGTATAGACCTCCCATTCCAACCCCTGCAGATTTCCAAGATTATGTATCGTATTGCAAACTCATCTCTTCTGCAATACTGAATCTTGCCTGATCTAGGCCTCTGGCAGGGTGATTTTTTTTGGCAGGGGAAGGAATGTTCACTTTCGGTTATCGGAAAATGGAACACCTTCTGGCCTCCCCCAAAATTAAATAAGGAAGCTAATTAATCCATGAACAACATGGAATGTTTCACTATATGGATGACCATTCCTTACACAACCTGATTCTAATATTGTCCTGTACTGTATTGACAATGTTGGGCAGCAGTTATACTACTATGTCATACTTTATATATTCATGTCATCATAACATTTGACTATATGTAATATATACTCCTTTACATTTATAACAAATATTTATATTATATTACTTATCTGTGGACTCTTAAAAATGATTTTTTTTAAAAAAGGCTTTTCTCCCAATTTTTTTTTAAAATCTAGCATTGTACAAATACATAGCAATAGATAGTAAGGCTAGTTGTACATTTTCTGACAAAAGATTTTTTTGTGAAAAAAATTGGGTTTTTGAGTAAACAGTTATTTGCAAGTGTCTGCTCACCTTGAAAGTTTTTGATTTTTTATTGGCATACCATTTTTTAAAGTTTCAGAGTTTTTTTGGTAGAAAGTCAACATTTCCCATGAAAATAAAAACAAACTTAACCCTCCCTCTTTTTTGAGCAAATCTAATTTGCTGTACTGAAGACTTACTTTGTTCATCTATGTTGCAGTTATGATTGGATAGCATTAACCTTGACTGAGAGTTTAGTCTGTGCTTAGCATTTTATGAAAACTGAAGTACAGAATAACTGGTAGCAGAAACACTAAAATACCAAACACAGGTCATACTATCTCATCCTCAGCATTTTGTAGTATGGGAAGCTCAGGATTTCCTAGTAACATATTATCTAACCTGTTCCTTCATTTATCAAGTGAGGATGCCTTGAGTCATTTTTTCCTAATACTCTGTCCTGCTGCACAATCACCAATACCGTTAAGAACTTTTTTTCCCCTAAGATCTAACTTAAACTTTTCCTTTCTTAGCTTCAGGCCACTGCTCCTTGTCCTAACATCATCTGAGACTGAATAATTTCCTTCTTTCATTTATATTGTTACCTTGAAGGGATTTGATTAATGCAATTCACTGATTATGACACCTTCTGTGGCAGATGGCCACCATGTTACACTAGTTTAATTCCAATATTTTATAATAATTCACTTTAAAGTTACACAGTAGAGAAAAACAATAATTGCATATATATCATAGGAATTATCAAGATTTACCATAAATTCAACTAATAACTCTTTTCTACACAGTAGAAAAATGGTGTTAGTAGCAAAAAAAGAAAAAAAAAGACAAGTTTTGCATAGTACTTAAAAATTAACAGTGCAGCTAGGTGTTTCAATGGTAATGGTGTAAGATAGAGTGTTTTTACCCCAGCTGTGTAACTTTAAACTGCAGCTCTGCTATTAGGCTGCTACTATATTTAGTTGGCTGAAGCCTCTGTTTATATATATATACACAAACATACATTTATTTCTCTTTTTCTTTTCTTTTAGCTGATGGATGCACTGACTGGTCGGTGGATTACAAGAAGTATCAAGTTCTAGTGGGAGAACCTGTTCGTATAAAATGTGCATTATTTTATGGCTATATCAGAGCAAATTACTCTCTAGCACAAAGTGCTGGCCTTAGTTTGATGTGGTACAAAAGCTCTGGACCTGGAGATTTTGAGGAACCTATAGCTTTTGATGGAACTAGAATGAGTAAAGAAGAGGATTCTATTTGGTTTCGGCCAACTGTGGTGCAAGACAGCGGTCTTTATGCATGTGTTATAAGGTACTTTTAAAAAAATATATATGCTTGAATACAGTGAAACACAGTAGAATTATTGCTCCTAATACTGAACCTTTATGCTACCATCCACAGCACATAATGTTTTCAATGATTTTGGTCTTTCCCCTCCTGATTGTGAATATTTCATGAATAACTTGGGTTTTTCTTGAAAGTATTCAGTATTCAAAATTATTTGCTGTATAATTTATAATTTTAGTTTGTAGATTTATATTCAAAATTTGAGGTATATTGGTTAGTTTTTATTGGACATATCAGACATGATACAGTCCCCTGTTTGGATGTGCAAAATTATGAGAATGAGGTTTCTAGCGTGATTGTTTACAAATTCAGAATTTATTTTCTACACATTTTCTCCAATATTACCTTTGTAGAGACAGATTTTTGCAAAATGTTTTTTGCCAATAACTAATTCACTAGAATATTTTCATAAAGTGAATTAAAAATGGGTTTAAATGCAATCAAAGCAAACTCATTAAAAGTTTACAGTATATGCATCATTCTATAACTGTCACTGACTCAGTCCTGCATTGGGAACTTAGGATGCTGGGTACCTTCCAAAGCTCAGCACCATGTATTATTAAACCCCATTATCACAAAATCAAGCATAGTTCTATTTCTTATCTTGGAGATGAATGTTCCACTTCCTTCTGCATTTCTGATAGGTCATGCTGATGTATTGTTTCCAGCACCACAGAGAAAATAGAGACCATCTGGCCCCCCACCTATCTTCAATATAGAATTATTTTTACAGATAAATTAAAATGATGCAAATTAAAAAAACTGCTTGCAGAGGAGAAGCACAGTTATTTTCACATAACACTGTGGTAATTATAGGTAAATGCTTGTTTTTATCATGAGCCACTGTATATGATAAACATTATCCTAGTAGCCTGTATTAATGCACCTTTTAAAACAGATTTTGTTTATGATGGTTAAGAACTTCATATAATTTACTTGGGATGAAATGCTACTCTTGAAACACCCATAAACTCAGCTGGATATCAACATGAGTTGTGTGTGGATAGAGCCTTTTTGCCCAAATCCTGAAATCTTTTATTGTCAGGTATAAATTAGCATTTAAAATCAGTGGGACTAATTATGATAATATGTTCTACACCCAATAATAAGAGTTTGTAAATTTGGATCCCAAAAGTTAATATATACAGTACTTCAGTGACCTTATTAGAGAATGTAATGTGAGTCAAAACAATAAAAAAACAAAACAGTGAATTACTCAGTGAATGCCTCCTCTCCTAAATTCTCATGTTATGAACTAATGGTCTTAACAACATAAGTTTACAAAAGATATCTGAGATTTTGAGATGAAGCAGTGCAGAAAAATTCAGTGGGGCTCTAGCAGCTCTTCCAAAGCTATCACTGTTGAAATAACTAGAAAAAACTGCACCACCATGACAGCTCTGTTACTGCCATCTCCACTGAAACTACTAGAACGTTCTGTGCTACTGTCCTGTAGATCATGCCAGGAGGCAGCATGAGCTGTAGAATCTGGAGAGGCATATGTAGACTTGTAAGTAATTTTTGCAAAGAAAAACACTGGAAAATGTGTGTGTGTGTGTGTTTTAAGATTCTTTGTTCTTGTTCAAATGGTCTCTAAAACAATTACACAATGATGCCAAGCTTACTTTAAGACCCAGTACTGAGCAGCTCAGTTAAGGCAAAGGGGATGCATGGTGATACACTCACGATCATAGTGCGACTACTTGCACTGTTTTGAGTACTGTATGGAGCAGGGAAAAAACTGTGCTACAAGTGAAACTTTTTAAAAATTTTAAAGCAAATAACCCAACTCTTTCAGTTCCAAAGCTCAAAAATGACAATGTTGGAGAAATCACATTTCTGACTATAGCAAATGAGTTCTTATTTAAGGAGAACTCATAACTCAGGAAGAGACCTTGACTTTGATTTCAAATTCCTTGCACACTTACTCCTCCATGAGAACTAAAATGTGAGTTGGAATGCAGCTTGTCCTCTCTGTCCATCAGATATATTGCTTTGGCAGTACTTGAATCACATCAGTGGTGTTAGTAGGCTCCGACTCCCAAATGTGTGTCACAAATAGTCTTAAGAGTTTCCCTCTTGCCACATCCATTCTTGCTCTGACATTTGTGGTCCTCTACTTGCCATATATCTTGGGGGACAAAGGCTCAATGATCCATTAGTGAATGAAGTCCTATCACAGAGTAGAAGAGGAGTTAAATTGCTGGGGAGAAAGGGAGGGAATCTCTGGAAAGAATTTTCTCATAATCTCTAGAAGGAGGTTGCCTCTTGTTTTAAAAGCAACAGAGGTAGAGAACAGAAACTGTCGGTTGACAAGTCCTTGGGCCATCAGAAATGCACATAGGGGCTATCAGAGCAGGAAGAACAGATAAACAGGTAAGTAAGGAAGGTGAGCTTTAGAAAAAACTACATACAACTTTTCTCCAATCCCAGACATAGGAAGTGGCCCTGGGTTTACTATTTGCTTTGCCCTTTGCTACTGCTCTCCTCTCCTCTGCTGGTATCCTATCCTAGTTCTGTACCCCTGATCCTTATGTAAACAGTGAGGAAAAGAAATTTCTCAGCTTGCAGAGGAATAGAGCAACTGGGATACTGAATTGTGAGTATATAGATGTGGTGATAAGTGAAGTACTGTATATAAATGTTTAGATACATGGTTTGGGCAGCCTCCCAAAAGGATGTGCTAGCAGAAGCGAATAATCTTATCCCAAGTGGAATGCCTCTTCCCACTTTGTCGAGGACAGTTCTTTGCCAGTCTGACTCCCTTCACTTCACTTCAGGAGCTAAAGATTGGTGCTTGTGTGCGTGTATGCATGCACATGTGCGCACACATCTACATCCTCTCACTCCCTTCTCCTATCCTTGCAACATCAATCCTCTCCAACTTCCCATTCTAGCCCTCACCTTTGCCCTTCAGTAAATGCTGCCAGCCATAAGAAACATGCACAGCATCATCAACATTTTGCAATACCTTTTGCTATGGTGAATTAATCTGCTTCACACAAGCAAGCTATAGATACCTTTCACCAAGTTAATGCTTCCTGGAGGGAAGATGGAGAGGTCACCAGATTGGGCTGGAAGTGGAGGAGAAGGCTCGCTGTCCCTGATCTTCCTTGATCACCATCACATTAGTAGCATTGAGAAGACTGCTAGACCTATACAGTAATGATGCATATCACCCATTATTTTGTAGCAGCCTTATACATCTAAAAAAAGTAAACAGATTTTATCTTATACAAAAGTACGTTCATGTGCTGTGACCTTATTCTGTGTTGCGACCCTGAGGCAGTTGAAAGCTGTAGAAAATAAAGGCTTACAGTGGATATTCCATCACACTGTTGTCTATTCTGTTTGCCAGATTGCACTATTGTTGAAAGAATATATTTCTGAAGAATTCTCAGATTTTTTATTAAAAAACCTTACCTTTTCAGTTCTAGGATCAAGTCTGTCTCTCTAGATCATGAACTTTTTGTTCATTATTACTTCATGGTGACTCATTAATGTACAGCTGCTAAGAAAAATTAGCCTTTTGTGTAGACAAACAAGAACTTTATACATTGTCATTATGCTGTGTAGATACTTGTAAGAGTTTGTGCTTGAATTTCAGCTTATATTATTTCTGTGATAGCAATCAACATTCAGTGTTCTCTTTTCAAACTCTGCATCCCTCTTCTTGCAACAACTTGTTACTATGAGACCTGTTTACATTATTTTCCTTGTTGTCTGGCTATACCAGGAGGAGGACAGGAGATACTCAGTATGGCTTACTTATGCCACAACTTTATTATTAGATGTCTGGAAGTACCCTACAGATTAAAGAGTACCATGCAGGTAACTCCATAATCATTTCAATAGATACTTGGGGACTTCCGTCATCCCCCCCACCACCTTCTATCTTGGTCCCCAGCCAGTCCAAATGAGGATTAAGGTGGGCTATAGAGGAGGGGGTGTTTGGCTCCCTGCCGGGCTAGTCAGAGGTGCCCTGAACATCTCCCTATTCTGCTCCATTAACAAACACCTTCTTTAAATGCTTTACCAAACCATCCATTTGATCTCTGTATCCCCTTCATTCAGAGTACCTGCACTAGACATCCACCACAAGGAGGCACCAGCAATTAGCTTGGCTGTCTCCCCCACATACCCAACAGGGTTTCCAGACATCTCTCACTGCCCCCTTTAATATCAGCCAAAAATGTGTCTGTGCCCAAGTCTGACAGGTGAACCTCACTCCCACTGAATAATTCTGGTGCCTCTTATGCTATGTGAGGATGCAAAATTACCAACCTCCCTTATGATCCCCATGAATTTGGCTATGTCCCTATTCATATACCTCCTCGTTTTATCAAACTGGGAGTGGGAGGGGGCTTCACAGCTCTCTGCCACATCCTGCATTGAAGGATGCTTCACCACACAGTTTTTACTCCTGGAAAAAGTTCCAGGATCTGCCTCAAGTTCCTCTTAACTCTGAGCATTAAGGCTACCCATTTTCAGATTCCTAAATCATTTTCTCCAAGGTACACCACTATTATATATAGTGCCTACTGATGAGCCCCCACAATGTATAGAAGTGGCATCAACTGGTCCTGTAATATGCCCCTTGTTCTGTGCCAGATAAGGATTGCATCATCACTGAGCCCTAGCTGTGAATACTCAGGCAACCTGAATGTCCACTTATCACCTAGTGAACAATACTGTGCCAACAGATCCACACCACCTTCTGCATGACCCATCTTCCCACATCTGGAATAAGAATACAATAAAATAAAATAATGCTGACTCTCCACTGGGGTGTCGCATACATTCTATATGCTTTCAAATGCCAACACCCAGTTGCTTCAATTGCCCCAGCTCCCATACCTGGCTCTGTCACTCCTGTTATCTTCCCAAACCTGAATGCATGGGAACCAAATTCATGGGCTGGAAACCTCAGCCTCATCAGTCCCTGTCTCAACACCATAACAAACAGATATGTTGTGAGGGGACTTTCATCAGTGCATAAAGAGGGGCCCATCCCTTCCCAGTCTTATTGCCATGTATGCCCTCAAAGCCTCCCCTGGGCAGAGGCCAGGCTTGCCACTCTTCCGTAGGATCATGGATACGCCAAAGCCTTGATCCATCTTTGATTTTCACAAGTTTAATATAACTGCTTACCACTGCCAATGTATATTCTACAGTTGCAAACCCTTGCAGTAGAGTCTCTACAGGACCCAGGTACTAGCTTGCTGATCCTGAAAGGTCAGAAAATTATACCAAAAATACTGCCCTTGTCATAATCATAGAATCATAGAACCAAAAGGTTAGAAGGGACCACAGAGGTCATCTAGTCTAACCTCCTGCCAAGATGCAGGATTTGTGTCTAAACCATCCAAGACAGATGGCTATCCAGCCTTCTTTTGAAAATCTCCAGTGAAGGAGCTTCCACAACCTCCCTAGGCAGTCTGTTCCATTGTCCTACTGTTCTTACAGCTAGAAAGTTTTTCCTGAGATTTAAACTATACCTGCTAAGCTGAAGTTTGACTCCATGTTTTGTGTCTTGTCCTGCCCTCTATGGCAAGAGAGAACATTTTTTCTCCATCTTTTTTTTATGGCAACCTTCAAGTATTTGAAGACCACTATCATGTCTCTCCTTAATCTCATTATCCTCTTTTCCAAACTAAACTTGCCTCTCATAGCTAGAACCCCCAGCCCGGGGGCTGACAGCCAGAGCCAGAAAGGAAATGTGAAAAAATAGCAGCCATGAAACTGACAATAATGTCAATTTCACAGCTGGTAGAGTCCCTGCTGTGAAATTGTGCCCTGCCCTGGACTCACAACTCCAGCTGTCAACACTGTGGTGGATGGTGGGGCTTCAGCTGCCAGCCCCACATGCAACTGACAGCCAGCTGGCGATGTAAGTAATGTAACACGGACATTGTGTTGCCCTAACGATATCGACCTAAGCGCTATGCCTCTCACTGAGGTGGAGTTATTAAGTTGATGTCGTGAGTGACTTACATTAGATAGGGAACCATTGTAATGTAGACACTGACAGAGTTAGATTGACTTAAGCTGCCTTATGTCAATCTAACTATGTAGTATAGGCCAGGCCTTGGTATCCTCTTATGCAAATATCTTATAATTTTTATAGCATCTCATAAACCCTGAGCATTTGAGCTTTGGAACCTAAACCACGTGTACTACCAGAGTACCTCTGTTTTATTGCATGGCCCTCATTATGTTAAAGCAAGCTTGCTTATCTAATTTGTTTTTTTGTTGCTGTGCTAAATGATAGTATTTTCTTGAACAATTGTGAACATTGAGAAAAAACAATTTTTGTGGCTTGTTTAAACAAACACCTCTTGTATATATTACCAACCACCTGATATATTACCGACCACTTGACTAGGATGGTGATAGTGACTGTGAAACGCTCAGGGAGATTAGAGAGGCTATTAAAATAAAAAATAAAGGCCTTGGCTACACTGTCGCTTTACAGCACTGCAACTTTCTCGCTCAGGGGTGTGAAAAAAACACCCCCTGAGAGCTGCAAGATACAGCGCTGTAAAACGCCATTGTAAACAGTGCTGCAGCACTGCAAGCTAATCCCCATGAGAAGGTGGAGTATGCGCAGCGCTGGGAGAGCTCTCTCCCAGCGCTGGCACTGTGACTACACTCACACTTCAAAGCGCTGCCGCGGCAGCACTCCCGCGGCAGCGCTTTGAAGTTTCGAGTGTAGCCAAGACCAAAAACTCAATAATAATGGGGGATTTCAATTATCCCCATATTGACTGGGTATCTTTCACCTCAGGATGGGATACAGAGATAAAGTTTCTTGACACCTTAAATGACTGCTTTGTGAAGCAGCTGGTCCTGGAACCCACCAGGGGAGAGGCAATTCTTGATTTAGTCCTAAGTGGAGCAAAGGATCTGCTCTAAGAGGTGAATATGGCTGAACTGCTTGGTAATAGTGACCATAATATAATTACATTTAATATCTCTGTGGCAGGAAAAAACATCACAGTGGCTCAAGACTGTAGCATTTAATTTCAGAAATGGAACTACACAAAAATGAGGAGGTTAGTTAAACAGAATTTAAAGGGTACAGTGCCAAAAGTGAAATCTCTGCAAGCTGTGTGGAAACTTTTTAAAGACACCATAATAGAGGCTCAAGTTAAATGTATACATCAAATTAAAAAACATAGTAAGATAACCAAAAAAAGAGCCATCGTGGCTAAACAACAAAGTAAAAGAAGCAGTGAGAGGTAAAAAGGCATCCTTTAAAAAATAGAAGTTAAATCCTAATGAGGAAAATAGAAAGGAGCATAAACACTGGCAAATGAAGTGTAAAAATACAATTATGAAGGCCAAAAAAGAATTTGAGGAAGTTAGCGAAAGACTCAAAAAGTAATAGCAATTTTTTTTTAAGTACATCAGAAGCAGGAAGCCTGCTAAACAACCAGTGGGGCCACTGGATGATCAAGGTGCTAAAAGAGCACTCAAGGATGATAAAGCCATTGCAGAGAAACTAAATGAATTCTTTGCATCGGTCTTAACAGCTGAGGATGTGAGGGAAATTCCCAAACCTGAGCCATTCTTTCTAGGTGACAGATCTGAGGAACAGTCCCAGATTGAGGTATCATTAGAGGAGATTTTGGAACAAACTGATAAATTAAACAGCAATAGGTCACCAAGACCAGATGGTACTCACCCAAGATTCTGAAGGAACTCAAATGTGAAATTGCAGAACTACCAGATGACTGGAGGATAGCTAATGTGACACCAATTTTTAAAAAGGGCTCCAGAGATGATCCCAGTAATTACAGGCCTGTAAACCTGACTTCAGTACTGGGCAAACTGGGTGAAACTATAATAAAGAACAATATTGTCAGACATATAGATGAACATAATTTGTTGAGGAAGAGTCAACATGGTTTTAGTAAAGGGAAATCATGCCTCACCAAACTACTATAATTTTTTGAGGGGGTCAACAAGCATGTGGACCAAGGGGATCCAGCGGATATAGCATACTTAGATTTTCAGAAAGCCTTTGACAAGGTGCCTCACCAAAGGCTCTTATGCAAAGTAAGCTACCCCAGGATCAGAGGGAAGTTGCTTTCATGGATTGGTAACTGATTAAAAGATAGGAAACAAAGGATAGGTATAAATGGTCAGTTTTCAGAATGGAGAGAGGTAAATAGTGGTGTCCCCCAAGGGTCTGTTCTGAGACCAGTCCTATTCAACATATTCATAAATGAGCTGGAAAAAGGGGTAAACAGTGAAGTGGCAAAATTTGCAGATGATACAAAATTACTAAAAATAGTAAAGACCCAGGCAGACTGTGAAGAGCTATAAAAGAATCTCTCAAAACCAGGTGACTGGGCAACAAAATGACCCATGAAATTTAATGTTGATAAATGCAAAGTACTGCACATTGGAAAGCATAATCCTAACTATACATATAAAGTGATGGGGTCTACATTAGCTGTTACCACACAAGAAAGATCTTGGAGTTATTGTGGATAGTTATCTGAAAAAATGTGCAGCAGCAGTCAAAAAAGCAAACAGAATGCTGGGAATAATTAAGAAAGGGATAGATAATAGGACAGAAAATATCATGTTGCCTCTATATAAATCCATGGCACACCCTTGCATACTGTGTGCAGATGTGGTCGTCCCATCTCAAAAAAGATATACTGGAATTGGAAAAAGTTCAGAAAAGGGCAACAAAAATTATTAGGGCTCTGGAATGCCTTACATATGAGGAGAGATTACGAAGACTGGGACTTTTCATCTTGGAAAAGAGACGTCTAAAGGGAGATATGATTGAAGTCTATAAAATCATGACTGATGTAGAGAAAGTAGATAAGGAAGTATTGTTTACTGCTTCTCATAACACGAGAATAGGGGTCACCAAATGAAATTAATGGGCAGCAAGTTTAAAACAAATAAAAGGAAGTATTTCTTCATACAATGCATCAATCTGTGGAACTCCTTGCCAGAGGATGTTGTGAAAGCCAAGTACATAACAGGGTTCAAAAAAGAACTAGATCATAGAATATTAGAATTGGAAGAGACCTCAGGAGGTAATGTAGTCCAATCCCCTGCTCAAAGCAAGACCAACACCAATATCAATCATAAATCATAAATTCATGGATTTTAGGTCCATCCATGGCTATTAGCCAGGCTGGGCAGGAATGGTGTCCCTAGCCTCTGTTTGACAGAAGCTGGGAATGAGTGACAGGGATGGATCACTTGCCGATTACCTGTTCTGTTCATTCCCTCTGGGGCACCTGGCACTGGCCACTCTTGGAAGACAGGATACTGGGCTAGATGAATCTTTGGTCTGACCCAGTAGGGCTGTTCTTATTTAACATACGTGTCAGACATCGCAATTCTTGTTCAGGTATACAAGACAGACTCGGTTATGATAAGACTAAGCAAAATAGCTCCATGAAGCAATTGCTAGCAACAGCCTTTTTAAGGTTGACCCAATGCATCATAAAGCCACTTAAGCAGTTTACAAATGTGTCAATAAGAATATTTGTGACTTGTCTTCATCTGAGTTAATGCATACTCAACAATCTACTAGGTATAAAATGTGCTCCCTATAGATTGTATAATAATTTGAGTTGTTTTGAAGGTCCAGATTCAATTTTGAATTTCAGGTTCAGATTGGGAATAACAACTGCCCAGATAAATATGTTTCTAGTTCGGTGGGCAAATAGATTCAAACAAATTAACAAACTTGTCCCACAATCTAGAATCTTCAACCATTTCCAGGATCAAATTTAAACCTAACATTCTGGGGGTTCTGAAATATTCAGATAAAAGGAGGTTCTACTTCTGAATGAAAACAGGAAGTGAGAAGTGATCTTATTCTCATGAAATTTTCAGCCCACTTTTGCCAAATCCAGAGCCTAAACAGTTAGAACAGACATCCAGATTTGTGTACTTATCATAACCTGAACTTGAAGCTTTTTGATAACCACCGAGTGCAATTTTTATTTTGGGGCAGATCCACAATAGGAAGAATTTAAAGATTCAAGACTGTAGATGGGTGGTAAAAAGGTAGATAATTAATTATTCATATATTATAAAGCCAGAAAGGACCACCGTGATCATCTAGTCTGACTTTAGAGGCCATAGAATTTCCGTGAATTAATTCCTGTTTGAACTACAACATATCTTTTAGAAAAATGGCCCATCTTGATTTAAATATTGTCAGTGATGGAGAATCCACCACAATCCTTGGTAAATTGTTTCAAATGGTTAACTACCTTTACTGTTAACATTGTGCTCCTTATTTTCAGTCTGAATTTGTCTAGCATTCAAATTCCAGCCATTGAGCAATGTACATCATAGTGTTGCGGAAATACACATCCTAATTGCATTAATCCTGCAATGACATATCAGTAAGGGCAGTGGCCTCAGGGTGAGGGTCTTCCTATGCTCTATAATATAGTCACTGATATTCTGCTGACGTGTTAACATGCAGGTACTTCTGACTTTTCACAACATTTAAAGTAATTTTCATTGCTATCTAGCTACACTTTTAACCTCTGCAGCACATAACTCAGTTGAAACTTTTTTGCTTTTATAAAGCCTAGAATATGGGAATTCTACAATATAGTTGCATAAAAGAAATAATGTAGCTTCTCTGCTGCTTAGTTTAATTGTAGAAATTGATTCTACTTGTGCTCCACGCAAGGGTATTTTAAATAAATAAATATATTGACTTTGTCAACAACATTTTGCTTTTAAAAACTACTCCAAATAGTAGAAATGAAAATGGTATAAATGAATGTGTATTAGCCTCTTATTTCGTTCTTTCCCTTGTCATGATATGAACAACAAATTGAGACTACCATCAGTTTATGAAAAGGTAATCCTATTTCTTTCACTCACAGCAAAGTTTCATTGGGTATGTCTGCACTGAGATAAAAATGCACAGCTCCATGTCTCAGAGGCTGGGTCAGCTGACTTGGGTTCACCAGGCTCTGGCTGCAGGGTTCAAAATAGCAGTGTAGACTTTAGGTTCAGGCTGGAGCCTGAACTCTGAGACCTGCTCAACTCTCACCCCTCATGGGGTCTCCAAGCCCAAAGGTCTATATGTAATTCTATAGCCTTGCAGCCCAAGCCCCGCGAGCCTGAGTCAGCTAAACCAGGCCAGCTGTGGCTATGCTGTGGGTCTTTTATTGTAATGTAGACATACCTATCATTAGTTTATATAACATCAGATTTATCCAGTAGCTGGATTTGAATCCTCGTATTCATTTTAAAGATTATCAGCATTGCTCTTCTCTGGCTTACAATTAACTTTTGGAAGAGGCTGTCATGAATGATATAACCAGTGAATGCTGTTTAAACTTAACTAACTTAAGTAATTACAGTCCTAGTATACACTTGCAATTACTGCAAAGAGCTCCGTTATGCTTGTGACGTATCTTTATATACTGTTATAAATTTAAGGATATACATATGAATGTTATTGACACATACAATTCATTTATCTAAAAAAAACCCTGTAATTTTAAGCCAAAATAACACAACCATTATATACTAAAAAAAAAACCAAATCAAAACCCACCATCCCACCACTTTCAGGGAAGCATTCTTTTAAATTATCATTTAGAGTGCGGTTCAAATCCTGTAATGTCTTAGTCTACTCTCCCGTAAAGACTTCCTGGATAGCAATCCCTCTGTGCACTGGTTCCTATCACATTGTATATACATACATATAAGTGTTGTAATTTCCATTGTCAGAAATGTTGAATAAAATATGGGGAAGGCAAAGACACCTCTGCTTTTGGGGTGGGAGGAAAGTTGAGTTTAAAAGAAATGAGAATCATTTTTTCAAAAACTGCTCACAGACACCATTTCTAAATCATCAGAAGTAACGTAAAAACTCTTACAAGTGAGATTTACCACTCCACAAAACCTGGCATTCTTTTAATGTTAGTACTGATTTCTAAATATCTCCACTTGACTCTGAGAAGGATTTTTCCCCAGATAACTAGATACATACAGAATTATAAATATTTATTTCACCTAAATGATTTTCAAGAAGCAGGTAGAAGTGAAAGATCACCAAAGAATAAATGAAATATAGGGATGGGGTAGAGAAGAAAGTAATATTTTCAGTAGTATTTATTGTGCAGGATTTGGGAATGGATGTAATATTGGAGGAGAAAAGAGATGAGTGTAAAGGGACAGTGAAGTGACCTGGCAAAAGCCACTGGTAGAGCCAGTTTTAGTGGAGTTGAAGAGACAGATTCCCATAGTCATGGACCAAGAAAGAAATTCTTGCAAGAGTTCTTTATCTGATACCAGTTTTCTTTTACTGTTAATTACTTTACTACAGAGATCATAATTTCTTAAGGGAATCAATGGAATAAAATAGAGATTATCCTGCAAATTGCGTCAATGTCTTGATAGTACATTAGTATTTTAATATTCGTTTTAGTTGTGCAGGCTTTACCTCCTTTGTATTCATTGTCACATTTCTGCTTTGCTCCAATAATTAAAAAAATAATTTCCCACCGACATGGCAGAAGTTATTCTATACAAAATTCAGCTCAGTTTCCTAATATAGTCTGTTTGTGATAGCTGATCTTGTAGAACTGGAATCTTCAGAAAAACTGTGTATCCTCTGTAAGTTACAGTAGCTGCCTTTATTTCTAATAAGAAATGGAGGTGACCACTTATTAAAGGAAAGAAGTATTGGACTATTTCAGACTCAACTGTTAGGGATAGATAGGAAACTACAATTCTGTTTAATTGAAATTATTACAGTTCCAGAATTAGTTTTTTGTTCCAACACAGAATAAAAATGACTTTTCAGGATTTTTCACTAATAAACAGGAAAGAGACAGATGGACAGATGACTCCTCTCTCTTGCCTTCCTCTAACCTACCACAGTCAGTAGCCCTGTGATTAAGGCAATTGTCTGGGAGATGCAGGTTCAAGACCATATAGGGAGTCCTGATTTTTCACTTGCTAAGACCAGGCTCTCTCCCATTTTGACCAAAAATTCCAAGTTGGCCCTGAGAAACCTTCCTAATTTAGTTTTCATCTAAGCCAATGTTCCCGCAAAACCTTTTAAATTTTTTTTTATTTTTATTTTATTTTATTTTATTTTTCAAAATGGCTCATTGCAGCCAGAGAAACATTTAGGTGACATCTTTTCAACCAGCTCCATCTACTGTAAACTGAAATTAATCCATCTTGGAAACAGGGATCATATGTTATATCAAATAATGGAAAACAAAGATGTCCTATCATATGTCCCCACATCAGATGGAAAACAAAATTAATTACTGGTAAGTTAAATCCAGAAAGTATTGATGTCTTTTAGTAGACTTTTTAAAATAAGGACAACCAAATTCCCTCTTTAATGATCAGTCTGAAACCTACCTTTTGAACAGAGACTTTCAGAATGTGCAAATTCAAGCGGTGGATACACAACTTACGCAAGAATTGATATGAGACTGACACAGTAAAGGTTAGTTATGAGATTTCAAACATGCTGCTTACATATTAACAGATGAGAAAATAACAATGTGACTGCAGTAGCATTTAAAATTAAAGTTGAAAATTTTCCTGCAGTTTGTCATTTTTAATAAAAAGATGAATTAGCAGCACAAGGTAATAATTCACTTTTACCTTTTTATTTTCTGCCATTTCATTTAGGCGAGGATTTTAAAAGATATTACATGCATGTACATATATTTCTATTATTAAACCAGTAAGCTGTACTAACTATTTTGATGTGTAATATATTTTCAGTTTTGATCATTTTGTAAACCTGGAGAATATTTGGAATAGCAATATCATGCTTACTCCTTTCTATTTCTAAATCCACTTTTATGGTGAATCTTGAAAGTTTCCTGTGGCTAAAAGCTGGACTGGGCACTGGACTGGGATTCAGGATACCTGGGTTCAATTCCTAACTCAGCCAGTGTCCTGCTGGGTGACCTTGGGCAAGTCATGTCCCTCCCTGTGCCTCAGTGTTCCCATCTGTAAAATGAGAATATGGTAGACCGCCTTTGTAAAGTGCGCTGAGATCTACAGATCAGAAGTGCTATATAAAAGCTAGGTATTATTGTTATTTTAAAAAAAAACAGGAATTGTACATCAGCTGGGATTGGGAAATACTGAATAGTTATGATGAGAAAAGCAAATGCTTGCAAGTTACCTGTCAGGACATTTACATGATGGAGGGATAAATGTTGTCACCTGCACATTTGGGAGACAATGCTATGAAAATGAAAATTATGACAAGTTCTTGAGTGCTAGCAGAAAGGAAAACGAAAAAAAAAGAGAGAAAAGAAGTAAGATGATTATCATAGGTTTAAAATAATTATTTTGATTTTGTATTACCTTCAGAGATAATTTTATTCATAATTTTATCATACTCTTACAAATTGTTTATGTTCACTTTTTATGTTTTGTTTCAGATTAGGCCTTGATCTTGAAAAGATGTAATTTTACACAAATGAGCAGACCAATTGATTGTGTTTAAAATTAAGCACATACAGTAAGCATACCTTCAAGATTTCAGACCTGCCAGTGTGTGACATAAACCATCCAATTGTGTGCCAATCAACCAAAATGTAGAACACCTGCATTTTGTTGTATGTTGTGGCATAATTGACAGATTATATTTTTAAGGATAAAATATGTTTGAAAAGTTATTTCAGAACTAAATAGCAGGAACTCATTAAATCAGTGTTATATATTCTTGTCAACCACAAATGTTCAAAGATCATAAGTCAAATCCACCAAAATCCACGAGATTTGCTTAATATTTATATTTTTTAAGTAATACATTTTTACTTTTTTTGTATTTATCTTATGGTTTTTAGTATTCAAGGTTCACATTTTCAAAGTTTCTTCACAAACATGAGTTAGAAACTTCCCTTTTTTAAAAAAAGAAGGAAAAACGGAAATTCTCATGAATTATCTGATTCCAGGAAATAGAGCTTTAAGAAAAAGACAAAGTATCAAGTGACTCTCAGCGAAATCATGAGAGAGAGCAGTACGCTTTTACAGATTAGATTAAAATTGAAGAAAAGTTCTCTGCCCAGGTTGATTGGGGATATGGGGTGGGGAAACTGAAGAGAATGTCCCTTCTTTGGCTTCTCTTGAGGCACAATGGTGAAGGGACCTGGAGAGGGAAGGGAGGTAATTCTCAAGGTTGCTTCCAGGAAAATTAATTCAGACCATCCACTGGTTTCCCCTGCAATTAACTCAGCACCTACACACCAAAACCAACCTCAGTGTAATTAATTGAGCCACCAAACTCTACTCCAGTACCATTACTCACCAAACCCATGTACAATTAATTCAGGCTACCCACATAAAATAGCATCGATATAGGCCAGTCCTATCTTTCTGCAGGGCTTCCTTGATGCTGCCCTAAGGAGGGTCCTTGCTGCTGCTCTGAGCCCTGCTTCTCTCCCCGCTTCCTCTGAGAGAGAAAGCCCAACTGGAGATAGTGATTTCCAGAAGGGGAAGGGGGAAACGAGAGGGAATAGGCTGTTTTCTACCATCACTGTTCACAACGCAGGGGAGTTGGGGAAGGGAGCTCCCCCAGTAGCTTAAGGCTCCTGCTCCACTTTCTCCTACCTTTGCCTCCTCCTTCCTGTTCTAGCCAAAAAAACAATTCTCATATTTTGAGTCTGCTACTGAGATAGGACGGGAACTGTGCCCTGAAGTTCTACAGATTCAGGCTTTATGAGACCAAACAGGCAAAGCTAATTCCAATAGGAAGGATATTACAAATGTCAAAGATTGGTTTGAGGAAAGGCAAACAAGAGAAAATTAAGCACATATAAATCAAAGGCACAGAGATAATTTACAAATAAAGAGAAAGGAGCAAAAAAAAGAAATCAAGAACAAATTGTTTAAGGGCCATTTAGACAGAGGTTAGATGAAATCCTGATAATCAGAAATTATCAAAAAAAAACCCAAAAAACCCCCAAACACTGAGAAACAGAAGGTAACAAAAAAGATAAACAATAGCTCAGGAAATGAGCCAGACCCTAAGATGGTGAGAAAAAATAAATAATTGGAAGTTGGAAACTTCACTCAAGTGTTGCCAATTCTGTTCATTTTTTGTGAGTCTTGAGATATTTTGTGTTTTTCTCAGATCCCCATTTTCTAGAGTCCAGTGCCTATATCAGAAATATAGTAGAATCTCAAAATTTGTTTTTTAAAAGAGAAGGGAATGCTTAGCCCTAGTGGTTACAAAGAGAAGCTGGAGTGTGTGACCTGACTGAACGCTAAAAGCTAAAAAAGAATAAAAGGAGGAAAGGAAAAAAAGGAGCCCTCAATTAATATTTTTTAAATATCTTTAATTTTGAGGCCTGACATACTTTTTAAATGCTTAGGATTTGACAAGACTGTTGGCAATTTGTACTATTTAAAGAACAATACAATACAATGAGATGTGCTAACAAAGGTGAGGATTAAATGCATTGTCCTGTAGAATATCAGTTTCAGGCGATCAGAATAACATCACTGGAAAGAATATTTTTAATATATATATTTTTTTCCTTCAGACTTCAAATCTGATTCTAATTCTGACCATAAATAATGTTTAAGTGGTTTGTATTGATGAGCTTCTAAGTTTCAATTCTTTTCACTGTTGCAAGGTTTCTTAAAATTAGACAATCCTGATTCCTTTTTTAATGTAACTATTAGTTTATCCCATTACTTCCCATAATTACAGATCAGAAAACATATTGAGCTGGAAGAGTATTAGCAAAAACAGAGTTCTGAATATAGATCCACAACGCAATGTCCTCTAATGCTACTAATGGAAAGGCTATGTATGATTGCTCTGGTGATGATAATAATGATAATATTTAGCACTTAAATAATACTTTTTAATCTTCAAAGTGATTGCATTAGACATTTCAACACCCCTGTGAGGTAGGCAATTAAAGTGAAGCACAAAAAGATTAAATGACTTCCCTAGGCCACCAAAACAGTCAATGTCCTGTCATGCAATCTAGTTGACAGACACTACTACATTTGATACACTTGCTGGGGGTTAATTGGAAGAGTAATTTATGCCTGGCTAAATCAAAGATCTAGGGCTAATAATAATCCACATTGTACCTGAGCACTTCCAAGCACAGAAGAAGATATGAACTTTTATTCAAAGTCCTCACAATCCAGACAGTGAACAGGAGGAACGAAAGCAACAGATACTCAGTTATAAACATATACTTGTTAATGAATACAAACATTATTCTCTCTATCTATATATTGGTGGGTGGATGGAAGGAAGGAGGGACCATGGAAATTATACTTAAGTTACTCCTCATGACTGACAACTTCAATTAGCGAGTTTCTTATCAGCATTATGACAGAGATAAATCTTCAGGAGGGACTTGAATGTGGAGAGAATTAGGGGGCTGGCAGATGATCCCAGAAAGAGCCTTTCATTTATAAGGGGTAACGCAGCTGAAGAAACTGTTGGTGTAATAAGATGACAAATGGGAAAACAGGGTAGCATCACTGGCAGAGTAAAAGAGATGCGAAGGCCTTGAAACTTCATGAGGTGCGATAAATAGGAAGAGGCAGTCATGCAGGACTCTCAAGTCAGTAACAGGAAGGTTAAGTCTGATGTGGTTGAAGAGGAGCAGTAAAATATGTTTTTATTACAGTGTTCTAAAGCCATTGATTTAGGGAGATCCTTGCTGACTTTAGTTACAGCCGGTGGTAGAATAAAAAAAAATCATTAATAATTCTTTGATGAAAAATGTCAAGATTTGCAATGAACATATTTCACAATGAATTATTTGGCCAGCTCTGCTTTAATTGTAGAATGACTAATTTTGAAGCATGTCTACTTTGGAATAAATATATCCGGTCGGGATGATTGTCTGAAATCTGTGAGCGTAAAGAAATTTTCAGTAATGTTTTCTAGGGATTTACAAGATTTGACACAATGAAAATCACAACTGCTCAGACATCACCGCTACAGAGAAAGGAAAGCCGATGCTATTTCCCTATTGATATTTACCCAGTACTGCAAGTTGATAAGTTATTATTATGGTTTGGGGCAACAGTGCAAAACTGAGGTTGGATCTATCCAAGGAGTACTTGGAGGTGTACTTGCCTTCAGAGCCTAAAGAGAAGATGACCTGAGGGCAAGGTTGTCTGTACAAACCTAATTTGGCCCACTTGTGTTTATGCATTATCATTCAATCTTTAATTACGTGATCCACTACTATTTATTCTTCATTCATTGTGAGGGATTGACCATGCTCTGGGAATGAATCTGGGCTGTATAGTAAGACAGGCTGTTGCTTGGAGGAACCCCTGCTTTATTTGTTGCAGCAGTGGGAAGGTGTGTGCTGAATGAGGCAGAGGATTGCAGAAAGGGAAAAGGCACAGTCTCATTGTTAAGATAGTTGAATGTTGCCTTGGGGATTTGAACTCTAGCTCTGTGTCTGCAACCAAGTTCCTATAGATGCTGGGCAAGTCACTTATTCCAGACTTTTCACAAGTGGTCACTAATTGTGTGTTCCTCATTTTCCAAGTACCCAATTTGAAACTGTGGGGACTGATAATCAGAAGTTCTTTTAATGTTTTTAGTATGTAATGTTCAGAAACATGAAAGTAGGTTAGAGAAAGTGTTCTCCCATGTAGTAATGAAATCCACATCATGTTAAATTTCAAACACAAATATTTTTTTCTGACAATTTGCTGTTAGTCACACCTTGCATACTACATTAGGACAAGCTAGTTGAGAGGTCTGACAAAAAATATAAGGAGACTTTGGGCAATTATTTTGGAATGATCTCTGTTAAACATGGATTGCATTTGTCTCTAGCAGCCAACCCCCCCCCCCAAAGGACTATTTATTCCTTTTTCTTGGGAGTATGCTATGGAACTGTTTTGTGTGTGTGTGCGTGTGTGTGCGTGTGTGTGTGACAGACATTTAAAGCAGAAACTTCCTTGTACTGAATATTTCTCTGGACACTATATTAAGAATGTTTGGGGACATACAGAATATGTGTTTTGATTGCTCCAATAAATGAAAAGAATAAACAATACAAGGCTATAAAACTACTTTTCTCAAACAATTGTTCCTACTTCTCAAGCATAAGGGAAATATATTAAAAGATAAGGTACAAAGGTCCAATATAAGATGTTCTTCAGAGATGGCATAATATAATATATGATGGCTCAGCAGGAGTCTCTTGAAGTTTCATAAGCTAAGCTTTATTGTTTTAGCTGCACTACTGTTAATTAGATAATGTCTTCTCTGCAGTGAACTCTAGTGTTCCCCTCAACCCTACTTGCATCTACACACAGTCTAGCTTGTGGTAAGTGGTGCTTTCAGCTTGGATGATGCTTGACTGTCACTGATGCTCAAGTTAGTAATCCAGCAGGGACTCAGCTACAGTTCACTTGAGTGCTAGGAGTTTAACAATGTCTTCCCTAAATTGCTGCTCAGGTATATTTGTTGTGTCTGTCCTCCCCATCTCATAACCAGAAGTTATCTCCATGCCATATAAATACCCACTTGAATGTCTCTGGACCCCTCCTTGTATGACATTCTAGCTCTGATTCTGCACTTTCTGCACTTTCGTTCAGTCAATGGTGACTGAGTAGAAACTTCTTCCTCAGCATGAGGCAAGTTAGCCTGTGGCTGACACCAAGCATTTCATTCTGTTCTGGTGTGATTCTAATAGGACACAAGATTTTGGATCCAAGACCCCAAAACAGCAGTGTTATAACAGTACATAATCCAAATCTATCTGAGGAAGGGATCCACTGTACTGACACCAGTCTTGGGACAAAATCAAATATCTAGAGATACTGTACCACCAGGCAAAGGATCACAACATCTAGTCTAGTAAAAGCCTGAGGAGCTACTGCATGAGCAGTTTGTCTAGGTGCTCTCCAATACTTCAAGAATGGAGCCTGTTTATACCCTGAAGAAGTTTGTGAATGACTGACCACAGAGAACCTGAGGACTACCAAATGCAGGGCAAGCTGTCAATGGGGGACCACAGCCACACTGCTCAAACCCAAGACTCTGAGAAGGAGGTAGAGGAACAGACTGGAGGAATGGGACAGGGAGGAAGTTAAGAAAGGATCTCCTCAGCCAGGCAAGGACTTGATTCAACATTTTAGTTATATTTGGCAGAATATGACATAAAGGGCCCATAGTGTGTGTAAGACCAATCTGTTGTCTGATGGAAGATGGATTTAAGAAATGCCACTTGTAGCTTCCTTTCAGGATACAGGTACTATCACCCCCACCTCTGTTAATGCTGCTTGCATGTTCCCTTCAGGGCATGACAACTTTCTCCCCTTTTTGCCTTCCCCTCTGATATCCACATAACAATCTGCAGCTATTGTCACACCAGTGCATGTGGTGCATGCAAAATCAGCATCTTTCCCATCTGGCATCCAGTAATGATGTGTCTATATTCCCTGCTGGGCAGAAACCAGCATTCCCCTCTGTATCTCTCCCACACCTCTTCTCACATCTACATGGGGATCCAAGATAGATTCCAAATGGAGAAAAACATTTTAACACAGATTTAACAGAGATTTAACACTGCTGCTTGTGTGCATTATTAACACAAGCTTACAAATGCCTGCTAACACAAGATCGGAGGTACGTTCAAGCAGTTGTGAGTTGCATTTATAGTAGTACGCTTTCTCTCACTCTTGCACTAGCATTTAAGCATTTTAAGAGGTAACCCAAACTTATCAAGATAACATGTCCCAGGAAGTAAGTCCACTGTAAGGTCTTTTTGATGTAAAGTCAAGAAAAATTCAAAAGTCTCTTGACAATACAGGACCAGGCTCTGACTACCATGGATGGAAGGAGTGGAGTGGCATTGTATGGATGCTCCTGCATCTAATTCAGCAGGCTGCTTGTGGTGGCAAAACTTTTACTTCAGTCTTGTGGAACAATATAGCAGAACTTCTCATAAAAATGAATTTCCAGTCTTTCAAATTTCTAGGCAGCCTCAATTTCCCACACCCGCCACTGTAGCACTAATTGTGCTGGTGACTCTGCAATAAAATTAAATCTCTCTCCCTCTCTTGTGGAGACAAAGCAATCACAGGGCTTGTCTTCCCTACAGAGTTAACTTGAATATTGCCCCCAAATCAAGTTCCAATCACACATACCTTGAATGTGGCATTGCTTTTAGTTAAAGGTGGCTGTCCCATTACAGGATATAGGCTACAGTTTAAATTAACACAACTCTGCATCTGCTAACACAATCACCCTGTGCTGAGTGAGGGTTATTTCAAAGTGTGGCTGCTCTCACTTGAGCTAGACTAAATTAAGAGTTAACTCGAGTATAGATAACTTGTATTAACTCTGCAGTGAAGACATAGCTCTAATCCTTTTGTGTATATATCTGGTGAACCATTTTGACTCAAACATTAAAAAAGGAAAATCATCTTCAGAAAGAGACAAGGCCCAAAACATTTCAGCTTGGAAGATGAACATTTCTGACTACCTCAGATACTATAATGAGAGCAGCATACAAAAGCCCATGAGAAAACTAAAAGTTTTGTATTCAGTGCAGGATGTGGATAGTGTGCAATAACTAATGCCTGGGGCCACACACTGAATGTTGAAGATAAAAAGAAAGATTCAACAGCTACCCATTCAATGAGCACTGCAGGCCTGGGGCCGGGGGGTGCTCATGTAATTAAATATGGTATCATAGTTACTTTTAGCATTTTTATTTTTATGTAATTGCAACAGATAATATCAATATTTATTTTAGCATTTTTCCTATATTTATCAATTTAATTTTTCATTTGCAAAAAATTATGAAGAGATCTGTCCATAGGAGGAATGAGACAATCATGATTTAATGACAGTAGACATTGGGATTCAAAAAGCTAAAAATGTATTACTGTTAAAACACAAATTGTCAATATCACATGTCAAAATGTGCAAAGTAAATATCCTTAAATTAAACTCTAATAAATTCTCAAGCAGCATTTTTCTTACTTTGCCTTTCTGTAAGTTTCAATTATTGCTGATGGAAGTAATTTTTGTCAGTTTGTGTGTATTGGGGGGGATAGCTCAGTGGTTTGAACATTGGCCTGCTAAACTCAGGGTTGTGAGTTCAATCCTTGAGGAGGCTACCTAGGAATCTGGGGCAAAAATCAGTACTTGGTCCTGCTAGTGAAGGCAGGGGGCTGGACTTGATGACCTTTCAAGGTCCCTTCTGGTTCTAGCAGATTGGTATATCTCCTATTATTATTTATGGTGAAATTGACATTTACCAACATATACCAATGAAAATGTTATCCTTCTAAGCCTAGTCATAATACATCCGCACAAGAGCATCAAACTAAAGTTGAACAGGCAACTTTAATTCTGGCATTTCCTGACTTTGAAATGCTTGATTTTCCAACTTTAACATTCTCATTTTGTATGTAATATAAAATACAAATATAAAATTGTGCGTGTAGTATTTGTGTGTTAAGGTGGAAAGGGGGTGTTTGCTTTCGTTTGATATAACATATACACTGGCTTTGACTTCTTGTCTCATTTCATACTCATTTTACATTTTGCCCCAGAGTGAGTAGTAGTAGAGGCTAAAGGAGAATTGTAAAGACTATTAACACACTGCTTAAGTCTCATAATTTGTAATGGTGAAGTATTTAATCCTTCTCCTTTTTAAAACTCCTCTGTGAGCTGTGGTAATTAATGGGTCACACAAAGAGATCTCCAGCATTCTGAGTTGTTCTATCATTCTCCCAGGCCACTATGTGGGAATCAATAGAATAATAATTCCTAGGTAAATACAATCTGGGCATTCTGTAAAGGATGTGAAGATGTGCTTGATTTTCAAATTGCAGAATGTCGACTGCAACATGCTATAGTAGCCTTTCTCAGAACAGTAGGTTTTGGGGTTTTTTTTACTTCAGGTTTGGAGGGAGACAGTTCCTTATTCTGCTGACAGCTGTGTTGCCGTTGCTTCATTCCTCAGTCGGAACGAGTAAAGAATTACCAGCAATAAGAGTGATATAGACTCATAGACTCATAGACTCATAGGTCAGAAGGGACCAATCTGATCATCTAGTCTGACCTCCTGCACAAGGCAGGCCACAGAACCCCACCCATCCAATTTTGTACAACCCCTATCCCAGGACCGAGTTATTGAAATCCTCAAAAATGGTTTGAAGACCTCAAGCTGCAGAGACACCACCAGCAAGCGACCCGTGCCCCACGCTGCAGGGGAAGGCGAAAAACCTCCAGGGCACCTGCCAATCCGCCCAGGAGGAAAATTCCTTCCCGACCCCAAATATGGCGATCAGCTAAACCCTGAGCATGTGGGCAAGAGTCACCAGCCAGCACCCAAGAAGGAGTTCTCCGCAGCAACTCAGTACCCATCGCATGCAACATCACCCCGCAGACCATTGAGCAGACCTGTCTGGTGGTAATTCAAGATCAATTGCCCAAATTAACGATCCTATCATAACATCCCCTCCATATACTTATCAAGCTTTGTCTTAAAGCCAGGAAAGTCTTTTGCCCCTACTACTTCCCTCGGAAGGCTATTCCAGAACTTCACTCCCCTAATGGTCAGAAACCTTCGTCTAATTTCAAGTCTAAACTTCCTAATATCCAGTTTATACCCATTCGTCCTCGTGGCTACATTAGTACTAAACTTAAATAATTCCTCTCCCTCCCTAACGTTAACCCCCTTGATATATTTATATAGGGCGAGCATATCCCCCCTCAGCCTTCTTTTGGCCAGGCTAAACAAGCCAAGCTCTTTGAGTCTCCTTTCATAAGGCAGTTTTTCCATTCCTCGGATCATCCTCGTAGCCCGTCTCTGAACCTGTTCCAGTTTGAAATATCTACAAATATGTTCCAGTTTGACATATCTACAATAATGTTACAGTGTAAATCAGCAGTAAACACTTCAGTTCATTTGTGAACATTTAAATTGCAAATCAGCAAAAAAAAATTTTTCTGTTTGACTTTCAAATCTTGAAGCCAAAATGCAGTGTAGATTGCTTTATGAGATTAGGGAATGCCCTCTAAAATTTAGGTCTGTTACCAATTCATTTTTCAGAAAACTGTTATATCAGATTAGCTGTCTGGCAAGAAACATAACCCCTTTCTCTTGAAACATTGCTCCATTTTCTATGAGGACTAGTTTTCTTAAATGGAGAGAGATATGTGTTCAGGACAGGCTCTTTAATTTCCAGCAATGGTTCTAAATCTACGGGAGTCTCAGCAATAACCTCATAGCCAGGTGTAGTCGTTCACAGGGCATGGGTAAAAAGAGAGGCTTTTGTTAAACACCCAGATTGTTCACCAAAAGGAAAATGATTTTTTTATTTAGGGCAATAAAATAAGTTTATATTTAATAATATACAATTTATTTAGGGGGTTGTTGTAAACTTTTACCTATTCCTTACTAGAAAAATCCTCAAACTTTTAATCATGTCTCATGGGTGTTTGCTGGGTGTGAAAATTTGGCAAAGGAAAAATAAAATCACATCCGCTTGGACAGAAAATCTAGGAAATTCTTCTCTCCTTTTTAAATACTATCTTATATCTAAAATAATAAGTTTATATTCAGTCTGCAAATTACATTTCTATAGTGTTGGTTTGACAGACTTTGAAAATGTAACTTCTACAGTATTCAGGGATAGTTTTGTGCTGCTTACTAAATTTGGTAGTAAAGGACAGTATGTTTCCACAGAATAGTGTCAAAATACACATTTTTATCCTTTACAATGTAGTTTTCAGTTCTAGTGGGTCAGGTCCCTTCTAGCTACCTTTTAAAAAGTCAGTCTGTAGTACTTCCTTCTATCAAAAAGATCTCATAGAACTTGGCAAACATAAAAGCTAGAGCAAGGATCCTGGAACATGCTTTCTGTGTGAAACAACAGGAATCCTGGTCCTGGAAAAATCTAGTAGCACATGCTTCCTTGCTGACTTGTTGCTGTGGCAGGCATGAAAGTCCATGAATAATGGAAAAAAATAGTTGATAGTTTGCAATGAATGAGGTAGGGTTCTGCAGGAAGCCCATAGCATAATGTGTTTGTAAAAGAGAACAGAGCTAACATTGCATATGTCACGTTAACTATAACTAAACCCAGTGAAAGCTACTTTTCACTTGTCTTCACTTCTTGGGAAGTCGACATTTATTTTTTTGGACCTCCAATTTAATTTCTCCTTTAGAACATTATTTTTAATGGTGGAGAAAAGATACTTGCAGTTCATGCAGTTATAGTTGTTGCCAATCAAAAATCAACCTTTATTAAACTAGGGTAATTACTTTTTACCACAGGAAATACTGCTGTAAAATTTAATTGCAACAGTGTGGTAATGATTGCGGATTCTTTCTTTTAATGAAAACATCTGTAAGAGTAATTCTATCCTAGTAATTCAAATTTAATAATAATTTGAATGTATGGTATGGTCCAATGTGTGATTGACTTCCTCTTTTGGTGAGTTTTTATTGGCTTCCATGAAGAAGTTAAATATCTGCATGTTAGACCAGTTTTGCAGCTATATATATTACAGTAAATAGAAGTTGAATCTGGATATTTACATGCTACCAGTTATTTCACTTGCTTTGCATCTTGGAGGTTATTTTCTTTTTAAATGGAATAGACTCAGTGTTACTAGGACAACAACTTCTATTATTTATTGTGTATATATATATATTAAAAAAAAAACCCTACAGCAATGACTGGATTTGTTCACAGCACAGAGGGGGAAAATCTGCTTCCTAAAAATGCAGTGTAGCGTATGAGAATTCATACATCAGTATTTTTCATGTTTTGCATGTGTTTAGAGTGATGTTTATATTGCAACAAAGCTAGTGAGCAAAGAAGTCAAAGTCAGAGTATACAATCTATCTTGCACTTTACTAGCAGTGCATACCAGTGACTAAAGGTTGGACATGTTATATTTTGTTTTGTTTCATTTGCACTTTTAATTTTTTTGGAGAATTATTAAAGTTTAACCAAATTAGCAAGGTATCTTTTCAGTGTAGAGGAAACTTAGGAGCTTTGATATGCAATCATTAACAGAATATGCCAAAAAAGTATTTTCATATTGAAAATATTGTGACTCTATTAAAATAGTGCAAATCAGATAATATATTCATTGTCATCCACATATTTAGTTACCTGAGGGAAAGCAAAATAAAGCAAACAGACGAGGCATACAGATTGAAATGCTCTTAAAAATTCTAAAGATCATGAAATAAGTTACAGGGATTTATTATACAGTAGTTACATATCCATTCATTAGAGATTGTATAGGTTCAGGAAGGTATATGTAGTACCAAAGTTTAGCATTAATATCTGCAATAGTAGAGGAAGGAGAACCAAATTTGGTAGCAAATAAAGGATATATTCTTAATGGTTTGTTTAACATGCATGTTTGCTTCTTTGCCTTCATATGAATTAGTTCCTTATGCAAGTACAGAGGCCTGGTTATCTATGTGCACTTGTGTGGGCATGGGAAGACAAATATCTTCACTCATTCCTGCATGGCTTTTGCAAGTGCTAGTCATAATCAGAGTCACTGTGCTTGAAAAAGCTCCATGTGTGCACCCTTGCAGGCACACATTATCCCAAGGGAGGAGGCAGTATACACCCCTACCTTGATATAATGCAACCCAATATAACACAGGTTTGCATATAGCGTGGTAACCCCAGGGCTCCAGCAGCAGGGCTCGGGCAGCACTTTAAAGGAGCCAGGGCTCCAGCTGCTGTGGGGAGCCACAGGCCCTATAAATCACTGTGGAGCCCTGCTGCTGCTACCCCGGAGCTCCAGCAACGGGGCTTGGCTGGCGATTTAAAGAGCCCAGGCTCCACACATCAGCCCAAGCCCGGGGCTCTTTAAATCACTGCTGGATCCCTGCCGCTGCTACCCTGGGGCTGTGGCAGCAGGGCTCGGCCAGCGATTTAAAGGGCCCAGGGCTCCCTGCAGCAACCGGAGCCCAGAGCTCTTTAAATCACCACTGGAGCCCTGCCGCCACTACCCTGATATAACTGGGTTTCACCTATAATGCGGTAGGGATTTTTGGCTCCCAAGGACCTTGTTATATCGGGGTAGAGGTGTATCTCCCTATTTTCTGCACACACCAAGATAAGTGGGTTCTAACCCCTGAAAATTCCACCCTCAGAGTTTCTCAGTGACTAACATTTCTGTTCTTGCACTTTCTGGAACAAGTAATATGGAGGAAGGTCATTAAAAACAAGGCTACTATAGAGAAACAAGACTAGGGTTAAGCTGGTCAGCAACTTGTTAGTGATTGTCATAAACAGATAGCTAAGGGTTAATGTTCTTTTACCTGTAAAGGGGTAACACCAGTAACCTGAAACACCTGACCAGAGGACCAATCAGGAAACAAGACTTTTTCAAATCTGGGTGGAAGGAAGTGTGTGTTTGAGTTGTTTGTTTTTTGTCTTGTGTCTGACCCTCTCGGCTCTGAGAGTGATCTTTCTGTCTCCTGCCTTTCTAATCTTCTGTTTCCAAGTTGTAAGTACAAAGATAGGAAGACCATAGGTTTATATTGTTTTCTTTTGTATTTACATAGGTGTAGTTGCTGGAATGTGTTAAATTGTATTCTTTTTCAATAAGGCTGTTTATTCATTTTTTTCTTTTAAGCAAATGACCCTGTATTTGTCACCTTAATACAGAGAGACCATTTTTATGTATTTTTCTTTCTTCTTATAAAGCTTTCTTTTTTAGACCTGTTGGAGTTTTTCTTTAGTGGGAATTCCAGGGAATTAAGTCTGCAACTCACCAGGGAATTGGTGGGAGGAAGAAGTCAGGGGGAAAATCTCTTTGTGTTAGATTTACTAAGCCTGACTTTGCATACTCTCTGGGTGAAGAGGGAAGTACTTGTGTTTCCAGGACTGGAAACGGGGAGAGTGGAGTCCCTCTGTTTAGATTCATGGAGCTTGCTTCTGTGTATCTCTCCAGGAACCCAGGGAGGGAACACCTGGAAGGGAGAAGGGGGGGAAATGGTTTATTCCCCTTTGTTGTAAGACTCAAGGAATTTGGGTCTTTGGGGTCCCCAGGGAAGGTTTTTGGGGGGACCAGAGTGCCCCAAAACACTCTAATTTTTTGGGTGGTGGCAGCTTTACCAGGTCCAAGCTGGTAACTAAGCTTGGAGGTTTTCATGCTAACACCCATATTTTGGACGCTAAGGTCCAAATCTGGGAAATATGTTATGACAGTGATATATAGGTTTAATCAAGAATTCTATATGAACCCTTCAGAAAGTTGCCTAGAACACTCTCAATTCTATTTTTTAAATGATGTTGATTCCAAACCACTGGAATCTGAGTATCACCTGGTAAGAAGTTGGGAAATCTTAAAGCCACGCCAAAGTGGAATCAAACTACAGGTATTCTCTAACTCAGTTCTTGGAATGTGTAAATCTGCTACATAGGAGTGAAAGTAGACTGCTTTAAGATCCCTGTTTTATTGCTTTTACTGATTTTAGCCTTAATGATTTTGTATTAGGCTATAAGTAAACCATAAAAACAACATATGTATCCTTTAACCTTGCCTTAAAGGTCTTTTGATATTCACCATAGAAACAAACCAACCATAAATACTCTCTCACAAAAGCTCATGCTCCAATACGTCTGTTAGTCTATAAGGTGCCACAGGACTCTTTGCTACTTTTACAGATCCGGACTAACACGGCTACCCCTGTGATAGATAAATACTCAGTAATTTCTTGCTGACAATAGACTTTGATGATTTACTTTGTCCCATTGTGAATACATTAAGATCAGAGATAATGCATTGCATTTAACTGTACATGATAATAAATTAAAATCCTTTTAATGGGGTTATATATCATAACTTGTCTTTGAAAGGGTTAATATGGACCTTATAAGCAATTAATTAAAGATGAAGCCCCACTGGAAAAGGAGCAGGGCGATTACTATAAAGAAAGGAAGTCTGGAGCAGAACAGGACTGCAGCGAGAGCGGGAAGAACTCTGCCATCTCAATCTGAGTAATAGAAGGTAGAATTGGGAGTGATACAGAGAAGACCCGGGGGTGGAGCATGCTGCAGTTCTGAATTCTGACAAAAGGCCCGACCTGGACCTCCAGGAAAGAAAACCCAGGAAGGTGATCAACTGAGGAAGAGCTGCAGGAAGGAATTTACACCCTGGAATGGGATCTAGTGGGAAAGGACAGCAGAAGTGAAGGAGACATCTGGAATGAGAGAAGGCCTGTGAGAAGGCCAACCACAGGTAGATGGCCTTGGGGGTAGATGAGACTGGAGGATCCAGAGTAGAAGCAAGGTTCCAGAGAGGTAACTCTTAAGAGTCAGGATTTTATAGAAGAATGGAGAGCACCCAGGATGGATTAAAAGTGTAAGCTTGAAGAAGGGGGCAGAAGTTGTTTTTGTTGTGGTTTGCTTTTGAGTTTGATTAAAGGAATCCAGGGAGAAACACTGTGACCACTACTGTGACAGAAGAGTTAAATGTTAGAAGAGCTCTGTAGGTGTGGAAAACCTCAGTCACCAGTGTTTCATGGGGACACTATTTGGGCTGCTGATGTCCCAGAAGGGGACAAACTTTAAAGTGATCCAGCTAGTGGTCAGAATCACAAGAAGAGAGACCACTGGAGGACCAGAGTAGCTGTCAGCAGGAGGCACTAGATGATGAATGAGCTGCCATGCCCAGCCACACAGGGCCACGACAGTGGGGACTCTTCCCTTCTAGAACCACATTATTCCAAACAGAAATCCCTCATTTTGTACCTCTCCACTGCAGACTTCAGAGTGTGGTAGGCAGTGATGTCCCATTTATCTGAAAATCAGTTTTTCCAAAATTATCTATTGTCCACCCAAAGCTTCAAACAGATTTTTACTTAATGATGATATAGTTTAATAGAAGAAACCTTTAATGAATAGAGTTAATTTAAATACCGATGATACCCAGTGGACTGTATATTTCAATAGTACTCAGTTTATAGAATTACCCAAGAGAAGGGTGAATTGTTGTTGTCATTTATATTATGGTAGCATGTAGATTAGTGGTTTTCAACTTGCAGCAACTTGTGGGTGAATCAGCACACAGCTGCGGTACATGTGACACCCTCAGAGCCATACAGGTACAGGCAGCGTACAGGATGCGACCCAGATAACACAGAGAGCTGCATATGTGGCCCACAATGGTAAGTAGGTTGAGAACCACTGGCCTAGATTCTGTGCACACACAACTACTGCTTTAAATAGATTTAAAGGATTGAAAACCTGTTAGATCACAAGAAATAACTGTAAAAGGGGAACAATCATCCACAGGGTTGTTCATACTGGGGCCCCACAAATATCTATTCTTGTCCCAAAGCTATTCTATTGACATTCCACATGTACAACAGTAAAATACTTTTCTTTTCACTTTTTAAACCCAACACTGGAAAATATTAGAGATTATGAGTCATGTCACCATCATACCACAGTACTAAACCTCTTCAGGAAAGATATTGTGGCTTCTTTTTTTGTAAGATTGCATTGCCTGAAACAGTTTTGTTTTATTTTCGTTCTAATAGCAATAGCTGTCTTGATATTGGAATGTCCAGGCAATAAAAAGCTTATGCACTGATTAAATGCCTCAGCTTTGTTCAGGTATTTAATCAACTGCCAGTGCTATTTATTGCTTAGTATACCCTTTCACCATGACCGTTATCCCTTTATCATATCAGTGTAGAAGCCAAAGCAAATGCCAAGGCTTCAGAATACAATAAGATAAAAATGCATAGCTTGTAATATTTTAAAAAGTAAGATTCTTCTACCATTCCATATATCAAGGCTACGTCTCTGCTTATGGCAGAGTGTAGAGTACATACATTGCACACACACCCCAGTACAGGTGTAAACAGAGTTAAATATTAAGTTCACACACCCCAGTACAGGTGTAAACAGAGTTAAATATTAACTTCTTAGGCGAGTAGAATGAAGACAAGATAAAACCTTATGATATATACCTTACATGGCTCTCTACACACCCAACAGTGCCTCCCACATCTACAATGGTATTTTAAGCAGTGTGATATCCTGCTGCTAGAGTTTTTCCCCATGGCAGCTCCCTGTTGCTGGAGCCTTTCTTTGCTGTAGGCAGCTTCTGGAGTCTTTCTCTGCCTCAGTGAAAGACTCTAGTAATGGAGAAAGGCTCTGGGAGTGGGAAGGCAACTTGGAAATGCTCCAACAACTCTCCGCTGCCTCCCCTCTGCCAGAGGCATTCGCTGCCATGTGTAGATACACCACAGTATGGATTCAGCCTTCAGCATACAGCTACACATACCTAGGGCCCTTCGAAATTCATGGCCATGAAAAACGCACCACAGACCATGAAATCTGGTCTCCCTTGCTGAAATCTGGTCTTTTGTGTGCTTTTAACCTACACTATACAGATTTCATGGGGGAGACCAGCATTTTTCAAATTGGGGCCCCTGACACAAAAGGGAGTTGCAGAGGGTTGTAAGGTTATTTTAAGAGGGTCATGGTATTGCCACCCTTACTTCTGCATGGCCTCTGAAGGCAGTGCCCCACCAGCAGCAGTGCAGAAGAAAGGATGGCATGGGACAGTATTGCCATGCTTACTTCTGTGCTGCTGCCTTTAGAGCTAGGTGGCCAGAGAGTGGTGGCTGCTAACTGAGGGCCAAGTTCTGCCTTCATAGCTGGGCTCCCAGTCAGCAGCCGCAGCTCTCTAGCTGCCCAGATCTCAAGGCACTGTAGCCATCAGCAGCAGTGCTGAAGTAAGGTAGTATTGCATGGATTTATGGGGACAGAAAACTAAAATCACTATAGGCTACTAGTTGATGTAAATCCACAGCTGTAACTACGGAATGTTTAAAACAAATCTGCACATTTTCAAGTTTTTGATTAACTGCAGCTTCTGACTGAAACTGACAATCCTGCCATAAGTATTAAAGAATTTATTTATCTAGATGATAAAAGAATAAAAATGGGCACCTATCCAAGACTCTAGGCACCAGTGATACAAGTATAAGAACAAAAATAATATTAAATAGCAGTGTATGCCCTAGCATCCAGCAGAACTCAACCCACTATAATTCACACAATTTCGTTCCCAACACACAGATGTAAACCAGACAACACTGAAACAAGAGTATGTGATGTGGTGAAAAGTTCTAATTATTATTATTGATTTCTCTGACAGTAGCACTCAAAGCTCCATTAGGCTAAGAACTGTACTAACACAAAGTGCACCGGACAGCTGGTGAAAATTCTCTTAATAACTCCATTGAAGTCAATGGAGCGATGACCTTTTGCATCAGCTGAGAATCTGTCATAGAGTGGGAGACTGTCCTGATGGGCAACAGCCTAGTGAACACTGTACTATCTATCATAACCTAGTCCCAGATTTGGACCTTAGCGTCCAAAATATGGGGGTTAGCATGAAAACCTCCAAGCTTAGTTACCAGCTTGGACCTGGTAAAGCTGCCACCACCCAAAAAATTAGAGTGTTTTTGGGGCACTCTGGTCCCTCCAAAAACCTTCCCTGGGGACCCCAAGACCCAAATCCCTTGAGTCTCACAACAAAGGGAAATAAACCTTTTCCCTTCCCCCCTCCAGGTGTTCCTGGAGAGATACACAGAAGCAAACTCTGTGAATCTAAACAGAGGGAGTCCACCCTCTCTATTTCCAGTCCTGGAAAACAGAAGAACTTCCCTCTTCACCCAGAGGGAATGCAAAGTCAGGCTAGTAAATCTAACACACACAGATTTCCCCCTGACTTCTTCCTCCCACCAATTCCCTGGTGCTGCAGACTTAATTCCCGGGAGTTCCCCACTAAAGAAAAAACTCCAACAGGTCTTAAAAGAAAGCTTTATATAAAAAGAAAGAAAAATACATAAAAATGGTCTCTCTGTATTAAGGTGACAAATACAGGGTCATTTGCTTAAAAGAATATTGAATAAACAGCCTTATTCAAAAAGAATACAATTCAAAGCACTCCAGCAACTATAGACATGTAAATACAAAACAACAAACCAACTTTGTACTCACAACTTGGAAACAGAAGATTAGAAAGCAGGAAATAGAAAAATCCTTCTCATAGCTGAGAGAGAGTCAAGCAGAAGACCAAGAACAAAGGACTCACACAAAAACTTCCCTCCACCCAGAGTTGAAAAAATCCTGTTTCCTGATTGGTCCTCTGGTCAGATGCTTCAGGTTACTTTTTTTTTTTCAGGTGAAAGAGACATTAACCCTTAGCTATCTGTTTATGACACTATCCAAGAAAAATGATGATTGGAAGGGGAACAGAGGCAAACTGTCAGGATCACAACTGGGACATGGACAGTGAGACCTAATGGTCAGAGCCATGGTAGTGGGCAAGCCTGGAGGTTAGATCAGAGCTGAGCTGGAGTCAAGAATCAGCACCATGTGATGCTTGGAGGTATAGTTTGGGTTGCCAGGTGTCTGGTGTTCAACCAGAACACCTGGTCGAAAAGGGACCCTAGCAGCTGCTGACTGTGCCATTAAAACTCTGGTTGGTGCAGGGCTGGCAGGGTCCCTACTGGCTCCACGTGGCTCCTGGAAAGTGGCCAGCATGTCCCTCTGGCTCCTTGGTGTAGGGGCAGCCATGGGGGCTCTGCACGCTGCCCCTGCCCCAAGCGGCGGCTCCGCAGCTCCCATTGGCCGAGAACTGTGGACAATGGGAGCTGAAGGGATGGTGCCTGCAGGCAAGGGCATTGCACAGGAAGTGGAGTATTCCTGGCCGCACCTCCACCTAGGAGCTGGAGGGACCTGTTGCTGCTTCTGGGAGCCACCTGAAGTCAGTGCCACCCAGAGCCTGCATCCCAAACCTTCTCCTGAACCCCAATCCCATGCCCCATTCCCCTGCCCCACCCCTGAGCCCATTTCCACACCCAAACTCCCTCTCAGAGCCTGCACCCCATGCCCCTTCTGCACCCCAGCCTGAGTTCCCTCCTAGATCCTGAACCCCTCATTTCTGGCCCCACACCAAAGTCCACATCCTTAGCCCAGATCCTGTACCCCTCTCACACCCCAATCTCCTGCCTCAGCCGAGAGCACATTCAGAACTCTTCAGCCCCACCCCACCCCCATCCTGGAGCCCCCTGCTGTACCCCAACTCCCTCATCCCCATCCTCAACCCAGAGCCCCCAGCTGGAGCCCATACCCCAAATCCCTGACCCAGCCTGGTGAAAATGAGTGAGTAAAGTTATTTGAAACTGTTTTGTCCTCAGAAATTATGATGAATTTGGATAGTTACCTGATTACCCCTATGGTCATACAAATGAACCTGCACTGCTAGCTCTGTGAGCTGACTTGGTAGGTCAGTCAATATTTAAAATCAGCTATTTTCTTCTTATTTGCACGAGAGCTCTTTTTTATATCATTACAAAAACAGAATGAGTAAGGCAAGGGTAGGAGGGAAAGAAACAAGTCTTCTAATAAGTGACAGTAACACAGTCAAACTTGAATGTAAGCTCTGTAAAGCTGATATTTCTTGTCTAGCTACTCAAGACCAGATATGAGAATGCATATTAAAATACAATTGGGACCTTATAAAAGGTTAATAGGTAGGACTCTGTATAGAATATAAAGTTTCATTCCAATCACGAGTATTAAGATCTCTACATAGAAAACTATGGAAGAATATGAAGCCAAGAAAAGTCTTGGGAGATGTATTCCCAAATGCTAGAAAATTCTGTATCTTCTTTAGGAAAAAAAGAGAGAGTTTCATCAAGTCCCAGTAAAAAGAGTCTGCCTGGAATCTTCAAATGCATGAAGATGTTGTGGGGGAAGACCATTTATTAAAGTTAAAAAACAATTATCATAAAACATAAGCATTTTCAGACCCATTTTCACTTTTCTGGAACATTCACTTTTTGGGCTTAAATTTGTCATAGTTGATCTCTTCCAAACATAGACAGACAAGCACCCCAAAGAGAAGACAGAAAAGTAGGGAAGCAGAGGGGGAAAGTAATTGTTTTATGTTAGGCAAAATACATTCAGGCATTTGAGTTATCAAAGACATTAAAATACAAAAAAATATTTTCCAGTGCAAAAATATTGGTCTATTGCTTTTTCCAAAATGGCTTAACTTTACATTTTGGCATGTAGGTTCCCAATAATGGACAGTTTTGTAAACTGTAAGAAATTGAGTGTCAAACAATATTATGAATATTTGGGAAAATTGTATCATATTTAAAGTGTGGACACCTTATGAAAGTTTTCAAAATGTAATACACAAATTCAGGTTAGCACACTCAGGATCATACTTCACTTATCCTAACTTTAGAGTATTTATGGGCAACCTTAGCACTCTCTAATATAATTTGTATTAATGGAATTTGTATATGTAACTGTATCAGACACAGAAGGAGAAGGAACATATATAGAAAATATAGATGTATTCTATGTATTCTCAGCTCTTTGTATTAGAACTGAGTGAAAATCAGGATGTCTATCCCACAGGATTTGTCCTGAATCAAGTCAATAGAATAATATCTTATAGAATAATTTGTTCCCCCCAAAATTCTTAACATTTTGACCTTTTTTGTTCAAAATTAAATGTTTTACCATTCCAGAATCAAAATGTTTCATTTCAGTGTGTTCAGATGAATTAAAATGCCTAGGTTCATGCCGGTTTGATATTTAATTGCATCGGAATCAGGTGCTCTGATGCCTCATAAGAGTCATAGATTGGGCACCTCCTGCTATTATTCCTCCTTATGGGCCAGTCTCTCTGTTTGGACCACAATGCACCACAGTCATATGACGCCAATGATACACTAACCCTATGGAAAGAGGGGAGGCTATAATGCCTCATTTGAGATGCTTACTGTCAAAGAAACCCAACTCATAGGAGAGAATTGGGGCATTCAGCACCTGCACTACAATTCATGAGGGACCATGACATCTTAGGCAGATGCAATTTAATTTTGAGTTGATTCAAAAAAATGAAATGTTTTGGTTTAATTCAGGTCAAACCAACCCAAAATAAAATATTCCATTGGGAAATCAGAATTTTAATTTTTCAGAAACTGAATCTTTTATTGAAAAATCATTTCAACAGAAAATTCCTGACTAGTTCTAATATCTATTAATACAGCAAATTCAGTAGTGGAAGACTGTGGTTATATCTTTATTACTTTTTCTTTGCCTCATTAGTGAATTAATTATTGATTAGTGAATTAATTATTGATTTCTGAAGGATAAGAAAGTAGTTCTTGCTTAAAATGTCACATAATATAATTGTCAGTATTCCTCTTTTACCTTTAAGAGTTAATTAACTGTAATTTATAGATTACGCTTTCAAGCGAGAGCATTATTTAAGGATTCTAGCACTGTAGGGTGTTTTAGCACTGAAGATATGAAAATAGGAAATCCCTAAAGAATATTGAAAGGCATTTTTTTCTTGGAAGCCTGTTAATGGATTGGCAAAGGAAGAATGACTTTGTACAATTTCAGTCATGAGCTTCAGAATTATACAAGGATTGATGGGTTTTCATGGATGTTAAATCATTGTTCACACAAAGTTGGATTTTTGTTTTCTTAAAATGAAATAAAAGCTACTGCAAGAAATAAGTGTTGAAGGGCATATGTGTAAGCGTACAATGAGCTGATAATATACATAACACATTAGCAAGCATTGCCTGCCACTCAAGGGAAATCAGAAAGTCAAAGTTGGCTAGAATGGGCTGTCAGTCTTTTATCATAGACTGAAATAAATGACATGGTTGTTTCCTTTACTTATGAAGTTCTCTGTCTTTAGTTTTCACTTTAATTTTTTTTTGTTTCTTATTTTCTTGTCCCATTGACACTTGCAGTGGGTAACTATATCTTTTTTTATTTTAAAGAAAGATGATATTCTCCCTATTTTGTAAAAGACTTTGCCTTGCTTTCCTCCAGTTTTCCAGCCACAATTTTCTTTGATGAATCTATATTTTCTCATTTATGCCTTAATATTCATAATTCCTCTCAAAGTCCTGATTGATATATAGAGTTCAGCATTTGACCTTGGGAATTTTCTCTCAGCAAACTAATTTTCAAGCCTTTAGTAAGGACTTCAAGGAAAGAATCTGTTCACCAACAGCTCAACTCTTTGTGTTTTGGGCCATCAGTACTTCCAATCTGTGCAACGTCATCCTGTTATTCCAGCATTTGGTTCCTGAATTTTGAAAATAGAATTAATTGTTTGTCATATTTATCATCAACCTCTGTGGGGTATTTTGGGTTTTCTTTTTTAAAATACTTCTGCAAATGTGAGGATTTGGCAGAGTATTTGTCATCCATCTCCTGTTGTATACACGTAGTATACTGGAAAATAATGGGCTTTATTGGAGGTATTTGTCATTTTCCCCTGTTGTATAAAAATATTTAAACACATTTATATATTGTGGGAGATGCTGAAAAATATCATAGATAAAGCCTCTGGTTTTCTGCTATGGACCACTCTCCAGATCCTTCAACATTAGGTCCAGTCAGCACTCTCCTCTTAACTCAATTTGAAATAGTTTAGGAGATCCCTTTATAATATACTACAAGGTTGTTGTTTCCTTAGTTAGTTCTAGGTTTAAACGAAGGTGCCTTCTACATATTCAACAAAATTAATCAACATTATGAAGGCATTCTACGCCAACTCAAAATGCTGGCATTAAAATGGAAAATGGATTGAGTAAGTCATTCAGCATCAAGACAGGTGTAAGGCAGGGGTGCATCCTTTCTCCTTTTTTGTTTATGCTAGTCATCCACTATGGATTAAAATGGTGTGACAGTGATACATATGGCCTAAAATGGCCTAATATGGAACAATTCAAGGCTATCTGATCAGGACTTTGCTGATGACATCCCTCTTATCAACAAAGATGCCAATGGACTATAAAAATGCACAAACCAAGTAACAGAAGTAGTGGAGAAGATAGGTTTGAGATACAATGCAAAGTCATGTTAATGGGGACTCTAGAGACAAATCAAAATTGAAGAGAAATTGGAGAAGATGGACAATTTTATGTACCTTGGAAGTACCATCAGCCAAGATGGTACCAGCTCCAGGGAAATAAGAAGAAGAATTGGAAAGGCAAACACTGCATTTGGAAGACTCAAAAACATCTGGCAACTCAAAAACATCTCCCTTAAGACAAAACTGAATGTGTACAAAGCAGTTGTTATTGGCATCACAACATATAGCAATGAGACATGGCAACTTACCAAGAAAGATACCCAAAGCTGGATGCATTTTATCACAAATGTCTGAGAAGAATATTGGGAATAACATACAGAGATAGGAAGACAAATGAAGAAATCAGAAAAATTACTGGACAAGGCACGCTCTCAAAAATAATCTACAAAAGAAGACATCAGTGGGTGGGACATGTGTTGAGAATGGAAAAAAAAATCTTACCAAATGCTGCCCTTTCTGGAAGCTAGAAAATGCAAGAAAAAAGAAAGGAAGATCACGAATAACATGGAAGCAAACAGTTCTAAATGACATCAAGCACCTCAACATGAAATGGAAAGATTTTAAGAGAAGGGCAGTTGACAGGCAAGGATGGCAAATGTGGGTAGCCCAATGTGCAGCAAAGCATGGGACGGACAAAGTGATGTCTTATACTCTAGATTTTGATACTATCCTCTCTTTTGGTGGCCCAATCAGCAAGGTCTCACATTCCAATCTGCTGTCACCTTTATCTTCTCCTTCCAATGCTCTTGTTTCTGTTATCACCTCTTATGCTTAGTCTCTGTTTAAGCCCCATTTCAGAAAAAGATGTATTCTTCTCTATAAAAAAAAATCACTTAAGCAAATGCTTAAAGCCCATGTATCTTCATAGGGACGTAAAACTTGCTTAAAATTAATCATACTTAAGTGCTTTCCTGAACATAGATGCTTCTCACATTGTGTCTTAGATAGTGTGCTGTTAAGGTCAGGGACCGTCTTCTATTTTATGTTTGCACAAAGTCCAACACAATGGGGGTCTTATTTTCATTGGGGGCTTCCTGGTGCTACTGTATTACTCCCCTTTCCCATCTCACAAGATCTTATTTGCCAGTCCCCAATATCTGCTCCCTCATACAAGAGAGCATTTCTGTTTGAAGTCCTGTGACCACAGTTTCTCTACTGCATTTTTTTTGTTCCCTGCCTCCTTCAATTCTGCTATTTTCTTAGCTAAATAACATTACCCTTCTCCACCCTGATTAAATCCCATTTCCACAAACCCAGCCATCTATTTACTACTTTCAAAATCTTCCTTAAATACTGTCCTCACTTCCCTCACTCTTCTTTTCACTCAGCATCTCATTGACATTTTCAAGAGAAAATTGACCAGAACTGACATGAATATCTCCTCCTCTTGTTTCCTCATTCTCACTTACTCTTTCTAGTCCTACTATTTTCTTCTCCTTCTCCTGCATCAACGACATTGACTTTTCTTCTCTGCTGTTCTTCTCTAACTCCTTCACATCCCCCAGTGATTCCATCCTATCCAGTCTCACTTACTCCCACTTTCACTCCTCCTTCTCTACAACCATTTGCTCCTCCTCCTCACAATACAGGAATGTTTTAGTATCCCTCATCATGAACAAAACAAACATCCCATTGCTTGTCTTTTCAACTAAAGCCTCATATTCTTGCTTTTCTTCACTTACAAATATATTCAACAGGATGTCTATAATTGCTGCCTTCATTTCCTATCCTCCAGCTTCATTCTTGACCCTCTCCACTCCACTGAAACTGCTACCATCAGTTTCACTATCGCAAAAGACCTCTTCCTGGTCAAGTCCCAGTGTCTCTACTCCATACTTCCTTGATCATTTAGTAATTTTTTAAAAATACTGACTGCTCTCAGCATCTTGAAATCCTGCCTTCCTTTGGCTCTCTTGGTTTTTGTTTTACCACTCTGATCTTTCTTTGGAAGGTCTTCCTCTTCTCGCTCCTTCTTACAGTGGATATCCCCAAAGCTTTAGTCCTGCTCCCTTGCTTTTCTTTATCTACACCTCAATTCATTGTGCTCTTATCCAGAATCATAGTTTTATATATCATCTTATTGTTGATTATATGCAAATCCACCTCTCAACTAAAGACCTGTTCCCATCAATCCAGTCCTGAATCTCATCCCACATTTCTGGAATCTTTTTTGTTGTTGTCCAGCTGGCAACTTAAGTTCAACAAGCCAAAAACAGATAATTTGGTCTCCCCACTCACAGCCCAACCCTTCACTTTTCCCTGGTTTCTCCTTCCTCATAGACAACAGCACCATCCTCCCACTCACTCTTGGCCTTAATCTGAGTGACCTCTTTGACTCAGCCTTCTCTCTTGATCCACATATCCAGGCCATATCCATGTCTTACCATTTCTCTCTACATAATAGACTCTTGTTAGACTCTTGTCTCGTAATAGGCCCTCATCTTCCTGCACCTTGATAACTGTAATCTCCTTCTCTCTTGCCTTGACACCAATCACATGACTCATCTACCATTCATTCAAAATGTTGCTGCCAGGTTTATCTGGCTGGCTTGTTGCTCTGACCATATCACTCCCTCTTTAAACTTCTCCCTCTCTTCTATGGCACCAAACAGAAGCTCCTTGTCTTTCCCTTTCAGGTCTTTCACCATTTATTTCTACCTTGTCTATTGCATCCACTGACTTATTGAGCCATCAGCTCCAACCTTGATTGCCCATTTCTCCTTGAGCACCTCCAAGTTTTCACCCATGTTTGCATCCCCCCACTCTATGCATGAAAAAAATCCTCTCCATGGCAAGTGTGATTACTGACTCTGAAGGACTAAGATTGCACACATCTTTTTTTTGCTCTGTTTCACCACCACCACCACCACCACCACATACACTTGTTACTTTTTTACTTTTAGCTTGTGCAATGTTTGTGGCAGGTCTGCTTTTTTGGCTTGCCACAAAAAGCTAGTCCTACTCTTGTAAAGGGTTTCTTGTGGGGATTGGCAACAGTGTCACGGATACTCTGTTGCCACTTCTGTTTTGGGATGAAGTTACACATTTCCCATCAGAACTAAGGTCCTGTTTCTGCTGGTCTACCCCCTGGGTGGCTAGTTGAATCATCCAGGTTTCAGATAGTTCCAACTGAGACTACCATTCAGTCAACAGTCCCCTCAAAACTAAATATCCTTAACCTTTTTATTCTCTTCTCACATAAATAAAAATCTTTCTGTGCATTTAATCATTTTCATTGTTCTCCTCTGAAATGTTTGAGATTGTTCAGTTCTAGTCACTCTGAGTATTCGCTGAAAATGTGCTATCCATTTATTATTCTCTCTTTCTCACTTTCATAAAACTTAGCATCTTCTTTACATTTTGGACAGCAGCTGCACAGTGAGTTTTTCCCAGTGACTCCTAGGTCTTTTTCCTGAGCAATTACAGCTAACTTGGAATCCATCAATGTGTATGAAATGTTCAGATTATTCTTTCCAATGAACATTATCTTGCAGTGTCTGTATTACTGGAACTTCTCTTGGAGGGTTCAGGTAGCTGTTTGGTATATGTGGTGGAACTGAAGGAGGGGAGTTTATTTTGTGAGAAACTGGCAGGCTTTTTTTTGAATTATCTATATCTATGTAATATACACACTGACCCAGTTTAATGTTTATGTATTTATAAAATTATAAAGTCACCTAAATTACTAGATAAGTACTTTTAATGCAGTGAAATAAATACATAAACTATTGACATTTCTGCTTTTTGGTGTGTTCAGCCATTTTTTTGTTAAATGTCCCTGTTCTATATTACTTTAGGATGTATTTTGCATTGATCTCCTAACAGTTGGCAGATGAAGAAGCAGTGCTTCTTTTTAAATGCAGGGGATCTGTATGGTGCCTGCCTCGCTGTGGTGAGTTTATATAACAAATGTACAATATAATTTTTGTGTCTAATAGTTATTTTAATTTTTTTTTATTTCAGTATACTGATTTCCATTGGTGGAGTTTTAATAATGTCTTTAAATCTGTTGCATATTTTTTTCTTTTCTTTTTTTCCCTATTGGACAAATGAAAGGCACAGAGCAGGATAGTCCTGGGTTCTAATTCTGACTGAGCCTCTGACTGGGTGATTTCAAGCATGTCACTTGACCTCAGTGTGCCTCTATTAACCCAGCTGCAAAACTGGGTGAACCACAACAACTCACTGACAACCAGCTGCTGCATTTAATCTGAACTGTCCTAAATTACATTGTGTCAGCATTGCCACTGGGTCTCCTAAAACTTGAATTTCAATTGTTTTGTCATCATAATCTCCCATGAAAACAGCATTATAAAGGCTTAAAAAAATAAGTGTCTGCAAAGATTTTCATTGAAATTGCCTAGCACAGTTAATGGGAGTACTTAGGGCAAATACATAAAGTAATTACTACAAATCCTTAGTACTTACTTGTCAAACTTTTTGTCCATATCAAATTAAATATATGTTTAACTGTGAGCACTGTGTGTTTGCATATATTTTGATCAGTTGATATCAGTCTCATTTTCAATTACTCAAATGATTCAAAAAAGGTAAAAAGAAAAAATAGACTGATTTTGAGGGCTGCTACTGGAACCTGAGGATTAAATTGTTCCTTCAGTTGTTCAAATTTGTCCCAAACCAATAGAAATATTGTATCTTTCCAGTGATAGATACTGCTCTTCTCCTCAAAAAACTCAATATATTTCTTTCTACCATATTATAGCATCTGTTCTTTCAAGTATTTTATATTATGTGATTTGTCCAAAAACTAACTTGTGCTGTTGCCATCACAACCTATGCCAAAGAGCAAGAGTTCAAGGGAAATTGTTCACATCTGCACCAGTTTTACAGCAATGGTGCAACAGTCCTTGAACATCCTGTGCCTGTGGATGGCCCTTGGACCTGGCATTTACTTTGCCTATTGTTCAATCAAGATCCAAGTCTGTTAACCTTTAGGGCAAATGTAAGACTACTCATGCCCCTTAGGTTTTACTTGAGAGAGAGAGGCATATATTTGGGGACCAGAATTTTCATTTCATTTATCAAGTGTCTGTATCTCTGTTATCTTTAATCCTTTGAACGTCTGTGGAGAGCTTCTTGGATGGCTTCATGTTATGAATCAAGCAATGTACTATGAAAAGCATCAACATTACATAAAAGTTGCTCACAAAATAAGACTTTCGTTTTAGCACAAGAACAATATTATAGTATTGAAACGACAATTCTTATTTCTTCTTGTTCACTGTTAATGACTTACATATTTGGCTAGAATAAAATGATCAAATGTTGGCTTTTTCATGTTTTTTAAAGAAGTTAAATATCCATTGCAATAAGTGTGTTTTCCAGTGCAGATTTACAAGCTGTTAGTATCCATAGCTAAAAATATTGCAAGTTGTTGACTATTGAAACATGGAAATTTAAATGAATTGTTTATGGATTCATAAACATCTTAGAGTATGTCTACAGTGAAGCTGGAATGAGCCTCTCAACCCACACAGATAGACTCTTGCTAATGGGGCTTGAGCTAGCACTCTAAAAACATCTGTGTGGACATTGCGGCTCCAGAAGAAACTCTGGTTAGCCACCCGAGCTTAACCCCACCCATGTAGGCTTGAGCTTGACTAGCCCAGCCCAAGTCTCCACAGGAGCAACAGTGTCCATACAGATATTTTTGGCACATGAGCTTGAGACCCATTAGAATGACTCTGTCTACGTGGGGCTGGGATCTCTAGGAATGTGCATGATTCCTATATTGGGCCTATTTTGTTGCTAGAAACCTTGTGTTCCTTGTGATTGTAGTACTGTTGAAGTGAGGTGTGAAACGACCTGGAATCATCTGATATGGGCAGAAAAAAAAAACCAAAAAAAAAAACCATGTGAAAGGTAAAGGAGAGATTCTCAGCAGTTGGCTGTAGCAAAGGTGGGATGTAGGATACATAACTTTGATCCTTTGGGAACAAAATAATGTGTGTCAAGTTTGTGTGGGAGTCTTATTATTACAGTGCTAGGATTTTTAAAATGAAGACAGAATTAAATTGATACTGGGACTCTGATGAGGATCCTTTCTCTGCCCCCTCCTTCAATCTAAGGTTGGAGATTTAAGAGACAAGGAGAAAAGTGTGTGTGGAAGTTCTTCATTTCCAGCCTAGCTTTCCCTCACTGTTTTATGGAGGCTGGCATTCTTCTCTCCATTCCCCAGAAAGGTTGGCATTTAAGGAGTTGTGTAGATTTTTTATTCTTTACATCTTTCCCCTCCTCATGCTAAGAAGTTGGGACCCAAAGGCCTAAGGGCTCTCATGTCTCCTTTCCTGATTGGAAGGGAATAAGGCCTGTGACCATTTTGGTATTTGAAGGGACTTCCTTAGGGTGCAGAGCAAAATGAGCAGTGCCTCCTTGCTCTGCTGGCTCTGTCTAAGAATAAGTTGTTCACTAATGTGTTAATCAGTGTATTTAGCTTGGGTCCATCTGCTTGATCAGTCACTGCTTCTCACTGTGCACACAAGCTCAGGCTCTTTACCCTATGTCCTCAAAGACATGACTTTAAGTCTTCCTCATTAGACACTTTGATCATGAATTCCCTTCCTTACCATCACTAATTTGTTTTCCAGAAAATGGTTGTTACTGAGATCACTGACTTCTCTGTGACTTTATTCTCTGATCTAATTTAATGACTCTTCTTAGGGGTAAAGAATCGTCTACTGTCCTTCAGTGTTACAAATGTTGAATGATGGGATCTGCTGTTAAGTCGTGTGGTCTCTGGTTAAAGAACACATTTCTATCAATCAATCCCAGTTTTTAAAATGGGGCAATCACCATAGTTGCTGAGTGTCTTCTAGGAAGTTAAAAATAAATCCACAAATGGCATGTGGCCTAGTTTTCTTCCTGGATTCTCCGATTGCAGTCAGGTAATTGCATTTCTTCCTCCTTTCTCCTCACTCTTCTCCCCCCTCCTTTCATCTTTTTTTTTTTAACTTCTTCGCCTTGTATAGTTTTCATCCACTTCCTCTTTTTATTTTATTTTTTTATGCTGCTTTTAGTTGCATAGCTGGAAAAGTTAAATCAAATGAGTTTTGCTTCTTTCACTCAAAGGAGCTTTATCCTGAAGGTATTGAAATGTGTGCTCATTCAGCAGTCCTGTGGAAATGAAGTCCAAAAGTCTTCACTATTACAAAGAAAGTCCTGTACACCATTCTCACAACCTTCAAGCTTGAGGTTGGCAGCTTCATAGGTCCTGAGGAACACAGCTGCAAGTGAGATCTTTGTCACAAAGAAAGAGGCCTTCTCTAAAATATCTAGGGCTAGTTCTGTGGAAGGCTTTGAAAATAAGGACTGAGACTTTGTGACCTGGACCCAGTATCCTATGATGAGGCAGTGTACTGAGCAGAGTTCCAGGATGATTTGCTCTCAGCCTCCAGAATTTAGAGATTTGGAGTGAGATTTCATGCTAAGAGGCTCAGCATAGAATTTGTAGCTCAGAATGAGGGGCAGCTAAAATGGCTTTAAGCTACCTTTGCATCCTCCCAATCTGCGATATTTCAGGGACTGGAGAAGTCCTCAGCATAATTTAGTCCACCCTAGAGGAGGGGTGCTGGAACAATTTGTATGGGGAGTGGGTGGTACTGAGAGCCATCAAACCAAACTGTAAACCCTGTATGATGGAAATCTCTTCAAGACACGGGATGCAGCAGCACCCCCAGCATCCCAATTTCAGCACCTATGCCCTGGAGGCCTCTCTAAGTTCCAGCAGCCTCCCCAGGCTGCCCAACAAGCTTCAACATTACCCAGAATATCCCCAATGCTGCATTCTATGGCCACATGACAGGCACACGCCACCTGCCCCCAGTAAGTCCTCTATGCAGGGGCTTGAAAGAGAATTCATATAGTTTTCTGTAGTACTTGCACTAGGGGAATCCTATGTGGACATTTTATACAGCCCATTTATGTTACTTTGGCTCTTTGACCCAGATAAGAGGACCAGAGAAGAGTTGAAACTCTCCTCCTTTATATCTAGTTACAACTTAATTTTATGCTCATTCTGTATTCAAGTGAATGTTCAATTTGCATCTTTTTAGGACAAATGAATTTGGTTTTGGTTGAAATTATGTTCTAATAATATTCAGTTTTTTGAACAATTTATGCCTATACCAGTTTTTCTTGACTGCTATGAGCTACTTTTTCTTTCATATGTACAGATATAGTAGCACAACCAAATGTTTTTGAGGTACTGAACCAATGTCACACTTTCATTTAAAGAAAGTTAATCGTATTGTATTTGTGGAAAGCTTTTCTAGCTAAACATTTGAAAGAATGTTGATAATTAACTTACTTCTCCATAGGTTTTTTGTTTTCCCCAAATTCCATTGATTTACCACTGTAAAATGTGTTGTAACCTGCCCTTTTCTAAAGTGCATTTGTGTAAGTTAAAATTATATATGAACATACGTGCTGCTGCTAAGGTATCTAGTTCTAACCTGCTTTTGGCAACTGATATGTTTCACTACATTGGCAATCTTTGTTTTATCCAGATTATTTATATTAATTTTTTCTGGGTTGGAGAAAAATGGCATCTTTATTATTTGATGTTGGCAATATTTTTCTCAGCTGAATTTGAATTTTAAAATGACTACTAGTCATTTGCTTTTATTAAGACTGCACTCATTATTATCAGAGGAGAAGTCAGTCTAAATTTTGTTTTTATATCATGAGTTAGAGAAAAGGAGTTCATTCTCAACATGTAGAGGAGCAATGCATTGGCTATTAGAACTCCATTACTTAATAATAGACCCACAAAAAAAGGCAGTGAACAATGACAATCTGACCCTAATTATGCAACATAAACTTAAGTGTCAAATTTAATACTGAATATACTTTAACAAATAGGAAGGTATAACCCAGCATTGAATGGCTACCTCATGAAGAACAAGGAATTGATGTAGCTGTTTTTGTTTTGCTTCTAGGGAAGGAGAGTGAGAATTTAAATGCATACAATGGGAATCTTACCTTTTAATGTTATGTACAGACTTATGGGACTGGGTACAGAATGTGATTACTCTATATGATTTTGGGAAACTGTATATAGAAAATCTATAATATAGATGCAATAAATGAATGGTAACTTTGGTAGTGTTCTGGCTTGTCTGCACTGCTAGATAAGGGTTAGAGGCTTTAGTTAATTTTTAATTCCCTGGTGAATAGATTCTCTAGGGTAAATTTCACTTGAAAATTTAAACTTCAACTGACTCTTCATAACAGAGGTTACTATGAAGTGTTTTGGGAAATTTTTTTGAGAATTGTTTTGCTTCTTGTTTTCATCTTTCATGATCATATCTCAACAAAGGTTACGGAAGATGTTTCCTTTCAGTCCTATTTCATGGAAAGCTGTATTTAAACACAAGCTCTAATGTACACAATGAGCTGAAGTCTGCCTTCGCTTAGGGTACTCTAACTTTGGCCCAGAATGGATGTTATTTTCTTAAGTACATTCAGTTTGTACTGCTAAATGTTTATTAGGATTTTAATTAATTACAACATTTATTCTCCCTTGTCAAACTGCAAATGACTAGTTTATCAATCTTAGTATATTACATTACCCAAGAAAGGAGAAAAATACTCAAATGAAATTCAACAGATGGCCAAAAATTCTTCTGGTACTGATGTTTTATGTTAGCTAGGGGAAACATGATACATAATGCTTGGAAGGTCTTAATTTTTAAAAGTGGCTAATTATTTGGCATGCTTTAACTTTTGGTTGCTCAGCCTTAAAGGGGCATGATGTGCAGAGGGAAAGGTGCTCAGCACTTTCTGAAAATCAGTCCCCTATAAAGTGTCTTAAGTTGAGCACCCATAAAATAAAGAACACAATATCTAAAGACTCTTGGAAATGTAGGCCTTCAGGTCAAAGCACCAATTGTCTCAGCTAAAAAAGTTATGAATAGTGTAAATATGACATGGTATGCATGGTACTTGTAATAACATGCAAATTGCTGCTACTAACAAGATCTTGATGATAGCAGAAGATCTTTCCCAACACTTATTACGATTAAAAGGTTTAATGGCAAATGAGGAATGAATAGTTTGGTTTAATAATAATAATCACCACTAATAATATCTGCATTTGCAGTATCTTTCACATATGAATCTGTAAGTTCTTGACAAGCATTAATTCATATATATATATATATATATATATATATATATATATATATATATGAAGCATAGGTGCCTACTCTATGGCTGTTCTGGGACTCAAGCAACCCTGGGGGAAAAAAATAGGGCATGCTCACCACCCATCAGCCATAGCTGTTTGACAAGGCCACCAACTGATTAGCTATTTGGCAGCTGGCAGGAGGTGCTTGTGGGAGGGTGGAGAGCTGTGAGCAGCGTGCAGGCATGGGGGCTTCATGGGAGGGGATGGAGCGAGGATGGAGCCTCGGGGAAGGGGTGGAGCAGGGGCAGGATGAGGGGGAGTGAGGGTGGGGCCTCGGGACAAAGCGGGGGTAGAGCACCCGCCAGGAAACATAAAAATCAGAGCCTATGGAATGAAATATGCTGGTTTTGATGTCCTCATTTTACACTTGGGAAACTGAGACACAGAGATGTTAAATAATTTCCCTGGTGTTATTCAGCAAATCATTTGAAGATGCAGGAATAGAAGGTAGGACTCCTACAACTCTGTTACACCTTCAAATGCAATGCAAAAGTACTCTTAGCTTTCTTGTTTTGGGATCCACCAGAAGAACCGGCCAGTATTTGCATTTTTTTTTCCTGAATCTTTTAGTTATTTGCAGGATACAAGTCAGAAAAAAGAAAGCATTCACTGAAATATTCGCCAGAAAGCATCAATGTTAACCATTGTTTTTCTTTCATTTTTTTGTAATAATGACATTTATTAGTCTTACTGTTTTGGAGATTAATCTTATTACACTTGCCAGTTTTATCTTGGTTTGGTATTAGTGTTTTGAATTCTAGATAAAACTGGATGTCATAAAACTGCAAACTATTCCCGCTGAAGCAGTTCAGCAATGCTACTGTGAAGTGGAACTGGTGGGGGTCGCACATCTCCACTCATGCATATCAGTCCCCGGTTCTGATAACTTAACAACTATATCCTCTCCTTTAAACTGCAGGAACATTGAGGGTTTATTTATTTATTTACTCTTTTTTTTGTTATATGTGTTTATTTTATTTCTACATTAAACACTGAAAACAATTTTGTATAAATTCACTGAGCCTGATCCAAGGCCCAGTAAGTTAATGGGAGATTTATTGTATTTAGCAGACTGCTTATGACTTTTAATTTCCAAGTGCCGTGGATTAAAAAACTATTATGGCTTCTACTTTGTGTCTGGCATGGTCATGTAAGGTGCTTAATTGAATGTTTGACACCCTTTGGTGAATACATTTGGGAGATGGTGAGGATGAGAAGGTGACTAACACTTCTCCACTGGAGTGATATTTCTTAATCTCTCAACTGTATTTTGACTAATCTTCCTCAGGCCATACACAAATATTGGGTAAAAAATATGATATGGACAACTAACATATCTGAGTTCCTTTGAAGATGTCTTTCCAGTAACATACAAGTTAACCTTTATATACATATGTTTTAAAGATTTTGACATTCTCTGTAATGTTTGGATTGTGGCTGTTTGGGATTGTGAAACATAAATTACAGCCTTATAAAGCTGTAAAAGTTAGTATTTGTTTCCCACTCTTCCACACTATCAGTCACTTTCTCCACACAAAGGACAATTTTAATTACCTTTCAGTTAAAAACCCTAATCTATATATGTTTTATTATATCTTTAAAATATATATTTGTTCTATGTTTATATTGATTTATAAACTGTTCTGTGTATTTATTGATTTAGAAAAAAGTCCCTATTGTCAAACCTCTGGGCACATTTGGAACAATTAAAAACATCAGTGCTACACAAACATATTGACAAATGTCAACTGAATTAAACTCATCCCAATCCTCTTTACAAGCCTGAGTAAAGTGAGTAGCTCATTGTGCCATGAAGGTGAACAAATATTGCTGTGTTGCATCTACATGGGAAACAGATTCCAGAGTCTCTAATTCTAGTCTGCTCCAAAGAGACCCTGCTTCCAGTTGTGCTGAGTTAGACATGCTGGGACCCCTACTGTCTGTCTTCTTAATATGGTACTCAGTACCATAGTATCTCATATTTTTTAGTTAATTTATCCTTTGCAAAGTAGAGAAATACTATTATCCCCATTTTATAGAGAGGAACTGAGGCACAGAGAGATTAACATCACAGAATAAGTTTGTGACAGAGCAAGGATTTGACCCAGGTCCCCTGAGTCCTAGGCTAGCACCCTGTTCATTGGACTTTCCTTCCTCTCAAATGATGGTCAGTGGAAGACATTGTCTCTTAAGGTAGCTAGCATGAAAAATATATAGGCCGCAGTTTTCAGGCTAAGGACCAAATCTTGCAAAGACATTAACATCTGCTTAACATTAGGCATGTATGTTGTCCCACTAACTAAATTAAGTGTTTGTAGCATCAGGTCCTTGAATACCTAAAGCCAGACACCTCATTCTGTACTTAGGCCCCTAAATAAAATAGATCTGATTTTCAAAGATGCTCAATAACTCCTGCTTCCATTGGAAAAAAACAGATAAACAAAACATAATGTTAGACTGCACGTACCATCTTCTCCCTGGGGAAAGAACAAACCATATATGAAAGATGTAAGCCACACCAATTTAATGCACTTCTGAAAGCCTTTAAGGTACTATGGTAATAAGGGTTGTGTAAAAACCTGAGGAGAAAAGAAGTTGGGGTGTTCAGCGCCTCTGAAAATAAAGCTACTTTTATGTAGATGCCTAGGTATGGTTTTGTTGAAAATCTTAGCCATAGGGTTATAGAGATCCATCTCAAGAACTTGAATTGCACCCCTAATAAAATCAGAAGCCAGACAGTCCGAAGATCTGCATGAATGCAGTGTAGTTATACCCATGTCAGTCCCAGGATATTAGAGAAGGGTGGGTGAGGTAATATCTTCTATTGGACCAACATCTGTTGGTGAGAGAGACATGAGAAAGAGCTCTATGTAACTTGAAAGCTTGTCTCTCTCACCAACAGACATTGGTCCAATAAAAGATATTACCTCACCCACCCTGTCTCTCTGCAGATGTCCAGGACTGTTCCCCATGCATGACCAGTAAGTTGCAGACATTACCTTGATGCCATTTTTCCTGCCCCTGTACCCTCAAGGTTAGACAACTGCAATGAACTAACTTTACATGGGGCTGCTGTTTCATTCACAAAATGTGATGTTGAATGCACATTCAGTTGAGCAAGTGAAACTTTATTAAATCATGTGGACCAACATGTCCATGTGACTGAATTGCTTCCAGCCTAGCTCCCCATGTTTCTGGTTCCACTGGTGTCCTGTCAATAACAGTTCCCTCAAAGGAACATGGATCCTCTGACTCTAGTTCAATGATTCAGCTACCTTCTTAAATTATCTTAGAAACTGAAACTAGTGGAAAGGGTGTCAGCTCAGTTATTAAGTGGAGTTTCTTGTCTTGAGCCCTTGCTGCCTGTAGAATTCATGTTGGAGTTTAAGGTTTTGATATTGACTTGTACAGCTCTAAATGATCTGGTACTTGCTTATCTGAGAGACTGCCTCTATGCCTGTGCCATTGGGCAACATCTGTGATCAGCAGAGGTGCTTAAACTCGATCCTTCTCAGTGTACTAGAAAAAGAGCTGCTGGTAGGGATTTTTTTTTTTTTTTTAATGAGGAACCTGAAACATTTGACTTTACTCTCCTGACTTGGTCCCAAATGGCCTGAATATTTTGTTCTTCAGTGAATGCTGCAAAGTCTATTCTGTCTGAAGGCTTTTGGGGAGAAAGTAGCATACTGTGGTGGGTGTATAGGGAGTATATTTTGCGCAGTAATCAGTAATTGTGGTTCAACTTAAAAGAAACTCAAGTATCTCAACGTATGGAAATGCATAGCTAAGGCCACTAAAAAAATATAAACTCTTATTGTACCAGTGCAGTCAGAACCAGAGGAACTCTGATCTACATTATCAGTCATAACAAACAGTTTCATCTCATCAGTGACCACAAAAACAAGAATGCCTTACTGCTAGTCATTCAGTGATTGCCTAAAATCCCATGTTCTTTCATGGCCTTGAAGTAAAATTATACATGAAAATATCAAAGGTTAGTGTAATGATGATAGAATGGTGCCCTGAGATGTATAAAACCAGCAATCTGTGCCATTTGTTTTTCATAGTCCTCCCACAAGCTGTATGTTTTCCAAACGTAAAAAGTGTGTGGTCATGCTAAAGCCATAAAGTAAAGACTTACAAAGATGGGAAGATAACAGTAGTGGTCTGAAACTGTACTAGTATTGCAGCTTTTCCAAATTAAAGTTATCCACTGCCTATAGCTACGGTCTCCTTAAGGCTTTATTAGATGTGGGCAGAAAGCAGAGGATTAACATGAAAAGGTTAGAAGTAATTGAAAAATTGCTTTGGGACATGTTCAAAGATAGCCTACTGATGTCTGTTTAGTTGGTAAGTTTTTTTGAGCCTGATGAAGCTCTACCGCCATTGTAATATTACAATTATATTTTCTCCACCTATCGTAATAGACAGATGTTATTATTTTCAGGATTCTGCTGGTGCAATTTTACATTACAGTAATTGTAAATGTTCCAGCAGAGAATTGTGGATTTTGCAACTAATTTTAGGGGTTCTGCCATTTTTATTGGATTCTGGAATATTCTTCAGAATTAATTTTAAAATAAGTGTGTTTGTTGGAAAAATATAGTGGTCTCACTTTAGACAGTAAACAGTTATACAGCAGCTTCCCTAAAGCAACATTGCAGAAAACTGTTGTTATCTATTCAAAACAGAGCAACAGTAGAGATGGCAACAACTAACTTCTCTCCCGTGACAATCAGGTCAGTGAAGGGAGAAATTCAAAGCCAAATTAGGGCCATTTAAATGCTAGAATTATTGCTTTGAACAGTATTTTCTCATTTAATTAAAAACAAAGAAAAACAAGGTGTCTTCATGATATTACTACAACTATTAACATAGATTCTAGTTAAAAAAGAAAATATTAAAGTACATATGCAGAGTGGATTTGGCTACACAAACACATTAATCTATATATTTAACATATAGAAAACATTTTATATTGCATGTGCAATGTCTAATGTGTTAGAGGAACCTTAATTTTTGTATTTCTTATTTTTTATTTAAAAAAAAATTGCAAACTTAGTCTGAGGTCCACAAAGGGATTTCAGTGCCGCCATGCTAATTGTTTCAGCACCTAACTTTTATGTGCCTAGCTTACCCAGTGGACTCCACAAACCCTGAATTCTGACCCACGGCTCCTATACAATGCATGGGGAGAGATAGGCACCTGAGAACGGGATCCCACAAAAGTCAGCACATTAGTTGGGGAGTTACCTAAGCTAGCCAATAGTAGATGCCAAAGAAAGTGGTGTGCCTAAGTCTTGCACCTGTCAGGATGCTATGTGTGTAAGCTCCACTGGGCTGGAAGAGGGCACCTATCTGTGCTTGGGATCCACAACCAGGAACCCTCTCCTGGAGTCAGGTGCCTAAACCATTTCTTGCGGGAAAGACAGCGGTGCATGCTTTGCTCCAGAAAACATTGCCAAGAGGAGAGGGAGAGGGGAAAAGCCTCCCTTGCAACCTTTAGCCCAGTGGTTATGGCACTCATACAGGATGTGAGGAGACTCTGCTTCCTGTGTCTTATGTGGAAAAAGAGGAGATTTCCACTTCTCAGTGACATTGGACTTCAGAGTATAACTCTTTCTGGCCCAATGTGTATTCAATTATTTAAATATGTGTACAAAGTAGAACAGCTTCAACAGAAGAGATTGAGAGACCCACCCACATCAGAATATTCCTGTTGCACAGTGGTTAGGGCATTTGCTTGAGAAGTGGGAGACCCCTGTTCAAATTCTTTCTCCTCATCAGATGGTGGAACTGAAACATCCACATCTTGCACGAGGGCCCTAACCCTTGGGCTATAAGCTATAAAGGAGACCTCCTCTATTTTGCAGGGAGTGAGGCATACTCAGAGCAAACCTACAGGATCTGGCCCCACAGGTGAGATAGCTGAAAAAACGTGTATCTTCACCTGGTTTGAGGATCATTCTGCAGCTTAAGCATTAGATAAGCACCCAGACATTTGTCTGATGCAGCAGCGTGCATGCCCAGAGGCAGACTCTTAGTTGCCTTGGGGACTTTTACAGTTTAAGTGCCTACTGGTTTAGGCAGCAGCTGAAGGGAATTTTTTTGGATCAGATGACTCTTTAATCTCGATGTAGGCACCTACATCCATTTGCGGAAGTGAACCTTAATGTTTAACAGCATAGAAATATATATTGCCCTGATTATGATAAGAGAATAAATTAAAGAAAGAGAAAAAATGTGTTACAGAGTGCAGTGGGGGAAAATATCTGTAGAACTTGCTGCTATTGAAACATTGTAAGTTTCCCAGATCATTTAGAAAACTAGTCTGTTATACTAATAAAAATAGCATCCGTAAGTGCACTTTGCTAGAATTAAAAAACAATTAAGACCTACCCCTGGACATGCATGTGGGAATTATCTAATCACTAGATTGGATAGGATAGCAACTCTCCTACAGTGTTATACGAAAGGACACATTATAAGGGTTTCACACATTCCAGCATTGGCTACTTTGAGATACATGATTCTGGTTTAGATTCTGGTTTAGATGGTCCAATGATCTGTTTCACAATGACTATTAAATTTGTATGGAAATGAATATAAAGACAAATTGTAATATTTTATTATTTACTCTATAAACCATAATGGTGCAATGTATCATGTAAATTATACATTAATACATTTTTTAAAATGTGTGTTCTGTTCTGAACCATTATGATTTATTGTAAAATCTCAGTCTACTTATATCCATCATGAAGTTATTATTCAAATATGCATATTTGGCATTTTATGAACAAAGTTACTATGCCTGTGTAGTAGCCATTTTCAAGTGCTTCATTTAGAGGTGTTAAAAGCCTTCACCTTTTACTGGTAGCTTGCAAAATATGAAAACAAGCTGGTTGATAGTACATTGTAGACAACAAAGTTCTGAGGTGTCTGATCGAGTCCCACTTGAGTTATAATAACTATAGTAGGCATAACAAAGTTATGGGAAGTGCTAGTGTCTTGTGCAGGTTAGCTTAATATGCCTTTTAGATATTCATACCTCTGTCACTTTTATAATTTGACTACCTATGTGTTACCTACCATAGATAATTATCCACAATATCTGCTATTCTTCCAGGCTAAAGGTGAGGGTGCATAACCCCATCATTGCTAATTACCTTGTGGCATAGACCAAACAAAAGAGGATTATGGGTTGTTTTTTAATTAGTCTATTTATATTTACAGTAACATACAGTACCTTTGGAGAAACATATTGTATTAAGTTTGTTACTTATGGGTAGAGATTGTATCTACGATTGTGTTCTACTCCCATAGGGGAGGGTTACCACAGCTCCTTTAGGAACTAAAACAGTGAAGGTTTTGGAGTATTAAGGTGAATCACTCATGTTGTAAATACTTCCAGAGAGGTACTATCCCCTGGGGAACTTTGCATATTCTGTTTCACACTGGGTTTCCAGAGATTAAGAAGACAAAGAAATGGCTTTAGGTATAAAATGGCTGCATTTAAACTGATCCAGGCTGAGCCACCAAATGGATAGGACATTCTGTCTAAGGGCCACCAACCTTTGCAGAAGGGTTTTGTCTACCAGGGCTCCCATAAGACTGATGGGAGCTCTCTGGTAAGGTTTTTGCATATATATAAGAAATTTTGTTATTTTTATATATTCTCTCTCAAATGCTTTTACCTTAAGAATAAATGGCTTGTTTAGAAATAGCTCTCTGATAACTCAAAATTGCTAGCAATCCAACAGTCATAGAGCCTCACAGAGAAAGCAAAGCACAGGTGCTGGCCTTTAGAAAGACTGGCTTGCTAGGTAAAATGGAGCACAGACTCATCACCACTGCACCTGCTACTGGCTTGCTCTGGGAATTAGCTCATTCAGCCAGGAGCGGCACCAGGGTTTTTGGCGCCCTAGGCGCAGGGCCGGCTCTAGCCATTTTGCCGCCCCAAGCACGGCGGCACGCCGCAGGGAGCGCTCTGCCGCTCGCCGGTCCTGCGGCTCCGGTGTACCTCCCGCAGGCGTTCCTGCGGAGGGTCCGCTGGTCCCGCGGTTCTGGTGGCCCTGCCGCAGGCGTGCCTGCGGATGCTCCACCAGAGCCGCAGGACCAGTGGACTCTCCGCAGGCACGCCTGCAGGAGGTCCGCTGGAGCAGCCTGCCGCCCTCCCAAATCCTGGCGCCATAGGTGACCACCTAGGCCACCTAAATGGAAGCGCCAGCCCTCTACAGGTGGTGTCTTTGCTGTTGTCTGCTCAACTGCACTGTCTGGGACCCAAGTTGCTCCCTGGCTTGCGGCATCCTCTTTCGGACACAGCCTTTTAGCTGTGCTCCTGCTCTATTCTCCCCTCACCCCTTCTGGGGGTATCAGCAGTTCTCAGTCTGCACCTGCCTTCGTGGCCACCTGCCACCTCAAAGTCTAGTCTTTTGCCTCAGGGACATAACACAGTCCATCAGCCATGCTCCTCCATGGTAAGGTGTGGGACAAGGGGAGGACCCAGGCCCTCCCGCTACTCTGGGTCCCAACCCAGGGACCCTCTAGTGGCAGCCTCCCACTGACCTCCTTCAATCCCCTATTCTCCCTGTGTACCCTGGGCCACTTCCCATTGGTCTGTGCACCTTCTTGGCCCTTTTTGTCAGGGGCCACTGCCTGGCAGGTAACAGGCCGGAGCTTGCTCTCTGCTCCCCTGAGCCTGCCCAGCACTGCTGTAGCCTCGGTGCTCTGTCTACAGAGAGACAGTCCTTCTCCCTTTCTTGTCAGGAAGAGACTGTCATCTCCTCTGCTTTGTAGCCTTTATATAGGTCCCAGTCTGGCCCTGATTGGCTGCCTTTTTGCCCTTCTCTGATTGGCCAGGTTCTACTTTAATCCCTCCTCTGCCAAAGTGGGGCAACTGCCTCACTGCACTAGGAATATCACAGTGTAAGGCAGGGAACTGTGCAGCCTTTAAAACCCCAGTCAGGAGGGGGACAGATGCGGAACTCTACACAAGAGAAGTGATGTCTGGGAGCTGGAAACCTTAAGTGGGTGCCCTCAGAGAACCCTGGAGGGGGAAATACAAGTGCATTTAGTCTGAAGCTATGACATATACATTATAAGTAACTATTTTTTAATCTATGTGCTCTAAAAGCAAAAGATTCCATTTTGTAGCATAATCAAGTGTAAACATTATATTTAAAATGTTAGAGTTTAGTGGTAGCATCAGACTTGACATGGACTAGTACTTGCCCACCTGAAATGAATATGAATGGTACATTTGTCCTTCTTAGCACAACTGACTCTATAAAGTATTTTAATTATTCTGTATTAGAACACCACATAATACATAGCAACATATGGAATTTGAACAGAAGTTATATAATGATTTACATTTGTCATGGTGTTATGTCTGTTTATAACAACATTGTATTGACATTAATGAAGGTTTTCAAAAAACTAGTGTGGCAAGGCACCTTCCCAGTCTCCCCAGTCTCTGCTGCTTTTAGCCCTGGTGAGACAGGCTCAGGTTATGTAGTCCCCCTTAGGACACAGGGAAAGTCTGCTTCCCGTATCTCCACCAGTCCTGGTTAGCAAATTCTTACCCCCTTGTGGGAGAAAGTACTGCCTCTCCTCCTGGAGGGTCTAGCTGTTTTGCTGCTCCTGGCAGTAGGGCTTCTTCTCTCTCTGCTCTGCCCCACTTCCTTCCATAGGGAAGGGTTTAAAAAGGTCTCAGGCAGCCCCAAGTTGGAATCAGCTGATCCCAATTCACCTCAGGTAGCTCCCCCCTCAGCTGATTCTAATTTGCTACCTTCGTAACCTTTCACAGCTGAACCTGATTGACCTGTGGTTGCCTCTCAGTTGATAAGGAGGAGGACCTTTTAACCCTCTGGTACTGATTCCTATCCCTCCCTTGCAGCTAGCTGCCCTGAGTTTATCACACTAGTCATATTAAAGAAAAACACTCTTCTGTATACTTAAGATTATCAGTATTTGGAGAAATTTCCTCATAGAATTAGATTTGCTTGTAGAATGTACTTACATAGAAATCTATTCAAAAACCCTAAAAACTTATGGCTCAACTCTCACTTTTCAGGTAAAGAATAAGGTAGTCAGAATTTCCAACACAATTATATTTTGCTAGTAAGGAAATAATTTTGTATCTTGCCTGTACTCTTTTAAAAACATGCTTTCTGTGCTCCTTACTTATGCTTTCACCACAATGTGATAGTTACTCATGTTCACAATTCAGAGGTCAGATTGTTCTAGTAGCAACTGTGGATAAGCTTCCTTTTGCATCCGCACTTGGCAAAATGGGGAGTAAACCCTTTTCTTTTAGATATGCACCTCACTTTCAGTTACACATCCCATTGTCATCACAAGCTGTGCTCTGTAAGATATTTTGGAAACTTCTGGAGATGTGTGATGAGGTAAACATACCCCTAGGCTGGCTAACCACAGATTAATAGGGGTCTGAGCCCATTTAGGCAAATGGATGGTATTCTGGAGGGGGTGTTTGTTATAAAAAGTGATCAAACCCACTTGGAAAGGAGCTGCATCTTTATAAAGCAAGGCACACATGTCAGTATAGAAACAAACCAGAGAGGAGACCCAGGAGACAGTGCCCGGCAGTTTCCTTTCTTGAGTTAAAGGCTGAGAGAAGCCTGGGAGGTCTGGAGCCAGAACCAGATTGTCCTGAGCCTGAAGAAAGCTAGATAAATTGATGCTAAAGCCTATGGGCCATTGTCATAGTGCAGCCATCTCCAGAGCACTCCTCATGGCTTCAGAGTGCCCTGCAAGCGGCCCTTTCACTCGATTTCCCTCTTCCCAGCACTTGCAGCTCCTCTCTTCCCATGTGCCCACATTCTCCACCATTTGTAAAAGGGTGGCCCCACCTGAGGTGCCGTCCTGTGGGAGGCTGTGGTACAACCACTGCACAGCCTAGTTTTCCCTTTCTTCCAGAGCCCCACAGCCATAATTCAGAATTCCCAAGCAATACATTCACTTTTTCAAGTTCCAGTAGTCCATCAGTATGGCAAGTACTGCTCTAGCATCTTTTACCACACTCTGGCTCTCTAGTACAGCACCAGCATTTCTTACCACTTTTCACCCTCACTCTTTCTCCTGCATGTTTCCTCCTCAGGTTTGATTCTAGGTCTTGCCTGAAGACATCAGCAAAGCCCTTCATCATTCCCTTTCTGGCTTCAGCTGGCCAGCTCTGAGAGCCATCAGGCATCTTCCTCTACAGCTTTCAGCTTCAGTCCTCTTTAGTCAAAGCTCTCTGGCCTACTGATGTTTGTAGATGACCCCCTGACTGTCTTCTGCTTTCACTAGCCTGATCTAGTTCTAGTGCTCACTAGACCTATACTCACACCGCTCCTTCCTTCAGAGGCATCTCCTCCCTGAAGCTCTAAACCCAGCTGTGTTCTTCTTGTGAGTGTAGCTCTGAACACTTGTGCGTGTGCTTTCTCTCTCTCCCTATCATCTCTAAATACTTGGCTTCCTCTGGCTCTCTTATTTATAACTCCTAGGGGTACTAAGCCAAACTAAGATACACCGGGATTGGGACAAGAGAAGTGGACCTGATTTCAGTTAAGGGGTCTTCTACCCTGTTACAGACATTTGAACTGGAGTTTGAGAGGATGCGGAGAGGGGAAGAGGGAAAAATAACTCTTCTGACATTCTCTTGGCACTAGAAAAGAAAGATACCTGGAAGCATGTGCCTGTGGCTGACCAGGACTGCTTCAGAGGAACCAGAGCTCTGCAGAGAAGCCCTGGGAGGCATTATGCATTGCAAAGAGCCCAGGAAGGGGCTGAAGAAAAGGCCTAAAGAAAGAGTAATGGTAGGAAGGAGTCCAGGGAGTCTGTGGCAAAATGCCTGACTGAGCAGATTTTTGCTTCTTATACTGGGGTCCATTGACTGGAACCAGTACAGAGGGAGGGCCTGGATTCCCCCCCAGCCTCTGGGTCGGGGGGGAGACATGAAGATCCCTGGCTATGGACAATTAAAAGACTGACAGAAGGGCATAAGGAGAGCTGGGGCTAAGGACCAGATGTATGCACTATGGATTATCTGGTGGACTTTCTATTACCCCAGAAGGGGTGGGGCTAAAATATGACCTAGCCAGAGGGCCAAATTGCAAAAAGAGGCAGACCACTATAGGACCAGAGTAATGACTGGCGGGGGCACTAGAGAGGAAAGAACTGCTATGCCATACTCACCCAGAAGGGGGCTGCTAGCAGTAAATCGTCCCTTCCTACACCCAGATATAGTAATAATACCAAGCTTGTATATAACATTTCGCAAAGGTGGTAAGTATTATTATCCCTATTTTACAGATGGGGAAACTGACACATAATGAGCCGGAGAGGTCAGAGAGAGGTGGGAATAGAAACCAGCTTTCATGAGTTGTAGGCCAGTGCTTTATCAAGTAGGCCACATTTTCCTTCGGTGGTGGTCCTTGCATTAAACATTTCTTTCCCACAGAGAACACATTACATTTCTGCTCCATAGTCTGCACTGGTTTCTAACTGAATTCTTGGCAGAATTTAAGATGTTGGTTTTGGATCTATAATGTCCTAAATGCTTTAGGTCTTGGCTACCTATAGTGTTGCTGCAGCTACAAAGAGTGGAAGTGCTTGAACTTCAAGCTGAACTTCAAATTCAGTATCTGAAAGGGATAGGGCTGATTACAGGGTATTTTCACAGAACGACCTTGCCTCTGGAACTCGCTCGTTCTCACAGAACCCAACTTGTAGTCGTCCAAGGTACGCTATAAAGCTCTTCTGTTTTGCTGGACTTTGAATGAGGAGGATGGTGGGAGATATTGGTTGATTGGATAAGGTACATTATTATTTTGGGATGATTTATATATCTGAGAGTTGGGGGTTCATTTAGATCTGCAAATCACTGTTTTGGGTGACTGTTAAGTCTTAGTTTTCTATATTTTAAACATCCCTAAAAGTGCCTGGAGCCTGGAATAGGCTTTTTTAAAAAGCAATTGAAGAAATAAATAAAATACGCTATAACATCAAAATATATCACAAGGTAATGTACTATAATAGGTCCTATGTCTGAAGAAGCACATTTTGTCTTAGTGAGCACCATATGTAGGCAATTTGAGTAGCAGCTGTTTTCTCAAAGTTGACACAGGAAATAAGTCTCAAAAAGTGGGTAAATTTTCCTCTTAAACCTGTCTTGTTCCATTTCGCTGGAAAGAAGAAATTCTCTAGGCATAGCATTTTCCTTGTCTTGGCACGGAACAAGGCTTAAAATGTGTGTTTATTTCAAGGGCATGCACTATCTTTTGATATCTGTGCTGGCTCTTTCCTACATGTTGAGCTTAATTTCAGAATCTAGTTATGCTATTAAAAAAGAAAATCTGCTCTTCATCTGTGTCTCACATGGCACTAACTTAATTTTTACTTTAAAAACTGTTCTCAGTTTCTGGGAAATGTGTTCCCAAGTCTCCTCATAGAAACTGTCTGCCACCTGTTCCAAATAGATCATGTGCCTACCTGTCTGAAATAGAAGCTATGTGGCTTCCTTTTAACGACTGACTTTATAAACTGATTTAACATCTACCCTTAAAGCCTGAAATTGTTTTTAAAGGACTCCCTTTCTAGGCTGCCTTCCTGGAGTTAAGCTAGTTGAAACACAGAAGTCAATAGAAATGATTCTGGATTAGGTGAAATACTGAGGGAGCCATTTATAACAAACAAGTCTGTGCAAACTTTACATAAAAAAGTTAAATCAAATCATATTATATTTCCCATGACTTCCTGCAATGTGTGTGTGGCAATGGGGAGGAACATGACAGTTTTGTTGTAACTGCAAAAGGCAGTTTTAATTGGTGAAAATAGTCACATGATTTCAGAATTCTTAAATGAATGTACATTTTCCAAAGTTTGGGAATGTTTGTGCTCCAGAATGTTTCTAAATATCTGCTGAAGTTGCTATAGAAGCTCTGTCCCTGGCTCTTCTGACACGTGTTTTGAAAAGGGGGAGATTGTGTCTAGGTACAATATTTGTGTGGATTGGCACCCTATAAATATTTTAGTAAATAGATTCCTCAGCAATCATGTTCCCCATCACAATATGCTATGAAAGTGGTTTTCTCTCAGTTGTAGCAAAATGTGTTGATTCAATTTAGTGGCAGACTATTGAAAGCTTCAGAACAAGAATCTCAGAAACAACACTGAACAGTAGTCTCAGAGAATTGAAGATACCATGCACTTTGTCTTCAATAAACCATCTAAGTTCTCTGATAGCTTTTTACACTTTTGGCCCATACCCCCAGACCCAAGTCTGCTGAAGTCAGTGGAAAAACTTCTGTTTAGTTCAAATCAGGAATGCTTTGAATAATATCATGCTAAAGCCCACAACAGACCTGCATGCATCCTACTGCATGGTATTTCTCCACTGCCAGTCTGATTCTTTCTATCCGCCATGCTCCTTTCAGTCTGATCTTCCTATCTTTTTCTTCCCTTCCATTTCCACTTTCTGTAACTCACTCCTTTCTTCTTATTTAGTTACTTCCTCCTGCTTTTCTGCAATAAAAAACAAAAACAAGTTAAAATAAATTACAATTTTAGAAAAGAAGAAATGGAATTAACAAGCCAGGTTGAGCATCATCATCCTGATCACTTTGTTTTTGTGCTGTATTCCTTTCTGCCATCCTTTGCTATGGCTGAGGCTTCATATCTCTTTTAGGACATAAGTTCTTCGCATCAGTGATTGTGTATTCCTATGTGTTTGTACACAGCACCAAACACCATGAGACACTGAGAAGAGAAAGGGTGATGGATGGTGATTGAGGACTCCCTCCTCAGGGCAACTGAGCCATCTATCTGCCTTCCCGACTGAGAAAACCAAGAGGTCTGCTGCTTGCCAGGAGCTAGGATTCACGATGTGACGGAGAGACTGCCGAGACCCATCAAGCCCTCAGATCGCTACCCCTTCCTGCTTCTCCACGTGGGCACCAATGATACTGCCAAGAATGACCTTGAGCGGATCACTGCAGACTACATGGCTCTGAGAAGAAGGATAAAGGAGTTTGAGGCACAAATGGTGTTCTCGTCCATCCTCCCTGTGCAGGGAAAAGGCCTGGGTAGGGGTCGTTGAATTGTGAAAGTCAACGAATGGCTACGCAGGTGGTGTCAGAGAGAAGGCTTTGGATTCTTCGACCATGGGATGGTGTTCCAAGAAGGAGGAGTGCTAGGCAGAGACGGGCTCCACCTAACAAAGAGAGGGAAGAACATCTTCGCAAGCAGGCTGGCTAACCTAGTGAAGAGGGCTTTAAACTAGGTTCACTGGGGAAAGGAGACCAAAGCCCTTAGGTAAGTGAGGGAAATGGGATACTGAGAGGAAGCACAAGGAGGAGAGTGCAAGAGGGGAGGACTCCTGTCTTAGACCGAAAAAGCGGGACAATCAGTGAGTTATCTTAAGTGCCTATACACAAATGCAAGAAGCATGGGAAACAAGCAGAGAGAACTGGAAGTCCTGGCACAGTCAAGGAATTATGAAGTGATTGGAATGACAGAGACATCGTGGGATAACTTACATGACTAGAGTACTGTCATGGATGGATATAAACTGTTCAGGAAGGACAGGCAGGGCAGAAAAGGTGGGGGAGTTGCATTGTATGTAAGAGAGCAGTATGACTGCTCAGAGCTCCAGTATGAAACTGCAGAAAAACCTGAGAGTCTCTGGATTAAGTTAAGAAGTGTGAGCAACAAGGGTAATGTTGTGGTGGGAGCCTGCTATAGACCACCAGACCAGGGGGATGAGGTGGACCAGGCTTTCTTCTGGCAACTAGCAGAAGTTACTAGATCGCAGGCCCTGGTTCTCATGGGAGACTTTAATCACCCTGATATCTGCTGGGAGAGCAATACGGCGGTGCACAGACAATCCAGGAAGTTTTTGAAAAGTGTAGGGAACAATTTCCTGGTCCAAGTGCTGGAGGAACCAACTAGGGACAGAGCTCTTCTTGACCTGCTGCTCACAAACAGAGAAGAGTTAGTAGGGGAAGCAAAAGTGGATGGGAACCTAGGAGGCAGTGACCGTGAGATGGTCGAGTTCAGGATCCTGACATAAGGAAGAAAGGAAAGCAGCAGAATACAGACCCTGGGCTTCAGAAAAGCAGACTTTGACTCCCTCAGGGAGCTGATGGGCAGGATCCCCTGGGAAAATAACATGAGGGGGAAAGGAGACCAGGAGAGATGTCTATATTTTAAAGAATCCTTATTGAGGTTGCAGGAAAAAAAACATCCCGATGTGTAGGAAGAATAGTAAATATGGCAGGCGACTAGCTTGGCTTAACAGTGTAATCCTTGCTGATCTTAAACACAAAAAAGAAGCTTGCAAGAAGTGTAAGCTTAGACAAATGACCAGGGAGGAGTATAAAGATATTGCTCAGGCATGCAGGAGTGAAATCAGGAAGGCCAAATCACACTTGGAGTTGCAGCTAGCAAGAGATGTTAAGAGTAACAAGAAGGGTTTCTTCAGGTATGTTAGCAACAAGAAGAAAGTCAAGGAAAGTGTGGGCCCCTTACTGAATGAGAGAGGCAACCTAGCGACAGAGGATATGGAAAAAGCTAATGTACTCAATGCTTTTTTTGCCTCTGTCTTCACAAACAAGATCAGTTCCCAGACTGCTGCACTGGGCAGCACAGTATGGGGAGAAGGCAACCAGCCCTCTGTGGAGAAAGAAGGGGTTCTGGACTACTTAGAAAAACTGGACGAGCACAAGTCCATGGGGCCGGATGCCCTGCATCCGAGGATGCTAAAGGAGTTGGTGGATGTGATTGCAGAGCCATTGGCCATTATCTTTGAAAACTCATGGTGAATGGGGGAGGTCCCGGATGACTGGAAAAAGGCTACTGTAGTGTCCATCTTTAAAAAAGAGAAGGAGGAGGATCCGGGGAACTACAGGCCAGTCAGCCTCACCTCGGTCCCTGGAAAAATCATGGAGCAGGTCCTTAAGGAATCAATTCTGAAGCACTTAGAGGAGAGGAAAGTGATCAGGAACAGTCAGCATGGATTCACCAAGGGCAAGTCATGCCTGACTAACCTAATTGCCTTCTATGAGGACATAACTGGCTCTGTGGATGAGGGGAAAGCAGTGGATGTGTTATTCCTTGACTTTAGCAAAGCTTTTGACATGGTCTCCCACAGTATTCTTTCCAGCAAGTTAAAGAAGTATGGGCTGGATGATTGAACTATAAGGTCGATGGAAAGCTGGCTAGATCATCGGGCTAAATGGGTAGTGATCAACTGATCCATGTCTAGTTGGCTGCCGGTTTCAAGTGGAGTGCCCCAAGGCAATGTTCAATATCTTCATTAATGATCTGGAGGATGGCGTGGACTGCACTCTCAGCAAGTTTGCAGATGACACTAAACTTGGAGGAGTGGTAGATACGCTGGAGGGTAGGGATAGGATACAGAGGGACCTAGACAAATTAGAGGACTGGGCCAAAAGAAACCTGTTGAGGTTCAACAAGGACAAGTGCCCAGTCCTGCACTTAGGACGGAAGAATCTCATGCACTGTTACAGACTAGGGACCGAATGGCTAGGAACTAGTTCTGCAGAAAAGGACCTAGAGGTTACAGTGGACAAGAAGCTGGATATGAGTCAACAGTGTGCCCTTGTTGCCAAGAAGGCTAATGGTATTTTGGGCTGTATAAGTAGGGGCATTGCCAGCAGATTGAGGGATGTGATCATTCCCCTCTATTCGACATTGGTGAGGCCTCATCTGGAGTACTGTGTCCAGTTTTAGGCCCCACACTACAAGAAGGATGTGGAAAAATGGAAAGAGTCCAGTGGAGGGCAACAAAAATGATTAGGGGGCTGGAGCACATGACTTACGAGGACAGGCTGAGGGAACTGGGATTGTTTAGTCTGCAGAAGAGAATGATGAAGAGGGATTTGATAGCTGTTTTCAACTACCTGAAATGGGGTTCCAAAGAGGATGGATCTAGACTGTTCTCAGTAGTACCCGATGACAGAACAAGGAGTAATGGTCTCAAGTTGCAGTGGGAGAGGTTTAGGTTGGATATTAGGAAAAACTTTTTCACTCAGAGAGTGGTGAAGCACTGGAATGAGTTACTTAGAGAGGTGGTGGAATCTCCTTCCTTAGAGGTTTTTAAGGTCAGGCTTGACAAAGCCCTGGCTGGGATGATTTGGTTGGGAATTGGTCCTGCTTTGAGTAGGGAGTTGGACTAGATGACCTTCTGAGGTCCCTTCCAACTCTGATATTCTATGATTCTATGATTGATCTTGACTGGAGCCTTTGGACGCTGTAAATAACAAACCACAGCAATAAATTCCGATACATAAAGAGCAGCATGCACCATTTAAAATTCAATATATCTGGAATGTAACATCATATGTAAGACTGGGTTTAAAAATAGGATTGCCAACTCTACAGGATTATTCTGAAGTCCCCAGGATTTTAATATCAATATTTAATTAAAGATTGTCATATGATGAAACCTCCAGGAATATGTCCCCCAAAATTGGCCATCTTATTTAAAAATGACATATCAAAGAAAGATATACATTTGTAAATTGTACATACAGAGAAAATATTTTGGTCAATATTTTCAAAAACTGAACCGGTGACTTTGTGTACAACAATGTGGGGGTATCTAACTTAAAACACTTTAAAGGGAACTGATTTTCAGAAAGTGCTAGTACCAGCCTCCTGAAAATGAAGGCCCTTTAAGGTGTCTCAGTTGATTAGGCTCCCAAAACTAGTCACTTTTGAACCATTTGGCTTTTGTTTCTATATTTAGGAACATGTCCTGTTCGGCCCCCTTAATCCTAAAACTCATGTCAGACTATATGCTCTGCACAGGGTTTACTTGCTTTCAGTGAAATGCAGCTATCTCCTGAGAGGTGGGCAGTGCTAGCACCACCACAGAACAGTGCAGCTTCTCCTTGTTTTTAATAAGCCCTACATATTTCTCAGCTGGAATGAAATGGACGTTTTGTACACGAGAAAAATGTGTTTAAATCCTGATACTGCACTGCAGTATTAAGGAGTACTGTGCTATTGTTAGAAGTGATGTCTTTTGACTGAGACATTGAACAAAATTCTCATCTGCCTCTTTTTACTAGTTGCCCAGGTATAAGTTGAAGAGATACTGACATACAACCAATATTCTGTCCATCAATAACGCAAATCCTTTTTTCTGAGGCTATGTGTGAGCTATTGTTTGGTGTATACTGGCAATTTGGCTTTGTCTGCACGGTTACTCAAAGTGCTCTATAAAGCCTGTTGGGATCTCATAAAGATGACAGGTACTATTTAAAACCTGATTCATTTTTTTTCTTTCTATACAGCCTTTTTACATGACAGACAGTCATTGCATTCAAAATGTTTTTGCTCTTGGGCCAGTGTAATAAAAAAAAAGTGAATATAGGCCCAGCAGAGCAGAATATGATTGTTCGGGAAGCGGAGACTGATTGCAACAATGAATGACAAAAAACCTTAATTATATTAAAGGGAAAATTGCAGATGTTAGGGTTTTTTAAAAGAAAATCCTGACTTGAATAGTTGGAAGGAACTAGTCTTGGCTTAAGCCAGGCATGGCGGGCTCATAGTCTACAAGTGCTCTCCCTACTGAGCACTCGATGCTAGTGCACCTGGGAATTTTCTGAGCAAAGCCTTGCAGTCATGCTCAATTCTACACTTGTATTTTCTTTTTATGTGCATGTCTGGGGACTAGCATGAGACCACCAAACTCATTTTCTCGTGTATCCTCCTAAGGTGTAATTTAGATATGTAGTGCACTAACCTACTACAATAGCTAGCTATTGATGTTCTCTCTCTCTCTCTTACTAAAGCTATAGAGAATCATGCAAAATACCTATATTACTCCATTTATATATTCTGCAAAGATTACAATTTATAATAGGTTTTCTAAAACACAGTAGTAGTTGTTGTTTGTTTTTTAATATCGGAGCAGGACATTAGGACTAATAACATACCTGTGGAGAATATCCAGCAATAAAAGTAATCTGTGCTTTGCACACCTTTAATGTTCAAAGTGACTTTGAGTACCAATGGTGACTTTAACTATTTCCTCTGTAGTTGCCTGTTTGTTCCAGTCTGCATTTACCCTTATAAATTGCTGTTGGCGACAGAGTCAGAGTTGCTGTTTCTCAGACTACTGCTGGACTTGTTTTCTCCTTGCAGTTTTCCCACTGATCTCACTGGTCTATTTTGTAACACTATGAAAAAAACTGCTATAAACTCTGAACAAATGGGTAACAATGAGATTCTCATGAGGGCTGATCAAATTAATTGGTTAAAAATAAATCAGGAATACAGTTTTATCTCTATGTGAATTGAACCTGAAGAAGAAAGGTTCAGCATTCTTGTGTCACCATGGGAAAGTTACTTGGTTTCTCTGTCTCAGTTCCCTCTCTGTAAAATAGGGATAGTAGCATTTTCCTACCTTCCAGAGGTGTTGGCAAAATACATTTAAAATTGTGAGGTGCTCAGATGCTATGGTAATAGGAGGCATATAAGTACCTGAGATGGAGATGGATGAATGGATCTGTACCAATGTATTTGTTATACCTATGTTTTCACCAATTATTTTGGATGAATAATTATATATTAAAGGTTGTTAATATGCAGTTCATTATACATTATGTGTAGTTGGTTATCCACTATAAGTCATATGGTGTTTTTTCTGTTCCATGATTGGATGTCTGAAATGTTTTAAGAGATTATGGAATAATGAACATGAATATTCCTCTTCATTCAAAATTACCCTTTTCTGCAGAAGGGTATGGGTATTCAGATCAGAAAAAATCATTCCAAAATATTTGTATGAATAAAATCCTATATGGCTAAATGTTTGTCTAAAATTGAGTAAAATTAAAAATAGAATAGCCATTTGGAACTCAAACAAATATTCATTAATTCTGTTCTTACAGTATTCAAACAATTTGATCTTTCAAAATCCATTTCTTCATCTGAATTTGTGGTGGAACTAATCATCTTCCTTTGCTTATAAAATATACAAATACATAAGTACAGTATGAACACTCTTATTCTGTTGACACTATAGATTTTATTGACAAAATGACAGATATATTGATGATTTAACAAATATATATTTTGCTGACTTTAATACAGTTTTGTAAGAGTCGGTATTATAAAAATGGGGATGTCATTGCTTCTTAATTTCTTTGCGGTGAACATAAAAAGAAAAGAGGGCTTATTAAAATTGGAATGAGGGCAAGTGATAAAAAATGGTGTTACAGGGGTGCTACAGCCAGAGGTCTGTTACACTTTCCATCATAATCCCTTATTTTCTCTCTTTTTTTAATAACTTTATTGTGAAAATTGCTTCAGGGTGAAGCTTGGTGTACAAGGTTTCAGTGAGATTTATCCATTACAAATATATATTGCATGTATCAAAATAACTTTACTTAGGTTGACATGTCAAGTATGCAAAAATTAGGAAATGCTAGATTTAACATTTCCCATGGCACCTTAATTTTGCCTCTTTTAGTGTTTATTCTGTATGCTAAATGAGGCAGGGGTGCAAAAAAATGTGATTGTATAATTAAAGATTGTAACAGAAAGCATATGCACAGTGGGGCAGAATTAAGGTTTTGTGGACAACTATAAATCTGGCATTTCCTAACTCTTGAGTGGTTGACATTGCAACCTCAATAATGTTCTTTTAACTTAGTATTTTAAAGTAATTTTCTAGATGTGTTTTAAGGTAAAAATAAAATTCGGTTATATGCAAGCACACAGTACTACACCCCAACATCATCAGGGTTTGAGCTCGTAATATCCACCTGTACAGTTCAAACTGGTACTACATGAACAACAGCACTATGTTATTTTACACCCAGAGAGGACCTGTATTGGGTCCCAGGGTTGGTCAGGTGTAGCCTGCCCTTACTTTCCCTACTACTACACCAGTTGCTTCAACATTTCCCAAACATTCCCAGAGTTGCCAGGGGGACAAAAGGGACAGTTTGCCCCAGCCGCCCCCACTTCATTTTAGAGAGCCCCATATCCTGTGGAATTTGAATGAGTGGTGTTGTGACCTGGCATGTGGGGTTGTAGTGCCACTCAGGTATTAACCAGTCTCCCCTCCGTCAAAGGAGGGATGGTTGCATCAAAACTGAGTAGTGCTGCAACCCTGAGGAGCTGGGCCCACCCTCTGCAGGGTGAATGTGAGGTGACCTCGCTCTGCACAGCACCCAACTTGGCACTTCAATTCCCAGGTGGGGAGAAGGAAGGATGGTGGACTCAGTTGCTGATTTTATCCCCCCCCCTACAACCTCTTTGTGACCCTGGGCATTCCCAGTGCCAAAATTTTCCAGAGGTGTGCAATCAAAAGAAGGGAATGGTGATTTGCAACTGTTTGCAAAACCTGAATGGAATTTCATGTTACAAAGAAAAGACACTTCTCTAGCAGAGGGCTTCCTCTTTGCCAAATTTCAAAGGACTTCTGCAAACAATAGAGGTCCTAGAGTCTCTCTCTCTTTCAAAAAAAAAAAAAGAAGCTTCAAGAAGTTTTTTATAATTAGGGCTCTACCACTTTAACAGCTGTGAAAAACATGTGACAGACTGTGAAATAAGCCCTTCCCTGTAAAATCTGATCTCCTCGAAATCAGTCGGCTGGAGAGGAACAGGATTTGTCTTTCCCCTGCATGGCTGTTATCTTGGAGATCAAACCGACCTCCACAGGCAGTACAGAAGTGAAGGTGGTACCACCTTCTGCACCACGACAATCCCAGAGCTGTGCTCTGGGCTGCCACCCCCACAGTCTGGCCGGGGCTTGGGGCACCCAGGCTTGTGCCTGCTGCTTCCCATGGCTCCTCCTGTGGCTCAGGGCATCCTAGTTCCAGAGCTTCCACCCTCCCCCGTGGCTCCTTCACGGGCTTCATGGGGCTTCCACCCGCTGCCATCCCCCTGCTAGCTCCTGCCTAGCTCAGGGCAGCCCCCCTGGGCTTGGGATGCCCGAGATTCAGGGCTGCTGTCACCCACACCTGCACCTCTCGTCAGCTCCTACCCAGGCTCTGGGTGCTTGATCTCCAGGGCTTCTGCTCTTTCCTCCCCCCTCCCAGGGCTCCTTCCACCCCCTGCAGCTCCTGCTAGGAGTTCAGGGCAACTGGACTGGAGGTTATCACCCCCCATGGCTCAAGCCGGGACTCGGGGCTTTTGCTTCCCACAGCTCCTGCCTGAGCTCCAGGCTTCCTCTTGCCCCATGGCTCCAGCTAGGGCTCAGGATGCCTAAGCTCAGGGCTGCTGCCCCTCTCAGCTCCTGCCGGGGCTGGGGCACCCATTTTTCAAATCGGCCCATAGGTTAATCCACCACTGACCCTGACTATCATCTAGGAGCCCCTGGCTGGGGTGTTCTCAGCAGTACTGGTGAGATGGGAGCCTCCTCCAGCTGAAGGAAACTCCGCACTGAGCTCTGAAGGCAGTACAGAAGTGAGTATGGCAACCCTGTAACCAGGGCGGCTCTAGGCAAAGCAAGCAGCTGCTTGGGGCAGCCCATTTGCAGGGGCAGCAGCTGGCAGGGTTCCAGCCTGGGAGCAGAGAACCAACAGGGAGCTCTGGGAGCTGTAGTTCCTTGGTTACCTCCCTACCTATAGAGCCAGACCTGGAGCAGGGAAAGAATTGCATTCCCTTGGCCACTATCAACAGGAAAGGGAAGGGGAGGGAGTATGGTAGCTGAAACCTCATGCTGCAGCTTGCTGTGAATGGAGAGCTCACTGCTAAAGCGGGGTGGCACTGTGAATGGAGAACAAGTGTGCCCAAGTAGTAGAAGGCTTTGGCCCAGATATCTCCTTCAGAAGACATCCCCAGACTGGATTAGGGATACTGATATGATCTCACCTTGCAGCCCCCAAAGAAGGAATTGGGTGGACTAAATGCACAGTGTCCCTCTCTATCTGAAGCCTAGCAAGGGAGGTATGTGGATCCCACTAGAATTTAAAATGAAAAGTAAGGGAGGGGAGGATCTACTGGACCTGGGCAGGTTTAGATACAATACCAGGCACGTAGGAGAATTTCCACTTCTGAGCCATGAAGCAGAAATTGACTTTTCCTTTCCAGATTTAGCTAATATTCATAAAGGAAATCTAGCACCTGCCTTCCAGATTTGAACACCTCAACATTCAGGAGTGCTCAAGCTCAATTTGGGCAGCTGTTACATCATTTCTCCCAAATCAAACATACTGATCCATTGTAACTTGCTGTAGAAAAAGTAGGATAAAATTGAGCAAGAAATGCTTCCCAGTGGTTTTTAGGACTGTAATTGCTATTTTCAACAGCCATTGCCTTTTTAGTTTAATTTGTTTAAAAGGACGACAGTGATATTGCATTGGCAAATTCCCCATAGAAAGAAAGAGTGGAACAAAAGAATAATAAAGGCACCTCAACTTTTCCTCATTTATGGAGGACAGTCTTATTATGTGCATCCAGATATCCTCCAATCACACAAGCTGAAAATTGTTCCACTTTACTGCAGTTCCGTAAACATATGGGAACCAATCCTGTCTGTTCTGTGCACATCCAAAATTCCTGCAGAATGACCCGCCCTGGGAGCCAGTTACCAGTGACCCAGGGCTGAGGCGGAAGGAAGGTGCAGGTATGGGGGGGAGAGCCCAGGGCTGGGGCAGCAGAGGGTGCCGGTGGGGGGTGGCAGAGCCCAAGGCTGGGGTGGCAGGCGGTGTGTGTGGGGGGGCACTGGTGAGGGGGTAAGGGGGAGCCCAGAGCCGGGGTGGCACGGGGGCGGGGAGGAGAGCCCAGGGTTGGGGTAGCAAGGGGTGCAGGTGGAGGGGGAAAGCCCAGAGCTGGGGCGGCAGGGGGATGTGGGAGAAGCTCAGAACTGGGATGGGGGCAGCCAAAATTTATTTTTTTTTGCTTGGGGTGGCAAAAAACCTAGAGCCAGCCCTGCCTGCAACCCACCTACAACAGCTTTGGGACCCCCACAGTTACCATGAAATTTCAGATGTAAACTTCTGAAATTGTGAAATTGACCAATTTTAAGACCCTGTGGCCATGAAATTGACCCAAGAGAACCGTGAATTTGGTAGGACCCTGTTTAGTCCCTTTAATTATAGAGTAGTGTGTACTGCTTCCCCAATGACAGGTGAGTTGCTGCTGAACAGATGTGGGATGACATGTATTTTGGGGTTATTAGTCCCACTAACACCTTTCAATTTTGCCAAATATACTAGATTATTAGTTCTATAGACCAAACTCTAGCAACTCAGCACAACATGTACTGTAAAATTGTACAGTAGCCAAAGGAATAAAATCCATTCCAGTGATGAAGGGTGCCAGTACCACAGCAGGTATGCGATGTAGCCTAAGGAGCATGTGCTGTAGGCTGCTCCACCCAACACTGTGGATGGAACTGATAATCTACATACGAGCCACAAAGACTTCCTGTGGCAAGCAGTCTGATGACCTTTGAAAAGACACACTTATGTCTGGTATGGCATAAAATCACAAATTGATTTGGTAGCCAGAATCAGCACTGTTATATGTATCAATACAGTAGAGGACAAATATAACAATCTGCAGTATGCTATACAAATATATACCAAGGCACATAACTAGAACAAGGTGAAATTATTTCTAAGTAATAATTTATATGCCAAAAAATGCCATATCTTTTTGGAGGGTGCCTCCTTTCTCATGTTTAGCTCAGTGATTAGGGTATTTACTGGGGATGTCAGAGACAAAGGTTAAGATTCCTATTCTGGAGCAGAGACTTGAGTAACCCCTCCAAAGTGAGTGACCTGATCACCAGGCTATAAGGTGATATTCTGTCAATCTGTTCTGTTGAAGCTGTTCCATTTTGTATAAAATACTTCAATAGTCATTGGGCCAGAAAGGAAGAATGGCTTTATATCCAAATGGTTAGAGACTGGCCTGGGATGATGGAGACACAAGTTCAAGTCATTCCTTCAAAAAGGCTTATACAAAGTGGAACAGCTTCTATAGCCAAGACTGAGAAAGACCCAGAATTCCAATAATCTGATAGGGCACTCACCTACGAGGCAGGAGTGTCTCCTGCATCCCACATGACTGCCTTAATCAATGGATTAAAAGTTATAAGCTGGTCCAATAAAAGATATCACCTCACCCACCTTGTCACTAAACTAGGCACTAATGCTAGACATTCTGGAATACAGTAAAACATCTGGCTTGTTTTAAAACCCCACAGCAACAATCCATTATTCTCTGCAGGACCTGGCCAGACTCAGAATATCTTGAAAGATAAAATATTTACATGTATATAAATCATCATGAAGACGTCTCTGAATTAACTAGAAACCCAGGTCTATGACTAGGACAGATCTTTACAGAGAGCACTCCATCAGAAAAAAAGATGAGTCCTCAGTGAAGCTTTGCTCTTAATAAATCCACTGACTCCCTAGCTCCCTGCCATAGCTCTGGAGAAGTGTTATGGATATCTCTTCTTGCCTCTTTTATTTTACCCTTGTTGGTTCCACTTTTATCTTCCGGTACTCCTTAACCTGTATTGTTTCGCTCATTTCCTCTCTTCCATCCTGCTTTTCTACTCTTACTTTTTTATTTTATAGTAACCTTGAGAAACATTGCTTGAGAGAATCACAGAGAGACAACTAATGGAAAGAGGTCATTTTTTATGAGGGGTTTAGAGGAGGTGGGTGTGGCTGCAGGATTTACAGGATCAGGAACACTGTTCCAGGCAGAGCACAGATGAGACATGAGAAGAAGCCTGGAGTCACTCACAGAAGTCAAAGTAGAAAATAGTAATGTGAGTTGAACTGCCAAAAGCCTGGACCCTGCTGAGAAGGAAACTTTAGCAATGAAATGTAATTAAAAGTAAATCTGCACTGGCTTTTGGAGATCAGGATGCAGAGTTTCTGCCTTAAGAAGAGCTCAGAAGCTTAAAAGAGTGAAGGTGACTGGAAAGGAAGATAATCATTATTACATAGTTTCTCTGGGTAAAGCAATGAGTTATTTTGTGGTAACTTTAAGTCAAATTTCTGAAAAAGTAAGGTGTTTGGAAAATGGATTTTAATGGGTTTGGATAGCCTCAAGCAGGACCCTGTGATATGAAGCCAGGTTAAGTTTTTAATGACTCTGGCTCTCCCTAGTGAGCACATGTTATTACTCAATATTCTGAATTCTACAGCTGGTTTTAACAATCTCCGGAAAATTTTGAGTACAATGATATAGGTGGTGGATATTTTGTTACTCATGATACAGTATCAGCTAACAGTTTGAGCTTGGGAAATGGCCCTTCTTCCACAGATTACAGTAGAATTATTCATGCAAGAAGTACGTCTCAGAAGGCTCACCTTCCAGAAGTAGCATATTCAGGAAATAAGTCACTACCAGATAGTTTGGCTTATCTGGGTCTTTTGCAGGGAGAAGCTGCAGGAACCAGGAAGAATCCAATATTTATGTTTCTCTTCCTCTTCCCATGGTTGATACTAGTTACCACCCTCAGTTGTAAAAGGAACAGCAAAATAAAATGAACTTCTGTGTTCCCTCCTGCTCAACTTTAAAGTGTAGCAGAGCAATCATTATTATTCATTCAGAAATATTTACAGAGAGAAAGAACATATATCAAAACAGGAAAATGTATTTCATGCTCTGTTTTTCTGTGAGCATTTATTATCATGTGAAGATTACTTTGGTTTTAAAACTGTTTTCTTTCCCTAGGAATAGATTGGATTGCTTAGCTCTCTGTCTGATTGCTGTCATTCTGAATCATTCTCAGGATAACATTGTTCTGTATAAAATATATCACACGTTAAAACAGAGGCTTCCTTTTACATTACAATATATCTGAAAATACTTCTAAGTTCTGTTCTTTATTCCTAAACCTGAATCAGTTATGCATGAAACCCCTTTGTGGCTATGGATCCCCATTCCAACACTCATCCACAATTATCATTTAAAAACTGAACAAAATATTTTATTTAGAAACAAGTCTGCATATACTTCATATATATGTATGCAAAGTATAAACACATACAAAATAACATGTACTCAGAATTCCATATTTCTGTCCTCTTGTCCTTTATGTTTAAGTATATTTGCATGAAAATATGATCTTTGTTTAAGAATTCAACTGTTCCAACCGCTGTGTCATTATTATTATGAGACATCACAATTGGGCTACTGTGGAAATTTTTATGGTGCAACCAAAGGAGGATTATAACTTCATGTGGGTCTTAAAAGTAACAGGAGATGAATTTGTGAGAATCAAATGTTATTTTCAGGCATATGGTTTCATAATAAGAAATGAGAGAATGCCATCTCTACCGCTAATCATGCCTATTATGTAGAATGAACCTGGCCCTACTGAAGTCAATGGGAGCGTTGCCACTGATTTCAACGTGGTTAGGATTTCATTCATGAAGTCTGACCAAAAAAAAAATGCTTATAATTCAGAAAAAGTGTTGTATACATTTCCCCCCTAAAACTTTGAATATGGCATCCATAAATCCAGCTCAGCAAAGCCCTCAGTACATATTTTAATTGGCATACTAAAATCTGCATCATCAGTTAAGATCTCAGTGTTATCATGTTGCCCCTTTCTCTTTCAGTAATTGGAAAAGGAAATATATTATAGTTTTTTGTATCTTCCAGAAAGACTAAAAAAGTTACACAGATAACTTTGATATTATGGAGTAGTGGTAGTTGCTCCATAACTGTGGTTGAAGCTAATTTCTCACTATAAGCCTGATTTAAAAATAAACAAACACCCTCCTCCCCACCCAAAAAGGAGAAATAAAGACAGACACATCCTTCTAAAAATAGCAATGTAGACTTTAGGGCTCAGACTAGAGCCCAGGTTCTGAGACTCTGGAAGGGGGGAAGGTCTCAGAGCATGAATACCTACACAGCCATTTTGTAGCCTCACAAACTAAGTGCTGTTAGCCTGAGTCAGCTGACCAGAGCCTAACCACAGCCATGCCAGGGGCATTTTATTGCACTGTAGATGCAGGGGTGGGTCACATGACTGAAGCTTACAAATGGTGCGTGCTCTAAATACAAGCAGCTGACCTTTATGAGGGAGAGACTCAGGTGCGAGGAAAGACTTGCGAGTTGGTGTTCCACACTAGTACAGCAGAAGGCTTGAGAGGCAGACAACTGTGAGAGGCAGAGCTGGCTTGGAAGAACACTCAAGTGGGGAGAGCTAAGAAGCTGTGGGAGAAGTAAGTGTGAGGACTGTGAATAGTGTCCAGGAAGGTCTACTAAACGGTCGAAGATGGGAAAGCTTCAGATAACCTCAGCCCAATAAACTCAAAATACAAGTTATTTCTAGAGCTGGGCAGAATCTTTCAACTGAAACCTCTTTGGTGAAAAAATGCAGGTTTGAGTCAACCTAACATTTTTGAAAATTTTTGTTAATATTGGCAAATTGTTTTGATGGGAAAAAAAAACCAAATTCCAAAATGAAACATTTCAACTTTTTGATTCATAGACTCTTTTTTATTTGAAATTATCTTTATTTTTATTCTTATTTTTTTAAAAATGCTCAAAAGCAAAAGGAAATGTTGAAAATATTTGGTGTGAGGTTAACCAAAAATGATTTTAATTTTTTTTTGAAACTGCCAGTGAACTGAATGATTCACCCAGCTCTAGTTGTATCTTCTGTTATTTAAATAAAGCTAACCTCATGGAAAAGGTCTTGAAGTAAAGGATTTCTGGAGTCTTTATTCTGCCATTAGTCTACAAACTGGATACCTAAGAACAGTGAATCTTGGCCAGGCCACAAATATTATTCTCTAATCTCTTAAAAAAACTTCCAGAAAACCTTCAACTTTTATATAAAAAGCCATCAGAGATGGCAGAAAGGACCAAAAAGTAGTATCTCCTCTGCTGGTATTACACTGTCATTTTTAGACTGAGCAGGGCAGTGTCAGAAATAAGATGCTTTTAGCTAAATAAATATGGCAAGAGATTAAAAAAAAAGAGGCATATAGTCTAAATTCTTAGTGTCCAAACATTTAAAACAAAGCAGAATGGGACACAATAAATAAAAATATATCAAAATGTTTAATGAATATAAAATGTACAAGCTCTTCTTATGCTTTCAGTCTCAGGTTTGCCATGGGATTTCTGACTGAAGTATATTAGTAGGCTGGCAAGTAAAGGATAAACTAGATTAAGCTTCACACTCACTGAGATTTTAAGTGCTTTCTGGTAGAGTAGTTTCTTTATCCACTTATTTTTATTATACAATCTTGTGACTAGGCTTTAAGCCAGTGCTTAATAACACTGTGCCTAGGCAGTAACGGTATGAGTTTTTCGGTATTTACCACATGGTGTATTTTAGGATGTGAAAAGCTAAGAATGTGAGATTAGAATGTGAAAAGCTTACCCACTGGTATGTTTGTCAAAGCTCAAGAAATGGACATGTTTTGTACAGCCCTGGTTAGGTAAAATCGCTTGAACCTGTCCACTTAGGCATGCCTTCTCCATTCTTATTACTGCTGTTCACAATCTACATGGATTTGGATTTTCATTTCCAGACACACTGGATGAGTCAACCTTCTGAGAATTATCAACAGCAGCAAGGTGTTGCTAACCAAGCTAAGGAATGAAAAGATGTCATCATGGTTTCCAGCACCCTTCTGTGCTTCACACTCATGCTGCTCTGCTCATTGGGGCAGCTAAAGATCCTACAGCCTATTTATTTTACATCTCTGACTTGTTTGCAGAGGGAGAGACAAAGAATTCAGTTTCATATGCATGTAGTTACAGACTAGTCTGACTTCTCAAACGTGTCACGTTCTGATTGGGCCATGCCACAAAATATGGAAAGCAGTAATTTGCTTGTGTTGGTATCCTAATTTAGCTGGAATTTCTTTTTCAACAATACTCTATTCCTAGCTCTGATGTAGTTTAAAATTTACAGCATCTTCAGGCACATCTGTAATATATCATTTAGAATGTTCATGTAAGAAGAATGGCATCTTGGGTGAGATCTTGGGACATTCCCTTAACTTTCCTGTCGCCAATAAGCAAAATGGGGATAAAATAACAACACCTCAAAAAGAATGTTTTGAGGTTAAATGTATTAACTATTGGAAGGTACTTTGAGATCCTGGGATGGAAGATACACAAAAATTATTAAATTTATTGAGTCAAATGCTGGAATTCTTATATGTATTTTACTGTGTAAAATCTCTGTTAAGAACATCAGGATTTTTCCATTATTATAAAAACTCAGAGTGTAAACCTAATTAGATCAGGGTTATTTATTTCCATCCCCCCAATAGTTTCTAATTTGCCAGTAGGGAAGGGATTACCACAAAACAAGCATTTTCAAGTACTCTGGTATTTCCACTTCCAGTCTTAGATGTTCACAGGAGATGCAGAGCAGTTTTTAATTTTATTTGTAGGGCTTCATACCATCCAAGAGAGATTGATTTCCCTCTCTCTAGTCCTACTTCCAAAGGAAGAGAATAACTGCCCTGTGAATTACCAAATCAGTCTAGGAAAATGGGTGTCTAAAATATGTTGAATATATCAAACAATAGGTGGTCATAAACATGGCTAAGAATAGATTATATATTCATTTTCAAGTGGTCTCAGAGCAGCTGTGAGGGCAGTCACAAACTTCCTGGAGTTTAGTGTGGTGGCATCTGGATACTATGTAGAAGCTGAGGTGGCCTGCTTGATTTTTTTTTTTCTTTTGAAATATTGGGAGGAGACCTAACATCCTCACTCTCCTCCAATTTTATGTTTCAGAAAGAGGTATGGGAAGGATTCCATACGCATCTTCTTTATATCCATATTTTTGTCCCCAGAATACTCAAAATAAATACTGTCCTCCATTGACAACTGTAAGAGATACTTTTTGGTCTCTCATGTTCCATTACAATATCACCCTATGCAGAGAAGTACAAATTGTTCTAGTTAGGTCAAAATATTAATGTATCCCCTTCTCCACTGATGATATAACAATTGGTAATTTGCTTGATGTATTGTACCAACTGTTTATCAAAAGAAGCTAGTTTAGCATATGACACAAAGGTACAGAAACTTTCACACTTCAGCTGTAGGTTGGGAGCTATTGTTTGTACTCCTATTGCTTCAGCATGTGGACTGGAAGAAGACAGAGAGGTCACTCAGCAAACTACTTTATTTCCAAAATGAGTGTTTTTCATTTAAGTTATATAAAAAGTAGATTGAATCACTTTATGGGACGTCCCAGTTGTACAGTTGTTCCAGTACCTCTGTATGTAACAAACCAGGTAGTAAATACTCCTTCATAAGAACCCATTTTTGCATAGGCACTCTGGCCCAGGCAATAGAGACCATTTTTTATGGCCATCTGGCTTCAGTCAGATCCTCTGCCAATTCACGTTTACTCTTCTGCCTGTTTCCTTTCTATTTAAACCATTAAAACAGTATTCCCGCTTTAGCTCCATCCTGGTTACTAGGAAAGCAAAGTGATATGAGCACCATCCACCCATAATGGGAAAGTGGAAGATAAATAATAAACTCCCCAGAAACTGGTATTGATGTTCGAAACTGCAGCACTACATTTCTGCCAGCATGTGATATAAGTGAGGTTTTAAGTTTGCAGTCCTTTGATCTCACTCAACTGGATCAAGAAGGTCTCTCCGAGCAGAAAGCAGGCATTGATATCTTCTCCTGAGTCCAGAGGAGGTTGTCTTTAAAGAGGACTTTTATCCTAAGGTATTAAAGAGTTAATGTTTCTATCTCTGTGGTGTAGTTGGTAGAAGGATGGAGGGAACCAACTCCATCCACATTGTGCATCCTGCCACTGGGTTTCTCCTCCTCCTCCTCTATCTGAGGAATCCATATGGAACTTCCTTAGGGAAGGGATTTGGTGGTATTAGGATATCTTTCTCATTTAACCTTTTTCTGCCTCCCTGAGCCTGCTTTTCTTCTGTCGTGATTTCTCTATCACAGGGACCTTTGGTGAAATGTTCTTGTGACTGACACAAACATTATCAAATTATTGAACTCTGTATTTTACACATTTGGGCGCTATGAACATACTGGGGTGAAATTCAGGCTAGTTACAAGTGGCTGTAATTCCATACTTCGACTCACCATGCAGATTAAGCCTTAATGTTTACTTTTGAGTGGTATAAAGGGAAAATGTCTGCTTTCTAAAGGCAATTCTTTGTATCACAATGTCAATAAAAATTCAAAATCAGTAGCTTCTTTAAACACAAACATTTTAAGAGTGGAAGTTGGAGCAAGGCATAGGTGCTCCTTGCCTATCAGCAAATATTACAATCAGCAAGGGACTACATTGTATAAACCTGACATCCTCTTCAGTTGATACTGATGAGGACAAGGGGGAGTTCAGGATTACACTGTGTACCTATCCTTTTAGAAGAGGAGAGAGCTTTAAAGTTACTGCTTCTGAGAAATGAAGCATACAATAAAATAGCTCAGTACTTCTGGTGTGATTAATATGAATGTGCTAATTAAAACAAATATATTGTGGGACTTGTGCACACTGTTATGGAAATAGCCACAACGTGGTGCTCACAGAAGAGGAGAAAAGCAGTGTTTCCTTCAATCTCTCTGACCCCCCTACTTCAGAGTCATCAGATCAGACCTTTCTCTGTTTTTATAACAAGAGGGCACGCACACACATTCCCTTCTCATTCACATGTACTCAGTGTGTGTGCTTTTTCTCTCTCTTCCCCCCTCCTCCTCCTCCACTTACCTGTTTCAAAAACAATGGGAATTTGATGCCTGTTCCCTCTCATTACTGCATTGCATATACTTTCAATACTTTGATATTTATTTAATAAAAAGAACAATTGCTGCACCTGAGGCACTAGAACATAATCTAAGTGGATTCTGCATTTTTCTACGCTAGACTCTGACTTGGGCCATCTTCAGAAGTTAAGATGAGGAGCAAAGCTGACCAGCACACCAATTAGGTTCCATCATTATGTAAGGTGGACAAAGGAAGAAATACAAATATGTATTATAAAAATAATAATCAGTTGAGAGGCTTATACTCTACAGGTTACCCACTGACATTTTTCCTAAGCAAACCCCTTAAGGCTGAATTATGACTGCTTTGGGTGCTAACAAAGTGGTCTAGAGTAAGGTGTCTAGAGTTTAAGATCAGGTATCAGGGGTAGTCGTGTTAGTCTGTATCCACAAAAACAACAAGGAGTGCGGTAGCACCTTAAAGACTAACAGATTTATTTGGGCTTAAGCTTTTTTGGGTAAAAAACCCACCAGGTGCATCTGAAGAAGTGGGTTTTTTATCCAAAAAAGCTTAAGTCCAAATAAATCTGTTAGTTTTTAAGGTGCCACTGCACTCTTTATTGTTTCTGTAGAGGTTATTGGAAAAGAGAAATGTTTCATAAAAAGATCCTTGATTTTCTGGATCTCTCTGCCCTTTACGCTCCAGACTGCTACAGTGTAAATCTGTAGATCAATAGATGTTATATACCTCCTGTCTTCTGTATTAAGCTTAATAGTTAATTCCATAAGGGTTTCGAATGCTGGCAGTGTTAGCTATTTATTTAATTACAGGCAGATGACAATTACTAGCATTGTTTTGTTAATATTAATAACACTACCGTTGTATTTAGCTGAGTTTAAATGAACAGTGCTCTTAATGCTTTAGATGTAATTGTTAGCCTTTCACAGCATCCAATAAATAATCCTAGTTAGTGATAAGCATTGGAACAAAACTTGGTATTCATGAATTATCAGCTGAAAACATTTTAGATGATCATCTTCATTATCCATATGTGTCTGCAATGAAATAAGGTTAATTCATATTTATTGCTCTTTCTTCTATATATAAACGTAAAAAGTTAATAGCTTGGTTGACCCTCTGCTGTATTAGTAATGGTGAAATATTGAAAAAGACACTGAGATTTCTACCAGTTTTGTGGCCACAAACCCTCACTTCCCCCCGCCTCCTACAATTACATGTATTAGAGGCATCAATTAACAGGAGGAAAATTTGCCTGTAATGGTCCTTAATTTATTAAACACTATGTGTTATAACAATGTTATACACAAAATTGAATAAAATAGCAGGAAATATACTGCTTGTTTCTCTTACACCAAAAGACTTCCGGAGGGAAGAGTATTTTTGCATTGTGTACACTTAACATTTCTGGATGGATTTTGTCTGGTGCTGCTTTACAGTTTGTGTAATAACAATTGACCTTAATAGTAAAAATAGAGATGGTCAAGAATTGAAATATCCTATCAGATCCACCCAGATGTGGGTAATGCCTAGAAGTTCCCCACTCAGATGTCTGTGACTTCTAGAAAACATCCACTTTCCCTGTGAGAACATTGAGGGAGGGAAAATTTCCTTTCGCATCATTTTTGAAAACTTTGTCTCCAAAGGTTGTATTTCTGGGAGTGGAATAAAAGCAGTGAGCTACTGTTCACCGATGTTGTGACATCATTTCCAGAAGTATGGTTGTGGAAGTTGATAAGATTCATGTAAGCAGGCTAGATATTCCTGAGTCATCAAATCATCTGGATTTAGGCCAAATACAGAATCTTTATATAATCTCTTAATCTCTTCGGTGTTTGGTAATATCTGAGATGATTTCATCCTTTTATTTGACCTACTACAATGCTAAAAATGGTGCCTCCAACCCCTTCTCAAGTTAGCAAGTAATATACATGCCCCATATTCAACCAAAGTAGGTTGCCTAGGGTATAAGTGCAAAATTTTAAATTTAAGCAAGAATGTTTTAGACACAGTGTCCAACCGATCAGAGAGATATTCAGTGGTCCAGAATACAGCACATAACCAAATAAAAGCAAAACAAAATTGAAACATTTTATGAAACTATCCTCTATGTATTTCTCTCTGTCTCTTTTGATCAGGTGATGTTGCTCTCCATTTATTGTTGTCCTGGGAGATTACCTATTTAGCTCATAAATTAAAACAGGTTAGTTAAACCAACCTGGTAAACCATGTTTACTGTTGTATTTCCACTATTTCATGGAACATTTGCATAGATCTCCACTAATAACTGTTTATACAAATGCACTAGTCGGCAATGTTTCTTTATAGCCTACCACTCAGTCCACTTTTTTTTTTCACAGTACTGTGAATTGACAGCTTGTTTGATTAAATGCCACAATCCTGTGACATAATTTATGTCCATGGAGGGTAATACTTTCCTGTTCATTCTGCTTCTACTTGGTAATAGGCAACTCTGCTGTGGTGGAAATAAATACACTAGATTTGTTTATAAAGACACTCCAAGTGCTTTGTTTTATTTATTATTATTGTTGGTTTTCAGTCTCAATTTCTTGCTACAGAAGGTATGTGTCATTGTTACAGCTTCTTTATCATACTAATGGGTAGTGTCTTTTTATAGTGCCTTAAAGATGTTAGTATTGTGGCTTCATATATTCAAAACTGTAAGAGAAACACAAGGAAATTAAAATATCAAAAAGACAGAGGTAAGCTGGTATTAAATTAATGAAGAAACACAAGCTGACTCCTGAGCTTGACTATCTTTCACTTAAAGTTCTCAGTCCTCTAAATATCTTGATGATTTTATATTTAAGAGGTATTGCATGGAATACTACAATACAGTCTGTGTCTATTCATGAAGGCTTTGGGTCCTAGCATGCAGTACTCTAACTAGATTCCACTTTGTGCCTGTTAGATACATCTCCAGGCTCCTTGTGTGTTTCCAATCCGACCTCTAATTGGAAAAAACAGAGATTAAAAGTAGAGCTGGTTGAAACTTGAGGGTTTCACATCACAAGATATTTTGGAATTTTGCAATTTGATTTTTGTTCCGAATTGGAATGAAAGCAAATCTAAATCAAATTTCCCATGAACTAAAGATTCCCCCCCCAACCCCCCCAACCCCACACACACACACACATTTTTATTTTGGAAACACTGAAACATGATATTCCCAAAAGAAAAGATGTGAAAGTGACACTCTTGTCAGTTTAACCACAGCAGGGTGGTGACCCAGCCCTTAGAGTCCTGGCAGGCTCCCTGCTGCAGATCGTCCCAGCCCTGAGAATCCCACCTCCAGCTGGGACTCCCAGTGCTGCTGCCATAGAATGGAAAGCCTGCCAGCCCGCAGAGCACTAGTTCTAGGTGGGAGTCTTCCTGATGTGGGGCTTGGCATCCCCAGAGTCTTGGCTCCAGCCATGAGAGTCCCAACTCAAGCCAGGACTCTGGATGGACTGATGAGCTTCCTGCTGGACCTGTGGATCTTGGAATACTGACAGGTTTCAAAAGGAAAACTGCCTATGTTTCAATGAAAGTTTTGTCGTGTATGTAATAGATTTGACAAAATATTTTGCTTCAGAAAAATTTCAGCCAACTCCAATTAAAAGTAGTATTCCTGTACTACAATCCTTTGATTGAGCTGAGAGACCAGCCTAACTTGGGCACCCTGCTAATATGTTTGTCTAAAGATATCCAAGGCTTCCTAGACAAGCTAATAGTGGCAACAATTTCTGACATAGTGATGATCCAGACAAAACTCATAATCTTGGGAAATTTCACTAGCAATGTAGACAGCTTCTTCGATATGACAATCCCAAGCTTCCTATCCAAACTCTCCATGTTATGTTTACCACTGGCAGGGACCCACACATATTGCCTGGACTATCCCCTTGGGATAGATATGGACATAAAAGGAACAAGAACTCCCACCCATGAATCCTGGTTCGACCAGTTTCTTTTCAAGACAGACAGAAGAACTTCCTATACTATATGTCAAAAATAAACCATCACCATAGTCTGCTGTAAAAAGCTGTAAGGCCCTACCAAATTCCAGTGCTTACTTATAGGGAAAAAAATGACTCAACCAAGAAGCCAAGGAATAGAAGCATTAGCAAAGTACTACGACTATAAGAACATAAGAATGACCATAGTGGGTCAAACCAATGGTCCATTTAGTCCAACATCTTGGCTAATAATCATTGATGGATGTATCCTCCATGAATGTTTTTAGTTCTTTTTTTAACACATTTATAGTTTTGTCCTTCACAACATCCCCTGCTATGAGTCCCACAGGCTTCTTGTACATTGTGTGAAGAAGTACTTCCTTTTGTTTGTTTTCAGCCTGCTGACTATTAATTTCAGTGGGTGACTCCTGGTTCTTATGTTATGTGAAGGGGTAAATAACACTTCCCTATTCACTTTCTCCATGCCATTCATGATTTATAGATCTCCATAATCTCCCCCTTAGTCATCTCTTTTCCTAGCTGTACAGTCTCAGTCCTTATAATCTTTCCTTGTAGGGAAGCTTTTCCATACCCTTAATCATTTTATTGAGCTCTCTGTACCTTTTTAATTTCTAATATATCTTTTTTGAGAAGGGATGACCAGAACTGCACAGAATATTCACGGTGTGGGTGTACCATGGATTTATATAGTAGCATTATGATATTTATGGTCTTGTTAGCTGTCCCTTTCCTAATGATTCCAAACATTGTTAGCTTTTTTGATTGCCACTGCACATTGAGCAGATGTTTTCAGAGAACTATCCACAATAACTACAATCTCTCTTTCTTGAGTGGTAACAGCTAATTTAGACCCCATCATTTGGCATATATTGTTGAGATTAGGTTTTCCAATATGCATTCCTTTGCATTTATGAACAATGAATTTCATATGCTATTTTGATGCCCAATCACCCAGTTTTGTCAGATTGCTTTGTAATTCTTCACTGTCTGCTTTGGCTTTAACTATCTTGAGTAATTTTGTATCCTGACCAAAATTTGACACCTCACTGTTTGCGCCTTTTCCAAGATCCATTTATGAATATGTTGAACAGTACTGGTCCCAGTACAGACTCCTGGGGACATTACTATTTACTTTTCTCCATTCTGAAAACTGACCATTTGTTCCTACCCGTTGTTTCCTATCTTTTAAGCAGTGAGAGGATGCATGAGAGGATCTTCCCTCTTATCCCATGAGAGCTTACTTTAAGACCCTTTAGTGAGGAACCTTGTCAAAGGCTTTCTGAAAGTCCAAATACATTATATTTATTAAATCATCCTTGACCAGATATTTGTTGGCCCCCTCAAAGAATTCTAATACATTGGTGCTGCATGATTGCCCTTCACAAAAGCCATGCTGACTCTTCCCCAACAAATCATGTTCATTTAAGTGTCTAATAATTCAGTTATTTACTATAGTTTCAACCAATTTGCCTGGTACTGAAGTTAGGCAATTGCCTGGATTTGCCTCTGAAGTCTTTTTTAAAAAATTGGTATCACATTAGCTATTCTCCAGTTGTCTGGCACAGACGCTGATTTAAGTCATAGGATACATACCACAGTTAGTAGTTCTGCAACTACTCCTTGACTGTTGCTAATAGACACTCTTGGCCTGTTTCTCCAGTTTTATGCTGAAGCAAATCCATTAATTTTGGTGGAGCAAGCTGGCAGAGAACCATGTCTTTTAGTATTAAAATATGCCTTTGCACTTCATTGCCCACATAAATCACTATGTTTTTCACAAAAAAAACGAGTGAAGGAAGAAAACATGGTATAAGGAAGGCAGATCAAATCAATCAATTTATTTTTGCTTTCATGGAATAAAAGGTGCTTTTTGTTTCTATTTTAAATCCTGGGGGAGTACTCTAATACTAAAATAAGGACAAAGTAAGTAGATGATAGATTTTACTCTATTCTATACTAACATCATAGTATCTGCTTTCTGGCAAATTCAACTCTGCTTTCACTGAGTTGAAACCAGTAACTCTGGAAGATTCCTTAAACTGCTTTAGAGGACACTGAGAATTTTATAATTTATTAACATTTGTTGAAAATTCTTAGAGAACAGTGCTTTACCATATTACTTCATTTTTTATGTTTTACTACTTTTTGTAGCAAACACCTTAAAAAACAAAAATCAAAGCAAAGAGCACCATATTAGAGGTTGGATGATTTGTAATAAATTGTTCATTTTTTGAATGTCAGCATTTCAAAAATGCTTTCATTGGACACATCATTTTATGACCTGGTGAGTATAAGTCTTTGCTTTCTGGAAATACTTGCTTAAATGTTTAGGTTATGGTAAACATTCCAGCCAATAAACTCATTAGTTAGACTATTCACAGAAAGTAAACACTAGGGGACAGCCCCTCAGATGGTGTAAATTGTTGTAACTTCATTGAAATCAGGGAAACTATGACTATTTACATTAGCTGAGCTGTGCCAAAAAAAGCCTTCAAATGCAGTCAGTGAACTTACTTTAAAACCTCACAAATATTAGTGAACTCTGTGTGTATTCCCCACCCTAGATATAATGTCACAATGGGGGAAAAAAACTTATATAGATGACAGTGTAAAAAGCATAGTGTCTGTGATTATTCTGGAATGCTATATTGCAAATGTCTTAAGAAAAAAATATCCTGGTTTGAATCCTTCAAATACTGTCAACTATAAATATTGACAAGGTAGTTTAAATGTTTAGGCCTAGCAGTCTTGAGAAGTTTCCCTTTATTCTGTGATATTTCAAATTCTATCTATCCTGTTATGATTTTCCGTTAAATTAAATATTATTATTTCCTATTTCTTGCAATGTCCACAAAATGCCAAGCACTTTCTACGAAAGAAGGACGCAACCTGTGCCCTGAATGTGCTTATCTGTTCCAAACTGCATGCTGGAAATTATATCAATCATATTGTCAGAAAACAAGGCACATTTGACAGTTCACTTTAAGTTACTGAATTTAATTACCTAGATCAATGTCACCTCCAGGGTTTTGTCCACACACCATTTCGGAATATGACAGAGGCTGCCCATTCAGTCATTACAATATTTATTTATCGTCTTTCTTTTTTTAATGGGCAGAGTTACAGAGGCTTTGTGAGACAATCATAGGACTGGAAGGGACCTTGAGAGGTCATCTAGTCCAGTCCCCTGCACTCATGGAAGGACTAGGTATTATCCAGAACAAGATGTATGTCTAACTTGCTCTTAATAATCTCCAATAATGGAAATTCCACAACCTCCCTAGGCAATTGATTCCAGTGCTTAACCACCCTAAGAGGAAGTTTTTCCTAATGTCCCACCTAAACTTCCCTTGCTGCAATTTAAGCCCATTGCTTCTTGGCCTATCCTCAAAGGTTAAGAAAAACAATTTTCTCTCTCCTCCTTGTAACAACCTTCTATGTACTTGAAAACTGCTATCATGTCTCCTCTCAGTCTTCTCTTTTCCAGACTAAACAAGCCTAATTTTTTCAATCTTCTCTCATAAGTCATGTTTTCTATACCTTTAGTCATTTTTGTTGCTCTTCTCTGGACTTTCTTCAATTTGTCCATTTCTTTCCTGAAATGTGGCGTGCAGAACTGGATACAATGCTCCAGATGAGGCCTAATCAGCATAGAGTAAAGTGGAAGAATTACTTCTCATGTCTTGCTTACAACACTCCTGCTAATAAGTCCCAGAATGATCACTTTTTTGCAACAGCGTTACACTATTGACTTATATTTAGCTTGTTGTCCAATATGACCATCAGATGCCTTTCCGCAGTCTCCTTCCTAGGCAATCATTTCCCAGTTTGTATGTGTGCAACTGATAGTTCTTTCCTAAATGGAGTACTTTGCATTTGTCCTTATTGAATTTCATCCTATTTACTTCAAACCATTTCTCCAGTTTGTTCAGATCATTTTGAATTTTAATCCTATCCTCTAAAGCACTTGCAACCCCTCACAACTTGGTATTGTCTGCAAACGTTATGAGTGCACTCTCTATGCCATTATCTAGATCATTGATGAAGATATTGAATAGAACCAGACCCAGAACTGATTCCTGCAGCCCCCACTTGTTATGTCCTTCCATCATGACTGTGAACCACTGATAACAACTTTCTGGGAATTGTTTTCCAACCTGTTTTGCACCCACCTTATAATAGCTCCATCTAGATTTCATTTCCCAGTGTTATATCACCACAAAACAATCACATGGTATGACAACAGAGCAGTCTACTAAAAAGTCTTATGACATGTTCCTCACTTCCAAACACTGGAATCATGCTGGTGAAAGCTAAAATCTAAACCTGTACATCTGCTTCAGATTTAAGAGAAATATTGTGACCTGAAAAGCATTACGCTTCTATCCATATTGTGCATCCAGATATTATATGAAATATAACATATAAATGTCATGGGCAAATAGTGGAGAAAATTATTCAGAAACATATTGCAAATTCGGTTTAACACTATTCATTATCTCATGTATTTGCTTTCTGTGAACATACACACAAGTGAAATTGTTAGGTGGTTGTGGAAAAAGAAAATTACAACTACCTGTGTGAATTTGTATATATCTGCCTAGTCACACTGGTATGAATGTACAACCATCGGGAATGCACTTTGAGAGCGTGGGAGCTGGAAGGGAAGGAGAGAGGTTTTAGCAGAGGAGCAGAATAGCAAAAAATAAAACACCACCACATCCAGAATCCCAAACAAAGCAGAAATGATGAGGACGTGGTGGTGGGTCCTGTGCCATTCTCAAGAGGTGTAGTTGAACTATGACTGTACCCATGATTCATAAAAGCACAGCTTTTCTCTACTCTACTTATTCCCATCCGGACACCTCCTAGCTTAAACACCTTTTTCTAGTGTTCCCTCCTGCCTTCCAGTATCCCATGTCCCTCCCTTCACCCACACATGCACACTCCCAGGTCTCCATCCAGAGCTTGTATACGGCCCTGATGTCCTCTTCCCCTCCTCCTCCTCCATCCCACCTCCATGTCCCTTTCCTTCCCTATCACACTCACTTCAGGGTCAAAATTTAGAGGTAATGTAGCACATGCAATGTGCTATATATATTCCGACCAAGAAACATTTAGATGAATCAGGCAGCAATTGACAGTCAAGATGGTATGGGCTCTAAATGATAGAGAATGAGTGGACGGTGTATGGAAATCATTTTATAGTCATGGCCTGTATGAACAAGCCTTTGGTATTTATTGTTCTCTTTGCACACTGCTGGGTGTATATCTAAGGAAATTAAATACCACCGATGAAAAAGGATGAAGGAGTGAGGCAGCAAAGGCACGGAAAAGAGTGCCACAGAAATGCAGTTAAAGCTGGAGTGGAATTTGGGGTGGGAAGATTAACAGACTCATTGACAGTGCTCCCAAAATGTGTGGCCAGAAGTCTAGTGCTATTACAGTGAGTTGGACAAGGGTGTGTGTCTGCTCCCTTTGCAACTAGGACAGAATAGTTATAGATGGCAGAAAATACAGCCTGGGAAAATGAATCAATGTACTTGCTAGATATTTTTCTTTAACATTTATTTAACAGTAGCAGACAGATGACCTGATCAGCATATTTGCCTTGCTGGGCTATGAGCTGTACAAATATAGAACTAGATATAGTTTCTGCCCCAAAAAGTCTTTATAAAATATTGTTATATACAGAATGACAGTTAACATAGTTCCCTAAGCCCCTTACCAGAGACTTGCCATGGAGATGAATGAGAAAGATAAAGATATGCAGCCTTTGCAAATAGGACTGTGCAGTTATATCTGTAACCCACTCCAGCCCAGTGTCCGGTTTTGATCCCTGTTGGGTGGCTGGGCCACAAATGTGATTGTGACGCTCTGTATCTCAGGGGGAACACCCAGCACTCACATGTTCATCCTTATAAAATGATTGTGTGGTATCCAATGCAAAGTTTGTCATGCCGGGTGTCTTCAGAAGGCTCATGATGCACTGAGCATTGTTGTTATAGTAATTGTTGGTATAGTAATGTTATACTAATCTTATAGGTTGTATTTTCATGTATTTAGTTATGAGGCTGAAAATGTATCCTCATGGCTTAAAACAAGTCCAGGCAAAACTCTCCAGAGAACACCAGAGGGGAACAGTGATGTGTCAGTCTGTGACTGGTTGCATTACAGAATTTAGTGCTTTGCTGAAACAATAGAAACTCATTCTTTTATTGCTGAATACAGAAGTTGCACAAAATGCAGTTACCTTTTGAAGAATGAAAAAACAAAAATAAATACCATAACTGTTCTATTCGAAAAAATACCGTCTGGTCTCCACTGGAATATAAACTTTCTCTAAAGTTACCAATGATACAGGATTCTGTTTGCTCTAGTACCTCCAGTGAAAATCTCCTAGTTCTAAGATTCTTGACCCTCTGAGGCACATGTAGGCTAACTTGAAGGTTCTGCTACGTGATACACATTTTCTTAGCTCATGGGCTCCACCTACTTCTAGTCCAGCTGCCGTCAGCCAACAAACCACCTCCCCACTGGAGTTGCTGCCTTGCAGATCTAACTGCCTCATACCATTAGGGACTGACTGATTTTTCATCTTTTTCTGATTCTTTGAGTCCTGTAACCTGGTTTTCTTTGGCTCACATCATTTTATTTTGTTCTGTTTTCTCTACAGCCAGACCGGCCTGGATGCAACCTGGGCTCCTGGCAGAGTGCCATATGAGCCCCTTTGTCAGTGCTGTTACTATTCAGGCTCACGGTGGAAAAGACATATAGGGAAATGCATCTGAAGAAGTGAGCTGTAGCTCACGAAAGCTTATGCTCAAATAAATTTGTTAGTCTCTAAGGTGCCACAAGTACTCCTGTTCTTCATGTCATGTTGAGGAAGCTAAAGCTTTATGCTCGTTTTATGCTGCTTCGAACTCCCAGTAGAAAGTGCTTTTGAGGGACCCTACATCATAGAATCAAGTTGTCTAAGTGTCCCAGCCTGGACATTTCAGCACCTTGGACTCTGAGCTTGGCACTTCATAACTGCATCAGCACTTTGGAACCCTATCTGCTATCTGAGCCGATGGACTCAGTTTCATCTGAAGTGCTTATGCACTAAACTTTGAGTCACTGAGGTGCCACATCTCTCCTCAAACCAGATACACACAGACTAGGATACATCCTAAACAGGATCATAAAATGTAGAGGTCTTCTTCATTGCATTTTCTGCCCAGAATATCATGAAAGGAGTTTAAAAGTCCAGACTTTAGCTGACATGACAATCCCTATGGTGCTTTCTGCTGGGAGCCACTGAAATGACTAGCTGGGAGGATGAAACCTCAGACTTGCCTCAAAAGGTACCTTAGAGAAAATAATGAAAAAAAGTGTGATCTGTAGCAAACCAGGTTATTGTGAACATAGACCAGAAAGAGTACCCAACCCCAACTGGCTAGGGCAGTTAAAGCTTAGAGATACCATTTCCTGTACTGACCAGAGTCAGAAGGGAACCAGCTGGATTGTTCCGATGTTGGCATATGCTCAGCAGGACAGGGATCTTGATCAGGCTTATCTTGGAAGGAAAAAAATAACGCTTAGACAGTGTGATGCGTTCAAGAGAGATGTGAACCAAGAGTGAGAATCCTGCCTAGCTGGTATCTTTAGAGAAGCAGAATTACAGGTTAAGTGATTTTCCTCTCTGTCTCTGTCAGGAAGGAATTTTCAAATCGTGGGGTGATATATGCAACATAATACTCCCTTGTAGTGACATGAAGAAAGAAGGAAATTTAAAATGTACTAATTACATTCCCCATGCCTGCTTATCTCTTTCTACCTGTCTCCCAGTAACTCCCACAGTGACAGTGAGAAAATCCATTCCCCGGTGAATTGCTTTGGCCCCCTTCTTCTGACAAAGGTTAGGTCATCCAATCATAGAAAAGAAAAAAAAATGCCAATATCGCCAGACTTAGGTCACAGCTTAGGACAATTTGTGATTTAGGAATGATCTATATTCAATAATTAAATTGTTTGCTATGGATACAGTAGTTTTACCAACTCCAGTCACAAGTATACACAGGAATTATCAGATGGCTCCAAGGATGGGAATGCAAGTTGACTCCATTCTGGGGAAGATATTTTATATTTGTTGCCTTTCCTGCCCAGAAAAGACATGCATGATTTAAGATCATTGACAGAATTACTGCCCTTCCAGAAATGATATTCTTATTAGAAATTAATAAATAGTGCCTTTGAGGTTTACATTTTCTTCTAGAAATGAGGCTGTGGTGTTCTTTGTATGCTATTTTCCTTACTTTTAGCCTTTTAATCATTTCCTGATAGAGAAAGTAAACAGATATTAAGCCATCTAAAGGCAATTTGAAAATGCAGCTATCGTTGAGAGTCTGCAGTGCTAGATACACACTAGACTCTTGTAAATCAGCAGTCATCTCACAGAGTCTTAGAGTGAAAATAAGTAAAGGAAAAATGTCTTAGTGCTCTCTGCAGGTGCCACTTTCAGCAGATTAGGGGTCAAATGCATTTAAAGAACAGTAGGGGAAGATGCTTGCACTGTCACAGTATACTCCTAGAGAGTACTCAACCTTAGACATTCTCATCCTGCCCATCTGGAAACCCAAAATGAAAAAAAATAAATCCTTTCAAGTCATTTTGTCCTTGAGACTAATTAAAGTACATAGTGAAATGAGAAAAGCAGAACAAGTTCCCCAGTCATGGCATGTCAACATATGGCCACCAAAGGAAAGTAATAAGTTGCAGGGCAGAACCTAAGCTAATGAAAGCTGGGGATAATGCAGGGGTAACATTTTGTCCTGGTAATATGGGAATGAGAGGCTAAGATAAACAAACTAGTAGTCCTCTAGTTTAAAATACACTGAGATTAAACTGTTTTCTATGGGGTGAAAGACCAAAAGGTTGATTTTTAATCAAATGATGTTTAAAACTATATTTTTAATTACTGCTTCACTTGAAAACCTGCTAATATTTGATGAATAAGGGGGGCTGACACTCCAGTTCATGGTGTGATGCCAAAAGTTTCAATTTGACACTAGGCTGCTGTTCAGTAAACTGATTTGTTCACCCCAGAGAGCTGTTGTAATAGTGTTTGGCAGAAGGATGATTATGGTGCTTTGCTGGTTAGTGCATGAAGCTTTTCTTGGCCTTTACTTAGGAGGAAGTTGCCCGCCAATAAACATTATGGACTATAATGATAGAGGGAAGGGAATTCAGAGGAAAGGAAAGGAAAGGGTTCGTTCATGAATTCAGGCCAGTTATTGTTATTACATTAAAAGCTAGTGGTTGAGGTGGGCATTGGAAAGAGAAGATCCTATCCTGAATAACTAAGGACTACACACACAATACATAAAGCAAGAATAGTTTGATTTCTCTCTCTTGCCTGCAATGAATATAACTGTATCAAAAACAATTATGTCATTGGAATTTATTTTTCACAGTGGAGCCATTATTTTTATTTGTGTTATATTACAGAAACTCTACTTACTGTATGAAAGTATCTATCTCACTGACAGTGGGTGAAAATGACACTGGACTCTGCTACAATTCAAAGATGAAGTACTTTGAAAAAGCTGAACTTAGCAAAAGCAAGGAAATTTCATGCCCTGACATAGAGGATTTTTTAATTCCCTATAGAGAGCCTGAAATCCTGTGGTATAAGGTAAGGAATACAGAAAACGTCTGTTGTCTTCAACAAAATATTATGTCAAGTTCTGCTTCATTTTCAATAATCTCAGCATTTTATCTGGACATGATATACAGCTTGTATGGATTTAAGATGCATTAATAATAAGACAAGGAGGGATAGGATGAAAAAGGAACTAGATGGTAAAGTGTTTTAATGTATTAGCTTTTTATCTGTGGAGACAAGGATTTAAATGCTTTCTTAGGTAACACTGAAAACTCCTTATTTGGTATCTTCCTATTCCCATCTAGCTGTACCACAAAACAACCAAATAATTGGTGGTCCTCTTTCAACTGAAAATGTTACCAGAGTGGTCTGGTATGATACACATTAGTAAGGCTGGGTGTGGAAGCAGGCACCGCAATTGTCTGCACTATGCCAGATTCAAGCTTGTGCTAGTAGAATCCTCAATTTCCAAATGTGAAATTCACTCAGAAAGATATGAAGAGAAAACATTATTTGAAGAAGAAGCTGTGCACATTTTTTACCTGCATGCACAATTTAAATTGTATCTCATACAATTCAACAAGAATCCCATGTTTTCAATAACATTAAAATTTCAAATCTCTCCAAGAATAAAAGCTCATGTTTAAGGCATGTGATCTGCCCATTGTTTGCACAACTATGGGAAGAAAAGGGAAACAACAATGTCCCAGATAGAAAATTAGTTTTCACTTAAAGTTTCCATATTTCTCTATGGTTTATTGATAACTTTATTTCAACATTGTGCATTAATTTGCTTTTCTGGAGAGTATTTAGGCCCGGGTTCTGCGAAGTACTTGTTAAATGCAGCTCCCATTGACTGCAGTTGGAACTGAGGGTGCTCAACATGTTGTGGAAGGCACTTTGCACCTTGTAGGATCTATTCTTTAATGTATCCTAGTTACTGGATAAACCAAAATAGTTCTTATCTCATAGGTAAATCTGAAATAAGTTTGTGTACACAGGAATATTTTTCCAGTTGAAACTTTTTTACTATGCTTTCTAATTATAAAAACACACAGATGTACCTAGCTTCACTATGAGTACTTGAAAATAGGGTACATAACATTGTATTGTCCAGTGATTATAAAGAATTATGATCTAGAAGGATTCTGGCTGAGCCACTGCCTCTGAAAATGCAGGGTAATAATTATGTATCCCAACTAGTAGCTTCATTTGAAATATGCTATCTAAGATTTAAAATATGTAATAGAATATTTATCTAAAGATTTAAAATGTCAAAAATGTTTTCCCCTTGCTAGGTTTCAAAGATTCATAAAAGACAATTGTGGGTTATCATGTGCATGGACATATTCTAACAAATAGTCCGAATGACATTTGTAAAACTAGCCTATATGCTATATGCACAGCAAGCTGCTATGCTGGGCAAAATGAGCAGGTTATTTTGTACTGTTACATCAAAAGTCTCAAGGACATTAGTCCATTGGCCTGTAACTTATTTCTTAGAAAGATGAAGAAGTTTGGAAAAACCTTTAAAATATCCAAAAGCATACAGCTATATCGTATTTTATTTTCATTATCTGCAATCTAATAAGACAATTAAAAAAAGAAAGTGAGAGAGAGAGAGAGAAAATAATAAGAGGGGAACCAGTAAAAATTGCCAACACATCACACACTCTTAGACCATAACAAATTTCAACCTAGCGGATGGATCCACTTATTAAACAAAAAAATAAGCATGTATTTCAGCAAGAACGAAACATATACAATTTTATCAGTAGCAATTAAAATTGGGACACATTATTTTGTATATTTAAATAGTACAAATTAGATGTTGCGTTATTTCATGAGTCAATAGTAAGATCATTGATAAGTAAAACCTTTCAAAGCAAATTCTAAGATGATTTTAGGTATGGAGATGCGACTTGCTTCCTCCTTGTTTTCTCATTTGCTCCTGCTTCCCTCCTTTTTGATTAATTATTGTTTTACAATGACTTCCCATGTCCTCTAGCTGTCATTAACATAATGAAGTTTTCTGTATATGTAATAGTCCCAAAGACAATATTAATTAGATAGGAAGAATAGGAACTCTTTAACAATATTACTTTAGATCATCATTAAGGGAATAAATCCCCTGCCTTTCTGGCATCCAGACAGCTCTCCTGGGACTCAATGAAGTAGAATATTTGGGTGGCTTAGTGTATGTGAGCTATCATAAGTAATTATCTAATCCATTTCCTAGGCTTTTTGACTTGGGAAATGTTGTCAATAATCAACATATTTAAATACAAGGACTCCAATCATGGGTGTATTATATTGTCTTTGAACAGGAATGCAAGGCAAAAACATGGAGACCAAGTATTGTGTTCAAAAAGGACACACTCATCATCCGGGAAGTTAGAGAAGATGACATTGGAAATTACACTTGTGAGTTAAAATATGGAATCTTTGTTGTCAGAAGAACTACAGAATTAACAGTTACAGGTAATTATAGGCTCCTAATATCTTTTTCTGATATTGTAAAGAAAGACATTTCCTTTTTTTTGTTTTAAGTCACTTGTGATATGCATTGCAACTACTTAGCCAGAGACAAAAGTTTTGATGATTGTTATTTATCCTTGACTAGGTGATGTGACCAAGCAATCTTACAAAGTTCTAATTGGTGTGCACAGCGTTCTGAACGAGGTCTAGGTTTGGGCCTGTTTAAGAGACCTGTGGGCAGCTCAGGTTTCTGAATGGGAAATGGGAAATGGGGGAGGGTGTTCAGTGTTTTGGTAGAATATGTAGCTTGGAATCTACACTATTTATGGCAGAAAATAACATGATGGAGCCCACTATATTTGTTTGTGGAATGCTGCCTTTTGAATGCAACGCTTCTAGAACTGATGTTGCTATGTCAGAGTGGCATCATTCCAAAAGGACCTTCCACAGGAATACAACCATGACTCTTCTCCATCAGGCTCACCTGCGCAACCACCCAGGAGACAAACATATTGTGCACATCTGTGAATACCAACGGTGAAATCCTGATCCCACTGAAGTCAATGGCAAATTCACACTGATTTCATTAAGGCCAGAATTTCACTCCATGTTTTCCATATTCATCTAGCTCTAGTTCTAATTAAAAAAACAGAACAAAACAAAACAAAAAAACTATAATGGCTATAACTTCTGAAACATAACATTGGTGACAGGAGAAAAGATGCTTTTAATGTAATTTACATTACATTTACATTAAAACCTTCAGTGTTCCTACACAAGTTACATCATGGTTTGATCCCACACACATTGTAATAGCAATGTACTCTATTACATAAAACATCCTCACTGCATAAGGGTTAGTTCAACCGTTCCCTCCTCTCCAAACCTCAGTATCACTAGGGCCTGCCCTAATTTAGAAAGAATATGGCACAGTGCTATCCAAGGAAAAATTATATTGAATTGATTTCAATAATTATCTGGTAATATTGGGAGGTGATATAGGTGCTATATCTTGGGTCTTCAGATTGCAGTGCATTGCATGTCATTTCCAATGCAGCATTCTCTAATAGTGAGCGAAGTTTAGGTTTTCCCTGTGGATTGAAGGTGAAATAGATTCTTAGTTGTCTCAGCAACACCAAAAAAAAAGAAGCTAGTGGCAATGTGTTTGGAGTAGGAAACAAAACATATAAAAAAAAATCTTAGAGCAGGAATATCCATGTCAGGATAAGTCCAATATATAAATGTATATCACATCTGGCAGTTAATTACTATGTTTATTATATGCCTTGATCAGAAATTGTGGAAACATTTCTGAGTTTATGGGAAATTTGTTTTCTTATGTGCTAATGAATCTCAGTATTGTCCATCTTGCTTCCACACAATATATGAGAAGCTAAACGTAAACCTCATGATTTGTAATTTCCACTTATTAGATTAGTCAGTTATATATCTGGAAATCATACCATGTGTTGATTTGAGAGAAATTCAGACAATCAATCATGTTTTCTTTAAGCACAATATCCAGTTTCTCTTCATATTTTTTCTTGTATATGAAATTGATTTATTTGGTGACTAGAAGCAGGCAATTACTCTCTAGTGATTATGCTAACAGTAAATATCAATATACTGTTTGACTCTAATGAAGGAAAGCAAAGATAGAGTAGTGCTGTAGTTAATTTACTCCAAGGCTGCCAATTATCTTCTCAATGTATGATGTATGCACTTGAGTAGTACATAATCTTTCAATCCTCCGATATTCTCTCCATCACTTTGGAATGGTGCTTCCACATCAAAAATATATCATACTGGCAAATTTTGTGTGCAGTGTTGTTTGAAGCAGACTAAAACTACAGCTAGCACAAAAGGAAAAAAAATAAAAGCAGTATGAAGACATGCACTCACATAATTTGTGATAAAGAGTATTCATTAGTCAGTTATGTAGTTGCTAGGGAAAAGCTCTATACTTAATGTTAAATTAAAGTGTGACCGCTCAAGAAGAGACTTGGAAGTGTGACCGCTCAAGAAGAGACTTGGGTTACTTTTGAAGTGTTTAAAAATGAATGAGATCAAGAGAAGAGAACTGCATGATTTTTGTATCTGACAATCATGGAAGATGTAAGAACCAATTTTTTGCAGAGCATCTTAACAAGTTTATTTGTTTTGGAATCACCGCAGTTTTAAATGTTGTCTTTATATTTTATGTGACTAAGCTAAAGAAATAGATTCACTGGTATTATCATCAGTTTTCTTCTTTTTCTACATGCCATAGGGTCTGGTCAGGAACCATGTTATATTATTACTTGACTTGTGATCTGTGTTTGATAGGAAGACATGCTGACATTAAATATGTCTTATGTTCTGTTTATGTTCTGATGAAAAAGAGTTTATTTTCCAAGTGACATACATTGCAATTTATGTGAGATTATTTCTGTTGGGTTTAAAAAAAGTTTAGACTGTAATTCAGGAGTCAGAGAATAAATGTCCCATCCTGATTAAAAACATAAAGTTGACACCTTTTACTAAATTAGCTATAAATGAACTAGCTAAAAGCACTCCCCCACCCTAGGGGAAGAGAGTTATATAGAGGTAGGGCATATCAAGTGAATATATGTGTGGACCGACTTCTAGACTGATAGATGGGTCCCTTTTCTTCACTGATATGTCTCTTTTAATCTCTCACTCTTCCTCCTTGCGAGTCCTTTCTTCCTTCCTATTCTTCCCCCCTTTATCACCCTGCATCATTTATAAACTCCTGAAGTTTGGTATGTATATGGAAACCACTGCTGACAGCTAATTCCATTAACAAATCTACCACCCCCAGAAACTAGCCAGAAGAACCAGTTCTAACACAGACAAAGTTTCTATTCCAAGCCATTTGTGATTTAACAAGTAGCCAAATCCAAAATTTTGGAGGTGTTCAGAAAGTGAACGCAATGAGAGTAGAGCTTATGAGACAACCCCCTCCCACCCCATGTTTACCAGATGCTTTGCCTAACATGTCCCAAACGTTCCAGATATCCTTAACTCATGCAGATTGCTTTAGTTTTATAGTTTGTATTTTCAAAACCAGGCTTATTATGTAAGGTTAGCACATCTAGCTGGAAACTAGTGACTCTCCATACTCTATAACTATTCCTCTGCCTGTTTTTCCATATTCTGATGCAGACAATGTGTGGTTATTTTCTGGTGTTTGTGTGTTTGTATGGATTCATGTTTAATAAATATTGTCTTTTAGGCTTCCTGCTTCCCTCTGTGGTGGGAAGAACTCTCCTGGGGTGTATTGTATTTCCATCCAGTGCAGAATGTGCTATGTGAAATCCATGAGCCAGATGCTCAACTGGAATAAATCATTATAATTCCATTGAAACTGAGGATAAAGACTTAGGCCTTTATATTAATACCTTCTCCTATTATCAAGTCAAATAGTGAATGCTACAAAAAAGGGATGGTCATCTGGCTGGCGACAGGGTGGCTATGTTAAATCAAATGCAGAAGTGAATTAAAACAAAACACACGCACACACAATGCTTTGTTTTTTTCTCATCTAACAGCCAGGTGAATCAGGCAGTGGGTGGAGAAACATAATTGCAGGAAGTTTTGGCCAAATTTATTTACATAAAATTTTCATTCCATTTTGGCTGTCCACAGCCCAGATCAGAACGACAGGGTAAAAAAAAGGCTTTGGCAGCTAGCATCTCTTTAGAATGAATAGGTCAACTGTGAACAATTTGCACTGAAAGCCATCTTTCACATTATAGGGCAATTGGAAATCTAGTTTTATGCAGATGAAGTTACTTAATAAGAACAACATTTTAAAATGAAATGTATATGCTGTAACTGATCTTTCCTGTATCTAAATTCAGTATTCTGTACACTATTATGTTCTATAATGAAACAACAAAGTTGTTTAGACCTCCAGAGGATGATGAACTTTTGCTGGCTGAATGGGGTCGGAAAGATGATCCAGTGGTTAGGGCACTAACTTAGAACTTGGAGGACCTAATTCCTGCTCTGCCACAGACTTCCTCTGTCACATTGGGAAAATCACTTAGCCTCCCTGCACCTCATTTACCATCTGTAAAATGGGAATATTATCATTTCCCTACCTTACAAGAGTGTTAGGAAAATAAATACATTAAAAATTGTGAGGCATAAAGGCCCAGATCCTCCAAGGTATTTAGGTGCATAAGGCACCTAAATACCTTGGAGGATCTGGGCCTTAGATACTACAGTAGTAAGACTGGTTGAGGAAATATGATATCAAGGCACTCTGTGTGTCCGGTGCCAGTAGCACCATGGAGCCAGGCCCATGCTCTGAAGGGGCCCCAGCCTGCTCCGCTTGCACTAAGCCCCAAGATCCTGCTGGCTCCCCTGCCCACCACTTTCTCCTCGCAGTCTGCCCACCAGCTGGCTGAGGGCTCCACTCCATCCCTGTCCCCACCACCCTGCTTCTCTCTGCCCCCTGGCCAGACCCCAGTGCACCTCTGGCTCCAGGCAGTCTCTGTTTCCCACCACCTGCAGGGCCCTGCCTGTCTCCCTGGAACTGAGCTGCCTGGAACTGGTGCAGAAGCCTGGCCAGTCTCAAGTCTCAGCTGGTGGGGGGTGGGGCTTGGCTGGACCTTTCCAGACAAGTGGGTCCTCAGGGAGCCCGGCTGGGGCAGGCCCTGGCCTGGCTGATCACACCACTCCCAAGGGGCTGGAGCAATTCCCCACTGTGGGACCAGCCCTGACTGCACTACCATCTTAGCCTGGAAGACAGTCGCCTGCCAGCAGGGCCAGTGAATGTGGCCAGGAGGCAGGGTATCAGGGTTCCCTCCTCACTCTGAACTCTGGGGTACAGATGTGGGGACCAGCATGAAAGACCTTCTAAGCTTATAAGTACCAGCTTAGGATAAAAGCTTTCCCAAGGCTCAAATACTTTCCCTGTCCTTGGATGGTATTAGTGCCATCACCAAGTGATTTAGACAAAGATTCAGGAAATGGATCACTTGGAGTCACTGTTTCCCCAAAATATCCCCCCAAACCCTTTCACCTCCATTCCAGGGGAGGCTTGAGAATAATATACTAACCAATAGGTTAACAAAGTGAGCACAGCCCAAACCCTTTGGTTTTTAGGACACTAAAAATCAACCAGGTTCTTAAAAGAAGAACTTTATTATAAAGAAAAAAGTAAAAGAACCACACCTGAAAAATCAGGATGAAAGGTAACTTTACAGGGTGATAAACAGATTTAAAACACAGAGGACTCCCATCTGGACTTAGCTTCACATTTCTAAAAACAGGAATAAACTACCTCTTAGCATAGGAGAAATTCACAAGCTAAAACAAAAGATAATCTAATGCATTTTCTTGCCTTTACTTATAATTTCTGTAATTTTAGATGTATCTTTTTAGGAGCTGGTTTACCTTCTTGGTCTCTCTCTATCCTGAGAGCGAACTAACAAAGAGAGCACAAACAAAACTTCCCCCTGGCCCCAGATTTGAAAGTATCTTCTTTCCCCATTGGTCCTTCTGGTCAGGTGCCAACTAGATTAATTGAACTGATTAACCTCTTACAGGTAAGTGATTCTGTACCTCTGGCCAGGAGGGATTTTATGTTACTGCGTACATAAAGGTTGTTACCCTTCCCTTTATATTTATGACACAGGGTGTAGGGGAGAGGGTCTCTTAGGAGTCAGGGGGTGCTGGGCTGTGAGGAAGTGGGGAAGATGTGTGTGTTGGGGCACTAGAGAGTGGGAGTTCTGTGGGGGGTCCTGGGCAGTTGTGGTGGGGTTTGGGCAGGGGGGCACAGGGCAAGGATGGTGTTGTGCAGGGTGCTGTGCATTTGTGGAGGAGTCCAGGGGACGGGGCTCTAACCATAGGGAGTTGGGGGGTGTTGGGAGAGGGGGCTGTGTGGTGCAGCATGGGCCTGCCCCTGAGGGAAGGGGCAGACTAGCAGCACAGGGCCAGGCAGGCCACCGTGCGTCTGGCAACTGCCAGTTTGTAAATAGTGGCCTCGTACTGGGCTGGGTTGAGTGGGGCTGTCCCTGCCATGCCATTCCCCATTCCCCCTGGCTGGCCCCTTGCTCTGGGTACTGACCTCCCAACACTATGCTCCATTGCCTCCATGGGGGCCCACAAATATGTTTGGCGCTGGGCCCACAAAAGGTTGTGTATGTATACACACTGCAAAATCTAAATATATTGAAAGCATAGTAAAAATTTAGATTTTCTTGAAAGCTTCTTGACTGGTAATTAATGACAGTATTAAGACAGAGGTACATTGCTCTCCTAGTAAAAGAAATATTAGCCATAAATGTAAATGGAGCAGATAAAGTGTGATGACTTGGAAACATAATAAGTAAGATTAGGTACAGTTGAAGTTAACTTGTAAGAGCTTTAAAAGATCACTTTCCATTATTATGCTTATTATGTCAACTTTACCTTCCATACTAGATATCACAGAAGTATACACATTCACATAAATGAAGGACAGATGCTGTAGATCATACATGAAGGACATATGCTGTAATTCATATTTATAGTGAAAAGAAATTAAATCCTCTTTTCCTATATAACTTCGAAAGCACTTTTCTATGTTAGTTATACATATTTCTCTGGTACTTACCACTATAGTTTCTGTGCATCATGTGATCATTAGTGAAATAAGCATTATGTTTCCATGAGGTAAGGAAGTATTATTATCCTCACTAATATGAGGTATGGAGGGGTTTAAGGGACTTGCTTTATGTCACTCAGAAATCTGTGGCAGAGCCTTGAAGAGAACACCGCTATCCTGTTGCTTCTACCTGTACCATCCACTTCACATGGAATACTGCGTATTACTGAGCATAATACTTTGGTATGACACAATGCAACAGAGAACATACTTTTATATCATATCAGCTGTGATACAGGATGTGTGATGCACTGGTGTTAAGCGTTAGGGGAAAGAAGCAGCTGCTTTTTTTTTTTAATGTTCAAAACACAATATTAAGGGAAAACAAAATATATGTAACTGTTTCAAACACACTCTGGCTCCAACCTAGAGACTTCATGATGTCTTCCACACAGGCCCTCAGAAAGTTGGGAATTCAGCTGTGTCCCTAGAAGCTGTTCTCTCTGTGGTTGTCTGGTCATCACTGAATTGCTCGGGTCAGCATCGTGTAGGACCTTTTGCCAACATACTCTTTTGAATAGCTGGTTATTTATGTCCAGGAAGGGGGAACAGCTGCATCCTTAGGGCAGTCATTTTACATCTGACTGCTCTAGGCTCCTCCTTCCTTCCTGCCAGCTGGTGAATAATTGTAGTTCCACTTGTGCATTCCCTTGATTTGTGGAAGGTGGAACATCTTCACAAATGTTTTGATGGATGAATGGGGCCTGTGTGTTGTGAGCTGACACTAGTAACGTGGGAAATGGAGCAGCTCAGGTATAAATCCTCCTAAGAGTGTTTTTTTAATTTTTTTTTTAAATTATGGCATAATGGTGGCTCAGCTTCCTTACCTCCGTGTTTCTGCCTAGACCCACATCTTCCCAGCAGACAGCAGGTAGTGAGCCCTATGTTCTTCTACTTTTCTTCTGTACAGTGCAGCCCTCCTTTCTCTCCCACACCAAGCAGGCTTCTGATGGGAAATCACTGTCAAAGTCCCAACCTAGTAATGTGAACTGTGCTCTCAGTGCTGCTACTCTGAAGTTAAAGCCCATCTCAAAGCAGCAGTGGGATCAAAGGCTGTGGTGCAATCTCTGATTTGGGAGTTTAAATACAAATATATATTTTTTTCAAACCAGACTGAGAATTTGCTCTAGAGGTACTTTTAAAATGCATAGTGTACTTAGTGGTGAAGTTATACAAGAAAATCTCTGTTTAAGAGCACTAGTTTTGCATTGTTTAAAATTTATTGGTAGAAGGCTCACATCTTCAGTAATTACTTAGTGCCTGTTCCTTACTGAGAATAATTGTTAATTTACTTTATGTACCCTTTGGAGTAGTATAAAGTAAATTTATGTCAGATAATACCTTTCCTGAGAGAACATATTTATTTTCCTTTCCCTTTGATTTTTCTTTAATGCTGGTGAAAAGATCTCTATCTCCTATCGGAAATGTGCTACTGTCCAAGAAATCTGAATCAATTTCCTTCTTCTAGTGACATCTGTTTTAGAAAGTGTTATCTAAAGTGAAAACTATAAATTAGATATTTTTTGATTCTTATAGCATATCACAAAGAGAAATATTCACTTAAACAAAAAATTTGGTTTTGCTGGGTTTTGTGTCATAGGTTTATCTATAAAGGAAAACCTGCCATATATTAGAGTTTTTGTGAACATTTATATCTTCAGATTGAATAGCAAATTATTTATTAATTGGAATTTAAAAAAATAAATCCATGTTTCTAATTCCTAGTGGCAGTCCAAAATTAGATATTATGGTTAACTTGGGCCAAGAAAACAACATGGGTCACAAACACTTTCTGATCCTGATTTATTCTTTAAATGTTTAATTTAATTATACCTCATTGTGCCCATCTTACAAAGGTATCTGCAAGTGCAGATCTGTCTTGTTAGCATGAAGTCCCATTGAAGTCAAAGGGAATCAACCTGGGCATAAGGGGCTATGCAGTGGATTCTTTTGCAAAATCAAGTCTCTCCTGTAAAACATATACCATAAAATATACAGGATATACAATCGAGCCCTATCAGCCTTTCTGTTAAACATTAACATGTGCAATTCTAGCCTGGCCTTTTGTGATCTTTAGCATTATGTCAATGTGTTTTTTTGCATTCAGTTAAGAGTAAAAAGTACTAGTATCTTTGCAAATGATATCAGAGCTAATCGCCCGGGCCTTAATCAGAAAGTCTTTTTTCAATTTCTGTTACATAAAATAGTGCCTTATTCTTGAGGAGTAGTCCCATTGAAATCAATAGTGTAAGGTATATGAGTAAAGGTTTCTGTATGTGGTCCTCAGTTTTTATCAGCTTTTCCCAGGCGTCTCTCAAAGGGATTTGGCTCTGGTTAAGATCTGTCTCAAGAAAAGCACATCACAGCAAACCAAGTACACTTTGACTTTCAATGCTGCAAAATATTTCATGGTGTATTTCAGCAAAAAATTAAAAAAAAATTCTCCATGGCTTTTTTTCAAATGTGCAAAATCACCATCTTTGTGAATTTATTCTTTCAGCTACAGTACAATGGCCTACAGCTCAAATTCCTGTACACTTCTATTTGCTAATTGACTGCAAGACAAAGCCAAAACTTCAGCTTGGGAAACATGTAAACTAACCTTAGTATACTGCAGGCATATTTTAGTCCTTGCTTCATATGCAATATAATGACCAGATCCTGCAAACACTGTATGCGTACAAGTAATTTCACTCAAATTCATAGTCCCATTGACTTCATAGGGCCCATTCATGTGACTCAAGTCACTCATTTGCATAAGTATATGCTTGGTTGAGCCTTAAATCTATACACTGTTAGGCTCAGATCTGAACATTTCCATTAATTGAAAGACTAATGATGCTGGATGAAATCCTAGCCCCATTGAATTCCATGAGGGGTTTGCTATTGACTTCAGTAGAGCCAGATTTCCATTCACTGGCTTTAGTAACACCGACAGATGTGAAATCTGTAATCCTGACCTATAGTTCATCTCTGTTACCAAATGCTGATAATTTGTTTTTATCGATAAAGGTATTTGAATATATAACTGACCAGCACCTGCTCTTATTACCATACTCTGGGTCACCATTTAATCTCATTGAGACCAAGAACTGAGCTGATGCAAATGTGTGAACTAATGAATCACGAGTTTTTCAGCCTAAATTAATGCATTTACTTATTCACTGTACATGCAATTTTTTAAAGTATTTGAAATAGTCAGGGAGTCCCAGTCCTGAGCACACTGTTGGCTCAAACCCAGAGTCCCATTTAAATCAATGTGATTTTAGGCTCAGTCGTCTAAGCATGCTCACACAGAAAAGCCAGAGAAACGCCTTAAACATAAAGATGTCCTTTAGTGGTCTTTAATTTGCTCACAACTATTTTAAATGTCTTTCCCTACCAGTTTGTTCTTTTCTATCTGATAAAAAACAACTTTTTTTTTCTGATTTGTTATGGACTATAAGCAAAAAGCTTTTTCTGCTTCTGGTTATCACATCAGCATCACAGCCTATATCATTGCTGATCTAGTGATAGGGTTTGTTGGTTAACATCTGTTCTCTTGGCTGTCTGACAGACTTTATCTTCTCAGCACAAGAAAAACTGCTGGGATGTATTGAGTTTTTTGTTTTGTTTTGTTTTTTAAATTGGTGATAGATTAGTCTTAAACATAAAATTTTAAACAAAAAATGTTTACAATGCAGTGATATTCCCTAGTGTTACAGTTGGTCAGATTTGGACCGTACGTAATTTAGGTGATTTTTAAACAGCTATTTATGAGATATTTTTTGTGGGGAAGGAAGGGAAGTTCAAGTTTAATCAGTTTGTACTGATCTATATTTCAGTTGAATGACAGAAAAGCTATGGTTCATTTTTTTCCTGAAATGTTGTGAATTTAGGTTTTGCTTGTTCGTTTTGTTTTGTTTAAGTTCCTGAAATGCAAAACACCTGTTTCAGTGACTTTAGCTCATAATCAGTCTTGATTATATAACTCTTTCATTTATTTATATTGAGATGGTTCTTTATTTCATGTAGATATTAAGCACCAAAAAATAAACATTGAAGAGTAGATTACTCCCCTTCCCTCCCATGCCCCAGCTTTTGGAACTGGAGAGCAGAATAAATATGTTCAGTTTCTACATTTAATGGCAGGAACTAACCATTCAGTCCTGGACGGATGCACCAGCTGATCCTATAATTATCAGGGTTGCTGGTTATTCCTTTTGTTAATTAACCTGATGCACAGTCATCATGCATTTAATTCAGCCCTACAGTATATTGAGAGAGAGATTCTATTTAGTGTACAATTATTATTCTGAGAAAAGAGTAATAAAATCTAAAGCAAACAATAGAGTTATTATGAAAGCAGGATGCTCATAAAATCATCCCAACACTTCTGGTAATGCCCTAAATCCTTCTAGGTATAACAAATTCCTGGCTAAAGAGTAGCTAGAAATTAGTGATCTTCTTTATAGAGCAATCATTTCTATGTGCCTAAAACAAGGGGCTAAATTAAAACCCTATGTGCATTTGAGAAATAATAATCAGAACATTCTGCACAGATTTGATGAAAAAGGTTCTCTATAAATGTTCAGTTAATGTACTTGTATAGGCTGTAGCAGCATGTACATCCCAGATTCATATGCAGAAAACTACACGCAGGGATCTATGTACCTTACTGTAAAAAAAAAAGACTAAATGTAATGAGATGCATGTGTCATAAACAGATGGTTAAGGGTTAATGTCTCTTTTACTTGTAAAGGGTTAAGAAGCTCAGTAAACCTGGCTGACACCTGACCAGAAGATCAATGGGGGGACAAGATACTTTCAGATCTTGGAGGAGGGAAGTCTTTGTTTGTGCTGTTTGTTTTGTTCGTTGTTCACTCTTGGGGCTAAGAGGGGCCAGATGTGCAACCAGGTCTTTCACCAATCTTTCTGAAACAGTCTCTCATGTTCAAAATAGTAAGTACTAGCTAGAAAAGGTGGATTAGTCTTATGTTTGTTTTCTTAACTTGTGAATGTGTATTTTGCTGGAAGGAGTTTTACCTCTGTTTCCTGTAACTTGGAATATCAGGCTGGGGGGAGGGAGTCCCTCTAGGCTATATAAATCTGACTACCCTGTAAACATTTTCCATCCTAATTTTACAGAGATAATTTTTACTTTTTCTTTCTTTAATTAAAAGCATGTTGACAGCATGTTACTGGTTATATGTAGAAAACGTGTATTAAAAACACCTTTGGAAAATTTGCAAAGAAGGATGATTTGGTTTTGGTGATGATGGCCCTCTGGTTTCTTTACCTCTGTGATGCAATTAATGATTTGCTATTCCTATTATAAGCTGAGTCTTTTTAGAGTCTTATTAATTCTACATTGTATTCTCTTCCTTATCTATAATGCCTCCTTTTCTTCGATTATCTGGTCCCACTGTCCTCCAGGTTTAAATCTATTCCAAGTCTTGATTTCTACTTAAGTGCCATTGCCATCACTATTGCCACCCTAATCCTGATTGATGGTCTTACTGAGTCTTTGATCCCTGCTCCCCACTTCTTTTCACATAGCCACGGGGCATCCACTCTCACTGATAGGACATTAAATGATTGGATGTATAGGTTGTTTTGTGACTAGTATTAAAATGGAACAAAACCTATGATAGCTTCATTTTATTAGGACATTTTTGAACCCAGAATACTCCAGTTAGTTTGAAGAACCAAAAAATAGTTTGTGCCATCCTTATCTGCAATGTACCACTGCAGTCAAGGGACCTGCAAACCTGAAACAGTGTTAATAAATGTCTCTCAATGTAGTGAACAAATATATCTGAGTTATAACAGTTACACTTTCAAGTCCAGCGGAGCCACATAATTGATATTTCATTGGGTGAACTCTCTTTTCTTAAACAAAGTGTCTTATTCACTACCAATAGTATTGACATTATGTGGATGAAAGTTGAAGGGATTTATTATTTGCAAAGTGCTAATAAAATGTCAGTAGCAGATTTAGTTGTAGTTCTTTATTTGACACAAAAATGAGGAAATTGATTTTTTGGAAATACTACCACAGAGCAGACATGCAAGTGTATTTCTAGATAAACAGACCCTCATTTGTGCTACCGTTATTTTTATTTTCATTCATAACTTGATGGTTGGCAAAATGATGGCTATGTTCATAAGCATATGCTGCATTTTCTATGTCAAATTAAAGCTGAGAGGCACAAATACATATGTTCCCAAAAGGTTTTTCAGCATTACTTTCAAACTATTTAGAGAAATGCTGTTTCTGGATGCCATTGAAGAGTCATATTTGTCTGAGTTAGTTTATATCTGTTCAAGACTCAAACTGAAACTTTAAAACATAAGATTTCTAATTAGATGTTGTTGTGCTTTATTGGTATAACAATAAAGTCAGTCAGTAAGGTCAGATTTGTTCCACAACCTGGAAGAAACTAGTGTATATTTAAAATACAGTAGCTATCTAGTGGTATTGAAGAATACTAAAGATGTACTGGGCTAATAACCCACAAACTTAATAAGATATTTCAAAAATTAAATAAATCCATTCTTAAGACACCCATGGTGCCTATTAAGCAACCTTTTAAAATGTAGTTAAATGATATTTGATGTTAAAGTATTGAATTATTCCTATGGAATCAGAAGACTTTATTTTTATAATTTTTGTTTCATTTGAGTATGCTAATGCAACACTGTCCTATAGTGTCATTTATCATTTTTCCTCCCCTTCTTAGAAAACTGTAGATAATTGAACTGTACAGAGTACAGAATACTCCCAATGGAGTAATGTGGGATTGCATTTTAATAAACAATAAATAAGGTGTTTAAAGTATTCAGGTGATTGTGTGCATGTAGCACAGCTGCACAGCACAGTATTTGAGCCTTTTTGTGGAACTAGATTCTGTCAGCATGCAAACACATCTGTGCATAAGGTCTGAAAGCTTAGGACACATATTGTCAAGATAAAATTATTGTCATGTGCAGGGTTATTTTTTTTAAATGAAATCCTTTAAAATAATATTGCTGTTGAAATCTCGTATTATTAAATGTTGAAATTGGGACTAGTGAAACAGTTGGGCTAAAATGAGAAGCGATCCAGATTTGCACCCCAAACTCAACCAGAATTAAACTGAACTTTTAATATTTAAAATTGTTTGGTCAACCAGATTAAAGAGCTACTTTTGCACATCTTTGCACTTCACTGTTCTGTCTGGTGTCAGAAGCAGTCCCGGGGGCAGGCTTTTGAAGGGGGAACCAAACACACACAAACCATACACCACAACCAGAAAAAGGGCTATCGACGTGATTTTCCTGTCCTATCAGTAGCAGGACATATGAGATTTGCAACCAGCTGGGACTTGCAACCAATTAATCGCACTCAAGAGATTTGAATAAGTTTTAGATAAGAACCACCATACTGGGTCAGACCAATATAATGGCCCTTGTTTCTGGTAATTGGAGGTTTAGGGACACCAGGAGCAAGGGGTTGCATCTGTGCATCTAGCTATCCTCCACAAACTGGCTGTATGTTGTGTGCAGAAATGTTTCCCTATGTTTGTTTTTAAACCTGCTGCCTATTAATTTCGGAGAGTGATGCCTAGTTATTGTATTATGTGAAGGGTAAATAATACTTCCTTATTCACTTTGTCCATACCATTCATGACTTTATAGACCTCTATCAAATCCCCCCTTAGTTATCTCTTTTTCAAGCTGAACAGTCCCAGTCTTTTTAGTCTCTCATCGTATGGAAACTGTTCAATGTCCCTAATCATGTTTGTTGCCTTTCTCTGTATTTTTTCCAATTCTAATATATATATTTTTGAGATGGGGGGACCATAACTCCACACAGTATTCCAAGTATTGGCACACCCTGAATTTAAATTGTGGCATTATGATATTTTCTGTTTTATCACCTACCCCTTTCCTAATGGTTTCTAATGTTCTGTTAGCTTTTTGACTGCCGATGCACATTGAGTGGATGTTTTCAGAGAACTAGCCACAATGACTTCAAGATCTCTTTCTTGAGTGACAACTAATTTAGATCCCATCATTTCGTATGTATAGTTGGCATTATTTTTTTCCAGTGTGCTTTTCTTTGTATTTATCAACATTGAAATTCATCTTCCTTTTTGTTGTCCAGTCACTCGGTTTAGTGATCCCTTTGCAACTCTTCACAGTTAGCTTTAGGCCTGGTCTACACTACGCGTTTATATTGAATTTAGCAGCGTTGAACCGAATTAACCCTGCACCCGTCCATACAAAGAAGCCCTTTATATCGATATAAAGGGCTCTTAAAACCAATTTCTGTATTCCTCTCTGACGAGGAGAGTAGCACTGAAATCAGTATTGCCATGTCGGATTAGGGTTAGTGTGGCCACAATTCAATGGTATTGGCCTCTGGGCAGTATCCCACAGTGCACCATTGTGACCGCTCTGGAAAGCAATCTGAACTCGGATCACTGGCCAGGTAGACAGGAAAACTTTTGAATTTCATTTCCTGTTTGCCCAGTGTGGAGCTCTGATCAGCACGGGTGGCGATGCAGTCCCAAATCCAAAAAGAGCTCCAGCATGGACCGTACAGGAGACACTGGATCTGATCGCTATATGGGGAGACAAATCTGTTCTATCAGAGCTCCGTTACAGAAGACGAAATGCCAAAGCATTTGAAAAAATCTCCAGGCTATGATAGACAGAGGCCACAGCAGGGACTCAGCACAGTGCTGCATGACAAGCGTAATGGAAAGCCAAAGAATCAAATGGACGCTCATGGAGGGAAGGAGGGAGGGAGGGAGGGGAGACTGAGGACTGAGGACTCCAGCTATCCCACAGTCCCCACAGTCTCCGAAAAGCATTTGCATTCTTGGCTGGGGGGGCGGGGGCAGTACAGGTGCAGTTGCCCTGAAACTGTGACATTAGCTACATAAAGTCCTCAGTCCATTAAGTATTTCCAACTTGTTTAAGTCCAGCTTTCTTTGGGATAACAATTAAATGTGTGCTAAAGTATTGGCCTGAATAGAGATGCTTTCTTGAATTGAGGCCTAAGAGCACAATACCATATGGTCCTTTTGTCAGTATTCCCAAAGTATATTCCAACCAATATACAATATTTTTGAGCATTTATGTAGGGTTGTATAGGTACATGCGAATGTACAAAACGTAGGTACAGATTTAAAATAAGTAGCATAGCCAACGTACTAAAATGTGTCAATAGTTTAAAATATGTTTTCTCTAAGAATTTCCTATTTATTTATGTATTACTTTTTTCTTCTTCTTCTACAAATATACTCATGCTAGTACAGTTTTTCTCCAAAGTTTATATTTAAAATGGAAGTGTATATGAAAAGAAGTGAGAATGAAAGAATTAAAATTATATCATCATTTTCTATGTTTTTTTCACTTATCTTAGTAAGGGTTTAGCATAGGAAAATAATATTGCCATATTATTTTGTTCTTCTGTTGGGAAGTTGATAACATATGGTAATTGTTTGAATATGGGAAAGAAATTGGAACCAGCAATGACATTTTTCATTCCTTTTGTATAGTTTTTTCCCTCACTTTGGTGTACTTAATTCAGATCCAGAACTGCATTAATTTTAAAATATGAGATATGAATTCATGAAAACAAGATTGAGGAATGATAGAAATCAGTGGATTTCCGTCATATTCTTTAGCCTTTATAAAAGATGGAAAAAAGAGAGCTGAAGTATATGAATGTCTGTCAATTTCATCATCTTCAAAATATCTCTCTTCTCATTCCCCCTCCCCCTCTTGTTAAATAAGTTCATGGTATTTCTGCACAGACACTGGAAAAAAGTACATGTACACAATCCTTCATATAAATGGAAGTCAACAACTTCACAGATAGATATCTATATTTCTTAGAATAGGTTTGTGCAAGCCATAGAAGACCAGTAGAAGTTCATTGAGTGTGACCTGCTGCATGCTAGTGTCTCAGTTTCACATTTGTAGTTCACAGGTTTTATGTCTTTGTGAGTACTGGAACATCTGATGCAATGTTTCATTATTATATAATGATCTCTAAGATAAACAATAGATTTGTAATATTATTTCTGCTACCTTATGGTACAACTGTTGACAGGCACATGACATGTTTCATTAAGATATTTAAGTTATTTAAAACATTTTCTATAACTATTTTGTTTTGGCAGCAAAACTGCATTGTACTTTATTTATAACACTAGTATATTTATAACACCATATACTTCCTGCATTTTGTTAGAAAGGGATAATCTACAATAAAAGAAGTGAAGTTTTCCTTTGGTCATTGGCAGCTTTGGAATTCACTATAGCGTATGTGGCTACATCATCTCTAGCAGCTTTTTTGTTTTTTTTAAAGTGCTTTCTTGTAACAAGGATATTGACAATAGGATGGAATGTAGATGGGATTAAAGGCAAAGTAACCTTGAGTAGTGAGTTGTGGTTCATCAATGTTGACAACAGAAACAATAAAACAGAAACTATATGTGGATAAAGGTAAAGGCTTCAACTTTTTTTAAAAGTACTATGTTACTGGGATAACCAACCCAAATTATCTGCTAGGGCTGTTCCAAGGTAGATTTCAACTGGCTCTAATGGCCCAGGTGGATTATAAAATTGAGTGTTGTTAAGGACAGGCCCCTTCTACACTCTACAGCCTGCTCAGGGACCCTTTTTAGAAGTCAAAGACTAGAAGAGGTAAGCCGCAAGCTTCACAAGACATAGCGAAAACCTTCTCATCATGTATTGCTATGCTCAGGATCAATGCCCAAGCAATGGACTGAGTTACAGGACCTCACATCAGATCCTTTCTAACCCACAAACCAGATTGTAACCTGCCAAAGTTATGACAACTGTAATTTAAACACCCCAAACTGGACCAGCTGGATACTGTGTGGAAGATGAAAAAAACCACACAGCAGTTTGCCAATTTTACCATGTGGGGAAAAAACTCTGAATCCCTGCCATCAGAGATCCATCAAGTAGATAAAGGTTTGGAGCTCATACCGGCTACCTGGCTGAAAAAAGTAGTAACACCCACCCCCCTCTAGCACCTCCAGATCAGAGCCAATCTCCTGGCCCCAGCACCACGCCCCGTCACCCAATGGGAGCAGCAATGGATAGATCAGTTCTCAGACTCTGAGGCCAGATGCAGCATATGATTGCTTCCCCCTCCATGCCCTGCAGCGCAAGGAAGAAAAGTGGGTGGGGATGACTGGGAAGAGAGAAGGAACTGCCCCAATACAATGAAAGCAAAGGGGAAGGAGGAAGAAGAGAAAGCAGGGAGTATGTGTAGAATAAGGTGTCAGTTGCTCCCTACTGAGATGTTTCCAGTGCCCCTGCCCCCTCAAAGCCACACCCTGGTTGGCATTTCTGATGCTCAGGGGCGAGGGGAAGATGGCTGTTTTTTTGTTTTGTTTTTGCAAAATACTTCTTTTTTTTCAGAATTCCTGAACGATCTTTCAGAATTCAAAAAGTGGTTCATGAGAAAGGGCAAAAATGAATAGCAATAAGATTATTTGCATAGAAATAGGCTTATTACCATATGGGCTGCCAAAGCATTTTGAAGCCCGATTTTTACCAACAAATTGGGTTTTGCGGGGTACTGCCCTTTCTGATATCTGCAGGAAGAAGCAAAACAAAACCATTGCTGCCAGACTGTGGTTGTTCTAAATGTCTTGTTATCTATTTTGATGATATTTCAGGGCTGACAATTATCTTGGAAGTAAAAAGTGGTAATCAGCATTAAGACAGAGAAAGGTTTGGAAAACATGAGTAAGGCTAGTTGCACTGTATGACACAAGAATGATTTCTCATTCTCTCTCTCTCCTGCTGTCACGTGCATATAAAATATATGTGCACATCCTATGATATGAATCAGGCCCACCTGGTTCAATTATGCTGATGAAGATGGGTTCAAAAGATTGAGGGAGGAAGGTAGCTGGAGAAATTATGCTGCCATGGGAGATACCAATGTAATTTTAAAATGCTTTTATACATGTTCTTTAACCCAACATATTCCTTTTATTTAATATTGTAGACCACAGATCATCTCTCTCATACCAAATTCTATTGCATTCTGCTCTATACAGGTTCTTATACTGCCCTCATCACTGTGGTATCTGAGCACCTCCAGTAATGTCATAGGATCTTTGATGTGCACACAAAGTAGACAGGACAGTGATTTATTAGTTCTGCTCAGAAAGACATATATCTATTGAGGGGAGAATGGAAACCATAAATGACTGAAACATATTTCCCTTACTTTACAGTGTGGTGTATGTAGCTTGAGGGAAAGTGCTATCTGTAAATTTAAACTGACAGACTCCTGGGTTACTTAAAATACAATTTCAGGAAAAAAAATATATTTTATTTAAACTTATGTTTATGTTGGCTACTGTCCATGCTGTTCATTTGTGTCAAAGTGGTTTTTTGTTTGTTTGTGTTTTATATATTTGTTTTGAAAAAAAATCACCTTGTATTGCAAAAATAATAAATACATAAATATACCTTGTAAATGAACCAAATAAAGGACTCTTTTTAATTTCTAACTGTTTGGATAGCCATTCAAAGATTTTTTTTTTCAAACTATGCCAGTTTCCTCTGTTCCCCTACTAAACGGAGTGAGTCACATTACCAGTGGACAGGAAACTTGCATTACCTTGATTGAAAAAGCAGTATTGAGTCAATACAGAAATGATGAATCGAGGCTTATATAGTCTAAGAGAATTTCACAAGTAGAAGGAAGTAGTTTTTAGTAAGTAAATTATTGCAGAAAAGAATTCAGTTTGAAAGAGAAGTTATACACATGTATATTGGAGGCTAAATGAGCTCTGTCTAGTAAGGATGTATGTGTTTTCTACTTGTGTGTGATATTAAAGGAGAAGTTAGATAAACAGGCTGATATTTTGATTCAGAAGCTGAATATGAGCTATGTTTCACGTTCAGATTTATTCTCACTAGAGTTCTGTCCAACACAGATAACATCTCATGAAATCAGCTGAGAGATGGTAAGGTGTCCAGGCTTGTGTTTATGTAGTATCCAGTGCAATGGGACTTTTATCATGATTCCAATCTTTAGACAATACTGTAATGTAAACAATGGATAATGATAATATTATTCTGAGAATTTTAACCACTTGAGAATAAAAATAGGCCCCTTCCTATTGTGGGTCCAATCCAGAACCAAAACTATAAGGGACAGGTTTGGATCCTCAGGGTTTCTCCACCTCTTGGAATTGGTTCAGACTTGAGCTTTTAGTTTTGGCTCATCTCTAGATCCAAGTATTTGTGGTGTTTCTCCTCGAGCAATATTTTTGTGTGCCAATAAGCCACTTATAAGGTCAGTGTAATAAAAAATGATAGTTTGATTCCTGGATGATGAAAGTACCCTGAATTATACAGTGTAGTGTTTCAGCTTCATAAAATGACTCCTTTGGAAGGGCTGAAGAAATAAAAAAGCCTCAAATACAAAAAGTGAAATATTTTAATGTACCTGAATTGTGAGCTATTTAGGATTATTCATGTCCCTGCAATTCACAGCCCTCATGGCTAGTGGCTAGTTTACTGTCCTTTCCTCCACATCCAGGCCACTCTAAAAGGAAATATAGCAGCATTGACAAAATTTGTAAAAAGGACATTGAGAAATCCATGTATATAAACATGATTTTGCACTGAATGAAAGATGTATAAGTCAGATGTATATTGTAATATTTGAATGTGGAGCTGCAAGACTAGTGTAAGAAGCATTTTGAGGCCTATAAGACAGTTCATTATGAGATAGCTATGCTGCGCATATGCTATTGAAGGCACTAGAAAACTACATTTTGTTATGCAATTTATAGGAGTATGACTGATGCTTTTGTGGATTTCAGAAAATATTAACCGTGTCCTTATCAGATAATTAGAAATACCGAAACACTGTTGTTACAGAAGTTGTCCACTTCCATTTCACTTCCTCCTTTTACTTTTTTGGTGGGAGGAGCAGGGAATGCTACCGTTTGTATTTGGTTTTGGAAATCAAGCTACTCATTCTTTATATACTGGTTAGGCATTACCTGTAAGGTTCTGAAATAAATTGTATATTTGTATATTTAACTAGGTCTTATCATTTTTGGCTAACAAAATATGTTCATGGCAGATTCTATGACTATCTTTTGAGTTTTATATGTTGCATATTATAGTATAGAATTTTAATTGAAAGTACAGTATTGTTTAAGAAAAAAAAGATTGAAGCACCGGTCCAGAATATTTAAACTCTTACCATTCTTCACGTTTAGAACAATACAAATGGACATTATTCAATAAAATAAGTTGTATCTGAGCATACTGTGGGTTTGGATAATTCACCTTGCCCTTTAAATGATACCAAGTAAGGAGTGGTGTAGATCCTTGGACCAATAACTGTGTAGCCAAGAGGCCACGTCAGGCTTGCTCTTATGGGAGAGAGGAAAATTAGCACTCAGTACTGGTATATGCATAAAATAGAACACACTGCTAGAAAGCTGTTATGTGAAAGAAGGGAGCAGCCTGAGTGCTTGTGGTAATGCCACACCCTTTTCTCCTAACAGGAGATAATTTTCTGTCATTTCCGTCTAGTGGGAGTTGGAACTTAAGCAAGATTCCATGGTCAAATGAGCAGAAGCTCCATTTCAGACACAGATACCTTGTTTGAGAAAGTTTTATATGGCGTCACATTCAAATACAAAGGAGTGTGTGGAAGCTCTCATCTTCTACCCAGTGCAGGAAATCAGCAGGTGTTTGGAGCTGCTCGGCAATACAATGTCAGAAGTTTTGTCTAAGATAAAGCACAACACCTCCATGCATATGTTCGGGGCTGATATCAGACAAAAAACAAACAAAAAAGCTGAATGAAGAAGGCAGTAATTATTTACAGAAACACTGACTACAGGTTTGTTTGAGGGACAAGATGGTGAGGTAATATCTTTCAATGGGCCAACTTTGTTTGGCAGGAGCTTATACAGACCTCTCTTTCTGGTTTGTTTCAATGAGAATCTGCACCACTTTTTACCTGCCAGATGCTAAAGGACAAGATGAACAAACCCAAAGGCAAAGAAGTATTTAAAGAAAATGTGCATACATCTGCCAATGTAAGTGGAAACAGCAGCCATAGCTAATAAAATCTTCCATTGGCTTTATATGATAAAGTGTCATGGAGTTCTATGAGACTGAAAAAACTTGTTGACATTCTATTAAAGCAAACATAGTAAGTGAAATGAATATGCTTAGGCTCCTTTTATTTGCGTGTAATTGATTTATGGAAGATGGAACAGAGTTTATGGAAAACCAGCAGAATCAGCTGCTATAAGCAATAATTAAAGAAGTGGAAGCTTGAGAAGATACAGTATTATTATGGCTATAGTTAAGATTGTTGCAACTCTCAACTTTCCTTACATTGTATAAAACTTTGATTTTACTTCATAAGTTCTGTTTAATTGAATGTATAGGTAGTGACACCCTGATGAAAAAATATTTAATTAGTTATGATTTCGCTGTTTTTAGAAGCTGTGAATATCACTAGTGAAATGTGTTCACTACCTGAGTCCATCTGACTGGAATAATTTTTATGCTGCTTCATGTAGGTTATATACATGCAAGCAAATAAAAACATCATCTGGTATCAGAAGCAGCCCAAGAATGACCGCCCTGCACCTTTAAGCAGTGCAGGATTTGGCTGGTCTGGCCGACTGAAGGGAACAGTGCTTTTGGCTGGGAGGAGATGAAAACTACTGCAAAGAGAGCAGAGTGGTCACTGACTCATCCCATGGGACTGCAGGGTTTGAAAAGCAGCAGCACAGTGCCGGGAGCCTTTCTTTTTACACAGACTAAGGCTGAGGCAAGACCACCCTCCCTCCCTTTTAAGTGGTAAAATACCAGGTTTTGTCAACACCTGTTGTGGGCATTACACTAGCCGCCCCTTTATTAGAGGGGCTGGGAAGGAAATTTTCCCTTACCACCACATTGGCTTGGGTGCAGTTGAAAGGGGGGTTTCGCCTTCCTCACAGCAGGTTCAGGAAGGGCTCCGTTCATGCATGGCATGATGGCTGGTAGGCCATAGGTCGCAATTCATTATTTAAGTGTAGGGCCGATATCCAGTGCAAGTACTGCACAAGAAAGATATACAGTGACCAGATAAATGGCTTGGAAAAGGACTTTAAAAGAGATGTTAATTAAAGATAAACAGGGAGTGGTTGGAGACTCCTATGATTGGTAAGGCAGGGAGCCAACGCCCCATTCTTATCGCCCACCTTAACCCTCCTGTCCTTTCAGCATAGCCAGGGGAAAGGACAACTGGCCAATATTGTGTAATGTGCTGGAATTCAGCCACACATCCACTGGGCAATCATGAACCTTCTGGGGTAAGACATTTGAATAGCATTCAGAGCTCCTTTTAAAGATCACCTAAAATCCAGAGCTGAGGAGGAAAAATGCTGTTATCTGCTAATCTGGGTTGGAGACAAAGGTAGAGACATTTAAATACTTGAATAGTTATGTGAGCGGAGAACTTCTTACAGTATATTGATGAATATATAGCTCCAAAAGTTCACCCAATGCCTGCACTTTATCAATTTTATTACAAGTACACCGCTACCTCAATATAATGCCATCCGATATAACACGAATTTGGATATAACAGAGTAAAGCAGTGCTCCATGGGGGCGGGGTTGCGCACTCCGGTGGATCAAAGCAAGTTCAATATAACATGGCTTCACCTATAATGTGGTAAGATTTTTTTGGCTCCCAAGGACAGCGTTATATCGAGGTAGAGGTGTATAAGTCACAACTGAAACCAAAAGCAGTTTTGGTTAATGCATCTGATTAACTATAGGCCAGTCAGCCTCACCTCAGTCCCTGGAAAAATCATGGAGCAGGTCCTCAAGGAATCAATTCTGAAGCACTTAGAGGAAAGGAAAGTGATCAGGAACAGTCAGCATGGATTCACCCAGGGCAAGTCACGCCTGACTAACCTAATTGCCTTCTATGACAAGATAACTGGCTCTATGGATGAGGGGAAAGCAGTGGACGTGTTATTCCTTGACTTTAGCAAAGCTTTTGATATGATCTCCCACAGTATTCTTGCCAGCAAGTTAAAGAAGTATGGGCTGGATGAATGGACTACAAGGTGGATGGAAAGCTGGCTAGATCATCGGGCTCAACGGGTAGTGATCAATAGCTCCATGTCTAGTTGGCAGCCAGTATCAAGCGAAGTGCCCCGAGGGTCAGTCCTGGGGCTGTTGTTCAATATCTTCATTAATGATCTGGAGGATGGTGTGGACTTCACCCTAAGAAAGTTTGCAGATGACACTAAACTGGGAAGAGTGGTAGATACGCTGGAGGGTAGGGATAGGATACAGAGAAACCTAGAAAAATTAGAGGATTAGGCCAAAAGAAATCTGATGAGGTTCAACAAGGAGAAGTGCAGAGGAGGTTCCAAAAAGGATGGATCTAGACTGTTCTCAGTGATAGCAGATGACAGAACAAGGAGTAATGGTCTCAAGTTTCACTGGGGGAGGTTTAGGTTGGATATTAGGAAAAACTTTTTCACTAGGAGGGTGCTGAAATACTGGAATGGGTTACCTATGGAGGTGGTGGAATCTCCTTCCTTAGAGGTTTTTAAGGGCAGACTTGACAAAGCCCTGGCTTGGATGATTTGGTTGGGGATTGGTCCTGCTTTGAGCAGGGGGTTGGACTAGATGACGTCCTGAGGTCCCTTCCAACCCCAATATTCTATGATTCTGTGATTCTATGATTAAGGACTGACACAAAGAACTTTTTGGGGACAGGCATGTTTGGCACAATAGACCAACATTATGTGAAGAACTAACTGATACAACAGGGAGCTATCCTTGATTTACATAAAGGAGCACAAATCCACCCTAGCCAGTTCCTCCTGATGACTAGAGACTCCATCATCTTGCATATTGCCCTTCATATACCTCTTCCAAATATCATCCACTTGTGGCATCAAAATGGCACATTGTCACTCACAAGATATTGTGCAAATCTGCAGTCCTACTTTCTTGCATATTTAATAGCAGTCAAATAGTTCATAATGTTGACATTTACTTTGCGATCACTGAACATCTGAGTTGCCCATTTTTTGATAGATTGATAGATATAAACCTCTCAGAGCTGTTGTTTCAGGCAATGCAGATTCTGGCATTCCACACTGCAATGATTACATGCGCTTCACGTTTTCAAGGTTTTGTCTACACCCATAAGGGCTAGAGACTGACTTTTTAAACATGAAGGCATTGCTTCTGGACAATACAATGCCAGCTTCAAAGAAAAAAGTGTTAAAGAGTCCTGAACTAGTGGACTCAAACTCTACATCTATCATTCCACTGTGTGGAATGTATGAGCTCAAATCCTTTGCTGAATATAATTCATATTGCTGCTCCTGATGAGGTTTGGAAATAGGGATCCTCCAACCCACAACAGTATTTCTGTTTCCAGGGGAAACCCCCACAATACAAAATGATGTTTCAAATGACAATGTAATCTTAAAAATAATTTTTCTTCTAATTAAAATTAATGACATTAAAAAAATGGTGTGAACATTTACCTTCACTAGCTGGATCAAGTACTAGAATGGGAAATATCATTGAAATTTCCTGAAGTAAACTTAACAGCTGTAGGCAGAAATACGCTGCTTTTAGTTGTACTCACCAAACATTTTATCTGGGAATATGTGCAGTCTGCAGTCTACAAGATGAAAGACACCATATAAATGTTGGCTGCTGTTATCTATATAAGAGATATTTGCTCACAGAATGAGATGCATATGTATTTCAGATTTTCTAAATCATGCACTATCCAAGCAAGCAAACTATGATTCTGTAATATTTTTCTCTGAAATACAAGAATGTGATATTGCCATTTTCCAGTCCTGCAAAATTCTGATTCTAAAAGTACCTCCTAGCCAAAGCAGTACTTCAAGGAGAAACCTCAAGGAATGTGCTTTTCACCACCATCAAGTATGTACTAATGTTGTGAGTAGCAAGAGATGAATTATAGCTACAAGATAGAAGATACCAACATTTTTCTAATATTAAAATTCTCTACATTTACGTAATAGCATTTGATATCATCAGCTTTACTTTCTAAACTCAATATGTCACCTAAGCCCTATAAATGCAAGAACATTATCTAATCTTCTGTTTGAAAATATACCTGTAAATCATTGCCATAATAATTTTGTTCTTTTTTTGTTTTTTTAAAAAAGGAAGGAAGGATGGTAAAGTTCCAAGCTGCTTTGTAATATGTACAACTTTGGACCAGTACTGTTTAATATGGCAAGGTGGTTTTATATTGTTTTTAAATAAGTGCCATTAAAGAAAAGCATGCAAAGCTGAAAGCATATGATATTGATATTCCTACGGTTAAGAGAACCTGCACATCATTACCTATAGAAAGACTTAAGAAAAAGAGTACATATTTTGTAACGCGAGTACTTTTATTTACACTGAAAAGCTTTCATTAGATGTTTAATGTGGTTTTATTAAAGAAATGTTTTGTCACAACTCTGTCAAAAAGTCCACCTAAGCTTCATGAAATGAGTAAAGCCTTTGATTTGCTCTGTCAAACCTAAGTGTGGGTTTTGCTTTTATAAATCACAGTGTTTAATGACTACCTACCTGAATAGTGCCCTTAGAAATCTGATGCCATATGCCTAGTATTCTATTCAGTTAGATGTTGAATTCATGTTTAGCTTCAAAAAACATCCATATAAAGTCTCAGCAAGAAGACTAGATAAATGCTAAGAGTATTTTTAATCTGTTTTTATAGATCACCTGTGAAAAAGTGATCTCTTACATTATCAGTCAGCTGTTTAATGTTTGCTTACTAATGGCTTGTTTTCTTCCTGGGAGATTTATGTCCCCTTTATTATATGGTGAGAGAAATTAAATAGAATGCTTTCAGTTCTTTTTATGAAATATGATATATACTGTGCCTTGATCAATGGAACATAAAACCACAATAGCATGTGAAAATAACATGCTAACTGAGGACTTATACCCACCAAATCAAGGAAATTCAGAATTGAGGTACATGTAAGAGAGCTCAGAGCACATTGCAGCACTAAGATCCACAGAACCTCAGTAATGCATCCCGGTGATTAAAATCTATAACAAGAGTTGTGCATAAAATAATATCTTCACAATTATATCACATGTTGAGCTACATATTTCTTCAGTGTGGTGCAAAATTGCTGCCTGTGTTGTAAATACCCTTTGAGGGCTATTTTTTTGTTAGCCACTCTTCTGAAACAGGTAGTATATCCTCTTCTGCACAGATGTCTGGTCCTTACCTCAATTATGTTGGATGTGGTTCCAGTGTTAGAAGCAGTGAGCAACTGGCACTGCTGTAGTATTATAATAGCAGCAACTTGCAGGAGATTTCTAAACTTGTATCTAAAAAGTCTTTAGTTTCTGACATTGCCCTGTCCTGGGGGCACATGGGGACTCAAAAGCGTAATAGGAGCCAGAGCCTTTGATTAATAGAAGACCAAGCTCTTCACTTTAGCTCATCTGTTCAAAGATGATTTGAGTTGATCATGACCAAAATACATTAATCTCTGTTGACTGTCTGGTCTTTATAAATTAACTGTCTGGTCTCTTTCTAATTCCTGTCTGATAAATACCCAGATCATAAAAAGCACCATTACAGTTAGCACTAATTGGTACCCTTGCTGGTAATCTCAGTGGAGAAAATGAGAACTGAATAGCTATAGATACTGAGTTACCAGTCTCACCTTAAAAATTATCCCTGAAGTACATTATCAGAAGAGTAGAGAGAAGCTTACTCTTTTGCTGTATGAATTGTAGAGAACTAAAGGACTTCAGTTCCCTGTGCTGATACTGTGATGCCATTCATGAGAGATAATTGCATTTAAAACTAAACATGTTTATTTCCATTTTTAAACTTCTATTTTTAGCCTGCCTTATTAGGTAGCTAATCTAAGGTGAAAAAAAGATTTTGGCATGTTATAGCAAGATATATATATATATATATATTTTAAATGTTATCTTGGCTCAGAAAGGAGGTAGTTGGCTCTATGACCATGTTCCCTTGAGAGACTTTCTTTGGGCTAGTTGTCCCATCTGGCAGCAGTCTATTTGAGATGCTGACAATGTCCATATTCTAACACTTGACATTGGCCTGGAGGTATGCTCAGTCTCAGTTTTTTGTATTTGAGCAACTCGGTTGGTATGATCAAGACACTTGTGCCTGCTTGATGTTCTTGGCTTCCTGCGTCAGATATTATTTTATAAAACACCAGATGCCGGGTGTTTGCAGTTGTAAGATAGGGGGTCAGATCCTTATAAAAAGGAGTAATATGTAAAGGAGCACTACTTTATGGATGTTCAGGCAATGAAGTTGATTTTTCTAACCCTTTACAACACAACACTTTATCCCCCCACCCCAAAAAAAATTGGTTACTTTTATGTTATCTTTATTATAACTTTGAAAATCAAGGTAACGCCTAATAACATCCTCTCCTGACCAAAGTGAAAGGCTAAGGGAAGTCAGAAGCTAGAACAACTTAACTGTTCAAGGTCTAATCAATGAAGGCCTTTGTTTGCTAGCACAATTCCAGGAGCTATCCAAGCAAGCTACTGCACCAGGAAACTTTGAACCTTGGTGCGAGAGCTCAGGCATCCTTAGAAATCTACAGAAAAATGCAGCTGGAAGTAAGGCTGGAAGATTCCCTTCTGAGCCCCAGTAACTCTAACCAAGTGAAAGAGAATCCAAACACTGCTGCCAGAACAAATTGCCCCAAGTTGTGATCCTGTGAAGCAAGTCATTATGAAGTGAAACACAATTCCTGTTCTCAGAGTGAGTGGATTGTTTCCATGGGGCACAGCCTATGCAATTGGTTAACTGTCCCAATAGTATTTGAATAAATGGACAACTGCAAAAACACATGAGATCCAGGAACACAAAACACAACTGCCTACATGTATGAAGAGTTGAACCTTATGCTACCCATGCAACCAGTAAACCAAATGTGAAGGAGAGCAGACTTTGTAATGACATGACAAAGCAGGAAAAAAGCGGCCTATCTTCACACGATACTGCCTTCTATAGGCACTAGCTTGCCAGGCACTAGCCAACCTCAGCGTATTGTAGATTTACCATTTGTGTTATTTTCCCAATCTCATTCCACAATCTGGTACTAGCTGAGATACCCAGCACTACTTCTGTTTTTTCCTGATCTTATAATACTGGGTCAGATATTGAGAAATGGCTTAGATTTTCATCCTAGAAATAATTATGAGGTAGTTAGTGATCTACCTTTATTGTAACTACAAACAGCAGTTACACTGTAGGTGCTACACTCAGTTATTTGTGCCTGTGAAGGCTAACTTAAGACATTTTAACAGCAGGGCCAGTGCAAGGATGTTTCATGCCCTAGGTGAAACTTCCACCTTGAGCCCCCCCCACGCCCCCACCCTGAGGCACCCCTCCCACGGCAGCTCCCCCCCTTCACCCTGAGGCGCCCCCCTTGCAGCAGCTCCCCACCCTCCGCCCTGAGGCACTCTTCCCGCCCCAGCTCACCCCTGCTCCGGCATGAGCACCCCAAGCATGCCGTGGTCGCTTCACTTCTCCTGCTTCCCAGGCTTGAGGTGCCTAAGTTGATTGGTGCCACAAGCCTGGGAGGCAGGAGAAGTGAAGCAGACACAGCGTGCTCAGGGAGGAGGTGAGGCAGGGGTGAGCATGGGTGCAGGGCCGGTGCAAGGATATTTTGTGCCCTAGGCGAAACTTCCATCTTGCCCCCCCCCCCCAAAAAAAAAATCACATACATTATACACAATACACGGTCACAAAATTGTGCCCCAGACCTTTTTTTTTTATCTGCCATGAGGCTGCATCAACTGTAAATGAAAAAAAATGAAATTTTATTCCTATCAGTCCTTTTTCTTGTTCACTATTAAAAGTAAAGGATAGAGAATGCATGTCACTTACTATAATTAACTATTTGAATTTCATCAACTGTTTGACGTAAACATTGATTAAGAGATCAAGATGACTTTCAAGCTTAAGCCTGAGTATTCAAGCCTTGTTAGGTTTATGTTGCAACCATTACACTAAACAAAAGCACAGATGTAGGCAGATCTTATCCTACTGGTGTAACAGCAACTGCTCTGGATAGGATCAAAAAGTTGTTCCATATTAGGGGTTGTCAAGTTTCTCAGAGGCATTGTGGTCCACGTTTGTTTTAAAGAAATAGACCCCTATCCTGCAATCACTTATGCAGGAGGTATCTGTTAAGATGTTTTGCCTTGTTCTACTTTACCTCACTTGAGATAGGTGCAATTCAAGCATCTGACAAAATAATAGGAGAGCAACCTTCCAAGTTAGTAAGGAAAACATCTGGCTAGTACAACCTAGGATCCCACTATTGTGCTGCTCTGCTAGAAAGAATGATAAAAGATTAAAGTTCACAGAAGGTACAACTCCAAGGTGCTCCAAGCTGTCCAGCTAATCCTTGAATGTTACATTGTAAGAATTCACGTGCAAATCCCATTTGCTTGATTCAAAAGAGGAGGCCATCAATGGGAGAGGCCTGGGAGGTCTGGAGATATTAATAGTTCATGTCTGTTCCAGTATTTAGTACCAAATCAGGGCTTTACCTGTCAGCAAACAACCACCACACCTACTTATTTCTCAGCATCGTGCATATTGTGGCTAGATGGTGATCCTGAGTCACTTGTTACACAAGAGAAACCTACATTTTAAAGAATTATTTCAAATGGGACAATAAAACAGGAGTAACAAACTTTCTGCTTTTCTGAGGTAATGGCCCCAGAAGTTCTTTATTATTTAACAGGGAGCCTGAGCTGAATGCTGGAACAGGAGGCAATATGATGTTGAAGGGCTTCTGTGAAGGAAGAGGAAGAAGTGGCTCTTGGAGCCTCTGGGCCTGATCTAAAACCCATTGAAATCAGTGGGAATTTTTCCACTGACTTCAAGGTCTGGGGATTGGTCCTGCTTTGAGCGGGGGTTGGACTAGATGACTTCCTGAGGTCCCTTCCAACCTTGATATTCTATGATTCTATGAAGGTGGATCAAGGCCTCTGATAACAAGAGTAACTTTTGTAAACTTCTCATTTCTGGGCAATGAAAATACTTACTGAAATAAGGACATGATTGCTGGGGATGGAAGAGATGTGGAGATATCAGACTGATGAGAGGCTTACAGTCACCTGGGTTGGGGATCTGGGCTAAGGGCGGTTGGTGGTGAAGTAAGATAGGAAATATGTGTAAACGAGCTCTTAAGCTAAGAAGTGGGGGCTTAGTAGGTTTTAACACAAGCAATAGTTTAAAACAACACACAAGGGTGTATGGATTGTTTGTAAGGGGTCTGTTTAGTAATGAAACAGAAAATCACTTCAAGTTTAGAAAATGCGGGAACAGTTTAGATACATACAGGAAAGGGAATATAAAAAACTGTACAGATTTTGCAGAACATGATGTGAACCTAATAAGTAACTATGTCACCTGATTTTTGTATCCTCCTCTTCCCGTTTCCTTATTTTGCTCCCATTGTTTGTCACTATTACTTGGTGTCATTTTTAATTTAGATCACAGGCTCTTTGGGCTAGTGAGTCTCTTTTATTTGCAGAGATCCTAGAACATTTTTGGACACAGAATACATAAGTAATAATATTCAAAGCAATAATTGCCAAGTGATATACAAACTTAAATGGGAAAGAGCCCAGGGGATCCCCCGGGTCAGCGCGCCGCCACGGCAGCCGGCAGCCCAGAGGATCCCCTGGCCCAGGGAAACCCTGGGCTGCCGGCTGCCGCGGTGGCGCCCTGACCCGGGGGATCCCCTGGGCTCCGGGCTGCCGCGGCGGTGCACTGACCCGGGGGACACCCTGGGCTCCGGGCTGCCGCGGCGGTGCACTGACCCGGGGGACACCCTGGGCTGCCGGGGCGGTGCACTGACCCGGGGGACACCCTGGGCTGCCGGCTGCCGTGGCGGCTCACTGACCCGGGGGACACCCTGGGCTGCCGGCTGCCCCGGCAGCGCCCTGACTCAGGGGGCCCCTGGCCTGCCGGCTGCCGCGGCGGTGCGCGCTGACCCAGGGTCAGTGCGCCTCCGCAGCAGCCGGCAGCCCAGGGTTTCCTTGGGCCAGGGGATCCCCTGGGCTGCGGGCTGCCGCAGCGGCGCCCTGACCCGGGGGACCCCCTAGGCTGCCGGCTGCCGCGGCGCGCCCTGCCCCAGGGGACACCCTGGGTTGCCGGCTGCCTCTCTGTCCCAGCAGCAGTGGCCGGTCAACCATTTAAAAAAAAATTGGGGCGCCCCCAAAATTGGGGGCTTTTTGGCGCCCCAGGCAACTGCCTAGTTCGCCTAAATGGTTGCACCAGCCCTGCATGGGTGGGGAGTTCCCCTGCGTGCCAACCTTCCCTTCCCCCTTACTTGCTGCAGGCAGCCCTCCCCATGCTCCCCTGCCCCAGCTCCCTCTGCCTAAATGCCGGCAGCGACCAGGGCGGCCGACGATCCGGCCGCCACAATTGCTGCCAAAGAAGATGGCACCCCCCCAAATGCCAGCACCCTAGGCGACCACCTAGGTCGCCTAAATGGTTGCACCGGCCCTGTTTAACAGTCAGCCTGACTGACTTCTAGAAAACAGCCCTTGTTGAATTAACACTACATTCTGGGTTGTCTTTGATGTTCTGATTTAGAATACCAAATCCTCCCATTTCTTTTTAAGCTGCACAAATAGTCTTGATCTTCTAGTTTTGTTTTGTTTATTGTTTTATTACTATACATGCAGAAATACAGTTTTGGGGAATATATTATAAACTTCCTAGAAATTTATTTTTCACCTTTATTGAACTAGTTCATTCTGTGGTTTATACATTTATTACAAATTTAAGAAATGATGAAGTTAAGGTTGTACATTCCGTGCTCTTTTTGATATGGATTATGATTTTAGTGTTTCATTATATGGTCACAGTTTTAAAATAATAGCCTAGATATACATTTGTAGAATCTTGTAATAATGGATACTATTGTACTATGCGTATGGCAGAGATCTTGCATTGACAAAATACTCAACTGGTGGAAATTTTAGTCCTATTAAGGTCATTGAGAGTTGCAACTGTCTTCAGTAAAATCATGATCAAGAGGCAATGGGCTTAAACTGCAGCAAGGGAGATTTAGGTTGGACATTAGGAAAAAGTTCTTAACTGTCAGGGTAGTTAAACACTGGAATAGATTGCCTAGGGAAGTTGTGGAATCTCCATCTCTGGAGATATTTAAGAGTAGGTTAGATAAATGTCTATTAAGGATGGTCTAGACAGTATTTGGTCCTGCCATGAGGGCAAGGGACTGGACTCGATGACCTCTCGAGGTCCCTTCCAGTCCTAGAGTCTATGAGTCTATGATTGTACCCATAGTATGATGTCAGCAGTGCAAAAACAACTTGCTCAGTCTCTCATCAGGGCCTTTGCGAGCCATGAAGTATATGCAGTATTGTCTTCCTCTGTCAGCAGGGCTGGTTCCAGACACCAGCACAGCAACCAGGTGCGGGTCCCTCAGTCCTTCTAGGAGGGAAGGACTTGCCACCGAAGAATGAAGTGGTGGCAGGAGAGCTGCCACCGAAGTGTCACCAATCGTGGCTTTTTCTTCTCTTTTTTTTTTGCTGCTTGGGGCAGCAAAAACACTGGAGCCGGCCCTGTCTGTCAGCTATTTATCATAATAAAGGTGGAGCAATATTTTCTATTGCATTGAAAAAGAGAGGTCACTTTTTAAACTGTTAAAAAAAAGTTGAGGTAAATGTATAGAGGTGTGGAAAGGATAAAAATTAATTAATGGAAAGGATGTGGTAAAACAGAATGTCTCTCAAATGGCACAGATCTATTCTCTTAAAAGAATGCAACCTTTATCTGGTAGATATAGTCTAGAAATACTTGTAAGATAAGAAAAAAGAAATCTAGGGGTCTAGAAAACTTAAGTACATGAAGTTAGGCCCCGGGTGTTCTTTTGAGAGCCTTTTTCTTGTTTAGTAAGTATTTCTATTTTTGCTCCTTGATGAAACCAGAAACATTACCAACATATACATAATGATTTGGGAAAGATGAACCAGAAAAAGTGTCTGTGTAGAAGAGACATTTTCACTATTTTTTGTTTGTTTGTTTTTTGTTAAATGAGAGTTAAGGTTGACAAATTAAGGTTCTTTTTAGCCTGATAAACATTAATGTTGTTATCAGTTAGAGAGATAAAACTATTGGAAAAATATAAAATGGGGGGAGGGAAGTTATTACTGATCAAGTGCCAAGAAAATTGTAGAGCCCAATGAGGCTGCCACAGAGGCTATTCAGAAATGCAACAGTTCCTCGATATGGACTGAGTATCATACTACATGACTAGGGTGAGCTGTGTATAGCAATAAATGAATGCTTAAAGATAACATGACATGGATAAAACCTCAGATTACTGGATCATTTATCAGATTATTAATCCTTTTATTTGTGGTTTAAGATTATTTTGTTTAAGGTATAAACAGTTAAACATGGAGTGAGGTAGTGTGACTTTAAAGCAACAGATGGGACATTTTACATCTTGATACCTTGCATGGGCACAGCTCTCAAAGAAGCATATAAAAATATGCACATACATAAAAATGCTGCCATAAAAATAACATCACAGTGAGCAAATAATTTGGCAGTAGGTTCCTGTGGTTACCACATAGTGGTATCAGAGCTGTAACAATTTCCCCTCATACTGAGAATAGGAAATTACTGAGAGATTACTGTGTGGAAACTATTAATAAATGATGAGTTTTGAATGGTGACCACTGTAGTGTATTAGTAGCAGTAATAGTATTATTTTTGTGTGTGTAAAATTCCTTTAAAACAAACACTTAGCTCCCAATCTGACAAAATATAATGTGTGGGCAAACTGTGATCATGCAGAGCCACATTGAAGTTTTATATTGTTATATGCCATTCTCTGAGCATCTGAATTTACATTGCATGCCCAAACTAAATCAGGATCCTTGGGGGTTTGCCCATCACTTACTTTTACTTGAGGTAAGGATTAAGCCAGAGGAACAGATGAGTCTTTAGAAATTGGAATGGAGATGTCCAGAACTCACTTATTTTCTTATACTCAGGAGCTGCTTATGTACATCAGAAGCTCCATACTTTTGCCTGGAGCCCCAGTGGAGGCAAAGGGGTCTATGTCGAACAGTGGATTCACCTGCACCAATCCATATGCAAGACCAACAACTAATATGTTAAACTACATATATCTGACTTGATTGATAGGATGCAGCTAATGAATGCAAATACTATCTATGGGAATTATGAAGAACCACCAGGATCTAATTAAGCAGCCGTCCCTGCTATCACAAGCTCTGTTGCCAAAAGCTGGCAACAATTTGAGTTTACACTGGCTTTTAGTTCTTAAACTCAAGTGAAAGATGCATTCCAGATGCCAGGGTTAATCAGTGTGGTCACTAGAGCTCAAAAAGGGAGAGGATTATTGTTATTGATCATATTTGGGGAGAGGACGAGAAGTTTGATAATCTTTAATATTTAAATTCATTAAATCTTTTAAATAACATGTTTGAAAAAGTGTAAGCCCCTTCAAAATTTAAAATTAGTATAACAGGATAATTTGTAATAAGAAAAGCTTACAGGATTTTGAGATATTGGAGAGAAATTGGATTTTAATTGCAAAAGTTCTTGTTTCAAATCCCATTTCTGATACAGACCATGTAACTATGTGACAGCCAGCAATGATACAATAAAATACAGCACTGTTATTTTTAATAAAACAGAAAGCTTAGAATCTTTTTAAATTAATGTTTATATTCCCCAAACTCGAGGATTTATTTTTAAATAATAACTAACATTACAACCTTTGCAAATAATACAATCTTAAATCTCTACATGTTTATGTACAGCAAATATTAGAAATTTTTTTTTATGTGGCATATACAGGCATGACAGCTCTAGTAGCAAAGGAAAGGACACTTGTAGTGGTGCATAATATTTGTAACATGCAAGCTAGGATTTCATTTTGTATGCCTATCATCTTAGCCATCTATCTGTCCATCAGATTCCTGATGTTAATTCAGAATTGAAATGTAAAGTTAGATAACTAGTAGTGATAGAATTATTAACTTCTTATTAGGGCTATCAATTAATTGCAGTTAGAATGTGATTAATGCAAAACAAATTAACTAGATTTTTAAAAAATCAATATTAATCCCATTTTTATTGCACTGTTAAACAAAAATAGAATAGCAGTTTGAATTTTATACATATTTTAGATGTTTTTCTACATTTTCAAATATACTGATTTCAATTATAACACAGAATATGAAGTGTACAGTGCTCACTTTATATTCTTATTTTTAGTACAAATACTTGCACTGTAAAAAAGATAAACAAAAGAAATAGTATATCCTAACCTCCATGACACAGCACCTGGAGGAGAGTATAAAATAAGGGGCAATGACATAACCATTTCACCTTTCCTCCTGGGAGGAGTGGTCCTACTTGGAAAAGCTTTCCCGTTAGCACAGATTCTATAGGTTTTTGAGTAAGAGAAACCTTATTACTTCAAATGTGACTTAGCATGATAAAGATTAGGAATTAGACTGCAATTATATCTATTATTTCTTTTTGTAACCAATATGCCTGTACCACTTATAAATCTCTTAAAACATATCTTTCTTTGGTTAATAAACTTATTCTAATGTTTTATCTAAGCCAGTGTGTTTTTGATTAAAGTTTAGGGAATCTACTCAGGATACAAAAGTTAATGCATGTCCACTACCCTTCGACGGAGCATTGAACTAATTAATGTGCTTGCATTGCTTAAGAAAGTCTTGAGCAGTGTAAGATGCACATTTCTGGGGTGCAAGGCTGGGGCTGAGAGTGGGGCATTTGCCGGTGTTTCCCTGTTTACAATTCAGGAGTGGCTTGGGAGAGCAATCATGCAACTTAGCTGAGTGTGCCTCTACCTGCTGATGGCTGTGTGAGAACAATGTGAGCATAGCAATGTAGGACACAGCCTGGGAAGGAGAGTTAAAGGGGTCACAGTGATTTCACAGTCCAGAGTTCACCCTGGGGGATGGTCACACTCTGATTTTTTTTCCCCCAGCTCTGTTGCTACATTGACACACAATGTTTTAACAAACAGTAAGTCTTTTTTGTCTTACCATCTTCATCTCTGTCAATTTGTAAGCAGACAGGAATCCCAACAGTTATTTTCTGGTTGTATGTTGGGTCTCAAATGTTAAGTGATAGTGGCATTATGTTGGATAAACAAGTGGTGATATTTTGACTTGCTGTAGCAGCTATATAATATTACTGTTAATCTATGGGGACATATTGAGCAAAGCCCTTGCATCTAAAATGACATAGCATTTGTATGATTAGGGGTGAACTACATATATGTAAAACAATGAGTAGTAGTCTCTGCTTATGCCCCTCTTTTCTAAAGATCTCAAACGTTTTAAAAGAACATAACAATGCTTACTCATTATGTTTCCCAGATATAATGAACAAAACAAAGATTTACACTCTTAGAAATACTTATTTTTGTTCTTTCTTGTTTCATAAATAAAAAACAAATCAAAATCTTAGTGTGTGTTTGTGGCCTCTTATGAAAATGAAGACGCTGCTAAACTCTCCACACAGGGAAATTTCTTTGAAATCTAAAGATGAAGTATGCAAAACAAAATACCATTAGTTTCTCAGCTGTGTACCCCGTTTAACATTTTAACATCCATTAACCACATCCTCTAGAATCATTCCTCATCAGTGAATCATTCCTCATCATGGGAGAATGATTGAAGTTCTATCAGCCACAGGCTTCTACAACATAATTCCAGAACCTTTCAGAAGATTTTGTGTCTGCTGAGGTAAATGGTAGGAATTTGTGTTTGTAAACCAAGATTCGTATATAGCAGTGAGTCATTTCAAAAAGTATTTTCTATGTTTAAGGATAATATGATCGAAAGGAAGTTATCTTGGGGAAATCATTACCTTTTCATGTGATCAAATTTGATAAGATCTGTCGTAATTCTCCTCTCCCATGTTTGCTAATTGATTTATAACTATTTTAACAACAAGGAGTCCGGTGACACCTTAAAGGCTAACAGATTTATATGAGCATAAGCTTTTGTGGGTAAAAAACCCACTTCAGATGCATGGAGTGAAAATTACAGATGCAGGCATTATTATACTGACACATGAAGTTACCTTCCAAGTGGAGAACCAGTGTTAACAGGGCCAATTCAATCACGATGGGTCTAGTCCACTCCCACTAATTGATGAGGAGGTGTCAATACCAGGAGAGGGAGAGTTGCTTTTGTAGTGAGCCAGCCACCCCCAGTCCCTATTCGAGCCCAAATTAATGGTATTAAATTTGCAAGTGAATTTTAGTTCTGCAGTTTCTTTTTGAAGTCTGTTTCTTAACTTTTTTTGTTCAAGTATGGCTATTTTTAAATGTGTTACAGAATGTTCAGAGAGGTTGAAGTGTTTTCCTTGTTGTTTTTGTGGATGCAGACCAGGGCCACCCCGAGGATTCAGGGGGCCTAGGGCAAAGCAATTGCAGGGGCCCCTTCCATAAAAAAAATTGCAATACTATACAATACCATATTCTTATGGGGGCCCCTGTGGGGCCCGGCACAAGTTGCCCCACTTGCTCTGCACCCACCAGTGGCCCTGGGAAAAATATCTTGGCACAAACCCAGTTTTAAGAACACTTCTTTACAAGGTATCACTGGTTCTCGGCATCAGCTAGTGCTAAAAGGCACTAAAGTTCATTAAAAGGGTTGGACAAATATTTTCTGTCAAAACTTTTTCTGGATTGAAAACTAGAGATTTTTAAAAAGCAGAAAAAAATCACGGACAATGTCTGCTTTCCTTCAAAATTTGTTGTGGTTTTTTTAATTGAAAAGCTGAAATTAGTCTGCCAAAACCTGAATATGGTTTGGGGTTTCAGAAATGTGTGGCCAAATATTTGCTGTGTTTGATTGTTTAAAAAAAACAATAAAAAAATTCTGCTTAAAAAAAATCCAAAACTTTTGAACCACCTCAGCTTGTGACCAAATGCCTGAGCCCATCCAGTCAGATTTTTCCAGGTTTCTGATACTCTGCTGGCTTCCTTGACTCATATCTGTCTCCATAACTTTGGGTTCATTTATGTTAGAACGTAAGAGCAACCATACTGGATCAAACCAAAGGTCCATCCAGCCCAGTATCCTGTCTACTGACAATGGCCAGTGCCAAGTGCCCCAGAGGGAGTAAACCTAACAGGTAATGATCAAATGATCTCTCTCCTGCCATCCATCTCCACCCTCTGACAAACAGGCTAGAAACACCATTCCTTACCCATCCTGGCTAATAGCCATTAATGGACTTAACCTCCATGCATTTATATGTTTCCTAGAGACTGGCTCCATGGGGTCTCTCACAAACTAGAGACGGTTACTGTAGGTTAGTCTTTAGTATAGCTTATGCACTCCACGAACTGAGCATTTGAGCTTGTTCCACAATCTGGGATGAGCCTATGTTGTGAAAACTGAAATGCTCAAAATAGCACATGCATGTGAATGAACACAGGGAGCTAAAATTAAATTAACCCAGAGGTTCTCAAACTGGGGATCAGGACCCCATACAAGGTTATTACTCAGGGGGTCACAAGGTTATTACTGAGGGTCGCGAGCTGTCAGCCTCCACCTCAAACCCGCTTTGCCTCTAGCATTTATAATAGTGTTAAATATATAAAAAGTGTTTTTAATTGATAAAGGGGGGGTCACACTCTGAGGTTTGTTGTGTGAAAGAGGTCACCAGTATAAAAGTTTGAGAACCACTGAATTAACCCCTCTGAAGCCTCAGGGAATGCATCGGGGGTCTCCCTTGGTAGGGTTGGGAAGGATATTGCTCTTCTTATGTGATCCCTCCCCCAGTGGCTAAGTTTAAATGAAGCTACCCTCCTGTGACATGAATCTCCCTATGGCACTGAAATTAAATATAGACTATAATTTGGCATTTGAGAAGTGAAAGGGATGGTAGCCCTAATGGAAAAGCTAACAGCTTGGCTTTTCTGCACGCTTCAAACTGCTGAGTGAGCTTTAGGGTAGGGAAGGCTGGGCCTCCCAAACAGCCTGGCTCTGGCCCTGCCCCCTAGCCGACCCCCACCTACTTCCTGCCCCCGACTGCCTGCCCCCCCTCAGAATCCCCGACCCATCCTGCTCCTTGTCCCCTGATTGTCACCCAGAGACCTTCCCCAACCACTCCAGGACCCCACCCCTGCTCCCTGTCCCCTGACTGCCCTGATCCCTATCCACCCACCCCTCCCCCCCCCCCGCTGAGTCCTGACAGACCCCCAGAACGCCCAGAATGCAACCACCCATTCCCTGTCCCCTTCCAAACCTCTGCCTCACCCCCCATCCTCTGGACTTCCTGACCCTTAGTCAACATCCCCCCCGGCCCCTTACCCCCAGCTCCCCACTCACCCGGAGCCTCACCACATCCAGGAGTGACCCTCAACAGCTGCAGCGTGGCTCTGGCGGGGCCCCTGAGCGCCACCCCGCTCAGAGCTGCGTGGTCAGGGGACAGGGCTGTGAGTTCCCGGCCAAGTGGAGGGAACTGAGCTCAGGCTGGAGCTTGCAGCCCCGCCCCCTGACCATGCAGCTCTGAGCAGGGCAGGGCTCAGGGGCCCCGCTGGAGCCACACTGCAGCTGTACAGAAGCTCCTGGATGCACTGAGGCTCTGGGAGAGGGGCAAAGGCGGGGTCGGGCCGGGGCCAAGGAGGAAGCCTCCATCATTCTCGTGGGGGTCCCTGCAAAGCCCAGGGCCTGACACAAATTGCCCCACTTGCCCTACCCCCCGGGCGGCCCTGATACAGGCTGTAATCATGCGGACTCACCCCCACAGCGCCTCCTGCTGGTTGCTTCGGGGAATTAGCTCAATTCCAGCTACAGAGCGCCCTCTGCAGGCCGGTGATCCACCTGTCCTCCACTGGCACCAGGCCCCTCCCTGGACCTCAGTGCCCCTTTAACCAGGTCTCCCCCCTTCCAAGGGGAACCCCACCCCACTATCCCCACTTTGCCTCAGTATTGGCTACTACCCAGTCATTGTCTAGTCCCCACGCCCTGGGGCAGACTGCAGTATCAGCCACTCATCATAGGCAAAGGGGTTTTGGCCTGGCTGCCTTTACCCACCCTCTGGCTGCCCCTCTGCAAGCCCAGTACCTTGCAGGCCTAGAATTAGGCCCTGCAGCCTGGGGAGTTGCTCGCCTAGGGCTTCCCAGCCCCTAAGGCCTTTCCCCCAACCCTGCCTTCCTTTAGGTCCCCTGGGTGAGTCCCCAAGCACTCAGGCCTGTCTCTCTCTCCCTGTCAGAGAGAGACTCTTTTTGCTTCTGGCTCCGCTGGCCTACTTATACCACCTTGTGGCTCAGTTTGGGGCGTGGCCCCCAGCTGCAGCCACTCCTACCATCAGCCCAGGCTTCTGGCTCCAGCTGCGACCTCTTGCCAGGGCTGTTTTAACCCCACCCTGCTACACAGACTAACACGGCTACCGATACATATTTTAGTAATTTTATATCTATATTGATTTAACTGGTCTTTCTATGACTGAGCTTTTTGTATTCTTTCTTAATAAATTTTGATTTTCTTCTGTAACAGAAAAAACATTTTTTGTGATGATGCAATTTATTATGATAAGTAAAAAGTGCTTCCTCAGGCATATCTAATTTGTTCAGTATTAAAACTGGGTAATTTGAAGAAAAATTGTAGAAGTATATAAAATTAATTTTTCAGGAGCACAGAATGACACACCATCAAACAGAAATCAAAATGCTTGAAATGTTTCATTTGTAATATAATCATAGATCTGTGTGTGGAATAATCCCCAAGATACAGCCTCAGAGTTGCAGGATTCGGGATATTTACTGTTTATGTTGTGAAAGATCAGGAGCTTTTAGAAGCATATTGACGTTCTCATAAAATTCCTGCCAGTTTTCCACCAACACAAGCATTATCATTAGAAGAGTTGAGCTGACCATCTCCCCAAGAATATTTTAAGCATTCGATTTCCACAATAATCAAGTGTGTGGTGAAAAAGGCAGGCATAAATATGTACCCATTTATATTAGACATCTTAAAAGCTCAGGGCAGGGAATCTTGAAGGCCAGCAGTGTTATAAATATTAAGTTAGTGGGACACATTAAGATTTGTAATTAGTGTGGAAAAGAGCCTGGTAAACCATTCACAAAGATTTTTACATCAGTGGGTAATCATAAATGCAGGCCCTGATTCTGGTTTGAGTTACTTTGGTGAAAATCCAAAATGAATCTGTCAAAGTGTCTCAGTGGGAAAATATTTCTTTTTTCACATAGAATTCAAAAGAGACATGACTTAAAATCTTATCCAATCAAGCAGCCTCAGGGGAAGTGTGATGGGACGTGGTCACTGATGGCATATCCTAGTGATTAGGGGTCTAGTCTTCTGCTCACTCAATCTCCAATATTTCCCCTGGGCCTCAGTCATGCCCTGTGATGGTCCGTCTTTTGTTGGGTGTTGACTTGACCCTCCTGTCAGTTCACCAATCAGTCTTCTCTTTCCCTGGAGTGATTAAATCCCAAGGAAGATATGAGATCCCCCACCCTCAGAATTGGGTGGGGAAAGGACAGCATCAGTGGTATCTATTTACTCCTGTGGGTGTCTAACCCCAGCAGTGAGGTTCTAGAGGTCTTCACTGTTTCCTTCCTTCCCCAAGAAAGGGTCTGTATATGAGGGTTTTGAGCCCTTTGTAATGAGAGGGGTTGATAGGGAAGCCTGGGCCCTCCTACTTCACCGGGCTCTGGCTAGGGACCTGTAAAAGGCACCATGTCCCACCCCACCACCAGAGTGCCTTAAGGCTGTCTCCCTCAGCCACTTCCTTCCACTCATTCTCTCGCCAAAGTCTTACAGTTTGCTTCCACATAGTAAAAGAAAAGGAGAATAATTGACCCTTTAGCCCATCTTGGCCCTGCAGGCAAGTGCTCTCTCTTTGGGAAAAGGCTTCCATAGTACCCTTCCCAGGAGCTCTCAGGATAGGACTCTCTCCCTACCCTGTCAGACCCCTTCTGAGCTGTCTTTTAAGTTCCACCTCCAGCAGGAGCATACTCTGCAGGTGGGGCAAGCCAGGGCCACCAGGGCCTAGAGTAGCTCCTTAACCCCTTCAGATCCACTGCAGAGTTTATACACCCCATCATTGGGGCCCTGATACACAGAGTGTTGAAATCAGTGGAAAGACACACACTGCAGTGAGCGTTGGATCAGGCTGTTAGAAAGCTGAGGTGCTCATTAGAATTGATTTTGTGACATACTGACATCAGGACATGGCTCTGTTTATAGTTTCTGCACAGATTCCTCCTCACCTTTAAAGGCACAGAAGTAAATACATCTAGATATTAGTCTCTGAAAGATCAGTAAAATAGTGGAGACACCTAGAAACACCTCAGAGGGATAAGGGAACCTTGAAGCATTTCAGAAGGACCAAACCAGACAAGATGGAGAACACATACAAACACAGATAGTTCAGTGGAGTTAGTCACAAACAGAGTGACCAGAGAGCATCTGTTTGATTAGTTTGCCTAGTCAGACAGATGGGGGAATGGAACCTTCAGGGAAAAAAAAATGGTTTTCAGGCTAGAGGCCATCCAATACAGGAAACTGAAAAGAGTATTTTGTACTGAGCAACAACGGTCACGCACGTCAAGTTCTTACCAAACAAGGATGGAATTAGCAGTAGATGGATTGTTATAAAATTGGAATAAGGGTCTCCATTTGATGAATTTCCTTTTCTTTTTTTTTTTCTCCATACCCTTGATATCACTCATAAAGACCAGGAGAAAGTAATTGTAATAATACTATTCGGGTCAATGGGATATGGATATTGAAACATCATCAGTTTTTCAGCGTTTTGTCTCATAAGACTACTATCCAAAGACAATATAAACACAGAAACCAAAAGGTGCACAACAATTAAGCCTGACAGCAAAGTTACAAAGATGACTACACTAATCAAGGAAGATTTAGTCCCATCCCAATAAATACCTCACAGTCATCAAGCCAACATGCAACAGCATTTATATTATGACATGGTTCAGATTTAAATACTGGTGCACAGATAGGCATATTACTTTAGTGGACCTATCATCTTGGTGTTCACACAGTGAAGGACTTTAGGACTTCAAATAAACCTACTCTTTGTAGTAGTAGCAACAATAACAAGTATGTTATGAGTTAATAAACAAGGCATATTTTATGCACATCCTCATAACAAATTTCTCTAACTAGGTTTTCTGATTAATTCCACTGAAATGATGAAGTGCAAACACACACTCAGAACTGGACAGTACATATTTTCTTAAAGACTTCCACTCAACAGCCTTGCAAACTATGACAGCCCATCTCTAAGTGTTTCCTAGCTAGCAACACTGTAATCTTCTTACAACATTGAAATTCCTCTACAAAAGGAATATTAAATGTGTAGGTCTTTTAAATGATGTAATATATATTCCACAATAAAAGGTGGAGTAAAGAACAAAATTTGAGTTCATCTCCATTTCTTTTCTCTTGTCAGTCATAATGATTTCAGACAGATAATTTACCACCCAAAAAAGAGGCAGCGGAAATGAGAGACAGAGAAACAAGGTGTATCATTTGCAAGGGGTTTTCATTGTGCACTCTTCTTTCCATCCTGTCATGTTTTAAATTGTTTAGGTGGAGATTGAGACTACTATGATGTGCTATCTTTTATGCAAATACTATTTCATTGTTTCTTTATCGTGATTAGTTAACATACAGTAGTCAGGTTTTCTGTAGCAAAACAATGTTGATGCGGAAGTTAGATGGCAGATACCACAATGCTGGATTTTGGTCATTATTCTGCAAACTGCTATTTGTCGCTGCAGTTACACACATTTTACATTTTCTTTAGACAGCATCAATTTTGTGGTTAACAGCTGAACTCTTATTTCACATTCTCAGCTGTTTGCTCCTTCACAGCTGCCTTCTAGGAAAAAATACAGCGTATATCCCTGACTGGGATAAACCAGATTGAAAAATTGAGTTTAGGTCCCGGCATGAATGTTTGGTCCCGGGCTCATAAGTATGAGACTCCCGAATGTCTTTACAGTTACTGGCAATCTGTTAAATCTCCTGAAGCAGAATTCATAGCAAAGTTTGGTTTGGTGGGAGGCAGGAGTTGTGGGGATTTGTTAGTTAGCTTGTTTGTTCTAAACTTGTAAATGTTGAAATCATTAAGTCGGTATGTGAGTTATTTTTTTCCTCCTGAAATAATAAAAATTCAGTTGTAAGAGAGGGAAGATTTGATGCATTTTCTTTGACTTTACTCTCTAATAACCAAGTGAATAAGAAACTAGATATTATTATTAGTGTTTGGTGAATGTGGCCACTTAGCATTGCATTGTTGTGAATATCTGGTCCCATAGCTAGCACAGCTGGTCCCAGGAAGGTCATCTCTGTGTGTGACACTTCTCTGATGAAGTAACGGCTCCTACTCCATCATACCCCATCCCTGCTGCCAGCACAGGAAACATGGCTAGGATGCATGGTTTATCCTATAGGAGACATTAGTTGCCAGTGTATAATACAATACCCTGCAGGTGATTCAGAAACAGCACAGGAAGACTAGACCTTCAAACTGAGTCACCTTCATAGGCAGGTATATGTTTGCACACAAGTTCTGCTGTATGCTCCTTCACAGTAGCTGGGGGTCTGACTCTGTGAACATATGAAACAAAAATATTCTCTATGATCCCAATATTACTTATTAGGTAAAATGGGTGTAAAACACTTTTGACCACACCACAGAAACAGCTTCTGGTGAGCATGCCCAAAAGAAATGAACATATTTTCAGAATGGAGAAACTTGCTAATGGGTTGAATGCTGCAAAGTTACATTTGGGGATTTTTTTTTGAGGGTGTGTTGGTGGTGTAATGGCAAAATCTAATTTGTGGGAGAAAGATGGGGGAATTTGAGGGATGCTATCTCTAGTCTCAGACCTCTGTAATGAATATAACATTTTATTACTGTTACTACATAAACTTAAGAACTATGGTTTCCCTTCTCCCATTTATAAAAAAAAAACCTGAACAGTAATGCTTTACAAATTGCAAACACCATACTAATATTACAGTAAGAGTATTTTTAATACACCTCTACCTTGATATAACGTTGTCCTCGGAAGCCAAAAAATCTTACCGTTATAAGTGAAACTGTGTTATATCAAACTTGCTTTGATCCACCAAAGTGTGCAACCCTGCCCCCTCCGAAGTACTGCTTTACCACGTTATATCCGAAATCATGCTATATCGGGTTGCATTATATCGAGGTAGGGGTGTATTATTTCTATGAAGTGATTAGTTTATCATCCTCAATATATCCCACAGCCTTGCTAACCTTTGTGAAGAAGTGGAATGACTTGCTAATCAAAAAATGGCCAAATATGTAATAGTGTCAAATGGAATTCTAAGAGTCTTTTAGAGACTGAATTGACTGTTAGTCTAATATCTCATTTGGCAGCAAAGACACACATCCATCCATTTGTGTTAAAAGTATTTTAACAAAAATATAAAGTGAATTCTCACTAAAACCATTTTCATTATATAGTCTCAAGTTGTAACCCTGTGATCCTTCTTAAATTCTTATCTGGAATCCACAGGAGAATGGATACCTTATAATTATTTCTCCTTTTTATAGAAAATACCTTAATAATTCTCATTGTTGTCCCCATTGGGGGGTGGGGCGCAGCCCCTAGCAAGATCTGGAGTTGGTGCTGACAGTCCCAGTTCAGTCACAGAACACAAAGATGGTGAAGTCTATCCAGAGCTTGTATGGGCTACTCATGAATCTTTTCCATTCCAGCCTGTCTAAAATACCTCTGTAGATGTGTTTGAACTAGCCACATATATTACTTTCTAATACAGAGAGAGAAAGAGAGAGAGGAGATTTGGCATAAATGTTATGGCTATGCTTTGTAATGTGTTTTCTGCTGTCATTTGCCAATACCTCTATTTACCCGAGAGGGTTTCCTTTGGGATTCCTCCATTTTCTTCCATTAAATCCCATATATTTATATTTGGGCTGCAGCAGCTCTCCTTCATGCTGATTTATGATGGCTGGAGTCGGCAATCCTCCTGTAGCCTGGGTTTTTTTTTGTTTTTGTTCTTTAAATCTTTTGTCACACCCTTTGTAACACCAGGAAAGGCATAAAAAGCAAACCCTGGCTCTAATTCAGCAGCATTGCATCTTATAATTCCTTTCTTATATGTAGGTCAAAGTGATTTACTGAGGACAACACCAGATGTTTCCTCCAAAGTGCTCTCTTCCCCAGCCCGCCAGCGAGTGAAAGACAAGCTCAATATGCTAAATCTAATTTATTTATCAACTAATTTGTAGCATTTATTGTACATATCTGACAGATATTGATTTTCTGTGCAGTTGTTTTACAGATGTAAAAATGATGCAAAGGAAACTTTTCACTGATTTCTTGAATTACTCTTTTTTCTTGGCAATAACTTTTAAAAAGTTTCAGAATACTTCAATACTATTTCTCTAAACATTTTTTTTTCTGTTTGGTCAATTTCAAAAATTCCAAAAAAATATAATCCTATTTCTAATGATACATTGATGAGAATCTGAAAAACAATGGGACTCATGCACAGAAGTCGCATAAATGCTTTTGAAAATTTTACCCATCATCTAGGGTACTATTATTTATCAACTTACAATTTCTAAGTAAACTTCTAAGATCAGGACACTTAACACTAAAAAGATCAGTTATTCAGAATATGTTCTTCTAGTGCACCAACAAGTGCATAAAATTCCAAGAAAAAATACAGAACTATAGCATAGTTTATTCTATCCAGGGACTCAATATCTTTGTAAGGCCTCTTCTCCTGTACATGCATAACTTTACAATAAACAATATACAAAATCAACAGTGTGCCTCCAACTGCATATTTCTATTCCAGAACAAAACAAGTTGGCAAAATTAGGATTGGTTGGATCGAGTAAATCAGGTAGAATGATAATGACCTCCCTGAACCTTTAAGTGGGTGTGGGTGTTTGGCTGGTTGGCCAGCCAACTGAAGGGAACCGTGTTTTATGGCGGGTGGGAGGAGATGAAAACTGCTGCAAAAAAGAGGTCAGCATGGTCAGCATGGTAGCATCAGGTACTAAAGTACTAATAAAGAAGTTTAATGGTCTAGTTAAAAAAAAAAAAGCTAGAGAATTCATCAGCAACCAGAGCTGATCACTGCCCTGAAATGTAATACATATGTAGCAGTAGAAGAAACAAAAGCAAATAACAATACTATCTGCTACAAAGAACAATTAAAACAAGAGCTATGGTGCCCACTCTCTCAATCCCCCCCATGGACACTCTAGGTTTTTTGTTTGCTTTTGACAATAATGAAAATCTTTTAAAAAAAAATTGCAAAAGACCTATCAGTTGTCTTCTCTATTTAATATATCTCATACATTACTATCAGGCCGACAATTGTTGTATCTAATATATAGTTAATTAGAGGTGATATTGTCCATATTTATTTTAAATTGTTCATGCACGGCCTTCCATCTTCAGTTTTAGTATTTCATAAACAGATTTTCAGTTGCTGGATAGTGGATAAAGACATGGATTTTCCTTCAGTTTTTTGGTATCTTACAACAAACATTCTTTAAAAAAAAAGTCAACATTTTAATAATATTTACAAAAATAAACATATTCCTTGTATTCTGTTGATTAGCATAAAGCCCTGACATTCTGTGAGAAAAACGTACACTGACTCATTGGAATTTATTAAAAAAAAAAAGCTTGCAGCACATTTTACAATATCAACCAGGCTGAAAAGAAGATTATTAGATTTAAAGAGAGATGCTAAAATTTGTCATGTGCTGGTCATGTCAATGAGAAGATAAATACTAGAGCTGAACTTCAAATATGATAAGAATTGATAGACTGCCTTGAAATATTAGCCCTCACTAAATTTTCCTCAAGAAATATGGATAAAGTATTGTATTTTTTTCACCTGCCAGTTATTAAACAAAAAAAACCCCAAACACATTGGTAAGTCATATACATTTTCAGAAGTTAAATATTTATCAGTTGTAGAGTCTTCTTCCTTATTCTTTAAAAAAAATAGACTTAAAGCTTTTCTCATGTAGTTTCTCACATAGCCTTAGTTTTATATCATTTTTTTCCTTTTATGCAAATGACTTTTTGAAAATTCTCCATGTGGCATGGTTATATAGAATGAGCAATATCATCTCATACTGCATCGCTGCCTACCATATCATTAGAAAGGTAATGGCCTATGTATTCAACCTGGAGTACCTTGCTAGTGACATTTTATGTCACATTGTTTCTACTTACCAGTGTCTAATGGGTACAAATGTCATGCTTTGCATTTAATTTGGAGGTTGACTATCTGTGTGTGCCTCTTCCTCTGTCATTGAGAGTTATCAAGACTCCTAGTACATGCCTTCTCATGACAAGTATTCAGAATGCTCATTAGCACTCAAATACAGTTGATACGTATTTTAGAAACTCCCTACTCTACAGTTTAGTAGTATCTGCATATGAATTAGCATATGGAGATATAAGTAATTGTTTTAATGAAAATTTCACCTCTGCACCACTCTTCTGTGAGTTCATTGTGAATATAATTAGGTCTGCCATAGTCCTCTCCCTGTGAGCCTGTAGATAAGGAATGGAAAAAATTATTTCTTTTGCTATAATCCTTCTGCTTAAAGATGATAGGAAAGTACCAATGAATTTAATACCATTACTGTTCTCTGTGAACTAAAACTCTTTAAATCATAAACTATCATATGTCTTTTTTATTAAAATGTTGACAATCTCTCCGAATATCTATTGAAATATGTATGTAATTTTATAGTGTGTCCAGTGGAATAAATTGAGGAACCTATTCTGTGTTCTTCAACCCCCATGAATGATATGAACTTTGACATACTCTTCATTTGACCTCCCATTAAAAATGACAAGAACAAAATATATCTTCTATTTCTTGCACACCAAACTTTAGTTTATCCTTTGGTGTTTTGTCAAAATATACATGTCCCATTAACTCTTAGGTAGAAACATCAGTGTTATTCAGATAAAGAGTTTTTTTTTAAATGTAACCTTAGGAATAAATCTCAGAAATGCACTCTTATTTAATATGCAGAATTTTCTCCATGAAAACTGTGCCTAGACTTGAATTGGCTTTTTTACTACTTTTGAACCAGCTTAAATAATGAACGTTAATGTTGCTGTACTTTGAATGATTTTTATAAATGGATGCATAAGAGTTCAGCTTCATTTTCTTCCCCCAACCCCCAAAAAAGAAATTTCATATGAGGAAAAATATTTTCTGAAAAATAAAGATCTAGGACCAGATCCTCAGCTGATGTTAATAGTCAGAACTCCATTGATTTCAGTTTTGGGATCTAACCCCTGATGAACTAGAAGTAAATTTCAGACATTCCAGATGGCACAATTTTTTAAATAATGCATATACTACCTCTGTAGTGGCTGTATTTATTCAGGGAAAATGTTGACCTATGATAGCAAGTCAAAAGGGATGGAGGATGGGGGAGTGCAAAACTCTAGGACCTAGAAAAAAGAAAGGCTTTGACATTTCTTGTGCAGAGTTCATTACTTATTAACTCTATGATTATCAGTCTCTAAAAGTGTGCTTGGTGATTTAAACAGGGAAGTGGGAGTGGGGGTGACTCTCTGCCCCAAGAAGCTTACAATTCAGATACAGACAAAACAGACCACCTGTCCTATATATAGTTCTGGGTCAGGGCATTCAACCCCTGGTTGTTACAGCTGCAACTGTGTTTGTATTTGGTCCTCTATAGTTATAGCTTGGAAGTTCTTAACATTTTATAAATAAAGCTATTATTTTATGTTTACCTTATCCTTGTAAGTTTTTTGGGGGGCTAACAACCCAATGACAGATGCAGGATAGGGAGGCAAATCTAGGCTAATTTCCTGGCCAGATTAAAAATCAGTCAACACTGGTTTATTAGACAAAGTTATTCTTAGGGTTTTTCCTTCCCAAACTCAATATTTTGGAGGGCCCTGAAATAACTTCAGGATGTAGGGGCCCTTTTTGTGCTCTCAATATTAGATTGCTGAAGTCCTTTCTACATTGGGCTACACCTTAAATTTACCTGGAAACTGAAGCCTGAGTAGTGAGTCACACTACTGACTTTATATGGTGTTCCAGGATCTGCACTGGCTGCCTACTGATTTCCAGGTAGAATTAAGCTGTTGGTTTTGATAAAACCATCAATGGCCAGGTACCTACTTGTTTGAGACAACAACATACTTCTACTTTGAGGTCAGCGGAATTCCTTGAGCCATAGCACCTTTGGCATGAAAGAGAAGGAGTCAGCAAGGTATTTTCTGAGAGGGGTCCTCAATGTTGCAATCTTGATCCAAAATAACCTTAATTTGTTGATGCTCAGGTCATTCTACAAGACCCATCTCCTTACTGAGGATTTTGTGGTTAGAGAAGCATGGTAAAGGTTGGTATTAGTAGGTATGTTCTGGTAGGGTATTGCTTGATTTGAGCTTTCTAGATATTTTTTGGTTTGGAGGAGTGGAGTAGTGTAGACACGTTTTTGTTTTGTTTTTTAAATCTTTATTGCATTTTCTTATATTATGTCACAGGCACCCAAGATAAAACTCTTTTTTCATGTTATAAATCTAAATGAATGGATAAATGATGTGATATATATGCACCAATTGTGCAATTTTTTAAAAAAGAAGTGAGGCTAATTTGGATGGTTTCTGAGATGAGCTGTACAATGTTTTGCACAGAGGGTTTAGAAATGCATGCTAACAACCAATCTGAAATGAAGGGTGATCAAATGACTTTGTCTGACTCAGACTGTTTACACTTTTACCCATTTTTCAAAACATTGTGTCATTGAATTATTAAGCATTCCGGGACAGATGTTTGACATTAAATAGATAGTAGAAACTGAACTGAAATGTTTAGAAATCAGCAGATGACTAAATGATTATTCCACAAACTGTATGCTTCCCTTAACTGAAGTGAACAAATCGCTAATCAGTTTATCAAATGATGGTCATTTATCAATTAATGTTAACCTTTTTTGTTTAGTAAAGACATTTTAAAATATATTGAAATATGAAGACTCTTTCAGCATTAATTGCATCAATGTGTAAATATCAACCCACAGCTTCTGCCAGCAGTGTGCAAATAAGATTATTACACTTTTGATTACTCATACAAAGTAATACTTAAGGGCGAAAGATTGTCAGATAATTGATAATGGGATATACAATCTTTCTCCTACAGATCACCAATAGAGACTGAAAGTCATTATCTGATGGTTTTGTGATAGGGTGTACCAACCCCAGAATGGGACTATGGGGTTAATGAGAGTCATTGAGCTCAATTTGCCTCACTCAGCTACACCTTCATTCTTTGAGAAGGTAACAGATTTTTTAGACAAAGGAAACACAGTGGATCTAATTTACCTTGATTTCAGTAAGCATTTGATACGGTTCCACATGGGGAATTATTAGCTAAATTGGAAAAGATGGGGATCAATATGAAAATTGAAAGGTGGATAAGGAGCTGGTTAAAGGAGAGACTACAGTGGGTTGTACTGAAAGGTGAACTGTCAGGCTGGAAGGAGGTTACTAGTGGAGTTCCTCAGGGATCGGTTTTGGGACCAATCTTATTTAATCCTTTTATTAGTGACCTTGGCACAAAAAGTGGGAATGTACTAATAAAGTTTGAGGATGACACAAAGCTGGGAGGTATTGCCAATACAGAGAAGGACTGGGATGTCATACAGGAAGATCTGGGTGACCTTGTAAACTGGAGTAATAGTAATAGGATGAAATTTAATAGGGAAAAGTGCAAGGTCATGCATTTACGGATTAATAACAAGAATTATTGTTATAAACTGGGAACGCATCAGTTGGAAGTAACAGAGGAGGAGAAGGACCTCGGAATATTGGTTGATCACAGGATGACTATGAACTGCCAATGTGATATGGCCTTTAAAAAAGCTAATGCAGTCTTGGGATGCATCAGGCAAGGTATTTCCAGTAGAGATAAGGAGGTGTTAGTACCATTAAACAAGGCACTGGTGAGAGCTCATCTGGAATATTGTGTGTAGTTCTGGTCTTCCATGTTTAAGAAGGATTAATTCAAACTGGAACGGGTACAGAGAAGGGCTACTAGGATGATCCAAGGAATGGAAAACCTATCTTATGAAAGGAGACTCAAAGAGCTTGGCTTGTTTAGCCTAACCAAAAGAAGGCTGAGGGGAGATATGATTGCCCTCTATAAATATATCAGAGGAATAACTACCAGGGAGGGAGAGGAATTATTTAAACTCAGTACCAATGTGGCCACAAGAACAAGACCACTGACCATCAGGAAGTTTAGACTTGGAATTAGATGAAGGTTTCTAACCATCAGAGGAGTCAAGTTCTGGAACAGCCTTCCAAGGGGAGTAGTGGGGCAAAAGGCATATCTGGCTTCAAGACTAAGCTTGATAAGTTTATGGAGGGGACGGTATAATGGAATAGCCTAATTCTGGCAATTAATTGGTCTTAGACTATTAGCAGTAAATATGCCTAATGGCTTGTGATGGGATGTTAGATGGAGTGGAATCTGAGTTACTACAGAGAATTCTTTCCTGGGTGTCTGGCTGGTGAGTCTTGCCCACATGCTCAGGGTTTAGCTGATCACCATATTTGGGGTTGGGAAGGAATTTTCCTCCAGGGCAAATTGACAAATGCCCTGGGGGGTTTCGCCTTCCTCTGCAGCGTGGGGCATAGGTCATTTGCTGGAAGATTCTCTGCATCTTGAAATCTTTAAACCATGATTTGAAGACTTCAATGGCTTAGACACAGGTTTGATAGAGGAGTGGGTGGGTGAGATTCTGTGGCCTGAGTTGTGCAGGAGGTCAGACTAGGTTATCATAATGGTCCTTTCTGACCTTAAACTCTATGGGCTGGTCTACACTAGGGGGGGGAAATCGATCTAAGATACGCAACTTCAGCTACGTGAATAGCGTAGCTGAAGTCGAAGTATCTTAGATCGAGTTACCTACCGTCCTCACGGCGCAAGATCAAGGTCCGCGGCTCCCCCTGTCGACTCCACTACTGCTGTTCGTATTGGTGCAGTTCCGGAGTCGACAGGAGCTCATTTGGGGATTGATATAGCGTGTCTAGATGAGACGTGATATATCGATCCCCGAGAAATCGATTGCTACCTGCCAATACGGCCGGTAGTGAAGATGTACCTTATGATTCTATGTCAAGGAAAGAGAAGGGCTGAACCTGGCTCAGGTATGGGGTAACCAGGAAGAAGAGGCAATCTGCAGCTTCCTTTCAGCAAGAGAAGCCTGGGTGGAGTCAGGGAGCTGAGCTGGGCTGCTGGCAGTCAGCGCCCCTCTGACAGAAGGTACACCTGCAGTAGGAAGCCCATGGCAATGGGGAAGGAAAGTTGCAGGAAGTGAGCCCTTTCAGGATTTTCCATATTGGTAGAGGAGCTGCAGGGAGCTGGAGAATTCCTGCTGAGACACAGACTGCCCTGACGAGGGAGTAGAAAAACAGTTGCAGCAGCAGAACCAGTTGGATAGCAGAAAGTGTTATGAAGGAGGCAGAGAGAGCAGAGCTGATACACCATGAGCTCAGAAAGAGGCTGGGCAAAGGCCCAAGAAGGCAAAATAGGAAGTGGTCCAGGAAAGCAACCATGGGTGTGTGTAGTCAGGCCTTGACTGCTTATTAGAGGGTCCACTAGAACCCACTGGAGAAGGAAGGCCTGGGTTTACCTACTGGCCACTGAGGAAGGTAGAGCTGAAATCCACGATAAGTGGTAAGGACTACTAAAACCCCATGATAGCAGGTAAGGACTAGTGATTTCAGACACTGACGAAAGGCCCAGTGCACAGGGAACAGACTGGGTTTTGTTAACTATTGGGCTAGCCCAGAAGGGGTGAGAATCTATGGCTACGTCTATACTGCACACCACTGACAGTCAGTGAAAGGCTCTGGCATAGAGGAAGTGGCAGGGAAAGGCTCAGCCTTTCCCCACTGTCTCCTTGCTGCTAGAGTTTTTTGACCTGTGCCAGGGAAAAGTTCCAGCATCAGAGAGGCAGCAGGACACTACTCGGCTAAAAATAGCAGGGTAGACTGAGACACTGTTTGGATAAGTAGAGGGCTGTGGTAGGCTAAGTTCTTTGGAATATACCCACACTCTTCAGATGTATCTTTATTCTACTCTCAAGCCCTGGCTCACCAGCTAAACTACTATTTATACCCATTCTAGTGAGCTACACCTATATATATTCTACACACTGCTGAAAAAATGTGTGCAGTATAGACTCTATGTGACTTGGTCAGAGGGATGTGTAACTGTCCGGTGTGGGGGCTCGGCCCTCTCAGGCGCGGCTGGGAGCCAGTCCACCTCACTACCCAAGTTTGAGTGAGCTGTCGACCTAGCCGGGTGAGGCAGGAAACAGTCAGGAGCTCAGGCCCTCAGGCAGGGGCTGAGCAAACAACAGTACATAAGCCCAGGCCCTTGGGCAGGGCAGGCAATAAGCAGTTCAAGGCTCAGGTCCTTAGGCAAGGATTGAGCAAACAAACAGTAGATAAGCCCAGGCCCTTGGCAGGGCGGGGCAACAAGCAGTTCAAAGTCTAGAAGAAAGGCCTCCTCAGGCCAGCGAGAAGGGGAGTCTTCCACTCCTGGAAGGGTGGCAGGGAGGACGCAGGCCCTCCCACTCCACTGCGTCCCAGCCTGGGGCCCTAACAGCGGCAGGCAGTCTGCTGCTGTGTCAGTGGAGATCCTGGCCGCAACACACTGACATTGGTTCTGGGTCTCCTGGAGCCAGATTAGGGTCGGCTACCCCCGGGCCACTTCCAATCTCCCCCCGTTGGTACCTGTGGATCACCTGTGTCTTCCGCAGTGTCCCGCACCATGGGCTCCTCAGGATACTGAGTGTTGGGTAAGCGGGGCTGGTCCTCAGGATACTGGACGTGGGGTGGTTCAGGCGGCTTCTCAGGGTATCGGGCGAGGGGAAGGCCCGGCCAGTCCTCCTCCAGGCAACGAGCACGGGGCCGACTCAGCCAGCCCTCCTCCGGGTAGTGAGCACGGGGCAGACTCGGCCAGTGCTCCTCAGGGTAGCAAGCACGGGGCAAGCTCGGCCCAGCAGGAGCTAGGGCACCAGCGTCTGTCCTCTCCGGCGGCCAGCGGTCAACTGAGCGCTGGGGCCAAGCTTTTATACTTCCTGTCCCGCCCCTTGACTTCCGGGGGACGTGAACAGGCGGCGGTGGCTCCGCCCACATCGGCATCTGTTCTGGCTCAGCCCTTTCAGGCACGGCTAGGAGCCAATCCGCCTCACTACAGACGAGTTGCAAGAAGAAGCAGACCACTGCAGGTTGGAGCGGTGTCAGTGCACGCCTTTCATCCTCTCTGAAACTACTGTTTCTCTGTCAGGGCCTAGGATCCCTTATTTTCCCATGACTTCATGTAATCTATCATCTCAACCCTGCAGTTCCAGACTTACTTGGGTAATGTATAGTTTTCCCTTCCAAACCAGGGGCTCAGTATAAAGTCTCAGTGTTTGCTGGGCAGGACAAAGACCTAAATCTCGGTCTCTTGCATGGCAGTGTAAAGCACTGACTTTAAACTGCTGGAATTGGTGTCTGATACTACACGTCTTCTGTGGCTTCATATGAAAAATGCCACAGACTTATGCTTAGTTAGTGGCTATTGGTTTAAAAGAGTAAACCAACAAAAATGTTTAGTTTATGTAAAGTAAAAATGTATATTCAGCATCCAGAGGAGAGTTCTGTTCTATATATTATGTCTTAAGGTGGGACAAATGTTAGGTAATTGGTAATTCCCCTTCTAATTCCTGTTTTGATTGTTAAACAAGAGGCAGATCAAAATGCTACAGTGTGCACAAAAATGAGGAGGTATATCTTGTTTGAGCTGGTGCAAGAAAAAATATCAGCAATGGCAGCACTAAGAAAAAGATACTGTATAATATTCCTGGATACTGGAACAAAGTAGATTAACAGAATTTGTAGGTATGTTGTTCCTATTCCTGTTCAGTGAATGCTGATTTTTTTCCCATTTAAAATTTAATACCTTTTTTTTTTCAGAAATGTATTTAACAACTAACATCAGTGAGGTCCTGGCTGTGTCTCATTTCAAAAGATGATGTTGTAGTAACTCAGTGGGATAAAAAAATACATATTTGTATACAACACATTTGTGATTGCTATACATATTAGTAAAAATGGGTCTTGATCTCATTAGTGTGTAGACCAACAAAGCATATGCACATTGTTTTTATTTTCATTCATTAAGATAAACCATTATTCTATAGGTATCTAGTAGATAACAAGTATTTTCTGTTCATCGTTCTTACTTTTTTGACAGTGTCTGTCATCATAAGAAAGGTAACCTATAAAGTAAATGTTAGATTCTATTTTAGAATAACTTCAAGAAGTAACTGTTTAATGTCTCTCGTTTTAAGAACAAAATCAAGTCTAGATCTACTTGTAAATTATAATATTGTAGCCTCTCCCTTTCATCTATCCATATTCCTCCATCTGGACAGGTACATAAAGTTTATAAAATACACATACAGGCAAGAAACTCCTGTTCAATCTTACAATATTGTATGGCTATATAATATTACAGAAGATTAGCACTTCTATACAGTTTGAAAAAGCTAAAACAACAAAAACTTATATTTAATTTCTTCAATTCATGTAATATTGTAGGATTAAAGAGATTTTTCTTGTCTAATAGTATTGAGAACTGTAATATTTTGCACATGTTCAAAACAAAGGATTCCTATTAGTGAGTTAAACCGATGTAGGGTAGAATCTTTCAGTTAACTTCTATCTAAATTCTAGTACATAGTAATGGAAATACATTAAAAATGATAATAAGGTTAACAGTTGTTTCAGCTTTCTCAAGCTGTAAAGAGGTTGCTACGCACACATGTCTTTCCAATGTGGTTATCTAAAGCAGATACATGATAATGGTTATTTTGTTAATTCTAAACAAAAGTTACTTTGTTAATTCTAAATTGTAAGTATCTTGTACATCAACTGCCATCTTGAAGATCAACTGCCAAAATATTCTCATGAACATTTATTTTGTTGGGGAAGAGAGTTAACATATTTGTAGAGTAAACCACATTTCTAAACAAAGTAATTACTTTCTTCATGTCTTACCTTAGTTATTAAGAGACAATATGCCAAATTTAGTATAGCAAGCCATTTCATCACAGTGGTGCAAAAGACTTCTGTAATCACTCATCAATTTTATTTGTTGTTTTAAAGTCCTAGAGAAAACAAAATATCACTACCAGACTGAGACCTTGTATGCCACATTCTACTGTGTGGCAGACTTTTATGACTATTACATATGACCCCTGTAAAAGGTAGCTGAAGATTGAAAATGTTGACAGTCACCATTAAACTGTATCAGTATGGTACTTCCTATAAAACAAAATATAATGTCAGCAGAAAATTTTAACCAGCTTTAAAATTGGTCAGAAAATAGTGTTTTTTGCAATATTATGAGTCAAATTTTGACTGACAGAAATTCTGACTGGCTGTATTTATGAATATGAAAGTATTACAATGCATTTTATTATGTTGACTAAGGCTAAATTGACAGGGTCTGCATGAGACCTATGTGCCACTTGTGTCCCATTTAAGCCAGAGTCCTCTACCCTGTAAAGACTTAAGGCATGTCTGCATGGCAAACACACACACACACACACACAAATGAGCAGCAAGCCTCAGAGCCTGAATCTATAGACTCTGGCCTGTGGGGCTTGCTCTACGGCACAGAGACGTTCAGTCTTGCACTGGAGCTCAGGCTGTGAAGCTGAGGGAGCGGAGTGGGTGTTTCAGAGTGCTGCAGGGACAAAGCTGGCAAGAGTCTGAGCACGGGGATTAGGAGAGGTCTAGGAAGCAACCTAAGCATGACCCCTTTGAGCTTGCAGTACATGCAAGAATCTTTCAGCGCGCAAAAGGAAAGAGGCCTCTGATCAGTGACTGGAGGGCAGATGTTGGAGGGATGCTTGATTTGTTTACTGATCAAGGTATTGGAATGGGTCTGGGTGAATTCCTGACTCCCCAAAGGCTGTAAGAGGACAGCTTAGGTAAAGCATGAGTTTGGAACTATCTGTCAGAGAGGGGAGGATTGAAAACTCCATGGTTTTTAAGTGGTGGTGTCCATCTGCAAGCAGTGAATTACAAACTAAAAGATTAGCAAAATGTATTACATTATTTCTGTGCAGTAGGTAGATCTATAAGTTCAGAGGTTTGTGTGTGCAGTGATTTCCCTTTCACGATACTTTTGTTCCTTGCAAGCACATGTACCTTAATTTTCCACTTTCACACTACAGGATAGGTGAGTAATGGCTAGACCAGGGATTCTCAAAACTTCACTGCACTGTGACACCCTTCTGACATGACCCCAGCAGGGGGGACTGAAGCCTGAGACTGCCCAGGCCCCGCTGAAAGCCTAAGACTGAGCCCCACTAGCCCTAGCCCAAGCCTAAGGGCTTCAGCCCCAGGTGGGAGGCATGTAACCTGAGCCCTGTCACCCAGGGCTGAAGCCCTCCGCACCGGTTGATGGGGCTCAGACTTTGGCTTCAGGCCACAGCATGTCTAACGCCAGTCCTGGCAACCCCATTAAAATGGGGTTGTGACCCACTTTGGGGTTGTGACCCAGTTTGAGAACTACTGGGCTAGACTACACAAATATTTTTAAAAAGTTGAATAAATTATTTTACAAATATTACCATATTGCACTTACTCATCTAATAATTTGACAATTGTATTTGACAGGCTGATTAAATATTGTAAAACAAAAAAAAATGTTGAATAGCTTATTTGACAAATACTCTTTGACCAACTCTATTGTCTGACAAGCAAATACAGTGTATTTGACTTAAAAGGGATGCTTGCAAAGAGTTGCCATGCAAAGACAGCGAGATAACACAGTAATGCGTACTTGTAGAGAAAGAGCCTGAAAACAGTAATTTAGTTTGTGTGGAGGGCTAAGTGTGGCTATTGGTTTAGAAATCGATCCACTGTCACTATCTTGGAGCAATAGTATGAGTATTGAGATTATCATTACTATTGAAATCCAGTATGGGCCAGGGGTTCTTTTCCAATACAAGCTTGCCTTTCCTTTCGTCACTTCATTTGACTTTATTTCTGCTAAACAATCAGAAGCTTACTTACTAGTTCCGCCACATCATTGTAAAGGGGATTCTGCCCTCTTGAGCACCTCCTTACAGCCGGGTGTATACTGTAATCCTTTTCCTGCCCTATAGGTTGTTGACCTCATTTGGTGGATCTTCAGTAATTTGGCTCTCTGGCTGGGTCACAAAGTCAAAGTGAACCACTTCCAGGGTAACAAGAGTCTAACAAAATAAAGTCACTCACCAAGTTCTGTAAATTCAGCCCTTCAGTAAGGCTTACAAACAAGCCCTGCCCCACTCTTGAGGCTTAGGTTAGGTCTGTCCCCAACTTTTTGGGATTTATGTCACTTTGCTTTGTGGCCAGTTGTGGAATCTGGGCCCACTCACTACTCAGTGTTGCAACCCAGGAACCTTATTCACAACAACCACATATTGCTCATTTCAATTTATTGCTGCTACTTCCCTGGGCCTCTTTCCATTTGGCCTCTTTATCTTTACCCCTAGCTCAGGGCCCAGATTCTCAGGTCCTTTGCTCCCTGCAAATCCAGCTCTGTAAATCTAGCCAGAGGTAAACAGGCTCCTTTCTCCAGAGAGGAGTCCTCTTCGCTGCTCCTCTGGTTCCAGCCAGGGACTGCCCTGCTATGGCCCTGAAGCCACTTTTGGCTGAGCCTGCTGGGATCTGATTGGCTGGCACTAGCCCTTCTAGGCATTGGAGGACCAGGTATCTGTAGTTTCCAAGACAGCTGCTCCAGAAAGGCCTCTCTAGGCAGGCCTGGAAGACTCACCTTTGCTGCTTAATTACTCCCACATTCCTGCTTGTTGGGACAGGATGTATCAGGAACCTGCAAAGGCTAGATTCACCCTGTCACAACTCTGCTATCCATTCTTCTACATTTTCCACTCTATTTTAATTTTCCCATCAATACAGTAATTCACAAACCTGATTAATTATTTGTTGTTTGTTTTGTACATGTCTAAATAAACAAAGACAAACAGATGTTGGGCAAATAACTGTCCGGGTTGGACTAAGTTTGTGTGGTCCTGTCTCAGCGTAGGAAGCTTGACTTAATGAGTTTCTGAGGCCCCTTCCAGTCCTATACTTCTATGAAAGAGTCAAACTGCCATTGCATTGTATTACATTTTTGTAGAAATCTATGAAAATGCTATGGTAAATGTGATATAATGTGATTTTATTCGGATTTATTGTTTTAATTAAGAAAAAAAGGTACTGGTTAGGTGATGGTTTTTATAACTGTGGAAAAGTTTGGGTTATCTAATACATTTTATACTTCTAGTACAAATACCTGAATGTTCTTCCTATTAATCTGTGTGATAGTCTGATGTGATCTAAAGATTTAGCAGAAGGACAGTTTAATTCTAAATTCTGTAATCTTTGTGCAGTAGGAGTCAAAAACAGCTTATGAAAACTCCAATTTGAACAATATTTTTTCCATTTGTGACTTGGGTTTCATTGGGCAGTTATATGGCTGAATTAATTTTGTTTTTAACCTAACCTGCCTTTTGCATCAAATAGTCAATTTTGTTTAAAAAATCGGTTACTTCATTCTTTGCTAACATATTAAAAGATTTAATTTATTATAAATCAGCACATTCTCTAACCACTGGAAACACTGTTGATGCTCAGTTTAGAAGGTTTCTATGGCCTTTACATGACTCTATAAATACACAATAATGTGAATTGTAGACTACTCCTATGTCATAAACAGATGGATAAGGGTTAATGTCTCTTTTACCTGTAAAGGGTTAAGAGGCTCAGTGAACCTGGCTGACACCTGACCAGAGGACCAATAGAGGGACAAGATACTTTCAAATCTTGGTGGAAGGAAGTCTTTGTTTGTGCTTTTTGTTCTGTTCGTTGTTCGCTCTCGGGACTGAGAGGGACAAGACGTACACCCAGCCTTCCCAATCTTTCTGAATTAGTCTTTCATGTTTCAAAATAGTAAGTAATAGCCAGGCAAAGCGGATTAGTCTTATGTTTGTTTTCTTAACTTGTAAATGTGTCTTTTTGCTGGAAGGATTTTTACCTTTGTTTGCTGTAACTTTGAATCTCAGGCTGGTGGGAGGGAGTCCCTCTAGTCTATATGAATCTGAGTACCCTGTAAAGCATTTTCCATCCTGATTTTACAGAGATAAATTTTTACCTTTTCTTTCTTTATTTAAAAGCTTTCTTTTTAAGAACCTGATTGATTTTTCCTTGTTTTAGAATCCAAGAGATTGAGTCTAAACTCACCAGGGATTGGTGGGGGAAAAAGGAGAGGGGGATGGTTAATTTCTCCTTGTTTTAAGACCCAAGGGGTTTGGGTCTTGGGTTCCCCAGGGAAGGTTTTGGGGGAACAGAAAGTGTGCCAGACACAGACTTCTGGCTGATGGCAGCGTACCAAATTTAAGCTAGTAATTAAGCTTAAAAGTAATCATGCAGGTCCCCACTTCTTGAACCCTTAAGTTCAAAGTGGGGGAAAAAACCTTGACATGGTGAATAGCGGTGGGATTTCTAGGAACCAAAAGCCAGTAGGATTTTTTTTTCTCTCTCCTTTCTAGCTGCTTGGAAAGCAGCCTGAGGGCAGAGGTGTTAAGTTTTTTTAACAAGGGTCTTTGTTAAGAGGAGGCTTCAAGCTATGAGCCAGCAGACAGCCAGCAAAAGGCATTTACAGGTTGAATTGGTTTTTTTTTTCGTTTTTTTTCTTCCTCTTGGGTATAGCTAGTTAGGAAATCTCTGTTAACCAAGCAGCCTAAGCTAAAGCATTCCAGTCAGTAAGCTGCAGAGGTAGTGTGGTCAGCACAAGAAAGCAGAAAAATGAGCACCAAGGAAGCAACTAAACAGGAACTGGCTAGACTGGATGCAGAAGAGAAAGCCAAAGAGGCTGACCACAGGAGAACTATGGAGATGAAAGAAAAAGAGCTAGAGATGAAAGAAAAAGAGATGGAGATGAGAGAAAAAGAAGAGAAAGCCAAAAAGGCTTACCACCGGAAGGCTTTGGAGCTCCAGAGGGAGGCCCTGGAATTAGAAAAGGCTAAGCAGGATGGAACAGCCAACCCTAACAACCCTTCTCCAGGTACTGTTCCCCATCCCAGGAAATTCCCCACCTACAAGGCAGGTGATGATACTGAGGCCTTCTTAGAAAATTTTGAAAGGGCCTGCCTTGGGTAAAACATCTCTACAGACCAGTACATGATAGAGCTGAGGCCACAGCTCAGTGGACCCTTAGCAGAGGTGGCGGCTGAAATGCCTAGGGAAAACATGAACGATTATAAACTTTTTCAAACCAAGGCCAGAATCAGAATGAGGCTAACACCTGAGCATACCCATCGGCGATTCAGAGCCCTAAGGTGGAAACCAGATGTGTCATTTACCCGACACGCCTACCACATTGGAAAGAATTGGGATGCCTGGATATTAGGAGCAAATGCTAACTCTCTGGCAGAGCTATCCTTCCTAATTGAAATGGAGCAGTTCTTAGAGGGTGTTCCTGAGGAAATAGAAAGGTACATCCTAGATGGGAAGCCCAAAACTGTAACCAAGGCTGGGGAGATTGGAGCCAAATGGGTGGAAGTGGCAGAGAAGAAGAAAGCTACTAGCAAGGGGAGTGAATATCACAGGGGGCAAACAGAAAATAAACCCTATCACCAAGGGCAACCCAAGACCCCACCTACAACCCAAGAAAAGCCCCAGACACCCTATTGTCCCACCTCACCAGTCTCCAACAACCCACCTCAGCCCAGTGACCAGTCAGCTGGGCGATGCTTTAAATGTAATGAACTGGGACATATAAAGGCCAACTGCTCCCAGAACCCCAGCCGAGTACAGTTCATTACACCACCATCACACCAAAGATCCCCAGGCCCAGATGCCTCTCAAATACCCTCGGAGCGAAGGGAAATCTTGAGAGTGGGCAGAAAGAAGGTTATCGTGTGGAGAGACACGGGGGCACAAGTGACAGCTATCCACCAATCCTTAGTGGACCCGAAATTCATCAACCGAGAGGCCCAAATGACAATTTACCCATTCATGTCAAAATCTGTAAACTTGCCTACAGCTGAACTGCCTGTCCAGTACAAGGACTGGTCAGGAATGTGGACTTTTGCAGTCTATGACAATTATCCCATCCCCATGCTACTGGGGGAAGACTTGGCCAACCAGATGAAGCGGGCCAAGAGGGTGGGAATGGTTACATGCAGCCAAGCCAGGCAAGCTTCCAGACCCATCCCTGTTCCTGAGCTGTCCACAAGGGCCCCGTCTGTGTTACCAGAGACCCAGACAGAGATGGTGGATCCGGATCCCCTGCCAACGACGGCAACAGCCATAGTGCATCCAGTCCCAGACCCGGACCTGGAAACGCAACCAGCACCAGAACCATTGCCAGCATGGACGCCAGTGCTTGCAAACGCATCTTCAACCCCAACGCCAGAGGGCACCAGCGGGCCTGAACTGGCAGAAGCTGCAGACAACCCTACCCAAGAGGCTCAGCCACAGCCTGAAATATCGCATAGTGCACCAGTGGAAAGCGGTTCACCATCAATGAAAACAACCCCATCACCTACGTCGTTTCCAGAGGAACCAAACCCAAGTCCACGGTCTAAGGAGGAACTGGTGTCTCCAGCCTCAAGGGAACAGTTCCAGACTGAGCAGGATGCAGATGACAGCCTTCAGAAAACTTGGGCGGTGGCACGGAGCACCCCACCACCTCTCAGCTCTTCTAACCGATCCTGGTTTGTTGTAGACCAAGGACTTTTATAGAAGGAGACTCTTTCTGGTGGACACCAGGAAGACTGGCATCCTCAAAAACAGTTGGTAGTTCCAACTAAGTACCAGGGAAAGCTCTTAAGCTTAGCCCATGATCATCCCAGTGGCCATGCTGAGGTGAGCAGAACCAAAGACTGGTTGGGGAAGTCCTTCCACTGGGAGGGGATGGGCAAGGACGTTGCTAATTATGTCCGGTCTTGTGAGGTGTGCCAAAGAGTGGGAAAGCCCCAGGACCAGGTCAAAGCCCCTCTCCAGCCACTCCCCATAATTGAGGTCCCATTTCAGCGAGTAGCTGTGGATATTCTGGGTCCTTTCCCAAAAAAGACCCCCAGAGGAAAGCAGCACATACTGACTTACGTGGACTTTGCTACCCGATGGCCGGAAGCAGTAGCTCTAAGCAACACCAGGGCTAAAACTGTGTGCCAGGCCCTAACAGACATTTTTACCAGGGTAGGTTGGCCCTCCGACATCCTTACAGATTCGGGAACTAATTTCCTGGCAAGGACCATGAAAAATCTGTGGGAAGCTCATGAGGTGAATCGCTTGGTTGCCACCCCTTACCACCATCAAACCAATGGCCTGGTGGAGAGATTTAATGGAACTTTGGGGGCCATGATACGCAAATTTGTAAATGAACACTCCAGTGATTGGGACCTAGTGTTGCAGCAGTTGCTTTTTGCCTACAGGGCTGTACCACATCCCAGTTTAGGGTTTTCACCATTCAAACTTGTGTATGGCCACAAGGTTAAGGGGCCATTACAGTTGGTGAAGCAGCAATGGAAGAGGTTTATGCCTTCTCCAGGAACTAACATTCTAAACTTTGTAAGCAACCTACAAAGCACCCTCCTACACTCTTTAGCCCTTGCTAAAGAAAACCTAAAGGATGCTCAGGAAGAGCAAAAGGCCTGGTATGATAAACATACCAGAGAGCGTTCCTTCAAAGTAGGAGACCAGGTTATGGTCTTGAAGGCGCAACAGGCCCATAAGATGGAAGCGTCATGGGAAGGGCCATTCATGGTCCAAGAGCGCCTGGGAGCTGTTAACTATCTCATAGCATTTCCCACCTCCATCCTAAAGCCTAAAGTGTACCATGTTAATTCTCTCCAGCTCTTTTATTCCAGAGATTTAAAGGTTTGTCAGTTTACAGCCCAGGGAGAAGATGACGCTGAGTGGCCTGAAGGTGTCTACTATGAAGGAAAAAGTGACAGAGGCGTGGAAGAGATGACTCTCTCCACAACCTTGGAATGTCTGCAGTGGCAACAGATCAAGAAGCTGTGCACTAGCTTTGCCCCATTGTTCTCAGCCACCCCAGGACGGACTGAATGAGCATACCACTCCGTTGACACAGGTAATGCTCACCCAATTAGAACCCAACCCTACCGGGTGTCTCCTCATGCCCAAGCTGCTATAGAACGGGAGATCCAAAACATGCTACAGATGGGTATATTCTGCCCCTCTACCAGTGCATGGGCATCTCCAGTGGTTCTAATACCCAAACCAGATGGGGAAATACGCTTTTGCGTGGACTACTGTAAGCTAAATGCGGTCACTCGTCCCGACAACAATCCAATGCAATACACGAATGAGCTATTGGAGAAATTGGGACGTGCCCAGTTCATCTCTACAATAGACTTAACCAAGGGGTACTGGCAAGTACCGCTAGATGAACCCGGCAAAGAAAGGTCAGCCTTCATCACCCATGCAGGGGTGTATGAATTTAATGTTCTTCCTTTCGGGCTGGGAAATGCACCCGCCACCTTCCAAAGACTTGTAGATGGTCTCCTAGCAGGATTGGGAGAATATGCAGGTGCCTACCTCGATGATGTGGCCATTTTTTCTGATTCATGGGCAGAACACCTAGAACACCTGGAAAAAGTCTTTGAGTGCATCAGGCAGGCAGGACTAACTGTTAAGGCTAAAAAGTGTCAAATAGGCCAAAACAGAGTGACTTACCTTGGACACCAGGTGGGTCAAGGAACAATAAATCCCCTACAGGTCAAGGTGGATGCTATCCAAAAGTGGCCTGTCCCAAAGTCAAAGAAACAGGTCCAATCCTTCTTAGGCTTGGCCGGGTATTACAGACGATTTGTACCACACTACAGCCAAATCGCTGCCCCACTAACAGACCTGACCAAAAAGACCCAGCCGAATGCAGTTAAGTGGACTACTGAGTGTCAGAAGGCCTTTACCCAGCTTAAGGCAACACTCATGCCTGACCTTGTGCTACGGGCCCCAAACTTTGACAAACCATTCCTAGTAACCACGGATGCATCTGAGTGTGGTGTGGGAGCAGTTTTAATGCAGGAAGAACCAGATCAAAACTTCCATCCTGTCGTGTTTCTCAGCAAGAAACTGTCTGAGAGGGAAAGCCACTGGTCAATCAGTGAAAAAGAATGCTACGCCATTGTGTATGCCGTGGAAAAGTTACGCCCACATGTTTGGGGATGATGTTTCCAGCTACAAACCGACCATGCTGCGCTAAAGTGGCTTCATACTGCCAAGGGAAAAAACAAAAAACTGCTTCGATGGAGTTTAGCTCTCCAAGATTTTGATTTTGAAATTCAACACATTTCAGGAGCTTCTAACAAAGTAGCTGATGCACTCTCCCGTGAAAGTTTCCCAGAATCAACTGGTTAAAAATTGTCCTTGAAATGTGAAAAGTCTTGTAGTTTTACATGATTAGTAGTATATGTAAAGGTGCATGTGTTTTATTAATCTATTTATTCTAAAGTTCTAGGAAGAAATCACCTCCAGTGTGGTTCCACACTGTCTGAGATTTAGGGGGCGTGTCATATACAGATGGTTAAGGGTTAATGTCTCTTTTACCTGTAAAGGGTTAAGAAGCTCAGTGAACCTGGCTAACACCTGACCAGAGGACCAATGGGGGGACAAGATACTTTCAAATCTTGGTGGAGAGAAGTCTTTGTTTGTGCTTTTTGTTCTGTTCGTTGTTCGCTCTCGGGACTGAGAGGGACAAGACGTACACCCAGGCTTCCCAGTCTTTCTGAATTAGTCTTTCATGTTTCATGTTTCAAAATAGTAAGTAATAGCCAGGCAAAGCGGATTAGTCTTATGTTTGTTTTCTTAACTTGTAAATGTGTCTTTTTGCTGGAAGGATTTTTACCTTTGTTTGCTGTAACTTTGAATCTCAGGCTGGTGGGGGGGAGTCCCTCTAGTCTATATGAATCTGAGTACCCTGTAAAGCATTTTCCATCCTGATTTTACAGAGATAAATTTTTACCTTTTCTTCCTTTAATTAAAAGCTTTCTTTTTAAGAACCTGATTGATTTTTTCCTTGTTTAGAATCCAAGGGATTGAGTCTAAACTCACCAGGGACTGGTGGAGGAAAAAGGAGAGCGGGATGGTTAATTTCTTCTTGTTTTAAGACCCAAGGGGTTTGGGTCTTGGGTTCCCCAGGGAAGGTTTTGGGGGGAACAGAAAGTGTGCCAGACACAGACTTCTGGCTGGTAGCAGTGTACCAAATTTAAGCTAGTAAATAAGCTTAAAAGTAATCATGCAGGTCCCCACTTCTTGAACCCTAAAGTTCAAAGTGGGGAAAAAACTCCAGGTGTCAGTAAATTTTCTAGACAATAACAGATAGCTTTCTAATTTATTTTCCATTTGTGTAGGAACAGCAAATTTGCATTTGGGGAAGCTTCTTACTTAACCCTGTGCCAGTCCACCTCTGACCAGGAATGGGACCAGTGACTCCCATCTTTCTCCTAGTTAATGTCAAAGGATTATTCTCCCTCCTTCGCCTCACAAAATAGTTTAAATCTTTTAGTATAAATATCTCCATTTATATGAAATCATATATACGAGAAACTGATGTATCGGACCACAACATTTAGATCAAGATCCAAAATTTCCCAGATCTTGGGGGTATTCAGTTTCAGGTTTTCATTTGGGCCCATCTTTAACGGCAATGACTGTGTTTGATTTAAAACATGTCTATGTAATACATATTTATCCATGTATATGCACATGTGCACATGAATATTAATATATACCCTCATTCTAACTATATTTACTGTGTAATCAGTCATCATAATATCGGAGTGCTTTCTCTGTAAAATCAATAGCAGTAGCAGAGTCCCTATTGGATTTCATGGATACTATGGCTCCTTCTTCCTCTTTGGGTAAAAAAATCAGTTTGAGGTAATGTTTTTTGGTTAGTTGGTTGACTGACTTGTTTTCATGTTTCTAGAGTTATTTTTTTAGGGGTCCAGGTGGATGGGCGCATCAGTGTTGCAGGTTTTTTTGCTACATTTGAAAGGCTTCTATTTTAAAAAGTGTTTCCTAAAGATGGTAAGGGTCTGCATTTGCTCAAGTCACTGTGCAATTTTATTTCATAGCCAGATCCACTTGAATGAAAATGCTTTGCACCCAGCTCCAACATAATTTGATTTGGGTTTTATAATCTGCATTGTGCCAGAGGAACATAACTGTGTTGATGGTCGATAGGCTGAAATTCAGTCCTCAGTGTAGCTGTGGCTTGATGTATTATGTGTTTTGAAGATTAAGAACAAGGAGTTAAATTGTTTTCTGAAATTGCCTGAGAGCCAAAGAATGTCAGCATGGGACATAGTGTGCTTATGGTGGCCTAGCCCACAAAGAATGAGGGCAGCTGCATTCTGTACCAGCTGGTTCACATCCAGCTTCAGATACAGTAAATGTTAGTAATCTAGCCTGAAGTCAAAGTATGGATCACTCTGGCCAGACCCCTTTCTGGGAAGAAAGAGTGAAGTTTTCTAGTGAACTGGAGGTGAATCATGTTTACACAGTTCTTGCCACTTTGATGAATAGGGATTTTATATGCCTTCTATGGAAAGTGGGAGCATTGTCTTGGCTCATTCTTCAAAGCATTTCCGACTTTCACCCATCATTACTTTGATTTTTTGCCTTCAATCTGAATTTCTTATAGATGCTTTGACATCTTAATGGCAATGATGGTGGATCATTGGTGGTAAATGAGCTACACAATTGAGTTTGTTAATATATTGTTGATGGCCGAGCCAGTGGTTTCTCTCTATCTTTCCCAGGGATCTTATGCAGATATTGAAAAGTGGGAATAATATGGATCCCTGTAGTGTCCTGCAAGTTAGGGCCTTCCAAGAGAAGGAGTAGTTTTCTATTCACACTCTGTAAGATGTGCTGGATAGGAATGGCTGGAGCCACTGTTATGCTGATGAAGTGTGGAAATAAGTCTATGTTTGTTCATCTTAAATATTTTCAGTCACCAACATAAAGGTCTGACACTGAGTTTCCATTCATCAGACAGACTTAGTAGTATTGGCCTTCCTTTCAGATCAAGTATAACACTTGTTTTTGTTACAATGATTGTTGATCCTCCTATGTGCCTCTCATTGAACCTAAACTCAACAGCACAGATTAAAAACAATGGCAATGCTTATTCTGTGAAAGGCACGACAGAGGACAAGTAATTAATGGAATGTTTTCCTTGACCTAAACATCAGGCCAACATCACTGAGTCTCGTGAATCTGTGTCATAGATACTTTCCGGAATGATGTTGAAGAAAATATTTCTATAACAAGTTATTGTTGTCAAAATCCACTTGCTATCTCAACACTTTACAAACTGTGAAGATATATTTTATTAGACATTTTTCTTAAAGAAAAGTAGATAAGATGACATGCACCACTCTTTTTAAATCTATCATTTCCCCCTCTTCACCTATCTTTTATTAATTGATTGATTTGCTGTTGGCTGGAGATAAGCAATACAACTATGAAAAAGCTAGGACAAACAACATGACAGCTATAACTTTTGGTGTTATTTGACAGGTATGCTCCATGCACCAGGAACCAAAACTTGACAAATTACAATATTTAGTAGGTGGATTATTATTTGAATTCTTCAGTTCAGTTGAAGAAAAGTCTTTTAAAACTTTCATTATTTTATTTTCACAGAAGCTATTGTATGTAGGGGGTAAATAAACTAGATAATCTTTTCTTCATTTTGTCAAGTTGAAATGAAGAAAATATATTTTTTGCTGCAAACAAGAAAGCTGTGTCTTTTAGATGCATGGTGCTATATGTGAGCTATGTAATTTACAGTATTTTAGATTAATATAGTTTATAATAATTCTGCATTAGGATGTTGTCTTGCTATGCTGAAAGAATGACAGGAGACATTAGATATAAGTTTAATCAGTCTGCAACTTTATTATTAGACAGATGTCTGGGACTAACCCGGCAGATAAAATGTGTACAATGCAGGTGCAAAATTCATGTCCTTCCAGCAGATTCACTACTGGGACCTTACTAACCCCTGCCCTTTTCATCCAGTTCCCTCCTTTCTTGCCGGGGCCAGGCACCTCCAGCAATTCCCTGGCCGGGACCTTACCAATCATTCCCCCTTGTAGGAGGGGTTAAAGTGGACTATAATGATGGGGGATTGGCTCCCTGCTATACCAATCATAGGAGTCCCCAACTGCCCCCAGCTTGCTCAATTATCAAGCACGTCTCCTTAATTCTTTTGTGCCTTAATTTATGGAGTACCTACATAGAACATCTGCCACAAGAAGGTGCCAGCTATTAGCTTGGCTGCCTCCTCCCCACACCCAGCCAGGTTCCCAGACATCTCTAAATGATCTTTTGCCTAGCAGCCCTACTGGGGTTAAAGGAGACATTGTCCCATGTGTGATCATTAAGGTGCACCAGCAGCTGCATTGTCCTTGACTCGGTACTGCAACAAACAACTGCCCTCCATGGAGGGCAGTATAGGCAACCCATTCTCTGGATCCTTGAATTGACAAGACTCCTTAAAAAAAATGAAATAAATAACTTGCAAACTGGAGCCAAAAATTTCCATTCCGCTGACCACATCACATTCCAAGGTTCCAGAGAGCCTGCGGCATGTGCTCAGGTTCACGGCTAGCCCCTATTGTAAGTTCATGGAATCTGTCAAACTGGAAACGAGACAAGGAGTCTGCTATGCCATTATCCATGCCCAGGACGTGCTTGGAAGAAAAACAGATGTTGAAGGTTAAGCATTGTAGAACAAACACCCTTACCAACTTCATAACCATGTGCGATCTGGAAGTTTGGTGATAGATAACCTGTACCACCAGAAGCACATCCTTATATTAGAGTTTTTTAAGAGGTTTTTAAGGTCACGCTTGATAAAGCCCTGGCTGGGATGATTTAGTTGGGGATTGGTCCTGCTTTGAACAGGGGGTTGGACTATATGACCTGAGGTCCCTTCCAACCCTGATATTCTATGATTAGCCAGCTCTGATTCCCAAATGACCACCGCAACTAAAATGGGGAAAAATTCCAAGGTGGTCATGTCATGCACAATCCCGTTTTGTGTCCAGGTGGTGGGCCATTTTGTGTACACCATATGCCTTGATAAAACACCCCAAAACCTGCACCCCTGCTGCATCTAAGTAGATTTTAACCCCTTTTGTAATAACCATTGCTCCCTCCACAATGATACCCCATTAAATCGACTCAGAAAACTTTTCCACACCCTCACATGCTCCTTCATATGGCTAGTGACTGGTATGTAATGGTGTGGCCTGGCTATGCCAGCCACTGCCGCTGCCCGCCGGGCACAAAACAAGGCAACAACCCTGCAAGCAGAGTTCAGGTGCCCCAGGTGAACAAAAAAAAAAATCCAAATAATGCACTACTTGGCTTAGTCCCGCTGACCACACCACTGCCCAGTACAACATAGTACTGAATTTCTGAAAAGCTGCAGAGAATACTGAACAGCCCAGGGGCATAGCCTTGTCAAAATATAATTGCCGGCAGTAGTCGTCTTGCAAACATGCCTGTATCTACCAGGGTTGTAAAAACAACCACCATCATTAAATGCCCAGCAAATACTGTTACACGCTTGGGGCCCCTCCAGAACTTGTTGCAGTATGAACAAATGTCTGGTGCCCTTGGTGTCATTCACAGCAACCACAGTGTGTGATGCCACCTTATCCCAGTTTGTTTTGCTGCCCTTAATTACAACTGCTAATTTTAATTAAACCAGCACATGCCCCCAAACATATTGTGTGGCCGCCGAATTATATCTGTATACTTAACAAAGGCAGGGCTCCTCTGTGGGTAGGCCTGCACTATAGCATTGCATATATGAAGAAGGCAGTCTCCCAATTTTCTCATATTCTAGGCACCCTTGGCCTCTTGGGCAGTTCGCTATTTTGCTTGCCTTGCCCATGTTTACTGTCTGTCACACCTCCCTGTGCACTAGGGATAATATATCCATGTATTCACCTCTCAGGATTTTATATTTAGTTGTACTGAGTAGGTGAACTTCCATTGGGTCAGCCACCCTGGCATAACCGTACTCAGGACTGCATGCAGGAAGTTCCGCAGAGCCCTGCTCCTCCAGAGACCCCCCTGGGAGTCTCTACTCTGTCCCATGAGGTTACATGCCCTGATGGTTGACGAGTCCCCATGTGCCCAGGGACTTTGTTTCCAACACGGGCTTAGCTACCCTTACCCCCAGGCCTGTTGCCCAAACCTGAGCCCATGCTGGGCCTGCCCTGTGACCCTGTGCAGAACCCACATACCTAGCTGCCTGAAGCTGCTATAGTAAATGCAAATTAGCTTGCAGCAGCTGTGTAATACCATTAGTGCCCACACTGAAGATGCGGTTTCTGGATCTCCCACTCCTGGGCCCAGAGAATTTACTACCCCAATAAGCTGACTCCTGTCCCCCGCAGGTGAAGTCACTGAGTGACTGGTTGAGCATGGTCCCTGCACCTGGCAGTGGCCCCCACAACTGCCACCCCTTTCCAGGCTGGAAGGCTGGATACTACCTCTGCCACCAACCTCGGTGTGGTTCAGATCATGCTCACCCCTGGGATCAGCATTAGCGCCGTCCCTTGTGTTTGGTGGAGGAGAACATCCTGGTTCTAGGTGACCTTGTGCCCTTTGGAAGCACTAACGCTGTGGAGAAAACCTCAGAAACATCTTCACTGACTATTTGCTTCACAGCTCCACTGACTACCCCATTAATGCACACAGCCTGCCAACCTGCATGTGTGGATGCGTCCCTTCAGTCATTTCCCTTCCTCAGTCCATGAGGCTGCCCTGGGTTATGCCTTGGGTTATTAAACACCCCCTGCTCCCGGGCATTAGCAGCCCCCATATTTGTGACTGCCCCCCTTTGCCCCTGCTGCAATACTGTCTGCCTTGAGTCCCCTTCCAGCCCTTGGTCTCCGTTGGGACTGCCCTGCACTGCAGCTGCTGCCTCTGCTTGTCCCCTTTCCAGCGAAGGTACAGGCACCTGAGCAGCAACCTGAGCCAGAAAGAACTGCAACCTCATACATCCACTTGCAGCACGGCTCGTACATGAAACACTTAAATTTCCTTGCCTCATTCTCCTCTCCCCCACGCATGCTGATGATTGTTTCAGATGCTGCCTAGTGTCGCTTGCAAATTCAACCTCCCCCTTTGCAGCTTCCAGCCTGCCTGTGGGTGGAAGAACCTGGGGCAGGAGATTCTTTCTTTCCACTGTCTCCTTCCTGTGTAATTTGCCTTTGCCTGCCCTTCCCTGTCTCTGTGGCCAGGGGGGGACAGCAAGTGTGAAAAATCGGGACGGGGGTGGAGGGTAATAGGAGCCTATATAAGGAAAAGATCCTAAAATCAGGACTGTCCCTATAAAATCGGGACATCTGGTCACCCTATAACAGCCCCCTGTTTTCCTGAGCTCACCCTTCTCCCTGCCTCTGGAGTCATGCTGCTTCACATGTTGGGTTCCATGTGGTCCTGCAGCACGCCATGCACAAGATTCTGCTGCCCAGCCTGCTCCGAGTGATGAGGGGAGGGGCCAGGCCCAGATTGACCTTTTTAAATCCCTCGATCCTAGGTGGTGAGTCATCCACCATGTTGACTGCTCTTTCAGCAGTTTTACAGCTCCCCTCTTCCCTCAATCCAGGAAGCATTGCCTTCTTCTACCGGCCTGCCAGACAAACCCCTCCCTGCTTAAAGTGAAGGGTGGTGATTATCTGTGATGGATGTTGCATCTTAGATAGCTATTTGTCATTTCAGAGTTTCTTTTTAAATATACCTGTTAAACAGTGTGAGGCCACATGAATTCCCTCTGGTTTCCAGACATTGTGCAGATTCAAGAATAATACATTTCAATTCTCTACCAGACATAACTGCCACACAGGTGTTTTGTCAAACAGACAACACCATGTAGTTATAGACTCATAGACTCATAGGTCAGAAGGGACCAATCTGATCATCTAGGCTGACCTCCTGCACAAGGCAGGCCACAGAACCCCACCCATCCAATTTTATAACAACCTCTATCCCAGGACCGAGTTATTGAAATCCTCAAAAATGGTTTGAAGACCTCAAGCTGCAGGGAAACCACCAGCAAGCGACCCGTGCCCCACGCTGCAGGGGAAGGCGAAAAACCTCCAGGGCACCTGCCAATCCGCCCTGGAGGAAAATTCCTTCCCGACCCCAAATATGGCGATCAGCTAAACCCTGAGCATGTGGGCAAGAGTCACCAGCCAGCACCCAAGAAGGAATTCTCCGCAGCAACTCAGTACCCATCGCATCCAACATCTCCCCGCAGACCATTGAGCAGACCTGTCTGGTGGTAATTCAAGATCAATTGCCCAAATTAACGATCCTATCATAACATCCCCTCCATATACTTATCAAGCTTTGTCTTAAAGCCAGGAAAGTCTTTTGCCCCTACTACTTCCCTCGGAAGGCTATTCCAGAACTTCACTCCTCTAATGGTCAGAAACCTTCGTCTAATTTCAAGTCTAAACTTCCTAATATCCAGTTTATACCCATTCGTCCTCGTGCCTACATTAGTACTAAACTTAAATAATTCCTCTCCCTCCCTAACGTTAACCCCCCTTGATATATTTATATAGAGCGAGCATATCCCCCCTCAGCCTTCTTTTGGCCAGGCTAAACAAGCCAAGCTCTTTGAGTCTCCTTTCATAAGGCAGTTTTTCCATTCCTCGGATCATCCTCGTAGCCCGTCTCTGAACCTGTTCCAGTTTGAATTCATCCTTCTTGAACATGGGACACCAGAACTGCACACAGTATTCCAGATGGGGTCTCACCAACGCCTTATATAACGGTACTAACACCTCCTTGTCCTTGCAGGAAATACCCCGCCTGATGCATCCCAAAATCGCATTTGCTTTTTTAACAGCCGTATCACATTGGCGACTCATAGTCATCCTGCTATCAACCAGTACCCCAAGGTCCTTCTCCTCCTCCGTCGCTTCCAACTGATGCGCCCCCAACGTATATCCAAAATTCTTATTATTAACTCCTAAATGCATGACCTTGCACTTTTCACTGTTGTATTTCATCCTATTTCTATGACTCCAGTTTACAAGGTGGTTCAGATCTTCCTGAATAGTATCCCTGTCCTTCTCCGTGTTAGCAATACCCCCCAGCTTCGTGTCATCCGCAAACTTTAGTAGCACATTCCAGCTCTTTGTGCCAAGGTCAGTAATAAAAAGGTTAAATAAGATCGGTCCCAAAACCGATCCTTGAGGGACTCCACTGGTGACCTCCTTCCAGCCCGACAGTTCACCTTTCAATACGACCCTCTGGAGTCTCCCCTTTAACCAGTTCCTTATCCACCTTACAACTTTCATATTCACTCCCATTTTTTCTAATTTAACTAACAGCTCCCCGTGCGGAACCGTGTCGAACGCCTTACTGAAATCTAGGTAAATTATATCTACCGCATTTCCTTTATCTAAGTAATCCGTCACCTTCTCAAAGAAGGAGATCAGATTGGTTTGGCACGATCTACCTTTGAACTACTCAAATTAGTAATACAGGCTTTGATGTTGTTTCTGATCGTAGCAATTCTAAAGATTCATACTTAAGGCTAGGAGAAGACTGTCTTGTCTAGAATCATTTCTGTACAATACCTTGTTTTACTAGTGCCCCAGGAATAAAATTTGCAATATTTTGTGTATCTTCAGAGATTTCTTTTCAAATTAAGTATATATCTATTTGAATGTTTTCCTAAAAACAAAGGGGAAAATATTTTTTATATATTCAGGTTGCAATTATGAGAATTTTCAGTGAGATACCCTTGTTTATAGGATATTTGGTTCTTCTCAACCTTAAGTTTAATTTCTAACTGTATTTTTACAGTTTGTGTGTTTGCAAGCTAAGGGTTTCAGACTTTGCAACAACTGGCTTTAGAAGAGCTGCAGGAGGTGCTAAGACTTGCAGGCAAAACGTCTAACCCTGATTCTTAAAAAATCCAGTCATTGCATTACATACTCAGTTGTTTCTTTTCTCTCCAAAGTTTTTTACTTGACACCTTCCAGTCAAGGAACTCCACTGAACCTGCTTAGGTTGTCCTCCATGCATCATGTTTAAAGGACAGGCTCTGCTGTGATTTGCTGGTCTATTTCTGATATCCTTCAAGAAGAGCCTTAAAACGTATTCCCAACCTTTTGATTCACTTTTGCAAAGGAGGAGGCAGAGGGTGACATGAAGAACAAATGTATAATGAAGTAACCATTGCCCAAAGATATTTCTTTTTTAAAGAAAATTGTATATTTAGGGTATGAAACCCTTAACTGGCTGAAGGACACATCTCCTCTGTTCCAACATATCTTGGAGTCTTTGCAGGTGTCATCTAAAAATAGAATATAGCAATCTTCTTTTATGCTGTACGTGCAGTAAAAAGTGACTTTGCTTTTGCAGTTTCTCTTGTCACTTATGGCAACATGCTCTATACATTTATTTAATTAAGATTTCAGTATTTCCAGAACTGACTACACTAATTTCAGATACTATCTCATATATATATATAAGGTGGATGGCATCACTTCTGTGAAGTCTTTAAAGGCCTATTTATGTGTTAATAAGAAATACTTTTAGAATAAAATATTTCCAGTAAAGTAACTTGAACAGTATTTGTTGTTGTGTTCCTACTGAACACTGATAACTGCTGAAATCTTTATACTGTCTAATCTTCATTATTTTGGTCATAACCAGAACATTATCTGGCATCAGAAATTTTCCCATGTGGTCTAGTATAACCCAGTTGTGTCGAGTATTGATAACTTGGAATGGGGGATTTGACTTTCCTTTGATTAATTGGACAATGGTCATTGTTGGAAACAAAATACAAGAGAAGATGGACAGCAGGTCAGTTCCATTATAGGAATCCTAAATTCCTATTTTTAGATGACCATGCTCAAAAAAGAGATTGGTGGCAGGTGCTCTTTTCTACATACTTATTTACTTTTTTGGACTTAGACAATCCATATGTTGATGCAAATTTGATGCATTGTGACCTGCAGAAAAACCTGCATTCAGCAGTGATAATTTAGGGGGACAGTTGAATACCCTGATTCTGGCTTCTGATAAAACCCTTCTCAACAGGAGCCATAGAAGGGCCTTTTTTAGCTGAAGACTATGGGTGAGAGTATGGGTCACATGTTTTATGTATATGAAAGCAAGTGCGCAGGGATAATTGTTGGTGGCCCGAGAGTGGGATGTGGTAAGCATAATTAATATATCTGTTCCTATTCACTACTATAGGCCAACCAGCACATCATGTCGGGGTTGTAATTTGTTGGATATAGATTACAAGCAATTTACTAATCCCCGTTCCTCCCTTCAGAGCAAAGTGCAGGGAATTGTGCCATGAAAGAGGTATATCCTGGTGTCAGAGTGTATTCTGAAATTACTCTTGAGGGGATGTAGTATTTGCATCCTCCTTTGCTCAGAGTGGTTCCCAAAGCTAAAATCTAGCTCTACAATATTGAAGCATATGTGTGCTAGTCTGAAGGGTGGTAATTTGGTCCATTATCATGTGGAATAAGAAGCAGAATAAAGTTTTTAAAAAGAAGCTGTCGGGTTAAGTTTTATCCTTTTTCAAAACTGTTTTGGTCCCAATAATTAGAGCAAAATCATACCATATTAACTAAAATTGCTTTCCTTTGTGTTCTCCTTTGCATGAACATGTGAATTTGTTTTTGTAAGGTGGCTCTGAAAATGCCTGTCTGTTAATTATAGAAGTAACAGAAAAGGGGAGGCCTGCTGATAAACATTATCCTTCTATGTTTTTAAACAGTAAAGTAATGATTTAATAGAGTGCATAGGCTCCTCAGACACTAGAGGTCATATACACAGAGAATTTTCCACACTGGTATGTATAGACCAAAGATAGTGTGCAGAATATTATAACAGACTCATACAGAGTATGTATATAGCCTTAGTGTTAGCATGAGAACACCGCAAACTGTAGAAGACACATTGTTTTAGAATGTGAATTTATTTTTCCTTTAGATTGATGCTAATATAACGTGGGAATAGAGAGCTGTCTGCCTGCATTCTTTACTGGTAACATGCAAGTTCTTAAACAGACCTACTACTTCAGTGATATAAAATCATTTTATATTAGCATTTACAGTACAACATGTTTTACCACATATAATCAAGATTAAAAATAAAATCTGGTAAATGTTACAGAAATTATACAATCTGGCTTGTTTAAATTTTGATTAGCTTATTTTAAACAGTGATCACAGCTGAGCTAATGGAATTTTTGAAGGTTTGAAAAGTAATCCCAAACACCTAGTTTCAATAGGCTTTGAGAAAGCGTTTTTCATTGTCTTCAAGCATCTATTTGTTTCTACTGTTCAGCATATTGACTCCCACCAGTCAAGTTTTTTAATCAAATTATGGAAGATGACAGGCAACATAGAAACCGTGCTTTCCAACTTAAGTCTGAATGTTTGATTTACATCTAAGTGTGCTAAGGATGTTTAAATGACTCAGAGGTATCATCTTAATATGGTAAGATGTATACTTGGCCATGTAAAATTAATTTATCTGAGCACATTTTTTATTGTAGACCACAAACATGGCTACTGTGAGGCAAAACAACAACAATAAAAACTACTTTTCATTGAAATAATACAGATAATGATCTTTGGAATTATTTTTCTATAAATTTGTTGTTCTTGCCTTTTTTTTCCCCAGGCCATGACTTCTTTTTTACTTAAGTGTGACAGGCTATTAGCTTTGTTTACATCTATTCAGAGAATTCCATTTGTTTTCATAGGCAAACAATAACAAATGCAGTTTGTGTGATAGCAATATAACTACATGTCTTGAGTGTATAGCTTATGAAGTATTGTACTGACATCTTTTCAGAATATAACCTTTTTATAAACCAGTATTTCTCATTCCTGCCTTTCAGCTGAAATAGACTATTAGAGACACCTAAATCCAATGTGGAATATGCTATCAGTTTCAGAATAAACTGATTCTGATGGATTAATCTAAAGGATTTAGATGAGATGGAGTGAAGATTTAGGAACCACACTAAAATGGTCTCAGTGGGAGGAAGGGAGGAACAAACAGGCTTATAGCTTTATCCATCTTGACTTTTCAAACAGAATTGCTTACTGTTTTGCTGTGTGTCTACTGCCCTATTGCAATGCACAGAAAAGATACTAGGAATCTAGGTTTAATAAAATAATAAATAAAGCTGCTCCCAAAGATCAATATTCTGTAGAATACATTGTGATGGGCTTTATCTTTGGAGGCTGTACTGTTTTTATTTTCTTATTACATTCCTTTTTCCCCCTGTTCAATAAGGTTATGCAATAGACTATCAGCTCCTAGATGTATGCATGTTTCTAGCTTGTGGCATGACATATCCAAATAAAATCACTCTCCCCAGCATCTTGTACTCTTACACCTGTTTGATTAAAAGTAGTTCGTTCTTAAATTATAATGAGAACATTGAGTGAAGAGTAGCTGCTGAAGCTAATTAATATGCACAGCAATACCCCATAATTAACAGGGTATTTTGAGGGAAGATTTTTGACATACATTTCTTTCATATCTGTTGTGGAGATTTCTTCCCTCTTTTTGGAATGATAGTCTCCAGCTAAAATTCATATAGCTGTTAATCATTCATAAACAAAGTTTGCTTTTGGTATCTATTTATTGTCTTTTGTTCTATTTCAATTTGGTTGCATTATTCTCTTTATTAAAAAAAAGTAATGTATGTGATAGTTAATTTTCCTCTGAACAAAAGCTGTATGTCACTGCAATCTGACTAGATGACAAATATGGTAAATTAAGAACATTAATTATTTTATTGATCTTGATGTGCTGTAAAACTGTATTTAGCAATATGCTCATTTATTGTAGACATTTATCTTTATAAGGTCCAGGATCATTTTTTGATAAATTCTGGTTGTATTTCATTGTTTAAATAGTCATTGACTATGTTATTCAATATAAGACAAAGAAAAAAGATCTTTTTTGAAAAAAAGATAAGATATATAGATATAGATATACACATACACATATACATATACATATATATTATATATATACATTGACAGTGTACTCATTGAGCGAATATATGCTAAATTAACAGGTACAATACAGTACCATTTTTTAGCAAAAGGTAATGATCTCTAGAGAATATGGCAGCTTATATTGCAGTGCCATCAATATGTTGATGACACTTTGCTCTTTGTTTCCATTTCATTAGACACAAGTAGTGTGGTCCAGCTTTCATGGCGAGTGGCTATTATTATTTAATATTTCTACGCAGTAGTGTTTAGAGATCCAAATCAGAGACTGGAGTCCCATTATAAACAAACACAACAAAAAGACAGTCCCTGCTCAAAACACTAAAGTCTAAGTAAACTAGATTGGGGCTTGGACCAGCTCTACTTACCTGAAGTGTAACCCAGATAACAAAGAGGTGAAGCTGAAGGAAATAACAAAAAGAAATGACAGAGGAGCTGGATATCACCTCAATTGGGAGGGACTTATATGGCTGAAGTTTTCCCAGGTTGGATCCTTGGCTTCTTCTGGATAGCCAGAGAGCTGTGGTAGCTACAGTTGCTGCTGTCCATGTGTGCTTGGCTAGGTGGCTGTGACTTTTATTTTTGGGTGTGGATTTTGGTATTGTTATACTTGTCTTTGTCACCTCCAGACTGGATTTCTCTGTAGTCCCTCTGAAAAACCCTTTGGAAGCTTCAGCTGGTGCAGACTTAGTGGTACTTCTCAGGGGGAGCATGTTGCATACATTTTGCAGTTCATTTCTGGTTAAGTTGATCAATAAAGCCCTTTATGGTTAGGTCCTGTCTGTCTTAGACACGTCCTATCTCCTCATGTTTGAACCCAGTGACCTTCAACAGATGTTGCACAGCCAGTTTAGTAAGGGGCTCAGCTGCATTTGGGAGCGGAGCAAGGAGCTATCATAGTTTTGAGAACTGAATAGAGTTCCACCAGGCACAACTTGTAAGCTTTTGTAATGACTTTCAAATAATTAAGTGCTTATGTGATTAGAGTTCATGATAACCAAATTGTACTTGTTGAATAGCTAATAATGTGAATTAGAACTGTTTTCAAGAGTAACCTCTAAAATATGACAGAAACTTTTCACGTGCTGAAATTTGAATTGACACAAATATGACTTTTCACGTGCTGTATTAGCACATTGAATATGTACATATGAACCTAATTTGTATATCCAAATACAGATTCCACATGTCAATGCAAGTTATTGCATTGGAAAAAAATGGGTGCAGAAATTGTGAAATCATTATTAAAAGCTAGATCAAAGCCTTAATGAAAATCTGAGCCTACATTTTAAACAGAATAAAAATCTGTTAAACTGATAAAGTATGTCACCACTTATCAGAGAGATGGTATACATAAATTTATTAATAAATAAATTTATCTTTTCTCTTTTAGTGAGATACTTTCACTGAGTACCTATAGGGAAAAATCTAAAAAGGACTGTTTAAAGAAAATACATCTTTCTTTCTTTTACAAGATAACTGGGGGGTTTTTTTTCTGTCCATCACTTCATACCATGCATGTTACTTGCAGTGGTTTCAAAGTGATAAAATAATTTTTCTACCTTTTATTTTTGCTGTCACAACCTAGCTATGAGCTCAATTTTCTTTAACTTGTACATCCTCAACAGAATTGTTAGCTAAGGACTTCTGTATCTGAACACTTAGCTTTACACACTTGTTTTTGGTGAACTAACCTATGCTGGCCTGCCATGCATTGAGTATCCGTGTGAACCCTGCTGGTGTGCATCAAAAGTACTTTGTGTACCTAGTGTACTTTAATCTACCCGGCTTTGAAATAGGAGTAGATTAAAATGCACTAGACAACTTGTAGTTCACTTCCTTGGGGTCCACATTAATGCTCAGTGCACAAGCGGGCTAGTGTGAGCTAGCTATGAACTAAGTGCTGTCCCTAATTTCAACTCGAGAATCTTTATAACCAATAGTGGTGGGTAAAGAAGAAGGAAATCCTGCCACTTCTTTCTATACATCAGCTTTGAACTATAAATATTCTGTCATACAGCTAAATCTCTCATTCATGTTGTCATCATCGTCCATCTTGATTAGTGGAATCTCCTCTCTGACCTCCCTGACACCCACATCTCATTCACTTCTCACCACGAAACCCCCACAGCTTCTGAAGCCACAGTCTTCACCCGTTAATCTGAACATGCTTTTGCACCTCCCTCTCCTGGCTCCTCTTCTCAATCTTATCAAGTTAAACCTTTTTATTATTGTGGTTTTCAAGGCTCTACATAACTGTGTCCTCACCACCACATAACCAACTTTTTTCTATAACATTGCCTGCCCTCTTGTGTGAATTCCACCATTGTCACCAGTCTTGATATCCCATCTGCCTGGTTATCCCAAAAGCATCTCCATGCTTTCTTCCATATCACCCCCTACATGTGCAATACCTTTCCTAAACTAATCTGCAAGATAACTACCTTATTCAAGTTTCAGAGTGGTAGCCGTATTAGTCTGTATCAGCAAAAACAATGAGGAGTCTTTGTGGCACCTTAGAGACTAACAAATGTATTTGGACATAAGCTTTTGTGGGCTAGAGTCCACTTCCTCAGATGCGTGACGTGAAAAATACAGGAGCAAGTATAAATACATGAAAGGATGGGGGTTGCTTCACTAAGTGTGATGTCAGTCTAATGAGATAAATCAGTTAACAGCAGGATACCACTGACTTCACACTTAGTAAAACAACCCCCATCTTTTCATATATTTATACCTGCTCCTGTATTTTTCACTTCATGCATCTGATAAAGTGGGCTGTAGCCCACGAAAGCTTATGCCCAAATAAATGTGTTAATCTCTAAGGTGCCACAAGGACTCCTCATTGTTTTTACCTTATTCAAATCTCTGTTTAAGACTAATTTCTTTCAGGGTGCCTTCAAAACATCATAATGTACACTAACCTTTACTGAGTAACTGCATAGTCTTCCTGTTTGCCCAGCAATGCTTTCCCTAAGCATGGAATCTATTTGTTTGGTTCATCCCTTGATGTGTCATATGAAATATTAGCTTTTAAATCGCTGCTTGTGGGGATCTCTCTTGTATTTCTGACTATACTATGTAGTGTCTGCAAGAAAGTATACATAATAAAATTAACACTGATTGAGTTTTTTCTAGTCTCCTTCAGGAAAAAAATTGAAGGCATTTTCCAATATTTGACTAGAATACTCATGTGAGATTTGGACATTTCCCAACAACACTCTTTTGGACTGTACACATCTGGATATCTGGCAGCTTTTCTTCCCAAAATTACATTAAGAAATATTTGCCTTGCTATATAAGGCCATATATATACAAGTTAGGAAATATAATATTAGATTTCCACATATAGTTTCCCCAATATTTTCAGTGCCAAATGTTGCTAAAAAGAAAAAAAAAATCACAGCACAGTTAATGGATAACTGATTACCTGTTTTGTTAGATTTCCCGGATCCTTTCTTTTTCTTTGAAAATCCTATCAGGATGCTGAAGTTATTAGCAGTTTTATTGCTTATCTCATAGAAAACAAGAACTGAAATTGATTGCGAGAGATAATTACTCTATCAACATCCAACCTTTGTATTAACGTAAGCAGTTTACATTAATAGACCTTGTACATTAGACTGGCTAGTATTAAGTTTATTGAGGCATATTATGAGAATTGTGTAACTAAAAATACCCTCCGATTTGTTTGAACAGTATTTTGATGCTTGTATTCATGAGAATACACAGGTAGCAGTTTTTTATCAGCCTTCTTTAAATAACACAATTTGATAACTACATGAACAGTGAAAATAACATTTCATATGTAGTGTGGGCCATTTAATTTGTGCAGTTATCTCTGTCTAATAAAAAAAATCTCAACAAGAGTTATTATTTTCTCTGAGTCTCCAAGATTTTTCTCAATTTCTACTTAATAATAATGATACTTAATCTATCTGCCTAAATTTATATAAAACACTTTGAAGGTTAGAAGTGCTATATACACTAAGAGTTAAGTGAATTACTCAAAGCTAAAAAAAGGAGTTGATGTCTGAACCAGAATTCGAATTGAGGAATTCCACCTTCTTAATTCTATGTTCAAACCATTAGACAGTACCTCTTTTTTTCAAGCAGAGCTGGCTGAAAACCAGGATTTCAGATTTGTGGGAAATCATTGGCATTTTAAAGCTTGTTTTTGATATCAGTTGGAAAGAAACCAAGTTTATTTGGGAGTTTTCGATAGCTGGAAATCTTAGTTTCAGAAACATAATACGTGGAGTTTCTGAAATGAAATTTGCTCCCTGAGACCAGCAGTTGCTGAGTGAAACTGAATGTCAATTTTACTTGGCAGCTGCCAGGGCTCCCAGGGCCTGCGATTTCCATGTGGACAGCCCAGGGAGCCATTTGGCCAAAGAATCAGGAAGCCCTGGGGTTCCTAATCCTGAGACTGTCCATATGGCAGGTCTGCCCCAGAGTTGTGAGGCTTGGAAATCAGGGTCCTGAGTCGATCTGTATAATAGGGCTGCCTTTGAGCCAAGGATCCTAGAAACCTCGGTCCCCACAGAGCTGTGGTCTCTGGAAGCTAGGGATTCCTGTCCCCAGCCAACATAGTAGAATTTACCAGCCAGCCACCAGGTGAAGAGGCAGGGAATCGGACAATTTTCTGTTGGAACCTTGTCTGTAATTTGGTGAAAATTCACAGAATCCAACCCACTTTCATGAAAAAGATAGATTCAACAAACCAGCATTTATTTCTGATCAGTTCTATTCTCAGATAAGGCTTTCTACAGTCAGATATGGTTTTCAGTTATTCAATACTAAATTCAGAACTTTGCAGGCTATCGTTCTTCATCAATTGTTACTTGGGGAGGGAGGGGGGATTTATTTCCCATATATTGATTTACAGATCTTGAAATTAAATGGTTTTATAACCTATATATGTAATAAACCTCTTAAAGGCTACATACCTCTAATTTAAGTAATAAAGTGCTAAATGATTTACTATGTTATCTTGTCTTCATTTCTGCACCAGGAAGGCCAGTTCAACATGGACCTGGACAAGGATATGTTTGACCACACTTAACCTTTTAAAACTACAGATTTTGGAAACCTCTCTTAATTTGCAGAGAGAACTGGAAATGGGAGAACTGTCTTGCGACAATTAAAATCAACCTTAGCTCAATTCGTGTGTCTATTAAACTGCATATCTATACTATATATCTGACAACCTCACCAGTATTAAAAGTGAGGAAGAAATAGCTTGATTGTTTATGTGTGAGGGAGTGGCTGGGTTTGTCTGTGTAAAGAATGTCTTGAGGAAAAGATACAATGAAGAAATGAGTTTTGTATTTAGTTCTGAAAGTTGTGGTGTTCCTGGTCATTCTTATTTCTTAAGAGAACTCTTAAGAAGTGTAATGATCTAGAGACTAGAACCAGGGTCTGCAGACTCTAGGATGGCTAATGTTCCCACAGTGCCACCATGCAGAGTCAGGTTTAGGGAATACTGTGGTGAATAGGGACTGCAGGAAATACCACCCAAAGCCAGACTGAGAGTACCCTATAGGCCTCTCATTAGCCAATCACCCTTTTTAACCTGGAGAGTGCTCCAAGCAGTTGTCTGGGCAACAACACAGGCTTTGGAATTGTTTGTGACTCCAGACCTCATCTCATCTCCTGATTCCAGCCTGGTACAACCTTTGATCTCTAGTCTCCAACTCCAGCCTGACTTTGACCCCAATCTTGCTTACTGAACCCTGCTCTAGCAATTCCTCCAATCTCTATTCACTGACTAAAATCTCTGATATGTGGACTCAATCGCAGCTTGTGATTGTGAGGCCAGACAGCCTATGTCCTGATCCCTTACAATGAGTTTCATAGTTTAGATCCAACTTCCATGTAAATTGTCTCCAGCACTCATTGGACTCCCCCACTGGTCAACAGTTTCTTTGTTCCATTTGAAATATAGCTGCCTTGGAGGTCTTGGTTGCAGAGAGAGGTAATCTATTGGGTAGCTAAGGCAAATATCACAGTAGGCCTTGAATGTCAGAACAAAGACTTTGAACTGAACTCTGAATGCAATTGGGACAGAGGGACAATGTGTTCACAATAACGTATGTTGCTAAGCAGATGGACTGCTGTATTTTGTTGGAACTTTTTCAGGATGGGTGCTTTCATACCTATATGTAATGAATAGTAATAATCAAGCCTGGAGGTTACAAATGCATGACTTGGCCAGAACTCTGTCTGATAAGATGGGATGCAACCATTTGGTCGGTCATGTGGAAGCAAGTGTGTTTGGCTCTCAAGGCTACATGAGCATACTTTATCTAAAAGAAACATAAGGCTGCAGATTGATTTAACCGGAGGGTAGATGTGTTCAGTGGTGGTGGTGATATAACAGAGATAAATTCTTCAAAGTGCTTCCTCTTCTTCCTACCAATGTTACCTCAACTATGCTTGGTTTCATTTCCATTTAGCTGTTTTTCATCCAGATATTAATTTCATCAAAGCCATATCTTTCTCCTTTTACATTTATGCAAAGCAGATACAGACCTACATGTTGTCTGAATACTTTTGTTGTCTTAGACCCTCACAATATTGAGTAGAAGTAGTTTGAACTTTTTCAAATGCATTTTTATCAAAAATACACTTTTTGAACATTTTCATAAAAAATCAATGTTTAAAATGTTTGTTACAATTTTTCATCAATATTAATATTTTATCCATCTCTTAGCAACACTTCCTAATCACTGTTTTTCATGTTTTTGTTTTCAAAAAGGCAGTTTTAAATTAGTTTAGATAAAATGATTTGAAGAGTTTCACTGTTTTCTCTTTTCTTTTTTTTTTCTGACCAACTTCACTAGTGAATAATATGGAGAGGATGAGTCTTCCAAAAGTGTCTGTAGGTGGGGACTATGGAGGCTGAAGAACAGTTACCTTCACTTTGTTGATTGAAGAAGTCATTTAATCAGGACAGGATCCAGTCCACAATTATTGGCTGTGTAGCAACCCAATTGGGATTATGTATAGGAGATTTGTAGCTATCCACTAGAGCAAAGGAGCTAGTAACATTGTCTAGATGGATGCTGAATTGCCCAGGACAATGAGCCTTCAGGATTTAATAACTATGCCAGACAGCATGTCTGTCATGTTCTTTGGGAAGCCCTTGGTGTCCAGGAGTTTCTAGATTAGCGGGATGTCTAAATTAGCTTTATATCTCGTTTTACAGAGTAAGTGGATTTACTCAGAGAATTATGTTTTCAGTTAACTTTTCCTGAGCTCAGAAGGGAATACACATAGAGTTTGAGACACTGGATAGAAGTGTACATAAACTAAGTCCTAACCCTTTTAGAGGTTGAAAAGATTTTATGTCTTTATTTTAACTTTCACACATCTTCGCAAATTCTGGACAAGAAATATTACCACAAAAATGCTGGTTGAAACCTGGAAATACTGTAAACTTAACAAAGGTGACTTTTCTTATTACCTTTCTGGCTATTTCAGGTTGAAGAGTAAATAGAGTTACTGTAGTTAGATAACACACTCAGAAGGACACAGTATATCCTTCTTGCAGCCGGTGCAAGATTTTCCAAAGGGGCATGGAGTCTTTCCATTAACTTCAGTGGGCTTTGGATCAAACCCCAGTTGACTTTTCTAGTGCTTTGTGCAGTCTAGTTTTAAATGTTGCAAGTAATGTTGCATTTTCCTTGGGAAACTGTTTTTATATCTCCAGTATTTTAGCAGTATTAAAGCTCTGTGGCAAAAGTGATCAGGCCAAAAAAGGCTTCAGAACTACATTTCTGAGACCCTGCATGACAATGAAATTGTAGCAGTTATTGGTTGTACTTTCAACAATAATGTTTTCATGAATTTCCAATTAAGCCAACATAGCTATTGGCTGCCAGTGAGCTTGGAATTCCCCTCTACTTATTGTGTATGAGGAAGTAGCAACTCTAATAAAATACTACAACCCCATTCCAAATGCATAGTTCAAATATTGGTTTATTTGTGTAACCCTTCTGCCCCTCTAGTTGGCAGCAACAAGGGCCGGGTTCAGTATCCAGGGGTTCCGTTTCAGTAACACAATGCATAACCGGCTCGAGCCCCCACCCAGTGACCTGGGACACTCACATACCACACCCCCCTGGGCGCCTCTAGGAGGCAATACTTCCCCTCTCGCAAGCACGGAGTCTGAGTGTAGCAAAATCTTTTTTAATAAAGGAAGGAATCAATGCGGCATCCCATTGGAGAAACACCACAAACAGGGTTATAAAACAAACCATAAACAAAAACCCACCTCCAAGTACGTTTGGCACTGTCCTTTTTTCCGCTTAGGGTTTTAAGTCCAATCACCCCAAAGTCCAACAACCCAAAAGTCTCTGGTCAATGCCACCCCAGAGTTCGAGAGTCTATCTGTAGAGGTCCCTCCCCCCAGCCTGGGTAGAAAGGGGCACCTTACGTGGTCCAGGGCCAACTGCCCTGCCTCTCCATGGGTTCTGCCTCCGCCTTCTCCACGAACTGCTCCGCTTTACCAGTTGCTCCACTCTGCTCCTCCAGCCGTCCTCAGGAACTGCTCGGCTCCACCAGCTGCTTTGCTCCATGAGCTGCTCTGCAAAACTGCTCGGCTCTGCTCACTCTGTGGGCCGCTCCACCTGTCCCACAGCTACTCCGCTCTGCCAGCCGCTCTGCTGCCACCAGCTGTCCCGTGATCCGCTCCAGCCGTCCCCGCAACTGCTCCACTCCGCCAGCTGCTCTGTTCCACAGCATATCTTCAGGCTCCCCCACTAGTTAGCACAATGCTCAGTGCTCTCAGCTCAGTCATTTCAGCTTTTTTGTGATTTCAACTCTTAGTGATCTCAGCTCTTAATGGGAGAGCCCCAGCACTAGTGCACCATTAGCCCAAAGTGCGTTCAGCTCAGTAACCTGTATTTAGATTCTTGAGGGAATAAAAAAAATCAGCTCTGACATTCCACAGTGGAGAGAGGAGGGGGTGCAACTGGTGCTTCTGGCTCCACAAGGAGACTGCACCACCAGGCACAGATACCTGTCCCCAGCCTCTCTACTTCACTGGGTTTGGAACCCATGTCCCTTGTCTAGCAAGTACCACCCAACTGAGGGTGAGTCATTTGTCACCAAGCAGTCCCACCGCTCAGCAGTCTGGGATAGGGTAGGCGTGCCTATGCAAATACACTCTCTGACATTCTTTCCACCAGATGTCAGGGTAGAGCTTATCCTGACTGCTTACATCTGTAATTTCTGTGTATGGTATATGACAGTGTTTTCCTGTTGTACAGCCACAGATATAGTTGCAAAATCTGCAGTGTTTCCTCTGAATTTAGAATGAAAGAAATTAATACTCTCATGAAGTTGTCCTTTAAACTGATTTTTGATTATTTGAATCCCCTTTAAGATGTTGTTATAAAGTGCAGGTGTTCTCAGATGTAACAGTGGAATACTCATCAGAATCTAGATAATGCACTTTATTTGATACTATACTTGAAAATCATTTAAATCACAGCTATGGTGGAGGGCAGGTGTTTGACTACTCAAGTGCTTCTGCCCACAAGAGTGACTATGCTCCACAGCTGTATTGGTTGCCTATTGCTCAGAAAAGGAGAATCTAGATCTTATTTGTATTGTTTAACGCACTGAATAATATGGGACCTATCTTCTCCCGCCTTTTTGTTGGTTTTACGCAGTAGAGCAAATTACATAAATTTTCAGGATCCCTTTAAGTTTTTGTTGTAGATTATGTTTTTGCAGTAACTTGCAGCACATTAGACTGTCACTTTACTTGCCCTTTGTTAACTGCACAGCTCCTGTTCTCTACATACATAATACTGCCCCAAGTTTAATATCTGTGCACAGTCATGTGGGTATATATTATTGTGTAATTCTCTTCCTTTCCTGAGTGCCAAATGCCCTTCTCTCGTATTCAGCATTTCCAATTCCAGCATCTCCCAGCTGGTTTTTGTATCCTTTACTCCAAAGTAGGCTTTGTGCATGCACCTGTTCAATCACCCTGAGAGTAACATATAGAAAAAGCCATTTTGAGGTGTGAGTGGTATAGAAGTTGGCAGCCAAGGAAGAGGTAAACAACCCAGATGGGATTAGTGGGGTAAAGGGAAACAAGCTGGGAGCAAAGAGAAGGCTGAATTGCCCTGAATACCAAATAACTGAATTCCTTTTAAGTTTCATCTTTGTTTCCCCACCACCCTTCCTCCACATACACCAGTGCTGAGTCATCATCAGATCAGACAATGAAGAAGAGTGTGGAGGAGAGTTAGTGGCCTATCCATCCATGCTGAAGTTATTGTAGGGATAGCCCCAGTGCTGCTGTTGCTTCACAGAGATCAATATTAGAAAATAGTCACCAATTACATAAATCATTAAAAAGTAAATCATGACATGCCTGACTGTCAAGCAGTCTGACACTGTTCTGCCATTATTGCAATAAGGAAATAATATTATAAGCTAACACTTACTGATTATCGATGCATTAGGAAATGTTTTCCCGATTTCTAAAGTACTGTTCAAAATCCTTAAAGACAAAGTTTTAGACTTGTAGAGTTCTAGCAGGTTTTTTCCAAGGTAACTGAAATGATGGCAGGCACTGTTTGTGCTTGGCTACATTTGCAACAAAACCCTCAGCACCCAGGGCCGACAAGAGGCGGGAAAAAGCCAGTACAAATTACCGGGGCCCGGCTTCCCCAGCTTTATCAACCCTGTTTAGCTGGTCCACCCTTGCTGGGGGGCCTGAAAAATATTTTTCACCAGGGCCCGAACCCACTCTTGGTGACCCTGTCAGCACCAATTCAACTGTACCTGTTGTTGACACCTATTGTCAGCAACAGGCAAATTGCATAATGTAGACAAGACTTTTCTGTTAACTTTAATGAGTTGGGGATACAGTTATTTTTCAGGGACATGCTCATCTGTCACACGGGAGAGTAGATGTTACTCAAAAGCACCTAGGATTTGTGCTTCAAACAATGGATACCCATGACATCTGAAAGGGACTTCTGCTTTAACACAAAAGATTGTTAACTCTAAGCCAACTCTGTGGAGAAATATTAGTACCTTAAATATGATGTATTTTCTAAATTTTTATATCTTAGCAACTTTGTTATAACATTTTCAATTACTGCCATATCTCTAGTAATGACGAATAAGTAAGTAAAATGCATAATTTGTATTTCTACTATTTATATGCTGATATTTAAGCATGGACTTAAGTGCCATGCTGGACAAGCATCTAAGTGGAGTGGCTAACAAGTGAATGTAAATGAATGATAACTGTAGGGAACACACAGCTAAAATGTTGAGACTCATCAGGATCTTTCTCATACACATCTATTTCTATACTGAGTGGTTAACACATTGCACATCTGCAGGCACAAATATAGGTGTGGGCCGCCTTTGGATTAAATATGTGGAACTCTTTAATTTTAAAATTCATACCTTATCAAGCTTCTGTTCTCAATACCAGAGTCAGGGTACAGCTACACAGCTGCAGTGCTGTCGTGTAGACACCATAGCAATGGAAGGAGTTCTTCCTGTTGAGGTAAATCCACCTCCCCAAGAGGCAGGGGTGTTCACATGCGGGGACGCAAGCAGGGGCACAGAACACCTCAGGCCCTGGGCCATGGTAAGGAGAGTGAGCTCCTTGGGACCCCTCCAAAAGCTGTCAAATTTTATTCTTGCACATGCCTCTTCTGAGAGGCAGTAGCTAGGGTGACAGAACAGTTCTGTTGACCTAGCACTGTCTATGCTTTGGCTTAGGTTGGCTTAACTATGTTTCTTAAGGACTGAGCAACATAGCTGGGTTGACCTAACTTTCTAGTGTAGACCAGCCCTTAGCATTGTATTGTTGGGTAGGAATGCGAGCTCCACAGCTGGTACAATTGGCATAGCTCAAGTGATTTCAGTAAAAGTGTGCCAGCTTACACAGGCTGAGGATCTGGCGTGTACATATTTAGGCTTGGCAGATTTCATTTTTTTCATATTTATGACTATCAGTGTTAGTTTTTAAGCATTTTTATTATTTGAATGTTCACAGTTGCACAGAATTATAGCGGCTAAGCATTTTTTTTTATCAATTTAAATTGCAGGAAACAATGGGTGGACAGACCATAATTAATGACAATAGACACTGAGATTCAAAAAGCTAAAGCTTTATAACTGTTAAAACACATTGGCAACATCATATTTCAAAATAGATGAAGTAAGTAGCCTTAAATCAAACTCTAAGTTCTCTTAATTTGCCTACTGTAAATTACAGTTATCATTGATGGAAATACTTTTTATCAGTTTGTGTATACTATAAAATTGACATTTGACATTTACTGATTAAAAATCTAATCCTTCCAAGCCTATCCATACTATATAGATTAGAAATTATCTGTCCACCTTAACTATGGAGTTACTACCATATCTCTCTCATACAGAAGCACAACTTGCCATACGGGCTGGGTTTCATGGTTGACACAGAGGTTGAATGAGATCATCAGAGAACCAATTTTGTTTTTATTTTGCAATCTATCTCCATGTACAATACCCTCTGCATTTATAGACTTATTAACTTTTTCCAGAGTTATACATTGGGTTAATCAGGTTGCATGCTAAAATTCAGCACATGAATAATTTTATATACTGTTTGCATTTTCAGTCTCTGTTCATCTCAAATCATCAGCTATAATACTGAGTTCAGCTTTTGTCACCACATTTAAAAGTAAGCATATAGAAAAATTGGAGATCATTCTGAGAAACAACAAAAATGGTAAAAGATTTCGAAAAATAAGAACTGTGATGAGTGTTTAAACTAATGTTTTCCCTTTGGAAAACAGACTGAAAAATCACGTGATGAACAATGGCACGATCAATTGCTTTCATTTTTCAATGAGTGCAATTGAGAAGCCATGGGCTTGAGCTGCAGGAGGGAAATTTTGGTTAAATGTTAAGAATAACTTCATAACTATAAGAATAGTTTGCCAATAAATCAGGCTGCCAAGGAAGGTTAAGTATGTAGAATCACTATCATTGAAGATATTCAATGCTAGGCTTGACAGGCATTTATCAGGAATAATGAAATCTATCCTGCCATGATGCAAAGGGATGAGCTAGATGACTGATGAGAAGCCCGTTCCAATTCAAATGACTCTGTCTTTCATGCTGCATATAGAGTCTGTCTATAATATGAAAGCCTTGAGAAATACTGTAGAATGTAAAATCCTGGTAGGATCCATCTAGAAAGTGAGCCCCACTAAGTCTGTAATCTACATACTAATATAACTTAAAGCAGTGGGTAGAAAGATTTACAAAATGAAATTATGGAAAATATTCTGGTAAGCATAACATTCATTACTTAAAGCTATGTCTAAATTCAGCTTCAGACATCTAAGTGAAATAACTTCTCAAGACGAATGCTGTACATCCATGGTAAAGCCTATTTACTATCTAAGATGTGACAGAAGGTAAAGGTTTGGTTGATATCTGTAGCTTTATGAAAATAATTTCTGTTTGAACTCTCATCACCTTAGGAGGTAGAATCTTGCAAGGTAGTCAGAGACCACACTGCACTGCTGAGCATACAACTGTATGCAGCCTCTGAAATTTTCCTACCTGAGTTTCTGAGTGACATGTGTACCCCTTCAGTTCTCTAGTCTCCAAAAATGTCCTCACTATTTGACAGTCTTTCTGAATCTATTTAGTGATTTGATGGCTTATCAGCATTAGTATTTCTTGAGCGATTTCATCACATTGAGGGGAAAAATGTGTGTCTTTTGGAGAGCTGATTGTCATTCAGACTTAACCTGAGATAAGAAGAGAGGATATATGTACTGGTTTCTTCTCCATAAACCATGGTGAGGAATTAACTGATATTTCTGTCACAGACAGTTGTTGTTAGTGATGGGCAAAACTTACAAGGTTTGAAAGTAAATTCAGATAAATGACCAAAAGATATGGAAATCTGATAAGATCAAGCTTAAAAACATATGAATGGCTACACTGTGTCAGAATAATAGTCCATCTAGTCCAGTGGTTCTCACTGTGAGCCATATATGCAGCTTTCTACCTGTTATGTGGGCTGCATCCACACCATATATATTTGCTACTTCTGTGGCCCGGTGGATGTCACATGGGCTGCAACTGTGTGCTGATTGGGCTGTGGGTTGAGAATCACTGATCTATGCTATCCTGTCTTCCGATAGTGACTAGTGTCAGATGCTTCCGAGGGAATGACTAGAACAGGGCAATTATCATGTGAGCGATGGCTGTCATTCAGTCTCAGCTTCCAGTGGTCAGAGATTTATGGACACCCAGAGCATGGGGTTGTGTTCCTCACCATCTTAGCTAATAGCCATTGATAGACCTATCCTCCATGAATTAATCTAAATCTTTTTTTAATTCAATAATAATTTTCTTTCACAACATACCCTAGCAATAAGTTCCACAGGTTAACTGTGTGTAATATGACAAGAACTTCCTTGTGTTTGTTTAAACTTGCTGCTTATTAATTTCAAAGGGTGACCCCTGGTCTTTTGTGTTAGCTGAAGGGGAAAATAATGCTTCCTTATTTGTTTAGCTTCCTCACAGTGGCCTCACTGATTGTTTGGAAGGCTTTTCCTTCTGATGTACTTGAAAACAAAAGTTAATTTTTATCTTTTGCTAGTTGCTCTTTAAATTCTTTTTTGACCTTATTAATTATACTTTCACATTTGACTTTCCAGACTTTATGTTCCCTACAACACTTCCAATGCTTCTGAGTTTCAGCCAGGAACAGATTTTCTCAAATTATTCCAGAAACTGAGAAGTGCAGAGATTGAGGGAGAAAATTAATTCAGTTTCTTTAAGCCTTGAAAATAAGTTTCAGGTTCATTCTGGTTCTAGTTTTATGTGAGAATGTGGGTATATTATTTTAATCAAACCAAATGTCACATTTCTAGATTTAAAAAGCTTTAATTGAAGTTACCTGAAGCTGCAACTTTATCTGTTAAAATGTGAATTAATCTAATTCAATATTTAAATATTGTGTTAAAATTATAATTGTACAGCACTCACAGTGAAAACACATTAGTTATGGTTGCATACTCTTCTCCCTTATAATTCTGTTTTCACTTGTGTCATGGTATAATTCCCCGCTCTGAACCTTAGCGTCCAAAAGATGGGGTACCAGCGTGAATTCCTCTAAGCTCAATTACCAGCTTGGTACTTGTAGCACTGCCACCAACCAGGAATTCCAGTGCCTGCTACACTCTGGTCCCCCCAGAACCTTGCCAGGGGACCCCCAAGACCCAGTCCTTCTGGATCTTCACACAAGGAAAGTAAACCCTTTCCCTCATCATTGCCTCTCCCAGGCTTCCCCTCCCTGGGTTACCCTGGAAGATCACTGTGATTCAAACTCCTTGAATCTTAAAACAGAGAGGAAAATCCACCTTCCCCCCTCCTTCTCTCTCCCCCTCCCAGACTCTCCCTGAGAGAGAAAGTAATCCTAACGCAGAGAGAACATAACCTTTCTCTCCCCCTTCCCTCCTTTCTCCCCACCATTCCCTGGTGGATCCAGACCCAGTCCCCTGGGTGTCACCAGAATAAAAAACAATCAGGTTCTTAAACAAGAAAAGCTTTTAATTAAAGAGAGAAAAACAGTAAAAATTATCTTTGTAAATTTGAGATGGAATATGTTACAGGGTCTTTCAGCTATAAACACTGGGAATATCCTCCCAGCCTAAGTATACAAGTACAAATTAAAATCCTTTCAGCAAAATACAAATTTGAACTCCTTCCAGCCAAATACACATTTGCAAATAAAGAAAACAAACATAAGCCTAACTCGTTTTATCTACCTAGTACTTACTATTCTGGACATATAAGAGACTGTATCAGAGAGATTGGAGAGAAACCTGGTTGCACATCTGGTCCCTCTGAGCCCCCAGAGTGAACAACAACCAAAAACTAACAGCACACACAAAAACTTCCCTCCCTCAAGATTTGAAAGTATCCTGTCCCCTGATTGGTCCTCTGGTCAGGTGGCTGCCAAGGTCACTGATCTTGTTAACCCTTTCCAGGCAAAAGAGATATGAAGTACTTCTGTTCTATTAAACCTTGACTATCTGTTTATGACAAGTTGCTATTGTTTTCTTCTTTTCTTCTTTCAAATGTGGACATAGACAATGTGTGTATATGTGTGTGTGTTTGTTTTGTTCATGGTTTTTTAAGATACATTTGGGAGAAATTCCTTAAGTCATTTTTGAGTTTTAAAACTATGGTAAGCTGCGCTGCAAAATACTGGAAACTAAACAAAAAAGCTTTGAAATTGGAATGCTACAACAATGGAGTAAGGTAATTCTAAACTTCTTTCTGGTCAGAAATACAGAGACTTTGACATACACACATGAATAGTTCTAATGAGGGGTTCTTTGTGAATATATTTAAGTCTTTATCTTTGTTTCTAAATTACAAGCCTGCTCCCTTAGTAAGCCTGCCATTAGGTCAAGGTATAAATACTTAAGTACATAGTTGTTCTTTCCCCTTTAATCTATTTTGTGTCACATCAGGTTATTCAACATTTTAGCTCTAAACATGCCTAAAATGCCAGTGTAATATGTCTCAGATTAAATAATAAGATAATGGGCCAAATTTTCCTCTATTGCATTCACATTTCCTCAATTCATCTGAGCAAGTTGGGATTTCCACATGTAAACCCAGACTAAACATGTATTGGTAAAATTGTCCTGTTGAAAATCTGGCAAAATTATTTTGTTATTATTTAATCAAAGGAAAATGTCATGGAAAATGAAAGGCCAAAACCATCTTTGAAAAATATTATGATTTTTAAAAAGGTACTTTATCAAAGTGGTGTTTTTTGTGTTTTGAATGCCCTCAATACTTTATCTTACAGACTCTCCTCTGAGAGTCAGTGCAAAAGTAAATCCGGATTTGTCACTGTAACAGTGTTAACTCTTAGTCACAGGAATAGCTGTTGTTCTTAAACAGTTCTATAGACCCTTGGAGCATCATTAAAACAAGCAAATGCTAAATGTTAATCTTTATTGGCCTGCAAATTTAATCATGCATAACCACGAAGAGTTCATTTTTAATTAAATAGCTCCCCATTCATTACTTATAATTTTCTCAAAGGAATAGCAGTTACGAGTACCTCTTGCTGCTATTTTACATTAGCACATCAGCTGATCATATGTGAACTTGTTGTGCTCTGTGTGCAGATTTCTGCATATTAAAGAAATGAGAGTACTGCCCGAGTGACAGAATGAGATGAAGGATTTTGGGAGGACCAATCTACTGTGTGTGTGATCGTCCCTCAGTGTTACTGCTCTGCTTTATGGGGCTTGGCATCTACTAGAATGTGGGAATAATAAAATGTTTCTTCCAAATCGCTTTTTTTAATTATATGGCTTATTTTAATAGCATCTGAAAAAAAATTGTCTTGTATTAGGCAGCATCACTGGGCTGCTGGCCCTTGTAAGAGGAATGCAGATCCAGGCCACCCAGGATGAGTTAATTTAAGGCTCCCATCTAGGCAGTTGACTGGATAATGAGCACTGGGCCTGATATAAGACCATCAGGGCTCAGCTGTAGGGAGAGAAGCTGTCCTAAGGGAGGGATGCTGCTGTAGACCGCAGGCCCTCAGAAGGTGGACTGTGGAACCCCAGAACCCAAAGGGAGAGACTTCATGAAATTCAAATAAACTTGTAATAAAAGTCAAACTTCTGCAGGGGAATTTTGTCTTATACTCCTTTGGACTGTGTGGAGTCAGAGGCCTTGAGAGAAGAGAAACTGAGGCAGGATATGCCTGCAGCACTACACTAGGTCAGCAGAGCGAGCACTACAATGTAGGCACACCTTGTGACAGTTTGGTGGAACAGAACCACATACTAACAGTTTGAAAATAGGTTTGGAGGGACTAGTAGGGATGACTTTCTTTCATTGTTGATACATCTATTTTATTAATAGACCCCCTCACTAGCTGAAGAGCTGTGAACTTTTACTCGAGTAATCTTTACTCTTTTAATTAATTCCACAGAAATTGATTGAACTATTGTTGAGAATAATGACTACTCATTTGAGTAAGTGCTTGCAAGAAAGTGCTACTAGGTTAGAAAAACTGTTATAGATACAACACTTAACAGTAGTAAAAGTAGCCTATTTCCATTTTCAGTTACTTATTATAAAATCCTCAAATGTTCACCTTTCAGCCTGAAATATTCTGGACTGGTCTCTGCCAGCTTGCATATTTTTCAAATTTGAGCAAAAAACAGCTTAGACATTACTGAGACTGGCAAAAATAAAACTTAAGGCATTACACAAGTGCATGCACATACACAAGATAGAACATATGCATGCCACACTGATCTCCAAAGCAAACTACTGGTATTCTATACATTTCACTGTTTATAAATCTTTCCCTGATACTGAACCTAAATTTCTCTTTGCTTAGTTACATCCCATTATTCCTGATTGAGTTTTGGGCTAGCCAAAAAAATTCCCACTCTCTTTCTGAGGATTACATCTCTCAGGGATTAATACATAACAACATCATTCCTCATTCCCCCATGCCATCATTTGGCCAAGTCATGATATTACGTATTACATATTTAGTTCTCTTAATGTTTTTTCATCATTCAAGTCCCAATATAACTTGGAGGGACTGAGGCCTTGATCCATAAAAGCACTTAAGCATATACTTAGCTGTAAGTCGCATGGCTGTGTGGATGGTGAAGATGTATACCGGTCTTACTTCTTATACACAGGTACTTATTTAATTTTGGGGTGGGAAAGGCAGGGAGCAGAAAGAAATCAGACTCTCAAATAAATGCAACAGTTTTATTATTTATTAACACACTACGCTATTTTACATGACTAGCTGCTATCAGCTCAGCTAAGTTTACTGACAGTACAGAATTCTGCTGATGTTTTGCAATTTTGCAATCATCAGCCTTAAACATGATTCACAAGCGCTCTCATTTGTGCTTTGCTGTTGAGGTAGTCACCTTTTCTTAGTTAGCTAAAAATTTCCAATTGCAAGGGATAATCTTGAAAGATTTTAAAGGAAGCAAACACTTTGTCAGGTAAAATAATGCACAGCAACAAAATGTATTTATCATTCCTGTTCTATGTCTTTAGAGATATTTTAGAAGATGGAATGTGACCTTACTGCAGTTTTCTTTACCTTACATCTTACCTTATCTATTACATCTGAACACCAAAATGACAATCCTCTAAGCTGCTAATGTAATACTCATTTTACAGTATTAACACTTTAACACCACTTTTTAAATACTTTTTATTTCTTCTGATTTGCTTTTGTCTGGTTATGTTGTTTTCTTTCTCTTCTGAGCAGCTCCTTTCCTATTGAGTCTTTTCACCTGAACATAGCTCTGTCTCACAAACTCTCTCTATAAAAACAAAGATTTCGATTTGGAATAACCACCTACCTTTCAGGCAGTTTAAAAGGGAGGCCTGCTCTACACTTAAAATATTCACACCCTCTGAATGCCATAGTTAAGTTGACATATTCCTCTGGTATAGATGCAGGTAGATCAGTAGAAAAATTCATCCATTAATCTAGCTACTGCTGCTGAAAAGATGGATTAACTACAGTGATGGTATTATGAAATTATCCAAATTCAGGACAAACTGCTTAGAAATAAGTCCATTAAGTATTAAGTAGATGGGTATCTCTCATGGTCCATTGTGAGTTAATGGTTCCTTAATAGGCCATTCAACTTAAAAAGTCCCTTCACAATGTGCTGGCTAAATATTTTGTGGGTGCTACCCAGAAAAAACATTTAAAATCCAGGTGTAGAGCCAATACCCATAACTGCAAATACAAAAATGATACATGCATACAAATAGCATAATCATATTCAGCAAATTATAACCTTCCATAGACACCTTACTTGACATACGTTGTACAAGATTTGTTGCAACTATGTAACCATGGTAGTGTCAGAGTTCTCACTTATTTGTTTGGGTACAGCAAAGTCAGATACTTTATTCTGTTTAGCAGCTACAGCAGAGAAAGTGTGCACTAGGACAAAGGGTCTCCCCTTCCTAAACAGGTCTCTCAACAGGTAAACAATTACAACAGCATTTATACTTTTGTTACAAATAATAATAAGCAACAGCTGCATTTTGTTTATACATAGGTCATCCTGATATCTTGTTTTTCTCACTTAAAAGACTCCAGTCTACATTTTGTATTATCTGCACATTATCTACACAAGGTCGAAACAACTTCTTACACAGTTCTTTTCCACTCACCGCACACAATCCTCACTTCCACAAATCTCACGTTATTAGGGGTTACAGTTAGCTGAACTCTTGCTAACAGAGACTGTCATGCATTAAGATCCCCTACAAATTCCTGGCAGTTCTCAGTCTACTTCCACACTAGCAAGAATGATTCACGTGGTCATATTTTAATCAGATAATGTTACAGATGGAAAATCCTCTTCCTTCACTGTAGGAAGCATCTATACTACAGGTACTACAACAGCCCAGTTGCAAGGCCTAAGATTGCCCTCCTTCCTTTACTCCTGGACTCTTGCGTCTTTTCTCACTCTTAAAGAGCTGCAATAACCCTCCTTTCAGCAGGTCAGGGACTTTGGTATGATGCTTTACTATGAATTTCCTCCACTGTTTATCTATTTTGTTTTATGCAGTGTGGTATTTACAATTGAATCCATTTTATTTGGTCTCACCAGTGCCTCATAAAGGACAATTTTTTTTCTGGTCTGTGACATAATGCTACTTTTGTGCACTCCAAGATCTCATTGGCATTTTTGCTACCATATTGTACATAGTTACATGGTGACTGGAGCCATATAGGTACTTAGATTGCCTTTCAATTCACATTCTGTTTGACCACTGTATTTGTTTTTCCAAGTCACAATTATGCAGGTAGCTCAAACCAGCCAACAGATGACAACTAACAAATAGAGTAGGTTTTAGATGATAAATTGCAATCTATCATAGGGTACACATTAGTTATCCAAATGAAGATAAGAACATAATTTAAAGTGAGTCATTTGCCTCATTTACAGTGCCTTTCTGTCATGTATGTGGTAACTTCTGTTATTTTCCTGGCAGGATTTTTTATGCTTCTGAGTAAGCAATTCTTATTTTGTAATCACTACAAATATTTACTTTTGTTTGTGACTTGTTAATTAACTGTCATTGCTGTGAACAGTGTGTATATTATAAGGAAAATTATACACTCTATTCCTTAGAGTGTGCCTTAAACCTACAGCAAAAATATATTGATACTTTGATGCTGTTTAAAAGTCTTCAGAAGTATGAGCTTACAGTTTGATTACTTTCAACCACTAAAGAGAAGCAGCTGCAGCTCTGAATAAAAATGTGCTAATGAACCTTTCAGAGTGGTGATCAAAAGCAGATTCTGCTCTTTAAATATTGCACTTTTCTGAAGATAATTAATTGTACTGTTTCAGCAAAATATGCATATTGAAGTAGCTGAGTCACATGTTCCAGTAGAAACTTTAGAATATTTTTAACATGTTATGATAGCTAATCCCTGAAACAAATAGTGCATCAATCGTGGAACATCAGAAGATAATTAAACTGTATTTTTAGCACTGTTTTATGTATTCAATGAAAGCTCTGAATACCAAAGATAACCTCTGTATGGACTTATATGACATTGTGTGCTTAAGCCTGCATGGAAACATGCATACAGATAACTAAATATCACAATAATTAATTTGGTGGCATAGACTACCTGCTAAAATCACTATCCTAATTTTTTTGAAGTGCACAGTTTTTTACAGGGGAAAAGGAAGTAAGATCTTGTGGATAGGCAAAACAAGGAATATAAGTAATAGCCACCATGGATTTGTCAAAATGAATCATGCCAAACCAATGTAATTTCCTTCTTTGAGAGCATTACTGGCCTAATGGATGGGGGAAAGCAGTAGACGTGCTGTATCTTGATTTTAGTAAGGCTTTTCACACAGTCCCACATGAGAGCATAAGCAAACTAGGGAAATTTGGTCTAGCTGGAATGACTATAAATGAGGCGTGCCAGGAAACAGGACCTGCAGCAGAGCCTGCCTCCAGGCAACTTAATGAGCGCATCTGCTGTGTTCTAGGCTTCCTGATTGGCAGGAAGACTCAGCAGACTGGCTCTTCCACAAGTCCCACAACGGCAGTGGTTCAGTGGCTACTCAAACCATGGCTGTGGTGGTTTCTGTGCCTCATTGTTTCCAGCCCCATTCCTACCATGGACACAGCACTGCTCTTATCTTGTTCCCCAGTCTTGCCTCACTCCAGGTAACCTGGTCCTGATCCATGGCTTCAATTCTTCATTGCTGACTTTGTCTCTGACCTTTACCTCTAGCACCTGATTTCTGACTCCTGTGCTGAACCTTGGCTCTGATTTCTGTTTACGGACACCTGATCTAGCAAGTAGGCCTGACTCCTGGTCTAACCACTGGCATGACTATGCACATCCTGATTACTGACAGGGTGCACAAGTGATTGAAAATCCATGCTCAAGGAGTGGTTTCAGCAGTTCTCTGTCAAACAGGGGTGTGTATTTAGTGGGTCCCACAGGGGTCTGTCCTGAGTTCAGTACTAGTCAATATTTTCCTTAATGATTTTGATAATGGAGTGTTGAGTGTGCTTCGAAAATCTGTGGATGACACTAAGCTGGAACAGGTTGTTAGCACTTTGCAGTACATGATTAGAATTCAAAAGGATCTTAACAAATTGGAGAATTGGTCTGAAATCAACATGATGAAATTTGATAAAGACAAGTGCAAAGTACTACACTTCCCTTTCCTTACTACCAAGAAATCAGTGATTATGCTGAGCTAGGCTAGCTAAATCTATATGGCCCCGTGGTGTTAAATTGCTCTTATTGTTCCACTAGAGGGAGTTTAATACAAGCTGTTTGGTTTCTATCCTCTGCTTGTCTATCTCACATTTTGTCTGTGTTATCTAGTCTATGTCTACACTACGCAGCTTTTAGAGACACACCTGTGTCACTACAGCCGTGCCGCTAAAAGGTGTGCAGTGTAGCTGCTGTTTGTTTTCTCTCCTGCCAACAAAAAACTTCCACCCTCAACGAGCGATGTTAGCTTTGTCGGCAGTAGAGTGCTCCTGCCAAAAAAGCGCTGTTCACACTGGTGCTTGTCATCAGCAAAACTTTTGTCTTTTGGGAAAGTATTTTTTAAAAACCTTCGAAAGACAGAAGTTTTGTTGTTCAGTTGCCATGTAGACATAGCCCTAGAGTTGTTTGAAATTAAGAATTCTTGTTTCATAGAGTTTTGCATGAAAAATCAAATGCACAATTAGAAAATGGGAATAAATGGCGAGGCAGTAGTACTTCTGAGAAGGATCTGAGGATTCTGGTGGATCACAGGTGAATGAGTCAACAATGCGATGCAATTGTGAAAAAGACTAATATCATTCTGGGTATATTAACAGGAAAGTCACAGTAAAATCCTGGAGTCCCACTCAGCTCAGCACTGTTGAGGCCTCACCTGGAGTACTATGTCCAGTTATTGGTGCCACACATTAGAAAAGAGGACTATTATAAAAGGGACAGTAGTCCATTGTTCTCTATGTTCAATGAGAGTACGACAAGAAGTAAATGGCTTAATCTGCAGCAAGGCTAATCTGGGATAGATATTAGGAAAAACATACTAATTATAAAGATAGTAAACACTGGACTAGGCTTTTGAGACAGATTATGGAATCTCTGTTGTTGGAGAGGAAACAGGTTTCAGAGGGCTCATTGGCCTCCTTGCTAGAGATCTGGAAGAAACTGCATGTAAGATGTCTTAGAACTGCATGGAAGAGATGAGATACAGAGCTTCACTGAGGGGGAGGAAAACTAAAGCTACAGTATGTTCATCTGCTGAATGAGCAGTGAGACTGGTACCTGGTTTCTCTGGTAAAGAAAAGCCAGGGACCCAGCTGTGCATATTTTTCCCCTCCATGATGAATTAACGAAATGTTTGGAAGTCAACTGAATGGGAAAGTCTATCTAGGCCTTGATGAGGAAACATGAGGTTCTGGGAATGGACTACTTGTGCTAGGATGGTTGTCTTTGAAGAACTCACTTTAGTGTGCCCAACTCTAGATGTTAACATTTTGTTGATACTTTTGATGTTTACTTTGATTAAAAAAGAATGTTTTCCACCCCTGCCCCTCACAAGTGGGCTTGGCATTTGAATACAGCTTGCTCTATGCCACTAAGCTGTCTTCAGGACGTACCAGTTTTCGTGTCTTCATGATAATGTTGCAACCAAATTTGCCATGGAATCCGCCCTTTGTCACAGAAATGTGCTCTAGTTTTCATTTAACACAAAAGTATAGCCCTCCTGCTTGTGAATCTGAAAACATTAGCTAAGCACAAGCTGAGCTGCGTATCCGAGACCTGTGACTTTCCTCTATTTATCTCAATGAATCACTTACTCTGAAACCTATAGGTGATATCTCAAATGTCAACATTGCAAACTTTTTTGCTGCTTATCAATGTAACAGAATCATAGAGCTAATATGCTTCTTCCGCATTGCCCACACTGCTTCCCATACCTCTCAAGCAGGAGGGCTCCCAAAAAGACAAACTTTTTCCTAGCCAGCCAAAACCTCTTGCTTCCCCTGACATCATCTTTATCACACTAAAAACTGGCAGCATAACAAAAACAGAATGTGTCTAGAGTGAATTTAATATATCAATTGAAAGTTGTAATGTCAACTGAATTCAATATAAAAATAAATAAGACAGGGGCTTAAGCCTCTTCATTGAATTACTAATTTTCATATTTAATTCATTTCAAAATCTTCATTTTAACTTAAATGCAATGACTGTAGAACTTCCAGACTGGCATAGCAGAGTAGTACAGAATCCAAGGACCTTGTTACAGAATTTAGTTCCAGTTTGCTGCATAATAAGAGAAAATCTCCCATGTGCCTTTATTCGTGATTCTCATGGTTTTAAACAAATGCAATCCCTACTGTATAGTATTGTTCGTGGCCCCTTTTCCACTCAATTTGGAAGTATTAGGCCTCAATGAAGATGTGTCTCAAGACTCTTCAAATAGGTTATGTTGTCCTAAACAGTTTCGTAATTGTGAATGGTATACTCTTGAGAAAACTTCATGTCAAATAGTTTTCTCAGGTTGTGTATCAATAGCAGATTACTGTACTGTTGTATGAATACACTCTGACCTTTCCAAATGTCTACTCGAAGGGTATAGGAATTATTATTACAGAAAAATGCTATGTTTGGTATTACCTTAATCAAAATCAACAAAACTAGTACAGTGGAAAGACTGATATTCCTTTTTTCATTCTGCCCTTACTGTTATTCCGTATTACCTAATATCTGTTTAACCAACTTAGTTCTAATTCACTGAAATCCCTTGATTAATACCCTTGTTGTACAATACTATTCTTCCTAAACTTGACATTATTTTATTTACAAAAATAATACTCTGAAGCTGGGTCAGAGGAGGGAGCAGGATAAAATGGTAAACTAAGGTAAAACCCCAAATCCATTTACAGTGTCTTCATTTTGTCTCATTTATGGTATACTCAAAAATACCTTCCTCTATCATTCCCTGGGAGACTAGATGCTAAGTGAAAAGTCTTTCTATCACCAGCAGCCAATGTAAGTTCTTAGCCAACCCTCGCTTTAATTCTTTACTGTGGAATGAATAGCTATATTGTATTATAGTTCATAATGTCTTCTATGCGTGTGCACATACCCAGAGTTATTTTATGGCAAGTTAAAATACTAGTTTAGTAAAGTGTGATTAGTTGGATTTGGTGTGCAGGTGTTGGTGGCCTGTGATATACAGGGGGTCAAACTAAATAACCTGGTAGTCCCTTCTTGCCTTAAACTCTGACTCTATTTGTCCAGAGTTTTCCTCTACCTGACATACTAAGAGATGGAGATCAAATGTTAACCAGGGATCTGGGGCTTTCTAACAAAAAGTAATAAAACAACCACTCCAAAAATTCAGAAAAAAAGAAAACTATCTTTAAAGGTTAAGCAAGAAACAAGCACAAATGGTTATGCTTCATTCTCATCTGCTATCCTGTGCTGTCATATCAGCATGCAGTATATGTCATGTGGAAGATCATCCACGCTAAGACCTATAGAATTCATTGAGTGTAATGTGGCTGACAAAATGTGTTCTTTCCATTTTTAAAGAACTCAAACCATTTTCCCTATTGTTTGGAGATATATTTGCATCTTGATGAATAATGAGATTTGTATATGCATCAGAGTCAGACATGTAAATACACATCAAGAAAGTAATATACTTGTTTGAATTGATGATTAATAGTAAATGCTTATTTAGTGCCAGAGTCTGCCATTCTTAAGATGACTTGTATCTTATTTCACAAGTAATCCTATTGAAACCAGAGTAAGATAAAGCTCAAAGTGATTAATGGTGTCAGAATTGAGCCCATATTCATTTACATTGCTTTAAAAGTAACGTGCAAAGAATTATTTTCCTTTCCTTTAATTTCTTATATTGTAGCTGCTAATGTAAACTTATGCATTTTTTTAAAGCTCAAAAAGTAACCCCCATCTATTGACCTGTAGTAGTTTGGCATTGACCTGTAGTAGTTTGGCTTACTTCTCCTTCAGGCCCAAAGTGATGAAATAGCAACTATTTTAAGGATTTGCTGGAACACTGATTTTGTCATTCTGTCAGCTCTTTTTGATTCCAGGAACTGCCAATGGAAATTTGTCAGCATACATTTTAAGCCAAGATTCATTAGAAACAGTGGTCAAGAGTTTTAAAAAATGATTAATAATTATAAGTATCTCAATTGTTTGGGTGCCCACTTAAAAACTCCATAGGGTGAATGTTTAGCACATCAGTTCCCAAACTGGGGGGCATTCCCCCCTGGGGGGGCATGAGGAAATTCCAAGGGAGGGCACGAGGCTGTGAAATTTTCATAACGTGTTTTTTTTAATCAGCAATAAATGTTTTTTATTTCTTTTTTATTTATTTAATAGACTACATACATATTCTGTATACATAATAACTATTCATAAAATTGTCCAATTACATGCCTATATTATTTAACTACAATAAAGTATTAAAAATCTTCTTGTATTTGATTATGAATATAAGTAGACAAGAATAAACGTATAACATAAAGTACAATTATAATAAAGATACAACTATAAATAAAAGTATATAACTGCAATGTTTTCAAATTTCATACCACGGAATTTTTTATTTTTTTTGCCTTTTGACATGTAGGAGTGCCATTTCAGTTGGTAGAGAGGTCAAAGAATGATGTAGAAAGCGATGGAACTTTTTAAAACTTCCTAGCTCACTTGCTTGCAACACTCTTCTAACATGGGAATGGTTAACTTCACCACTCACCGCATGAGATTGGCTACTTGCCGGACTGGTGGTGGGTTGTATATATAGAACAGCACGCATCCGTACGTAATAGTAGTAGTAAATAAACGTTTGTGATAACTCAAATTAACTTACGTCCATTATTATTCTTGAATCAGGAAATTTATTTTTATAGATTTTTTTATTAGTATGTAATGGCCGCGATTAAGAAAAGAAAGTATGACAAAGAGTACATTAAGTATGGTTTCACCATCATGGAAAAAAACGAGATCAATCATCCTCAATGCACAGTATGCCACATAGTTCTCAGCAATGATGCCTTGAGACCTAGTCATCTTGAGCGACTCTTGACAAAGAACCACAGCGCTTTGAAAGACAAACCAAAAGAGGTTTTTGCTGCTAAACTTCAAAATTTAAAATGCTTGAAGCTGGACACATCAAGCATTGGCCAAAGTGGTAGAAGCATCTTAGGAACTGTCGTTGCTCATCGCTAAAGCCAAGAAAGTGCACATAATAGGAGAAACTCTTGTGAAGCCCTGCTTTCCTTTTTGCTATCCAACAATTCTGTGAAACATCACATTGATGACATGGTGAAAGATCCTAAAACATCAAGTTGTGGAGGCAGTGAAAGCTTCTCCTTTTTTCGCATTTCAGTGCAATGATACCACTGATGTAGCACAATGCTGTCAGTTGCTTGTCTGTTATATTCATTAATGATGGATCTGTGAAAGAAGAACTGCTTTTTTTCAAAGGAATTGATGACCACAAAAAAGGCTTCTGAAGGTTATGAAAATGGTTTCCAACTTTTTTGAAGAAAATGGACTTTCATTGGAAAAACTGGTTGGTGTATGCACAGACAGTGGTCCGGTCATGCTTAGCTCTCGCTCTGGCTTTGTGATGTTGGTGAAGGAAAAAAATCCAGCCATAAACATGACTCACTGTGTCATATACAGGCAAGCTTTGACTTCTAAAACCCTTCCAGATGACCTATGTGACTCATTGAATTTGGTCATCAAAGTTGTCAACTTTGTGAAGAACAGTGTTTTAAATATGAGACTTTTTGTAGCTCTTTGTGCAGATTTTGGAGCAGATCACACAATTATTTTGTTTCACATGGAAGTGCAATGGCTTTCTGAGGGAACATGCTTTCGAGATTATTCGAACTGAAAGACAAAGTGAACATTTTCCTCAAGCAAAAGAAAAAATAAGAGTTTTATCTTGCGTTTATGGACCAAACATTTCAACTTTCACTGGCATACCTCATGGACATTTTTGAATCTTTGAACAATCTCAGTTTGAAGCTGCAAGAAAACAACGCTGAAAACATTATAGTGCACCACAATGCCATCAAAGCATTTATGGAAAAAATCAAGCTTTGGAAACATCGAACGCAAACTCAGATGCCTAACTTTTTGTCTTTTCCAACATTTTCATTACTCACTGAAAATGAAGGTTTCCAAGAACTTTGCAAAGAGGATGCAAAAAACAAAACTGTGTTTCATCTGGACTGCTTTGCTGATGAATTAATCCGCTATTTTCAAGACAACTTTTCTAGCAACCCTCTTCATAAATTAGCATGTAATCCGTTCAACGTTGGTGTTGATTTATTGCGAGAAGTATTGCAAGAACAAGCACTCAAAATAAAATATGATTTGAGTGTGAAAGATATTTTTGAAAACTTAAGCCTGGAGGAATTTTGGATAAAATATTTCCCAATTTACCCGGAGGTTGGAGAAGAAGCGCTACGTATTATTCTTCCGTTTTTGTCAACATATCTCTTTGAAAAAAGCTTTTCAAGTTTAGTCATAATAAAAACAAAACAAAGGAATCGACTGGATGTTGAAAATGATTTGCATTGCACACTTTTATCCTTCAGACCTAGGATTTCCCAACTTGTGAAGAAAATGTAGCATCATCCTTCACATTAAATTTGTTTTGTTTTTGCTATTTCTTATTTTAAATTACATTTTTATTAAACTTTTGAGCCAAGAATAACTATCCGTGTTTATTTTAATTTCAAATTATTAATTGAATTTGTTAAAAGGGGGGTTGAATGATGGTAAAGGAAAGGTTGGAGGCATGAGAGTTTTTTGAAAATTAAAAAGGGAGTGTGATGCCGAAAAGTTTGGAAACCAATGGTTTAGCACTTTCTGAAAATTAGGAGCTGCTATAGTATTTTCACTTGGGCACCCAAAATCACTAGTTAATTTGGAAAATCTCATCCAGGTATTTGTTGGGCTATGTGAAATGAGTTTGGTGGTCTCATTGACGTTCACAGTGAGCCAAGTATCCGTATCACAAAAATCACTGCCATAACTGGCACTAGTTGGCCAATTCTATCATTAGTGCCAAGAGATGCCAAAGACTGACAGTTGACACTCTATGCCTATCTTCTCATCCCTAGAGATAGTTCCTCCATGGTGATTTTGAGACTCATTGGGAGGGCAGAGAGGGGAAGCCAACACTACCACAATCCAAGCTGTACCTGTACTGCAGACAAGTCTGTGGATCCAAAGGGAGAATTCAAGGTACCAAGGCTGCTAGTTCAGCTTTTTTCAAGAACAGTAACTTGGTTTTTTGTTTGTTTTATAAAAGTAGGATTTTGTTTACTCAGTAGTGATGTGAGTGAAATTGAACTATGGATGGTTAGCGTTATCTGTGTCAGCTTCAGAGAAGGTGTAGGGCACAGCAGCTACAATAGCATTTTCCCGTGCCTTCTCCATGTAGACAGACATGAAAGGAGTCAATGGACATTGAAAAAGGACCAAAGGAAGATCCTGCTTTGCAAATCTAATGCCTGGCCCCTGCTTGGAGAATGTATTTTGCCTCTCTTCCCCCACCACACACTCCTCACTCTTATAAACTCCATTTTCTTGAAAACCTGATATTTAGTTTTAGAAATATATTTGCCTTGCTACCACATAGATAAAGTAATCCATCTACCTAGGGAGTGATAACTTCCATAACTTTATTTTTCAATATTCAGACATTTTTGCACATGAATTGTTACAGGAAAAATAGAGTTCCAGCACTCCCTTTAAAGCCAGAAACAGTTTTTGGGGAAAGTTAAGTAGAGTAGGAGCCCTTACTCTGATTCAGCAGTACTAGAAATGCCCTCCCCTCCCCCACCCCATTCCCTGGGGTGGAATTCCCAGAACTAAACATGCTGGCAATATGCCTACAATGTGCCAGTGATGCAGACCAATGGTATCCTTGTGGGGGAAGAATTTACAAGTGCACAAAAATAATGGAAATGTAAATACTGAGCATCAGGAAATAATGTTTTAATGTGCTGTCTGTCTTTGTCTTCAAGAAGAGATTGAGACAAAAATTCACTGTGCACCATTGTTTAGCACCAGGATATGTTTTGACATTGAGATGTCCCAAAACAAGAAGTAATGAAGGCTGAATAATTCCATATTTAAAAGCAGCTAAGAGTCCTGTGGCACCTTATAGACTAACAGACGAAGTGGGCATTCACCCGCAAAAGCTCATGCTCCAATACCTCTGTTAGTCTACAAGATGCCGCAGGACTTTTTGCTGCTTTTACAGATCCAGTCTAACGCGGCTACCCCTCTGATACTTGACTCCATATTTAAAGAAACTGCTCATAGTTTGTACAACAGGGGTCTCAGTTGTACAAACAATTTTGAGACTGAGGGATTTTAATGTTCTAGACCCACAGCATTGAAACAGGTACTTTAACACTGTTTGGGAAGTGGCTGGGTTTTATATATAAACATGTAAACACACATCCTCTGCCTTACTATAATGTTTATCTCTATATAAGTCTGTTAGTGATTTAAATCAGCAGATGCTATTAGTGTTCAAATCTGTCATACATGGTTTGGCTGTTCTTAAATCGAGCAAACTTCTATGTTGTTCATCACAGTATTCATCTAAAATGTGAATGCTGCCTGGTGGTCATGTCATGGTTATCAAAGTCCTCACAAGTTTTATTCTGTTCTGGACCACTTACCTATATTGTATATGAAATTAACTTTAGTCATTTTCTTTTGGTGGTGAGTGAATTTTGCATCCCATTCATCCGTCCATTTATTTAGTAAAATGCATTTGCCAGTGGACAGAATCAGCCAGTTCAACTATGTTAGAAGCAGTTTTTCAGTTAGCAAGGTTTTTCTCTATACTACATTCTGATTGGCAGTCATTATATTTTATTGAGAGTGTACACATGGTCTTTCATTGATAGTTGTCTCTCTTGAATTCACCATTAGATATATATATGTGTGGGTTCCCACCCCCCTGTTTTTTTTTTGTTTTTTTGTTTGTTTGTTTTTTTAATGCCTCAGGAAGTCAATTAGCCTTATGGTTTTATTTTATGGTCCTCGTATTAACTGGTGGCTATTTTTAATGTGTCAATGTGGGGTGAGCAGTCGTATTATCTTCTGTACAATTAGTTTAATTTATGGAATGGGCACTTACAGGAAATTTTATAAATCTAAATAAATATATAAAATTGAGCTACATGTGAGATCTGGATGAGTTAACACATTTAGTTCTGGATAGTGGGAGTACAAAGAGAAGATCAGGTGTTATGATGCTTTGAACCCATGAACAGGTTTCCAGAGATATTTAAAAAAAAAATGAGTGAGGAAGATACTTGGTTTTACCCCAAAATTTTCCATTTTTGGCAGAGTTCAGTTTCCTGAGGAAAACAACTTAGCAGTCTTAATAAAAAAGTCTTAAAAAAACCTAACAACCAAACAAAAGATGTTCATAAGATTGCAGGAAATTTCTCTTTCTTCTTTCTGGCCCTTTTCTTCCATCTGAGAAGTTTACCACTGTTTTCAAGAGTACATTTATTTTGAACTTTTTAGACAACTTTCTTTTTAATGTGCAAGCAACCATCTAAAGGCCATATTTTTAAAAGCAAACCCATTAAAAACCTTGGTGAGGAGCTGCACTGGTGAAAAGACAAGGTTATTACTATGCAGATGAAGCCACAGTTGAAGTCCAATGAGAAATAAATTGTACATGCCATGAATGCAATAATATGTTTGCCATGGCTCTTAGAGGTTTCAAAACATGTCATTACAGAGTTTTTATTTCCAATAATTCACTTCATAGATGGAAACTGCTTTAAAATGAATAGTATGTAACAGTCCTGGAAGATATCTATTGGAATTCTTAGTTAATAATGAAGAGAGTAAGTTGTTTATCTAGGGGACTGTTCTGTTGAAAGGCTTTATATGAAAATGGAAATATTCCTTTCTTTTATCAAGTATGGGGTAACAAAAGGTAAGAAAATGAAATATTTTCTCTTTTTGTGCAGAACCTAGATTTATAATTAGCTTGCCTTTCTGGCTCAATGGACAGCTGTGTTTTGGGCTTTTGAAATACATATATACAATGAAATCCTCATGCCTTTCTAACAATAAATATGGAGTAAGATACATATGATGTTAAATTTTGTACTCTTCTAATCGGTATTAGGAGTCTGCGATATTAGTGCTTTACCATTGTACTAGTTTTTTTTCTTGTCTAGTCATTAATTCTCAAAACATATGCATAAAACAATTAATTCTCATCCTCTGATAGCCACCTGGCTAAGCACAGTGTTAGCAGCTTTGATGCAAGAAGAATATTGTGAATTCTGAATGCAAATAGACAACAATATAGTGTTTGTTGGGGGGAGTTTCGACAAAACATTTTTCTGTCAGAAAATGTTGATTAGACTAAAACAGAACTTTTCAAGAGAAAAGTTAAATAGACTTAAAAAGAAAAAGAAAAAGGAAAAAAAAGCCCTTGAAGAAAATTCAAAATTGTCTAAATATTTTATTTCAAAACCAAGAGCATCTGTTTTTTCCAATTATAAACATTATTTTTCAAAAGTTAAGCTAATTATAGGTTAAAAAAAGTTTTAAATAAAAACTGGTCAAAATTGAAACATAGAATCATATCATTTAAGGCCAGAAGGGATCACCAGATCATCTGCTTGTCAAAAGGCTGGACCCCACTGATGAAATGTTTAAAGAAGAGAGGAGCACTGGTGGTGACAGCCACTGCAACCCTGCCACACACAAACTAAAAATCTAATGGATAACTGCTGCTGTTCACTCCATAGGCAGAGTAGGGCTGAGAGGCATCAGGTAACAGAAACAAAAGACTGAGGCCAACATCAGTGGCATTCTACTGGGTGACAAACAGAAAGGAACATCTAATCAGTGTCCAGAAAGAGGATTTCTGGGTCCAAAAGGTGGGTTTTGAGGAGTAAGAGGGTAGGATTGGCCTTTTGCAATGATTTCTGTTGTTTCGCTGCCATGTGACCAGAGAAAGAAAAATAACCTACTCTTCCTGAGCAGAAAAGGCCATATGAGCACCAGTAAAATGTCTATATCAGCCATGGAAATCTTACTCTGAAACTTATAATACCGATTAATTTTTCATGTGTGTTAATTTAATCCTTTTATCTGTGGATGTTTTACATTACTGAGGACTTTTTCCCACACATTGTCATATACTGTTCAATAAATGTCTTAGTAAATCTAATTCTTAAATTAATATAGTACATCATGTGCCTAAGATTCTGTAACCTGTAGGGAATTTAAAGTAAAGTGTATGTGTATTACTCTGTTAAAATTATTTATAGATTTAGTTAAGCATTTATTTACAAAGCAGGAAGGAGTTGATTTCACAGACAACTCACATTTGTATATTATAATGCTATTGTAGATAGGGGATATCTGTTCAATAAATGGGGGTTCTATGTTTTTATGCCATGTAGGTAGATCTCAGTGCTTGCATGGAGCCAAAGTGCATGGGACCCTGTGCAAGAGCAAGAGTGTGCTTGTACACATGGAGATGCAAGGTCTTAGTTTTCTTGATGAAATCCTGTTTTTTGCCATCTCCAGTCCCCTGGAGTTTTGTCTTTCTGGTTTCTTCTTTACTCTAGGAATTTTCTTTCTTCTTTTTTTATACATGTGCATGCATATATCAAAGTGAATATAGATGTTATATAAAATATATGTACTCGTGTGGCTGCTGCTGAACTAAATTTAGGAGGAGAAACCAATGTCTTGCAATGAAAGTAGAAAGCATTTAGTTTATTTCACAACTCTTGAAAGCCTGAAGGAGTAACAACACTTGTTTGCTCTAGTTTAAACCAGAGGAGAGACTGACTCTGCCAGCCACTTCTTGACAATCACCTTTCATTAGGCTCCAGTCACCCCAGCTGTGACTAATTTAAGGAGTCTCAGGTGCGGTAATACTCAATCAGCAGGAACTAAGGCAGTATAGTTATTCCATTGTTTAAAGCAATAGCAAGCAGATACCCCACATTCACTTCAAATAGATGCTCTAATTAGGTGGGATGACTGAATTTAGGCAATAATTAATATCCTCCAGATATGAAGTCCTATTGAGAGGGGATTTTTAGGTAGTTGTTAGTTATGGCTTTGTTGGTGTGTTTGTTTTCCTGCTAATAAATGATTTTGTTTTATACATTTTACTGCTGCTTCCTATTAGTCATCATCACTTTCCCATCTTACCTGACATGCTTGCTACAGGAAGGGGCCCAGGAACTACCCATAAACTCTCATTTATAACCTCTGTACCAAAATTGTATAAGGAGGCTCTGACATCTCCCCTGCAATTACTATATGCCAGAGTTTAATCGTAACTAAATATAACAGTCAGATTTCTTTTCCTCTATCATTTCATTCTGGTGCCTCATCTCTCTTTACATCTCCACTCACCTTTCCTTTACAGCAGCTTCATACACTGCATAGGGAGTGTGTGCACATAACCTTGTAGCTGGGGGAAGGTGAACAGCCCTGCGTGTTGCCACTCTTGACCAGATTCGGTGGTGGGAAAAGAGAAGAGGGAATTTCTAAGGATAACAGCAGTTGATTTTCCCAATGGATACATATTTTTAAATTCCCTTTTTCTTAAACTCCATTTACAATTCATTTTAGTTCTTATTCAAACAGCATCTTCACTATCTCCAGTTAGTGCCAAGTGGCTTCTTAAATTGTTCATTGGCATTTGATAGAAAAAAGGTTATTCAACGAGCACTTTGTTCAAAAATGTTTTGTCAGAATATCTCCAGTTACTGATTTTTTCTGACGTATGATCAATAAGGTCAGTTAAAGTACAAACCAATCACACTATGGTACATGTTTGTTTTCTTCCCTTTTCCCTTACCATGATCAAGATGTCAGTCATGTCCAAGGATTGTATGCCTCAGGTTTCTGTTGAAGTTTGAGATACTTTCCATTGACTTTAACGGATTTAGGTTCACAGCCCGTAAGTGACTAATACAAAAGACGTGGAAGTTCAAGTTTTAGAGCTCTTGAGAGGAAGAATTGTCCAGTGGTTGCGGCACTAGCATAGGACTTGGGAGCCCTCAGTTCCTCCTGTGCCACATACTGTATGAATTTGGGCAATTATTTTCTCTGTGCCACAGTTACCCGTTTGTAAAATGGAAACAATATTAATTCCTTACTTCATCACTGTTGTGAAGATAACTACATTACAGATTATGAAGCACTTGGATAACATGGTAATGGGGATGATATAAAGACCTTAAATATTCAACTTTCCTTTTCATCTTTTACTGCCATGGCTGTGCTGGCAACCAGTGGTGCTGCCGCATGGCCAGGCTTGAGGTAGTAATAACAACCAAATATATGGTTTCCATGGTTTCCATCAGCAGCACCTCCACTATAAAAATTGTTCCAGCACTCCTGTTGCTCCTTCTGAGTAACATTGCACTGAAATCCAGTGTGAAGCGCCAGAAGCAACAGGACCTTGGTTTTTAATGGAGTGTGTACATTTTAGTTGCTCCATTCCATTGTTGTGTAGTGTGCACCATGTCCAGTGGAACTTGTGGCTCTCTCTCCCAAGCAGGCCAGAGTAGCTGCACAAGACTTCTTGAAATAGATGTTAATGAACTTGACAGTGATGTGAGATTGTCCATCCTTTTGGTCAGAAGAGTCATAATTCCTGTTTGTTTAAAACAATACGTGCATGTCTTTACTATACCAAAGCATATTAAGATTTTATAGAAGGATGGTCCAAGATCTTACCACCACCAGTGTGTGGCTGCACACATGTTTTGAGATTTAAAATGTATATTTTGGGAGGGAGTTGTGGGTTTTCTGCTCTACCAAGGTGGACTGGCCTGTGAAAGTGTTTCCTCCTTCTCCCCACTCTGACCTCTCCCTTGGTTAGGTAGAAGAATTATTTATTTTTTATTTCTACTATTTTTAATACTATAATTCCTACCCACATTTTGAATCAAACAAATTGAGTGCTTTTTGGGAAAAATTTGTAAATGGTTCTCAATCTGGCCTTTAAGGTTCCACTCATATTCTCCTATGCAAAACATTTTGAACGTACTAACAGATTTGTGCAGGCAAACTGGTTAGACATCAAGGCTGGGATTTAAGGAAGCTAGACATCCAACTCTCACTATAATTTCTGCATAACTGATTTGAGAAAATACTCTTTTTACTTGCACAGGCAAATCTAGGGTTCTGTATATAGAAAATTATGGATGGGTTATCTTTGAAATTTTAGTGTATTGGCTTCTCTGCACAGCCCTGATACAGTTTCCACATGCAAAATTTAAGAGATAATAAAATACTCTGAGATTTCTGTGGCCCAAAACTGCTGAAAACTGAAATTTTCAGCCGAAAACCAACGTGGGGTCAAAAATTCAACATTTTCATGTCTTTAGTATTCTGTGGAGACACTCTCCATAATTTTTTTTGTTCTTGTTGTTTTCTTGGAAGCTCAGTTCATGTTTTGGTTGAAAATGTTTATCTGGCTTAAAAGAGTGTCTCTCTGATGGGTACAGAAGCAATGGAGACAGCCTCACTTCCTCCCTCCCACAACTAGGGGAGAAAAGATCTGAAGCAGGAGAGGCTGGGGCAATGCTGTGTGTCTTCTGGATCTCCCCTCCCAATGGACTGTAGTGTGTGTAATGTGAGAGAAGGGGAGGATGTTGCTTCTTTCTTGTTCAACTCCCCACATTCTCTGTGCTGCCACATCTTGCCACAACATGTGGTTTCCTTCATCTTACCTCTCATCAACTTAGAGGAGGGGAATGGGTTGAGATTCTGCCTTCTCCTTATGGTCTCTGGGCAGGCCTCAGACCGTTGAGGGGCACTGCCCTCCTAACTACCCCAGGTTTGAAATCCCAGCACAGCTGGCACCCAGTTGTCTTTCACATTGGGATGGCCCTGATGTTGTTCTCCATTAGTTCATAGCTTTAATAAAGTGATCTCAATATTTAAGCACACTATAGTATATATGCCTCATTGTTTCCATGTCCACAACAAAAAATATAAAATGTCCAAAATGATAAAATGTTCAACCAGCCCTCGTGGCCATTTTTCCACATCTAAGAGGAAATTCCACAACCTCTTTACCAAGCAAAGCTGAAGGAAAACCAAGTATCCAAGGTCTATCTAGCGTGATCCCCAAATTGTTAACTCGTCTACCAGAGCTAGTCAAACCCCCAGAAAAAGAGGGCCGAAACTACATTCTTTGGCTTTCAACAGCCACCCAGCATCATCTCAGTCTTCTCCAGATTCATTTTCAAACAGCTGGTTTCTAATGCAAGCTGAAATCATGCCCAAACAGTGGGAAGGCAGAGAGATAAAACCAACAGAGTATAATTAACTTTATATATAAAGTTGAGTCATCAGCACATTGACAATACTGCAGTTAAAACCCTCTCCTTATTTACTCTAGCAACCTCAAATAAACTTTGATTGGAAAGGTGGCAGGATATAGCCTTGAGGCTGTGCACATGGGAGTCCTCTGGGCAGATGAGCAAGTAACCTACTATTACCATCTGGGATTGCTAGCAGAGAAAGAATGGAGCAGTTCTGCCTACCCTTCCTGAGGTCCACAGTCATGTCATAACAGTATTCCGTGATGAATATTTGAAAAACCACTGATGTGAATGCCAGACCTTTGTTCATCATGAGAGAACCACAAACCAATGTGGTCAATTACATTTCTGCTGAGAACAGTCAAGAATATCTCGGAACTACATATAGTGCTGAAGTTTTCTCACCACAACCTTCTCTAAAGCTCCCTGCTAAAAGAAAGTTAGAAGAAAGGTTGGTCAGGAAAGATGCTCAGCCCTGAGTTGATTTACTTTCAAACCGTACTGCATTAAAGCACACTAGGGAACTTTTAGAGTGCACTAGCAGGGTCTATATGGACTGGCTGGCAGGCAGCATATTAGGGAGCTTGGAATCACAGCCCTGTAATATGCAATACCACACTCTGTGGACAAACCCTCAGTAATCTTTGGCTTCAGGCTCTTTAGTAGATCCAAACTTAACAGTCTTGTGACCAAGCTCATCTTGATTTTGATGGTCCATTTGAGCATGAAAACAATTTAAATGGCTAAATATACTCTGTCTTATGTTTTCCTGAAAAACTACAAAGATTTTGATGATAAAATATTTCCTCATTCCATATGTAAATACAGAAAAAAATGATACCCTGGAATTCTGACCAATACTCTAATGGAATTGTGTTATAATGGCTTACTTCATACTGTGAATCAACAAATGGCAGGTACAGTATAAAACATGTTTTGATTGTACAGCAAAATCATTAGAATGTATGTTTCACAATGCTGCCTTCATTTCATTTAACATCAACAGAAAATTTTTGTATTTGAAAATTACAGTATAAGCGTGAATCTCTTTAAATATTTTCCCTTGGTCACTTGTATGCCTTGGAGTGAGCTGTATAGGCAACCAATAACCAAAAATCATGCTTATGTGATGTATGTGTTATGTATTTTTACTATTCTGAGATTTGATTCCTTTGGAGAGTAAAAGAAGTAAAGTCCATTGTTATCTTACTAGTCCAAAACCAGAGTAAAGAAATTTTTGGAATCTCAAATCCACAGACTAATGCCTTGGGAAACTACCTACTGAAGTAATGAAGTGCAGCATTGTAGCAAATATATTAAGAAATGTGTAGCACTTTCATGGCTTATTGTAAATACAGTACTAGTGATGACATAATCAAGACAGCATGCATTCCATAAGTAGCCTTACTCTACATAAAATGTTGATTATGTCTTTGTAAACAATACAGCATGTCATGAGGTGAGGTAAACAACAATGCTAGTGAGACAGGGCCATTTGTATGAAAAGCTAATGAAACACCAGAGAAGCACAGCATAGGCAAGCCATAGATTTCTCTATCCAAACTGTAGAAAAACTGTTAGGGAAAATAAGGGCTTGGCTACACTGGAGAGTTGCAGCGCTGGTGAGGGGGTTACAGCGCTGCAACTCAGGATGTGGCCACACTTACAAAGCACAGCCAGCGCTGCAACTCCCTGGTTGCAGCGCTGGCTGTACACCTGGTCTGCCTCGGGTGTAGCGATTCCAGCGCTGGTGATGCAGCGCTGGTCATCAGGTGTGAACACCAACAGCGCTTTTATTGGCCTCTGGGGTATAAGGAGGTATCCCAGCATACCTTTTCAGCCACTCTGGTAATCGTTTCACATTCCACTGCCCTGGGCTCAGCTGACTCTCCCTTTAAATGCCCCGGGAATTTTAAAAATCCCCTTCCTGTTTGCTCAGCCAGGTGTGGAGTGCAATCAATCAATCAATCAATCAGCAACCATGCCTCCACGCCCCAAACGAGCCCCAGCATGGAACAGTTCCGAGCTGCAGGACCTCATCAGTGTTTGGGGTGAGGAAGCTGTGCAAGCACAGTTGCGCTCCAGCCAGAGAAATTATGATACCTATGGGCAGATATCAAAGTCCTTGCTGCTAAGGGGCCATGAACGGGACGCGTTGCAGTGCAGGGTAAAAATAAAGGAGCTGCGTAGTGCCTATTGCAAAGCCCGTGAGGGAAATCGCTGCTCAGGAGCTGCCCCCACAACCTGCCGTTTTTACAAGGAGCTGGATGCCATACTTGAGTGTGACCCCACTGCCAATCCTAGGAGCACGATGGAGAGTTCAGAGCAGGGAGAAGTGGGGGAGGGTGTAGAGGAAGCCGAGAGTCAGGCTACTGAGGTGGTGGGAGACACCCCGGAGTCCCAGGAGGCATGCAGCCAGGAGCTCTTCTCAAGCCAGGAGGAGGCTAGCCAGTCACAGCAGCTGGAAGTTGCTGGTGAAGAAGAAGCAGAGGAGCGTGTTCCCGGTAAGCAGCTTTTATGTTTTGGGAGAGGAGGGTTGGGGTTATGGCTGCCTGCATGCATGCCTAAACGTGGAATAGCCCATTGATTTGCTCTACCACGTCTCTGTAATCGGACTCGGTAATCTCTTGAAAACTTGCAGCCAGAGCGTGGGCAATGTGCTTGTGCAAGTTTATAGGGAGAGCCACCGTGGTCCTTGTCCCGGTCAGGCTAACTCGTCCGAGCCACTGTGCCGCGAGGGACGGGGGGAGCATTGCTGCACACAGGCAAGCTGCATAGGGGCCAGGGCGGAATCCACATTGCTGTAGAAGACCCTCCCTCTCTTCCCAGGTAACACGCAGCAGTGATATAACTGGCAGTAGGAAACCCTGTTGAGAATGTGGGGATACTGCTCAGTGCAGGGCGCCAGGTTCGCGGTCCCCCCCTTGCAGGTCGGCAGCTTCGCGGTCTGCCCCCCTTGCAGGTCGGCAGCTTCCCGGCCCACCCCCCCCTTTGCAGGTCGGCAGCTTCCTGGTCCGCCCTCCCCTTGCAGGTCGGCAGCTTCGCGGTCTGCCCCCCCCTCTTGCAGGTCGGCAGCTTCACGATCCCCCCCCCTTGCAGGTCACCAGCTTCCTGTCCCCTCCTGTCCCCTGTGCAGGCCCCCAGCTCCCTCCTCTACCCAGTGCAGAGAAACCCCAGTGAGCCATCAGGCAGTTCCCCTTCCCAGGTGAAGTCGGGGCAGAAACACTCACCCCATTGCTCGCCATGCCTTCGCTTCCCTGGCCTCTCTGTGCTATGTTAGGTATGTGGGAATGATGCTACAAAAAGTCTACAAACTCCTTCACTGTGTGATAATAAACAATGTAGCCTCTGTGTATTACATGTTTCTATCTATGTTTTTTTAAGTGACCTTGAATAATGCAGCCGGATCACCACCTGCCCGTCGCTTGCAGAACTTGAGGAAAAATCCGCAAAAATCAAAAGAAGAATTGATCAAAGCAGTTATGAATCAGTACGCCAGAGAAAGTAGGAAGACGCAGGAATGGAGAGAGAAAATGCATGAGTGGAGGCAAACAGAAAGCAGGAGAAAGGAATTGGCTACCAAAAAAAACCTCAAAGCAGTTGATAAGCCTCCTGGCTCGCCAAACTGACTCTTTCCAGTCTCTCATAGCCATGCAGGCAGATCTGTACTGTGGTAACCCACACCCCTCCCAAAGCTCTTTTTCTTGTTCCCCAGTATTTGCACAAAACACTCTTCTCCAGCAGCCTGTTTCTTACTACCCCCAGCTTCCCCCAACACCTGTACGATCACCTACCAGCCCTGATAACTACAATCCTTACCCTGTGCACTCCACCCCCATGACGCTGCAGCATATTAATCCTGAAGTGCAGCAGACATTGAACAGCAATCCAAACAGGACATATTCAAACCTCTGAATGTACAGTCCACCACCCTACCCCCCTGCCCTTTTATGTACTGTATTTTGAATAAAGGATTTCATGGCTTTTACAATAGTTTTTATTATTGCAGAAAGTGGTAAATACTGTACCCCAAGCGAAAAACGAGCACAGCAAAGGCACCAAACATTACTGTTGGCTCTCAGCATCAAATTGCTCCCTTAAGGCATCCTTAATCCTTGAAGCCCTTTGCTGGGCCTCTCTAGTAGCCCTGCTCTCTGGCTGTGCAAATTCAGCCTCTAGGCGTCGAACCTCGGAGGTCCATTCCTCACTGAATCTTTCACCCTTCCCTTCACAAATATTATGGAGGGTACAGCACGCGGATATAACAGCGGAGATGCTGCTTTCCCCCAAATCTAGCTTCCCATAAAGACAACACCAGCGGGCTTTCAAACGGCCAAAAGCACACTCCACAGTCATTCTGCACCGGCTCAGCCTGTAGTTGAACCGGTCCTTGCTCCTGTCAAGCTTCCCTGTGTATGGTTTCATGAGCCAAGGCATTAAGGAGTAAGCGGGGTCTCCAAGGATCACAGTGGGCATTTCGACGTCCCCTACTGTGATCTTGCAGTCTGGGAAAAAAGTCCCGACCATCAGTTTCCTGAACAGGGCACTGTTCTGAAAGATGCGTGCATCATGCACCTTTCCAGGCCATCCTGAGTAAATGTCAGTGAAACGCCCACGGTGATCCACAAGCGCTTGGAGAACCACGGAGAAATACCCCTTGCGATTAATGTACTCTGATGCCAGGTGGGGTGGTGCCAGAATAGGAATATGCGTCCCAACTATTGCCCCTCCACAGTTAGGGAAACCCATTTGTGCAAAGCCATCCACAATGTCCTGCACGTTCCCCAGAGTCACAGTTCTTCTTAGCAGGGTGCAATTAATGGCTGTGCAAACTTGCATCAGCACTATTCCAACGGTGGACTTTCCCACTCCAAACTGGTTCGCCACCGATCGGTAGCTGTCTGGAGTTGCCAGCTTCCAGATTGCAATAGCCACCCGCTTCTCCACTGGCAGGGCAGCTCTCAATCTCGTGTTCCTGCGCCGCAGGGTAGGGGTGAGCTCAGCACACAGTCCCATGAAAGTGGCTTTTCTCATCCGAAAGTTCTGCAGCCACTGCTCCTCATCCCAGGCTTGCAGGACGATGTGATCCCACCACTCAGTGCTCGTTTCCTGAGCCCAAAGACGCCGTTCCACGGTGCTGAGCACGTCTGTTACTGCCACAAGCAATTTACTGTGTTGAGCGTCAGGCGAATCAATATCATCATCTGACTCCTCACTGTCACTTTGCAGCTGAAGGAATAGCTCCACTGCCATGCGTGATGTGCTGGCAACATTCATCAGCAAGGTCCTCAGCAGCTCGGGCTCCATTTGTAATAGAAATCGCGCTGCAGACTCACAATGCTGCCAAACTGCTCGGAATGTGTAGCAAAGCACCACGGGGCATTGGAATAGGAAGTGGAAAGACCCGCACCCTTCCGTCCCCTTCCCACAAGCCACAGCGCCAAAATGGGACGAGGTGCTCTGTGGGATAGCTGCCCACAATGCACCACTCCCAACAGCGCTGCAAGTGCTGCAAATGTGGCCACACTGCAGCGTTGGTAGCTGTCAGTGTGGCCACACTGCAGCGCTGGCCCTACACAGCTGTACGAACACAGTTGTAACTACCAGCGCTGCAGAACTGTAAGTATAGCCATGGCCTAACTCAATTAAGCCTCTTAAAGTTAATGTCTGAAAGCATTAAGTTCTAAGCAGTAAACATAATTTTAGACACTTTTTCTTTCCATTTTGCATTTTATGATCTACTCCACTGCAACAGAACATAAAGTCTGCAATTATATCTTAACAACTTACACAATTGCATTTTGATGTATCTATATATAACATATATGCAAATTAGGTTCTGATTTGAATATTAACCTTTTCTTAATTAACTTATTCCTATAAAAATATCAAGCTATTTATTTAGGGCTAGAAGTGTCTGCTAAAGACAGATTTCTAATTCTGAACCTGTTAGCTTGATCAACATGTTCATTGTTACCATGGTTATGTGTGGGCATTTAACTAACTTCTCAGCAAGATCTTTCAAATGCCAATGTCTGAAGGCATTGTGAGTTTGCATTGAGGACACAGCAATGTCACTATCTTGTAGAACAATTTAATGGTTGTTATTTACCCTACCAGAGGGATATATAATTAACATGAGAAAAATCAGACTGGAACTTGAAAAATTACAGCTGATGTCAAGCACTGTGAGATTTATGTCTTGGAAAGATTCCACTTATTCATAATGAGAAAATCCTTTGGTGACATTTCTGTTCACTTTACTTATCGAGAAATCTTAATGTGTTGGAACTCCTTCTATGTACAATTCTCTTAATTTCAACTTTGCTTCAGTATGTCTCCCAGCAATCATTCTTTAGTCGGATGTACTCACTACTATGCATTTAAAAAGATTATTATTTTAACATTTGTGGACAGCAGATGCTCAGTTAGTGTAAAATCAAAGGTGGAGAAATTAAATAAATTTTAGTTACTACTTGACTGTCACTGATTCTACCCTAGTCAACTGTAGTTCTTGACTTTAATTTATTCCTTCCTTTCTTTCTTCTGAACACATGCACTACAATTTAATGAATGAAAATCAATTTTAGTTGAGAGGTTTGTCACAATTAAGATGTTTCTGCAATATTTTAAGATTGAATTACAAAAGGTTAAGTCCACAGTCTACAAAAACATTGTGTTGCTGCATATTGTATTTTGAATTAGGTTAAGGGTCTACTCCTTTACACAGTGCCCTCTGTGATCACAGTCTTCAACAAGACACACACATGTTCCACTTATTACCGAGAGGTAATTCTGTTTCCATGCCACTTCAGTCTTATGTCTCTCTTGAGAAAAGAGATGGAGAAATATATTGGGCTGAAGCACATGTTTAAATTTAGCGATTTAGGCTGCTGCCCACAAAGAGCTGGGGTAAGAGATTTAAAACTCCAGGGTATGTATTATTTGAACTACATTATTCCAGCTGCACAAACGAAAGGCAAGGCAAAATATACAATGCTGATGTCTGGAGCGGGGCCTGAAACCCAGAGACTGAACATATATATGGAGAAGTGAGACTCAGTCTAAATCCAAATTAGGAGTATTGCAAAATTGAAAATCTTTATTACATAAAAACAAACAAACAAAATCACACCAAAACCCCTATATAAAAAAAAATTATTTAGGTTGAAAATTCAAGCATTCAAAAGTTAGGGAATATCTGTGAAACATTATTTTTTTCTCCCTCGTGAATTGCATCCTAGGCACTAAATGAGTCAGGAGTCCTATGGAAAAAAAGAATGTGGTCATTTAATTAAAATGGGATAGTAATGCATACACAGAAGGGGGCAGAACTAAGGTTGCACAAGCAGCTGCAAAGCTGGTATTTCCTAACTTTTGAGTGCTTGATTTTGAAACCTATATAATGTTGAAATGTAATTACCAGCATTGTTTTAAAATGAAAAATATAAAGGTAAAACATTATGTATAACTGTAACAATCCCCCTGTCATCATCATCAGGGTTTGAAGGGTGTAGCTCTGAAGCACAGCTATCTCCTTCTTCCCAGGATCTGGGGGGAGGTTCTGCAGTATATGGTACCCCAAGAGGCAAGGCATGTACCTCTGAGGTTCTGGGCCAGATCCAACAGCGGGTTCTCAGCCCACCAAGCACTGCTGCTTTGTGATTTGGTGACTGCATAGGCCAGGCTCTTTGGAATGTTCACGTACAGTTATTATTATGGAAGGCTGCCAAAACTTTTCTGAGCAACACAAGTGGGAGAAGGGATATGGTGATTTCTAACAGTATATACCTCAGTCAAACTTGAATGGAATTTCATGGGACAAGTGAAAGCCGTGCCTTTAGACCCAAGGTATTATTCCTGCTTAATATCAATGGCCTGCTGCAAAGGAGAGGTTAAGGCTTCTCGAACAGGTCTCAAGGATAATTTATAGCCAAAAGTGTTAGGCCACCCAAATATAGAGGGCTCTACTAGCTGTCTGTATAACAATAGGTCTAATGATAAACCTAGAGCCAAACTTAGATTTTTATTAAATTTTGGATTCAAATCTGAATTGTATAACTTGAGCCTATCATTGTTTGTATTTATCCCAGGTTCCCTTTCTCCTTTTACTCTAGCTTTGGTATAGATCTCGTTTTGTTCCTCTTGTCCCACACAATTATCAACATCTGATTCCACTGCTCCCTGTGTCCTCTTTGGCTTGGCTCCCCTGCTCACGATTTCAGATACTGTCCTGACCTATGTTCCTTCACACTCCCTATGCTTTTCCTAATGCTCTTGCCTTATTCCTTTCTTACTCTTGTCTCATCATCAGATGTATCCTTTCCGTCAGGCTGCCCACTCTTATGGAACAAGATCCCTGTTCTCATCTGCCCAGTGCTCCCCAACAGCCCCCTCTGCCCCTCCTGCAAATCTCTTCTCCCTATTCATTATTACTAACCCCTCAGTCATCACTAAAATCTATTGTCCTTTCCTTTCAGGATAACAAGATCTAGCCACACTACACTGACACAGAATGTGCAAAACTGTACAGTAGCCTTTTTAGCTACTGCGCTGTCATTGACCCCATAGCACTCCTCATTCCGCATGGTCCTTTTAGAAATTTTAATGTATGTGAAATACTGTCCTTTCCCATCTGGCCAGGAGTCTGCATAAAATGTTGTTGATGTGAACCCCTTGGATTTTGGGGGGGAAATGGTTTCTGACATAAGCCCTGAGTTCTTCCTTATGTGTTTTGAAAGGAAGGAGCAAGGCATGTCTGTACGGTCTCTTAAAATCTGCATAAGCATGACAAGAAAACGTACAGCTTTTCCCTGCTGGAAGGCTGGCACTGACACAATTTTTTTTTATTCCTTTTATCTAGATTGTTGCTGCCTCTGTGGGCAAATGTCCATATAATCTCTACCCCTTCTGTTGCTTTCAGCTTGTTACTCACTGGCCATCTTTAAAAGCACAAGAGAAGGGAAGGGGGATAGATACCATATCAAAAGGCACTGCCCCTTCAAATCCTCTGGGCAGCTATTGGAACACGGTCTTCTGGAAGTGAACCTGAGAGAAGGTTACTATGCCTCATAGTATCTATCCCTTCCTTTCCTGTGTGTTTTTAATGATGGCCGTGAGAACATTTGCAGTTTTCAGCCAGACCAAGAACTACAGAATATGCATGGAACAAGGTTCTACACTTTGTAACCTAAAGTACAGTAACACTGCCAATATACATCCAGATACATAAAAATGCAGTGTTTATTTAAAGGCAGTGGGTGATCTGCTCCTTTCAAACTGTGGCTTTTCATTTTGGAAAACTGTTGTATATAATTGCTTCCAATCAGTGCCCTCATGAATAGAAATGAAACAAATAAACACATGCCATGTGAATGTATAATTGGTCAGCTTCTGCTTTAAAACCTATATTAGGAATAAAGTCTTATTTGATTGAATGCAGAAATCAAGTCTGCTTGTAAACTGATTGTTTTATTTAAAGCTTTGCTCTTGTGGCTCTGTGGCTTTTCTTTTCTTTTCTTTTCACCCAAATAAAGGACTACTTGATTAAAGGAGACACTTGTAATACCTACTTGGGTATTTGTGTGATCTACAATATTTCTGGAGGAGCTGAATGAAAGTATGCTGCCCCAAACATGCAAGTGTGAGTTATCCTTTCCAAAGCGGCCTAGCCTTCCTTCATTATATCTTTTTCAAACTTTCAAAGTTTTTCTCTTCAAGCTCTTATTAGCTCTAATATTTTCTTCTATCAGAGGAAGAGTGTTCTTTTCTCCTTCCCAGTTGCCATTGAGACTTACTGACCAGGAATGATATAGGAGCCAAATAGTTCACAGACTTCCTGTGAGCTTGAACATCTGGCTTGCTAGAGTGGATAAAGTATATAATGATCTTACCCTCCAGTGTCTTGAGACATGGAAGAGGGTATCAGCGGTACTGCTAAGTTACTGGAGGAGCAACTAATCTAAATAAACAAAGGGTATAAGATTGTCATTTAAGTCTGCCTCCACATGAACTTGTTGCTTACCAATGCATCCAAACCTGCAATTGTTTCTGATTGCATTTTTCAAAGATTCTGTGTGAGACCTGTTGCTATTGCTTCATTGTTGGTGTCAAATCGTGTTAGTTCATCCCAAACAAATGGAAATCAATCTTCTTAGCTGCTTTACCTCTGCATTCTAGATACACTATTCAAACTGAAAGAGAAATTTTCTTTACCGTTCTGCTGTACTCATCACAATCTACATTATTCTCAGCAAAATTATTTGGATTACAAATTTAATTTAGGTGTTTCATATTAATTCAGTCTCTTTAAAGGGTTCACTGGTTTTTAAAATTCCTCAGTGAGGCTTTTATTTCAATTTTCAATTTTTATACTTCATGTTGAGATGCATATCTTGGTGTGCCTGTTTCAATGTAGCTCTTTGCAGTGATCAGTGTGAGCAGGAAGCAACTGTGAATAGTGAAGTGTCAGTATGGAGTGAATCCGGGACTTCTGAAGCCAATGAGTTTTTGGGATAGTAAAATAAGTGGTGTCTGTCACTACTGGTATTAGAATAGGATATTATTCTGACTATTCTTGGCAATTTATTTCCCAGTTAGAAGGACATTCATTTTATTACTATTTAATAAGGTGACACTTTTATATAGGTAACAGCTATAAATGCATCAGTAATGATTGCTAAAATAAAGCAATTAGAAAAAATTTACTGCTATCTAAATGATTTTAAAATAATTGATAAATGTCATAGCAACTTAAAAAAACCTTATTAATTGGAGCTCAAGGTGTCTCAACAGATAAATTCACACTCTGTTGCATGTTATACTGCTTACATATAAAAATATGAATATATATATATAAAAGTTATAGAATTTAGTTTGAGTATCTATCAATAACTTAAAGGTAAAACACACTCAATACTAGGATGTTGTAATTATCCTAAAACCAAGCATTGCAAACTACAGAAGTTTAGAGTTCAGGTTAAATTTAAAAGAAATTAAGAATGTTAGGGTATGGGAATGCACAACTAGGCCACATAAGCAGCCTTAACTCTGCCCTATAGTGATTACATGGGTGGGGAACAATGAAAATAGGTCTTTAAAAATTAGTTTAATGCAATCTAGAACTACTCATCTAGTAATAAATATATGGTTATTGTATATTGCCTACAGGTTAGAGCTATACCAGCTGAGGATCTGCTGTAATATTTATGTATACATACATAAAACTATGGCAGATCCTTGGCTGGTATAACTTCTTTGTATTTATCAGAGCTATGCTAAAACTTCTATGATGCTAAAGTCTGACCTATAATTTAAAACATACATATTGTATATACAATATAAGTATAATCTGAAATCCTTCAAGAACTTTTGCACAAGTAGCTTTATGGGCATGTGCTGTCCCAATGTACTTGAGTAATTTTATGGAGGTGAGTAATTTTAATCATGTGTATAGGGTAGGTTTGGGGCGACATATTCCATATATTTTACAAACGAAAAATATATGGTTCAAAGATCAATATACATACAGACATGAGTTCAAAATCCATTAAGATTCAGAATCATAGCAGAGATGAACAGGAGCACTTGTGGAACCTTAGAGACTAATAAATTTAGGTGGACTTGTGGACACATCTATTCAAGTGACATCATCATAGGACCTAATCACATCAGCCACACCATCAGGGGCTCGTTCACCTGCACATCTACCGATGTGATATATGCCATCATGTGCCAGAAATGTCTGTCTGCCATATACATTGGCCAAACTGGACAGTCTCTACGCAAAAAAATAAATGGACACAAACCTGACATCAGGAATCATAACATTCAAAAACCAATAGAGAGAACACTTCAGCCTCTCTGGTCACTCAGTAACAGACTTAAAAGCAGTGCTTCTCTATCCTGGGACATTTCCCAAAACCTGGGAATTTTTGAGTAAAATGTTTTGAATGAAAATTCCCAATTTCCCAAGTTGAAACGTTTTACTCACAAATTCCCAGGTTTTGGGAAATGTCCCAGGATATAGAAGCACTGTAAAAAAACCAACAACTTTATCTGGGAATTTTTCACCAGATTTGAGAAATTTTTAGCACTAGGTTGGGAAAAGTTGGCATCACGATATAGAAGCACTGTTTAAAGGCTGCAATTTTGCAACAGAAAATCTTCAGAAACAGACTCCAAGGAGAAACTGCTGAACCTGAATTAATATATAAACTAGATACCATTAACTTTGGCTTGAATGGAGATTGGGAGTGGCTGGGTCACTACACCAATTGAATCTATTTCCCCATATTGAGTATCCTCACACCTTTTTGTCAACTGCCTGAAATGGACCATCTTGATTATCACTACAAAAGTGTTTTTCTCTTGCTGATAATAGCTCATCTTAATTAATTAACCTCTTAGAGTTGGTATGGCAACTTCCACCTTTTCATGTTCTCTGTATATGTGTGTGTGTGTATACATATATATTTTACTATATGTTCCATTCTATGCATCTGATTAAGTGAGCTGTAGCCCATGAAAACTTATGCTCAAATAAATTTGTTAGTTTCTAAGGTGCCACAAGTACTCCTGTTCTTTTTGTGGATACAGACTAACATGGCTGCTACTCTGAAACATAGCGGAGAAGGTGAGCTTTTTAGTTACAAAGAGATCCTTTAGAATTCAGTTCATAGGTCATAGTCTGATCTCCAAATATCATATTCAGGGCGAACTGGTGTAACCCACATGCCTTCTGGTTGTGGTGCTGTGTCCTATCTAGTGGCATTGAGACCACTTAGAATTAAATGACCTCATGCACTAAGGTCCTGAGGTTTCCCGGTTCAATCCTGCCCATGGACAACCGGGGTTGTCAGTATTACAAGTGGGGACTTGTCCAGGATTTCAACTGGGAAAAGTCTGAAGCTCAGGACGCACTTCCTCAGCTAGTGGAAGTATGTAACCCACACACCTTCTGGGTGTGACGTTCAGTCCCATCTAGTAGTACCAAGACCACTTAGAGTTAAATGAGTCTGCTACACAGTCTTAGCTAAGAGCCAGTTAGCTTTTAGCTCAGAGATCCCCAGTTTGATCTGGTCCACCGATTACCAGGGTATGTCAGCATTACATCAGCATAACTGGGACCTCCATCTTGCAACTCAAACTTCTCCAATGAAGTTTAAGCAGATCTGAGATGACAGAATCAGGACTCAAGGGTCTTTTTATACAGTTTCTAGCATCCACTTGACCGCACAGTCCTGGTTAAACAATAGGCTTTTGATGTAACCTTTTTGCTTTCTAAACACCAGCAAATTAACATAGGGCAATTTATCCACTAGGCAGTCTATTACAAACTTCAAAGAGACATATAGACAATGACATTATTTTACCCAAGATTTATCCAAATGTTAATATTTCCTTTAGATCTCTGAATCAATAGTTATAGTGACAGACAGGAAGTGTCTGTTTATGAGTAGCATCTAAGATACCCACAATTAGTATTATTTCTAACAATATAGGTTTGCATTTCAAAGTTCTAGCCTATTCAACATGAATGGCCCTAATTATCGTTCACATACCTCTCTAACATGACTTTAAAGGGGGGCTTTGGGTCATTCAGCCTGCAAGCTCTTTAACCCTTTCTAGCCATGTGTCACAGAGGGGCATATAGTTCTTTATATTTCAGGACATCAATTCATTCCCTATCCTTCACCAACCCTTCTCACAGGGGGGTACCCAGCATCTATTTATCTCTGCACATCCAGGAACTAAGGTCTGAGTAGTCCACATGGGGCACACAAGCCAAGAGATACAATTGCCCAAAGTAAGTACATTTAGAATAAAGGAACCACTGTTACTATATGGAATGTCTTGACTTCTTAGATATAATACTCGCACCATATTAATGGCTTCTGTAATTGCCTAGCCAGGGATAATATATATCTAATGTATTCATTCAATGCAGAAGGTTAGATTAATATTAATATTAATATTAAAATTAAAATCAGGCAAAAACTTTTTAAAACAGGAGTTAGATTTTGTTGTTGTTAGTGCCGTAGCTCTCTCCCTTTTTTTCACACACAAAAATTTAATTACAAAAATCAACTTAAGAAAAAAAATATTGGAAAGTCTGCCAGTGATACAGTGTATATGTGCAGTCAGTTCTTTGCTGCCAGGTTAACCTTGATCATTTATTATCACCAACTTTACTTAGCCACCTATGCTTGACCTTGTCCCTTCAGACACACAAATATTCCCATACTTCAATATAGGAGTAACTTACTTATACAATTTTTTTTTAAGAAAAGCACAACATTTAATTTTCAGATATTTTCATAATAACTCTGTAATAAATAATACATTGCTGAATGCAGGAAATACTTTATATAGCTTAGAAATCACATGCTAAGGTGCAAAGTAGACTTACATCTGGCCTAAATGGCTACTGGTTGGGACTGGTTTAGGGCTGCCCCATTCGGTCAGATTTACAAGTAGAGCACTGATTGTTTTGGTTTGGTGGCTGAACTTGGTGGGGGAAAAGGGAGTTGTTTTGAACAAAAATTGATTTTTTTCTCAGTTTCTTTCACTGAAACGAAAGCTGGGGAGAGGATGCTCTTTAAGAACTGGAGAACGGGGCACATTAAGAGCAAACAAAACATTTTAAATGGAGATTCGAATTGACATTTTGGGAATGAAATGTTGATTTTAAGCAATTTTTTCCAAATCTACGTTCTGTTTTGAAAATGTAAGTTCAAGGGGAAAATGTTGAAACAATTCATTTTGACATTTGTTAGATGAACCATTTCAATATTTTGAATGTTTTGTTTTCTAGGGGGATGTATTGGCCACAATTATTTTCTCAATTCAAACCAAATTCACAAATAGTTTCAATGCCCTAAAAAATTCATTTTTGATGAATTTACTATTTGCCAATTTCTTTGCCTGGCTCTGTTTATAATTTGTGTTGGTATAACTGCTCTTGCACAGCTGAGGATCTGACTCTCTGGCTCTGATCCGACAAACACTAAAGCACATGATTCAATTGAGTTCATTGGGACTATGCACTGATGTGAAAGTTTGCAGGGTAAGAGTCTATAACCCTGAACAATAGCTGACTAGAATCAATGGGAGTCTATCCATTGGCCTTAATTAGCTTTAGATCAGGGCCTACAATGAGTACATTTAAATGTAAAAGAAAATATTTTCACTTGTTCTATATCTTAAATAACAGTAACAATAGACAACTAATTTCCTCCTTTTGAGACTCCAAGACTCTCTAAAAATGACAAAAAGAATACTTTAAATTACACCTTAATATCCATGTCTTTTAAAAAAATATGTTTAATAAACATCATCACCCATGTGATAACAGTGTTCATGGGAAGAAAAAAATAAAAATTCATCTCTGAAGCATGAAGATCTGAGACAGCTCCTCACCTGAGGCTATTTAAAGTGTTAAAGTGATCAATAAGAAAGAAAAACAACATAAGTATTCCCAACTGATAAGAGAGATTCTCCTTAAGTGACATAAAGTGAGTTGTGTTCTCTCAGCCCTGCCAGACCCAGAATTAGTAGTGGCAATAGGATTCAAACAGCCCCAAAATTATCATTTGCAGATATTTATTTTGTTCTTGCTTACTGTATGTACTATCTACTATTTTATAATTATTCATATTTATTATTTCAATTGCAGTAGTGCCTATGAGTGCTACATTGTACAAACAGAAAAAAAAGACACTGTCCCTGCTACAGATCTTACAAAATAAATCTGTTTATAATATCGGAAAAATTCACCTTCATTATAGTTGCATCATTGGCAAACGGTCTAAATGAGGTTGTAAATTGGGAGGGAAGATTATGCAGACATAGGGCAAGGGCAGGGAGGGAACCCTTCATTCACCATATTCACTATGGGATGAATTTGTCTCTGCGATTCTCTATTCTCTATTCATCTGCAGAGATCTATAAGCACTGCCAGGGAAGTAGCACGAAGATAGAGCTAGAGGGAACTGCCATTGTTAGATTCTATTGTTTAGCTTCTATGTGCTGTGTTCTAGCACAATCAATTTCCAAGAGAAAATGAAAATAGATTTTTTTCCCCTTTATGTAAGCTAAATAACTCTTAATTACACAGTACATACAAAGTCACACCAATGTGATTGCTTTCTAACATGGCTCCAGTGTTCCATGATGCATTTGGGGTTTCTCTGCTGCCACTATGGCAACAGTCCTAGATAGACTTATTCATTTTTGTTGGCATGGAGACAAGCAAAGAACTTACAGCAAAGCTGTAATAGAGCCAGTAAGGCTCAAAGTGATTATTTGTAATTGGAGAGAAATGGCATGCAGAGCTGTGCTGATGACAGGGTGGAAAAGGGGTTAAAAGTTTATTTCAACATCATTTGCCAGACAGAACACTCAGCTCATGCAGCTGGGGCATTGGTTCTTTCCAGTGCTCTTGTTGATGTGCCTGGTTCATCCTAATGTTCCTTTTCCTTAAATGCACTTTCCATACATAGCTGCTGCGGCTGCTGAAGTTAAAAGGGAAATTCATTTGTCCAAGTGACTCCAACAGAGATTCACTACTGAATCAGTCTGTTACCTGTCACCTCAGAGTGTTCTGTTTTTCCCAGGTTATTCCTTTCCCAGTTTCTCCCTCTTAATATTTCATAAAACAAAAATCAAAAAAAAACCCCACAAACTCCAAACACTAAACATGAAACACTAAACATATGTACAATGGGGTGAAATTGTAAAATGTAAATTAAGGTGGTCACAGCTGTTTTTTCCCCTTGTGGGGGGCAGAGAGCTTCTTTTTCTTTTAAGCTTTCTAGCTCTGGGGCTTACGCTTAGAATATATTTAGCGACTGATCACTCAGACTAAATAAATATATACACAGCTAATGGAACAAATATATAAAATCATTGAGTTTAGAGAAGTAGAATTTCTTTGGCTATTCTCCTAAACCAGGGATTGGCAACCTTTGGCATGCGGCCTGCTGGGGTAAGAAGCACCCTGGTGGGCCCGGACGGTTTGTTTACTTGCCATGTCTGCAGGTTCAGTCGATCATGGCTCCCACTGGCCATGGTTCACCGCTCCAGGCCAATGGAGGCGGTAGGAGGCGGTGGCCAGCACATCCCTCAGCCCGAGCCACTTTCTGCAGCCCTCGTTGGCCTGGGAGAGTGAACCGCAGCCAGTGGGAACCGCGATTGGCCAAACCTGCGGACGTGGCAGGTAAACAAACTGGCCTAACCCACAAGGGTGCTTACCCTGGCAAGCTGTGTACCAAAGGTTTCCGATCCCTGCCTTAAACACTGTACTCATAGAAATAAGGATTTATTTGTCATATGTCCAAAAATGTGCCATTAATAATCATGTAATTAATAGAGTTTTATGAATAAACCAATTTTTCAACTGTGACAATTCAAAAAAATCTTTGGAATTGTCTGTGGATCGGAAAAGTCTGTTTCATAGAATCATAGGACTGGAAGGGACCTTGAGAGGTCAATCTAGTCCAGTCTGCTGCACTCATGGAGGATGTCCCTGGCAGGTGTTTGTGTAACCGTCTCTTAAAAACCTCCCATGATGGAGATTCTACAACCTCTCTAGGCAGTTTATTCCAGTGCTTAACTACCCTAACAGGAATTTTTTTCCAAATGTCCAACCTAAACAGCCCTTGCTGCAATTTAAGCCTATTGCTTCTTGTCTTATCCTCAGAAGTTGAGAACAATTTTTATCCCTCCTCCTGTAACAATCTTCTATGTACTTGAAAATTGTTTCATGTCCCCTCTGTCTTCTTTTCTCCAGATTAAACAACCCCATTTTTTTTCAGTCTTCCCTCATAGTTCATGTTTTCTAGACCTTTAATAATTTTTGTTGCTCTTCTTTGGACTTTCTCCAATTTCTCCACCTTTCCTGTAATGTGGCACCCAGAACTGGACACAATACTCCAGTTGAGGCTTAATCAATGTGAAGTAGGGTGGAAGAATTGCTTTTTGTGTCTGGCTTACAACACTCCAGAATGATGATTGCTTTTTTTGCAATAGTGTTACACTGTTGACTCATATTTAGCCTGTGATTCACTGTCTGGAGGTCACATCTGTGACCCCCAGATACCTTTCTGTAGTACTCCTACATAGGCAGTCATTTCCCATTTTTATGTGTACAACTGATTGTTTCTTCCTATGTGGAGTACTTTGCATTTGTTCTTATGGAATTTCATCCCATTTACTTCAGACCATTTCTCCAGTTTGTCCAGATCACTTTAAATTTTAATCCTACCCTACAAAGCACTTGCAAACTCTCCCAGCTTGGTATCATCCACAAACTTTATAAGTGTACTCTCTATGCCATTATCTAAATCATTGCTGAAGATACTGAACTTGGAACCAGAACTGATCCCTATGGGACTCCACTTGATTTGCTCTTCCATTTTGACTGTGAACTATTGATAACTACTCTCTGAAAATGGTTTTTCAGCCAGTTATGCACCCACTTTACAGTATCTCAATTTAGGTTGTATTACCCTAGTTTGTTTATAAGAAGGTCATGCAAAACAGTATAAAAAGCCTTATGAAAGTCAATATATACCACATCTACTGCTTCCCCTATATCCACAAGGCTTGTTACCCTGTCAAAAAAAGCTATTGGGTTGGTTTGACATAATTTGTTCTCGACAAATCCATGCTGACTCTTACTTATCACCGTATTATTCTCTAGGTGTTTGAAAATTGATTTCTTAATTATTTGCTCCATTATCTTTCTGGGTACTGAAGATAAGCTGACTGGTCTGTAATTCCCCCGGTTGTCCTTATTTCCCTTTTTAAAGATGTGCCCTTTTCCAGTCCTCTGCCGTCTCCCACGACTTTTCAAAGATAATCACTAATGGCTCAGATACTTCCTCTGAGTATTCTAGAATGTATTTCATCAGGCCCCGGTGACTTGAAGATGTCTAACTAGTCTAAGTATTTTTTAATTTGTTCTTTTCTTATTTTAGCTTTGTTCCTAACTCATTTTCACTGGCATTCACCATGTTAGATGTCCAGTCGCTACTAATCTGTTTTAGTGAACACTGAAACAAAAATGTCATTTAACGCTTCTGCCATTTTCACATTTTTTGTTATTGTTTCCCCCCCTTCCCACTGAGTAACAGACCTACCCAGTCTTTGCTCTTCCTCTTGCTTCTAATGTATTTGTAGAATGTTTTCTTGTTATCCTTTATGTCTCTAGCTAGTTTAATCTCATTTTGTTCCTTGGCCTTTCTAATTTTGTCCCTGCATACTTGTGTTATTTGTTTATATTCATCCTCTGTAATCTGACCTACTTTCCACTTTTTGTAGGAAACTACAAAAGTGTTTTTGTTTTTGAGTTTTAGATCATTGAAGATCTCATGGTTAAGCCATGGTGATCTTTTACCCTACTTCCCATCTTTCCTACTCACTGGATAGTTTTCTCTTGTGCCCTTAATAATTTCACTTTGAAAAACTGCCAACTATGGAACTGTTTTTCCTCGTAGAATTGCTTCCCATGGGAACTAACCTACCAACTCCTGACTTTGCTAAAGTATTCCTTCTTGAAATCCATTATCTTTATTGTGCTGTTTTCCCTCCTACCATTCCTTAGAATCATTAACTCTACAATTTCACAATCACTTTCACTTAAGCTGCCTTCCTCTTTCAAATTCTCATCCAGTTTCTCCTTATTTCTCAAAATCAAATCTACAACAGTCTCTCCCATAATAACTTTCTGCAATGTCTGAATTTTTTTTTGTCTCCAATACATTCCAAGAATTTGTTGGATAATGTGTGCCCTGCCATGTTATTTTCCCAACAGATGTCTGGGTAATTGAAGTCTCCCATCACCACCAAGTCTTGTGCTTTGATTGATTTTCTTAGTTGTTTTAAAAAAGCCTCATCCACCTCTTCTTCTGGTTAGGTGGTCTGTAGTAGACCCCTACCATGACATCAACCTTGTTTTTTACCCCTTTTATCCTTACCTAGAGACTTTCAACAACCTCAGTCCAAGTGTATACATTTTTAGTATATATGGCAACACGTCCTTCCTGTTCCAGAGCAGAGATTCAAACATAGGTTTCTCACATCTCATCCAGTTATAAGGGAGGTGGAAGGAGGAACATGGCATCACTACCACCTGTTTTTCCTCCTCTGGCCATTTTCTGAATGGCCAAACTATTTCTGTCATATTCATGAATAGTTTCTGGTTGACCAATATTTCATTTTTCTTCAACTAAAATGATTTGTCTTTCCACTCAGGGTGTGACTGCAGCCTACTTCCCTGCAGCCTTTCTCAGTATCAGCCACTCCTGTCTGCAGCCAGCTACCTGGCTTTTTACAGGCCCTGCCTGTTCCTGCACAGGTGACCCTTTTCCTCTAATCAGGGCTTTCTTCTTAGCCTTCAATCTACTAAATTGGCTCATAGGGCCTCCATTAACCCTTTCCATTTTGGTGTGGGTGGATACCCTATCACGAGGTCACCCATAACAGTTTGTTTGTCCAAAGAAATTAGTGCTGAATCTGTTCTGAAATGGCTGTTTTCGTTTGCTTTTTGTCTGTTGCAGTGGAGGCAAAATTGTTTTGACTATAACCTGTTCTTAAATATGTGCTACTTTCCTTCTCTCTAGTCTGTGAAAAAAGTTGCAAATTCGGTACCCTGTTTAGATAATTATATTATTCTTCAACATGTCAGAGAGATTTAGTTCAGAAAAGCATCCACTATTTGGAATGCTTATCTGAACTATCCAGATGTAATAGATCTACAAAATTGGACTGGTTTCAGAGTAGCAGCCGTGTTAGTCTGTATCTGCAAAAAGAACAGGAGTACTTGTGACACCTTAGAGACCAACAAATATATTTGAGCATAAGCTTTCATGGGCTACAGCCCACTTCATCGGATGCATAGAATGGAACATATAGTAAGGATATACATATGTTCATACAGAACATGAAAAGGTGGAAGTAGCCATATCAACTCTAAAAGGCTAGCTAGTTAAGATGAGCAATTATCAGCAGGAGGAAAAAAACCTTCTGTAGTGATAATCAAGAAGACCCATTTCAGACAGTTGACAAGAGGTGCGAGGATACTTAACGTGGAAATAGATTCAATCTGTGCAATGACTTAGCCATTCCCAGTCTCTATTCAAGCCTAAGTTAATGGTATCTAGTTTGCATATTAATTCAAGTTCAGCAGTTTCTCACTGGAGTCTGTTTTTGAAGCTTTTCTGTTGCAAAATTGCCACCTTTAAGTCTGTTATTGAGTGACCAGAGAGGTTGAAGTGCTCTCTTACTGGTTTTTGAATGTTATGATTCCTGATGTCAGATTTGTGTCCATTTATTCTTTTGCATAGAGACTGTCCGGTTTGGCCAATGTACATGGGAGAGGGGAATCACTGGCACATGATTGCATATATCACATTGGTAGATGTGCAGGTGAATGAGCCCCTGATGGCATGGCTGATATGATCCTATGATGGTGTCACTTGAACAGATATGTGGACAGAGTTGGCATCCAGCTTTGTTGCAAGGATAGGTTCCTGGGTTAGTGTTTTTGTTGTGTGATGTGTGGTTGCTGGTGAGTATTTACTTCAGGTTGGGGGGCTGTCTGTAAGTGAGGACTGGTCTGTCTCCCAAGATCTGTGAGAGTGAGGGATCCATCTTTCAGGATAGGTTGTAGATCTTGGATTAGTAATCAAATGGTAAAATTGGACTGGTAATCTCATGAGTGCCATTTTCCATGAAATTTCAAATGTCACCCACTCACCAAAGCCTCAGTATTGGGAAACTTTGTCTAGGACAGTAGGGGAAAGACACCCATGAGATATTCCTATTTCACTCCTCTTCCTCCCCTCCACTCCCTGTGGGCATTTTGCACCCTTTTGAGCCCTGCACGTAGAGCTGTGCACATGTCCCTAGCATGCCCTACTGGCTTGGTGGAAGGGGACAATGGGAACCTATCAGTTCCCTCATATCCAAGGGAAAGCCTTATAAACTCTTTTTTTGGCAGCACTATTCTACATCAGGAACTAGCTGCTTGCCTCCCCCTCCCACTGCCCATCCCTCACACTTGTCATCCGGTATTAGAGTAGGACCAAATTTCCAGACTTTGCTGCAGGTAAGACACCCTTAGAAGGCCAGACATGAATTTACATTTAAATATATCAGGTGTTAAGGTATCTGAGTTACTTCCAACTTTGTGGACACTACCATAATGTGTTGTTTTGTGAAGAATTTGTGAAAGATACTATTGTGTATTAAAATACAATTTTTATAGTACTGTGATGGGCTCCAGAAGTGATGAACAAACACAACACTTCCCTACCTTTTGGATTACCTTAAGACTAATTTTAATAATTGTTTTTTGTGGTAATGCTAAGTGCAATAAGAGCAGCCAGAGGAACTGGATATATTCTAGTTCATTTCGACTGATGATAGCAAGCTCGTCTGTCAGTGGGTGGGACAGAGCTGGTCAAAAAATTCAAAAAGTTAATTTTCATTTAAAGTAAAGCTGGAAATAATTTCTTCAAAAAGGTGAAGGGGTCGTTGTAGGGTTTTGATAGTTTTTTGTAAAAAAAAAAAAGAGGGGGGTTGTCAAATGATTTTTTTATTTTATTTTTTTTTCATTCAAATTTCCTGTTTCCTCTCATTTCTTTATTTCATTTTTATACACTTACAGTGTACACAGTGACAATTCTGGTTCACTGGTCTGACTATCAACCCTGCAGGCTCTCAGGAACTGTGCCTTTGCCAGCTGATTGTCTATTCAATGGCATGATGGGCCACTCAAACCAGCTGAACCAGATACATTTCTTTATTACCTTGAAGTAAAAAATTACCGTCCATGAACTTTATATTCTTCCTGCAGGCTCACTGCTTATCAGCAGCATTATACTAGAGAAAGCCACATCAAATAGTTGCTATGTTTTTAGATGGGTAGGCTGTAATGAGTGACACAAAGCATGAAAATATCAAAGGAGGTCTGATAAGATTGTAAAAGTGATTCATTCATTTTAGTAAAAGTGTGCTAATTATGAAAGTCAATTAAAGAGATCCAATAATTTGGGAAATTAGACAGATATATATTTTAAGAGGCCAGAAGAGATTTTGTTCTCATGGCTGGTAGTAAACCATATTGAAAGATTCTGTAAAAAGTAATGTAATAGAAAAAAGCTCTGTAGAATAGGAGTTGTTGGCTTTATTGCTTCCATATTTCATGTAATTATGGTGAGTGAAGAGAGTGATGAAAGTCAAATGTACGAAGGCATCTTTGTTAATTTATCTTTACTTCAAGGTTGTAAAGTGGACTAGACTTGGCATGATTTGTTACTAGAATTGTGATTGAAAGAGAGGGAAGTGCCCCAGTAATTAAATAAACCATCATCTGAGCCTTTAAACCAACGTAATATCCAACCAGTTTATCTGCATGATAGCTAAACATCCCATGGTTGTTCTGGAAACTCCAGTGTCTTGCCTCTTCTCAATATAACAGGTTTGTGCAGGCTTCCACCTTACACACAAGACTATCCTCACCATGATTTAGGCATCGAGCACTACTTGAAAATAGAGTCCAGGATTGGATTTTGTTTTGTTATGACTTCATTGTGTGTCTTAGCCTTAGAATCGATCTTTTGTTCTGTCCTTTTCCTTTTAACAGATTAGCCTAAGATATTTAAAAGTTTAATAGAGTTTATTAGTGATTTCAATGGATTTTGGACCAGGGTCTGACCACAGGACCTGCTGATATCAATATAGAAAGGACACGTGCCATAATTCAGCACATGTTTTACGATAGTGTTTACCATCCCTCAAGTCAGAGTGGAAAGTTGATTTCCTAGTCCACCATTCTTGCAGAACTGTTCTACTGTAAGGGTTTATACAGGACTCAGCTTTGTGATGACAGTGACATGATGTGCCATTTTTACAGTCTTGTCTTTCAGTCTGGCACTTCTCAGTAGTATTGTTTCCCCCATTGTTTAAAATAGAAGTTAAAAATGAAAAAGACCTAGAGTGTTATCTTTCTATCGTTATGCCAGTGTGGGCTTGTTCTCCCTACTTAACTCATAAGTGATATGACCATTCTAAATTTAAGTTACATTTATCTTAAATTATTCAAATGTTGGGGTACTGCACATTTGCTGAATACAGTGATCCCATATATTATACCACAGGTACTGTCCAGCAAGATTTTTAACAGAAATTCCATGGAGTCAGAAATGGATGTATTCAGTGAATGAAAGGGTTGTCGCCATTACCTTTATGCCAGATACTGAGACATTTTCTTCTAACAATATAAATAGTATAGCAGAAAAAAATGGATATTCTCATATCAAGCTTGTAAACCCATATTTGCTTAAAAATAGCCACTGTTAATGTATTCTCAACAGGGCTCCTGTATCACTGAAATACCTGCACTACCACTGAACTTGGCAAAGATCTGTCATATGTCTCCCAGTCCTGTTAGTTCACAGCTGGTATGAATAGCTCCAATCTAAGTTAATAGGAAAAACAGTAGGAGATCTGTTTAGAGCTTCTTTGCTTCAAAAAGCTAGAAATGAATTTTTAAAAAATACAACTTTGTTTTTTAGAAGGCCTCCTTCAGATGAGGACTGTATTTTGAAGCTACTTTGTATGCGTTATTGAGCATTCGGTGTGATTGACAGTCAAATCTAGAAGTTATGAACTGATATGTTATAGCCATTCAGCAAATGGAAAAATGTGATTCATAACACAAACTGCTTCTCCTGTAAACCACAATAAACGAAAATGTTAATGGGGGCTGTGGGATTCCCATAATGCCAATATTCCTTTTTCACAAGGAAAAAGCAGCAAAGCTAAAACTGTGTTACTACTTTCACCCTCATAATTCCAAATGACTAATTTCACCAAGTGCCTTAATGCTAAGACACTTAATGAAGCTCCCTGAACAACCAATGACTAATATCTAAATAGGTAGCAAATTGGGACTGAAAAGAAAAATCCTGAAATATTGTAGGAAATGCTGAAACACTGCTGTTGTGGTATTTCCTGCCTGGCAGGAAGCAAAATGTTCTGTTCATCATGTGGTAGAACCTGTTCTGGCAAGATTTGGGGTCCAGTTTTTCAGGTTCAAGAAGTATGGCTGGGCAATTTTTTTTTCTTATTTTTTTATTTATTCAGCCAAATCTAAGTCTTTTGAAGTATGTTCCTCAGTGAAAGGAACCACTCACCTCCATGGCATCAGAAAAAGTAGGGTAGAAATTATCAGAACCTAGGTATGTGTCTATATAGCATTGGAGGTGCTATATAGAAATGTACCTGTTAAGCCCCCGCCCCACTGTTATAAAGACATTGTTACTTTTTCCTTTTTAGGTTGTCTCTCATTCACTGACACACTCATATGCCTGAAGATATAGTTACTACTTGTTTTTTCTGCTTGATAGGTTGAATCTAGTACCTTTCCACCTCATTCTTTTTCTTTCTTTCCGTCCTTCCTATGTAGCTTTGCTGTTATTTCTCTCTCCATCCTTCCTAATTGTCGCTGGTCATTCCTACTCTTGTGTCAGCTCTCCCACAGACTGTAAATTGTTTTTGCATTCCACTCTGCTAACTGAAACTCATCCCAGTTGATAAATTATCCTTCCCAGTTAGGACTCCTGGCTCTCTTTCCCCTAAGCTTCCATTCTAATGTTTGAGACCATTTTTCCAAACCAGCTCACTGAGGAAACAATATTTCAATTTCTTCCACAATCTTGAACATATTTCTTCTCCAGGACATATAATAAGCCCAAGAAAAAATGCTGTCCTTTGGACCCTTATGTCACATTTGCTACTGTTAGACAAGGCCATTTCTAATGCTTGGTGTTAATGGAAATCAGATCAAATAACCCTCTTTGTGAGTTCCGTGTGTTTGAAACTGAAATCCTTTAAGATAAGATATGACTAAAGATGAGAAGTTGATGGATGTTTTGTGTATCAATGATTTCCAACGTGAAAGAATTATCCCCTTATATCTTATTCAGTATATGTGGTGAACTGCCAAAGGCAGTTAAAATCCAACTGTCTGAAGCACTGGAAATGTATTGACTTGCACTATCAAGTAGACGGGCTAGGTAAGTTAATAGAGATGAGGAGGAACAAAAACTCACTTATGAATGTGAGTCACCATCCAGCGTGCCTTCTGGTACCTGGTGTGGCATAGGAGGCTGTCCTCTTTTAACGCCCTCTGCTAACAGCTGTGCTGGCCTGCTTATTCTTTTATTCAGACCACCAGCAAGGCCCAGTTCTTCTGGGATAAGCCAATAGTCCAACAACTAATAGTCCTTCAGGTTCATGTTGGACCCTCAGACCAAGTCCAAGCTCACGAGGAGTAGTGGTAGCGGGGTGCTCAGTGATCCTTATCCCTTGCTGTGAGGGTTCTAATCCACTTTCCTTGATGGGCTGGTAGGGAAACCCAGGCCTTTCCCCACCTCCCTCCAGGGACCTTTCTACCTTTCTGGACCACTTCCTACCTTGCCCCATCTTGGGATTTTGCCTCAGCCTCTTCCTGGGCTCCCAGTGTACCAACTCCACTCCCCCTAGCCCTCTTCCACAGGCTCTCTGCTGAGAGTATGAGCACATTCTATTATCCAACTCGTTCTGCTTCAGGAGATTTTTCTCTACTTCCCTCGCTGGGCTGTGCCTGACTCAGCAGAAATCATCTGGCTCCTTGCAGGCCCCTCCACCAGCACACAGAGTCCTGGATGGATTTACTTTCCGTTATTCCATCCCAACTACCTTGAACTCCCTTTTGCAGGCTTATCTTCCTTCAGGGAGGCTCTGTCTGCCAGCAATCTAGCTCATCTCCCTGACACCAGCCAGGCTTCTCTGATTGAGTGAGTCCCAGACATCTGCTCCCTTTCTTGACCAGACACATAATAGCCAGGTTTAGCCCTTTTAACACCTCTTGCCAGGCTTGACACCTACTGCTGGTGTAGTGAGGTGAGGCTGATAGAGCCCACAGGCTTTCATTAAGTCTTGGAGACCTAATGTGGGGTTGATACACCACATCACACTTTCACAAAATGGTATGAATGCATGAATGCTGTAGCATCTTAGGAATGATTGCATAACAATATTATGTAATCATTAAGATTAGCTACTACATCAGTGGACCATTTTTCCAATCCAATATGATGGTTCTTATGTTCTTAATATAATTAAGTGTTGTGTCTTAATGAAGCCAGTTTTGGGGAAAAATGTATAGAGGTACAGATACCCCAAGTGAAGCTACTAGTCTGACACTTAAATATCCATTAAGCATAGTCTAAGAAGAGAGAGGCGGAATAGTCAGAAACAACACCCTCCTTCTATGTCTTCAGGATCTTCTATCTAACCTATGGTCGGCTCACACCTCTCTAAATTAAAAAGGTTATTTATAATAACACTGTTAGATTACTGAAAGGCGGAAACCTATTTCAATAACAATAAAATATTAACAGTATAGGAAGATTGCCATACATACTCATTTATGGGAAGAAAAATACAGTTTGCTGTGATAATTACTGTCAAGCATTCGATCTGTCCTCTTTCCAAAGTGCAGAATGCATTTTTCTGTGCAGCTGGGAATGTGAATTACCAACCTATGTGCAAGGCTAAATATACAAGGACTGATGTTTCTTTTCCAGATGTTATTGCAATGGATACTGATATAGATTCTGACAGTGAGGGCTGGTATGTAATATTAGCTCAGAACGAGAGGCTGCAAAGTGAAAACCCACAAGGAAAGAAATGTTTTCTAATTCATTCTGAATCTATTGCTAACAATGCAGTTAAAATATTGTAAGATGAACCTGTCCAATGAAAATTCAGATTTCAGGGGACCCAGGATCTACAAACACTCCCTACCTTCTGGCAAAGCAACTTGGTTGAGAGGAGGCAGAGCAGGAACTGCTGAAATAAAAACAGTCCCAGAAGCAGAAAATCTTCCCCTCAGAAGGAGGCAAGGAACTTGGAAAGAAACAACAGTGTGGGGAGGTGACGTCCAGCCTAGGATACCCCACCTGAGGTCCAGAGTGGGATACAGATTCATTTTCCAGGGCAGTCTGTAAAGAGACTCCCTCCCTTAACAACATAGGCTTCGGGGAGGTAAACCAGAAGCTCCCTCATGTGGAACTAGCTCTTTAGGAGCAGAAAGACTTTTTCCCCAGCACCTACAGCAGTAACTGGCTTGACCATCAGAACCCTGTTGTGACAGTGATGTCACCAGATACAGGGTTGTATTTTCTTCAGTTTGGACTCTGGCGATAATTGCAGTCTCAAATACCATAGTGTACTAAATAGTGACATCTGGATGATGGCCACTGTACATATACACGTACAGTCCTGTTGGATAGCCTGGTTTTCTGAAGTCTAATTATGACAGTAGCCTACAAGATGCAGTAAAAGTAAATGGCCTGGTCCTTCCAAGACTTATGCACATGAGTAATTTTACTCATTTAAGACCTATTTATGCCATGTGACCCAAGATAGCTTACCACTTTAGGGGCTTAATTGCTGTGATATTTTGCTAAGATAAAAGATGGCAGCATGTAGGAAAGTCCCTTTGGTTTGCGAATGATAAACAAGCCAGTGGTGCCTGTAATATAGTGCTGTATTAATATTCATGCTTTTCAGGAAGCTTAGAGGTATAAATCAGACATCTGTTTCTGGGCAGAGACATAATACTACTTTAAATTCCCCATGCTGTACGGTTGTCTTATCCTTCATTAGGTGTAGTATGAGTTATACTTATCATATGGGCCTGAATATGTATCCTGTCCTCTTTCCTGGGCGTAATTTTCATATATCATTTAAGTGCTGGTGATGAACTTTGTGTTGTACAGGACAGAGAAGAGAACATCATCCCTGCCCTATTACTAGCTCAGTAGATTGACTAAACGAAATACAATGGGAGACCCAGAGGATGCTTTCTTGTTAAATCAGAGTTGTTATTACAGTAGAACCTCAGAGTTCTGAACACCGGAGTTACGAACTGACCAGCCAACCACACACCTTATTTGGAACCGAACATACATAATCAGGCAGTAGCAGAAACAAAAAACAACAGCAAAAAAGCAAAGACAATACAGTACTGTGTTAAACATAAACTACTAACAAATAAATAAAGGAAAAGCAGCTTTTTTCTTATGTATAATAAAGTTTCAAAGCTGTATTAGGTCAACGTTCAGTTGTAAACATTTGAAAGAAAAACCATAATGTTTTGTTCACAGTTACGAACATTTCAGAATTATAAACAGCGTCCATTCCTGAGGTGTTTGTAACTCTGAGATTCTACTGTTTGTTGACTTGCTGTGTCATTCTACTCATCTGATTTCTAACTCACAATTAGAATGTTCCAAAGAAATATACTTTTTTGAAGACCTACTTTTTAAATTATATACACATGTATTTCACATTGACTTATAAAAGTATAATTAATTTAATAATTGTAATGATAACTAGTTCTCTTGTGGCACTTTTAACTTTCAAAACACTTCAAAATCATTAGCTAATTAATGCTCTCAACAAATGCAAGAATTCACAAAGCTAATGTGTGATCCACTCTGCTACTCTTTGCTTCTCAGCACATCCAAGGTGTGCATTTGTTGGCACACGAATGCATATCTTAAGTGTTATGGCTTACAAATGAGGGTTGTTTGTGTTCCACTGGTAGTCATCTGAAACGCTTTCAGAAAAAAAATATTCTCATATTTTCAAAATTGTGTGACTTCAACTCTTAAGAAAATCCTAGAAATAAAAAAATACAAAATAGTATAATAACTTACATTTTACAGTTACTTTGTTTCCCTCCCACCCACTCCATTTGTCTGCTTCATCCACTTGCTACATTTTCATTCATCTCAGCTCCAATCCTGTGTGCATGATGTTAATTGTTTCACAAGCATAAACTTAAATTCTATGAGTATCGAATTGAGCCTTTCATTTGAGTGGTTTGAAGAAGGGGCTAGTCTTCAGGGTTACCTCTCATTTCTTTTATTCTGGCTTTTTGGAGGGGTGAGAATTGGAGAGAGAAGTCTGCTGTTCCTACAGATGAGCTTTGCACATACTCTCGGAAAATCTTTTTCAGATATGAACCTGTGGGGCTAAGCCCCTATGATAACCATTATTTGGTAGCTGGGAGAGATGAACAGGGTTGATCTACATTTGTGGGAACCACGCAGGGCTTATCTTCAGAACCTAAATCATATTTACTGTCAATTGGATTTTGGCCCCTGAATGCCTTAATACCTTATGAAAATGTTTACACATCTAAATCAACTAGGCACTGCAAGGCTGAGTGCCACAATGCCTAAATACCTTTAAAAATCTTGGCGTGAGTGCTTATCTGATGGTCTTCTAAACCTCCTGCATCTGCAAAATTGATATAGAAATCCTGGAAAAACAGGCTTGTTCCTGTAATTTTAAGCTCTTCCAGCTTCTGGTTAGGCTAGAATCCAGAATTTAGAGGATTCTAGCCTAACCAGCTAGATTTAACCAGATTTCTTTCCATCTCCATTTCAATTAGAATGCTAGTTGAAAATTTACTGGGGCATTTCTTATTGCATCTGATTAAGTTCACTTATCCATAATCATAATACAGTGTATGGTAGATGATTTGAAAGGTGAATATAATTTACATACTCAAAGTGTGACATTTGACATGACAGTTCTATCTTTAACAATACGTTTTTAGAGCCTGACATTCATGTTTTGAGGCTGAGCAAGTTTTCTTTAGGTTCTAAAATGTATAAATTAGGATCAACGTCTTCCATTCTGTATTCAAGGTGTGCTATTACAGCTGCACAACTAAAGAACAAAATATATGGCTGGTTCTCTGTTGAATCAGCTTGATAAATTGCTGATCTCAAAAAACAGGTATCATGAAAAGGTTATAAAGTGTGTGGGCTTTTTCTATATATGTAAATGTATATACACACCGGCTAAGTGGAGTTCCTTTATATTTGACTCATCAAATCTACTTACGAAAGACCCAGAATATTCTTCTAGTTTTAATTTTTTTTTAAATTAGCTCCTTCAGGATAAGAAATAAACTGGTTAATAGAGTCCTGTGTATACATTTGCTCTGTGAACCTTGTCAATGTGCTTCCTCTTAGGCCAAATTATAGAAGAGGTTTTGAAACTGTACACTATGAATCAAGATGTTGCTGCTGTGTTTTATTAAGTTGTGGCCAACGTATTTCTTTACTGATGATAGCCATCGGTCTCACTGGTCTAGAATTGCCTCAATGGGAATGATCATTGCTCCCCTAAAATGTCTTTGAAGAGTTGATTTGCATGCTCATACTGACCACACACCCTACCTACTTGCATATCAATTGGTTTGAAATTCTGGGGCCTCTTCTCCTAGGAGTCAAACTCATTCCCAGCAATGGTGGTTAGGGGGGCGAACGAGCCTCTACATTTTTACTATACATCTTCACCTCCTTTAATTTGCCATTGCATGCCTAATTAATTTTACAATAGTCTGAAAATAAAATGGCTGAAGACCTAATTTTCTGACAGGTAGTGCAGCCACTTGAGTAGTTACATATATTGTATGAAGATATTAGACTATTTTAATAAGCTATAAAATATACTGGAAGGCACCCTCGAACAAATTAGAAAAATATCTGTCTATAAGAAGGAAAGATAATATTAATTTCCTACATTTATTGCAAAGTCTGAAGTCAGTGCAAATAACTGTTAGTTAAGCTTGCATAGAAAAGCTAATTTAGTTAACTTTCCAGAATTTTTTTAAAATAGTTTTTTCCCTAGATTTAGGTTAAGAAAATAGCTATGTTGATATAAAAGTCTTAACTTTTTTGTTTCCATGGCAATGATTTTCAGTGGAGTTTAATATAGACTTTTTATAGGATACAATAGTGTTACGATCACAGAGGTCCAACCTGTAAAATAAACTTGATGAAGATGTCATAGCTATCTTTCAGCTGTTCTGCTTCATTTAGGATAGCTGTTTTAGAGACATTGTTCAAAAATAAGGATTTCTCTTATAGTTTTAATAATTTACTATCTATGGCAAACATCAAAGATGCAACATGCTTGCATCTAATTATGTCATTAAATGAATGAAATCCATGTGTAATATATTGCAGGAAATGTGAAGGCAACCAAACAAATTGATTTAAGGCATATGCTAGTGTATCCAGCTCTAACCCGTTGATGAATGAATGACAGTATAATGCTCTCCTGCTTTCTGAAAGGGCTTAAACTACAAGTTTAAGCTACTCACCTAATCTGTGTAACATTTTAAAAGTTTAATACAGTGTGACTGGTGATTAGAAATCAATCTTCTTCCTTAAAAAAAAAACAACTGTCCATTTAAAATGTTTAACAAGAAACCTAGCTATTCAGGTGGCTCTTGTTAAGCATTTAAAGATGAAGTGCTTAGAAACACGACTGACATTTTCATATGCATACATATACCAGTAGAAGCTACCATGCCACACAAACTGCTGAGGCACAGGAGAGGCCCTACAAGTGCTGAGTAAGTACTTCATATGCCATGTGGAAACAGCCTCTAAATCACTATGGCATAAACTATGCAAGGTTATCAATATTCTGGACCTCAGATCTAGTCCAATGGAATCCTTAGAAGATAAACTGGACCAGAAGAAAAATGAAACAATAAGGTACTTTCCACTTGCTTCAGAGAAAGATAAGTGCATCTCTTCTATTCCTTCAGTGTTGGAAAATTCAATAATCGGAATGACAATGGCAAAATAAATTCAAATAACTGTGAAAGGAATCTCCTAAAATCTCTCTGAAGTGCCTATGATTATTACCATGTCTCAAGAAGATGCCAGTCTGTTAATCATTCAGGTCATTCCACCAGCAGTTGAGTTCCTCCACTGAGGGCCTAAACAGCCTTTTCTTTCTTTGCCTGTACCATTCTGGCTTGCAGGACCTTTCATCAAAGTGCAGAGACCTAAATATAATGACAAACCTATGATGTCCACAGGGATTGAACTCATAACTTCTGAGTCAGAGCCTCTACTGCTTCTGAGATGAAGGATCATGTCTATTGGCTCCGATGTGGAAGAGTCTCTTGCTCTTAGGTCCAGAGGTCACAGATTCAATCACCCATCTAGGTACATTATAACAAATGGTGGCCTCTGTCAAATTTTCAGGGTAACTGCATCTGTATTCCCCCTCCTAAATTTTCTGACTCTCAGCCATCCTCTCTCTTGAGCAGAGACTTCTCTCCCACCTGACCAAAGTTTTAAGGCTGTGCAGCTCCCTGCCTTGTGCTGTGATATCCCTAGCAAGCCAATATGCCTTATAGCCAGCTCCTGTCCATTGCTTTTTCTCTGAAAGCTATTACCAGTGTATTGCCAGCAATTACAAGTTACCACATAGCTCTTTTTACACACTCACATTTATTCTTAAATTTAAAGCATTGTAAAAAATACAAGTTCTTATACAGCTGCTAAAAGTTTACCAGAGATCACCCATCAGTCTTATGGGGGCATTGGTAGGCCAGTCTGTCCAACTCTTCCACAAGGGTCGGGCCTGTCCTTACACAGAAAGTCCTGTTCATTAGCTGGATTGGGGTGGGGGGAAAGGCCAATAGTTAAAATGCAGCCTTGCTATGCTAAAAGCCCTTTATTTGTCCACTGGTTGTTGGAAACCTCAGTTTGAACCAGTATATGCAAGCCTCTCCAGGGTGTTATACTGCGCTGGAGGTGTTTACAGCCTGAGTGATTCACGTTAATCAACCTCACTGTTTTTATTTCCTGGAGAAATGAAAAGCAACCCTCCCGCTTTGAGTTGCATGCAATCCCTGGCCCTCAGTGACACATAAACTGTTCATATACCTAATGCAATATGTTCCCCACAAGACAGTGCATGTTGTTGAAATATCTGTCACAGCGTGTATGGGGATTTGAACTGCTTTGGTCCTCTGAAACTTTGAACAAGCTTCCCCAGCCAGGGAAGAGTGAGAAACATGCTAATACAGTGTGACCCTGTGTCTCCCTCTAATAACTGGATGGCTTAGAGAGGTTTGTGTCTGCTAATGTGTCTGAATCGATGCTCTGCTTTATCTCAAGCAGTAGAAGCTCATGCTTTTGGATCCAAAATTCTGTTTCGGTCCCCACAGTTCACTCAGCCTGGGACACTGTTACAAGTAGCCAGCTTCTGGATCTGAAGGCATGAGCTTCTACTACCTGAGCAAAAGAACGAGGTCCAGTAAGCAGTAGCAGAATCAAACATTTATGTGTGTACTATACACTGCAGGGTGGGGGGGGGGGGTGAGGCACAATGTGTTAGCATTAAATCAGTTCTTCACTGGCAGCTGGGTAATGGGATCTTTGAGACATTGGCACCTGATCAGTCTGTTTGGGATGGTGGTGTGAGCATTAGTAGCTGGATGTTTCTGCTAAAATTCTCAATAGTGAAATAGTTAACAATGGTGGCAGTGGAATTGTCTTTTTTGAGTGTCTGACTTCATCCAGTAAAATAAATGGGGGCAGTTAATGCTTCCAGCAGTTATTGTTTCGGGCTATCTCTAAAGTCAGAAGTACCTCAATGCATCTGGTTCACATTTTCCAGGTTATCTAGAAATGTTTTTATTTTAAATGAGAGTTCAGATTTCGGAGCACATTAAGCAAAAAGGGTGTTGCTCAAGAAGTATATTCTGTGAGGAACTCCATGGCAATTCTAGTACTCTAGCTATGTTGTCCAAGAGCCTCTTTTGAAAGAAAATCTGTACTCAGAAAGTGATTGAAATATTTCTGTCTTCCACAAAGTCATCCCCCAAATTGGAATATTCTGTGGTTGGGAACAAGCCCAGCTCATGTTACCAGTCTGATGAAATCAAGGTAATCAAAAAGTTGTTCACAAGATGGGTTATTGTTTGTTCTTAAACTAAACACATTTCACATTTCACAAATATACTTCCAGTTTTATTTGTTTTCAAGCTGAACACATTTTGAAGAGCTCCCTCCTACCTTCACATCAAACAGCTTCAGTTATTAGCTTTCAAAATCTATGGTTAGATAGATAACATAATTTGGTTCTGGAACTCTTAATAAAACCTTTTAGTCCCAGGCAACAATCTTTTTATTTATCCTCTCCTTTCAAGTGTCCTTTCTAGTAGTCATTATCTCAGCCCACAGGGTGTCTGAATTGGAAGCATTGTCTGTGGATTCTCAGTACTGCACCTTCCATTCCAACCAAGTGGTGCTTCCAGCATTGTCTGATTATACTGAAAGAAGGACAGGAGACATTTGTCATGGGTTTAATTAGGCCACAACTTTATTATTAGATGTCTGGGACTTTCCGGCATATAAAAGTGCACAGTGGAGGTAACCCCATGTTTATTCAGTAATTACCTGGGGGGCTTTTACCATCTCCCCCTCTTTTTCCATCCAAGTCCCTCCAGCAAATCCATTGCCAGGACCTTACCATCTACCCGCCTTCCAGGAGGGTTAAGGTGGGCTATAAGAATGCGGGGTTGGATCCCTGCCATACCAATCACAGGAATCCCCGACTGCCCGCCATTCATTCCTTTAACAAACACCTCTTTTCAAGTCCTTTTCCAGTCCATTTATCCAGTCACTGTATACTTTTCCTATGGAGAAAGTGCACTGGACATCTGCCCTGCACTTAAATAATGAGTTGTGACATATGGGCTACTGCCCGTCATGCCATGCATGAACAGAGCCCTTCCTGAACCAGCTGTGCAGAAGGTGAAAAAAACCCAACTGCATCCAAGCCAATATGGTGGTAAGGGAAAAATTCCTTCCCAGACCCTCCTGAAAAAGGGATGGCTAGTGCAATGCCCACAGCAGGTCTTGACCAAACCTGGTATTTTACCACATAAAGGTGAACAAAGTGGGTCCTGCTTCAGACTGCTCTGTGTAAAAGGGAGCTTCAGGCGCAGGGCTGCCTCTTTTAAACCCTGCATACCTAGGTGATGAGTCACCAACCACGCTGTCCCCTTTTGCAAGAGTTTTCATCTCCCCCACCCACATCCCAGCACTGTTCCCTTCATTCAGCCAGCCAGCCAAATACCACCCTCCTCACCTTAAAGATCTTATTGGGTTCCAAAGAGGTGAGCGGGCACAAGCCCACCCTTGGATAAAGGACCATCTCCCAGCCTGTGGACAACAGAAGATATAACAAGGACTGGTATGAATGGTGCAGGGTGGTTATTCATACCAAAGTGACCTCTTCCTTTCATATATAATTTCTCCTCATATTCTCCCTTAAGCCAGTACATTTGGGAGAAAAACAATGCCAAATATTGCATGTCCACAAAGCAATCAAAATATGTCTTATCAGTGTTTCTCATTCATGAGCTCCATCCCTATTCATTTTATACCATCTGGCATTCATGAGAAACAAAATAACAAAGGTTTAGCTGAAAAAAACGTTGTTTCAAAGAAGCCTACAAAAAAGGCTTCTACTATCCAAAATCATCCCTGCAAATCAGAGAAGGGCAGTTGTCTTTTCAGGGACTGAAAAGTCCCTTTCATCATACAAAGACATTGGCAAAGTGACTAGATGGTTCATTAAATACATTTTCCTGCTACTACAAATTGGCTATACCAGCCCCTGCAGGTGTCAACTTTGACAGAAGGGTGTAACATGAACTGGAGCTACAGTAGTATTAACGCAATCTCTCTATTATGTACATAATTATGGGAGCCATCTCTGGTCTTTCATTGCTATAAATATCTCCATATTGATATATTAAGCTTGAATAGCAAAAGGAAATGTGTTACCTGAGCTTTCTTTTCTGGGCATCCAGATTCATTATTCTGCCACTTAACTGTTCAATGTTTCATTTACATTTGACATTTCTATCTCCTATGCTTAGTTGAGTAACTTGGCAGGGAAATATCAAAGTTTTAATACTGATATGTAGCATTCTCACAGTATGTTTCACCTTTGGAAGCGACCTTGCTGTTTTTATTTTTCCTAGAGGAAGAGCAAGCCAAAACTCTTAATTGACAATACTTCTCCTGCCTCCTCTAGCAACAGAGAAGAAGGCAGTCTAATGTTGGAATGGCTAACCTAGATAACAGGAGAAGAACAAATTATCACATAACATCTTTTCCTTTTTAATATGTATTTGTTACTCAAATGTGTTCACATATTTGTTCCCTAAGTAATTGTTTCTCATCAGATTAATCACAAATTGTGAATGTATCAGATTCACAAGTCTCATTGTTGCTTAACCCAGATTAGTTACACAATTTTAAAATTGCTTTTGGTGAAGATTCAAGCACTTAATATAAAAATGCACTTTTTGTGACTACTGAGGTCAATGAAGTTCAAATATTTGAATGTGAGCATGGAAAATTTGGAAATATAGATAACTGAAATTATTTTCCAGTTCAAATGAATAATGTTTTGAACAATTCATTCAGCTCCTGTTCACAAAAGTTCCAAATGAGCTCAGATATTCCAATACCATAGTGATAAGTGTGATTTAAAAACCTGAGTAGAATAGCTCAGTTCTCACTAGTTTCTAATGGAACAATTGTTTTGATATCTTTCACAAACTTAGTCTTACTTATATATTACTATAATGTACACCATCCAAGTGTATGAACAAAATGTACATTGACACAAAAACACTGTTTATTTTTGATGTCTAAGAGAAGCAAATCCAAGATGCAATAATAGTTTGATACGTCATTCAGTGAGCCTACTTTTTATAGAAAATAGAGATGATAGATTCTTGGGCTGAAAGGGAATATATTATGTGTACTAATTTGCGTTGTGGGGTAAAAGAGCATTCAAATGCCATTATCAATGATTTCTAAAAGAAGCTTAATCTGTATTACTTATTCTCATTTTATTTTTACCAACAAGGAAGCAGTAGAATATTATTCATTATAATATGTGTGCATATGAGTCAACAGTTGGGTGTTAGGGAAAATGAACTAGACATGTATGGTGTTTTCATGAAAAAGTACATAACATTTTGATTTAATTGCACAAAGAATAGAACCAACCAAAATGCTCATTAGTTTGTTTACTAAGAACACTCTTCCCTTGTTTGAAAACGACCACTAAAGTTTCAAAAGAGTAATATGAAGACAGGTGCCGGGACAATCATTTAAGTTCAAAAAGTATTGCATATATTTAGAAATGTGCTGGGATGGATAATAATATAGAAAATATGATAAAACCATTATCTAAATCAATGGTTCAGACTCATCTGGAATACTGTATTGGGTTTTGTTTTCCTTGTCTCATAAGGTTCAGAAACAGACAGTGAGAATGATTGGGGATGTGAAAAAATTCTCATATGAAGAGATATTGAAAAGATTGAGATTGTTTACCTTGGAAAGGAGACAAATAAGGTGACATGATAAAAGTGTAAAAGATAATTAGTAGTATAGAGAAGGTAAACTATGAACTTCTGTTCACTTCTTCTCGTAAAGGAAGAATAAGGGATATTTAATGAAATTCAAAGATAGCAAATTCAGAACTGGTAAATGCTTTTTTTTTTTTTCTATGCAAAGCACAACTTGCTTGTGAAACTCATGGCCACACGACATTGTTGAGGTCAGAAACTCACCGGGACTCAGAAAATGATTAGACATTTATATGTATAGCAAGAACACCCAGTTATAATAGTATAGAAAAGATAGAAACCTTCAAGCTTTGGGTTATAAACCAATTTATAACTATCAGGAGCCAGAAGGAAGCTTTCTCTGAGAAAACTACATGCTGCGGGGTATCTTCATCTGAAGCAGCTGGCATTGGCCACTATCTAAGAGGATGTTCTACTAGATCAATGGTGGGCAACCTGCGGCCTGCAGGCTGTGTGTGGCCCATCAGGGTAATCTGACTGCAGGCCGTAAGACATTTTGCTTACGTTGACCATCCTCAGGCACAGTCCCCCGCAGCTCCCAGTGGCTGTCGTTTGCCATTCTCGACCAATGGGAGCTGAGGGAAGCGATGGGCCACAGGGACGTGCTGGCTGCCACTTCCCACAGCTCCTGTTGGTGGGGAACAGTGAACTGCGGCCACTGGGTCAATGTCAGCAAAATGTCTGGCGGCCCACAATCAGATTACCCTGATGGGCCTCATGCGGCCCATGGGTCACAGGTTGCTCACCGCTGGTCTGATCCAGTATGGCTGTTCCAGTGAAGGAGTTTGGCAGTATGGAGATTTTGTTCACTCTGTAAGTCCTCTAGTCTACTTACCTGCTTCCTCCTCCTCTTCTTTTTATTTGTCCAGGAGAATAGTAAAGTTACAGTACCATTCCAAATGTTGACACTGGCATCTGATACAGTATTGTGGTTAAACATAACACTGTGCATTCTGCTTCTCCTACATCCATAAACAACAAGCAAGCTGCCGTGCGCTTCCAATTTATTAGTCAGGTCTCAGAATTTTAACCCTGCATCCCTTCAAAAGTTTTACCTAAAGCCTGAATGCCTCAGTTGGGCAATTTATTCAATTCAGAAGTAAACCAGGACATTATAGTAATTCCACTATAATAATTCTATATTCTGTTACATAGTTTGGCCAAACTATTCTAAAATGACTTTCTTCTCATCTCTAAAGCATAGTGGTGTTTGGTTTTGGTTTTTGGTTGTTGGTTTTTTCGCTATGTTTAAGAGGCTTGTGGAATTTCATCACATCAGCAGTCAAAGGAGGAACTGAAATAACAGTTGGTCAATGACCAGCTCCAAACTCATTAATTTATTAAACAGTTATTGTGTAGTTGATGGAAAGTTGCATGAAATTTGTTCGTACTGATCTGTCTCCAGTGTTTATCAAACATTTGACATAATATTTACTGAAGGACCCATATCAATCATTCATAGGCACGTAGGTATTTTGTGTGCAAAAGGAGTTATCGGTATATAGGAAGTGTTTTTTTCCACTACAAAATCCACAAACTCTACATAAAGCTTTGCCAGCTACTACGTGCTTTAGGAGAAATAACTCAGTTTTCATATTCATCAAGGAGTTCCTATAGTAACTAAAAATCATTATCTGTGTGATCTTCTTATTGTTTTATGATGCCCTTACAATTCTCCACTTTTTTTAAACCACCAAATGATGTTTGACAACTTACTGGCAGTAAATGTAGAAGTGACTAATTATGTTACATCAGTGCAGCTGTAATGTGTTACAGTGCAAACTAGAAAGCTAGTTTCTGGAAAAAAAATCTGGCTTCAGGAACCAGGTCACTAATACACAGTGGGTGGATGGAGAAAGGGCAACAGTGCTTGATTAATTTGACTTGAACTGTACTGAAAACCACTTCCAAAGCTTTTCCTCGAGAGGCAAAGGCACCATGCTAGTAGCCTCCAGCAAAATGAGAGCGAGTTAATCAAGAGACAGTGGGGAGGAATTTAAGGATGAATGCAATTTTTGAAGGGTCATTTGAAAAATCTTAGCAATGCAAAGGTACTAAAATTATCATTATCTTATCATTAGGGTTTCTGAAAATTGGCACAATGTAACATTACTGAGAAAAGATATCCAAAGGTAAAGGTACAAAATGTTTAATTATACAAATAAGATTAGATGTAAATGCTTAATCTTAAATTTTCATTTTTTTCTATATATATAATATAAAAAATAACCACTGAAGTGTTCAAAAGTACCCGGAAATTATACATTTTGTTTTTAATTTTAGTTCTTAAATTAAATTCTTAGATCATGGTTGTTAAAAATATTCCTTCATTGTTAGAACTTGTACAATAACAGGAATATTACAGGCAAATTCAAGACATGAGACTGTGACCTTTAACTAAACAAGCACTTCTTGTAATTGTAATTGCCTGGGGCTAGTGGATGCTACTATTACATTCATTTCCACAATAACTGTATACCTATTTGAAAAGCCATGTCATGCGTCATGGATATCCACTTTAAATAGTTCAGTATGATTATAGCTAATTAAATCACACCGAAAACTGCATTTACTAATGTTAAGAGTTTGACTATAACCCACAAAAGAAACCTAGAAATTCACAGTTAAGATTCATAAAGTATTGTCCTTACTCTGAATGCATCTCCAAACCAGAGCTGAAAGAAATATATATTTTTGGTAAAATTTTGCAACCAGTTTTTTTCCACTTTGTGCAAATTTGCACCTTCCAGATTTTTCTGGATTCATTATTTCAGTGAAATGGCTACTTTTGCATTATACATTTTGGTTTTGTTATGCATTTGATGTGTCAGTCAATGGCACCGTTGCTCTTTACAGAGCATGGTGGACGTACTGATGAGTTCTTTGATGGCTGTTGAGTCCGATGCGTGAGTGACAGTCCCATACGTAGGTAGGATGCACCCATGTACTAGCAATGCTCTGCATCTGAGCAGCAGATTCTTTTCTCCTCTGACGCCAGTCATCACAGATCTTGATCCAGTCTGCCTCACAATGCCTTGCGTCATCTACAAGCTGATTTCACCACCCAGAGTGGCATTCTGCACACCTTTTTCAATCATCCACAGAGATTCCAAAGGATACTAAATCATCTTTACAAGCATCCTGCAATCTGCACAGTGGTGTGCCTCTCTTTCTAAACCTTTTGCAAGCTTCAGAGTACAGCACAGTCTTTGAGATCTTGTAATCTGGCATTTGCTTGACAAGTTCAAGTCACCTGAGTCTTTTCTTACTAATCAACATTCCATGAATGACATATTGGCCCAATTTCACACTGCTACATTTGTCACCATTTCCTGCCATCTTATTCAAAGAATTTTATTTATCTGATATGCAAATTCTTTAGTCTTTTTGTATGTTTGGCATAAGTCATTCATGTTTTGGAGACATGTAGAACAGTAGATTGTTATTGGTTCAGGCTCTGTCTTGCAAAAGACCAAAGTTCCTGGCTGCTTTGTCAATTCTACTAGCAAGCTCAGCATCAAGAGCTACATTGCTAGTAACAGTAGAGCCAAAATAGTAAAACTGGCCAACATCTAGAACACAGTCTATTTGATGTGTATTTCCTTAAGCCATAACCTGACTGTGCACTGGCTATGCAGTTACTTCAGTGACTTCAGCAGGATTCTGCAGGGGTAACTGAGGGCAGGTCTACACTTAAAACTCTGTATCAGTGCAGATGCGCCAATGCAGATATGCTACTGTAGCACTTTAATGACAATGCAAGAGGTTATAACAGTTGACAAGAGAAGCTCTCCTGCTGACATAGTACTGTCTACACTGTGGGTTAGGTTGATTTTTTTCACACCCCTGAATGATGTTGTTTTACCAACATAAGTTCCTAGTGCAGACCAAGCCTAAGGTCTGTTCCACGCTACAGACCTATATTGATATAACTACAATGCTCATGGGTGTGAAAAATCCACATCCCTGAGTGATGTAGTTATTCTGAGCTAACTCCTCATGTAGATAACGCTATGTTGACAGGAGAGCTTTTCCTGTCAACATAGCTGCCACCTCTCTGGGACGTGAATTAACTACGCCAACAAGAGCGCTTTTTCCCATTCGCATAGAGCATCTTTATTAAAGTACTACAGCAGAGCAGCTGTGTCGGTGCAGCTGTGCTAATGCAGCATTTTAAGTATAGACCTACCCTAAGATAGAGACAGAGGTTCTGAAAAGAGGAAAATATTTTACAGAAAAGTGACTGAAACATGTAAGGGGGAGTGTATGTTGAGGGGGAGTTTTTGTGGGGATTTTCAACTGAGGGTAGGAAGGACAGGAATTTGGGGCAGTCTTTGCTGTTGTACCACCTCTCTCGTCTTTTATCTCATCTACTATGTCTCTTACTGTTGCTATACTTCTTTCTGTCCTTGTCTATTTTATTTCTTTTTGTCTCTCCTCTTTTCTTTGGATGCGAAAGGGATATGGTCACTTGGTATATGTTCTTTAGTATTCTTCGTCTGCCCTTCTTTAGAAAAATATACAAAAGTGTGTTTATCCATTTCAGTTGTTGTGGTATCTTGTGTACTATATCGCTATCTTTAATTTTTTATTCCCATTTTTCCAGTGTAAACAACAAATATAAGCAGTAAAAAAAAGTTGCAATAACAGAGTACAGTTAAAGACAGGACAACTAAAGAATATCTGCAAACTAAAGAAACTAATGTTTAATAAACATGAGCAAAATTGATAATCACAAGTCTGCTAATAACTCCTACAGTACATATAACACAAGTGAAATTGTAAAACGCTTGCAAATTTCTTGATAGCCTATGATTGATCTGAATTTTTCTGTGACTGTTTCCCATGATACTTCCTAAAATTTTTAATTAAGATAGTCTATTGTAAGAAGTCATTATTGAGAACTAAAACATATTCTAAATGATCCTGAACACAGTAGCCAATGTTCAACTGTTAATAATTTGGCTATCACATAAAAGCAGCCGTGTAGATGTCAGCTTTTTTAAAAAATGATGCAATTTTTCAGCTTTTCCTTAGCATGAGAAATTGTCTATTTTCTCTCTAGAAAGTTAAGTGGGCAAAAGAATATTTTAGAAAAGGTTTGCAAGACAATTTACCTTGAACAAATTCTTTTATGGTAAAACTTCAATCCTGAGAAAATGTTCATGACCATGTTATGAACTATAAAAAACAAAAAAACCCACAGCTTAATTTATTAAAGAAAATAGTTAATAATAAGGAATCTCATAAATATATTATGAACTGGAAGGTCTCTCTGGCTCTCTTGAAGATTTTCTCATTTTTGTATTCTGCATACCAGTGTACACTCCTGGAAAAAGTGTCTAGAATGCCCACACATCCTAGATGTTCTGTGATGAATTTGTGAAAAAAACAACACATTTGTAAAAATTAAAAAAAAGCTCTCTGCAAGAATTTTTCCTGAACTAAATTAATTCAATTCACTCTCTAACTTCCTCACACTATAGTAATTGCTTTTTAATGTATAAGATGTAGTTAGTGTGGTTACGCTATGGCACTTGAGCCACCAGTTGCTCTGGGTTTAATGGTTCGGACTGACATTCTTATTTTTCTACCTGGGATTTAGGCATCTTAAATGGAGTTTAAAAGGCAATATGCAGAATGCTGAAATACTGGAATGGTGGGAATAGGAGACATTGGGATGAAAGTCAGACAAGGAGTCACTGGATTCCTTTTAGTAGCTGAGAGGAAGGAGCCCAAATTCTACTTGGAGTTAAATTTGCCATGCCTGGTCTCAACCATAAAATGAATTTCTTGGGGAAACTTCAGGGAAATTGGTTATTTTTGAGTTATAGGATCATGGAACAACAACAACAACAAAAAATCCTACTGCTTACCCCACATTTTAATCAGAAGCATTTTTAGAATCAGAAATAGCTGACACTGGAAACATTGAAACTGACAGGCTTGATAGCGCTCAAGGAAAATTACCCCTCATCTCTCCACCCCAGTCCACTCCCCCAGAAAAGGAGATTTGAAGAAATTAGTTCAGAATTTTTAAAGTTCTGAATGTTTTTCTAATTGGTGCTTTCGCACATGTGTCTTAAAATAAATGCTGATTTCCATTATTTTGAATGACTGAGTTAAGGACTCCTCTCTTTTAATCAGTTCACAGGATTTCTTCATAAAGACAAACTCTGCAAGATGGATAGGCTCCATTCAGAGAATTACAAACTCTACAAACAGAATAGATTTGGCCTGACTTATTTCCCTCCCCCCACCCAAACATAACCAAAGAAATTAAATACAAAAATTCCATTCATAGAATACTGTTTGTTTGATAAATCAAGTACAAAAGGCCAGACAGTTCCAAAGGTTTCTTCCACTGCACTAATCCAGTCACTTGGTAAATATGTAATATATTCTTGTTAAATATTTAGGACTAAATTATTGCTTCTCCAGCAAGGATCTGCTGCAGTGGATAGAAAGGAGAGGCAGGATGTTGAATTGAGAGAAATATTTTCTAATAGGACACAGGAAGATGCACCTAGTAGCAACAAGGTGTCCTGGGCTGGCCTAAATCTTCAGAAATAATCTGATCTGGAATTTCTCTGGGTAACTTCTGCACAGGTCACTATGTGTGCATGTAACTCACAGGCATCAGAATATGTTGGTTGTTATGGCACATGAGAATAAAACCAGAAAAGTACAGGAGAGAGATTAAAACAAACAAACAAACAAACAAAAAGGAATATACATATATTCCTTTCCTATTCATTGTGATCTCCTTCCCCAACCCCCCTGCTCCAACAATGGTTGTTTTGGTAGTAAATGATTGTGGCACAGATCCGGAGTTTTTCAGTGTCTTAAAATTGTTCTGATTTCCTGCTTAGTGATTTTTTGATTGCTTGAAACTTCCTCACTTTTGTAGGCTAGTTGTCCACCAGAGCTGAAATACAGGACAGTATTTCTGTTTTATACTATTTTTTATTGTCTGTTTCTTTGTTTTGTTGCTGTGATAAATAAAACATAACTCTGAAAAGGATATCAGAAGAGGAGAGTGTAGTTGAATAATGCTTAACTTACAGCAGTGGCTCTCAAACTTTTTTTACTGGTGACTCCTTTCACATAGCAAGCCTCTGAGTGTGAACCCCAGTATAAATTAAAAACACTTTTTAATATATTTAACACCATTATAAATGCTAGAGGCAAAGCGGGATTTGGGGTGGAGTTTGATAGCTAATACCCCCCCTGAGGGGTCCCAACCTCCAGTTTGAGAACCCCTGACTTACAGCGTATTGATGAATGCTTTTGAAATACATAGGCAGAATAAATATGTACATATAGATTTGCATTTGACTCCCACATGAATTTAGTAAATCCCTTGTGTTCTATTACAGTAAATACCCAAAAAGAATGATAATGTGGAACACTTTAAATATGCTATAAGCATTTGGAATTTATATAGTCACTAATTTCACTAAGTAAAAATATGAACATGGCAATTGTTTTCCCTCTGTTGCTTATTTAAAGTAAAACAAAATACTTTTTTTCTCTCTGACATGCGGACTTTGAAATGGCATATTTGATTAACAAACAAGTGACTCTCAAGTATGAGTTTCCAGATTTGTTGTTGTTGTTTCTCTATTGCTACAATTTCCACCACTGGAAATATGTCAGACTGTGGTTGGTCTGCTCAGTTATTTAGACTTGATTTGAGGTAACTACACTGTATTCAGCTTTCTAGCCAGGCTAGCTGAGATACTATTTTTTGTCACATTGCAGCTTATAGTTTGCTGTTTGGTGATCAAATCTATATAGTTATCATGGTGCTTTGACAATGTCTGTTAGACACGTGCACGGAGAATTTAATTTAGCATAACTCAATTTACAGGAATGTTCTAACTATTATCCTTTATTGTTTTTGAGCTTGAGTTGAAGCACAGCACTGCCACATGCCTTTGGCATTGGTCTGACACGCTTACTGTACGTGTCCTTGCACAGTTGCATATTCATGAGCAAATTATGAGAAGGACCTATTGTAGCTTCTGAAGTCCAAGCAGATATTAACCATGATACTGAAAACTATGCCATATTGAGTTTGATAGTATTATAATGTAGAAGTGAGAGAGCTCCCATGTGACGCCTTCAGGGAAACTAGATAAATTGTACTGACAAGTGTGGAGAATAATTGGACTAATTTATATATCCTATTTTGGGGAAAGGGTAATGGGAGAAAAAGCTTTTCTTAAAACTTAACCTTATATTATCTTGTAACCCTTCTGTCTTTATACTGTGATCTCCCCTGGGCTGTGATTGTTCCTTCTTTTCTCTTAGGAAAGCATCTAGGACCAGATTTTTAAAGGTGTTTAAGTTCCTTAAGATGCAGATAGGCACATAAGTCCCCTTGATTTTAATAGGAATTAGGTACCTAGGCACGTTTAAAAGTCCCATTTAACACCTAAATACCTTTAAAAATCTACCCCCTCATAGTTTAAGGCTGTTAGTGGAAATGCATAATAATATTTATTATTAGAAGTATTATTAGAGGTGAGCACATACATTCATCACTAAACTCTAAATTATGCCCATTTTTCTCTCACACACAATGCCAAAAGTCACAATTGTTTAGAGCAAAAATTATTGTTGTTGTTTGTTTACTTTGGAAGGATGTTGTGGGAGGAAGAGGATACAGTTAACTGTCGAGCGCAGAGGCTTCCTTCCTTGTGGGTTGTTTTGTCTTGCGCAGTGGTGTGTCCTGAGGCTATTTTAGCAGTACAGCCTAAACATCACCTAATCATAGATGCCTATTTTATTTCTCACTATTTAAGATCATCAAATGTGGAGGCCTCTACTGGGGCCAATCACTTCTAGGTAAATCCATGCATTAGCGAAGAGGTGGTTTAGACCCCTGCATAATAATATTTATTTGCATCTTTGTCTGCCCAAATGGAGCTTTTGTTGTCATAATCAAATAGACACTTCCCACAGTTATTTGCTGTCTGACAATTTACTTGTTCTAACAACACTGGGCATAGAAGCTTACTAAACTGAAATATTTGCTGGAAACAAACTTCACAGCTGCCGGAGATACAATTTTTCCAACTTCCTCAATAATAATCACATTCAATATGTATAAAAGCTGCAACATATGTAATGCTGTATTTTTCCCCAATGAGAATAACCTCTGCTACTGCATTTGTTTAGTATTTACAAGAAGCAGGTTTTATTAGTCTGCTATCATTCCATATAGGTTAATAGGTTTTGTTTTACTGCCATCAGAGTAATATTGAAAAGTGTAATCATCTTCCTCCAAAACTACTAGAACAAAGTGGCAGGTCGTGCACATTTGAACTGCTCAGAGAAACAGTCAGTCCTCTGTGTCAGGACTGGGGTATAGATGTAGACTTTATACACAGATTCTGTGTCACTGATTTCTTATCCACATGTAAGAGTGTTGGTCAACATTTTTCCACCTAAACTGTTCTTGACCCAAAAAATAAGTTTTTTGACTAAACAACATTTTTCATGGAAAGTGTCTGGTTTCCACAGAATTGTTTGAATTCTCCATTAAAAATTGAAAACCAAAAAAAGTGGGTTTTGTTTTTTCAGTGACCGATCTAATAAAAAATGACTTGCAATGAGAGTTAGATATCTTAGTAGGATTTTCAAAAGTGCCTATGTATCTATCTTTCCCAGAATACTTTTGTAAATCCGGCCCTAAGAATAACATTTTCTGAAGTGTCTATGTCCCATTTTCTAAATGATCTAGGCATTTTGAAGCATGAGATTTAGATTTAAGATTTAGGCCCAGATTTTTAAAGGTATTTAAACATTGTGCCTCTGTGTTGCAATACCTCACTGTGCAATTAGGAATAAATTTACAGTTGTGTAGCCATCAGTTCTGGTAGCATTTTTGCAGAGCAAATTCTTACAATGTCTGATCTCAGTTTGTTGCTAAGTAACGCACTGGATACGCACTGATATCAGAAGTAATATAACAGCATTCACCATATTAATTTGATATGTATAGTAAGTTTCATTTAAGAGGTGCCAGGTCCTATTGCTCCTAGGCATTTTTCCTTTTGGGGATTATTATTTCTTGGTAATAGCTTTTAAAACAATGCAATATGATAGACTTTGATGCCATACAACCAGGTAAAATAGAAAAGTTCTATGGGGACTGAAGAGAAGCTACTACCAAGGTCTTTCAAACAGAGTCCTGGACAACAATTGTGCCCAGGTAAAATCCCCTTTGGCTTGACTTCTATCAGGTTAAACTATGTGCATTCATGTGGTGGCAGTGACATCTATGTGATCAATTGTGGAGCTGTCTGGTTCAATTTATCATACATGTTTGCCCATTTCCCATAGCTGGCCACTAATCAATCTCTTCTAGGACTTATTCTGCCATTCCACCCCTTGCAGCTGCTGTGTGTTTAAAAAAATATGAAAAAACAAAGTAACGTGAAATGTTCCTTCATACCCAAATAATCCCACTAGTGTACAGCCCAAATTATGGGGACTGGACTAAATGGCTGCCTGAATCTTAAACTCTGAGTGGATAGCAAAGTAATCTGTGTCCATTGACCCCCTAAACCAAAGAAGCAGAGCTCAAGTTGCAGAGAATGGACACTCTCAAATAATCTCATTTTTAAAAGAAGAGTATTTCAGGCTCACACGGTGGTGATTGGGGATCCCTCTTTGACTCCAGTTGAGGACATGGTGGCCAAAATGACAGGACCGGATAGAATCAGCTGGCCACCAGGACGGACATTTAAGGAATTGATCTCTGAATTTAAGGCTGTGTGAAATGACCTGATGCCAAATATTCTAGCAATAATGAAGGATGGTACTGACTTAGAAAATTGAGTTACTGTGTTAGAAACTGGCTTAGAAGAAACAAGTGAGAGATTGAGTTGCAGAATGGTATGGCACTACTAGCAGGGACAGTGGGAAAAAGATGAAGCTTAAATTAAATGATACAGAAAACAGAGCAAGAAGGAATGTGATCACTATTAAGGGGTTCCTGGAAAATGTGGATAGAGGGAATAAAATCTGGTATGTAAAACTTGAATTGCAGAGTTGTTAAATCTGAGCTCTCCAGAAAAGTTGAAAGTAGACAGAAGAGAAAGGGTACTATTCCTCCACCTGGGCCTCATAACAGACAGAGAGATCTTATTGTGAAATGTCATCATTATTAGAAGCCTGAAAAAAGCTGGAGAACATCCAGAGCTTATACTCAAAGGCCACAAGCTTCAGTTTTTCCAAGATCGTTTTCTGCCCTAACTTTAAAAAGGAGAGAGCTGAGGGAAATCATAGCACCACTCAAGAGGGCAGAAATGTGCTACAGATAAGGATTTTAAACTCTTGTTCAGCTTCAAAAATAAATATTATACATTAAAAGATCTTAAGGGAAATACACACTCTAGTTGCTTGGGCGAGAAATCCAAATCACAAACATATAAGAGGAAATTCCAGGGGTAGTAACTATACATAAGTTTCTGAAAAAATCTTGGCAGATAGTGAAACCTAAGAACAAGATGATAGGAAAAGGAAAGACGAAAGACTAGAGAACATACTGGCAATAGAAGAAGTGAAACTGAACAAGAGAGCTCAGATACCTGTATAATTACCTGAAGATTATGCAGAAAGGATTTCTTGGGAGTCATCAAAAACGGACAGTTGAATAGTCATTATTTTAATGTTGCAAAGAAAATAGCATAAAGTTTGGTTTAATTAGGGAGGGCTTAACTCTGTGATAACTGTGTTCAGTATTTTAAAAATAGAGACAATTTAAAGGATAATATGGAAGTACTGGGTGGACAAAGCAGTCCCAGGGGTGGTAAATACAGAATATATGATGATGCTGCACTTGTTGCCAGGGGATGTTGTGAAGGCCAAAAGTATAACTGAGTTAAAAAAAGAATTAGATAAGTTCATGAAGGATAGGTCCCTCAATGACTGTTAACCAGGATGGTCAAGGATTCAAACCCTGCTCTGGGTGTTCCTAAACCTCTGCCAGAAAATGGGACTGGATGACATGGGTGGATCACTTGATAATTACCCTGTTTTGCTCATTCCCTCCGAAGCACCTGCCAGCGGCCAATATCAAAAAACAGGTTATTGTGCTAGATCAGGGGTCGGCAACCTTTGGCATGCTACTCGCCAAGGTAAGCACCCTGTGGGAAGCGACAACCAGCACATCCCTCGGCCCGCGCCACTTCCCGCAGCCCTCATTGACCTGGAGCGGCAAACTGTGGCCAGTGGGAGCCGCGATTGGTCAAACCTATGGATGCAGCAGATAAACAAACTGGGTGCCGATCCCTGTGCTGGGTGGATCATTGGTCTGACCCAGTATGGCCATTCCTACATTCTGATGTTCATGACATAATATATAGACACAAGGGAGGACAAAAAAAAAACTACAGTTATTTACTGAAAATATATATGCATAAAAAGTGGCCAAAGTAGAGATCCTGAGCCACATAAAGTTCTCCAGAACTCCTTTATATGAGCTGGCAGAGCTACACAATACCGCAAGAGAAATGTTCTTCCTTTTCCCTTTGTGCAGCAGTCATGCTATAGCAAAGAAAATTGAACAATCAGTTTTTTTACTTCCATTTGCGCCTGTTGTTCCTACACAGTGATAAAGACTGTGATAGACGGTAGACCCAGGAAAAAAGCAGAAATAACCAAGAGTTTCATTCCCAGACAATGTGGTAAGAACTTACAACAGACAGATAAGCAAAGTGGCAACTCAGTATTTGGACAAAAAAGAACAGCCATTATTAAAATACTGGTCTTGCACCTTGTCTAGTCACATACACCCGTACAAAGTAGTAAGAGAATGGTAGTGTTTTATGACCCTTTATACTCTGCAAAGATGTAAATGAATATATAAAGTATAATGCATTTTTAATTGACATGTGGATTGGATGCTCATACTTAGAAAATGCTTGATGGGAGAAGATCTAGTAGAGAGACGCCACAGCACAATTACGTCATATTCTATCAGGCAAAAAGTCCAAACAACATGAGAAACAAGGGATGGTGACACTGGCTCTAATCCTGTGAACTTTGAATGCTCTTCTTAGGGCCTACCCTGCAATCCTTACCCAGAACAAACTCCCATGGAAGTGAGTCGGAGTTTTCCAAATGTAAGAACAGCAGAAGTGGGCCCTAAAGTTACCTCCTCCACAGTAACTGGAATATCCAGGATGTATTAGGCAAAGCCGTAGCATAATTTCACCTGATGTGGTTGAATATCACTGGACAGATGTTCTCCTAAACAAAGAACTTCAGGATATATTGTTGCCTTTCCTACCTCAATTAAGATGTGGGGTTTCTTTGTTTTGTTTTGTGGCTTGTGTTTTTTTTTCTTTTTCTTCTTTTCTTTTTTTTTATTTCTTTTTTTTTTTTTTTGCATTGCTTTCTTGTCTTTCCATGTCTTTTATTGTTCCATATATCCACTAGCAGTGCCACAATCCAACTTTGGTCAATTCTTGAGTCACACCTTTAGAAACCAGGTAGGGAAGATGTAAAAAAGTACCAATATGTTTATATCAGGGGTTGGCAACCTCTGGCATGCGGCTGGCGAGGGTAAGCACCCTGGCAGGCCAGGCCAGTTTGTTTACCTGCCGTGTTGGCAGGTTCAGCCAACCGCAGCTCCCACTGGTCGCGGTTCGCCATCCCAGGCCAATGGGGGTGGTGGGAAGCTGCGGCAAGCACATCCCTCTCACGCTCCGCTTCCTGATGCCCTCATTGGCCTGGGATGGTGAACTGCGACCAGTGGGAGCTGCAGTCAGCCAAACCTGCTGACACGGCAGGTAAACAAACTGGCCTGACCTGCCAGGGTGCTTACCCTGGTGAGCCGCATGCCAGAGGCTGGTTTATATTGTGCCATGTTTGTACAAAGGAATTTCAGTTCATACCCATCCCTAAGACACCATGAAACTTGTATGAGATAGAAGACGACAAGAGGGAGCTAGAAAGAGCCTTTTCGGCAGCCAGCGCAGGGCTGACTCCCTTCTATGAGCTGAGGTTGAGCCTCAGGGCATAACCTCCACAAAACAACATTTCCCTTTTTTTTTCTTTGTATTTAAACCACTACTTCCATTGTTATTGTTGTATGTGAGAGAAGACTGAAAATAGGAAGATAGGAAAAAAAGTATTACCAGTGCTTTGTAAGAGAGAGAAGAGAGAAAATTCAAGTCTGTGTAAAAGCCACTTATAAGGTTTAGATAAGGTTGCCAGTCTCACTTCCGTTTGAGGATTTCAATCTTATATGCACATAAGAACGGCCATACTGGGTCAGACCGAAGGTCCATCTAGCCCAGTATCCTGTCTTCCTACAGTGGCCATTACCAGGTGCTTCAAAGGGAATGAACAGAACAGGTAATCATCAAGTGTCCATTCCATTCCTAGCTTCTGGTAAACAGAGGCTAGGGACACCATCCCTGCCCATCCTGGCTAATAGCCATTGATAGACCTATTCTCCATGAATTTACCTAGTTCTTTTTTTGAACCTTCTTATAGTCTTCACAACATCCTCTGGCAAAGAGTTTCACAGACTGATTGTGCATTGTGTGAAGAAATACTTTTTTTTTGTTTTAAACCTGCTGCCTATTAATTTCATTTGGTGACCCCTAGTTCTTGTATTATGAGAGAGAGTAAATAACACTTCCTTATTTACTTTCTCCACACCAGTCATGATTTCATAGACCTCTGTCATATCTCCCTTTGTTGTCTCTTTTGTGCACAGTGATGGGAGTGGTAAAAACATCTGAAAGATCACTTTGGCCAGCCCACTCATTATGTCAAGTATTTATGTCCAATTCTGCATCAGTGAATCCCAATTTGAATCAACATCCTTGAAAATTACTCCCTTTTTCACAAATGGGCATAATTTACACCCTTTATTCATCTCCACTTCTGAGCCAGGCCCTTTAAGTTACATTGCTATTAAACATATCATTAACTGTTTTAAACATATAGAAACTGTTAAAACATTCCTATTTAAAGAGGAATTTCTTTCTTGATTGTTTACAATTTGGACATTGCTTTTTACAGTCTATCCAAGACATTAGTCATATTCCGAAGTAGATATTGTAGTTTATTGGACTGGAGTATTTGCCTAACAGCAGTGGTATTTCATCCATAGCAATGTTTATTTATTATTATTATTACAATGCCACTATTTCAGCTTTATGGCACCATGTGTGCAGATGCACACACACATTTTAAGGAAGCGCCTGTGGCAACCAGCCATCAGTTGTCAACATTTCTCACTCAGTTAATAGGTTCTCTGATACCAGGGTAATAGGAGCAGTATAGGAACTAGAATATAATAGAATACAGCAGAACAGGACATTCTTTAGAGCAAAAATCTTTTCTCAGAACTACGTGGTAGATTCCAATACCACCTTCCTGCTATTCCTGCTTTTGGAGTTCTTTGTATGTAGGAAAATCAAAATATTGAAGGTGAGATCAGCCATGTGGATCTGAGAGTAGAATTGTGCTCTCACTTTTGATTTTGTCCTGCAACTAAAAGTCTTTTGAGATAAAATACTTTTTCTTTTTTAAGATCTAAATGCAAATCTGTCACATGGGCAGACTGATCCTGTCAAGATGTTGGGTTGATATTCCATTGTTCTATTTTAACTACATATGCTAGGAGTCCTATGTTTTATTTTATTTTATTTCAAGACTTTACTATAGTTTGTGATGGCAGTATTTTGATTATTTGAGCCTTTCTCTTGAGCCACGGAGAATTGCTGTATATGTTCAAGAAGGCTAATAGGAACAAAAAGCAATACGTGCAGCTTCCCGGAATTCATAGGCTGGCTCAAATGTCATGTCAGCTTCAATTAGAGATGAGCCGATAATGAAAAACCCAACATCTGGTTGGAAATGTGCTCCTGTCCCCCAATACCCTATCTGTCCTTGGTCATTAGGAGCCATATTTACTTAAAATTTTGTGAATCACTATTTAGAAATATTCCTGCATCCTTGTTGTACATGTTGTATTTCTCTTTCCAGATTTTTATTGCTACAGACATTTGCATGATAACAGAATCTTTGTTTCTTAATGGTTCATCTACTCCTGCTGCTGCTTCCCTACCTTCCATTTGCAACATCAGAATTGTTATTGCAGAAGCAATTTTTGTTGTCACAAAGAAAGGATTATGACTTCAGGTGGGAAAGAAGCAGCAGGAGCAGATGAACTGTTAAGAAACGATAATCCTGTTTTCGTTCAAATATCTCTGATAATTATTTTTTAAAGGAAGGAGGTGATGAGAAATATGGACATTAAAGGCAGAGACAGAATTCTCTCTAAATACATGGTGTATCAGACCTTTTTCAGAACATGTTAGCAAATCTTAAATCTGCCACGGAGATAACTAGATCACATTAGGTCCCATTACCAATCATTTTATTGCAGCTTAAAATGCCACCTCTAAGATGTCTCTGCATGCAGCTGACCTATCTGTGAAATGCTAGATTCAATAATAGAACCAGGCTTCCCCAGGCAGTGTTGCAGAACATTATTACTAGGTTGTTGGGCTGTCCATTTCAGGTTTGTTCAATTATAAATGTTGCTCTTATGCAGCCCTTGCCACTTTTATATAGCCCTATATATAGCCCTTGGACCTTTGATCAGTCCCTTGCTAAAGGCTGCAAAGTTATAGTTCTTGGACCATCAATCAACCCAGCTGTTTGAAGTCTCTGATTAGCTAATCACTCCCTGATGGTAAGGAGCGGAGCTGAGCTGAGCTAAGCTAAGCAGAGAAGACTTGGTATAAAAAAGTCATTTGTTAGGCACACTCAAGAACTATGAACACAGGCAGTTAATATGGAAGTTTGGAAAGGGAGCATAAGAGGCTTTCCCTCTAAGTTCAGCACTAAGTGTGATATCAAGATGGACAGCAATGGAACAGTGGTGGTGGTGACCTGCATCAGATGTAACATGTTCTCTTTCCTTACTGAAGACAGAAGAGACTTCCTGACATGAAATGTACATTAGTGCCTGTACTAGAGGAATAAGATTCTTGGATTGGATGGGCAAGCAGAGACACTACTAAGAATCAGAAGTTAAGAAGTTCCTAGACAACCAGGTTCAGGAAACACCAGTACCCCAGGTTCAAGGAAGAATGGAGCTAGCCACAAAGAAATGGGATAGAAAGGAAGTCAGAGAGAAAGTCTGGTGGTTCCTAACTACTAGGAGCAGGAGGTCACGGTGGCATTCTACATGATTGGAGATAGTTGAGGAGAGACTCTGGTCACCAGTGACAAGAGAATCACCAGGAATTCCATGCCACTAGAAGTTTCAAATTGATACCAGGTCCCAGTGTAGAAACTATGGAAGATACATCTCAGGATCCAGCAGATCTAAGGGAAGGGACAGATTTACAGGATACCACAATACAGAACCACAATACAAAATGCCACTCTAAGCCTGGATAGGCTTCTGAAGTCTATGGATGAGGAGCCATTGGTGACAGTTCGTATCAGCATTATTGACAGGATATCAGATGACTACACAGAACTCAGAAGCATACTGAAGAATAATAATATCCAAACAATTTTCTCTGAGATTCTTCCTATCCCACAAGCAAAGGAAGACAGAAGGCAGAAGATTCGATTAGGTACATGGTGTAGGATGCAGGGCTTTTGTTTTGTGTAACTTTGGTCTATCTTCTATAGTTTCAGTGGCATCCACCTCACTAGCAAGGGACCAATCTTCCTGTGGACAGGCTGGCTAGAGTAGTTTGGAGGGGGTTAAAATAATTGCAAAAGGAAAGAGTTAAAAGAAGGAAGATATGAGCACTCAGCACAAAATCAAGATGTTGAAGAACAAAACAAAAAAAAAAGGAGAAGAAGAGAAGAATTTTTTTTTAATTTCCTGTATACTAATGTTAGAAGACTGGATAACAAACAAAAGGAATAAGAATTGGAATTGCTCATTTATGAACATAAATTTGATCTAGTTGCTATAACAGAAACTGGTGGTATGTTTCACACAATTGGAATATTTAAAATCAATTATAATAACCTTCTTAGGAAGGAATGAATGGGCAAAAGAGGGGGAGTGGCACTCTGTTAAAAATGGTATTACTTGTTTCTGAGTCATGGATAACTTTGAAGAATATGATCTTGATTGTTTATGGATCCATGCCCTAACATATAGAGCTCAAGATGGGATACTAGTTGCTGTCTGCTACCGACCACCAAATTGCACTAGGGAAAATAATGCCCACATGCTTATTCACGTATCTACAATGTATAGGAAAAAAGAAAAAAATCTCTGATTATGGGGAATTCAGTTTGAGAGACACATGCTGGAGTTCTCATGCTGCCAGTACTAAAACATCTTTCGAATTTCTAAAAATTATAGATGATGGTTTCCTTACTCAAAAAGTGTTTAATCTAATTCTATATTAGACTTTATTAGACTTTGTCTGGACAGATGAAGACAAACTGATCACAGAACTTAAATTTAAAGTTAACTTAGGTACAAGTGATTATGACTTGATCACATTTACAAATGTACAAAGGCTAGACCAGTTCACAGTGCTGAAAACAGTTATGAGCCAAATCAGCTGGGAGAAGAATTAAATCAGAAAAATGTGAATAATTATTAGGAATCATTTAGGAACACTAGATACCCCAAAAGCCAGAATCCCACAACTGAGGAAGAAGGCTATGCTGGTGGGGAAAATAATGGTTTAGAGGAAAAGTTAAGGCAGCTGTACAAAATAATATGTATAAGAAAGGGGAAATTGATAGGACTGAATATAAATCAGAAAATAAAAATTGTAGAAAATTGATAAGGGAAGCCAAGAGACTCTAGGCAAAATCTATGGCTGGCAGAGTTGCAGATGATAAGAAGGAGTTTTTAAAATATATTTTAACAAAAATAATCCTGGCAATGGTATTAGTTCTTTTCAGATGGAAATGACAGAATAATCAATAATATTGCAGAAAAGGAAGAGATGTTCAATATTCTTTTCTGTTCTGTATTTGGGAAAAAACAGATGATGCAGCCTCATCCTGTGGTGGTGATAATACTCTTTGCATTCCACTAGTATCTGTGGAGGATGCTAAACAGAAGTTACTAAAGACAGACTTCTTTAAAATCAGCAGGTCCAGATAACTTGTATCCAAATGATTTAAAAGAGCTGACTGAGATGCTCATTGGACCATTAATGTTGATTTTCAATAGGTCTTAGAGCCCTGGGGACATTCCACAAAACTGGAAGAAAGCTAATTTGTCATTTTTTAAAAACGATAAATGGAGTGATGCGGGTAATTATAGGCCTGTCAGTCTGACCTCGATCTCAGGCAAGATAATGGAGTGTTTGATATGGGACTTGATTAATAATGAACTAAAGGACAGTAATGTAATTAATGCAAATCAACATGAATTTCTGGAAAATAGATACTGTTAACCTCATTTGATGTCTTTTTTGATATTACAAGTTTGGTTGACAAAGGTAATAGTGTTGACTTAATATACTTAGACTTGTGTACAGCATTTGTCTTGGTGCTGCATGCCATTTTGTTTAAAAAACTAGAGTGATATATAATTAATATGGTACACATTAAATAGATTAAAAATTGGCTAAGTGACAGGTCTCAAAAAGTAACTGTAAACCAGAAATAGCCATTGAATGGTCTGTTTCCAGTGGGATCCTGCAGGGATTGGTTCTTGGCCCTATGCTATTTAATATCTTTATTAATGAACTAGAAGAAACCATAAAATCATCACTGATAAAGTTCACAGATGTCACAAAAACTGGATAAGTGGGAAATAATGAAGAGGACTGATTCAGTGGGCTCTGGGTCTCATGGTAAAATGAGTGCAAGCAAACAATATGTGTTTAATATAGCTAAAGATAAATTATATATCTGAGAACAAAGAATGTAGATCATATTTACAGGATGAGGGACTGCATCCAGGGAAGCAGGGACATTGAAAAAGATTAGCAAGTGGAGATATAGCTGAACGTGAACTCCCAGTGTGATTCTGTGGCCAAAAGAGCTAATGGAATCCTGGGATACGTCAACAGGGGAATCTTGTGTAGGAGTAGAGATTTTATTTTACCTCTGTTTTACACGTATGACCGCTGCTGGAACACTGTCCAGTTCTAGTGCCCACATTTCAAGAAGGATGTTGAAAATTTAGAGAGGGTTCATGGGGATGATTAAAGGATTAGAAAACATGTCTTACAGTGATAGACTCGAGAAGCTCAATCTATTTAGTTTACCAAAGAGAAAGTTAACGTCTGACTCCATTACTGTCTATAACAGGGATCAGCAACCTTTGGCACGCGGCTCACCAGGATAAGCACCCTGGTGGGACGGGCCGGTTTGTTTCCCTTCTGTGTCTGCAGGTTCGGCCAATCGCCACTCCCACTACCCATGGTTCACCATCCCATGCCAATGGGGGCTGTGGGAAATGGCGCAGACCAAGGGATGTGCTGACCGCTGCTTCCCAATGCCCCTATTGGCCTTGAGAGGCGAACCACGGCCACTGGGAACTGTGATCGGCCGAATCTGCCGACACGGAAGGTAAACAAACTAGCGGGCCGTGGGCTGCAGGTTGTCGATCCCTGGTCTATAATTACCTACAGGGAAACCAAATATTTAATAATAGGCTCTTCAGTCTAGCAGAGAAAGGTATAGCATGATCCAATGGATGGAAGTTGAAGCTAGACAAATTCAGACTTGGAAGTAAGGTGCAAATTTTTAACAATGAGAGTAATTAACTATTGGAATAATTTACCAAGTTATGATGGAGTCTCCATCAGAGACAATTTTTAAATCGGGATTGGATATTTTCCTAGAAGATATGCTCTCAGAATTATTTTGGAGAAATTCAGTGGCTTCTGCTATTCAAGATGTCTGTCTATATGATCACAGTGGTCCCTTCCAGCCTTAGAATCTATGAATCTACGTGAAAACCAGTCCAGTTATAACTGAGAAATGGAATCCAAATTAAGTTTTAGTCTCAAGCAATGATTACATATTTTCTTTTTTTGAAGGATATAAGAAAACGGACACAGTAAGCCAAAAGCTGTTCTGTTCTATCAGTGTTACCCTTTGATTTAGGGGGGTTGTGCATTTATAACCAAAAGGAGAATTTGCATTACATTGCATAATTTAATCTTAAGTTCCTATCCTGCAAGCACACACGCTTCATTGTACTCACATGAGTTGTCCCACTGACTTAAATAGTATTACTCACATGAGTAGTTTTAAGCACATATCCAAGTGTTTGTAGGATTGGTCCCCATGTCATTAACATTCCTGCAGTTTCCTGTAATTGAGAGAAAATTACCTTTTTTACAGCAGTCAACATTTTTTGTAAATGAACATTTTGCATGTTACTACACAGTAATATCTGAGATTCTGCTGTTCTCTCCCACTCCTCCATCCTCTACTTATAGTAGGAATAAACTGCAATATCTTGGCTATTGTTGTGTGTAGTAACTTTTGATAAGTGATGGCTTATCAGTGGTGAGACTGCGCATTGTTCATAATATTTTACTTTAACATGTACTTTCATATTGTGCACATTTTTGAAAGAAATGACTCAGATATTTACGTGCTAAAGTTTCATTTCTTTCTCTTACTTTTCTTTACCATGCTTGCTGCTTATGAAAGGTATTTGTATATAACTTTTAGGATAGCAGTAACTCCTGAGATATTTTATACCCCCAGGACTGGTCACTTCCTAGAGCATCAGCCTTGGCCTCTTCTCTGTAGCAGACACTATAACGATGAGGAGCATCTGGATCTGGAGACTGCATCCATTGCTTCTCCTCTACTGAACAAAATTCTCATCTATCCTGCTGTGTGTGCCTTGCCCTACTCCTTCCATGCTCCCAGATTGTTTTTCCTGTCTCATGCCAGGAAACAGCAGAGAGCAAGGCTTTACTGGCTGTTGAGCAAGAACTCCATGTTGAAAAGACTAGCTAGAAAGTAGGTAATGTGGTTGGGGAACATGAGACTTTCTGCCTGCTTGGGTAAGGCCATATCATGTGCGCTTTAGGGGCATGGAGAGAGGTCGCATGGGTTTGTTTCAAGAGAGGGGAGGACACAGAGAGGGAGATGAGGGTTTCAAGAAGAGGGGAGATGCATTACCTTAGAATTACCTTAGAATTCAAAGTGTGGGAATACTTCCCCTTAAGCTTATGGCTCCCTTTTCTTCCTCCTCCTATTCAGTCCTGCAGTGAAGTCCTAATATTGTATCTGTGACACCAGAGTCATTACCCCCAAAATGGACTGTGAAAGAAAAGACAAATGAGCCTGTGACAAAGTGAGAAGCTGAGCTAGGAGAAATCTCTAATTCAAACACATGATCACAAGCTATGTGAGAATGACTACCACAGCCCTTACTGCTCAGCTATGTGCAATCATCCCTGTAAGCATAATGAAGATTCTCTGATAGTTCAGTTGGTAGGAGTAGTCTGTGCTCTTGGGGAAGGAGAAATCTGAATTTGGCCCCCAAGATGTTTGAAGGGACCATGATGTGCAGCATATTCATAACAATTGACAGCTGTGAAGTTCTGTTCGGCCACTGTTTTTTTACCATAAAATAACAAACTTTGTAATACCAATTCAAGGCATGTAGAAAAGGGCTGTCCAAATAAATTTCCTGGTGTATGTTCTAATTTAATTGTAATTCAAAGCATTTCTTTACATTACAGCTACTGCTAAAGGTCATTAATTAGTGGTGTCATCTCTCATGACTTTATCATAGCTCTTGGGATATCTATTAAATATAAAGAGAGAAAAGAAAAAAATGGTCTTATTTGTAAAACTGATACAGAAAAAATGCTTTGTGTTTTATATTTTATTAAGATTTAGTGATATGCTGCAAAAACTTATAGCAGTTGATGGATATTGTTTGGAAGCAAACTTTATAAATTAGAAAATAAGGTGCTTAATCTGCTTTAGAAACCAATTTAAAATACAGGTTTTGTGAGTTTCACTTAGTTTGTGAAGTTTCATGGGAGAAAATGTTGTTTGGTTAGAGGACTGGGCGTCAGGATTTATGCAAATTGTATTTTTTGTGATATCAAGTGAATTATCTGACATCTCTGCATCAGTTTACCTGCCAGAAAATGGTGTACAATAGAAATTGTTCAAATGTTTTGGCCTCATGGATAGTCTGTTCATCCAGTTAAGAATCCATCCCAAGGGCTTTTTCCTTAGGTAAACTGTAGTATTGCTGGGCTGGAGCAAGATAGAATGTAACTTCTAAGATGCACATAGCTCCATTACAGAGCTTTTAAACTCACCAAGGATTGCAAAAATTGTTAGAGGCTATCTCAGTCTTCTAACCTCTATCTTAATCCATGGGAAAATATTGCCAGAAAGGCAGGTTTACCTTTAGGAACATGATTTTCAGAGAATTATGCATACTTAATGCATACTGAAGTTAAGGACTGGCAGAGCACAATCTATCTTGGAAAATCTGGCTGATAACATTTTAAAATAAAGTATACAAAGTTGCTCAAATTTCATTTTCTTGCCTTTCCTGTTCTAATTTGTAGTGGTGTCCTTCAGCTACCTATTGGCTGCTCTGCAGCCAACAATAGCTGAAAGGCAGAGTGCTCCAGGCATAAACCTCCTCATATCTCCAGCATGTTATGATGCTGGAGGCTTCAGTTTTCAGTAGTATGGGGTTCCCTAGGCCATAGGGAATTTCCATGTGTAACATGAAGAGATTGGAACTTGACCCAAATTGAGGCAGAAGAGTTCATTGCATTGTGGTTACCCCATTAAATAATGAGTTTCAAACTTGACTGGCCACAGACTTTGGCTGCTGAATTTATCACCTTAAAATGGCCATACAACAGAGTTATCGTCTACGATTTATTTGTAACAGCAATGGCCACAATTATTAAAAGAAGTTAAATAAATATTAAGACATATATATTAAAACAGCATCTTCTCTCATAACCCTAGAGCTCCTGTAAGCAAGCCTGATGCTTTAGATAAATGACACTGGACACAATGACAGGGTTTTATGAGATTAACACCCCTAATCCCTGGTTAGCTAAAAGTGATCATCTGTAGCTATGGATATTTACAGAAAGCTGCCACTTTAGGTCCAAGGCCTCAAGGAAGTAATGTAGCACTTAGTTTAAAAAAAAAAAAGAAAAAATAAATGGGATCTGTTGTTCTCTAACTCACATACTTTTGAACTCAGATTAACTTTACCAGTTACTATGGGTTTGTCTACACTTAAAGCTCTGCAGTGGTGCCACTGCAGTGCTTCAGTAAAGAGGTTACCTATGACAATGGGAGGGCTTTTTCTGTCAATGTAGGTAATCCTTGAGAGGCAGTAGCTAGGTCAAAAGGAGAATTCTCGCGTAAATCTAACTCTGTCTACATCAGGAGTTAAGTCAGTTTAACTGTGACAATCAGGGGTGTACATTTTTCACACCCCTGAGCAGAGCAGTTATTGCTACAATAGGAAATTAGGCTGGTATGAGAGAACTTTGTTTGCTTTGAAGAGTATTAAAAGAGATTGAGAACAACAATGGCTCAAGAAACATTATTTGATAAATGAGCATTGAGTTGAGAGTGACCGAATGGCAAATCTACATTTAAATGACAGAGTGGACACTCTTTGAAAGGTGACAGACTTATGAGTCTTTAAAGAGATGTTAAATGTGAATGACTATCTTTGTAGTTTAAATCAGTATTATTAGTTAAGAAAACTCATATCCCAGAAACTTAATTTCCTTCTCCTACCACCCACTTTTCCCCCCTTCCAAAAGAGAGAGAGAGAGAGAGAGAGTCAAGAAATATATTCATATTCAACAAATACAAAAGTAATTTGAATTCCAGTAAAGTGCCTAAAACCTTTTCACAACCGTGGGCTGCCTCAGAGGTCTAACCCTGGGAGTGCAAAATGCACTTGTGAAAAGTAGTACTGTTCTTGGAAGGGACAACAGTGAGCTTTTGAATCAGCTTCAGTTCTTTTGATTTTTTTAAAGATAAAGACTTTTATCCAATGCCTAAACAGTGATGCCTGAGTTAGCATTCCAGATATCCAACCGGACTGGCTTGTGCTCCTGACAGAGAAATGGGAGGAGGAGGAGAAAGGGGAGAGAGAGAAACATTTGAGTTCAGCCACCCTTAACTGATCAATTCTGTACTTGCTGCAGAATGGTGGATTTCAGGGACATGGATATTTCAATCAGAGAGCTCAAAAAAGCATAATGAAGGTGTCACGGATTCCCTGGGTGATGCTCTGGAACTGCTCCCCACAAAGCCAGTCAGGACTTTGGGGAGACTCCTCTCCCTTGGAGCAGACTGTCTTCAGGGCAAGAAGCTCACACGGCTTCACCTTCCTGGGTCTTTCCTTGGAACATTCAGCATATGTCCCTCCGTGCACTTCCCACAGAGAGTCTGCCCAGGCGGGGTCCTGGGGAGGCCAGAGGGTCGTGCACGCACCCCTACTTTGCTTCGCAGTCAGACATGACTCTTAGCCAGCCAGCAAAACAGAGGTTTATTAGATGACAGGAACACGGTCTAAAACAGAGCTTGTAGGTATAGAGAACTGGACCCCTCAGCAGGGTCCATTCTAGGGCCCAGAGAGGCAGACAACCCTGTCTGCCCTCATTTCCCATCCCCAGCCAGCTCCAAACTGAAACCTCCCCTCCAGCCCCTCCTTTCAGTCTAACTGTTCTAAGGTAGTACTAGGGAAGACTAAAAATGGAAGAACACTTTTGTGGACAATCTTGACACTTGTAAACTATTTCCATTTCACAGATTTCAAGAACTGACCCATTTTCTGACTTTGCTTAAAAGTGTCATTGATCTTTCTATTAATGTTCTAATTGACATTTTTGTCAAAATTGTGTTGAAAATCATTATCAAACATCTTTGCTTACTGAAAATTGTGGTTTCAGTAAACAAATATGTTCTCACACACAATTTTCATTAAAATAACTATTAAACATCTATAAAATTGTCATGGATTTTTTCTGAAAAACAGAAAATGTCTGATGTTGATAAATGTTTGTGAACAGTTTGAAAAAGACAAATATTTTTGGTCAGAAACATTTATGACAAACTCTAAATAGTACCTTGAGTATGAAAAATGTTATTTATAAGTGATGTATTATTTTACAGTTAGAAAACAACGTACCCATCATAACATCTGGAAGTACATTATTTAATTAAAAATGCACACAAATTAAGAGATCTCAGCTGGCATAGGTAAAGATCAAACACTATTGTATAATATGTAATAATCAGAATAATTATATTTGTATGCTTTTTTTCCCCCAGCACCACTAACAGATAAACCACCAAAGCTTTTGCACCCTTTGGAAAGTAAGCTGATGATTCAGGAGACCCAGCTAGGTAAGTAGCAATCATGTCATGCTGTTCAGTAAATTGTGCTGATGTCATCCTTTGTGTTAATGATTGATGATGATATTAAAGTTTACCTGAAAGACATGAAAGAACATTAGTGTTTTGCCACCACTATGCCTGAGTTCAATAAAAAATGTGTTGCACAATTGCTATAAGAATATTATTATTATGAATAATAATCATTGGTTAATGAACACTTATAACATGTGTATTACAGGATTCTCAGTGTATAGACAATGTTAGTTAAGTTTGGTGTATCATCCTAATATTGATCTCTGAGTCACAGGGATTTAAATCATATATATGTACTTTTACTTTTACAATATGTTTATCTAATATACATATTTATGATTCAGTGAGTAATTAAGATTCAGTGTAAAATTATAAGTGCAGAGTTTATTGCACTTTAATCCAGTTCCTCTACATGGCTTCTTTTGCTTTGGGGTTTAACTATAAATCCACAATGACATTTTGTAATTATAAATACTTGTGATGCCCACAAATCAGCCAACAGACAGTGAGAAGTTAATATAAAAGTGTCCAGTTATTCTAATATGCAACAATTTAAGAGGGTTTGGAATGACCTATCTTACCCAGGACAATGTAAAGGAATTCATCAGTGGAGTGAGCATCTTTCTCCTTTTCTCAGTCTGACCAGTGTGGGTCTTGGGATGTAACATGCAGTTTAGAATTATGGTGGGCAGTGTCTAAAGGCAAACAAATTGTCTAATGGATTGACAGATGTTCTAGCATTTCATCTGTGGACACAAACGGAATTGGGTTTGGTGGTTTAGCCTGGACAAGTGGCAGACATTTGTTGACTAAAAAAAAAAAAAAAAGGCAGCACCGAATAATGTTAAAGAGATACTGTTGAGGAGAGATCTCAAATAGGAGAAGTAGAAGTCTTGCAAATTAGGACTGACGTTCATTGGCAGAGAGTTTTGTACTGTGCTTGTCCATGCTATGCCCGACACTAGCAGTATTTAGTGGCCCTTCATTTTAATAAATGTAAAAATGGTGAGATTGGGAATTGCTGGTTAAGGGACTTTAAAATGTTGAAATACATGCACACGCACCCCTACAGTTGTAATGCAATTCCTTGAAATATTGATTTCCGGAGGCATTACTTTCATGCATAATGTCACATAAGTACCCATGAATATATGATAGTGTGTATGGTTCTTCTCTCAGTCCCATGAAAAGTCAGGGGAGTATAGTCCAAAATAACTCTGCAAAACAGCCTTCCTGACTAATGTTGCTTTCAGAAATATCATTGGGGAAAAAATGATTTTATTTTTTTTTGCTTTTTGTCACTCTCCTTGCTAAATGTACTATATTGATGAGATTAATTCAAAAAGAGTGTAATTATTAGTGGCTAGCTAGTGGCTTTTTGTCTCTGATTTTTAGGATTAATCATATCTTTGATTTCTCAAAGTTCTAAGAAATAGAATGAATACTTTGTGAAGTGCCTGGTTATGGAAAAGGCATTTTTCAAAAGACTAAATAGTTGTGGATGAAAGTGAAAGGATTAACTTGAAAATGTCAATTCCACATACAAATTGGGAGGAGTGACCATAAATTAATCTGAAGTGATAATGGCTTGTCTTGTCTAACCGGCCTACAGGAACTATATTAATTAATTACTTAAGCATCTATACAAAAAGCATGCTAATGCCGTAAGGGTGCAATCGTGAGATTGAAACTGTGTTGAATAACTGTCTTTAAACTGAAGGTCCTTATCCTGCTAAAGTTTAGCATTGTTTGATTTAAATCACATGACTAGTCCAATTGACTTCAGGGAGATGATTCACATGTTTAAAATTAAGTAAATACATTACGCATTGGCAGGATTCCGGCCTTAAAAATTCTGCCACTTATCCATTTGACTCCGGTATCACAGAGAGATTGAAACAGCTGACATTCAAGTCTGAATGTCAGAGTCTCTTCCCATGCTGAGAAACCCAGCTGAAATTAATATTGTAGAGCTACAGGCTGTTTTAGGAGAAGCATAGATAGTGGTTGGTTTTCTTTCACTTAAAGAAGAAGATGAGTGAGATGTTTTTAGAGGCAACTGTAAAGGTTGGGGAGCAAAAACATTATTTTTTAGGCTGTCCATGTGAAAATATTCCTTCTTCCAATTTATAGGAGTCAGGCATTTGTAATTCCCGCTGTGCTGGACTTATAAGTACGACTTCTTATAAGCAAGATCTTCTGCTTGCACCTTGTTGAGAATGCAGCTGCACAATTCCTCATGGATTTGAGCTACTGTGATTATATTCAGCTCGCTTTTGTGTTCTTTACATTGGTTGCATATTAATGGTGAAGTCAGTTTAAATTAGCCTTTGATTTGATTTTTAAAAGTTCTGAATGGGACTGGCCCTGGTTGTATTCAAGACCTCCTCCTTAAGCCCTCACCTGCTGGGTTTTTGTGCTCACATACCACCTTGTGCTTAAGGGATTCTGCCATTGCCCCTGGAAGTCAGTAAGCAGTGGCGCTTTGGTTGTGGTAGGCCCTATGGTGTGGAACTTCATTGCTCCTGAAATCTGTTTCATTTCTTCTCTCTTCACTTTTTAAATTACTATCACGGTTGCTGTTCTATTGTTCTGTTCATATAGTTTTTTGTTTACCCAAATATTTGTAGTTTTATGGAATTTGGTGTGTTCTTTTTATTAGTTAATTGGAAATAGCTTTTATGATTATTGTTCGGCACCCTGAGTACTTTTAAGAGGGAGAGGTGCTTTTTAAATAGATACTTTTGTATCATTATTATTGTGTTTTAGAATAACAGGAAAGTGAACATTAATTTGTCTATTAAAATCATATTAGGCTTTTGAGACTGCATTATTTAATTAAAATTCTTAGACAACACCCTCATCCTCAAATAAAATCCCACATACCTCTAAGAAATCAGAACTGATTTCCAAAATAGTCCCCGTCAGCTCAGAACTTCCAGAATTCACTGAAATTATCTGTTATACAAACAAAATCCTAGGATTTCAGATTACAGTGGATATTTTTAACATTTCAGATGACTTTTAATGTTGTCATACATTGATTTCTATCCCAAATAATTCAGGCATGCTAAACTGAAAGTCTACTATAAGACTCAGATCCAAAGTTTAACCTGTTCTTCTGTCAATAATAGCTTACAATATTAGGAGTCATTTTAAAATAATTGTCTTGTCTTTTTCTCTCTTATTCTTTAAATAAACAGATGTCCCTGTAGTGCCTGGTTTTATTCTAAATATAGTGCTCTTGTGTGGAACAGTACAAAACAGATGTGTTCACAGTAGACAATTTGTTGAGGATTGGCAAAGCAGCTCATAAAAATAGATTGAAACTTCAGCCACAATTTTGAATAAAACATTAACTGAAACAGAAAAAGGACAGAAAAAGTTAGTTAGTTATTTTTTTCCTTGTTTTGTTGTTGTTGTTATTGTTTTTCTCCCACATTATCCATTTGGTGGTCTTACCCAGAACTGTATGTTCAATTGCCAAAATTCTGCAGAAAAAAATGGTATACTTGTAGTATTGTCAGAGAAATTGAAAGCAGGAAATAGTCAAAAAAATGATGATGAAATAACCTGGTCTGGCATGATTTCCAGCACTCTCTGAACGACCAAAACATTTCAGATAGCTGTTTGAGTAAGAAGCCACATTTTTCTTCCTTATCTGAACTAATCTCTTGATTAGTCCATCAGTAAAAATTGCTTCTATGGTCCAACAGCATATTCTCCCTTGTTGGTCTAAAAAGTATTTTTTTCCTATAAAACTGAATTAATGATGAATTGGGGCTTTATTTCTTTTCTTTTAAAACACACAAAAAGATGCTAACACTGTTTCTAACACATTGTTTCTAAAAGAGAGGTGTAAAGAATTCCTAAAGGTCAAGCTTCAGTGGAAGGAGATTATTGGTCCATTTATATCACAATGTATTTTATTAAATCTTCCACAGAAATTGGTCTTGTTAATGAGAAAAGTACTTCTTAACTAGTCTAATCAGAAATTATATAAATAAATACATAAATAAAAAGTGCCTCTGTTCTAGTACTCAATTAAAATGAATGAAAACGATTTTCATGCAATGCACCTGAATGACATAACAATGCTGTTAAAGGAAAAAAATCATCATCATTTTAATATATATTTAAAAGTTACCTTTTATTATTTAACACCTAACATTATTAAAACTGAAGCAATTTTTAAAGGTGCTTATTTTCATAGTGGTTCAATGCTAGCAGCACTCTCTGCTGTTAGTATGAACTCCTCTTAGGGTTGCCAACTTTCTACTCACATAAAACTGAACACCCTTGCCCCACCCCTCTCTTACCCCTCCCCTGAGGCCCCACCCCTTCTCTGAGGCCTTTCCCCCACTCACTCCATCCTCCACTCCGTCACTCGCTCTCCCCACCCTCACTCACTTGCTCATTTTCACCAGGCTGGCTCAAGGGGTTGGGGTGTGGGAAGGAGTGAAGGCTCCAGCTGGGGGGTTTGGTCTCCGGGGTGGAGCCAGAAATGAGGAGTTCAGGGTGTGGGAGGGGGCTCCAGGATGAGGCAGAGGGTTGGGATGTGAGAGGCTCCTGGGAGTGCGGGCTCTGGGGTAGGGCCAGGGATGAGGATTTATAGGTGCAGGAGGAGGATTGGGGTTCAGGGGTGAAGCCGAGGGTTCAGAGTATGGGAGGGGACTCGGAATTGGCGTTTGGTAGGGAGTATTGGCTCTGGGCTGGGGGAGCACATTCTGGGGTGGGGCCAGAAATGATGGGTTCAGGGTGCATGAGGGGCTCTGGTGTGGGGACAGGGATGAGGGATTTGGTGATACGGGAGGGGGCTCTGGGTTGGGGCTGATAGATTCAGAGTGTGGGAGGGGGATCTGGGCTGGGGCAGGAGGCTGGAGTGCAGGGGTGTGTGAGAGATCTGGCTGGGGGTGCACCCTCTGGGGTGGGGACTGGGGATGAGGGGTTTGTAGGGTGGGAGGGGGATCAGAGCTGGGGCAGGGGTTGGGGCATGGAAGGGGGGTCAGAGGTGCAAGCTCTAGGTGGTGCTTATATCAGGCAGCTCCCAGAAGCAGCGGCATGTCCCATCCCCGGCTCCTAAGCAGAGGTGCAGGCAGGCGGTTCTGCATGCTACCCCATCTCACTGCAGTTCCTGACCAATGGGAGCTGCAGAGTCAGTGCTTGTGGTGGGGCCAGCCTGCGGAGTCCCCTGGATGACCCTATGAGTAGGAGCTGGAGAGGGAACATGTCACTGCTTCCGGGAGCTGTGCAGAGTCACGGCAGGCAAGGAGCCTGCCTTAGCCCCTCTGCACCACCACCAGACTTTAAACAATCTGGTCAGCAATGCTGACCGGAGCGGCCAGGATTCCTTTTCAACAGGGTGTTACGGTCGAGAACCAGTCACTGGGCAACCCTAACTCCTCTCAGGCACATTGAGCATGCACTATCAGCTACCTTTGGCCTGGACACCACAGAAAGAAAGGCAAGACATCAGGAATATGATTTAACTAGATCACAACTTTATTAATAGCACATCTGGAAACTATCTGGCAATAACTCATCTGGAAAAGGTCATCCCTCCTATCTGTTCCACCAGGTAGGGGAAGAGAGTATTGTCTCCACACTCTACAAACTTTAGAAGCCACAGTCCCATTCCCCACCTCCTTTAGGAGATGCCTTCTCCTAACCCACTTCCAATTTTGTTGCATCAGGGAAACAGTCCACTTGTTGCATGATTACTTGCACTGGGTACTTGTGAACAGGAAGCACCAGCAATTAGCCTTTTATTTCTGAATATTATTATAATATGTATATTATTATTAATATTTAGAATAATAACAGGTTTTAGCATATTTATGTACTGTTCATCAGAGTTAGTTTTAGAACAAATTACTATAAGAAAAACAGAAAGTGGGAGACAGTTTGGAAATATGGAAATGAATGTTGAAGGTACTCAAACTACCTTATACCCTGAGAAAATCAGAATCTCAGAAATACCTTTTCCCCACCTTAAAATAGTATTTAATTTAATCAGTAATTACAAAAACTACAATAATTTACTCTTGATTGCACAGTAGTTGTGCTAACTCCAACTTTTTTATTGTCAAATACAATCAACAAGAAAGACAAAAAATCTAATTTTCAAAATCTTTATTACCATTTTTGATACTCCGCTTGTGTAGAAATGCAGTGGCCATTCAAAGTGTGAGACATAGGAGTTGATCTTCTTAAAGATCTCATGAAATATCCTTGACACGGCAGTAACACCTTTAACAAAATAGTGGAAAAGGGAACAAAAATGAATATGGGAGATTGGAATCACTAAGGGTCCATACAGGAGTACAGAATTAGGAGTTAAGAGTATTTCACAGGCTATTTGTAGACCCAAACATCTTTATGCTTGAGTACTTGTCAAGTTGCAGCATAAACTAAGGCAAATCTTAACCAGCTAAGTAGAGGTAATAGATGGTAACCTGCATCTACATTAAGACAAAGATCATAAGTAGTGTTAAAGGACTTTCCCTTCATCCCCTCCCCTGGTTCTTGTCACACAGACAGAAAGCTAAAGACCAGAAGTCCGAAGTGTAGGCAATGCAATGTTTACTGGGGTTAGTTCCAAACAAGCATATCCACAGCTCTACCTGCTGGCAGAGTCTGTTTCCCTGTGTTTCGTTCCCAGATCTGACGCCGCAGAGCATTTACCCCATATCCCCCTTCCCAGCTCTGACACCACAGAGCCTTGCCTGTGTCCCAGTTCCCCATTCCCCCCTCCCTATTCCCATTTCTACCTCCTCCTTCTTAGTAGGCCCAAATATACCTGCAATGACTCCCACAGTCCCACCCCTTTCATATCCCATGGGAGGGGTGAGGAGTGAGGTTCTGCTAAAGTCAAGGACAGGCATTCCTTTGGTCATTTAGTGTTTTATACCTTTTCCTCCCCAATCCCCCCTTGCTCTGCCTGACTGGTTGCTTGACCTTGCCTTGAGATAGAGGTTGAGACAATCTTAACGTGTGCTCAGTGTCACAGAATTTGGGGGAGACAAGGCCCTGCACCCTCAGCTTCCTGCGATTCACCGTGACTCTCAGCCAGACAGTAGAACAAAAGGTTTATTAGATGACGGGAACACAGTCCAAACCAGAGCTTGTAGGCATAAACAGGGGCCAGGGGAGGCCAGGAGGTCTATCTGACCTCCCGTCCATTCTCCCAGCCAGCCCCAAAACTGAAACTCTCCAGCCCCTCCTCTGCCTTTGTCTCTTTTCCGGGCCAGGAGTCACCTGATCTCCAACCCCCCTCCTGGGTTCTCATGTTGCATGCTCAGGAATCTTCCCTCAAGGAAAGTTTCCCATCCTCAATGCAGACAGTCCCAGTAAAACTCGCCTCCAGATTTCCCAGGTCAATACTCCCCACTCCCTACTGTGTCAGAGGCACCCACTCAGTATTCAGAGAAAACATTAAGAACATTCCCACTTCATTACACTCAGACACTCTCACTATGCCCTGTAACAATTTAACTGCTCTATCCCTTATCTATTCCCATTGTACTAACAAATCCATCTGACTAGGCAGAAGCAACACGCACGTTGTCTTATTAGCATAAGAAATAAGGTATCAAAAGATCAAACCCAAAATTCTATCTCAGGCTGACAAACAAGCCTATATTCTAAAAGGTAGGTCAGAGTGAGCTAGTGAGCTAAACTATCCTTCCCCGGTCCCTCAACCACCTAATTCGATTTATACCCTGAAATGGTATGCTTCACTATACCACGAGAAACTGCAGAATTGGAATTAATTTGCAAACTGGACACCATTAAATTAGGCTTGAATAAAGACTGGGAGTGGATGGGTCATTACACAAAGTAAAAACTATTTCCCTATGCTATTTTCTCCCGATTGTTACTCACACCTTCTTGTCAACTGTTGGAAATCAGCCATCCTGATTATCACTGCAATTTTTTTTTCTCCTGCTGATAATAGCCCACTTAATTGATTACTTTTGTTATAGTTAGTATGGCAACACCCATTTGTTCATGTTTTCTGTGTATATATATCTTCCTACTGTATTTTCCACTGCATGCGTCCGATGAAGTTGTGTTTAGCCCACAAAAGCTTATGCTCAAATAAATTTGTTAGTCTCTAAGGTGCCACAAGCACTCCTTATACTTTCTAATGTTTGAGTTTCTATAAATGTATTCATACTGATCTGGTCTTTCCAACATTAACCTCACTTTAATAAAGTGTTTTTTCTTGGAATCTTAACCTGCTGAGAGGAATAAACTATTTTTTTTAATTCATCATGGGTGATTCTTTTCATGCTTTTAATATGTGGTTCATAGGGGTCTGAGCAACCTCTCTCCATTGGTGTAAATTTAATCCTTTGTTAGTCATAAATGGTGCAGCCTGAATGTACTGCAACTTCCTACTTCAGACTGCTAAATGATTTCTTATCAAGATCAACACCTTAATCTTCATAAAGATCAATAATAAAGGTAAATTCCCACACAATTTTGAATGGAGAGAAGGGTAGAGAAGCCTGTGATTTCTGCTATTAGTGAATGAACCTCAAAAGGTTTCAAATTTGAGTTTGGTTTGGTTAAGCATCCAGAAGTTTGGATTCTTATCTGAAGTTTACTTGCATAATCCAAAACTCTGCTATCTCTTATCAGCATAGTGAAACACAATCTGACGCAGCAAATCTTTTGCAAGATTTTTTTGGTTGGAGACTGCAGCATATAGCAAATGATCAAAAGCGAAACCCTAATAAAATATAGAATGCCATATAATATGTAATGCAATTTAGAAGTAGGCACATACTGTACATGATTGACATCCTTTAAAATGGTACTAATAAAGCCCATAATCTTGTAAATTCCAAACATCAGGAACATGATTGTTCTGCAATCATTTTGCCTTGGTTTTTGGCTTGAAGCTACATTGAGTGTTTCTGAATTATATCTGGATACTTCATCAGGACAAATGTCTAGTGTTGAAACGTCTAGAAGCATTACCTGGTAAAATTACAATAATAATCATCATCATTAATAATGTTGCATAAAAATACTGTGTAAAACCTCAAAGGAATGTGTTAACCAAGAAATCTAAAAATCAAAGTTAAGTTTTGTGTCCCAAATATTGCTGATTAATGACTAGTCACTATTAATTTAGTCTGTAATATCCTGCACTGGAGTTAAAGGTCTCCTGTGAACAGCGTTAATCTCCACATGTAAAACTGACCTAAATAGCTTATTTTGGCTATCAGTGAAAGTACAAGTAATTCTTGCTTTTTCCCTTAGGAGCAGTCTGCTCTCCAATTGTTCAACAAAAACCACTTGCCAGCACTGGAGAGTTGAGATTAGCATCTGTTTGTGAAGTTCAAATTTGGAGTGATTTTACAAACTGCAAGATTCTGTAGTTGAACATGCTTTTGTGTCTGTTAGGTGCTTTGTACTACTATTAGGGTTGCTATATATACAAAAGGGTTTCATGTTGGAAAATCCATCTGCAGCTTTGGGAATTTTGAACGGTGCTAATATTTAGTACGTGGCCAGTTTTCACATTTTTGAATTTTGCTATTTTGGTGAAAAGTTTGTTTGGAGCTAAATGTAATTAAAATGTTCCTGAGGCATCCATTTACAGTTTTCTTCTACAGGATAAATTTTGGTAGCTGGGCAAACTGTAATATTAATATTTTTAAAAGCTTTGTTTACTTAAAATTATTTAAATTTGCTAACGTACATAAAATATTTCATATTATGAACACGTGTTTTATAGTTTCATTGGATTTGTGCTTTGTTTCTTTGCTTTTATAATACTTTATGAAAATTTAAAGTATTTATAGTACAGATACTTAACACTGTGAGTGCCCAGTTCACCAATTATCCAGTTTTGATTATCTACTTTTCAGTATTTTAGGTACTTCCAAGCCAAAAAGGTACATTAATTTCATTTGACTTTACATAATGCTACTTGATTCAGGGAGAGATCTTGACCATTGTTCATTCTATGACATGTAGAGTAGCTTTATTGTAGCATTGCAGTAGTGCTAATTGTAGTTGTGAATGTAAATATAATGTTTTAAAATAATCATCCATTACACTGCTCTACAGCCAAAATGCTTCTGAAATAAATGTAGTCCAACTTTACTAATTCTGGGTCCCTGAGAACGAAAATGATGCTTAAAATTGTTGATTGGCTCTAGTTTTCAAGATATGCTATCGGGTCAGTATATATGACCCTTGACTTGGGGATGGCGGAGGATAAGTGAGTTATAAAGGGAAGGGATCTCAATTTAAACCAGAAATGACTAAAATACATCTTTGACTGGTTCTATGAATAAATCTATGACTGGGTTTGGACAGTACTTGCTTTTGAGGCAAAACAATGAATGATGCAATCTGAAGCTGGTATTGAGTCATACATGATATGAATTGCATCATGTTATTCCTAGAAGTCATGATGATGCAATCATAATGAAGCTTACATCACTCTGCTGAACCAATTGCCCTATATCAGCTCTAGAAATCATACAGTGTCGTGCTCTCTTATTTGTCAGTGTTTGATTTTGCAAAGGGACACATTTCTGTTTAGCCAAAGTGAGCAGAGATGCCTTGTACTTGCATGAAGAGTGCACATAACTTCTGCTATGTTTGTGGTGAAGTGACTTTTGCATCACAAAAGCGCAGTATAACCACGATGGTTAAGAAAGCCTATCACCTTTCTTTTGGCTGCAAAACTGGAGATCAGGGCAAGAGGTGGGCCCCAGACATATGCTGCAACACTTGTGCAAGAAATCTTCGCCAGTGGTTGAACAGGAAAAGGACATCTATGCCTTTTGCAGTGCCAATGATTTGGAGAGAGCCAACAGATCATACCAGCAATTGTTACTTCTGCATGGTGCCTCCAGTTGGGAAAGGTGTGTCAAAGAAGAAAAAGTGGACTGTGCATTATCCAAACTTTCCATCAGCTATACGCCCAGTACCCCACGGAGAAGGACTGCCGATTCCTGATGCACCAGAATCATTCTCACTTGAGTCAGATGAGGAAGAGGAAGAGGATGAAACTTCTGGTCCTGAACCATCAATGTCACAGGACCCACATTTTCTCCCATCCTCCTCCTCTGAACCACACCTCATAACACCAGGTGAACTGAATGACCTTGTCAGGGATTTGGAACTACCCAAGAATAAGGCAGAGCTGTTGGGCTCCAGACTACAGCAGTGGAATCTCCTGTCAGGCTATCAGGGCAAATGGAGCCCATCAATGCTTGCAGACTATTGCTGGACAGTGACAAGAGATGCTCCATTTAATGAATACAAGAGACAAGCCAAGAAACGCCAAGTAGACACTGAATAGGACTAAACTATGTACATAATAGTTTTTTCCTTTTGTTTCATAATAAATTTTAGTTATATAACCCTTTTGCTGATTTTTAAAGTGTTACATAAACAGGACAGGTGAAATATTATCATGTAAAGCAACCATAAACACATGAAAAGACCTAGGTTTACAACTTATGATTAAAACTCTACTATCTACACAATATACATAGACATAAAATGTAAAAACTTAAATATCTTAGAAACAGTAGCCAATCAGTTGTTTTAATTGTCATATTTGAATTCAGCACATCAAAATACATAATAAATAGCACATTTTATCTCTGAAGCAGACGACTTCTCAAAAATTGTAGACCAGTGTTATCTACGTAATGTTAGATGAGTCTGAACCAAAGCTGTGGCTTTCAGGACCCCTGAACTATGGGTTAGACCTGAGGAGAGCAGAATCCAAATTGCCTTATCTTTACAGTAGCTCAAGTCCAGATCTTGAATCATCTTGAATTATCATTGGAGTGTTTTGTAGCTTGAATCTATTCAGTAATGCCTTAGATTGTTCAAAGCAAAAGGATTTTTTTAAAGACTTCACTCTTTTTCCTCTTTATTTTCCCCCCTTTTCTCTGAGATGTGATGATGAAATCAGATGAACAGTTCCATTTTTTTCATAGCTTCATACAGGAAAAAATAGGTGTGACCTGAGTGTTATTGCTTAAAATTCTCATTAATGCAGACTGCACATACAAGAACCTAAATGCAACATACGCCACTAAGGTGAAATCCTAACCCCTTTGAGCTCAAAGGAAACACTCCAGTACAGTGGAGATGTGGGAAGGGGAGAGAAATCAATGAGACCAGGATTTGACCCTTAATTTAGGACTTCCATATTCATAGAGCCTTGTGTGGGATATCAGCACTGGTTCCTAGTGTTTATTTCACTTTTTTGGAATATAAGTGTATCAATTAGTTTGTTTAAATAGCAACACACTGTATGCAGAAATTGTTGCACACTCATTAGAGTAACTAATCTGTAAAAATCTTTGAAAATGTTTGTATAAAGGAGAACTGGAAAAAGTCTTACTTAGCAAGGAATATATATCAAGCAGGAGTTCACTATGCAAGAAATTCATACTCACTACAGCAAATACTCAAAACTATGCTTTAATTAAGCCAAATTAAAAATAATTCAGAAAAAATATATAGAGAGACCCCCAAAAAATCAAACTAACCCCACCTAACATTGTGGCCAAAAAGGTGGCATATGGAAACTGAAAAATCAAATGGTTTAGTCCTTTCACATCTTTTTCTAGATGCTTCATTTGAATTAAAAAATGTTAGTATTTCTGAGTAATGCATCAGGGTTTGATTTTTTTTTCCATGGGGCTCTTTAGAGTATGCATAGTGCATTTCTCCTCATTAAAAATGATAGAAGAACCAACTTCTCAGCACTAATTTTAAGATTCCTTTAGGAATTGATACTAAAGATACTTATAAATCTGTTATAGTTTAAACTATTTAAGCAGAGGGGTTTTGTAATTCTGCCTTTTCCTGATTTCCTTCAACCACTGCATTTCATCCCAGTGAAGTCACAATTAGAGGACCTCTGTCCCCAGAAGGCATTACATCACAGAATGTAGAAGTGCTATACTAATAAAGAGGAGTGAATTTGCAAATGGAGCAACCACAATCTACGTTGGTTCATGGGGGATGGCGAATGTTACAAAATTGATCTTTTATCCTTGATTCCATATCTAATGTATAATTTTCAGTCTCCCAATGCTTTCTTGAGCGTCTGACTTGGCGAACACTTACACACACAAGTGACTCTGCTCACATAAGTAGTCAAATTAATGGGGCTACTCTGCAGAAAAAAGTGACTGATGTGTGAAAGTGTTTGCAGGATCAGGACCCAAGTCTAAAATTGTTTTAGATTATACTGAAGGAAATGAAATGTACCTGAAATAGGTGTGAGTTGGCTGCCCAGAGTAAACTTCAAATAATTTGTGTACCAGTGGTACATTGATGCACGTGATAATGCATCAGCTACTAAAGATAACAGTTGAAAGTCTAGCTCAGGGTACAATGTGTATTCTATTCTATTCTGTTCAGGTTTTCATACTGCGCTCATCACTGTTATATCTGAGCACCTTCTAATAGTGCATTAAGCAATATGACTACACATCTGTCATGTGTTGTTTATTCTCATCCTCTCTCCAGGGGGAGGAGCATGTGCAGTGGAGTGCCTTCTTTTGATAGTGTGTCTTTTATTTTTTTAATAAAAATATAGCTATTGCTATGTATCAGAGGGGTAGGCGTGTTAGTCTGGATCTGTAAAAGCAGCAAAGAATCCTGTGGCACCTTATAAACTAACAGACATTTTGGAGTATGAGCTTTCGTGGGTGAATACCCACTTTGTCAGATGCATCTGACGAAGTGGGTATTCACCCACGAAAGCTCATGCTCCAAAACGTCTGTTAGTCTATAAGGTGCCACAGGATTCTTTGCTGCTTCTATTGCTATGTGTTTACGTAAGAGAAGGCAAGGTCAAAGAAATGGAAAGGAAGTTGGTGAGCTTTGTGATGGTCCTTAGTTTCTGGGGACTTTCATTCCACAGTCTTGGACTATCCTCAGAGAGAGATGTGTCACCTGCACATACAAGCTTTACTCTTATTGTTGAGAGTTCCATTGTGTCAGAGGAGTATTAATTGTTGACCACATTCTTCATCATGGAGCTTTAGATGGCCTTTTACATGATGTCTACACATCCTATGGCAATGAGCCTCCCAGTCTGGGTTCACAGATTAGGGCTAACAAGTATGATTCTAGCACTCTAAAAATAGCTGTGTAGACAGTGCTTTGACATTGCAGCTTGGGCTGGAGTTTGGGTTCTGAAGCCCCCTGATCCTCCCTAGGCTTCAGAGCCTGAGTTCCAGCCTGAACTGCAACTTCAAAGCTCTCTGTATACAGCTGTTTTTAGAGCACTAGTGTAAGTCTTGCTATTCTGAGCCTGTCAACCCAGGCTGGGAGGCTCACTGCCGCAGTTTATGCAGACATACTCTCCGATATCCATGGCCCAGGTCATGGAATGCTTTAAAGATAAGGACTGAGACCTTGAACCTGATTTGTAATTCTAATTGAAGCCAGAGTATAGAATCATAAAAGATTTGGGTTGGAAGACACCTGAGGAGGTCATCTACTCCAATTCGCTGCTCAAAGCAGGACCAGCCCCAACTAAATATCCCAGCCAGGGCTTTTCAAACAGGGCCTTAAAAACCTCCAAGGATGGAGACTCTACCACCTCCCTAGGTAACCGATGCCAGTGCAGATTTTTGCCCCAGATCCCTAAATGGTCCCCTCAAGGATTAAACTCACAACCCTGGGTTTAGCAGGCCAATGCTCAAACCACTGAGCTATCTCCTCCCCCTCACTTTTCTCTTCTGCAGACTAAATAACCCCAGTCCCCTCAGCCTCTCCTCATAAGTCATGTGCTCCAGCCCACTAATCATTTTCATTGCTATCCACCTGATTCTCTCCAATGTTTCCACATCCTTTCTATAATCCAACACTGGACACAATACTCTGGATGTGGCCTTACCAGTGCCGAACAGAGGGGAATAATCACTTCCCTCGATCTGCTGACAATGCAGCCCAGTATGTCGTTAGCCTTCTTGGCAACAAGGGCACACTGTTGACTGATATCCAGCTTCTCATCACTGTAATCTGCAGGTCCTTTTCTGTTGAGCTGCTGCTTAGCCAGTCAGTCCCCAGCCTGTAGCCATGCCTGGGGTTCTTCTGTCCTAAGTGCAGGACTCTGCACTTTTTCTTGTTGCATCTCATTAGATTTCTTTTGGCCCAATCCTCCAATTTGTCCAGGTCATGCTGGACCCTATTCCTACCCTCCAGCATATCTACCTCATCCCTCAGCTTTGTGTCATCCACAAACTTGCTGAGGGTGTGCTCCATCCCATCATCCAGATCATTATTAAGATGTTGAACAAAACCGGCCCCAAACCGACCCCTCAGGCACTCTGCTTGATACCAGCAGCCAACTAGACATCAAGCCATTGATCACTACCCACTGAGCCCAACAATCTAGCCAGCTCTCTATCCATCTTATAGTCCATTTATCTCATCCATACTTTTTTAACTTGCTTGCAAGAATACTGTGGGAGACTGTATCAAAAGCTATGCTAAAGTCAAAGTATGTCACGTCCACCACTTCCCCCATATCCACAGAGCCAGTTATCTCATCCTAGAAGAAAATCAGGTTGGTCAGGCATGACTTGCCCTTGGTGAATTCATGTTGACTGTTCCTAATCACCTTTCTCTCCTCCAGGTGCTTCAAAATAGATTTCTTGAGGGCCTGATTCTTGAGGTCCATGATATTTTCTGGGGACTGAGGTGAGGCTGACTGGTCTGTAGTTTCCCGGATTCTCCTTCTTCTCTTTTTTAAAGATGGGCACTATATTTGCCTTTTTCCAACCACCCAGGACCTCCCCCAATAGCCACAAGTTTTCAAAGATAATGGCCGATGGCTCTGCAATCACATCAGCCAACTCCCTCAACACCGTTGGATGCATTGCATCCGGCCCCATGGACTTGTGCATCTCCAGATTTTCTAAATAGTCCTTAACCTGTTTTTTCACCACTGAAGGTTGCTCATCTCCTCCCCATACTCTGATGCCCAATGCAGCAGTATTGGCGCTGACCTTGTCTGTAAAGACTGAGGCAAAAAAAGCATTGACTACTTCAACTTTTTCCACATCATCTGTCAATAGGTTGCCTCCCCCATTCAGTACAGGTCCCACACTTTCCCTGACCTTCTCCTTCTTGCTAACATACCTGTAGAAACCCTTCTTGTTACCCTTCACATCCCTTGCTAGCTGCATCTCCAATTGTGCTTTGGCCTTACTGATTACACCCCTGCATGCTCGAGCAAAATTTTTATACTCCTCACCAGTCATCTGTCCAAGTTTCCACTTCTTGTAAGCTTCCTTTTTGTGTTTTAGCTCACTGAAGATTTCTCTGCTAAGCCAAGCTGGTCACTTGCCATATTTGCTATTCTTTCAGCACATCAGGACAGTTTGTTCCTGCACCCTCAATGAGGCTTCTTTAAAATACAGTCAGCTCTCCTGGACTCCTTTCCCTCTCCTATTAGCCTCCCAGGGGATCCTGCCCATCAGTTCCCTGAGAGAGTCAAAGTCTGCTTTTCTGAAGTCCAGAGTCCATATTCTGCTACTCTCTTTTCTTCCTTTTGTCAGGATCCTGAACTCAACCATCTCATTAGAGAGCAGGGGACAGGTTTCTTATGTTTGCAGTAACTTGTGTTGCTCAGAAGATCTGCTGCAGCATTCTGAACTAAATGGAGTTTTCTTAGGATTCATGCCCAGGAATACTACATTGCTGTAATCCAGTTATGAGGTGACAAGACCATGAATAACCAAGGTCAGGTCTTTGTCTGCTAGAATGGGGCAGAGTTTCCTAGCCAAAAGGTGATGGCAGAAAGTGTTACTCATGCATGCTGCTATGTGAGAGCTCAGTGTCAATGAGGAATCTTAGAGTACTGCTAGACTAGGATCTAAATGAACCCATTGTGCTATCTTCAACCAATAGACACTGCACCACAGCTGTAAGCTCTTCAGAATTCTTTCCTTTTCCCACCAACATCACTTCTGTCTTGCTCTGATTCAGTTTCAGCCAACTGCATCCTTGCAGTGATCTCATCCAAGGCCATATTTGGTGGCAGTGATGTGGTTGTGTGTGACATTTTCATCCACATTGTCCAATTAGCTCACATGGTGGCTGCATGTACATACTGAAAAGGACCAGAAAGAAAGAATAGATCCTTGTGGAAATCCACAACTGAAAGGTCTAGTGGTGGAAGTGCAGTTTCCCATCACTGCTCATTGGTCACTTCAGCAAGAACTCAGACCATGTTAATGCATACTCTGGATCCCAGTCACCTCTCTCAGGTGATACAGCAGAATCTCATGGTCAGCAGTGTTGAATTCTGTAGAGAAGTCCAGGAGAGTGTGTCATAAACAGATAGTTAAGGGTTAATGTCTCTTTTACCTGTAAAGAGTTACAAGCAGTGAACCTGGACCACCTGACCAGAGGACCAAACAGAAGACAAGATACTTTCAAATCTTGGTGGAGGGAAGTCTTTGTTTTGTGTTGTTTGTTTGTCAGTTGTTCTCTCTGGATTCTGAGAATGACCAGATATACCTACAGGCTCTCTAATTTTCTGTTCACATAGTAAGTACAAGTAGAAGGGTGGTTTAGTCTTTTTGATTGTTTTCTTTATTTGCAAATGTGTATTTTGCTGGAAGGATTTTAATTTGTATTTGTGCTGGGGGGAAGGCTTCTCTCTAGTGTCTATAAGCTGAAAGACCCTGTAACCTTTACCATCTTAATTACAGAGACACCTTTTACTTTTTCCTTTCTTTTATTAAAAGCTTTTCTTTTTTAAAACCTGATTGATTTTTTCCCTTTGTTGAGGCTCAAGGGAATTGAGTCTGTACTCACCAGGGAATTGGTGGGAGACAGGGAGAGAGAAGGGAGGGGGGAAGGTAGAATTCCTCTGTTTTAGATTCACGGAGCTTGAATCTGTATTACCTCTTGGGAAGGAGAAAAGAGGAGGGGGGAAGGTGCATCCCTCTCTGTTTTAAGATTCATGGAGTTTGAATCACAGTGATCTTCCAGGGTAACCCAGGGAAGGAAAGCCTGGGAGAGGCAATGGTGGGGGAAAGGGTTTACTTTCCTTGTGTAAGATCCAGGGGGTCTGGGTCTTGGGGTCCCCTGGGAAGGTTTTGGGGGGACCAGAGTGTAGCAGGCAGTGCAAGTCCTGGTTGGTGGCAGCACTACAAGATCTAAGCTGGTAATTAATCTTAGAGGGATTCATGCTGGTACCCCATCTTTTGGACGCTAAGGTTCAGAGTGGGGGTTATACCATGACAGGATGAGAGTGGATATCCGTCCACTGTCCATTGACAGAAGGACGTCATCTATCAATGCCAGGCAGTTTCGTTTCCATGTCCTGACCTGAATCCAGATTGTGCTGAATCTAGAATGTGAGTTCCAGTTAGATAAGCTTGTATTTGGTTTTTTGTGAGTTTTTCTGTGAACTTGCTCAGTAATGGGAGGTTTGATGCTGGGCTGTAGTTGGCAAGGGCTGAAGTATCCAGGGTGGGTTTCTTCAGTGTTCATCAGACTACTGAGTGATAGAAGGAGGCAGGGAACATTCCTTCTTTGAATGATGTATTGCCTATTGTAAGGAATGGCACCAGTTGTTTGTGACTCTGGTTCACAAGTCAGGAAGGCAAGAGTCAGAGTCACAAATCTTGGATTGAGTATCCTTTAGGATTTCCAGAACTTCTTGATGAGTGAAAGTACTGAACTCTGTGAATGCAGGTTGGCTGTTGGTTAGAGAGTATAGGCAAAGTGGACCCAAGCTGTTTGAAACACCTTCCTGAATGTGTGTGATAGTTCTTCATAGTGCTTGGTTCTCAGCTCTGATGTATATTGAAGGTATTCAGAATTAATTAAGTGGTTTACCCAGGGAATATATAAACCCAGGATAACTCCTGGGGTGGGATTTGGCAGCCTCATTGTAGCTCAATAGGAAGATTCTCTTGGCTTGCAATATAGCCTCAGCAAAGGCTTTGAGGAATTCATTATGTTTCATTTTGCCTGAATCAACTTTTGTTTTGCCTGAATCAACTTTTGTTTTCCACCATTGGTGCTTGGGTTTCCATCTCTCCCTTCATCCACACAGGGTGTCAGACAACCAAGGAGATTTGTGTGAACAATGGGGAAAAGTACCTTTTGGGGGATCAGCATATCAGTGGCCACGGCTAGTGTAGAATGGTAATGTTTCACTAGGTCCCCAACTCTTCGTCACATGAGTGGGGTGCTGCTGTCTTTTAGCAAGCTTTGGAATTTGTTGGAGTCCATGAGTACAGGGATGTTATTCTAGTCTCTAATAGATGGATACATTATAAAACTGTAACACAGTGTACTGTCACTTTAAGATTTGTGAGGTAATCCTCCGGGGCCAGACGTATCCTATTCCAGATACTGCCTCTTAAAATAAACCTATGGAAAAGGAGACACAATCACTAAGGGACAGAAAGTGGGAGGCAAGTTGAATGATTATATGGGAGTTGCATGAGGAATTGAAAGTCCCCTCTCTTGTCTGATGAGTTGCTTCATGCTCAGGATAGTTGTCTTTGAGATCTAAGGCTACAGGGGAACGTGGAGCAAGGCTGCCTAAGAAATAAGGGAATATATAAACCCTATGCCTTCTCAGATGAAGGGACACCTGGAAGGAAGCAGACTATGCTACTGGGACTCTCCTATTAACAGAAACCTAATTTTCTATATTTTGATTTTGAAATGGTTTTTAGGCAGATCCATTTAAAGAGGGTCTGAACCAGTTTTTTAAAAGACTTTAGTTTCTTTGTAGTGCCTTGTATGGCAGACTGAAACAGCATCGCTTTCTGGGGAGCTTTCTTTCCTGTTTTTATAAACTCCATGGTCATTGTTACTTTGGCCTGCCACAGCAACAAGCCATTTTAGCAAATTTGCTTAAGAATGCGGCAGATCTACAATATGGCAGCTGTAATGTATTGGCAGAGCTCAGTAGAAAAGTGTAAACGCTGCTTGTCTGATTTCATCTAGTGCTATACGTTCAGTATTTTCAAAAGTATCAGACGTTCACCTCAAAATTTACTTTGAAAGCTAATAACTTGTAAATTAGATGTCCAATGACATAGTGCATAGTAGCTCTGTGGTAACCTAGAATATTAAATGCATGGAAATATTCTGATATTTTATATATGAATAGATATATATGACAGAATGTATTTTGTTATTGCAAACCCCAGCGAAGTTATATACTGTAGAACTCACCTAGAGTTTTCACATTTTCATATTTGGAATTGTTTTGTTCATTAAAATACTGATGTAAATTAAGATGAGTATGTTATTTATCATGATTTGTTAATACAGAACAGACTACATAGATAAAAAGCTAATTTCTGTTGTTAATTATTTTGTTTTTGTTTGAAATTAAACAATTGGTTGGACAGCTTGGTAATTAACTAATTATCCAATGAAGAAAATTTGAGAGATAGGAATAAATTGTAACAATAATGAAGAAAGACGTTTTAGTCTTATCAACATTGTAATTTGATTTTCAGTTAATTTTGTTTATTAATTGCACACACTTCAACTCTTTTGTGTTTATTTATATCAATATATAACTTACTGAGATAGGATTCTTTCTTTTCTATATAAATATACATAATCAGTGCAATTGAAAACAACTAGCAAATACTTTTAAAAGGCTGATTTTTTTTTAGTGATAATTGTAGGGGTTCATAAAATTTGTTGAGATGGTTTTAATTTCAGCTGATATTTTTATTTGTACATTTTCATTTTTTTAACCATTTAATGTCAGGAATTTTATTGTTAGAGACAATATGTAGATCTTCACAAACAGAGCCCTCTGCTGTAGCCTTGATGAGATACAGGAATCCTTTCACTTGCTCATCTGAGTGACATGAGAAAACCAATCTTAGAAAAAGGATTGTTCCTCCTGTTGCGTTATTGCTGTGTTATATAAAAATATATGCTGACTTTGATTCATTGTGCTCATAGATCCATTTTATGTGGACAGCACATCTCAAGAGCATCCATCTATCTATATAATTTCAGGATTGCATATTATTTTCTGGTTTGATATGACTGTCTTTTAGGGAAATATCACACAGAAATGCTTCTAAATTAGTCATTTTAGTAGTTTGGTAGTTTTCATTTTTCCCTAGAGCATTTGACTTTTGCAATCCAGCATTTGTACATCCCCACTGTTCCTATTCTGAGACTAGCCATTCGTATAGGCAGCTGTCATAACCTTAGTCCCAGATTTGGACCTTAGCGTCCAAAATATGGGGGTTAGCATGAAAACCTTCAAGCTTAGTTACCAGCTTGGACCTGGTACTTGCTGCCACCACCCAAAAAATTAGAGTGTTTTGGGGCACTCTGGTCCCTCTGAAAAACCTTCCCTGGGGACCCCAAGACCCAAATCCCTTGAGTCTCACAACAAAGGGAAATAATCCTTTTTCCCTTCCCCCCTCCAGGTGCTCCTGGAGAGATATACAGACACAAGCTCTGTGAAACTACACGAGTGACTTCCCCTCTCTGTTCTCAATCCTGGAAACAAAAAGTACTTTCCTATTCCCCCAGAGGGAATGCAAAATCAGGCTAGCAAATCCAACACACACAGATCTCCCCCCCTGATTTCTTCCTCCCACCAATTCCCTGGTGAGTACAGACTCAATTTCCCTGAAGTAAAGAAAAACTCCAACAGGTCTTAAAAGAAAGCTTTATATAAAAAGAAAGAAAAATACATACAAATGGTCTCTCTGTATTAAGATGATACAATACAGGGTCAATTGCTTAAAAGAATATTGAATAAACAGCCTTATTCAAAAGAATACAAATTAAAGCACTCCAGCACTTATATTCATGCAAATATCAAAGAAAAGAAACCATATAACTTACTAGCTGATCTTTTTGTCCTTACACTTAGAAACAGAAGACTAGAAAGTAGAAACTACTTCTCCAAAGCTCAGAGAAAGCAGGCAGGCAGAAAACAAAGACTCAGACACAAACTTCCCTCCACCCAGAGTTGAAAAAATCCGGTTTCCTGATTGGTCCTCTGGTCAGGTGCTTTAGGTGAAAGAGACATTAACCCTTAGCTATCTGTTTATGACACGCCCCCCAAATTGCAGACAGTGGGGAAGCTCACTGGCGGCGATTTCCTTCTAGAACTTGAAAATAAACAGATTAATACAACACATGCACCTTTACATATACCACTAAGTATATAACTAACAGACTTCTACATTTTAAGAACACTTTTTAACTACTGAATTTTGGGAAACTCTCTCGGGAGAGTGCATCAGCAACTTTGTTAGAAGCTCCTGTGATGTGTTGAATTTCAAAATTAAAATCTTGGAGAGCTTAACTCCAACGAAGAAGTTTCTTGTTGTTCCCCTTGGCAGTATGAAGCCACTTTAGTGCAGCATGGTTAGTTTGTAGTTGGAACCGCCGTCCCCAAACATGTGGGCGTAGCTTTTCCAGGGCGTACACAATGGCATAGCATTCCTTTTTACTGACTGACCAGTGACTTTCCCTCTCAGACAGTTTTTTGCTGAGAAACACGACAGGATGGAAGTTGTGATCTGTTGCTTTCTGCATGAGCACTGCTCCTATACCACGCTCAGATGCATCTGTGGTTACTAGGAATGGTTTGTCAAAATCCGGGGCCCTGAGCACAGGGTCAGACATGAGCGTTGCCTTAAGTTGGGTAAAGGCCTTTTGACACTCATCAGTCCACTTAACTGCATTTGGCTGGGTCTTTTTGGTCAGGTCGGTCAGTGGGGCAGCGATTTGGCTGTAGTGTGGTACAAATCGCCTGTAGTATCCGGCCAAGCCTAAGAAGGATTGGACCTGTTTCTTTGACCTTGGGACAGGCCACTTTTGGATAGCATCCACCTTGGCCTGTAGGGGGTTTATGGTTCCTCGACCCACCTGGTGCCCCAGGTAAGTCACTCTGTTTTGATCTATTTGACACTTTTTGGCCTTAACAGTTAGTCCTGCCTGCCTGATGCGCTCAAAGACCTTTTTCAGGTGTAGTAGGTGTTCGGGCCAGGAGTCTGAAAAAAATGGCCACATCATCGAGGTAGGCAACTGCAAATTCTCCCAGTCCAGCTAGTAGACCATCTACCAGCCTCTGGAAGGTGGCGGGTGCATTTCGAAGGCCGAAAGGAAGGACATTGAATTTATACACCCCCGCATGGGTGACGAATGCTGACCTCTCCTTGGCAGGTTCATCTAGCGGTACTTGCCAGTACCCCTTGGTTAAGTCTATTGTAGAGATGAACTGGGCACGTCCCAACTTTTCCAATAGCTCATCGGTACGTGGCATTGGATAGTTGTCCGGACGAGTTACAGCATTTAGCTTATGGTAGTCCACGCAAAAGCGTATTTCCCCATCTGGTTTGGGTACCAGAACCACTGGAGATGCCCATGCACTGGTAGATGAGCGGATTATACCCATCTGTAGCATGTTCTGGATCTTCCGTTCTATAGCAGCTTGGGCATGAGGAGACACTCGGTAGGGTGGGGTTCTGATTGGGTGAGCATTACCTGTATCAATGGAGTGGTATGCCCATTCAGTCCGTCCCGGGGTGGCTGAGAACAATGGGGCGAAGCTAGTGCACAGCTCCTTGATTTGTCGCCGCTGCAGACGTTCCAGGGTGGTTGAGAGGTTCACCTCTTCCACGCCACCGTCTTTTTTTCCCGTCGTAGTAGACACCGTCAGGCCACTCAGCATTATCTCCCTGGACTGTAAACTGACAAACCTGTAAGTCTCTGGAATAAAAAGGCTTGAGAGAATTAACATGGTACACTTTAGGCTTTAGGGAGGAATTGGGAAATGCTATGAGGTAGTTTACAGCTCCCAGGCGCTCTTGGACCGTGAATGGCCCTTTCCATGATGCTTCCATCTTATGGGCCTGTTGCGCCTTCAAGACCATAACCTGGTCTCCTACCTTGAAGGAACGTTCTCTGGCATGTCTGTCATACCAGGCCTTTTGCTCTTCTTGAGCATCCTTTAGGTTCTCTTTAGCAAGGGCTAAAGAGTGTCGGAGGGTGCTTTGTAGGTTGCTTACAAAGTCCAGAATGTTAGTTCCTGGAGAAGGCATAAACCCCTCCCATTGCTGCTTCACCAACTGTAATGGCCCCTTAACCTCGTGACCATACACAAGTTCAAATGGTGAAAACCCTAAACTGGGATGTGGTACAGCCCTGTAGGCAAACAGCAACTGCTGCAACACTAGGTCCCAATTATTGGAGAATTCGTTGATGAATTTTCGTATCATGGCCCCCAAAGTTCCATTGAACCTTTCCACCAGGCCATTGGTTTGATGGTGGTACGGGGTGGCAACCAAGTGATTCACCCCATGAGTTTCCCACAGTTTTTCCATGGTCCCTGCCAGGAAATTAGACCCTGAATCTGTAAGGATGTCGGAGGGCCAACCTACCCTGGCAAAGATGTCTGTTAAGGCCAGGCGCACAGTGTTAGCCCTGGTGTTGCCTAGAGCTACTGCTTCCGGCCATTGGGTAGCAAAGTCCACTAAAGTCAGTACGTACTGCTTTCCTCTGGGCGTCTTTTTTGGGAAAGGGCCCAGAATATTCACAGCTACTCGCTGAAATGGGACCTCAATTATGGGGAGTGGCTGGAGAGGGGCCTTGACCTGGTCTTGAGGCTTTCCCACTCTTTGGCATACCTCACAAGACCGGACATACTTGGCAACGTCCTTGCCCATCCCCTCCCAGTGGAAGGACTTCCCCAACCGGTTCTTGGTTCTGTTCACCCCAGCATGGCCACTGGGATGATCATGGGCTAAGCTTAAGAGCTTCCCCCGATACTTAGTTGGAACCACCAACTGTTTTTGCGGCTGCCATTCTTCCCGGTGTCCACCAGAAAGAATTTCCTTGTATAAAAGTCCTTGGTCTATAACAAACCGGGATCGATTAGAAGAGCTGAGAGGCGGTGGGGTGCTTCGTGCCGCCGCCCATGCTTTCTGAAGGCTGTCATCTGCTTTCTGCTCAGTCTGGAACTGTTCCCTTGAGGCTGGGGTCACCAGTTCTTCCTCAGACTGTGGACTTGGGCTTGGTCCCTCTGGAAGCGATGTAGGTGATGGGGTTGTTTCCGTTGCTGGTGAACCGCTCTCCGCTGGTGCACCTGAGGGTATTTCAGGCTCTGGCTGAGCCTTTTGGGTATGGCTGTCTGTTGCTTCTGCCAGTTGTGGCTCGCTGGCGCCCACTGGCGTTGAGTTTGAAGATGGGGTTGCAATCGCTGGTGCTGGTTGCGGTTCCAGTTCCGGGCCTGGGACTGGAGGTGCTGTGGCTGTTTCAGTGGTTGGCATGGAATCTGGATCCACTACCTCTGTCTGGGTCTTTGGTAACCCAGACGGGGCCTCTGTGGACGGCTCAGGAACAGGAATGGGTCTGGAAGCTTGCCTGGTTTGGCTACGTGTAACCATTCCCACTCTCTTGGCCCGCCTCACCTGGTTGGCCAAGTCTTCCCCCAGTAGCATGGGGATAGGATAATTGTCATAGACTGCAAAAGTCCACATTTCTGACCAGCCTTTGTACTGGACAGGCAGTTGAGCTGTAGGCAAGTCTACAGCTTGTGACATGAAGGGGTAAATTGTAACTTTGGCCTTTGGGTTGATGAATTTGGGGTCAACGAAGGATTGGTGGATAGCTGACACTTGTGCCCCCGTGTCTCTTCACGCAGTAACCTTCTTTCCGCCCACTCTCAAATTTTCCCTTCGCTCCAAGGGTATTTGAGAGGCATCCAGGCCTGGGGATCTTTGGGGTGATGGTGGTGTAATGAATTGCACTCGCATGGTGTTCTTGGGACAGTTGGCCTTGATATGTCCCAGTTCATTACACTTAAAGCATCTTCCATCTGATGGGTCACTGGGCCGAGGTGAGTTACTGGAGACTGGTGAGGTTGAAGGGTAGGGTATCTGTGGCTTTACTTGGGTGGTATGTGGGGTCTTGGGCTGTCCTCGGTTGTAGGGTTTATGGTCTGTGTGCCCCCTGGGGTAATCGTTCCCCTTGACAGTAGCTTTCTTGCTTTCTGCCAGTTCCATCCATTTGGCTCCAATTTCCCCCGCCTCAGCGATATCTTTGGGATTTCCATCTTGTATGTACCGTGTGATGTCTTCAGGAACACCATCCAAGAACTGCTCCATTTGTATGAGGAGGTGCAGTTCTTCCAAGGTTTGAATGTTGTTTCCTGTTATCCAGGCCTCATAGTTTTTTGCAATGTAGTAGGCGTGTTTGGGAAATGACACCTCTGGTTTCCACTTTTGGGTTCTGAAACGCCGACGGGCATGATCTGGGGTTATCCCCATTCTGTATCTGGCCTTGGTTTGAAAAAGTTTATAGTCATTTATTTGCTGCTTAGGCATTTCAGCTGCCACCTCTGCTAAAGGTCCACTGAGCTGTGACCTCAATTCTACCATGTACTGGTCTTCGGGAATGCTGTACCCAAGACAGGCTCTTTCAAAATTTTCCAAGAAGGCCTCGGTGTCATCACCTGCCTTGTAGGTGGGAAATTTCCTGTGCTGTGGAGCAATAATGGGCGCCGGGTTGTTAGGGTTGGCTGGCACATGCAGCCCAGCTTTTGCCAACTCCAGTTCATGTTTTCTCTGTTTTTCCTTCTCTTCATTCTCTTTTTGTTGCTTTTCCATTTCTCGGCGGTGGGCCAACTCTTCTTCTGCTTGTTTCCTTCGGTAGGCCACCTCTTCTTCTTCTAGTTTTCTTTTGTGTGCTGCCTCTTGGGCTGCCTGTTCTCTTTGGAAGGCTGCCAGTTTCATGCTTTCTTCCTTTTCTTTCATCTCCATCTCTCGCCTGTGTTCAGCTTCTTTGATTTGTTCTTCGGCCTCAATTTTTGCCTTAGAAGTCATGGTTCCTGTTTTCTTGTGTTGGGGTGCCCTCCGGTGTTTATCTTCTGAACTGCAGGTTCTCTGTTGCCTCCTGAAGTCTGCCTAGCAACAGTGCCTTTAGCTAATTTTCAATGTTAAGTAAACCTGAAAAACCACTTTATTTGCATTCATATAGTGCTGGTAATGACTCTCAATGGGAGTGCTATTGTGTGACAAAAGACCCTCAACAGTCTCTTAATGGCTTCTCGCTTAACATGCAAGCCACAAACTGCCAGAGAGAGCAGAAAAAAAAATTCTCTCTGGTTCCCTTTTAAAACCAACTGTTTCTCTCTGCTAAAAAGCCCTTAGCAGAGAAGAGAAAAATATAATATTCCTACTGGCTTCTGGATTCTGTCGATATCCCACCGCTGCCACCATGTCATAACCTTAGTCCCAGATTTGGACCTTAGCATCCAAAATATGGGGGTTAGCATGAAAACCTCCAGGCTTAGTTACCAGCTTGGACCTGGTACTTGCTGCCACCACCCAAAAAATTAGAGTGTTTTGGGGCACTCTGGTCCCTCTGAAAAACCTTCCCTGGGGACCCCAAGACCCAAATCCCTTGAGTCTCACAACAAAGGGAAATAATCCTTTTTCCCTTCCCCCCTCCAGGTGCTCCTGGAGAGATATACAGACACAAGCTCTGTGAAACTACACAGAGTGACTTCCCCTCTCTGTTCTCAATCCTGGAAACAAAAAGTACTTTCCTATTCCCCCAGAGGGAATGCAAAATCAGGCTAGCAAATCCAACACACACAGATCTCCCCCCCTGATTTCTTCCTCCCACCAATTCCCTGGTGAGTACAGACTCAATTTCCCTGAAGTAAAGAAAAACTCCAACAGGTCTTAAAAGAAAGCTTTATATAAAAAGAAAGAAAAATACATACAAATGGTCTCTCTGTATTAAGATGATACAATACAGGGTCAATTGCTTAAAAGAATATTGAATAAACAGCCTTATTCAAAAGAATACAAATCAAAGCACTCCAGCACTTATATTCATGCAAATATCAAAGAAAAGAAACCATATAACTTACTAGCTGATCTTTTTGTCCTTACACTTAGAAACAGAAGACTAGAAAGTAGAAACTACTTCTCCAAAGCTCAGAGAAAGCAGGCAGGCAGAAAACAAAGACTCAGACACAAACTTCCCTCCACCCAGAGTTGAAAAAATCCGGTTTCCTGATTGGTCCTCTGGTCAGGTGCTTCAGGTGAAAGAGACATTAACCCTTAGCTATCTGTTTATGACAGCAGCTTTTTCATCCACCTTTCCTCACAAACCCAGTTGTCCTTAAGCTTCTTATGTGGCTAGAAACAGAGTATCAGTTAGGATAGATTAAAAGAGAACATCGGGGCAGCCAATCTCTTGTAGGGGCTGAGTGCTTCCCCTATCCACTGTGTTCATGATTTACAGGTTTTAACCTTTATTATGTCATTGGTTAGTCCATTGCTACTACTGTGCACTTTTCTTGTGCCTATCACCAGTTTTCATGGTTTGTGGAAATCTGTTGTTGTATGCGGGTTTTAAGAAAATTATCGATGAAAACTCTAGTAGAATGGTACATGGGAGGAGAAAAGAAGAGTAACTGGGGTTGGCTTCCAGAAGTTTTTAACACAGTCAGTAAGGTGAACATAACAAGAATAACAGCTACCAGGAAAGTGCTTGAAAATGATATTTAAAATAGCTTGGGAGGAGACTGTAAATACAGGCATGTAAATAGCAGCATGCCAAAAAAACACACTGAAATACATTCCCTCCACCTTTATTAGCACAAAGGCCTTAGATACTCCTCCTTGTATTATCATCATATAGCATCATACAGAAAATTCTGTTGTGTTTTCTTATTAGATTTTCCTGGTGCATTTACATGCAGGTAAATTTTTGTGATTAATGATCTCTCTCTGTGAGGGGAAGCTGTTAATATGTTAATAAAACACACACAGCACAGGCCATAGTATATGCTTGTCTTCAGAGAAAATTTCATGCAGTTAAATGTTTATATAATATTTATTTAGCTTTTGTGCCTAAAGGGACCGTACTTGTGTCAAATTTGCCCCAACATATAAAAAACAAGAGAACATAATCGATGTTTCTGTATTTTGTTTCACAGGAATTAAAAGAAAGACATCTAAAAAATAATCCCCTGCAGTGTTTGCAACACAAACATTACAGCCTTGGGTGTGTATGTATATCAGAAAGAGAGAGACATTCAAGTCTGACTAGATGCAGAAGTGGTTATTGCTAGTCCAATTTTACTCTTCAAGTAAAAAGTAAACAAACAGCCTAAATTTTGGAAAATTTGATTTTTAAATATCTTAGTTTACATAATCTGAGAAACGTAGGTAAGAAATTGTTTTTGAATAATATATTATTTTTAAATTGATCGTGTCCCTTTAAAATACGATACATTTGAAGTTGTCATGGTTACAGGGCTAGCGACCCCTCTGAGGTCTATGAGTGCACCCCCTCAGGTGTTAGGCTTCATGCCTTTTCCTATCTCATGGTAGAATTTTGCGATTCTCACACTGTGACTGAGCCCCAAGCTACAGGGCCCTGTGTATCCATCATTCTTATCCTGCAAGTCCAACTGGGTTAGGCACCTTCAGTTCTTCCCTTCAGGAGTCCGTGACCGTAGGTATATAGAGATCAAACAGCCTTCTTCAAACCAAAATCTTGTTTATTTTAACAGCAGGAATAAAACACTAGGAAAAATAGCATTTTGAAACAAAAATCTACATGTGTCTATTTTACCTAGACTTACCATGATAACCTATGTACTTCAGACATCCGCAACAGAGTCCAGTGTCTCAACTTGCTTACCACAAACAACCACAATTTATCTGAATGAGGACCCTTTAGACTCCTACCAGCATTCTTTTGTCCTTCTGTGTTCAGACCTTTTTCTTTTCTAGTCAAAGCCAGTTTTGTAGGTAGCTTGGACAGCTGGAGAAAATGATCAAAACTAATAGTTCTGGCATTGTCCCTTAACAACTGATAGTTTGCTGCCATTTTTTCCAGACAGACTCTTGTTGAATTAGACCAATATATTGATAAGCACTCCAATAACCATGCCAACGTGCAGTATTTATAAATTATCATAGGACCGCTCCAGGATAGGGTGAGTTCCCCAGTACTGTTAAAATCGGATTAGGTTTCTCCTCCGGATAAGATTTTTTTATTTGGGAAAAATACTTAAGGCTTACTTGTTGCATTAGAACACATGTCATAGTTAGGCAAAATGGATGAAATCATGGCCCTTTTGAAGTCAATAGCAAAACTTCCCTTGACTTCACTGAGGCAATGATTTCATCCAATGCCTCCAGGAATCCTGGATGAAGCAATACAGCTACTGCACCACTCTAAGAGATGGTGAAACATGTAGTCGCTACAGAAGAGGGAGGAGAAGCCAGCTGTGACAGGGCTGGGGGAAACCCCATCGTGTGCAGGATGAGTGCGCCGGCCTCTGTTAGGGAATGGGTGGGGGGCATATGTATCTTACCTCTATGTTCCTCTCAGTCCGAGTCCATACGCTCACCCTTATCAGCAGGGTGGTGTGGCCAGAGACCATAAATTCGCCCTTGTTGACTGGGCAGTAAGGTCTAGGGGTTAGTGTCAGTCAATCCACCTCTTTTCACGGGGCAGTAAGGCTTAGTGGCTCAAGTCAATAATCTCACCCCTTTCCGCAGCACGATAAGGCCCAATGGCCAGAGTTGGGAAATCCGCTCCTTCTCGCAGGGCAGTAAGACCTAGTGGCTCAAGTCAATAATTTACCCCCTCCTTGCAGAGTAGTAGGGCCTGATGGCCAGAGTCAGGAAATCTGCCTCTTCTCACAGAGTGGCCCAAGTCACTACATTTGTCCCTGTCCACAGGGAAGTAAAGCCTAGTGGCCAAAGTCAATAAATTTTCCCTTGTCAACAGGGCAGTAAGATCTAGTAGCCACTGCCGGGCACAGGGGAGTCCGAGCCCTCCCTCTCTACCAGACCCCAGACCAGGGTCCTGTTGGTGGCTGTAGTGCAGGCCACTGAGTCAGTGGGGAAAGGCTCTGACTAAAAGGTTTCGGCTCACTCACTGGTCTATTGTCTGATTCCCTTGGGCTGCTTCCTGCCATCCTGGGAGAGCCTTTTACGCTGCTTTGTTGTGAGAACCTGGTCTGCTCTCACACAGCCTCCAGCATATAAATTACTCCCAGCTATATTGTATGAATGCTATGGCCAGTCACTCTTGAATTACACTGCAGGGCAACATCAGCATAGTCACTGGCCCAGACCTCCCCCTAGAAATGTGTACTACCCAGCACACTCCAGGACAACACAAGCTCATATAAGGTCAGTCATTTTATTAATAGAAAATGATAGGCACAAATCCTGTTATCTCAAATGGAGGTTCCCAAAAACATCAGTCCAAGAACTCTAGTTTAGATAAAACAATAAAACAAGTTTATTAACTCCAAAAATAGATTTTAGTGAATACAAATAGAGACATAAAAGTCAGAATTTGGTTACAAGAATATAAAAGTAAAGCACAATTCATACCCAACTAAGCAAGCTAAATGAATTCAAAGCAAAGGGTCTGGTCTCTCTTTTATTATATGCTTCAGCAGTCTTACTGGCTGAATTTCTTTCAGATAGGATCAATCCCTCAGTCCAAAACTGTTTCTTTTCTTCAGATGTTGTGGCTACTATGGGTAGAGAGAAAGGGAGGAATAACTTGGGGCATCTGATCCCTATTATTATACTTTTTCCTTTTCTTTGAGAATCATCTCCACCTGGGGGTCAGGAGACAGAAAGTTGTGGAGACAGGAACCTCCATTTGTTGATTTGCCAAGATGCATATTTCTCACTCACACCCTTTTTCCTGCTGACGAATGGCCACTTGACCATGTGATGGTCCATTTGTTTCAGTTGATGCCTGGCTGAGGCATCAGCTTACCTTTTGTCTCTGAGGAACTGGTTTCTGACTGATTTTCTAAACTTGGAACACATCTCAATCATGTCATACAATAGAATTTATAGCTTTACATATAATGTTGATACATATATTGTACCAGGACAATAATGAGCAGCAAATTGTGAGTTTACAAATGATACCTCACAAGGCATGATTTGTACAAAATATTTCATAGTCTTGTAAAAGGGGCACAGCCTGTCACAACCACATCCAATCAGCTCCAAATTGTTTATCCATCAGTGGTTGATTTTGGTGAAAACTGAAAAACTGCAAAGGGATAAAGAGAGACACACGATACACTGCTGCTGTGGTGGAGGACATAGGGGGGCAGAAGGGGTATACTCAGAGCCTCTGGCATCTGCTGTCCCTGGCATGGAGGGTTGTGTGGGCATGGGGGCATACAAAGCCCTCAGCGTGAGGGGAACAGTTTATGTGGGGGTTACACATGGTATGGAGGCATGGAGAAAGGGGGGGGCACAAGGAGCCTCTGGTATGAAGAGGGGAAGAATTATGGATGAAATGGCATGGAGATAGGGGAACATGGGATTCAACAGAACCCCGGGCATTGGGGAGTAATATCACAGAAAGCCTCTGGCATGGAGGAAAGGGGTGGGGCAGTCACATAGTCTCCAGTATGATGGGCATGTGGGAAAGAGAACACAAGTCCCCTGGCATAGGGGAGACACTGGGAGGGTGGGGACGCCTCTCACATGGTGGGGAAGGGGAGACAAAGATAGGGGAGTAAGGAAACAACAGATCCTCTGGCATGTGGTGGAGCAGGAATGGGGTGGGGCACATAGAGTGTCTGGCATGAGGGAGGGAGTACGGGAAGTTGCAGGGAGTTCCTGAAATACAGAGGATTAAGAGGGTGCCATGCAGGGAAATTGTGGCCAAGAGGAATGTAGGGATACAAGGAGCCCTGGTATATGCAATGAGATTGTCCTGCAGAAGCTATGAAGCATGCAATCTCCTAGTAATCCTCTTTCAATATTGGTGAAGTGTGGTTCTTTTATTCTGATTTGCAGAATGTTAATACAATTCTACTAATAAATGAATCCTAACTCTGCACTGGAGCAGGAAATGTGTATTGATTTCCTAATTATACTATGACCATGCCTGGTTTTAGTTATTCAGCACAGTAATGTTTATACTGGAGTCTTAAACTGATCTTAATAATGTAAGTATCTGTAAATCTGAGGTACTGAAAAATTACTGTAATTCCTGAAAACAAATTGATCATTAAGAGCTCTGTCTTTTGAGGATTATTAATAGGGTACTTTTCATTTGGCCTTTGCAGCTTTGGCATTTCCATATGCTTTTATCTTAACCATCCATTGTCAGATTTAAGCTTATTTCTATCATGTAAGATTTGTGAGTGTGGCTGCTCGTGACTAAAACCTACCGTGATGCATGATTTAGCTTCTTTCCAGTGAAACTCTGCAGCATCTATAGATATTGCATGTTTGCCCTTTAGCAACTGTACACTTATATACAGTATAGTGAACATGAGGAATCTGTGCCATAAATATCAGTATCTGAGAGATTTTTCTCTATGTTAGTCTACTGGGTTAGCTGAATGGTGTTTTCCTTGAATTACCCCATAGGCTTCCCAGAGAGATATGAGTTAATATCAATTCAGGGTAGGAATTTATTGTATTTTTGGATAGAGTGTTGCTTTTAAGTTAACGTCAGAAGCAATTTACTACCTGATATTTAAAGAATTATAAAGTAAGGGTTTCATGTTAATCTTCATTTCAGCAGAGCTGTATTAGTATAAACCTTGACATTTTCAAGGACTGTCATTTTATTTAAATTTAATAGGCTATGGAGTCTTTTTGCCTCTAGGTCACTAATATGAATTTAACTGAAAAGACAATGGCCAAAAGTTTTTGCATAGGGCCGCATCATAAAACTACTAACACAGTGGACATTTGTAAAGAAAGGCACAGGGTTTGTGTGGGAATATAAAATAAACTGTTATTTTATGTATATAGAAGACCGTTTCAGGACCATACCGAGGCATACTGGCAGGGCAGTAAGATGAAGCAAAAGAATGTTTTGTTTGGCTAAATAAAGGATGTCTGTGTGTAGGATGGGAAATATAGCATCTTTCACACCCTTTTAATAAAAAATAAATACGTAACTTTAAAAAAGTTGATCCAGGAAAAAAAGATGCCAGAAGATCATAGATACTTCCCATTTACTTCTATGATTCTGTAGAATTTTTTTTATCACTTTAAGGGTTAAAAATAAAGTACTGTGGTACATAGTGTATTTACTAGTAAAGGATTTAGCTCCCTGTCATACTGATTTATATGTAGCTGGATAATTTGATAAAATCAATAAGTTCTCTACACTCACCAGTGCATTCACAGTATATAAATCAATTGATCTTTTTCATTTTTTAATTGCTGGGAATATTCAGAAAATCATTTTATAAATGTAACATTTCAAAGGGCTTTGTAGTCTGTGTGGTTGTTACAGGTCTCTGTCAAGGTTGTAGTGACATGAAAGCTAAATATTTAACTACCTACCTCTTTTCATTAATCACTATGTTGCCAGAAAAAGGCCTTTAACAGAGATAAATGACTACATCAGAGAAGCATGGTGTACTGATGCACAATGGGAAGCTTCAGCTAGTTCAATGCAACCAGGTAATCAGGTAATGTCCTCAGATGGAAGTTCTTTTAAAAATGCAATTAGGAAATAAGGTTCAATTAAATATGTATAACAATCTCTGCATTTTTAAAGTCTTGGCACATATAGTTCTTTCTCTGTTGTGTAGGGTAAATATCAAGCCCTTTGTGCACATGTATGCTTGTTGTGATCTTGCTGTCTGATTTTTAAAGAGTGAGGGATGAATATATGTAGCAGGAGCTGCAAGCAAAAAAGAGTTGCGGATTTCACCTTTTGTATTCAAGCCTAAACAAAGCAGTGTGCTGTACGCTGCTTCTTTAGGCAAAGAGTGCAAAAGGCGTCAAAAGGAATGAGAATTTCCACCCATACAGCTGGCTCTGGGAACACTGGGGACAAGAAACTATGCAGAGCACTTAAGGTAGAAGGGAGGGTCACAGAAGCACGTATGCTGTGGGCATGCTGCCTCCAAGAAAAAAATGACTGTTCACTTCTGTCCCTTTGCATTTAAAACAATGCTTCCCCACGTGCACTGCTGAAATCCTGTTCCTTTTAACAACACACAGAACATGTTCCAGGATGCTTGCTTCCTATGGTTTGTATGTCAGGGATATAAATAACTTCTTTGTCTATCAGTGTGACAAAGAACATATTTCTGTTGGCATCATTTCTTTAAAGTTAAGTGAAATTCTAAAGCAAAATATTGCTCTCAATCGTATATGGTGCAGCCTGACTTAAGGCACCAGTCATCTAGTCTGACCCTTACCTGAATTCAGCGCAGACAGATTTTCTTGAAGTTTGTATACCTTAAGCTAGACATAGGAATGTAAAGATCTGCGGCTGACAGCAATACTGCTGCATGGACCATCATCTTGAAAACAATCCCTCCCTACTCCATCACATTCCTATTCTCTGTAAGAGACCACAGGAACCGATCTACAATATTGCCAGTCATCATGGTCTAGGAAGCAAGAATCCCAAGCTGCCCCCTGAAGCATATCCATAGTAGACACTGCTGTGTGTAGGATATTCTGTCAGTCTAACAAGACAGCAGATCATAATTATGTGCTTAACCCCACTGCTCTGTCTTGGTATTTTTTCACATAAGATGGCTATTTCTATGGTTGAAAGTACTCGTTAGTCTTTTAACTCATAAAGTGGAAAGTAACAAATATATTGTAGATATTGACTTTTTTCAGAATAAGTGTTTAATGTTTGTGCCTTTGTGCATGTGTGTATATACATTAGATCCCAGCATCAAAGCTAATAATCTACTCAGCTCTCTTTAATATCTTCTCTTGCCTTGCCATGCCCAGCTACAGCACTCACCCGAGTCACTCTGTGGCAGGAAGAGTGTGGGAGCCTCCACTATAGATCTCATGGGCCGGTCCATACTACAGCGTTAAATCGATTTAAACAGCGTTAAATCGATTTAACACTGTACCCGTCCACACTACAAGGCACTTTAAATCGATTTTAAGGGCTCTTAAAATCGATTTCTGTACTCCTCCCCAATGAGAGGAGTAACCCTAAAATCGATATTACTATATCGATTTAGAGTTAGTGTGGACGGAAATCGAAGTTATTAGTCTCATTCTTTTACTGAGCTACCCAGAGTGCACCACTCCGGAAATCGATGGTAGCCTAGGACCATGGACGCACACCACTGAATTAATGTGCCCTAGTGTGGACGCGTAAAATCAATTTTATAAAACCAGTTTTATAAAACCGGTTTTAATAATTTCGATTTTATGCTGTAGTGTAGACGTGGTCATGTTGTGCTTATTTAAACACTGGAGAGGTTTTATTTTTTCTTTTAGTTCCCTCCTCCTTCTCCTTCCTGTCCTTTCTGTCACTTCCCCCATTACTTCTGTGTGCTCCAGTACTGCTGCTTCTCACAGCTACTCTCAAAAACTCATTCATAGTTCCCTTTTTGCATCAGCGAGCCTCAGAGCATGCCCTAAATCATTATGATATGCTGGTGGGGATTTACACGGAGCTCTGAGTGGCCAGTAAATTAGCATATGATATTTTAAAATTCTCAATGGAAGATGGTCACTGAGGGCCCACTGTGCCCCCTTTGTCTATATCTCCACCACCCAGCTAAATTCTCTAATGCCCAGGCTGTATGACCTAACCAAAGCCTGGTAATTTACAGCCACACAGGATGAGTCCCAGAAAGCAGACTTATACGTATCTAGTGAATATACTGTTTTTTGCCTAGTACTGCAGACTCATGCTTTTCAGCTCAAGAAAGTTCCTTTAAGGTGTCTTTCCTGGGAAACTCATTCCTTTTAGAAACTTGTGTATTTCTTATAGCCAGGGGGCAAAACCAAGGCTCCTTTGTTCTTAATCAGCCTTGCTGTCTTGGCAAATGAAGGGAAGGAAGATGGGACATGTCAGTGGAAGCCACATTTAGGGGGGATTTTAAGGGTGATATCTTTAACTAAACCATATTCATAGATCACTCTTGAGAGATTATGGTTATTGCCATGACCAGTCACGGGGGCTAGCAGACAATGGCTGTGTCCATGGTTTTAAATTTTCATTCCAATGAGACACATCCTGCCTAGCACTCACAGATCATATAGAAACATATCCCTTTGACTTCAAGGCAACAGAACTAACATATCCCTCTGCCCCTTCTCTGTGCAGGAAACGTTCACAAAATACAGAACCACATCTTTATTTGAATGTGTGCACGCAGGCTCTCAAGCGTTTAAATAATGTGAGTCTAGTGTCTGTGATCAGAGTCACTGTTCTCAGAATGGGGCTGGAGGAGTCCCTCATTCAGAACTCACTGAGGTATTGGTTAATTCTGACTCTTATCTATCTTAACCCAGTCTGCTGTGGTGAGATGGGATAATTTCTCCATTAAACTAGAGGCAAATTTGTCAGTAACATTTGTCATTGCTTATACATTTGCCCTTAGAGCCCTTAGAGAAACTGGCAGTGGCCAAATTGAAGTAACCAGAAATCACTCTTTTAAATAGCTCCAGAGTAAGCCTGGCAGATGGTGCATCACATGGTGAAGGCACTCCCATGTGGAATCTAGGACATTAAGGGATCTGATTTGTTCATTTGGTCTCTTCTTTTTTTCATCAAGATCTGTATGACTGCAAGAATATGATAGTGTCCCCAGTGTCTAGTTTCTTCCAATTTCTCAGGTGAAAACACTTGTCTACCCCTTTACCAAAACCCAGATATCAAGAAGGGATAAGATGTTACCACAGTTTGTAGTCTCAGAAGCAGACCCTCAGCTGGTGTGAATTACATTGCTCCATCGACTTCAGTGGAGTTATGACAGTTTTCCAGGGTTACCAGGTTTCCAGTCTGCCTGACTGAAAAGCGACCTTGGCAGCTCTGGTCAACACTGCTGACTGGGCTGTTAAAAGTGCAGTTGACAGTGCAGTGGGGCTAAGGCAGGATTCCTGCCTGCTGTGGCTCTGTGTGGCTCCCGGAAACAGTGGCATGTCCCATCTCCAGCTCCTAGGCATAGGGGCATCCGGGGGGCTCCGTGCGCTGCCCTAGCCCCAAACTCTGCAGCTCCCATTGGCCGGGAACTGCAGCCAATGGGAGATATGGGAGTGGGCGCCTGCAGACAGGGCAGTGTGCAGAGCTGTGCCTTCATGTAGGAGCTGGAGGGGGGACATGCCCAGCTTCCAGGAGCTGCCTGAGGTAAGTGCTGCCCAGAACCTGCACCCCTTTTCCCCTGCTGCACTCAACCCCCCTTCCCCAGCCCTGATCCCACTCCCACTATCCAAACCCCTCGATCCCAGCTTGGAGTACTCTCCTGCTTCCCAAACTCCTCACTCCCAGCCCCACCCCAGAGCCCCCACCCAGAGCCAGAGCCCTCTCCCCTCCTCCTCCCGCATCCCGACCTCCTGAGCCAGCCCGATCAAAATGAGTGACTGAGGGTGGGGAGAGCGAGCGACGGGGAGGATGGAGTGAGCCAGGGGGTGCCTCTGAGAAGAAGTGGGGCCTCTGAGAAGGGGCACAGCAGGGGCCAGGCAAGGGTGTTCGGTTTTGTGCGAGTAGAAAGTTGGCAACCCGAGATCTGGCCCTGGATGTCTGTCAGGTGTGAACGAATGAAGAATACAGGCTCAGATACAGAGAGGATTTTCCTCAAAAAAAAATTCATTTGGGGTCCTCTTTTGTGGTAAGTGGCATCAGATTTGCATCACATCCCTTGTTTACAACTTTTCAGTATGGACCGTGAAAGTGGCAGTAATATCACTGCCATATATCAAACAGTATATAGCCACTGTGTACTTTTTCTAGATATTCACAAGTTGGTGCAGTTGCCATATTGACCCATTGTATCACAGGTACCACATGACAGGATTAATGAAGTGTCTAGAAGAGCATATGAGAGGAGAGGGGGTAAAGTCTTTAAAAATAAAATACATGCCAAGAGCTAGGAAAAACATCAGGATATTGAAAAGAACTTTTGAAAATACAGGAGTCTGAGTGCCCGCACCGATGGGAGGGCCAAGTTACTGACCTTGTATTTTCAAAACACAAACTCAGCTCCTACTCACTGTTGAAGATTCCTGTCTCATTGGGTGCCTTCTGCTAGCTGAGTGAGGACTGGAAATTGCACTGTCACTGTACAATCGTAGTCATTCATGAGATAAACTGTTATGGATGGATAGATATGTCTCAGAGTGTTCTCCCCTGCTGTCTCATGGCATTACTCCAGGGTTGTTTGGGTACCTCCATTATTTAATATATATGAGTTTCTTATACATTTAATCTTAGCTCTGAATTTCCTGGGTTCCTAAAGTAGTTTATTTCTAATTACAATAGCAGTCTTGTAAAGTATATATTTTTAACTTTAAATTACTGCTCAACCTTACTTCGTGTTAACTAAATGTTTCATTTGGGAATGCATTACAGTCCTGGGCTATTAATTAGAAATGATGTGTAGTTCAGCTTATTTACATGGCAGCTCTTGTGCTCTTTTAAATTGGGTAGAAAAGTTAAGAACATTTTGTAGGAACATTTTATCACCTATATTAGTGTTATTCCAAGTTTTCATTTCTTTCCAGATGGAAATTAAAATAAAGTGTTTGTTTTTCCTTAAATGTCAAAAAGCACATTTTATTTTCAGATTTATTTAATCAACATACAATGCTGTGTCCTTGCACAGTCCACTGAGCATTTCTTTCTTCAAGATGGCAGAAAATTATGATGAATGTATGGGGACATAACAGATTTTACTTTAAATCAGATGTTCTGGAAATGAAACACTTCATCTCTGTTTTTGTCTGTGGGTGCCAAAAAAGTACTGCTGCTTCTGGATAACATTATTAATTTCCCACCTTCTATCCGCTTAAACATCTCCTGAAACAAGACAGTGGAAGATTCCTAACTTGTGCAAGGACACACAAGTGAAAATATATGTAACTAAAAGAAAAAGAATTAAAAAAATCTCTCCACACTGGCAATCTTGCTCTCTGATAATGCCAGTGAAATAAATAAATAAATAATCACACCTAAAGACAACAGAAAATCTTTGTTCAGCATTATTCAGATCTGTTAAATTTTGAATTTTCCGAATAACTTCCAAATTCACCGTACAGTACAATGACAGATTTTTTGGTGTAATAAATATAAATGCTACCTTAGAAATAAACAATGTGTACCACAACTATAAATCAAAACAAATCCAATATAGCTTTACAATATATTCACCAATTATGTAACAGTTATTTTCCTGAGGTGTATTGCTTTTTGATAAGTTTTTTCTGTGCTCTCTCTGTATGAAGATAAATGAAAAATTAATATTAAATCCATGAACTTGAATGCAATATTAATGCTTCTTTCTTTGTTATGAAAGAAAAAACTGAATTAGAAAACTCAGTCATCAATATCTATTTCTCCTTAGCAGAAAGAATTTCAGAGAATTTCAGTATGCTCCTTGGAAGATTTTACTATTCTACTTTATTACTGTTGTTTGCTTAGACATGCTACCATAAAACTGGCAGCGCTATCTGATTGTTCTCATCAATATTTTAAATACATTTTTTCAGCTGGCCTAGTATTTCAACCTGGAAAAATATTCAAGACATAAGAGCACAAGTTTTTTACTTTATGGTTGATATGCTTTATGGTTCTGTATCTTTGCTTTTTATCCAGTCTTGTTATGATACTTATCTTAAAAACAATCTCCTGAATGCTGGTCTGTAGATGCAGGACTCTACAGTTACATTTACACTTATCTGGGCAAAAATAACATAATATGCCAAATATAATATTAATAATGGAAGCCAGGTTGTCATCCTCACTCCTTTGAACTCTGGACATGGTCTCAGTATTAGAGCTGGTTGGAATTATTTTTCCACAGAAAACTTCAACTTTTTCATGCAAACTGAAATATTTTGGCCTAAAGTTAAAATATTTCAATTTGGAAATGCTGCCATAGTGCTTCCTAGGAGTTGCCATTTGGGTGCCTCATCCTCCTAGTCTTCTATGTAGGTTTCGCTCCCTGGTTACACTACATCTCCCAAGATGCAATAAGGTCTCCCTTCATGGTGATGGGAGACGTTGCATCATGGGAGATGCAGTGCAGCTAGACAACCTGGCCCATTGAGGAGATATTTTTTGGCTGGTATTTCAGATTTGGTCATTTGGTTTTTCAAAGAAAAATTTTAATTTTCTGTGAAAAGCAAACACTTCATGCATGCGTTTGTGTGCATGCACACAAAACTATTTAGTCAAAAACTCAATTTTCAACCGAAAAACACGTTTGAAGGATCATTTTCAACCATCCTTACTAGGCAATCCACTCCCACCCTCTGGGGGCACAGCATGGGGCAGAAACTTCCCCTTCTCCCCCATGTAGGACTGAAATCCCTGTGCCGGGGAGAAACATGGAACTCTTTTTGGAAGGAGAGGGAATTACTAATACTCCTTCTGTCTAAGGAAGCAAGTGGCACTTAGGGTATGCAATGGTAGACCAGGTTCACTGGGCCATCTGTGAAGGGATTGAAGAATGGTTTGGTAGAACTAGAAAACCAAAAAGCAACTACCAAGTTATAAACATTATGAATGGATGCTTTATTCTAGGTAGAACAGGGGTGAAAGCAAGGTGGTATGGGCCGGTACGGCATATTGGTAAAAAGTGGCAGCCAGTACCGGCTCGTACCCAGCTGAAATTGAAGCGCTGCCCCTTTTGTGCCCCCTATCAGCGACCCTGCTGGGTCCCTACTGGCAGGGCTGCTGACGGGGGGCGGCGCAAAACCTCTGCCGGATCCCTACTGGCAGGGCCGCCAACAGAGGGGCGCAAAAGGGGCAGCGACATTAAAGTGCTGCTGCAGCAAAGGATCCTGCTTAAAGTGCTGCTGAATGTCGTTGTCCCTTTTGTCCCCCCCACCCTTCCGGCTGCCAACTTGGAGGGGCAAAAGGATCAACTGCCCTGGGGCTCTGGGCCCTTTAAATTGCAACTGGAGCCCCGGGCAGCATGGGCCAGGCAGTGTGGAAGGGCTAGTTGGGGGATGCTGACCCCCATCCCCATCCCTTCCACCCGAGGCCCCATCCCTTCCGGGGGCTGGAGCCCGTCCCTGTACCAGTAAGTCTTCAGCTCTACTTTCACCCCTGAAGTAGAATAACCATAAACAGTATTGACTTAAGTGTTAATGATACTGGTAAAGATCCTAGAAATTGTATTGTAGATATAATCAGAAAAGGATTGTTAATGTAACAAAACACATTGCTTAAAACCTTTGTTATCTGACTGCCTATTTCAGACATTTTCATATCTCATCAAAGCAATACCATGGCAGAAGAATGAATCACTGTTTGATATTGTTTTACTATTCAGCTATAAGGATCGAATCACACAGAAATTGTATTCAGTACAAGGTCCCACCATGAAGTTTGTATCTGTAAAATAGGGAACTGTTGTTCATAATTTGTGCTTAGTCTCTGTTTATTTGTGTGGTATATTCACCACCCTTAAAAAATGCAGCCACTCATGCGATAAAAAGTTTATACCACATCACATTGTCATATATCACTCTCCCTCAGCATATATATCAGGACTTGTTTTTGTACTTCTTTAATTATATTGGTTTAGAAAGTGATATATTTAAAATGGTAGAATCTCGTAGTATGGAATAATTTATGCCAGTGTTAAGATGCCATACTTATATGAAGATCTTCTAAATTTATGGAAATAAACTATGGCAGTATAAGCATCTTTCTACCAGTGTAACTATGTCCATTGTACAGCTTTACTTTTAACCATATAAGTATTAAATATTAAATCAGTACAAAAATTGTATGTAGACCAGGCCCAATGTGCATAGCTAAATATTTCAGAAAAGTCAGTATGTCATACAGAGAGTGAACATATTTTCAAAGAAGCACACAGATAGTTTAGATTCACAATTTGAAAATTGTTAGACTCTTAATGTATTAGTCATCATAATTTTACAGACGTATTTAAATTCAGAAAAATAGTATTTTTTCTTTGAATTAAAAAAAAACATAAAAATAATTGCTTTTAATATTTTCATCTACAGTATAGACAGTCTTAGGATGTAGATACATTCAACAGAAGATCAATTTAACAAAGATTGAATTAGTAGGACGACTTATGGACCACATTCATTAAACAGTAAACATTTTCATAGTCCCGTTGTTTTCAATGTAACTAGTAAAGAATTAAGATACTATTTTTGATACTAAGATACTTAAGAGACTATGAATAAGGGCATTAGAATCTGGTCCCATATAAGATTTGAAAATGTGGGCTCATAGTTTGAAAGACATATATGTGAAAGACAGTTCAAGCTATTCTGGAATTCACTTTGACCTAAAGCTATATGAGCTAGCTAGTGAAGAAACAAGATCAGTGTCTGCTGAAATCTTTTGTAATGTGATGTTGCTATGTTTCAGAGAACATAAGATCATTCAATAGCTACTTGAACATGGGAGAATGCTAAAGATTTTTTCCCCCTGGCAGAACAAAAAAGATAGCTAGAATGTTTCAATCGTCATTTCTATGTTTCCTGCAGAGGTGGTGGAGAGAGTTGACAAATCTGTAAGTTAGACAGGCAACAAAGCTAGCAAGACTAAAACAAACTTGTTGGGACCATATTTACTATGTTGTCTACAAATGGAATTGTTAACTTTCGGCGGGGGCAGGCTAAATAACAGTTAGAATAAGAATAAATGTACACCAAATGCAAACAATAAGATTAGGGGGCATATTTGGACAAGCAGACAAGACCAAATTAATGTTTATTGCTGGATACTTCAGTGCATATCATTGCTAGGTCGTGAGTACATCATTTAACTATTTAATAGCTGGAAGTCATGCCCTGCAACATGGAACTGAATACCTGAGAAAAATTCCCCGCATGCTGCTTACAAAGATAACATAATCAAAACAGACTTCAGAAATGTTCTTTCATTACGGGCCAAAAATATTTGCATATACAGGATTTTGCTTTATTCTTTGCAAAGAGTGACCAAAATATTATAGTGACTGGTCTGAAATGATTAAGAATAATATGGATTTTACAGTTAGGTTTTATGATATTTAGACATGTTTTACGCTGCATCTCTAAGTCATTTTGCATTGATAATAAATTGCATTGTGATTTAGTATAACACATCTATGCAGGCCAGTTCAATGGTTCCCAGATCCCTTTACAAGCTATAAGCTAAATCCTTGTTATTGAAGTGATTTCTTTTGCTTAATGCGTGAGTAAACAAACTTTCTCACGAGACTTTATGAGGCATGGACTTTTCTCCCACAAACCTGGTGGTGGGACAGGGAGCATCAGCACAGTTAATAGAACCCACAGATTCTAATAACATATCTGCTTGCTTTTTGTAATGTACTGGTTTAGTGTGTCGTCCATTAGTGGCTGACCCACAGGGAAGATAAGAGACCTATTACTACTGCCAGAAAGAGAGAACTGTTTATGCTTAGCTGATAGTAGCCTAAACTTTGGTAACCAAATGTCCTGAGTTTTATTTCTGATGCTTCTTGTATGGGGCTTAGCTGATGATTTGTATGGTTTTATTGCACTGGGCCCCACTAACGGGGGGTTGGTCTGTGGGTCAGGTCTCCACCATTTCCCAGACCCACCTCTTTTTACTCATCTCTCCCACAGGCTAATGTGGAGTGTGCTAAACTACTCTGCAGCACAGGGATTTTGGATTCCTTGTCCTTCATCTTCTGAGTGGCCATTCAGTTATGTGTCCATGTATAGCTTGTGTGGCGGGCCAATAAGAAATGTTGGCCATGGTGCACCTTTGAATGCATCTGCAACCCATCATAAGCTCTTCACATATCCCTTTTGCAGAAAGGCCACACAGCCACGTCACTTGCTTCTTCGCAAGGCCCAGGGAGTTCAAAATCAGCTAGGGTGATGCAGAACAAATACACCCCTTGCTATAAAACTAAGGAACAAGAGTTGGCCCTGTATAGTGACAAAGCAACAAATTGAAGTATGTGTAGCAACACAGTAGCATTACGATCACAATGACACCTGACTGACACAGGAATGACAGCAGAATATAGTCACGTATATACAGACTTTATGGCTCATACCCTCTTACATCAATGAGAGCTATGTGCTCTGGGTAAATTTCACCTCTTTTCAGAGAGCCCCACCCAAGGCCCTCCATACCAGGAAAATTTATGAGATACCCTTTTTTCGGGGGGGAGAGGGAAGTGCAGCATTCCCTGTTTACTAGGGAAGTGCTTGGAAGCCACTTCAAATAGGTTGAGTTGAATTGAATTTTAAGGTGGGTGTCAAACCTTAGTCCCAGATTTGGACCTTAGCGTCCAAAATATGGGGGTTAGCATGAAAACCTTCAAGCTTAGTTACCAGCTTGGACCTGGTACTGCTGCCACCACCCAAAAAATTAGAGTGTTTTGGGGCACTCTGGTCCCCCCTAAAACCTTCCCTGGGGACCCCAAGACCCAAATCCCTTGAGTCTCACAAGAAAGGGAAATAAATCTTTTCCCTTCTCCCCCCTCCAGGTGCTCCTGGAGAGATACACAGACACAAGCTCTGTGAAGCTAAACAGAGGGACTCCTCCCTCCCCGTTCCCAGTCCTGTTCTTTCCAGGTGAAAGAGACGTTAACCCTTAGCTATCTGTTTATGACAGTGGGCCAAAGAAAAGGCTACTGGCCAGGAATATAGATGGGCAGTAGCAACTATTCTAGCATATACACCTTTCAGCCTGCCTCTTTTTTTGATGGGAGGAGGGGATCAGGGGGATTGAGAGAAGTGGATATCAACCCTCCCCCAACCCCTGCAAAGAATATTCTGATAAAGTTTTATTTTCTAGACTTTTATATGCATTTCTATAGTTTCAACCTTAATGATTTTCTGTTCTTCATATATGACTCTCATTAACGTTGATGCAAGGTGATGTCTATATATCTTTAAATTTGCTTTAGAACTCCAAATTTAAGAGTCTCATCTCCCCTTTATATATGCACAATTTCAGTTTATGTTTACAGGAACTTTAAGTGTACATTGAGGAATAGACCCCTTTGATCTCTAAATTATCAAATTTAACTATTATAATAAAAAATCTAGGAATGTTGCATTTTTTTTAGCCAGAATAGCCAGGCCTTCTAAAGCTGAAAGACAAATGATAATGCAATCAAAAAAGAAAACGCAATACATTAGGAATTCTCTTTGGATATGTTTTTATTCAGAAACAAACATTTTGTAATTAAAATGGTAAAATCCTCCAGTCTGCTAAAGTTTTCTGTCTATCAGTTTAAGTGTAGAAAAACAAGAAAACATTTCTAAACATTCATGGTCTATTGAAGTAAAATAAATCCAGGGTGGACTAGGCCCAGAGGTCCCTTGATGGAGGCCTCAGTGTCCTGCCAGAGCTGTCCCTGGAAAGGAGCAGTAGAGGCATTCTCCAAGCAGCCTAGAGTGGCTTCAGGGGAAGCAGTCAATCAGAGAGGCTGCAGGGAGCAGCCAGTTAGGGCCCAGGAGAGCTAAATAAAAGGAGCTGCAGTGCCAGCGACTTACAGTTCCATACTGATTGTGCTCCTGGCTGGCCAAATGGAACAACTGCACCAGGGACAGTTCTGTGCTGGTAGGAACCAGGACAGCAAGAAAAAGAGCTCATTGCTGGCCATTGGGCCTGAACTTAGATGAGCCCTGATGTAAAGGTGAAGCTTTGTCAAAGGCTGGGATCATGGGGAAGTGGCCCAGGGAAGTGAAAGTGTTTCAGTTAAAGGGATAGTGGCACATGGCTGCTATTGTGAGGGCCCTGGGCTGGAACCCAGAGTAGTGGGTTGGCCTGCAAGACCCCCACACATGTCACTAGGGAAGCGGCCTACAATTGGACAGAAAATAGCTTCCAAAAGGGGATCTGAACTGTTAAGAGACTCAAATGAAGAGCTGGGGCCAGAACAGATCAAAGAGGATGAAAACATTGCCTCCAGGAAAGGAAGCCCTGGGGGTATGCCCGATACCAGGGCTAGGACTATTTAAAGACCTCAGAGACACCTGACCAGAAAGGGCATTAGTGAGAGTTGGATGTCATGCCATTACATAAGATTTACAAGTGCAACTAAATATAAAAAGCACACACATTTTTGATGTTCACTGACTTTGTCATAGAAGCATAATGTGAATGAACAGGATATGTGATGTGTTTCCTAGAAATTAACATAGACTCAAAAAGACGAGCAAAATTAAGTGAGGGCTGTCAAATTTCTAGCTATTTTCTTGGGGGGGATGTCCTTTTAAATATTTTCCATAGCATGAAAATGTTAAATTAACCCTGTTTTATCTTGATTTATCTTATTGTGGTATCCATTACAAGTCTAGATGACATATGAATGTCAGTGTAAGTAAGAATATAAATGATGGTGAAAATGATAAATTATATATTCCCTTCAATTTAATTGAAAAATTCTACTGTAAACACTTAATTATAATTGTGTAAGAGATATTTTTTATTATTTAATATTGATAAAGCTTATGATGCTGACAGAATATTTTTCATCTTCTATGTTCTGCTAGTTAAAGATATTGGCAAAGACACTGTGAACGTGAGCCCCCACATGTTGCTCTTAAGCATGTTTTGGTCTATGCATAAATAGATATAAACTAGAAGTCACTTCCCTTTAGAATAAATATTTTAGGTAAAATGTAACTGATTAAATTATTCTATATAGGTCAATTACTTATGGGTTACCTTTATAGGTGCAGGATTGCTTCCTTTATCATTTCGTACATAATCTTCCTCTGTAAACCCAATACTCATTGTATCTAACCAGCCCTTCCCCTGTTAATGGCTTCATAGCAGCACCTGCTGGTCATGATAAAATGTTAACGATCAAAGCACCTAGAATACTTGATTTATCATACTTCCTTGAAGATGCGTAGTCAATTTCTTGTTGCATTGCATTATGCTTTCAAGTTCCTCAAACGTTCTTCCATCCCCCAAAGATGATTTCCCTGAGCTCAAAATCCATTTCCCCCCGTTATCCATAAATTAAGAATTTGAATGAGCAGACTGAAAGGAGTGAGAGGAGGAAACTGACCTTCTCTAACTAGAGCACGCAATTTTGTGATAGGACATAGAGGGTATTAGATCTCTTCTTTTATTTCTGTCCCCTCTAGTAGAGATTTAAAAATGAAATTCTAAATCACCACAAATGTGAGTCTCACAAATTTGTCCCTTAAAACTCAAACAACAACTATTTTTAAAAGCAGTGGAATTTACATCCCAACTTGTTACAGCTGGCTGATTGGTTCACTTTTCTTTGTAATGGATATTTTATACTTAGAGATTACTTGTGTTGGGTGAGAAGCCATTTGACAAATCTCTGGTGGCCTATACTTTAGTACCTAGTGAAATATGTGTTCACATCACAGAACCACCAATTGGCCACCACCCATTCCAATTTCATTTTGACTCTGACCTGGAAACTGCAGCCATAGCCATGTCAGTAAAGAAAATTCTCTTTTTTTTCAAAAGTTTTGTTATTTTTTTTTATGCTTTGAAAGGCTTTGTCAGGGTTATGGGAGCTTGTATCTTGTTCCTATATATTTCACCAGAATGATTACTTTAACTCTACTTTTACTGCCTAGACATAATGGGCACCAATTTCATTTCAACACAGTATTGCAAGATGCCTGAGATTAAATTTCTAAACCACACACTTCATCCTTATTTTGTAGCATGAAATGAAAAACCAACACTGTCATTAATATCATTAACATATCCAATTCATATTTTTACTATGATGTTGTACAGGAAATATTTAAAGTATTGAGAAGTAGAAATCATTTGTTTTTGTTTGTGTCACTTGGCAATTTCTTAATTTCTTTAGTTATGTCTACATTAGCGACTATACTGGCATGGATGGGTTGTCATAGTCTCATAGTGTAGATGTTGCCTCCAAAGGTTTTGAGCTGTGTCAACAGAAGCCATCTTCCAGCAACATTGTTGCATCTACACTGGGAGGGAGTGGTATGTTTGCATAGTTAAACTAGTCAGATTGTATTTTTTTTCACACTCCTGACTGACATAACTAGACCGACACTACTTTTCAGTGTCAATCAGGCCTCCGTTTGGCAAACTGCTTCCACAAAAGTGAGAGCATGGTAGTCAAGACTCTTAAATTCAGTTCACAGCAGTGCCCCTAACTTACAGTATGGCTTTAGGCAAGTTACTTAACTTCTCTGCCTCAATGTACCTATGTGTAAAATCTAGTCTGTCATATTTATAAAACATCACTCACCGACAACCTTAATACTGGCATTTCCTAACTTTTGAGTGCTTGACTTTTCAACTTCAATAACGTTCTTTTTAAAGTAATGTTTTGTGTGCAGTTTCCTAGTTTTTATAAAGGAGCAAACCAAAAAAAAAAAACCCTGAAACAACAGAAATATCATCATATGGCATTTCTGACATCCACATTGCTCATCAGCAAGCTTGGAGCCTGTTACAGCGTGATTGCCCCTTTTAGGAAGGAGTGGAGTCCAGAGCACTTGTGACTCCTCAGCTGCCCCCAATTGGGTTTTAAGAGAGGGCACCTAAGTCACATAAATGGGAGAACCTGACAACAGATGGGTTTAGTTAGAAGATTGCCAGGTAGGAAATGCCAGAGATCAGGAGGTTGGATTAGGTATCCAGGGAAAGCAGCAACAAGCTCAGCAAACCTTTCCTGGGAATAGGAAGCCAATGGAAGGGCTAGTCTGCTGACCCTTATGAGCCAGAGTCAGGAGGTGGAAAAGGACTGAGGGCTTGGAGACCAGTAGAGAGGCTGACCTGAGAGCCCTTGCCAGAGAGGGCTGAAGGCTGAGGGAGCTGTGAGAGATGCTTGCTGGAGAGGGCTGAAAGCTGGCAGTAAGGCAGGGTGACAGATGCCAGAGCCACACTTGGTAAATGAGCCTGATGAGAGATGCTGGAGATGTACTGGACAGCTGGGGTGTGGTGATAGACACCAGGGCTGTAGCTGGGGTGTTGATGGTCTGTTGGCATCTGAAGGTTGAGTGTACTGTTTGGACTGTGCTGGGAAATTCTGGATTATGGTTGGGGGACTTCTGTTATGGTGTATGTGCACAGGGTTTTCTTTTGTAATAAATCATCCAAGAGCTATAGGTTTTGGGAAAGCTATTTTGGACTATCTCTAGGAAAGAGTGAAGTGGTAACTGAAGCGGGTGACCCGTCATACCATGGTCTGCTGCAGGAAGGCACCCCAGGCACAGTCCACCCTATGACAGAGCCTTTATAACCACCACTTAGGCTCTGTTACTTGAGCTAGTAGAGTAACTGACCACAGTGGTAGGCTGTGATCCTCTGTGTGGACCAGCACTTAATAGGAATGAGAGACAGACACTTTGCCAGTGTGTTTCACAGATACTTGTTGACAGCAGATGAAGGGTGAGGCTCAGGAACCTTGCGTTCTGTTCCAGGATCTGGATGGAGGGTGCTCAAATGGGCAATGATTCTTCTGCTTGTTCTTCCCATACTTGACAAATTCCATTACCTCCAACCTGCCCCTCTCATAGTCCTATCTCTTATCTGCTCCTGGCTCCTTGCCTCAGTCCTAGTCTCTGCTCCTCAGGCTTCTCACCATAATTCAATGACTATTTGCCCAGCCAATCCTAATCTCCCTCTCTAGGCTTGTTATTTGAGTCCCAGTCTCTCCCTAACTCCCTATCTCTTACCCTCCCTACACCCAATCCCAGTCTCTTTGCCCATACTTCATGCAAAATTCACTCTCCTTCCAAATTTCAAGCCACTAATCCAAAGCATGGGGCGGGAGCACTAGAGCATTTCAAATAAAAGTTTGGCAGAATTTTTTAACTTTGAACAACATATTTGTTCTCAGCCCCATTCTCAGAAACTGCTTAACTGTTTTGACTGGAAATTAAAAAAAAAATGGCTGAGGAAATACCTAGAATGGAAAATAACAGCCCTAATGTCAGTTGGCAAAGTTATAAGTAACTAAAAAGAGTCTTATAATGGGAAGTGTCAGGCAACCTTTATAAAAGGCAGTGCTACCAGTCCCGCATATTATGTAACATGCTCAATCATTCTGCCAAAAACAATAACATTTGATTAACTTAAAATGGGTTTGGAAATCTAGTAGAGAGAGAAAATTCTGAATTACAGTTAATGATCCTTTTTCCTTTTATCACTTCTTGTGATGATTCTCCTGCATGTAATTGCAGTGACTGTTACGTATTGATGAAACATTTTGGATCCATTCTCAGGCAGTCATTTTCTGGTCTTTTTTTAGGCATTGCAGTTTGAAAGTATATATTTTTATTATTGGAAAGGTTAAGTTGACCATGTCCTTGGAGGTATTTAATGGTACCTGAACAGTCTGTCTATATTTATCAATCTCACCCTGCTTATCTGTCTCCAGAATGCTGCAGCAAAGTTCTTTCTTCTAGTCTGTTACTTTGACCAAGTGAACCCTCCCTTTGAATCATTGCACTGGCTTTCTCTTCTCTGCTTTACCAAACATACATGTTTTTCTTCACTTCAAAGCCCTTTGTGACCTATCCCCACATTGCCTAACATCACTATTGAAATGTCAATGTCCACTCCAATGAGCCCATGACACCAGTCTCTATCACCCATTTGATTGCTTGAAAATTTAACATCTTTATGTGTTCTCCCCTGCTGTCCTTTGTGCTTGGGAAGGACCTCCCCATAAATATCTGCAATGCTACCTCATTATCTTCCTTCAGATCCCTTCTTTAAAATCTCCTTTGCCATGATGCCTAAAAAAAAAACCCCTTGACAATGGTCAGTCTGCTGAGATCCTTGCCTAGCTTGCTGACCAGTATTGTCTTGTTTATTCCTTGTACTTCACCATCAGTCTGTCAACATGAGAATTACTTCTTATCTACATCATAGGGTGTTTCTGAGAAATAATTGTTTGTAAAGCACTTAGAAATCCTTAGATGAAAAGCACTATATAAATCCAAAATTCGATTATTTTCATCTACCTCAAAGAATGGCTTACTCTGTAATTTTAGTAGCTAAATTACTCACAGGTATGGAATCTGAGCATAAGTCTATGCATACCCAGTGCCAACAGACTTTGTAAATCTGTGGTCAGGACATGAGTGTCAGTATATCCTGCAAAGTACTTAACTTAGAAAGGACAAGAGCAACTTTTTCAAGGAGATGTTCCTCCACAGTCTGTGGAAGGCAAAACAATAGTTATAGAATCTCGAGAGAAGTGGATTACTCAGAAGGTTCAGTTCTGTGTGTGTTATTTACCTGTAGATTTTCTTAAAGCTCCAAGTAGAGCTGAGTAAATACTGAAGAAAAAGTGTGAAAATTTCTTCAGATAAAAACTATGAGTTTGCTTTGATGTTTAGATAAACAATTTGTGAATAACCTGTAGGCTGAAATACAGTATATGCATATAATGTTAGACTAATGAACACATTTGCAAAAAATCAAAGTGTGTGTTTATGCAAGCAGGATCTGAATGAGCTCTCCCCTAACATCTAGCATGGAGCTGGGGGAAAAGACTTCAGGAACAGACTGTGTTTGTCTTGACATGCCTACTCTGCCTCGGTGCACAACATGGTGGATCTGCTTTGCTAAAATGATCACTTTTGGCTGGTGTTGGGTTACAAATCATGTTAGTATTGAGAGCAGGGGTAGTGAAATGTTATTCTTATTGTACAAGTAAAAGGCAGCAGAACTGTACTCAGCCTGCCCTGATCACCCTAAACTGAACCTCACTCACTAAGCAGGGGAGGGATGCCAAAGCCCAGTAAAGGAGAGAGGGGATGGGGACAGGTTTTCCTACCTGGTAGTGTGGACTCTACCCAAAGAGTCCTAGATATCATTTGACCATTCCCCCTCCAGTGTTTAAAGACAGAGCTAATTGGATTCAATGGAGAGTCATTGTTTCTGTTCAGTGACTACCAGAGCTGAAATCACTGATAAGTGGCTCTAGGGGCTACAACTTAGAGCTGGTGTTGGGACAGTGGTGAAAGGAAAGGGAATGCAGAGGTAGTACTGGCCAGCAGAAGCAGAGAAAAGGAGCAGAGGCAGCTGCAAACAACTGCTTGATCCAACACCCCTTTATGAGGTAGGAGGTGAACCCCTATAAATACACCTTTGAACTCTGGGTCTTCACTAACCAAGCACAGCCAACTGTGAATGGGGTGCAGCAGAGAGAGAAGGGGGATAACATGTTAAAGGGACATTAGTTTGTCAGACTTTCCCACTGCAATGTGGGAAACTGAGGCAAAGGACATTGCTCAATGCACTGTGGGGTTGAGTTTTTCCTTACAGTTGCATGCTTTTGAATGTGGCTGTGGTGTCTTCCTAAACTACCGTTTGGTTCCCTGTCCCATTTATTAGAAGTTCTTTTGTTTTACACAGACTTATGAGAGGGAGAGTAATGCCTCTTTGAGGTGGCCAGCGGTGGTGCTAAGTTTTCCCAGATTACTTGGTGGGGGCTCAAAATGATTCTGTTACTTATTGTTAAGATGAACCCCTAGATAGTGAATCCAGCCCTTTTTGCTGCCAACTACCCCTGTCACAAGGGTTACATTGTTAAAGGTGCATCTGTGTTCGTATACATAATACACACACACACACACACACACACACACACACACACACTTGTGTGTACTTATATGTTCTGCAAGTGTGTTTAAAAATAAAGAGAAAAACAAAAGCACACATTTGAGATCTATGACCAGGCTCTTTTGGGGCGGGATCTCAATTGCTTTAAAAAATACATAAAATCCTAACTACACCATTGCTATTGGTAACTGTCTAAGCCAATTTTCTCTTTCATTTTTCACTTAGAGGGAAAAAATAAAGCTTGTTTTATGAGTTGACATGAGGAAGTTTGCAAATCCCAAGCTGCACATATGAAGAAAGATCTTCAGTCTTAAGTAATGCCATTCCAGTATGTTCCTTGAGCAAATTTTTAAAATTAAAATTATCAGAAACGGAGAGGCTTAAGTACTTTAAAAATGGTCACATGCACAGCCTTTCACTTACATACATCTCAGTTATTGCAGTTTTTCACACCAGAGTACAAGAAGAATTGGACAGCTAAACCAATAGCAAGAATATCCACAGTTCCAAAATTCTATTAGCATTAACTATTGCAAGAGATATTAAACCTCATGCTTCAGTGTTTAAACCAATCTCTAATTAGAAGTATTCACAGAAGACCTGATGCGGGGGGCAAATTATCTCACATTTGCCTAATGTAGGGTTTCTTGCTTCTTCTTCTGAAGCATCTTATACTGGCCACTGTGGGAAACAAGATATTGAACTAGATGGGCCATAAATCCAATCCACTATGGCAATTCCAATGTTCCAATTAAGCAAAACAACATGTATCTAAAACATGCTGAAATGTATAAACTAAACCCTTACGATACTATCATGTGAAAAGGGAAAATCTCCTGACCACTCTGTCATATAAATTTGCATCTCTTAATACACAATATGGTGTATTCAACACTGAGTGACATCATACAATTACCACACTCTAGAAAAAGCAATGTTTAAGATTAGATTGTAATTTTACAATATGCCCTGAGTACAGATCAGGGTGTATCAGGAGCAGACCAGAGAATGAACTCTCTTTCTGAGTGGGTCACACTTCCTCTGCTTCTCCAACCCCAATCTGGAGAGGGAGTACATTACTTCTCCTTTTTCTCATGGAGTGATTTACTCCCCTGTGCACCTGGCCAGATACTTTATCTGGCAAGTGTGAGGATACATAGCAAAGGCTTCTCCCACTCTTCACCCCTCTCTGACCATTTGCTCAAGGAGGGAGAATATCAGATGAATAGCCTCCCTCCCCACTCTCCGTTCCACAGAAAGAGTCATAATTTGAGCAGGCTAAGTCTGAAAGGCTGTGACAGTCTATTCCTTAGTGAAAATGAATGCCAGCCTGAGATGAAATAACTTGAGCTCTTTAGCATCCACAACACAGAGTCATTTGAGAGTTATATCACTATATGTGTCCGTATTCATCTATCAGCTAAACCTGAGTATTGCAAAATCTAGGACTCAGTTTCAATATTCAGGCTTGGGACACTTGTTGAAGTACCTTGATTCTACAAAGTAATGAGATGACCACTATGAGACATAGAAATATATCATTTGAACCTCTGGCACATAATCTCACTCCAGTATTGGCTATGTTGTTATCCATAAAGTAAAACTGTACCCATTTACTTCAGACAGGCACTCTGAAATTTAAAAAGAAAATAAGCAACTCTTAACATAAAGAAAAGGACAACTACTCATTACAGTAAATTTAGCAATAAATTTTAAAGCTTCACATTTCTGAGATGTGCAAAATTCTTTCTTAAAAAAAGTACACATTTAATAAAATTGAATGAAAATAGCTTATGTAAAATGAGATTTACTAAATGATTTACCCTAGCAAAAAGAGCATCACTGCTATGACTATCACACTTCAGTGACACACATTTTAAGAAAATCCCATGTAATCCCAGATGCATAATGTTGTAACTCATAGCTAAACATAGAATAATATTATACTTAGATTAGAAGTCTTTTTTTACTCTCTGTTTGTCTACATTTCTCCTCTATTTTTGTCTCAGTCCCTGCACAATAATCAGAGGTTTGGTCTCCAACTACAGTGGATCTCCTGAGATCTAGTGAAGGCCAGCGTTATCAGGCCTAGGTGCCTTGCTCTGCATTGGAGCTGCACTGAGAGGAACTCCTCCTTCCAGCAGTTTCCAAAAAGGAGGTTAAACAGTGGGAGAAGGAAGAGCTGTCATGGAAAAATGAAGGCAGTCTTAGGCTGCATTAACTTTTCTGCAAGCTCTCTGCTCCTGGCTGGGGGTGGATGATGTACATAGCACACTGAGCGCAAGGCTGAGACAAAGCTCTGGAGACAGAGAAAATGGGACTCTGTGGGTGGCTAACTCTCACTTTTATACATGTCAGTGTAGTCAGGTAAAAAATAACTAGATTTTAAATGTGCATACACTTAACAAAGCCTTGTCTAGACTAGGGATTTCTCCTGGGAACTGCAATAGATGTAGTTATACCACTACAACCCCTAATATAGGCAGGCAAAGCTGCTATTTGTAGAAATGAAGCTTATCCAATGGTTTCAAGCTGATATAAATTCCAGAAATACTAATAGTTGCTGGATCTGTCACTGTGAAAGTTTATGCCAGTTTAGTTATACCAATGGTTGATCACTGATGGGAGTAATTGTAGCAAATCCCCAGCCTGGACAGGATCTTAGAGTGGGTGCATGGGCCTTCAGCCCAATGAGTTGGGAGCTGCCATGCATTCCCTGTACTGTTGAAACCTGCACACTACACGAAGGAGAAGCACTGGAAGCTTTCACTGACCCCATCACCAAGAACTCTAATTCTATCTCCCGATTAATTGCTCTGTCCCCACACACCCAAAGTAATTTGTTCTGCTGTCTCTCCAAACACAGGAATCCTCCAATGAATTAATCTACCCCAAACACAGACTCCAACACTGATTGGACTCCTTGCTCTCAAACACACCTCTTCTGATGTTGCTGCCGATGTTCCCCTTACTTGGCCTTCTGCTTCTTGCCCAGCTGCTTTGTTCCATCACTCCTCTCTTTGTCTTGGATGAGGAGGGGTGGGATCAGCCAGGAGTTTCATCTCCTTATGTGTGGGAGGTGTCAGAAGGGAATAGCCCTGGGAGCTGGAGAAGAAGAGGTACAGAGCCAGCTGGGGAGCATAGGGCTGAGCATTTCAGGACTGCTCCCAGACCTTTATGATGTGGGAGTGGAAGGAGTGAGAAAGAGAAAACTTTGCCTATTCCAAATGAAGAAGATGCCCCTTAGCACATGGCGCAGCTCTGATTGGGTGCCTTTTACCAAGAGGCAGGATAGTGGTGAAGCACAGCAAATCAGAGGGAAATATGGAATAACTTGACCACAAGGGACATTTCTTTCTAACCCTTCCCAGTTAGAGGGTAACATGTAGAGCAGGGTTTCTCAAACAGGGGTCGCTGCTTGTGTAGGGAAAGCCCCTGGCGGGCTGGGCCGGTGTGTTTACCTGCCCCATCCGCAGGTCTGGCCAATCGTGGCTCCCACTGGCCATGGATCGCTGCTTCAGGCCAATGGGAGCTTCTGGAAGCGGCGGCCAATAAGTCCTTCGGCCCACGCCAGTAAGTCCCTCGGCTCACGCCACTTCCAGAAGCTCCCATTGGCCTGGAGCAGCAATCCGTGGCCAGTGGGAGCCGCAATTGGCCGGACCTGCAGACAGGGCAGGTAAACACATCGGCCTGCCAGGAGCTTTCCCCACACAAGTGGTGACCCCTGTTTGAGAAACCCTGATGTAGAGCAACAAGGTTCCTGTACCGTGGAGTTTAGAATGGAAGGGTGTGATCCAAAACCCACTGAAATCAATGGTCCTTGGATTGGGCATTTAGTCATGGCTAAGTGCCATGCAGATAATTAAGCCATTCAAAATATAAATTAATGGGTGAGAGAATGAACAACAATTGAGTATTATTCTTAGAGCTTAAGTCAAGTATGAATAATCAGGATTTCACTGTAGTAAAAAATGTTCCTGTTAAATTTGTCATGGCAAATTCAACCTTAAGAAAATGAGTGACCTCTTTAGTTGAAGCTCATTTATCTCTGTGTCAGTTGTGTGGCTTCTGTCTTCTGGTCAGGAGAGCTGGTTATTAAAGGAAAAGCTGCAATACATATCTGGCATGTGCCTATTTTCTTTTAAGGAACACTTTAATGGATGAGTAAGAAAAGGTTTACAGACTTTGTACTGAGTGATTTTTTTATTTTGTTTTATTTTTTTAAATAATTCAGGGTCATGACTCTAGTGACTATCCTTTTATTACAGATAGGATTCTAATTAAAGACAGACAAGGCAGTTTTTCACTCTGGTGAAGAAGGTTTTAAGTTTTGATGTGTACTTCATTCACACTTAAACATATTGCAGAAGCAGAACATTTATTCAGAGTAATGTTTGCTGCTTTGTTTTTTAGTGCCTTTCCAGTTTTCAATCCAATTTTGCCTTCGTTAAGAAGAATGATTGTCCTATAAATCACATTAATAGTAAAAATGTAAAATGCCTCATTCTTGCAGGATTTCTGGCATTTGTGCAGGGAGTTTTGCATATAAGATGTATTGTTTTCCATCAAGGGGTTTATATTACCTCTCAATTTGCTGATTATGCGTGAAGTTTCAATTATTTCATTGCAGGGTTTAGCAAGGAAAAGAAAAGAGAGAACATTTGGAATACTCCATTGTTAGAGATCAGTTTGTTCTTTTGAAAAAGAAGTTTGTTCTTTTGATTTCTAATAATGGTTAATTTATTGTGAAGTTCTCTACACCCTGGTGGGTGAAACATGGGCAATGCATAAAATGAGAACTTTGCAGAAACCCTGATACAAACACTATATGGTCACAAATGCAAATGAGTCTGATGCTCTTGTCTTAGCCATAGTGAATATCATTAAAACTATCACAGGGAATTGTCTCTTTTCTGTGGTTCTGCGGATCCTGGCACAATAGGGCAACAATCCAGTTGGGGGCCTGTGGGTGCAACTATACTATAAATAGTTACAAATAATAATAATAATGACTTGATGTAGCTGACAATCTCTGCAGCAAATAGGTGGATAACAGCAAATGAAATTAAGTATCAGAGGGGTAGCCGTGATAGTCTGGATCTGTAAAAGCAGCAAAGAGTCCGGTGGCACCTTATAGACTAACAGATGTATTGGAGCATGAGCATCCGACGAAGTGGGTATTCACCCACGAAAGCTCATGATCCAATATGTCTGTTAGTCTATAAGGTGCCACAGGACTCTTTGATGCTTTAACAAATGAAATTGCAAACATTGCATAACATCTGCACACAGCCTCTCTCTCTCACTCCTTCTCCATTTCCCCGGCACCACTCCATGTGAGTCCAAGAACTGCCAGGTTTCTTCCCCATTCCACTGCATAGCTCAATTTGTGCCTATGTCCTCCTGAAACAACCCTCTTCCATATGATGCCAGAGCTGGTATCTTGGTCCACGTTTACCTGTTGACATGGATAAATATCAATGATTGGAATTGTGGATAGGGAGCAGGAGGGAGTGGGGCTGTAGAGGCATGGGGCATAATGCAAGGGGGAAGAATTGAATTCCAACAGTCCACCTGGTCCTGTAAATTAGGTTAAGGATCCATTCTTATGAACTGTAATATGGTTACTGGAGGACAGCCTTCTATTTCTCCATTTCTGCTCCTTTCACAGTCAGAGGGCATCAGAAAATACATATAGAAAGCACAGGAGGTAAGGTTGGCACTGGCAGGCTGAGGCAGCAGGACTGGGGACAGGGGGACAGTGAAGAACTCTGCTTCCCAGTTCTGAATGTGCCCCCCTCCTGTTATTTTTATCTCATACTGACTGACAACAGGTGATCAGTCAAGATTTCACCATCTATGAACTAGGTTATTTAGAAACATATTTACTCATGTTCTGTTTCAGCTGGTGCCTTTTCTTTTCCAACTGTCATTTCATAAATATAGGTTACACAGATGTTACATATAAGAAATGGATGTCATCTGTCCTGTATGTCCTCCATTTAATAAAACCTCGAGATTCCTGCACTACTGGTATCTTCCTGCTTTTCCTGCACAATGAGCTACTTTTTTGTTCATGCTAATTATTCTATATTAAATTCCTGTGTGTGTTTTAACATGCTATCTTCCAATGCAGATTTTCCTTCTTCCTTATTTTCTAAAGTCATGAAATATGGTCTTGTTGGTGGGAGTCAGTCACTTTTAAATCCTAATCCAAAATTATACTTCCTCAAACATTGACATCACACCCCTCCTCAGAAGCCATGAGCAAGACACTTACTGGCTATTTCATTATCTGCCCAACTTGAATAAGAATATGTATATCCACTATTTATATATTTATTTTACATATACAATCCCTTTCTCTCCTGCAGAGTTAATTGTGAGGGGATTCCATGCTTGATAGCCATGTGTCCTTAGACCAACGTTTAGTATTACATCATTTTGCTGTTGATATTAGGACTTATATTGATTTGGTGTTTATTAAAATTTAATTCACCAAGATCCTGGATTAAGTCACATTCATCCTTTTATTTATTATTCTTGTGTATAATTATCTGTTTGCATGCCAAACCTCTGTAGCTCTTTATGTACTTACAGAGTAATTCTTCTCTCACTTGATCAAGAGCAACACATTTGTAGCTAACCAGTGACGGTGACACGTGCCCAAGAATATATTTATAGCCTCTCACCAAAGTTGTTAAGAAAATCTACTCACACACACACCCTTAGTCATCTGTGCACACACACTTACACTCCGTCATGGAGAATATCGATTTTGCCATTAATACAATCTCCACCAGCCCTTAGAATGATTGCCTCGGGGTTGAGCTTGTGACTCTTTGTTGGAGAGACAGTGTGAGTAACTTTATACTCTTAAATAAACCTCCCTGGTTGAAGCTAGACCACTTTATATAAAGTACTTTAATAGTCATTGGGTCAGTGATAACAAGAATGACCCTATAGCCTGGTGCTTAGCTCACTCACCTAGGGAGATGGCAAACTCTAGAGCAGAGATATGAACCTGGTCTCCCACATCCCAGGTGAGTGCCCTAATGACTGGACTATTGTGTATAAGAGGGACACCGCCATTACATCCTACAGTTTTGTGTGTGGTACCTGTGCTCATCTATTCTAAAACAAAAATTGTCCTAACCTGTTCAGTTAATTCATGTCAAAGGCACAAATAGTTGCAATCAACCCAAAACTGCATTTTTTCAGTGAATAAACAAAATCTCTGAAAAAATTTGCCCAGCTCTGCTCAGCTTGTGTAAATCTGCTTAACTAAATTGATTTCACTGAATTTCAATTGCAAATGATGTTCCAATGAATACCCACAGGGTGTTTTTCCACAATAGGAAACTAGTCACTTTATGTCAGAGGTAGCCTGCACCAGATCCTGTGGCTTATGCACTGCAGATGAAAAATCCAAATCAACTACATAAAAATTACCCTTGTTTCTAATATATGGACTATAAAACATTTTACTGAAGAGGAGATTAATAGTAAATTCTTTAGTATCTTATTTGTTTGTTAATGGTACCACTATGTCTGTTAGACCAACGTTCCAGAATAAAGTTAGGCAGTAGGAAAGCTGGTTTAGTGCTCAAAACGTTTGTCACTTTTGTTTCATTTCAAAACAAGATCTTAAGCAGAATGAATTCTGGGATCGCTCATGGAAAAAGTAGCTCTTTAATAATAAATAATTGGAGATATACCTATCTCCTAGAACTGGAAAGGACCTTGAGTCCAGCCCCCTGCCTTCACTAGCAGGACCAAATACTGATTTTTGCCCCAGACCCCTAAGGGATTGAACTCATAACCCTGGGTTTAGCAGGCCAATATTCAAACCACTAAGCTATCCCTTCCCCTAAAGTATTTTCCCCTTTTATTTTATTGTGGTCATGAATTAACTATATAACAAAAACAGTCCAGAAGCAAAGTTGGCTTCATTATAAATAAGAATAAAATAATCTGAGATGGTATCATTGGCTGTCGGCCTTGCTTTCCCCCATGTCTAAACATTGAGATGAATACTTTCATTCATTGCCACACTGAAAGAAGACTAATTAAATAGGTAATTGTCTCCAACTAAAGTGATATCTTAGCTGACAACAGTATTCAGCTGTTGAAACTGAAGTGCACACTTCTGACTCCTGGCAATTAGAGCAAAACACCAAAAAATTTAGCTTTTGTTTTTTGTTTCTTGACAAAATCTATTAACTAAGAGATTTAGTTTTGGATCATTAGATGATCACTTTCACCCAAATTGTCTTCAGCCTTCATACTCAAACCCAATTCTTCTCTCCACAATCAAATCTAATTATGGCTCTCCCCCGATTACTTCCTCTATCTTCTGAAACAAGAAATTGTCCTCAGTATATTCCAATAACTTATTGGGTACTTTGGATATATTACTTTTCCAGCAGATGTTGGTGTAGTTGTGTGTAAAAGTTTAGCTGGTCTTGTACTTTATCTCATAGTCACTATTGAATATAATACAGAAAAGAAACCTCAAGAGAACAATAACTTTGCTTTTAAAATCAATTTCAGAATATCTATCCTTAGACACATTCTTTTGTAGGTTAAATCTTTCCCCTTTTTTATTCCTGCACCATGAACAGAATTCACTTGGAGAGGGGAGCCAGGGAAACTTAGGTATCAGAGAGATTTTGACATTTTGAGGTTAAACTGAAAAGATGCTTCCTGGCAGAGAGAACATTTGGAGTTTGTCAAAGATGTTGCATAATCACTGACAATTGCCACATTTTCCTTAAGTTAAAAATTCACAACTTGAAAACCAGTTGTTGCTGCAATTTGGCAGAAAATTGATTACTTTTACCCGAAGGAAAGTGTTTTTTTCTGTGGTTTGTTTTTCCTTCCAGAATATGGAAAAGATAAAAATTAACCATTTGTCTCTGTTCACATCATGGGGTAAATACACGCATTGTTAAATCTGCATCCATTTTTTCATGTTATGTTTAAGTATTTATCTTTTTCTGATAGTCTACACACATACACTGTAACAGGATGCCTTGCCATGTGGGCTGGAGACCCTGGGGCTAAGCCAACCCTGATTACAGGATGGGCCTCTCCTGAGAGAAATTAGGTGATTCCTGTATAAAAAGAGACTGCAGGGAGCAAGATGCCATTGAAAGGGGGATATTTATATGAAAAACATACAGACCATAAACTACCATTTTTGGGTATACGACACCAAGAGCATCAGGAAAATATGGCCCTGTTTTGTTTTTTGTTTTGTTTTTTTAAAGCCGATATTGCAATTCTTTAAGAATATTGAGAAAGGTGAAAGACTTAATTCAAGAATTAATCTATGGTGTCCAGTGTTTGTCAGTCATATTCTCAGTAAGTCAGCCTTGTGGGAGAAAATAAGTTCTCACTCTGAGGTTGGTTGCAACATACCAGAGGCAGCTTTATTTTCTTTAACACTTGCAAGGGGAGAGTACTTACAGGCAGGGGTTCCCCTCCCGAGGCATGTCTCTGTTAGATAAACAATTAAGGCAAGCATTTATACCTTTTGTTACATACAGTAATGATCAACAACTGCATTTTGTTTATATGTATTCCTTTCTGATAGCTTACTTTTCTCAGCAATTTCTGCTACGGTCTGCATTCTATTCTTATCTGACAGAAGGTCGAAAAAGAGCATCTCTTACAGTTCTTTTCCACTTGCCCAGGCCCTGCTTGGACGTCTTGCATTATTAGCTGTTAGAGTTAGCCTGACTCTTGCTCTTCCTGGAAGACTAAGATGTCTGCTCTTTTCCCAACTTCCACACTCCCCCCTTTTGTGCTTCTAGCACAACTATCAATTTTAAACCTCCATTTTCATCAAACCTTGTATTTCTGACTCTAGCTTACATGGTACAACCTTCATACAACAAAGCATGGTTAGTATGAACATGGAAGATGTTATTATTAGTACATCATTTACAACAACAATAACCTAACCCTAAACTAAACAACAATAAAAGCATTAACATTCCAATTGTAATAATATAATGGGGTTGCTGTGCAACCTTAGTCACAGAACACAATACATTATACTTAATACATAAAATAGACACTCTATAGGCTGTAAGAAAAGCATACTTTTCAATTTGATATATATTTTGGACCACATGAATTTGCCCTTGTAATTCAGAAATTCTCTGAACCTCTTTAGGAGTAAAAGCAAATTTTGGAATCAATCAGGTGCTAAGACAGTCCAATTAAAGGGTATCTGGAACCTAAGGGCTGATTGTAGAATTCTATCTGCAGGCCAATAAATGATATTATTGTTTGCAGCAGTGGTGAGATTAAAATATATGTCTTGCAAAGTGGTGGCCTTAACATATATAAAACTATCGTTAGCTTGGAAAAGCAGGTGTCCTGTCAGAGTAATTCCTTGTCCCATACCCTCCCAACAAACGTTGTCATAAACAGTGACAACTTCTCCGGGCTTCAGTTTATGTACACACGGAAGTTGTGGGGGTTCTAACAGCCAGTGTGTCCATAGACTCCCTATCCTTATCCAAATCTCAGGTGTTATTCTAGGAGCACTGACTATAAATTGATTAGGCATACCAGGTAGTTTAATTTCCCAAATGTCTCGGTGAATTATCCAATCCCACATGCATCCTCCCCACGGACCCAGCAGGATTCGGTACGTGGAAGCCCACACCCCTCCAACCAGCCCTTATGCTTGGAAGGAGCACTGCGAACATCTGCGCTTCCACCCAGAAAATCTCCCAGGTATGTCTCCATGGCCACAAATCAGATGGCATTCCTGAAGCACTGTAAAGGTAGTAGGCCATGCTTGATGCTCGAGATCACTCTGAATGGCCATAAACTGATCATTCAAAAAATCCCTTTGCAGTTCCTTTCCTGCTTCAATGATATTCAATACTATCTGTCAACAGCTTCTGGGTCATTGAGCTAAGGGCAGAAATAATATGTAATTCACCAACCCCAGCCTGTACTTGGGTTAACTGTGCTCCAATAATAAGACCTGTGGCCTTTTCCAGTTCCTCTAATTTCTCATCACATGGTTGGCCTTTGTAAATATTCCAAATTGCTGCTGCACTATTGGGACCATCCCATAGAGATCAAAGGCCTTTGCCATTGGGGCCTTTGCCATTGGGTTTCAGTGTTTTCTATATTAGGATGTGTTATAGGGGTGGTAATGGTAGTGTAGATAATGGCGGGAGCAGTGGTTGCGTCAGCAAGGTGACTTTGTTGTGCATCATCTGAAAGCCAATTAGGGAGGGATATACATGCTGAAGGTACTTGTCTGAAAGCATAGAGCCCAGTCCCCAAAATAAACCCAAACCACCACTCAACACCCTAGGGTATGTCTACACTACGGGATTATTCCGATTTTACAGAAACCAGTTTTTTAAAACAGATTGTATAAAGTCGAGTGCACGCGGCCACACTAAGCACGTTAATTCGGTGGTGTGCGTCCATGTACCAAGGCTAGCGTCGATTTCCAGAGCATTGCACTGTGGGTAGCTATCCCACAGTTCCCGCAGTCTCCCCTGCCCATTGGAATTCTGAGTTGAGATCACAATGCATGATGGAGCAAAAATAGTGTCACGGGTGATTCTGGGTAAATGTCGTCACTCAGTCCTTCCTCCGTGAAAGCAACAGCAGACAATCATTTAGCGCCCTTTTTCTCTGGATTGCCCTGGCAGATGCCATAGTATGGTAACCATGGAGCCCATTTAGCCTTTTTTCACTGTCACCGTATGTGTACTGGATGCTGCTAACAGACGCGGTACTGCAGTGCTACACAGCAGCATTCATTTGTGTTTGCAAGGTAGCAGAGACGGTTACCAGTCCTATTGCACCGTCTGCTGCTTTGGAAATTGGCGATGACAGTTACCAGTCATATTGTACCATCTGCTGCTGTCATGGGTGCTCCTGGCTGGCCTCGCTGAGGTCAGCCGGGGGCGCATGGACAAAAATGGGAATGACTTCCCAGGTTATTCCCTTTTTTATGTTTTGTCTAAAAATAGTCAGTCCTACCTAGAATATGGGGCAAGTCTACTATAGAACCAGAGAGCACAGCCGCTCCGGGTCAGAGCCCCAGATATCCCGCAGAAATGATGAGCTGCATGCCATTCTAGGGGGTGCCCTTGCAACAACCCCACCCGTTGCTTCCCTCCTCCCACACCCCTCCTGGGCTACCGTGGCAGTTATCCTCCCATTTGTGTGATGAAGTAATAAAGAATGCAGGAATTAGAAACACTGACTTTTTAGTGAGCTAAAATGAGGGGAAGGCAGCCTCCAGCTGCTATGATATTCCAGGCAGGACATCTCCATTACTCATTAAAAGGTGAGGGGGAGAGGAGCACAGCCTCCCACTTTTATGATAGTCCAGAATCTCCATTAGACATGAAAAAGGGGGGAGGAAGAGGAGCTCAGCCTCCAGCTGCTATGATGAGGACGGTTACCAGCCCTATTGCACCATCTGCTAGGACTGAATCTCCAGGACACAAAGTTTAAAGAAGAGAATGACTGGGAGTCATTCCTATTTTTGCCCAGGCGCCCCCGGCCGACCTCACCGAGGCCAGCCAGGAGCACTCACAGGATGATGACAAGGACGGCTATCAGTCATATTGTACCTTACCATCTGTCACTGGGGAGCGGGGAGGGGAGAAGATGCTGCTGTTTAGCGCTGCAGCACCCCGCTACCAGCAGCATCCAGTAGACATACGGTGACATTGAAAAGAGGCGAGAAACGATTTTTTCCCGTTTTCTTTGAGGTGGGGAGGGGGGGTAAACTGACAATATATTCCCTGAACCACTGGCGACAATGTTTTTGACCTTTCAGGCATTGGGAGCTCAGCCAAGAATGCAAATGCTTTTCGGAGACTGCAGGAACTGTGGGACAGCTCGAGTCCTCAGTCCCTGCTTCCTCCCTCCATGAGCGTTCATTTGATTCTTTGGCTTTCCATTACGTTTGTCACACGGCACTGTGTTGAGTCCCTGCTGTGGCCTCTGTCTATCATAGCCTGGAGATTTTTTCAAATGCTTTGGCATTTCATCTTCTGGAACGGAGCTCTGATAGAACAGATTTGTCTCCCCATACAGCGATCAGATCCAGTATCTCCCACACGGTCCATGCTGGAGCTCTTTTTGGATTTGGGACTGCATGGCCACTCGTGCTGATCAGTGTTCCAGGCTGGGCAAACAGGAAATGAAATTCAAAAGTTCATGGGGCTTTTCCTGTCTACCTGACCAGTGCATCCGAGTTCAGATTGCTTTCCGGAGCGGTCACAATGGTGCCCTGTGGGATACCGCCTGGAGGCCAATACCGTCGAATTGCGGCCACACTAACCCTACTCCGACATGGCAATACCAATTTCAGCGCTACTCCCCTCGTCAGGGAGGAGTACAGAAATCGGTTTTAAGAGCCCTTTATATTGATATAAAGGGCTTCGTTGTGTGGACAGGTGAGGGTTAAATCGGTTTAACGCTGCTAAATTAGGTATAAACACATAGTGTAGACCAGGCCCCAGTCCCAAGAACAGTTCTCACTAGTTCCTCCCTTCCAGGTTATGATACTCCATCTCTTCCACCAGGGCCAATTCTTAATGTCTTTTGTAGTCAAGATTCCCTGGACTTTGGCAATTTCAGTGGAACGAACATACCTTCTTCTTCTTCTTTCTTGAAACAGTCATGGTTCAGCATCATACAGGGGAGAGGTTACCTTACCAGCACGTCGCCTTGGGTTCCTCCAGCAGATGGTGAATGTATGGTGATTCTGTTAGTGGACAAGGGAAAGGTTACCAGCACTTCACCTGTTCCTTTTCTCCTGCTGTCCAGAAGGAAGAAAAGAATCAAAAGGTGGGACAGTCGGAAGGTCATCTCAAGGTGGAGGAGCCTTCTTGCAGTGAGACACATGGGTCCAGGCAGTCAGTCCTTGGCACTTCAGCTTCCCCAAACAACACTGGCTCCAGGGCCAAACTTTGCAAATGCAAACACAAAACAAATGAGGGTAATTACTCTGTCTTGCCTGCAATCAGCAAGGGTATTTGTATAAGAAAATGAATGATCACCCCAGAAGGGGTAGGAATATGTTTTTGTCTTTTAGAAAATTAGAGAAAGTTAATGCCAGCTAAAGAGCAATTCAACATACCTTGCATTTACTGGCACAAAAGAAATTGTGTTCTGTGTCTATGTCCTTGTGGTGTTTTGTCTTGTGGCTAAAATTGTTGTGTTTAATTTTCTATAGGATAACCTAGTTCAAAACCAAATGGAAGGGTTAGAGCTAAAATGCAGATACTTGTTTTATTCAACTTGGAATACAAATTGGTTTAGATACTATCAGGAAATACTAAGGTTTTAATATATGTGACAGAGGCTGCAACAAGCTGAGAAATGTTCTTGGAGTGCCCTGTTTTGAGCAAAGGGGGCGGGGATGATTGCCGCAGTTAACGAGATTGGTGTGCACCTAATTTTAATTTGCCTGGTAGTTGGTGTTTTTCCATCTTTGTATTCCAAGTTGACTCACCATAAAACACGAGGAGAAGAAGGAGACCCTTGCAGAAACCTGAGTAAAGAGAGAGAGAGAGCGGAGAGGAAAGTTCTTCCAGTAGGGAGGCCTGGAAGGGACCTTGACTAAAACAGAAGAGAGACTGGAAGTCCCATCGGAGAAGTAAAGAGGTGATGTAGGAAGTGATCCAGGGAAAACTGGAGTATGGGTAGCAGATCCTACCTAGCTGTGCAGTGCAGTTTCCTAGGCTAGAACCTGGAGTTGGCGGTGGGCTTGAGTTCCCTCACCTACCCCAACAAGGGGATGTACAAGCCCTTTACAAGGATAGTTGAACCCAGGAAGAGGGCAGCAGAGTGAACTGAGGGCTGGCTAAAGAATAGCCCCAGAGAAAGAGGACAGATTTTGTTTCTGTTAAGGATATTTTAGACTTTTAGTTGAGACAACTGGGATCCCAGGAGGGTGGACTAAAGGGTGTGACCTGGCCAGAGGGTCGAGTTAACTGACAGAGAAACCACCTCAGCAACTATCAACAGGGATGCTAGCACAACAAGGAGATCCTATACCACCCCTATGCTCAAGGGGACCCCAAGTGGTGAGTGGACTCCGTTACACAGACATACGAATATAGTGGCAGATACTTAAAATGTTTATAGACATGCTGGCCATGCCACAGGAACACTCCTCTCCCTCTCATTCAATAAACTGAAAAACCTGTGAGTAAATTACCAGTTATAGAGCATAGTATAATGGATTAATAATGGAATGTTCCTTAACCCGAGGAATGGAAGCTCCTGGCCTTTTCATCATCACACACTTAACAGAGCTATTTGATGGTCACACAGGTTGTTATATTTTTATATTTATGCTCAAGGTTCTCCATTAAGATTTCACTAGCACAGTGCTCACTAGAAAAATGATGTGCCAGTTTAACTGGAGAAGAACACCCAACAGCTGATGCAATTTCTTATAGGAGCCATGGTCCTTGAGACATTAGTGCTACATTCGTTAACATTTTGTACATAATTATATTGTATCACATGCAGAATATGCAAAAAGAGAATACCTGAGAGAGGAGGAAAGGAAAACACAAGATTCGGCAATTGTGACAGCTGGAGAGGACGATATATTGCAGTAGACACCTGAACAACTCACTCGGGCCATTTGGGGTTTCTAAGTGTATGTCATATGTTTCGTAGAATAAGAGTACAACCCACAGACAGGCTTTTTAAAGTCAAACCTATGGCAGAGAGTTTGGCTCCAGGCGCACAGCATAAATCAAACCATGCAGAGTAAAGAGGAACAGGGAAAAAAAACTGTAGCTGCACATTTAACCTGAAAATTGGGGGCAGTTTTCCCAGTTTTCCCAATCTCTGATAGACCCCTTTTGTGGAAAGCTTTAAGGATACTGTGAGAGATCCTCACTTTTGCTTAAACTAAAGCAAGGTTGAGAATGGTGGAAAATACCAAATATAAATTACATTGCTCCTAACTTAAATGAGACAGTTGCCAAGAAGAGGGACAGAACATGTTTTACTTATCCACAGCCTGCAAATGTCCTGACAGATATTTTGTGTAAGAGTGACTGACTACAGTGATGTTGTTAGTCATCCTATCCAGCCCTCTCCTGAGATCACACATTGCTCTTCTCTTGCTGAATGCTCAGCACAATCCCTATTACTGTTGGATTGTGTCTTCACCTTCTGATAGTCGTTTGAAAATATAAAAAATCATAATATCCCCAAGGCATATAGCATATGTTTGAAACATTATTCTGATTATAGGTGATAAAAATATTCTGCACTATTATAAAACTTTTCATCCAAGATCACTCACAAGTACTAAAGGCTCACAGCACCCTGTAAAGTACTGTATGTAGGAATTAATATACCCATTTTACAGATGGATGAACAAGCCCAGAGAAGTTAAGCTACTTGCCCAGTGTTGCAGTGCTTGAAAATAGAACTGAGTCCTGGTTATCTTTCCCCTGTTCTAATCACTAGATAACAATGCATCGGGGAAAAAAAACACTTTAATTAAAATAATCCATAGCTTGCTTTCCCTCATTGAAGTGAGTTCACCTTTGTATTCATAATCTACAATAGGTACTGCATGGATTTTGAGAGCTTGTAAGACTTAAGAAAACTGAGGAAATTCATTGTTATTAACAAATGTTGACTTTTTAATGGTGATCACGGTTAGGTAATCCTCAGAGAACAAATCTACAGGATAAATGTCAACCACATATAGCTATCCATGATGTGTTAAAGTGGGGTTTGAAGAGAGAAAATTGGGATTCTAGTAATGAGACTAGTTTTAAAAATATATTTGCATAACCATAGAAATCTCTCAGTATTGGAAGAGTGTCAGTGACAGTCTGTCTTGTACGTGCCAAAATAATTATAGCTTTTACGAAGTTTAGTAAATAATTACTTAAATCTGAACAAGCACATCAGTCATGTAGATTAATAAGAAACATAATCATTAGGGCTGTCAAACAATTACAAATATTAATTTTGATTAATCATGAGATACAAAATAGTTGATTAATCACAGTTTTAAATGCACTGTTTTAATTGGTCTGGAGCAGCTTGACCAGGAGCAGCTCCATGGGTGGGGGAGGAGGAGGAGGTGAGAGCTGCAGTGTTTGGCAGGAGGATGGGCACCCCTGCCCCAGAGGCATAGAGCAGATGCCCCCTTGAGCATGACCCTTGGGCAGTTGGCCCTCCCCGCCACCCACCAAAAAGGGAGGGGATGGTGAAGGCATCAGGGGTCCAGGTTCCTCTCTCCCCCCCTTGGAATGTGTTTAACTGGCTCTCCAGAGGCACCCGCAGGATCATGATTAATTAGTGCAGCATGAGGTGGGGGAGACCTCTGGAGTCACCCAGGGGATGGGGTCCTGTAGAGGCAGCTCCAAAGTGCCCTTTCCTTGCTTCACGTCCTTGTGGCTGCTAGTGACTGCCCTTATTCCTTCCCTCATGTAAAACAAATCAGTGGGGAGGGGGCAGAAATCAGGAGGCATTTTGAGAATCTGTCCCCATACGCCTCCGGCTCGCTGCTGCAGCCAGTGCCTCCCTCCCTGCCCGGTTGCCACAGAGTCCCGTCTCCAGAGATGTGTGATTAATGCTCGTTAAAAAAATAACTTGTTAATTTGTTTTGTGTTAATAACATGCATTAACTGTGATTAATTGACAGCCCTAATAATCATTAAATTTCAAGTATGTGAACATGTTCAACATAATGTTCAAAAATTGATTCACGTGCTTATCAAATAAAAAAAATATATCAATACTCTCTAACTTCATAGGTTCCTTTTCAATCTTTGCCTACTGAGTCTCTCTGCAAATGTTCGGCCCTGATAATTTTCTGCAAGAGATTCACTATGTGCCTATCCATCCCAGGAGGTATTTAGTTTTCTTTGTACAGTAGAAAGCTCAATATGTATCAGGTTAGAACCTCGAAGTGTCAGTGTTCTCTCCACAAATGCCTCCTTTTAGCGTTGCACTGCCCACTTTCTATTAACTCTCATAATCAGGATCAAATGAAAGAAAATGTAGATTTGGGGCCTAATTTTCCATGGCCACATACCTATTATACTCAATTACACTTATGCAAAGTGAGTATAAAATACTCCACTCACACCAGTTGTAGAATTCTGACTTGGTACAATTTACACTTAGTTTGCACTCCTTTAGGAGAAAGTAACTACATAAGGTCCTATTGGGAACCAGGAAGTGGGCGGGCAGAAGGACCCTCCCCCAGGCCTCCACAGTGCCTGGAAACCAAATGATTCTGGGGAACAACTAATGAGATAACAGGGACGGGAGTGAGGTCAAAGATGCCTACATAAGATGCAAGGCAGTATAAGACACGTATTTATTCCCTAAACACAGCTTTCCCCCAACCTGTCCTTTTGCAATACTTAAAATTCTGTTCTGAATCAGTGTGCAGGCAACAGCTGAAACACTGATAGGGACAAAAATTGTAATTGGACGGGTTACCAGACTTGCTCATGGGTCGTGATTGGCCATGATTGGTAGCTACAGAGCTGGTGGAGCTGAGCCACAGTCTTTGAGGATCAGCAGCTTATCCTCTCATTTACTTGAGCATTCAGTACCTTTTCACTTGGAATTTTTGTTTCTGTTGCAATTTCTTGGGTCTTGAATACAGCATTTATTTCCTTCTAACCTTAGTTCCCTTTCCTATAATAGAGGCAATCTGGGTTAGTTTCTAACTTGTTTTCCTTTTTACTTTCTACAAGTTCACAACTTCTATTTTAGTTTCAGGAACAGGCTAGCCATTGCTTTGGTTTAGAAACAGTGTCCATAAAAGATCAGAAAAATCAGGTGGTTGCTTAAATATAGGATTTAAGCATAAACATGCAGGAAAATGCTGATTTTAAATAATTCAGGTAGATCATCTTCCCAGAGATCATTCAATCTTTTAGCACAAGTTTTGGATACTTTGCATGGTACAAACTTTATAGCCTGAGCTACAGTGCAATGTCAGAGACAACAATATCATTTTAAAATGCTTCTATCTGTGAGGGGTTACACAGTGTGTCAGTCTGAGATGGGAAAATCCAGGCATGGTTCTGATTTTTGGAAAAACCTGTTCAAATTTCGAAAATAAAAGTTTGATGGAGTGAGAATACAATGATCTTGTTTCAGGCAATATCTTGTGTCTATGTTATGATTTGAAAAGTTGTGGCATATCGAGTTGTAATTTATTAGAATACTGGCTAGTCTTTATCATAGTGTTAAAGATTACCTGTCAACTAAACTTTGAATTTTTTGTGCGCAGGAAATCCACAAAATCAGTTCAGTAACTTCATGATAAAGGTATCCATTAATTGCCTTTGATTTTTTGATAAAAATATTATGATACAGACAAAAATGTGGTAATCAGAATTGTTTGTAATGTTTTCCTACAATTCTTCAAGAGGTGCCAGCATGTTTTGTTGGGATTTTAACTCTGACTCTGTCCAATAAATCTCAAGGTGCGGCGGGGAGCAGGAGGAATGAAAGATAATATTAATACAGCAAGGGACTTTTCATCTTTAAACATTGCTGTGATGGAAGAGCTTCCATGTCACAGTATCAAAAGACCAATTTTGTAAAAGAAGTGAATTTAATAAAAGGTTTAATTTCATCCAACTTTTTTATACCTATATCTCAAAAGTGGATTGTGACTCTTTTCCATGTATGCTTAGAAATTCTTCAAAGACCCAGTAAAAATCCTAAATTCCATTCAGGCTGTATAGTTAATAACAAGTGAGGAACCAGAGAGGATGGATCCCACATAGAATGGATGTCTGCTTTATGAATTATGAAATTGCTATCCTCATGCTCTGGCAAGCTCTGACATAACAAGGAAATATGTTGACCCTCAAGAATGTTATCTTCAAAGACAGCAGAAGCAGTGAGCCATACATTTCAAATTGGAACGCCTCTGTTTTTTACAGGTTGCTGAACAGCTGCTCTGGGAGCCTTAAGTAGGTTCTCATTCACACCATTGTTTAATGCTTTACAGTCTTCTATACTAATTATGGAAACATCACTTGCATAATTGCAGAGCAAAGAACCATTCATTTTAGATATAATGCTAGCTACTTTATGGAAAATTGTTTTGTGAATACTGTATCATGGAAAGTCATTCAAAATTTTATGCAAGCTACCTAAAGAAAAAGCAGCAGACAGGTGATAATATCACATTTCTTAAACAACTCTGCAGCGGAACTATAGCCTTGTAATGTTTGTATTTCTGATAAAACATTTGACAATTCATATTCCGTGAAATGAAGGGGATGGTATTTACTAGACCACACATATTTTGTCTACAACTTTTGAAAATTCTTAAAAATCTGCTGGCACCTCTTGAAGAATTGTAGGAAAACATTACAAACAATTCTGATTACCACATTTTTGTCTGTATCTCTTTTCTCACTCACCCTTACTATACTAACAGCAGACTCTTTCTCTTTTACGAATTTATTAGTTTCTGTAGTTTATTCCGCTTCTGAAGTCATAATTCTCTCTTTGGGACATCACAGTAGGTACTACAGAAATGATCAGTATATTCACTTTGTTTAACAAATGATTTTATTAATCACAAATCAAAATAAAGGTGCTTTTTCAACATTTAATCATTGGAGTAATTGCAGCACTGTCATACAATGGGTATAACATCACGTACTGGGATTCTTTTGAGCTGAAGTTCATATTCATAAAGATCACCAATAGATTTATGTTTCCATAAGTAGGAGAAAACAGCATACTAAGCATGGACAGTATATTTGTTCAGTCAGTTAACGTCATGATCAACCAGTCCTTTTTCAATTTTAGCAAAGCACATATTCCTGAATGAGGACTATGCACATTACAAATATGAAATTTTAAAGCAATGCAATTTTTTAAAATTATCCATGTCAAATGGAAAAGGGAACATCCACATTGCATAAAGCATGAAAATCATATTCTTATATTCTGGTAACTTAAATGTAACCAAGTTATGTTTTAAAGTAAAAATTACTTTTGTGCTGAGAAGAATGAAAAAAATGCTACTGTGATTTATTAATAATTATTTGCATTAATTATTTTCAAATCATTTAAATCAATCCATATCTTGCTCAACTCTTCATTGTATACTTCTAAATTTAAATGTGAAAATGTCAAATGATAGAACAGACATGGCGAGTGAGCTAATATCCTTTATTGGACCAACTTCTGTTGGTGAGAGAGACAAGCATTAGCGCTTCCCAGAGCTCCTCTTCAGATCTGGAGAAGTTGGTCCAATAACATATATTATCTCACCCATTTCATCTCTCTTATATCCTGGGATCAACATGGCTACAACAACACTGCAAATGACAGAATAAGCTTTTTGCTTCACCAATTACTACTAGTGAGGCAATAATCATGTGAACAATCTGTTGTTTCCATGTTGTCCAGGAGTAAATTCTGTTATGTAAGAATGTAGTACTTCCACACTGGGGGGTTGCCATAAAACATAAGAAGCAATTAGACAGTTAAGCATATTTTGCAGCTTATTCTTGCCCTTTGGCAATCAACAAAGCACTTCTGTATCTAAACAGTCATTCTGAAAACCACTTGAGTTCCAAGAAACTTGTGAAGGTTTTGCCGACCTATTTTATATTTGATGTTTTTTATCAAGCTATAATACTTGAGATGAAAATATCAATTTACTCTTATAAATATGTAATTACAAGAAAAAATGTTAAATTCATTCTCTGTGTATGCAGCAAAGAATCCTGTGGCACCTTATAGACTAACAGACGTTTTGGAGCATGAGCTTTCGTGGGTGAATACCCACTTCCTCAGATGCACGATCCACGAAAGCTCATGCTCCAAAACGTCTGTTAGTCTATAAGGTGCCACAGGATTCTTTGCTGCTTTTACAGATCCAGACTAACACGGCTCTACCCCTCTGATACTTCTCTGTGTATGTACTTCAGTACTGTTAGGGTATGGCTACACAGGAATTAAACACCTGCTGCTGGCCAGGGTCAGCTGACTTGTGCTTCTGGGGCTAAGGTTGCAGGGCTGTAAAATTATTATGTAAACATTTGGTCTTGGGCTGGAGCCTGAGCTCTGGGACCCTACAGAGCCCGTACATCCACACTGAATTTTTTAGCCCAGCAGTCCAAGCCCCAGGCAGCTGATCAGGGCCAGCTTTGTTGCAGGTCTTTTATTCCAGCATAGACATACTCTTAAAATATAACATGATGAGTGTGAAAATATAGAACTGGGGAAAGCCTCATTCATTTCAGACATTTGTACTGGCCTGGCCTATCCAATTAATTCTAGCAGAATTAGACAAGGAAAAATCTATTCCTGTCCCTTCTTTCAACTTGTTCACAGATCACATCAGCTCAACCCTTTCCCAGTGCAGTGTGCATCTCTGCCCAGCCTCACTGCCATATCACATGTGAGATGAGGATTGTTGAAATAAGGGTGGTAGTGATTTGAGTAAGCAATTGAACTGAGAGATCTGCATTCAGTTCTCATCTTTGCCACAGATTTCCTCTGTGACCTTGGGCAAATCACTCAATCTCTTTGTGCCTCAGATCCCTATCTGTAAAATGAGAAAGACAAAACTTCCTCCACATGTCACAGGGATATTGTAAAGAAAGTTTGATTATTATTTGTGAAGCACTGAATCACTAGGGTAATGAAGGCCATATATGTACCTAGATATATAGGTTTTGGGTTATGCTGTAGAGTGGGTTGTTCAGAAAATGAGTGACAGGTAGAGCTGGTCAATAATCATGATTTCCCTTCCACAGGAAATTCTGAAAGAACAGTTTTTTCTAAATTGGAATGAAAAGTCCAAATTTCAAAATTATCCATGAAACAAAAATTCCAAAATTTTCTATCTGGGCCCATCAGAACATTTTGTTTCATAATGCTGCATCATTTCATTTCAATAATATTGAAACATTACCTTTTGGTGAGGTGAAAAATGTCATTTTCATCAAGTAAAAATGTTGTTTTAGATTTAATTTTTAACTTATTATATAACATTAAGTGTAATATAGAATGTGAAATTAATATTTAAATATGATATAAATTGGAAAGAAAATGAAATATTTTACCTATCCAAACAAAACATTTTGACTTTATCAAAACAAGATGAGAGTCAAAATGATTCATTGACTTTTTTCCATTGAAAATGTCATTGAAATCAACATGTTCCTGTGAAATAATTCTATTTCAATGAAACTATGTGTTCTGTTGAAGATTTTCCAAGCAGTTCTTCTAACAGGCAAGGAGACACTGAATGGGCTGTGCTGCTCAAAGGCCTGGTCTACACTTGGGGGGGATCGATCTAAGATACGCAACTTCAGCTACGAGAATAGTGTAGCTGAAGTCAACGTATCTTAGATCAACTTAGATTGACTTACTTCGCATCCTTGTGGTGCGGGATCGATGGCTGCCACTCCCCCATCAACTCCACTTCCGCCTCCCACCCCGGTGGAGTTCCAGAGTCGACGGGGAGTGTATTCGGGGATCAATGTATTGCATCTAGACGAGATGAGATGCATCAATCCCTGATAGATTGATCACTATCCGCCGATAGTGATAGTGATAGCTCTGAAACAAGTTTTCAGAGCAAGAAAAATATAAATTGAATGAGGTCATTGGGAGGAAGTGGGAAAGAGGTCCCCAGGGTTGTCGGAAGCCGTCCTTGCAAGGTAACCATTTGTCTGCAGATGATTTCCCCATCTCCATCTTCCCCACCTCCTTGCGGAGTTACTGCGGCCCTGTGACTGGACTGACCCTGACAGACATACACCAAGCAGTCAGATAGTCCCAGTTTTGGGGCAGGAGCCTGGATCCACATTCCTTTCAAGCTGCTCAGGGTGTTGAGGAGCGGTCATTAAGCTAATTTGCATGAGTTTTTAAATACTTTCTGCTCTCAGAGGTTTGAATTCCTTACCATTCCTTCTCCCCATGTTGCATTATGCATAGGGCCAACCATTCCCTGGATCAATCACACCAATGCAGGACTGCAGCCATTTGGTGCTAACATGACCCTTAAGGCAATATAGACTAGGCCCAGAATTTTCCCTTGTTGACCTTAGGTGAAGATAGATGTTTCAGAGCCTGATGGAAAAAAGTCTTTTTTTTTTTTTTTTTAAATGTAATGTGCTTGAATACCCATTTTAGCTAGGCTAGTGTGAGCATGCGATGCTGAAGTGAATGTCATTTTCATTTGCAGGTCACCTTTAATAATTATAGTGCATGTGATTGTCATAGCCATAATTCTATTTAGGAGACTTTTTTGTATTTATAAGTTAATTACTACTTTGTCAGAATTCCAGCCTATTAATTGTTAGCAATGAATTCACTGGAGAATTTGTAGTTGGGGAATCTAGTAAAGCCAAATGTATTTGTTTTTGTTATGCAACTTAAAATAAGTTGCTCTTCTGTTCTCAAAAAGAGAGGAATTGTTAGCAATATTACATCTCAGGTAAAGCTTGAATATTTATCTTTTTTCACTGGACTTTGAAGAGGAACTTGCGCTAGGTAATTCCTTTCTTTCTTATTTGAAATAAACTTACTACATAGTGAAGACCTGGTCTACACTAGAAACTTTGCTAGTATAGTATCACTTTTGGAGTGAAATTGTTTTATGACATTTTTCATATCAGCAAAAGCCCTAGGATAGATGCAATTGTACTAGCACAAAAGAGCTTTTGCTGATATATCTTACTTTTGGTTGGGGAATTGGTGTAAGCAGTGCCCACTCTAGAAGGCAAATAACTATATCACCAAAACTTTGCTAGTGTAGACGAAACTTTAATTTAATAAGATGAAGGGTCTGGACTGACCCGACAGTATTTGAGATACTGAAAATTAAGGCTGCTATCATACTATCGTTCATTAAATTCCATCATGAAAATAGGGTCATGATGAGATGTGATATACTCCACATTTTAATATCCTAATTCTTACTTGCTTAATTTCCAAGCATAAAATCAGATGTGCTTCGATACAGGGATCTACATGTTTAAATCCCATCTGACTTCAGCGGAACTGCACCCTCCTGTATGGGTTCATAAGTTCAAGCAAAAGGGTCCACCTTCATGGATCTGATTTTAGGATCAGAACCTTGTGAATTTGTGTGTAGGTAGCTAACATTTTGTATGCCGGGATGTAGTTGACTCTCAATCAGTTCATCTGTCTGTGCCTTGGTCCTCTCCTGAGCACAAACTGCAGTCTCTCCTAGCCCACAAGCAGTAATCGGTCTGTCATTTTATTTCTTTTACATAGCTCCTGCAAAAAGATTGAGAGGACTCCTTTTCCACACAAAAGTTAGACCATATTATCACAAAAGTGAATTACTGCAGTCACTATGGGTCATCAGATATAGACTTTTAATATACCTACACAGAACAGATACGTTAGCTGGCCTTCATGAAATCTATTAAAATATTTTGCAAGCTAATGGCAAACTTTGTTTAGAGAGAAAAAGCTAAGAGAACCATTACGGTTAGAGCTGGATGGGAAACTATTTTCCTGTCCCCTTCTGAGATTTCAAAAAGTTTTCCTATTCCACATGGGGATGAAACCAAGAACTTTTTTTAAATGAAAAACTAGAGAGGGAGATCCATACTCGGGTTATAACCACCAGGCTGCTAGTTAGTGGTAGCTCTCTCTCTAGTTTTGACCAGGGAGACCTTTTGTCAAACCTGACACCTTCCCTCAAAAAGTTTTGGTTTTGACAAATCAGCATTTTTCATCAAACTTCAAACCAGCTGTAGTTATGGTACCACACCAGACCTTGTCAGAAAAGAATCTTCGTCTTTCTGCTTCAGGACATTCTCCTTTGAGGAATGTATTTATCTGACCATAACAGTCATATCTTTATAACCAATATCAGTCATATCTTAGGGTTTTATATTGTAGACCTTGCCTACGTTGCAAACCCCACAACCTCAAGGAGTGGTGTGGGATTCTCTGGTTAAATGGGAACAAAAGAACTGATATTTGGCTGATGTTAGGAAGGGAATTTGCTAACTATCTAGGAATGCAGCTGAGGGGTAGAGAGAGGCAGTCAAGCTAATTGCTGGCACCTCCTGGTGGCAGGTGTCCAGTGAAGGTGGTCCATAGGTGGTCTGATTAATTGGATTTAAAGGTGGATTTAGGGGGGAAGACATCCCCTAAAGAAGCTTGGGAGTGAAGTTGGGATTCCTAATGTCTGGTAGAGCAAGAAGCAACCCTCTTTTCTCAGCCTTTTAACCTGAGTACAAGGAAAGGGTGATAAGGTCCCAGCAGGAAGCTGGGACCAGAATTTGGAAGGCCTAGCAGGAGGGACAACAGAAAAGAGGTGGAACCGAGTGAGGAAGGAATGATGACTTCATTGTACTAGTTATTGCTGGGTAGTTCCTAGATGTGGTAAATTAATAAATTTGCAGCCTAATTAAACCGCATCTTCTCATTCTTCTGGCATGTTCGAGACAATGGGATTTTGCCCTCTTTCCAGCAACCAGTGTCCAGGCACCAATGTATCTGCTCAGGTTGAAATCCTGCGGATAGGCAAGGAAATCCATGACTGGTGGTGTTTACTTCTGCTTGAAGCCAACATAAGCTCCTACATCAGGTTTCATTTCCCATGCTAGGGGTTTGCACCAGCCCAGATATGTCACCGACTAGCTGCTGTGTTTATTGTACACAAGGGTTAATCCCACTGCCCAACACCATGGTATCTGAGCTGAATCTCTTTGAGGAAGTTAGTCTAGTCTGTTTTTCAAAGAGGAAGAAGCTGAGTGAGTGACATGGCACAAGGTGCCCATTGCATCCTGTGAAAGAATGTCAGAGTTTCCTCTTCAGTGTTCAATTTGCAGCAAAATTCTAAGTCTAAATTCCTGTGGGGTCCTTGTTGCTGCATGGTTCCTCGGCAGTTATCTATCACTACCCACCAACATGATCATCCGTTTAAAGCCACAGTCTAGCCCAGTGTTTGTAGTAAATTATGTTCCTGTTTTTCTCATTAAATATAATTCTGTTTACATTGATAAGTGTAGATTGCACCTTTGAATACAGACAATGTGCAGGAAAGACATTTATATTACTTTTGAATTTCCTGACTTTGTTTTATGTGAACAAATGAAAAATTGCTTTAATCTTTCCCTTGTATTTAATTTCCTTATTTTAAAAAAGAGACAAAAATGCTTGTGCTTAATAAATTTTTATAATCTGAATAGTCACAATTAGAAATTGAGGAAGAACAGAATACAGGAAAGTAGTTCACACTTGCTGCTGATATTTTTTTGGCTGGAGACAATTTTAGAGATCAGCTGTTTTCTAACATTTAAAAGAAGAAAAAAATAAGTATCCATTTTTCACAATGAAGAAAGTACAGTTTTTCCAACCTTCCATAATTAATAGGTTCAATTTGTCTGAATATCCATTTAAGGGGAGGACTCTTTATTGACAACACCAAGAAGGGATGATTTCAGCCAAACAGCAGATTTTATTTTCCCTGTCAGTGAAAACCAGTGTTGTTTTCCTCTGCCAGCTCAATAAGAGTGCAAAGCCACACCATTTTGTCGGTGCTGAATTAGAGACCTTTCTGGTGCAGTGGGCATTTTGCCAACTATAAAGATGTTGTGATTTTAAATAAAAGGGAGATTTAAAAAACATTGTTTCTTTTATTAAATTAACTAAAGGTTGTATGTAGTTTCTTCTAAAGCAGAACGCTCTCTCTAAGCATATTTTATTACAACAAATTTCTGTGAGCAACATCAAATTAAAATACTAAATTAATACCTAAGAAATTCTACAGAACATATCATTGGGTCTTACCACTGCTAAATTAATGTATCATCACTATCAAGTATTCTAATGTCTTAGCTCCTTTTGTAAATACAATTCTCATTTTAATTATTAATAGGAATAAATATAGAAATGGATTGCTCTGAATCTAAGTGAATGTGGCAAGTGAGCAGGTAATTTTCCATCTTGGACTAAGAATGCTTTTGACATCTGCATCCTTCAGACTAGCTGATGGAAGAAGGCACTGAATCACATGAAAGCCCTTCTCCCTCAGCCTTTCCCCCACGCTCATCATGACCACATCTACTTCACTTCAGCACACCTGCATAACCAAATTATTAAAGTCAAATCCATTCAGGGTTTTTCAGCGGAAGCAGATTGATTAAATTGTGTCATACAATTGTGCCACAGTAATTGTACACTGTAGATGGAAAAATGAATGAAAGAATTCACAAGCTTGTTATTGTGGCATATGCTAAGAAAACAGAAATTTCCCTGAGTAGGAAAGATCACCCTACAGTGCTAGCTGGACTGAACTTCATAATAAGGCTGCCTGAGTAAGTGCTATTTATAATGTCACTAAAGTATCTCATGGCTAAATCATGGAAAAAACATATGCCTTGGTGAATTAGTATAGCCCCTTATTGTTAGTTACAATAATACACTGCTGCCAGAAAGCAGTATGTTAGGCATCTTACAAACAGTTAAAAAAAAAAAAGACATTGAAGTCAATGGCATAACTCCTATTGAGTTCAGTGGGCCAGGATTTCCCCCTGGTTCTTGACCTAAGGAGCTTACAAACAAAAGACCCAGTACTCCACACAAGCAGACCTCTATGTTCCATGTGAAACTCATTGCAGGGTCAGGGACAATGATTTAGAGAAATGTGAGTATGTGGGAGGCAGTGTGATCTACTGGGTAGAACACTGAACTGGGATGCAGGAGACCTGGATTCTATGCTTGGCTCTGTCTTTGGCCTGCTGGTTGACTCTGGGCAAGCCATTTCTTCTCTGAGTTTCTCAATCTGTAAAATGGGGATAATGACACCAACCTCTTTTGTAAAGTGTTTTGAGAGCTACCTGTGAAAATTGTTATACAATATTTTTATTATTATGCATTGATGATAGCAAGCAATGGTGTGAGAACGAGAGGGAGAAGAGAAAAATAAGATTGGGCAGTCACTTAAGGTTATGTTCTCATCTTGACTGTTTCATTAAGTATATGTGTTTATTTACCTTTGTATTCTCATTCACTGTCATAGGCTAAATTGTTTTACATTTTATACAATTAAAATAATTTTAAAGTAAATTAATAAACCTGTACAATGTGTGTGTATATGCATAATATATATGTAAGGTATACTCACATACATGCTTATTAATTTACTTTTTTCCATTTTTAATTTTAGTTATATCCAATTTAAAGCAATTTAGCCCACAAGCTGTAAACAGTACACAGATAAGCAGTGAAACCTATAGTTCATATCTCTGCTAAATGGATTCTTAGCAGCAACCAATTGTATTTTGTTAAAATGAACTGTTTGGCAAAGGTTTGCTTGAAGGATGCCTTGATTCTCATGGGGGTTTTCTTGAGATGGAATTCAGATCTATCCTGATACGATATTTTAAGTCAATAAAAGAACTCTCTTCAAAGTTGTCTTGAGCTCAGCTGATATTCTTATATGATAGAAAATGACAATCTCTTACACTGATGCTTTGGAATAACAAATATATTAAAAGAACACTGTCAAAGTTGCTAGGCTTACCCTGTGACTACCTTGATGGTGACCCCCTGTGGCGGAGCTTACTGTAAAGACTACAAACCTGTTGATTTATTTAGTTAGCTTTTTGTTTGCACTTATTCCTGGTGGTGTGGTTTGCAGGAACAAGCACAGGGATGTGATTTTAAAATTCATTAATTCTAGTCCCAATTCTGCCACCAACTTGGTATTTGACCTTGGAAAAGTCACTTAAGGCTTGATTGTGCTTGTGAGACACATCTCTACTTGGAGGACATGCATATCACCACAGGGGAATGCCTCCTGAACTTCCTTAGTGTGTGGAAGAGTGCATAAACCTCATACGACCGTCCCTTGCCAGCAAAGCAGCCACCTCTGCTCACTGGTATGTAGTAGGGAAGATCAATGGCTCTGCCTACTTCCTACCTTTCCCAGTACCCATCAGGAATGAGGAAACAATCTCCTTAGCAGCTGTTGTGCTCTGCCAAGCACCTGGGCTATGATCCTGGCCAAACCTTCAAGAATCATAGAAAAGGAGGGCTAGAAGGGACCTCAAGATTCATCTAGTCCATCTTCCCATGCTAAGGCAGGACATGGGGAAAGGTTAAAACAGTTGGGTCTGTTTACTGTTGAGAAAAGAAAACTGATAACCGTCTTCAAATACAAAAAGGGCTGTTATAAAGAGGAGGATTATCAATAGTTCTCCGTGAACCATACAAAAAGCAAAACAAACAAAAAGCAGATGTCTTAATCTGCTGAAAGGAAGATTTAGGTTAGATATTATGAAAAACTTTCTAATACTGGAACAGGCTTCCAAGGGACATGGTGGAATCCCTATCACTGGAGGTTTTTCAGATTATACAGGCTTAATTAAAGGGTGGGCTCTTTACTTCCATCCCATATTGCTTGGGTCCAGTAATTGCTGCCCATAATTGACACCTGCATCTCTCTGCAGTCTTCTACTCTGTAAAATGTATATAATACCCCAAAGGGTATTAATATTACTTATTTTCAATAATATTAAAAAGCAGCTAATTTATAGTGTGCTCGTATTAATTATATATATTTATATTTTGAAAATATTTTGGTTTGCTAAAATAATCTGTGAAATGCACTGCCCCGGGACAGGAGCAAGACAGATAGCTTATTATAGCTAATGAATTAACACTTAAGCCTCATGCTTCTGCAAATACGTGATCAACAGTTGGTATAACAAATTAAATTTTCTCCTCCCTCTATGACCAAAATCTAGGTGTGTTTTGAGTGGGTGCAGGAGGGAAATACATCTTCCTTAGTCAGAAATAACATGCACTGACTACTTTTAAAAAAGAAAGTAAGTAGAATGTATTTGAACTTTGTCTGTATTGATATGCCATTACATGGATAGCTGTTCTCACAGTCATACAAAAATTATTGCATTGGGTCTGCTCACTAGCAGATGTCCCAATTAATTATCTGTCATTTATCAGGAATCCAGTATAGTTATCTTGTGTAACAAGTTTTATTGATTAAGATATATTTTACGTTTGTTTACGTATAAAAACTTAAGCAGTTAGCGATTTCCACAATAAAATGAAGTTCCATATTTTGAGCCTTCCTGTATCAATATTTGTGGAACATTATTATGATTTAATATTACAGTCTGGCAGCTTCATTGTGCTAGTGCTCTGCCCCAAAGAGCTTATACTCTAGACCCCTGATCCTAAAAACACTTAAGTATGGGCATAATTTTCCCATGTGAGTACTACCATCAATGTCTATGGGACTTCTCACGTGAGTGAAGTTACATCCATCCTTAAGTGCTGGCAGGGGTAGAGCCCAAGATGACAAGCAACATACATGGGATGGGGAAGAGGGAGACAATCAATTATACATATTTCCATTGTAATTTCATAAATAAATATTTATTCCCTCCATCTGCTCCTCAGCTTAGTTATCATACGGCATTTTGTTTTCTAGCTCTATCTGTGAGATTCAAATCAAATACATTCATTTCTACAGTCACAGTCACTGTTTCCTGGCAACTGCCACCTTGGGGGAATAAAATCTTGTAACATGGGAAAAAGTGAGGGGACACCAAACCTGCACATTTAATTCTTTGTACAGTTACTTAACTGAGATAACAATTATGCCAACTGATTAGGGGTCATGTCAAATAAGCCTGTTATTGAAACCCAACAATGCTTAATCATATAAATAATTCTGACAAAATATATGACTTTTTCTTTTATTGTCTCAGAATGTTCATACAAATAATCTATTTCAGCTAACAAAGACTTCATAAAACATTTTTCATATAACTGTATGGCAGAGAATTAATTAAAGGATAAGATTTGTGGTAATAGAATATGAAGCAGTAAATAGCTTTAAGTCATTAAACACCAAAGCTATCATTGTTCCTATTATATCATAGCAATCATAACAAAAAATTAAATATATGAGGCTAAACACTACAGTCCTATTTCAGGCTAAATTGCCTTGGGAGTCAATGAAAATTTCACCCGATTTAGAAGTTAAGGTTTCCGCTATCTTTTTTTTTTAATCTTCCCTTTATGAAGGTTTGAAAGGCATGTGCATCTGTGCATGTACACTCTCTCTCTGAGTTTGCATTTAATTCACATTTGGGATATTGATACAGTGAATACATGTTTGGAAGTGTCAAGGAGAGAAGGAGCTATACAAAAGGAGTAATATAGCTGCATACACCCAATGTCAATTAGAGATTGGCCATGGGATGTAAGAATCTGACTTCAGGTGTGTACAGTGAAGACAGGAAGTCTATGTGGGCCTCAAGCTCATTGTTCCTGGCTCTACTCACAGTCATTAAGGGGCGTAACAGAAAGAATCCCTCCCCTCGAGGGGGGGAAACTTTGAGCATCACAGAGGGGAAAGGAAGGAACACAGCACCTAAAGCACTGCTTTCTGCATCAGTAGCAGTAATCTACGCACTCCACTCCCCTGTGGAGCCACCTAACAGCTGGGCAGCAAAGACTCAGTACGGCCAGTCAAATTGTTTATAAAACGAAACACTGCAAAATTAATTTTTTTCCAGAATTTTCCCTTTATGTATGAAAATTAAAAAGTGTTCAGTTTTTATTGTTTTCTGTTTGGGAGTTTTCTCCCCCGCCCCCCGCCTCCCACCTAGTTTTTTGTTTCTTTTTTACTTACCCAGGCGAAAATGAAAACAGAAGAAAACGGGGGGAGAAAAACCTCAAACTGAAAAGGTTTTTGTACCTATTTCACAACATTTTTTGAGAAATGAAAAATTGGTTATTTTCAAATACTTCAAAACAAACAGCATTTAACATTTTAAAATATTCTGTTTTGTGACCAGTTCTAAACTTAGGTCAGGGATAGATAAAGGCTGCACCAGATTCAGCCAGGAGAGGTAACAAGAGGGAAGAGACCAGTTTCCTTCCTACAGGTTGCACTAACAGGTCTCCTCCCTCATGGCCTGGAGCGCATGGAAAGAGTCAGAGTCCACCTGTCAGCCAATCTGGGGGAAGGAAAGGTCTGCTGGAAGTCAGGGACAGACATCACATATTGGGGAAACTGGACTCAGAAGCACTGGGGAGAGACACAGGTAGGCCCACATGTTTTTATGGAATAAAACATGGTGCTAATGGGGGCCTTTTGGAAGAAGGGGAAATAAGCTTATATGTGGAGCTAGATCCTTGTTCCCTCAGCCTCTGAAGCACAAATGACTCTCCTGGTTCTCTTCTATAGTACTTTTTACCCATACATCTCAAAGCCTTTTAAAAAAGGAAGTAAGTATCATTATCCCAACTTTACAGATGGGGAAACTGAGTTACAAATAGGGGAACTGACTTGTCCAGAATCACAAAGCAAAGCTGGGAATAGAACCTAGGTCTCCTGACTTCAAATCCAGTGCCCTACCCATGACCTCTCTAAAATTACCTCTAATCCCAAAGGAGGTGGATTAGTAGCCAAAGTAGAAGTGAAATGGGTAGCATCTAAGAAACTTAGCAATATAATGGTAGAATGAAGACAGTCCAGGATGAAAGGCCCTGAAATAGATGGAAACTCTCAGGAAAAAAAAAAAAGGTAAAATATTCAACAATACCTATGACACCATCAGCTCAGGATTGAACAAAGACTGTGAATGGCTTGCCAATTACAGAACCAGTTTGTCCTCTCTTGGTTTTCACACCTCAACTGCTAGAACAGGGCCTCATCCTCCCTGATTGAACTGACCTCGTTATCTCTAGCTTGCTTGCTAGCACACATATATATACCTGCCCCTGGATATTTCCATTACATGCATCTGAGGAAGTGGGTATTCACCCACGAAAGCTCATGCTCCAAAACGTCTGTTAGTCTATAAGGTGCCACAGGATTGTTTGCTGCTTTTACAGATCCAGACTAACACGGCTACCCTCTGATACTTAACAATACCTATGTGAGTTAGGAACCAAAGTTTCTGACTTTCAGTGGGACTGAGATGCTTTTGAAAATTCTACCCTTAGGCCAGAAGGTGGCTATGAAATTGCCAGCTCAATGTGAAGTGTTACACTAAAAGGAATAAGATTTTTAGACTGTATTAAGACAGAGAGACGAATTATATACAAATTATGAAAACATTATGTGAATTGATGGGATGGTCTCCGCTGAAAAATATCCAGTCTTGGTCACCTCATAATGCTTTTGAAAAGGAAAATTTCAAATTCCTATTTCTAAATGACTTTTAATGTCAATATTTTTTTAAAATTGGCTATTATAAATTATAATATAGAATGGAAAAAAGTTAATGTCTCAATGAAACATTTTCAGTTCGTCAGAGTGAAATGTTTTGATTGACCCCAAATGCAATTTTTGTTTAAAAAATGAGTTCATGGGAATTTCTTTTTGTTCCATTGCAGAACAGGAGAAATTCCAAACTCACAAAACTATCCTTTAAATAAAAATCCAGCTGCCACATTCTCAGGTGAGACCATTGGCAGAATCTGGCCTCAATGGACCCAGGAAGGGATCGTCCCAATTTAAGAGCTTTTTCTCTAGTTATGTAGAGACAACTTTGAGACTTTTAGCCTCTTCCTCTACTTGCTGCAAGCTTAGCTTGGAAAAATAGGCATGACTGGACAAAAGAGGTTAGGTGATCCTGCCCGAAAATGTTTCTCAGCTACGAATTCATTGCTATTCGGAGCCCATATATGTTAAAATAGCCTCTAGATTACACTAACACAGCACAGTGAGACCAGCAATTCCAGAACCCAAGAGGGGCTTGGGAAGAGCAAAGATGAATGCTAAGTCCTATTTTTTTCATTGTTTCCTGTCCTCTCTTCTGTGCAGGTCAGCCACATTGCAGTGTGTGGCCCACTGACTTTACTACCCTGGTAGTTTAGGTGCAGAGTAGCTGAAAAATGTCATCTTGATTATATCAGTTGCAATATCTGGAAATACTCTGGAACACTAATGTTTAAAGGGCAATTTCTAGAGTGAAATGTAGAGAGGCTTTGGCCAAATACTATATATTATTCATTATAACTGAAAAATATGTGATTGGTATAATGCAGAATTTTTTATTATAAAAAAATGCGGGTTACAATAGTACCATTAGTCATAGCTGAAATATACATTTTGTGTATATTGGGTAGAGGAATGCAATACCCATAAATCAGATTTTCCTGAATTTGTAGGTTTTTTTTAAAAGACCTTCATTTTTCCCCTCTCAATGAAATTATGGAGAAATATATCTTCACTTGCTAGGAAGACAGGAAGTGGTCAGTAGGAAGTAGAGGAAGTGGACATTTCTTATTTATTTAAAATGTTGTCTTTTAAAATATTAAAAAAAGAAGGTAACATACTTACCCTGTAAACGTACTGCTTTAGGATTAGTGTCTAATCACACTGAATACCTAGAGAACTGGAGGAGAATTTCCAGATTTGTATGATTTAATGTACAGTAGTAGAACTGGGCAGATGCTGACATGATAAGAAAAGATAACTTTATCAGCTGTATCAAAGCAGCAACTTCTAGTTTAATGTAAAGGCTGATCCTGCAATCTTTACACTGACAAGTTTGAAGTCCCACTGAATTTAATGAAAATTTTGGATTAGGCCCGTAATGACAAGGAGAGTAATTCAACCTTGGTGAAAAGTCTACTGCAGTCAATGTGCTTGCTCCAGAGCTAAATATAACCCGACATCTCTAAGGAAGTGGCAGCTTGAAAAAAGTTAATATCCATTCATGTATCTATTTTTAAAAGCAGTGCTGTAATTAATGGAGAAAGTATAACTTTTCTTCTCTGTGGAGCAATAATCCTATTTTATTTCTTGTGGTGTTCTTCTCAACTTTCTCTCTTACCTCTGTTTTATTTCCCAATCCTATATTCTCAGTTCTAGTCCACTCTGAAGAAAGAGATTCCATAGTTTTTCTGTAGGTAGCTGTACTTGAACATATTTGGTTATCATAGCCTATATAGATACTATCATCAGGGGGCTTCATTGTACATAGTGCTGACATTGTATGCATTAATGGAAACATACACCACAGTGTTCAGTCCACCTAACAACACTGTTTGGGGTTGAGTTTTTTGGGAAACTACCACATCCATTTTCTTTCAGTATGTTGGCAAGCTCATGACTCATAGTTTGCACTGCCATAAATTCAGTTTCTGGTCTTTTTCAAAGCTAGTAGACAGCTTTGAGTGCTGGAAAGGCAGTCTACCCATCTAGACTGGACACAGTTATGTCATTCACATAACTCAGTAATAACCACTTATATTGTTGTAGGGGCTTTTTATATATTACTTTTATAAATGTGGATGGTCCTTTTTACAGTAAAAGTAATAAAAAATTCCCTCCTTCCAAAAGTGTACAGTCTAAGGGCCCTTGATCACACTAAGTGGTATTTGAAGTCAATGGGACTGCTTGTCTGAATAAATGTTTCAGTTTCTGGGTTTAAATTAAGTCAGTGATAAACAAAACCAGATGACAAGATGATGTTGTATATAAGAGGGGAAAGTGAGGGAAAGGACAATAGATTATGCAATCACTTGGAAGGTCAAAGTTCACGTCTAATAAGCCTGAAATGTTGTTCAAATAAGTTTTTGCTGTTGAGGAGTGAGGGTTGTCAGCCTTCTGCCATACTCAGAATTTTAACTGAGGGGAAACTAAAGGGAGACCTGTCTGAAAATCCACAGATTGAAGTATATCATGTAGCCTACAGGAGAAATAAAGGAGGGAAAAATAAGATCCTGAGAGTTCATGAAGGACATTTAGAGGAAGTCTACATTATGGGGTTAAGACAACCTAAGTTATGTAACTCCAGCTACATGAATAACGTTATTCATGTAGCTGGAGTCGATGTACCTTAGGTTGATTTATTGCAGTGTCTGCACCGCACTGGGTCGACGGGAGAGTTTCTCCCATCGACTTACCTTATGCTTCTCATTCCGGTGGAGTACTGGAGTCGATGGGAAAGCGATCAGTGGTTGATTTAGCAGGTCTTCACTAGACCCGCTAAATTGACCCCTGCAGTGTCGATCAACGGTAAGTGCAGACAAGTCCTTGGAGAAAATCATCTGGAGTGGAGTAACATTCTGCAGTTCTTGTCCTGAAGCTTTCAATAATCTGTTAGCCTCAGATCATTTAGCACTTTGAACATATGGACAGAGATCTTGAATTTGACCCTGTTTTCTATTAGAAGCCACAGAGGGCAGAGGACAGGTCTGGTATGCGTGCAGTAGTCCATGTTGTGATGTGGAAGATAAATTAACCCCTTTTCTCTGAGATTCACTTGATTGATTGTAAATAATACATTGTGGAAAACGCTTTGGATAGAAAAGTGTATTTCTCTAGAATAGGAGATCACATCTGATTTTAGTCAAAATGAGTTGTTCTCCCCACCACACACACAGTAGTAGTGTAATTGACAAATTATATCATACAGTTGTATCCATGTCAGTCCCAGGATGTTTGAAAAACAAGATGGGTGAGATAAAGGTGTGTGGGGGAGGGGGTTAGTGAGTTATATATTGTGGCAATAAGCTATAAATCCAATGTGTTTGTTCAGTCTGTGATTTTTAAATTTAGATACTCTTTTTGTCCTTTGACTACAGAGGTGTTAATGGGCCACTCTACCTTGAATAGGCCCTTAGAATATGTGCTAAATACTTTGTTAAACAATCTGTTCCACTTTGCATTTAGCTGTGATGCTGGGAGTACCTTTCATAGGCCTGAAGAAGAGCTCTGTGAGGCTTGAAAGCTTGTCTTTTTCATCAACAACAGTTGTTTCAATAAAAGATATTACCTCACCCACCATGTCTCTTGGATAATTATACATCAGCCTATGCCATAAATAGGCTAGGCACTTTAAACCTGGCAAAGTGTGTGTTACATTGTGATTGATAGAAAATCTGTGATGTTGTCTTGGGGAATGGCCAAGTTTTGTATCCACTCATATGTTACATCACGCTGTTCTTGCAGCAGAATTCCAACAGCACACCATGGACATGCTGAAAACGGATGGGTTCTTTTTTTATAAAATGAAATTTTATTTAGGGTAAAATAAAACTGATTCCATCACCAGAGTAGCAATAAGATGGACACCTGAAGGCAAGCGAAAACGAGGCCACCCGAAAACAACATGGCAAAGAGCTGTGGAAGCTGAGCTGAAAATCCTGAGGCACAACTGGGGAACCACTGAAAGACTTGCCTGAAACAGACAGGAATAGAGGAGCTTCATCGCTGCCCTAAACGCCAGAGGTGTTATAGGAATATGATGATGATAGCTCGCTACACTTGTCATTCCAAGTGAACTGCTTCATAATAAAAATGAGGAGTCCTTGTGGCACCTTAGAGACTAACAAATTTATTTGGGCATAAGCTTTCATGGGCTAGATCCCACTTGATCAGATGTATGAAGTAAAAAATACAGGGGCAGGTATAAATACATGAAAGGATAGGAGTGCTTTACCAAGTGTTAGGTCAGTCTAATGAGATAAATCAGTTAACAGCAGGATACCAAGAGAGGAAAAATAACTTTTGAAGTGGTAAGAGAATGGTCCATTACAGACAGTTGACAAGAAGGTGTGAGGAACAGTAGGGAGAAATTAGGATTGGGGAAATTAAATTTAGGTTTTGTAATGACCTGCCACTTCTAGTCTTTATTCAGGCCTAATCTGATGCTAACTAGTTTGAAAATTAATTCCAGTTCTGCAGCTTCATGTTGGAGTCTGTTTTTCAAGTTTTTTTTGTCACTCAATAACAGACCTCAAAGTGGCAATTCTTCAACAAAAAAACTTCAAAAACAGACTCCCAATACTAATTTCTCCTTACTGTTACTCACATCTTCTTGTCAACTGTCTCTAATGGGCCACTCTCTTACCACTTCAAAAGCAGCCACCTCATCTGGTGTCTGCTGAGTGGTAAGGGCCAGCTGAAGGGGGTGCGGGCAGGTGGGCCCCCCATCCCTCAGTCATCCATTCCTTGTGCCATCCTTCCCCTGCCCCTTCGACCTTGCCCGCTCACCTGGAAGTCGGGGCCCACCCAGTTTTCCTTTCCTAGCTATGCCACTGCTTCTCCTCTGACTTTAAACTAACAAGCAAATTATTAAACTGATGGTGGTGACTGGCAAGGGTTGTGGTGAACCCCACCGACAAGACCCTTGGAACCTGCTTCCCTGCCTGTCTGTCAGAGCCTGAATTTGTCACACTGTACATCATGAAGCAAGGCGCTTCCATTCAGTAAGGATTTTGACTGAAGGTTATTATGAATTAATTTGGTTTAATTGGATGTTTGGGGTTAGACAAGTTTCTATGGAAGCTGGGTCAATGCAGGTAACTGTTGCTTTAATTGTACAGTGCCTAATTATTATTGTAATAGGTACTACATAAGCTAACAAAGTTATAAAACAGCTTGGTAGTGTCTGTTGAGTAAGAGGCTGCTGTTTTTGCACAGTAACTTTTCAGAGCAGAATTGCACTTTAAGGGCAGCTGGCATCCTGCCCTCTCAAAAGGAAGAATTAACAATCCCTGCCAATAATGGATCTGGTGGTATCCCAGCACATTTTTATAATGCAGAGATGATTTTTAACACACAAATTTTTCCCCTTTGAAAGAAGACTAGATGCCAAAGCTTGTGAAAAACTTATTTTATGAAAATGTTGGTAATTACTTTTTGTTTATCCCTCAATGTCCTAAATGGCATGGTAAAAGACTTGAAGGGGAGGTGCTGGTTAAAGGAATGGAACAGTGTGGAGTTTGGGGCTCATATGGTTGGAATGGCGGGGAGTCAACTAGAGGGGAAAGTAAGCCAGTACAGTCCGGTACAGCATACCGGTAAAAGCTGGTACACAGCCAATCATACCAGTGGTGGCTGGGAGTCCTGGGATTCCGGAAGCAATTTAAAGGGCTGGAGCCCCAGGGTAGCACTAGCGGTGGCTGGGAGCTCCAGGCCCATTAAATCGCCACCGGGCTGCGCTGAAGGGATGGCTGGGGGAGTCTGGCCCCAGCCCCACCCCTTCTGGTTGAGTCCCCATCCCCTCTTGCTCAGGACCCCAGTTGTGCTGCTTATCGGTAAGTCCCTTAAGTTACTTTCACCCCTGGAGCCAACCCCCTTCTTCTAGCCCACCTTACCCCTCCTACAAGGGGGGTGGATGGTAAGTCCCGGCAATGGATTTTCTGGCAGGACCTAGATGGAAAAGAGGGAGGTTGGTAAAAGCCCCCCAGATAATTACAAAATGAACAGGGCTTACCTGCACTGTACACTTTTATCTTCCAGGTAGTTCCAAACATCTAATAATAAAGTTGTGGCCTGATTAAATCCATATCAAGTGTCTCCTGTCCTTCTTTCAGTATAGCTGGACAATGTTGATAATTGCTTTTCGTTTATCCCTCAATTTTTTTTATAAATATAATAGTCATCTTTTGCTGCTCCTCTGGGTTAGCATGCTTATTTTAAAGGAAGTAAGCATTGTTCACTTACATTCATAAATGCTAACGGCTGGAGTCCTTGGTATTTCAAATTCAAATTATAGCTAGACATCACTTAAGTGAAGTAAAAATTGCTGGCTTTGACCAATTTGACACTGCATGCCTACTGGGAGCTAGTCCAATCTGGTACTAAATAGCTGGATACCATCTCATTCTCTGATATTTGCACTGAAAATGAATTGCTGTTAAAAGGACCTATTTCTTCTTCTTCAATGAGAAAGTACATAACTGATGCTAAATGCAAGAATATTTCTTTCTGGAGGAGCAAGAAGAAGATAGAACTATAGGAGGTACAGTTAATTATAAAAACAAATTAACTGACCATGTCTGACCTACATTTCCTGTAGATATGAATTCGTTATTTTTCACTGATCAAAATAATTACATAGCAGTTATGCATATATTCAAATACAAGTCATTTGTTTTTCACTAAAAAGAGAGAGAATCCAAGATCCCATGATATTTTGAATGCTAATCCTTTTCTTTAAAGTAAATGAAACAGTCTCTTTACTGTCAGTTGCAGTCCTTTAGGACAAATAATTTATGTACTTTGTGCAGAAAAGTAATCAAAAATGCTTGCATGATGAAATGTGCTTATTTGAAAAATTACCTCTAGAATACTAGTGCAAAAATTCTTCAGAGACAAAATTAGCAAAGCATTTCTTTTTAACCAAAGGATAGCCATCCCAAAAGTTCCCCTGTATTCTGATTATGATCAAAAGTATATTTGACTGTGTACAATCCAGATTCAAAAGTTGTTAGAAAAACTATCACAAAAAGCTCTACAAGTTCTGCAAAGGAGTAACTAGGATTGAAGTCATCTGAGGAGAATTGCACATTAAAAATAAAGCCTAAATGACACGTATACTTGAGTCTGATATATTGGAACAGAAGAAAAACTTGGGAGTGACCCACGCAGTAAATGCTTGAAGGGAAACTAAATAATAACGCGTAGCAACAAGGGTCTAGTCATTACTTCCATGGCCTTTATGCAGCATAGTGAGTAGGACTTTAAGGATGGAAAATGAATGCCAGTTTTGAACTGCCTTTTAAGATTTTCTAAACCATCACAATTTAATTGGGATCAGGTAATTACTCTAAAGGCTATCCTGGTGCATTATCATCCTCCCATGTCAGTTCTGCATTCCTTCTTATCCTGACACAGTTTGTCAAAAAGTTGTCACAAGAGACTGTGTCTCACAGAGAAAAATAACCTCAGTGCTGTTACTATGAGCCTGAAGTCCAAGTCCAGAAATAATAAGAAGATTCTGTTGCTAAGGAATCTTTCTTTAGAATAAAAACAAACTATACTGCCCAGATTTGTCTGTCATAGAAACGTGAGTGATATTTTGCAACATTACCCAGGAGAATCTTCATGGATTTTGTTCACTCTTCTCCTGTGCATTGTTTGCAAAATGTACCTAGTAACTCCTTTCTGAAGCTATGTTGCAGACTATATGTATTGTTGATGATTCCTTTCCAGTGATCATCTATTGGGAAAATATGTGTAAAGAGTACTTTTAGAACTGCATCGCATTTGTGTACCACAGAGAATCTAGTTCTACAGTTTATTCTGATTTTCTTTTCTATGTTGTTTGAAACTGCACATGAGAAATAGCTTCCTGGATATCTGTTAAAGTCAATGTGATAGCTGACTGCTACAGCATATGTCTAGGACTTATTCTTTGTACCTTTTGTTAGCAATGAGAGAAATAGGCAAATTAATATTAATAAGGAAGTTGCTTACATTCTTTACAATTTAAGTCCATTCTCAAGGCTTCAGGATTTTTGGTAAAGTCTATGTGAGGAGCAACCAGTGAAGAAAAAAATTAGTCACAGAGATGTGAAGCTTCTGGAGCAGAATGTTGTCCGTGTATAGGTATGGAACGAGTAACTAGTGAGAGCCTTCTCCATTCCTGGTCCAAAAGCCATTCACAATTGTTGTGGGACCTTAGTCACTTCACTGTGCTAGCATCATTGCTAGGCTTCCCCAAGTAAGGGAGTCTCCTGACCTGCATGGGAAATTGGCACACTGCACCCTCAAAAAGAGTATTGGAGTTCCCTTTCCTGCATTTCCCCTTCTGCACATTCGGCCATTACCCCTCCAAAGGCTCTTCTGGCCACATGACTGCTCCTCACCAATTGTCTCCCTCCCACAGTGCTGCTACTGGCCACATTCTGTCCCTTTACTTACTGTACATTTTAGCATTGTACATTGGCAAAAAAATCATTGTTTGATTCTGGGTTCTTAACTAGGAATTCATTTCTGTACTCTAGTTAGCATTTGTGACATCCGTTTGGCAGATCATACACAATTTTACATCATGTATGTTTTGGGATTACCACAGGAACAAAACCATATTCCTGTTCCACCCCACATGTAATTTCCTGTGTGATGGTTTTAAATGCAGGAAAAATAAGACAGTGATGACACTAGCCTTGGCTTCCACATAGGAGATCAGTCTGTATCCAGAAAGCAGTCACTGTTATGAATATTCACAGTGAATATCACATAATTCTAATATAAGTGTCTCCATTTGGAAATGCTTCACACATTTTTTCCTTTTCCAGCTTGTATGGCCATTGGCCAATTTGTTGTATGATTTTAGGTATACATAAAAGATTATAGGGTGGTTTAATATGAGTGGATGAGAAAAGTTCAAAGTGATAGATTCTAACCATGCTTTTAAAAAGAAAGTCAGAGGGCATTCGTAGAGATTTACATGATTATTCAGTGAGTGTGCATGCGTGAAAGCCATGTGTCAAGACCTGTGTTTGGTAGGCCTCTATTTGTTTCCATGATAGTGCAAACACTTAGGGGCAGAATAACATTTAGGTTGTGCTGGTTTTCTAATCTCTGGTAACCAATACTACAGGCTCCCCGTGGAAGTAAGTCTGCCAGGACTAGAGGAACTGTCGGCACAGAATTGGGGAAGGACATCTTCAGGGGACTCCCAGGCAGGGCCACTGCTGCTCTCTAATTTGGACTCATTTTGGGGTGTGGTTGGTGTAACAATCTTGGGATTGATTAAATAACATACCAGTGAAGGAGAAACTTTAATATAACAAACTGGAGAATTTCTGTAGTGAAGTGCTGCACAGAGCCACATCATGTTCCCAATGTCTGCTTCCAGAGCACATCTCCAAATTCCCATACTCACAACACTGTCCCTTATGAGGGAGTATCTCCAAATCACAATCTTTCATAAACTTAATCTCTGCAGTTGGGTGACAAGCAAACATATACAGTGCATCTGGAACCGACAAAAAGCCAGGTCTTGACGGGGCCACTAACAGATTTTTTTGAATGAGTGGTTCAGAGCGAACACACAGAACAATACTGCTGTTACACCAGGGAAACTGAGTCCAAATGACTTCCGTTGACTCTTCTGACTGCATAGGGGTTGGTACAACCAGAGCTCTAAATTAATACTAATACTAAACATTGAGAAAAAGAAAATTCAATCTTTCATTAAAAATTGATATATGAAGGATGTGTCTTATACACAAGTGGATAGATATAGATCTTTGTTTGAACATGATGGCAATGACACATGCAATGAAGGCCTGTGTGGTTGCCTACATATAACCTATCAGAATTAGTGAAGGGAAAAATGGAAGTATATCAGGAGTGTATCAGAAATATGGAAAGTAAAACAAAAATTAACAATGCTCTCCATCCCCAAACACTCCTCTCCTCTAGTGCTATATCAAACAGCCTAGTTATAATTCTCGTTTTACATAATTGTCAGAAAATGGAAAATATTCTGCTTTGTTCCCTGCTGCTTTGTATGATATATTTGCATACTGGTTTGTATGGTATATTTATTAAACATATAGTAATCAGTTGGAATAAAACAAGCATGTGAAAATAAGGTTTTGTTATTCGGCTTCAAAGCAGTTTTCCTTTTTAGCAGGTATAACTCATTCCTCAATTGTTTTTAAGGTGTGATGTTAATAAGAGTAATCATATGCTCCTTTATCAACATTTTCTTAATTGTCACCCACAGTTATTTACATGTGAATATAAAAACAGCATTTTACTATCTGTCAGGCAGCTGGGGTGATGTCACTCGCATAATTAATAATATGACTAATTAAAATGAATGAGCTTGCTATAATGTTCTTTGCACTATTTGCTGGATGAAAGTTATTAAAATATTGTATGTTGCAACAATAAACAACTCTATATGCAAAGTAATAATAAGCATGCCTATTTAATCTGATGTTAGTCTGCCAAAGTTGAAGTAGATTTAGAACTTCTTAAAGTCAGCACATAGTTTGTATATTTTGGATTATGTTTTTTCAGAATAACTCTCCAGCCGTGGCTTACTCCAAGCAGATTCTTCACATACACGTCCTAACCAACTCCATCCTTCAGATGGTGTTGTCTTTATCTTAAACCATACCAATGGGTCTATATTGACCTTTAAGTGTAACACAGTACATTGGCATCACACGTTTTCTTTTTAGTTAGTAGAAGATAACAAGGAAATTATTAACTGAGTAAAAAACGTTAAACAATGTTGTAGCTGTCAATGTTTCCAATGTTTTTGGTTTTTAATGTCATTTTCACAAAGTGCTGTGGGTTATTTTGTGCTAACTACACAAATGACTCTTGTCACCACAGTATATGAAGCACAATGGAAAATGTGTTGCTGTGCTTTATCATAGTCACTGAAAGGCACAGAGCTCAAAATGTCTGATAAACGTCACCAAGTTTTCCATCATTATCAAACTTAGAAGACTAATAAATGCCTCTTGTTACAAATCCTCTAAATATATACTGCTGCCATGTGATCACCCTGCTAGCACAAACCATCAAACTAATTAGCAACAGCACACATGCAAATGATGCTGTTCATTTTAAAGAACTTTGCATAATACCCTTATGATTAGTAAGGCAATTACAATATCAGTTGCATGTCATTATTAATCATTTTAATAACTTCTGTATTCTAAGTTTAGCTCATTCAAAAGTCCTAAATCATTTTTTTCTTATATCCATCAAGAACTTCTGATATTTTCCCTTTTTTCTCAGCCTTATTGTTTTTACCTTTGTCTTTATTAATTTTTCAGGTGAATGATGCCAGCCATATAATAACAAACATTTTTTAATTTAAACTGCTTATGAATAACACTTGGTAGATCTACAATGTGCAAAAGAAATGGTTCAAGAATAGACACCTCTTTATTATTTGCTTATTCCAGCCTCATAGATAATTTGATTCATTAGTTTCTTTTAATGAATTTTAAGTATAAATGGGAGAAGGAAAATGCTTAAACCTAAACCAAAGAAGGGAAAGACATTAAAAACTCGCACACGATTTCAAGCACAAGTAGCAATGTAAGAGTTCAGACCATTGTTGACTGTTCACTGACACAGCATAGTAAGATTTGAGTCCATAGTTACCAAGGCAAGTAAATCTCAGTGCTGTATCTGCAGGGCTACATTCTGAGAGACAAAATGTATGTTCCCAGAGCTGCATGGAAAGGCATCTGAGGAAAAGTACCAGCAGCAGGCCTTGCAGCTAACCAGGTGTATAGAATCTATGGTGTGCTCAGGATATTAATGAAGTTCCACATTTAACTTATTGATTTCTTTAACTTACTGAATTAGAAATTTGCAAGAAATACTATCTTCAGGAGAGAGAACTAGCATGGCTGTGCAGCCCTCCTTCCTTTTCTCATATCCTCCTTTTATGTGACCTAGAGACCCTGTTCTGAGATGAGAAAGAAAAGCCAAAGAATCGGAAGATTGTTTCTGGGTAAAAGGGGTGAATCCTTTTATGGTTCACTTTAGAAAGGCACATGGGATGCAGGTTTAAGTTGAACAGCTAGGAAGAGCTTTCATACATAATGCTTACTAAAGTACAGACCTATTGCCATCAAATACGGGCCATGATCCCCAATACATCCCTCCAATTCAACAGTTTAGTTCTGTTGAACTCATTGGAACCTGATATAGGCAGGATTCACTGTCTGTATTTCCAAAAAATGCGGCCGTACCTTCCTCAGATAAGCAGACTAGATGGTGAGAGATGAGGCATTAAAGACCATCACTCAGGTGCTCCTTGCTACTTCATAAAATGCACAAATTAACAGAAAAAGCTCAGCTAATTATGTTACTCATTGTAGTGAATCCTGTGCGCATGTGCCAATATTGGAGATAATGTCTAGTGGCTTCTCTAAAAAGTGTCAAAGAGTAAGTATGAGTTCATTTTATATTTTTTATTATTTTGCACTGGATTGGGGAGAAGCAAACCTGGAATCCTCAGGGTACGATAACATGGATCTTGGTAAGTTTATTATTCAGGATAAAATTTTAGATTCTTTCCATATAAAAATTCAGCACCCTGTTTTGATGCTGCTGCATGCACAGAACCGGCAGGCTTCAATGGTAGCTCCATATATGGAATAGCTATTGAATTGGGACCAAAATATTTTTGCTGCATTTAGGCACATTTAGGTTATTGCCATTATAGGTCTCTCTGTAGGTTCTATAGATTCAACAGCATCCTTTTAAAAGTTTTGCTTCAACTTTCTAACTAAGTTACACATAGAGATTCAAAGGAGCTCTTGGTATGCCAATCATTTCTTAAGTTAAAGACTTTACATATAAAGCTTAGGATTTGTTAATCTCCAAGACTGCCTTTTAAATTTTGCAATATCAAAAGAGAGAGACTGACATTTCTGTAACTTCTCGTGAACATATTTCACATTTACTGAAATCTGTCACCAGTTGAGACTCATAACTCAGACTAACCTCTCCAACTGCCAATTTTCCTTTATCTGTACACAGAAAACTGCAGCAAAATGATCACCCTTCACATTCAAGTCATTATTACTTCCTGGACTGGTCCCGTGTGCAAATCAACGAAGAGGAAAGAAGTATTACAAATTATACTTTCAGATGGCTATTCAATATTGATAAAAATTAAAATGTAAAAGATAGCGGCCATCTGTTGTTTAAACCAACCAAATTGTACGTAATTGTAATTTCTCTGTAAAGATGGTGCCTTTAGAAACAAACACATGTACGTTTGCTGTTGGTAGAGCCTGTCTCAAACTGCAGTAGGATGAGCATTCATCACCTTTTCTTTGCTAGTGCAATATTTTGAAAAATAATAATTCTAACAAAAACATGATGATTCTAAACAATGTACCTCCACTGACATTTCTTCCTGTGGTGGACAAAGGGTTCTGATATTATAGAACAATCAGCTGACAGATGGATTATATACAGAAGTCTGTACCAGGTTACTCATTAATTGATACGGTTGATTCTCATATTTCCTGCAATTTGCTATTCTCAATTAGAGGCAACTGACTGCAGAAAAAAATCCAAATCTGAAAAAAGCACACATGCATTAGAGGTCAAGAAAAAGTCAATCATTTTTACTGAATTTCAACCCTTCAAATTTTTTCATGCGCATGTTAGATTCCGAGGCCTCCAATTTGGAGAGATCAAAATCATCTGAGGTCAAAAGTTTCATATGACAGATAATAGCAAAATTTCCAAAGGCAGATACACAATGGATAGTGCCACCAGTAAGCAAGTTAGCACAAAGAACAGACTGCTATCAACTACCATTAGTATGATTTAGCTAATTATATTCCCAGACAAAATCCACATTTAGATGGAGTTACGACTGAGAGTACATATCAATAATTTAGGGTAAAAACAAACTTTTTCTAAGATTTAGGGTTAAAGTTAAAAGAAATCCAAACATGTTAAATTATGGAATTGCACAGTTAGGGCACGCAACCAGCCTTAATGTTGCTCTGTAGTAATTAAGGTTGCCAACCCTCCAGGATTGTCCGGGAGTCTCCAGGAATCAAAGTTTTTTTTAAATTAAAGATTATGTCGTGATGAAACCTCCAGGAATATGTCCAACCAAATGCTATGCAATAACAATATAGTTATGATTAGTGCATTATAGTGTGTGTGGTCCATAATTAGATAAACTGTTTTTTAAAGACATATTTGATTTTTTTCTTTAAGTTCAAAAGTTTTCAACCATTTTGACTTTACCCATGTGCTGTACTGCTACTGCAAGGCATGTATCTATGCCATACCAAGAGTACTAGATTATTCTGATATCAGAGGTAACTCCATCAATCACCACCCTTATTCTACAGCTAATTTGCATACCACAATTTCATTAGTTGTATGAGGGAGATTTCACAGATGGTGGATTATTTGACCAACTGCCAGAGTTCTTCAAAACCTCCTCACACCAACACAACCAGCACCCACAATAACCCTAAACACAGCCTCTCACAACAGCTCACACCCCTCATTCACCACCCACATAAATCCAGACAACTGTCTTAGCTAAAACTCTTGACCAGGCTCTCATTATTTCCTTTCTTGATTACTGCAACATTCTTCCCTCTGACCTTGACTGATACAATCTTGCCATCCATTCAAAATGCTGCTATAGAGACCATTTTCTTACCCCATTCCTTTGACCATGTCACCCCTCTTTTTGTATCCCTATATTAGCTGCCAGTTCTCTATCACATCAAACATAAGCTTCTTGTCTTCACTTTCAAAGCCCTTCATGGCCTATCCCCACCCTACCTATCACCTCTCAATCTATATTAAAATGTTGACTCCTGCCTCCAATCAGCCCATGATGCCAGCTTCCATCACCCACTTGTTAAATTTTCAGACAAGCATCTTGGTGCTTTTTCCATGCTGCCCTTCATGCTTGGGTGGTTTTCCCTTTAAACATCTACAAAATTAACCCATTATCCGCCTTCAAAACACTCCTTTGCCATGATGCCTGCAAAAATTTGACATTGCTTAGGCTGCTGGTGTGCTGAGACCACAGTCTATCTTGTCTAGCGATGCTGCCCCACTGTTTCTTTATACTCCCCAGGCTCTTTGGGGCAAGGACTGTTTGTTCTGTATTTGTACAGTGCCTAGCAAAATGAAGTCTATGACTAGGTCTTCTAGGTGCTGAGATAATACAACAACTAATAATAAGAATAACTAATAAGGATTCTGCAGAATGCTACAATGAGCTCACGTATGTTTAAACGATGCTGTTAATTTTAATCATATTTTATTTTTAAAATGTTGCCAAGCGTGCAGATGTTTTCCCTGCATATTAAGCTCCTACCTCTTAGTTCACTCTTTGTTTGTTAGTCGAACTGAGTACATCAATCTGTTATGTAAAAACATGCTTCCATCTGCATCACAATTTTTTATAAGCCAAAACCCAAACATGAAAGCATTTGCCTTGCTTTCCTATGATAATATTGCCTTTTGTACTTTTGTGACAGCAGAATATGTAATGGTGACTCAAACATCCTACATAAAAAATAAAATAGAATGGTAATCCTGATTTTTTCCTGCCAGTAGGGCACACTCTATGAAGTCAGGGTGTTCAGGTGAGTTAGGTGGAGATATGTAATTTGCATGGACTGTATCAGTAGCAGGGAATTGTGTAGTTTAATGGACACTGATCATGTAGCAGAACAAGTGTTTTCTAAGTTGCATAGCTGTGGTTCTACATCAGCGGTTCTCAAACTGTGGGTTGGGACCCCAAAGTGGGTCCCAACCCTGTTTTAAGGGGGTTGCCAGGGCTGGCTTAGACTTGCCCAAAGCCCAAACACCACTGCCAGGGGCCAAGCGAAAACCTCAGGGCTTTGGCTTTGCAGCCACCCCACCCCATCTGCTCAGGGCAGTGGGGCTCGGGGTTTGGCTTTGCCCCTCTCCCCACCCTACCAAGGGCAGCAGAGCTTGGGCAGGCTCAGGCTTCGCTACCCACTTCTGGAGTCCGTAGTAATTTTTGTCGTCAGAAGGGGGTCGCGGTGCAATGAAGCTTGAGAACCCCTTTTCTGCATTATTTTATCATCTAACGTGTGCACAGTCCTTTTATATGTTGCAGAGGGTTCATGTTCAAGGGCTCAAGCTAGCAAATGCAATCGGTAGCAGCTGTTTATGATTGATTTTTATTTTTTGGCAGCATCTCAAGCCTTCTTGTGCTTTGTGGATTTTCCTAATCAAGCAGCTGCATAAGTATGCTGATTAAAAAAATAAACACTTGCTTATCATGAAAATTAACCCATAATCCTTCATCTTATTAAATAACAAAATTTTATGTACTATTGAGACAGTTGGGATAAAATTTAAACCAAAAAGCAAGGTGGAATCATCATGTTCATGGCTATATGATGCATAAAATTAGATGAAATTAAGAAAATAAGAACTAGAGTTAGAAACTCATGAAAAAACATCTTAGTGAGATTTGTTACAGGGTAGAACTGCCTCACAGAGATGAGGTGAAACATTTCAGACATTTAAAATTAGACTAGAAGATAAAATGCAAACAAGAGCCCTGCAGTGGATGGGGTATGAACTATGAGCTTAATCTAGCAGACTGCTGAGCATCTACAACTCCCTAAGAAGTCAGCAGCAGCTGAGAGTGCTTAATACTTTGTAGAATCAAACCCTAAATGACCTAATATGACTTTTCGCCCAATACGCTTTTATGATGTGTAATGATGGATTTAAAATTCTCTTTAGGGTGATTTTATTGTATGTAAATAAAATGAAAAAATAAAGTCAATAAAACTTAATTCACTTATTATACAGCTATCCCTGAAGACATGAGGTAAAAGGAAACAAGTAATTTATTTTCTGTTTGTTGTTAATTATTATTCTTGACATTTTTGGTAATGATTGGGAAATCTTAAATTTTCCCAAAGAAGTTTCCCCAAAACAGAGAATATAATTGCTAAAACATAACTGAAAGCTGGAATGATTTATGGCTTTGATGGCGCAATGCAATTTTTTATGTATAAAATTCCCTGGCTGAAAGCAACATGAGAAATTAAATTACCATGATCATCATTTTGTCTTTTCTTTAAAAAAGAAAAGAAAAGAAAAGAAAAGATAAATACATATGAACAGGAAAGCAAGACTTCTATTGTAAATGGGTTGTTTTCTCTATCAATTTGTTGCTTGTTTAGGGAGCTAACTGCATGAGCACCTGCAACAAGACCTGACAATAATCAGATCAGTATTCATTACAGAGGAGAAATGTATGCTGAAATGAGGGAATAGTTTGGCATCCTGCCACCATAAATCATCATCTTTACAATGTTTTTATTAACAGAGAGAACCTAACAAGTTATTGCATTAGTTTTGACAAGATTCTACCATTCACAAACTAGTTCTTTAGAATCTATTTACCTCTAGAGATTTTTGTTCTGTCACATAGTTAATCTTATCCAGCCCCAGATTCTGTACATAAACGTATCTTCTCTACCTCCACCTTCCTTGAAATGGAACTCATTCTCAAAATATATATATTAGAGGACTCTTCTCAATAACAGCCTCCTGGAGAAGAGACCTACAGGTTTCCAAGACAATGTGATCCCACCACACCATGATGATTCTCTGAGACAAGAAGCAATGGTCCACCCATGGGCATACCATTGCAATCCTGGCACTCAACATGTCTGTTCCTTGGGGCCACAGTAGAATTTCATTCTCCCTCTAGGTCAGGCGTCTTCTCTGTCACAAATATTTATGGACTGATTCCATTCTGTATCAAGTATTGCACCACATGAACACTGCCCCTGCAAGCAGTAGCAATTCTATGTCTCCAGTGCAGTTTGGCAGATGACAGAGAAACAGTCAGGAGCAGCTGTCTCCAAAGGTGTGAAGATGGTGTACAGTACCAGCAACACACAGCAAGGCAGTTCCCAGAGTGTCTTTTGTGATGCAATTGACTCTGGGTATTGCCCCATAGATGATAATACTACCATTACGTACCAAAAATGGGTATTGTGGACATGGGTATAGGCCTGTGCACAGTGTGTACCTGTGCCCAGCATAGCATATGTGCACACTCGGCACAGGTACAGGGTATATATGCTAGCAGTACATGGACAAGTACCCAGAGACACATGCAACTGTAGATGTAGCTTAATTGTTGTGCTCTCACAAATGTCATTTCCTTTTCAGGCATGATAGTAGATACTGGTATTTTTACTAAAGGAAAGTTGAATAAACCATGATGTATGCACACAGACAAAATAATTATGATCAGAAGGTTCCGCTTTAAAGGCATATAAATATTTATATACCCTTAACACTGAAAATATTTTCATTGAATATGAAACATTTGGTATGCCATATGTACCCTAAAAGTATATTCTGCTAAAATCATGTACTGGGTAGCTTTGTGAGCAAGGAGCAACAGCCTATTTTATTTGTTCACATGGTGGATAAACTAAATATGATATATAGCATCATACTGAACTAAAGGGAAGTGTGTAGTGGGTTACCACAGGGACTGGTTTTAGTACTATCTTAATTAACATCTTCATTAACAAAGTGGAAGAGGAAATAAATCCACATGAATGAAATTCATAGATGATACCAAAATAGGAGGAGTAGTGAGCATAAGTTAGTGTAGAAAAATAATAAAAAGGGACCTAGGAATTAGAAATATGGCCCCAAAATAATAAACAATTGTAAGCAGATCGCCAGTATATCTGCTATGAAATCATCCAAAACCCTTTATCAATGGAAGGAAATCTGGTAAATAGTAATCCTGAAAATGATACTGGGACTTAATAGTGGGCAGCAAACTAGATGAATTTGCCAGGTGATGTGGCTGCATAAAAGGCTAATGCAATTTTGGCTCATGCACTTACAGGCATGTTACAGAGCAAGCTGGAATATTGCATTTAGTTCTGACACTGCCTGACCACTGTCAGTAGAAGTTCTGTGATTAGAGTAGAAATGAGAATCCCAGCGTACTTGGAGGAGGAGGTCCTGATTAACAGCAGTCAATGCTTCTATTTAGTAGGGTAATGTGTGAATTTTGGTTTGGGTGGAGTAAAATTCTTTGGTTTTAAAGCTCAGGCCCAATCTTACAAAAAAGTATGAATGAGATTATTGGCTACTAGCGTAAGTGGTTCTATTGACCATAATTAATTAAGATTGCCAACTTTCTAATAGCACAAAACCGAATACTCTTGCCCCGCCCCTTCCCTTATCTGAGGCCCCACCCCCTGCTCATTCCATCTCCCCTCCCTCTATCGCTCACTCTCCCCCACCCTCACTCACTGTTGAAACAGGTTGGGGCATGGGCTTGGGATATGGGAGGGCTGAGGGATCCGGCCAGGGGGGTGGGCTCTGGGGTGGGGCTGGGAATGAGGGGTTTGGGGTGCAGGAGGGGGATCTGTGCTGGGGCCAAAGGGTGCAGAGGGCAGGAGGGAACTCAGGGCTGGTGCAGGGACTTGGGGTGCAGGGTCCAGCTGGGGTACCAGCTCTGGGGTGGGGCTGTGGCCGAGGGGTTCGTAGTGTAGGAGGGGATTAGGGTTGAGGCAGGGGGTTGGGATGAGGGGGAGTTTGGCCTCCAGCTGGGGGCGTGAGCTCTGGGGTGGGACCAGGGATGAGGGGTTTGGGTTGCAGGAGGGGGGTCTGGGCTGGGGCCAAGGGGTTTAGAGTGCAGGAGGGGGCTCCCAGCTGGGGTAGGGGGTTGGGGCATGGGTTATGGGAAGAAGTTAGGATGTGGACGGGGGTTCTGACCTGGGGAAGGGTATTTGGGTTGCGGACTCCGGCCGGGCAGCATTTACCTCAGGCAGCTCCTGGAAATGGCCAGCATGTCCGGCTCATAGACTTTAAGGTCAGAAGGGACCATTATGATCATCTAGTCCCACCTCCTGCACAATGCAGGCCACAGAATCTCACCCATCCACTCCTGTAACAAACCCCTAACCTATGTCTGAGTTATTGAAGTCCTCAAATTATGGTTTGAATACCTCAAGATGCAGAGAATCCTCCAGCAAGTGACCCCTGCCCCATACTGCAGAGGAAGGCGAAAAACCTCCAGGGCCTCTGCCAATCTGCCCTGGAAGAAAATTCCTTCCTGACCCCAAATATGGCAATCAGTTAAACTCTGAGCATGTGGGTAAGACTCACCAGCCAGCACCCAGGAAAGAATCCTCTGTAGTAACTCAGATCTCACCCAATCTAACATCCCATCACAGACCACTGGGCACACTTACCTGCTGATAATCAAAGATCAGTTGCCAAATTAATTGCCAAAATTAGGCTCTCCCATCATACCATCCCTTCCATAAACTTATCAAGCTTAGTCTTAAAGCCAGATATGTCTTTTGCCCCCACTACTCCCCTTGGAAGGCTGTTCCAGAACTTCACTCGTCTAATGGCTCCTAGGTGGAGGGGCCACAGGGCTCTGTGCACCGCATGTGTTGCCCCTGCAGCTCCCATTGGTGGCCATAGGAGCTGCGGAGCTAGCACTTGGAGTGGGGGCAGTGCATGGAGCCTCTCTGGCTGCCCCGTGCCTAAGAGCCTGACATGCTGGCCGCTTCTGGGAGCCGTGCAGGCAAGGAATTTGCCTTAGCCCTGCTATGCCACAGACTGGACTTTTAGTGGCCAGGTTAGCAGTGCTGAACAGAGCCGCAAGGGTTACTTTTCGGCCAGGCATTCTGGTGGAAAACTGGATGCCTGCCAATCCTATACTTAGTGAGCATTTGCAGATTTGGTTTCTCCATGAGCACCATGGAAATGTTTACAGAAATTAACAACTGAGTTATACATTTTGCATTCTTCTGCAAAAAGGGAAACTGTACAAAATGTTAACTACACAATTTGTAATAACACAAAAGTTATCATTAGGTTTGGGGTTTCATTGCAATCTCAAAACTCAGCCCAGGTTTGTCAGAATGTTCCTTAAAGTTTGTAAACCCTGGATTAAGATTTTCCTAAGGCTTGTGAATCTAGCAGTAAATTAGAGTTTTGCATAATTTTAGTGCAGAAGCTGATATAAATTGACAGTTCCTATTCAGTTTGTTCCTCGGTGGGCGTGTTCTAACCTGAAACTCACAGCAAAATTTAATTAGTATAAACATTAAATTTGGTGAATACGCAATCTCCTGTGAAGTAAAACCATCGAGCTTCACACGGCTCATCAAACTGCTTCAATCAATGAAAGAGCACCTACAGCAAAAACTTGCAAAAATCACCAGTGGGGGGCAGGGTAGAGGAGAACTTTGCTATGTATTTGCAACACTGAAACAAGCTTCACTTGTTTCTTTACATGCAAAATGATGAATGTAGTTTTGCTAGCTCATGCTGCTGCTTGTCACCTATAAGATTTGGCTGGCACCCCGTGATATACAGGTTGAAAATGTAGGATTGTCACATTGGGAAAATCCAAACATGAAACATTCTCACACCATAAAATACAAAACGTGAACTGCTGAACAGTTGCATTTGAGGATCAGCTCTAAGAATCAGATGGACATGGTTTGACCCAATAGAGCTGTGCTTTATATAAAGAAAAATACATCAACCTTCCCCCTACTGGGCTTTCTGATATCTCTTCTGCAAGTGTGAGGGGGAAAGCAAGAGATTTCATACCCAGTACTTCTCTTACTATGCAGGTGGGTGGGGAGCAGTTGGAGTGGGGCAGAGTGTGGATGAAGCCTTGGCTCTGCATCCCTAGTGCACTAGCCAGCACAACCAAACTGTCATTGGGGGAGGGGGATGTTAATAATTTGCTACTACTCAGTGCCAGTAGCAGATTAGTGGTCCCCCTGCCCCACGCACATGTATACACATGCACATGCCCACACAAGTGGGGGGGGGGGTGGAGCTGGGAAAGAATTATGGCTCAGAGATACAATTCCTTCCCTGAGCACTGGTTAGGGAGAAGGAAACCACAAAGAACACTGAGCAAAGAGTCAATCTAGCCCTAAGTGAAATGGACAGTAATTGAAATGAAACTCTTGAGGATTAAGCTCGGGTTTATTATCCCAGAAACTAGTAGCTGTAAAATGGTGTTGCAAATCAATTACAATTTCTAATGTTCTAGGAACAAAACATTTCAACACAGACGCAAACTTCAATTAATGTTTAAGAGGCTGACTTGTAACATAAATCCCCAAAAGCTGGGAAATTCAGCTAAGACTGAAACTCGGCCCTTAATTCACCCTGCTGTGAGCATTGTAGCTAATATCTCAGTGCTGCTTGGTGACTAGAACATGGGTGGCAAACAGTTTACAAGGGCAACGCTTTTGCTTCAGACTTGTCTTCCCTACTTATTCTACTAAAAGGAAATACTTTCCCTTCAATTTGAGCATTATGAAAGATTTAGCAATTTCTACATATACTCCTATGGCAATATCTGTACACGTAAGACCAGGGGTAGGCAACCTATGGCACTGGTGCCAAAGGCGGCATGCGAGCTGATTTTCAGTGGCACTCACGCTGCCCAGGTCCTGGTCACCAGTGCGGGGTGGGGGCTCTGCATTTTAATTTAATTTTAAATGAAGCTTCTTAAACATTTTAAAAACCTTATTTACTTTACATACAACAATGGTTCAGTTATATATTAGAGCCTTATAAAAAAAGACCTTCTAAAAATGTTAAAATGTATTACTGGCACGTGAAACCTTAAATTAGAGGGAATAAATGAAGACTCGGCACAGCACTTCTGAAAGGTTGTTGACCCCTGTGTAAGACCATGCTATTTCCATTCAGATGACTTTCACAGTGTGTTAAAGCCCTATATATTTGTGAAGATTTGTTAAAATGGAACTACTGGAAGCTTGTTTAAAAGTAATTATGGAATTTGATATTGAATGTTAAAACATCTATCTATCTATCTATCTTTCTATATCTATATCTATATCTATATCTATATCTATGTATATATAATTAATGACTGACTACCCACAAAATTGTATGCTGTATTATTGTAGCCATGTTGTTCCCAGGATACTAGCTAGTTGGTCCAATAAAATATATTACCTAGCCCACAAAATTTCATTTTAAAAGAAGACAGATGATTTTCTGCTGTAGGAATGCAAAATGTATCCCAAGACAGTAACTTCATTGGAGTCTATTGTATTCCTACAACATAAACCCAACCAGCTTAATACTTTGACTTCAAAAAAAATGCTGTCAGATTGAACCATTGAAGCTTTATTCCTGAATTGCAAAATGGAAACATTTAACATCATGCAAAATTGATATTGTCCTGTTGCAATCAGTGGTGCTACATAAAGCGTGAGGTACCGCTCAACACAAGGAAGAGTAGCTGAGTGTGGTTCTCAGGATGCAGCAGTTTGCAACCTCATTCTTTTTCAACACTGGTAAGTAAGATAGTGGTAAGCCTCATAACCTGAAATATCACCCCCCTGCTTGTATTGTAAAGCTGATCAGGCAAAATTGCTTCCCTAGTCTCAGTCAGTACATTTTTCTCCATTAAGGATTGTGACGTTATTAACATAATTTGGGACCATATAGAACATGGTTGCAACCAAGGTCCTGTTGTGGAACCAAATCTTATGTAAAGAGGGGTCATATAAGGTGTCTAAGACCAGGTTATGGGTTGCTGGTTATGATTATGCTGTCTATATGTATGTATCATTTTATAGTTGAAGTTATGAATATTGGCTCTATACTGTCTGTATTTCAAACTTGTGCTGTGCTTCTGGGAGACATCCCAGACAAGTTAGTGTTAGCTCTGCCTAGCCTGTTTGATGGCCCATTAAGGACCATCAGCTACACAATTGACCCATTGAGAGAAGGCAGATATGCCTTGTAACTCAGCAAAGTATGCAGGGACTTGCCCCTGTGACTCCAGATTCCATTTTGCTGTAATTTTCCACAGTAAGAACAAAGAAGTGTTTTTACACTTTGAAAAGCCTATAAATGTCTGATGCTTCATCTCCATCTTGTCTTCAATACTGCTTCTTACCTCTGGAGGAACTTTGCTACAAACTGAAGCTCTGAACAAACGTCTGAATGACCCATCCCAGCGGGGGATGTTCCAGAGACTTGATTTGAACCTGCAGTTTACGCCATCACTGCTACAAGCCTGAACTAAAAACTTTGCCATTACTGTATGTAAATGATTCCATTTAACCAATTCTAGCTCTCATCTATATCTTTTTCCTTTTATGAATAAACCTTTAGATTTTAGATTCTAAAGGACTGGCAACAGCATGATTTGTGGGTAAGATCTGATTTGTATATTGACCTGGGTTGGGGGCTTGATTCTTTGGAATCAAGAGAACCTTTTTCTTTTATTGGGGTGTTGGTTTTCATAACCATTCATCCCCAGGACGAGTGACACTGGTGGTGATACTGGGAAACTGGAGTATCTAAGGGAATTGCTTGAGACTTGTGGTTAGCCAGTGGGGTAAAACCAAAGTCCTCTTTGTCTAGCTGGTTTGGTTTGCCTTAGAGGTGGAAAAAGCCCAGCCTTGGGCTGTAACTGCCCTGTTTAAGCAATTGGTCCTGAATTGGTTCTCTCAGTTGGGTCCCGCCAGAACTGCATTGTCACAAGGATCCATCTCACCCTGAAGGCACAGCCTCCTGTTTGGCAAGGCAGTGCCACACCACCGACCATGGGAGCATCAGGAGATATTTTATTTCCGTGTCTCACCCTTTGCCACCCAGGACTCCCAGGGACTGCAGCCACTGCACCAGCCCTTTCATGAGCAGCAGCTCACACACTCCTCTGTGGCCAGCTTCCCATTTGGAGTAGCTGAGGATCCTGGATGGGAGCAGCTCCCACATATGAGTGCCCAGTGGGTAGATTCCCCTTGTGCACCCACACAAGGCTGGGCACAGCCTATCACTTAGTAGATGTCTATTTATTATACTATTAAATATACTTCTGCTCAATTCATACAAATCCACAGTGTTTGCATTGTACTGCAGGTGAAGTTAATGTAGGCTACCTGCATACAACTTTATGTTGAGCAAATGTGGTATTCCATAGTACTCCCAATGTTTACTTCCAACTAAAATTAGAAATTTAAATTAAATGTAGAGGACAGCTTACATTCATTTTATAGGACAGTTTCCAGAAGCAGTAACTCCTAACCCTTATGCATGCAAACAAGATTTTTCAATATCAGGCCCTAAGTGTCAAATATTATTATTACTGAAAAATATTTGAATTAATATTCACATATTGCCAGAGCAAAAGAACTTAAAAGGACACTGTCAATGTAAAGGTTGGGTAGTGAGACAGGAGTGATTAATGAATGTGGCTGGAGTGTGGAGGCCCACGCCTCATTTACAGCAGGTGTTGAACAACACATAGTGTATGAAGCATAGGGTCATCCAGATGCTCAGTAATGAGGATAAAAATAAATATTGAATGACTTTCTTATAGACAGAGCCCCATCAAATCTTTTACATAGTTAAAGCAGGGCCCACTGGAAAAGAAACATGAGGGCCAGGCCTTAATGCACCCAAAGAGAGGTGAAGTCCCAGAAGTGGCTTTTGCCACCTTTCCACCCCACCTGAAGGAAGTTCAGCACCTGACACAAGTCAGAACGGTCTCAGGGTTGATCTAACTGTAACAGCCTCATCCCTGTAGCCCATTCCACTGGTTCAGAATCACTGGAGTGCAGCTTCCTTTGGCCACAAGCATGTTCCCTATGCCAGGCATGAGGGACAGGAGTGGATGGTGTAGAGGAGACATTATACCACCTAGAAATTGCCTTAGACATTTTGAATTCTCATATGGCTCATCTAGCTAGATTTCATTTCTCTTATTATCACTCTGGTGGTGCAAATAAGATAGAATGGGGCCAAGCTTCTGAGCATACATCAATTAGTGAATTATACAAAGGAGCTAACAGTTCTGCAGACATCTTTAACTTCAATATTTCTGTGAGTTCTCCAAATTGAAACTGTATTATTTGTTATTGTAGTGTGTTTTCTTGTTCTTTGTTTGTATGGAATTCTTATTTATTTGACATGTCCATCCATCAGCAGAGATAAATGGTATTCTGAATTATCTGAGCCCTAGAAACTAGGGCAAGACCAGAACAAAACTTGAATAGGAAACCAAACCCTGGAGTCTGTCTGTTTCTAGTCAATCTATGTGTAACTGCTATATTGTCTGCTTCTCTTTAGAGTGACACCCTAAACCACCTCTTGGTACCACTTTTAGAAGGAGTATATTGGCTTGACTGGTTTGAGATTACCCTGACTGGTATTGGATGCTGATATTGGTGTGGCACCTTGCTGATCTCAGTTGTGTCAGATAACATCCTACTACTAAGGTTATGAGTCTTATCTTCTCAGTATCTGATAATTGGCTTTCAGGCTGCACTGTCACACCTCAGCATATCTTACCTCCTATTCCTTTTCATTGGACTGTTTGCACATTTACACTCACTTTCATCTTCCAATTGTTGCAGCATTTTGTTTGCTATAATTCAGATGCTGTCATGCATGACAACAGTTCATTGTAAGGATCTGCTAGCAAAATAATAGTTTAGAATTTTAAAACAATATATATCAATATGAAGTTGGGATAAGGAAGAATGTTCTATATTATAATATTTTGTATTAAACTTGGATTGAAATGATTAAAGATAGATAGTGCCTTTTTCAGTTTACAGTCTTTCTCATTATCTTTCTTTTTTAAATATGATAGTTGGATTTCCAACAGAGAGAAGCAGCTGAGAAAAAACATTTTGTTACAGTTAGTTAATTCTTCCCTACATGTGCTATATTCAATGTATCAATTTTAAAAAACAAATGAGGCATCTCTGTCCCTTCTAGCATCCACTGCAAACTCTAGCTGTGCCAATTTTAGATTATGCTCATCTCTGTGGGAATATGATTTTCTAGTCTTGATTATATTGTAAAATTAAAAGAATAAAAAATTGGAAAATAGGCCAGTGTCAGGAAGTAAACCGGTTGAGAGAACCATATTTTTCTGTTGCTATTTCAAATCAAACAGCAAAGCCAAGCATTCTGTTTTTAGAAAGCAGATAAAGTCTGAAGACTAGTATTGTACATGAAAGGGCCCTGGAAGGAAGAATGGTCAAGTCATTATCATCTGAGTACTAGTAGTTACATACAGTAATTCTAGTTACCACCCATCATACTCTCTGATGATGTTACTTTGTCCTACCATGTATAAGTGACAGGGCCGTCCTTAGGATTTATGGGGCCCTAGGCAGTATTATTAAACTGGTGCCCCTATGCCGGATGGCAGCCCAAGCTCACAGCCTGGTGGGGGAGGGGGAGGAGGGACTTGACAGCAAAGGATAATGAGATGCCCAGCCTGCCTCATGGTGGCGGAGAGTCACAGTTCCCCGCAGAGACTTCCATGCACTCTCCCTCATGAAGAATGGACATGAAGAAAGTACCTAATTAAAAGCACTAAAATTTGGGAATAAAAAATGTCAGTCACAGGTTTTTTGATATGCCCTGAAGTTTGTCAGAGATTTATTTGCAAAAACTTCATAGTAAGGGTGAGTCAGCTGTCCTGCTGAATACAACATTACATACAATGGAATACATGATGCAGCTCTTCTCCGTTTTACATTTTCTTCATCAGTATTTCTAAGTTGAATTTATATTTTAAATGTACTCAAATCTTAAGCCAGCATTCCAGATTACTACATATTTAACTCACTGAAACAAAGACATTCTTTTAAATTAATCAGAGAGATTTAGTGTGTTCATAACAATGTTCATTGCTTTTAGAAAAAGGGAACAGTAATTTACTTTGTGTGATCTCCATAACAAGAGACATGGTCATGAAATTTCACTAACTTAAAAAAAATATGTTTCCAAAGATTTTAGGTATAATAAGGATTTTGTCTTACTAAGGTACTGATTTTGCTGGAGGGTTCTTTTAAAACTAGTTTGTCGGATAGTCAGAAGTAAAGAAAGGGAACTCTTTGTCCAGCTATCTGGAAGGGAAGGACTGTTGTCCCTTTAAGGGCTCTCTTCAGTGGGGAGTGCGGGGAGAGGTGGTGAAGGGATAGACAGAAAGGACAGGAAGACTTGGAAGCACTTTTTTTTAAACTATAGTAATTAAAATGTGTATTTTAGATAAGGGAGGTCTTTTGAAGGATTTATTTAAAAAACTATGTGTGAAGATCCACACATTTAAGGCTAAAGATGATTGTGTATCTAAAACTCTATGCAAGCATTTTTTAGAAATGTGATTTTATAATCTTCACCAGCTCACTAATGAAATATTTTTAAAGCAAATTTTAAACTAAGGTCCTGTAGACTGACATGTTCTGTGTAAATATTACATTAATGCACAACTGTTTTTGTCAGTAAAGTCAGAAACTGACAGTATAAAAATTTATTTGGGCATAAGCTTTCGTGGACATCTGAGGGCTTGTCTACATCACAAAGTTGCAGCGCTGATGAGGGGGTTACAGCGCTGCAACTTAGGAGGTGTACACATCTGCAGGGCATCACCAGCACTGCAACTCCCTGTTTGCAGCGCTGGCCGTACTCCCGTTTTGTCTCGGGTGTAGAGGATCCAGCGCTGGTGATCCAGCGCTGGTAATCAAGTGTAGACACTTACCAGCGCTTTTCTTGACCTCCGTGGAAAAAGCAGGTATCCCAGCATACCTGAGGAAGCCTCTGGTAATCAAGCTGGTCTCCTTCCCCGGTTTGCTCTCGCGTTCCCCGAACCCCGAGCAAGCAGGTCTCCTTCCCTGCGGTTTGCAGGGTGGTTCGGGGAACGCGAGAGCAAACCGCGGCGAAGCTGGTCTCCTTCCCCGGTTTGCTCTCGCGTTCCCTGAACCCCCGAGCAAGCAGGTCTCCTTCCCTGCGGTTTGCTGGATGGTTCCGGGAACGCGATAGCAAACCGCGGCGAAGCTGGTCTCCTTCCCCGGTTTGCTCTCGCATTCCCCGAACCCCCAAGCAAGCAGGTCTCCTTCCCTGCGGTTTGCAGGGTGGTTCGGGGAACGCGAGAGCAAACTGCGGCGAAGCTGGTCTCCTTCCCTGGTTTGCTCTTGCGTTCCCCGAACCCCCTTTGAAGCCGCCCAACAGCGCTGCAGTGTGGCCACATCTAACACCACTTGCAGTGCTGGTTGCTGTAAGTGTGGCCACTCTGCAGCGCTGGCCCTATACAGCTGTACTAATACAGCTGTAACAACCAGCGCTGCAAAATTGTAGATGTAGATATACCCTGATGAAATGGGTTCTAGTCCACAAAAGCTTATGCCCAAATAATTTGTTAGTCTTTGAAGTGACCCAAGGACTCGTCCTTGTTTTTGCTGATACAGACTAACAGGACTACCACTCTGAAACCTGTCAGTATATACCTTGGGGTTGGCAAATGCCTGTTAAATGGCTTTATTACCCCTTGAATGTCTCTTTAACAGTTTCAATGTTGTGCTAATAGATCTGGCAGGCTGGAGGTTTTTTCACTTTTAACTACTAGATTCCCTCCCAAGGAAGACTCACTAGGCTAGAGCAGCCATCTGTGGGAGCCTGCAGGAAGGGTCAAAACAGGGATAGGAAAACAAAAGGGTAGACACTAAGACCCAGTGGTGCCCCAAAATTTCAGGTGCCCTACGCAGCTGCCTATGTTGCCTATGCCTAAGGACGGCCCTGATAAGTGAGATTGCACACGAGTAAGACCATGACTCAGCACAGCTCTGCCTGCTATAAAAGAATAGGTTGTTTCACTTACATGGCTCTCAGGACCCAGAATTATGACAAGATGTCAAGACTCACATGAACTTAACCATTGCCCTTCTTTTGGGAAATACTCTTAACAACTGATTCTATAGTTAATGTACTGAATGTGCTTGATGAATGTCATAACTGTGAACTTTCTGTGTCATACATCGCTATAACTACTCAGCAGCATGCCATTGCTGAAATACCTAACCTGCCTGTCTGTAAGATCAAAATCATGCTTGGTAGTGAGCCACAAGTCCCACTAGCATAATGGGATCACCTCAGAGCCATTTGCTTACTTTTGACTCTCCATTTGCCCTTAACCTTGTAACTGTGCACCTATTTGTTTATTTAATTCATCCTGGCATAAAATAGATAAATAAGTGTATGTTAGGATGAGATTATAGTACAAAATTGTCATTCAATACCTAATAATACTTCCCTTATGCGGGGGATCCTACCCCTCCAAGCACATCCCACATATGTAGTTTGCATAAGAAGTGTATTGAGGGTTGAAATGAATGAATTCCTAACTTGCAAGCAAGGATTGAAGCAACTACACAGCCACTTCAAAACATGGTCTGTAGTAGTAGAAACTGGAGCCTCTGGGTGCCCATTCCCTGGAGGGGATGAGGATCAAAGGAAGTTCTGGTCACTTCTGTCACTTGTTCTGTTCTGGCCAATCCCTAAAACCCCAAGATCTTTGCTTCTATGGTAAGAAGCACACACAGGGCAGGTCACAACTCTCAGGCCTGCTGTGTTCTGTGGAGTTCTTTTTAGCCAGGATTTGGCCTTTGGAGTAGAACCACCATAAGAAAGAGGGCAGCGTCTTCTGATGGAGACTCCAAAAGTTTGAAGACTTTTTACAAAGATACTAGCCTGAGAAAAAGGAATGGAGTCATCTGATAGTTTCAATATGTCTTGCTTGTTAGCACTTTTCTAGTGACACCCATCACTGTAGTATGTGAGCACCTTCCACTTACAATCAACAGCAAAGTCCATAGCGAGGGAAGTTCATTGAGCCTCTGACACTTCTCCCTTTTCAAAGATGTTTTTTGTTGGGGGCGTTTTGTGGGGAAAGTTGTTTTGTTTTCTTTTGCGGAGGGGTTGGAAGAAGAAGGGGGGTGTCAGTATTTTGTCATTCTTAGGGTGGGAAGGGTTGTTCAAAGATGAAGATTTTGCAACATTTCCCACAGATAGTCAGACTCTGGATTCACCTTATCTCCTCTGGAGCAGCTGCAGGTCAGATGATCATGTTCCACCACAGGGCTTGGTCTAACACCCAGTGCTAATAAATCTGAAGTGTAGCTAAAGAGTGGAATGCTGCCTTGTGAGAGGCGCTATCTTCATCCTTAACAAGAGAAATCTAAACTAATGCACCTCTCACAAGGTGGAGGGTGAGCAAGAAAGTGTAAGTGCAGTAGCAACATGTGAATCCATGCAGGTCATTTTTGTTTTGAGGGATGAGAGCATTTGAAAGCTAAAAATTCCATCAGCAGCTGCTTCAGAAAATAATGTAATTTCCCAAGGTTCCTTTCTTAAATGTACATATTAATTTGATATTTTGAAATGTCTGAAATGCTGTCATATTGCAACTTAGAAGTTAAAAGGTCACTGAAAAGTAAATTATACAAGGTTTATTCCAGGCGTTAGCAATGAATGTGTCTTGGTCCTATACTGTCCAGCATTTGGAGACCAGCCCGAAAGATACCCCTGTCACCAGTGTTTTTGCAGGCCATTTGCTATTGTCACTTCTCCAATTCCATCTGCTTTGGAAGCTGATGCTGCTGTGAAACCTGCTGCTGCTAATAATTATGATTATTTCTGTTGTTCTAGCTGTTGATTCTTACGTACAGTATCTTTTGCTTTAAAATTGATTCTAATCATCTTTCCCTTCGAGTATTTTCCATGTCTTCTGTGTTGCCTATTGCTTCTAGTGCTCTGACTGAGGCTGAAAAACTGTAAAGTAGATGATGAGATGTTTTGTTGGCTGGCATTTTCTTCCCATCTAGCTTCTGCCAAGATGTTATTTCTCTCAGGAGGCCTAATCTTTGGATAAGTTCCCTCTCTTCCTCCCTCTTTTCTAGGTAGTCTTTCTTGCAGATAAAGACATTAGTGTCACCCAGACATGATCAAAAACACAGGCTTTCTTCCTTCCGATCCTATGGGAGACTGGGAAATAGAAGACAGTCCAAGGCAGAAAGGGGAAAAGTGGAGAGAGGGAAGTTTCATTTTTACACTATTAATTGAGAAAGTTTCAGCAGTACCACCATTGTTCTCAGACTACCATTTGGAGTCAGGAAAGATTATGGCATACATGTGCAAAAGTGTATTTGGATGCCCCAATCTGTGGGTGCCCAATTTAAGTTACCTTAAAGAGACCTGATCTCCAGAAAGTGCTGAGCAACTGCTCTTTGAAAACTCAGACTCCCTTTAGATATACCAAACTAAGTATCCAAAAACTGAGGCATCCCAAATCACTTGGAATGTTTCAGTCTAGACTTTCCCCACATATGCATAGCACTCTGCCAGGCAACAGCCAAGGGGAACCCAGCTGTAGCAAGACAGTACATAGGGTTTCCTAAAAGTGTAATCTTAGTCATATGCTGAAAATGGAGTGGCGTAAACCCGTGCTTATCCCATGCACTAGATGTTTACAGACAAAGTAGGAGTACAACTTACTTTAAACCCTCTGAAAACTGAATTGTTCTTTTTTACTCTGATTTAGATATAGCAAACTCTAAAAGAAAAATAGATTACTATCTTGGTGAAAAAGATGCACCATAAGATGTTCCAATAAAATTACAAAATATTTTATTTACTAGATAGCTGAAAGTACCCAAGAGTTGACTTGCTTTTGGGTGCACTGTCTTTCCATTGTGCTTTGTACAGTTAGAACTGAGTATGATATGAGTATCTATGGAAACCTAGTAGTACACTTTGGATGAGTTCAGTGTATTTTTATATAAGGCTTTTTGGCACAGAAATGATACACCATTTAATAAAATAAGAATATAGAATTATTTTAAGAATATGGAATAGCAGGAAGATTTATACTATAGGTTTTGTCAGTTGAAGGGGAAATATATTTAACTAAAAGTATATGACTGAGCACATTCAAATTTTGTTTAGAATTAAGCAGTAGTTCAAGTTTGTATTAAAATACTCCTGGTGCATAATTTTTCACAGCTTTTCTTCTATGTGGTTAGTATCTTTGAAATATCTTTCATATTATTTGGTCATAGGCCATTTTTCTGTAGATTAGTTCTGTTTATAAGACAAAATGGAATGAATACATCTTCATTTTTAAAAAATTCTACTACAAAAAGAGACGTATGTCATCAGTACTCCTTTATACTTCCGTACTCGTCCAGACTCTGTTTAGTTCTTCCCTACCAGTAGATGGAGCCATTGCAATTCAACTTCAGAGTTATTTCCAACCTGTCTTTATGAGAGCTTGCTTCTGTGGTCTGTGCTTCAGCTGGTGAATATTCAGCAAACTTTAGCGCATACAAAATATGTGTGGTCTTTTGTGAGAATTCATTTATTGAATCACCTTTTCCTCCAAGTGAAAAAACAGCTGAGAGCTAGTCCGAAATAAGAAAGAAAAACTAAATATGGAAGGATATTTTTTTCCCTGGAAAATAAGTATTTGGAAAAGCTTTAACTTTTCCATCTTCCATGTTTCAGTTAATTAAAATTATCATTGACCTTGGCCACATTACACAGAAATTCTCATGATGAGGATGAATTGTTCTTGAACAATTTCTCCAATTTAATAAAGAGAAAGAAGGAAAAACACACCACTTTACTTCAGCATCATGAAGGTTAACTTGCCCTTTCTCTGTTTTTATTTACTGAAAGATATTATGGATCGTGCCAAGAAAATCTTGTTCTCTATTTATTTTTCAGTTTTACTTCTTTTTCTCTTACTATGTCTCAAGTTATTGATAGAATTCAGGACTGGGCTCCACATTGGACCCTCAGGATTTCTGTTTGAGATTCCAGAGCCACAGTGCAACTACCACTACATAGTGACCCTTTGCACTGTCTTTTATATTGATTTTCCTGTTCTTGGCATATGAAGATCCCATGTGTGCATCTTGCTCCTTTTCCTAGTAAAGTGGTGTCACCAAAACAGTGAAGTCTGGGTTCTTTAGGCTATCAGAGCGTTTCCAATGGATTTCAATATTATGTGTTATAATGTACATAACAGTGAAACCCTGCAGTATCTGTAAAGTTTTCTTTTAAAGGACACTTTATGCTTCATTCTGAAATAAAGTACTTTAGGTTTAAGGAGATTTTAATTTTTGTGGGGCATAGTTTAATATAGTTATTATTGAAATACATCATGCTCTTACTATTGTTTCCACAGCTTCCCAGTCATGATATAGTCATATAAATTAGAAATAGAAAGAAAGGTTAGGTCCTGCAAGCCATCCTCCTGCCAATAGGATTGTTTCCATACAGTACATTCTGGAGTACTTTATATATATTCTACTTTAAATACCTTAAGTGATACAATTTGCATCCTTCTTCTTTGGAAAATTATTCCACAGACTAGAACAAGTCTCATTAGGTTGCCCACCCCAAAATTTTCACTGTAGCTTGGTTCATATATGGGCTTTTGAACATCTTGCTTCTTTTTTCCCTCTCAATTGCCCTTGCTTTTTTAATATAGCAATTTTGCCTTCTTCCAGATCCCGCTAGACATGTCTTTCTTGACTTTAATGTGCTGTTCCTTGCTATATCTTTTCTTGCTTTCTTATAGCTATAACTATGTTTCATCTCTGAATCAAAGCTGAAAAATGCAGAGTGAACTCTGTGATCTGGGAGGTGATCGGAAATGACCTTCTAAACATAAATCACATTTTTGATTTCTTGCTAGCATATGTTTTCTGTCAGGGGCCCCATTAATCTACCAAATTTAGATTTTTTTCCTTTTTGTTTTAATTTTAAATAACATTTGTGCCCCAGAAGGGATTAGCAACACTGAAAGCTGAAGTCAAGTCTTGTGCGTAGTACATATTTGAAGAGGATAGTTGTAATGTATGTATCCTAATGTTTTCCTTCCTGTATCTGGAATTTTGAGAGTTGAGATGCTTTTTCAGTCCTGGACCTTTCTTAACGTGCTTTTGGACTGGAGCTGGCTATAAACTGAGATCAAAACATATTTTGTCTAAGATTTTAAAGACCCAAATGACACTAACATCTTAAACCTTTAGTAAAAATATGTTTTGTAATGGGCCACAAGTGGGTGCAATCAATGAATATTGTCCTGTTATTGGTCTTACATCATCCTTTACTGTGAAAAACAGTGAAAAACTGTGTAAAGGTGTGTAGGGGAGGGATGGGAGATACATTTAATATCTGTGGCTTCAAAGGTATGGACATCCAGCCACATCATGACCTATAAGGGGAGAGGTTTAAAACCCTGAGTAATGAGCATGGGAGTCCATCCACATGGATGTCCTGGGAAACATGGGGATATCTTGCTGATCTCAGGTCAATCACAGAGCCTCTCTTTTGATCCTAAGGCCTCACTATTTTTGACAGTACAGCTCACTAAGTCATGCTTTTATTGAATGACCAATTGGATCCAGAGAGCACCAGATAATGCTGAAAGTGGTAGCATTAATTCCTGCTGGAATTTAATCTGAAATTCCACAGTTTCACCAGGGCATGCTGTTGCATAGAGCATGTTCTGGCCATGTAGTCCTTTACTTTGAAGTCAGTAGGACTGCTCATGAGAGTAAGTGCTCAGCAACATGACTCAAGAGTTCACAGACTTGCCTTTTGCCTTCTTCAGACTCCCCAGAGATTCTGGATTCTTCTTCCCCCAGAATACATGCACTAAGATAAAAGTACTCTCTAACTATCTGTGGATCATTGCTCTGAGGAAACCTGCTGTGTTGTATTGAAACAGTACCCACCACAGCGAGAATTAGACACTAATAAGGTAAAAAGAACTGGAGACCATTTTATGAATGTAAAATTAAGTTGAAAGCTCCAACTGTTCACTGAAGAGAAAATTTAGATTGTTAATAGACCTGCAAGATCTACAGATAATGTCATGTTCTAAGAGTATGATCAGGGGATCAAATACTGAACACAGAATTGTACTCACTTCTCTGTACATCCTTTTACAAATAACAGTGATGCCCATCTCTTTCTCTATTTATTTTAACTCTACCTCACACCCCAAAAGAACAGGAGATAAGTGAAAGCACTAAAGCACGCTAAATAGAGGAACCATAAAAAAAATCAAGTGGGAAATAATAGATTGAGAGATACATGACAATTAGCAAAATTAATTTAGTGTTTTAGGAGGGAGAAATATATTACTGTATACTTAGGTATTCTAATGGCACCCTATACGTTATATATTTGGTACATGTGAATAGATAATAAAAGTAATTAAAAAAACAATGCTTGTGAAGAATAATTTTTACTTTTTAGCCTAAATGCTATAGTAAGTCCAAAATAAAGAGCAATCTAGACATGTTTACTGTCAGACCTCCTAGATTTGTATTCATGTGGCCAAGTTTTGTCACACTTATCACTCTGAGTTGTATTTAACTCCACAAGCATTCCCTCTGCCACCCTGTACAATTAATATGGGCAGAATCTGTCCCATAATTTATCAGTGGACAGTAACTAGGTCTTTTACAGTGGTGTGATAGCTTTCAAAAGCTCACATCCTGCTAGCCAGTAGTGTCTGAATGGAGCTTTTGCTACTCCCGTAAAAAAGCTTTCTCTTTTAAGTTAGGCACCCACAAAAATTGTATCTGTTCATCAGTTTGAGTGTGAGAATATAAAAACAATACAACAAAAGCAGAAAGTGTGATTCTCATAGGCTACTCTGCATGGCTGAACAGAAAGCAACTTGCAGAGAGGACAGACCTATCCACATTCCACCACTGTGAGAACTAGAACATGTTGAAGATACACAACTTATATGAAACCTTAGGCCTGATACTCCACTCTGTAACACTGGTTTTATGCAAGTGCAACTCCACCAAAGTAATTGCAATTACACTGATGTAAAACTGGTGTAACAGAGTGGAGAATCAGGCCCTTTAAATGTTAAGTGGGGTAAGAGAAAAACACTTTGTCTCAACTGGAAAAAGAGGTGGGATCTCCAGTATATGCAATCTTAAATGTAGATACTTAGGTCTTGTCTACACTACAAAGTTTTGTCAACAAGAGTCATGTCGACACTCAAAAAGCATTATAATAAAAATCATATTGCATGTTCACACTTGCTCCCTCTTTCGGCAGAGCACGTACACAGTTGGGGCACTATCATTGACAGTATGAGCAATGCACTGAGAGTTCCTGTCCTACAGTCCAACTCGACACATTCTGCTGCTAGGTCTTGTGGGAAGGTGAAGTGGATTGCAGTGCATCTTGGGACCAGACTCATTGTCCCATGATGGATTGTTTTCTGTCCCAGCATTTCATGGGCTTCTAGCTTTCTTTCATGGCATTTTTCAATGGCCCTTGTTTGGTGTGCACCCTGGCATCTTTGTGAGAAGGGATGGATCCCACGCTGCTCTCCTGTGCTCTGATAACTGTCATTGAGACATCACAATGTTCCTAACTGAACATGACTCCCAGGCACCTGACATGCTCTGTGATATGGATAGAAGCAAGTTTAGATTGCTTTTGGCATTCACAGAACAGCTGCAGACAGTGGACCGTCACTTTGGAGCTTGGGAAACAAGCACTGAATGGTGGGATCGTATCGTCATGCAGGTCTGGGATGACAAGCAGTGGCTACAGAACTTTCGGATGCAGCAATCCACCTTCCTGGAACTGTGTGTATAGCTCACCCCAGCACTTGGCTCAAGGACACCAGAAAGTGAGTTGCCCTATCGGTAGAGAAGCATGTGGCAATTGCTGTGTGGAAGCTGGTGATTCCAGACTGCTACTGGTTGGTCACAAATCAATTTGCAGTGAGGAAATCGACCACAGTGTTAATGCAAGTGTGCAGGGAAATTAATTGCATCCTGCTACAAAGAACTGTGCTTCTCAAAAATGTGAGTGAAATAGCGAATGGCTTTGCAGAAATGGGTTTCCCCAACTGTGGAGAATATAGCACGTATATTCCAATTTTGGCACCAGACCATCTTGCAATGGAATATATCAATAGGAAGTGGTACTTCTCCATGGTTTTGTAGGCACTTGTGGGTCACCATGGGCATTTCATTGACATTAATGCGGGGTGATCCAGGAAGATGCATGATGCACACATTTTCAGGAATATTGTCCTGTATAGGAAGCTACAAGCAGGGACTTTCTTTCCTGACCAGAAGATTACATTGGAGGATATTGAAATACCCACAGTGATCCTGACCAGCATACCCCTTACAGCCATGGCTCATGAAACCTGACACAGGAAACCTGGACAGCAGTAAGGAGAAGTTCGAGGCTGAGTAGGTGCCGGATGACAGTTGAATGTGCCTTTGGCGCATTAAAGGTGTGCTGGTGATGACTTTATGGCAGGTTAGACTTTAATGAGGATAATATTCCATGGTCATAGCTGCATGTTTTACATTGCTTAATCTCTGTGAAGCTAAGGGTGAAAGATTTGCTCAGGGGTGGAGCGCTGAAGTAGACTGCTTGGCTGCTGATTTTGATTGCTTGTCTATAGCCAAATATCAGGGTTTTCAGACAGGCCCAGAAGGCGGCAATTGGAATCAGGGATGCTTTGAGGCAGCACTTTGAAAATGAGAACAGTAATGTATATCTCTGTGATTTGTGCTGCAATATTATATTACATGTAGTTTTTGTAGGAAACAATGGTTAAATCTGGGGCCTTATATTCCAATAAGCAAATGATTAAACTATCTGTGTATGTATTGGTAGAGTCTGCTACTCAATTTGTAGGAAACAAGTACAGATGAGTTATCATTCAAAAACTTTGCTTTTATTGCTCAAGAAACAATAAACACACACACACACACACACACAGAGATGCTTGGTGGGAAAGGAGGTATCAGGGAAGGGCAGACTTTCAGAGCAGTGTAAGGTCCAGCTATAATTTTGAAAGTTGTCTGAGGAGGTGGTGTGAAGGGGAGACTCGGAAAGCAGAAAGAACTGTGTGGGCAAAGTTTGGGAGGGACACAGAAAAGAGTTCTGAATGTGCTGCAGGGGCGGGTGGGCATGAATCTGCTCACTCTGCAGCATTATTAAAGACTTCAGCATCTGCGTTTGATCCTCCATGACTTTAATCATCTGCTCAGTAGCATCCTTAACAAACTCCTGATTTTCTTCTCTGTCCTGCCTTTCGGCTTCTCTCCACAACTTGCGCTCCCTTTTCTCGGCATTGGAGAAGTACAGTAACTCCTGGAACGCGTCTCTTTGCTCTATCTTGGGCATTTTCTTACCTGACGGAGGCGCTCGGACTGTGTGTGGGGTGTTCCACATGTGCTGAAGCACAAGGAACAATGCACAGAAGCATGATTGTTAAGTTCACGCACAGTATTGAAACATTTCAGTAAAATACACCTCTAGTAATATAACAAACATTTTCTCACTGACCCTTGGCAAGCATACATCTCTATGAACACCAAAACATGGAGAGGACTCTGCAAGGGTTGCGGTGCAGCCAACTAAGGAAAAAATTCTAAAATTCTCCCACACTTTTTGACAGGTGGGAATCATTCTAGGTGACATCTCACTGCCGAGGGTAAGCAGGGAAGTGAGGGTACATGTACTACATGCTTGTGGCTTCTGCCCTGGTCCCTATGCTACTCGTCTATGTGCTACTTTGGTCCCTGCACGAGTGATTGCCGAATGGCGCGGAAAAGTTTCCTATAACGGAGGAAGGAAAAAAGCTGCTCTGCCAAGGAACTTTCAGCAGAGGATTACCTAGAACCTCCAGGAAACTTTCCTAGAGATCACTCTGGAGGATTCCCATGAGACCTTGATGTGCATCAACACCCTGTTCCACCATACTTACTAGCTTCACAGGGAAATGTTCAGCATCCAGAAACACAGCCAGCCTGGTCCATTTCTATACCCTGAACCCACCTCCGCATTACACAAGCCACAACCACTTATCAAGTGTCTCCTCTTCTGCTTCTTGCTCACCGGAGAGCAACTGCTGAGACTAGCTAGACACTTCTGGAGTAGTGAACAGTTCTTGGTTGCCTTGCCCACCGGGCGACTCTACCGGGAGCTCCACATTGTCATCTAACTCCATCTCTTCATCAATGACTTCATCCTCTGGGTTAGGTCCTCTTTCCACCACCTCCAGGCCCACTGGAGTATTCACAGGGCTCTTGGAGGCAGAGGCTAGCGTATCCTTATTACAGTTCTTTTATGTTTGTCTTTAATGATGTTGTGATATATGTGCAGTGGTTCTAAGCAAATAATTCTGAAACTATTTCTGTCACTACAAGTTACGATTCCTTCCATGAAGGCTTTGGAATACCATGGATTTGGATACTGTGTTAAGTGCCCTAATTATGGAAATATTTTACATATGTGATATCTGTGAGTCTTACCAGGAAAATTAAATAAATGATTTAATTTATTTAGTCAATCTGCTTGACTAAAATTTTGAAGTCTAATTTAAAATGTATTGCATTTTCTGTTTTTCTGTCATAACAATTCTATAATATAACAGATGTTTCTGAAACAAATATCCCATTCTCTTCTAATTAAGTTCTTACACCATTCCCATCACTGTTTTCTCAGTGCCTAGTTATAGTTCAATATTTATAGATCATCAATTATAGACCAACGTTGTTGATTCCTTGTCCCCTCATAAACAGTAGACTCGCTTGTAGTACAACTTCTTTGTATACTAAATTAGAATTGGTTATGTTCAGAATATTTTTAGTATTCTTTAATACCACAGAGCAAGATGGTGACATTCAATCACAGCCCTGCATTGGTGGCAATGCAGAGTCAATGTGCTGCAGGTGCAGCATCTGGTAAAATTTTACCACCTCTCCCCCCAGAGTCACATGACTGGCCAGAGTTCCTCTGGTTATCTAGGTGAAGAGTGATCTTCCGCTGCCCTTTGAGGAATGCAACATACCCTATGCGGCGAACAGTTCTGCTGGTTTTGTACATAGAAGACAGAGCCACAGATCTGCCCACTCTCCACCTTTCCTCTCTCTTTTAGGCACTTTGCTCCTGAGGTTGTGGAGGGAAACTTAGTAGCAATTCTTGCCCTGCCCTGAACTCAAAGCTGCAATTCTGGATGATCATTATATTGACCACACAAGATTTTTTTTATTTCCTTTCAAGCAGATCCATTATATGTCACAATACCAAGGAGTTATTATACAGAAGCTCCCCGACTTACGCAAGTATTGTGTTCCAGAACTCCTTGCATACGTCGAATTTTGCATAAGTCGGGAATGTATCTCCGACAATTTCGGGTGAAAAAAGAAAAAGCTTACGGAACTTATGAAACTTTTTCCGTAAGTCTGGATTTCCGTAAGCTGGGTTTGCATGACCCTGGAGTGTCTGTAATGCCAGATGTCATGTCGCTACCAGTCATTCTGCCTGTGCCTTTCCTTCACACCATAACTTATGCAGCAAAAGTCCATCCACTCCAAAGTTTCCCTTGAAAATCAGAACTTAGTTCCAACCTGTGCTTCTGTATAAGCAGGGGAAATATGACCAGAAAGGAAGGCACGAGAATAAAGTTCCATTCTAAGCTATCTGCCCCCAAAACGTATGGAGTTAAAACTCAGCAGAAATTCTTTGTTGATTGAGGAGTCTTATAGGGCAAGGCTTAGAATTTAGGGGTATCCTCTAAGACTTTGAACATGTACATGCCCTGAGTTGACCTCACACTCTCCCACTTCCATTCCTAGAGGGACTTTCAAAAACAATATCCATTGCAGCATGAGTATGACAATTTACTTCTGAAAGAAACAGCATTTCATTAGAGCTTATCATGAGATCAATTATGCTCTGAGTTAATGAAATGCATACAGCAACTGGCTAACAAGAATATTTTAAGCCACGGAAAACTAATTTAACAGCAATGTCAAAGTATACCAAATATAAAACATAAAAGCCAACTTTTGCTTTGCTTTCTGATTGGTGGAATGAGCTCCGTGGTTCACGCTGAGACTGTAGTAATTATCTCTCTCGGAGCAAACTAACTTGACTGGGAGATGGAGCATTCTTTTTAATAAGGTTATTTACATCTTAATTAAAAAAACAAAATAATTAAAAACAGATTTAACTGTCTACATATCTGAAACAGCTTGTTCAGTAGAATTGCTGTAAACCCTAGACTATCATCATTTTTCTGTATACAGTTCTTTTCTTTTCATTTAACACCATTTACATGTAATTTTGTGTTTTCATTGTTCATTGTTTTTTGTTTTGACAACACTGACCTTCAAAACTTAGGTTGTAAATTTCAGTGTGTGTGTGTGCGTGCATGTGTGTCCCTTGCTGCCATACAAGAGACACATTAGCTGGATACAGGAAAGTTGACAGTCTTTACTCTGGACATTCAAGTGGACAAGTCAAGCACAGAGATGGGATTGCTATAGAAGTTGACAAGAGGACAGGTTTCAGAGTAGCAGCCGTGTTAGTCTGTATCTGCAAAAAGTACAAGAGTACTTGTGTCACCTTAGAGACTAACAAATTAATTTGAGCATAAACTTTTGTAGGCTACAGCCCACTTCATCAGATGCATAGAATGCAACATACAGTAAGAAGATATATATACATACAGAGAAAATGAAAAAGTGGAAGCTGCCATACCAACTTGTAACAGGGTGCTGGCCAAAAGGCACTGACCCAGCCCCTGTTAGCTCAGAGCCTGCTAGCTCAGTTCCAGGTAAGGGGAAGTGATTGGAGCTGACAAGGTGTGGCTGATTAAAGTGCTAAAAGAGAATCACCTGTGAGCTTGATAGGGGAAGGCTTATAAAGCTAGCAGGAAGGAAGTAGAAGAGGAGGAATAGGAAAGTGAGGAATGAGGGCTGTTGCTCCCAGCTTGCTGGAAGAGCAAGCTGTTTCCCAAGGAGCTACCTGATTGATACTGAACTGTATAAAGCTATATAGAGGTGGTGGCAGGAAAAGACAGGAAAATAAAAGGGCACTGGTGTGATAAAGAGTGGTCTCCAGCCAATTTGTACTGGGAGCGACAAAGGGCTCATCTACACAACTCTAAGAGGCTAATTAATTAAGATGAGCTATTATCAGCAGGAGAAAAAAAAACTTTTGTAGTGATAATCAAGATGGCTCATTTCAGACAGTTAACAAAAAGGTATGAGGATAATTAACATTGGGAGATAGATTCAGTGTGTATAATGACCCAGCCACTCCCACTCTCTATTCAAGCCAAAGTTAATGGTATCTAGTTTGCATATTAATACAAGTTCAGCAGTTTCTCGTTGGAGTCTGGTTTTGAAGCTTTTCTGTTGCAAAAATGCCACCTTTAAGTCTGTTACTGAGTGACCAGAGAGGTTGAAGTGTTCTCCTACTGGTTTTTGAATGTTATGATTCCTGACGTCACATTTGTGTCCATATATTCTTTTGCGTAGAGACTGTCCGGTTTGGCCAATGTACATGGCAGAGGGGCATTGCTGGCACATGATGGTATATATCACATTGGTAGATGTGCAGGTGAATGAACCCCTCAGTGTGTGGCTGATGTGATTAGGTCCTATGACGGTGTCACTTGAATAGATATGTGGACAGAGTTGGTATCCAAAAAAGATGGGCGCAACTGGAGCCAGGTATGACCCTGATAAGTTAAAGGATATCACTGTGAGGGATGCATAGAAAGTGACTCTTAGAGGCCATTATTTTGTGGTGATGAAGAAATCTCACTGGACATGAAATACTTGAGGACATGTTACAAAACATAGTGTAGGAAGTTACTGGAAGGCATAGCAAACAAGGAAAAGCTGGACATGCAATGAAACAAGAACATTACTAGAAAATTATAAATAAGTCAAGACTTCTGAAAAAGCGGAAGAAATAAAAGCATTGCACAGAAAGTTGAAGAAATCACAAAGAATTGGACAAGCAGAAGCCTTGAAAAGGAGAGGCTGAACAACTAGAAGAGGCATCAAGAAAACAATATATGAAAACAATATATAAAAAGGTTAAGTCGCATGGAAACACAATCAGGACAATGTTGCAAGTGGTAAAAAGTGCTATCTGTGACCGGACAGCAAATGCCGAAGAGGGGCTGGAAGTATGAAAGGAGCATTCTGACAAAGTTCTGATCCCTGCAGTTCTTCCTGATGCCAGCATTCTAGACATGCAAGATGAAGAGGGCGGCTTGCAAAGCAATGGATATCAGCTCTGAACCACTGTCAGAAGAAAAAATAGAAATAGTAGTGAAGCAATTAAAAACAGGAATGCTGTAGGAAAAGACCATATAACAACTAAGGTAGTAAAAGCTGGCAAGTGCTTTCAAAGCAATAGAAAAAAATATACGAGAAGATATGGGAGACAGAAGAACAACCAAATGACTGGCTAAAGGCATTAGTTGTACCAGTCTTGAAAAACCAAATCCTGACAATCTGAATAATTATTGTGGTGTATGCTTCTTGTCAGTACTGAGGGGAAAAAACATAATAAAAGTAATTGTAAATAGATGAAGGCTGGTTTTAGAGGAAGTAGTAGGCAAGGAACAGAATGGTTTCAGACCAGGCAGAAGTTGCATTCATGCTCCAGGAAAAATGCAAGAATTTGGGATTAAAGATGTTTGCTGTTTTCATCAACTTCATGAAGGCAATTGATTCAGTTTGGAGGGGAGCATTATGAAAAGTAGAAAAATCAGATGAAGTTTCAGATAAGATAATTGTCATTTATGAAGTCTCCTGTTGTGCAATAAGAATTGGTGGAAATTAAGCAGCTGGTTCAAGTCAAAGTTTGGTGTAAGACAAGGAGGCATGGAATCACTGTCGCTTTTCATCATGTTCTCAAACTGGGCATTAAGAATGACAGGCAAGTTAGAGGGTCTGACATTTGGAGCTGTACAGTTAAACTACTTAGTTTATGCAGATTACATCATACAACTGGCAGGCACTTTTGAATTAATTATGATAATCTTCTTTACCTGAGAAAATTGATGTAGTTGACTTACACTTGTAATAAATGCCAAGAAGAAAATGTGGTTGGATCTTGGAAAAGGGATAATAGATAAAGTGTTGAAATGCAGTGGGGGTGTGTAACAGGGTTCGGTCGAGATTCAACCCTCGGCGGGGCTATGGGGTATCCCACTGCCTCGCTCTACTTCGCCATCCGTCCAGGCTCTGCGGTAGTGTGGAAGAACACACACTCTGTTAGGGGTTCAGGCCCTTAAAGCAGGGCTGAGTCGATACTCAAATTGTGGCCCAGACCCTAGGTCAGGGCGGGGCAGCAAACAAACAGTCTAGGACTCAGGTCCTTAAGCAGAGGGTGAGTCAGTAGTCAAATAGTAGCCCCGGCCCTAGGTCAGGGCCAGAGGCAGCTCCAGATCCCAGCACGCCAAGCGCATCCTTGGGGCGGCATGCTGCGGGAGGTCCATCGGAGCCACGGGACCGGCGACCGGCAGAGCGCCTCCTGCGGCATGCCGCCATGCTTGGGATGGCGAAATGTCTAGAGCCGCCCCTGGTCAGGGCGGAGCAGCAAGCAAACAATCAGACTCAGGCCCTTAAGCAGGGGCTCAGTCAGTAGTCAAATAGTCCTAGCCTCTCCAGGCCAGGAAAAGGAAAAGGGGGGAGTCTGTCACCCAAGGAGTGGGTGGCGGGGGGGACGCAGGCTCTCCCTCTCCACTGCCTCCCAGCCCAGAGCCCAAGCAGCAGCAAAGGCTCGCTGCTGTCAGTGGAGATTCTGGCAGCAACACACTGACATAGGTTCAGGATATCCCACCGCCTCGCTACAGGGTGAAGTCATGGAAAAAGCAGAACCTTATGTGTACCTAGGTAACTTGATCAGTTCTGTTGGTTCTATTAAGGATGAGGTTAAAAGAAGATGTACCTTAACCACAAGTGCTGCATGGAAATTGATGAAATTATGGACTGATAAAAACATTGTTTGGTATCAAAATGAAAATGTATCAATCCAGCGTACTAACAGCATTACTCTAGAATTTGCAGACAACAGCATTAAATGAAACAGATATCAGAAAGCTGGAAGCGGACGAGATGAGAGTTCTTCAAAAGATGGCAAGTGTTAAGTGGAATGACTTTAAGACAAGTGAAGAAGTGAGAAGGAAAATAGGATGTGAGATCAAGGTATGGGACTAGCTACAACTGAAAATATTATGATAGTGGGGACGCCATAGAAAACAAGCAGATGATAGAATGCCAAAGAAAATAATGCAAACACAACCAAGGTCAATCTGACCTAGAGGCCCACCACCTAGTAGACAGCAGGACATTGTGTGCAGGAATGTGTACAGGCTGGGTTTAATGGAGGAACAAGCCATATATAACAATGAATGTTGATGCTGTATTGCTCCCCATTTCTGCAAAAATGCTTCTGGATGAAAAGAAGAAAAAGTGTGTGTGTGCACGTGTGTACTTTTCCATTCATTTATATAATGAATGAAAAAATGTGTGTATGTAATTTCACTCATAAGTTAATTTAATAAACCATTGCGATATATATTCAGTCTATCCAATCATCTGTCCTGTTAGAACTAGCATCACCTAAAAATATCAACATCTTGAAAGCATGATGCTTTATTATAAAAATAAATCAAAGATACCCATGTTATAAATGTGATAATCTTTTTTCTCTCATCTTTCCATTTATTTATGATAAAATGTAAAAATTTTGTGCGTTCAAGTAAAGGCAGTTAATTGAAATAATCTCCCCAGGTGGTTTCTTATCTTGTCTGTGTGTTCAGAGCTAAGTAAATAGATAGGTACTATCTTATGTCATAGATGGGAAAGATCTTTTGTATGCTAAGTAGATGTTTCTGTATGGTTTTTTTTGTTTGTTTGGGGTTTTTTTGTATTATTTTCAAACTCTAATTACCTACCAGGGTGAAAAACATGAGATTTACCATTGCTATGCATGAAACTGTATTTTTTTTAAAAAATATTTATTGTGAACCTAGACACATAAACCCACCATCCATGCAACTCATGTACAAATTAAATTGTATACTGGTCTTCTCAAATTGAAAATATTGACCCAGATCCTTGGTCATGATATGGTAGGTTTGACAACATATAGCTGCCCTAGAACCAGCTTATTTGAGCATGGCTTGGATTCCCTCTCTCGAGGAGAATGCTAGGGTATTATAAAACCACTGTAATACCTCCTATGTTCACCAGTGACAACCACAAGGACATGGACAGGACAAAGCTGTTCCAGTGTCCCAGATAAATGGCCACTGGAGCTTATTGGTAGCTGTCAGTTTAGAGCAGCCTTCAGGCTAATCTAACCATTGCTAGGGGGCTGGATCTTGAAGTAGGGTGTGCAAGCAGCACCTTTACACACATACATGAGCAGCATGTAGAGCACCCTATCCACAGCTGAGATCAGGAGCACCAAGTTTGACCATTAATCTTGTGTTGTGAAATAAGAAAATATTTTCATCAAAAGTTTCAGTTTTTGAGGGAAAACAGACAAGAAAAAGCCCAGATGGCTTCTTTATTAGATATCAAACATTGTGTAGAAGGAGAGATGTCATTTTGGGCTGGTGTTGTTGGGGCTGGTGATATTTTTCTCCTTCTTTAAGACTTGTAAAGATTTGCCATAGAAAGCAATACTGTCCCTGAGGATGAGATCTGTTTTCATGAACTGAGCATAAAATCCCTGACATTTAGAAATGACAGTATGTCAGTATGAGGTTGCTCAAAATAAATCCTGCTAAGTTTTATCAATTTTTTAAAATGTTACAAAGTGCTGGTATTCAGCTTAAGGAAATTGTTTTAGCCATTAAATACTGAGATGTATATAAAGTTAAAGCACTTCAACTCCTATCCAGTTTATAACTGTAGCCCAAGCAGCTGGAAAACCTAACTACACCTGTTGCATTGAAACATCCATTGATACTGTCTGGTTCCAAAAAACTTTTGATTTCTTATCTCAGGAAACCTTGTCTATGATGTGAATTCCCTGGAATTTTATGTTGAACGTCCTGCGTTTTCTCTAGCGTATAGAACTGAAGTAGGAGTGCATAACGTTATTTGATGATTATGTCCCTCATAACCCTAGGGCAGTGGTTCTCAAACTTTTGTACTGGTGACCCTTTCACATAGCAAACCTCTGAGTGTGACTCCCCCTTATCAATTTAAAACACATTTTTATATATTTCATGCTATTATAAATGCTTGAGGCAAAGTGGGGTTTGGGATGGAGGCTGACCACTCATGACCTCTCATGTAATAACCTCCAGTTTGAGAACTCCTTCCCTAGGGAAATGAGAGGTGTGTCACGCACGGGTAACCCAGAGAGCAATTAGAACAGGTTGGAAAATGGAAACATGTTTTGTTAACTGTTTTTATGAAAATTTTCATCTAAAAAAGAAATTCTGAAAAAATTGACCAGCTCTGATTTTAAATAAATAAATATTTGTTGTGGACCCAATAAAGGACTAAACTTTGAGGTATAAGTCCAAGCAAATTCAGTTGAACCTGAATCTTTTTTTCCCTACCACAGCTAGCTCTGCCTCCACTCTGATAACATCCTGATGGATGCAGTGTAAGAAACTACATAAAATAGAATAATTGTCCAGCTCAAATTTTATGTAAGTGCATCTGTGATCAAGAGACCCCTATAACAGTACCTAAGCACAATAAGGTCAGTTAAGGACAGGATGACAACTTAACTGTGGATATTCTTCCTTTTAAGAGTTAATATTAGATATTTAATGCTAATTTTGCAAAAGTTCTGTAGTGCAAACTGCTCTGATTTTTTAACTGGCATTTAAAAAAAATATCTTTACAAATAAATATTTAGCAGCTGACATTACAGACCTCTGGTGAATTTGATTCATGGTGTCAACATGTAAATAGGTACAGTTCCAAATTATATATTCTTAATGTTCTTTTTATTTATTTGACTTGACTCTTTCTGGTCTGTTGTGCAAATACTTATTTAGTGATTTTTTCTTGAAGGGTCTTTTTGGCCCCATGGACAATAACAGCTCTGAACTTTAACCTAACACATTTCAACTGCTGCTAAGCTGCTGTGATGTACCATCAATTTTTGTGACATGTGCATGGATGTGCATACTGAAATTGCTAGTGAGCCTCTTTCTGCCTTCACTTATGCTGATGTAAATTCAGAGGAACTCAGCTGAAGTAAATGATTTATGCTAGTGTAAAACTGATATGAGAACAGAAACAGCCCTATTTTCCTACTTTCAGACCTAATTTCCCACTTCGTAATAATGAGTGGAATCTTTGAACTGTACAAATGGAAATGCTACATCCCCAAAACTGCATTTCTGCTCTTACTTGTATTTTAAATCATGCCCCAGACACGAGCTCTTTTATGCAAATTTTCAGGTAGCAGAATTTCTTTCATCGCTGAATGAATATGTTAATACAATTGAAATACTAACAAAACCATAAATTCAGTGACAGTGGTGGACCATGGTTGACTCTACATGTAATGTGTTGGCACTGTATGTTTTAGAAGTTGAATATTTTTGCCCCATAAGTTGTCTAAATTCTGAACATGTCCTGAAAATAAAATTTAAATTTCTAATGATAAAACAGGGATGCTATGTAAGGTCTTATCAGTGTAAAAACAGACTCCGAACAAGTATTCATGGCTTTGAGCTTTGTCAAAATGAAGAAAATGCCAAATTTACATGAACAGACATTTTGAATAAAGTCAAAAGGAACCAGTTACGTGGCTTCAGATATTTAAATGCTCACTTTGATTAGAAAGTGCTGCATGTTCCAGGATTTGACACAGCTTAGTTAACCTCTGATACTTCAGATATTACACTTTATTATTGTTCAGTCCTCAGATGAGGACTGGCTTTGATAGTCAGTGATTAATAGTGCTAACTACAAATCACTTTTAAACATTTCAGACTGAAAACCGTCTAAGCCATTGTGAACTTTAGCTAATATTCAGAGCTGGAATTTAAAAAACAACAGTACTTGAAATATCCTCCTTCAAATTTCCCTTCTGTTATGTAATGTCATCTCATGTTGATCAAGAGTTACTTTTTAGGATTGATTTAGGTTATTTCACATTAGGTGTGGAGCAGAATTTTCACAACTCTTAGAATAATTTTTTTTACTACATAATACATATTTGAAAAGAAGGAAAGAAAGAGAAAGAAAGAACAAAAACTGTGCTAACAAATGGATTGAATTCAGGTTTTCCTAAACATCTTTTTTCTTATCTTTCAAAAGAAAAGGTTTTACAAAGGATTCTTTCATATCACATTACAAGCACATCAGAGAAAATGTTTTGAACTGCTCAGAGACCTATGCAGAATGTGACAAGGTTACATCCTAACTTTTAACATGCTCATCGTTAACATTTTGTCATTCCCATAGCCTGAGAGAGATGAATTCATTACAGATGGGTAAATAAAAAAGTGATTTTCTTTCTAAATTAGTATAATGACACACTTTCATGATGAATTTTCTAAATCATTTTCAGGTTATGCTTTCCTCTCTATTGGTTCAATTATCTTTGTCATAAAAAAGTGCTTTTTCAAAGACAACCTTTATCCATTTTTCAGAGATTAATTTAACTATAAAGCTGTTAACATCACATTTTAAAGATGATGATGGATTGCCTTTTAACCTATTTGAAATTTTTCAAATTAGATATTATAATATTCATAGATATAACCTTACCAATTATGATGAGGAAAAACTGAAAACACAAATATGGCTTTAACCTTGAAACCTGACATGGGTTTGGATAAGACAGACTCTGCCATTTCGTAGATTCTGATTTTTTTTCTCCAGGGTATGGGCTCATGGTAAGTATATTTGCTTTCCTAAATTGACTGGGATTATTCTTAAATGAATACCCCAGGGACCAGATTCTGATCCCACTTTGGTTGTACACCAGTTGTAACTGCTTTTACATCTGTGGCGTTACTCCTGATTAACTCTGCTGTAAGTATGAGTACATTTTGGGTACATCTATGCTGCAATAAATACATACATAAATAAAACCCATGGTAGTGAGTCTCAGAGCCTGGTCAACTGACTTGGGATTGCAGGGCTTGTGCTATGGGGCTAAAAATAACAGTGTAGACATTCCTGCTCACGATGTAGCCTGGGCTCCAAGACCCTCTTCCCTCACCAGGTCTCAGAGACTGGGCTACAGTCTAAGCAGGAATATCTACACTGCTATTTTTAGCCCAATAGCATGAGCCCTCCTAGTCCAAGTTAGTTGATCCAGGCTTTTGGAGGTGAGTGGGACTGCTGTACTGATGTACACTTTGTTTTTCCAGAACACAAGGGTAAGATTCTATTTTCAGTTACCCCAAAGTCATTCCACTCATTCAGTGGATTGTTCCAGACTTACCCTGGGTTTACTCCAGTGTATCAGAGAACAGAATTTGGTTTATATGTCTCCAGACTGTTTTACCTCAGTAATTTCTCTCACAAAATAATGAGAGGGCCATGTTAATAAAGGCAATAATAGTTCCTATTCAGAATGACATCATTCACCAGATTGTTTTCTGTAATATTAAAGTGACCAATAATAAGAATTCTAAAGCTGTGCACAGCCACCTCTAGGATGGAACAGTTCAGCTGCTTAACAGGGTACAATAGCAGTGTGTAAGGATGCAATAATTCAACAGATAAATCCTCAAGATGTACAGCTACAGGTAAACATGAGCGACCAGATCCTTTTTCCTGCTAAGTTACCTGTGCATCACTAGAGTAGTGCAAAATGACCTTAAATCTACACTAAATAGGCAGCTGATGATTCCCTGATCTGAGTAATTAGCTGGAGTATAATTAGCCAAGCCTTCTGATTTCTTCCTATGCCTAGGGAGCAAGAAAGGGTGTTCTGTGTCTTGGTGGTGGGGTATGGACCGTGCTGCACTGCAATGATCTTTGTCATTTAATAATTGCTAGAGTCCATTATCAAATAGTGCAAGTTAGAGCACCCTTTGCCTCTGAATGTGAGGTGGGTGAAGCTGAGGACTAAGGAATCTAAGGGCCACATCCTGAGCTGCAGTGTTGGCACAAAATTTCCCCAAAGATGACTTAACCAGTCTTGAAAGGATCTGCAATATGTAGAGAAAACCTTCAGTGATTTAGAGCTGCTTTATTAGAAGTTATAGCTGAGGCAAAAGGGCTGAGTTGGGCGTCTATGCACCATGTTGATTCCTGTCTGATGTAGCCATCCCTTCCAGGTGCTGTGAGTAGGCACTGAAAATCCAGACTGGTAGATCGGAATGGATTTAAAGCCACTTTTGACTCCACCAGCTCAGCTGAGCTCTCCTCACTCACAGTTGAGGATCTGGTACCAAAGCTGTCACAGCTGAAGGATTTATTTAATAGATTCATAGATTCCAAAGCCAGAACGGACCACTGTGATAATCTAGTAGGAAATCCTGTATAACACAGGCCATATAACTTCCTAAAAAAATAATTATTACAGCTTATCTTTTAGAAGAACATTCAATCTCGGTTTAAAGATTGTAAATGATAGAAAATCCACCACAGCTCTTGGTAAATTGTTCCGATGGTTAATTACATTCACTGTTAAAAATTTACACCTTATTTCCTGTCTGAATTTGTCTAGCTTCAACTTTCAGCCATTGGATTGCATTATATTTTGCCCTGCTAGATTGAAGATCCCATTGTTAAGTATTGGTTCCCCAGGTGTGTACTTATAGACTGTAATCAACTCATCCCTTAACCTTCTCCTTGTTAAACTAAATAACTTGAGATGTCTGAGTCTATCACTATAAGGTATTTTTTTAATCCTTTAATCAATCTTATGGCTCTTCCCTGAACCCTCTCAAATTTATCAATATCTTTCTTGAACTGTGGACACTACAGCTGGATCTGGTTTCCAGCAGCAGTTGCACAAATGCCAAATATAGAGGTAAAATACCTTCTCTACTCCTACTCAAGATTCCCCTTATGCATCACATTAACTGTTTTGGACACAGCGTCAGACTGGGAGCTCACATTGAGCTGAGTATCCACCACAACCCAAAATATTTTTCCAAGTCACTTCTTCCCAGGATAGAGTCCCCTATTCTGTATGTATAGGCTAGTATTTACTGAGTTTTCACATGCTTTTGTGTGGTATTACTGTGCAGTGTTAGACAGATACTGTGTTCCTTTCCATAAGTGGCTGCACTTATTAGGGTGGAAGACATGATCTCTGTTATGTGTTAGCTGCTTTCAAGGATTAATATGATGATTAATCAATAAAATGTAATGAGTTTCATTTGTGGTATACTTGGATAACTTTGGAGGCCAGAAGAATTATCATCATCCCCAATACCATTCTAGGGAAGTTGTACATAAAAAGTGTGCACTCTGTTTGACCCTACAGCAGAGTATCCACATAAGTTTTGTGCTTTTCTTATAAATGTGTTAGTGCCTTTGGCTAAGACCAACACATTAATTATATTTTTCCTTGGGCAAGATGATACCATTGGTCCCAGAAATAGAAAGACAATGGTTTTCTTACAAAGTCGCCCTTCATCATGTTGGCCAATATTCGGTTTCCTTTATTACTTTTTTCCCTTTATTACTTTTTTCATGTTTGAAAACTTTCCATATGGGGAAAGTTTTCAAACTTGAAAAGGGCAGGTAGGCACCTAACTCCTATTTGTGCCTTTTGAAAAAATATGCTCCATAACCTTGAACCAGGTGCCTTGGTAGCTAAATTAAATGTAGTCTTACTGAGAAAAATGGATATGCTAATCTCTTTAGTGTAATAATATCCAGTTTAATTAAATCATCTCACTGATTGATGTTCAGCATTTGCTTTCTGTTTAGTGCAGAAATGATAGTCTTATGTGATACTTCTCTCCCCTCTCTAGTTCACTCTATTTTTTTTTCACCTGTGGAAGGTTCCATTATTGTAAGAGTAAGACTGCAGCTATTTTGACTGCAAAGAAACAGGGTAGCCATCAGAGACTTCAGACAGTGTGCCCCAACTCTTCTCACTCATTTAGGAAATAGGACCACAAACAAACAGCAATAAGTCTTGCAGATAAGCACTATCTGTCTTGCTTAGGCTTCTTAATCAGGTTTTAGAGAATCAAAAATAGAAGAATAATGTATCAGTCCCTGAACTGAGCGTACCTTTCTTCTCACCTTCTTTGCTGAACAGCAAGGTTTGTACATGGGTGGGAATCGTAGAGCAGGTCAGATAAGCTGATCTGCAGAAAAGACGGACATTCCTCCCCACCTCCCCCCTCAATCAGTGTGGGAGTTAAATGTCAGTCAGAAAAGGTTACTATTGTTGACTTCATGATAGGCTGCTAATTAAAAGTCTCAGTTTAGGGATAGAGAGAAGAAAGTACAGTAATGTATCATTAGGTACAGTTCTTCCTCCCCTATTTAAAATACCATTAAGAGTTTTACTTAAGATAAAGATCAAGATGACAGATTGTCCTTAATTTACCTCATCATGCCTATTTCCGGGTTCTTGGAACAAGGCCTGGTGCTGCAGATGGAATGGCACTAAGATTTTAACATTTTATTAATATATGAGCCCATTCAAGGGTGTATAAAGTATGATTTTTATGTCTAATGTCACTAGTATCCACTGTTGCCTTAATAACTCCACAGCTGAAATCCATATATGTCCGTGTGCTCTGCATCACTGGCCTTGAGTCTTGTAACTTATCTAGCCTCACTACCTGTCAAACTACCCCTCTAATCTGTCCAAAGTACAATTGCTAAAGTCATCTTCCTTTCCGATTGCTCTGATCACGTCACTCGGCTCCCTGAATCCCTTTATTGACTTTCTGTCTCCTTTGTATCATGTTAAAGCTATTCATCCTTGACTCTAGGCCCTACATAATCTCTCTGACATTTGTATCCCTGTTTTATTTTTCATCTGTGCATTCTTTCTTGCATCCTATCAACTTACTGCTTCCTTGGTTGTCGTCTTCTAGCCTTGATTTTGTGCTTTCTATAATGCCCTAGTCCCAGGGCTGAGACAGTCTTCCTGTTTTCACATGTCAGTCAGTTGTCTTCACTCCCGTCTTTCAAATCCCTCCTTAAAGGCTTATTTTGCCAGCCATCGTCCTTATCACTGTGATTTATCCCCACATCGTGCTATTGTACCATTGTTTAACAGATATTGTAACTCTACGGGGCAGTGCAAATATCTCAGAATGCATTTGTAAGGTGTTGCATAAACTTAAGGCACAATATGTAGTTTACTCAGGAGATGCACATGTAAATAGATAGGCCCAGCCATGTGCCTTGGATGCCAGCGAACTCAGGTCCGGTCAGACAAATGAGGGAAGCAATTTACAGTCGTTTTCCATTGATAATACCTCATTCTTTATCAGGCCCACAGAGTTCAAATCAGGGGATTGTTACCTGGAGTGTTTCAGTTTTTCTCAACAGCTGAGGTCATGCCTAGCAAAGAGAGCAAAACTCTTAAGCAGGATCCAGACACATACAGGCCAATATTTAATAAAATGAGTGCTTAAATTCTTCAATCCTTGTTTAGGCACCCATATAAGAAGTCTTATTTTCAAAAGTGAGGAGCAATTTGGGGTGTTTCAAGTAGGGCACCCACAGATTGAGGCATCCAACATCATTAGTCACTTTTGAAAATCTTTGTATGATGCCCAGGAACTCCCATTGACTTTAATAGGAACCACTGGGTACTCATCACTTTCAAAAATCATTTTTTTAAGTGTCTAACTACAGATTTAGGATCCTTAGTTTAGGCACCAATTTTTTTAAAAAATTAGCTACAGGACATAAGGCAGACCTTTAAAGGAAAGTTTTAACCTATTTTTCCTGGCTCAGAAGTCTGAAAGCTGTCAAAGTTGCATCTATGAATAAAGTGCAACCTGTGTATTTTTCAAGAGTTTTTAGTTTCAATTGGCAGGTTAATGATGGTGGTGGCCATCCTGCTGAAATGTGATGTCATTTGTGGAGAGTGCAGTGTGAAGGCTTGTTTTTGCTACCTGGTTCAGTGTGGGTTTAAGCATCAGAAGAAAATATTAATGCTTAAGGGTTTAAGTTCTCACAGTTTTAAAGCTTCTTTTTACGTTTGTTCAGCCATTACTGTAATAGATTAATACCTTGTGTGCAGATTCATATTGAACTCTCACATTGCCATTGTCACAAATCTACACTGCTTTTCAACAGTGGGCCATTCTGGTACTATATGCAGAAAGGACAATTGTTTAAAATGAAAAGTTGCAGTGTTTTCATGATGACATATTTCTTGTCTGGGTAAAATGGGTGAAATTTGCCTATGTCTTTATTTTATTGTATGTCACTTCTTTTGCTCTTGTGCTACATTGTGCTCTTTTCATGGATATATTATAGGAATGCAAACAAAAAATTCAAAGTTTGTATGAAAAGTCCAGTTGAAACAAATGTGACTTTGTAATAGCTACAGAATATATGCAAAGAATTCATAGGTTTCAGGACCAGAACGGATCACTGTGATCATCTAGTCTGATCTTCTGTATAACATAAGCCATAGAACACAAACATACCTAGAGCACCTCTTTTAGAAAAAACATCCTATACTGATTTCAAAATTGTGATGGAATATCCACCACAGCCCTTGCCAAGCTGTCCCAATGGTTAATTACTCACTGTTAAAAATGTATGCCTTACTTCCAGTCTGAGTTTGTCTAGCTTCAACTTAGAGTCAATGGATCATGTTATACCTTTCTCTGCTAGACTGAAGAGCCCCTTATTAAATAGTTGCTCCTGATATAGATACTTCACAAACTATAATCAAGTCACCCCTTTACTTTCTCTTTGTTAAGCTAAATAGATTGAACTGCTTGGGTCTATTACTTTAAGGTATATTTTCTTACCCGTGAATCACTCTTGTACCTCTTCTCTGAACCCTCTATAATTTGTCATCATTTTCCTTAACTGTGGACAACACAACTGGACACAGTATTCCAGCCACAGTAGCACTAGTGCCAAATACAGAGGTAAAATAACCTCTCTACTCTTACTCAAGATTCCGCTCTATGTATCCAAGGGTTTCATTCACCCTTTTGGTCATGGTGTCACACTGAGAGCTCATATTCAGCTAATTGTCCAACCCCAAATCTTTTTCAGAGTCACTACTTCCAACAATGGAGTCCCCCATCCTGTAGACATGTTGTACATTTTTTGTTCCTAGGTGTGTACATTTACAGTTAGCCATATTAAAGCACATAAAGCCAATATTTTTTTTTCTTTCTAATGTTAGGGCCAGATCATGAACCTCAGATTTTCACAGAGCCCAGGCGCATTGAAGAGAAGATCAGGCACCTTCATAGCACCATTACCTAGTTCTTACACCCATAGAACCCCAGCTCCTAACTGGAATCACCAATTACAGTCCTTTGGGTAAATGTTTGGTGGAGCAGAGGTACACTCAGCTCCAAGATTTTCCATGGCACACTTCCTGTATGACAAGTCAGTCACAAAACATTTTGCAGTAGCGGGCTTCTCCATGGCAAGGAACTATCTGAGGCAGGTAGAGCAAGCAGGGGAAGAGACTATTGCAGACCGGAGTGGTTGGATTCCTCCATACAATTATTAATTCATCTGGGCATAAGGTAGAAAAAAATCACTGAGTGGGAAGTATATTTTTAGGGGTGTGATGGAGCAAGACCAGATGGCTACAGTAAAGTACTGAGAAACAGGTATGTTAGCTCCAGTCTAAACAAATCCCTAGCACCCTGGTAACCAAATGGCAGTTCCTCCAGGTTTATCAAGGCACCTGGGGCCAATTAAGATCTTTCTAGAAGGCAGTGGAGATAGCTACTTTAATTAGAACACCTGCAGCCAATCAAGGCAGGCTAATCAGGGTACCTGGGTTTAAAAAGGAGCTCACTCCAGTCAGTCAGGCAGGGAGGAGCCAGAGGAGAAGGAGCATGTGTGAGGAACTGGGAGCAAGAGGGCAAGGAGCTGAGAGTAAGAGGGTGTGCTGCTGGAGGATGAAGAGTACAAGCATTATCAGACACCAGGAGGAAGGTCCTGTGGTGAGAATAAAGAAGGTGTTTGGAGGAGGCCATGGGGAAGTAGCCCAGGGAGTTGTAGCTGTCATGCAGCTGGTACAGGAGGCACTATAGACAGCTGTGATCTACAGGGCCTGGGCTGGAACCTGGAGTAGAGGGCGGGCCCAGGTTCCCCACCAAACCTCCCAACTCCTGATCAGACACACGAGGAGCTGACTCAGACTATGGGTTCCACAAGAGGGGAAGATGACTGAGGTGAGCAAATCTGCCAATAAACGCAGGACCCACCAAGGTAGAGGAGGAACTTTGTCACAACGGGGACAAAGATGGCTTTCTTTTGATTGTGAAAGTCAGTGCTGAAGTTATTTAAAGAAACAGGTGAATGACATATAAGTGGCAAGTATTTTTATTCTCAAAGGATAAATAGGGGTATTTGGTCATGCTATTACTATGCTATCTGCCCAGCTAGAAACTGTCTGATTATGCCAAAACAGTGCTATTAGTACTTCCAATCTCTGATGCAGGTCCAAGAATGAAAAAAGAGTGAGCATCAGTCCCTGTGACCACTGATAACTATAGTTTTGGGATTAGAAGAAGGTGTTTGTTGTTTCTTGTAAGTGAATTTCTGTTTCTTTAACAAGTGACTTTTGTACAAAATCACAAAGCTACCATTTTGTAAACAAGGATATATGAAGTAATTCAGTTATCAGCCAGCTTCTCTTCTAAAACATTTATCATCTTAATGGGGTTGTGGATACTGCCTATCAAAGTTATGAGACATTACATGTCTCAGAACATCTCCCTGCCTTTGATGGCATGCTAGCTGCCTCTGCAGGGCATTGCAGAGAAGCATTGTGGAAAGAAAGACTGAATCAGTTCACCTGCGTTAATTATTAATTATGATGGTATTGCTCAGTGTCAAGCACACATTAAAGTGAGGTTAGCCAAGCTGAAGAAAATGCATTCTTTGTGATCCATGTGGGGAGGTAGTCAGGTCAAAAATACATGACAGCTGGTGGCAGTTTAAATTCCAGAAGAGAAAAGAAAAATAGAAAACCTGTTGTGAGTCTAAATTTTGCCCACAACATCTGTTGCCTGGAGTTCGGAGCTCTGATATTTTAGAAGCCAGTGTGGGAAGTTACTGAATTTAATCACCATATAATGATTTTTTTAACTTAAACTACAGCCCTTTGGAGCAGGGACTCTGTCTCTATATAATACTAAAATGAGTGGGGCCCTGATCCTGAACGGGCTCTCTGGGTGTTATCACAATATAAATAGCAAGAAAGTTAATGTCATCCTGCTTCTCCTTTTTCTGAAAGAAAAAAACCCATAATGTTGTTTCAGAAGAACAAGCCTTGGTTTCTGGTGTCTTATCTGCTTCAGTAAGAAACAGAATTTAAGTTTTGTACCAAGCACTGTAAGGAGGCAGAATCAGACACTAAATCTACTACTGTCATTCCTTTCTCACCTTGATAATATGACCTTCTAACTCTGCAGGGCAGGAGAGGTTTTGCATCTTCATCTATAATTGATCAGATTATGTAATGAATGTGGTTTTCCCCATACCGGTACATCTCGCCTTTTCCTTCGTTTTACCACTAAGTTAAAATCCATACATCAAGGGTGAAATGTAGGGGTGGGAGGCAGAGGGGGGAATCTGCCTTGGATTTCAGAGTTCTGTAAAACATCCAGACATTTATTTCTTAGAGTAGGGGAAAATACTTTTTGTTTCATGAATGTTTAGAAAGAGTCAGAAATAGAATATCAAGTCAAACACAAAGCAGCTTGTATTATTGGAAGTAGAGAGCAAACAGTTCATAATCTTTCCTTTCTGCACTATAAGTTAAAAGTTACTATGCATTCTTGAGACTCAGTTGGTTAGCAAAGCTTTTAATCTAAACCTGAAGGGAAGTTATTTCTTTGCACTAATGTCCTCTGAGATACCATATTATGTATGAGATTATTAATAAACTGTTCTGGTCTCTGGTTGTGCTTAATAATGAAGACTAAGTCCAAGGTAATAAATAGCCCCAATGATTAGTTATACAATATTTCTTAATATCATCTACCTGTAGGGCCACTTCTGACCTTCCGCATAATGAAAACAGAGGCATAACTCAGGAACTCTTGTCACAGCTAAGTACTCCGGGGGCGGGGGGGGAGGGACACTCATACGCACATGCACGAGAGAGAGAAGAGAGAGGACTATCGCTCAAGGGGGAAAAAAGAAAGTCAATGTGTATGGAACTGGGAAACTGTCTGTCTGTAGCCCTGTTTTATTATTAAAGAAAGTGTTCATTGTAGATTTCAGTGGGCAGGAGAAGTAGAGTTGTATATACGATTGTTAGTACAGAAAGAATGAATGGATTCAACCACATTTAACTTAAAGGATTTTTTTGTGACAGCTAGTGTGGTATGTTCAATATTTCTAATCTTTAGGACTGTACTTTGCGTTGTGTCTCAATTGCACTCATATAGAAATGAGAATTGATATAGATGCACTGATTTGTATGGTTTTTCCTTTTTTCTTTTTTTTTTCTTTTTTCTTTTTTTTGATATAGGTACATATGGTTTCTTAGAGTACTTGCCCATTAATGTCCAAAATGGACATTCAAGCATCCTCACAGTGAATTAAAAATATTAATTCCGCACATTACTTTTGTTCAAATTTTCAAAGTGACAAAACAACTTAGGAGCCAAAGAGCTTGTCTAAATGGCAAGGTTCTTTGTGGCAGGCAAGGGTGTGAATCTACCATGCACAAGCTTGCTGTAAAGTAACATCCTATGTAGACACTATAGTACAGTGAAAATCCTGGCGTGTGACTCAGCATACTTTACTTTCAATGAGATTTACTATCTGAAATATCTAAGTCCCTTTTGCTACAACTTGACTATATGACTTCCTTTTTCATATTTATTAGATCAAATAAGTAAATAAATACAAAATCTACAACAATCATGAGGTACTTTTAACATTTTCCTAGCCCTCCAGTCAGGCTTTGGGTCATTTCTGTGAAAATGAGGAAGTTGATAGCAAATGAGAAGCAACATTAACATTTGGTGTCTTAGAAGCAGTGTGTGTCTGTTTCTTCTGTAGAAACCTAATCAGAGTATTCTTTCTCTGTAATTGTGGAATACAGCTGTAGACATAAGTAGGCACTGGAGAATCTGAATATGTTCCCAACAGCTGACAAGCAAAAAAAATAATAAAAATAGTCCATAGTTAATCCTGGCTGATTTAATAGTTACAACAGTTGAAAGGGGAGAGTCTCCTGTTAGAGACAAAAATACAACTGCCAGAATACATTAAAACAAGGTTAAATAGACTGCATCTCATGGAGAACAATTTTCATAATTTAATCTATTTGTGGCTCACAGTTATTTACAAAAAAAAAAAGATTTGTCCCCAGATGTAAAATGTTCATACAACACAGCAAAAGTTAAACTCCTAAGGGTCAGATATTCCACTGAGGATCTGATCCTGAATGATTAGATTCAGTGGTCATGAAAGAGGTCTGCTTGATTACACAGTGGGATAATGCAGACTGCAGGGGTATGATTTCTAAAGCACAGTGCATTAATTGGTCAATATAAACACTGTGGGCGCGCACTAAACATCCTGTAGTGCACTTAAACATAATTAAAGCACTTGAGGAAACTTAGTGCGCACCATCAGGGTCTGCATGGGCCAATTAATGCACAATATAGTGTTTATTACCCCACCATGTAGACAAGCTCTTAGATTGTTATAAACTCTCTGGTGAATGGGCTGTCTTTATGTTTGGTGTTCCCACAGCACCTAGCGCATTGGGATTCTGATGCATGACAGGGGGTCTCCTATGTGCTATGATAAGACATATAATAATTAATAATACTAATAAAAAATTATACCATTGATCATACCAGTGTGTGTTCAATGATATATGTTTTCATCTATTTTAAAAGCTAAAATTTACTATCTGGTCCTGAAAATACCCATAAAATGTCAATGTTAATACAAGATTTTTTTATTATTGCAAGAATCTAGTTAATATATTTGTTCATTTCCTATCTTTATGATTCTCTGGTCTTGGGACTCAAATATGTGGAAAGCATCCATGAGAGACTAGATTCCACTGTGCTTAGAGCTCTCTAAACCCACGCTTAAGTCATCTTATACTCATTTCATCTGGAAAGATGGCAGTAAGTTGTTGTTAACATTGTGAAAGGCAGCAGATATAGCTGCATATTATATCATAAGAGACAATTATAAAAAGAGTATAAGATGAAGTACCCTCTCGCAAAGCTGATTTTAACTGGTAATTAAACTCAAGTGTTTCATTTTCCCAGTCAGCTTATCAGTGACACTAGAAAATAAATGATCTGAAAGTGAAATCCTTTGGGGGAAAACAATAGTAATTAATTACATTTCTCAAGGGAGAATGTATTCCCAATGCTTGTTTCTGGGTAACCTCTTGAGCAATAAAAATCGTAATGTACAGGTGGGTTAGAAGGTGGGAGGCTGCTGGAAATTAAGATAATTTAACATGAATATTCATGAAGTTTCCAGCATTGGCTTCTACTTTAAATCCACCACCATTTGATGTTTTTTAACAAATTGCAAAGTCAATATATAGATTATTCAATGTGAAACTATTTTACGCCAGATATAATTTAATATCTCAAGACTCTCTGCATATGAAAGTGAGGAGAACAAATTACATAGGATTTCCTGCAGTTCTTTCTTGGCACTTCTCCAGAGCTTAATCATATATTCATAGACTTCAGATTAAAGAAAGGTACCTCCTTGCAATACATGGCTATTTCCTAGAGAACATACTGTTATTTTTTCCCACATCAGTATTAAGACTTGAAGTGATTGGACTTCTCCTATTGTTATTGAGAAACTAATAGGCTTCATTGTTTGGAATATCTTCTAATATTCAGCCTAAATGTTCTTCTGCTTAATTTAATCCAGTTACCTCAATGTATTATGTTTATTCTCTGCATGGTTATCCTAACACTCTTTGGTTCTTGTTAGCCACCCTACACAGATTAAAATTGTTCTCTATTCTTATATGACAAACCGTTAAGACCTTTAATTCTTGGTGCATTTCTCTGCGATTCCTCCATTGTAGGGATCCCGACATACATAACACAGTTGTCAGTCAACCACACTGAGAAGAGGACTCACAATCTTTGGTACCCAAGCCACAGTGCTCACTCAAGTGAGCTAAAAATGCCATCCAGAAAATAAATATTTCCAATATTGTCATGTAAAGAAAACAAGCTGGTCCTATTACCTGCCTTTGGAGAATGTGGCAGACATCTGTATTATTTTAAGAAATAGTATGTGTATCTCTATTTACCTGTGTGTTGTTATAATGCTGGGTGCATGGTGCCAAAGTGTTAACTCAGTTGAAGATATCATTTTTTAAATTGCTGCCTGTGAGGTACAGCACTGCTGCAACTACCAAAATTCAGAGCTTGCTGATAATGTTTTGAGCTATGGGATAATGCCCAAGATACCAGCTGCTGCAGCACAGACCAGGCTCACACTTCCAAATGTTGAAAGGTGAGACGCACCCATCCTACCCTCAAGTTGCCATCTGCCACCATGTTAGAGGTACCTACTTTCCATTTCCCAGCAATACTTGTATTTCTCAGCCTCTTGAGGCCAAAAATACAATATGGTCAGATTCACAATGAGACATCTAAAAGACAATGTGAATCTTAGGTTTTGTGAAGCCCTGTGCCACTTTAAGTGTGTAGGAAACCAAGCATGTTTACACCTCTTATACCAGACAGCAGCCAGTTCAGGGCCATAACCATAGTCTTCAAGTAATCACTGGTGGGACAGGCAGGAGTCTGCTGTGTTCATAAGCTCCCTGAGCTGATTTTTCTGGATTGTGAATAGCTTTGAGTCAGTGACTCCCAGAGCATAGGACTTTATGCCACAGTAAACACAGTACATGTGTTTAGTGGTGAGCCTGAAACAACATTTCTGAAAGTTAGAAACATTTGTAAATTTATGTAGCATAAATAGCATTTTCTCTATCCTTACCATTCTGATTCAGTATTTCTAAGTATACAATTTGCAGTAATATAAATGAGAACAATAAGAGGCAGATGCTCAGCTGGTGTAAATTGTTATATCTGAAATCAGTGGAGCTATGACAGTTTACACCAACTGAAGATATGTCCCAGATGTGTATGAGACGATAATAAATTTGGGTCTAAAGCATAACAGCTGTACCTCCTTAAAGCAGTCATCACTCCTTATAGGCTAAAGTTTACCCAGCACTCCTACAATGAATTTTCACTTTTTATATCCTGTAAATTAATGATATCAGAAAGCATCATCTTGAAACTGAGGTCAAAGAAAGTTACAGAGAGGGTAAAAGAAAAGAACCCGCATTCATGACAAGATTTGTTTGTCTGCATTTGGGTCTTTGTCCCAAATGGTCAATATGGAAAAAAAAAAGTTTCACTTGTCTTGAACTATGCCATTCCTACACTATAACTCAGTAAACGCATACTGAATTAATATGATTCCTAAATAAATAGCAATTTCAAGCAGATGTGCACAGAATTAACAGAAAGGATGGTAAATTTCAAACCCACTTGAAACCTGTGAGTTACTTACAGAGCCACTGTTTGAACATTCTTTGCAGGTAACATGTTTGTCTATACCAAATCTTTAATGTTCCAATATGACAAAGTCTAAGTAGCACCAAATGACTGGAAATCAACATAGTGATGTGTTGAGTTAGAGAGGAAAGTATTCTCATCCCATGCGAGCTGTCTGAACATCATGGGAAGATGACATGGGAAAACAACAGGAGTCACAAACAGAACAAAAATGAAATGTAAATAATTCAACATGGGAGACTGTATCTGGATTTCTAAAATAAAAAGCCAGAAACAGGTTATTAACCACGACTAATGACAAAGTTTCCAAAGAACAAGTGAATTCTGACAGGCTGGTAATACTGGCTTTATTGTTATTTGTTTGTATTTCACCAATGCCTTGGTCACAACCCAGTAATTCTAGGAAACATGCAAACACATTATAAAGGGATGGCTCTTGCCCCGAAGAGCTTTCACTGTAAGACAAGACAACAAACAGATGTGGAAGGGCCACACATTTGACTGTTTACTGTAACTTCACTAGGATCCACAGATCCCAGAGTATATCCATAGATCAAAGAGGAGAACAAAAGAACCATACACATTACAGAGACGCATATAGAAGTAACAATCCTTTAGGTCTCAGTCCAAGAAAGCACTTAAGCATGTGCTTAACCTTAAATGAGTGGGGATTCCCATTGAAGTTAATGTGTTTGAAGTCATGGAACTACTCATATATATGTTCAAGTTAAGTGTATGCTTAAGTGCTTTGCTGGATCAGGTCCAAAATGAAGAATGAAAATAAAGAATGAACAAATAATTTAAAAAGTAGAACGCTTTACCAGAACCTCCAATAAGCAGATACTAATCCAACAACTTGATAGACTCCCTCATTTAGTAAACTACTGCATAATAAGTAGTACATATCCAGTAATGATGATTTTTATGCATTTCATAGAATCACAGATTCATAGAACTGGTCATCTAGTACAGTTCCCTGCACTCAAGACAATATTATCTAGACCAGTGTTTCCCAAACTTGGGATGCCACTTGTGTAGGGAAAGCCCCTGGTGGTCTGGGCCGGTTTGTTTACCTGCCCCATCCATAGGTCTGGCTGATCATGGCTCCCACTGGCTGCAGTTCGCTGCTCCAGGCCAATAGGAGGTGCTGGAAGTGGCGCGGGCTGAGGAACATGTTGGCCACCGCTTCCTGTGGATGGGGCAGGTAAACAAACCGGCCCGGCCCGCCAGGGGCTTTCCCTACACTTGTGGCGTCCCAAGTTTGGGAAACACTGATCTAGCCCATTTAAAATATTGCTAAGAGTATTTCAAATTTATTTTTACTAGGTAAGTACACCATTCGTCCTTTGTGTCAGTTCTTCAAAAGGGAAATGTCCCCCGTCTTTCAAAGCTGTAAAAATGGACTTTGCAATCTGAAAAACAAAATACCTTTTTCACATAATATTGTCTTTTTTTTACTCAAGGGTGATATAGGGTATTATGAAACCATCACCCAATCTAACAGAGTACCTAAGCATATGCTTACCTTTTGTCTGTGCAAAAATCACATAGTACAAAAATTCTTCATCTCACATGTGCACTGGTCATCAGGTTGAGAAAAGAATGTTGATAGTTTCCATAAGGGTAAAGAAATTGAAAGTGATATTGGCCACATTCACTTTGGTGTCATCCATTGAATTATTATGGAATATTATTATTCAAGGAATGGAAAACAAACCAAGAGCGGTAATACAAGGACCATCCAAGCTTAGACCCCAATCCAGCAAACTACTTAAGCAAATGCTAAACTTTGAGCACATGGATAGTTCTATTGAAGTCATGAAACTATTCAGGTGCTTAACATTAAGCCTGTCTAGTGGATATCTTAATATATTAGCCTGCTTAGTAGGCTCATTAGCAGCTTGCAATATTCAATTTTCAGTGTCTCTTATAAACCAAGGACTGCTGTTGAATAGAGAGTCCATTTCAACTCTTGCAATATATATTGTAATTGTACCATTTGTGTGACTTTTGTTGGTACTATGTACTTATGTACTTATGTATGTAGTATTTACTTGTACTATATCCTTTTTCTTGTACTATGTGTGAGATTTTTAAAGTATTGCTGTCTGTTTTGTTTGTTCACGGGTTTTTAAAAGTCTCAGCAGAAAAATGTAGGCCTAAAACCTATAATTGAATCTGTACAAGTGAAACTCTGCACCTGTGCAGTCTTCAGTTAGACTTTGCATGAGTACAGGGATCAACCTGCTAGGAGCAGGATAGTGCTGAGCATTACCTGTAAATTGCTGAGTGCTCTCAACTGTCAAGAGTTGGGTGAGCACACCCAAAGAGCACAATGCACTATTTAGCCCTTTAACAGCTTCATGAGCTTCAGAAGGCTATTTCACTTAACCATCTATCTTCCTCTGCTAACATAAGTTCCTTGACACAACCAGAGGAGTGAATGTAAAAACAGTACTTTTCATTGTGTTAGGAGGTGAGATACCATGATCATAAAGAATAGATAAAAATTATAAAATGTCTGTTGCTTAAATTCTCTCAACTTCTGTCTGTCATTTATTTCTTTGTGATATCAAGAAGGTGATAATTGCATAGCAATACATATTAAATTTTTTTTAAAATCCTCATCCATTGTTCTCATGTCACTGAAGGCATAACCCACAAATCTTGTGTAACAATGAAGAATTATGACTTTTTAAAAGCATTTGTTATATTTTTTTAAAAATTGAAACAAAAAATTAAAAAAGCTTGTTCTTAATCTAATTCTGTCAGAGGGAGACAGATCTATATTGTTTGTTTTTTTTCTCTAAGAAAAGAAGGAAAAGACTTTTATTACCATTTTGCTTGTCTGGCAGATTTCTTAAAACATCACCTTCTCCTCTTTGTTTTGTATTTGCAGTCCCTTGATTCATGACATGGCTATTATCATTCCAGTCAAAGTAGACTAGACAGACTTCTGGAACCTTTTCATGTCTCTCCTTAACCAAGTGGCCAGGCCATCAATTGCATATCACAACAGAAACCTCTTTTATGAAGGACAAAGGAGCATGCAACTTCAACAGCTCTATCCTGGCAGATTGGGGGTGGGAAGAGGATGTGGTGGGGGGGAGAGAGAGAGATTGGAAGGGATGTTGGCCAAGATATCTGAGGTAAAATGTTATCCCATTAAGTTATTGGCTAATCTCCCAATAACTTCAATGGGACAAGGTCGGGTTCTGATCTCACGTACGCCTCTGTAAATCAGGAGTAACTCCACAAAAGTCCATGGAATTACACTGGTTTAAAACTGATGTGAGATCTGAATCAGATCCATGGGAATCCACTGTGGCAGCAAGCACTGCCCACCAATTACGAGAGCCTGAAATCGCTTTATTCTGATCACACTAGCTTCTTGTATCAGCCTGGGATTTTCTCTTTGAATTAATATATTATATTAATTATTAATATTATTAATGATCTGGAGGAAGGCATGGACTGCACTCTCAGCAAGTTTACAGATGACACTAAACTGGGAGGAGTGGTTGATACGCAGAAGGGTAGGGATAGGATACAGAGGAAGCTAGACAAATTAGAGGACTGGGCCAAAAGGAACCTAATGAGGTTCAACAAGGACAAGTGCAGAGTCCTGCACTTAGGATGGAAGAATTCACTGTTACAGACCTGGGACCGAGTGGCTAGGCAGCAGTTCTGCAGAAAAGGACCTAGGGGTTACAGTGGACGAGAAGCTGGATATGAGTCAACAGTGTGCCCTTGTTGCCAAGAAGGCTAATGGCATTTTGGGCTATATAAGTAGGGGCATGGCCAGCAGATCGAGGGATGTCATCATTCCCCTCTATTCGACATTGGTAAGGTCTCATCTGGAGTACTGTGTCCAGTTTTGGGCCCCACACTACAAGGAAGATGTGGAAAAATTGGAAAGAGTCCAGCGGAGGGCAACAGAAATGATTAGGGGGCTGGAGCACATGACCTATGAGGAGAAGTTGAGGGAACTGGGATTGTTTAGTCAGCAGAAGAGAAGAATGAGGAGGGATTTGATAGCTGCTTTCAACTACCTGAAAGGTGGTTCCAAAGAGGATGGATCTAGACTGTTCTCATTGGTACCGGATGACAGAACAGGGAGTAATGGTCTCAAGTTGCACTGGGGGAGATTTAGGTTGTATATTAGGAAAAACTTTTTCACTAGAAGGGTGGTGAAGCACTGGAATGGGTTACCTAGGGAGGTGGTAGAATCTCCTTCCTTAGAGGTTTTTAAGGTCAGGCTTGACAAAGCCCTGGCTGGGATGATTTAGTTGGGAATTGGTCCTGCTTTGAGCAGGGGGTTGGATTAGATGACCTCCTGAGGTCCCTTCCAACCCTGATATTCTATGATTCTATGATCTATGTTTAAAATGAGCATCAGTGAAACTGTGAAAACAAATAATTTCATTGTTCTGATACCACCACAAACCTTTACCTTTATGTAAATCACTATAGCATAGCTGATCTGTTGTTGTCAGTTCATGCAACCCTGGCAGATATAAAGCTTGGTGGAAGAAATGTTTTTATTACTATTATTATTATTTATTTTATTTATTAATGAGTACATGAAAATACGAGGGATCTCATCCTGCAATGGTCCCCTGCACCCACTCAGATCCCCACTGGAGTCCAGCTGCATAGAGCTCCATGCAGGACTAGGGCCTTAGTTATGGATGTCTGAAACTAGTGGCTTCATTTTGGGATGTTGTGAGCATCTATAGGTCCCACTAAAGTCAAAAGTAGTTGTGAACTGAAAATCAGCCTGTGTAACCATAACTTTTAATGACATGCTTTCTTTGTATCTGTGTGAGTGAGAAAAAATAATGAATCAATCAAATCAATCATGTTAACTACTGGGAGAAGATTCTTTACTACCTTGTGTAATATGAAGTGCTTTATAATATGGAAGCCAAATGCCACCAACTCAGAATGCTTTGCACAGGTGTAAATGATGACAGATACAGAGGCTCAGGACCAGGGAGAGACTGTGTGTATAAAACCAATATTTTTCCAAAGGGGAACTGTATAACAGTGCTATACTCAGCTATAGTAAGAGCTTTTCAGAATTGTTGATGGAAAGAGAGAGAGAGAGAGAGAGAGAGAGAGAAAATTCTAACCAATACAACATCATTTAATCTGTCACTTTTTAAGATTTATTCTATTTTGTTAGTAAATCTTCTGTCACTTTTTGTTTTGGATATATAATTAGAGAGGTTTTTTGACTCTTTGAGTTTTATATTTTGCTTCATGCTGTGACTTTTGATTTTTAACTATGTGTCTTTCTAAATCTTATATCCTTTATTTAATATCAGTTTAATATCTATACAACCTGTCTTGTGGCAGCCCAGTCTCATCGTCCAGATGTTGTACTTTCTTTTGAAATGCTCTTATATTTTGTGTTCCTAAGCGCAGGACATTGTAAGAGTCTGACTGATACCTCTTATTGTTGTTGTTTGGAGAGAATTGACAATGCGCTCAGTGTTTTACAAGATGTACAAGCAAATAACACCCATTCCTCAAGGATTTACCAGAGAGATAGACAATGATTGGACACATATGTTGGACACAAATGCTGATGAACCTTCAGCTGTAGTGGTGTTGGTAAGTTCTGTATGCCCTGGGAGATTCAGAGGATGATGCCAACATAGTTAACTTGTGTTATTTATTTTTGGTTTCTTAGTAACAGCATTATACAGGTTAGCATTTATGTGCCTTGCATAAAAAGTGGGAGGGATTTTTTAGGATGGAGACTGGGCACCTGGTGCACAGGTAGAGAAATTTCCAAGGAGACTGCAGGAAAGAAGGTTTGCAGGAGGGAGTTGAGATGCTGAGTGACATGGAACTTGGTGTTGTTATCGACCATAAAAAAGAGGGGAAGAGGTAAGAAGAGCTGTTCAATTTTTGCCATGTTGAATTTGATTCACTAGTGGCACATCTAAGAGAGTACATTGGAAAGGCAAAAATATTAATAGATTTGTTTTAAAAGTCAGGTAATATAACTTAATAGCTCCTTTGTGTTCTTATATTAAGAACAAATCAATAATGCAGAAAGGTTTTAAAATGTGGATTGCTGACCCAAACATGCAAATGCTAGAATATGAACTGTTAACACTGGTGAAAAGTACTTACAAAGAAGAACCAACTCTGGAAACCTGAATTTGGAGACATTTTGTTCATGTAGGGGATCCTCTGTTCTCTCTCATTCCATCCAGATCCCCAGTCACTCCCAGGTGTTAAGAACTGATGGGCATTAGGACCAGTATTGCTAAATAAGATGACAGGGGCACAGGATATGGCAAGCTCACGTCAGGGATTTTATACCCTCGGTGCATAGAATGCTTAGTAGAATGCTTAGTGGATGGGCAGGGGCAGAGTATGTGGCTCTACCAACCACCAAGGGCGGCTTCAGGCACCAGAGCAGTAAGCGCGTGCCTGGGTCGGCAAGCCGCAGGGGGTGGCCTGCCAGTCTCTGTGAGGGTGGCAGTAAGGCAGCCTTCAGCAGCGTTTCTGCGGAAGGTCCGCCAATCCCACGGTTTCAGTGGCAATTCTGTGGTGGGTACGACTAACACGCAGGACTGGCAGATCACCCGTAGAACCGCCACCAAATCACGTGACCAGCGGACCTCCCGCAGAAACGCCGCTGAAGGCTCCCTGACTGCCTTGCTTGGGGAGGCAAAAAACATAGAGCCACCCCTGCCAACCACACCTGCCCCTCATCTAGTCCTTGTAAGTACAAGGGCAGTCATTTATGAGTGAGTGAATTCTGCCACCCTTGAAGCATGCATTCACCGTATTGGTTTACTTGGGTTTGGCACACTTTTGGGTATTTGATCATTACGGAATAGGCCTACTCTACAAATATCCTCAACACAATTTCTAGCTGGGTTGTAATCTAGCCCTACTTGATCATCAGACCTCTAAGGAAGCATACCTCCCTTACCTCCTCTGACATGGGGAAACAGAGCTTTCTGTGACCAAGAGTTTGTGTGTGGGAGGGGGGAAGAGTAGGATCCACAGGTTGGCCACTTTCCTATCTCAAGCAAGTGAGCAGAGACAACTGGGAAGTGAGTGGAGCCTTGACTCTGCCTCCACAATATGCTACCTAGCAGAGGTCAGGTGGTGTAAGGATGAAAGTAAGCTGACCCTTGTAATTTCAGAGACCACTAGAAGTACAGGGAAGGAATTGTGGCTGAGGCTACTCCTGGGGTGGCACTACTTCAGCTAATGGCTAGGTTGACCAGATGCCCCAATTTTAGGGTCTTTTTCTTATATAGGCTCCTATTATTCCCTAGCCCCGTCCTGATTTTTTCACATTTGCTGTCTTGTCAGTCTACGCATAGCTGATCTTACAGGCTATGAAGTTTAAAGCTATTTGATATCAAAAATTATTTCTGTTTTGTTGGCTCTGTTTTTCATAGTGTAACACAGTATTTATATTGAAAATGTTGTACACCTTTAACTGCAGTGGTGTAAGCAAGTGCCATAATAACAAAAGCTGATTATTTTTAGTGACCACTGTTCTCACTTACAGTTCCCCTAGGCAGGAATAAAACATGCTATTCTTGTTATCCATACACACTTCATAATATTACCACATATAACTAAAGTACCTCGTTCTCTCTCTCTTCCCATATTTTTTATTGATTTATAAAACATCTTTCACATACGCAAAGACTTTTTTTTCAATACACACCCCTACCCCAATATAACGCTGTCCTTGGGATCCAAAAAAATCTTACCATGTTATAGGTGAAACTGCATCATATAGAACTTGCTCTGATCCACCGGAATGCACATCCCCGCCCCCCTGGAGCTCTGCTTTACCAAGTTATATCTGAATTCGTGTTATATTGGGTCATGTTATATCGGGGTAAAGGTGTAATATCAAGAAAATAATAAATAACCCAATCCAGAACTACTGAAAATATAATATACAAATCACAGAACTAAAATGACGGTAATAAAGATGTTGAGTTAAACATGGAAAATACTGTGAGAATCTGGTATACAACTCCCAGATGGAAGAGAATGCTTCCAAACAGAGACAACATATGCAAAAAGTTTGACATCTGAAGCTGCATAAGGAAGGCTTTGCTTAGACAAAACATCCAATTAAGTCAATGAGAGTTTAGCCTGCATAAGGTCTGCAAGATTTGGCCTCTGAATACTGAAATTGGATAACAAGTGACAAGTCAGAAATAGCATGTATGTTATGAGTATAAACAGCAACACTAATTGAATTTCATAAATAGATTGGTGTTGAAGTATGAAATGTTTTTTATTCATGTTATGACCAAATTACACCTCTTTTATGGACCCCTTTGTGCACATGTGGGGCAGAATTTGACTCTTGGGGTGAGAATCTCTGTTGGTGACATTTTGGTGTATTTGAATTGAAGAGAGTGGAGCTACACTAATTTACACCAACTGTGGATCAAGCACTTATTCTTTATCCTTTCCAGAAATCCTTTGAATGAAAGTTTAATTTAAGAATTACAAAAATTAAAACAACAAATAAAATGAGCAACTAAATTTGGTTTGTGTTGTAATAATATATCTAGAATTGCAGTAGCATCCCCACTACTCAAACAAAAGATAGATTGACAATGATAAATTATAATGTTTTCCAAACAGCAATTAGAAGTTTCTGAACTGCAACTGTCATTAATACCCTTAACTCAGCTCCTTACTGAGGTTTTTCCTCCATGTGAACATTTGGGATTACCACTGCAGTCAACAAATCAAGGTGATTGGTAGGTTTTTATTTTAGCAACAGTAAAACAGACACAGCTATTAAAATGAGACATTATTATGAACAATTTAGAGTTGTTGTTTTTTTCCTACAGCAACTCGCCATGATTCAGCAGTCTGTGTTTTCATATTTGTTTCTGAAACCTTTAGGTTTTTAATAAACTGAAACACACACCAGTAATATTAAAACTTTAATCATAGGTATTTGTGTACACATTCTTACCTCAGCTCAAAGATGTTAATTTCTGAAACCTTGCTGTTCCCAATTACCTTTTTATCTATCTATAAATTGGTTTCCTCTAAGCATTTCTTTCCAATTGTATCTTTTCCTCTATGAATTTAATAAGCAGAAGCAGTTTGAACTAAGTATTGATGCTAACTTCAATGTAATTTTTCTAATAAAGAAATAGACATACTTTTTCTTACATACTATATGCAGTAAGTGTTTGAAAAAAATATGATTTTGTATAACTCACACATGTTTAAAATGTTTCCCATACCTAGAACATACAATTATGAGGCACTATCTGCTCATATGCTCTGCAAACACTCAATTGCACATGGGTAGATGTAGGTATGATTAGAGAGAAAAACATGCAGACTAACCCTTTTTTTTTTTTTCCACTTGAGGCCCACATCCTCTCTGATAAGCTCAGGGCCATCCAGAGGATTCTGGGGCCTGGGGCAAAGCAATTTTGGGGGTCCCTTCCATAAAAAAAAGTTGCAATACTATAGAATACTATATTCTCGTAGGGGCCCCCACTTGCCCTCCCCTCAACCCCCCGGGTGACCCTGGATATGCTGGATTGTAGGCTCTCTTGGGAAGGTACTATCTTTATTTGCCTGTACAGTGTTTAGCACAGTTGGGAACCTGATCTCTAACTGAGGTTCCAGTGATTTATAATTGTTGTTTTCACAATTGGTGAAGAAAGTGTATATTATAGTGGTGAAGCAGTGCCAATATAGTTAACATTGCATCACAAATTCTATTTAAAGGTTGACCTAAATCTTCTAAAAATGATATGCTTAGTTGGATTCTTCTGAAATTTGCTGTGCTTCAGGAGGGAGACATGACCTAAATTTGGGGTCAGGCATTCCAGAGTGATAAGACTTGAAAAATATAATTGTTTTTCAAAAAAAAATGGGGGGGGGATGAGAGGAGGAAATAAAGTATTTTGATCTAACACCCTGTGTAGATAGTGCTAGGTCAGTGGAAGAATTCTTCTACTGACCTAGCTACTGCCTCTCGGGGAGATGGATTAACTGCAGCAATTGAAGAACCTCTCCCATTGGCATAGGGAGTGTCTACACTGAAGTGCTACAGTAGTGCCATTGTAGTACTGCATCTGTGCTGCTGCAACATTCCATGTGTAGACATAAGTCTAAGCTAGTTTCAGGTTTTTCATGTTGTTCCAGCCTTTTATTCCGCTGCATGACTAGTTCAGACTGCTGTGCTTATCTGTATAGCTGTGGCTAGGGTTCAGGTCGACCCAGTTGTGTACTTAACCGAACTCTTGTTGTAGACAATAGTAAGTCAATGGAATAATTATTCCACTTCTTGGGGAGGTGGGTTAACTGCAGTGATGGGAGAACCCCTCCCATCAGCATAGGTAGCATCTACACTGAAGTGCTACAGTGGTGCAGCTTCCCTGTAGGATAAATTGAAGGCGATACATGAATATCTCCCTTTCCTGATGGAGCTTTGTAGCAATTTGAAATCTTGAAAATGCTGCTTACTAACAGTCCATTGTGAAGGTTTGTCAAAGCTGAAGTTCATTGGACTATTGAAGAGTGGTGTGTTGATGAGATCCTTCGACGTTTTGTTGCTGTTTTCCTTCGGTTTCTGTTCTCCTCCATCACTAGTTTATTTCTAACACCATGTCATGTGCTTCTTATACATGGTAAGTTGAAGGTCAGCTACCACCAGGTCAGGCTTCTGTATCAAATATAGACCACAGTGCTTACTTCTCAAGGAGATTCACACTAGATGTGTTGATTATAAGATCCTTTAATGTTCTGCCAGGTATAGCTAAGGATAGCTTAAATAAAGTTTATCACATATAACACCGTCTAGAATATGCAGAACAATATAATGCAGTTTAGCATTCCATTACAATGATATGCATGAAGTATACCTGTTCTCAGCTCCTCATCCAAAAGGTCAGGACTTCCCCAGATCTTGGCTCAAATGTGGTAGGAGGAGGGGGATTCAGACCCCCCTCCCAATGGAAAGTCTCCTGAGAATCCAGCTCACATAAAGGTGGTAGGGAGGGGGTCCAACCCCTGCAGATGGGCTTTGATCCCCCAGATCCTGGCACTCACACAGGGGGCAGCAAGAGGGGCTTCGGTTCCCCCCCCCCCCCGTGGAAGGCTATTCTAGAACTTCACTCCTCTGATGGTTAAGAAATCTTCATCTAACTTCAAGTCTAAATTTCTTTGATGGCCAGTTTAAATCCATTTGTTCTAGTGTCAACATTGGCACTTACTTTAAATATCTCCTCTCCCCCCCCCTTATCCCTCAATATATTTACAGAGAGAAAGCATGTCTCCTCTCAGCTTTCATTTGGTTAGACTAAACAAGCCAAGCTCCTTAAATCTCCTCTCATAAGGTAGATTGTCCATTCATCTGATCATCATAATAGCCCTCCTCTGCACCTGTTTCATTTTGAATTCATCTTAAACATGGGAGACCAGAACTGCACACAGTGTTCCAGTCGAGGTCTCACCTATGCCTTGTATAATGGTATATTTTGCTATCTCTATTGGAAATACCTCACCTGATGCATTCTAGGATTGCATTAGCTTTTCTCATGGATGCATCATATTGGTGGCTCATAGTCATCCTGTGATCAACCAATACACCCAGGTCTTTCTCCTCTTCTGTTGCTTCCAACTGATACATCACCACCTTTAGCAAAAAATCTTGTTGTTATTCCATACATACGTGACTTTGTACTATTAGATTTCAACCCATTTCTTTTACTGCAATTTTCAAAGTCATCCAAATCTTGTATGACTCCATTCTGGCAATACCTCCCAACTTTGTGTCATCCACAAATTTTATTAGCAGACTCTCAAAGTGTCACACTTGTGCCAAATTCATTAATGAAAATGTTAAATAAGATTGGTCTCTAGACTGAAACCGAGGAACTTCACTAACAACCTCCCTTCACTCTGACAGTTCACATTTCAGCTTGACCCATTGTAGTCTCCCCTTTAACCATCTCCTTACCCATCTTTCAATTCTCATATTAATCCTCATCTCCAATTTAACTGCAGTTCCATGTGGAACTGTATTAGATGTCTTACTGAAAACCAGGTATATTAGATCTACTTCATGTCCTTTATCTAGAAAATTGGTTATTTTCTCAGAGAAAGAGATCAGTCATGATCTACCTTTTGTAAAACCATTTTGTATTTTATCCCAATTACTGTTTACCTCTACGTCCTTAACTACTTTCTCTTTGTTCCAACACTTTGCATACAACTGAGGTCAAACTAGTTTCGTGATCCCTTTTTTTCCCCTTTCTTAAAAATAGGTAGTATAAGAGCAATTCTCCGGTCATAGGGTACAGCCCCTGCATTTACAGATTCATTAAAAATCCTTGCTATTGGGCTTGAATTTCATGTTCCCATTCCTTCAATATTATTGCGTGGAGATTATCCAGCACCCTCTCCTCCCCCATTTGGGTTCATTAAACTGTTTGAGTTTGACTTCCACCTCAGATTGGTAATTTCTGCTTCCATATCCTTGCTTCCATTAGCCAGCCTGCAACTACTCATAAATTCCTCATTACACGTATTAAAACTGAGGCAAAGTATTCATTTAGGTGTTGGGCCATGCCTAGACTTTTATCTCCACCCCATCCTCAGTGAATAGTGGTCCCACTTCTTCTTTTCTTGTTTTCTTTTTATTTATATGGCTAAAGAACCTAGAGGGGCCAGAGCCTCCCAGATCTGGGCATCCACATGGGAGTGGAGAATGTGGGGTGACAGATGTGCTTGCCTCTACGCTCCCCTGGGCTTCCTGCCACTCATCCTCACTTCCCCCTTCCCAGTATCCTACTTCTCCACTCATGCCAACTTCCATGCTTGCATCACGTAAGTGCCCAACTTCTCTCTCCTCCATTCTTATTTATCCCTTCCCTATTAATCCTCTCTTTGCTGCAGCCCCATCTCCTCTGTCCCCTAATACACCTCCCCTCCTAGCAGGCATTGACATATCTAAATTTTTCCTCAAAGAGTTTGGCTGGAGCTTGCTGTAATTTGTGAGACATGGGTGACAATTCCAAGTTGCGCGAATGTAATCACTCAGTCCAAAACTCCTTTTTCTTAGGTGAGGGCTTGTGATTAATTTTTCCTTAGTTATGTTAATTGAAGGGTCAGTTCACAGCAGTCAATCTCAACAAGGACATTGATTCATCCAGTCATTAGTTCCTCTCAGTTTAACAGTACAAGGCAGCAGAAAAAAATATTTTTGAGACGGGGCTGTAGCTTGGGAACCCCTATGTCAAATTTTCCAAAATGGATCACTAATGCCCACATGAGGCACACTAAACTCAAAGCAATCTGAGTAACCATATGGATTTCAGAGCACTTACAAGAGTCAAGCTTTAAAGCATATAAAATGTCATGGATGGAAACCCTCTAGCTATTTTTCTGTATTGGCACATGTGCACTGTAAAACTGGATATATTTTAAAATACAATGTTCAGCTTGGGTCCCCCAAATAACTAGTGGGTAAACCACATCAGATTGAGACTATTTTGACCCATATCACATCAATAGTTTGATCTCTAGCTTTCTAGAGAGAGACCAAAGACCACAATTCACTGCAGCAGAATTTGTCACTCCAAACAAAATATGATTTTGGTCATATTACTAGCAGCCCACATTATTCACAAGTGAATGGAGAGGGTGAGAGAGCTGAACAGATAGCCAAGAATACCCTATAGCAGAAGATCCATTTTGTGCTCTTCCTAGTTACAGATCAACACAATAGCAACTATTGATATAGTCCAGCACAACATCTGTTGAACTACTGTTCCAACTTTGGAAAAGAATCTATCTCAAAAGTGATCAGACATGAAGAGCGCGCACAAATCACGTAAAAAGGCTGAAAAAGCTTGTGAACCCTTTTACAACAGGCATCACTCAGAGAACTCCCAGGTAACAGTGCTCATTCAAATTAGATGGAGAAAAAGGATGAACAATTCCACTTGTTGTAAAGAAAAAGAATTCAGTGCCCAGATCATCTGTGATTGATACTGACAGTGAAGAGTTCAACAGAATCCATCTGAAGTTCCTCAGAAAGAACAACCAACAGAGCAAATTCTACAGATGGCAGATGTAGAACAAAAAGAGGACTCAAGGATTCCAGATAGACCAAAGACAGTCATTGCAACTAATGGATAGCCAGATGACCAAGTTGTTATACACATGGGTCACATCATTACACCAGTACAATTCAGAGACACTTAACAAAATGATCTGTACTGACCTTTAAATACAGTGTAATAGTGTTAATTATGTAAATGATAGGAATGTAGAACTTAAAGGGGGAGGTGTAATGAAATGCTAAACTGCATTTTACCATTGAGCCACTAGGTGACACGGTGTGTTACATAGCATATTTAAGCTAACTGGCAGAGCATTAAAGGATCTTGTAGTGAACTCATCTAGTGTGTACCTCTGTGAGAAGTATGCTTGATGCTCAGTCTATATCTGATAGAGAAGCCAGACCTATTAGTAGCAGCCCTGCAACCTACTGGGTACTAGAAGTACATGGCAATCACAAGTTCTAAAGCAGTCAGGAGTGGGACTGGAACATCCACTGAAATGAAAGGAGCAGCTACAATCTCAGAGCTATTGTTTCAGTTTGTATTCACCATTCAGCTGAGAACATTTCTCCCTCCTATCCTGCTGATGGATATGTAGAGGAGCCTTTTCTCTCCCTCATCATTTTATCCTTCTTGTTTGAAGGAATATCAATTAAAGTTGATTAAAAAAAATTCAGGAGGATTTGTATTCAGGATATTAAGGAGTACATAGATTCTATGGCCAGAAGGGACCGTTGTGATCATCTAGTCTAAACTACCTTTGAGTCAGTGCTAGTTCTTTGTCCTCCTCTCCACCCACTGCCTAGTGGAGAGGATTGAATAGCCAGCAGGAGGCAAGGGTCCCCTGCTCTTTCCTGAATGGGAAAAGGACATGGTGCTAGGCTGAATGAGACTCTACTTAAGATCTAATAACCTCAGGGGTTGGTCCTGGAGCCGGTTTTGTTCATCTTTATTAATAATCTGGATGATGGGATGGATTGCACCCTCAGCAAGTTCGCGGATGACACTAAGCTGGGGAGAGAGGTAGATATGGTGGAGGGGTAGGGATAGGGTCCAGAGTGAGCTAGACAAATTAGAGGACTGGGCCAAAAGAAATCTGATGATGATCAACAAGGACAAGTGCAGAGTCCTGCACTTAGGACGGAAGAATCCCATTCATCACTATAGGCTGGGGACTGACTGGCTAAGCAGCAGTTCTGCAGAAAAGGACCTGGGAATTATAGTGGATGAGAAGCTGGATACGAGTCAGCAGTGTGCCCTTGTTGCCAAGAAGGCTAACGGCATACTGGGCTGCATTAGTAGGAGCATTGCCAGCAGGTTGAGGGAAATGATTATTCCTCTCTATTTGGCACTGGTGAGCCCACATCTGGAGTATTGCATGCACTTTTGGTCCCCCCACTAACGAAGGGATGTGGACAAATTGGAGAGAGTCCAGTGAAGGGAAATGAAAATGATCAGGGTGCTGGGGCACATGACTTACAAAGAGGCTGAGGGAACTGGGCTTGTTTAGTCTGCAGAAAAGAAGAGTGGCAGATGACAGAACAAGGAAAAATGGTCTCATGTTGCAGTGGGGGAGGTGTAGGTTGGATATTAGGAAACACTATTTCACTAGGAGGGTGGTGAAGCACTGGAATGGGTTACCTAGCAAGGTGGTGGAATCTCCATCCTTAGAGGTTTTTAAGGCCTGGCTTGACAAAGCCCTGGCTGGGATGATTTAGTTGTTTTAGGTCCTGCTTTGAGCAGGGAGGTTGAACTAGATGATCTCCTGAGGTCTTTTCCAACCCTAATCTTCTATGATTCTATGACACCATTTCTCCCTTCTTAAAAAATGGCAGAGAGGAATAGTACCTGTATGAAAGCTGCTCTCCTTCACAGGCCAGAGAAGAGATCTGGCTCTCAGAGTATGCCAAATACATTGCCCATGAGAGCTGGGAGGCTGTGTAAGTCATGGGCAGTGTATGGAATTGCTAGTGAGTACCAAAACACCTATTCCATCCCACCTAACTTAAAATTGCTATGATTGAGTCCCTCCACATAGCTCGTTCTAAACTCCTGAAGGCTATAATGTAAGGCTGGGGAAACTTTAAAAACAATATAGGAAAGGATAGAAGTCCTACCTTAGGTACTATCAGTCCCAAATTCTGCTTACCCAATGCACAAAAGTAATCCCACTGAATGTAATGGGGCTACATAAACTGAACAGAATTTGGCCCCAGGTCATATGCACTATATAAAAAAAAATGATGATACACTAAGCATTTGGCTATAAGGACTTTCTAATTCCTGTTTATATTTTTCTAAACCATTACTGAGCATGCAAAATATGATGCTGCTGTCCCGGAAAGCAACTGAGTTAAGGTTGTTGTGTTTTTTTTAAAAAGGTCACATAAACCTAAAATACTGCTCTAAAATAGCAAAGTGTTACTTGATGTTCATTAAGCAATGCATTGAAATTTCACATCCTGAATTTTTTTTCCACCATATGGAAAGATAGGTCATAAAAAGTGTGATAGATGAGTCTCTAAACTGGATTTTGCAACATTTTCTACAAAATTTTACAATCAAATTTCTTCATATAGCAATACAAAGCTTGTGTGAAAAGCATGATCTTAAAATTCAGAACGCAGGCTCTGAGTATTATTTATATACAAAGATAAGATGAATATCGGAAAAGAAATAAAATATGGGAATTTGAAATCCAATCCTGTTTAGAGTAAGCATATTTCACAAGAAAACCTAAATAATAAGCTAGATGTTTTTCACTGTATGGCCTGATTACATGAAAATAAATATCAACAAAAACCTGGAAGACAAGAAATACATAGTCTAAGAAATCAACTAGATCCACTAATATAGCATGCAGCAGTACATCTAGTTCAGGTCTATTTTGTCTGCACAAGGGGTGAAATCCTGGCTCCATTGAATTCACTGGCAGTTTTGCCGTTGACTTGATGGAGCTAGGATTTCACCCAAGGCCTCTCTCCCTTTGTGTCCCATTTTGAGATTTTAAATGGTAGTTAAGTGATGCTTAGGCCTGGTGCAGGCCATATGCTCAGATGTGAATTTCATCCTTTAAGAATATGGTATCACTTAGAGCACTGTGTTACATCGTACATAACAGTAAAAGGAGGTATTCTAACCACAAGTTAACTGCAGCCTCTGAGAATACTCTATTCAGTAACTGAGCCAGGGGGTAATCAGACAGCTGGAGTTAAAACAAGGAAAAACTATAGCCTGTTATGCAAAACATCTGCAGATACATTAGTTCTGGATTTCTTTGTTCCTGAGGTCATAGTCACAGGTGAGTGAAAGATCATCTTCCCTATGATGGAATGGCAGAGCAGAAAAAAATTGTCTTCCTTTTTTGAGAACTAAATACACCTACATGCTCACATACAAAACAGGAAAGAATTGAAGATTTAACCAGTCTTGTAAACAGATAGGAAGATGCTCAGAGGAAAAATCAGAAGCTAGATCTCCATGTGTATGAATGAGTGCAAATGCTCTCAGATCTAGATGTCTGGAAATATATAATGAGATTTTCCCCCTTTGCTATAAAAATCATGCAACATACTGCATATATAGTACTATTTAGTGTATGAAGACTGTGTTCACCCATTCCCATTCTGAAAATGTGCCAGTTCCTCAGTGTATGAAATGGAAAGCTACAGTAGGTTATAAAAATCTGATGGATGATTTAGGTGGCTGTATTCAGCTGTAAGCAATAAACGCTGAGCTCGGCAGAAACTTCTAAAGGCAAAAACACAAGTGATTTACTAGCAATTTAAAGCACACGAGATTTGTAATGCATGAGGCCCTCAGGCCCATCACTTTTCTGCAGTTATGGGAAACAATATTTTGGTGAAAAATAGCACATTTAATTTCAACTTTGTGCTGTAAAATATAAAGGCAGCCTAGTTTCTTCTTTTCCAAGAAGCAGCATGTGTGTATCTTATTCAAATTGCAAGTGGATGTTTAAAAAAAGAAAAGAAAAAGATCTCCTGACTGAATTTTGTCACTAGGAAGTTGAAACTAGTTAGATATTAATGATGTGAACTTACTGGTCCACCAAATTCATCTTAATTTTCAAGAGTAGGACAATTGGCCAAGTTTTTTTGTTGATGTCCATTAGCTCCTTCATAGAAGTTGATTGATTGACAGATAGATATGTTTTAAAATAGTGAATGCCATCACATTGTGCATGACTGCTATTAAATCCAGTAAACATTTCAAACATAATGTCATTTTTTTAGAGGGGTTTAGTAATGAAAGTTGAGCCTAGAGGGTTCAGACACTTGGTGTGATTCCGATAAATATCTATCCATCTGGGATGTTTATCATGAGCTTTTCTGAAATGTCAGACTGTGACTTCACCAGACCGCCTCAAAGTGTGGTTCTGTTTTGAAAGTGACTCTGTAAAACTGGTATAGTGAGGCACAGGGTGAGTTTGCATGGCTGGAAAGTTAGATAAAAACATTGTTTTTATTTGTAAACTGTCAAAATTAGATCTGGAGTCAGTGAGGCACACTAAACATGCAACATCACAATGCCACTCTCAGAGCAAAACAGCAATTTAACTCCTCACATTAATTAGGCTCTGGTTCTTCACTTCATTTTGTGATCAACTAACACACCCAGATCTTTCTCCTCCTTTATCACTTCCAACTGATATATCCCTGGCATATGGCAAAAATTCTTGTTGTTAGACCTAAGGGCACACCTTGCACTCTTCAATTCCATTGTTTTCCCATTACTCCAGTTTTCAAGGTCATCTAAATCTTCTTATATGATATTCTGGTCCTCCTCTGTGTTGGCAATACCTCCAAACTTTCTGTCATCCACAAACTTTATTAGCACACTCCCACCTTTTGTGCCAAGGTCATTAATGAAAATGTTAAATAAGGTTGGTCCCAATACTGATCTCTGAGGAACTCCACTAACAACCTCCCTCCAGCCTGACAGTTCACCTTTCAGCAAGACCCATTGTAGTCTCTCCTTTAACCAGTTCCTTATCCACCTTTCAGTTCTCATATTAATCCCCATCGTCTCCAATCTAACTTGTAATTTCCCATGTGGAATTGTATCAAAGATCTTACTGAAATCAAGGTAGATTAGATCTACTGCATTTCCTTTGTCTAATAAATCAGTTATTTTCTCCAAAAAAATAGTTCAGGTTGGTCTGCCATGATCAACCTTTTGTAAAACTATGTTGTATTTTATCCCATTTACAGTTTACTTCCATGTTCTTCACTACTTTCTCCTTCAAAATTTGTTCCAAGACCTTGCATGTAATTGAGGTCTGGCCTATCATTTCCCTGATCAATTTTTTCCCTTTTTTAAAACTAGGTACTATATTAGCAATTCTCCAGGCATAGGGGAAACTCCTACATTTACAGATACATTAAAAATACCGGCTATTGGGCTTGTAATTTCACATGCCAGTTCCTTTAATATTTTTGGTTTCTTTAAACTGTTTGAGTTTGACTTCCACCTCAGATGTGGTAATTTCTATTTCCATATCCTTGTTTCTATTAGCCATCCAGCCACTACCCAGAAGCTTTCATTATCCTCATTAAAACTGAGGCAAAATATTTGTTTAGGGTGTTGGGCCATACCTAGATTATCTTTAAATCTCCACCCCAACCTCAGTGTTTAGTGGTCCCACTTCTTCTTTTCTTATTCTTTATATGGCTGTAGAACCTTTTATAATTGATTTGTATTTCCTTTGCATGGTCCAACTCTGTAGTGTAAAAATGAGAACTGCGAAAAGCCAAGCACTTTCTGACTTCTAAGAGATAAGTTTCCTTGCTGATCCTTCCCATCATCCATTCTTTGAAGGCTTTCTGCTTTCTCTTAACCTATATGAGATGCTTGATCATCAGTTTTGTCTGTAACCATTCCCTACAATATCCCCCCTCCCCCGCATTCCTTGGTTTTCAGGCAGCAGATTCTTCAGCCTTGACTTAAAGTAATTCCAAGCCTCTTCCACATTCAGATCCTTCAGTTCTTCAGTCAGTCCACTTCCCTAACAAATTCCCTTATTTATTTTTCAATATCAGGGACCCTAGTGTTTGTTTATCCTTCCATTTAGTTTAAACTGAATTAACTCATGCCTAGGGCAGAACTCAGACTTCAACCCTGCACAGAGGGGCTCAGGGACGAGATGCTACCTCCACTCCCTGACTCACCTCAGCAGGCCACTCAGCCTGTGAGTCAGTGTCAGCTCCTCCACAGTACTCTGTAATACTGTATAGTTAAATTCTTACACATTTTTGTTGCTATGACCATATCCTGATTTTGTACATTTTTACCATAAGTGTTCTGTGAATTTTGCCTCATTTTACTGTGACAAATCAACCAAGACTGTCCTCTACAAATAGCTCTTCTATGATGTCCTTACTGCTTACCAATACTAAATCTAAAATGGCATCACATCTTGTTGGTTCAGTAACTATTTGGTGAAGAAATCTGTCAGCCACCACTTCCAGGAATATCTGGGCTCTACCATTACTAATAGCTGTTGTGCTCCAATCTATATCTGGGAAATTAATGTCACTAAATAATGGCTTAGTGGTCCCTTGGATTTCTCTCTTCTCAGCTTTGGAAAAACAAGTGTTCAAGTTGCTTCTTCACAGCTATAAACCTGGCTATTGTGTTTGAGTGTTTGCTGAGATACTCCTTATTTAGGCCATTGTTGTACTTTTCATGTCCGGTTTCTGTAATGACCATTTTTAATCTGACTCCACAGAAAGTAACCAAATTCATAAAAAAAAAAATAATTATCCAGTTCTCCACAGCTGTTAGTACATTAATCCTTCCTATTCTGCTGACATGCTATCATAACCTTAGTCCCAGATTTGGACCTTAGCGTCCAAAATATGGGGGTTAGCATGAAAACCTCCAAGCTTAGCTACCAGCTTGGACCTGGTACTTGCTGCCACCACCCAAAAAATTAGAGTGTTTTGGGGCAGTCTGGTCCCCCTGAAAAACCTTCCCTGGGGACCCCAAGACCCAAATCCCTTGAGTCTCTCCTTTTTCCCTTCCCCCCTCCAGGTGCTCCTGGAGAGATACACAGACACACGCTCTGTGAATCCAAACAGAGTGACTCCCCCTCTCTGTTCCCAGTCCTGGAAACAAAAAGCACTTTCCTCTTCACCCAGCGGGAATGCAAAATCAGGCTAACAAATCCAACACACACAGATCTCCCCTGATTTCTTCCTCCCACCAATTCCCTGGTGAGTACAGACCCAATTTCCCTGAAGTAAAGAAAAACTCCAACAGGTCTTAAAAGAAAGCTTTATATAAAAAAGAAAGAAAAAATACATACAAATGGTCTCTCTGTATTAAGGTGACGAAATACAGGGTCAATTGCGTAAAAGAATATTGAATAAACAGCCTTATTCAAAAAGAATACAAATCAAAGCACTCCAGCACTTATATTCATGCAAATACCAAAGAAAAGAAACCATATAACTTACTATCTGATTTCTTTGTCCTTACACTTAGAAACAGAAGATTAGAAAGCAGAACTACTTCTCCAAAGCTCAGAGAAAGCAGGCAGACAGACAAAGACTCAGACACAAACTTCCCTCCACCCAGAGTTGAAAAAATCCGGTTTCCTGATTGGTCCTCTGGTCAGGTGCTTCAGGTGAAAGAGACATTAACCCTTAGCTATCTGTTTATGACACATGCCCTCTGGAATTTGGTTAGTGGAAAGGATTAGTATGAAAACAAAGACATGAGAAGTTTTTTCTGCCAAGGAATTTTCAGAGGAGGAATAGAAATCCACCTAAAATGAAGTGCCCAGTGGAGCTACATAGGGCTAGAGATGGCCAGGATATGGTTTTCCTATCCAGTGAGAAATTCTGATATTTCAAAAAATATTCTTGCCCAGAATCAGGACAAAAAATTCAAAATCTCAGAAATGTTTGTGAATCTAAAATCTGGAAAAAAAAAATTGAAATGGAAAATTCATCAAAACCAATTCTTTCCTGCAAAATGTTTTAGTTTCAACTAATCAGCATTTTCTTATATAAAACTGTTTCATTGAAAAATTCCCAACCAGCTCTACATAGGACACAGCTATTTAACAGGGCATCAGCAGAGGGTCGGACATGATAACAGACAAGTGGCTGAGGAGGGAATGGGGACCAAATTGTGACTCAGTGCCCCAATTTGCTCCATAGTGAAATAGTCTGTGCGAGTTGTTTACCTGGCAAAGATTACTTGTCTTTCTGCACTGGTTTAGCTGTGTTTCTTGGTGCATTGGATGGGACAAAGTCAAGACTCCACCCACCACCTGTGCAAGAGAGGAAGTATTGGCCCCATGAAGGCTGCTTCCCGTTCTCCTCCGTTCTGTCATGAAATTGGTAGTCTACACAGGCGAGTTAAGGGACACATTACACCTGCTTTCTCCTGTGAGCAAATTGGTAAAACAAGCTATATTCTCTCACAACTGCTTAAGTATTTTGTTTGATAGTCTAGAGTACCTAGTCCGAATGTTCACGTCCTTGAATGTGTTAGTCATTTGCCTTTGACTCAGGTAATGTGCTTCGCCCACTATCTGAACATTCTGTGGGGGGTTGTTCCATTTTACCAGTCATCCAGTTATAGTGTTGTAAGTCAAAGAGATCGAATTCCAAGCTAGTAGCCATCACTGTTAATTCTAAATGATACCCCAGAGCTAGCCTATGAATAGTGAAAGTTTTGTGATTTAATCCTATAAAAGGGAGCACCCAGCTAAGGCAGAATATTACATTTCACCTCTTTACTGGAGTGGCTCTTGTAATGTAAATTGGTTTTGAATCATTATTAAGTCCTCCTAATGTTGACTATGATTGGTTAGAGAGTTACATAACAGATTTATTGTACTGTAAGTCCACAGAGGCATATTGTATTTTTTTATGAAGGTTGTTGAAAACTTGACCCCATAGAATTTATCTTGAATACGATTTCTCGCCACACTTCAAAATGATCCCAGATTTATTTTCAATGTATTTTCAGAGCTATAAAATATCTGACCACAGCAGTAACTGTCATTTCATAACCTAGAATCTTCTGTAAGAAATGCAGTCACACCTCCCTTATTTCTTTATGCTGTTCTTTGTATTCCTTCTTTCTTGTGAAACTGTTTTCCAGAGGTTAGAATTCAGTTACTCAGAGACATCAGACTACGAATCAAAAGGGGCAGTGCTGGGTAGCATCAACAGATCACTGTATGCTTATTTATCCTGTATGTGATTCTTAAATGAAGAGATCGTATTCAGTCACAGCTAAATCAAACTAGCAAGCATATATACCCAGAAGGGTTTTGGTAGTGTCTACCATATTTCATCACTCTCATTTCTTTCCTGTTTTAGATGAGACATAAAACAAAGTCCTGATCAGTTGTGATCATGAAAAAATACAGTGCTTTTTCCACAATGTAACAACAGCTAGGAGTATTAGCTTTAACGTCGGATCTGTTTACTTGAAATTCCCTGTTTAGATAATGGTATTCATCACTTTCTGCCCTGTGCTTTTTTAATGACTGTAGCCTTCAAGTCTTGAGGTTACTGCATTTACTGATGGTGAAGTGCGTGTATAGTGCTTGTGTGTGCACATTAATTTTATATAGCTATAGATATGGGTCTATTAATTTTATATAAGACTGATTGTTATCCAGTGATCAGTCACTGGGAATGAATCTGATTTTGGTAAAGGATGTATTAAATGCTAAATTTACATTAATATAACTTAAAATTTACAATTTTTAACACTCAGAATCTAGGAAATGCAAAAATTAAAATTTTCATAATTCCCTTAACTCGCCCACACTGCATATAAATACTCTGTGTTAATCTCTATTCACATGTGCCATTTTTTCTTTGAAGTCAATGGAAGTTGTGTGGACATATCCGAGGACAGTATTTTCATTCCTTGACTTCTCATTATTTAAAATATTAACCTGAATGTATCATTTTCGTGTATGTTTTTGTAATTAATTGTTAAGAGAAATCAAATAAGGCTATTAGGACACTGATCTCTATATTTCTTTTTCTGTGTAATTGCAGAGTTGCAGATCTCTATAATGAAAGATCAACACAAAATAGTCCTGGATGACATATCTAATGCTTATATTATGAATTTAGAGTACTTGATAGTCCTATAATTACAATGAACACAATATATCAAATGCTACTATACAGTAATTTTTGCGAAATGTTGACTTTAAATGGTGACAATTTCATAGTATTTTAATTCTAAAAATAGTATAAATGTTATATGATCTACAAGTTGATAAGAACTATTTTTCAGTCTGCTATTTTAAAGTAACATTTTATTTTATCTTTATTGACGTTAGCCTGTTGGTGATTCCTCATTTTGGACTAGCCACTTGAAAAAGTCTAACGTGTAAAGTTCAGGTATTTTTCAGTTATAAAGCACACGTTTGTTTTTGTTTTTAAAAAATAAGTCAATGTTACTTTAAGTGGATAAGATATATATATATTTTTACCCACACAGAATTCAAAAACAGTTGAACTGATTTTACTCAATCTTTTCAAACATAGTAGCATGGTAGGGAGATAAAGCTTGTACAATTTTAGAAGAATGGGAAGAATTGACAAAAATTATAAGTAACTGAAAATGCAAGTCCTAATATAAATTTAACTATACAGCATTTTGTACCAGGCCAACATTATGATACTTTAAGGCCCCCAGGCTGTGAAACATACAAACCTGGTTAACTTTAAGAATCTGACTAATTCAGTGGGGCTACTCAGGTGCTTAAAATTAAGCACATACATAAGACTCGGCAGAAGCAGGCTGTAATTTACTTGTACAGTGCTACAATCTGTGAAAGAAAGGTGCTATATGCCATAAATGTTAGTTACTATTATTAATTATTAAGCTATTATTTGTTAAATGTAGAGAAAAAGAAGTGAGAACATATTTTCATCTTTCCTTTGTTATGTTGCTACAATCATTGTTATGCTGATATTGAGGTAGGAAATGACTTAGTTTGTGAAGTTTAGCTATTTTGGTACTGATGAATCATGCTTAATTTGAAAAATGTCAGTAGTCTATCTGATTTCAGCTGGTTAGGGGCCTTGCTGAGTAAGGATGAGATTATTCATGTGTTTAAATTAAAGCACTTGCTTAAATGCTATAGGGAATCAGAACTTTGAGGTTGAAGTTGAGATTTCTTGTCCAGAGTTGTATGTGGGTTGGATTAATGTTAAGCATTGTCTGTCATTTGTGAGAAAATAGTGTGATTTTGCCCATGTCACTCGGTTATTACATCATCTCTGTAGTACCTCAGCATTTGGGAAAATCAAAGAGATTTTATTTTCTAAATTATCTTTTAGATTGTTTCATATCTGAGTATGTTGATAAATCTTTTTGGTTAGTTCAATGTACTCATAGTGGTAAGTATGTTTAACCTTATTTGGCAGGTTAAAGTTTGGAGAGGAATTAAGTATTCTGTACCACTTGCCCCTCTAAGTTCAAGGAGTACTTCTTCCACACGCTCCTCTCTAATATAAACACACAACAATGTGTATGTTAAATGTCCATGTGGTGACATGACTTTTTTTCCTGGCCTGAGCATTTATAGACCATTTCAAGGATTGGCATGCCATTTTGGCAAGATGCTTCTCCCTAGCTCTTGTGTTTCATGAGATATTAGCCTTTAAATGACTGTATGCTTGTATGACCACTGTGTTTTGAACTTGTAGAATAACCTTCTGACCTGAGACCTAGGCTCCCCTGGCTAACATACTATGAGAAATGGTGGTGTTTGAGGTGTACGCTGCCCAGACAAAAGCAGAAGGAAGTACTGAAAATCTCATAAATAAGCCCACTGCCCAGGGCTGAAGCCCTCAAGCTTTGGTACCCCCAGGGAGGCAGGGCTTTGGCTTTGGCCACCCTGCCCCGGGCGGTGGGGCTTGGGCATCGGTCCACCTTCCTAGGGTCGTGTAGTAATTTTTGTTGTCAGAAGGGGGTTACAGTGCAATGAAGTTTGAGACACCCTGCAATACAGTAATTGTTAGTGGGGTTTTGCTATTGTCCTGTTAGTAATGAAACAAATCTCATACATCTTGCTTTAGGGAGTACATTTGTGAATTTATAAAGTTACATGGGACTTGAGTCCCACTTCTCCCACTGATTTCAACATAATGTGTGTGGGCTTTTGGCCACCTACCTTTCCAGCTTTCTCTAGACGGAGGCATTAGAGAGTGGTGAGAGAATGATATTTAATTATAGAGGTTGCCACCAAGAGTTTTAAAGAATTTGACTGCTTTGTATGTTCACAGACATAGTTCAGTCCTCCTATCTACTGTATACTTTAAAGATGGCAAAGGTGAAAGGAATACATACTGTAGGGAATTGCCTGGGGATGTTCCTGCAATGCCAGGTGATGGACTAGATGGCCCTATAGGTCTGTTCCCCTCTAGACAACTCATAGACAACTCTGGTCTACCTCTCTTGTAAAGAGACCCCTTTCTCTGCTATCAGAGCTAAGTCTCTCACACACAGAATTACGATTTTCATTTTATTTTTAGCACCAGTCCTGAATAGTTGCCGGCAATTTATATACATGAGGGTTTTGTTCATTTAAGTTGCTTTTCTTAGGAGGATAAGAATTAGCTAGAAGTACTATTAAATAGGTCAAGACTCATGTTGCTATGTTCTCTGGATCTTCTTTTTTATATGTGAAAAATCATAGGCTTTTCTTACAAGTACTGCACAGATTTTTTTATTTAACTCATAGAAACCAGGTTGTTCTAGGTGAGCTCAGAGGAGGAGTAAGAGCAAATTTGTTCTTAAGCTGAATTGTTGCCTGGGACCCACGAGGTTATTACAAGAATCCAACCAAACTACTGAGATTACTGGCAGAGAAGAGTGGGGAACCATTACTGGGGCTGCCTTATTAGATGGCTGTGGACAGAATAAGTATACCACTACATCAGGGCAAATAGTCTCCACAGGATGAATGAAGAACATAATTTAATTCTATCATTATGACTAAAGTGTTCCAGAGAATTTTAAAGCATACTGAAACATGTGATCTTAATCCTGAAGCATTTAATTCAAAAGCATTAGTCTTGGCTTTTCTTTAGATCTCTCAAGTAATTATGGAATTTTCTTTTCGGCCTTTTGGCTAAGCTCCAATAAAGTATCTGTTTAATATCTGGTAAGTGAGTGGGAAGGAAGATGACTATATCCTGATCTAACAAAGAAATTGATTTGATTATTTACAAGGTCTTTACTTATCTCTAAGTCCTGTATTCCTATGACTGCATTTCACATTGACAGAAAGCCTTTGATACTCATCTCCCAACACCAAGCATAAAATCTTTTGTTGCAGGCATGGTTATTTATTTTTCTGTTTTTGTAAGCAGTGATTCCTCTCCAGCTACTGAATTTTGGATAGTGTAATATTTGGTCCTTTCATTTGAGTTCACACCCTGGTTACTCTGAGCCACTGTCTTCTATATCATGATCATCACACACCAGCATAAAGATAGAAGACATGCAGTATTCATGAAGAGACCTTCCTTTGATACTGTGAGACAGGAATACTATAAGTTAGTCAGTATTATTGTAAGTGCTGAAAATTGCTTCATGGCCCCGCCTCTCTCTCCAGAGATGAAGGGTCCAGTATCTCATTGGTTTAATCCACCTAAACTCCAGTTGCTCATCTCTAAGACATGAAGAAAGATCCCATGATGACTTTCCAATATAAGACCCCTTGCATGGTGGGGCAACATTGAACTGAACTCACACTTCTGCCTCAAAGCAATAGGAACCTTAAATAAGTATATGTTCAATGCCAAAAGACTATGTTAATGCAGAGTTAAGGCTACTTGGTGATAGTCATCCCCTTGAAGAATAGTGAGTTGAACAAAACTTACATTTCTGAAAACCAGGAAATTCACAGATACGATTGCTCTGTAACCTTACCTCTGCCCTCTTTCAGCAATGCCCTAAACGCCCCAATAACACACATACCTTTACTCTGCCACAGCAGAGTGGGAAAAACAGGATGCCAAACCAGGCCACCTGATACCCAAATTGGTCTGTAGTCAGCAAACCTCATGTTATGGTGTACTCCTTTCTCTTCAACAAACTTCTGCAACCTTGTGTTCCAGAAATAGTCCAAAATCCACACATTGGCAACCTTTGCAGTGCACATATTTCTTTTCCCTCCGTAATCAAGGTACCTAGACTGTCAATTCCAAATCTCCTCACTATGTGTCTTTGGAAACATCACATTACTCTGCCGCAAGATTGGGCAGTACTCTACCCCGTCCTTCCCCCGTGAGCTAGTAAAATACAGATTTCCTCAAACAACCAAGGCTTATGTACCACCAGTTTCCCACCTCTTTTGCAGCCATCGCACCTTCCCCCCAAAAGTCCTCTCTCTCTCGCTTCACCCCACCCAGCATAACAAAAAAATTGGTTAGATTGGCTGCTGACTGTCCTGCTGTGTTCCCAGTAAACCTCCCTATAAAATAAAAACACATAATATTAAAACAGAGACAATTTGCAGCACATTAATAAATCTTTTTCTACAGGAGCTCAAAGGTTTGGACTAGAAACATCAGTACTGGGGTATTCACTGGGGCAATGACTTTGGAACATTCCCTCGAAAAACCCAGGCAAGCATAAAATGGCTGCATAGAAACCCTCTCACATTTTTTTCTTAATTGATGCATAAACACCTTAATCCTCCCAGACTGCACATCTGTGCTGGAAAAAAAGGGAATGTTTTCTTAAACACCATACACAATGTGGGTCCCCAGAGACTTAATGGGTGCCATGCACTACCCTGGGTATAAATTAAACTCTTGAGGCCACTTTGAGACCTACATCACATCAGTAGTTTGATCTCTTGCTAGGTGAAATTTTTTGGAAAATGGCTTTTTTTTTTCAGGGCTCATATGTCTGGAACTTCTGGCTCTAATTACCTCAAGATTTGGTGACTAAACCTACCCTCTACTTCCCTGAGACACAGCAAGTTTTAGCGGAAGCATGTCAGTTTTAGAGGAGGGATAATCTTTGACCTTTAAACAGAAGTTGTGATGCAACCTGAACTATAATGCTGCTGCTGCACTACTATAATTCAGCTGCAGTATTATTTCTGTTTGGCTGGGTCTTGGAAGTGATGCGCATTATTTTGCCGGCTGATAAGAGATTGCTTGGTTATAGCACAATCCTTCATAGTGCCATGACATCAGAAGGCACTAGGTGACTAATGGGAGTTTTGCGTTGAATATTGCCAGGATTTCAGCACTCACAAAAGCATGTTACAGTTATATTATATTGAGGATAATGCATAAGGTCAGTGACCAGTAATCACCAGGTTGTTGTGAGATTTAACTAGGAACATTTATAAAGTACATTAAGATGTTTGATTGGAATACAATATAGAAGTACTATTTATATTAATATATCTGCAAGAAAAACTGGGCGAGATATGGTATAGTAGGCAAAGTGTCTCAGATTCATGTATCTTTATTCATATGTTTTGGGATTTGATTACTTACATAGGAAAGAGAAGAGTGAACATATGGTGGATACACTACTACAGGGTTTCTCAAACAGGGATCGCCGCTTGTGTAAGGAAAGCCCCTGGCGGGCTGGGCCAGTGTGTTTACCTGCCCCATCTGCAAGTCTGGCCAATCACAGCTCTCACTGGCTGCAGATCGCTGCTCCGGACCAATGGGAGCTGCTGGAAGTGGTGGCCAGTACGTCCCTTGGCCCGCTCCACTTCCAGCAGCTCCCATTGGCCCGGAGCAGTGACCCGTGGCCAGTGGGAGCTGTGATCGGCTGGACCTGTAGACGGGGCAGATAAACACACCAGCCTGACCCGCCAAGGGCTTTCCCTACACAAGCAGCGACCCCTGTTTGAGAAACCCAGCACTAGAACCATTGAATACAAATTAGAATTAACATTAGTTAGAGATGGACTGTGCAGGTATTTTGTTTCTACCACTTGTGGTGTGTGTTTCAGTCTATTCACATTTGTATTAGCCAAGATGGCCAGGGATGCAACCCAAGCCTCTCACTGCCTGATGCTAGGACTGGATGACTGGGAATGGATGACTTGATAATTGCCCTGTTCTGTTAATTCCCTTTGAAGCATCTGGCATTGGCCACTGTTGAAAGACAGGGTACTGGGCTGACCCAGTATAGCCTTTCTTATGTATTTCTTATGACAGCAAATTTTGGTCTGCATTCAAATCTTGTGTAACTCCATTGGCTTCAGTAGGCCCATTAGTAAGTAGGTCTCTTTGTTCCTTAACAAATGTAGCTAGTTCTTATACATGAACAACTGATGGAAGGAAAACAGAATCAGAGAATCTAAAATAATGGTAACATTTAGAATAATAAATATTGTGGTTTTGTAGACATAAAGCACAGGTACACCCATGTTGATTTGTATACACATGCACAATTAGATTCCATCATAAAAGCAAAATTCTCGCACCTCTCTCTCTCTCTCTCTCTCCAAAATAAATGTTCATGAATTGCTCCGTGGAATCACAGCATGCGGATTAGAACAATAGCTAGTAGCACACTTGTTTCTTCATAGCATACAATAACCTACTACATATAAAAGTACAAGCACAGAACACTTTCTAAATGATCATAAATTAGGATTATTTTTATTATCATTGTTAATAAGCCAATCATGTCCAAAATGTGCTAAGCTCTCTATCCAACAGGATGTGGGTGTGCACTTAGAAATATCATTCCATTTCTAAAGATAACCATTTCAGAGTTATTCCTTCTATTGAAAATAGAGAATATATCTATAACCAGTAACATGTCTAGGAATAGAACTTTAAGTGTGCACCCACTATGGGAAGACAATTCCCTGCCCCACGGAATTTACAATCTAAAACTTCCTCCTCCAAAACTATGTGGGTGCTTAATTTTAGGCATGTGAGGTGTCTGTTGAAATCGCAGGATATTAAGCATGTACATAAGTGTCTGCAGATTCAGGCCTATAATGCAAAATAGACAAGAAGAAAGAAGGGGATCTGGCATACAAACACAATGATCAGGGTGGTGAACAGTGCACTCCTTCTTAGTTCCGTTTTTATAAACGCTAGCCTAGGATCAATTAACAGGTTGTTTACAGTACTTTCCAATTTTTATCCATTCATTTTTATTTATTATTTCCCTAATACTCAATTTGCAAATAATATGACCTCATGAACCATAGTGAACTGAACTTGGCACTTTTATTCATAAAAATATTCATGGGTTTTTTCTTTTCTTTCTTTCTTTTTTTTTTTTTTTTTGGGCCTGTTTAGCCCACTGGTACTGGCAAGTAACTGCTATAGAATAATGGATGTGGAAACTGAGATGATTATGTAAAGTACCTAAACAACCAATGTGATGACTACTTATTAGTATTTGTTGTTGTTACATGAACAGCTAGAAGCTTCTACCAAGCTCAGGGTTCCATTGTGATAGACAGTCCCCTGCCCCAATGACCTTGTTGTCTAAATAGACAAAACAAATAAAGGATGGGGAACAAAATTAGTGTTATCTCCCGGGGATGAGGTAATTAGGCCCAGACAAATTCAGTGATTTCCCCAAAGTCACAGGAGAAATATGTAGCAAAGATGGGAATTGAACCCAAATGTCACAAGTCCCAGACCAGTGTATTAACCATGTGAACATCCTTTCTCTCTGTTATAATAGTGTCTATATGGATGGGTCATAACCAAAGCTGTGTAAAAATTCTCCTCGATGCATGAGAAATTATGCATTTATTTTTAGATATCCAAAAAGCAATAATTTGGCCTGTTCATTTCAGATTATCCCTCTCAACGTTTCATTTTTTCCACCTTGTCAAAGAGGGGGTATAATTCTACAATTTTTGTCCTTCTTCAGTAAAACTTTGGATTTACGCAGCTCTTTGTATAAACAGCAACTCAACTGCATTCTCTGCTGTCACTATTCCCTTGTGTCACTGAACTGCATTTTATTCATAAAAGTGACATTCCTGTAACTAGTAGCTTTTTTTTTGAGAAACATCACTGAAATGAACAAAAAAAAACCAGATTTTTTCCACTCAATCTCAATTTATGGAGAAAATGCCATATCTACCTTTTTCTTCTGCCTTTTTCAGTAAATGCTCTTTTCAAACTTAAACTTAAATTTCTTTCAAATATGTAACATATTAGCCATATTAGGAAAGATTCACTTTAACCAGTCTTGATATTGATCTCTTTTCTAAAGTGCCATGAGATCTATGGATGAAAAATACCATGTATGAACTTAGATATTAATTACTTATTATTATTGGTGGTGATGGTCAAACAAACAAACAAAACCCAAGTCCTAAACCTTAGCCATTTGCCTGTAGTAAAATTATCCAAATCCTTTTGTATAGGTGGGAAAAAATTCTGTCACACTGACTTCAAACAGCTCACTCCAGTCTCCTGCCTCTTCTCTTTATTCCTTTCTGATCACTCCCTATTATAAGGGTCCAGTATATCTCTCAGTTCCATGTTGGGCTCCAGATCCTGCTCTCTGTGGTGCACAACACATCCCAGACTGCCTCTAACCAGAAAAATTTCAGTACATGGGATATTTGAATCTAGCAGTACCTAGAGCTAGAGGATGCCAGAAGCCATGAAAGGTTTTGCCATAGTAGAAAGGAACGTTGCCCATGAGAGAGGGTGCTCGTGGAAAGGTAGGAATTAAAGTGTGATTGTGAGCTCACAAAAGCAATGAGGGGAGAGGGGTCACTGTTAGTTTGAGCAGAGAGGAAATGTTCTTGTTATCTAGCACACAACTGCCTTAACTCAGCCTTTTCTGAAATCTTCAGGTTGGCTACAGCAGCTTCCATATCTATGCCCACCTCCAAGCTCCAGAGCTCTGGACTATACATGCTCTGAACAATGCTGTCCAGACACCTAGAAATGCAGTCGCAAACATGCTTTTCTTCAAACTACTCTATCAGATCCCTGTTCATTTTCAAATCCATTTCCAAAAAAATGTTTTTCTTGAAACCTTCAATGGAATTTCTCCGCTCTACTTCACAGGCCGTCTCTAGCTCTAATTTTACCTGCTTGTCAAGCATTGTCCTTCCCTGACACTTTCCACCAAAAAAATTGACATCGTTCGTGCAAGAGCCTCTCTCTTCTGTAATAAAGGGTTAAGCTTCAGCAGAATACTTGAAGTTACCACACTTCCTGGTGACTCAGATTCTGTCACCACACAAGGACAGGTACCAGCTTCAGAGACTGAGACAGAGCAAACAGACAAGTTGGCTTACTGCGGCATCCGTGTTGTGTCATCCAAAAACCTGTCTCAGTCATCACTGAAATACTAAACGCAGTTCCTGCCATCTGATATTATATCTCTCTGCCTCACTAACCCTCTAACTCTCATCTGGAAACAGCTTTTCTCACTTTGCATGTGCCTCTTAATTTCTCCCTCTCATTAGTTATTATTTAATTCTTGATCCTATAATTTAAGTCTGTAAAGTGTTTTGAGGGACAGTCTATGAAATAAAGTTGTGATATAATTGTGTTCAGAATCCATTCCAGTAAAAAACAGGTCATTAAACCTATCAGTAACAACTGTCTATGTAATTAGATTGGAATACTGGAAACATAAAAGATAGCAAGTTGGGTAAGACTTTCAATTGGACAGTTTACCTATTCTAGTTGTATTTTATCATACCTATCTGTATGCTACCATCATTTCACTCCTAAGTTAACTGTAGTGCATACTTTCATTAGAAGGCACAAGGCTGTTGTTTCTTGTCTCCCAAGTACTAATGAAGCTGATTATTGGCATCACTTTTGTAACATGCATCCTGTTAGAACAGACACATTCACTGGCTACTGTGGAGGGAGATATGATCTTTCTCTTTATTATTAGCACTGCTGTAGTTGAGAGTCTGTCAGCATTTTCATCATAGTATAAATGTTGCTTTCAGAGGGTTGTAATTCAGCCATAAAAATTAGCTCCAGGCTGGTACTTGGCATAGAAAGTTCTAGCTCAAGAGATTATTTTTTTGTAAAAAAAGTTTTTTTAAAATCCAACTTTGGTCATTTCTAGGTTATAAGAATGTTAATTAAAAAAAACAACCAACCAACCAAACAAGCAAAAAAAAAATTTTGTTGGCTTAGGTTGTGCAGAGAGTAACATGCTCACCTTCCAATTCCAGGGACGTGGATTTAAATCCTAGTTCTAGAATTTCACACGTGGAAATGTGCTAATATTTTGATAAGTAAAATGAGAGAAGAACCCAATAAACTGCACAAGAATTTTGTTACATTGCACAGTACTTGAGATACCTCAAGGACTCAAAGCATTCTTCTGTTTAATTGTCTTTTGTTTTGCACTCGGACTTTAAAAAGATGTGAGCATCTAATTTACGGGAAAAAGAGTCATTTTGCTGAAGATTATAAAATGAATCTCAGTTTAACAAATCCTTCTTTAACAACTTCATTATGTTTTTAAAATCACACCTGTTGGGTCCTTTTTTTGTTGTTCAAGGAATAATACAGTACTAAATTAAAATAAATTGTGTTATATGTCTCTATAAATACAAAATACCTGCACGTATTTCTAAAGAAGGCTCAAATAGTGTTATATTTTATTTAATTTCTAGAGAAAAAAGTATTTAATTTTCCATCATTTTGATATTTCCTTGCATAATTTTGATTTTGTCTGTGCATAATTCCCTGGGCTGTAAAAAAGAAAAGGGCACACTGACATTTTATTATGACTGTAGATTAACACCTTCCTCTCAACTCTTTCTCTTTCTCAACTTCTCTTAGTGAAGGAAAAGAAATATTTTGGACATTTACCCTTCTAGTTGTTCTTTTGGGGAGCAAATGAAAGATTTAAGGATGCAGATAATTTAAAGAAGCAGAAAAATACAGAAACAGAATAGTATAATCAGAGTAGTAATCAAAAATCACATAGGTTTGTTTGAAATAAAGTTGTATTCAAATCTACTTTTTATGCAGTCAAGTTACTTGATATACCATATTTTTTAAATCTCCTGAAAAGTGAGTTGTTAATGACAGAATATTAGCAAAACTGATTAATATGAACTTTAAAAAAAATTAAATATGGTCCCTGAGAGTCCCTGATTTAGCCAATCTAAGATTTAATCAGCTAACCAACATTAGTGATTTCTGAGGATGCAACAAATAAGAACTAGCAATTGCCTCATCTTTTGATTGACTTGCATGAAGATCTGTGCAGTTTCTAGTGGACATGCCTCCAAATCACACACTTGCCATCCTTTTTGGCAGTCTAAGCTAAGAGGCCAAGGGCTGAATGGACACAGAGTCTGAACTACCCTCTCATCTTTAGAGGTTGTCGATGCAGGCCATGGCTGGGGCACATTTGCTGAGCACTGAGGGAAATCTGGTACTTCTGTCATACGTCTGCTTTGTGTTTAAGAAGAGAATTCAATTCACAGAACTGTCAATCCGACACCTTTCATAAGCACTAGGACTGGTATGGAATTTTCTGTCAAAATGACATTTCAATAGGAAACACTTCTGCCAAATCTTTCATTTTTTCTGCAGAGAAATCAAGTGATTTTGCAAGGGAAAAATCAAACCAAAATACTTGCATTTCAGTCAGCTTAACCTGCATGCAAATATTTTGTTTAATAGAACTGAACTAAAATGTTTTGTTTTGAATCAGTTCAATAGTAAGCTGCATTTTCCTGTGATGCTATACTGCCTCTTTGGGATTATAGTTCAGGTGCCTGATGCCCCCTTTTCCCCAATGGTCCGGGCTCCCTGACTGGATTGCATGACTATGGGTACATCCTGTGTGCTACACCTGGCAGGGGCTGAAAAATTCAGATCTCTGAAGGAAGGCAGCCAGGTAATGATTTTGTTACTTGTTATAAGTTGCAGTTTCAGATACTTCTTATATTACCCCATTGGTCAGCTGAAAATAATTCAATATCTGCTAGGTTCCAAAATTCCCAATTTTGAGAGAACTATTCATAAACAGCATGGAGCCTGACTCCATAAATTTCTGTTTTTCAAAATATTTCCCCTATGTCTAATAACCCCCTTTGACATACCCAGATTAGTGATATGCACGTCCAAACTGGAAAAAGTACAGTAAGGAAATGAATGGCCAGTTACGTATTGAGCTGGACTTTTAGGCTCCTACATGTGCACGTTAAGCCACATAACATGCTAAATGCCTGGATGTGCCTGGGATTTTCAGCATTTCGTATGCAGTTGATACGTATAGTGAATGATCGAGGTATACAAATATAGTAGATCTCTCTTTCCAAAGGAGCATGTATATGATAGCACAGTACAAATCAGTTTTTATGCTATTGTTAATTAAATATGATCTCAGAAGAAATCAATTAGTTGATTAGCCAAGGACAGAGGTAGCCACAGGAGGTTATATATTCTGATGGCCTGTATGTAAATTGACATGGTAAGTCACTCCCTACAGACTGTTGATATTCCTGTTTAATGCTGCTCTGACAAAGTAAATTGTCTGCCGCAGCTCCCCAGAGTGAACTGTTTTTTAGAAAAATATGTTATTAATCATCATCCAGGATAGAGTTTGAATTTACCCTTGTGCAGCAAAAGTACAAAGGCGCATCTAAAAGTGAGGCTATAGGAACCTAGTGGCGCTGCAGCCGATTGTAGTGATTGATTTTGAGTGATTTTTGTAATGTGGACTAGCATCCACTAGAGACCAAGCTAAGGCCACTACATTCTGTTCAGGAAGAACAAAAATAAGGGTTAACAAAAAATTCCTACATTTTTATTTGCTGAGCTTTCACTCCTCCTCTGGTGAAAAAATTAAATCAATTATTCCTACAGCCACCACAAGAAAAAAGAAATCAAAGTAAAAAGGAAGCAAGTATATTATTAGTGTAATTTATTACAGAATTACCATCATTGCAGTTAAGGGTGGATTGGGGTGTCTCCATCAAATTCCAGTAGCTACTTAGTGCAATATGGTTAACAATACTGGGGATCAGGGCTTAAATTCAACTGGAGCTGTCCACAGTGGTGCTCCAGTAAATATTTTCAGGAGCCCTGGCAACTCCCACGTAGCAGAAGCAGTGAGCCCCAGTGAACTCCAAGCCCTGGCACCTCCCGCAGGGTGGAAGCCCTGAGCGCCAGCACCTCCGACAGGTCTAAAGCCCTGAGTCCCAGTGCCTCCGACAGGGTTAACGCCCTGAGTGCCTACCTCTCCCTCCCCCGCAATGGGGCTAAAGCCTTTAACCTCAGCTGGCACCCCACACTCCACAGGGTTAAAGCCTCAAGATTCCCAGCACTGCAGCTGAAGCCCAGAGCCCAGAATGGGGCTAGGGCATGGAGGGATCTGGGAAATAATCTCTGAGAATTTAAGCTCTACCTGAGATTTTCACTGGGGTAAGAAAAGCCCAATCTCCAGCCTCAGCCCGAATGTCTACACTGCTGTTTTTAGCACAGTAGAGTGAGGACAAGTCTGTAGGCCTAGGCTTTGAGGTTATGTCTACACTGCAATTAAATACCCACTTGGGCTCACAGGGCTTGGGCTCAGGGGTTGTTAAATTGCAGTGTAGACGTTTGGGCTTGAGTTGGAGCCCAGGCTTTAGGACTCTGTGAGGTGGAAGGTCCTGAACCTGAATGGCTACACCACAATTAATCAGGCCCGAGCCCCGAGGCCAGCAATGGGTTTTTAATTGCAGTATAGACCTTGAAACCCATTGCTGTGAGTGATGTGGTTTTTGTTTGTGTGTTTGTTTGTTGTGTAGACATAAACCTAACCTCAGGTGAGGGTTCACAGCTAAGAATCCCAAACAGATGGAAGTACCTGTCTCTTATCTGTCAGTCCAGTGCTAAAAGCCCAGATCAATGGGAGTTAGATGCCTCAGGACTTTTGTGCAACTGGCCTCTGAGGGTACATCTACACTGGAATAAAATACCTACAGCATGGCCGCGACTGGCCTTGCAAGACTTAGGCTGCAGGGCTAAACGTTGCTGTGTAGATGTTTGGGCTCAGGCTGGATCCCAGGCTCTGGGACCTTCCTCCTCTCAGGGGATCTTAGGTCTCAGGCTTCAGCCAAAGTTCAACATCTACACAGCAATTTTACAGCTCCGCAGCCCAAACTATGCAAGCTCATCTCAGCTGACCCCGGCCAGACACTAGTATTTAATTGTTGTGTAGAGATACCCTTAACCTCTGCATTTCATCCCTGGCTAATTTCGGTGGCTGTCTGTTCAGCTTGCTGGCTTCTGAGGATTCCTTCCTTAGGCACCTAATGCTCCCCATGCACTGTACTGAGCCTAACTCAGGAATGAGAATTCTACTGGATGGCAGGGTGCCTAGGGTTGCAACACTCAGCATTACAGTGCCCGAGTAGCTTCGTGATTCTGAGCCCAGGTCTGTAGCTCTGTTGTTGGATCACAACCATTTTTCAGAAATCCAAGTCATTTTAGCTACCAGTATGTTTCAGATAAATACATCTAACTCTGGAATAATTTAATTACATTACTCTTTGTTTGTTTAATCAAACATAACTGAAGACCGTAGAAACATACAAAGAGCTTCCCAATCCAGAGCCAGTTCAAGGCTTTTTTTAAACTACACCAGGCTGCCTCTGGCCCCCGATGGGAACCAAACCAGAATCAAACCAGGGATTGCCAGAACATAGTAACATTCCATTCACCCATGCTTGCCCCCTGCCCCTTGCACTGGAAGCAAGGAGGGAAATGCCATAGTGCTGTCATATTTGCACTTTGCCACTTGCAGAGTTCCTTACACAAGAAGAATCTGGAGGAAGCTGATTAAACTTACTCTTTGACTGCTTTATGCCACCAGAGTGGTGCAAAGAAGCTCTATTATCAGGGAGAATCAGAGACAGTATGTTTTGTGTGTGATTGTTTTTTTTTAATCTGGAAAATGCAAAGAAACACGTCTGAAATGGCCAAATTTAAAAAACTCCCAATTTTTTTACATCACTGTTATCCTTTTCTTCAAACATAGACTCTTAACTATCAATATGGCTACAAAGCAAGCAAAAGCTGGAATTCAGGCCCATACATGGTTTTGAGTTGTGAGTGTAAATATTCTGGATGGAGAGAGTATTTTTGTCATAACCTACAACTAAAAATGTCAGACCTTTCATGACAGAAATTAATGTTTTGGCTGAGGAAAAAAAGAGAGCTTACATGGAAAATTTCATTAGAGGGTGAATTTGTTAGAGAAAAAAGTATGAGCAACTGAAAAAAAAAGGTTTCAGAATAAACGTTTGAACTCAGGTGTAAGTACATAGCTACTAGCTAATGCTATAACTATAGGCAACTGTGAATTAAGGGGCAATAATTCCATTGAAAAGATTTGGTGGCGTGGTAAACTCCTTGATAGAATGACAGACCCTGAAAACAACTTGTTTGTTTTTCATAATAAATGAACTCCAAGTTCTATCTCAGTAACCAGCACATGCTTCCACCTTTCCTCTCTTCTACTGCTGTTGTTGTCTTCTCCATTCCTGGCCTCTTTCTTCCCCCCCAGAGATAGCTCTAGATGTTGTGTCACCTGCAAATTTTAACTCCTGCAGGAGTGGCTCTTTCCTCCCTCCAACAGCCCTTGCTTTACCAGTGCAATATTTTTCTTCCACTCCAGTAGCTATTTCAGAAGAGCTAGGAGAGAGGGGTGGCAAGCTATTGGCTGACCAGATAATTCATCATCATGACATTCAGCCAACAAGTGGAGAGGCCTGCTATTAGGAAAATCAAGATTATTAGTTCAGGGCTTTTCTTATCCCAGTGAAATGAAGGTTAGTTTGACAATGTTTGTATATGAGAGACATATGGGCATTTTGAGCCAAGAATCTCATAAATCACTTCCCCTTCTGCAGGCTGCTTTGACAGTTGCCATCTTCAACAATGATACAGCTGACAGTACCGTTTCTGAATCTCTCACTCCAGGGGGAAAGCTTACTCTCTGAAGGGCTCCAAGCTATGAAACAGGCTACCAGGGAAATTTAGAATGAGTCCTGGCCTTGGCATCTGTAAGGCTCAGTGTAACACTCATCTCTCTAACCCGGGACTTTTCCCTCAAACGATTTCCTTGTGGAACACCACCACTAGGAAATATTCCACTGACAAGATGGTTTTAAAATAGAGAAGAACGCCCAGTTACCTTGCTGATGTATAAAGCTGTTACCATTCATTTTGTATATGGTGCCTAAACTCCCCAGGGATGGTTGTGTCAGAAACATTATAGTTGGAACCTGTCAATGCTGTGTGTGTACACAAAAGCTACATGTTACCTAATGTTTTAATGCTCAGGCAGGTCATGGGGTGTTCAGTTAAGGCAAATATTTAAGGAGATATTAACATAGATTTCTTGGATCAAAAATCATGCTTTTTTCTAGGTCAGTGGGAAGGGTTATTTAGAAAAACTCTACCAGTATTGTAATGGGTTGTTGATTGATTTGCCTCGTTTTACATATTAATACTTGTTTGTAAAAAAAGGATGGGTAGCAAGCAGACTAAGCAAAAGAGTTAAGTTTACAGGAACAATGGTTTTATGAAAGTTTTCATTAGTCGACTGGAAATAGTCAGTCTGGAATTCTCACCATAAGTGATTATACATTTCTGATTAGCACGTCAGGCAAACCTGTCTCTCATAGCACCAGGAATCAAACAATTGTCATCACAATAGCATTTGACATATTGCAGTTTTCCTATACTGAGAATAAGAAATAACTATAGTATTTGGTAAGTATTTGTTGGCAAATATTGCCTTTTTAATGAGATCCTCTAAATGTGATGTGTAATGTCTCTCTGTTCTGAATAAATTGGCCTGCTGCCTGTTATAGCCATCATAAAAAAGATGATACAGAATTCTGAGAGTTCCCTAGCACTGAAAATGTAAAATAAAATAACTGTGTGGTGTTATACAGCATGTTAAGTACCAGCTGACAGCAGTCCACTCTTTGGGTGGATTTGGTAATCAGCACTGTCACCTGCAGCACACTAGCTCACTTTCTACAATTGTATTAGCTAAAATATGTGAAACAGGAGTGGTACCCTCTGATTATCTTAATTTCTCCAGATTGGGGACATCATAGCTAACACACTACTTAACTGAAGAAATTCATAGGTATTTTTCCTGGACACTCTGAATCTCTTTTCCACGTCAGGAGTCACCCCTCTCTTCTCACAACTATAGTATAGCCTATAAATGCCAAGGAAGCTCCTGGTTCCTTTCCCTCTCTCCTGTTGTCTGTGTGTTCTAAAGAGATATTTAACCATAAGGAATGAGTTAACCAAATGTGAAGACTGCCTCTCCAAAGAGTATTTCCAACATGAGAAATCCTATAGCAAAGACCTTGCAGTGACCTTTGATAGAATGATCATAGTTTGAATTTGGTATTTTCCTAGAGGCTGGGCGTGGCTGTCTAACACGTTAGCTGTGCAGCACACCTTTGAGGTTTCCGTTAAGCTGCAGTTTCAGAAGATATTTTCAAATTATCATTGCTTCCTACCGAAGTGGTTGTCCTTCAGTCTATCAAATCAAAGGGTAATGTGAACACCATCACACTGTATTCTAACATGTATGACTAATGGTGCAAATGTACTTTAAACTGCCCGTACAAGATGACATTTTACTCAAGCACAAAACATTCACTAGTTGCTAATTGCAACTAGCAGGTTCTCTGGATGCTGATGTTTTTAATTAGAGCTTATACTCTGGGCAATTTCTTCTGATTAAAGAAAAGGTTTTGTTGTTAAAAAGATAGACAGTGTCCTCTAGTGGAGAGGAGCTACTCTAGCAACAGCTTGAAAATGTCCAAAACATTGCTAATTGGAGAAATATAGTACTTAAAATAAGTGTCTCTGCTGATGGGATTTGCCATTTGAAATTAATACTTTTTTTGCAGGGTCTTCCTCACTTTCTGGCCTGGTAGAAAGTGTGCTGAATAACAAGGATTGTTCCCATTTTAGTTCACAAAAAGGTTTTGATCAATTTCAAAGTGCCTCACACTGAACCCAATTGGTTAGAGCTGATCGTGCATCTTTATCACAGGAAGCTGAAGAATCATTCAGTGCAATTTATTCTAGCTTTTACAGAAAGCAAGCAAGAACATATTCATCTTCAGAACTAAAGGCAAGGTAGACAAATACAGTTGATGTTTGCTGCTTTGTAGGTGATCTCTTAAATTTCTTTATTTTATTCTTATTTGAACATAAAGAAAAAACTTGTACTGAAAGGCACAACATATTCATGTAGCATTATTATTTGAACTGGAGACAGAGGGCCCGTGTTCCTTGGATAAACTATTATTGATGGGACACCAGAGAAGCAGGGAATGAGAGGCGTCAGGCTGGAAGAAACTCAGCCACATGGACAGGGCAATGCATAAGGTTTTATAAAATTCCACTTGTTCAACTTAATCTGCATTCAGCCTCACTCTTTGCCAGTGAAAAAATCCAGGTTTGTTTTTTTTCCTCTGTCTCTTTTGTCTGTCCTTTTTAGAGTCATTTACTGGTCGGTTAGCAGTCTCACTTTAATAATTCTCATCTCACATTTTGAATAAAACCATTACTGAGGACCCATATTGTCATAGTATAATTCCCAAATCTGAACCTTAGCGTCCAAAATATGGGTACTAGCATGAATTCCTCTAAGCTTAATTACCAGCTTAGATCCTGTAGTGCTGCCACCAATCAGGACTTAGAGTAGAGCGTCTGATAGACTCTGGTCTCCCCCAAAACCTTCCCTGGGGACCCCAAGACCCAAATTCCTTGAGTCTCACAACAAAGGGGAATAAACCATTTCCCTTCCCCCTCCTTTCTTCCTCCCAGCTCTTTCCCGCCCTGGGTACAGTAGGAGATTACCGTGATTCAACTCCTTGAATCACCACACAGAGAGGAATGATACCTTCCCCCAGAGGCAATCCAGATTCAACTCCGTGAATCTAAAACAAAGAGGAAATTCACTTTTCCCTTCTCCCCCCTGCTCTCTCTCCCTTTTCCCCACCAATTCCCTGGTGTATACAGACTCAGTTCCTTTGAGCCTTAACTAGGAGAAAAAAATCAGACAGGTCTTAAAAGCAAAACTTTTAATAAAAAGAAAGAAAAAAGTAAAAGGTCTATCTCTGCAATTTAGATGGTAAAAAGATACAGGGTCTGTCAGCTTATAGAAATTGGAGAAACAGCCTCCTCCAATGGAAATACAATTTAAAATACTTCCAGTCAAATACACCTTTGCACATAAAGAAAAACAAATAAGACTACACCGCCTTTCTACCTTTATACTTACAAAATTGGAATAGAAGATTAGAGAGCCTGTAGGTACATGTGGTCACTCTCAGAGCCCAGAGAGAACAAAACAAAACCCCCAAAAAACAAACAAAGGCTTCCCTCCAACGAGATTTGAAAGTATCTTGTCTCCTGATTGGTCCTCTGGTCAGGTGTTGCAGGTCACTGTTTGTTAACCCTTTACAGGTGAAAGAGACATTAACCCTTAGCTATCTGTTTATGACACATATGGAAACAGCATTATCTTGAGATTTCATGGTAAACTGCAGCAATAAGAGAGAGAGGTGAATGCCCTTGTTAATAAATTTAAACATGGATTTCCACTCTTTAAAAGGATAGACGGTAAAACAGTAATAATCCTGCATTGACAAGAAAATTAAAGATGGCAGCATTCAAAGTAACCATAACATGCCCACTCATTGTCAGATGTGCACTGTTATTAATGCAGTTTGACAGTTGTTCAAAGCTTTAAAAAATTATCATTTACAAAAGTAATTGAATGGCCTAAAATTACCATCTCTGAGGTTGTTTCCTACATTGCCTAAAGGGAAAGCATCTTCTAGAGTTAGTTTATTTACTTAGATTTGCAAACATGCTCATCTAATAATCATTTATGCGCAACAAAAATTTTAAAACATACCAATTATTAAAGCCAAAAGCCCATGAAGGCCTTTCTACTCTCCAGACAAACTGTTCTCCGTCCTCTTTCTCCAAATTCCTACTCCTGCAGAAAAAAAGCCAACAGCCCTGTAGCATGCCATAAAGATGATTAAATCTGATAAAGGAGCAACCATAGAGAGCAATGGGTGAGATATAGCCTGACACCATTGATTACTATCCTCTTGATGTCCCCCTCAGTGAGGCTGCAGGATCCCCACTCCATCCCCCAACTGTCACCAATTTTATAGTATGTCCACCCCTATGAAATTCAGATTCTGGCAGAGCAAAGGGAGGGAAATAAACTATATGAGAGTCAAGGACCCCTCAGTGAAATTGTCCAACTGACAGCTTCCCACCCCTTCTAATTAGATCCTTTCTAGTGATCTGCTAATCACCTTTCCAATGGGTTTATTTTGAAAGCTCAGCTATAGTAGAAAGAATAGATGAACTTACAGCTGAACACCTAATATATTATTGGCTCTAGTTCAACAGCAGTATTCTGCACAGTATTACTAAGGGACAATACAACCTTCCTCATTTATTTTCCATATGTAAATATATCATATTGAATAGGAACTTTAAATTCTGTGTCTAAAAGCATACTTAAATATTTTATGCATGGGGGAAGGAATCCCTCAGAATTTAGTCAGGGAAAAGCCTCCATCTTTTAAATTTTTGCTTTTCTAACACATTTTTTTCCTTAACAAAATACAGTGTTTAATATCTGGGGGTTGATGTTTATTTAATATGCACTAATAAATGGCTTAGAGCCCAATGAGTACAAAAATGAGTGCAGCAGGTTTCTGCCGGCTGCAGGAGCTCAGCACCCCGTGGATCCTAACCTTGATTCTTCAAGAGTAAATTGGCCAGCAGCCAAACTACCTCAGGCTGTGATCTTATCAGATCTAATACACCAAAAAGAATTGGATTGGGGTTGTACTTGGCAGGAGAGCTCCAGGAAAAAGCCCAAGGTGCGGGAGTGACGGTGATTCAGTAGGTAGCCCTCTCACTTTTAAGACAAAGTTGGGTAATGCCATAGTGATACTTATTATCTCCTAAAGCAAATGTATTTTGGATTAGCCAAACAACTGAGGTGTCTTCTTACCACTTGAGAGCAATAAAAATCCAGTGGCTGTATGTGACTGAGTAGGAGACACTCCATTGTCACAATTACCACACAAATGTTTTTATCATAATTGTATTGTCAGGGATTATCCTGATTTTATATCATCTCTGTTCTTCCCCTTGCCAAAACTTCCTGCCAAAGCTCTGCTAGGACAATTTTGGGGCAGCTGGTCCTCTCTGACCCTCTGTTGGGACTGATAGTCCACAGTTAATTTTACCTTTACTTCCTGGAAATTGAAATCAGATACATAACGTACTCTTAGAGAAAGCAAAAGTCTATTTTCTAGAAAACTAGACAAAGTCAAGGTAAGTGACATGGAGCAAGAAATGTGACAGCTGAGGAATCTTGTAGAAAATAAAAGGTCATTTGTATAAACCTGCTTCGGAATTGCTGTAAAAAGCTACGTGTGATGCCTAAACTCACCAAGAAAGTTTTAAGTTACAAAGATCTAGCCTGAAAGCATACCAAGTTGTATTCTGTATTTGATCCGTCTTAGCTGAGCTTCTTATTCAACTCTCAACTCATTCCACTCAAATTATTTCAGGATTTGGAAAATCTGAACCCCCTACCTGCTGCAGAGCTGTGTTCCATGGGGTCATCCTGAGATGACCAAAATTGCTTCATGATTCAGGAATTCCATGTTTTGCTTTCTAGTTATTATATTGACCTTCTCCTCTTCCCTATGCCAACTATTTGGACACTCATGCCATCTTGATAGCCATTATTAGCAATACTACCCATGACAACGTGTCTGGGAATTTCTCTGAGTATGCTTAGGAGGGTGTGGTCTGTGATGCATGCTGTTGCTACCTTGCACTGAGTGAAGGTAAGCTTTCACAAAATGACCAATGATAATCCACTTGCCAAACAGCTGAAAGAAGGTAATAAGTGACTCTTGCCTTTAAAAATGTAAACATTGATTGCAAGGTTTTATGCCTTGTAGGTCTGTGAATAGCTTAGCAGGGTGGTAGCCAGATGTTTTCCTGGAAAATAAGATAACTAAGACTCTTATTAAATAATTATCCATCTGGCTATCATACAGTTGTGACACAGAGGCTCCCTGATGGTTGACATTCTGTCAGAAACTCTTAACAAGCCTGATAAATTCACTGCAACTAACAGGTTGCTGTCATAATATTTACCTATAAAGAATGTTGTGTGAGGTATCAAATGAAAGCCAGTAACACCCTGGTCATTGCTATCACTGTGAAATGTGTATATTAACTACTATATGAGGAATTATGGATACTTACTGATACTAATCTTTAAACATCAAACACAGGTAGAAACAGGTTTCCTTCCAGACAAGAGGGAACATAGTTATCTCCCCACCTCTAATGTAAACTTAGCATTGTGAGTCAAGTTCAATAGGAGTTACATTTGCTTGTAAAGTGAACAGAAAAAAAACAAATGAACAGGGGGAAATAGCATGGTGATGGCACCCTGGAGAAGCAGTGATGGGGGAGGAGGCTCTTATCTAGTGCACTTCAAAGTACACTTCAAAAGGATCCATTTCAAAGGTTGCTATACTATAAGAAGGGAAGAGAACCCCTTTGTTATCCACCAGCAAGGAAGCAAATGGACCATGCTTTTTGCATTCATAAAAGTTGGATCCTGACCCCTGGGGCTGGTCATGCTGAGAGGTTGCTTTCGGTGATAAACTTATCTTAGACAGGTTTTAGCCTGTTAAAATGTTTAGTCTATTATTTTGTTTGTAACCATTGCTGTTTCCATTATTCTTACACAATACTCACTTGAATCTGAAACTCTCTCTTCTTAGTTAATAAACTTATTCCCTTTTTACTGTACATTCATATCAGTGGTGTAATATTAAGCAAAGCAGGCTGACGGATACACTGTCTCTTTGGAGACAGCAAACTTGGCAATTTCTATGAGTGTCCAGTGGCAGGAGCTGGATATTACAGGGGAACCCATTTCAAGGGGGCCTGGGGATTTGGGTGCACCTAAAGTTAACCTGCAAGCTAAAGTACAGGTTAGAAAAGCTTCTGAGAAGATTATCTGTGTGGCTAACAGACTGGAGTGACAGGGAGCTGATACCCAGTTTAATACCAGCATATCTCTATGAAGCAGTGGGGTAACAAGGTGAGATATAATCCTGGATGCCCCCAAAAAGCATTGCAACAGTATCCTGCAGTTGTTTCCAAAGGAAAATGGAAATAAGTTGTGCAAATGTTTATTCATTTCATGTGTTCTCTAAGGATCAGATCCTCTTCACCAACCCACGCTGAGTAATACCTTACTCTGCAAGTAGGCCCATTTATTTCATCTCTATTTGTAACTCCATTACAGATATTGTGGTTAGTCTACTGGTCTTTAGAGACCCAAGACTAAAATTGACAACGTAGACTGAAGATAAGTTTGGTGATCTTGATTTAGGGACAGTCCCAGAGAATCAGTGATAACTCTCTTCATGCAAGAAAGAACAGGCCCTTACTCCTGAAACCACCACATAATTTTAGATAAATAGTCACTGCCAGGGAAAAGAGCACACAATCATTCAGAAAAGTTGATACAGGCTAAGACCAAGGTGCCTTTATGGAGGTGAATGGGGACAATGAACAGTGTACTTTTTGTGCAGTATGTCTAACCCTATCCAGCGTTATCAATTAGTCACTTTCACATGAACAGTATATGTCAAGTATCACTTTTTCTGTGTGCAAAATTAAAACAAACTGAATTAATGCAATGTTAAGGTTGCACAATCAAATCAAAGCAAGTCAGAAACTGTACACATTAAGGTTCCTGCAGTAACATTAAATTAGTAACATTACACATGTCGTATTCCTGTTTTCCTTGTGTGGATTTCTGTTCATATTTTAAAATATGGCTCACAGAATATGGAATAAGTACACACATATATTATTCATTATACTAGACGTTCACAACTCAGTGAAGTGGCTTGGATCGGGAATGTGAGTCATACCTTTGGCTTCCACATAATGATTGCCTACTGACAGTTCTCAGCAGGGATAACTTAACAGAGAACAAGCACCTCTGCTTTTAACAGCTGTATCTTGGCAGTAGAAATAGCAATGATGCCATAGGAGTCTGTTATAGTAACTGCTATAAACTTAAGCAAATACGGATTTGATGGAAAATGTATTTTTTCATAACCTGTACCTATTTTGAATAGAAAAACGTAGAAGTAGGCCAGATGTTTAGTCTATTTTTGTGTTCGGCAAATCAGCACACTAGCAAGTTGTTACAGACTTGATCCTGCTTTCTTTGTAAACCCAAACTCTCGGTGAATGAATGCAAGATTGGGCCCTATTTCTATATAATTTGTTTCTTCTTTTTGTTTGCAAAGAATGTGTTAAAACATTGGTTGGAAATTAAGCTACAACTGACTATATGCAAATCAATGATTTTTGCAGATTGATATAAGAGTTCAAAGGGTTTCTAGCAGCAGATTCAAAAATTAAATGTTTTTTTCAAATTTTGAAATAACATATTATCTTTAATTCTCTGTAACAGGCAATTCTGCTAACCTAACCTGCCGAGCTTTCTTTGGATACAGTGGAGATGTCAGTCCTTTAATTTACTGGATGAAAGGAGAGAAGTTTATTGAAGATTTGGATGAAAATCGGGTCTGGGAAAGCGATATTAGGTAAAAAGCAACATTTTTGTTCTCTCAATTGAGATTAATACTGTATTTGTTTTTAAAGTGAATAGTACTGTGTAAAAGGAAGGAATAGATTTTATTACTAACATGAGTATGAAGAGGCTATAGGCCTGATCTCTTCTGTTACACCTGTTTCATGTCAGTCTAACTCCATTGACTTCAGTGGTATTACACCAGTGTGAATCTGTGGAATAGATTACACTTGGAAAGGGGGAACAGAGAAAGTGGAGGAGTTGGCAGGATTCTCATCTCAGTTTTAGCACCACAAAATCAGAATAAATAACACAGGAACGAAGTGATGTAACAGATTATAATCCATACAATGGCTTCATCAAGTAACAGAAAACATTGCAGTATTGAACACTGAAAGGTTCCTGAGAAGATGTCAAGAGAAATAAATATGTCAGGAAACAGGGCTCACAAATAAATACATTTTTAAAGCCATGGAGGATAAAATGTTGTAAGTGTCAAAAGCTGGCCTTTGTTTCTAAATATTATTGTTCCTGTTATATGTGAAAGGAATTAAATTCAATTTTTATAGAAGAACTAGATCTTAAGAACATTGCTTGTCTTCCAGTGCCCATGATTTTCTTTCATATGGTCTACTTCTACCTGCTGAATACTTATGTACTGTGCTGCTTGGGGAGGAATGTCATATTCTTGTGTTGCTTCTAAAAGTGCTGCCTTAATCTGAGATTGTTTATTCATTAGGAATGCCCTGGTTGACATACCCTAGAAAATCATGTACAAAAGTGTTTCTCAAACTAGGGTCCATGAGGGTACTCTGGGGGTGGGCCCTGCTCATCAATTCCTCCTCTGCCCAACTCCTCCCTCTCCCTTCCAGCACCTCTTGCATGCCTGGGAACAGCTGTTGAGAGGCATGCAGGAGGCACTGGGAGGGTGGGAAAGGAACAGGGGTGGGGCGTACTCTAGGAAGGGGGTGGAATCATGTCCAGGGCCAAAAGCCCCGCTAATCAGCTCCTCCTCCTCCCTCCTTGTGCCTCCTGCACCCCAGGGAACAGCTGTCCCATGGTATGCAGGAAACGCTGGGAGGGAGAGGGAGGAGTGGTGAGGGGGCGGAAAGAGGTGGGGAAGAGGAGGGACAGGCATGAGGCAGGGGCGGGAAGAGATGGGGCAGAGATGGGACCTTAGGGGAAAGAGGTGGAGTGGGGGTGGGGCCTGGGGCTGAGTGGGGGGGCTTGAGGAGTCTATGAAAAATTGTAAATCAAAATGGGGGTCCTTGGGTTGCTAAAGTTTGAGAACTGCTGATGTACAATATGATTTTAAAGTATCTATATGGGTCTGAAAAGAACCTTCTTCCATACAGTATATAAGCCAGTACTCTGTGTATGAATGCATAAGTGTGTGTGCGTGTGTGTGTTTAAAATATAGACAGTTACCAGTATAAAATGACAGCAAAGACTTCGTAATGAATTACATATGCAGTTTAGATTATGTGTATGTTATCCACAATGAATACTTATGACAGACTAAAGTTGGCATATTTAAATTTAATCTCTTACTAAAAGGTTTGCTACTCCATAGCCTTGTTAATCTGATCTGATTCTCAAAGTAAGATTCAATATCTTCAGACAAACTAAAGTAACAGAGGAAACCGTATATCAAAACCACTAAGGCCAGGCAAACATTCAACGTTATTCAAGTCATGTTCCACCTCCCCCAAGTGATGGAAAGGTGGAGGCAGGAATATCTCACTCGAGTGTACTCTAATTTTATTCCACAGAGTTCAAATCCAATACACCAGATTACATAGAATTGTGCTATGCTGTATTTCTTATTTAAAGCTCTCCTACAGCCTGTCATCCAGAGACTTAGGGCTTTAAACATTTTCAAGAAGTGATAACCCTCTTCACAACTGGCTTGGTTCTGTGTTTGTTCAGGGAGGACCCTGAAGAGTGTTTTCCATTTTCTTTAGGCATGTGAATAGTGTGGGTGATGAGCATTTGAAGCAATTTCCTGTTTGCTTGGTTGTTTGTTTTTTTTAAACCAGTGCTGGGACTAGTGAGGGGACAATGGGTAGAAAGGGAAGACAACTTTCCAAAGAGGTTTTTACACAGGAGGTGCTTGCTTTTATCATCCACTTGAATGTAGTAAAATAAACATGAAGTGATTATTTTTCTTACTATAAAAATGGCCATGCTGCTTCCTTTAGAAATGTCAGAAATTGCCTTTGGACAAAAACAAAACTTGGACCATACCGTTAGTAGCACCCTCGACCTGGAATTAACCATTTGGAACCTCTCCAGGCCTACGCCATATCCCATCATTTCAAGAGATCAGATCCTACTTTTAAGCTGCATGTGAACTTCTCATCAAAGTCTCCTTTCCAACCCTCAATATATTATCAGTGTGTGCATCATGCTGCTTAAGGAAGACAATTAACTGCAGCTCTCATTAACAGCTACAAAGCCAAACCTCCTCATTAGGAGTGAGGAAGAAAAGAGCATCATAGAATCTAATTAAGCTTGGTTTCAAATTTGGCTATGGTTTGATGCAGAGTGCTGTGAATTGTGAGTAACATTATATTATGATTATCTAATGCTCTGCCATGGTACAAAAAGATTCTTATGTCTGAATTATTTCATTTTTGTAGAGTTATTAAGGAACATCTTGGAGAACAGGAAGTTTCCATCTCATTAATTCTTGACTCGGTGGAAGAAGGGGACCTAGGAAATTACTCATGTTATGTTGAAAATGGAAATGGACGCAGACATGCCAGCATTCTTCTACATAAGAGGGGTAAATATATGACTTTTTAACATAGCTACTGTACATTGTAATGATGTTGCATTTATAAACTTTCCTTCAGAGGCTACCCTTAGCTTTATCAGCCTAAGATACTGAAAGGCAAAGGCTGATTGTTTGCTTCCCTGCATCTGTGAAGTTCTATGAAATAAACCAGGGAAGCCCAATGTTAACTATGATTGTCACCACAAGAAATATAATAAAATAATACTTTAATAATGACTGTGTACAGGATACATTTATCAGAGGGGTAGCCGTGTTAGTCTGGATCTGTAAAAGTAGCAAAGAGTCCTGTGGCACCTTATAAACTAACAGATGTTTTGGAGCATGAGCTTTCGTGGGTGAATACCCACTTCGCCGGATGCATTTAACTCATGGGTGTGGAAACTGATAAAAGTTTAGTAGGGCAGGAAATTAGTAAGATAATTTTAATCATTTTCTGTTTAAAAAAAAAAGCCCAGATATTAGAAAAGTTATAGCTAATAGATTCCTGTTGAAAAAAGTACATACAAATCCCACTAGGAAAGTTACTGCCTTTTCTGAGTCACCCCATTTTGCAGAGATTTTTGTTCGAATGTATTTAATCTAAAGGTCTCTGAGAGAGAGAGTATTGCGAGATAAACACCTAAAGGTCTCCCTGTTTTCACTATCCACTGATATCAGGTGCTTTGAGCCTAACTAATGGCTACAGTAGTCTCCGGCTGAGATAATTAGGATGAGACAGAAAGCACTTTGCTAAACAAGACTCTCAATCCACTTGCACACTTTATCTCCTATAATGTATTCCATTTTGACCTGTGCTATGAATGATGCTCTTCATACTCCAACAAAATCCCATTGGCTTGAATAAGAAATGAAAGATCAAGATCAATGTCAGTTTTTTATTGTGCTTATTTTTAACCCCTTTATTAAAGGGCCAATTTCTTATTGTGTTTCTCAGGTGTCTGTTTACATTAAGACAGCAGTCAGTTCTTTAGTTTTAGTCTTGTCACGTGAGAAATTTGGGTAAATCCAAAATGGGACCACAAGGGAAACTATCATAAATAGTAACATTTTAAGTTTCTTTCCCACCCACTTCAAAATAATAGCACAATAATGCTTTGTGCCTATTCTACTGCACTAAGGTGTAGCACTTATCTCATGAGAGGTAAAAACGTAAAAATAATCAAATTATCTGTTTTGCTTGGCATTTATACAGTAGGTGAATTGCCATTTATTCTTGCAAGTATTGAATTGGAAATTATTCTAAACCAGCTACTCCCTTTTTGAAGTTTATTAATAGACCAGCAGGTAGGCAAGGGTCTATTCAGACCATGTCATGAGATCAATTCAGTGAACACTATAAAACCCCATAGGTTTAATCGTAAAATTAATGTACAGATCTTTTAGGATAAATAATTTCAAAGTTTTGGTGAGTTTAAAAACAATAATTGATTGATATTTAATAGATCTTTTTTATTATCATCACCCTTTCTGTTATTTTTCCATATCAGCAATAACGGTAAGACTATGACACTACATAGAACTTACCCATGTAGGAGTTTTGCCACTGCCAGCCTTTTAATCTGGCAATGTACATGGCCTAAACTTTGCAAATTCACTCTGTTCCCCCATCTCCCTTCATGGAGCTGTCAGTATAGTAAACACACCATAGCATGTAGCCTTGTGATGACATGTATGTGAAGAAATCTTCAGAAAATCAAAACATCATCACAATGAGCAAAAAGTTAGAAATGGCATACTTTTTTAAAAATAGCTGTGAATCTGAAATATTTGTTCGAAAAGTGACTCTAGTGGGTCTGTAAAATGCAAAAGGTACTATCATGAGCATTCTACATACATTGCACTTTGACAACTGTTTCAGTAAAATGAGAAATTAACCATGACAGATAAAAATTCTAACTAGTCTCTCAGGTCTCCTAGAAGGACAAGCTTTGCACAGCTTGCTTGGTTTTCTGTAAATTACCATGGCAACACTCTGTTTTAGATTCCTTGTTTAGACTCACATTTAGTCTCTGCTAGGAATGTGTATTTATTAATTTCTCATTATTTGGTGCAATCGGTAACTAGCAATAAATTAGGGAAATTTGCTTCCCAAACATTAAAAGACATCTAGAGCGGTACTGCAAGGTGTTAAGTTTTAATTGCTGACTTTTTTTGTTTTGCAACTTGCTTTTTAAACAAATAAAAATGCTGGATCTGGAATGCTTATTAGATACATAAACAATGGATTAAAACTTCATAAACTCTATATACAATGCAATAGCACTGTTCAAAAAGAAGTGAAGATGAAAAGCCTTATTGGTAAACAAAGATCTTTTTCCAGTTGTATCAACTCAATGTAATCATTGATTTAAAACAACTACCCCTCTGTTAACTCTAACTATATATGTTTTCTGTAATATATTATCATAAGGATGTTTAATTCTAAACGACTTTCACTCAGTCAAGGATGATCTCCTGAGGTTAAGATCACTAAGTGCTCTGAGACCTTGAAAATGGTAAAATTATTCTGCAAATAGGATGCAGTACAGCCAGAGTCAATTTAGATGAATCACAGTAAGAATAACTGAGCTCAGGGATGGGATCTCAAAACACTCTCTCTGCCATTTACTGTGTGTCCCTGATCAAGTTACTTAACCTCTGTGCGTCAGTTTTACTGTTTACAAAATGTGATAATATTACTTACCTACATCACAAAGATACTTGAAAGTGTTTGTTCAGTGTTTTTAAAATATAAAGCACTATACTGCGTAAGAGTCAAGTATTATTTCTCATAATAATATCAGCATCATCTATGGACCACAAAGAGCTCTACGAATATCAGTCAAATGTGAAGCATGAGAGTCCCTGTGAGATGGTAGTCTACCCATTTACCATGGGAAAACTGAGTTACAGAGAGATTAAAGCCCAGATTTTTCAAGGTATTTAAGTGTTGCGCTCAGCGTTATGATGCTTAAGTGATTTAGGGGCCTAAATCTTATTTTCAGAAGGAATTTAGGCACTTTGGGATTTAGGGTCAGTTAGACATTATAATGCTAAGTACAGCAATCTCTCAATATCTTGAAAAATCTGAGCCTAAATGTCTTGCCCAAGTTAACAAAGAGAATCCGTAGTGGAAGGGATGGGAGGAGAATCATAGGAGTCCTCATTTCCAGTCTGCATTCTGCTTACATAACCTCTTTACTTCACCATTGTTCAGATCAAGTTCTTTTCCTTTTATCCAAGAGAAGAGAATTCTGCTTCTTCGATACAGCTTCTTGATTTTGTTAAGTTATCAGTGGTGTCTATCATTTATCATTTGTAAATCTGGTACATCTTCAACTAGATTTTGGAACCCTCCAGAAACAGATTTTGATAGACAACCAAGTACAAGCTAATTAATGGCAGACCGTTTTATAATATATAATGTGTGAATCATGCACTGCAGTATTATATTTCCGTGAGGTTTAAATTCAAGGAAACAGGCCCACAGCTTACCAATATAATAAGTAATATAATGTAAGACAATATCCTTGAATAATGGTATCTCCTGAAAAGTGAGACTGTCTTTTGTCATAGAGCAAATCTTCCATGGTAACCTTTAAATGCATGGTAACTTGAAATTACAAGATAGCCTTTATCTGCACATTAACTTGTGGAAAAATTTTGGCTGTGCATTTTAGCAGACAAAACACCATAAAGAAAGTGATCAAATGTTTCACCATGCCATACATTTTTATTTTTATGATTAAGAAGCAAAATAGGTACACTAACATTATAACATTTTCTGTGGTCCATCTGCCAGTGAGGAAGACACAGGGGTCTGCTATTTTTCCCTTTATTATAGCAGATCGTAGCCAATGTCTTTTTTGAAGACTGTATGCATGTCTTCTTGGCCCACTGTCCCCATTGCATTCTTGCATCTTGCTCCACAGTAGCAGTCACACCAGTATGCTTGTTTGTTTACCTACCTGTCATAACTGGTCTGCTCCCTTTGATCTTTATAACCTAGGGCTGGTGAAAACATTTCACATGAAAGATTTTCCCATTGGAAAATGGAGTTTTGTCAAAATCCAAATTTTCAGAAGGAAAAGATCAATTTTTGACTGACTTTTCCAATGGGAAAATTGAAGAAGAGAAAAAGTAGTTGTTGCTCTGTATAATATATTCTGCTGACCTCTGTAGTATCAGTACCACCTACCTTCACAATGATAAAGCTTGACAAGGGGCCAGCTAATATCTAAAGGCTGGAGAAAGGATCTCATGTTTTCTACACATTGTACTCCTAGTTCATTCATCCATCCACAGAACATTGTTCTCTTGCTGAGAAAATATAGATGGTAAGGAACTCTGGCTAGATCAGGGTTTCTCAAATGGGGTCACCGCTTATGTAGGGAAAGCCTCTAGCGGGCCTGGCCATTGTGTTTACCTGCCTCGTCCGCAGGTCTGGCCGATTGTGGCTCCCATTCTCCGCAAATAGCTGCTCCGGGCCACTGGGAGCTGCTGGAAGCAGCTGCCAGTTCGTCCGTTGGCCCACGCCACTTCCAGCAGCTCCCATTGGCCCGGAGCAGCGATCCGCAGCCAGTGGGAGCCGGGATCGGCCGGACCTGCGGACGGGGCAGGTAAACACACTGGCCTGGCCCACCAGGGGCTTTCCCTACACAAGCGGAAACCCCTGTTTGAGAAACCCGGGGCTAGATCAACAGAATGATGACAGAAAGATCAGCTTTCTTGTACTGAACTTCAAAAGTAAATTCAGGAGTCATATTGTAAAGTTTACTCCTTCAGCCCTGAAGGGAATATCTTACTTGCACATGACATCCACTGAGACAGCCATGCATCAAGTCTACCAGCTCTCAGTCATGCAATTCTGCTGTCCTAATATCTCCAGATCAGCCTTAACCTGGATGGCAGTAAATTAGGTGAATAAGGTATGTCATGCCTTTCCAACATAGGCCATAAAAATCAATTCACATATCATCTGGCCTTCAATGTCAAATAACATAGATCAACATTGCATAAAGCTCCCAGGTAAAATACAGGCAGTCTTAGCCAGAAGAGTAATGTTGCAACACCCTTAAGCACGCGTATTTCAAATAAGATATTCCTGGTTAAAAAGGATCAATTGTTTGTTCAAACTCTGGACGTTATACTGATGTTGATAAGAAAAAAAAATTGAGACCAGAGGACCTGAGAGATAATTTAGCATCGACCAATCTCAATCTCAGTCAGTTTTATCTACAAATCCTACTAGCTTGCTGAAATCTATATCCATCAGAATCATTTTCGGTTCACTGCCCTGCCCTTTCAACTAGCTTCACTCCCAAGAACATTCACCTAAGTGCTGGTCACTATAAGTGCAGTAATGTAGGAGGGAGTTTCATTTCATTTCATTCCTCTGAGCTCCTTCACTGTAGAAGACAAAAAGTCATTGGAATGTCATCACAGATATTTCAGTGGTTGTCTTTGGTGGTGAAAACAACAAAACGAGCTCATTAAGGCCAACCCATATGATCAGGCATCTCAGAGCCAGATGATACTTACACAGAAAGAGAAAATATGTACCTCCAAGGAGAAAATCTGGAAGTCAGAGACATGAATTCAAATATTTTAGTCATTTTCTCCTTTCCCAGGAGCCATTGCTCCACTCTGATTCTACTCAGCTCAGTCAATCTTAGCTGTGTCAATGGGTTATTTGCAAAAGTAAGGTACTTGCAGAAGTTGGTCAAAACTAAATGGACTCCATGAGGAAGTCAGAAGGAAAACAGAAGCTTAATGTGGGCACATCCTTGCATTTCCTCCAGGCTAATGAATGAGCCTGGAGGACATATCTCTGAGTATTGCATCCATAGGGAACTAGCCACTAATGACAGGATTAAAGTCACTGTAAGCTGTAGATGCTCAGCCTCACTGAATATCAAACCATAAGAGAAATGGAGGCCCTCTTGGACGACCCTATGGAGACGATAGAACAGGTCCTGTACAAGATAAAAATTCTCTCTTCCTCCTGGAGAATAAGAGAGCATTTGTCCTTATTTTGTATTCCCTTCAAACCACTTCACACTGTTGGGTAGAGATTTTAATTCCTTCAAGGTTTGTGCTTGCGAGCTTCGCTCAGCAAATGGGTAAATTACCTGCCTTTTTAAAATTCCTCTTATATTTTTCACCAACACCAGATACTCCATCACACTTGCCCTACAGCACTTTTCTCAATAATGCTTTTCACCTTTAATAGGATACAGCTCTTCCAGACATCTGTCTCATCCATCGCCCAAGGAGGAAATCCTTCATTCCCTTTGATATTAGAAAGGCCCTTAAGATTTATCTTTCCTTCAAAACTCAGAGGCAATTTTCATCCTGCCCAAAGGCCGCAAACTGGGATCACAAAGTTCCAGGCCAGGATCACCCTAAGTAGACCAAGAACAGTATTTCAAAATCACATAAGTGAGTGTTTTCCAAAAATCCAGAGTCATTTGTTTAGATGCCTTTTGGCCAGAGTGAGGTAGAAGCTTTGGTGGAGTAGCTGTGTGAGGCAGCCATCTGGGAGCCATTGCACATCACCACAAAACACAGCCGAAGTAGTTTGATGGCTCTGGCACACAGTTTTCCAGTCACTGAGATCTCAGACCAGTCCCCCTGTGATAGGCTGTTCCCAAACTCCCTTCTGTGCCCTGAAAACATTTTTCTTGGAATTTTAGGTGGTAACCCAAATGTACTGAAACGTTTAGTGATCCTCAGCCCCAGTGAAATGGAGAATCTGGACAAAATTAATCTAGAGTCCATATTAGCCCAAATCATGAGAGATTTGGGCAGACCCCTTAACAATAGCCTTTCTGGTAAAATTAACAAAATGAATGTGCTTCCCTGGATACTGTATTTCCTGAGAATCTCCAAGTTACTATTCTTCCATTTTATTTTAGGAAAATTAGTGAGGAGACCTAGATTGACTTTGTGCAAATTCCCAATCACATCTGGAGGCTTCTATTTCCCCAGCTGGCAGGCAGCCTTATGGCTCCAGAACACAACAAAGCTGATCCTTCCTTGGCTGCTGGTGGAACAGGAGTTGTTACAGCCCTTCCTGTTAGCAAGAATACTGGATACAGAGCATTGCCATTTTCATCATAAAATGTCAACTACAGAATTGTCTATAAAACATGGGTCCCTCTGGCTAGAAAAATTAAATTGCATCCCTTTTCTCTCTTTGATGCTCTACTTTGGGGCATCCTGCATTTTTGACAATTGACAAGAAGCCATGTGGAGAGGGTGGATAGATAAAAGGATAATTTGGGTCTGTCAATTGATCTGCCATATGACATATGCCGGAGGCCTCAGGCATATCCTTGGAATTTTTAAATATCATAGACAGCAATCTCCTAACTGAAAAAAGTGTTGCATTCAACATGGGAGATTCTGTACTAGATCCTGTTGTGACAGACAAAAAGGAACTAATCACCAGATGAAAAATAAATGGTAGCTAGCTTAGGTAGCAGGGATCATGACTTCATCACATTTAAAAGGGCCAATTTCACAAAGCTGAAAACAATTCTGAGCCAGATTAGCTGGGAGGAAAAATTTAATCATAAAAATATAAATAATAATTGGGAATTGTTTCAGAACATTTTACTAGATGCCCACAATCCCACAGTTGAGGAAGAAGGCCATAGTGGTTAAAAAACCAGCCTGGTTTAGAGGGGAAGTGAAGGCAGCTATAAAAAAATAAAAGTAATATATAACAAATAGAAGAAAGAGGAAGCTGATAGTAATGAATATTAATCATAATAGTAGAATTGTAAAAAATTGAGAAGGGAAGCAAAGAGACTGGTCAGCAGAGGCTAGGACAAATGGAGCTACTATAAGATGAGTGCAAAACTGGTTGGAAAACCATTCCCGGGGAGTAGTTATCAGTGGTTTACAGTCATGTTCGAAGGATATAACAACTAGGGTCCCATAGGGATCAGTTCTGGGTCCAGTTCTGTTCAATATCTTCATCAATGATTTAGATAATGGCATGGAGAGGGCACTTATAAAGTCTACAGATGATACTAAGCTGGGAGGGGTTGCAAGTGCTTTGGAAGATAGGATTAAAATTCAAAATGAACTGGACAAACCAGAGAAATGGGTCTGAAGTAAGTAGGATGAAATTCAGTAAGGACAAATGCAAAGTACTCCACTTAGGAAAGAACAGTCAGTTGCACTCATACAAAATGGAAATGACTGCCTAGGAAGGATCACTGCAGAAAGAGATCTGGGGGTCATAGTGGACCACAAGCAAAATATGAGTCAACAGTGTAACACTGTTGCAAAAAAAATGAACATAATTCTGGCTTGTATTAGCAGGAGTGTTGTAAGCAAGATATGAGAAGTAATTCTTCCGCTTTATTCTACGCTGATTAAGCCTCAGATGGAGTATTGTGTCCAGTGCTATGTGCCAGATTTCAGGTAGGATGTGGACAAATCGGAGAGCATCCAGAGAAGAGCAACAAAAATGATTAAAGGTCTAGAAAACATGACCTGTGAAGGAAGATTGAAAAAACTGAGTTTGTTTAGTGCAGAAAAGAGAAGAATGAGGGGGGACATAATAACAGTTTTCAAGTACATAAAAGTTTTTTACAAGGAAGAGGGAGAAAAAAAATTCTTAATCTCTGAGGATAGGAGAAAAAGCAATGAGCTTAAACTGCTTCAAGGAAGGTTTAGGTTGGACATTAGCACAGGTGCCGACTCTGTGGGTGCTCTGGGGCTGGAGCACCCATGGGGAAAAATTAGTTGGTGCTCTGCACCCACTGGCAGCCAAGCTCCCCTCCTCAGCTCACCTCTCCGCCTCCTCCTCTGCCTCCGCCTCCTCCCCTTAGAGCACGGGGGGGGGACTTTGGGGAAGGGGTTGGAATGGAGGTATGGCAGGAGCAGGAGGGGGTGGGGTAGAGGTGGCATTGGGGTGGGGCCAGGAGCAGAGGGGGGTTGAGCACCCACTGGTGCGAGCAGAAGTCAGCGCCTATGGACATTAGGAAAAAGTTCCTAACTGTCAGGGTGGTTAAGCACTGAAATAAATTGCCCAGAGAAGTTGCGGAATCTCCATCACTGGAGATTTTTAAAAGCAGGTTAGACAAACACCTGTCAGAAATGATCTAGATAATACTTAGACCTTCCATGAGTGCAGAGGACTGAACTAGATGACCTCTTAAGGTCCCTTCCAGTCCTATGATTCTATGTTTCTATGAATACAAACTATCTGATCCAGCTGCATGGCATTACTTGCAGCTTAAGCATCCCTTGAAAGACGTATTTGGTCTTGATGCACTGGGAGCACCAGAGGCTGCAGGATTGTTGTTGATGTAAACAAAGTTTCATAGGTTCACCCAACCAGATATATAAACTGTTATGACTTCCTGACCCAAAAGACCCTGCCTAATTTAGATTGCCTGGAACAAAGGTTTGTATATGTCTTTGAACTCTAGCCAATGGGGAAGTGCCTTGCAAAACATTAAAAACTCTATTATCGATCTACTATTAAAGTTGATTGAGCAGGAAATAATTTCATTCACACTGGTCCTCACACAGGTTACAGTGTATGGGCCCTGCCAAAATAGACTGCTGCTGGAATTGAAAGTCTCTGAGAGCAAAGCTGGCTCATATGTTTTGGGACTGTCCCAAGATACAGTCCTTTTGGCTAGAAGTAGGAAAGAGATTAATATGATAATGGATACCTCCTTAAAAATTACTTCCTAGAACTGTGTTTTGGGATATATCCCATCATCTTGGAAGCTCTCCAGCTCACTGAAAGCTTGGTTCTCTAGAGCAGTGCTTATAACCAAATGACTCTTATTGCTTAGATGAAACAGCAGACTGCCGCCAAGGATAGAAATTTGGCTCATTAACTTGGCTGACCTGGCAGCTACAGAGCAGGTAATGTTTCAGATAAAAGTGCCCTCAGACAAATTTGAAAAGATTTGATCTAACTTTTTACAAACCTGTGATTAGTTCCTTGCAGATAGAAACAGATGTTGTTCTCCTTTCCCCTTCCTGTGGTTTCCTTCCTTTTCTTTCCCTCCCTTCGCAGGGAAAAAATAATAAAATACAAATTAAAAAAATTCTTTCCCAGGTCTGTGCTTACTGTTTGTATTTGGAGGTGCTGTTTATCAGTAAACATCTTCTGTGCTGGTAACAGACTGACCACAGAAGAACAGATGTCTTACCTGTTAATTCTTTTCTATGGTCTGGCTACACCAGTGCAAATATCCATGTATGAGAACATATATTATGTAGGTCAGGATTAGTGGTTACTGATTCTCCTGACTACAGTGTCCCTAGTAAAATAGTTAAACCCTCTGCAGGGCTTATATCGTTTCTTCCCTGGAAGGGCTTTTTTGTATTCCTTCAGTTCCTCAATTGCCTGTAATCTATTAGTAGTTGTTTGTTTTTTCATAAAATAATTTTCATTAGTTAGGTTAGGGTGTTTAACCACTTTGTTTTCAGCGATGGAAATCATCAACAATAAACTACTGAAGACATGCCCGAAAGCTCCAAATAGGGCATTGGCTATAACTTCCTTTACTAGATTAGAAAGACTGTCTCATTGTGCAGTCAGACCGCGTGCGCACGCGCACACACACACACACACACACACACACACACAAGGTAAGAAATATTGTTTGGTCTTATTCAGAGCAAGATTCAGTGGAATTCTTCACGCCATCAGTGTTTCAACTAAGTCACTGTACTAGGGTGGTTTATCTATCTATCTTATATGATATAGAAGATCACCCCTGTTCATTATAAGGTCTAGCAGTATATTGGGATGATAACGCATGTTGAGGAAGCATAGGCAAGCTTAACCCAGGACTTGTCTTCTATGGGTTTGTGTCTGACCTCAAAGCATTCTATTTACTTTGATTATTTTAATTTTGTTTGCCATATTTATAATGGTACTAAAATTCCATTTTCCAGATAATTCCAGTATTCTATGAGTTTAGTTCCTCGGCTTTCATAGCAGATCTGTTGACAAAGTTTTAATGATAGCATCACTATCATGACACTATAATGCTGTTTTGTGAGTTAAGGAGCTTAAGTAAGCCAAATTGCTCATCTCAAGAACATTTTCAGTCATTAGGACTTGATTATGGCCTATATTCCACAGACTGATGGTGATGATTGACTATTCAGACTTGAGGGAGACAAGAAGGAGCAACTCCTATTGTAACCTCTGCAAACAAACTACAGGTCTAATAGTTCCCTCTGCCGTAATGTACTGAAATTCTGTAAGACTTCCAAGATTTCAAATGGGAGCTCATCATATGAGATCTGTTACTAACAGGTTTTTACACTAGAATGTCTGTTAATTGTTCCTAATGACTTCAACAATTAGGCAAAAATGTAAGTTCCCAATAGAAACAAAACTCCATTACAATAAAACTCTGAACCACTATGTTTGTTAATGTATTAAACCTGTATATCTTATATTACACAAGACAATCTGTTTATATGCTAGCAAAAGCTTTTTTCCAGGTTTCACTCTGAAAGAGCAACAGAATGGGAATTATCACCAGCTATTTTCTTAAATAAGAAATGATTGTAGAAAAAAAAATCTAGTAGTCATTTAAGAAGCCTGCATGTTCTTTGTTTGTTGGACAATTCTAAGACTTCCTAGTGTGATTCACAGTTACTTTAGATATAGTTTATATACAGCCAAAGGCGTACATTTGATCTTCTGTCTGATTTACCCTCTCCCCTGGAAAAAAAAAGTTTGCTGCCACTATTGTACACAATCTCAGATCTAATAAGTATATATTTTGAGACCAAATATATAACCCAAGACATTCTATAACCTTGTTTCATACATCAGAAAGGCTCTTGGCCTTTTCATTCCCAAGAAGTATGGCACCTCTATGGAAAACCTTAGCGAGAGTATTAAACTTGCTCCCAGATCCCTGGTCTCTGTCAGGGCAGTGCTATGTTGCCAACTGGGACGTACATCAGATTCTTTTTCTACAGTTTTAACAGTTTTCTTAGTAGTTCTTGACTTAGTAGTCAACTTGTTAAGCTCTTCAGACTCTGCTTTTACTGAGGACAGAATACTGTATGTATATCTACATTGCATCGGAGATGTGATTGCAGTATATGCAGACATACCTGTGCTAGCTTTGATCTAGCTAGCTGGAATAATGTCAGTGAAGCTATAGCAGCAGCACAGGCTAGCCACTTGAGTACATACCCAGGGTCCTGGGAGAGCTCATACAGCGCATACTGCTGCCCATCATGCCGCAGCTTCACTGCTATTGTTGTTTGAACTAGCTAGCTCAGGTCTGTTTACATATGCTGTCATAGTATCTTTCCCCAGTCTGAATCTTAGAGTCCAAAAGTTGGGGTACCAGCATGAATTCCTCTAAGCTTAATTACCTGCTTAGATCTGATAAGCTGCCAGTAATCAGGAATTCCAGTGCCTGATACACTCTGGTCCCTCCAAAACCTTCCCTGGGGACCCCCAAGACCCAGACCCCCTGGATCTTAACACAGGGAAAGTAAACTCCCTCACCCGTGCGTCTTCTAGGATTTCCCTCCCTGGGTTACCCTGGTAGATTACCGTGATTCAAACTCCTTGAATCTTAAACCAGGGAGGAATGTCCGTTCCCCCCTCCCCTTTCTCCCTCACCCAGAGGCAAAACAGATTCAAGCTCCACGCTAAAACAAAGGGATTCCCCGTTAAGTACAAACTCAATTCCCTTGAGCCTCAACAAGGGGAAAAATCAGACAGGTCTTAAAAGCAAAACTTTTAATAAAAAGAAAGAAAAAGAGTAAAAGTTATCTCTCCAATTTAGATGGTAAAAGTTACAGGGTCTGTCAGCTTATAGAAACTGGAGAAAAATTCTCCTCCAGCAGAGATACAATTTAAAATACTTCCAGCCAAATACACATTTGCAAATACAGAAAACAGTCAAAAGACTATAACCGCCTTTCTTACTAAAATACTCACTGTTCTGAATATATAAGAGACTGTAGCAGGGAGATTGGCAAGAAAGCTGGTTGCACGTCTAGTCCCTTCCAGGACCCAGAGAGAACAAAGCAAAACCCAAAAAACACAAATAAAGGCTTCCCTCCACTGAGATTTGAAAGTATCTTGTTTCCTGATTGGTCTTCTGGTCAGGTGTTTGGTTCCCTGTTTGTTAACCCTTTACAGGTAAAAGAGACATTAACCTTTAACTATCTGTTTATGACATATGCTTCAGTCACACTTTTGATTGCAGTATGGACATACTCTGAGGTGTCCACCTGTGATTGTCCACAGGTAACAATATCTATGAACCTATTCCAGTTGTCTTGAATAAGAGTAGATTTTACTGGCACATAGAAATCATTACAAATGAAAGGATAGGTATAAAATAGTATATCTGCATATTCAAATGCTCTGTAAAGATGCACTACCATATGCCAAACATTTAAATGATGAATTATTGTACAGTCCTCATAAATGTTTTATTTGCAAAAAAAATGTACTTTTCCTCACTCAGCTTTAATCTTTATGTGTGTGTGTCACTCTTTCTCCCATTCTAAACACTGCCTGTTTTTCAGTGGGAGTGTCTGTCATATGACCCAAGGAACTGTTCCTCTATTAGCCAACCTTCTCCTTACGTTATCAGAAACAGTTCTTTTCTACTCTAAATTCACTTTATTAGACAAATTACTATTTACTTCAGCTGCCAAAACCATTTTTGTAGAGCTTGTGCTTTATCCTACAACACAACAGGTATGAATTTTAATCAGTATATTGAAATAATTCCCTTCAAAATCATATTGATTATTGTTAGAATCCATATAAGAATTCTCAACCCACACTTTCGGAGGTATAAGCTGACCTATACAAGCTGTGGGGCTTGATTGTCCAAAATAAGCAGAATCATGTAAGAATATAGAAATGACAGAAATAGGTACCTTATGCCCCAGTGCTGCAGAGAATTATGTACATGCTTAATCTGAGAGAGTCTGAGTAGTCCCACTGCTTTCGATGAGATTACTCACAGTCCTTAAAGTTAAGAAATCTGTGTAAGTCATTTCAGGATTGAGGCCTGACATAGTAGTATAGTTACACAGCTATAAAATCCCATATCCACTGTAAAGGTGTTGGCAGTCCCTGTGTGTCCCCTTTTGGCCTGGTATGGTGCTGCAGGTGTGCCCCAACTCAATGTTTCACGGTAATAGCTTTGCCTGAGGAAAGGAGAAGCCAACACATGTTAACAAAATGATCTCATTTTAATAAGGCTTCAGGACAGAAGCAATTACAATAAACAGTTTGTTATGTCCTCCCCTCAGGATCCAGGTTCAGAGCTCCCCAAATTAATGTCCACAACACCAGGTCTCCCAGTCTGATTAGTCTGGTCTCCTGGAGCTTGAGAGAAACCACCACCCACTTCAGCCTGCCTGGCTTCTACTTCCCTTTCCTTACTTAGTTTCCTCTTTCTATTTTATATAGCCTGGGCCTAGCGTAGTGCAGGGCAGGGCAGGGGCTCCTTGATTACCTCAGGCTTTACCAACTGTAGGTCCAGCCTGTCCCTTAAACAGGTAGTACACTCCTTCACATCCACTTATAGTTATCTGAAGCATAATTTGTACTTAGTAACTCAATTGTATACAGAGTAACAACTAGTCTCCAAAGGAAACCAAATGAGTCTAAGATATGAAGCTCAGGGGATATCTTTTCTTTGATTTACTTCTGTGTACAAATGCAGTAAATAAATAAATAACCTGTGTGCCACTGCTGAGGAGGTTTATCAAAAGTTAAAGCCAGGTGAAGATCAAAGATACATCCCAAAAGTGCACCTGATAATTACAGTAGGATTAGTGTAAAATGAGTGCATTTATTACCAGCCATATCATTCTGTATGTTTGGAGAGGGCATGTGCTTTATTTTAATTAGCTGTTTCTTTCACTGGATTGCTTGGCCAAACCATCTTGATAAACAGAAAAAATGTAGCCATTGGTCAAAATGCTTGTAGCAAATCTCATTTTAAATTGAAGCAATTTATTCAGAAACCAATCTACTACTGCAGCAGTAATCAATGTGTTTTCCCTTAGAGTAGACCCATTCTTGTTCTGCTGAAGGACTATTGTTAATTGCCTGTAACTAAATGATTGCTATGCTCTTGAATGTAACTCTTTGCCACTTGTTCATTTGTTGCGTTTAACAGAATGCCAGTTCCCCTAAGGTTCTGCCTGGTAATTTTCCTTTACAATTTTCACCTTTCAGTCTCAGTCCCTTAAACAGGGCAAGGTTTGTAATTTTAACATCATAACACAAAGGCTAAACAGATTTTAAAAGGTTTGCTCTTTTTGTTTCTCCCTCTGATGTGGAATTGTGCAGAAACTGAACCTTTTTAAAATGCTGCCACTCCAGGCAACTTGAACTTGAGCAGAAAAAGCACATCACACTTCAAAGACAGCGTAACACTTGCTGTAGCAACCATTCCCAAAGTTTAATACAAAAGATAGAATAAAGCAATGGAGTGTGAAGACAAGTACATCTTGCTAGCTTTGCTTACAGTCTAGTGTTAATGGTCACTACATAACAATATCCAGCTGTTATACAGCACTTTTCATTGGTCAATCTCCAAGTGCTTTAAAGAAGTCAGTATCATTATCCCCATTTTACAGATGGAGAAACCAAGGCACAGGAAAGTTTTGAATGGACCCAGGGGGTCAATCAGGCTGATACTCAGATGGCTAGCCTGTGCCACTACCACAACGGCCACACTGCAATATTTAGCACGTACTTGAGCAACCGAGCTAGTACCCGTCTGTTTACCTAGACTGGGAGGTCTGCTTCCAGGTGTAGTGTAGACATACCCTTAGGATCAGTGAATGCTCTTATGAATTTTGCTGCGTTGCTCTGCCAATGGTTATGATGCAATGTTATATGAATTCAGATTGATTTTATTAAAAGGAAATAACTATACATGCTGTACTTGTTCTAGAGAGGTTTATAATTCCAATAGTGGAAAATGTACTTTAAAACAGACTCTGTATTGACCAAAGTGCTACTTTTTATATAGCATATTAGTTTGCAAGTTGATGGTGGAAATACAACACATACAGTGTCTTCCATTTAATGGGGAACATTTTGGTTTTGAAGAGTAAAGTTTTTCTTGCCTTTAATGCATCATAACAGCAGGCATATAAGTTGTATATTTTGCACCTAGCAATGTAGCATATTAATTCCCCATATTCTGGTTACCACTGAACAGCTGCATCACTTGTGGTGCAAAATGATAAACAGAATGTTGTAAGCCAGTGTAGTGTAATTTCCATTTCCATTTATTCTCTAAAATATTGTATTACTAGCCTATGCAAACTGTATTTTTTTTGAGTAAGCCTCCTCCCTACAGACCAGAAAAGTACTGAAAGTATGAAATAACAAGCACTGGTCTTAAAAATGTTAACACAAAGGAGCTTCTACCACAGTTTAGAAAAGAATTATATGGAATGTAAATACTTCTATTTCATTTTATTACACTTTTAGTGTCCTTTGGGGAGCAATGAAACCTTTTTAACAGTTGTGTGTATCAGAATAATAAAAAGTGTCCATTTATTGGTAGAACATAGTAAAATTAAATGGAACTTTTCTCTAATCTTTTATTTTGTTAATTAAATTATATAATAATGTATTATTACATATGCATAACCAAAAAGATTTACCTGGATAACAGGAGGGTTTACATTACTTAACCCAAGTACATGCTGCCCAAATAGAGGCAAATGTTATGAAGACAGGATGTTGTTTTTAGGGCACAGTGCCCCTTAGTAGTGCATTATATAAAGTTTTCCTTATGGAACGCTGTATTCTCTTCCAGTTAGGCCTTTTTATCAGCTAAAATGTGTCCATTCAATTTCTAAAGACCTGCCCCAGTCCTTCTTCAAAAACGGAGGTTAGAAATATTTAAAATTAATGGATTTTCCTGGGGTGTAAAAAATTACTGATCCTCTCTAATTTTAAAATAACTAACAAACAAAACCTTTGGAGCTTTGTACTATTTAAGTTTTGTTTCTTTTTGCATTCTGATTTCTTATTTGAAAAGTAGTGAGAATAATAACAAAATGGACTCAAAAGAGTTACTTCTGCTTTCCTGAGTATTCAACTCTTGGAATTAGGAACAACAGATAATGATGACTATCGGTTATTGTTATTATCTGATAAATGACATCATCAAGGAGATTGCTGCTGTCAGACAGATATGGCTGCATTTGATTATATTCTCCATCCTGAGGGATTCAACTGCATGACAATGATCGCCATCTATCATGTGAATCTCCAGTGGTCTGATGTAACAAAGGAAGAGCGGTCATGCTCTGAATCTGAATGTCTGAACTGACAAATTGCAATGATTTGCAACATCTCAACCAAAGACCTCCCTGTTTAGGGAAAAATGAGGGAGAGGGGAGGAGGGAGATGAATTACAGATGAACAGGAAACTGTGTCAAAGATATTAACACATAACTGAGGAATGGGATTTTGGGGTTCCCAGGATGATTTGTCTTCATATTGCACAAGCATTTTTATTTATATTTTGAAAAAGTAAAATGGTTATCTTTAATCTAATGCAATTGACAGAAACCCATCATGAAACATAGCTGTGTGTTCTGATATTTTGTGTGAGGTAGGAGGAAGAGGGTTGTGTCTGCCTTCAGCTCCACAAAAAAAGGAAAGCAGTTATATGTGCTTAAAATATGAATGGGGTGTGACATAATATATCTATTGCAAACAAAACAGTGATATACAGATATATATTAAACCCAGCACAGAACAGTGAGTAAAAATACTTGACTGATTTTTCACATAACCTATTTAAAATGTGGTACAAGGGTATTTACATATATATAAAGGAAAAACTGCATTATCAGTACATTTCTCAAATTGTCACATCAATAATCTGGAAAATTAAGTGCCAAAATCCTGTATTTGTATTCTACTGTTATCTTCAAACTGCAAAATATCTCCAGTGTTACCCTTTCTCCAGTTCTGAATGTGGTTATTACATTTTATAATTCTTTGCAGAGCTGATGTATACAGTTGAGCTTGCTGGTGGGCTTGGTGCTATTCTGCTGCTGCTTGTTTGTTTAGTGACTATCTACAAGTGTTACAAGATTGAGATTATGCTCTTCTACAGGAATCATTTTGGAGCTGAAGAACTAGATGGAGGTAAGGAAGCTTCTCAGTATATTTCTACTTTCTACATTTGCCTGGCTCTTTTTTCAAGTGGAGTAAGAAGTGTTAACAATGCGGCAACCATCAGTGGCGTTTCTCTCACTGCATTAGGCACTGCATTGAAAATGCATCCCTAGACAGCAGATTAGAAGCAATGATTGTTTGACTGTTGCATTTGCTGCTCTGCAGATCTCCAGGAGACACCTATATCTTCTAGATTTTTACTCCCAATATCAAATGTAAATTACAAACATTCTATCAATATTGAAAGCCAACTTCACTTCCCCATAAGCAAGTGTCTCCTCTAATTATATTCCCCCAAAATGTTAAGAGGCTGAAGTGAATCTCAATTTGCTCCTTGTTTAAGCTGATCAGTTTAAATAAACTGTACTGCGTGTTTTGGAATTTACCCACCAGTCTATGCTCTTGAGTTTATTACGTAACTGTTTAGAGAGTGGCTCATATTGATTAAACTAGTTGTTCTGCAGATGTGGTGGTTCAAAGACACCTAGTTTAAACAATAGTAATTGGCATTATTTGCACTGACCTATATCTGAATTATACCCTGCTTTTATCATTGAAGAAAAATGTTGTATTTGTCTCTAACCACACTAATCAGTGTCACAGCTGAATAGCAAACTAGGTTGAACACTGGGCTTTGATTAATTAGGCTTTGTGCCTTCAATCAGAGTTCTTGCTGTTTCAGACTGCTACCATATGTGTGGTACACTACATCCTTATTTACTAAAATCCTATTGAAATAAGGGTGTTAACCGCTATTGAAGATACAAGGTTTGAATAGATCAGGGTTTCTCAAACAGGGGTCGCTGCTTGTGTAGAGAAGACCCCTGGTGGGCCAGGCTGGTGTGTTTACCTGCCCCATCCGCAGGTCTGGTCGATTGCGGCAACCACTGGCCGCGGATTGCAGCTCCGGGTGATAGGAGCTGCTGGAAGCGGCACAGGCTGAGGGACAAACTGGCCACTGCTTCCAGCAGCTCCCACTGGCCTGGAGCAGCGATCTGTCGCCGGTGGGAGCCATGATCGGCCGGATCTGTGGATGGGTCAGGTAAACACACCAGCCTAGCCTGCCAGGGGCTTTCCCTATACAAAGGACGATCCTTCTTTGAGAAACCCTGAGATAGATGATATTCTGTTATATTTTATAGTGTGATGTGTGTGGGATGGGAGATGTTAGCCAAATCTGTCACAGTGAGGATGAACAGAGGCAGTAAAATTGTAAGGGCCTATGTCATAGGATGGTGCACATTACACCTAAAATCCCCAGGAGTTGACCCACTTCTCCCTATAGTATAAAAATATGCAAAGATGTGAAAGAGAGTGCCCAAACAACAAAATTAGAATCAAGTAATCTCACCTGCTACACACACACACACACACAAATATATCAGTATCTTGCATCAATGTGTCACCTTCTACTGAGAGATCACAAAATGCTTTGCAACATTAATGTGTTAATTCATATAACACCCCAGTGTGATAGATTAGTATTTCTACTCTCACAATTAGGAAACTGAGACGTAAAGAGGTTGTGACTTGTTCAGCATCACACAGGTTTTTGGTAGAACCTGCTTCCCTCGGGAACCAACCAACAAAGCAAACTCTCCTCTCTCTTTGTATGGACCTTTCTCCAGCTTGCGGTTCTTGCTTTCTAGAATTTGAAAACTCATATGATCAGAAACATTACACACTAGTCTTGTAACTTCATTCTGAGATCAAATCTCCTATTTTTAAAAATAGTAACCACAAAGCACTCTTAGCAAGAAACTGAGTTAGGTTTTTGAAGAGAGAAAAATTAATATAATTGTCTATTTAAGTCAGTCTTTTCAGTAAAATAGATTCTGCCATTACAGCGGGGAGAGAAGATGTTCTCTTTAGATAAAAACAGCAGAAAATGTTATGTGCTTAGCTGTGGTAATATGTTAAATGAAATATTACTCTGAGATGCCAAACAAAATATAACGTATTGAATAAAGTGGAGTACATCAAAAGCAGAAAGAAAAACCTATTGTACTGAGGGAGTTACTGCAGCTGGACTTTTTACAATAAGTGTCTTTCACTTAAGTTCTCAAAATTAATGCACATATAGGAAGGCATAAAGGAAATGCCTTATGGACCAATACTTTACACTTTGCATAGGAAGACGTTGTAGAAGTAGGCTCCTGTCCTTTGTAGTTTTTATTACTAATAGACATTGTGCTTCACTGTTCTTTCCAGAGGCTCTCCACAAAATGCTATTTTTCAAAATTCTCCCTATCTGTATCTCCTGAGGGACATTAGCCATGTACCCACATGTTATCCATAATTTACATCATGTTCTGTCATATCTCAGCATAACATTTAGATAAGCAAACATTAACATATTCACAGACTCTTTTTGTACAGTGTGCTGAATCCATAGAGGATTCCAAACATTCCAAAATTTAGATCCAATTCAATTTCTCAGCAGAAGATATCCCTCAAAATGCAACGTTCAGTTTCTTTCCTGATTAGAGAGTGAGTTCTGCAGGATATCAAAGCTCATCATGTTCTCTTCTTTCTTAGCCTTAGAAGAAAACTGCATTCATTTTTCTCATCATTGCAATCTGATTCCTGTGCAATATTGTGGGTAAACTGAAAGATGTATTTGAAAGTAAAGCTTTTTACCCTTAGAGTGAGTGTAACTTAACCTCAGTAAATTCTATCAAGCTGCTGCAGGTGTTCCTTCACAGTTGCTGATCCATCCCTCTTACCTCAAATTTGGATTATACCACATGACTCTGCCCGAGGAACTAGGCCTTATTTCTTGACTCTCCAGCAAAAAATCTCCCTCATGCTTCACTGTTTTCACGTACCCAAGCCACCTTTGTTCCCAATCGCCAGTTCCCTCAGCCTCTCCTCAAAAGTCATGTGCTCCAGCCCCCTAATCATTTCTGTTGCCCTCCACTGGACTCTCTCCAATTTTTCCACATCCTCTTGTAGTGTGGGGCCCAAAACTAGGCACAGTACTCCAGATGAGACCTTACCAATGTTGAATAGAGGGGAATGATGACATCCCTCGATCTCCAAGCAATGCCCCTACTTATATAGCCCAAAATGCCATTAGCCTTCTTGGCAACAAGGACACACTCTCGACTCATATCCAGCTTCTCATCCACTATAACCCTTAGGTCCTTTTCTGCAGAACTGCTGCCTAGCCATTCGGTCCCTAGTCTGTAGCAGTGCATGAGATTCTTCCGTCCTAAGTGCACTTGTCCTGTTGAACCGCGTCAGATTTCTTTTGGCCCAATCCTCTAATTTTTCTAGGTCCCTCTGTATCCCATTCCTACCCTCCAGTATATCTACTGCTCCTCCCAGTTTAGTGTCATCTGCAAACTTGCTGAGGGTGCTGTCCACATCATCCTCTAGATCATTAATGAAGATATTGAACAAAACCGACCCCAGACTGACGCTTGGGACACTCCACTTAGACATGGAGCCATTGATCACTACCCGTTGACCCCGATGACCTAGCCAGCTTTCTATCCACCTTATAGTCCATTCATCCAGCCCATACTTCTTTAACTTGCTGGCAAGAATACTGTGGGAGACCATATCAAAAGCTTTGCTAAAGTCAAGGAATAACATGTCCACTGCTTTCTCCTCATCCACAGAGCCAGTTATCTCATCATAGAAGGCAATTAGGTTAGTCAGGCATGGCTTGCTCTTGGTGAATCCATGCTGACTGTTCCTGATCACTTTCCTTTCCTCTAAGTGCTTCAGAATTGATTCCTTGAGGACCTGCTCCATGATTTTTCCAGGGACAGAGGTGAGGCTGACTGGCCTGTAAGTTTCCTGGATCCTCCTTCTTCCCTTTTTTAAAGATGATCACTACATTAGCCTTTTTCCAGTCATCTGGGACCTTCCCGATCACCATGAGTTTTCAGAGATAATTGGCAATGGCTCTGCAATCACATCCATCAACTCCTTTAGCACCCTCGGATGCAGCGCATCAGGCCCCATTGACTTGTGTTCGTCCAGTTTTTCTAAATAGTCCTGAACCACTTCTTTCTCCACAGTGGGCTGGTCACCTCCTCCCCATGCTGAGCTGCCCAGTGCAGCAGTTTGGGAGCTGACCTTGTTCATGAAGACAGAGGCAAAAAAAGCATTGAGTACATTACCTTTTTCCACATCCTCTGTCACTAGGTTGCCTCCATCATTCAGTAAGGGGCTGCTTCTTTTAAACTTCTTTTTTTGTGTTTAAGATCAGCAGGGATTTCTCTGTTAAGCCAAGCTGGTTGCCTGCCATATTTACTATTCTTTCTACACATCGGGATGGTTTGTTCCTGGAACCTCAATAAGGATTCTTTAAAATACAGCCAGCTCTCCTGGACTCCTTTCCTCCTCATGTTATTCTCCTAGGGGATCCTGTCCGTCAGTTCCCTGAGGGAGTCAAAGTCTGCTGCTGTCCTTTCTTCTTTTTGTCAGGATCCTGAACTTGACCATCTCTGCCTCCCTGGTTCTCATCCACTTTTGCTTCCCCTACTAATGCTTCCCTGTTTGTGAGCACCAGGTTGAGAAGAGCTTTGCCCCTAGTTGGTTCCTCCAGCACTTGCACCAGGAAATTGTGCCCTAAACTTTCAGAGCTCTGTAAGATTACTAGGGGGCAGCATGTAATATAGGAAAAAGTATGGGTTTGTAAACCAGAAATTCCTCCATTTTTAATCCTGAATCCATTACTGACTTGCTCTGTAACCTAGGAAAGTCTCTTCTGTATCATTTTACCCATCTGCTAATTATAGACATATTATATTTTGGAGTGTTAAGAGAACTAATGAATGTTTTATAACACTGTGAAAAAACAGGCCAAAATTTTCAAAAATAGGAGCTTACTGGGAGCTTCTACATCCTCAACACTTTTGAAAATCAAGCCATGTAGAAAATCAGGCCTAATCATGGATTTAAGTGTCTAAGTATTTTTTAAAATCTTACACATAGATTTCTATGTAAGTGCTAAGTATAATAATATTACAATCTACTGCTAGTTGAAGCTACCTTGACAAGGTATGACATAAGTTGTGCCACTAGAGTACACAAATCCCAGGGTGAGAGATTTCATACCAGTTTCCATCCTGCTATAAAGCTAGTTTAACAGTTAATATTTACATAAAAGGTTTAATATTTATATTTTTCAAGGGCCACCTTAGAAACTGAATGATCTCCAGCATTGCCTTTTTTCCCCACGACTAAAATAATTGTAATAACTTAACCAATTGGTATACTCGAATCAACAGAAAAAAATGCAAAATCTTCACGCTAGATGATTCCATAACTTCTTTCACCTTTCTTCTCTTTGAATATACAAAAGTCTTGAAACGAGAAAAGAAAGATGCTTTACATATACATTATATATACATATATGTTAGATGTATATATTATATATAGTTAAAGTATCGTATGTATGTGTACATGTATTGTGACAGACCCAAACCAGTGGGGTCCAGGAGTCTGGTAGAGGGCAAATATACTGGTCACTGGTTGAGTAGTTTTCTGTTCCCTGAGTGACTAGAGCAGGGGTTGCACTGGAGTAATCAGGAACCTACTAGAACCAATTAAGGCAGACAGGCTAATTAGAACACCTGCAGCCAATCAAGGCAGGCTAATCAGGGCACCTGGGTTTAAGAAGGAGCTCACTCCAGGCAGGGAGAGGGGAGCCAGAGGAGAGGAAGTGCATATGAGGAGCTGGGAGCAAGAGGCACAAGGAGCTGAGTGAGAGGGTGTGCTGCTGGAGGACTAAGGAGTACAAGCGTTATCAGACACCAGGAGGAAGGTCCTGTGGTGAGGATAAAGTAGGTGTTTGGAGGAGGTCATGGGGAAGTAGCCCAGGGAGTTTTAGCTGTCATGCAGCTGTTACATGAGGTACTATAGACAGCTGCAATCCACAGGGCAGTGGGCTGGAACCCGGAATAGAGGACGGGCCCGGGTTCCCCCCAAACCTCCCAACTCCTGATCAGACACGGGAGTTGACCCAGACTGTGGGGAAGATCACTGAGGTGAGCAAATCTTTCAATAAGCGCAGGACCCACCAAGGTAGAGTGGGAACTCTGTCACAGTATATGTGTGTGCGTGTATATGTGTATATAAATGTTACACATCTCTTGATAGGGAGTGAAATCCTGGCCCCACTGCAGTCAATAGGCATGCCAGGATTTCACCTAGAAAATCTTGCCTCTGGATAACAGTGCCATCCTCCTTGCAAAAGTCTTTAATTATTAGGCTTAGATTCATTAAACTGAATGAAAGGCATTTCTCAACTGAAGCAGATGTTTACATACTAGATTCCAGTTGCAATAAATCCATATGGTATCTCCATCTGGAGAAATAGTCTCCAAATGCTGATGTGGACACAGAAACACTGAGACATGCTTGCCAGAATATGGTTAAATGTGGATATAATGACTTCATTAAACTATTAACCAATGAGGAAACACTACCCATCAGAACTGTTCCAGTGGCCCTGGGTTGTACAAAGCTACAGTGGGTCTGAGACCATGCCCTTCTACACCCCCAGGCCTGCTCAGGGACACTGGGTGGAAGCCAGAGTCCCAACCTATTCCCCTCCTGCATGCAAGATGTAGGAGAGATGAGATAAGAGGAGCCCCATGCTGTGTTAGACATGGAAGCAAACCCTTTCACCATGTAATGTCACAGTCAGGGCCTCTGCCTGAAATGCACATTAGGTTACAGAAACCTCACATCAGACACTTTTTTTAACCCACCAATCACAATGGAAATGGCAAAGTTGCAATAAATGTAATGTAAATTCAAAAACTTGCGCTCTGGGATGCTGGATGGAAAGTGAAAAAAAAAAACCCAAAACATATAGCCATTGCGCTGTATGGGAAAAATCCCTTCGAGACCCCAAAACAAAATTTGGCAATAGGCTTAGTACCTGACATAGTAAGATATCCAGTTCACCAGATAAGAGTGGGGAAGGGTGGGGCTTGAGCAAAGCAAAACTGGCTACCATCCAGCAATGGGCAGAAATGATCCCTCCTTCCTACTCTCAGGGCCATGCGGGTCTGTCATGAGCTTAGTCATTCACAGGCAGCAGGATCAGGTAGGACCAAATCAGAGCCTGAATGCTGTGGGAGACTGCCTCCTCCTACCCCTACCCTGCGGGCCATTGGGAGAGAAGGGACAAGAGAACCAGTGGAAGCCTGAATTTTCCCCGGTGCCTTGGCCCACACCCAAGGCAAGTAGAGGAGGTGGTCCATGTATTCTTACTACTCCCAGACCCATTAGTCACACACCCCAGTTAGTGACAAAGTGGGCAGGCTTTAGTACAATCCACGAACTTTTCAGCTGAACTCAGAGTAACAATTTAAATTAGAGGGAGCCGTACTTACAGTCTAAAGGAATCAATAAACTCTCCAACTGAAGAATGAAAACGCAGAAGGTGATCAGCCCACCCTGAGTGGCTTTATTTAAAGGAACAGGTGGGTAGGAGAACTGAATACAAGAAATAATAGAAAAAGGCTGAATAAACAAATAAACAGATTAATACTATAAAACCCACACAAACATCTATTCTCCAAGCCATCCTTACAAAACCCTAACATCCATTATGGGTGGGGTTAGTGAGGCAGCCGCCTAGGGTGCAAAGCCATAGGGGCAGAAAAATGAGGTAAAAAACGATGAAAAAAAATGATAGGAGGTGTGAAAATGCTTGCTCACTCCAGATGCTAAACTGCCTAGTTATGGCTCTGTCATTATAGGTTGGCTAAGAACGTTGTCAGGATGCAGTGGAAACAATTTCAGTTTTTTAGAGTAATAATGTTGGAGATGGTGCGACATTGTAGCACTCCCATGAGATCCCACAGAACAAGCCACTCTGTACCAGTGAAGCTTGGGAGTCCTCTTACTAAACTGCTATCAGATGTTATGCATTCACTCCATTTCCTTGATCCTTGCTGGAACAGGAACTAGGTGATGATAAGGGGGTCAGAGTGCCCTCTCTCACCTCATAACAGTCCCTCCACTCTTGCCTCAGTCTTCTCACTGGTGTGGAGTATTCACTGGATGTGCCTCCTGGCAGCATCTTTCAGATGGGGTCTTTGCAGGGGAGGATTTAACAGCTCTAAATGAGAACTCTGTTGCCCTCATCAGCTCTCTAACTCAGGCTTCAACTTGGAGAAACACCCCAAGCTTTGCATTAATTCAGAAGGTCCAGGAAAAGAGAGTTCCCGTTGCTTTTGGCACTGGGAGCCAAATCAATGCTCAACTTAGGCGGCTTGACAGGGCAGTTTCTGTCTTAGAATCACTGTTGGAAGTGGGACTGCTTATATAACCACCTACCTACAGCACCTTCTCCTTCACTCCCATTTCTGCAGCAAAATACTGGCAAGTCTCACATGGGATCATCTACATCAGATTTTGTCAAGACAAAAGAAGGTCAACAATAGTTCTTAATAACTTCTGTGGCTTGTGAGTTGAACTGAACAGGAACAAGGCACTTCTTATTCTGAAACATGTGGAGGTAATCAGAAACAACTCCATGTGTAGACAAGCCCATGTATTATGAAAAAAAAAAGGAAGACACCTTTGAGAATCTTTTAATATGAATTAACTACTAATACCTTGGGATATAATTTTTGTAAATAGTCTGGGCATCTTGGGAAGTATTTTTGTTAATGATTAGGCCATACAGGTATGACAACTCTGTGATTGCTGCTGAAGCTAGTGACACATTCTCAGTTACAGAATCTCCCCTGGGGATCAATGAAATAACACTGCAGTAACTACCTCAAGTGTGCATATGAGTTCTAATTGGCTGCAGGCACAGTTTGCTAATAAGAAATGTTATTTCTTGAAGCTCAATTTCAAATTTTATCAAATAAAGCAGCTACACAAAAATGAGGCTTTAATCCATCGAAATGTTAGTAGTAGAATTAGTGGTAGAATTATACAAAAACAGGATTTCTCTTCTTAATTAAAATTTATATTCTCACAGTGACTCACTTTAAATCTTTTTAGTTTTAGGCATTTGGCTGCATTTGAAATGTCATTCAAAGAGTAAAATGACAATTTATGTCTGCAGATGGGGGTTTGTAGCTTGTATCCATGAAACTTATTGGTTAAAAGAAAAATGGGTTCTATTGTTACTGTCTCCCCAATTTTTTTTATAGCAATTAAGGCATAATTTTAACTGAAAGTCACAAAAAAATAAGTATCAGAGGGTTAGTCGTGTTAGTCTGGATCATGTGGCAAATTGCCAGTACTGTTATGCGGGGTCTCGCGCTTTCTCTTCTTTGGGGAAGGTTTCAGGGCACCATTGCTTGCCTCTGAACCGGTATTTTAATTACCCCACGAGTGTCCTTGAGGAGAGGAGTGGAGAGGGAGGGACCTGGGCCCGCTGACCTCTTCTCCAGGTCCCAACCCAGGGGCCCTGAGGTTTATGGTGAACCACTTGAACTAGCGGTTCCTTCCCCTGGGCTACTTCCCTCTCCTGCCCTTCAGCTTGGGAAGGGGCTTCTTGCCCTCCTTTTACACAAGCCAGGTGCCCCTTATCTAGGGTTTCTTTTGGATTTCTCAGCTCTCCACAGCACTCCTCCAAACATTCTTTTTGTCTCTCTTCAATACTGTTCTCTTCTCCAACTCCTTCAAACTGCTCTCTGCTCCAACCAAACCTTCCTGCTCCAACTCCCACTCTGTCTGACTGAAGCAGGGGTTTTTATCACATGACTGACTGCTGGTTCTCTAATTGGCTTCAGGTGCTCTAGTTAATCTATAACAAATCTTCCTCCCCTTGCAGGGAATAAGGCTTCCTGCTAACACTCTCCTGCTGCCCTCTGGCCATGCTGTATCACAATCTGTAAAAAGCAACAGAGTCCTGTGGCACTTTATAGACTAACGGAAGTATTGGAGCGTAAGCTTTCGTGGATGAATTAACATTATCATTGTAATGTTCTTTATAAGATTAACTGTTCTAATAGAAAAGATCACCCTAGCATCTATTATGTTCTTTTGAACCCAGAGTAGTCTGAAAGATATGAGAAATTTGAAGATCGCAGCTGGCATAACCCAATCTGGCAGGTTTAACTTGAGGTTAGTAGTGCTGTGTGTTAGGGAAGGGACCTGACTGTATTCCTTCCATACATTTTTTTTAAGCTTAAGGAAAATTGGAGCCTGTATCAAGACAGAAGCTGAAGGTCTGTGTCTCCAAACCATTTGTTCCTTATCCTAATTCAGTATATAATGGATTTTTTTCAGATTCCTGGCAGTTCAGGGGGAGGGGAGAGAGAGAGATTGGATTCGAACCGAATTTGAAAATTCTGATAAATTTCAGCAAATTGAAAAAGTCCATTTTGGGTGGAACAAACCATTTAATTCAACCTGAAACATTTTGTTTCAAGGCATTTTTACAAGGTTGGATTCACAAAGTGGCCAAAGGAAGGGGTGGTAATGCCTCTCTGATAAGGTTTAGCCCTGTGATTAGGGCACTCAGCTGGGATATGGAAAACCCAGGTTCAATTCAACTGTTTCCCTGATGGGGAGAGAGGATTTGAATAGGGGTCTCCAACGCTGCTTAGGAGAGTTCCCTAAGCACCAGACTATGGGATGTTCTGATGTGGGACTCTCTGTTAAAGTTGTTCTACTTTGAATAAATAATTAGTCACTGGCACAAGGACATGGACCTGGGTCTCTCATCTCCTTGTTGAGGGCTGTAAGCAGCAGGCTATAGAGACACATTCTTTCTCTTGCCCAGAGACTATTTAATTATTTCTACAACAATGGCTTCAACAGAGGAAACTGAGAAAATCCCAACCTACACTACCTACCTCTGACCAGAAAAGCAAAGCAAACCTCACCCTTGCAAGGCTGCCTCCCAGTTCACAAATTGCATTAGTCTATTAATTCATCCAAAATATAATGCAGTCAATTTTTTTACTCGTGTTTAGTCTCTGCTGACCTTTCATAGATCACTCAGGTAGCATATAGTGCATGTTCATTCTTTGGATACTTTATAGTAATATTCCTTTTGTAGTTTTTTCTTTCAACTGGTAAACATTTTGCAGCAATAAAGAGAATAGTTAATATCACTATCTTTTAAATGTCATGATCTTTTTAGAACTCTAAAACTCTTATAGGAGTGTTTGGGTTTTCATATCAATCTTCTAAGACTCTAATGTATCTAATATTTTATTTAACAAGTAGTAAATCTTCAGAAGTAGATTTTAATTTAAATTTTAACAGTTAATGAGAGCAACTGAGAGTGCATCTAAACATGATTTTTTTCTAATTTCATTAGGAATATGAAATTAGAATAAAGCTTAGTAAAAGATCTACCATTAATAATAGATTACTCAGTTTGGTTTTGTTAATTAAATAATATTCTATCTGGTGTATCCATCAATGCCATATTTGAGTTTTGACAATTGCAAGTCAGCAAAAATATAGATGATAAAATTTGTATGTTTGCAATAGTGCAATAATGGCACTTTATTAATCTTTTAGACCTCTTACACCAGATTTTCACCTGCTGTGAATTATTACCTATTTTCAGGCAATATCAACTGTGTTTCAGAAATTCATTTTTTTAGAGAAAAGGTTTATATTAGTATTCATATAAACACCCTAGAAGCAGTGTAATTTAGTAATTTATCATGAAATTTAGGCTTCTAAAATTCAAAAAGTTAATTGATTAGAAGGTAGCAAAAAAATTAACTACATTAAAACTCATTACAGAATTGGTTCACTTGCTATTTAAATGTGTGTGGCTAGGGGTAAGATGTGGCAGGGCCATTGACTAGTTGAGAACAAAGTTCAAATCCAAACCTCAGTCACTATTGAAACAACGTAATCCCAAATGTTGCGTGTCACAAAGCCACCAGGTAAATTAGCATAATTGTCTTTGTTCAAAAAGCTGGAAGTATATTAGCTGAGCCACTATATTTAGGGAATTTTCTCATTACATGCTTGCACTATGGCTACCCCAATGCTAACAGTCCCTTACTTTCATAAACACTAAAATTGACTCACCATTATTTAAATGCATGATGAGTTTCATTTTTCTATTAGCCTTCAATAAATGTTAGGGGAAGAAAACTTTTTTAAATTTTGTAAAGACTCATCACGACTTTTAGATTCTTCGGATGCCCATGCAGTCAAACAAACATTTCAATTACACTCTTCACTATGTTGAGGGAGATGGAAAATACATGCCTGCAATACATTCAGTGTATTAACAAATTATGAAGCTCATTCAAATTAGAACTTGTTAATATTGTTTTGAAATGGCTAAAATCATTGGGAAAATCTCTCGATACCTATTTAAATTTCTTATCGACCAAGGTAATTAAAAATAGCAAAGCTTGCTGTATGAAATTGCCTTTGAATCAGTATGGCATTGACGAATCTGGTCTTTTATTTCTATTTCTTTTCATGAAATCTTAGTTATGTCTGAATCTATACTATGCTGAAATGTACTCTGGGGAAGGAGGAAAATTAGTTATCCATCAAGTTTTCCATTGATCTAGAAATGGAACATCTGCTAAAGTCAGAAGTGGCTTGCTGGCTACGTTTAGCAGCAAAGGAATCTGCATGTGATCAGCTCTGTTCAATCTAGTAGAGGTTTCTGCAGTCAATATTAATTACTCTACAGGATTTCAGGAGACATGAGAGAGATGGAGAGACTAACTAGCTGTAAAGTTCAATAAAAGTAAACCCTGGACCTAGCAATGCTACTTGTGATATTTGTCCAAGCAGTGTTGTTTTTTTCCATATTAACAGTTTTGTGGTCAAGTGCATTACATCTGCCACACATCAGAATTTGTGATCTGCTTCAATGGGGCTGACCACAACCAACTGACTCACATGCACTCCATCAAATCATATTCCTGTAGACTTTTATCCACAGATGTAATTCTTATGGCCTGATTCAGCAAAAATATCTGCAGTCATTAAGGCCATTTAAGTCCTCAAAAGCCACATGGGGCTGAATGGTGGCCAACCTGTTAATAGGTAAGGTGTTCACATAATAGCACTCATTCCAAGTAGAGTCTATCATTCAGCCCCTGGAAAAGTGTAAGACAACTTTTGTGCATTGGCTCAAATCCTTTTGCATGTACAGTTGCTGAAAGAGAATGCATACAGATGCATATTTACATGCTCAATAACCATTTACTCACATGGGCATAATAGATGCAAAAAGATCCATAATGTTTGGGTCTCGTTTTATGAAATCTAGTTACAATAAGCCATTTAAATGACTGCGACACAGGCGGTTTTTACCCCTTAAAATCAGAAAAGCATCTGTGACTGCAGCCCAAGAAGCTTGTATAGCTTCTGATGATCAGTGACTCTGGAGACTTACTGGGGGTGCATAGGGTGTTAAAATGGCCACTAATGGAAATGAAGATGATGCAAAAAGTGTACCCTAGTGTTGCAGGGGGGCAACAGTTGGGGTTTGTTTGCCCGGTGTGCGTATTTTTAATGACCACACCGGAGTGGAGAAGCAAGTATTTTTATTTGAGTTAAATGAGGTGCAAGGAGATATAAAATTTTAGATTATGCACGCATTACTATTTGTTGCCATGTTTTATATACCTTACTTGTTTACAAAGATGTTTACAGGTGCTACAATTCATTATTTACAATTTATTAACTACCGGATTTTTTAATTAACTATATCCTTAACCCATACTACTAACCCCCCCCTTTGATCGATTACATCTTGTACCATAAACAAAAGAACAAAAGAAAATGATAAATGATTACATGTACTTATGCTAACTTTAAAGGAACATATTGTTTAGCTCAAAAGGCAGTCGTAGGCCTGAGAATGTAAACTTTTGACCCCACGCCATATTGCCAGTTACCTGGAGCACTGCACCCCCCAACAATCCCCCCTTTGAGAATACTCAAAGGCCTTTTATTGAGTTTTCTCATATTTATTACTTAGAATAAGATTAAAGGGCAAGCCACCTGATGTTGGCAGCGAGACTGCCCTAAGGGGGTACATTTTTGTTGGTTGACGGAGGGCAGACAGACAACTTTTACAACAAGGCACTTTTAACTGCAGACCACAGCAGAAGAGCAAACCAATTGCTATTACTACTAGCAGGGAGGTAAAAATGCTTTTAAGCCACCCAAACCAATTACCAAAACCCGAAGAACCCCACCAATTATTGTCACTCACATAACGCAAAATAGTAACAATGTCACGCAACTTAGCTAGTTTATTTTTAATGCTTTGGCTGTGATCAGAAAGGTTAAAGCAACAGAGACCTTTAAATTTTTTACAGCCATGATTATGCCTTAAGAGGAGGTAATTTATTGCAGCGCGATTTTGGAGTACCCCTTCTCGGACCCCTGTGAGTTCCGAGGCCAAGTTAGAGATTAAAGTGGAAGTTAGATTAATGGACTTGGCAAGGGCACAGGCCACTTTAGCAAGCTAGAGCTCTGCATTTAAGGCCAGGCCTGGGACTTCGACCAATGAAGTAGCAAGGGCTATGGCCTGAAATTTAGACATCAAGTTTACTTTAGAATCACATGTTTTGTCCAGAGGCAGGCCACGTCAAGCCCTCCGGGCTCGGGTAAGTCTAGGTGTTTTTAAAACTAGAGCATGGCCAGGGACAACCCCCATGGTTAATCGTTCGAGAGAACAAGGGCCTTCCGAACTGTTAGCTGGGACATAGGTAAATGCGGTTAGTCCACAGAGCAAAAACCACCCACGGGAAGGTATAAGTGTGCAAAAAAATAAGAAGTCGGGGTTGGGGAAACAGAACAATTTATTTTATGGTTGGTTAAATTAGTATTAACCTTCTGTGCCCCTACAATAGTAAAACAGGAAGTAACATTTGAGGACACGGCCATTAGCCTAATTTGAAGATGATGCTGGTTTGTATAGGGCTTAGGACTTGAGATAGAACCAAACCGAGACAGATGCCCAGCTGTTAATTTAATATTGAAACCAGCAAGTTTAGTATATTTGTGAATTTTTTGCAAGGGCATAGCCACCCCCACAAAGTGTAACCACTCCCTACACAAAAGTGGGAAGAATTAGAGGCTGTGACAGCTAAAAGGGCCCACCAGTTATTTTCTGGGGAGCGGAAGGATAAAGGGGCCAGCTGTCCAGAAACAGTAAACACCCATACAAGTATTAAAAACATGGCCAAATTAGAGTTATTTGCATTTAAATAATAACTTGAGTTCCAAATTTTTCGATGCTCCGGTCCCAGTAGGCTGAACTGTCCGCTGATCGGGGTCTGGATTTTGCGGTGGAGGTACAGCTTTTAGTTGGGAGTAGTGAATCCAGCTTTTGTGTCCCTTTACTTCAGCTGCCTTGTGGGACACCAGTAAAACGAGATAGGGTTTTTTTACTGTTTCAGGAGGTGTTTGTCCTTTCAGGTACGGACAGGGATGAAGTTACCTGGCTGTAGGGAGTGGACAGGTGCATTCAAAGGGAGTGGCTGAGAGTCCTTAATGTACCTCTTGAGTGTCTGATTAGTGCATTTTACCACTTCACTGGCCTGTGGCCTCCAAGGGGTGTGAAGTTTCCAGTTGAGCTGGAGGATATTTGAGACATTCTTGACAATTTATGAGGTGAAGTGTGTTTGCTGGTCAGACTTCATCCATCGAGGTAGGCCAAATCTAGGAAAAAATTTTTTTAACAAGTTTAAGAGCCACAGTTTTAGCAGTGTTCCTCGGTTAATACTGTGATCCTTTTTTTGATGAGCCTGTAGTGCATTACTGCTACCTTTAAGGGGAGTTGTACGGCCTTCAAAAGCCGAAGAATTTGTAACCCGTGCTTGACCGGAGAGCCCTGAGCCATTAGTAATTCCCTTTGTTTCCACAGACCTGCGTGGGCATGTAGCACACCAAAAGCATATTTAGAGTTCGTGAAGATATTAACTCTTTTTCCTTTTGACAATTTAAGCGCACGAGTTAAAGCCACTATTTTAGCTAGCTGGGCTGAGGTCCCGGGGGGGCAGGCTTTTTGCCTTCACAGTTTTATGGAGAGACACAACAGCATAGCCCACCCTTCTAAGTCCATTTACAACAGTGCTACTGCCATCCGTGTACCACTCATAGTCTGCGTTAAGGAGAGGTCGATTTTTCAAATCCTGACGGCTGGAATACTGGGCATTTATAACTTTCAAGCAGTTATGTTCTTGGCCCTCTGTTTCTGGCAGCAAGGTGGCTGGGTTAAGGGAGGGGCAAGCCTGCAGGGTAACTTCGGGGTTTTCTAAGAGCTTAGCCTGATACCAGGCTACCCGAGCTTGAGTGAGCCAGAGACCCCCCTTTGTGTCCAGTAAGGCTTGGACCATATGTGGAGTGTATACTTGAACAGCCCCCCCCAAAGTCAGTTTTTTTGCTTCTTTTAACACCAGAGCTGTAGCTGCAACTGCCCGTAGGCATGCCGGCCACCCGTTAGCAACCTGATCCAATTGTTTGGAGAAATAAGCCACTGGGCGTTTTCAAGAGCCCAATAACTGTGTAAGTAGTCCCAGGGCCACCCCTTTTTTTTCATGTACATACAATTGAAAGGGCTTAGAGAGATCGGGCAGACCCAGAGCTGAGGCTTCCATTAATTTTTTTTTTATTAAGGTAAAGGCATTATTTGCCTTTGTTGTCCAGTAAAATGGTTTCTGATCGGTCCCTTTAACACATTTATACAGTGGCTTAGCTAGCAGTTCAAAATTTGAAATTCATATGCGGCAAAATCCTGCCATTCCCAGGAATGCTCTGAGCTGCTTGTGATTTCGGGGAGTAGAGACTAGACAAATAGTTTTAAGCCTCCCCCTTGAGAGCTGGCATTCCCCTTGTTTGATTTGGAAGCCTAGGTAACGTACTTCGGGGAGGGCAATTTGGGCTTTATTTTTTGACACGCGATACCCCAGCAGCCCGAGAAAGTTTAAAAGACTTACGGTTGCCTGGAGACATACTTTTAGTCCCACTGCTGCAATTAATAAATTATTAACGTACTGTAGGAGAAGGACTTTGTTCTTATTTTTCCATTCTTTCAAGTCCCGGGATAAAGCTTGACCGAAGAGAGTGTGGGAGTTTTTAAATCTTTGTGCCAGCACCGTCCATTACAGCTACCTTTTATTCCTGTTTGTGTCTTCCCATTCGAAGGAGAAAATTTTCTGGGACTGTGTGTTCACCAGAATTGTGAAAAAGGCATTCTTTAAATTAAGAACTGAGAAACATGAATACTGTCCCCCCACAGAGGCTAGCAGCGTATGTGGATTGGGCACGGAGGGGTGTAGAGTCTTAACCCGCTTGTTGACTGCTTTTAAGTCCTGCACCAATCGATAACTGCCGTCCGGTTTCTGGACTGGTAAGATAGGGGTATTCCAAGCTGAGTGACACTTCTGTAATACCCCACACTGCAGGAATTTATCTATAATTTTCTGTAATTTCTCCCTGGCCTTTTTTTAAGCATCAAGACTTTGCTTATATTTTTGTTTTGCTTCTGCCCGTGCATTAGCTAAAACCTGGTTTCACTCCACTTTAGAGAGGAGTGTTCACAGAAGTACCTGGCAGTCATTCCAGTCAGGTTTATGACTAACCAGACAGCCTTCAAAAACTGAAATAAATCGGGAGGGGTTGGTAGAGAATTTCCCTGCCTGCGCTTTGAAAGCCGCTAGATTCACAAGATTAAAAGGAACATGAGTACACCTGCATAGTGGTTAACTTCTCAGTAGCCGTAGCATTGCGAGCGATTCGGGTTTCAGTAATTAAAGGGTACAAACCTGTGGTGGGCTCAATTGGCGGGATTGATGGGAATTTGTCACCATACAATGGGGGTGCTATGGCCGAATGTGACCCCGCTCCTGCTATTACAGTAAATGAGTTTTAAACATTTTTACAACTCTTCCCTAAGCCTGTTGGAATCAAATTACACTGCTTCAAAATATCTGTTCTGTTTTATAATGACATAAATATCTGACCATACATATGCTCATTTCTTTTACCAGTTTGCTGACAAAATAAAAGAAGTTGGAGGATTGTATTATAATTAATTAAACCCTCCGGTGGCCACCGTTCCTGATTCTCCAGCTGATATTGAGGCCAGTCTATTGTACAATATTTTTTTAGTTTACCTTTAGTTAGTGGATTCATTTTAAAGATTTTTCAATTACCGAGAATGCAACCAGAATGCATTCTAAAGGTGTGCACGCTACCTTATCCTATGACTGTCCCTGTCCCATTCCTTACCGGGAGACCCTGGGCGTTCCCAGGTCTTAACAGGTGACAGATTAAACCTTTTAACTTGTAAACTTGTATTCTACCTGATTCCCGAGACCGGTTTTTCACCGTTGCTCAGGACCAAAACTTCTTCACTTTCTGGGGCGTTGCACCGTTGTGCCTCCCGGGGTCAACCGTACCAGACTTCGCTGAGGCCCCTGGTGAAAGCACCGGTGCGCGCTGGACATTAGCGATTGTCTCTATCCGTCGGCCACCGGAGAGGGTCCGGGCAAGGCTAATTTTTAGCCTCTGACGTCCCTTCGTGGTCGCCAAAGCTGTTGCAGGGGGGCAACAGTTGGGGTTTGTTTGCCCGGTGTGCGTATTCCCAATGACCACACTGGAGTGGAGAAGCAAGTATTTTTATTTGAGTCAAATAAGGTGCAAGGAGATATAAAATTTTAGATTATGCACTCATTACTATCCGTTGCCATGTCTTATATACCTTACTTGTTTACAAAGATGTTTACAGGTGCTACAATTCATTATTTACAATTTATTAACTACCGAATTTTTTAATTAACTATATCCTTAACCCATACTACTAACCCCCCCTTAATCGATTACAACTTGTACCATAAACAAAAAAACAAAAAAAAATAATAAATAATTACATGTACTTATGCTAACTTTAAAAAAACATATTGTTTAGCTCAAAAGGCAGTCGTAGGCCTAAAAATGTAAACTTTTAACCCCACGCCATATTGCCAGTTACCTGAAGCACTGCACCCCCCAACACTAGGATGACCTATTTTAAAGGTTTAGGTTGAAATCCTGGCTCCACTGAAGTCAATAGCAAAATTCCCATTGATCTCAGTGGAGCCAGCATTTCACACTTAATATCGACCTTGCAGAGCCAGTTTAGACAATGATGACAAATATGCAGCTCATTGGGCCTCCACAACACCAGGAATGTAGAAATGATACCTAGAGGTTGGCCTTTATGTTTCACTGCTATAGAAAGTGCAGGGATACAAGCTGCTTTGTGCTGACTGAGACCTCTATGGAGATACCTTGAGCCCCCTAAGGGAAATTACACACACTATATCTGGACCCATTCCCTACTGGTTCCCTCTGTGGGGAACTAATGAAAACCTTCTCTCCCCTTCCCACGTGCCATCCCCTGTTGGCATGGCAGAGTTGGTTGAGAGAGGCTAAGATGGAGTAAGCTATACACTGAACTTGTGCTTTGCAGCTGGGGCCTCAATTGCATAGCTATGCTGGGGATAGGGGGAGGGCAAACTGGTTCAAACTAACCTCACTGCCTGCTTTATTTTTTTAGTTGTTTCAAATGAGTCATGTAATAAAGAGCTCACAAAAATGTCTATAGTAGTAATCATTTCCCCCTGTACAGCTACATGTTTATAAATATGCATGGAACTGTGATAGGATGTCATATGTCATGTAGGGTTGAGTCGATTGAATCACTTCATGTAATATAATGTGATTGTGCAGCCCAACTTGATACAGTGCAAGGTGTGCTACCTGATAAATAGTTACAAAGAGCAATCTTCAAATAGTTAAAGGAAATTGAGCTCTCACAAATAAAGGTGATATTTAGAGTTTGCTTTTAATCTCTACCAACAAAAAGATTCAGATGAAGTCTTCAGCTTCCTTGTCTTTGTGTGGTAATTAGCAGGTGTTTTTTCCTGCTAAGCGTGGGAGGAAGCAGGCAGTGAATGACTGATTCAGTTTATCACTAATGCATGCAAGCCTCACAAAAACAAATCTTTGAAATGGCATAATCTATACTTAAAGCCAAAGTGCAAGCAACAATCAATCACATTTTCATTCTGAAGATGCACTGATGGCAGCTTTAATAGCACTTCTTATGCTAATGAGGAGAAATTAGTAAATTCTCATTTGAAAGAGGAGATTGTATTGTCATCATGTCTCTACGTTTTGCTTTTGGCTGTGGGTTTTTTTTTTGTTTCTGTTTTTTCATGTGCTGAATTTGTGTCAACTGATTTGCAACCCAGGTGAGGGATGTTAATGTAGAGGGAGATGACATCCATGATGGCAAGGATGATGTTCTGAGTAAGGCTGTTAATGTTGTAGAGTTTTTCAAGGAAGTTGGTTGTGTACTGGAGTAAAGTGGCCCCTTGTGTGGTTTGAGGATGGTTTGTATGAGTCCTAGTATTCTTTCAGTAAGAGGGTCATGGCCAGATATGATGGGTCTGACTGGATTCCCTTGTTTCTGTATCTTGGGAAGCGTGTAGAAGGTCTCTGGGGTGGGTTTGTGGGGTATGATTTTGTAGAGTTTCTCTTGGAGTTGTTTGGGGAAGGACTTGATTACACTCTTAAATTCCTGGGTGAATTGCATGTGTGAGGTCTTCTCCAAGTTCTTTATAATAGATGCTGTCAGAGAGCCTCATTGAGGCAGTCATCATGGATGAGGACTACAATGGTACCCGCTTTGTCTGCTGGTTTGGTTACTGTCTGGTGATTGTATTTCAGGGACTGTATTGCTGTGCCCTGGGAGATAGAGAGATTACGGTGGATGTAATATTTGTTAGGGAGATTTTTAAGAGCAGATTAGACAAAACCTGTCAGAGATGGTCTAGATAATACTTAGACCTGTCATGAATGCAGGGGACTGGACTAGATGACCTCTCAAGATCCCTTCCAGTCCTAAGAGTCTTTGATTCTATAAGTGTTTAACTTAAATTTTGTTCCCACCAACATAACTGCCCAGCTATGCTGACTTAAAAACTCTACATCCATGAGTGGCATAGCATCAAGGTCAATGTAGTTAGGGCAATGCAATGTCAGTGTAGACACTGCATTGTTTATGTCAACTGTTACTGGCTTTCAGGAGCCTTCCTATAATGCCCCACAGTAACAGTACAATAGATACAAGCTATCCTGGTGACGACATATACTGCTGACACAAGGAGCAAAGTGTTGACACACGTAAGTGATGTAATTACTGTGGTAGCTATATGCTGATGTAAATTAGGTCAACTTAATTTTGTATGTAGACATGGCCTCTTAGTTAGGCATATCAGAACACGCAGACCAGAGGAAGAGGTGATGAAGGGACATGGTATGGGGGCAGAGATGGTGTGAGGTTGGGTATTGGGGAGAAGGGGCAGTACAATGGCGTTGCATGGTGGTGGGACCATGGTTCAGGCATCTGTGCCCCACTCCTTTTAGGGCACTTCTGGTGCTCCTACTCTGAGTACCTTTCCCAGACCTGAAGAAGAACTTTGTGTCTCTTTCTCCAACAGAAGTTGGTCGAATAAAAGATATTGCATCCCACACCTTGTCTCTCTAAATTATAAAATGAACAGTCAAAGGAATCATGTTGCCTGTTTATCTAAGTCAGGGTCAGCAACCTCTGGCATGCGGCTCACAAGGGTAAGCACCTGGGGGGCCAGGCCAGTTTCTTTATCTGCTATGTCAGCAGGTTCGGCCAATTGCGGCTCTCACTGACCACGATTCGCCATCCCAGGCCAATGGGGGAGGTGGGAAGCCGCGGCCAGCACATCCCTCGTCCGCGCCTCTTCCCACCTCCTCAATGGCCTGGGACGGCGAACTGCGGCCAGTGGGAGCTGCGATCAGCCAAAACTGCCTATGTGGCAGATAAACAAACTGGCCCTGCCCGCCAGGGTGCTTACTCTGGCTATCCGCGTATAGAGGTTGCTGATCCCTGATCTAAGTGCCTCTGTTTGTCACTCTTTCTGACAAATAGTTAAAAATAAATTCTGTTTTACTAAGATTCACAGCACATTTGTCAAGTTAGGTGTCTAAATTACAGAAAAGAGCAAAGCAAGAACAAAATTAAGGATAGCAATTTCCAAAGCCAAAGACCCTCATCAGAGAGAACCCTGCCTCAAGACATGCAATGGAAAAACTAAGGTTCCAAGAACCTGTCATCTTAACTGCTATGATGAATTGTAAGGTGACAGTCTGTGTTTAAGATAATCAGATCTGAGATTAATACGTTTTTCAAATTCTTCAGTACCTCTTGAATTCCACATGTAAATTTACAGTACAGAAACTTGAAAACATACTACCCTGAATTCTAAATAAAGTCCTATTAGGAATGTAGTGTCCTGCTCCTTGCTTTATGCAGAATACTGCACTCACATTCACTAGATACTGTGTATCTCCATGACCCGAGCTTGATGCCTTCTACCTTATAGTAGGAAGTCAAGGTGTTAATTTTAACCTGCATGGTTCTAGTTAACCTGTGATCTGGTTGTCTGAGAGATCACATCTCTCTCTGTAAAATTGTACCCTAGTTGCAGTCAGGGGAGACACTGGAGCTGGACCCTCTACAGTATAGACGAAAGATGTTATTGAAATAAATATTACACTGTTGCATTTAAGCAAGAAAACATGACAGAATGCGAACAAATTTCCCTCAGATTAGAAATGTACAAACTGTCTCAATAGGAAATGCCCTGATGCCTTCAAACCAGTTTGTCTGAATACTCATTATTCCTTATAATGTATCCCCTAGCGAAATTAATGCAGTCACATACTCAATCAAGGAATTTTAAAGTACCATGGCCATGCTCAAGCAAGTAGCATTATTGTTGCTACTTGTAATGCTATAGCCTTTCAATCAAATATCTTTTTTTTTAATGTAAAATTTCCAAAGTTTCACACTGCTAGTTGTGATAGTTTTCCAATAATCTCTTTACCTTATTGCTGATTAATAATATAAGATATACAACCTATTTCTGTGTAATCAGATGCTTTCTCCTCTATAATCAGCCTCTGTCTCCTATTTCATTCATTCAGTAAAGTCACAAGCCATTGGTTTGTGACGTGAGACTTGTTTCTGTCTTGATGAATTTTGATATTCCAAATACTGCAGTGAAGCATGACTGAAGGAATTATCCAGGAAGAAAGTGTTTCTAGTTCAGGGAGCTCTTCTGGTCTGTTGTACACACATAAACACAGCTCCTTGATGTTTGATTCCAATGTGGAAGAAAATGCAGCTCAAGTACAAAAGAGTATAGTGGGGAATTGATTTAATGTTATATGTGTGAAGTTGCTAGTGTGGCTGTAGTATGATTTGATCTGTAAATGTTAGAGGATAGAGTGTACAGTTCACAGGGAGAAGAACAATATGAAAAATGTCATATATTCATTTTGTACAGACAGGCAGCACTAGTCCTGCACTCTGCATGCTTTTTTTAGACAGGAGCTGTTAAAATGTAAAAAGAAGTAAAGTGAGAAAAGGATTTGTTGTTAGTAAATAGCTGAATTCAGCATTGAATGAATATAACATTACTTATGGCATGCAGTAGAATTGTCAGTCAGGCCTCCTTTTCAAGCAGTTGACATTCTCTATGGCTGGTGCATAATACTGTCCAGAGAATTAAAGGATGTTAACGTTTCATTACTCCTGCCATTGATTTTTCTCTACTTACTTCACAACAAAAATCAAAATGTGACCTCTTATTCCGCAGAATTAATTCCAGAGCACTTGCCATTATTGACCTCCTAATGAAAATTAATGATGGCTTCTTTCATTCAGTCTTACAAGTAAGCACAGCAAGCAAATTTCCAAAAAGGGTGATTTTTTTTCCCCTCAGACTGAAATGAAAAAGGCCATATAAGATTAAATATAAATCTTATATTAAGGCAGCATTAAGTGTGCAAATTTAAACACTCAAAAGTTAGAAAATTCATAATATTTTAATTATGATTTCAATTACATCATTGGGGCCCAATGCTGCAAAAACTTAACCATGACAGTAGCTTTACTTATGTACAGTCAGTGAGACTACTCATATAAGTAAAGTTACGTCCATGTTTAAATCTTTGCAGCATTGGGCCCTTTATTTGTTTATATTGCACATATTTGGTCACATCCTGCCCTCCTACCCCCCTTCATCCTGCATGGGGAAAACTGAGGATGGCATAGCGCAGCATTTACACTAAGCACTTCTGGGCCCATGCTGTGGGGCAAAGTAAGCAGGCCCTGGGTGCTAGATCAGTTACTTGAGGCAGCAGACTTAAGTTAGAACAACATAAAGCCACCTTTGCCCTCCATCAACTTCTGCAGTCTTGCACTGAGCACAGTTCGGCTTGACTGGGAGTTCTTGGCCACTGTATATATATTAGGCATTGCATATATTAAGGTAGTCTAAGATATTGCAGTACAAACATGCCGTGCGTGGCTAATTAACTTTAATTATTTCATTTCTGGACTTTTGGGTGTTTAAATATGCAAATGTTGCACTAACAAAGATATTTACTTTCTTTTCTCAAGGCAGGAAAAGGCTTTATATTATTTTTTATTTTAGTGGAATTAACTCCCTCTGTTCAAATAACACCAAACAAAACAGAAAACAAACAGGTGAATTGATTGCTTTTATATCCCTCCATACAAATATATATGTACAAATCACCTTCAAGGTAAGACCATGGGCTCTCTTATATCTGTGTAAATTAGGCATAATTCCATCAGTGTCAAAACAGGATAAATGAGAGGATCCATATCTGGAAGTGAAAACTAGCTACTTTATCTATGGCATTTGCTGATGACACAAAATTATCTAGTGAAAACATATTATTGTCTGAAGATCAAGTCAAAATACCTCATTTTCTTTCTTTCTTTCTTTAGACAACAAAGATTATGATGCATATCTATCCTATACCAAAGTGGATCCAGACCAGTGGAATCAAGAAACTGGGGAAGAAGAACGATTTGCTCTTGAGATCCTACCAGATATGCTTGAAAAGCATTATGGGTACAAATTGTTCATACCAGATAGAGATTTGATTCCCACTGGAAGTAAGTTATATTCAGCCTTGTGTGTGTTTCCTATATGGGGAAAACAGAAAATACATATATGTTCTAACAATGTACTTTCTATCATAATATCCTCAGAGTCTTATCTCTGAGTTTTCTCTATCATTTTAAAAAAATATTTTATCTGATTTTTGGGGTGCACTTTTAATATATTTGTTGGCTTGCCTCCGTTCTTCCCTAAAATATCACTTGCGTATTTGGTTGGTATTATTTTCAGGTAAGATGATAGGGTTCAGGAAAGACATAGAAAGGAAAGCATGACAAGCCCAATATTTTGTAGGGTTTGGTGAGGAGCCTTTTGATCTATGAATCAAATACTGATGTCCTTAATCTGTTTTAACTCAGTCCATACTTGGACAGATTCCCATAGCCCTGAATGTGCATTGAGTAAAATCTGAGTAAGGACTCAGAATTTAGCCCTTTGCTTATTCCAGAAATGAATCAAGCTTTTTATAGGGAGGATAATCGACCTGTGTTGAAAGTAATACAACAATGGAGTGATACATTTGTGGCTCTTTTAAGGAATGCTATATGCCAGGGCATTCTGTTAGTATTCACAGCAGATGAGTTTTTGGTGTGGCTACTGGAGATCTTCATAGAGAGCAAAATTAGCTAATTAGTGCTTAGTTTTGTTCATTTACTACTTGTTCATGTTTATTTTGCATAGTCTTGCTCAGTTTAGTTACTGCTTTAGTGAGAAGTTGTAAAGTCCATCTCCATAGCTTCCATGTAGTCTTCAAACTGCCACCTTCTTACTGGATTATTCTAATTTACTTTTACTAAAGGCAGTAACAAATCTTTTCTCTTAAAAAGAAAAAAAATAGACACATTAGCAGCAAAGTTGTTAAGATCTGCAATAATCTGAACATTAATTCACAGAAGGCAACGTTGTAGATGCCTGGGGAAAAAAAGACAGATTAAGGGTCCAATCCTGCAACATAGACAAGAGAGTAACTTGTGAGTTTATTGTGTATGATTGGTTCCCCTAAATCACATGGTCATTGTTCTGTTACTGCACAGAATGATTTTTAAAACAGAAGAATGATGATGATAATGCCTAACCTTGCTCACATTAAGATGTTGGTATTGTACAAAAAATTAGCCAGTACCCAAATATTCTAATGAATAGAAACCCATTCACGAGGGGTGTAAGGGGACTTGAATGAATGTACGCAATCAATACTGTTCCTGGATAGGAGAATTTAGCCCATTTGTTTCTACTGAGGTTTTTGGTGAGATACTTGCTTTGACTGATCTTGAGCAACTGTCTTTTTTTATAGCCTACATTGAAGATGTGGCAAGATGTGTAGACCAAAGCAAGCGACTGATCATCGTCATGACTCCAAATTATGTAGTAAGGAGAGGCTGGAGTATCTTCGAACTGGAAACCAGGCTTCGGAACATGCTAGTCACTGGAGAAATTAAAGTGATACTGATTGAATGCAGTGAACTCCGGGGAATTATGAACTACCAGGAGGTCGAGGCCCTGAAACATACCATCAAGCTTCTAACTGTCATTAAGTGGCATGGACCAAAATGCAACAAGTTGAATTCTAAATTCTGGAAACGTTTACAGTACGAAATGCCTTTTAAGAGGATAGAACCCATCACACATGAGCAGGTTTTAGATGTCAGTGAGCAGGGGCCCTTTGGGGAACTGCAGACGGTCTCAGCAATTTCAATGGCTGCTGCCACCTCCACTGCTCTTGCCACTGCCCATCCAGATCTGCGCTCCACCTTTCATAATACGTATCATTCACAGATGCGCCAGAAACACTATTATAGAAGCTATGAATACGATGTACCTCCTACTGGCACCCTGCCTCTTACCTCAATAGGTAACCAGCATACCTACTGCAACATCCCTATGACACTTATCAATGGGCAGCGGCCGCAGACAAAAACTAACAGAGAGCAGAATCCAGATGAGGCTCACACAAACAGTGCAATACTGCCCCTCTTGCCACGGGAGACCAGTATATCAAGTGTTATTTGGTGACAGAAATGCAAAGGGGGACCCCACCCCCCTGGAGTAGGAGCTAAGTGTGCAGTCTGGTGCCTGGAACTACATCCTCGACTGCTGCTGTTAAACATGCATTACAATCTATAAAATACGAGGAAAAACAGGGTCTTGTACATATGTTTTTTGCAGTTTCTTTGTAGCATCAGTCTTCCTGTTTTACCCATGTCTCTTGCCATTCACATTTTTGACTTTGTTTTATACGTCACTGGAATTTGTATATTACGGTTTTTTTAAATGAAGAGACTGCTGTATAGATAGGAAATCTTTTTTGCTCCATTAGTATAGTTTTCGAAATTTTTTAAACATTTCTTGGGAATGCTTGGACGAAGCTATGTTAATATCAGAAGCACCATCCATTTTGTTGGCCTGCCTAGCCTGATACATGAAGGCCATGCCTGCTGCATTTCACCATTGTGAAGAACCTTTGTTCTTAGGAGGACCCCGCCAATCATTCTGAGCTCCAATTTCATTACTTATCCCATGACAACACTTTTTCCTCCCGCCTCCCGTTATGATGGTTCCATGCTGGGTAACACTACAGACAGTCTGATCATCTAACATTTAACCCAGTAAATGCTTGTCAGACAAGATATACCCAATATGTATCAATTGCCTCACAGTAATCACTACAGAGTGTGTAGAAAGTAGAGTTTGTTTTTGTTTTATGATGAGTTGATTTGTATCCCTTTTATTTATATAAAGCAACAATCCTAATTCGATCACTTCTGGAACAGTGTGAATGTGTGAATGCTTGTTTTTGTTAAGCCTTTGACTTTTTCTTCCCCTCCCCCTTCAAATTCTGCAAATGAGGCTATTTGCAATTGTCAAACAAGTAAGGTAATAGGTAAGGTAATCGGTGTTGAAGTGCAGTAAATCCTGCTGAGATTTACAAGGATGGCTTCCAAACCAAAGGGGAGTAGAAGGACAAATATCAACTATGGTTTGTCACATTGTATTATAGAAAATGGATTTTTCTAAAAAGTCAGAGCAAAACATTTCTTTCCAGCTTAGTATGGATTCCCCTTGTATTTGAATGTTCCAATCACTGTAATTACTTTATCAATGATATAGTCACATTTGAGTATTTTTATATTTTGTTTTAACTTGTTACAATAAGTAAAACCTTATTGATTTCAAGGTGATTTAAATGAGAACTCAGGTAGCAAAAAAAGAAATTATGAATACCAACGAACATCAGTGTTGTAAGAATAAACATTTATTTATACAATATTAATACTGAAATTGGACATGGAAGCATTAAAAACCATTAAGTTTATTGAATAAATAAACAAACTAGTTTAGTTTTTAATGCATGATTCCATCTTTGAGGATTGCAGATTACATGTGTGCCATTGCTCCCAGATTAAAAAAAAAAAATCCCTGTTCTGATATCTCTAGAACTAATGGAATAAAGATCTTGTCCATATTTATATTCAAATGATGCAAAAGTCACTTTCCATTTTAGAAAATTTAAAGAGTGGAGTTAGATTTTTTTTCTTTTAAAAGGCCATATTCTCTGCTGGTGTAAATGGAACTAGTGGAGGTGGCCCAATGACCATCAGCAGAGGATTAGCCCTCTTTTTTTTTTTTTTTTAAATATAACAATATAACATGAACACTAGGAAGCAGCTTTTTAATTATTTCAGCAACTCATTACCTGTTAGGGATTTTCCTAACAGCTGACTGGTTTTGGCCAATATAATGGATGTTGTGTGATTTGTTCATTCTTATTATCACTATATTCAAAAAAATACAAGTTTTAATATTTTGGTCTCATTAGTAAGATGTGATTGGTCAAAAATGTGTAACCTGCAGTTTGTGGGCATGTGTGGGGGTAAGTCAATATTGACAATGTCTGAGGAACGACTATTAAATTGTAACAGTTACGAATTCTCAGTATCTGCATACCCAGTTAAAGGAGCTTTGGGATCTGCACTGACTTTTATTTGCTGAAGAATGTTTTTTTCTCTGACAATTCGCTTGGGTCCTTTTCTACAATCTGTTCTTTATTTCAATTGTGTCCCCCTGGACACGTGCCAAATATCCACAAAATGGAAATGAAGCTGCCAGGGCAGATAGAATTTCAAGACAGCTTTACAGATTTGATTATTTTCAGATTGTAAGACAGTTGTTATTTATTTTATATTATAGATGCCTGCCAGGAACTGATGGCATTTAACTTCATTTGACTGGATTCTAAATTCCTCCAATACCCAGAAAAATTAAAATATTGTAAAATCTTTCCCTCGTCCTTCCCCTTTATATTTTTTAAGATGAAGATTGGGATGTGGAATAAATATAGAGTGTAACAACCTGGCGGCAGTCACATTCTAGGCATTGGTAGGTGTTTCTTTAGCCACATTGGGGGTACTTTTTTGTTGTTCTATTTTTAGTGTAGATTTAAGCACTTTGAATAGCATGATTCAGGGATTGATGGATACTATTTGATATTCACACTATTTAAGAAAAGTTTTCTTATTATGCTTTGTCATATTAAACAAAAACAAAACAAATGAAAAAAGAAATACATGGAGAAACTATCTATGGCGTTAGAAACATTCCTCCCAGGTATTCCTCTTCTATAAACAGCTCTGTGTGAGAAACAGTGAAGGAAATTGTCATGTGTTCACGTGCTCTATGTTTGACAAAAGTTCTGTTAGAACTCAAAATAAAAAGGAAAAAAAAATTAATTTGCCCTAGTGCTTAAGCTCCATCCTTTTTTGGTTCAGATGTTCTAGTTTTTGATAATGCAGTCTGAAGTGTGCATGCAACAGCCAAGTGCAAGGGTTAGCCATTAAAAAAAAAAGCACTTTACCTTTGAAAATTGTAGTGTGGTGATTGGACAAAACTTCTTATGCCTGGTTTCCATCTGTCACTAATTGTGGGTATGTATATGGAGTCGATGCACATGAAGCATCTAGATACGGTGCTCCAACATTATAGGATTCTCTTATCGGGCTACTCCTTGATATAAAGCTAAAGGACTTTCTCACCCCGCCTCATGGAAACTCGCTATAAACATCCTTATAGAGGTTCAAACACAGCTTTACTGAAAGGGAGGACTGCACAGCATGCAGCTGATTATTTTGAAGATAAAAAGTATCTCTGGGCTTGATTCTGCTCTCAGCTGCATCGGTGTAACTCTATTGCAGTTGATGAAGTTAACCCAGTGTAAAAACTGGTTTAAGTGAGAGGAGAATCAGGAAAAATGGATCAGAAAAGAAAATGTATTTACAACTAACGATGGGATAAAATTCTGACACCTCCCCACCCCCCCACTGAAGTCAGTGACAAAACTCCCACTGACATTAGTGAGGCCAGGATTTCACCCCAGGAGTCTACATCATAAAACACTTTGGCATTCTTTCTTTCAGGATGGCTGTTGCTCGGGTTACACATTTTTTAGCCTTAGATGCAAAATTCTTGCATTTTCTGTTAGCACCCAGCTGTTAAAATGAAGTAGACATTACATAATGGCAGATAATCAGACTCTACATATTTAGAAAACCTGTTATACTTATTGGATTAAAATGCACATTTTAGTTGAATTTGCATGCATTAATGATTCATTTACATTATAGATTGAGCAATGAGATTTGGGGAAAAAGGCTCGATGAGCAGGCTTCCTTTTTTCTCAAACTTAGAAAAAAAAATTATGTCTACAAACCTTGGAAAAACTTTATTAGAATTACAATAAAGCAGACACTAAGAAAAGCCAATGGAATAAAACCCAAGGTAGGAGAAAGGGGAAACATCAGCCTGTTTCTTAATTGGGTTATGGACATTCTCTGTTATGAAGTCCAGCTGCAACTCAGTCCAACCTACATAAAGCAACTGGCATGTGCCACATTCTGCAAATGGATCAACAGTGTCACAAATTCAGCCCTGATATCTGGCACACTGTTGAATACTTTTGCATTTGCTAGTAACCCAGCAGCACACACAGTTGTTGGGGAATCATCCATAAGGAGACAAAATCACAAATCCACAGAGGAAGACAAAATTTTGTTGGCACTAACAATCTTCCTCCATAACAGGCTTAATGCATGATCCACAACAACTATTTTCATTCTTACCCTCCCTGCCCACATTTCTACCCCTCTTCATAACTGAACAGGAGCTTTGTTTGGCTGGAATTAGACAAACATGGGCAGTTTCATAACACTTGGTATCTCCCTACATAATGCTTGTTTCAAGTTCCTTAGCTGTTTATCTCTGCCGCAGCTCTAGCTCTGTTAATAGTCACTGAGGGCTGGTCCACACTAGGGGGGGGAAATCGATCTTAGATATGCAACTTCAGCTACGTGAATAACGTAGCTGAAGTCAAATATCTAAGATCGGATTACTCACCCGTCCACACCGTGCGGGATCGATGTTCGCGGCTCTCCCTGTCGATTCCGGAACTCCGTTGGGGTTGATGGAGTTCCGGAATCGATATAAGCATGCTCGGGGATCGATATATCACGTCTAGATTAGACACGATATATCGATCCCCGAGCAATCAATTTTAACCCGCCGATACGGCAGGTAGTCTGGACGTGGCCTGAGTGGAGAAGGAGGAATGAGCATTACACCCTTCATGTATGATTCAGTAGTATCACTGGTTTTGTAGGTTGAATTCAGCATTGATACCGTGCTGTCTCTTGGGGCATGTTATTTTGCTGAACAGTTCCCCATTGACACTGGACATAACACCGAAAGAGGACAAGGCAGCATCACACTTCTCTAACTGAGCTTTGGTTGATGTTCCAGAATCTGCAGAGCCTTTGGAAGTAAAACCAATAGAAATGAACATTAAGATTTTTTTCTTTGCAGTTTTGGTTTTAATTCTGTTTGAGATCAAGTCTGGTCTTTGTACTGTACTAATAGTGTCTATGAGCTGGGTAGGCAAGACTTCAGTGCATTATATCACACTGAGTAACAAGAAAATGTAAAAAAAAAAATGGAAAGATGTGGCCATATTAACAGTTTGGTATGTGGTTCAAAATTAAACCTCTCCCTAATGTGCCTAAACAATTCATATAGTGCTAAGCTCTTGTCCTAGGAATGTATCCTGTTTGTAACAATGAGAAACTTGACTCAGAAGCTCAACAGCATACTCACATATTATAGTCAATATTCTCAATAATATCTTTACATAACCAACCAGTATTTGATTAAAACATTTTTGTTTCTGTTGAGTTAAGGTTGCACGGCTTTCAAGATTTCTGGCAGCTAGTTTTGAATGTTGTATGAAGTACACAATCCCTATCCAATACATGGTTTATAGAAAGGCCCACACTACAGCAGTTAAACTAAGATTTTCATTTCATTTTAGTTTGGCAGATGCCATTTTCTCCCTGACTGGTGTCAGATATAACAAGGGGCGAACATAAATGTTCACGATAAAATTAATTTGCTTTTTAAAACCTTACCTCCTCTTTTAATTAAATTTTAGTTTTCTCTCCATCCCTGAATATAAATAGCATAAATATCAGTTCTTCAGGAAAAATCAATACCCAATAATCACACTCACATCTTCAAACGACATTACAAATGTTATCTAATTAATCTCCACAACCAATTCAGAGGAGGCTAGGGAAATTGTGTCTTTACAGATGGCAAACTGAGGTAGAGGGATAATTCATCACCTGGCTTGCACAGCAGCTCAAGGGACTCAAGGGGCGTAAGGTCCCTGTTTGCTCACTTGTGTCAGGGTGGAAACCAGATGGAGACTTTGTTCCATCTGCCACAACAAATGGGCCAACATATCTGCACCAGCATATTGAGTGACATATGCTGGTCAGCTATAGGCTCAGCATAGGTCCTTTCCCCTCAACGCAACAGGGAGACTTGGAACTGGATTGTGCCTCCTCCAGTCTTTTCAATACTCATGGTAAGCACTATGGTTGAGCCCAGCAAGTTACAAAGTTAAGATGAAAGCATCAAAAGTGTGATGACAAATAACTCCCAGCCTGTGCTCCAACCACACCACACTGCTCCTGATCTTAACCTTCATTCCTTCTGTTCTGCCCCCCACCCCCTTTATTTACCTTGCAGTCTCTACAGTGCTCAAATAAAACACAAAGCTTGAGGTGCATCCTTCAAGCTTGGCTCATATGAACATTCTTTACCTGTGGGACTATTTGGGTGAGTAGATGTCACTTGCAGGAGCAGCTTTTTAATTTGTAAAAGTACTTGTATTCACAATTCACACTCTTTTCTTCATCCCCAATGTCTTAACAGTGCCCTTTTGGGGTAACATCCCTTTCTTTTAAGCCTCAGTGTGTAATCTTTCTCTGGTTCATACACACCCCTGCATAAAACAATGATGCGGTGACTAGTTCCTATGATTTACCTTATTGTTTTAGCTTCAGTTCTTAGCATAGATTGATTTTCCCAGCAATGCTGTGGGCTGTTGTTTGGGAGCCTGTTTTAAATTTGTTTTACAATGCTTGTGTGACAGGTAAACAACAGTGTATGTGTGTGTATGTTTGGTTCTTTTAAAAAGAAAAATTTAAAAATCTTCATTACAAGCTTAACAGGTGAACAGCAGTGAACTTACAAACTTGGAAGAAATTGTTTGCCAGCATTAAAATTCTGTGATGAACAGCTCACTGCTGCTCTAATTATGTACTTGAGGACACTATAAGTAGACAGTTAAAACAATTTGTATTATACATGTAACTTTAGCATCACATTAGAATGTTGTACACTGGTCTTCCTGAAACCCAGAAAGCATCAAATGGTGACAATTATGTAAATACAAAGTAAAGAGAAAAACATCCACACAGCTTTCTTATTGTCTCTAATTTGCAAAAATTACAAAGAAATCATGCTTCTTATTTTAGATTACTGAACTCATTTCTACCTCCGCAAAAGCATTTAAAATGTAAAAATGCAACCCTTTACAAGATGTATAGACTCTCAAGAAGAGAAGTGGTTTCAACAAATGGAAACGCACTTGCATGTGCTTTTTCTCCAAAGATACGTATCCAATCATATAATCATTCACAGTGCTGTAAAATAAAACAGTACCAACCGGATCCTGTAAAAGTAGACTAAATCCAAGTAAAATGGCTTTGCTCACACGAAAATGCTCTGCATGTCTTGCAGTGCTAAGGCAAACTTGTAGTGAGCCCACTGCTAGGTATGGATAGATTTGGGAAGGAAAAGGAAGCCAAAGCACCATTCCATTGGTTCCATTCCACATACCTTTGACCATGTAGATATTTATTGTACACTGACTTACCAGTCATGCTCACTTTGGGGTGGGGGAGGAGGAGTGACATGCCCGCTTTTCCTTATTTGTAGTTCCCTTTGAAGGCTGTATCTTGTGACATCTCTAGAGCAGAGGTTGTGTGAAGTTGTCCTGTGCAGGTGGCTGCTTGTTTTGCTCCCCACTCCACCTTTAATACACAGCAAAAGTTAATTGTTTCTGCTGCCTCCCTTTGCCACATTAAGCCCTTACATACCTGCATAATCAGCCTCTGGATACAACAAACAATGGATCTGATCATGACTTCAAACATCACACACACACACCCCCGGCTCCGATGGCGTGCTGGGGCCTGGAGCCGCCCCTGACTGGAGTGCATTTTTCCCCCTGAAGTTTGATTGTATGAAATGGTAATGCTGGGCACTAATATGCAAATAGGATGCTATGTCTCAGCTTTTTTTTTAACAGTTAATTTACTGTGAACCTTTCTATTGACTTCACTTTGAGTCAGATCCTAAGGCCCAAGTCCTGCAGAGATGAGAGCTTAATGCACATGATTAACTTTACCCATTGAGACTATTCACAGTGCACAAAGTTAAGCCCATACATAAATCTTTGCAGGATTGGAGCCTTTGTGCACAATTGCCATAGGTAGGTAATTTTAGGTAAAATAGAGGCCATTACTATGCATCGTTCAATAGATAACTAGACAAAATGGACAAAGAGACTTATTACAACAAGAAACATGCATTAATTGCCAGTGGTAGGAGTGACATTAGGCAGACTTCACTTTAACAAAGCAATGGAACTGTGACTAAAAATTAACGAAACTAATTCTGTAGAAAAGTATCTTAACTCAGCACCACCTTTAGTGTCTTTGGACTGAAGGAGATTTAGTTTCTTTAGTTATCATGTCATGTTAATGAGAGCTGGATGTGTATACATATAATTAATTATCTATAGCAACAAAAAATTGCAGTGATAATAGTACATGGGAGTGCAGTGCACTACACTAAATTAACAGCTCGATGAGAGTCCAAATAAAGCACTTTATCATCAAAGCTGTCAGTTAGTCTTCTGATCGTTTAATGGGAAGAAATAGATGGATGCCATATGGGACTTTGGACCATCTTTCCACACATACTTAACCCTAAGAAGAAGGAACTCCACTCCACTTACACCACGTACAACTGGTGTAAAGGAAAGCAGAATCAGGCCCAGAGTTTGTAATCAGCACCCACAATCAGCAAAGATGCAGATTAAGCAAGAACCTGTAAAAATGATTTTCCTATTTTATGTATTTTTGTTAAAGATGTAGAATTTCTATCTTTTTCAAGTGTCTTTCACTGATGCCATATAAACTGTAGCTCAATACATATGTTCCTTCCAAGGCTTACCATAGGGGTACACATGTGAATAAAAACTGCAGAAGTTGACTCTTTCTTTAGACACCTTGTGCAAACCCACTGAAATTGAGGTAGACACATTATAGTTAAGTAGAAATGCAACAGACTATATTATGTGTACTGAATGTTAAATATTTTACCTAATGGGAGTAACTTATATTCATATTTAGTTAAATAATATAAAAGGGGCCATAGATAAGAGTACATTTTTATTAGAGATGCTATACATGCTGCTGAAAAGCAAAAGGTAAATGATAGAAATGTTACCCAATTTCAATGTATGTTACTTTAAACAGCATATTTATGTTATCCTACAGTATATGACACCTTTTAAAAAATTTACCATGTTTGATAATTTAAACTGCACAGCTTATTGTAACAAGTATAACATATTTAGCATTTTGTACTTTCATTGATTTTTATTCTTAAGGGAGAAAAGACATCACTCACTAAATATGAATGCTGCACATGTTAGCAATAGAGATATTGATTTTTGTAACTTTGATTGCACTTGCCTTAACTTTTCCACACACACGTGCGTGCATGCACACACACAAAGATTAAAGGAAACAAAAACCACAAAAATAGGCAAGTTCTGCACCGAATATACTTTTTGCATAAATTAATGAATAATGAGACATAAGCCTATTCACTACAATCCTTGTAAAGAGTATATGAGCACATGATGCCGTAGGTTTGTTAAAGCACAAGGTGTACTTTGTCTAGATTTAAAACAACAACAACAACAAAACTTTTGGTGTAACTTTGCTTTAGGTTTAAAAAAAGTTGGATGTTTTAAAAAAAACCCTTTATTACTTGCACATGAATATTTTTGTATAATAATATCTGAAGAAGGTTTTAAACTGGAAAATTACTTGCTTTATGGTGTGCAACTTTTAGAGAAAATAAACAGGGTATATGTCCAGTTTGTAAAAATGTTTTCCTTTCAAGACTGCTCTTTCACTGGCTAAATGCAAGGTTATGACAACTTTAAATACTTCTTCTGTGAACTGACAAAAAAAACAAAAAATAAAATTATGTGAATAAGTTGCGTATGCAAACTTTTTTTAAAACCAATGATCCAGTTATTGCCAATAATAATCTAGGATAAGCTAGGAAGATTCCAGTTTGGTCATTTTATTTTATAGACATACAGGGCCGGATTTTCAGATCGTGCGTCAGTGGAGCTGTGCGTTTACATGAGCTGAGGGTCTAGTTTTTTGCATATAAATTTATTTTTAACACAAGATATATTCTATTAATGGGGAAAACCAGCAGTATTAATATTTGCTTTTCTTTCATGTGCAATTGGTTATTACTAGTCCTTCAGTCTTGGTCTGTAGTTTGCATACAGGAATACAATAAATATCGTATTATAGCTACTCAGTTCCAAATTGCTTTTGATGGAGGTTGTCATAAACAGATAAGTGAGAGTTAATAAAACAAAAGTGCTTCATATCTCTTTTGCCTGGAAAGGGTTAACAAGAACAGTGAGCCTGGCTGTCACCTGACCAGAGGACCAATCAGAGGACAGGATACTTTCAAATCTTGAGGGAGGGAAGTTTTGTGTGTGCTGTTAGTTTTTTGGTGGTTGTTCTCTCTGGGGGCTCAGAAGGACCAGAAGTGCAACCAGGTTTCTCTCCAATCTCTCCAATACAGGCTCTTATAAGGTCAGAATAGTGAGTACTAGGTAGATAAAGTGAGTTAGGCTTATGGTTGTTTTCTTTATTTCCAAATGTGTATTTGGCTGGAAGGAGTTCAAATTTATATTTTGCTGAAAGGATTTTAATTTGTACTTGAATACTTAGACTGGGAGGGTATTCCCAGTGTCTATAGCTGAAAGACCCTGTACATATTGCATCTTAAATTTACAAAGATAATTTTTACTCTTTCTTTCTTTAATTAAAAGCTTTTCTTGTGTAAGAACCCAATTGTTTTTTTATTTCTGGTGAGACCCCAGGGGACGGGGTCTGGATTCACCAGGGAATTGGTGGGGAGAAAGGAGGGAAGGGGGAGAGAGAGGCTAATTTCTCTCTGTGTTAGGATTACTGTCTCTCTCAGGGAGAATCTGGGAGGGGAAAAGAGAAGGAGGGGGGAAGGTGCATTTTCCTCTCTGTTTTGAGATTCAAGGCGTTTGAATCACAGTGATCTTCCAGGGTAACCCAGGGAGGGGAAGCCTGGAAGAGGCAACAGTGAGGGAAAGGGTTTACTTTCCTTGTGGTAAGATCCAGAGGGTCTGGGTCTTGGGGGTCCCCAGGCAAGGTTTTGGGGGGACCAGAGTGTACCAGGCACTGGAATTCCTGGTTGGTGGCAGCGCTACAAGTACTAAGCTGGTAATTGAGCTTAGAGGAATTCATGCTGGTACCCCATCTCTTGGACGCTAAGGTTCAGAGTGGGGAATTATACTATGACAGAGGTTTATAGATTTCTTCATATTAAAGCAAGTAGCTAGTGCAGTATAAATAACAGAGGGTCTCTCTCACTTTGAGGAAGTGTTTATTTAAAAAAAAAACAAAAAATCCTAATACTTGATTCACCCCGCATTAGTTTATGCCAGTGTAATGCAATTGAAACCATTGAACAGCATAAAAGTGGAATAATACAATACTGAATCAAGATCATAGCCTTGTGAGTGTGTGTGCGCGCGTTTGTGTGCATGTGCACGTGTGGAGTGGGAGTACAATCTTGGATTCTATTGGAAGTGTACTGGAGTATTGTCATTGTACAAATAAAAGCTAACTTGCAACCATCCAACATGTTTTAAAAGACTGATAACAATTTCAAGGTCCATAAGGATGATTCAGCGGATGGATCAGGAGGAATTCACTTATCAGTTCTCAGAACAAAACACAAAGGGTTTGGTTCTCTTCTCACTAGCAGTGGTATAAATAAATAAACTATTCAATGTAGTTATACCAGTGTAAAGCCAGTGTAAGTGAGACAGAATCAGCCCCCTTTGCTCCTCCAGGCTTTTACTCCTTAGAATCTCCATGTCCCACCATTTTTAAAAGAGTAAGAATTTTTTGACTTGTTTCTCCTTTCACTTTCACCAGTTTTAAATCTGTGTAATTTCACTGATTTCAGTGGTGTTGCTCCAGATTTTCATCATTGTAAGATGGAAATCTGGACCATAGTGTGAGGCCATAAACACAGAGCCATGCTTTAAGCTGCAATTAGAAAACTTCCTAACTTGGAAATCACCTGTTTATTAATATCCCTGCTGCAACTCATCCTAGACTTCTCTGGTAACTGTGGAGGATGAGGAATGCTAATACCACCCCTCCATTTCCATTTAGTATAAAAGATCAACCAATTTGTATATACACAGCAATTCAAATAAAGCGTCAAATTCTTTATAATTATTTACACTATGTCCCCGTATCAATTGCATTTAAATAGTCCTGACCAGTAGGCTAAAGATCAAGCCTTCGAAGGGGTCAGATCAGTCTTCCAGACCATGTTCTCAGTTCTGTTGGGTGTGTGAAAGGGGCTCACTTCCTGACAGAGTACCAGCAGTGACTACATCCTATCTTTGTTGTGTTGGGAAATATTGACGATTCTACCCAAGAAGTCCTTTTGGAGTCTCCACAATGTAGATTCTGGGAGTTTCTGCCAAATTCCAAAGAGTTCCAAATGTCGAGGAGTTTTAGAGCCAAACTTTGTTCCATAATGTCCATTCAGGTAGTGCTTTTGTTGTGTTCTGAACATTGAAGTTTTGTTGTTGCTGAATTTTTATTTCAGCACCCCATTTTTGAATTTCCTTTAGGAGAGACCACTTAGGCTTAAACTGTAGTGCTGGCACAGGTAAAGGCATCTTTAGCTGTCTTCCCATCAAAAGATCTGCTAGAGATAGTCCAGACCCAAGCAGTGTTGACCAATATGCCAGGAGTGCTTTATAGAAGTCCATTCATTTTTTTGGCAGAAGTCTTTTTAAAGTCTGCAGTGCTCTCCATCTCCCTGTTGCTCTGGGGTTAATGTGGGCAACCAGTATGCTTTCAAAATCAAAGTCCTGTGAAACTTCTACGAATGTTTCAGAAGTAACTGAGGCCCATTATCAGATATGAGGGCTTCAGAAACTCCATGTCTTACAAATATGACTTTAGTTTCTGGGCCGATAAAGTGTGGGTAGGTGTAACCAACTCAATATATCTGGAGAAGTAAACAGCTACAATAATGTAGACATGTATATATGTCCTTTCCAGAAAAAAACAAATTAGTAACTACCTGCTGTCAAGGTCTGCTGGGTAGCTTGGTAAAAAGTAATGTTCCTCCCTTCCCCTGCACCTTCTTACATAGCTTGCAGCCCTCTACTAAGGTATGAATTTGCCTACTCAAACCAGCCACCATATAGATTGTTGTGCTCATACCCTGCACTTGTTTTACCTATGTGTACCTCATGGATTTTGGAGAGGGTCTCTTTTTGAACTACTATAGGGATAAAAATGCACTGCCTTTTCAGAAGCAGGCCACCAGCCATTTGAATGTCATTTTGGACCTACCAATATGGGGGAGGTCTGTTGGAAGTTGATTTCTTCAACGTTATTCTCTTTGGCAACATTGAGTCAGTTTCTAGCAATTCTTACCCTGTAGTTGTTCATCTCTAATTTGTTGATGACTATCAGGCGCTGGAATTGCTCTTCCTCTCTCCTGCTGCAGCTTTCACAGGTCTCCTCCCTGATTTTCCACTTTCCCCACTTACCCACTACACTAGCATCCTGGGACTCTTTCTCTCCCCCCCACTCCTCTTACATCTCCTTTAGAGAAAGGAATTCACTCAATTCTAACACCAGATACTGTGAGGACACGCCTTAAGCAGCAACTAGAGAACTCCCTAACCAGGAAGTTCCTACCTTTGTAAAGTTCCCAGCTTCAACACATCCTGGTTCTTTCTGATAACTGTGGACGACCAGGAACAAGGATGCTTAGCACAGTGAACCATGCACTAATAGATGATAGGTTCGTGGAAGCTTGGTCAAATTTCTCCATGTTTTGTTGCAGCAGGGGTTTAAGTTGATAAAATGAGCTAGTGTTCCAGTTGCCACAATATGCCATGCTGTAGAATGTGCTATATCCTACCCATAGGCACCGACTTCTACTGGCACCGGTGGGTGCTCAAGCCCCTTTTGCCCCCGGCCCGCCCCAACTCCACTCCTGCCCAACCCCCTCCCTCCCCATTCCAACCCCTTCCCCAAAGTTCCCATCCCAGCTCCACCCCCTCCCTGCCCCTATTCCAACTCCTTACCCAAATCCCTGCCCCGGCCCCGCCTCTTCCTCTCCCCTGAGCTTGCCACGTTCCCGCTCCTTCCCCCTCCCTCCAGGACCTTGCTACAGCTGTTTGGCAGTGGCAAGCACTGGGAGGTAGGTGGAGGAGTAGGAATGAAGTGTACTCAGGAATGAAAGGGGAGCTGAGATAGGGTGGGATGGGGAGCTTGGCTGCCAGTGGTGCAAAGCACCCACTAATTTTTCCCTGTGGGTGCTCCAGAAATCAGTGCCTATGATCCTGCTAGTCCATGAGAATCACAGGATTTTTTTTTCCACTAAAAAAAATGGCAATTGGATTAGATCACTTCTACCATCATACGATCACATAATGAATCACTCAGACTCAGTGTCACCATTGAACTTTGCAGCTGGAGCCTGCAGCCTGAAGGGCCTGTTTGAACTCAAATTGTCCTGTTTATTCCCAAGAGTGATCTCTCTGAACGCTGTCTCTAAAGTAGCTGCTTTTCATGATATTTTAATCTGTGACATAAAGCAACACCCTGAAGAGTTTCTGGTCAGATGATCATGGTTTCACTGATAGCAACACAATCCATTGCCCCAGGTACGATGTCAATAAACTTTATACGTTGGATGAGTTATGTTTACTGACAGCATGTCAAATGCAAAGGAAATATGAGCCCCAGTATACATTCAGCAACTATATACGTAGCTTTAGTTTCATTTTGAAAATATTTCTATTAAAAAGGACATTAATAAAAAATGATCAAATAACACAAAGGGCTTTATTTTTCTTTGACATGTTTACACTCCATTCCTTGGAATTTCAGAGACACACACACCTGAGATGCACACTGATGTATAGATTACATTTTGTACGTTAAACCTTTTCAAAATCAGGCACATCCAGACGAGTTTGGCAGCTAAATGGAGCTATATACCTGAAAAGAAAAAGAAATTGAAAAAAGTGAGAGAACTGTCTTTAGAGAGCAACATATGCTTCTCTTTCCAAATATTGGCATCTAACTCTACTACAAAGAATGCAGAGGAGGTTGAATTCCTTACAGTCATCTCCATTTATGATCATCAGCTCACACAAAACTAACCTAATCTTCAACACATAGATAGATAGCCAACAGTCTAAAATTCTCTTCGGGTTGCAATGATTGCAAACATTCCTTTGCTCAAATGCATGTTTTCTCTATGTTATGCTGAGCTAAATTTTCACAAACAGGTCAGTAGTGCCTGAGATTGCTATTGAATGACTAGCAATGAAATGCTTCCAAGGATTCATGGTATCTGGCCTGCGCTGAGAAACAAATGTTCAAAACGGCCTCAGTATAGCCGCCATGTGGTTCACAACTTTGCATTTGCAATCACCTGAATGCACACACATTGAATATTATTATTTGTGGCTCTAACACTTTAATGTGTAGGCAATGAGATTTGCATGCCTATATTGGAGGATAGCTGTTGATGTTTACCCTGAACCCTCTGGAGTCTGGCCAGGTACCATATTCAGATGACTTGGAATTCTCGTTTTAATCCTTTTGCTCCCTGAAGGTACAAAAAGGATGTAGAGATGACTTTTCTGTTCAACCAGGCCTGACCTCAGCCTGTGATAGGCCAGTCCCAAGCATGGAACCAGCTGCTAATGGCCTCAGTGGGGTATAAGAGCAAGATGAAGGTAACCCCCTGCCATGAGCCCCATGGCAGCAGTAGGGTATTGTTACATAGGAACCTGTATGTCTGCCCCTGCCAGAGGACAAACCACCTGCCCCCATATAGTGCAGATGCTTCAGTGGTGAGCTATTTACAGAGATAGTATTCTTTGGCGGTGCAGTGTAGAGAGGCCATGCTGCACTCTAGGACGTGCGCATATATTCAAAAAGTAGCCTCTGTGCTCACATCTGTGTGTGCACCTTTGAAGCCCTAACACCTGAATGCTCAGGTGACAGAATTAACATATCCAAATATTTAGTGTGGCATGGCAAGGCATATATGTGACTGCATACAAGGACTGTCTTGATTGCCCTCCACCTTACATCTGTTTTCAGCCATTTGAGGATGGCTGTCTTCTGATTTTCCTAAGTAAATTTAACTGGGTCGTGTTCATCCTAAGTGAATGTATTTATTTATGTATTTCTGCCCTCTAAGCAACTCCAACTTCCTTTTTTTAAATGTAATTCTTAAACAACTGTAAAAGCATCCCCTCTTCCTCCCTCCCTGTCATTACCACTCATCCATAGCACAGTTATCCTCCTTGGCACCCCATGGCACACATGCCATGGGCCAGGACCCTGCAACCCAGGAGACTAGAAACTTATTTCTGCATCCCTCAGCCTTCCCTACCACCGTTCATAATTTCGTAATTTATTTCTTTATATTTTATGTGAATCTTGGCCAGTACATGAGTAACACTGGTAAACTTATGGAGTGTCCCTCTATTTCATGTGCATGTTGCTTCCTTTTGTACAGTTTTCCCATCAAGGAGCTTTATTTGATAAACAAAGTAGTTCTGTTTCAGAGATGACTGCAGTGTGCATAGATTATTTAAGTCTGTAATTAATGAAGATACAATTGTTTAGTTTCAGGCTTGCTGTCTTATGTGTTCAATGATTTACATACATTTGATACATAGGATCTTGAAAAGGCTTGTGAGCATCACCTATTTTCACACTTGCTTGTAAGCCTATATGCTAAGTGTTTAAGGATATCTGAATGCCACTTATGCTCTTGCATTCACAATTCCAAAAATAAAATGCTCAGGTATATTTCATGCAAACTGACAAAATGGCTGCCATTGGAGCAGAGGAAACTTAACATTTCCAGATTGGAAATTACAATGCTTATAGAAGTCAGAGTGCCATTTATTTTCACCAGAGGCTGTACAGATGTAGTATTTTGCTAAACAAAAAACAAAACAAAAAATATAGTCACAAACAACTGTCATGCTGCGAACATGAAGACAACAAGGGGAAGTTGCCAGGAGGACCTGCTCTCTGGCCAAACTGAAACAGGGGGATCAGGAGCATCAATGAAGAGAGGCTGGCGGTGAGTAGCTTCAGTTGGGAAACCTTTGCCATATCATGGAATGCACACAGGTAGGTGAGTTTTACAGGGGTGTGTAATCAAATGTCCCTGTCAAAACAGAATGAATGTATAGTTAACCAATTGCTTGACTAATTCTTGCCGCTGTATATTTAAAATGTTCAGGAGACCAAATGACCAAGCTTTGCCAAGTTTATTAACTAAAACAGATCAATACAAAACGAGGAGTCACACATCTCACCTCTCTGAGAAGCCCTTGCACCATTCAACTGACACATTAGGTTTGCTTCCAGAATATGCCCCCCAAACCACTTGTCGTTATAGTACAGGTCTTCACAAGGAAGATAGTGCTTGATATGTCACCCAAGACTAAAGATGACCAATAAGCCTTTTGCTTTGTTTTTCTGCTACCATGGTATACCATGGTTTTTTTTAAATTTTTAATTTTAAAGTCAGTTGGGCATAGGGATACATCCTAACCTGTGCTGGTACACATGACTCATGTATCTTGTTTTTAACTGGCGTCCTATTTTCTAATGCCAAAACTGACTTCAGCTTTGCAAAGTGTTATGGGATACTCGACATGGGTGAACAGAATTGTAGGAAAAGTATAATACATTCAGTTAACATAACTTCCCAGCACATACATATGTATATATCATATTAATACCGTACACATAACAGCTATTAGCATGGTGTACACTATGCCTAACATATATAAAGGCTAATAAATGGTAAGTACAAACCACTGCAGTGCTAAGTGATATTAATATCTAAATAGACTAGATAGAATCACAGTGTAGAAGTGATGGCTAAAGGTGTGGTCTGAAGAGCTGTAACTTCGAGCCATTTAGCTATAGGTCTTGCAGGTGTTTCACTTTCCAATAGGACATTAAGCAGGGTTCTTCCTCTAAGAGCAGGTAAATGGATCCCATACACAGATTTCATTCAGCGGATATCATCATTCTGTACCCAACAAGCTGTAATACTACCTACTACCAAGCTGTACAAGATAAAAGAATAATCCTGAAGATATGAGAAGACACTAGAGGAGGAATGTCCATGAAAGAAGATGCACAAGATGGTCTATAGAAGATACCTCCTCTAGCTGCCTCTCAGTCACCCCTCATAACAAATTCTCCCTAGGGGCATAGTTTCTTTGAGCATACACCGAACATTGCCATGGACTGGCAAATCAGTGGATGTGTCCTTTTCTGGCAACACATCCTGTGCTGTTAAGGGAGAAAACAAATTGCCTTCTGAAAACAAATCCTCAGGTTATAAAGCTGTTGAACGATATCTTCTCTAAACTTTTTGGTATCAACCAACTCCAAAGTAGGAGTCACTTAAGTGCACAAGCTTTATTAGAACCACATATTATTTTAGGTAGTATCAGTACATTATATCCTTCTACTGGGAAAGTATGTCTGCCAGTGAGATATTTTTGCCTGCTGAGGTCCTACTTAAGATGATGTGTTTGAGTGCAATTTAGAGATACTCAAGTTGTGCAATGTGGGTGGCCCTATGTGGGATGTTAGTTCTGAAACTGAGCAGTAGGAAAATGTTTGTGTATTTGAAGCAAATGTTGTATGGCATAGGAATTGAGGTGAGCTTGAAATGTAATGTAACATTAACTGGTGAGACCTTTGATTTGTGTTATGTTTATAGAAAACACACTTTTGAGCAATCAATAAAATTACTTGTAGTAAACAGTGAATATGAACTTAGCCACTAGATTACAATGGCTCAGGAAGAAGTATCCATAGCTTCTGAACAAATGAACTGTGTTTTTTTAAAAAAGGAAAGCAGCCTAAATACGTATTTACCCAATAGGCCTGAGCATGTGGTAAGGAGCTGTTTCAATCTATTAGGTACATAATACTCTCTTTTAAAACCTCACAAACTGTTTATGTTTTTATCCAGTAAAACATCATAGCTTTGTAAAAGTTGTTTTGGTCTCTCTGGCAAATAATTAGCATTTCTAAAAACTGACTAAATCCAGATTTATGTAACAGACTAGAAGGAGTTTTCAAGGATTATCAGAGGCTTTCTTGATTTTAAATAGGATGGAATGGCTCTGATCTAATCTCTTCGGTCAATGTGTTTTATAACTTTTAATTAAAATTGGGGGAGGGTGAAAATAATTTTAAACAAATATTTAAATAACAGCAAGGATCTGATTTAAATGTGACAAAAGACAGCAGACTTAAAAACCACAGTAACTCTCCATCTTTGACTCCTTTTCTATTTAAAATAAAAAGGCAACTGATGATGGATCCCTATGGAACTCCTCCTAAAAGAGGGGAGAGGCAGCAGAAGGGGAGAGAGAGGGAAGACAGCTTCAAGCACAGAATGGGCACACACTACATAGAAGATGTTACATCTTGAAGCTGCAGTAACTTTTAGGTGGATTCTCTGCAAGAGTTGCCCAGCGTGCCCTTATCTGTCTGTGGACGTTCTCCACAGAGTCCAGGATGTGGATGCTGATGTTATGGAGGTGTTACCGCTGTGTCTAAAGAGAGAGCTCTGTGCATGGAGGGCTTCTCCTACACAAAGACCCCAAGGGAGATGATCCTGTCTATGAATTTATATTACTGGTTTTTACATTGTATTCTTTGAAGCCCTTACTCAGTTCAGAAGCAGCATGGTCATTGCCATCTCAGAAAGGGCCAGCCATGTCCCCTGATTTCCAACTGGTTAGGGGCTCTGCAGTGGGGAGAAGAGGACTTGCCATCATCCCAGGGCCGCAGTTAATTTAAGATTTGTCAGGAAGAGTCACCCTGACTGCCAGCCCTGCTCCTGTTAGAGAATAGGAATGACACTCCACATATGGCCTCAGAAGATGCATTTTGCTTTTAGGGAAGCATAAACTGTAACTTATTTACTTAGGTTTAAACTTGCCCTACTGCAGATTAAACATAGCACAAGGAATGCCACTTAAGGTATTCTTAGGATCCTCTTTATCTCTTCCTTACATGCACACTATAGAATCAGGCATAAGCAATTTATCTTTGCCTGAATTTACTTTAACTTTCTGGCTTTTTTCTATTACCTAACTTTCTGCGTGAGCCATGCCAAACCCACATTTGAAATGCAATTATGTTTACTCTGTGAGGGTGGCATCCCCTTTTCACACAGAAGTATTTTTTTTTTCATTACTAGTAGTCTAACTCACCCTGGAAATTCACAATGAAGGCTGCTCATGTCAAGTACAATTTCCAAATCTGGACCTTAGCGTCCAGGATATGGGTACTAGCATAAAGTCCTCTAAGCTTAATTACCAGCTTAGGTTCTGTAGCGCTGCCACCAATCGGGAATTTTTAGGGCCTGATACCCTCCGGTCCCCCCAAAACCTTCCCAGGGGACCCCAAGAGTGAAAAGTGCAAGGTCAAGCACTTAGGGATTAATAATAAGAACTTTAGATATAGATTGGGGACGCATCATTTGGAAGCAACAGAGGAGAGAAGGACCTTGGGGTATTGGTAGATCACAGGATGACTATGAGCCGCCCATGTGATATGGCCGTTAAAAAAGCTAATGCGGTTTTAGGATGCATTAGGCGAGGTATTTCCAGCAAAGATAAGGAGGTATTAGTACCATTATATAAGGCGCTGGTGAGACCCCACCTGGAATACTGTGTGCAGTTCTGGTCTCCCATATTTAAGAAGGATGAATTCAAACTGGAACAGGTTCAGAGACGGGCTACTAGGATGATCCGAGGAATGGAAAACCTGTCATATGAAAGGAGACTCAAAGAGCTTGGCTTGTTTAGTCTAGCCAAAAGAAGGCTGAGGGGGGATATGCTTGCTCTTTATAAATATATCAGAGGGATTAATATCAGGGAGGGAGAGGAATTATTTAAGCTTAGTACCAATGTAGACACAAGAACAAATGGGTATAAACTGGACACTAGGAAGTTTAGACTTGAAATTAGACGAAGGTTTCTACCCATTAGAGGAGTGAAGTTCTGGAACAGCCTTCCAAGGGGAGTAGTGGGGGCAAAAGACATATCTGGCTTTAAGATTAAGCTTGATAAGTTTATGGAAGGGATGGGATGATGGGAGAGCCTAATTTTGGCAATTGATCTTTGATTATCGCCAGATAAGTATGCCCAGTGGTTGGTGATGGGATGTTGGATGGGATGGGATCTGAGTTACTGCAGAGAATTCTTTCCTGAGTGCTGGCTGGCGAGTCTTGCCCACATGCTCAAGGTTTAGCTGATCGCCATATTTGGGGTTGGGAAGGAATTTTCCTCCAGGGCAGATTGGCAGAGGCCCTGGAGGTTTTTCGCCTTCCCCTGCAGCGTGGGGCATGGGTCACTTGCTGGTGGATTCTCTGCAGCTTGAGGTCTTCAGACCACAATTTGAAGACTTCAATAACTCAGGCATAGGTTAGGGATTTGTTATAGAAGTGGATGGGTAGGGTTCTGTGGCCTGCTTTGTGCAGGGGGTCGGACTAGATGATCACATTGGTCCCTTCTGACCCTAGAATCTATGAATTAAGACCCAGATTCCTTGAGTCTCACAACAAAGGGAAATAAACCATTCCCTTCCCCCTCCCTTCTTCCTCTCAGCTCCTTCCCGCCCTGGGAACACTAGGAGATCGCCTGATTCAACTTCTTGAATCACCACTTCCCCTCCCTTCTTCCCCGGAGAGAGATACACAGATAAACCCCGAGAGCAGGCTTTTCTTCCCTCCTCCCTTTCCTTTCTCCCACCAATTCCCTGGTGAGTATACAGACTCAAGTCCTTTGAGCCTTAACTAGGAGAAAAAAATCAGACAGGTCTTAAAAGCAAAACTTTTAATAAAAAAAGAAAGAAAAAAGTAAAAGGTTTATCTCTGCAATTTAGATGGTAAACAGTTACAGTTCAACTTACAAACAATAGAAAAAAACTTTCTCCAGCAGAAACACAATTTAAGCTACTTCCAGCAAGTACACATATGCAAATGGAAAAAAAAACAAATTAAAAGACTATGACAGCCTTTTTTTACTTACAATTCTGAATAGATAAGAGACTGTAGCAGGGAGATTGGCAGAAACTTGGTTGCACCTCTAGTCCCAGAGACAACAAAGCCAAACCCAAACCCCACAAACAAAGGCTTCCCTCCACGAGATTTGAAAGTATCTTGTCTCCTGATTGGTCCTCTGGTCAGGTGTTTGCAGGTCACTGTTTGTTAACCCTTTATAGGTGAAAGAGACATTAACCCTTAAATATCTGTTTATGACACGCCCCCCAAATTGCAGACAGTGGGGAAGCTCACTGGCCGTGATTTCTTCCTATAACTTTAGAATAACCAGGTTAATACAACACATGTCCCTTTACATATACTACTAAGTATGCAAACTACAAGACTTTCTACATTTTAAGGACAAATTTTAACCAGTGGATTCTGGGAAACGTTCACAAGAGAGTGCATCAGCTACTTTGTTAGAAGCTCCTGAAATGTGTTGAATTTCAAAATTAATATCTTGGAGAGCTAAACTCCATCAAAGCAGTTCTTTGTTGTTTCCCTTGGCAGTATGAAGCCACTTTAGCGCAGCATGGTCAGTTTGTAGCTGGAACCGCCGTCCCCAAACGTATGGGCGTAGCTTTTCCAGGGCGTACACAATGGCGTAGCATTCCTTTTCACTGACTGACCAGTGACTTTCCCTCTCAGACAGTTTCTTGCTGAGAAACACGACAGGATGGAAGTTGTGATCCGGTCCTTCCTGCATGAGAACTGCTCCTATACCACGCTCAAATGCATTTGTGGTTACTAGGAATGGCTTGTCAAAGTCCAGGGCCCTGAGCACAGGGTCAGACATGAGTATCGCCTTAAGCTGGGTAAAGGCCTTCTGACACTCATTAGTCCACTTGACTGCATTCGGCTGGGTCTTTTTGGTTAGATCAGTCAGTGGGGCAGCGATTTGGCTGTAGTGTGGTACAAATCGCCTGTAATACCCAGCCAAGCCTAAGAAGGATTGGACCTGTTTCTTTGACTTTGGGACAGACCACTTTTGAATAGCATCCACCTTGGCCTGTAGGGGGTTTATGGTTCCTCGACCCACCTGGTGTCCCAGGTAAGTCACTCTGTTTTGGCCTATTTGACACTTTTTGGCCTTAACAGTTAGTCCGGCCTGCCTGATGCGCTTAAAGACCTTTTCCAAGTGTTCTAGGTGTTCGGCCCAGGAGTCAGAAAAAATGGCCACATCATCGAGGTAGGCAACTGCATATTCGCCCAGTTCTGCTAGTAGACCATCTACCAGCCTCTGGAAGGTGGCGGGTGCATTTCGCAGCCCGAAAGGAAGCACATTAAATTCATACACCCCCACATGGGTGATGAATGCTGACCTTTTCTTGGCAGGTTTATCTAGCGGTACTTGCCAGTACCCCTTGGTTAAGTCTATTGTAGATATGAATTGGGCACGTCCCAACTTTTTCAATAACTCATCGGTGCGTGGCATTGGATAGTTGTCTGGACGAGTTACTGCATTTAGCTTACGGTAGTCCACGCAAAAGCGCATTTCCCCATCTGGTTTGGGTACCAGAACCACTGGAGATGCCCATGCACTGGTAGATGAGCGGATTATACCCATCTGTAGCATGTTCTGGATCTCCCGTTCTATAGCAGCTTGGGGATGAGGAGACACCTGGTAGGGTGGGGTTCTAATGGGGTGAGCATTACCTGTGTCAATGGAGTGGTATGCTCGTTCAGTCCGTCCTGGGGTGGCTGAGAACAATGGGGCGAAGCTAGTGCACAGCTCCTTGATTTGTTGCCGCTGCAGACGTTCCAGGGTGGTTGAGAGGTTCACCTCTTCCATGCCACCGTCTTTTTTCCCTTCGTAGTAGACACCATCAGGCCACTCAGCGTCATCTCCTCCCTGGTCTGTAAACTGACAAACCTGTAAGTCTCTGGAATAAAAGGGCTTAAGAGAATTAACATGGTACACTTTGGGCTTTAGGGAGGAATTGGGAAAGGCTATGAGGTAGTTAACAGCTCCCAGGCGCTCTTGGACCGTGAATGGCCCTTCCCATGATGCTTTCATCTTATGGGCCTGTTGCGCCTTCAAGACCATAACCTGGTCTTCTACCTTGAAGGAATGCTCTCTGGTATGTTTGTCATACCAGGCCTTTTGCTCTTTTTGAGCATCCTTTAGGTTTTCTTTAGCAAGGGCTAAAGAGTGTCGGAGGGTGTTTTGTAGGTTGCTTACAAAGTCCAGAATGTTAGTCCCTGGAGAAGGCGTAAACCCCTCCCATTGCTGCTTTACCAACTGTAATGGCCCCTTAACCTCGTGGCCATACACAAGTTCAAACGGTGAAAACCCTAAACTGGGATGTGGTACAGCCCTGTAGGCAAAAAGCAACTGCTGCAACATTAGGTTCCAGTTATTGGAGTGTTCATTGACGAATTTACGTATCATGGCTCCCAAAGTTCCATTAAACCTTTCCACCAGGCCATTGGTTTGATGGTGGTACGGAGTGGCAACCAAGTGGTTCTCCCCATGAGTTTCCCAGTTTTTTCATGGCCAGAAAATTAGATCCTGAATTTGTAAGGATGTCGGAGGGCCAACCTACCCTGGCAAAAATGTCTGTTAGGGCCAGGCACACAGCTTTAGCCCTGGTGTTGCCTAGAGCTACTGCTTCCGGCCATCGGGTAGCAAAGTCCACGAAAGTACGTACTGCTTTCCTCTGGGTGTCTTTTTTGGGAAAGGACCCAGAATATCCACAGCTACTCACTGAAATGGGACGTCAATTATGGGGAGTGGCTGGAGAGGGGCCTTGACCTGGTCTTGGGGTTTTCCCACTCTTTGGCACACCTCACAAGACCGGACATACTTGGCAACGTCCTCGCCCATCCCCTCCCAGTGGAAGGACTTCCCCAACCAGTCCTTGGCTCTGTTCACCCCAGCATGGCCACTGGGATGATCCTGGGCTAAGCTTAAGAGCTTTCCCCAGTACTTAGTTGGAACCACCAACTGTTTTTGTGGATGCCAGTCTTCCTGGTGTCCACCAGAAAGAGTCTCCTTGTATAAAAGTCCTTCTTCTACAACAAACTGGGATCGATTAGAAGAGCTGAGAGGCGGTGGGGTGCTCCATGCCGCCGCCCAAGTTTTCTGAAGGCTGTCATCTGCTTTCTGCTCAGTCTGGAACTGTTCCCTTGAAGCTGGAGACACCAGTTCTCCCTTAGACTGTGGACTTGGGCTTGGTCCCTCTGGAAGCGATATAGGTGATGGGGTTGTTTCCATTGCTGGTGAACGGCTCTCCACTGGTGCACCAGGGGGTATTTCAGGCTCTGGCTGAGCCTCTTGGGTGTGGTTGTCTGCTGCTTCTGCCAGTTCAGGCTCGCTGGCGCCCTTTGGCATTGGGGTTGAAGATGGATTTGCAAGCACTATCATCAGTGCTGGCACCGGTTCTGGTGCTGGCTGCTTTTCCAGTTCCTGGTCTGGGACTGGAAGCACTGTGGCTGTTTCCGTTGTTGGCATGGGATCCGAGTCCACTACCTCTGTCTGGGACTCTTGTAATACAGACGGGGCCTCTGTGGACAGCTCAGGAACAGGAATGGGTCTGGAAGCTTGCCTGGTTTGGCTACGTGTAACCATTCCCACTCTCTTGGCCCGCTTTACCTGGTTGGCCAAATCTTCCCCCAGTAGCATGGGGATGGAATAATTGTCATAGACTGCAAAAGTCCACATTCCTGACCAGCTTTTGTACTGGACAGGCAGTTCAACTGTAGGCAAGTCTACAGCTTGTGACATGAAGGGGTAAATTGTCACTTGGGCCTTTGGGTTGATGAATTTGGGGTCGATGAAGGATTGGTGGATAGCTGATACTTGTGCCCCCGTGTCTCTCCACGCAGTAACCTTCTTTCCGCCCACTCTCAAAGTTTTCCTTATAGATTCATAGATTCATAGACTCTAGGACTGGAAGGGACCTCGAGAGGTCATCGAGTCCAGTCCCCTGCCATCATGGCAGGACCAAATACTGTCTAGACCATCCCTGATAGACATTTATCTAACCTACTCTTAAATATCTCCAGAGATGGAGATTCCACAACTTCCCTAGGCAATCTGTTCCAGTGTTTAACTACCCTGACAGTTAGGAACTTTTTCCTAATGTCCAACCTAAATCTCCCTTGCTGCAGTTTAAGCCCATTGCTTCTTGTTCTATCATTGGAGGCTAAGGTGAACAAGTTTTCTCCCTCCTCCTGATGACACCCTTTTAGATACCTGAAAACTGCTATCATGTCCCCTCTCAGTCTTCTCTTTTCCAAACTAAACAAACCCAATTCCTTCAGCCTTCCTTCATAGGTCATGTTCTCAAGACCTTTAATCATTCTTGTTGCTCTTCTCTGGACCCTCTCCAATTTCTCCACATCTTTCTTGAACTGCGGTGCCCAGAACTGGACACAATACTCCAGTTGAGGCCTAACCAGCGCAGAGTAAAGCGGAAGAATGACTTCTCGTGTCTTGTTTACAACACACCTGTTAATGCATCCCAGAATCACGTTTGCTTTTTTTGCAACAGTATCACACTGTTGACTCATATTAAGCTTGTGGTCCACTACGACCCCTAGATCTCTTTCTGCCATACTCCTTCCTAGACAGTCTCTTCCCATTCTATATGTGTGAAACTGATTGTTCCTTCCTAAGTGGAGCACTTTGCATTTATCTTTATTGAACTTCATCCTGTTTACCTCAGACCATTTCTCCAACTTGTCCAGATCATTTTGAATTTTGACCCTGTCCTCCAAAGCAGTTGCAATCCCTCCCAGTTTGGTATCGTCCGCAAACTTAATAAGCGTACTTTCTATGCCAACATCTAAATCGTTGATGAAGATGTTGAACAGAACCGGTCCCAAAACAGAACCCTGCGGAACCCCACTTGTTATACCTTTCCAGCAGGATTGGGAGCCATTAACAACTACTCTCTGAGTACGGTTATCCAGCCAGTTATGCACCCACCTTATAGTAGCCCCATCTAAATTGTACTTTCCTAGCTTATCTATAAGAATATCATGCGAGACTGTATCAAATGCCTTACTGAAGTCTAGATATATCACATCCACCGCTTCTCCCTTATCCACAAGGCTTGTTATCCTATCAAAGAAAGTTATCAGATTAGTTTGACACGATTTGTTCTTTACAAATCCATGCTGGCTATTCCCTATCACCTTACCACCTTCCAAGTGTTTGCAGATGATTTCTTTGATTACCTGCTCCATTATCTTCCCTGGCACAGAAGTTAAACTAACTGGTCTGTAGTTTCCTGGGTTGTTTTTATTTCCCTTTTTATAGATGGGCACTATATTTGCCCCCTTCCAGTCTTCTGGAATCTCCCCCGTCTCCCATGATTTCCCAAAGATAATAGCTAGAGGCTCAGATACCTCTTCTATTAACTCCTTGAGTATTCTAGGATGCATTTCATCAGGCCCTGGTGACTTGCAGGCATCTAACTTTTCTAAGTGATATTTAACTTGCTCTTTCCTTATTTTCTCTTCTAAACCTACCCTCTTCCCGTAAGCATTCACTATACTAGACATTCCTTCAGACTTCTCAGTGAAGACCGAAACAAAGAAGTCATTAAGCATCTCTGCCATTTCCGAGTCTCCCGTTACTGTTATCCCCTCCTCATTGAGTAGTGGGCCTACCCTGTCCTTCGTCTTCCTCTTGCTTCTAATGTATTGATAAAAAGTCTTCTTGTTTCCCTTTATTCCCATAGCTAGTTTGAGTTCATTTTGTGCCTTTGCTTTTCTAATCTTGCCTCTGCATTCCTGTGTTATTTGCCTATATTCATCCTTCGTGATCTGACCTAGTTTCCATTTTTTATATGACGCCTTTTTATTTTGTAGGTCACGCAAGATCTCAAGGGTAAGCCAAGGTGGTCTTTTGCCACATTTTCTATCTTTCCTAACCATCGGAATAACTTGCTTTTGGGCCCTTAATAGCGTCCCTTTGAAAAACTGCCAACTTTCCTCAGTTGTTTTTCCCCTCAGTCTTAATTCCCATGGGACCTTGCCTATCAGCTCTCTGAGCTTACCAAAATCCGCCTTCCTGAAATCCATTGTCTCTATTCTGCTGTACTCCCTTCTACCCTTCCTTAGAATTGCAAATTCTATGATTTCATGATCACTTTCACCCAAGCTTCCTTCTACTTTCAAATTCTCAACAAGTTCCTCCCTATTTGTTAAAATCAAGTCTAGAACAGCTTCCCCCCTAGTAGCTTTATCAACTTTCTGAAACAAAAAGTTGTCTGCAATGCAGTCCAGGAACTTATTGGATAGTCTGTGCCCCGCGGTGTTATTTTCCCAACATATATCTGGATAGTTGAAGTCCCCCATCACCACCAAATCTTGGGCTTTGGATGATTTTGTTAGTTGTTTGAAAAAAGCCTCATCCACCTCTTCCGCCTGATTAGGTGGCCTGTAGTAGACTCCCAGCACGACATCACCTGTGTTTTTTACCCCTTTTAGCCTAACCCAGAGACTCTCCACCCTTCCGTCTCTTATGTCCATCTCCTCCTCAGTCCAAGTGTGTACATTTTTAATATATAAGGCAACACCTCCTCCCTTTTTCCCCTGTCTATCCTTCCTGAGCAAACTATACCCATCCACACCAACATTCCAGTCGTGTGTATTATCCCACCAAGTTTCAGTAATGCCAATAATGTCATAGTTGTATTTATTTATTAGCACTTCCAGTTCTTCCTGCTTATTACCCATACTTCTTGCATTTGTATAAAGGCATCTAAGATACTGGTTTGATTTTGCCTCCCAGCTTTGCCCTGACCCTCCTTCCTCTCTGCCATTATAGCCTGTGCTCCCTCCTGTTTCCATCCCATCTCCCAGGTCTTGTTCCCCACTTACCTGTGGGCTTTGCTCACCTGTCCCCGTCGAACCTAGTTTAAAGCCCTCCTCCTTCGCTCCAAGGGTATTTGAGAGGCATCTGGGCCTGGGGATCTCTGGTGTGATGGTGGTGTAATGAACTGCACTCGGTTGGGGTTCTTTGGGCAGTTGGCCTTGATATGTCCCAGTTCATTACACTTAAAGCATCTTCCATCTGATTGGTCACTGGGTCGAGGTGGGTTACTGGAGACTGGTGAGGTGGAAGAATAGGGTGTCTGTGGCTTTCCTTGGCTTGTCAGTGGGGTATTGTGCTGCCCTCGGTTATAGGGTTTATTGTCGGTGTGCCCCCTGGGGTATTCGCTCCCCTTGACAGTAGGTTTTTTCTTTTCTGCCACTTCCATCCATTTGGCTCCAATCTCCCCCGCCTCGATTACCGTTTTGGGCTTTCCATCTAGGATGTACCTTTCTATTTCCTCAGGAACACCCTCTAAGAACTGCTCCATTTGTATCAGGAGGTGCAGCTCATCCAGATTGTTAACCTTTGTTCCTGATATCCAGGTTTCATAATTCTTTGCAATGTGGTAGGCGTGTCAGGGGAATGACACCTCTGGTTTCCATTTTAGGGCTCTGAACTGCCGACGGGCATGTTCAGATGTTATCCCCATTCGGTATCTGGCCTTGGTTTGAAAAAGTTTATAATCGTTCATTTTCTCCTTAGGCATTTCAGCTGCTACCTCTGCTAAGGGTCCACTGAGCAGTGGCCTCAATTCTACCATGTCCTGGTCTTCAGAGATGCTGTACCCAAGGCAGGCTTTTTGAAAATTTTTTAAGAAGGCCTCAGTGTCATCACCTGCCTTGTAGGTGGGAAATTTTTTGGGATGTGGAACAACAACTTGAGACGGGTTGTTAGGATTGGCTGGGTTCTGTTGCTTAGCCTTTTCTAATTCCAGGGCCTGCTGGTAGGTCTCCCTCTGGAGTTCCAGCTGTCTTTGGTGGTCTGCATCTTTGGCTGCTTGCTCCCTTTGGTAGGCTGACTCTTTTTTTTTCTTTTAGCTCCATCTCTTTTTGTTTTATTTCTAGTTCTTGTTTTTTTTTCCATATCTCGCTTGTGCTCTGCGTCTTTGATTTGTTTCTCTGCCTCCAGTCTTGCTGGCTCCTGTTTCAGGGCATCCTTGGTAGTCATGGTTCCTGCTTTCTTGGGTGGGGGTGCTCTCTGCTGGTTTACTGTCTGAATTACTGTTCCTCTGCTGTCTGCTCTGTTGCTAAGCAACACAGTCTTTCTAACAAGCCTTCCCGAATAAAACTAGAACAAAAGGAAACCTTTCATCTGCATGTGTGTTCTGCTGGTGTAGCTGACTCACAGCTGGAGTTCTATCGTCTAACAAGAGACCCCTGTTAAAACTTAATGGCCCTTGCCTGAGGCCATATCTATGCACAGCCAGACCGAAGCAAGGAAAAAAAAATTCTCTGGTTGCAGTTTAAAAAAATAAACCCCTTCCCTCTGCTTATAACCAGCTAGCAGAGAAGCAAATTAATAATCTTACTGGCTTTTGGATTCTTATCTATCCCACCACTGCCAACATGTCAAGTATAATTTCCAAATCTGGACCTTAGCGTCCAGGATATGGGTACTAGCATAAAGTCCTCTAAGCTTAATTACCAGCTTAGATTCTGTAGCGCTGCCACCAATCAGGAATTTTTAGGGCCTGATACCCTCTGGTCCCCCCAAAACCTTCCCAGGGGACCCCAAGACCCAGATTCCTTGAGTCTCACAACAAAGGGAAATAAACCATTCCCTTCCCCCTCCCTTCTTCCTCCCAGCTCCTTCCCGCCCTGGGAACACTAGGAGATCACCTGATTCTACTTCTTGAATCACCACTTCCCCTCCCTTCTTCCCCAGAGAGAGATACACAGATAAACGCGGAGAGCAGGCTTTTCTTCCCTCCTCCCTTTCCTTTCTCCCACCAATTTCCTGGTGAGTACACAGATTCAAGTCCTTTGAGCCTTAACTAGGAGAAAAAAATCAGACAGGTCTTAAAAGCAAAACTTTTAATAAAAAAAGAAAGAAAAAAGTAAAAGTTTTATCTCTGCAATTTTGGATGGTAAACAGTTACAAGGTCTTTCAACTTATAAACAATAGAAAGAAACTTTCTCCAGCAGAAACACAATTTAAGCTACTTCCAGCAAGTACACATATGCAAATGGAAAAAAAACAAATTAAAAGACTATGACCGCCTTTTTTTACTTACAATTCTGAATAGATAAGAGACTGTAGCAGGGAGATTGGCAGAAACCTGGTTGCACCTCTAGTCCCATCCAGGACCCAGAGAGAACAAAGCCAAACCCCACAAACAAAGGCTTCCCTCCACGAGATTTGAAAGTATCTTGTCTCCTGATTGGTCCTCTGGTCAGGTGTTTGCAGGTCACTGTTTGTTAACCCTTTATAGGTGAAAGAGACATTAACCCTTAGCTATCTGTTTATGACAGGTCATGTGCCCTCATCACTTGACACTGTATGAATAAAATAAATGGGCAAGAAGGGAGCACCATAGTGAGGCTATGGATGAAGTGCCAGCCACTATTTTGGAATTTTTTTTCTCTTATCTGATTAAATCAAACTCTTAAAATATAGTTTTACCTTTAAATGTAATAAACCTATTCCTTGCATGTAATCAAAGTAATACCTGCTGACTTCAATGACAAAACCAGATTTTAGGCACAGATCCCCAAAAGCATTTAGGCACCTAACTCCCACTGAAACTCTCTAAGGATCTGAGATGTGCTGCTTTTTACTCCTGTTAGCTCTACAGAGCTGAGTAGGAGTGTGCTGGGGATTCTATTTCTTGACAGAAATAATCAAAATAATTGTGGACTAAATTCTAATCAGTGGCACCTGTCCAATTTTGCTGAAATCAGTGGAGGTTACGTAGGTGCCTTTAACAGCATAATTTGAAGGTAATGGAGTTATGCAGCTGTCACTGGGGGCATCACTGGAAGACAATGGGGTTGCAAAGGTGTAAATGAAGGCATAATTTGGCCTATGGGACATTTATTACAGGAGAAGAAGTAGGAGAAGGGAAAAGTCATGTTTGTCTCTGTGTCAGTTGAATTGAGAGGAAAATAAGAATGATAATTTTACCAGTAAATTGCAGATGCTTGTTCAAGAAATCTGTCTTGGACCTTCATAATACCATGGTCATGGCTGCTACTCTGAAAAATGGTCACAGCTGCTTTTCAGAGCACAGCTACGCTGAAAATATCATTTATGAAGGTGGATCCTTGGGGAGGCAGGTCTATGAAGTTGCCCTGAACTCTTTCCAGGTAAGTCTTTTGAAAATGTCAGGATATTTCTTCTATGTTGGGGTTGGTTCATTTGTGTTACTTGTTTGCTATTAACTATACTTTCTGTTTTTGTTTTTATTTTAAGCTAAGAGGGTCTCTTTTCTATGGCAACTACAGTTATTATTTAGTCTTCAAAATATGCATATTCAGAGGGAATGAAAGCCTTTGGAACTGTTATATATTTTCTTGTATTAGCTATATTACGCTTTCAGCATGTTTAGTCCTGAGAAAAGGGTGAAGAACAGTTTCCTATACATTCCAACTAGCTAATATGCTCCTATTCTTAGTATCATTCACCAGCAACAGAAGAAAAAATATTCTTTTTATCATCCATGGCTTTTGAACCAATGCTCTTGGGTGAAGAAATGTTGTTGCTGCCCTCATTTTACTGATTGGGAGGCTGAGAGCATAAGGCCCTAGCTCTGCAACTGATTTTGAGTAGGTGGATCTCCGTCTCTGTGCAGATCCCCACTGACTGTATTACAGTACTATAAGGAGGTTGCCTGTGTGGAACAAGTTGCAGAACTAGTGTTAGAGTGGTAAAAGTGTTTAAGCCTCTAAAGATTTCAGTGCAATTGAAATTCCCACTAAGTGCCCATCCGAATCTTTAAGTATCTGAATACCTTTCAAAATCTGGCCCCAAGTGATTTGCTCTAGGCTTTAATGGGAGTCCTTCTTCATGTTTGAATTAGAACTCAGGTTCAGGGTCCCAGTTCTATGTTTACACTACTACACTATGCTACTCTCTCTTTTATATATTTACTTTTTCCCTGCTGAAGTAGGAGAGTCTTGCATGAAAGGTCACTGAGCTTGTTTACATTACTTAACTGGATCTAAAATGACTCTTTGGCTTTATGTGTGCAGTTGTGTAGATATTAAAATGAAAAATGCACTGAGATTGCTAACCTTTAAGAAGGTTGGCCATACATTTATTTACTCCCTATGTTCCTTACCCCCTTCACTTTGAGGTGTCTGCTCTTACCACTCATGCTTGTAACCTCTTGTTAACCTCTTCCCTGTGGTATATGTGAGGTTTTTCCTTCCTTGTAGCTTTGAAAGACTTTACCAAGGAAACGTTTCTGCTCAACAGGAAAAATGAACGTACAGTTGTATTACAAGAATGGTAATTAATACAAACAAATACAGTAAATGTATTTGGAGCTATTAGATACGGCTTGGGAATAGTTTATAGGTTCTGGTAGGATTTCTGTGTATTTTAATGGGATTGTCACTGTTAGTAGATTCAGAAATCAGGATAAACTGGGCAATAAATACTAGTGGTATTGCTGATGGAATTAGTTCATCACACTATAGCTAAAACTAGCTCTGCTGATATTAGAGAAAGCAACAATGTCTAGTGGTTTCTGTGAGGATGCTGTGGGAACCTTCTTTGAATCTGCCACCGACATACTGTGTTGTCTTGAGAAAGATACCTAGCTTCTCCGTCCCTGAGTTTCTCTATCTCTAAATTGGGGATAATACTTACTGTACACCAGCATTATAAATATGAAACAATAGTTTGCTCACAGCTTTGAAGATTAAAAAGGCCATACAATGCTAACTTCAGTGTGTGTTGCAAAATTCCAGATTAGGCTGCAATGCTTAGAGACAGTGGGAAGCAAAGATATATTTAAATAATTTTCAGTTCTGTCATCTTGATTTGCAGTCACCCTAAGCTTCTGAAGTGACTCGTCCACTCTGACAGTTTCCTGCTCCGGCTGTAGCTCTAATGAGAACACTTTGTGAGCGCCTCAAGGGATCTGCAGCTAGAATGGCTGGTTTGGGAGCTCACAGGTGATTATAAATGTTGAAGGTAGCAGATGAGATCATTAACTTAAGTCTGAGATGACTTTGTATGTAACATATTGCTCCTCTAGCTTATATTTCAAGGTCATCTGACTCTAAAGAAGTTTTCAACTTCAGTAAAAGAATCTTTCATGACCTTTCCTATGGTTTTAAAGCAGTGGATAATAATGCTTTGCACTTCTAGAGCACCTTCAATTCAAGTATCTTAAAGTCTTACACCCATTAATCAATTAAACCTCACAACAGAGAATCAAATATTATAACTACCCCTATTTTATAGACTGCTAAGTCTGAGGCACAGATATCTATGCCAGTATTTTCAAATGTGGCCTCTGCTTCTAGGTGTCTCTATTACTGGTTCCCCAATTTGAGACTGCTCTTGCTATATGGTAAGATTCCAGTACAATAAACACAGGAGCATGATATTCAGTGCTTGAATTACAGTGAGAGGCTACCACGCTTCTGTTCTATTCAAGAGTGCCAGATTGTGTGTTTTGTCCCCTGTTAGTTTTCCCAGTGTTCCCTGTAAACTGTACCCAGGCAGGGAGCATGTGCAAACTGTCTGCCTGGCTTGGGAGCAAGGGAGTATCATCAGCACCTTGAGATCCCGCTAGTAGTGCTCACAGCAACCCAATGCCAATAGGGAACATCTGTAAGTTTTCATGTCAGCCTTGAAATGTGCTTATCTGCTCTATTAAGGCAGGGAGAGTTGTCAAATTCCCAGTGTAGTCAGTGTGTGTGCCCAGCACTGTTCTGTATCTTCCAGCACTCTTGCAGAATATGGACCAAAAAATGAAGGCTAACTTAGAAACTGACAAGATGGTTAGTATTAATGACATATAAAGAATCTAAGAAATGCTAAGTCTTTAGCCTGCTAATGCTTTTGTTGAAAGATTGGCCCTAAAATCTTACACGGGGAGACATGTTTACTCAAACAGTGGATGTGCACAAGCAGGAGAGTACAAGAGGGGAGGACTCCTGTCTCAAACTGAGAAAGCAGGACAATCAGCGAGTTATCTTAAGTATCTATACACAAATGCAAGAAGCCTGGGAAACAAGCAGGGAGAACTGTAAGTCCTGGCACAGTCAAGGAACTATGAAGTGATTGGAATAACAGAGACTTGGTGGGATAACTCACATGACTGGAGCATGGGAGGCAAGTTTGTAAAAATTTTGGTGGTGCCCAGAACCCGCCCCCCCAGCTCTGCCCCCCCAACTCCACCCCCTCAAATTCTGCCTCCACCTGCCTAAGGCTCTGGGCAGGGTTTCGAGGGGAGGTCTGGGGTGCAGGTCCTGGGCTGGGGATTAGGGTGCAGGAGGGGTGCAGGCTTTGGGAAGGAGTTTGGGTGCTGGGTGCAGGCTCTGGGCTGGGGCACGGGGTGGGTGTGCAGGAGGGGGTGAGGGCTGCAGGCTTTGGGATGGAGTTTGGTGCAGGCTCGGCTGGGGGTGGGGGTGTAGGAAGGGGGAGGTGGTGCACGCTGGGGCAGAGGATCAGGCTGCAGAGGAATGAGGGTTGGGGCTGAGGATGAGGGGTTCATGATGCGGGGCAGGGCTCAGAACTGGGGCAGAGGCTCAGGAGACGGGGGGATGAGGGCTCTGGCTGGGGCAGAGGATTAAGGTGCAGGGGGATGAGGGCTCTGGCTGGGGCTGAGGATTCGGGTGCAGGGGGATGAGGGCTCTGGCTGGGGATGAGGATTAGGGTGCAGAGGGATGAGGGCTCTGGCTGGGGATGAGGATTAGGGTGCAGGGGGATGAGGGCTCTGGCTGAGGCAGAGGATCAGGGTGCAGGGGGATGAGGGTTGGGGCTGAGGATGAGGGTTTGGGGCGTTGGAGAGGCTCAGGGCTAGGGCAGGGTAAGGGCAGCCTGCCTTGCCATTAGCGGATGGCAGGAGCTAGGACCCTGGGGCAGCAAACAGCAGTTCTGCCAGGAGCCGATCTGCGAGCAGGCAAGGACGTGGCAGAGGGGGGACGAAGGGGGAGGGGTGGAAGGCGGAGGCCGGGACCCGCTCCAGGCAGGGACGTGGTGGGGTGGGGCGAGGCGGTGTGGGGAGACCCCCCCGGGGCCGGGGCTGGGACCCGCTTCAGGCAGGAACACGGCGGGGCAGTGGGGGGAGACCCGCAGGGGCTGGGACCCAATCCAGGCAGGGCGGGGGAGAGACCCAGCTCCAAATATTGCTGGAGCAGGGCACCCAGCCCTGAATATTCCTGGAGCCTGGGCACCTCAAGCCCATATAACTCGCTGCCTATGGACTGGAGTACTGTCATGGATGGATACAAACTGTTCAGGAAGGACAGGCAGGGCAGAAAGGTGGGGGAGTTGCACTGTATGTAAGAGAGCAGTATGACTGCTCAGAGCTCCGGTATGAAACTGCCGAAAAACCTGAGAGTCTCTGGATTAATCTTAGAAGTGTGAGCAACAAGGGTGATGTTGTGGTGGGAGTCTGCTATAGACCACCAGACCAGATGCTTTTTTCTTGTTTTTGCTGACCGTGAAAAGCTGAAATCGTGCATGTTAAATGCGCCTAAGAAGTGACAGACCTATATGGCAGGCAACCAGCTTGGCTTAACAGTGAAATCCTAGCTGAACTTAAATGCAAAAAAGAAGCTTACGAGAAGTGGAAGATTGGACAAATGACCAGGAAGGAATATAAAAATATTGCTCAGGCATGCAGGAGTAAAATCTGGAAGGCCAAATCACACTTGGAGTTACTGCTAGCAAGAGATGTTAAGAGTAACAAGAAGGGTTTCTTCAGGTATGTTAGCAACAAGAAGAAAGTCAAGGAAAGTGTGGGCCCCTTACTGAATGATGGAGGCAACCTAATGACACAGGATGTGGAAAAAGCTAATGTACTCAAATATTTTTTGCCTCTGTCTTCACAAACAAGGTCAGCTCCCAGACTACTGCACTGGGCAGCACAGCATAGGGAGCAGGTGACCAGCCCTCTGTGGAGAAAGGAGTCGTTTGGGACTATTTAGAAAAACTGGACGAGCACAGGTCCATGGGGCCAGATGTGCTGCATCCGAGGGTGCTAAAGGAGTTGGCGGATGTGATTGCAGAGCCATTGGCCATTATCTTTAAAAACACATGGCGATCTGGGGAGGTCCTGGATGACTGGAAAAAGGCTAATGTAGTGATCATCTTTAAAAAAGGGAAGAAGGAGGATCCAGGAAACTACAGGCTAGTCAGCCTCACCTCAGTCCCTGGCAAAATCATGGAGCAGGTCCTCAAGGAATCGATTCTGAAGCACTTAGAGGAGAGGAAAGTGATCAGGAACAGTCAGCATGGATTCACCAAGGGCAAACCATGCCTGACTAACCTAATTGCCTTCTATGATGAGATAACTGGCTCTGTGGATGAGGGGAAAGCAGTGGATGTGTTATTCCTTGACTTTAGCAAAGCTTTTGATATGGTCTCCCACAGTATTCTTGCCAGCAAGTTAAAGAAGTATGGATTGGATGAAAGGACTGTATGGTGGATAGAAAGCTGGCTAGATCATTGGGCTCAACGGGTAGTGATCAAAGGCTCCATGTCTAGTTGGCAGCCGGTTTCAAGCTAAGTGCCCCAAGGGTCGGTCCTAGGGCCGGTTTTGTTCAATATCTTCATTAATGATCTGGAGGATGGTGTGGACTGCACTCTCAGCAAGTTTGCAGATGATACTAAACTGGAAGGAGTGGTAGATACGCTGTAGGGTAGGGATAGAATACAGAGGGACCTAGACAAATTAGAGAATTGGGCCAAAAGAAATCTGATGAGGTTCAACAAGGACAAGTGCAGAGTCCTGCACTTAGGACGGAAGAATCCCATTCACTGTTACAGACTAGGGATCGAATGGCTAGGAAGCAGTTCTGCAGAAAGGGACCTAGGGGTTACAGGGGACGAGAAGCTGGATATTAGTCGACAGTGTGCCCTTGTTGCCAAGAAGGCTAACGGCATTTTGGGCTGTATAAGTAGGGGCATTGGCAAGAGATTGAGGGATGTCATCATACCCCTCTATTCAACATTGGTGAGTCCTCATCTAGAGTACTATGTCCAGTTTTGGGCCCCACACTACAAGAAGGATGTGGAAAATTTGGATTTGATAGCTGCTTTCAACTACCTGAAAGGGAGTTCCAAAGAGGATGGATCTAGACTGTTCTCAGTGGTGGCAGATGGCAGAACAAGGAGCAATGGTCTCAAGTTGCAGTGGAGGAGGTTTAAGTTAGATATTAGGAAAACCTTTTTCACTAGGAGGGTAGTGAAGCACTGGAATGGGTTACCTAGGGAGGTGGCGGAATCTCTTTCCTTAGAGATTTTTAAGGTCAGGCTTGACAAAGCCCTGGCTTGGATGATTTAGTTGGGAAATGGTCCTGCTTTGAGCAGGGAGTTGGACTAGATGACCTCCTGAGGTCCCTTCCAACCCTGATGTTCTATGATCATATGACAGTATCTCTTTTGTTCACTGCATTCTAACTGGTTATCTTTGAGGCTTTCCTACATCTCCTGATTACTCTGGCTGAGCTCAGTCTGCTTCCAAATGTTCTGAAACAGTGTCATCAGCAAGCAGTTCAAGATCAGTAGGCCTCAATCTCTCTGGAGATGGCAGTGTGTGACTGGAGCTTGTCAGTGTAACCCCATTTGTACTCGTGTGTCAGTGTAACCCATACACCACCTGGGTGTGGTGTTCTGTCCCATTAAGTGGCACCGAGACCACTTAGAGAGAGATATAAAATGAGTCTGCTCTACAGCCGTCGCAAAGGGCCATAGGCCTTTTAGCTCATGCAGTAGAGGCTCATCCATTTAGCTCAAGAGATCCCAGGTTCAGTCCTGCACACTGACGACCAGGATCTGTCAGTGTTACATCGGGATTCAGTGGTGTCCTTGTTTCTCAATTTAAAATATCTTGTCTTGTACCAACAGAATGGGCAGCTGGTCAACTGATGAAAGTGGTCTAATTCCAAAATCCATCGTTCCTGAGCTTTCAGAGTCCTCCAAAACAATCTCCATTTCCTTCAGGTTTTTCTGCAAATACACTCCCTCTGCTTTGGAAACATCATTCCCATTGACTTTTGGACTTTGCTTTTCAGAAATAACACAGGTACAGGGCTTTAGCAGGCTTCATGAATGGTCCTGCTCCATCTTTTGGTTTAACCTCATACAGTGGCTATCTTATCCTCCTTTTCTCTTCATGAGTATCTGACACTGATGCTTTCAAAATACTTAAAATTTTCCTGACCTTCCCCTCTCTAACAGATTCCTCACCAACATGCCAGGTTGCCAGGTTGAAACTCAAGTCTTCTGACTTTCCTGTCCATTGTGGTTACTAGGGGAAAAGACTTTTTTTTCTGTGCTATCTAGTAGGCAGATGAAAGAAGTCTGTTATGTTCCAGCACTCAACATGTTCATGGTAAGTCTTGATCTGGCCACAGTCCAAATATTAATCAATAGGTGTCTTTGGGTGACTCCTGTACTAAAGGAAAGAAGAGTAAGAAAATTGTCAAGTCACTGACTGTGCAGTGTTGGTATATATACTATGAGATACTCCCTCCAGTTCAATTTCTTGTAGTCTTCTAGAGTTCTGAACATGGAGAGTAAATTTTGGTTAAAATGTTCTGCTGGATTGAGTTGAGGGTGATAAGGAGTTTTAAAATTTTGTATCCCTGCCGTTGTGTTTGTGTCTGTGGTTGTTTTAAACAACTGGTTCTCAAATTCCTTTTCTTGGTTATGGTGCATCTTTGAAGGGAATCTACATTTTATTGCAAGATCACTGCAGATTTTCTCAGTATCAGATTTAACAGACTTATTTTGGGTATGCTTTAGGCAAAATTTATGAAATTCTCCACAATTACGAGGATGTATTCAGACCCTCCTTTACTCCTCTCCAAATAAAGGTAATCACTGCAAATATGGTATATAGCAAGGGATACTGTAGAGATGACAGATTCATAGGCCTTTTTTTGCTTAATTCATTCAATTTTTGCTTAATTTTGCAATATGATGTGCTATGTCCTATTGCAGGGATCAGCAACCTTTGGCCCCTGGCCCACCAGGGTAAGCCCCCTGGTGGGCTGGGTCGGTTTGTTTACCTGCCACGTCTGCTAGTTCAGCCGATCACGGCTCCCACTGGCTGCGGTTTGCCATCCCAGGCCAATGAGGGCCGAGGGATGTGCTGGCTGCCAATTCCCATAGCCTCCATTTGCCTGGAGCTGCAAACTGCAGCCAGTGGGAGCCACGATCGGCCAAACCTGAGGACGCGGCAAGTAAAAAAACTGGCCTGGCCCACCGGGGGGGCCAAAGGTTGCCAGTCCCGGTCCTATTGCAACTTAGATCAGAAATTGTCTCTTGCTAGGTTCACTACTTGTTCTGTTCCAAGTAAACCATTTCTTCATGCAATTTTTTAATATACAATTCCTACACTGACTAAGAATACAAGTTGGATCTCATAGGCTATCTGCATCTCAAAATAGTATTGGAATCAATATGCACTTGGATTCTCTCATTTAGAAACTATAAAACTTCATAGGATCCCTTTTTTCTTTCCTCTAGACTCAGTTTGTTGTTGCTTTTCTTTAGCTCTGTAATTCTTCCATTTGCAGGATTACTTGTTTGAGCTGACCTTTAGCTCATGGGAAATTATTTTTTCTCCTATCAGGATCAATATGTTGTATTCATTTGCTTGCAGAGTTGATAGATTTGCTATAATTACTGAAATCCACTCCCCATGACCCTCATTCTTGTCTCACAGCTTGAACCATTGCTGAACTGCTCTCAGGATCATATTCCCGTGGGCATTCTCTGATGTATGCTTCCATATTTAAAGGTTCCCTGGATAAATAGTCTGCATCGATATTCACTTTCTCAGGATGGTGTTTTATAGTGAAGTTGAAATCTGAAAGCTTCAAAACTCATCTGTGTCTAGAAGCATTTAGTTTTGCCAATATCACCGCATATTCCAGTGCTTTATTATCAGTGTTGTTAATGCTGTGCGTGGGTCTGTGCATTTCTCCTACACTGTTTGTGGAGCTCTGGTGTTAGCTGCACCAGCAGAACACAGTCTCAGTTTGGTGGCAAAGGTTCAACCAGGTTTATTGTCCACTGTCGCGGGGTGGTCACCCCACTCTGGCTCGGGATTAAAGCAGTCCTGGAGAGGGCTGTGGTGGAGAGAACCTGTGCTGATTGGGAAAGTGGCCACAGCTGTAGCCAGTGCATTTGGGGCCCAGCTGGCCCTCATAAAAGAGCGGTGGGCCAGAAGGAAAGATACACTCTCTCACTAGCTCCCTAGAGGGAGAAGGACTGGGCTGCCTGGGAGCTGAGAAGGGTACCTGAGGTGGACCAGTGCTGGGGAAGGGCAGATGGAGCTGGGGAGCTCCAGCCTAGAAAAGCCCCAAGCTGCAGGCTGAGTTAAGGGCCCACAAAAGGGTACTAAGGCTGCAGAGGGGCAGCTCAGGAATAGGCAGAGGCAGCTGGTCCAACACCCACCCGCCCGCCTTGCCAATGATGATTGGTTTAGAGACTGCCGTCTGCCCCAGGGAGTGGGGGCTAGATAGTGACTGGCAGTAGCCACTGAGGCAAGGTGGGTTTAGAGGGTTGGGGTCCCCAGGGAGGGGAGACCCAGATTGGGGGTTACTGCTGGGGCAAAACCCCAAAGCAAAGGGCCCCAGGTCCAGAAGGGACACGGGGCCAGCAGCAGGCGAGACACCAGCCTGCAGAAGACACTCTGGGCTGGAAAGAGCTAATTTCCGACCTGACCAGAGGGAAGTACTACACCGGTGAGTCGTCGCCCCACCACATCCACAAAGCACGGTATCAGTGCCCTGGCTCAGCAATTATGGGCACATCCAAGAGTACCCAAAGATCTGACTGAGACATCTGAGCCATTAGCAATTATATCTGAAAAATCATGGTAGACAGGAGAGATTTGAGAGGACTGCAAAAGAGCTAATATAGTGCCAATCGATAAAAAGAAAAGTAAGGCCAACCTGGGGAATTAGACCAGTCAACTTACTTCAGTGCTCATAAAAATAATGGAGCACATTATTAACCAATCAATTTGCAAACACCCAGAAAATAATAAAGTGATAAGTATCATTCAGCATGGATTTGTCAAGAACAGATCATGTCAAACCAATCTAATAGCTTTATTTGACAGGGTAATAAGCCTTGTGGATGGGAGGAAGCTGTAGATGTGGTATATCTTGACTTTAGTAAGGCTTTTGATATTGTTTCTCATGACCTTCTCATAAACAAAGTAGAGAACTATAACTTAGCTGGAGCTACTATAAGGTGGGTGCATAACTGGTTGGAAAATCATTCCCAGAGAGTAGTTATCAGTGGTTCACAGACAAGCTGGAAGGGCATATTGAGTGAGATCCCAAAGGGATCAAGTCTGGGTCCAGTTCTGTTTAATATCTTCATCAATGATTTAGATAATAGCAGAGAAAGTACATTTATAAAGTTTGCATATGAAACCAAGTGTGGAGGGGTTGCAAGTGCTTTGGAGAATAGGATTAAAATTCAAAATGATTTGGACAAACTGGACAAATGGCCTGAAGTAAATAGGATGAAATTCAATAAGGACAAATGCAAAGTACTTCACTTAGGAAGGAACAATCAGTTGCACACATACAAAATGGGAAATGACTGCCTAGGAAGGAGTACTACAGAAAGGGATCTCAGGGTCATAATGGATCACAAAGTAAATATGAGTCAACTGTGTAATGCTATTTCAAAAAAGCAAACATCATTCTGGGATGTACTCTCAATAGTGTTGTAAGCAATACATGAGAAGTAATTCTCCTACTGTACTGTGCTCATAAGGCCTCAGCTGGAGTATTGCGTCCAGTTCTGGATGCCTCATTTCAAGAAAGATGTGGACAAATTGGAGAAAGTCCATAGAAGAGCAATAAAAATATTAAAGGTCTAGTAAACATGACCTATGAGAGAAGATTGAAAAAAATGGGTTTGTTTCTTCTGGAGAAGAGAAGACTAACAGGGGACATAACAGTTTTTAAGAACTTAAAAGGATGTTACAAGGAGAAGGGAGAAAAATTGCTCTCCTTAACATCTGAGAATAGGACAAGAAGCAATGGGCTTAAGTTGCAGCAAGGGCAATTTAGGTTAGACATTAGGAAAAACTTCCAAACTGTCAGGGTGGTTAAGCACTAGAATAAATTGCCTCGGGAAATTATGGAGTCTCCATCATTGGAGATTTTAAAGAGCAGGTTAGACAAACACCTGTCATCAGGAATGGTCTAGATAATACTTCAGTCCTGCCATGAGTGCAGGGGACTGGACTAGACGACCTCTCCAGGACCCTTTCAGTTCTATGATGCTATCTTCAAAAACTGCAACAAAGCCAGCTTCCCATTGACACTGTTCTCAGATAGTACTTCCACAGAATAGGGCTCATCAGGTAACATGCTCTCTCCATGTACCCTCAAGTGTGTACATCTCTCTAAGGGGAATGGAGAGGAGGCAGGGCCATGTCTGTACACACACACCCTGCACTTTCCCCCCAGTTTCTTTTCCACAGTGTACAGCGGGATTAGCAGTCTCCTCGTCCTGAGCGTGCTTGGAATTGGAATTGTGCTTCCTTGACCCTCTTCTGGAGCAGTGCAGCTCTATGTTCTCCTTTCTTGGAACTATGCCTATTTGCCATAACTTAGTCCAACATATATTTGACTGCACTATGAAATTAGTTTCTAGAAAATGAGTGACCCCCACATTAGTTTGAAAACAACACAGCCACATATTATTAATTGTTCATTTTAACATCTTTTATTATTTTATCTTAATTATTTTTATAGTGGGGCTCAGTATAGTCTTACGAGTTCTGTTTATTAGCATGTGAGCACTGTACAGTCTTTTAAGATATTATGTATTCTAGATAGATTTTGTGTTACCCTTCAGGAAACTAAGCTGTCATGAGATAGGAGGAAAGGTCCTCTCATGAATCAGTATCTGGTCTTTTTAGAATAGGCACAACATGCCTTCAGTGGTACATGACCAGAATTCATCACTGAATTTGGTCTGCTGGTTGGATCATTTGGTCTGCTGGTTGGCCTGGGTCAGGTACTGACAGAGAGCATGTTGGGAACTCTGAGCCATGCTCCCTACCCAGCTTGTGGTTAAAAGATAGGAAACAAATAGTCAGTTTTCACAATGGTGAAAGGAAAACAACGAGGAGTCCCCCAAGGATCTGCACTCAGACCTGTGCTGTTCACTCCCTTTTCAAGGTCATTTATTAATATGTTGAACAGTGAAGTGGCAAAGTTTGCAGACGATAAATTAACTGGAATAATTTTGTAAGTCCAAAGCTGATAGCAAAGAATAACATGGGAATCTCACAGAACTGGGTGAGTGGGCAACAAAATGGCAGATGAAATTCAACTATAATTGAAAAGTCATGTACATTGAAGAAAAAATTCCAACTGTATATAATGATAGGGTCTAAATGAGCTGTTACCACTCAAGAAAAAGATCTTGAAGTCACCATGGATAGTTCTCTGAAAACTCCAACTCATTGTGCAGCAGTAGTCAAAAAGGCTTATAGAGTGTTAGGAACTATTAGGAAAGGGATAGCAAATAAGACAAAATACCATATATAAATCCATACCTTTAATACTGTGTCCAGTTCTGTTGACCCTATCTCAAAAAGGACATAGTGGAACTGGAAAAGGTTCAGAGAAGGGCAACAAAGATGGTCAAGGGTCTGGAAAGGCTTCTGTACAAGGAGAGACTAGAAAGATTAGGGCTGTTTATCTTAGAAAAGGATGACTACAAGGGGAGATGAGAGTCACTCTTCACTTTTTCTACACCATTAATGATTTAGCAGAAGTGTTATTTGCCCTTTTATTTACCAAAACCAGGTGTCACCTATGAAATTAATAGGCAACGAGTTTAATACAAACAAAAGGAAGTATTTTTTCACACATTGCACAATTAACTTGTGGAACTCATTGCCAAAGGATGTTGTGATGGCTAAAAATATAACCAAATTTAAAAAAGAATGAAGTTCATGGAGGATAAGTCCCTCAATGGCCATTAGCCAAGATGATCAGGGATGTAATCTCATGCTCGGGGTCACCCTAAATCTCTGAGCCCAAGAAGCTGGGGTGGGGGGAGGAGACAGGAATGGCTCATGACAACTGCCCTGTTCTGTACACTCCCACTGAAGCAAATCCTGACCTAGGAAAGTAGGCTAGTAGACCTAGGATTGGTTTGACCCAATATAACCATTGTTATGATTCTTTGGGACAGCCCAGTCAAGCAGCAAAGAAGTTTGCTGTCTGCTTTAATTGCTCAACAAGAATCAGTTCTTGAGGCAGTTACTCCTGAGAATTTGGCATTCATGTTTGGGTAGAAAACCTTGAAAGAAAGAGTGTCTACATGCTGTTTGTGGCCACCTCTGTTCATGGACTGGAGTTAAAAGGTCAATAAAACAAGTCACACTAAGAATATACTAGACCAGGGATCGGCAAGCATAAGCACCTGGTCGGCCAGGCCAGCTGGTTTATCTGCTGTGTCGGCAGATTCGGCGGAGCGCAGCTCTCACTGGCTGCAGTTTGCAGTCCCAGGCCAATGGAGGCTGCAGCAGGGCCAGCGCTTCCATTTAGGTGGCCTAGGCAATTGCCTAGGGCACCAGGATTATTGGGGGGGGGGCATTTTGCTGGGGGGGTGGCAGGCGGCTTCGGTGGACCTGCCACAGTCGTGCCTGCGGAGGGTCCCCTGGTCCCGCGGCTCTAGTGGAGCTGCCACAGGCATTCCTGCAGACGGTCCGCCAGTCCCGTGGCTCCGGTGGACCTCCCGCAGGCACGGCTGCGGCAGCTTCACCGGAGCCGGGGACCAGTGCATGGGGCGGTGAAATGGCCGTGCGCCTAGGGCACTAAAAACATTAGTGCCGGTCCGGGGCTGCGGGAAGCGGTGTGGGCTGAGAGATGTGCTGGCCGTGGCTTCCCGTGCCAGAGATTGCTGACCCCTGTACTAGACTCTGTGTCATTGAATTTTCCTCCAGCAGGAAGCTATCCTGGAAGGGCAAGATATCTGCTGCCACCAGGCACATAGACAACATTATTTGTACAAAGCCTCTTATAGGAAAATTATCCGTGTGTGATAGTTTTTAGATGATATTAGATGTCTTTGCCGGAGAAAGAGTTAATTTAGGTGGTAGCTTTTATTTCTTCAGGTTTTGTTGTTACACAAGATTCTAAGGCAAACATACACAAAGGGGAGGGAAACAAGAATAGCAAAAGGCAGGAAAACACAGGCAGCATTTTAGTTGCTGGGAAACCACAGACACAGCAAACATTAGAAGACCAGCTACCCCATTCCAGAACCACAGCTTTCCTCCCTTGACTAGGGAAAACATTTGACTATATTGCCTTCATTTTATATTTTGGCCCATCTGTGGAAGACAATTATGTGTTGTTGTTGTTTTTTTAAATCAAAGGTGGCCCTCTCAGCACAGAGTGTTCATGTGTGCTGAGGTTGTTTGTTTTATAGCTTGCCAAAATGGTCAGAGTAAGTGTTGAAAAGTTAGATTTATCCTGTGAGGCTGTTAAACAAAAGATAGAAAGGCAGTGGGGATGGATATTGATGCACTAGAGACGGAATAGCAGGTATATTAAATGCATGTTTTAGGAGTTTCTCAGGATACAGCCATGAAGATAGTGATAACACTCGGTTCTTTATTTGTAGGTGAGGTCTCTTCAAAATCTCTTTCTGAAGTAGGCAAAAGAAGGCCCAGGGGTGTGATGTAAATCACTGGCTCATAGCATTTGGTAGTGGGATAATCCTAATCCTAGCTAGTAGTATTTATAATATTTCAAATTAAGAATGGCAGGAAAGCCTTGCACCACACTTCCAGTGGAGGGCAACAAAAATGATTAGGGGGCTGGAGCACATGACTTATGAGGACAGGCTGAGGGAACTAGGATTGTTTAGTCTGCAGAAGAGAAGAATGAGGAGGGATTTGATAGCTGCTTTCAACTACCTGAAAGGAGGTTCCAAAGAGGATGGATCTAGACTGTTCTCAGTGGTACCTGATGACAGAACAAGGAGTAATGATCTCAGGTTGCAATGGGGGAGGTTTAGATTGGATATTAGAAAAACTTTTTCACTAGGAGGGTGGTGAAGCACTGAAATGGGTTACCTAGGGAGGTGGTGGAATCTCCTTCCTAAGTGGTTTTTAAGGTCAGGCTTGACAAAGCCCTGGCTGGGATGATTTAGTTGGGGATTGGTCTTGCTTTGAGCAGGGGGTTGGACTAGATGATGTCCTGAGGTCCCTCCCAACCCTGATATTCTATGATTCTGCCAAATGCTATTCTATAAAATAAATATCCATAACTTTCTAGTGCTCCATGTATGGATACTTCATTTAAAAAGTAGTGGTGACAACTTTTTTTTTTACTTCATCCCTAATCTACAGGTTTAGGCATCACAAACTTACTTGACACTTCTTTGACTCTATTTTGTGTTTTTTTTTCAACAACAACCTATCACTCACATTGAACATTTTGTAATTTTGTTACCAGATACAGTTTTATGCAACAGACTCTTTACTTTAAGGTTCACTCAAAGAACAAATTTATTAAGATGTGTATTAATGTCTCTATTGTTCATTTTATGCAATCAATTCTTCCGATTAATCACTAACATTTGCCAATTAAATCTACAGCTTAATAAACCAGCACTAATTAAATAAGAATACTTAAACTCTCATTCATAGTATATTTATTGTGCCTGTTGGATGATGTCAATTTCAAAATCTCTGAGTTTTCAGAGCTAAATTTATTGTAGAGATTTTATGGGTCAAGAAAATGTAATGATACTATATTAGTACTAAGCTTCTTGCCTTCCACATCTGCAGTTTTCATGCTGTGAAAAAACTTTCCATTTCATTTCTATATACTGTCATCAATGAATTCTAGGACATTCAGGAAGACATAAATAAACTAGAAGCCTTCTTTTGCATTTTGTTTGTGTGAAGTATTTTGGAAACTCAATTAAAATGCTGTTGTAATCAGAAAAGTGACTCTTTTAGGCTTCATATTTGCTATTTCAATGATTTCTGCATCTTCCCCATCCCAGACTTTAAATCAGACTTTTTTTCCTCCTAAGTACTGGCACTGCAAACTCAACCTGGGATCTGCAACTCAAATTATGATCTTTCAGCTTCTTACCTCATCATCAGTCATAAAAACTCTGCAATCAGTACCTGGCTGACAATTTTGTCAATGAAGAAGGAGGTAGAATAGAGTCCAGTTTGCTCTCCCATGGCTGTATAAGTTCTGCAGGACTCAAAACAGAAAAAAACACTTAACAGAAATCACTGGAGGCTTTGCTCTAGAATAGAGTGCAGTTCTAAACTACCCACTCAATAAAGTAAGAAGATAATAGTGAAAACAGACAAGGTTAAGAAAGCTTCATTAAGAAGGTGTACATTTATGTGGTCAACTACCTAATTAGGATTGTACTTTAATGTCTGGACATAATTTTGTATTATGGGGAAGGGGTGGAAATGCCCTATTCTAGAGTGCTAAGCCATCTGTGACAACCCTGGTACCCTTTGGAAAGACCCACGTTTAATGATTAATGTGACATGTTCTTTTAGTTAAACAGGAAGGAAATAGTTTTGTTTCATCTTACTACTTAGCGCTGCCAGGGCATGAAGATCACATAGAGGTGAATTGGCTCTCCTGCCTACATAACAAAAACTGGATACAATATTCATCCTATTCTCATTAACATTTTCCTGAACATCTTTTCTTACAGCTCCACTCTCTGTGCTTACCAAATAAAAGATATTATGAAACAGACAGGAAAAATTTCTCCTATAAAATGAACTACTGACAAACATCAATGTCAATCACGCTCTGTTTATGCTAATGTGATTGCAATTAAATAAAAAAAGTGTACTCATGAATTAGAGTGATTGGACATTGTGCTAGTGCAGAAGGGTGCTTTTAAAAAGATTAGGATTAAAACTGATATCTCCATGCATTACTTAAGAACATAAGAATGGTCCTACTGGGTCAGACCAAATAGCCCAATATCCTGTCTTCTGACAGTGGCCAGTGTGAGGTTCCCCAGAGGGAATGAACAGAACAGGTAATCATCAAGTGATCCATCCCCTGTTGCTCATTCCTAGCTTCTGACAAACAGAGACTAGGGATACCATTCTTGCCCATCCTGGCTAATAGCCATTGATGGACCTATCCTCCGTGAATTTTGAACCCTATTTTGGTCTTGGCCTTCACAACATTTTCTGGCAAGGAGTTCCACAGGTTGACTGTGCATTGTATGAAGAAATACTTCCTTTTATTTGTTTTAAACCTGCTGCCTGTTCATTTCATTTTGTGACCCCTAGTTGTTGTGTTATGAGAAGTAGTAAACAACACTTCCTTATCTACTTTCTCTATACCAGTCATGCTTTTATAGACCTCAGTCATATCTCCCCCAGCCATCTCTTTTCCAAGCTGAAAAGTCCCAGTCTTATTAATCTCTCCTCATATGGAAGTCATTCCATGCCCCTAATCATTTTTGTTGCCCTTTTCTGAACCTTTTCCAATTCCAATGTATCTTTTTTGAGATGGGACGACCACATCTGCACACAGTATTCAAGATGTGGGCATACCATGGATTTATATAGAGGCACCATGATATTTTCTGTCCTATTATCTAGTCCTTTCTTAGTTATTCGCAGCATTCTCGTTACTTTTTTCACTGCCACTGCACATTGAGTGGATGTTTTCAGAGAACTATCCACAATGACTCCAAGATCTTTCTTGAGTGGTAACAGCTAATTTTAGACTCCATCATTTTAAATGTATAGTTGAGATTATGCTTTCCAATATGCATTACTTTGCATTTGTCAACATTCAATTTCATCTGCCATTTTGTTGCCCAATCACCCGGTTTTGAGAGATCCTTTTGTAGCTCTTTGCAGTCTACCTGGGTCTGAACTATCTTTAGTAATTTTGTATCATCTGCAAATTTTGCCACCTCACTATTTACCCCTTTTTCCAGCTCATTTATGAATATGTTGAATAGGACTGGTCCAGAACAGACCCCAGGGGACACCACTATTTGCCTCTCTCCATTCTGAAAATTGGCCATTTATACCTACCTTCTTCTTCCAATTTAACAGATTACAGGAATAAACTTCATGCTGAGAATAGCAGGTGTTAGAAGCTCCTATGTGCTATATTCCCCAGTAAGTACCATTTTATAATTGTTTCTGTTTAGGAAATAACTTCACATTTGAGGAAAAAAAGATAGTATGCACAATATACCCAGAGGAAAAAATACTTACTCCACAGAATTTGAGAGCCATGTGATGCCACTTTGTGCAATTTATATAAAAATATCAAATGAAATGGGTGTATGGACAGAACAGATCTCTATCAATCCCTATTTAAAGCTCTTGAGAAGTTTTGAGTGCACTTATATAGGAGTATAATAACTGTGCCAATAGTGGCAAAGAGTCTTGAAGTGTGCTACAGAGGACATAGTTTGTACCCTGTGTTTCAAAGAAAATCTTAAGTTTTAAAGTAAGATTCGTGTTACTATTATTATGTATGTATTATTTGTGCTGGGAAGCCACCTAACGGCCTTAAACACTGGTCAGTAGTGCAGTGGGGCCAGATCACAAAATGGCATCCTTCACGTAGCATGACCTTCATGTAGCACCGTGTGTGAGTTTGCACATCACGGAGAATGCCATTTTAGAGCCAAATGGTGTCCTCTGCACAGCATGACCTTGCACACACAGAGCATGTTAGCTCATACGGGCGGTGTAGATATCCATTCAGGACTATACCGCTGCCATTGTTCTAGGCAATGTGCAAACATGGAAGTAGAAAAGATCCTTGCCCCTGTAAGCTTGTAACCAATACTAATTATTTTCTAGGTGATGACAGAAAATTCCCATGCCATGTAGATCCTTGATTCTCAGATTGCTTGAGTCTGTATAGAAAATGAGCCCTTCTCTGCCCCACCAGTGGGTCACCTAGTCAACATTACATTTACTACTAATATAGTGTTAGAGAATCATTAGATACTTGTTTGTGGTTGTCAAAATAATAGGTGATTTCCTCTGCTAATTATCTTTAGAAATTGTAGGAATTAATGGGATCTTAACCTCTCTAGTTGAAGAAGTGCATTTTTATGCATTGTAGAAACTGACGCAAACCTGGGCTGAATTTTGCACTTAAAACAAGGATTCAACTACTTTGTCATGTATGGAAAAAAGTATTTCCATGCCAAAATTACAGCACTTGCTCTTGGAACACAGGATTAATTTTCTGAGAATTTGCTTGCAAATTGGTTAATTTTAATTCAAACTAATTAGCTTTTTAAGTGGATCCTTTAAGAAATGTAGCACCCTGTGTCGGAGCATTTTTCCCTCCTGAGTGATCTTAATGGACTAATGCACTTTTTCACCTGCCCATGTAATTAAAACTAATTGAATTATCATACATAGGCTACATTTTGAGAACTTCTTTCTGGATTAATGGTCATATTTGATGTTGTTCTTCAGCAAAGGCTGAGAATAGTAGCTTATTACAGAGAATTCCACAACCCTCATCCAAAATGGCTGTCATCGCTTACTCTCTTCAATGGGAGTGAATCTAAGTAATGCTGGTAAGCACAGTTGTCCTCTTTCATATTAGAGATACCTACGAGACAGAGTTTGAGCATCTTAATTGTGCATTTCTACACCCTAGATTATATTTTATTTAAATTTAACTTTAAATCTGATGTAATACACCTCTACTCCATTATAAAGCCACCCAATATAACACAAATTTGGATATAATGTGGTAAAGCAGCGCTCTGGGCGGGGTGGGGGGGAGGTGCACTCCTGCGGATCAAATCAAGTTTGATATAACGTGGTTTCACCTATAATGCAGTAAGATTTTTTTGGCTCCCGAGAACAGCCTTATATTGAGGTAGAGATGTACTTGATTTTGGGACAGTTACAATATATGTAATGTGATTTACCCCTAAGTGACTTGTATACATGCTTTCAGACATAACTTTAGATTAGTGTAGTTTTTATCTGAGAATATAAAGTAGGTGTCAGATCATCTCACAAGAATCATATCTTCCTTTCAGATGGGTAAAGTGATAGGGAGAGAAGACTCCTTAAGGAAGTCTTTACTTTTTACATTAATCAGTTCTTTGATTTGATGAAGATGTTGGTTGTTCTGACACATACTGTACAAAAAGGAAGAGTATTTATTATAATTAGTTCATTGATTTCATTGTTCTCTGTTCTTTAACATTTAAAAATATAAAACAGCAGAGAGAGAAGTTTTAAAGACATTAGATGATAATTTTACAGTTTTGTTTTGTTTTTCTTGAATGGTGACCAGAAAGGAGTAAGGAATTCATTTGTTGATTGTATCTCTGTAAAAATATAAAAATAATTATAGAAAGTTAGGAGAAGAGTTTTGTAGGATAATGACTACACTGACTGGTAGTTTTTCCTTGCTCTTTATTGGGGCGGGGGGGAAGCAACATGGAAATTACTGTTATGATCAGTTTTATATGTGTAAATTCAAGGCTGGAGACAGATGTCAGGCTGATAGCCCTAATAATTGAAGTTCTCTGTAATAGAGCCAGTCAGAAAATGAGGGATTCTTTTTCCACTCTAGAAAATCTTGACTTTTCTGTGTTCAAAAAAAAAAAAAGAAAAAATCACAACCTGCAAGTTTTTTCTGTTCGGAAATACCACCACAGTGCCTCTTAAGATTCATAACTCAGGTGTGTCATGCCTCCAACCTCCTACACAACGGGTTCTTTGGCTGGATTATGTCTAGGGCCCTACCAATTTCACAGCTGTGAAGAATGTGGTGAAATCAGCCCTCTCCCATGAAATCTGATGTCCCTTGCTGCTGGGAGCCCAGGGCTCCTAGCTGCTAGTCTGGCTGCGCTGGGGAGGAACAAGAGTTGTCCTTCCTCTGCACAGCCACTCTTGGTAGGGAGATCAGACCCACCTCCAGAGACAGCACAGAAATAGTGGTACAGCCTCACTTCTGCACTGCAGCAGCCCAGGAACTGGGCTCCGGGCTTCTGTCCCCCACATCCCCCCCACAGCTTCTGCCACAGCAACAGACACTGAGCCCGGGGCTTCCTCCTCTGGAGGGCTTCCACTTCGCGACTGCAGCCAGAGCTCATTGCAGCCCGGTCTGGGAACTTCCTCTGCTGCTCCAGCTGGGGCAGTCCAGGCTCAGGGCTTCCACTCCCCATACAGCTGGGGCACCAGGGCTTGGGGCTTGTTCCCCTGCAACTCCTGCTAGGGCTCGGGGTAACCTGGTAGGCACTTTTGCCCTGGAGCTTCTTTGTGGGATGGGGCTTCCATTTTTCCTGGGGGCCCCCAAATTGGCCAGGAGCCCTCCCTTAATCTGTCCCTGGCATGGACTAGCAGCTAGAAGCCCCCCAGCTGGGATGCTCCCAGTATCATGGAGGAGATCCTACCCACCTCCACCTCCAGGAATCTCTTCTAACTGTAGGAAGGCAGCACAGAAATGAGGATGGCAATCTTGGGACCCTCCCCCCACAACAACTTTGCAATTCACCCCTCTACCATGATCCCATTTTGGGTCAGGGCCCTCATAGTTACAGCACCATGAAATTTCAGTTGTAAACATCTGCAGTTGTGAAATTGACCAATTTTTAAACCCTCTGGCCATGACATTGACCAGAATGGACCATGAATTTGGTAGGGCCCTAATTATGTCTCCTCTGGTGCCTCACAGTCTCCCCTGTTCCTGAGCTGCTACAGTGCATCATGGGAGATTTAATTTAACCGGGGCAGCTGGCTCGTGCAGAAGAATGGGGGTAAGAGGCACCTGAACTATGAGTCCCATTATGTGCTGTGGTAGCATTTCTGAACCAAAAGTTTTCAGTGTTTAGATGCTTCATTTTTGATTAAAGCCTTTGTGGAGAAAAAAAAAAACAAACCACTTTTCTGTCAATACAGTTCTGAAGAAAATTTGACCAGCCCTTCTCATCTACATAACAAGTACAGCAAGTAGCCTTTGAGATGTGAAGTTAGCATCCTGGGACAGTGATAAAGAAATAGTCACTTTCTTCTAACACTGAAAAAAAATGTTATTAGAGTAAAGAAAACGCTTTCTTCTAAATCTACTCTACGTCTCCGACTATAGATCTTCAGCCTAAGAGCCTCCCTTACCTCTTCCTGCCTGCTACCAAATATATTTCAAGAAATGGTAGATGCTCACATCTTTTCTTTTGTTGTTCCTATATAAATAATCTTTAACAAGTTACAGTATTTGGTGATAAATTATAGATCAAGATGAATTATAGATGCAGGTTTAACCATTCGTCTAGATCTGGTTATGTTTTGGCTTTGAATGGGGCTTTGTCCAGAACAAATACCGGGTCTTCAAACGATACAATTGTCTTAATGGAATCTCTCAACCTAGCCATTTCTTTGTGGGTGATAAACTGTATCCCAAAAGCTTGGAATTCAGAATTGGCAAACTGGGGCTTGTCATCAATGACTATTTCTTCTAGAATATCATAATGAAACAGATGGGGGCAGGTTCTCCACTGGTATGTCTCAGTGTAGCATCAGTGTCTTCAATATAGCTACACTGATTTGTACAAATTGAGAATCTGGCCTATGCTTAACATTTCTTGTGACCTATTGACATATCTACAGCTCCAAAAAGATATATTTAAGAGCTACGAAATAGATGTCTTTTTATTTACTCAGGTCTAAAATTAATATTTTCCAAGACCAGCTGGATAATTTTGTATGAGAAGTTCTCTTGGTCTTTCTAGACATTCTACAAGACTGATATGATTGCACCTTGTGGTTTAGATTTTTAGTCTATACTGGGCTACCACACTGGCATTCAACTTCACTGCCAGCATTCTGAGACCCTGGTATCCCTCATGGACTCTTTTCAATATGTCGTCCTGCAAGGACTGGAAGACCATAATACAAGTCCTATAGATAGCCAAGATCCCTTATATCCTAGGGTTGATCCTTCATTATCCTGGTAATCACACATTATAGATCAGTGTTTCTTTTCCCAACCATGTGCTTGCTGGGAAATCCTAGGGGCTCCCTAGCTACCACATTAGGGATTATGGTGCATATCTCCTATACACTCATGATAACCACCATTGAAGGAGGAATACTTTTGCCAGCCCAAAAGCAATCACTGATATCACTTAAGATGAATAATAAAATTGCACACATAATTTCCTAGCTGTACTCCTTCATGGATAATGAAGGTTTTAGAGCACATTCTCCATGCTCAGTCACATGACTGTACACAATGTCATGAAGGAACTATTTCTCTTTTCTGTTTCAGTACCTAATAGCTAACAAATATGGGAAGGAAAAATAATAATGGCCCTAGAAGAAGTGTCAGACATAGTTTATTTTACAACAAACAGCGTATTTGAACAAGTGCCCAGAACAAGGACTTCATGTCAGTTACAGCTCCTGGAGTGTCATAGGCTAATATCCAAAACTCTCTAGAGAAAACACTACCTAGAAATAAACAGTTCTGGCTGTTTCTATTTGTGGCAAAACAACTTTCCAAGAACATTTTATTGCCAACAACATTTTAGAGGAATGAAATAGCCACATTTTTATGAAGTACTCTTCATAATCAGGCAGGTAACTTTTGTTTCCTCTGAAAATACATACAACACACTTCAGGCTCTTAGTACTTCTTTAAATTTATCTTTTTGCTATTATTGATTCCTCCGTGTTTAAACAAAATTTCCCTGCATGTCATTTCAGATTATTCATGTCTTGTTAAACTATCTTCAGAGGCTGAACGTGTCAGAACTTAACTCCAACTTTAACATGTAGACAGATAAATGAACTGTGTTACCTCTGGGGAAAATGAACACTGGTATATTCAGAAGTTATAAATTGAAAATACTTGCTAAGTGATCATATTAATCTCTGTGCAGAATGTTCTAATGGGGCTTTCAGCACTTTTTCTTTGGGTGATGATATTGCAGCCCAATCAGTCTGGCTGTCAAAAAGTCTTGTCTTCCAGGTGTTGAGTGAAATCCTGTCTCTACTGAAGTCAGTGGTTAGATATACCTAAGCTAGCTTGGGTACTAGAGTACTAAAGCTGCAATACTGCAAGCTTCAGTGTGGACTAGCCTTGTCAGTAATTACCAGCCTTCTAGGCAGTGCTGTGCAGCTCACACCAAAACATGCACTGTCATAGCTTCACTCCTCCAGGATCCTAGCTAGCTACATAGATTAAAGCTAGTTTAGCTCCCAAGCTGCAATCCTACCCTGCTAGTGCAATACAGACATACCTTTGGTTCCTGATCCTATGGTCACTGAATGGGAGACTATTGATTCACCACTCTGACTAGCTGACTTGGTGGGAGGTGTCATTCAGTCACTAACCCACTCTGCTTTACTCTGCGCTGGTTAGGCCTCAACTGGAGTATTGTGTCCAGTTCTGGGCACCGCATTTCAAGAAAGATGTGGAGAAATTGGAGAGGGTCCAGAGAAGAGCAACAAGAATGATTAAAGGTCTTGAGAACATGACCTATGAAGGAAGGCTGAAGGAATTGGGTTTGTTTAGTTTGGAAAAGAGAAGACTGAGAGGGGACATTATAGCAGTTTTCAGGTATCTAAAAGGGTGTCATCAGGAGGAGGGAGAAAACTTGTTCAGCTTAGCCTCCAATGATAGAACAAGAAGCAATGGGCTTAAACTGCAGAAAGGGAGATTTAGGTTGGACATTAGAAAAAAGTTCCTAACTGTCAGGGTAGTTAAACACTGGAATAGATTGCCTAGGGAAGTTGTGGAATCTCCATCTCTGGAGATATTTAAGAGTAGGTTAGATAAATGTCTATTAGGGATGGTCTAGACAGTATTTGGTCCTGCCATGAGGGCAGGGGACTGGACTCGATGACCTCTCGAGGTCCCTTCCAGTCCTAGAGTCTATGAGTCTATGATTATAGAAGCTTTTTGCGTGGCATAAGTAGTTGCAATCATTATTCATTCAGCTGTGAATTTAGGTTTGATTACAGGAAAAAATAATCCTGAGGAGAAACTAAAGCATAGTTTTAAAAGAATCTAGCCTATAGTACTGTCTGCTACAAGGAAGTGTTTCAAAGCTAAATTTATCTAATTGTATTCTTCGCTACTCTGCACTAGAAGGGCTTAATAAAAGACTAAAGAACATAGGGCTAGTCCCTGCTTTTATCTGCTCAGTGAGAACACAATTTTCCTGTAAGAATTCAGCAAATCCTTCTTAAAAATTGACACACCATTGTACTACACAGATGAGTTACTTCAAAAAAACACATAAATTGAATTTGGTTGTCTAAAAGAGACCACTCTTCAGTGCAACAATGTTGTTATAGGCACTGTAGTTACACAATTTAATCATAATAAAATTTAACAGTTCCATGGCACGTTTCATCTTCAAAGTACTTATTCAATTTGTTTTCAAAGTCTTCTTTTAAATCTCCTAAAAGAAGTAAGGGCAGAGGAAATTACAAAGTTGAAACAAGAAGGGAAAAGAAAAGAACCAACCAGCTCAGATTCAAAGCATTATTTAGTTCTAGAGGAAAAGAATACATCAACTACAAGTGCCTGAATAACAAGCTGAAATTTTAACAAAAGACTCCTTTTTACTTTTCCCCCCATAAGAGTTGGGATAGGGATAGAAATTCTGTCAGCAAAGATCAAGACGGTGGAAACATTTTCAACAAAATATGATTCTCTACAGAACAGCAAAGATGGGTGGGGAGGAATACCAGGGTTCACTCTCCTCCATAGCAGTGGTTCTCAAGTGGGGGTCTGTGGCCCCGTGGGAAGCCACAAGCAGGTTTCAGGGAGTCCCCCAAGCAGAGACTCGCTGCAGCCCAGGACAGAAAGCTGAAGCCCGAGCCCTGCAATAGTGGTGGAAGGTCTGGGGCTGTGCAGGTCAGCCATGACATCAATGAAAACAAACTACCAAGCCAGGATGAACATTGAACATGACATGAATGTGTGCTTGTTGAAGATACCCCCACATCGTCACAGAACAACAAGTTTCACACTGAGTAGGTAAAGCAAAAAAATAATATATATTTTTATTTTTTACCTATATTATCCTTCTCCTTTTTATATTATGTATATCTAACAATGGCCAGTATGTCCCTCGGCCTGTGCTGCTTCCAGCAGCTCCCATTGACCCGGAGCAGCGATCCGCAGCCAGTGGGAGCCGCAATCGGCCGGACCTGCGGACGGGGCAGGTAAACACACCAGCCCCCCAGGGATTTCCCTACACAAGCAGCGACCCCTGTTTGAGAAACGCTGCTCTATTATTTGATAATTTATTCTTCTGTTCACTATAAATGTATCTAAATACTGTGTGTTAAGAAGAGTGGAGATCTGGAGTTGGGAGTAGCTAAGCTGAGAGTTCTGAGAGTGTTCAGTGGAACAGGGACTGGGCACTCCAGAGCGACAATTGGAGGATTCAAAGTTGGTGCGTGCTTATTGCTAACCTGAGCAAGAGAGGCCTGCAGAGATCTGGACGGTGGTGCTTGTGTTGCCAGGGGCTAGTGGAGTCAGGTAGCAGAGCCATAGACAAGACTTCTTCAAGCTAAGAGCAAGTGATTGTGAGGTGTCCCTGGGAAGTGTCACAGCAAGCAACAGAAATATATAAGATACATTCTCTGGAGTAGATTCACCAATGTATACTGGTTCCTCAGCCTTTCCAGGAGAGCACAAAGGAGGTGAAGTGTACTAGCAAATGTGGCCTCTCCCTAAAAATGTATTGTCTACACAGAACCAGAGAACACAAAGCTTAGAGGGAGGACATTTTCCTTTGCATCCTCACTACTGATAAACCACTAAGTCTTTCACAGGGATAAAATTCACATTAAAAAATCTAAATCTTAGTGCAGTTTCTGTGGACAGGAATCCATAAAGCATATCTAACAGTCAGCACAACTGGTGCTAATTGTTACTCTCACTGGCATTTTTTTAGAAAAAAAAGATTCCAAGAAGCAGATAGGCATGGAGATTTCACTACCCTCTTGCTCAAAAAGCTCTAGAAATGGGCTGACACACAATCTGTGGGGCAATAGAGAGAGATTTGCACTGTTGGTGCCCATGCTATGCTTGAACTGTGGATAAATAGAGGGTTTCAGTCTCCAAGCTGTCAATTTGGCATTTTTCAAGAATGCCGCATTGACTATAGAACCATTAAAGGGCGGTAAACAACAAAGTCAAAAATAATGTAACTCAGAGCTCCACTGGTTATAATACTTAGCCTGTCTTTCATTTCAATATGATGATGAGTTAAATAAATAATTCTTGACAACTGTTAATTCTACGCAGCAAAATTCAAGGTCTCATGAGGCCTGCAACTTGTCTGCTGCACTTCTCAAGTGACAGCACAGTTAGTAATACTTCTGCAGTGTGGTTTAGATTTCAACATGCAAATAGCGGGTTCATATATACATATATGACACTGTGTGGTCTGTCTTTCATTGGGGCTTCAGACCAACTTCTTTGTGTGAGCATGTGCTTTACAAACATTAACCTGCATATGCAGGGATATTAGTGCTGGGCATTCAGGAGTGATGGTACATGTACAAGTGATGGTCCACGTAGAAGTACAGGCCCTATCATTTTATTGTTCTCAGTAAAGGTAGTCTAGTTAATGACCATATACTAAAATTTTACAGCATCTCCCCAAAAGAAGCATTATGATGACCTTGTGTATTATAGAATCTACATTCAAGACTGTGGAAGCCCCCAGAATTCCATCTTGACCACCTCAAATGGGTTTCCACATAGCAGAACATGACAAACTTTTTTAAACTTTTTGAGCCATTAAATCACTCTCTGATTTAGGTTAAAGTTTAGAAGTAAAAAAATAAAATCTATAAGCAGGAAACAAACTCTGCAAGACCTGGTAGAAATGTATTTGCTGATGATAAAGAGAATATACTTTCTGCTAGTAACCTAATTATTGAGACAAATATAATCTTACAAAAGCATAAAAACCTGTGGAGAAGCCAAATAATTGCAATCACAATTTATACCTTACCAAAAAAAAAGAAAAACAATTAAAAGGCAAAATAATTCTGCTAATATAACTGAATCAAAAGGGAAAAAAACACTAATATCTTAAAACAAGGGTTTTTGTATTTCTAATGATAACGCTGGATTAATAAGATGTCACATTAACACTTGTAATGAAGATGTTATTTCCTAAATGCCTTACGTAGCTTCCCCTGCTAAAGGAAAAGTTTTAGAAGAGGAGTTAAAAGAACAAAATTATTTTCCCTGTACAGTGTTTGTGATACGTGAGCCTGACCAGATTATGAAAGTTTACAAATCCGCAAGTGAATTTGGTCTTTAGCTGCCTACAAGGTGAGGAAAGGAAAAAAATTATTTATTAAAAACAAAATCCTCTTCTCGCATCCCCTTAGTAGGTAAAGGGTGATGCAAGTGTGGTTATGCTATACTGGGTGGTAGTAATCCAAAGAGATAGCCTATTGCCTAGGACTGATAATTCTGTATATCAAATTTAGTCCAACAATTTTTGAATTATCAAGAAGGCAGTGATAGTAGATGATGAGAGTCAAAGCCAGGTTATTTAGATGTTATATTTCACAAGCATGTCCTCTGAATTAAATACACAAGTATCCTATATCATGCATTGTCTGGATTCAATATCTCTTTATTAATGTCATAGTTAGAGGTGTTTTAGATCCCTTTGCAGTTCCTATCAAGAGCACCACTCAGGTGATAAGCTCAGCATCCTTCCCCTTTCTGAAGGGTGCAAACCTGCAGTTCAACAATTCCTAGACTGGATCTCTGGGTTGCAGTATCTTTGGTTACTAACTGGGCTTCTCTAGCTGATCCAATAGGACTTGGCCCCTGCAGGAGACTTCCCTTTGCTGGAAATGAATGGCTGCTGATTTAAGTGACTTCAAATAGCTTTTTTCAAAACTAACATATTGTTTGTTCACACTACAGTACATAAGCAAAGAAAAGGGTTAAAACAACAAAAAGACCTAAAAAAACTGGGTGTCATAAACAGATAGTTAAGGGTTAATGTCTTTTTTACCTGTAAAGGGTTACAAGCAGCGAACCTGGACCACCTGACCAGAGGACCAATCAGAAGACAAGATACTTTCAAATCTCGGTGGAGGGAAGTCTTTGTTTTGTGTTTGTTTGTCTGTTGTTCTCTCTAGGTTCTGAGAGTAACCAGACGTACCTACAGGCTCTCTAATTTTCTGTTCAAATAGTAAGTACCAGTAGAAGGCGGTTTAGTCTTTTTGATTGTTTTCTTTATTTGCAAATGTGTATTTTGCTGGAAGGATTTTAATTTGTATTTGTGCTGGGGGGAAGGTTTCTCTCTAGTATCTATAAGCTGAAAGACCCTGTAACCTTTACCATCTTAATTACAGAGACAACTTTTACTTTTTTCTTTCTTTTATTAAAAGCTTTTCTTTTTTAAAACCTCATTGATTTTTTCCCCTTGTTGAGGCTCAAGGGAATTGAGTTGGTACTCACCAGGGAATTGGTGAGAGACAGGGAGAGAGAAGGGAGGGGGGAAGGTGGAATCTCTCTGTTTTAGAGTCACGGAGCTTGAATCTGTATTACCTCTTGAGGAGAGGAAAAGAGGAAGGGGCAAGGTGCACTCCTCTCTGTTTTAAGATTCAAGGAGTTTGAATCACAGTGATCTTCCAGGGTAACCCAGGGAGGGAAAGCTTGGGAGAGGCAACAGTGGGGGAAAGGGTTTATTTTCCTTGTGTAAGATCGAAGGGGTCTGGATCTGGGTCCTCTGAGAAGGTTTTGGGGGGACCAGAGTGTACCAGGCACTGCAAGTCCTGGTTGGTGGCAGCACTACAAGATCTAAGCTAGTAATTAAGCTTAGGGGGATTCATGCTGGTACCCCACCTTTTGGATGCTAAGGTTCAGAGTGAGGGTTATACCATGACACTGGTTCTTACCCACACCGTATCCTTTTGCTTGCAAGTATTGGTAAATTCCGTTCAGCCCAGGTACCTCTTCTTCTGAGCTGGGAGGGACAGACAGACAGACAGACTTGTTACAGTTTCTATCTGTCAGTATCTCTTCTCAAGCAGTTGTTGCCCACTCAATTCCCACACACTTTCTTTCTCCAGGGTGTGCTTTAATCTGTTTATGGTCCTTTTGATCTCTAGATGTATCGCCTTGGCAAAACAGATGTGTCATTTTTTTCCTGGAAAGGTATCTTCCCAAACAGTGATTCTTCTATGTTCCTTTATCTCCCTTGAAGTTGTTTACCTTATGATGTCTTTTCTGATCATCTTTTTGTTTCGTTTGCTCTCCCTAACAACCTCCTTTGATTTAATTCTGTACAATCAGAATAATATCAAGCAGATAAACTGAGCTACCCAGAATCGTGCAAAATAATACAGATTCTCCTTTATTCTCCACAATTATTTAAATGAAATAATACTGGTCTACAATTTTTGAGAAGTCATCTGCTTCAGAGATAAAATGTGCTATTATGTATTTTGATGTGCTGAATTCAAATATGACAATTAAAACAACTGATTGGCTACTGTTTCTAAGATATTTAAGTTTTTACATTTTATGTCTATGTATATTGTGTAGATAGTAGAGTTTTAATCATAAATTGTAAACCTAGGTCTTTTCATGTGTTTATGGTTGCTTTACATGATAATATTTCACCTGTCCTGTTTATGTAACACTTTAAAAATCAGCAAAAGGGTTATATAAATAAAATTTATTATGAAACAAAAGGCAAAAAACTATTCTGTACATAGTTTAGTCCTATTCAGTGTCTACTCGGCGCTTCTTGGCTTGTCTCTTGTATTCATTAAATGGAGCATCTCTTGTCACTGTCCAGCAATCGTCTGCAAGCATTGATGGGCTCCATTTGCTCTGACAGCAATGTCCTGGTGAAATCGCTCGCTGTGCTCATCGCTCACTGCTCCACAGTTCGGTGGAAAAAAATCTAGATGAGAGTGCAAAAAATGTATCTTTAGTGACATGTTGCAACCAAGGCTTTTGTATGCCTTGAGGAGGTTTTCCACCAACAACCTGTAGTTGTCTGCCTTGTTGTTTCCGAGAAAATTTATTGCCACTAACTGGTAGGCTTTCCATGCCGTCTTTTCCTTGCCACGCAGTGCATGGTCAAATGCATCATCTCGAAGAAGTTCACGAATCTGAGGACCAACAAAGACACTTTCCTTTATCTTAGCTTCACTTAACCTTGGAAATTTTCCACGGAGGTACTTGAAAGCTGCTTGTGTTTTGTCTATGGCCTTGACAAAGTTCTTCATCAGACCCAGTTTGATGTGTAAGGGTGGTAACAAAATCTTCCTTGATTCAACAAGTGGTGGATGCTGAACACTTTTCCGCTCAGGCTCCAATGACTGTCGGAGTGGCCAATCTTTTTTGATGTAGTGGGAATCTCTTGCACGACTATCCCATTTGCAGAGAAAACAGCAGTACTTTGTGTATCCAGTCTGCAGACCAAGCAAGAGAGCAACAACCTTCAAATCGCCACAAAGCTGCCACTGATGTTGGTCATAGGTCATGCTGGTCATGCACCTCAAAAGTTGTTTCATGTTGTCATAGGTTTCCTTCATATGGACTGCATGACCAACTGAAATTGATGGCAAAACATTGCCATTATGCAGCAAAACAGCTTTAAGACTCGTCTTCGATGAATCAATGAACAGTCTCCACTCGTCTGGATTGTGAACGATGTTGAGGGCTGCCATCACATCATCGATGTTGTTGCAGGCTACAAGATCACCTTCCATGAAGAAGAATGGGACAAGATCCTTTTGACAGTCATGGAACATGGAAACCCTAACATCACCTGCCAGGAGATTCCATTGCTGTAGTCTGGAGCCCAACAGCTCTTCCTTACTCTTGGGTAGTTCCAAATCCCTGACAAGGTCATTCAGTTCACCTTGTGTTATGAGGTGTGGTTCAGAGGAGGAGGATGGGAGAAAATGTGGGTCCTGCGACATTGATGGTTCAGGATCAGAAGTTTCATCCTCTTCCTCATCTGACTCAAGTGAGAATGATTCTGGTGCATCAGGAACCAGCAGTCCTTCTCCGTGGGGTACTGGGCATATAGCTGATGGAATGTTTGGATAATGCACAGTCCACTTTTTCTTTGACACACCTTTCCCAACTGGAGGCATCGTGCAGAAGTAACAATTGCTGGGATGATCTGTTGGCTCTCTCCAAATCATTGGCACTGCAAAAGGCATAGATTTCCTTTTCCTGTTCAACCACTGGCCAAGATTTCTTGCACAAGTGTTGCAGCATATGTCTGGGGCCCACCTCTTGCCCTGATCTCCAGTTTTGCAGCCAAAAGAAAGGTGATAGGCTTTCTTAACCATAATGGTTATACTGCACTTTTGTGATGCAAAAGTCACTTCACCACAAACATAGCAGAAGTTATCTGCACTCTTCACACAAGTACGAGGCATCTCTGCTCACTTTGGCTAAACAGAAATGTGTCCCTTTGCAAAATCAAACACTGACAAAGAAGAGAGCACGACACTGTATGATTTCTAGAGCTGATATAGGGCAATTTGTTCAGCAGTGATGTAAGCTTTGTTATGATTGCATCATCCATGACTTCTAGGAATAACATGATGCAATTCATCTCATGTATGATGCAATACCAGCTTCAGATTGCATCATTCATTGTTTTGCCTAAAAAGCAAGTACTGTCCAAACCCAGTCATAGATTTATTCATAGATCCAGTCAAAGATGTATTTTAGTCATTTCTGGTTTAAATTGAGATCTCTTCCCTTTATAACTCACTTATCCTCTGCCATTCCCAAGTCAAGGGTCGTATATACTGACCCAATAGCATATCTCGAAAACTAGAGCCAATCAACAATTTTAAGCATCATTTTCATTCTCAGTGACCCAGAATTAGTAAAATTGGACTACATTTATTTCAGAAGTATTTTGGCTGTAGAGCAGTGTAATCTGATACTACTATATGTATCTCTTGCTCTTCAGATAAGTAAACCAAGGGTTTTTTTAAAAATTGTGTAATCAGAAAGATCCTACATTTAAACTGAATTATGCTGAAATGAAATTCTTAGTCAAAGCAGACCCGACAAGTGTACATTTATTTCTAGGTTAAGACAATTCCCTGCATTCTGACTCACTGGAAAAGAGGAGGTGGTTATGATTGTATAATCACTGTATGGTTATTTCTCAATAACTCTACACTATGCAAATTCACTTACTCTGAAGACTAATATGATCCAGTCAGAGTCAGACATTTGCATAATGGTACTTTATTTCAGCATAAAGTAAAAATGCAAGTGCTTGCTCTCATTGGTGATTACTTTCAGAACTTCCTATCAGCTTGCCTGCACTAAACATGACTGCCTACATTTCTGGCCCCTCTGCACCCTGTCACCCCAGCAAACCTCCCATATTAAATACAATTTAGTTTACAAAGGAATTACTCTTGGTGGGCATAATAAAAATAACATCAGAGTGCACCCTGTTCACTTTGTAAAAATCATAACCTGTCAAGCTCACAGGCAACTCAATCAAACTCTGATTTGATAAAGCATTACTCATAGGTATAAAGATAAGTACATGTTTAAGCTCTTTGGTGAATGGGGATAAAATTAGTGACATCTTTAGAGTTAAGGATGTGCTTAAGTGCTTCATTAAATTGCCTAACTTCTTTGTCTTGTAGCAAATGTACAAAGGTGTATCAGATAACTGTTAAGAGGGGGTGAAGTGAAACATTTACAGGCTCTGTTCTAATCATCAATGATGTTAATGAACCTGGAAGATGTTAAATTTCTCCAAAAATCACCAGACTGCTGTAATGTAATTTGAAATGTAGCCATTATTTTTTCTTTCATATGTTTGAAGTTTGCAAAATGCAAATCACACATACACAAAAAGCCAACCAAAAAAAAAGCCCCCAAACCAGGACCTTTGTCCCTAGAGTATATTGAGATAGAGTTCACAATTTACCAAAGAAGGAGCACGGTCAAATTATTGGTTGGTGAAGCATTGACATTTGTTCTGTAGCCATGTTTTTCATTGGAACTTTTTAAAAAAGCTTTATTCTCATTTCTAGATAATGCATGAACATGACACATAATAAAGCAAGCAATAAGGAAAGCAGCAGCTATGAATAAACATGAAAACTTTCTCACTTATTTCCTTAAAGGAGATAAAATAATGGAATGAGCTTGTCTTATTGAGAATATATATTTTTTTCCTCTGTTCTTATGAAGCTTTTTATAACAGTAATCAGAAATTTTCAATAGCTACATCTGATAGATTTGGAAGGCTAGACACATTCTTAAGTTAAGATTCTTTAAAAAAAGGAAATGTCTTTAACAGCTTCAATTGTTAAAAGTAAAATAGCTTTAAAAATCCAATTTACTCTTCACCATGGATCTTATTCAGCTTCCAGTGAAAGACTCCATCTGGAAGCTGGATCAGGCCCCACATTCTGTTTTTCTTGCATTTCACTCAGCTAAGACAATGAAGTAAAATGCACATATATCTATAATGAACTTCTAAGTTGGTTCCCTTTTTTAGTTCTCATACACTAGCAGTATGCAATAATATCTGGATTTAAAACACTGGGAAATGTTATTCCTTTTTTTAAAATAGCCACTTTCATTGTCATGTAAAAAAATCCATATTTTTTAGAAAAAATGTTTGGCTTTCTGTTTTGTAAGGGTTTGTTTTTACAAAATCTAAATGTTGGCCCTAAATTGCCTGTGTGGTGTGTCTCTTTAAGTGGACCAGCTGTAAAATTCCAAAGAGTCTGATTTTATTTTAACTGAATGGATCTTGAACTGTGTAAAACAATGGTTCACTAAAGAAAAGTCTCCCAGGATTTAAGCCACCTAAAACATAATGATCTGATTAGTTTTTTCAAATTAATCTGGAATAGACTGTGTAAACTTTGATCTTATTTAGTGTACCAAAATGGGGATTCTGTACATCAAGGGTGCAAAGTGAATCCCTGACAAGAGAAATGGAATAAAATGAATAATTTTCTGTGAGAGATTGGATAGATTTAGTTACAAATGCAGTCACCTTGGGAACTGTGTGTGCGATCCTAATGTTGGGGGATTAGTCAAAATGGAATATGCAAAGGAGTGGTCGATGTCTCTCACAAACTATCTCAGATGCTAAAGCAGTCAGGTAAGTTGGAGAGGCAAAAAGAAAACGTAAGAGCAAGCAGAGAAGTTTAAAGGAGGCTGCAGTTAGAATCTCTTTGCAAAGGGCTTAATTATCTCTTTAGGAACAGCTCTGGACAAGGGGATTTGTCTGTAAAATTGCTGGGACAGGCCCCAGGACAGCCAATGAATCAAAGAGGGAAAGTAATTTGGTGCAGTATAAGCAGCAAATAATCCTGTGGCACCTTATAGACTAACAGACCTTTTGGAGCATGAGCTTTCGTGGGTGAATACCCACTTCCTCAGATGCATGTAGTGGAAATTATCTCTAGCTTGCTTGCTAGCATATATATAGCTGCCCCTGGAAATTTCCACTACATGCATCTGAGGAAGTGGGTATTCACCCACGAAAGCTCATGCTCCAAAATGTCTGTTAGTCTATAAGGTGCCACAGGATTCTTTGCTGCTTTTACAGATCCAGACTAACACGGATACCCCTCTGATACTTGGTGCAGTATATGTCATTTCATGGGTCCTGGGCTTCAACAAGACCAAGATTTCATACTTCACATTTGCTCTGTATTTGTCTGCTGTCTTCAAACTGAAGTAAAACTGTAGGACTTTATCATATTCAAAGTTGCAATGAAAGGGAATTTAAACCTGGCTTATTCTGATGTTAAGCTAACTTGATATGATCAAGTTAAACTAAGGATATATCTACACTGAAAATTCTGGTATGACGGTTAGCAAGGGTAACAACCGTAGTGGCACAGGCTCTCCAGTGGGCCTGTCCTCCAGTTGCTAGTCTGTATTGAAGCCTATGCAGCCACATCTACACTACTAGTGTTATCCACAGAACTGAATGAAAGTTAGTGTTTGTATGCCTATCCACACTACACATACACCTTCACTTGCAGTGTAGACATACCCTAAGTCAATTCCTCGATGAGGAGTCAAATGAATCTAAATTGATATAAACCAGATTTAAGTTGAATTCAGAGTGCCCAGGCAGGGTTTTACACCTGTTTAGCTAAATTAGTTTTTAAAACTGAGTTCAAGCTGATTAGATTTAAAAAAAAAATAGAAAGATACCTATCCTAGGCTCTAGGCACCCCAGCACATCATCATTAATGCAGTAAAATCCCAGCAGTGTTAAAGCAATTCTTACAGCAGAAACTCAGCCAGCCACACCTACAGAAATTCCTTTGCACCCTTCCAAATTGTGGGAAGACAAGGTCTTAGTCGGAAAGGACCCTGTTCTTTGTATGGGAAAAACAGAAGAAACTTGTGACAAGTGTAGGAATTTAAATTAACAAAGCTTAGAGAAAGTAATGAAGCAATGCTGAGGTTTCCTCATTTCAAAAGAAGAAAAATAATACAGGTGAAGAGGCCTCTTATGAAAATACATAAGGTTTTCAGTTTAATGAGGAGGAAGAAGAATTTTAAGTATATATTCACAGGTGTGAAGAGTTTTTATGCAAATCCTGTTGAAGACAGTGGCAGGAGAAGATCTTTCTTAATGCTGTTGGAAAGAGTGACACAGTTTTTCACATTCTATTTCTTTAATGACTCAGGCAGATTTCAAGATCACTTTTAGCTTGTATACTCTCTGAGCCAGGCATCATCATTTTCTCTGTTTGTATAGCAGCTAGCACTAGACAACCTTGTCCTAATTGGACTTTAAGTACTGCTGTGATACAAATGTTAAAAAAACTAGAAACAGCAAATTGTAGTATTACTGATGTGTTTACACTTTAACAAAGTCTGTCTGGACTTGTATGTGAGAATCTGGATGAATCAACAGGAAGTATGTCACTGCACAGAATCCTAAATAAATGTTAAAATCCTGCTTAACTTCTATACTATATAGCACATCTTTCCTTTTTAGTGTGTGCACTTTCCATATTCCATCAAATGATCACAGAAATTAATCAGATCTTCCACATTGTTACATTTATCAGCTGGTCTCTGGTTTTTTGGATACTTTAATTGGTTTCTGGATCTAATGTAAATCAAAGTGCCCTTAGGTATTTTTTTATATATATAATCTATTCAGTCTCTCACATATTGTACAAAATCAGATCAATCTATTAAGTTTTTTGAGCTGGAGTAGGTGCTCTCACATCATTCTTATCACCTAGCTGCCCATTTTCTTCCTCATTCCTGTTCTCAGCTTCATTTAGCAGATCTTTATATGCTCACTGAATATGCACAAGGTAACATTCCTTTAATCACTGTAGCTTGTTCTGGCAGGTGACCATCTTTCCAAATTCATTGTCTTTTTGTTTGAATTGTGATGAAGGTCATGGGCATCTGCCATAATTTTTTATCTGGTTTGATTGGTTTAAGCTCTTTGCCAAGATCACAGAGTAATTATTCATCCTTTCATTATGCCTCTGTCAGATAGTTGAGTATGCCTACTGTGCAGAAGCTTAGCTGGTAACTTTCCACATTGCAGCTGTGTAGTTGAGTAGTCCTAAATATGCATAGTCACTTGCACCCACTGACTTTTGGAGCAGTTTCATTTCTATGAACTATGCCTCGTATGCATTAACACATCCTGCTCATCTGTTTGATTGTATATATCTAGGCTCAGATGTCTTATGTTGAAAGTTTTTTAGCAGAATCCAGGAATTTTATATTCTTGAACTGTGGTCAGTTAGCTATTATTACAATCCTGGGAACTCCATGACTTGTACATTTGAATTTATTGTGCTTGATCCCAGATGAAGTTGTGGTATGTTCCGCTGTGATAACATTTTCCTGTGCGATTGTGAAGAATTGGAAAACATCAGATTTATTTTGCTGAAAAAAGTGACTCAGCTTCCCTTCTCCTCTTGTATTGTTACCCACCAGCTGTCAAGGGGTTATTTTTTTCCCCTAAAACAAGGCAACCAATATAGTGGAGGTGATGGGGGAGTCACATAAACATGAATGCCCAGTCAGGAAATAAAATCACTAGGGATAATTTAATGCAAATCCGTACATAGTTAAATAAGTCTGGGGAAGCCTCACTTCTGCTTCACTTCCTCCCCAAGGGGAAACTGCATATCCTGTTCTGAACTTGTTAAAGATGACCAAACTGAGAATGGTATAAAGTGTCCTTCCTGATATTGGGTGTGTGGGGGGTCACTCTCACCAGATCCAATAAGGGACGTATCACTGTAGCCAAGAGGGACAGGCCTTGCTGAAAGGATGAAGGACTTTGAAACCTTTGGTCAATGTGCAGCATTTCCCATCTCAAAACCTAACCCTTCCCTTTATACTTTCCTTCTCTCAGTCATCTCTGGGACTTCTTTCATGAGATTTCCTCGTAGACACACTGTGGATCTGGGAAACCAGCATGGTTATTTTCTTCAGCATCATTGCCAGCTGCAAAAGGTTTTGCAGTTCAACTTTTTCCCCCAGTGACAACTATCCATCAGTGGGGTCAAAAGTTATAAATTATGGGTCTCTGAACTGGGGTTTAGTGAATAACACCCCAAGGAACTGTACTGAGAATAGTGCTGTCCAATATATTCATAAAATGGAAATGGGGATGAAGAGTGAAGTGGCAAAGTTAGCAGAGGATACAAAATTACTGATGATAGGCAAGTCCAAAGTGGACTATAAAGAGTTACCAAGGGATCTCACAAAACTGGATGGTTGGACAACAAAAGGGAAGATAAAATTCAGTCTGGATAAATGCAAAGTAATGTACATTGGAAAACATAATCCCAACTAAACATACAAAATGATGAGGTCTAAATTAGCTGTTACCAGTCAAGAAAGATCAAGTCGTGGATAGTTCTCTGAAAACATCTGCTCACTAAGCAATGGCAATCAAAAAAACTAACAATGTTAGAAACCATTAGGAAAGGGGTAGCTAAGACAGAAATGCCAGTCCCAATGCCACTAAATCCCAATGCCACTATATAAATCCAGGCCCAAACCTTGACTACTGTGTTCAGTGCTGGTAGCCCTATCTCAGACAAGATATAGTAGAACTGGAAAAGGTTCAGAGAAGGGTGACAGAAATGATTAGGGGTATGAAACAACTTCCATACAAGGAGAGAGAGAAAAGATGACTAAGGGGGGTTTTGATAAAGGTGTATAAAATCATGTATAGTGTGCAGAAAGTGAATAAGAAAGTATTATTTTCCCCTTCTCATTACACAAACTAGCCCTGTCCCCTGCATTAAATTAATAGACAGCAGGTTTAAGACAAACATAAGGAAGTACTTCTTCACATAATTCACAGTCAACCTGTTGAACTCATTGCCAGGAGATGTTGTAAAACCAAAAGTACAAGTGGGTTCAAAAATAATTAGATAAATTCATGCAGGATAGGTCCAGCAGCAGCTGTTAGCCAAGATGGTCTGGGACACAACCCCATGTTCTGGGTGTCTCTAAGTCCTCTGACTGCTAGAAGCTGGGCCTGGGCCACTCAATAATTGCCCTATTCTGTTCATTTCCTCTGAGGCATCTAGTGTTGGCAACTGTTGGAAGACAGGATATTAGGCTGGATGGACCATTGGTCTAACCCAGTATGGCCGTTCTTATGTAGTAGATAGGTATTATGTGGTAAGTATGCATACAGGTTTTGTTGTTTTCAAGACAGGTTTTCTCTGTAATGCTTTCAATATGAATGAATAAATACTTTGCTTTTAAAGGCTGTCTGGTCACTGGTCAACCCTATCATTGTCTCTGGGAGAGAACAGGACTTATGGCAGGTGCTGAACTAAATTCAGACTTACTGAGTTGATCACAGTGAATTGCAGGAGGAATTGCAGCCTGAATCCCCAGTCTGGATGAGGAGAAATATCACCTTTCTCAGGGCAGAAGCCTATAACTAGAGGCTTAAGACCTAAATGGAATACGCTTAAGGGGGCCATGAAGGAGGAAATAAGGTTGAGAAAATTATCATGGAAGGAATGGTGATGGGTCATCGGAGTAGAGGATGACCAGTGAGGAGATGGATCATAGATGGTGTGTGGCAGATCACTAGGAAGTCAGCTGTTGAGTGCTTAAAACTAGCAATGAATGGAGAAGGCTTCCAAACATTCTACTTCTACTGTAACATCATCAATATTCAGATATGAAAAAATGGATGGTACTACTACTACTACAGGGATGGTCATAAAACTTTCCTTTTTTATAATGTTTTATTGAAAAAAGGATGCATTTTCCACACACACAAATCCTTCCCATCTTTTGACCAGTTCCATCAACAAGGTATTTCTTGTCCCACGGAACTGGAAGTCTAGGGATTCCAGCCAGTATGAGGAACTGCAGAAGCAGCCACTGCGGCACATAGGTCGGGGAGAGGGATAATATGGGGCCCAGCTAGGGGTACCTCTCCCCCCCCTAGTATTCTCCCTGAAACACCTACCCACACACACACACCCTTTGAGGAAACTGGGATCCAAGTGGTGCTTCCTCTCCTCCTGCATTTTGACCCTGGGGGTGGAGGGAAAACTGCAGAGATGAACCGACCAGAGACTCCAGGTGGCAGGAGCAGCAGCAGCAACCAAAGCAGAGAACCTCAGACATTCTGAGAACTTTGTACAATTGTTTGACTGGACTTTCTCTGCCCTGAGCTGATTGCCTGTCTGCTCCAACCCTTTTTTCCCCCTCCCCCTTATTTCATCACCTCAGTCTCATTCCACACTTCCCTCTCTTATTCTTTTCTCCCCTTATATATCCTCCCTCCTCTCCCTTCATTTTTCTCTCCCTTTAGCTGATCTCTTTACCCATCTCCTCTCCAAAAATGGAACTAACATGCTTGTTGCAGCCATCACATTGTTCACTCTGTTTGGCTAGGTCTACCCTTTACGCCAACGTAGAGTACAGACACAACAACACTTGTAGCTATTTGCTGTAGTGCTGTCACTGTAGCACACAGCTATGTGCTGCAGAGAGACACTCTAGAAAGAGACTCTGGTGGAGGGGAGGGAGGCAGTGCGGAAAGGGTCCAGCAGGGGTGAGGTAGTAGGATATTCCTACTACTAAAAATAGCAGTGTAGACGTGGGAGACTCTGACAGCCCGGGTATGATATATTCCCCCTAGGCGGTTCAGGTATGTAGGATACTCTACTCCAGTTGCCTTGATCTCCCAGGTTCTCAACATCTTCCTGCCTGGTTCCTGAATACTTTCAAGAAGCATAGAAGAAATGATGGGTTTTGAGGCTGACTCTTTTCAGGTGTCTCCAGTGTCTCTCAGGATCCAGACAGGGAGTTTGATCTGTCACAGGTCAAATCATATTTATATATAGGGTTATCAGATAGCAACTGTGGAAAAAATGGGACAGAGGGTGAGGGGGTAATAGGTGCCTATAAAAGAAAAAGTCCCAAAAAATGGGACTGTGCCTTTAAAAACAGGATGCCTAGTCACTCTATTTATATACCATCAGAAGAAATAATCACTATATTATCAGTGATTCTCTCCAGTTCCCCTCATGTACTGAAATTAGTGGTTTCTGGTCAGTTTGGTCTTTAAACTTTGAACAGTCATAGAAAGCCTAGCATCTTTTTTCAATTTCCAGATTGATTTTCTCTGTTGCTGTCATGACTCTCACAGAGCACCTTATCGGCAGCCTTTTAGAATCATGTCTATAACAATACTGACCTAACCCTCATTTTTAAAACATCTGCTGAGAGCTTGGTGTTTTCTATTAATGGGTCAAAGATTTGCAGCACAAAAGATTTATTGTCAATATGTGCTTCAAATACTTAAACTCTTTCATTTTCCAGCAGCCATGGCTCTTCTGTACCTTGTAAAGGAGTTGTCTTTGGTGAGTTATTCTAGCTACCTAGTTAGTTTAGAATTTGCTGACCTAATTCAAAATTACTTTTCGCTTTGGATTTTTTAACTTCTGTTCAATCTATCTTAGAATCATTAGGAATTATTCAAAAGCCTTTTGAAAAAGTCCCTCATGAGAAACTATTCAGGGAGTTAGATTACTATCATGGACTACTAGAGACCAACTAAGAGACAGAAAACAAACTAGAAATAAATGGCTAGTTTTCTACATGGCAAAAGATTATCAGTGGGTGCTTCAAGGATACATATAAGTATCAATGTTACAGATATAATGTTAATGATCTGGAAAATGGAACAAACAGTGAGGAGGCAAAATTTGCAGATGAAACATTGTTTAGGTAGGGATTAAAGGAGACTGCAAGGAACTAGAGATGGCTCTCACAAATCTACATAAATGGGCGTTATGATGGCAGATGAAAAATTCAGTGTTGATAAATGCAAGATAGCGGACATTAAAGGGAATAATTTGAATTACTCATACACACTGGTGGATTTTAAATTAAGTAATAACTCAGCAAAAAGACTTGGAATCTTTGTGGCCGGCTCAGTGAAAATCTCTGTTCAGTTCACAGTGATGACCACCCCCCCCCCCAAAAAAAAAAAAGGCAAAGCAAACATTTGGTTACATTAATAATGGGTGGAATGAAAATATTATGCCATTATATAAATTCATAGTATTGCCTCATATGGCATATTGCTTCCACTTCTGGTCATCCCATCATAGAAATAATATGGCAGAAACAGAGAGGGATCAACGAATGAATGAATGATTACAGGCATAGAAAAACTCACAAAGATAAATTTAAAAAATTAGGCCTCTTTATCTTAGAGAGGAGTTGGATAAGAGGATATAATCAAAATGTACAACATAATTAATGGTGTAAAGATGGGAACTTTTATTCATCCTGACTTAAGTTGTCAAGTGGCATTCAAAACTGATACAAGGAAATATTATATTAGACAACACAATATTAATCTGTGAAAGTCATGTGGTGATTGAAACCACGAGTTTAGGAGGATACTTTAAAGAATTAAACATTTTATATAAACAACTAGAGCTGGAACTGGTCAAAATGTTTGGACCAAAGATTTTTTTGGTAGGAATAAATCATTTTTTAAACCTTACGAAAATTGCTATATTTTTTCAAATTGATTTTTCCCCATCAGAATGAAATGAAAAGTTGTCTTGATTTTAAAATGAAAAATGTTGTTTCAATTTAATTTGATTCAAATCAATATTAAAATTTTTCAGATTTTCCCCCCTCTTTCTATCCTTCTCTCCCCCCACACACACACTTACTTTCCTCCTCCCTTTTTCAGTTAAATTAGAAAGGATAAAAACTTGTATAAGCAATATATACCCTTATGCTTCTAGTATAAGCAAAATGCTAACTGATGTCAATTAGGAAGAACCTTCTTCTCTGAGAAAAGTTATTCCATAAGTAAACAGTTATGGACAAGTTATATTAGAACCTACCCCTGCAAATACTTCTGTATGTGAGTAATTCTGCTTCTGTGAGTAATTCCATTAAGCTCAATGATTTGACTCACATGAGTCGAATTATAAATATGTAAGAAGGAGAACGCGGGGAACTACAGACTGGTCAGCCTCACCTCAGTCCCTGGAAAAATCATGGAGCAAGTCCTCAAGAAAATCATTTTGAAGCACTTGGAGGAGAGGAAGGTGTTCAAGAACAGTCAACATGAATTCACCAAGGGCAAGTCATGCCTGACTACCCTAATTACCTTCTATGATGAGATAACTGGCTCTGTGGATGAGGGGAAAGAAGTGGACATGTTATTCCTTGACTTTAGCTAAGGTTTTGGTACGGTCTCCCACAGTATTCTTGCTGTCAAGTTAAAGAAGTATGTGCTGGATGAATGGACTATAAGGTGGATTGAAAGCTGGCTAAATCATAGGGCTCAATGGGTAGTGATCAATGGCTCCATGTCTAGCTGGCAGCCGGTTTCAAGCAGAGTGCCCCAGGGGTTGGTCCTGGGGCCGGTTTTGTTCAATATCTTAATTAATGATCTGGTGGATGGCATCGATTACACCCTCAGCAAATTTGCAGATGACACTAAACTAGGAGAAGTGGGATAGGGTCCAGAGTGACCTAGATAAATTGGAGGACTGGGCCAAAAGAAATCTGATGATGTTCAACAAGGACAAGTGCAGAGTTCTGCACTTAGGACGGAAGAATCCCATTCATTGCTACAGGCTGGGGACCGACTGGCTAAGCAGCAGTTCTGCAGAAAAGGACCTGGGGGTTACAGTGGATGAGAAGCTGGATATGAGTCAGCAGTGTGCCATTGTTGCCCAGAAGGCTAATGGCATATTGGGCTGCATTAGTAGGAGCATTGCCAGCAGAATGAGGGAAGTGACTATTCTCTTCTATTCGGCACTGGTGAGGCCACCTCTAGAGTATTGCATCCAGTTTTGGACCCCCTACTATAGAAAGGATGTGGACAAATTGGAGAGAGTCCAGTGGCGGGCAATGAGAATGATCAGGGGGCTGGGGCACATGACTTACAAAGAGGGGCTGAGGGAACTGGGCTTGTTTAGTCTGCAGAAGAGAAGAGTGAGGGGGGATTTGATAGCAGCCGTCAACTATCTGAAGGGGGGTTCCAAAGAGGTTGGAGCTAGGCTATTCTCAGTGGTGGCAAATGACAGACCAAGAAGCAATGGTCTCAAGCTGCAGTGGGAGAGGTTTAGGTTGGATATTAGGAAACACTATTTCACTAGGAAGGTGGTGAAGCACTGGAATGGGTTACCTAGGGAGGTGGTGGAATCTCCATCTTTAGAGGTTTTTAAGGCCGGGCTTGTGAGATTAGGCCTCATTCAGGCTAGCTTGGATGTTTAGAAGAAAAACCCCTAAAAGTCTTTGAAGTCATGTGACAAACATACAACTGTAATCATAAAATAATGAAACTTCAACAAAGAGGTTTATTCTCATTTTAAAAGGCTTCAGGGCACCCTTTACAGTATCCTGTTTATAAATTAAAATTCTGTGCAATAAAGCCTTTTCTGTAGCCTTCAATAATCATTAGATGCAACCTACATTAGATCTCAAACCAAAGATAAAATTGGAAATTTACCTTTTTTCCAAGACATGCATCTCAGAGGTACCTCTTTTCTGATGTAAGTCTCATTTGTTATATTAAATTTTCATCCTCTGGCGAAACAGACCAAGATGATAAATAGTACTTAACCAACTTTATTACATTTTTTTCTTTACTGAAACTTCTTTAATAATTGCATTTTTGGTAGCAACCCCATTGAGGGTCATGTAGCCATTGTTAGGTTTTTAACAGACAGTGTCCTAAAAATGTGTGGTGGAAACAACCTGTTAAGTCACTTAGTTCATTGCCTGGCTAGTACAGGATTACTCCCGATATTCTAATATATTCCAGTGCTTTGCCCACTCAAGTTGTAAATGACACAAGTGCTGGAGATTCCAGCTCTTCCATGGGAGAAACAGATATGAGTATATTTGAATATGCAGTCTAACAATTTCACATTCAGATAGGCTGGTTGCCTGCATGCAAAATCTAAATAGAGCCTTAGATGCACCAAAGAGTGCTCATACAGGATTATACATTCAAATCAATACATGCTGAAATAAATGCAACAACGCTTGTTTCATGTGCCAAATATCTAAATGCATATACCAAGGTGGCAGGGACCCACAGCTGGACGCGGATCCAGCTCATTGCCTTCAGCTGATTCTGCTAATGAAATTGGCCTCCTGATTGGCTGAAGACTCCAGCAGGTACATTGTTAAACCCTGCAGCAGTGCTGAGTTAATGGCTCCTCAATAGCATACCACATCAGCTGTTTTTATGGGTCTGTTTCTTGCCTGCGCCTGCTCCTGCTCTTGCTCTTGGTTTCTTCCGCTTGGCTCCTTCTTCCTGGTCTCTGCTCCTGCCCCTGCTCTGGCTGATACTCTGGCTTTTGGCTCCAGCTCACTCTCTGGAGTTGGTAACTTGGCTCCTGATTCAGGCTCTGGCTGTTAGACCTGGAAACCTCTGCTCCAGTCACTAAGCCAGACTAGCACCTGGTCATTAGGCAGACTACTCCCATTCCAGTCTTTAACACATGTTCTTATGTGTGCATTTGCCAATCTTGTTACAAAATCCATTAGCCTTATTTCTATTTCTCCTTTTTTTTTGTCCTTTTATTTTGTTTGTGGTATAGCTTTTATTTTTAATCCAGGGTGGTTGTTCACTTTATATACTCATTTCAGCTAAACTTTCCTTAGACAAACAGAGCTCGGTGAAATTTTCCATATCCTTTAGGCACATTTCCTCACACTTCACTGTTTTGGAATCAAGTCCCATAACTTTAAAACCTGATTTTATAACGGTAGAAACTCTTTCAATCTTTGAAGTAATATAATTTCGCAATTATGGGGATTGTTGTTTGAACTAAAATTACTACTACTTGTGAAGGATCTTGTTCACTAACAATTCCTCCTTGATTCAGTTCTGTAATTACTTTTAAATCATATGCCTGAAATGATTTTCCCTCTTTGGTATCCATTATCTCACTGAACTCTGGCACTTGCAAGTATGGATCAAACACAGATTTATCACAGTTACTGGAAGAAGAGTAGGACAGAATACCTACCTAATTTAAGAAGTTCAATAAGTAAGATGCCTTCTCTCGATTAGCAAGTTAACCTTTGTCTATTATTTTGTTGGGTCAGATGAAAAGTACTATTTCTCACTTAACAAAAGCTATATCCATTTTCTGACCAATCTTTAACAATCACAGAACTGATATTGTTGGCCATGTTAATGGACTGCCCAGATTACTGTCAATGTGGGGATATTTTTTTACCATCATCATCATTATCATCATCATCTTGTGTAAGACAAGCAGAGGAGTATTTTCCTTCCACATCACCTTGCTTGGCCTTTGTGGAGTTTGGGTGTGAGATCTGTTCTACACTATGAACTTATATCAGCATAGCTACATCTCTTGGAGTGTGAAAAATCCACCCTAACCCTGGGTGTAGATACTGCTAGGTTGATAAAAGAATTCTTCCATTGACGTAGCTACCACCTCTCAGGAAATTGGATTCCCTATGCCAACAGAGGAACCCATACTGTTGGCATAACTAGTATCTACACTGAAGCACTACAGAGTGATGGGAAGGGAGCAGTCTTCCTTCTTTTCCCCCTACTCACTAACCAGAGTAGTGGCTAAGTGCAGGGAGAGAGTAAACTGAACCCTTCCAAGGGTTGACATAACTCACTTCTCCCTTAGAGCAGGATGGAAGTAGGAAAGGAATTGTGACTCTGAATAAGCATCCCTTTCTTGGGCAGATAATTACATGCCACCCATTGCTCAGGGCTGAGGCTGAAGTTTCAACAAGCTCTTCCAACAATTAGATCCTCAGTGGTATAACAGAGTGTGATTATACATTTACACTAAAACATTCATTTCACTGTCCAGGGCCTATTCTTCCATCCATACATATGGTGAGTAGTAACTTATTACATGTGTAGTATTTTCAGTGGGATTATTCATAGAGTAAGATACAGCCCAATGTGATTAAGAACAACACTTATGGAACAGTATTTAAAGCTCTCTATTACAAATAGATTTCTTGTTCTTCTTACCATTTAATTAAATAGAGCTATTTTGCAGTTACTTTGAGAGTCTAAGTTGTTGCACAAAAGAAAAATCACATTTAATGTAAATGTAATTGTTATTACTAGCCTTTATTTGTAATTCTTTAATATAGTATCTGGATATATTTTCCATGAGGATCAAAGGCAAATGTGTTTATTAGGCTAAATATTGTATGTTTTGGAAGTCAATTCCATTCCTATGACTGGATGATTGGTTACTCAAGAAGGAAAACTACTAGGATAGAAGCAAGAGAAAACATGGAAACTGCCCCCAAGCCTGAAAAATAAGGGCTTGTCCAGTAGGGTTGCCACTACCAAGATGCAAACAAACCAATTCACAGCAAGTCCCCTGCCATCAAAATCAGCCACTGGCCACACACATTCTCCATCAACAAATGGGGTCCTAGTGATGACTGTAGTTAATTATTACTAACATGTTTTAGAAAACCACTTTACATACAATACATGTATCTTATGTTGGTTTTTTCCTTACCTTATTCTTACATGACGCTTGTCATAAACAGATGGTTAAGGGTTAATGTCTCTTTTACCTGTAAAGGGTTAAGAAGCTCAGTGAACCTGGCTGACACCTGACCAGAGGACCAATGAAGGGACAAGATACTTTCAAATCTTGGTGGAGGGAAGTCTTTGTTTATGCTGTTTGTTTTGTTCGTTGTTCGCTCTTGGGGCTAAGGGGGGCCAGACGTACACCCAGGTTTTCTCCAATCTTTCTGAATCAGTCTCTCATGTTTCAAAATAGTAAGTACTAGCCAGAAAAGGTGGATTAGTCTTATGTTTGTTTTCTTAACTTGTAAAGGTTTCTTTTGCTGGAAGGATTTTTACCTCTGTTTGCTGTAACTTTAAATCTCAGGCTAAGGGGGGTGGGGCGGGGGAAGTCCCTCTAGGCTATATGACTCTGAATACCCTGTAAAGCATTTTACATCCTGATTTTACAGAGATAAAAGAAAGAAAAAAGTAAAAATTATTAAAAGCTTTCTTTTTTAAGAACCTGAGTAATTTTTTTCCTTGTTTTAAGACCCAAGGGGATTGGGTCTGAACTCACCAGGGATTGGTGGGGGGAAAAGGAGGAAGGGAATGGTTAATTCCTCTTTGTTTTAAGATCCAAGGAGTTTGGATCTGTATAGCTTCCCAAGGCAACCCAGGGAGGGGAAAGTCGCGGGGGGGGGTAGAAAGGAGGGGGGATGGTTTATTTCTCCTTGTTTTAAGACCCAAGGGGTTTGGGTCTTGGGTTCCCCAGGGAAGGTTTTGGGGGAACAGGAAGTGTGCCAAACACTATATTTTTGGCTGGTGGCAGCATTATCAGATCTAAGCTAGGAATTAAGCTTAGAAGGGTCCATGCAGGTCCCCTCTTTTTGGATGCTAAAGTTCAAAGTGGGGAAAAAACCTTGACAAACTGTAGTTAATTATTACTAACATGTTTTAGAAAACCACTTTACATACAATACATGTATTTTATGTTGGTTTTTTCCTTACCTTATTCTTACATGGCGCTTCATCACAAAGTAAGGTTGTGAACTGTGGCTCACTCTAATGTGTCCCAAATAGGAGGAGGGAATGGCACACTAAATCTGTTAACTGGCAAGGCAGTAAAATCAGGCCAGGCAGCAATGCTATTTTCTAAACTTGGTGTTAATTATCCCTCATTAACACTGTGAAGCCGGAATAAGATTGTTCACACATGGGGTTAATCTGGGATAACTCCATGGGTAGACAAGCCTTAAATCAGTGGCCTCACTACCACCCTTCTCAATTTTTGTTCACCACTTCCTCTGACCTGAACTCTGACTCCCTTGTCCCTCCTTCACTGTGACCAAGTTCTTCCCACCAGGGCATGCAAGACTAGCATGATGAAGTGAATTGACAGTCCAAAGAGACTAGGATTTGTAGGAATGACTCTTTGATTCCACGAACAATTCAGTTAGGAGATATATGCCCTGAATAGTGGGAGAATTCTCCCTGAGTTTGGACAAGGAATATGAATGTCATTGTGAGACAAGGGCAGCCATATAAATGTCAAGAGGCCGTCATCAGCAGGGGATAAACCAGTGTGTGGGGAAGGCAGTCCATTGTATGTGCACTTTCTGATAGCATTAAATAACTGATATTGCCTGCATCTCTCAAATGCAAAGAGAGTTCCTTTGAAATACTAGATGATAACAGCTTATCAAGACATGGTGGCGCTCACTCAAATTATGTACAAAAGAAGGATGTGTAGAAAAGGAAATAGAGTGATAAGCTCACATGGAGATATTGAAATCAAGGAAATGATATTGTCTGGGAAATAATATAAAAAAAGGACTTTAAGGCTAAAATGGTAATGCAGGGATTGACACCAAATCTTCAAAGGTAACTGAGAGTACAAAAAAGGTGGGTGTCTGTAGCGAGGCAGTGTGGCTCCCCTCCTCCCAAGGGAGGGTTGAGACCCGTCAATCACCCCCCAGGGCAGAACCGCTGGGAGGAAGTCCCGCCCCTCAAAGGGTCAGGCGGCGACCCGGAAGGATAAAAGCCGGGCCTCAGCCCTCAGTCAGGGCCCGGCCGCCGGCAGGAGCAGACGTGCCCGCTGATCCTCCTCACCGGGAAGCTGCTGAGGCCTGAGGCCAGTGGGAGCTACCCCGCGGTCGCTACGACGAGGAGCTGCCGGAGCTGCCCCGCAGTCACTACGACGAAGAGCTGCCAGAGCTGCCCCGTCCCCACTATGGCCCCGAGCAGCCACCAGACCAGACCTGGTCTGCTGTCCCGGAGGTATTCCCGGACCTCCCGCCCTGCCTGGACTGGGAGGAGCCCATGGTACTGGACACCCCAACGGACCAGGTAGGAACCGGGGGGGGGAGGCTGGAAGTAGCCCGGGGGCAGCTGACCATAGTCAGGCTGCAGAAGGCCCTGCACCTATGTCAGTGTGTTTCGGGCAGGACCCCCTTCCCCACTGACTGCCACTAGTGACGTCAGCCGCTATTAGGGCCCCGGGCTGGAACGCAGAGGAGTGGGTGGGCCTGCATTCCCCCTGCCACCCCTGCTAGGCAGACTCCCCCCCCCATTGCCACTGCTCTGCCCTGCTCCAAAGGGCCAGAGCTGATAACTGTGATAACCAAGGGCTGGGCCCCTGTTGACTTTGCCCCTGCTCTGCCTTGCCCAAAGGGCCAGAGCCGATAATCGACTACTAGGTTTGTTGGGGCCCTCCCGACCCAAGGGCTGGCCCCCCTGTTATTGAACTGTGTCACTGCCTGGCCCCGCTTACAGGGCCCGAACCGCCGGAGAGGACTGAGGTCCCGAAGATAGAGGCCCTCGGATGACGAGACGAGGCCGGTATGGCTCCCCTCCTCCCCAGGGAGGGTTGAGCCCCGGCACCCTCTCGTCCACATTTGTCACCTGACCAGGGACTGCTGAGCCCCTTGCCCCTGTGAGGAGGGGCCGATAGGAGCACTAAGCTATTCAGCGGTTCCCGGACCATAACATGGATCTGGAACGGCTGTTCCAACTGCTCGCAGAAAGCCAGGAAAGACAACAGACGGCTCAACTGCTGCAACAGCAACAACAGCAAACCGCTCTTCGTGAGCAGCAGCAGCAATGAGATGCCGCCATCCTCCAGCAGCAGCGACAGCAGCACGCCACCCAGCTGGAGCAGCAACAGCAGCTTATCCTGCAGCTGGGGGGCCAGCTACAGACGCTCTTTGGGGCTGCCGCCTGACCCGCCGACGGAGCCGTGGGAGAGGACGCCGGCGGTCCCCGGGCACCAGCACCCCTACGCCTGACCAAGATGGGCCCGGAGGACGACCCGGAGGCCTTCCTGGTCACGTTTGAGCGGATCGCTCTAGTCGCAGGGTGGGCCCGAGCACAATGAGCCACTCTCTTGGCCCCCTATCTGACCGGGCCAGCGCAGTTGGCCTATCACGGGCTGGTGACGGAAGACGCCCGAGACTACGACCGAGTGAAAGCGGCGATCCTTGATGCCTTGGACGTCAGCCCCGAAACCTTCAGACAGTGGTTCTGGGGCCAGACGTATCCGGCAGGTGCGCGTCCTCAACTGGTCCCCTAAAGCCTGAAGGAAACCGGTCGCCGCTAGCTGCAGCCCGAAACCCGTACGGCGGAGGAGGTAACTGAGCAGGTTATTCTCGAGCAGTTTAGCATATCCTGCCTGCGTGAGGACGGGCCTGGGTCCTCTGCCATCAGCCCGCCACCCTGGGGGCCGCGGTCTCCTTAATGGAGGATTTCCTTGCTGCAGAGACTTCAGTGGGGCCTGTCTTCCGGGCCCCAGCCCCGGGACCCGACCAACCCCATGGAGGGAGAAGAGGGTCTGCTCCGCCTGGAACATGGGGCCCGGGTCACGGGTGGGGCCCCGAGCCGGCCCCTCGGGCCCAACGTTCGGAGCCCACCCCACCTGCGGGCCCCGCCGAAGCCCCCAAAGCCCCTGGGCCAGCGGGCCCCAGCGCGGCCGTTCGGAAATAGGACCCTGTTTTGGGTGTGGGAGGACTGGCCACCTACAGAGGGACTGCCCCATGATGGAATGTGACTCTGGGCAGGTATGCGCAGAAGAAGGTCGGGCTCGACGACCCCAGCCCCCTAAGCTCACGATCCCTCCTCGCTGTCCAGGAGGTTCCCCAGGCTTCGACCAAGTTCTCCCCCTTTGAACTTCTCTATGGGCGTAGGCCGTGGGGCCTCCTGGACCTTATGAAGGCGATGTGGGAGCAGTCGGCTTCCCCAACCCAGGGGCTTCTCCAGTATGTCCTCCGACTGCGGGAACACCTAACTCCAGCTGGAGTCCTGGCGAGGGAGAACCTTAAGATGACCCAGGAGAAGCAGGAGCGGGGTTATAACCAGGACACGCAAATGCGAGAGTTCGCCCCCGGAGACTGGGTTCTCTTACTCCTCCCTTCCAGCGAGTCAAAGCTGCTGGCCCATTGGCAAGGCCCCTACGAGGTGCTTCGGAGGGTGGGGCCCGTCAACTACGAGATTCGCCAGCCGGGCCACCGCAAGGAAAGGCAGTTGTATCACATCAACCTGCTGAAGCCATGGCGGGACCGGGAGGGCCTGCTGATTGACCCATGCCCGCCAGAGTCAGAGTTGGGTCCGGAAGAGGCCTGGATGGAGGAGATGTCAGAACCTGCATTAGGAAGCACCCTGACAGAGGAGCAACGGGAGCAGGCCAAGTGCCTCCTGCAGGCCTTCCATCAGACCTTCACGGCGCTACCGGGCTGCACAGACGCCACTTGCCACACGATCCAAACAGCGCCCGGGAAGGTCATTTGGGAGACTACCAGGCCGATCCCATACCGAATGCGAACAGAGGTGGAGGAGGAGGTTCGGGCAATGTTGGCCTTAGGGGTCATTGAACCATCCCAGAGTCAGTGGCGCAGCCCGGTGGTCCTAGTACCTAAGCCGGACGGCTCCAGGTGCTTCTGTATAGACTTCCGAAAGGTGAATGCCATCTCCCGCTTTGACTCGTACCCGATGCCCCGGGTCGACGAGTTACTCGGCCGCCTCGGAGAAGCCCACTATATCACCATGCTGGACCTCAGCAAGGGGTACTGGCAAATCCCCCTCGAGGAGGCGTCCAAGGAAAAGACCGCCTTTGCCACCCCGTCCGGGCTGTATCAATTTACGCGGATGCCCTTCGGCCTCCATGGCACCCCCGCAACCTTTCAGTGGCTGATGGACCTCCTCTTGCGACCACACCAGGAGTATGCGGCCGCCTACTTGGACGATGTCGTGATCTACAGCTGCTGCTGGGACGACCATCTGAATCGGGTCGCAGCGGTCCTCCAAACCTTTTGGGAGATGGGGTTAACGGCGAACCCCAAGAAGTGTCGAATAGCCTGGGAGGAAACGACCTACCTCGGTTACACTGTCGGGCAGGGGCGGATAAAGCCCCTCTTGGGGAAGGTCCAAGCCCTGGCAGAGTGCCCCACCCCGACCACGAAGCGGCAAATACGGTGCTTCTTGGGGCTCGTAGGATATTACCGACGGTTTATTCCCCAATTCGCATCAATTGCCGCACCCCTGACCGGGCTACTGACAAAGAACAGCCCCCGAAATGTGCACCGGACCCCGGAGTGTGACGCAGCCTTTAAGACGCTCCATGACTGCCTGTGCCAGGAGCCCATCCTATATAGCCCCGACATTGATAAACCCTTCATCCTTCAGACGGATGTGTCTGATGTGAGCTTAGGGGCTGTCTTATCTCAGGAAGGGGCCGGAGGAGACCACCCCATCCTGTGTATGAGTCGCAAGCTATTCCCCCAGGAGTGGAGCTATGCTACGGTCGAAAAGGAGGCCCTCACAGTCAAGTGGGCCTGCGAGGCTCTTCGGTTCTTCCTCCTGGGGGGGCTGTTCACTCTGGTCACCGACCACGCCCCACTCCAATGGCTAATGTGGATGAAAGATAACAATGCCCGCATTATGCACTGGTACTTGGCCTTGCAGCCCTATGTGTTCACCATCCGTCAGAAGGCTGGCAAGGACCACGTCAATGTGGACTTCTTCTCCCGCCTCGCTGAGATGGGGCAGTCCGACCCCGACCGACGGGGGTCGGACTTGGTGGGGGGGGTATAGCGAGGTGGTGTGGCTCCCCTCCTCCCCAGGGAGGGTTGAGCCCCGTCAGTCACCCCCCAGGGCGGAACCGATGGGAGGAAGTCCCGCCCCTCAAAGGGTCAGGCAGTGACCCGGAAGGATAAAAGCCAGGCCTCAGCCCTCAGTCCGGGCCCGGCTGCCGGCAGGAGCAGACATGCCCGCTGACCCGCCTCACCGGAAAGCCGCTGAGGCCCGAGGCCGGTGGGAGCTGCCCCGCGCTCGCTACGACGAGGAGCTGCCGGAGCTGCCCCGTAGTCGCTACGACGAGGAGCTGCCCTGTCCCCACTACGGCCCCGAAGAGCCGCCAGACCAGACCTGGTCCGCCGTCCCGGAGGTATTCCCGGACCTACCGCCCTGCCCGGACTGGGAGGAGCCCATGGTACTGGACACCCCAATGGACCAGGTAGGAACCAGGGGGCAGGCTGGAAGTAGCCCGGGGGCAGCTGTGTTTGGTGCCCCACCCGAACCAAGGGCTGGGCCCCCTTTTGACTTTGCCACTGCTCTGCCCTGCTCCAAAGGGTCAGAGCTGATAACTGTGTTTGGTGCCCCGCCCGAACCAAGGGCTGGGCCCCTTTCCACCTTGCCACTGCTCTGCTCTGCCCTGCCTCAAAGGGCCAGAGCTGAAACTGTGTTTGGTGCCCTGCCCGAACCAGTGCTGGGCCCCTTTTGACTCTGCCACTGCTCTGCTCTGCTCCAAAGGGCCAGAGCTGATAACTGTGTTTGGTGCCCCGCCCGAACCAAGGGCTGGGCCCCTTTTGACTTTGCCACTGCTCTGCCCTGCTCCAAAGGGTCAGAGCTGATAACTGTGTTTGGTGCCCTGCCCGAACCAAGGGCTGGGCCCCTTTCCACCTTGCCACTGCTCTGCTCTGCCCTGCCCCAAAGGGCCAGAGCTGAAACTGTGTTTGGTGCCCTGCCCGAACCAATGCTGGGCCCCTTTTGACTCTGCCACTGCTCTGCCTTGCCCCAAAGGGCCAGAGCCGATAATCAACTACTAGGTTTGTTGGGGCCCTCCCGACCCAAGGGCTGGCTCCCCTGTTATTGAACTGTGTCACTGTTCGGCCCCGCATACAGGGCCCGAACCGCCAGAGAGGACTGAGGTCCCGAAGACAAAGGCCCTCGGACGACGAGATGAGGCCGGTGTGGCTCCCCTCCTCCCTAGGGAGGGTTGAGCCCTGGCACTCCCTTGTCCACAGTGTCTGAGAAACTAGGGCATTGAGAAGCTGAGAAAGATTTGACCGCCTCCAGGAGAGAGACAGAAGTCTAAGGATGTAAATGTTTTGTTCACTGAACTGTAACCATAACATATAACATATTGACCTACTTAGTTGAGGCTGGGTGCAGTCTTAGACCTAAATATATTTTATGCTACTTAGTGTGATGGTGGTATATCTAGCTAGGTGCAGATGGCTATCCCAGTTTGTATTTGGAAGTTAATTCCTAGGTAGTCCTGTAGTTTTGAATCCAGGAACTATAATTCCGAGGATGCACCACGGAGGGGAGAGCGTAGGAGGAGGAGAATGAAAGGAAGAATCTGAACTCTGGAAAAATTAAGGGGGAATAAACCTTATCTTTGGTATTATCAAGCTTCCCAAGTTTTCCTCAAAGGGGTTCAGGCAGAAAACAAGGTGTGGAAGAACTACAGAGAAACAAAAATCTAACTTATCCAAGTGCCTCATGATTTCTGCTTTTTCCTCAGTTGTCTAATAAACATTCTCTCTTTAACTACTTCTGCCATCCTTATTATTTACTGTTTATACTATAGTAGTGCCCATGGTTATGGCCTCATTGTGTTGGAGCTGTACTAGGGTGACCAGACAGCAAATGCAAAAAATCAGGACAGGGGCTGGGGGTAATAGGAGCCTATATAAGAAAAAGACTCTAAAATCGGGACTGTCTCTATAAAATTGGGACATCTGGTCACCCTAAGCTGTACAAACACATGGGGCCAGGTTCAGCCACCTTTACTCAACTTTGAGTAGTATTCTAGGCTCACTGATTTCAGTAGGACTATGCCTGACCTAAGATACTACTCCGTGTAATAGAACGTTGCACAATCTCACCCACAGAAAAACACAAATGTCCCCAAGAGCTTCTGGCTCTTCCTAGGAGATTCACTATTGTCGTTTCTTAGAAGGCAAGTAAAACTTCTGACTACTAGTGAGAGGCCAAAGATACTTGGGCTAAAGATACTTGAGCTAAAGCACAGAGCAAAAAGATGCCAGACCTCACAAAGAGTGGCTGCACTGAATAAGGAGCATGGGGAAAGCTGAGACAAAAGGAATGACAGCAATCGTTTATATGCGCTATTAATATTTGTTAATATCTTTTACTTTAGGCAGTAATTATATTTACTGTTTACTTCCCGATACCTTTCTCATTGTATAGACTTCCATACTTAAACCCCAAATCTGTGGCACTACATTTCAAGGTACTATGAATTTTCACATTATAAAATATTTATGGTTCTTATTTTTTTGTCTTATTTTTGTCAGTCCTGATCCTGAAATCTTTGTTTACATTTTATTCAGACAAGATTCCTACTGAAGTCAAGGAGAGAGAAATAAGAGAGGCATTCCTGAGTGACTCTAAAAAACTATGACTGTGTGTATGGTAAGTCAAATTCTGTGAGTGGTGCATAACTATGAGATCAGAACTGAGTGACTCTGCAACCAGGGCTGTCCCTAGCTATTCTGGGGCCCTACACAGCCGCCCCTTGGGGAGGGGGATTCAGACGTCCGTGGAGGGGGCCAAGGCTGTTTTGGAGGGCAGGAAGGAACCACGGTGGTGTGGTTGCAGCCGGGTCGCTGCACTTCCCACCACTGATGCATGCAGTCCTCAGGGGAGTGGGGGGTGGGGCACAGCAGGGGTGGGAAGGGGCTGAGGTGGGGCTGAGGCAGAGCAGAGTGGGGACTTTGGTAAAAGGGTGGGGTGGGGGTGGGGCTGGGGCGGAGCAGGGGTCGGAAGAGGCAGGCCAGGAGCAGAGCAGGGGCCATGGGGAAGAGGCGGGACAGGGGCTGGAGCAGCACTCAGCTGCACAGGGCACCAGGAAATTTTGTGCCCTATGCAGCTGCATATTTTGTGTATGGGTAGGAACTGTCTGCTGGAACTGTGGAAGTTTCTCCAGAACCCCACTTGTTGGCACAGAACCATGATCCAGAAACTAAGGTGTTTGCTGCTGCTGTTTGGTTTTAAGTTTCTATTACTTATGGTTGCAAAGAAAAACCTTTCAAATCTAACCCAAGCAGTGTTGTTGTATGCTGCATACATGTCTTGGAGATGTGTGAGACACTCCCTCATCTAACAACTAAATAAATTTCAGTGACACCATCATTAGCTATTTCATTGCTCTCCTGGCCCTGAAGTTTTGTGGCCTTTTAGGAAGTGTGTAGTGCTTGGTGTACATCTACAAATCTGGAAAAGGGAGACAAGCCCATAACTGAAGTCCACAACAGTCTGAAGCATCTGTGTTTGCTGCCTGAGAAGCCACACTATGTCCTGGTGCATCTCCTTCTCCTCTTCCTGCTGGGTCTCTGGGCCTTTCTCATTTCTGCTCTTTCCTTCATCATGCAGTATGGACTATGTACCCTCCAGACCCTCTGCTCATGGTCTGATATAGCACTGGCTTGCAGGATCTCATTGAACATGGCATCCTGAACTCTCTTCTTTCTTCTCATCTGGCGCAGGAGTTCTGTGTGTGTGGTGTGGAACCTCTCAAGGTAAGGGCTCCAGATAAAACACACAGAGCTATCATTGTCAGTATATTAACAACGGAAAGTGAAAGTCAAGGTTCAGAATTTCTTTCCCTAGCTTCCCTGAAGTTTTAAACAAGGCACGCTGTGACTTGTGCTCTTGGAGGAACCACACTGAGATTGCTCAATCAGGGCAAACTGCAAAGAATAGGACAGATGATCCCCAAAAGTGATGGTTATTTTAATGATTAGATTCACTGAGCCAGCAACAAAACAGCTTCTACAATTCCTTAGTGGTTACACAGAAACCAAAAACACAGCTCCTTTAAAGCAACCCAGACAGCCAAGTCAAATACGATGACGATTTTTTAAAATCTTATTTACCCTATATCAAGTTCTACCAATCCCAAGGGACTGGACACATTACCCACCAGGTCAATGAATATTTCAGATCTTATCCAAATATATGCTTACAGCCAATTCTTACTAACTAAATTAACTAGCTTACTAACAATTCCTAACTAAACTAAAAGTTTTTTTGAAAAGAAAAGAGAGAGAGAATTGTGATTAAAGATCTATATATATACTGATATGAATAAAATTTTTAGGTCAGTTTCATAGTAGAGATGGTGAGTTGCATTAAGTTCTTTCAGAATCAATTCCATAGGTTATAATCCAGTAGACTGTCTATATGCAGAATCTGCACAAATTCTTCCATGAGAAATAGCAGCATAATCCAGACTGGACCTGGAGACCCCAGTCTTGTGACTCAAGTTCCCCCTAACCAAGCTTAAGCAGATCTGAGATACAGGATTGGGGCCCAAGAGTTCTCTTATAGATCTCTGGCAAGCTGTGATAGCCTCTTGACAGTAGTCAACACAGCAGACATTCATTGGATGAAGAATGAGTAATATACACTGTGGCTTTGAAGTAAATTTTATCTCCTATGTATACACAAGTAATTAGTTGCAATGATTAGCAAAAGGTAATTATTCATTTAAGTATTTCATAGGTTGTTTACTACAAACTTCAAAGAGAAATAAAGACAATGATATTATTACACAATTCCTTTTTGATCTCTGAATTGATAGAATACAGTAACAGACAGGAATCATCTGATTATATTGTTAACCTCTAACAAAAATATAGATAAACACAGACAAATACAATCACTATCTTTTTCTAATTCTCTAACAAAGCAAGTCTACATTTCAAAGCTCTAGTCTATCTAACATTACTATGTTAGCTATTTATAAGGAATAGCCCTAATTACCATTTATACTTTCCTAATATGTCTTTAAATTTTGAATTTGGGTCATTTAGCCTGCTGGTTGCTTAACCCTTTCTGGATCAGTGTCACATGGGCTAATTGACACTTCTTCTGAGTGCTTGTGCATGGCACCACTCACAGCACCAGCCCTGGTGAGTATGGCCTGCCAGAGATGAGGAAAATGAGGAGGGAATTGCTTGGTTTCATGAAGCTGAGTACACAGCAAGGGCACTGAATGCTGGCACCATTTTCCCCAGACAGTGGTGATTTTTGGCTGCTAACTCACTCCTGAGGGTAACAATGATACAGAGCGCATCGCTGCTGCTGGCGTCCCAAAGCCACCTGGGCCTGCATGCTGCTAGCCTATTTACTTCAATGGTGCCTGCCAATGTTATTACTGACTGGGGTGAGAAAGCACCCTAGCATGGACGAAGAAATAAGGCTGCCATCTTTAGAAATCTTTGGGAAAAGACTGCAGAGTACCTCCATGAAAGTTTCATTGAGATCTGTCAGAAGGATTCAAGGGACAAACTGCTCCCCATGCTCCCCTCAACCCAGACCTATATTCGACAATGAAATGAGAATGAAAAGTAGATAATTCTACCTCTTTGTTGTACAGCTGTCTCTTCTAGTATGAGTAAATTAATGAAAAGTTGATAACTTTGTCCTGCTAATGATTGTAATAGGAAATACTTGTACACGTTTTCCCTGCATCAGGCTCACCCTTACGCGACTTCCGGGACTGAGGTGGAGTCTCAAACAGGTTTGGCTCATGGCATATCTAGAACACCCCTTCCTTCCTTCCATGTCACCTATTCTCCTCCTCTTCCTTATCCTCTTTAGCACTGCTGTTGACACCAGAGATCTGAGTTTTGGGCTCCTCTGAGGTATCCACTGTGGTCTGTGGGGTGTTAATGGGGTCCCTGCCAATGATGGCATGCAGCTCTTTGTACAAGTGGCAGGTTTGTGGCTCACTATTAGATCAACTGTTGGCCTCCCTGGCCATCTGGTTTGCCTGCCATAGTTGCTTTTCTTTCACCTGGCACTGCTGCTAGTCCCCGTTGTACCCCTGCTCCTGCATCCTCTGTGCAATCTGCTCATAGATATGCACAATTCTACAGATACAGGGTCTGTTGCATCTTACGCTGGGGTTATGTTCCACAGTCAGCACATAAAGCGAAAATCGCATATAGTCAAAATTACATTGAGTGGAATGGGCAGAATCGCCTGCACTACAGGTACAGTATTAATTGTTATTTTTCTCTTTTTAAGTTTTGTTTTTTGTTATTTTTGCCAACTGCATAAAGCGGTGCATGTTAAATGAGTGTAAGATGCAACAGACCTCTAGTCCTCTTCTCCCCGCAACCCCAGGAAATCGAATATCTCTGGTCTACTCCAGGCCAGAGTGTGTAGCTGGCATGGTCAGCTGGGCAGTTGCACACAATAATAGAGAGCTGCTAGGGGTGCTTGCTAAGCTAGAAAATCAGGAAAAGGCATTTCAAAAATTTGCAGGGTTTTAAAGGGGTGGGGAAAGAGCGACTTCTGGTTTCTGTGATCTCTGAGCAATGGAGTTCACAATTGTAATCAGAGCGGTCAATATCTGGTATTGTGGGACAGCTGCTGGAGGACTATTAGTGTTGATATAGGAAAGGCAATGCTTACACTCGCCCTGCATTAACCTCAGTACATCGACCATGGCTCAAAGCAGTTCATGGAGGTGGTGTTACTGTGTCACCATAGCAGGGAACTTACATCGATGGAAGATGAATTTAAATGTAGACACATGCACGTTTAGGTTGATGCAAGGCAATTTATGTTGACCTAATGTTGTCGTGTAGACCAGGTCTTAGAATGGCAGTGGAGGATTAAGGATAGTGTTCCACTTCAGTTAAACTATTACCTGTAAGCACCATGGAAAACTATATACATGTAAAAGCTGAAGTTGATGCTAAGGCCTAAAACTTAAGTTGACCTAGCTATGTTGCTCAGGAGCGTGAAAAATATACACCCATGAGACACACAGATAAGCCGACTTAAGCCCTCATCTAGATGTTACTAAGTAAACAGAAGAATTCTTCCATCTACCTACTATGGGTAGTGTTTTGTAAGTTAATTCTCTTGCCAAGTGTCAGAAATGAATGATTGCAGAAGTGAGACAGTATAAATTTATGGCAAGGTATATTTGCTGTTATACTAGTTTAATATTGACTGACTGACTTTTAACCACTTCATCCTACCTGATCACCTTTAAAAGATTTAAGAAAAACTGATTGTGAAAGGTGGTAAGTGCCTGCAGCTAACATTGATTTATTGGGATTTATGACTGCTTGGCACCTTTGATCAGCCCACTGTTACATGTATTATACATACAACTAAACTATTTGGGGAGCTGAAATTAGTCTGTAGTTCAGTTGCTGTTACTTTAATTATATAATGAAAACTAGTTTGTTTGTACTTTGAATAATGTGAAAGGAACGGCTCATTAGTCACTCTTCAAACAATAAATTAAATGATTTTTGACTTGTTTGCTTTTCAGTGAGGAGCAATGACTGTTTCATTAATTGTTTCTTATTTATTTAGTGTAGCAGAATGTGGATTGATTTTTAAATCAATCTTTAGATCAGTCTCCAAAATTGTCTTTTTTCCTCCACATGTGAAAACTACACGCAGCAAGTGTAAGGAAGGCAATGGGATACAAAAATATATCTCAGGTTTTTTGTTCTTCTGATCACAGGGCTACTAGAAAGCAAAAACCGTATTTTTTTTCTTTTGATATACATATCGCTCAACAAAAAGATGACAATATAGAATATAGTCAGCTTGATCTAAACATTTTTTTCACAGCTATAACTGTCAGTTTGGGGTATGGCTATTTAAAACCAATATAGTAATATCAGTGTAACCCCTAGTGCAGGCATAGTTATTTAGGTATAAAGATGACTTTTACTAGTATAGTTTATTCCCCTTTCCATGTAGGTATAAATTTTTGGCCTTCTTTAAAGTTGCACTGCTTTAATAGGTACAATCCCCTTGTGGTGAACACAGTTAAATTAAGTACAAAGGTGCTTCACACACAAGCAGGCAAGCACACAGTATGATTTTAGCTAGGACACAACTTTATTAGCCAAATTAGATATAAGGTTCTTGTCTGTCTGTTACAGCTATCCCCCTATTCCGTTTTGTTTCTTACAGCTGTCCCCATACTCCATTTTGTTTTTGTTCTCCTCCTGTGGCTGCCCTTCCCTGGCTGTTAAGTTGTTTACCAAGAGCCATTGCCCTTCTCAAAGGGATGGCCACTTGTGCTGCGTGCTAAGTGGGACCACTGCCCTGTTCAAAGGGTTAGTCCTGTTATCACCTTGTTGAACCTGGGCTTGGTGTGGGGCAGGCAATGTCCAGAGCTGCAAGACCTATTGTGTTTTTAAGATCCTGGGCATGAGTCATAGGCCTCATGTGCTTTTGAGTCACCTATTGCACAGGACTCTGCCCAGGCATGTCTCTGTGCTCACCTGCAGCTTTTCCCTGTGCCTCCTCCCCTGTGACAGAGGGAGCTTATCAGGATCACTGGCGGGAAACTGCCTAAGCTTGCCTTTAAAAACAGACATTTTTGAAACAAACATCAGAAAGGTTCCTGCATTGCTGCCTGGTCTGATCAGCCAGGGGTTTTGGGGGGTCCTTTCTCCGCTCTCGTTTTATTTTTGAGCGTACCCCAGGTTTTTAAGCCCCCTCCCCAGGAAGAATGAATTGCTACCTGAGAGATCTCCTGATTATCAAGACCATACCGAGCCCTCCTTGCTTCTTCTGATGTTACTGCTGCTTCTGCCTTTGCTGCTGCCTTGGGGACTGGTAAGAATCCTTCTGTAAAACTTTCTATACTTTTATTTTATTACTTTAGCTTGAGTCTGTATGCTGGGGAAACAGAGCCAGCAGCTAAACTTTGGTCTGTGTCTTAAAACCTCTCTTAAACTCCGCAGCGCTTTGGTGCTAAAAATAAGCTTGTGCCCCTGCTAAGCACTGCTCCCTGCTTTCAGCTGTATCCACTGCTGCAGCCACCATCCCTTGGCTTCCTTGGGGGCTGCCTTGGGAGCTGTATCCTGGGCACATACCACTCTGCCCTCTGTAACTTCCTCATAGCATAAGGTGCACCGTAGGTTTTGCTTTTTAGTTTAATAAGTCATAGTTTGCTAAGATTGTAGAGCTTGTAAATTTCACCTGCCTTGTTATAGTTTGCTGTTTTTTGCTCTGTATAGTTGCTTGTTATAGTTTGCTTAGAATTGTGATATTTGTTGTTTTGCCTAGTCGTTGATTAAGATAGATTTTAAAAAGCCATTGCCTGGTTGTATTCTGTACCTGTTTTATTACTTTGTATAAGCTGCTTGTAACTTATATAAGTTTGTTTAAGTTAGAGGATAGATAAGGTTTTTACTGCTTGAATTCGTCTTCCCACTGTCCCAATCTCTCCCTGAACTTTCCCGTGTCTGTTTTTCCGCCGCTCCAATCTCCCCCTCTGTGTACTTCTCTGTGTCTCCCTGTTGTAACCCCTTGCTGATTCCCACCCCGCCCCCCGTATAACTTCCCAAACCCTTTGCCGCTTCTTTGCTTTTTTTTTTTTTGGATGTCCCTCTAGCCCTTCTTTACACCTCTCTGCTGCCTCTCCCTGTATCCCCTGTGTTCGTGCCCCCGCTCCTCCGCTGCCCCTCCCCTACCAAAGATCGCCATCACACTGCTCCGTTTGTCTTCACCCCGCTGCTCCGCAACTTCCCTGAAGTGCTCTCCGCTGCTGCAGCCTGTTTCTTCCCTCAGCCATGTCCCCTATTCTCCACGTGCCTTCCCATCGCTTGCACGTTCAGCGCCCTCCCCTCTTTCTGCTCCCAGACTCCCCTTAAGTGCGCTCCAGCTGCTCTTGTCTCCAGTACGTCCAGCCCGCAGGCTCCTGAAGACTGCTCTGGGCTTCAGAGTCTCTCGCTGCTTGCAGCTGCACTCTCCTCTCGTCAGATATCACTAATCACTCACTCCCCTCCCCCTCCTGTTTCTTGACCCAGCTTTTAGGTACACCCTTGCTATCACAGCCTCACAAATTAAGTCAGTAATTTTCCACATTGCATAATTTCATTTATTACCCATGTTGTATTGCACTGTGACTCACATTTTACTTGTGGTTATAACACCCCATTAGTTGCCTCCATTTTTCTAATATACTTTGTATACTATTTTTATATAGAAGCTACCATTTTATTTTGCATTTTCTTTTGGGTACATTTTGCACTCCACACTGTATCTAGAGTTCCTATATAAAGTTTAGTTGCTTATTGACTGTACTGTATCCCATTGTGCTGAACCCCACTTACTGTACCCCACTGTTAAAACTCCCTACACTGTTCAATAAGAACTCCCCCCATCATTGTCTATTGTAAACACCTTATACACCCCATCCCATCGCATTTCATCGTTAAATTCCCACCACTTCTTCTTCCCTTTAATAAAGAAATTAATTGGCACCCCACCTGTGTGGTAATTGCTCCCCAAGATCCCATATACCTGCAGGCAGGGACACTGTCAAAAGACAGCCCAGCACACACACACATACCCTACTGGTCCTTTGCCAACTCTTGGGGCTCCCACCACAGTGGGAGCCAATCATCACACTACAAGGGTCTCTGGGCTCCTCCATTCACCACGTAGCATCCATCCCTCTTTTGGGAATTGAGGTGAGACGGCATCTTGATCCCCAGCCAGCACCACCATCAAGTTTATTGATGCAGCGGTCCACCTGAGCAGTATCCCAGCCCCTGGTTCTCATTTGTTCCAGGGGGCTAGACCCAGTGGCTCCATCTTGTAAAGGGATGACCTCAGGATTCCCATTATGTTACCTTTTTGATCTGGAGCTGCAATCAGTGAGTTCCTGCACTGGGCAGCTGGCACAAGGAGGAGCTAGCATCAGTGTGGGCGATCTAGAAGTTCAGCCAACCCTGGAGATTATCAAGGAACAGATTAGTGCTTATATCAGAGAGATGCACTCCATCCTCTTGATAAAGCTCAGCTGCACTCTGGGCTTATGACTGAACCACCTTGGGACTCCAGCCATGCTGTTACTTTCCAGTTGGCCTTCTTGTGGGCCCACATCTGCCTTTTTCATTGGCAGAGGTCAGTCTGCCACACCTTGTGGGCTAGTTTCTCCAACCATACTATCCCCACACTGACAAGTATGTCCACTAGCAGTCCATTATTCCACTTGGCCTTCCAAATCAGCTAGAGCCCAGAGCGTGTTCCCAGGTTATTCTCCTCTAGGTAGATAATGGGGCACCAGCCCTGCAAAGGAGGAATGAGCTTGTCCCAGCACATGCATCATCAGCTGTGCAAAGACAAAATTGCATCCAGCCTCAGGCCCGGCTGCATGCTGAGCTACATGCTCTCCTGTAAGCTCAGTGCACAATGCTGTGCCCTCAAATCCCATATCTCTAGTTATAGCTGTGTTCTGACACATTCTGTGTGACAGACATGGAGAAGAAAGCACACATGGTTAAAAGCTGTGGTGCTTACAGCCAACCACTGGCATTAGTCTTCCCTCAGACAATCACATATAAGACTTACAGGCCCTGGATCAGATCACCATGCCCTATAACCTGGACTGCTGATGGACCCTATAGCCAACTAGACCTCTGCTGTTGTGGCCCCTATACAGAATGAGTGTAGCCATATTCTCACAGTGGCAGGTCCGAGAATGACAGTCTCTTCCTAAACATACCCACAAACCGGAATTTGGTGAGGAAGGAACCCTGCACAAACCGGGGACTCTCACCTGGTGACCATTGAGCCACATATGGCAGGAACAGTGCCCCAGAACACCAGCCTTACCAACTCCAATTTGATAGCGTTTTGATCGCAGATCTTGAGCTGTAGACAGTCCCTTACCACTACTTGTCTTATAGTTTGAGAGCCTATCCCAAAGACTCTCCCTTGGCTGTTGGGAACAACACATTGAGCTGAAAGGCCTTAAAGAAAACTGATAGAAAAGCTGCCTTGAAGTGTCCACCCTCACCCCCTCCCGACACCCCCAAATGGTAGAACCCAGGAAGAACCTCAAATAATTGTTGAAGGACCTGCAAGATCACTGGCTTCCTAATATTGCTCTGTATCCCAGCAGTCCAGGCCCAAACCATCTCACATCCTGCAGATCATGAATCCGTGATAGGGGCTTAGATGACCCGCAGACCTTCAGTAAAAGACCACCCTAGATAACTCGTTAGCTATCACAAGACCCTGAACAGCCAAATTTGGGGTTCTGGTGTAGGCCAGGACCTGGATAAACCCTCAGTCCCCCACCTCAAACACTTCAACTGCCATTGTAAGCTGAAAGGGTGCATGGTGCAGGTTCTCCCTTCACCACAGATATTGCTCCTAGCTACCAAGATTCCATAGGGCTGCCAGCAACTGTTCTGGCCCTTCCTTGGCCCCTGGTGCTTTGAATCTGGTGACCTGCAATCGAGAGTGCTTTGGCTATGTTGAGCCCAGGTACATGCCCGGCAGCGAAATGAATATTTCATGCACGTTTCTGTTTGGCAGTGTTCATTGTTAAACATTTCTAAAGGGAAGAGAGTGCTTTGAAAGCCTTAGTCACAGTGCAGATTCCATGCAGGTGGAGTCACTCCTCGCCTTCCCTATGAAGGGCTGCTGTGCCCCGTGCTAGCAAAGGAAATCCCTCTCTCTTTGTGGAAGAGAGAGAGATTTCCTTTGCTAGCACGGGGCACAGCAGCCCTTCATAGGGAAGGCGAGGAGTGACTCCACCTGCATGGAATCTGCACTGTGACTAAGTCCTGATGTCCTGGCCTTATATCATTCAAACAAGAGTGGAGTTAAGTGCCTTCCAGTTCCTGTCCAGGAGGACAAAGGAGACAGCCAAGCCTCTGTTCAATACAATGTGCACCTTTCATAAGCATGGACTGTTTGGGGTGAGTAGGACTCCATCCCAGGGTGGCTCTACTCATCTCAGCACCTGCTCTGCCCTCCCCGTGCCCACTTGAGTACACACAAGGAGAGAGATGGAATAAATTCCAAAGTTGAACCATTTCCCCTCATTCAGGAATCTGGCAATGAATGTTCAGTTCATCTAGCAAGTAACTGGTGCACTCACGCTCTAGCCAGTCTGTGGGTCCATGAAACACCCAGCTCACTGGGAGAATTCTGCACTGGCACTGATATATGCTTGGGCACAACTGGTATGTAAGGACAGAGATGGACATACAAAAAGCCATTTAAGGCATAGTGTTGTGCTGTGGCTGAAACCGGCATTCCCCTCATACCTAAAGCCCTGAGGTTCTACTGTATCAGGAAAGCTAAAGTAGTACAACTTTTGTGTGTGGACAAGGCCTTCAACTGTAATCTCCTTTCTTAGCTTAGTGTAATGGAACCAAAAAGGGGAGGAGGGAGAAGTCAAAAGCCTGCGAACTGACTGCAATAGGTCTGTTCATCTAAGGATTGCCTGTAATTTCAAGGGTTTGCAGACCAGACCCATGCTTACTAACAATGATGGGCCATTGGAAAAGTACTAAATGGGCTGTGACCTGTGAGGCTGATCAAGCCATAAATCTTTTTTTGGAAGCAACATTAGTCACTCTTCAAGCACATAAGTGAACAAATGGAGCTGGCAAGCAGAGATATACAAAGGAGAAATGCTCTGCTTTTGCTATTTTTGATCTTTAAAAAGCTGAAAGCGACACATTTTTCTGGGAGGAGAAAGGTCAGCAATTTATTTTTTTTTAAATTTCTGTTGGTTTTGCTAATAGAGTTCTTACATAAGAGAGAATTTGTTACCCCACAACAGTCATAACCAGGGAGTAATTAGCATCCTTTCTTTTTTCCTTTCCTGTGTTGAGCTGGTTGGATCTAGGATAATAGATATAATGAATGTAATCACTGGGCTGTGTTTCACTCTTGAGAGTTCTGCTGACAGCATAAACTACAGGAGCAGCAGCAGCAGCACTGCAGAGCTGTGTGTGAGGTGCAGCTGAGCCACAGGCTGGAAATGGCATGTGGTTAATTAATCTTCCTGGGCCAGATTCTGAGCTCGTTCACACTAGTTTCACACCAGTGTAGTTCCACTGATTTAATTTGAGTTACTCCTGATTTATACTGGTATAATGGAAGTATAAATACATCCTCCTGCCTTTTTCAGGTCTTTCTTTCTTTCTGGTTTTTTTTTTTTTCATGTTCCTTGGGAAGCAACGTAGAAAGCTATTTTACTTATCTTCTTAAGTAAATGTAAGACAAGTATCATGAATGTAACAGCTGGAAAGTCAGGTCACATCATACTGTAGAACTTATTGTTAGAAATAGGGAAGGAGACATGGAAGAAGAGAGATTATTAGAACAAAACATGTTTTCATTTACAAAACCAACACTTCTCTGCTTTCTCATTCTTGATCAGGTCCTTGAGTTCGATCAGGTAGTTTCACAGATAGCAATGTCAGATCATCATACTGATTTAATGTACGTAACAGGCTGATACATTTTGCATACAGTAGATATGAGCCTCCATTTGAAGAAAAGATTTGAATACCCCTGGACTTTGAATTTGATCTGAATGTTGCCATGTCTTTCTAATGGACCACACACAAAAAAAACCAGGATTCAAACACCCAGACTTTTGAAAAGTCTGGGTCTGGATTTCAAGACAGCCTGGATGTCTATGGCCCATCTTTAGTTATTAAAGTTCTGCTATTTTGTCAGCATACTGTAACGTATTACTACTGCCAAAACAAGGCCTTTCCCTTTCCCTGTACTAGTAATAAGAAATAGTGCTAAACTTGAGATAGGCTTGGACTTCATTCCTAAGTATTCAACTGTGTGGTTGCTCAGAAGCTGGAGCTCAGCACAGAGCCAAATTCTGCTGTTCACAATAATCTCTAGCAAAACAATACAGAACCAGATTTTGTTATTCATATACAGTCGAGTTGCACTGATGTCAACAGCAGTTTTGGGACAAAGATCTGGTCTGAGGACAATATGCTCAGAAGACCTGATCCAACATCCACTGAAATCAATGGGAAGGCTTTCATTGCCTGCAGTGGCTCAACCCCATTATGGTTTTATTTCTCCCGTTATAAATTATGTCATATGGATGCTTGAAGAGAATTGTTTTTACTAAAATGAGCGGTGAAGTTACATTACATGGTGGTAAAAATGCCTGCACCCTCTCTGCACTATAACTTCCAACACTGATACTGCCTTTGAAGAATTATAAGTCCTTACTTTGCCACTGATAGATGCAGCCTGACAGTCTAGGAGATGAGAAGACTCTCTGACTGAGTTGGAAGCATATGCTGGAGAATGTTCACTGGGACCACTTGAAAACTGCCAAAGGTGGTGTAAATATTGTCAAAGTGAATTTATTAAAACTAGTGTTAAACAGATTGAAACCCATGGTTACAAATGATCACAGCATTCTTATTTTAGCTAAATAATCATACTTAGCAATTACATAGCAAAATGCTTTGCCAAATATTAAATACCTCATCTTCCAAAATACCTTTCTGAGGAAAGCAATTAAATATTCTCTGTCACGCTATCTGGGGTGGCTGGCAGACTATCAAAAGGAAAACAGACACCCCAAGCCAGTGGTATGTTCCATAATGAGATTTCACCAACCCAGTACCAAATCTGAATTCCAAAAGTACTACGAGAGTCTTATAATAGAGTCACAAACAGTCCCCTTAGACACTCCAGTCTACCTTGCAACCAAGGCAAGTTGGACTACATGATAAATGATCACTTATACCAAAAAACACAAAATAGTTAGGCTACACCCAATCCCAAGAGACCAGTCAATCGCACAGGTCGATTTGCATCCTAAAACTCACACCAAAGACAATGCTGGTAGCCAGTTCTATAGTAAGTAATAAACCAGGGATCGGCAACCTTTGGCACATGGCTTGCCAGAGTAAGCCCTCTGGTGGGCCGGGCCAGTTTGTTTACCTGCCATACCTGTAGATTCAGCCAATCATGGCTCCCACCGGCTGCAGTTCACCATCCCAAGCCAATGGGGGCTGCAGGAAGCGGTTCTGGCCGAGGTTGCCGATCCCTGTAATAAACTTATAGTTAGCAAACTATAGGTTTATTAGCTAAGAAAAAGGAAATGAGAGTTATTGAGAGGTTAAAGCAGGTAAAATATATGTACATCTGAGTCACAGTCTATAATTTCAAAAGGTAGCAGAGATGTAGGAATCTGACAGGTTTCCAAAAGACTTTTAGGGTTACCCAGAGTAACTCTGGAGATCTCCATCTTCTCTGTCAGTTATTCTGCCCTGTTAGACTCCAAACAGTCCACAAAGAATTTTTCCTTGTGTCCATATTTATAGCTTTTCACATAAACGAAGCTGGCAGCATCTGTTGCCACACAGGTCCCTTCTTCATGGAGCTGGGGAAGGAATGAGCTTAACAAAATTTTTGATCTCACACACAATGACCATTTGGTTTCCATGCGTTGGAGTTAGCAATTTCCTGTTGAAGTTATTGATTACATAAGGCTTCTTTCTCATTTGATGGGTTACTTAGTTATAGGGGTCTGTATGATGCAAATGTTTGCTGTTATGACATGACAGGATTAAAAGAGTGCATGTAACAGTCTACCAGTTTTTCATAAAGTTTAAACATTAAACACATTCTTACACATTTTAACATCTACTTTGAACTATATTAACACACAAGTGAGCTGATCTGGCTTCTGGCTGTGAGTTTGTCAGTTCTCAGCTGACACCTAGTCCTTGCCCAGAGCTGGCACTTATCTTACCAGCATCACATTATCATCCAGATGTTTTTAAATGGAAAACTAAGGCAGAGATCTTAAATAACTTGCCCAAAGCTACTTTCCAGGCAGATGAAGGCTTTTAGAGTCCCTCTACAGTGGTTTTCACACTGCAATACATGTACCCCAAAGAGTATGGAAGTTCTTGTTAGGCAGTATGTGAGAAAAATCCTGTAATGGTGAATAACATATTGTGTTATCCCTTACAGACTTCTTTTCCCCATGTTTTCATAGATATATTATCAGATGGAGATATGCAGTAGACTACATTATTTGGAAAGGGGTACTCAGCTTAAAAATTTTGAAAACCACTCCTCTGCACTGCTCCAGCTCTTATACAAGGTAGGGGCCAGAGCAGGCTAATGATCTCACCCAGTAGTGTTACTTAACACAAGGCCTCAGTCACTCAAACCTGGGGGGTGGGAGGGAATCAGACTCACAATTACAGCTAGAAGAAAGGCAAAAGAAGCAAATATTTTATTATGGCAAACATAGAGAATGGCTTTCTAGACCAGCCTTCCAGATAAGGACATCGGATAGTTGGAAACCAACAGGAGTTACCTAAAGACTAACAAAAATTAGTTACCAGGTAGAGGGGGACATTAGATGAAATGTATACTGAGTACCAGTGGGATTACTGTAAAGTGGCTGCTTTCACTATAAAAGCTGAACTTTCTGAGGTTCAAGTGTATTGTGTTTATGACCATCTCCTCTGTTTACTAATCACCTAAATCCCAGATATTATTAGATAAATCAGAATTTTATTTGCTAACCAGGGATTACAGCAAGAATAGTGGCTCTCTAAAATGTTACCAAAGCTCAGCACTTTAGACTTTAATTACCACAACATTTAGACAACTCTCAGCAAGTTAAATCATGCACTAGAGACTCCTGCTTCCGTAGACCTTGCTGACACTTTATATTTTTGCTGTCAGTTCATTCATACGTCATACACTTAAACTTTCCCCTTCTTCATCACCGTTGGCAACTCTCCCATCCTCGCAGCTCCACAGCGTTACAATCAGTGTAATTTTTTACTTCTGTCTCTTTTTCCTCTCCCATTAGCACTGGCACTAAATCCTTCCACTTACTGCTATCAATATCTCCAAAATCCCTCATTCTTCTCCATCCACACTGCCAAAACTCTTGTTCCGATCTGATTTTTTCTTTAACTGTTGAAATCAACGTTCTTTCTAGCGTTCAAGATATGCATGTAGATCCCTCCAATCAATCCAAAATGTGTAGCAAAAAGACCTACCTCACCTGCAGCTGTCATTTCACCCAGCCCCTCTTCAGATCCCTCCATTAATGTACTCACTCACCATATTACTATCTTTATCCTCTCCTTCAAGGCCCTCTCTAACTTGGTTCCACCTGCATTTGTGCTCTTGTCTTTCTTCTGTCCTCCTTGTCCCTTCATTCCACCCACACAGCCCAGCTATGCCCCCACTCCCACAAGAAAAGGTTCACTTTTTCCCCAGTATAATCAGTTGGTTATTCCCATGTTGTTTGTGTGGGTCTATCACTCAGAAACAAAGGAGAAAAGAATATTTTGAAAAATAGGGACTTGGATTTGTGAAACTACAAAATTGGTAGGAGGAATCAGAGGCATGTATAGTAACTGAAACTTTATTTACCTTTTTCTTTTTAATTGACAGTGCTGCTTTAAAAACATGCAGAGAAAGCAGTGTTCTAAATGAACACGTGATCCAATGGATTGGCCACTAAACTGGAATTTGGAGACTTGATTTTGATTTTAAAGTTCTGCCACTGACCTGCTGTGTAACCTCAGGTAAGTCATTTTAACTAACTGTGTTACTGTTTCCCCTCCCACTCTTAATCTGTCTTGTCTATTTAGACTGTAAGCTCCTTGGGAACGGGATGGTTTCTTACTATGTATTTGTACATTTCCTAATCCAGTGGTGCCCTGATCTCAGTTGATACATCTACACACTGCTGTAATACAAATAATTAATGATAATTATAGAAAACCTACCTGCTTCCGAGGCTTGCTCTCTGATTTATAATCTAGTATGGGGACTATTCCCAGCGTTACAGGGGCTTTCAGTCTTCCAGCTTTGCAAGAAAGAAATGCCTAAGGCTGAGATGTATCACCCTACCATCTTCAGTTTATAGTCTTGGAGTCTTAAAATTCTAGTGTCATTCTGAGGATTTCCTGCCCCACTGGGTGAATTCCATTGAATGACACAGAGTACCATGTATAAAGAAAGGAAGAAAGACAGAAGGGCAGGACAGAAGAGCCAGAAATGTACCTTGTTCTCTTAAATAAACATTTAACTCCTGGATTTCGAGACTCCTGCTTTTCTCTGATCCTCAACCCTTCCAACCCCCCCTGCTCCTTGTCCCCTGATGCTCCCTCCCGGGACTCCTGCCCTGTAGCCCACCCCCTACTCCCTGTTCCCTGACTGCCCCTACCCCATCCACACCTCCACTCCCTGACAGCCCCCCCCGGGACTCCCAGCTCCTATCCAACCACCCTCTGCTCCTTGTCCCTTAACCCTAACCCCAACCATAACTGTCCCCTGGGATCCCACTCCCTTATCCAACCTCTCCTGCTCTCTGTCCCCTGACTTCCCTCCTGACCCCTATCCACATCCCCGCCCTCTGACAGGCCCCCCGGGACTTCCATTCCCAACCTTCCCTGTTCCCCATCCCCGTGACTGCCCCCCCAGACTCTCTGCCCCATCCAACTGCCCCCTCCTCCCTGACTGCCCCCCAGGACCTCCCACTCCCTTACCTGACCCTCCCCCTCCATTCCCCACCCCCTTACCCGCAGCAGGAACTCGCAACCACAACACCTGGCCAGAGCTGGCTGTACTCCCCATGCTTCCCAGTGGGAGCAGCAGGCCAGAGTGCGCCCCACGTGGTGGTGTGGCTGCAGGGATGGGGGGGGACACTGAGGGAGGGGCCGGGACCTAGGGTCCCCGACCAGGAGCTCAGGGGCCGGGCAGGACAGTCCCGCGGGCCGGATGTGGCCCACGTCTGCTCTAGCAGCTGGGAAGAGGCTGTTTTGCCCCAACAGAGCAGTCCAAAGCTTCTCTAATGCAGCCCATGATTGGGCCTGTATTTCTGGAATCTCCAGCTCAGAAAACTGAACAAATAAAATCAGATGAACTGCCAGTGGAATCACACTGTGTCTGAGGAGACAATTAGCGTTGAGTGAGTCACAGTCATTTTAACCTTCCCCGCCAGACAGGGCAAGACAATAGTGACCTTCATTTCCCACACTCATTCTGAAGTGGGTTTGTTATGGGATAGATTGTTCCATTAACCCTTATGCCACCTCCCCCACTGCACATCAGTGTATTAGTGAAACAGAATCATTGCTTTCTGTATTACCATAGTGCTGAGGAGCCACAGTCACAGACCAGGACCCTGTTGTGCTAGGTGTTGTGCAAACAGAACAAAAAGATGTTCCGTCCCCCAAAGAGTGAACAGTCTTGCCTAATGATAATTATATAACAGGGCATTCTGACATTTCCCATAACAGTGTATTACACCTAGATTAGAATGCAAATGTTAATGTTTCTCTTTCTAATTTGGGGGGAGGAGGGCATGCAAATTATTGTTCACTGTTAGGAATAAAAACTGTTTACATTCTGCTTTAAATTGTTTTCCTTGAAAAACATAAAACATGTCTGTCCCCGCCCCCCCCCCCCCAATGCCCAGTTCTGCTAGGGATGACCTCTAGTGAAAGAGCTTCTGAGCTCAGTCACTACTTCTGCAAAGGGAAAAATTAGTTTATTTGCAGTGTGGTGATGGTGGGGGTGCGGGTTACGCCTGTTCTTAAATTTCTCCTGTGGTGGGATATTGTCATGTTCTGTCAGTTTCAACTAAAACTAAACACTCCATTTATGGCATAACAGATAGAGGTAAAATTTCCTGCATCAATTCACTGGTGCAGTGACACCTCCTGTAGTGCAGCAATGTGTGCTGCCTCCGGGTCTAGCTATTAGTTTTCCCAGTTTAAGGGCAGGTCCCTTTAGAATCTGATTTTAAAGAACAAGGAGTGATGTTCTCTTGCACTATCTAAGGGCAGGATCAAGCCCCTGGCATTTATATCATATTTTTCTCTTGCAGTTCTGAATGTCACAGGTGGTTAGTGGATAGCTGTGTGCTGTGCATTCAAAAGACACTAAAAAAGAAAGGCCCAAACAACTTTCCTAACATCTTTCATTGTCTTGATTTTAGCTTTCAATAAAGAAATGCACAAAGCAAAAAAAGAATAAAGAATCATTATGAATCAGATCACGCATATTGTTCAGTCATGATATAATACCTTTTTTTTCCCATTTGAGAGGTTAAAATAATCTTTGAATGTTCTGCCAGTGTTAGCAACACTAATAAATAACACTTTCATGAGGCAGGAAGGTCTTAATATGGAAAGAGCCATGAGTATTTAAGCCCTGGCAAGGACCTCCTCTAAGTCTGTTGATCACTTTCATCTCTGCTGGTAACAGCAATTGCAAAACCAAAATATTCTGCATGAGTGAGACAGTGACATGCATACATACTGGGGAGTTAAGAATTCATATTTGAAGAGCCTCTCATCTCTTGAGAGGCAATAGGGACAGGTGACCAGGTTTGATTTGAATAGAAATTGACCCAAATCTTTATCCTCTGGACTAATTTGGTACATCCACACAGCCCGCAGCTGCCAGTATCCCAGGCTGGGTCAACAGACATGGGCATGCAGACTCATGCTCGTGCTCTTAAAAATAGTTGTGTAGACAATGCTTTGAAGCTTCAGTGTGGGCTGCAGCTCAGGCTCTGAAGCCCTCTCTCCCCACTCAGGTCAGAGCCAGAGCCGCAACTTCAGAGCGCTGTGTACACAGCTCTTTTTAGAGCACTAGCGTGAGCCCCGCAAATCTGAGTCTGTCAACCCAGGCTGGGAGACTCATTGCCGCTGTCTGGGTAGATGGACCCATTGAGACATAAACGGTCATTGGCTTTGTTCTCAAGCTTTGCATGGAGTGAATGTTCCTGGCCTGCCCCCAAACTCTTTAGTGGGAAAACTGGGCAAAGCAGAGGAGGAACAGGCACCAGAGCAATTATTATTCATTTGTATTGTGTTAGTACCAAGTACCCCAGCCGGAGACCAGGTCACCATTGCTCTAGCTGCTGTACAAGCACAGAACAAAAAAGACGCTCTCTGCCCCAGATCATAAAATCATAGAATATCAGGGTTGGAAGGGACCTCAGGAGGTCATCTAGTCCAACTCCCTGCTCAAAGCAGGACCAACACCAACTAAATCAGATACCTCAGTTAAGTTGTGATTCTACAAATGCTTAAGCAAATGTTCTGAGTGATCCCTGTGAGGCCTACTAACGTGAGTTAAACTACACATCTGCTTCGTGTAATCAGGCTAGGGCCGTACTCTGGTTTTACAGTGATGTTTTTCCACTGACTTCAGTCTATAATCGAATGACTCAGTAATATGAGCTAAACAATAAGATAAGTCACTGTTTTTCAGACTAGGGTTCTACGGGCAATTTTAAATAAATTGCCGACTGGAAACAAAAGCACTATGGAGATTAGCATTTTGTAGCTCTGTCCCTGTCCATTTGGTACAAAATGTCTGTTTGTAAAGCTGCAACTCTTTTCTAAATACCAAATTGCCAAATTTCTGATTCAAATAAGAATTTGTTCTCTGAAATTTGGCTGTAAAAAAGTCTGGGATAAGCAACATGGCTGAGTTAATATTGGCGAAGCAACATGAACTGTTGTAATTTTCTGACCTTTATGTATGTGATTGTTCAACCCTTAGGCTTCACTAATTCTCATTGGTTGCATTATAATTTTTAGTTAGGATTAAACCTCTTTTAAAAAACAAATAAAGAACTAAGTAGGGACAGGTAAAATGATTTGTTAAAATAAAGCTGATCAAGCCATTCTGAAAATTAGAAAAAGGTCCATTTTCAAGCAAATGAACTCTCCCACCAAAATAGGGCTGAAGTGGTGCATCAGCCTTGTGTTGGCCTGCACAGGCATGAATTTCACTTGGATAGCTAAAGGAGCTACACAGGCCACTATTGCCATGGGAGTGGGCTTTGCTGTATTAGAATAGTGCACAGGTGGGAACTGCTTCTCCTCTGCCTTGCACCTGTGCAGTCATTTACATCTGAGCAATGTGGGTGGAAAGCCCTGCCATTTACTTTGCAAAGGAGTTGCGGCTTTACAAAGAAACATTTTGTATCAAATGGGCAGGGACAGAGCTGCAAAACAGTAATCTCCACAGTGCTGCTGTTTCCAGTCGGCAATTTATTCGAAATTGCCTATAGTTAATTCTGTGGGCTCTTCCAAGTGTGCTGGCAAATAGACCATCTGAGTCCAGCTGCAAAAAGTCATAGTGGTACCAGACTGTAACTGTACCATCTGTCCTTAGTGAGCCCCCAGAGCTGCACTGCCTCAGGAGTAGCATCATTACAATTCCTCCCCTGCTCATCTTTGCTCTGTGTGGGGAGAAGTAAACTACTTCACCCACTTTTGTAGCACAACTTACTCCCACTGTGCTGATGACCAGCTACTCTAGGTGGTGAGTGAAGTAATTGGAAAGGGAGGGTGCTGGGCTCCTTCTATTCTCTACCTTTTTGTTCATAGTAGGGAGGGTCAGGTTAGTCACCACTGCTCTCTCCACTGTAACTGGAGCAGGTCCAAGCAGAGACACAGGGAAGTCTTTATTCCCCTATTGTGACAATATATTGCATAGTTTGGAGCTGGCTGAATACCAAGTAAGGTCAAGAGTGGCTCAGATGCAAAGGAACGCACAGGGCTACTATAATTCTCTCCACATTTGTTTGTGGTGGGTTTGCCTAGCCACCTCATGGCCCATCTGTAACGTACAGCAGTGGCATCTAGACAGAGATGCTTAACTATCTCTAAACCTATCTACTGGTACAGTAAATGGTTTTACAGGTATAATAATTGTGCTGTTGAATGATCATCAGAACCCAGTTCCTTGCTCACTATCTGGCTGAGAGTGCATTTGACTGCAGTGGGGGCTGGGAGGGGGGACATCCAAGTTCAAAGTCAGCTTTGTATCATTTCCGCCCACTCCCCTGTGCTTATCTGTCTTCCTCTAGCTGATGAGTGCTCTTAAAGTTATTGCACTATGGTCTCTATAACCTACCTGCCTTTTTTCTTTGATTCAGCACATCAAAGGTATGCAGGATACTAAACTTAAAGTAGCACAGAGGGTGCATAAAGCAACATTTTTAACAGGTCGCTTCTGTGAGAGAGAAACTGAAATTTATAATTTAGGCAAACTCCAGCCGGAGGCACATGCAGTACCTAAAGTACTCTCCTCCTTTCATCTGTCACAAGAACTGAAGATCATATAACAGCAGATGCCCAGCAAAGTCAGTCTGAAATTAGTGCCATTTGTCTTTAAATGTCAGGATGATATTACAATGTAGATGTCAAGGGTGACACATTGTGCTGTGCTACAGCCATTTGCACCCCTCTGACCCTAGGTATTGTGCTCGATGGAGGCAGTGAAACAGGATATGGAAAGGCAGGCAATCATCAGGAATATGGATGTGTATGTAAAATAATGGAAGCGTCAGCATAATCCCCTAATTAACTTTCCCTGGACACTCTTATACAATAGATCATGTCTGAAACATTCCCACTCTAGTTCATTCTTCTTCTTCTTCTTCCTTACCCTTCGCACCTTTCTGTTTAAAATAGACATGTAACCTTCATTGCTTTTGCATATTTCATTTGCCATATGTTATTCTAATAACACAACTTATACCATGGCTATATCCTAGATCATGTGATTATCAATGAATTTACAGTTCTACAGTGGGTCTCTTCACCTGCTTTAAACCCTTCCTGTAATTATCTAATTAAGAACACATAAGCACTTTTCTTAATAGTGACATACTGCCATGCTCTTTATAAGTATTTTGTTTTCTGTTCTAAGCCAGATCTTCCTCTCTTCCCATCATCTGCTCCTGCTGCATTTTTAACTTCAGAAGGAAGCTACAGCATAACTTCTGGAATCATCCCAAAGGCTTTCCTCAGCTCCAGACAAACTGCCATATGTGAGTTGGCAGGGGTTTTGGAACAGAAGGAGGTGCTTTAATTGAGAGTTGCTGGTGGTGGTAAGTCTGTCTCAAAGAGGAAGGTGTTGAACTATTTCCTAAAGATGATCAGACTCTGGATTTGCCTTCTCCTCTCTAGAAGAGTGTTTCATAGCCAGAGCCCCTTGAAAGAGAAAGCTTTGTCCCCATCTCTCGCAGGCTTCATCCTGGAGTTTATGTGATCTGCCTTGTCCCAGAGGAGCACAGCTGTGGTTCATTGATCAAAATTCAGTCTTTGATCTTGCTGTGGCTTGATCTCTAAATTGCTTTGAAAATTAGGATCAAGGCCTTAAACTGGGCTCAGAAGTTGACTGAATTTGAGAGACTTGAGCATAAGCATGATGTATTCACAATGGCCATGGAAAAGGTGGACAGCTGCTTTCTATGCCAGCGAGAGCCTGTGCAGTATCTTCACATTCACCTTCAGGTACAGTGAGTTACAGTAATCCAGCCTGGAGGTGACAAATGCATGCATTACTGTGGCCAGGCCATTGCCAGGGGAAAGGGATGACATTTCCTAGCTAGGGTTACCACCTTTCTAATTGCTGGTAACTGGATCCTCAGGCCCCATATCTGCTCTGCCTCTTCCCCTGAGCCCCCAACTCTGCACTGCCTCCTCCCCTGAGGACTCATTCCCTGCTCCACCTCTTCCCTCAAGGCCCTGCCCCCTTCTGTGTCCCTTCCCCCCAGGTCCCGCCCCCATTGCTTGCTCCTCTCCTCCCCTCACCCCGTCACTCACTGGATCATCTAAAGGAGTTTGCCTTACAGGTAAGAGGTGGCTCTGGCTGAGCAGGGGCTGGTGTGGGTTTATGAGCTGGAACCTCCCCCACCCCATTCTGGGTAACTGGTCTTTTGATTCAGGTGCCATTTAGAGTTGCCAGGTCCCTTTTTCAACCAGACTTTCCAGTCAAAAGTCGAACACCTGGAAACTCTAAATGGCACCTGGACCCAGAAGCCAAAAAATGAACTGTCTTGGTAAAACCCAGACAGATAGCAACCGTATTCCTAGCAAGCTATAGGTGAAAGAAGTCATGTTTGGAAACTGACCTTACCTGCTCATTCAAGTTCAGTGAAAAGTCAACAGCAACCTGAGGCCTTGCACAACTTTGAATTGGGGCTTGTCTTGGCCAGTTCTTTGAAGTGTTTCCTCTGTAACCATCATCACTTTGGTCTTGCCTGGGTTCAGCTAGAGCCCTTCACCCAAGGGCTAATTTCTTGGAGGTATTCTGACATTTTAATAATGGTGATGGTTGTGAATGAGTCAGCCATGAGTTGAGTGTCATTGGCATGCTGTTAACATCTGTGCCCATAGCATCTCGCCATCTCTCCCAGTGCTCTCATGTAGATTTTGAAATGGAAATAGTATGAGTATCTGTGAGTGAGGGCTTTCAGAGAAGAGGAACAGTTATCCATCAACACTATCTGAGTTTTGTTAGCGAGGTACAACTGTAGCCACTGTATGCTGGGCAATCTAATTCTGCTATGTCATATAGGCTTATTAGTAGTACTTTTTATCTAATGTATCAAAGACTACAGAGAGGTCCAGCAGTATGAGCTTGGAGACCTTACCTGTGTCCATGGGCATGAGGCAGTCATGTCTGCAGCTTTCAAGCTTACACAGACCTGAAGAAGTGCTCTGTGTGGCTCGAAAGTTACTCTCTTGCTCACCAACAGAAGTTGGTCCTGCTTGTAAGGCATCCAGGATGTTGGCTGATGTCATTTGTTGGAGTTTGGTGGTTACTACTTTCTCCCATTTTGTCCAAGAAAGGGAGGTTGGAGATAGTATGGTAGCTGGAGAGATCTTCAGGGTTGGGTTCTGGTGTCTTGAGGACTGGGTGAACTACTGCATTGTTCAAAGAGCTTGGTCGATGTGCTTCTCTGGAAGGAGACAGTGACTATTTCCCTTAGTAATGTGCACTGTCATTTTTCATTGGCTTTTACATACCAGGAGGGCATGCATCCATTTTACAGGTTGTGGCTCTGATGTTTTGCAAGACTTTTTGAGCTTCAGCATGTGTGATGGGGACAAATGCAGTCAGAGGTGGTGAGGCAGATAATGCAGTCTGGTCTGGGGTGGAATTTTCTTTCTCAGTTATCTCCATACACATTCTCTTGATCTTACCAGTGACATATGCTGACAGATCTTTACAGTGATTGTTGCTTAGGTCTGGTGTCTCAGTTATGCAGTCTGAGTTGATTAGCCATCTCACTGTGTGAAATAGATCATGTCATAGTTTCAAGGTAACTGCGCCTGTATCCCCACCTCCTTCCCCTCTTTCAGTGGTCCACTCCATATGTGCCCCTTCAGGTCTCCCAGCACCACCTGTCTCTGGGAAGGGACCCTTGTTCAAATCCCTTCTGAGTTACTTAAGGCTGCATGTCTCCCTGCCTTACAATGTGATATCCCCAGCAAGGAAGTGGGCCTAATGGCTGGGGCCTATGCTTTGCTTTCTCTCTGAGGGCTATGAACAATATATTTCCAGCAGTTACCAAAGCAAGCACATTTATTCTTAAGGTAAAAGCATTTCAGAGGAAACATAATAGAAACAAGAAACATTTTCAACATACACTAAACATAGCAGGACTCATCCATCAGTCTTACAGGGCATTGGTAGGCCAGAGTCTTTCTGCAAGGGTTGGGTTTCCTCTTGGACAGAGGGCAGTCCTGTCCATTTTCTGGGTGAGAACCAAGGTTCTGTGTCAGGTTAAAACCAGCCTATTTATATCAAAAGACCTTTCTTTGTCTGTTGTTCTGTGTAAAACCCAGTTTGAAGCAAAATATGCAAGCCTCCCCTGGGAGTGGTACCTCTCTGCAGATGTTTACAACCTGAGTGATTCATTTTAATCACCTCCACCATTTTTACCCAGAGGAGCTCTGGTAACAATTTGTGACATACCATCCCAGCCCACAGTGATTCATAAACTTACAATATGCTCCCTCAGAGATACTGCATGCAATTGTAATATCTGTCACAGTTCTACTGGCTGTGATTCTGACACATTGATTGCAGAGGAGTAGAAGGCTCATTTGCTTCCTTTATGTAGTAGTGTAGTCCTTGCAAGTGTGGTTTGTGCTGCTAGAAGAGGGATTCATGATGTTTCTTGCACCACTTGTATTCTAACTTTCTGCATCTGCTCGTCATCTGCCAGATGTGTGAACTATGGTGATTGTCTCATTTGGCATAGGTAGAGTGCACAGCCTGGGACCCAGGAATAGAGGGTAGGGAGCTACAGGTGACTGTACTGTTGTGTTAACCTCTAGGATGAGTTGAAAACCAAGGGAGTTAAGATGTCTTTGGTTGTTCACCATCTTGGAAGGAAGGAAGGAAATCTCTGATCTCTGTTTGAATGAGGTGATCAGACCAGGAGAGTGATATGTTTGTAACCTCTCCAATATCCAGTTCTAAACTGAAGTTAGGATCTAACATATGCCTGCATATGTAGATTCAGAGACTGCCTGGGAGAATCTCATGGTTTCCATGTAGGCCAAGAAATCAAGTACTACTCTGTCACTGATATTGTCTATGTGAAGGCTGAGGTCACAGAGGACCAGGAATTTGCGGGCTTCCAGTACCATGCTGGACTGTAGCTCTGACTTATTCCAGGTAGTTGACAGAGTTTCCATCTGGAGATGTGTGCACGACATGGGCATGTAGGTTCCTCTTAATCTTCATCTCACAGATCATGTAGATGCGCTCAGATGTTTTTTTGTTTCTGGGATGGAACATTTTCTGCATCTCAATTTTCTTGGAAACCACTGGCCCAGTTCCACTGTGTGAACTGACCATCCTAAGAAGCAATAGTAAACAGCCTCTCTCGTAAATATATTCAGAAAGAACTTTTTCTAAATTTTTTTAAACAACCTTTAGGTTCATTTCCTGTTCTGCATTATCTTAAGATAACACCTTAATTTATTACCCATCTGATTTCTTTCTTTTTTCGTATCAATTTGTTCTTATTAATAGGAAAATATTACATATGCATCAGGCTTTCCTAAACCAAGCAAGTCTGATTTAAAATAGAATTGAAATCTCTTTTTAAGGATGGGAAATGAGTATTTTAGATGTGCTTCATAAAGTCTAGATTGGTTGCATCTCCTTTCATGGTCAGTTTTATATGTGGGTCAAAAGAAAGAGACATTGGGCTTGATTCACCATTGAATTATTCCAGCTCTATTCTATCTGGTGTAACCCCCTTTATCCCAATAGATTTACATGGATGTAAAATTGGAATAATGCAGTATAAATTGAACCCTAATGAGATTTTTCATACTCTGGAAGGCAGTGTATATATTACTTCGTCCTAATGAGATTATTTTCTTCCTTTACTAACTAGCAAATTAATTTTAGAAATGTGTGATACAATCTATAGTTGGGTGAAACTCCATCTTAACAGCTCCTATGTATATTTTTTTCCACCTGGGTTCACATCTTCTGAGTTTTGCCTTTCAAGGAGTGAAAAGCAAGCAGCAGCCAAATTTCACCCAGTTTCAGGTCAAAATAATGTGGAATGGCAAATATTCCAAGATTTTGACACAAAACCATAAAATGACGTGGTCTGCTTGAGAATAGACCCATATTCATTTTAAAAGTTTGTGAGTCCGAACAAATCTTACCTATTCTGATGTTTGAATTTCTAATCAACTCTGAAAAGCAAGTGAGTTTCTCAGTTCAGGGTTTCATTGTGTATGTTTTGCACAGCTGCAGTGCAAACCTGCACAGGTAGGTAACAATACAAAGGTAGGATTCTAGTACTGTGTGCCTTGATGACAGCTTCAGGTCCCTTTTATAGAGTTGAATTTATCTGAGCCTAGCTTGATTCCCATCTTTAATTACAGTTATTTAGTAAAACCTGTTAACTGTGGGGTTTTTTTAATTTTGTTTTCTGGAAGCATAAATTCAAACAGGTTGTATATTAGGGACTAGTCAAGGGAATTTCAGTTTCAGGACTATACTTTGTCCGTACATTCAGAAGACCATTTAAAATGAATATACATTCTCCCTTGTTTCTAGTAGTTAGATCCCCTAGCCAAGGGGGTTCACCTAGGCTGATGGCATGGCTTGACAATGATATAGCAGTTCATGATGTTATGTCTTTTATTCTGTACCCATAATGCAAGTCACTCAATGAAATTAATGGTAGGTAAATGTAAGATGAACTAATGGAAATATTTCTTCACAGAGCTTCTGGAATTCACTGCTGGAGGAACTCCAGGTGCCATGTGCTATAGCTGGTTTTAAAAATGTTATGACTAATAACATTTGTAGTTAAGTATGATTACCGCCCTGGATAATCAGATCTAATGTGTTATTCCTGCAGGGGTCAGGCAGGAATTTTCAATCTATATACAGCACTGCACAAATTTATTTGAGCATAAGCTTTCGTGGGCTACAGCCCCACTTCATCAGATGCATGCAAGTGAATTATGTTTTTTTATTTTTTATTTTGAGTTCTCCTGAAGCATCAGTCAGCAGTCATTGCCAGAAGCAGGATACTGCACTCAAAATACCAGTGGTCTGATCTAGCTTGACACTCTGCTCATAGAATCTAGTTCTTAGCTGGATTTAATTTGTGTCCGAAATAGTCAAGATCTACTTTGGATAGATTCCAGTGTCAAGTCTGAAAATGACAATAAGAGCATTTAGGGCTATAAACATATCAGCAAATGCTTGTCTTGCACATGGCTTCTCTAATTCTTGTGCATTGTTAGCATGGGCAGCATCATTAAATAGCTTGTCAAGGCATCATTAAATAGTTTGTCAGTCAAATACATTGTTGTCTGCAATCAGATGGTCAGCAATTGCAAGATTTTATTTGGGTTTTGATTTGCATGCTGTTGTGAAGTGATTCAATTCATTTAATTTGGTATGGAGATTAAGAAGACAGTTTGGAAGCTGCATTTTGTTTGGATAATCTGATAGGCATGTTGTATTAAAGAACATATTTTTTTGGTTTGAACATATTTGGGTTTGATTTTCTAGCACTCCTCAGTCTTTATGGGTCCAATCCTCTCTCTCTTTTGTTTTTATTAGGGCTGTCAATTAATCTCAGTTAACTCATGCGATTAACTCACCAAAATTAATCACGATTTAAAACATTAATTGTCATTAATTGCAGTTTTAATCGCACTGTTAAACAATAGAATACCAATTGAAATTGATTAAATATTTTGGATGTTTTTCTACATTTTCAAATCTTTGATTTCAATTTACAACACAGAATACAAAGTGTATAGTGCTCACTTTATATTATTTTTATTACAAATATTTGCACTGTAAAAATGATAAACAAAAGAAATAGTATTTTTCAATTCACTTCATACAATACTGTAATGCAGTCTCTATCATGAAAATGCAACTTACATATGTAGATTTTGTTTTTCGTACATAACTGCACTAAAAAACAAAACAGTGTAGAACTTTAGAGCCTACAAGTCCACTCAGTCCTACTTCTTGTCTCAGCCAGTCACTAAGACAAACAAGTTTGTTTACACATACAAAAGATAATGCTTCCCGCTTCTTATTTACAGTATCACCTGAAAATGAGAACAGGTGTTTGCATGGCACTGTTGTAGCCAGCATTGCTATGTATTTACATGTCAGATATGCTAAACATTCATATGCGCCTTCATGCTTTGGCCACCATTCCAGAGTACATGCTTCCATGCTGATGATGCTCATTAAAAAGAAGAGAATTGCATGTCTCCTGCTCTATTTTACCTCTGAGCAGCATTATCTCCTGCAAATGTAAACAAACTTGCTTGTGTGAGCAATTGGCTGAAGTAGGACTGACTGGACTTGTAGGCTCTAAAGTTTTACACTATTTTGTTTTTGAATGCAGGGGTTTTTTTGGACATAATTCTACATTTGTAAGTTCAACTTTCATGAAAAGAGATTTCACTATAATACGTGTATTAGCTGAACTGAAAAATACTATTTATTTTTTCTCTTTACAGTGTAAATATTTGTAATAAAAATAAATATAAAGTGAGTACTGTACACTTTGTATTCTGTGTTCTAATTTAAATCAATGTATTTGAAAATGTAGAAAATATCCAATATTTAAATAAATGGTATTCTATTACTAATAGCATGATTGTGTGATTAATCATGATTAATTTTTTTAATAACACGATTAATCACGATTAATTTTTTAATCACTTGACAGCCCTAGTTTTTATCATATATTTGTGAGTGCTAGGTGATGAATGGTAGTCCTGACTCCAAAATATGTTTTCTGTGTATAGGGTTTCTGAGTCAGTATGTTGAAATGTCAGAGCAGGAATGCGGTTTCAACACACTCTCCACAGACACAAGGTTTTGTGATTGCAATATGTTAAGTCTGAATGGGTCTAACTGACAGACAGTGGAGCTTGCAGTATTGTTGTACCCATGTTGGTTTCAGGAAATTAGAGAGAGGTAATGTCCTTTATTGGACCAACTTCTGTTGATGAAAGAAACAAGCTTTTTAGTTTATACAGACCTGAAGAAGAGGTCTGGGTGCCTCAAAAGCCACTCTCTCTCTCTCTCACTAAGAGAAGTTGGTCCAATAAAATATATTACCTCCCCTAGCTTGTCTCTCAGACAATGGAGCAACCATCCGAGGGTCTTATTCCAAGAGTATGTTTTCACTTCACAGTTAATCCAGGTAATTTGCATCTGGTTTAATCTAGCCTGGGCATAAGTAGTCTTTCATCAGAGCCATACCTGAATTATTGTGTCATCACAGTTTCTGCACTTGTCTGTGTGTGTAGTCATGGGCATGTCCCATGGTGTTTTGTGCTGTGATGTTCTAGTATTCCTTCCCAGTCAGTTATGGGAGAAATTTCTGTCCTTTGGGGAGAATTTTCAGAAGGGCATTGGAGAGAGGTGAGCAATAATTTTCACAGGGGGGCCGATCAATGAATTTTGGTAAGTTGTTACGGGCCACATATTTTTACTATATTAATGGATGGGGTGCAGGGTCTGGGAGGGAGTTTGGGTGCAGGTGGTGAGCTTCAGGATGGTGCAGAGTGTTGGGGTGCAGGAGAGGGTGAGGGGTGTGGGCTCTGGGAGGGAGTTTGGGTGCAGGAGGGGTCCTGACCTGGGGCAGGGGGTTGAGGTGCGGAAGGCGGTGCAAGGTGCAGGCTCTGGCTGGGAGGCGCTTACCACAGGTAGCTCCCAGCTGGTGGCGCAGCAGGGCTGAGACAGGCTGCCAGCATGCCGTGGCCCCACGCCACTCCCAGAAGCGGCTGTGGCTGGTTGCTGCTGGCACATCTCTGCATGCCTCTTCAGGGGAGTGGGGTGGCAGGTCTCTGTACACTGCCCACGCCTGCAAGCACCACCCCACAGCTCCCATTGGCTGGTTTCTGGCCAATGGAAGCTGTGAGGACAGTCCTGGGGTAGGGGCACTGCATGGAGCCACCTCCTTCCTGCCATGGGCACACAGACACATGCCAACAGCAGCTGTCCACTTCCAGGAGCAGCGTGGGGCCACAGCAGGGCCTTTCTGAGTGCCCTGCTGTGCCGCGGGACTTTTAGTGGTCCAGACTTGAAGATTTCAAGGGGGCAGAGGAGCCAGACAGAAATGTTAGTCATGGCGGGCTGGACAGAAATGCATTTTTTCCCACCTCTAGCATTAGAGGACTATGAGCGCTTATGTTTTCATTGCAAAGTGGATGTGTTCCAGCCTGAATTAAAGCAGAATTTAGGCTCCAACATGCCAACCCCCACTTCCCCAGCCATGCCAGGCTTAAAACACCCCCCAAAAGTAAGTCAAAAGTTTTTCTGTGTGGATGAGTGGGTGGACTAAAACCCAGATAACAGCCTGGGCCAACTGTGCAAAGAAGACATATCCTTAGATGGCCTGGCTCACTGACTGGGAGAAACTGGTCTGTGGCAAAAGGAGACTTCACACCATGGTCTTCTAACAAAAAGAAAAAACATTGAGACAGAATCACAGAATATCAGAGTTGGAAGGGACCTCAGGAGGTCATCTAGTCCAACCTGCTGCTCAAAGCAGCACCATTCCCCATGGTAACTGTCTCAGGCACCAGTAGAGGATAGAGATTTGAGAAAAGTTTCCCCAACATGGGGAATGCTATCTGGAAGGCAAACAGAGACCAGGCTGGATCCCAAGAAGTCCTGAGCTTGCAAAAATAAATAAATAAAATAAAATATAAACAGTAAGGACCGGTTTATGCTACAAAGTTTTACCAGTATGACTTGTCTTCTGTCAGCACAACCTGACATGTGTCCACACTCAACTTTGATTTCTACATGCAAAATCCTGAACTCCTGTCAGGGAAGATGAACCAGCTCCCTGAGTGGTGTTAAGTCCTCTCCCAGCACTCTTCTGCCAGCACAATGCCTATGTGGATGCTGAATTAGCTGTACTGGTTCAATCAGTCCCCCAGCAACAATCCCATAATGCTGCTCTCCCCACGGCAGTGACTGCTCTGGTTGAATTTTTGAACTCTGATACCTAGGGGTCACAGTGACTGGATGCCCACCCCACCTTTAAAATCTTCAAAGTGTTTTGAAAATGCCTCTCTTGTCTTCCTGATAACCTACCTTTAGGAGCACATCTTTGCGAACACATAGGTATGGCTACATGTAAAGCTGCAGTTATGAGAACCTCAGGCAAATCACCTATTCGTGCCCAGTCCTTCAAAGAAGTCCTGGATTTCCTCAGGATGTGGGGGAAGGAGCAGCGCAAGCCCATCTGCAGAAGTCCCACAGGAATAAAGAGGTTCAAAGGGACATTGCAGAGGTGATGCTGAAGCTGGGTAAGACAGGGAGGCATTCCAGTGCTGGGCAAAGGGGAAAGGACGGCAGTAGTCTTACCACAGGGCAAAGGAGGCCAACAAACAGTCTGGGGGTGTCTTCCAGAGCAGCTGCTAGAACTATGTGGCACTAGATGCCAAACTAAGCAGGGACCCTTCTACCAATGTGCAAATGAAAGCGGACATGTCGCAGCATCCAAAGGAAGACACCCCAGAACTGAACACAGACAACAAGCTTGTTGAGGGAAGAGACGTGGAGGATGCAGAGCCTATGGAGAGCCAGGAGCTCTTCAAGATGCAGCTGAACCCACCTCAGCTTCTCCAGAGGGAACCATTGAAGAGAGGATGGGGACTCAGGTAGGTTTACTTTCTAGCCCCCATTTATGCGTAGCCTTCATTTTCCTTTCTTCACAGCCCCCTAAACTTCATCCTTCCCTTCTCCATTTCCCCACCCCCACACAAAATGATGGCAGACCATGGGCAGGCAGGGAACAAAGGAATTATTTTTTTAATGGCTGGTTTATTCTAAGAATGCACTGGCAGTATTGGTCAGGAAGTGACAGTAAGAAAACTATAACCAACCAAAAAGCATTCCCGAATACATAGTTTAGCAGAAGCCTTTGATGCATTCAAAGGCGGGTGGGAACTAATACAATCAACACAATGCAAATACATTCCTGTACATTCAAAACCGAAAAAGAAATACACACCAGCAAACACCTGAGCATTCAAATTAAATACATTAAAAATACAAAAGAGTGCTTGCAAACAATCCAATAACTGGGCATTTATACTGCAGGATTTTGCAGAAATATCATTGTAAACTTACTGAATGTAAGTCTTCTAACCCCGAACACAATATTTTGTTTTCCAGGTAGATTGACAGTCCAAATTCAGAACAAGTTACTTACACCTATGCTTAGGGTCAGTGAAGAGGAAGAAATGGTAAGTTGCTGGCTCAGGGGGTTTGGCTTGGACTGGTTCAGGAAACTAGCCAGTGACCACCACTCTTCTTTACTCTTGGAGCTTCCAGTTTGTCTTGACTCATTCATCCTGTTTGTCCTCATCTGTGTTTACTACACTGTCCCTAGACTTATCAGTCACTCACCAACTTCAGCTCCCCCCACACAGCTAGAGGATTTGAAAAATACCCTCCTGGATTCACCATGCTCTCTACTGTTACACAGCCCTGAAGCAAGTGGTAGCAAGTGTGGCCCTGTTTGTATTTTGATACAGATCTTTATGGAAAACATTTTCAGGAGCTGTGCCACTTATCTCTTCATGTCTGCAAACCTCATAAATCTAGCAGTGGCTGGCTGGCTGGCTTGCTGGCTATTGATGACCAGACCTTGACTGGGGTATCCTTGAGAACCAAGTGCTGAAAGATTGACCATAAGGAGGTGGAAAAAGAAATGGCCAAGGAAGGACATTTTCTCTGAGAGGCTTAAGAGTTCTGAGTGCGGAGCCTGTGAGACCTGGGAATGGAAAGAATGCATGCTGGAGGAAAGGCAAGAGGTGTTTTGGGAGGTGCACCAAGACACCATGCAGGAATTCAGACCATAAACTGAGATGCTCCAAAGTACTGTGGAGCACAGTATCCAAAGGCCTACACTCCAGCAGCCATTATGCTGCATGGACAACTCCTTCTGCCAACAGTCAGGACCATATACAACAGAATTTCCTGCAACAGTATCCTTTTCACTCAGTCTCTCATGTGCAACAAGCAGACTATGTTGTGAGTACACATACACTGACCTGTGAGGCAGCCCAGAGCAGCCAGAATCTTGCACTTTCTTTTTCAGTAGTTTGTTCATTGTTTATTACCTCACAATGCAGTTCTGTTTTTTTAAGTTCTCTGATTTATTTTCTTTGTCTTGTAGTACAGAAATGTAAACACCAGATCGATAAGTGCTCATAAGAGTCAAAAAATTCATAGCCTTAAGGTCTCCCTCGGCTACACAGTACCTCAGTTTGCTTCTGGTAATTACCCTTGTGTCAGGCTGCTCAAAATCAGCAGACAGTCTTTCCACTCCGCCTCTGCATACCCCGTCCCCTCCCAGTAACATTTTCCCCTTGGCCTCATGCAGCAATAACAGTAAAGATATTTGACTTACCAACAGTCAGTCTCATCGCGAGATAGCTCCAGTGGCCCTTTAATCTGCCAAATGCACACTCTGCAGTCATCTTACCTTCAGCTTGCAACTTTCCTAAAAGTCCTGTATATATAAAGATACAAGCTGCATGCTTCTTCCCTGACCACCCAACTCTAATATCAGTGAAACATCCGCAATGATGCACCGATGCTTGCTTAACCCTGGAAAAGTACCCCTTTCTGTTTGTGTACTAAGAAGCAAATTGGGGGAGCGGGAGATGAAGGCAGGTACAGAATCAGGATATTCTTCCCATCTATTGACCCACCACAGTTCAGGAATCCCATTTCTGTGAATCCATCTATTTCTTACCCACTGCTCAGCGTCACAGTCCTGTATAGTAGGATATTCGTAATGGCCTCGTACACCTGGATGATGTTGAGCCACACTGTAGATTTGCCAAAGGCTGATTGCTTTTTAACCAAGTGCAGTCCAGAGTTGCATGCTTCGCAAGTAGGATCACTTCCCATTTATCCTCTGTCAAAGCGGTGCTCATTGTGGAGGCTCTGTGTTGGAAGGCTAGGGTGAGTCTTGAGAGCCCTATTGTCCCAGACACCACAGGAAGACGGTCAAGACACCAAGGATGCAGTCTAAGTAGGCCACAATATTATGACGTAACACATCTGGGGACTATCAAGCAATTACTTGTGCAGTTCACGTCATCCTTCCTTTGTAATCTGTACCATTTAGTGGAGGGCTGCCATCAGCCCCTCACCCAATTGACATGATCCTAGTACCATTGCTGGCACCCCACTACCCTCCCTTTTTTACTAGGGTTAAGAAGCTGAGGAAATGGGGTTGTATCCTTGCTATATCAGACATTAGGAGCTCCAACCCAAACCTGCACCTTCTTGAAAAGAGGCCTTCCCCTAGTCCACTTCCAGTTCTGGTTTCAGTTACCTGCACTGGACACAGTGTTGCTGGAATTAAGGGTGCTGCCGCACCCCCTGGCTTGAAATGATCATAACAAACAGAAAATACATGATTTACATGGTTTCCATCATCAGCACCTTCCTCCCCTCTCCCAAAAAAAAAAAAAAAAGATTCTGGCACACCTGACTGGACATTTGCAAATTTGGGACACACTGAATTTTACAACCTAATTTACCCACTGGCACCCTAGGCTGTTGAGGGACATTGAAAAATCCCATTTCCCCGTGACAATCTATTATGGTCACCACTTTTACATAATGATGATACATTTCGTACAAAGTATGCCTTGTGAGATATCATTATTTGAAAAATCATAATCTGCTGAATATCATTATCCTGTTACAGTATGTGTAGTGACACTATATGCAAATTTATAAGATTCTACTTTACGATTGGTACAGAATTACATTGTAATTCTGGGTCACACCCACAAACCACTTTTTCAGAGACAAAGACACACTAGCATCCCGGAAATGTGTTAAGGGGCTGTCACCTACTTAACCAGCCATCCTCCAGCCCAGGGGAAGGTGTTAACAAGAAATTTATATTTAATCACAGAGACTATTCAAACCTCACAACCACAATGGACAACATGACTCAGCAAGGATGTTTCTAACACAAGAAATTTAATTATAAAGAGGGAGGAAAACACTTGACTTCACCTCTCCTCCTCCCACCTCTCAGCCACATCAGTGGCTCTCAAAGAACTGAACTAAGGGATGAAGCGTCCCAGGCTGAAAGGAGACACAGTCTGTGAAATTTAGCAAAGCGTGTGGTGAGACAAAACCTTTTACTTTTAACTTCACTTAGTATGTTAAGTTAGGTATTAGCATTTTATTCTCGTATTTTCTTTTTGTAACCAATCTTGACTTTTATGCATCATCACTTATAGTCACTGAAAATCTATCTTTTTGTAGTTAATACACTTATCTTACTGTTTTATCTTAACCGACGTGTTTGGATTAAGTGAATGGAAAACTTGACTTGGGATAACAGGTCTGGTGCATATATAATTTTCCTTTGATGAAATTACAGACTTTTTATGAGCTTGTATTGCTCACTAACGTGCAGGCCAGTATAAGACATGCATTTCTGGGGAGCAAGGCAAGAACTAAGAATTTGCAGGTGTTGCCCTGTAAATAATTCATGAGTGACTGGTCAGAGTGCTCATGTGTTCAGCTGGGAATGAATTTGCATGCTGAAGGCTGTGTGAGTAGGCCAGGAGTGGATGTTCTGACAGGAAAACAGTGTGAAAGGCACCCCAGGCAGCTGTTCAACAATCCAGATTGTAGCCTCAGTAATGTCACACCCACCCTGGCCAATCTAGTGGTGAAAGGGGGGAAAAAATCCCTTTTCAGCCTTCAAAATATGACTAATATGATGCCCAAAGGCAAGCCCCAAAACCTAATCCTGCTCTGATCTTGGGAGGACTTTTTTCCCAGCTGGGAGAAGGACATATAAAGGACACAATAGGCTGGCTAATCCTGCTCCCTTCTGTCCAATTAATCATCCCCAGAGCCACCTTTGCCTCCTCAAGTCCAGAAGGGAGTATATGCAATCCTTAAAGCCAAATGTTTTCTTTTCCCTGCTGGCCCAGACAAAGCATTCCCACCTCTGAGGCTGTGGGCTAGGGAGGGGGGCATTTATATTGCATTTAGAATTTAAACTGAGAAGTCTATTTGCATTTCTGATGCTGTATGTTACATACTTTGAATGTGTCTGTCATAACTTAGTCCCAGATTTGGACCTTAGCGTCCAAAATATGGGGGTTAGCATGAAAACCTCCAAGCTTAGTTACCAGCTTGGACCTGGTACTTGCTGCCACCACCCAAAAAATTAGAGTGTTTTGGGGCACTCTGGTCCCCCTGAAAAACCTTCCCTGGGGACCCCAAGACCCAAATCCCTTGAGTCTCACAACAAAGGGAAATAATCCTTTTTCCCTTCCCCCCTCCAGGTGCTCCTGGAGAGATACACAGACACAAGCTCTGTGAATCCAAACAGAGTGACTCCCCCTCTCCGTTCCCAGTCCTGGAAACAAAAGCACTTTCCTCTTCACCCAGAGGGAATGCAAAATCAGGCTAGCAAATCCAACACACACAGATCTCCCCCTGATTTCTTCCTCCCACCAATTCCCTGGTGAGTACAAACTCAATTTCCCTGAAATTTCCCAGAAAAGAAAACTCCAACAGGTCTTAAAAGAAAGCTTTATATAAAAAAAGAAAGAAAAATACATACAAATGGTCTCTCTGTATTAAGGTGACAAAATACAGGGTCGATTGCTTAAAAGAATATTGAATAAACAGCCTTATTCAAAAAGAATACAAATCAAAGCACTCCAGCACTTATATTCATGCAAATACCAAAGAAAAGAAACCATATAACTTACTATCTGATCTCTTTGTCCTTACACTTAGAAACAGAAGATTAGAAAGTAAAACTACTTCTCCAAAGCTCAGAGAAAGCAGGCAGACAGACAAAAGACTCAGACACAAAATTCCCTCCACCCAGAGTTGAAAAAAATCCGGTTTCCTGATTGGTCCTCTGGTCAGGTGCTTCAGGTGAAAGAGACATTAACCCTTAGCTATCTGTTTATGACAGTGTCCTGTAAAGAAATTTCAACAAAGACGTCCAGACTTGTGCCTCTTTAGATTTACTTACGAACATAGTAAAGATAGGCGATGCTTATAACCTTCTTGAACCCATTTCTACTTTCTCCTACTGTCACTTATGGCTAAGGCTAAGATTTTGTCATGGTTATTTTTAGTAAAAGTCATAGACAGGTCCTGGGCAATAAAAAAAAATTCACAGAATCCATGACCTGTTTGTGACTTTTACTAAAAATAACGGACAAAATGGGGATCATTGGGTCCTCACCCAGGGGCAGCTGCACAGGGCTGGGAACTGGAGTGCTGCTGGGAGCTGAGCTGTCTGCAGCTCCAGGGGCCTGCAGCAGCTGGGAGCTCAGTGGTTCCCCCACCACCCATGGCGGCCAGGAGCTGTGGGTCCCCCCGTTGCCCACAGGGCCAGGAGCTGCAGCAGTTTCCCGCTGCCCACAGTGGCAGGGAGCAGCAGGGTACCTCCACCACCTGCAGTGGCTTGGAGCTCCCTGGGCTGCCAGAGGTGGTGGGGGTACCCCACAGCTCCCTACCTTCGTGGGCAGGGGGGGATCCTGCAGCTCTTGACCACCACAGGCTGAAGTCATAGATTCTGTGATTTCCACAGCCTCCATGACTAAATCGTAGCCTTACTTATGGTCTATATTTTCAGCAGTGACAAGTGATTTGGGGTGACTCCATTTATGGATGCCCCACTAGAGACACCTTAACAGGATCTGATGTTCAGTAGGTTCAGCACTTTGTGAAAAGCAGGCCCCTTTAGGGTATCTCAGGTTGATCACCCAAAAAACTGAATCACTCAAAATCATTAGTTACTCCTAAACACTTAGCCCAGCTTCATGAAACCCCTAAACCCACTCTTGTTCAGAAGAATCAAACTCTGCAGAAATGGATGTTAACATTTTATTTTGAGAAGAGAAAATTGACTTATTTATTGTATTGTCAATTGACTTGCCTCAGGGCTGCATGGCCCCCCTTCTCCAGCTTTCCCCTAACAAGTGAGAAAGGCTAAAAATTCCAAAGTCATATGCTTGTCATTTTCCCTTTTGTTTCATGGCAATATCTTTTATTTAAATTCATCGCTGCAAACAGATTATCTTGCCTTCCTGGGTGCCTGCGTAGCTGATCCTTTTTGCAAGGTCAATTGCCTAACTGTTGTTAAAAGTGCATTCTAGTTATAATCTGTCACCTTCTGCCAGACAGGTCCCACTCAGGTCCCACTGTCAGTCTCACTCAGCACCTGCTGCTGGCCTGGGTGAAGAAACCCCAGGCTGGAAGCGGGCTGAGACCCTGTCTGGCAGAAGCTGGCAGTGGAAACCCCAGAGCGGTGGCGGCCTGAGCTGCTCAGTTGCTGCTCTGGGGTTCCGGCTGCTGGCCTCTTGCCAGCCAGGGTGCCCCCTCCCCCACTGCAGCCCCACTCACACAGGCTCCCTGCCAGACAGGGTCCAGGCCTCTGGCCCTGCTCAGCCCTACCAGCGGCCAGCTCCACTCACCTCAGCTGCCAATCTGGGGTTCCAGCGGCTGACTTTCTGCCAGCCAGGGTCTGGATCTCTAGCTTTGCTCAGCCTGCTTTCCAGCCTGGAGTCTCAGCAGGCCAGCCTGGGCTCTGCTCCTGGCCTTGGATCAGTGCTCTGCAGCCTCCCCGCTGTGGCCCACTGTCCCCAGCCTGGGACAGTGAGGGTTGCACACAAGGCAAGAGGGTGTGCAGCTCAGCACCCCCATCTTAAAATTGCTATATCAGACCACACTTCGTTTGACCATGTGCCTGCCTTCTAACGCCATTTTTTTCCCCACTGAGAGTTGAAGGGAACGTTTGACAAAATGACAGCTCCAAAGAAAGCAAAGCTAGATGTCTGATCATTTCAGCCTGATTGGACAGACACTTTTGGATTTATTGAAAAGAAGGACCGTGCTATTTGCGCTTTCTGTTATGAAAGTATTGTTTGTCGCACATCAAGTGTTCAACAATATTTTGAAATGAAGCACGAGAAAACCTTTCTTGATGAAGCAGACGAGACTGAATCAATCAAAAAGGCAGTAGCAGCCTATGAGAAGCAAAGCATTGTTTTTAAAAGCTTAAATGTAAGTAAAAATCAAGCTACAGAAGAAAGTTACAAAATTGCACAGTACATTGCAAAAAACGGAAAGCTGTTTATAGATGGGGAATATATAAAAAGTTTTTCTCAGCAGTTCTGAGATTTTGTTCAATGATTTGCCAAATAAAGATACAATCATATCTAGAATAAAAGAACTGTCCATATTTGCCAGAACAGTTGAAAGACACATAAGTGAAATGGCAGAAAACTTTAAGGAAAAGCAGACGACTGCATTGAAAGACACAGCAGTGTTTAGTGTTGCAGTTGATGAAAGCGTGGATATAAACGACGTTCCACATTTGGCAGTTGTTGCAAGATATTGTGCTTCTGATAAAATCCAAGAGGAACTTTGTTGCTTAAAACCCCTGCATGGCACAACAAAGGGGGAAGATATACTGGAAAGTTTTATAAACCATTATGAAGAACGAGGAGTTGACATCAGAAAAATATTTTGTGTGATAACACATGGTGCTCCTGCCATGGTCGGAAAACAGAAGGGATTTGTAAAGTTACCTGAAGATCAAATTGGCCATCCGACAGTTAAATTTCACTGCATCGTCCATCAAGAAAACCTGTGTGCTAAAATTTCTAATTCAGAGCTTAATAATGTGATGAATACAGTGGTGCGAATTGTGAATTTCCTTGTTGCTCGATCTGCTTCGACTCACAGACAGTTTCAAGCACTGCTAGAAGAGATGGACAGTGCTTATAATGACATCCCACTTCACAGCAACATTCGGTGACTACGTTGTGCCAAGGTTTTGGTGCACTTTGTAAACTGTTTTGATGCTATCAAGGCCTTTTTGTCAGAAAAAGAACAAAATTACCCTGAACTGGATGATGACAAATGTCTGTGTAAGCTCGTGTTTCTAACTGATATCACCGCTCACCTAAATGAATTCAATCTCTGTCTCCAGGGTTCAGGGCAAACAGTTCTCGATCTTTATGAAGCCTGGAAAGCATTTGTTGTGAAACTAACAGTTTTTTCCAGGGATATTCAAACTTCTACTTTCCACTACTTCCAACTCATAAAAGAGCTATCAATACATTACACTGTCAACGTTGATGAGACCGGAAAGTACATGCAAGAATTGGAATCAGAATTTTCTGACAGATTTCAAGATTTCCAATGATTTGGCCCAATGCTTTCTTTTCTAATTAAACCTGAAAAGTTTGACGAAAACTACTTGGATTTGTCTGTATTTCAGTAGATGAATGTTGAAGATTTCGAAATGCAACTCATTCAGTTAAAAAGCTCAGAATTGTGGACATCAAAGTTTGTGGATCTATGGAGCGCACTTGAAGCTATCGAGAGAGATCATGGGGCCTCTATTCTGACCTGCTGGATGTCCCTGCCAGTGAAATTTAACTGTTTGAAGAAAATTGCATTTACAATGCTTTCAGCATTTGGATTCACATACCTTTGTGAACAGGTATTTTCACACATGAAATCTGTCCTCTGTCCCTCTCGGAGCCGGTTAACAAGTGTTCACTCAGAAGCTTGTGTGCAGCTTAAAGTATCCAAATACATGCCAAACATTGGAAAACTCAGCAAGGAAAAGCAAGGGCAAGGATCACACTAAACTGATAAGATCTGGATTTTCATTTAATTTTAAATAAAGCTTCTGAAACATTTTGAAAACCTTGTTTACTTTACATATAACAGTAATTTGGTTATATATTATAGACTTATAGAGAGACCTTCTAAAAAACGTTAAAATGTATTACCGGCATGCAATGCCTTAAATTAGAGTGTATAAATGAAGTCTCGGCACACCACTGCTGAAAGGTTGCTGACCCCTAAGATACATTATCTTGCTGCTGATATTGTAGTTGCATTGGATTTATGTTTTATCCATTTAGATAACAGTACTAATGACCGCAGATCAATGTTTAGCTAGTTTTATTAAAAATAAAACAAGTAATCAACACTGCACGATCAAAGTGAACCCAGAAAACCTATGGGGATCTTTTAATTTTTTTCCATAGAACTGCATAAATGTTTGAGAAGCAGTTAAGCAATTAGTGACATTGTTGAAAACAAACCTGTTTAGCTGTAAAGAACACCTTAAAAATTCAGAGGCAGGCTGGTGGCAGAACCCTTCTAAAACTTCAGCTAAAAAAAACCCTCATGTAAATTGCAAATGAAAGGATATGCTGAACCTAAGCTGCTACTTTGTATCCAGATGTTGCAGGAATCTGCATAGTGGATAATGATTTTTAGAGGAGATTCAGTGAAACCTTCTTCTTCCTTCCCAAAATACCATTCCTTGACTTTAAATATCCAAAAGCTTCCCAGCATGAGAGTATTTGTTACTTTCTTTAAATATTTTTGTGGTTTGTATGATCATTTGCCTTAATAAATATGGGCTTGATCACTCCTTCTTGAGAATAACACATGTAAGGGGGAGGAAATATTTCGGAGGTTCTCTTCGTGGAGTATCCCAGCATTCCACCATGAGGCAGGGTTTATCCACTGCAGAATGAGATTTAGATCCAATCTCAGACTTCATGGATCTGGGGGAACATAGGGCTATTCTTGCTTTCATCCCACATGGGCTTTCTGTTGGACCCATTCTGATAGAGACTCCCTCTCCCTACCCCAAGCCTGTACACTCTTAACTTTGTTTGCCCAGCACCCCTGATCTTCAATGTTTAAACTCTGAAGACTTAAATTTTAGAGGGTAAAGAGCTCTCTGCTGTCATCTGTTGGTGAACAAAGGGAAGAAAACTACAATAAGCTCTCTACCCAGAATTCCTGGAGCAACACTTTAGGAGTCATCATAGCCAAACACAAACTCGGAATTGGTTGGATAGTGATGCTGAGCTGAAATTAAGGAAAAGGGTGGGAAGGAATGTACCCCAGTGGCAAGATCTCTGCTTAAGGTTCTAACGTACTACTAGTTCTCCTTTCTTGATCTATTAGGAGGACTCTTCTGTAGCAGATGACACAAAAGTGGGTGATTGACAGAGTGCAGTGCAGAGAGATCTTTTTGCCAAATTCTGGTGAGGAAGGCCTACCTGAGCACATCTCAGTGTTCTGAAACTACACTACTGACTCACACATAGACCATGAGGATAGAGCAGGGGGACATGTTGTGGTAAAAGGGATAGTTGCATATTGGACAACAAATGGGGAGCTGAATTAAGTCTACTGGCAAAAGCTCTGTTTTGCTTATCATTCATTTAGATATATTGTGGGTTTGTTTCCCCAAGTTTGTGTTGTGTTCCTTTTCCCCAATTAAGTTTTCCCTGTTTCATACACAGACTCAATGCTTGTGAGTGGGAAAGGATTGCTTATTAAGAGTACCCAGGAAAGTTGTTTAGCAGTCCTTGAAGTTCTAGGAGGGGGCTTGAGCTGGTGGTGTGTTTTAGTTTTAGGAGGTGCCCCTATCTATTTGAACCTGGCCCTTGTTGCTGACAACACCTGCAAGAAGGGTTCCACATCTTTCCCTTGACATGCAGAAAGCCCTCCACAGAGTCAGGGTGAAAGTGGGACTGACGCTGTGGAGGTGGCTATGTCACTTTATCATATGGGAGGCATGAGATTTCCATAGATCCTCTACTCATGGATTGGGGACCATGACTGGGCCTCATATGAAGACAAGCTATTTATTCTGGTACATTGCATACAGACCCTAGCAGGGCTTCCCCACAGCAGGAATTTTACCAGTAGTTGCCTAGGTTCTCAACCTCTTGTATAATCTACAAGAATGTGGGTCAGTTACTATCAGCATAATATTTAGAGGAACATGAAATAGAATTAATCTCACCTTTTTTTGCTTCTCCCCTAGTACCTGATGCTCCCTCATGCTGAGTTCATCTACAGTGCCCCATGACTAAGAAATCACTCTTAGGTCAAAGAGTACTGAATCTGCCCTCTGGAGGGCAGAAAGTGTGAGATTTCTGGTGTTTAACATTTTCTAAATTGGATCTGCAAACAGAGATCAGAGAAAGGAAATACGGAACTGGTGAGGAGGGAACTTTAAAAAAGAAGTTAAAATGGTAACTGGGAAATGGAAAAGGAAACTAGGAATTGTCATAGACTAACCACTGGCAAAGGCTAAAACTTGATGTGTTAGATGAAAGTCAGGAACACAAACCATAATGCATCTATCCAGTTATGCAAAAGCGCGGGGTTGAGGAATTCTTTCTTGATTTCCACAATCATTAGCTTAATAGTTGATGAGCCAGATTCAGTCAAATGGGCCTTCCACGGCCGGTCCCTGGTTATGATTCAACCCTGAGAAGGTGGTTTGGAGTTCTGACTGGAGGTATTAGGGAATCTCTGCTGCCAGAAGCTGTTGAGTGGGGAAGTGACATTCTGTGTTCACACCCCATGTCCAGCCAGTGCCACCCACATTTTGGGCAGTCTATTCCTACTCCGTGTTGATCATACCCGGAAGAACAGAAGTGATGGCTGAAACAACTTTATCCTCTGTTGGGAACTTTCTGGTGCCATAAAACCTGGGTGACTCTGAACCAGTTAATCTTGTTTTAACTTTTATAGCTAGCAACATTGCTGATGGTGACTATGAAATTACATTGATTTTAAAAGTAAAATCCAGACACAGCAATTGATTCAGTGGCCTCCTCCAATGAAATTTTAACTTTTGTATCTTAATTTATTACACTGTAGTTTCATCCCAATGCTCACACAACATAGGAAAAAGCAAAAACTGTAGGGCTCTGAAACCTGGCAAGAGGGTTGGGCTTGGAGACAGGACTCCAGCCCAAGCAGGAATGTCCACCTTGCTATTTTAGCCCCCTCGCATGAGTCTGAATCACCTGTCCCAGGTTCTGAGACTAACTGCTGAAGGTTTAGGGGGGACAGAGCGTTTATTGTTTGTAGTGTGGACATATACCTCCATGCCTTTGAAAATCTCCCTCTACATCCTTCATCACTTATTTTTATATATTTTGCTATTTGTTGTTTGGAATGTTTCTTTCCCTTTTGGCACATTATTACTGTACCTGTCATAATTCATGTTCCAGTCTCTTTATGCTGTTAGCACAGGGTTTTCACTTTTGAAAGGTTGCATTTTAAACACTCATCAAGTTATGTAATCCTCCATTTGTCCATACCAGTTTCACTTCCCCTGTTTTTGTTTCCTTGCTCAAGAGGTAAGCGCACCATCTGTGCTTCTATTACAATGATCTTAAATGGCCTCCAGGCTGACTTGATGGTTTTAAAATTTTATTACTTTGCCCTTCAGCCTCATGTTAACCATTTTGCTCATTGTTTTCAAATCTGCCTTTTTAAGTTTGCTGTTGCTGTGTTCCCCACCTCTGATAAGATATCAAATCTAATTGTGCAGTAATGTACTGGCAACCAGTGGAGCTACCCTCATAAAAAACACCAACTGATGCAGTTTTAAAAAGTAGTAAAATAAAATACAAAATATTTAAAAATATATATATATAACTTGCCAATAGCACAGAGGGACACAGTGTGAGATCCAGTTGGCTAAGAATGAAACAAATACCCACCACCAACCCTCCAAAAATACAAAACCTAAACAACTCCCTATAGTTTACATGATTCAGAATGATCAAACATAACTAAGGACATGGCTACAAAGCCTCACAATTTGGGACATAGCAATGCTCATCAAAATGCTGGGCTGTTACCTCCTCCTGTGGATGCTGCAGGCTTCAACCAAAAGGTTCCTGTGGCTGTGAGATCTAGGTTCACTTCCCAATTCTGCCACAAGCTTCATGTGTGCCCTGGAGCTAGTCATGTCACCTTTCTGCACCTGAGTTCTAAATCTGTAAAATGGGGATAATAATGTTCTCTTTGTCTGTCTTGTCTATTTAGATTGTAAGCTCCTTGGGACAGGGACTGTTTCTTGTTATATGTTTGTATAGCACCTACCACAATAATTAAATGTATGATCACAGTATTTTCTTACTGTTTTTAAGTCTATGGACTACTCAGGAAAACAAGAGATCCTCAGTTTGCACTGTGATTTGTGAGTCCTGCTAGATCAGGAGACTGTCATGAAAAAGCAGACATTTAGAATGGAAATAGCAACACATCCTTGCCTACTGTAGTGTGGCTCTACTTGGTTCTGTTGTCACAATGTTTTATTTTCAGGTGAGGTGGAGAGGGGAGCACAAGATGGAGCGATCTTTTGTATTGTATCATTCTCAATAATTAAGTGACTTAGAAATCCTTTCTTTAGTTAAAATTAAATATTATCAGATTTGATCATCTCCCACAGAACTCACTGTTCTAATTTGTTTCTAATTCCTCAGACACAGGAAGAACAGGCATAAATATAATTAAATGGAATTTCAGGCCATTTTCATCCAATTCCATCTGCTCTGTTGGAATTGCCACAATTCCAGTGTGTTATGAGCCCTTCTGCATCAGAAGTGATAAGCTAACTTGAACCAATTACTTTATATATAAGGATATTCCTAGTGCCAAGACTTTCATCAGGGATTATTATAACCTCAAAAATTGTCATTTAGTTACTTAATAGGACTACTTACTTTTACTTATCCAGTTACAAATAAATAAATACATACATCAATGTTTATAAGATGCCACTTCCAATGTGGCCTCTCTGAGAGTGACCAAACCCATAACTATCTGATAATTTTTTTGGTGGCTGAGATTGTTGAATCTGGGTGAAATTCCTCTGTGTGCAGAGGCCCAGCACACAGCCTGTGCAATAATTAATGTAATCCACCTTTCCTCTGGGTTACTCGGGAGCAGGCAATCTCCTCTGTTGCCTGGGAATCTTGCATCGTTAAAGAGAACAGAGATCATGGGGCGCCTGGCTGAGATGGGGAATTAGATGGAATCCTCTAGTCACCTTCTGCAGTAGTTATCTTACTCCTATATATATTTATAGTTGGTGGTGCCTCCACCAAGACAGGCACTGTATACATTTGTGGGTGTGCCTCAGTCGCCTCCCTTAAGCTTATAGTGTTGGGCTCTCTTTTGCATTGGCATGCTGAGTGAACAGGAGTTCAGGCCAGCATTCTGTAAGTCCACCAAACGCAGTCTGAGTGACACAAGGAATAAGGCAATTTTGTACTGCTAACAGCTTAGCGTGCACAGTGCTAGCTGGCAGTAACAGTTGCTATATTGGAAAACAAGAGCCGAGGGATAACTCACTCTTTTCCTTAATTGTTTGTAGGGCAAATTCAGATCTGTTGCCCAAATGACAGTCTCCAGCTTCTGCCCTCGTGCCTAGCTGTGGAGGAGTCCAAGTGCTAGGGCTCAGCACCAACAAGTATGCAACTGTCGTGTAGTCTTAACCCTAGTCATGTGTCTTCAACCTTAGCAACCCACCCACAGGACTGTGTCACAGCTTCTCCTTGGCCCAGACCCAAAGGGAAGCAGCAGCTCTCTGTTCCAGCTTCCTGCTCATAACATGGGTGCTGCTGACCCCTTGCAGCAGCCTCTGATCCTGGAAGCTCAGTCCTATCCTACCAGGTGCCCACCATTGTATCGTGAGATTTGCAGTTTAAAGAACACAGAGGGCTGTTTAATCAGGATACCTCTGAAAGGGTTCAGAGGCTCCTCCAATAGGTGAATGTGATGAGGCAGAGTGGCCCCACACTGGTATCTCAGGGGTTAACCCTTCCTTCCTAGCAGAGGAAGCCACGCCCTGGAAGCTCAGCTGGCATGCACTAACTGGAGAACAGGTATAAAAGCCTGAAGAGCTGCTCAGTCTGGGTTGAGCACCAGAGGGGAAGGAGGCACGCCGCCAGCTCCCGAGGAGGGACAGCCTGCGCACCAGGATCTGGAGGCCAGCCAAGCTAGGACACACATGATGCCCAGATGGAGTACGTCACAGGAGGGGAACAGACCGGAGGACCCCCCGAAGCACAGAACCTGGCATTTATGGTAGGAAGTGACCATGGGGAACTTTAGAGGCAAATGGCGTTAGAGCCGCACAGATGCTCGATGTGTTGTGGGCAGATCCCCACCGAGCTGGTGGCAATGGGAACTTGCCACTACCAGGACCCTGGATCTGGACCTGGTGGAGAGGGTGGGTCTGGCTCCCCCTACCACCACCACTCCACACCACAGGAATTGTATGGACTCTGGCCATTAGGCCACACTGCTCCAACGCAAGGAGCAATTTATATTGACCCTGGCCATTGGGCCACACTGCTCTGACACTTGGGGGGAGTTACTTGGACTCCGGCCGCTAGGCCACACTACCTCACTTATGAGGGGGATTGTATGGACTGTGGCCATTAGGCCACACTGCTCCAATGCGGGGAGCAATTTATATGGACCCTGGCCATTGGGTCACCAGGGTTGAGTTACCCGGACTCTAGCCGCTAGGCCCACTACCCCAATCAAGGGGTGATTGTGTGGAAGAAGACGATTAGGCCGCAACTGGCCACCCACAGAGAGACGGGCGCGTGAACTTGAGAGTGGCGAGGTTCCGACACCCCATCCCATTCCCGCCATAAAGAAACTGTTTGGTGCCAGGACTACCACAACGAGCCTACATTACATCCAGCTCAAACCTTCAAAGGGGCTCACAGAATTCATAAATCTTGCACTGGCCACTCAGCACAGAGGAAAATGCCACTCTCAGAGCAGATCTTTGGAAAACTCACTTGACATGAGAAAGATCAAATTCAAGTTTGAAAAAAGTTCTTTGTGTGCCAAGCTGACCTTAATAAAAGTGAAAGCAGGAGCTCTACAGTGCTATCATAGTGTTCACAGTTAAAAAAAGGAATCAATCTGAGGAAGAAATAACTACTGGGGTTTCAATAATATTCACTCCACCACGTCCTCTTTTCCTTCTCTTTTATAAATTAAGATCTATTCTCCTTGGATATATACACATAACTGTATTTACATGAATTGGGGTTTCACGTGTTTGCGGAAAAGAGAATCCATCAAAGGAAGCTTTTCTTGTGTATGGCCTGCATGATCTAAGTGTCTGGAGTACATCATGTTTTAGCAGAGGAGATGATGAGAAAGGCTCTTTTCAGTATTTCTGGTGCTTAATGCACCTCTCTGTTGCTCCATGACGCGTATCAGCTCAGCCCCAGGCTTGACACACACAAATTCTGTTTGAAACGAGATTGACACAGTGATCATGTTCCAAACATTACCTTTCATTTCAGCAGCAATATTGGAACTTGACCTTAGAACAGTTGGAAATTCCAGTCAGGATTTTTGCAGAATTTTGGTGGACTTTCTATGTTTTTTAAAAAGCTTTACTCTTTGGAATAAAGACTAATTGGATGCACTCGCTTTGATTATTGGGCAAATGACAAATTGTTTGTGACTTAGGGCATGATTCAGATCTAAGTTACATGAGTCTAAATCAGGAGTATCTCCACTGAACTTAATGAAAATACTTCATTGTAAAACTGATGTATATGAGAGAAGAATCAGGCTCCTAATGCATGTGAATTCTTGTCTGGACTTGAAAATTATTTGGTATTAAAAGTAGGTTGCAAATTTGAGGCACAATAGCTATTCCAGAAAAGTCAATATGTAGACAAGCCCTGACTTATCAGATGCTCTCACAAGAATTCCAGACTCTAGAAAACCGTTCACTGAGCTCTGACTCTAGCCTGAATTGTGGTTGTTTTCAAATAGAGAGTAATATTTGTTGCTGTGTGATTTGCCACAACTATGTTTTCTATGACTATTTTAAGCTGCCTGTAAGTTACAATGCTATTCAATTACATGAAATAACCCCCTTTGCCTTTCTACTAGACCCTCAACACAATCATCCTTGATCCGACTCTCCTATCTCACCTGCTCCTCTCTTGTTTTCAGTACTCTCTAAAAATATGTCAGGTCAAGCCAGCTAACTTCAGCAGCATAGGAGGTGCACATCGGCTGAGTGCCTTGCTTCAGTAGGAGCAAAAAGGTTTCTTTTAAATGTGAACTCAAACCAAATGCACTGCCGTAATCCAAGCTATCATTAATGGGGTATATAGACTCTCTTTTAAAGGACTTCTATACTTCAACAAACTTGAAAAAAAGAGAGCATTTTTACTATAAAAGCACTAAATTGCCTGTTATTTTCTGTATTAACTTCATGATTATTTCAGACACCCTCTTTATGGTTGTATAAGAGCTTTTTCCCTAGATTTGGGGGGTTTGGGTTCTTGGGAGTGTTTCTATTTTTTGCTTAATCCTACAATGAAGTCATATTCCCATGTTTATCTAATGCTAGTTTGTTTCCATGGAAATTAATGTGATGTCAAAAACTTAGTACAGGTATTGTGACTTCAGCAAAAAGAAAAGGTGAAAGGGAGTGTGGAAAGCAACAAAGAGTCCTGTGGCACCTTATAGACTGACAGAGGTATTGGAGCATAAGGTTTAGTGGGTGAATACGCACGCGTCTGACGAAGTGGGTACTCACCCACGAAAGCTCATGCTTCAATACTTCTGTTAGTCTATAAGGTGCCACAGGACTCTTTGTTGCTTTTTACAGATCCAGACTAATATGGCTACCCTTCTGATATTGGAGTGTGGAAAGTATTTCAATACTAAAGAATTAAATGTTGTACTGAGTCAGAGACAGGAGTCTTTCACGTCACACCCAGCCTGGCCTAGAAGCTGGAGACTATAAAGTAGTATTGGCAATAAGGACTTCTGTGCTTGGGTTATGTGTGTACTTACACCTTCCGTAATTCCTGCATTATAAACACTGTAAAGAGAAAGCCTTTGTTAAAAGTCAAATTACCCAAGTTCTCCTTTACAACCATCGCTGTAACTCCTATGAAGTCAAAAAGAATTTGGCCAATATTCTTTATGTTTACCATAAATACAGCACTTGTGAGCTCTGAACTATGGACCAGATTCTCTCATCTGACTGAGCTGAGCTCATTGCAGGACCACTTTGAGGCAAAGGCAGAGTTCAGTCACCTTTGTGCCCCCTAGTTCCAGGACCACTAGATATTAGACCCCAGCCTGAAGTCTGTTCCATTTTACAGAAGCAGACAATGGCCCCCAAGGGCTGTCTGGCAACTGGACTCTGTGATGCCCCAGGCATGCCCCCATTCTCCCCGTCATGCTCCTGTACTGGTGGCTAGTAGGGTAGGTAGTGTAGAAGACACCGTGGCAGCCCTCTGCCATTTCCATTACCCTGTCTGTCTCTCTGTATCCATATGTTGTCTCTTGTCTTGTACTTAGATTGTAACCTTTAGGGGGCACAGACTGTCTTTTTTGTTATGTGTTTGTACAGCCCCTTCGCCCAGTAGGCTCCTATGCAATATAAATAATAATTTTTAAAAAGCAGCCTCCAGCCTACTCTACACTAGTCAGGCAAAAGGACAAAGAATGAAGGAGGATAAATGACTTCCTGAGAGCTCCCTCTTTCTGCTGTGCCCAAAGTAAGCTGAATACAGTACAATATCCTGCCCTTTTATGTTTAAGTCTGGAGAAATTTTTAACCACAAATACAAGTTTTACAATGAAAAATTGGACTTAAGAATGGTATACTGACGTCAATGTCAAGGTCATAAGCAAGAGGCAATTAGCACAATTTTGCCTGGGGGGGGGCATTTTTCTTTAAATTAAGACCTTCCCTGACATAAGAATTAAATGTCAGTAGCTCCTTTTCAAGTTTAAGACTTTACAGTCTCAGTCACTGTTGGCATAAATGAATGCCGCTCCCTCATTGACCTCTATGTATGGTCATATGCCAGCTGTGAATCTGCCCTCTATGTACTGACTGTCATGGAAGTCTTTCTTAATTCAGAAACATTCTGCTCCTTCTACAGTCATTTATGTTGCTCAGAACATCTACAAATTCAGCCTTGTCATATTATATAAAATCATGGTTATAAGGATTCTATCAGAATACTAAACATAAGTTTCATGTTAAATGATATACTTATCGTACCTTTTGAAGAAGGTGCCATTTTTCAAGGAATTTCTCTGATTCATTATTTTGAGTTAATTATGTTGCCACAGATGTTTTAATTGATCCCTAGCATTGCACTTGAAGGTTCAGTGCTCATTTAAACTCACTAATTAGTTAAGGAGTAGACTGATAAGTCTTTGTAGTATTTTCATCAAATAGAATAGCAGCTATAAACTGTGAAGCCATATCCACATTGTCCTCCCATCTGTACCCTTCACCCTCCAACAGTGTTTGAGTGACTGTGTACAATTTTGGCCTAATATAAAAAAGCCATTGATAAATTAGAGAAAATGCAAATAAAGGTGACTAAAGTGATAAAAGGATTAGTGGGCATGACCTCTGAAGTGAGATTAAAGGAATTGAATATGTACAGTTTAGAGAAAAGATGACAAAGAGCAGACATGATAACCATGTTTAAATACTTGAGAAGTAGTAACATAAAAGATGGGGAGGAATTATTTAAGATGGCTAAGGATGATATAATGAGCAATGGCCTGAAAGTTAAAGAAGGAAATTTCATTCAGATTAGACATATGGGGTAAAAATTTCAAAATCAGGGTCAATTAAACAACAGAACGATTTGCCAAGAGAGGTCACTGAGTTACCATCTCTAGAAGAGCTCGAGAATAGGCTAGATAAAACATATATTGATTTGATGTTGAGAGCAATCCGGTCCTGCCAGCTGATAGACAAGGTAACTGTAGATAACCTTTCTAAAGCTATTATATCAATGAGTCTGGGAATAAAACGGGATCCAAATGTGTGTATTAGTTATCTGATTTACCACCAAGTAAAGAGTCATTCAAAGTAGACTTAAATTTCATCTAAGTATGCCTTAGCAGTGACATGTTGAATAACAAAGCTTATTATAGAAATTGAACAGTGGAGGCTCAACCATTGAGGACTGCCACACTCAGACAAATGTGAATTCAAAGTGAAATAAATGTACTATATCATAGTCCTGTGCACCATTCAAAGCCTATTTATTTAATCTGGATGCATGATTCATATAGGGGCACGTGCCCTGCTACCTCACAATGTATAGTACGTGTAATGAATATATGTACATGCCAGTATGGGCTTCCAAAACAAGCAGCAGTGGAACGTCACTGAATAACCTCTCAGGCATGACAACTGCTTGAGGGGGACTTTCAAAGATGCATTAACTACTAAACATGTATGCAACTACAATGAGCTAAAGAGCCCCACCTGCTTTTTTTTAATATGGTGTCACCACCAGAGTGGAGTAGGCTATAGTGGACCATTGTCCAGTATGGAGTTTATGGTAGCTCAGTTATGCAGGATGATAATTCATGAGCAGTTTTACTTTAATCTGTGATGTTATTTGGGATCTAATTTTCTTCCAGCCCTTATTCCATCTCCCCCTACATTATCCTCCAAATAAAATACACTCAGAATATACCAAGATAGAAATAGAAATGCATAAATCTTTCAAATGCATTTATAGCAGTGCTTTGCACTATGGCATGTATTCAACTGACAGCTGCTGCATGCCTTTGTGTTCTCATTCATTAGATGTGTCTGTCTGGAATACTAGCAAAGTGGAATTCTTCATATCCTAAATATCCATCTGTTCTTTCAGTTGCTCACAAAGTAGCAATCGAGCTATTTATTAGATAGAGTGTCCAAGGTAATGCTTGTTAACTCACAAAGCATAAAACTTTGTGACACAATTCTTCAAGGGTTAAAATAAAATGTAGAAAAGAATTGGAGCAATAGGGGGTTTTTAATAGAGATTCAGTGATATAATTAAGATAAGTAAAATGGTGAGAGTGAAACTGAATCTCAGTTTTAAAGAATGTCAGTGGTACTCTAAGAAAGAAACCAGAGCCTACTATACAATGTAAAAGCATTGTGACCTTGGGAAGTATTGCTTGGAAAATGAAGATAGCTTTTTATAGTTGACACTGCTGCTATTTCAGCAGTGATGCAAGTTTTCACAGCACAGATGAAGCAATGGTAATCTTGAGAAGCCCACCTTCTTACCAACTGAGATCTATTGCCTTTTTCAAAACATCAGGACAGTCATTATGCCATTACCAGCAGGAAAGAGATATACATGGCATTCAAACAAGGTTAGTTTCTTGAGTGTCTGGGCATGTGCAAGGGGTGGGAGTTTAGTGTCTTTCAACTTTAGATGAACTATTTTTAATAGCTCTATTTCCCTTTTTTAAAAATCCCTTTAACTAAAATGCCAGTTACTGATACTAAACTAAGGTACAATCTCTCAAGCCATGATTTATGGAAAACCCAGAAAGGTCACTGTCATTTTGTGGGTAGGCATGCAGCAATAGTTATGATTTTAGAGGCGATATATATTTTGTTTACATGGAAACCTCCTACGTAACATTTATATCTTCAGTCTTAAAGATTTATGGATCTCTTGGAGAGGCAAGCTAGGAGTTGTTGCTCGTTGGTCTATGCTAACAGGCTCAATTTCCTGAATTGTAATTACAGAGCCTACAGTCATCTTCAGGGGCTACTGACCTTAATTCTACATTCATGCATACCTTAAGGAAAGTAAAACAAATAAAGACCAAGCAGGTGTATCTCCTGGGTGTCTAGTGGTGGGAGGAGACTCTCAGAGACATTATAATGTTTAAATACCCCTCACCACCACAATGCACAGAATAAGGCTGGTACTTGTTATAGTTTTTAAAGAAAAAAACATAGGTCCTGATTCTTTTCTCACTTAGATCTGATCCAAAGCCCATTAAAGTCAATGGAACCCCCCCCCTTTTTTTTTTCAGTGAGCTTTGGGCTCTATTTTAACTTAATTGGAGTTACTTCTGATTTACACAGGTGGCAGAGGAGAATTGGGCCTGTGGCATTTTGTAGTCTATCCATTAATTTTTTTTTAAAAAAGTGTCCAAAATGAGGTAATTCTCTCTCATTAATAATAATAATACTTAGTTCTTATACAGCCAACGTAATCATTCAATCAAGCACTTTACCAAGGTCAGTGTCATTATCTTCATTTTACAGATGGGGAAACGGAGGCATGAAGCACTCAACCAATATAACAGTGGCAGTGGCAGAAATAGAACCCAGGTCTCCTGAGCGCCCAATCCACCAGGTCAGAGTGTATGTCACTACATATACAGTATATTTATATATTGTTGTTATTATTTTATTTGATTTGCATTGTGTTAGTACCTAGAGACTCCATTCAGAGATCAAGATCCCTCCTTGCTAGGCTCTGTACACTCATAAAAAGATGATTCCTGCCTCAAAGAATCTACAGTTTGACAACTACAGCTATCGCATAGTTAGGGTTACAAGGGTGAGGATAGTGCTGCACTGTAGCTCCTCCATGTGGACTCTATGAGCATGAACTAAAAGGTTTCTCCTTTCCATTAATGTAGTCCTCTTCAAACAGGACTGTGTCAATGCAAACTAGGAACCTTTTAGTTCACATCCACAGCAACCACACAGGGGAGTTAGAGCACAGCACTTTAGTGTGCACTGCTAGTCACACATCCCCAATCTAAACTGTAGAGCAGTGTGGACGTACCTTGAGTCTTACGGAGGGATTTCAATAGCAACTCCCCAGTTAAAGATGCATTTAAATCTTCTCTTAAAGGAGGATTTAAATCCTTCTATTGGTGGATTTCTTTGATTTTTAGTGATTGCATTCATAGGAAATGCTCTTGAGCAACTTTAGGGACAGGGGACTGTTTTGTTCTGTGTTTGTATAACATCTAGCACAATGGAGTCCTGGGCCATGACTCACATTCCTGGGTGCTATGATAATACAAATAATAACAATAATAATTTAGACCTGACTCTTAAAATGAGAGGAAGTGTCCATGTCTGGGTTATTGGCCCTGGATTTTGTTTTGATAGGACACTTCTTGATGTGACACAGCTACTGCCCCTCTTCGCCTTTTTATTTCTGCCAGAACTTGGCAGCTTGATTCAGTGGAGGCAGTCTCATCACCACCAACCAGCATCACTATCACAGCCCACCTCCACAGGTTGGGATTGACCATTACCAGGGTTACACCTTTTTCCAGATCCTGAGAGATATAGTGACCATACCAAAGAGACCCTGGCTTTGTTTTCATTTCAAAAGGGCTTCCCCCTCCCCGCAAGGACATAGCTAACTCAGTATAAAATTCTAGGAGTTAATACTAAAGCCTTCATCTGAGGTTTCTCTAGATGAGCTATTGAGGTAAAATCTACAACTTGTCTCATCTAGGATTTGACATAAAGGTAGCTATCTTGAAATTAGCTACCATGGTGTGTAAGCACACCGTTCCCTGCAGTGAAGACATAACCTCTCTTTAGAATATTAATATTTTAGTAGCTGTAGATCCTGCTTAGCATTCCAGATTATCTCATGCCAAATTCTCTGACCTCAAGCACTGAGACATCAAAGGTCATTTGGTCCAATGACTACTTTTGTCAGCTTGGTAGTTTCTTTCACCTGGCTAATTAATCATGTCTTAGGTATTTCCCAGGCTCAGGCCAGAAACAGTATGTGCAACTATTTGCATTGATATTATCAAAGGTACAGCAAAGAAACTAATTTGTTGATAATACAGAAATAAAACTACAAATAACAATATCACTACTTCTAGGCATTGAATAGCTGACTGGATGGATTATGGAAATGTTTTGCTTTCCTCTGAATTCAGATATTAGCTAATGCCGCATATATAAAGATTGGTAAATAAATGGTCAAATCCAGGAGGGCAAATCCTATATTCCTTCAGACAGTAATTTGATTTAAAACAATTCTGTATAATAGTTTAATGCAGTTTTTCCTTGTGTATAATACTGTATATAAAAACAGTAAACTTATGGTGCTTAGACAATATTTGTCTATTATTTGCCTTTAACGTATTCCATACATACATGTGTTACTTAAAAAAATATGCTGTATATCTCATTTTTCCTAGTGATCTAGATTTGATACCATTGTTGTTCTGCAGATTCTAGCCCCTACTTTGTATAACAATCTTATTCTTTATCAGTTTTGGTTATCCATCGTGCTTACCTTTTGACAATGCCAACATCTGGCTTTCACTTCTTGTTAAAAAAGCTCAGTTGGGAGCATCACAGAGCATTTCATTTGGCTTTTTAACAAATAAGCCTGTTAAAAGCCAGTGTGCCCATGGGTAAATGCTACTGAAGACCTCAGAGCTTGTTGCAGAAAAAGCTGTCAGAATTACAAAGAAAAGTGCTCACCTACCACATGCAGGGGTAAGGTTTGAGTGAATCAGAGAGAGAGGTAGGTGGGGGCAGTCAAGAAAACTTTAGAGCAGAGAGTTTAGACTGAGCGAGAAGAGAGGGGAAAGGGGAAAAAAAAAGAACATTTTCATTGTAAAATCCATACAGACTACCTCAATATGTATAACAGAAATAATTTCATCTGTATTAGTCTGCCACTGTTCTATGCATGAGGCACTTTTTTTCTCTAAGAGCATTTCATGTATAGAATATTAATATTTTTCTTTCAAAGGTAACACTTAAGACAATGAACTCCGTATAGACAATAGAACAAAAGAGTCACCACTTAAAAATCACTTTTAGTTTATTTTACTTCAAGTCAGCAAGGCTCACAGTTGTGTTGGATTGTGAAACAACGCCTCTTTCTTCCTGGTAAGTCTTTATAGAGAAAGCAAGGAGGAATGTCAGAGACAATGGCAATATTATTCGGGGAAGAAGTGGGAAGAGGAGATGCTAAAGACATCAGGAAGCATGTGTAGGGGAGGGAAAATAAAATGGGGAGGGAGTAGCTGTGGGAAAAGCAGAACAAAGGTGTGTGAAGGGGAAGAAAGTAACAAAAGGGTGCAGAGAGGAAAGATACTCCTCACGTACTTTGTGTAGAGTCGAGGACATCAGGGAGTGGGGAAGCCATTGGGATTCTGTGCATAAGGCAGTGAAGGTGGATTAGGAAGCAATTGGAAATTCTGTTCCAGGAAAGGAAGCAGGAAGGGAGTATGAAGTCTTCATAGATTTTATTCAGGGTGAGGAAACAACAGCGAGAATGGCAGAGGAGCAAAGCCTAGCTCTAAAAGCAAACTTATGTAGTTTTTTCATCACAATCACTCATCCTGCCTCCAACCAACACTATAGATATCTGCTTTCTTCCTGAAGGTAAATTTGTCAAAGCACATTCAATTTCAGCTGCATCCTTCCCATTGTCTTTAATACCAACTGTGCAGCTAAAATCTTGACAGTATTTTGAAAATATAGGAGTAGGTGTCACCAAGTTAATTCACTTGATATTTCATATTTTTCATAGCTGCAGTTCCCATTCCTCCAATCCGCTTCTCTCAACACACACACACACACACACACACACACACACAGTTAGACCAAACAAAAAATGTGAATTGTTTGGGCTCACATTAATTTCACCTATTTTTCACACTGCACATATATGCTTTTGCTTTGGATAATAGTCTTTATGTAAAAACAGGAGAGTAAGTAGTATTATCTTGCATATGAGATCAGAACCAGGTCCTCAGGCTCTGATGCTATGTATGTTGTCTAGCTCACAAAAACTAGATATTTGCTGACTGCCACTGTCATAAACAGATAGCTAAGGGTTAATGTCTCTTTCACCTGAAGCACCTGACCAGAGGACCAATCAGGAAACCGGATTTTTTCAACTTTGGGTGGAGGGAATTGAGTGTCTGTGTCTTTTGTCTTTTGTCTGCCTGCCTGCTTTCTCTGAGCTTTGGAGAAGTACTTTCTACTTTCTAGTCTTCTGTTTCTAAGTGTAAGGACAAAGAGATCAGATAGTAAGTTCTATGGTTTCTTTTCTTTGGTATTTGCATGAATATAAGTGCTGGAGTGCTTTGATTTGTATTCTTTTTGAATAAGGCTGTTTATTCAATATTCTTTTAAGCAATTGACCCTGTGTTATATCATCTTAATACAGAGAGAACATTTGTATGTATTTTTCTTTCTTTTTATATAAAGCTTTCTTTTAAGACCTGTTGAAGTTTTTCTTTACTTCAGGGAAATTGAGTTTGTACTCACCAGGGAATTGGTGGGAGGAAGGAATCGGGGAGATCTGTGTGTTGGATTGCTAGCCTGATTTTGCATTCCCTCTGGGGGAATAGGAAAGTACTTTTTGTTGCCAGGATTGGGAACAGAGAGGGAGATTCACTCTGTTTGGATTCACAGAGCTTGTGTCTGTGTATCTCTCCAGGAGCACCTGGAGGGGGGAAGGGAAAAAGGATTATTTCCCTGTGTTGTGAGACTCAAGGGATTTGGGTCTTGGGGTCCCCTGGGAAGGTTTTTCAGGGGGACCAGAGTGCCCCAAAACACTCTAATTTTTTGGGTGGTGGCAGCAGGTACCAGGTCCAAGCAGGTAACTAAGCTTGGAGGTTTTCATGCTAACCCCCATATTTTGGACGCTAAGGTCCAAATCTGGGACTAAGGTTATTACATGGTGGCAGTGGGTGGGATCTAGACAGAATCCAGAAGCCAGTAGGTATATTATATTTTTCTTTTCTCTGCTAAGGGCTTTTTAGCAGAGAGAAACAGTTGGTTTTAAAAGGGAACCAGAGAGAATTTTTTTTTCTGCTCTCTCTGGCAGTTTGTGGCTTGCATGTTAAGCAAGAAGCCATTACCAAACTGTTGAGGGTCTTTTGTCATGCAATAGCCCTCCCATTAGGAGGCAAGTACCAGCACTTATATGCATGCAAATAAAGTGGTTTTTCTGGTTTCCCTTCATTGAACATTAGCTAGAGAGAGAAAAGGAAAAAAGCACTGTTGCTAGGCAGACTTCAGGAGGCAACAGAGAACCTGCAGTTCAGAAAATAAACACCGGAGGGCACCCCAACACAAGAAAACAGGAATCATGACTTCTAAGGCAAAAATTGAGGCCGAAGAACAAATCAAAGAAGCTGAACACAGGCGACAACTGGAAATAAAACAAAAAGAGATGGAGATGAAAGAAAGAGAAGAACAGATCAAAGAGGCAGCCTACCAAAGAGAACAGGCAGCCTACCAAAGAGAACAAGCAGCCCAAGAGGCAGCACACAAAAGAAAACTAGAAGAAGAAGAGGTAGCCTACCGAAGGAAACAAGCAGAAGAAGAGTTGGCCCACAGAAGGAAGCAAGAAGAAGAGGAGGCGGCCCACCACCGAGAACTGGAAAAACAACAAAAAGAGAATGAAGAGAAGGAAAAACAGAGAAAACATGAACTGGAGTTGGCAAAAGCTGGGCTGCCTGTGCCAGCCAACCCTAACAACCCGGCGCCAAATATTGCTCCACAGCACAGGAAATTTCCCACCTACAAGGCAGGTGATGACACCGAGGCCTTCTTGGAAAATTTTGAAAGAGCCTGTCTTGGGTACAGCATTCCCGAAGACCAGTACATGGTAGAATTGAGGTCACAGCTCAGTGGACCTTTAGCAGAGGTGGCAGCTGAAATGCCTAAGCAGCAAATGAATGACTATAAACTTTTTCAAACCAAGGCCAGATACAGAATGGGGATAACCCCAGATCATGCCCGTCGGCGCTTCAGAACCCAAAAGTGGAAACCAGAGGTGTCATTTCCCAAACACGCCTACTACATTGCAAAAAACTATGAGGCCTGGATAACAGGAAACAACATTCAAACCTTGGAAGAACTGAACCTCCTCATACAAATGGAGCAGTTCTTGGATGGTGTTCCTGAAGACATCACACGGTACATACAAGATGGAAATCCCAAAGATATCGCTGAGGCGGGGGAGATTGGAGCCAAATGGATGGAACTGGCAGAAAGCAAGAAAGCTACTGTCAAGGGGAACGATTACCCCAGGGGGCACACAGACCATAAACCCTACAACCGAGGACAGCCAAAGACCCCACATACCACCCAAGTAAAGCCACACATACCCTACCCTTCAACCTCACCAGTCTCCAGTAACTCACCTCGGCCCAGTGACCCATCAGATGGAAGATGCTTTAAGTGTAATGAACTGGGACATATCAAGGCCAAGTGTCCCAAGAACACCATGCGAGTGCAATTCATTACACCACCATCACACCAAAGATCCCCAGGCCCGGATGCCTCTCAAATACCCTTGGAGCGAAGGGAAAATTTGAGAGTGGGCGGAAAGAAGGTTACTGCGTGGAGAGACACGGGGGCACAAGTGTCAGCTATCCACCAATCCTTCGTTGACCCCAAATTCATCAACCCAAAGGCCAAAGTTACAATTTACCCCTTCATGTCACAAGCTGTAGACTTGCCTACAGCTCAACTGCCTGTCCAGTACAAAGGCTGGTCAGGAATGTGGACTTTTGCAGTCTATGACAATTATCCTATCCCCATGCTACTGGGGGAAGACTTGGCCAACCAGGTGAGGCGGGCCAAGAGAGTGGGAATGGTTACACGTAGCCAAACCAGGCAAGCTTCCAGACCCATTCCTGTTCCTGAACCGTCCACAGAGGCCCCGTCTGTGTTACCGGAGACCCAGACAGAGGTAGTGGACCCGGATTCCATGCCTACCACTGAAACAGCCACAGCATCTCCAGTCCCAGGCCCGGAACTGGAACCTGTTTATGACAGCCACAATATGTTAGAGCAGGGATTCTGAACAGATCTGGTACCACCCATTATAGAGATACAGGGCTTGATCCTCCATTCCTTTACACTGGTGAGGTGCCATTCAATTAAATGGGGTCATACCAGCTGTGACAGGGTTAGGTCAAATGGCTAAAGGAGAATGTTCATATTGGGAACCAGGAAGTGGGCGGGCAGAGCCCACCCACTGCTAAAGGACCTTCCCCCCAGCCTAAGGGGAGGATCCACAGGGCCTGGAAACCAAATAATTCCAGGGGACAACTAATGAGAGAACAGGGACAGGAGTGAGGTCAAAGGGTCAAATGAAGGGAAACTGATGGGGACACTGAGCAGAGAACACCACACAGCACCCACTGCTCCTCGAAGGCGTCATGGGAGCCAGTAGACACTGCCTAGAGGAGCTCTGCTCAGATATGTGAAAGGACAGAGGATCGGAAATAGGCCCCACAGACACAGGAGACCCCATCGGCCAACATCACCTCTCTGGTTTTATAGGTGGCCATTTTAGCCAGGGCTAGGAGGAGATTGACCAGGAGGTCCCACAGCTTTGTGGGGCCACAGATGGGGAGTGCATATATAAGGAGGTGAGGGGAAAAGTGCAGCCAGAAGCAGAACAAAATATTTGTGAGGAGCCGGAATTGGGGCTGCAACCTGGCCCACTCCAAGTAAATGTGCGCCAGGGTCTCCCTCATGTCGCAGAAGGGGCAAGTGTCTGGGATAGGGGTAAACCGCACCAAGTACATGCCCATGCTCACGGCCCCAGGAAGGAGCTGCCAACTGATATCCCTGGCAAGCCTCGGGACCAGGGCAGAGTATAAGCTGGCCCACCAGGGCTCCTCACCTTCTAGAGGTGGCAGGAGGTACCGCTCCTTTGTGTCAGAGCCGGACGCGAGGGTGAGGAAGTGAAGGGTGTATAGCACAAGCGTGTATAGATATTTCCTTGGTGCAGTCTGGAAATGAACTGGCTGCAAGTCATGCAGCCAGCTCACGGTGAAGGAGTGGGAGGGTCGATTGGGTCCACGGGCCAGGGGCGTGATGAAAAGGTCTGAAGGGCTTGGAGTAGAGGGGGGGCAGGGCATGCCCTCTCACAGGACCTGGTCGAGGTAGGCCCGAGCAGCAGGTGGTAAAGCGGCCCTCACCTCCTGAAGTACGCGCTGGGGAGTACGAGGCCTGGAGAGCCCCATGCGCTGAGTGAGTGTCAGGGGATCCAACTAGTTTCCCCGGCCATAGTCCAGGAGGCTCCAACCCTGGTAACTTCTGCCAGGAGCAACCTCTGGCACACCGAGGGGGACTCTGCCACCTGCACACGGAGCTGAGGATTGTGTAGGAGGGGGTCTGCGAGATCTGCCCCCTCAGTGGCCGCCATGGACCTGGTCGCTGAGAATAGCTTCTAGGTCGAGAGGAGGTCCTGGTAGAAGACCGGCAATCTGGAGAGATCTCGCAGAAGACCTCTCGGATGGAGATAAAGGAGCTGCCAGTCGTATTGGAGCCCTTGGAAGTGGCTTATGTGTGGCCCTGCAGTGCAAATCCTGTGAAACTGAGTCAATTGACCTAGGCTCTGAGACTTGCTGCCACAAGGTGTTTTTTTTTCCTTCAGTGTAGATGTACCTTTAAATATGTAAGAAAATTATTTCCCTTTCTGAAACTCTCTACCCCACTTTTTGTTGATCCTGTTATCTGCAGAGCAAATGGTATGCGATCCTGTTAAAGACTATCATAATTCATATAAAATAAGCAGCCAAATTAAGTTTGGGTATTTCCTAACTTTTGAGCACTTGAATTTTCAACCGTAAATGTTTACTTACCACGGTGCTTTTTTTTAAAATATTTTTTATTTTTTAAAGCAAGTTAAAAAGCAGATATTCCATGATGGGGATGTTTACTGATTCCTCATGTGTGTAATAAGTAGTGTCTGAAACCTAATCTTTACAACTGTAGCCCATATTGTTACCTCTTGAGCTAAAGGAGAAAGTAATAGCAGTGGTGCTGTTATATTTTGTGTGGACCAGACACTAGAGGGGTTGTGACACAGTTTGCCAGTGGCATACAAAACAATTTGCTAGACAGCAGGGAAATGTTGTGAATTAGAAGTATTGGATTCTAGTTCTTGTTCTGGTGGGGAGTGTGATATAGGTCAGACAGCATATAGATCTGGCACATTCACTCTGAAAGGCTGTGTGAAAAAGTGGATGAGGCTTGGGAACTACACAGGAAACATTTGGATTACATTACTCAGTCTGCTAGAGGTGATCTTGGGCTGCTTCTTGGTCATCTCTCTTATAAAATGGGGACCATGATGCTTTCCAGCTTCTTAATGCATAAGGCCTTGCTCAATAATAAAACTTTGAAATCCACAAAATTAACATCAGTCCTTAGAAATGGTAAGAGTGGACCTCCTGGTTGCCACCTGGCTCCTGTTCAGCACACCTTCTCCTGTTTTGTAGCTGCTGCGTAGTGTTGTCAGATGCTTCCGGTGTGGTGCTCTGCTTTGTTCAATGTTGATATCAATCAGCTGCGTGCATGTGTTCCCTCTGTGTGCTGCCCCAGCTCTGCAGATAGCTAACACAGCAGATTCCGAGAGAACTACCAATGACCACAGACTCTAGTAAGGTATGAAGGCACGGCGGCCAGGTTTATTGTCAAAGAGAAACACTGTTTAATAATGTTTAAGAAGGATGAATTCAAACTGGAACAGGTTCAGAGACGGGCTACTAGGATGATCCGAGGAATGGAAAACCTGTCATATGAAAGGAGACTCAAAGAGCTTGGCTTGTTTAGTCTAGCCAAAAGAAGGCTGAGGGGGGATATGCTTGCTCTTTATAAATATATCAGAGGGATTAATATTAGGGAGGGAGAGGAATTATTTAAGCTTAGTACCAATGTAGATACAAGAACGAATGGGTATAAACTGGATACTAGGAAGTTTAGACTTGAAATTAGACGAAGGTTTCTACCCATTAGAGGAGTGAAGTTCTGGAACAGCCTTCCAAGGGGAGTAGTGGGGGCAAAAGACATATCTGGCTTTAAGATTAAGCTTGATAAGTTTATGGAAGGGATGGTATGATGGGAGACCCTAATTTTGGCAAGTGATCTTTGATTATCGCCAGATAAGTATGCCCAGTGGTTGGTGATGGGATGTTGGATGGGATGGGATCTGAGTTACTGCAGAGAATTCTTTTCTGAGTGCTGGCTGGTGAGTCTTGCCCACATGCTCAGGGTTTAGCTGATCGCCATATATGAGGTCGGTAGGGAATTTTCCTCCAGGGCAGATTGGCAGAGGCCCTGGAGGTTTTTCGCCTTCCCCTGCAGCGTGGGGCATGGGTCACTTGCTGGTGGATTCTCTGCAGCTTGAGGTCTTCAAACCACAATCTGAAGACTTCAGTAACTCAGGCATAGGTTAGGGGTTTTTTATAGAAGTGGATGGGTAGGGTTCTGTGGCCTGCTTTGTGCAGGGGGTCAGACTAGATGATTACATTGGTCCCTTCTGACCCTAGAATCTATGAATCTATGAAACTGTCTCCAGCTCCCTGGCAAACGAAGTCCAAGGTGCTGTTAAGGTGCACCTAGCCAGTACTTATGTGCTCCCTGGCAATGGACTCAGCTCAGTCAGTGACAGGACTTTCCACTGCCCCCTAGGCTGGACAAAGACACTGCCCTAGGGATGCATTCTTATACACAGGTACAAACAAGTTACACATCACTCCTGACGTATTGAGGTGCAACCCCTCTACGCAGTAAGGTGACACCTCTCACCTTGTACATGTTGGTTGGAACAAAACAACTCTATCCATCATATTACCCTTTTGGCCCTGTCATTGGGATGGGTCAGCTTGTTCCTTGTTATCTGCGTGGAGTGTACAAGTATGTGAATGTTTTGATATCTGGTGTCCAGTACTTTTTAGGTATGTCTCTTTTTGCAGCATCAGCCCTTTCCTTGCCAGCTCCTGTGAGCAGGGCCTGCCTCTGGCTCATAGTTTAACTTTGCTTTATGTTAGCAAAGTCTTGACCATTACTTTAGTTCAGGCCTCAGGCCTCATACCGGGCCTCTGATACCAAGGTTTATATCTTTGGGCCTCTTCTTACTACACCTAGCATGCGCACCATTTAGGGTTGTGCTAATGCAGTGGACCTGTAAGGCTCTCTCAAGGATTGGGGGCATACTCAGTGCAAATGGAATATTGGTAGAGTTTCCCTGCAAGTCTCTAATAAACTCTACTGAACATGTGCAAAGGCAGTCTTCAGAAGCATATAATTTGTTCAAATCTGGGTAAATATCATAACGAAGTGAAGGACACCTCTGTGACCTCAGGGCTATCCATCTGCCACATTGCAAGTCCGTTCTCCAAAGGATGAAGGTTTAGAGATGTCCAAAAATGGTTTGGAAAAAAACTTTACCTTTAACAGCCTAAGGCACAAAGCAAGCATGGAAAACTTCAACCTGAACAGTTAAAGTTTGGCAAAGTGAAAAAGCAACTGAAAACAGGGGCTTATATTGGAAAATGGTAGGCAACCTTAACTATGTGTCACTGCCAGCTTGTAGCAAGGCGGTGGGATATCCCACAGCCCCTCTGCGAGACAAACCTTTCCCAAACCTGCTGTGGGCGGGGCCACCAGGGCCTACGCCTGCCCCTCAGAGGTCACAGCGCAGACCTGGAAGTATAAAAGCTCACCGGCAGAGCTCAGTGGGGCCCCAGCCGCCAGAGAGACCAGATGTCTGTGACCGAGCTCCCACTGGAGAGCCAGCAGAAGGTCGCGGCCGGCCTGACGTCGCACCAGGTCGGCTGAGCCTACCCCTCGCTCACTACCCCAGGGAGGCCTGGCCGAGCCTGCCCCTAGCTCGTTACCTCGAAGAGGACTGGTCAAGCTTACCCTGCTCCCTCTACCCCGCAGAGGAGCTGAGCCTGCCGCTTGCCTGCTACCCCGAGGACCCGCTGAGCCCACCAGTGAACACTTACCCCGAGGAGCCGATGGTGGTTGACCCCTCTGCTGACACCACGACGAATCAGGTACTCGATGAGGGGGAGAGTGGAAGTGGCCCGGGGGTAGCCGACCCCAGTATGGCTGCAGCACTGCCAGAACCAATGTCAGTGTGTTGTGGCTTGGATCCCCACTGACAGCAGTGACTCCCCGCCATTGCTAGGGCCTCGGGCCGGGACGCAGTGGAGTGGGAGGGCCTGCGTCTCCCCTGCCACCCCTCCAGGGGTGGCAGACTCCCCCTTTCTCTGGCCTGAGGAGGCCGCAAACCCTCTATTGACTTGCTGTGTTTGCTGCCCCGCCCTGACCTAAGGGCCGGGCCTAGAACTGTTACTGCTCAGCCCTGCCTAAGGGCCTGAGCCTATTGACTTACTGTGCTTGCTGCTCAGCCCTGCCTAAGGGCCCAAGCGTAGTGACTCACGTTAGTTGTTGCCCTGCCCTGACCAGGGCCTGGGCTTAAGGCTACTAACAGCGAGGTGGTGAGATATCCCACAGCCCCGCTGCGGGAAAAACCGCAGCCGCGTCGCATCACACAGCTCTATTTACGAGAAATATTATGAGGCCAAACAAACACTATACTACTGCAGTATCAGGCTCCTCTCCTTTTAATCTTGTGCTAAACTTTATCTGGCCTTGTTCACTGGGATGTCGCATGGAAGAGAACACAGACAGAAAAATCCTCCTTGTCCAATACCTAGAGTACTTGCCAGCTCTATATCTCCAGTGAAAGGCTGATCAAACATGAGCTGCTGTTTTGAAGTAGGACACATCTGTTTACATTACTTTGTCTGTAAGTTATTGCTTCATTAATTCATCCATTCTCTCACTCATTGAAATGTTATTTTAATGTCCTTTTTTTTTTTGGAAAAAAAAAGGAACACTCAAATTTTCTTATGTCTGCCAGGATTATACTTTAGTAAAAAGGATGGATGTCTTAAAACTGGGCTTCTGTGAATTATTTTTTTTCTTGTTTTTTTTTCAGAAGGAAGGGAATCCTACTGCAAATTGGGGGCATTGTAAGTTCTTTTTCCACTCATCCAAGATGAGCATGAGTAATGTGGTACAGCCCTAGTCCTATTTTGAAAAGTTTAATACAGTTTCACTTTTAATTTCACATTGAAGGAGATCGCTTCTTTCTGTTTTCAGTTCAGGATGCACAAAATACACATTACAGAAATTATTTTTTCAGGGAACATCACATGTGAGTGTCATGTCTCAGTGGAAAGTGAAAATAGTGAGGGAAGAGCACCATCTACAGGACACATTACTGTATCAGTGAAGAACATCAGATATTGGGATAATCTTCTGTAACTGTACTATTATTTAACTTAAACCATTCTTCTAAAGAAAATAATCCTGCAGTATTGCTCTGAATATCTCTTGGTGACATTACAAATACATTCTGTGCTATTCAGAGTTTCTTCTAGCCATGGTCATTTTCTAGGGTGCCCCACATCCTGTGCTTGGGGATGGGTAGGGAGAAGTAGTTCTTTATTTAAAGAAGTAGTACTAATATTTTGTCTGCAGGGTGATCCAAAAAATCTTTGAGGGCTGTACAGGGCTTCCAGAGAAACAGGAGTCACAGGTAAAAGGAAAATTAATATTTGCATAAAACATGCAAAACAAAACCTGCATGCTTATCAGCAGAGTACCTGCTGCAGTACATTCTCTGATGCACTAGGCCTCTGAATTACAGACAGGCCTGTACAGCTGGCATAGGTAGGGCCAACACTAAAATGAATAGGAGGACAGACAGGGAGACTGCTCTCCTTTAGCTGGATTCTTTGGTCTGCGAGAACAGGTTCATCTTGGTTGATACCACACTGCCACAGATAAAAGATGGGAGACCAGACCATTTAGCACACAGATGTGTGACATCAGAGGTGGAGGACATACCTTGCAGGACACAGTCCGTGCTCATATCAATATATGAGAAGGTAAGGGAGAGTGGATTTTGAGTTTCACACAGCTGTAGAGAGAGAAGGAATGTTCTGGATCTGAGTTCATCTCCCTATATTTCTGAAGGTCCAATTTTCAGAGTTCTTCAGAGTCCCTCTAGTTGGTTGTGTATATTTTCCCCAAATATGACTAGGGTTGGGAATTGCATAATCAGCTTTGGAATCTTAATAGAAAGTGGAGTGAATGCTAGGGTTGACTCGTATGATCAGTCTTCCTTTTGTTGGTTGCTTATTAACAATACATCTGTTAAACACAGGAGCACATTTTGTTGACAAATGTATTTACCCTTATAAAGTCAGGATCTTTGAATATTTAGCCCATACAGCAGGTGTGCAGTCCATCACCAGTGGCTGTGAGTTAGTTATTGGCTCTCGGTAATTTCATTTCACAATGGCTTGTTTGAATATTTTCTCTGGCTTTGATCACATGGGTTCTTAACTATCAAATCTGACTTTTGACCTTGAGAGTGGAAAGAATTGCAGAAGTTATTGTGATAATAGCTACAATGCATGGAACTCTCATAGAAAATGCATAGGACATTCATGGGCCCAGTCTGCAGCCATGAACCAGGACTCTATCTTTCACTGTCTTCTGAAGGATAAGGACCTAGTAGCTGGTGTATGAAAAAGTCCTCTTAATGTTTTTTGGGGGCTACTTAATCCCTTCTTGAGGTCATGCATTCCTGTTCCCCTCCCTAGATATTTTCAGGAGGGCCTGCTAGGACTGACTGTCACCCTAGAGCAAGGGTTAGCCTAAGCCTGTTCTTCCTCTACAGTAATATTTTAACTCTTCCTCTGTCTATAACATGTACTCCTTCTTCTCATTATCACCACCACTGATAACTTTCACGTTTGTCTCAACATGATCATTAGATCACACAGTCCTAGCACAGAATCATTATTTCTACAGACAAATGCAATAGTATATAAACCCTGCCATCCTACTGGCTTTGTTCCTGCTAGTGATTTTAAGATCACGCTAATCTCAAACAAATCCTGCACTGAATTCATGAAGGATACCCACCTGGTTAGGAAGCGATAATTAATAAGGAAGCTATGCCTCACTGTTTGCAGCACAATGCTTCGATTTATAAGTCCATATGCCAGAGTCTGAAGACAATATACTGAAAATACTTCTGCGTTCTGAGCAAGGGCGGATCCAGGCCCCAGCACGCCAAGCGCGTTCTTGGGGTGGCAAGCCGTGGGGGATGCTCTGCCAGCACCACGAGGGCAGCAGGCAGGCTGCCTCCGGCGGCTTGCCTGCGGGAGGTCAGCCGAAGCCATGGGACCAGCAGACCCTCTGCAGGCAAACCGCTGGAGGCAGACTGCCTGCTGTGCTTGGGGCAGTAAAATCCCTAGAGCCGCCCCTGGTTCTGAGGGATGCATTTGCATTAATTTTGTTAGCGAGCATCTCTGCTGTTCTTGCTGCTGCTTCTGACCCTTTTCATGTATTCTACAGTTGTTATGAAACAAATCATAATAACCATCCCAGACATGAGTATTCATTATAGAGAATGAAATGTGAAAGACACTTGTACCCAGAATCCAAGAAATACTAGGTTGTTTATGTGCAGGAAGACAAAGAAAAGAATTAAAGGTCTACTGTACTTGATTGAAGTAAAGCTCATCAGCAAGAGTTCATGATCAAGTGTGCCCAAGCTCTACCATATTTGTTAAACCAAGAGGACTCAATGCCCCTGTCTACATTAGAAAACTTTGCACTGATGCAAGTAAATCAGTGCACCTGCAACTGTAAATCCCTAATGTAGATGTGTTTATAACCAGTACTACTAAATCTAGAAAATTACTGGTGTAAACTCAGTTTTACATTGGCTCAGTGTGTCTGCATAAGGAGTTTGTACCAATGTAATACTTGTGTAAATTTCTCAAATGTAGACCTACATAGGATCAGTAAATAGACCCTCATTCCATTCAGGCTGACAGATGCACCTGTAGATTTACAGTGCTGTATATAAGAGTATTTGAAGGGCCTCTGGGATGATAAATGCTGTTCTATAGAAAGGGTTTTCAACAATTTAACCACCCTCCTCTCTTCAATGTAGGTTTACAGTCCTGGCTCTCTCAGAGGAGATAGCACCCTTTCTGAACACACAGCCCTCAACCTCCAGTTAATGGGTGTTACTAAATAAGGTGAGATGCTGCATCAAGTGGTCAAGTGTAAAAAAAAAAATTTTTTTTTTTGAGAATCAAATTTAAGAATAACATAAAGCACACATGGACATGAACAAAATCCTGTAGGTGAATTCCCTTGTACACGCAGGCATCAGCCTATTTTTTTTCTTTCCCGTAACTAGCCCAATCTCAGACTCTTTTAAAAAGCAAACTATCCCTTACAATTAGGGGCATGTGGGAGTGTGTAAAGACTGCATGAATGAGCCTTAAAGCAGTAGATTCCAGGGGCAGAAGAGATCAAAGTTATATGGAATTCATGAAGGACATGAAAACATTCACAGGTTGCTTTCCCTCTACTCCATTTTCCAGTCACGGTAACGCCAGTCACAGTTACACTTTTTCATGCTTTCTGCCAGACTGGAAAATGCTTCTGTTGAATCTGCCTTAAAGAAACAATGGAAATGTTGAAGTTGATTCTGCTTCTGTTCCAGCCTCAGCAGCAATTAGAGGTCACAAGTGACTTAGGGCTTGTCTACATCAGAAAGTTGCAGCGCTGGTGAAGGAGTTACAGCGCTGCAACTTAGGAGGTGTACACATCTGCAGGGCACCACCAGCGCTGCAACTCCCTGTTTGCAGCGCTGGCCGTACTCCCGTTTTGTCTCGGGTGTAGAGGATCCAGCGCTGGTGATCCAGCGCTGGTAATCAAGTATAGACACTTACCAGTGCTTTTCTTGACCTCCGTGGAATAAGCAGGTATCCCAGCATACCTGAGGAAGCCTCTGGTAATCAAGCTGGTCTCCTTCCCCGGTTTGCTCTCGCGTTCCCCGAACCCCGAGCAAGCAGGTCTCCTTCCCTGAGGTTTGCTGGGTGGTTCCGGGAACGCGAGAGCAAACCGCGGCGAAGCTGATCTCCTTTCCCGGTTTGCTCTCTCGTTCCCCGAACTCCCGAGCAAGCAGGTCTCCTTCCCTGCGGTTTGCAGGGGGGTTCGGGGAACGCGAGAGCAAACCGCGGTGAAGCTGGTCTCCTTTCCCGGTTTGCTCTCTCGTTCCCCGAACCCCCGAACAAGCAGGTCTCCTTCCCTGCGGTTTGCAGGGTGGTTCGGGGAAGGCGAGAGCAAACCGGGAAAGGAGACCAGCTTCGCCGCGGTTTGCTCTCGCGTTCCCCGAACAAGCAGGTCTCCTTCCCTGCGGTTTGCAGGGTGGTTCGGGGAACGCGAGAGCAAACCGCGGCGAAGCTGGTCTCCTTTCCCGGTTTGCTCTCGCGTTCCCCGAACCCCCCTTGAAGCCGCCCAACAGCGCTGCAGTGTGGCCACATCTAACACCACTTGCAGCGCTGGTTGCTGTAAGTGTGGCCACTCTGCAGCGCTGGCCCTATACAGCTGTACTAATACAGCTGTAACAACCAGCGCTGCAAAATTTTAGATGTAGACATGGCCTGGGTGTAAGGTGATGAGTCACTCCTGTGCTAAGCTTCAGACAATCCACCAGGTAGAAACTGGTCTTGTGACTCCCAGACTGGGTATAAGCCTCACAAGAGAAAAAGCAGCTCAGTCTGCTTGATGTCATGCCAGAGCTTGGAACTTGCTCCTGCCTGACAGCAGCAACAGACTCCATGAACCTTAGCAAGCTCCAGCCTTGCTCTTGTTTTGGTTCTGCTCCAGCTCTGCTCTGGCCTACTGAATCTGACTCCAACTCCTAGGCATGACTGCTCCAGCTCCAACCATTAAGCCTAACCAGCCACATCACAGTTTCTGACACTGGAGGAGAATTCCTCCAATACAGGAGCTGTGTAGAGTCAACAGAAGAGCCCACCCACCCAAAGCCCCCAGTCCCACATTCACAATGTCCATTAGACTCCTGGTGGCCAGAATGGGAGCAAGGCAGAGGTAGCATAGTGCATTCTAGGCTGCCTTAAGGCCCATAGGCAACCCTCCATAAATTATAGCAGCCTATGGGGATGATTTATGCCAGGGGCCATTTTGGCTCCTGCAACAGTCAAGAACAAAAGTACTGAAACATGTCATAAAACCATCTTCTGCCCTCACTCCCCTTGAGCTGTGTTGCACAGATCCTGTCACTCATACCTGCTTGTGGCTGGCCCTAAAGAAGCAGTATGGTCTGGTGCTCTGTGGGAACAAGGAGCAGAATCTATGGGCTGGTAATTTCTACATCATCTTTCAAGATAGCAAAAATAATGGGTTTCTGTTTTGTTAAATCTTCAGAAAAAACTACATCTGTGAATTTTTTTGTCTGTATTCTATTTTTGTTCACTTTGTCATTGCTTTTAATCTGCACATGTTTATCAGGATCATTCCTCAAACATTGTCTTTGAAAGAATAAAATCTATATTCTGTTCACATACTGTCTATTCATCCATGCTGCTGCTGCTGAGTTATTCTCATGCATATTTGAATATTTAAAAGCTTAACCTTGGTACATATGGTTGTTGTATACCTCTTCACTAGCCGCTCACTTAACAGCCAAATTTACCTTTATCCACTACAAACATGGTGTTATTACAATATTATACGGCAGAAACCCTGCATTGTAAAACATTACTTATTGTCCAGAGATAAATCTCACTCCATCATTACATTTACTATTATTTTATTTGTATCTTCCTTTCTGGTCTTAATCCCCAAATTAGTCAGACGTTTGGGACTTCAAATCTTGGCAAGATGGGTAAAGGCACTTATTAAGCAAATGATTTAAAAGTATTCCTGAAACACTGAGAGACTTCATTTGAAGTCAAATCCTCGCTCTGTTGAAGTCAATAGCAAACTTCCCTCTGACTTCAGTGGCACCAGGATTTCACCCTTGCTGTACTGACGTCAATGAAATATACAGAGTTTAATAAATAACTATGGTGCTTTTCAAAAAGACATATTAGGTCACCTTAAAACCAGCTCCAATATGCCTGAACTGTACAAGAGATGGCTTTAATCCTAGGTGAGCTAGGTGACCATCTGGAGCGAGGCACCTAAGACCTTTCTCCCAAAGAAAGAGAAGGTGTCCCTCTTATTAACTTGACCCCCAAAGATTAGAGCCTTCACTCAGACTGTGGAAGACCTGGGTTTGAATACCCTTCCCCTCCCCTCCCCTAAATCAGGCAGGGATTTAAACATGGGTCTTCTAGCAGATGCCCTAGCCACTGAGCTGTTATTCTCACTCTTTCTCTGAACCAGTTAATATTGATTAGTTATACCAAGTGGAACAGCTCCAGCAGGAGAGAGAGAGCAAGAGAGAGAGACAGAGGGAGAGAGAGAGAAATTCATCCTACAATGCCCTGTAGCCTAGTGGTTGGGGCATTCACTGGCAGATGAGCCCACTGGCTCAATTCCCTGCTCCACCCCAGGGCACCTGGCCTGATTCAAAGAAGAAGGTCAGTAGGAAGCAGGGAATGCCATGTTTTCCATACACACAGACTTACTGTTAGTGGCTTTTATTTCAAATTAAGAGACATGATAAACAAAGAAAAAGCAAATATAGAATAATCATGCATCAGAAAGAGCATAGAGATGTTGTAATGTTCTGCCTCTGTACTGACTCAGCAGTGCCATCAACAGACAATGAAGGAGTAGCCTTACTTGGAAATGTGGAGTACATAGAAAATAGAATGGTAGCATCGCCCCATAACTATATACACTATAGGCGATCTGTGGCTTATGGGGGGAAGAAGAAGAGGAGAGAAAAAAAATAGGGGAGCACCTGGGGAGAGAGAGAAGCATTAGAGAGCAGAGAAGAAAAAAAATTATGATAAAGGGGGGAGAGAAAGGAGGGAAAACAAACAATGGAATGGACACACAAGAAAATAATGAAAAACAAAAGAAAAAAGTGAATAAGGAAAGGGACTGAGAGGGCAGCTAGCAAAGGGACATCATAAAAGTAACACAATCTTTTTGTTTCAGATTACTACATTCCAAATTTTAGGAGTGGCTTTCCAGGCTGTGAATTATGGATTTTTGTCAAGAATAAATATGCACTGTTAATATCATTGCCCTCTATTTTCCCCTTTTGTCTTGTGAGAGGTGAGGCCAAAAGTAGAATGCAACTACACCAAAAGGGTAAAACAGCTTGTTACATTCCAGTCCATATTCCTTATGAAAATATGCTTATGATATGAGTAGAACATAACAGATGTACTTTATGCAACCTTAAGCACAAATAAATTTGTTAGGTGACACTGGACTCCTCGTTGTTTTTATGGAAGATGTCTCATGTGAGATGTCATTGGAAAAGTTATGATTTACTGAATGTGATTATCCACTTTGTATGCCTGTATCATTTCTGTATCTGAAGTTAGGAATATTAACTATCTATCTGTGTTCCAAATGTGTTACTTTGGGTGTTAACCCTGACCAGCCCTTCAGGTACAACAATGGAAAAGCCAGACAGGGCTAATGAACCATTAGCAGAAACAATGAACTGTGAAAGAGCTTAGTCTTCATATGGATGCTGGAGATAGCCACAGCAGTGCAGAGACATGGGTCTGAGTCACCTGATGCTGGATACCCCTCCCTTTTTGAAATGCCAGTGGTTTTCCACTAGAAGACAAAGGGGTTCCTGCCTTACACAAGAGCTGTATGAGACAGGGAAGTGATATCATCAGGGGTCTCCTCTGCCCCCCCACCCAAAGAAACCCTGAAAAAGACCTGGAAACAAAAATTGAACTGAAGGGAAAAGGGTTAGTCCCTTAAGATGAGTCTTCTCAAAGCTGATCTGCAGTTGGGTGTGGCCCTGCCTGTGTCTTTGAGGAGGTTTTAATAGCCTAGCTCAGAAAGACAGGTTAAAGGGGGCCCATGCTGGCAGAACAGATAGACTTAGTGGTATCTGAGCACATCAGGTGGCTTACTAAGGGGCATAACCCATCACACAGCTGTCAGGTACAAAGCTTACTTTCATTGCAAAGTGTGTAGTACAGCTCTTTCTCCAGGCGATTGGTACCTGTCAGAAATTTGTCAAATTCTCATGGTCCTAAAAAAACTGAAAGCCTGTTGGGAAAATGGACTTTCTGTTGTTACCAATATGATGGGAAATCACCCAGTGTATGGAATCATTCCAGCAGACCAATGGGGAAAGGCTAGACTATTGCACTGCAGTCTATTACCATCCTGCAATTGTGTGCCTCTTAATAGTCCAATAACAATGAAACAAGGCCATGAAAAGAGTAAGGAGAGACACCTTATCCAGTTTTTCATAAACAAGAGGCCTTTGACAGTTCAGATAGTGGCAAATAGGTTCCTTTCCTTATTCTCATGTGCAAAATATAACTGTGCCCAGTATCACTGGTGAAGAACATCTATATGACAAGATCATTAAGCGTAGAGGTTATTATTCATCACCAGTTTACTTCAGTACCAACTCAGATGCTGAGGTCACCTATTTAGGCCCCCATGATCACAGCCTTAAGTGGTAAAATAATACAAGATTTTTTTTAATGTGTTATGATTCCAGCAGAATCAATGTGACAAATTCCTATTATTATTTTATGGTACATAAAATATTAACTATTGTTGTTCATTGAATTCTAACCATGAATCCACTTAGTTAATGTTTTCTGGTCTTTCCAGGGTGTCACAACCTGAAACTCACACTTAGGCTTTTGGTCTGGCCGATCATTGGTCAGTACAGGGTCAGCACAAGGTCAGTATAGGGCCATGTGCTACTAGTGAGCCGTGTGCCACCTGTGTGCCTCGTGCTACTGCAGGACCGTGTGCTACAAGTGTGTCATGTGCTACCTGTGCCGTGTGAAAAAGTGGTGTGTCGTGTGCAGCCCCTAGTGTGCCGGGTGCAGCTTCTACTGACGTAAAGGGCACCAGCTCGGAACCCGATAGGTGCAGGAGCAGGGAACCAATCCGATGCCGACACAAGTAAGAGTGCTCAGATAAAACTGTGTCTCGCACCAAAAACCGTTAGAAGTGCCCACGTGTTAGCTGAGAGGCCTGATCACCCTCTCAGCCAGGGTCTTCTCTGTGTTTTTCCGGCTCATGTCATGTCGTGTTAAGATTACTTTCCACCAATTCGCCATGTACTCGATGTCTGTACTGCTGGTCAGCTGCATCTGGAGTGTGGTAAGAACAGTTTAATTTTTGTATATAATTCATTTTTGCCTAGTTATTTTCCTCTGTTTATTCTTCCCTGCTTGTGTATAGAGTTGTGTATAGAGTTGTGTATAAAGCTGTGTATACAATTGCTGATATTGTTCTTGGTTGATAAATTGCCTTGTTCAATTTGAATTGTAATTATTTCCTTGTTGTTGTTGTTCTTTTTCCCTGGTATCAGGTTGTGTATGTTTTGTTCTGATAGTATCTGTAGTTGTTGAATTGGCCCTTTTTGATCCAAGTTGCAATTTACCCTTGTTGTTTGTTCGGTTAATAAACAGCTGTTTGGTTTTGAACTTTACTCGGTTGCATTTAGTCGTTCCTCACCAGAGTAAACACTTAGTCGAACCTGATTCGTCTCGGACACAGGGTCATACTATGAAAATGAGATTTGGAGTTGTCCAGCAGACAATGCATTCACCATTAATTAAGACTGTCAAAATACTGACTCTATTAGTGGTCTGTGCATGAGGCTACAACCTGAACATCCTTTTACCAACTGTGTTATTGCACTACAGTCAACAAATGGCAAGCTATGAAAGCCTCTAAAAGCTTCAAACCAGTTTTTTGAGTCATAGAGCCATTTGTCATGTTCAGGTTAGAAATATTTATAAATTTTGTATGGAGATCTCAACAGTTCTGGGGTAAATCGTGGCTCTATACTACAGAGTGGGAAGAATCTATATTTTGGGTGATGGAGAAAGACTTATGCAGGGGGGGTTCCATACACTTGGAGAAAGATGTGATGCAGTGGTAGTAAATGCTAAATACAAGCAGCAGCTGCTGTTCAAAATTATCTGAATTTTTATATAGAAACACAATACAAAAGGGAAACAAATTACATAGTTATCTAAAATGCTCCAACAAATCACCCCTTAGAATATTTGTGCCTGGAAAATGATCCTTAGAAAGACATTCAAGCCTTTTGCTAACAATGACTTCCTTTACTACTACCTGGTTACCACTAAATTCTTCTATGTGTGTTCACTCTTTTATAGAGTCTGTCTCAGTTTGCTTTTCTGGTTGGTGGCCCTTTAAATCTGGGAGACAAAAGGGACTGCAGCCATAAGGAAGCCATTTTGAAGGTGATTGCTGCAAATTGCGCTTCTCTTTTCTTTCAGCTAGTAAGTGTGTGTATGGTTGGGTTTTTTTTAAGTTTTTATTATGTTTTCATCTTTTTACCCCTCACTCTTAATGAGATTGTACACCACTGTGTGAAGAGGTGTATTGATACTGGAATATGTGCATGTTCAAATTTCATTTAAAAAACATTAGACTCAAGGCCACGGGAACTGAAGACACAGTTGCCCAGGAGGAACTCATAGCTTGTAGCATCAGGACTTATATGTGCTTATATAGAGTCAAACGCACTCTGCTGATGTTTAACAAATATTGCATTATATTAGTATGATGAGCATAGTTTTGCTCTAGTATTTTTCCAAGTAACATTCTCCAAGGTTTTCAAAAGCTTGGGAAGGTACAGGCAGCAATTTGAGCACTCACATAGGCGCTCAAAAAGAAGAGGCCATGCAAGGGCTTTTTCAAAGCTGGTGTTCGGTTGTGCCCAAGTTATCTGAGAGCCCACTAGCTTGGGTCCTTGAAGGGGCAAGATAAGATAGTGAATCGGGGTGCTGGGTCTCCAGTAGTGTCTTAAAAATAGACTGTTTGTTACTGGGCTTGAGGCCTGAACAGCATAGGCAAAGCAAAAGTCTGCATATGTTAATGTATACCTAGGTAAAATTTCTGCTTTACCCAAAGTCACCAGGAAAATTCCATGGGCAATGCTCAAAATTCCATTGGATGCACAGGCAGTTTGAGCATGACCAAAAATTGCCTTTGGAAATCATCTGGGATCCCAGCTCCCACTTGAGTCATTAGATGGGGTTGCAATGGCAATTTCTGTGGCCCAAGTTTTTGAAAATGCTGACTCTTACATAAAAACTGCTTCTTCCCAGCTTCTTGTTCAACCTTCAGCAATATCTGAGCACTAAATGAGGAAAAAACTGCTTGTTTTAATATCACTCTTTAAAACAAGTCATCTCCTGACCCATACTTATGCCAGGGTTTTTTGTTTTTTTAATCAGTTCAGGACAGTGTACTGTTTCAGCAAGCAACAGGTGGCTGATGGGAGAACTATGGTTGTGTCTTGAGTAACTTTGGATGAGGGGTGAAACTGAGGCCATGTCTACATCTACAATTTTGCAGCGCTGGTTGTTACAGCTGTATTAGTACAGCTGTATAGGGCCAGCGCTGCAGAGTGGCCACACTTACAGCAACCAGCGCTGCAAGTGGTGTTAGATGTGGCCACACTGCAGCGCTGTTGGGCGGCTTCAAGGGAGGTTCGGGGAACGCGAGAGCAAACCGCGGCGAAGCTGGTCTCCTTTCCCGGTTTGCTCTCTCGTTCCCCGAACCCCCGAACAAGCAGGTCTCCTTCCCTGCGGTTTGCTGGGTGGTTCGGGGAACGCGAGAGCAAACCCGGGAAAGGAGACCAGCTTCGCCGCGGTTTGCTCTCGCGTTCCCCGAACAAGCAGGTCTCCTTCCCTGCGGTTTGCAGGGTGGTTCCGGGAAACGCGAGAGCAAACCGCGGCGAAGCTGGTCTCCTTTCCCGGTTTGCTCTCGCGTTCCCCGAACCCCGAGCAAGCAGGTCTCCTTCCCTGAGGTTTGCTGGGTGGTTCCGGGAACGCGAGAGCAAACCGGGAAAGGAGACCAGCTTCGCCGCGGTTTGCTCTCGCGTTCCCCGAACCCCGAGCAAGCAGGTCTCCTTCCCTGCGGTTTGCAGGGTGGTTCCGGGAACGCGAGAGCAAACCGCGGCGAAGCTGGTCTCCTTTCCCGGTTTGCTCTCGCGTTCCCGGAACCACCCAGCAAACCTCAGGGAAGGAGACCTGCTTGATCGGGGTTCGAGGAACGCGAGAGCAAGCCGGGGAAGGAGACCTGCTTGATTACCAGAGGCTTCCTCAGGTATGCTGGGATACCTGCTTATTCCACGGAGGTCAAGAAAAGCGCTGGTAAGTGTCTATATTTGATTACCAGCGCTGGATCACCAGCGCTGGATCCTCTACACCCGAGACAAAACGGGAGTACGGCCAGCGCTGCAAACAGGGAGTTGCAGCGCTGGTGGTGCCCTGCAGATGTGTACACCTCCTAAGTTGCAGCGCTGTAACTCCCTCATCAGCGCTGCAACTTTCTGATGTAGACAAGCCCTGACATTCAGCAGTGCCTTGAGAGCATGCCATCATATAGCAGTGAGGTTTTGAAAATGCCAGTAGCCGGGTGTCAAAGTGACCTCCCAGACACCTCTACCCTGATATAGCATGACCCAAAATAACATGAATTTGGATGTAACAAGGTAGAGCAGTTCTCTGGGGGGGCAGGGCTGCGCACTTCTGCGGATCAAAGCAAGTTCGATACAATGCGGTTTCACTTATAATGTGGTAAGATTTTTTTGGCTCCCAAGGACAGCATTCTGTCGGCGTAGAGGTGCAGTATCAAGATGACCATTTCAAAAAAACAACCCCACTCTGTTCCCTTTCCTGCTTGTATGCCCACATCCTCAGCAGTGTGTCCAGAGTGAGAGAGGCCCTTGAAAAATGTCCTTGGAAATGTACTAGAATTATATAGTTCATTATGGTATAAAATTCTATTATTCCACTGCACTAGTAAGCTTAAACTGCATAGTATTGTGTTTCATAGGCACACATTTGTATAAAGTATTTCTTTTTATATGTAACACATTACATATTCCAACTACGTGAGTATAAAATGTGAGATTGAGGAAGCAGAGGGAAGGATTTTGTTCTCATTTTACTGGCATAGTTACTATGCTATGGAACATTCTCCTGCTCTGCTCTTCCACAGAATAAAATAATAAAAATCTGTCAGGCTTGCTATGCATGGGGAGCACAGAAAGGGTATAAATAACCCAGTATTGCAAATAAATTAAAAGCCTAAACCTTCTATTTTGTGGGATTTTGTGGGAGGGGAAAGACTCCATAAGAAAGGCTATACTGGATCAGACCCATGGCCCATCTAGCCCAGTATTCTCTCTCTGACAATGGCCAGTACGAGAGCTTCTGGTGAAGAGTACAGAATGGGATAGCTGAAGTGATCCACCCCTGGTTTCCCCTCTCAGCTACTGGGGAATATGGAGTGCCCCAAGTGTGGGGTTGCATCCCTGACCATTTTGGCTAAAAGCCATTGATGGACCAATCCTCCAGGAACTTATCTAGTTCTTTTTTGAACCTAGTTATGCTTTTGGCCATCACAACATCCAATGGCAATGAGTTCCACAGGTTATTTGTGCATTGTGTGAAAATGTACTTCCTCTTCCTTGTATTAAACCCGCTCCCTGTTAATTTTATGGGGTGACCCCTGATTTTTGTATTGTGTGAAAGAGGTCACAGCATTCACGATTTTCTAGACTTCTGTCATATCCCCCCTTAGTCATCTCTTTTCTAGGATGAACAGCCCTAATCTTTCTAGTCTCCCTCATACAGAAGTCATTCCATACCCTTCATCATCTTTGTTGCCCTTCTCCGTAGCTTTTCCAGTTCCACTATGTCCTTTCTAAGATGGAGTGACCAAAACTGGACACAGTATTCAAGGTGTGGGCACACTGAAGGATCAATCCCTTCTTGACTGCTGCTGTCCACTGAGCTGAAATTTTAAAAAACTATCTATGATGACTTCAAGATGTCTGTCTTGAGGGTAACAGCTAATTTGGAACCCGATATTGTATATGTATAGTTGAGATTATTTTTTTCCAATATGTATTACTTTGCGTTTATCACTGTTGAATTTCACCTTTCATTTAGTCACCCAGTTTTGTAAGAATCCCCTGTAAATCTTTACAGTCAGCTTTGGCCTTAACTATCTTGAATAATTTTGTGTCATCTGCAAATTTTGCCACCTCATTGTTCTCTCCCTTTTCCATATTATTAATGAATATGTTGAACAACACAGGTCCTGGCACAGATTGTTGGAGGTCCCAACTTTTTACCTCTCTCCATAGTGAAAACTGATCATTTAGTCCTACCCTTTGTTTCCTATCTTTTAACCTGTTTCTGATCTGTGAGTGGACCTTCCCTCTTCTCCCATGTCTACTTAATTTCCTTAAGAGCCTTTGGTGAGAGACCATTTCAAAGACTGTCTGAAACTCCAAGTACATTATAGCCAGTAGATCACCCTTGTCCACATGGTTGTTGACGCCCTCACAGAATTCTAATAGATTGTTGAGCCATTGGTGTTCTGTTTATTAAACAACTCATGTTAATCTGCTTGTGACAATTTTGTTCTTTACTGTTGTTTCTACTAATTTGCCTGTGTTGAAGTTAGGCTCACCAAACTGTAATTGTCAGGATCACCTGTGAGTCCTTTTTTAAAAAGCTTTACATAGTCGCTTTACAGTCATTTGGTACACAGGCTTGTTTCAGCATAGGTTACATTGTACAGTTAGTAGTTCTGCAATTTCATATTTGAGTTAATTCAGAACCTTTGGGTGCCTCCTCATCAGGTTTTTATCACTATTACTATAGATTGCCATGTCGTCTAACAGTTTTACTGCCTCTGTACATGATCTTAGCTCTTTATTTCTGTGTTGCATGCCTTTCTCTTGTTTGTAACACTTGTATAACATATAGTGTAAGCATAATATGTAAATGATGCAATCTCTTTATTGGTCCCAAGAGTCCATTGCTCAGTTATTTGTATTTCTTTTCATTTTTGTCATAGTTCTTATGTTGTTTTATTTATAATTAAGTCAGATGTGTGCAGGGAATTTCACAGGTAAATGAGGACGTGGTCCCTGCTCCAAAGAGCTTACGTTCTAAATGGACTACAAAGGATAGTATGCAACAAAAAGCAAGTGATTTTTGTAATAATGTTTAGCTTCTGCATTGCTGATTCAATAGTGATTGCTTGTTCTGTTGTTTTAATAGTCATCATCTGTTTTACAGACTGGGACAAGAAGAGTCTAAGGGACACAGGGAGAAAGATGCAGGGTTGAGTGAGAGAAGAATATTTAGTCATGTAACTTGGACAAGGAGCTGGGAGGAACTAAAAGAAATTAGGAGAAAAAAGAGGACAAATTGTGCAACACTTTGAAGACTACAACAGAGAGCTCAGTGGTCTCAGTTTGTGTGCCCACTCCTTACTATTACTGCTAATAATTAGCTATATTAAAGTAGGCCCAATCAGGATTCAGGAACTGTAATGGTGCAAGACTCATCACCATAGCACCTCCTGCTGGTGGTTCTGGAATTAGCTCAAGTCCTTCCACAGGGCACCCTTCTCCAGTGCTTTGTCATTTGCCATTACTCCCGCTTTGCTGTCTCCACCACTCTGGGACCTGTGTCACTCCCCAGACTGTGGTGTCCTCTTCTGGGCATGGTCCTCCAGCTGTGCCCCCATTCCAGTATTAGCAGTCCTTAGTCCCACCTTGCCTCGTGGCCAACTGCAGTCCAAGGTCCAGCCCCTCGCCTCAGGTGCAAACTGCAGTCTGGATACCAGCCATTCTCCTCATTAGCAAGTGTTGTGCAAGGCAGGGGGGGACCCAGGCCCACCTGTTACTCTGGATCCCAACCCAGGGATCCTATAGCTGGCAGCCTCCTACTTCCCTCCTCCAAATTGCTGCCTTTTTTTCCATGGGCCACTTCTCCCATAGCTCTAGCACCCTCTCAGCCCGTGTAGCAAGGCCCCAGCCTGGCAGTGGTGAGCCAGCAGCTCACCCTTGAACTCTGCTGACCCTGCCCAGCACTACTCTATCTAGGAGACTTCCCTCTGTGCTGCTGAGCAGCCCTTTATATATGTGTGATGTTCCCCTAATGTTATATGAACTAGTGATCTGCTTGGTCACTCCAATCCTCAACTCTGGGAGCCAGCCTTACCTGCTCTGCTGTGAAAACCCCCACTTCTGGGCTGTTCACGCACAGCCTCTGGCATGTAAGCTGCTCCCAGCAATGTGAGTGAGCACTTTTGGCCAGCCGCTGCTTGGATTGTGCAACCGAATGACACTAGCCAATATCTCTGGTCCCGGACACAACCCTAGGAACCTCCATCTTGCAGTGTCCAGTTATGTCCGCTGGACACTGCAAGCTTATGAGAGTTTGTCAATTTAACAAAGAAATTGATATGTACCAGGCATTTTATCCCAAGGGGAGTCTCTGACGCACTCCAAACCAAACACACTGCTTCAGGTAGAATAAACAAACAAATGTATTAACTACAAAAGTAGATTTTACTTGATTATAAGTCAAAGCACAACAAGTCAGATTTGGTCAAATGAAATAAAAGCAAAATGCATTCTAAGCTGATCTTAACGCTTTCAGTGCCCTTACAAACTTAGATGCTTCTCACCACAGGCTGGCTGGTTGCTCTTCAGCTAGGCTCTCCCCTTTGATCAGTACTTCAGTCGCTTGGTGTGGTGTCTGTAGATGGAAGTGGAGGAAAGAGACAGTATGGCAAATGTTTCCCCTTTTATCATGTTCTTTCTTCCCTTCTGGCTTTGTCCCACCCTCTTCAGAGCCAGGTGAGCATTACCTCATTGTAGTCCCAAACTGATCGAGGGAAGGGGAGTGACTCACACAAGAGTCCAATGGATCCTTTGTTGCTGCCTAGGCCAGCGTCTTTTCTTCCTGTGAGACTGGGCTAGGTTTGTCCCATACATGCCCTGATGAGGTGTGAACTGCCCCTCTTCTCCTGGAGAGTTCTTGCCTGGGCTTGTTTTTAGTCATAAGGACACATTTTCAGCCTCATAACTATATATATGAAATTACAACTTATTACTATAACAACAATGCTTAGTGCATCATGACCTTTGAAGACACCTGACATGACAAACTTTGCACTGGATACCACACACTCACATTATAAGGATGAACATGGGGGTGCAGGGTGTTCCACTGAGGTACAGAGCGTCACAATATGGCCCTCACCAGCCCTGATTGGCTGCTCCAGCAAGCCTGCCTCCTATTGGTGGGCTCAGTATGCCTTTCCTGATTAGTGGGTTCTGTGCAGCCTCCTTGGTGCTGCTTTTAGCCCCTTCTTCTCCCTGTGTGGAGCAGCCACTCCACCACAGGAGCCTACTGGGCTGGACACTGTACAAAAAGAGCAAAGAGACAATGCCTCCTAGTGTTCAGTCTTGAAATTAGTGTCTGGGAATTACATAGGTGCTGATTTTTAAAGCCCTATATAAGAGAGCATATTGTAGCAAATGGAGCATGTTAAGAGTGTATGAGGTAAGTAAATATTATCCCTGTTTTATAGATGAAGGAAACTCAGACAGAGAGGTTATATGACTTTTCCCATAGTTGTACAGCAAGTTGCTGTCAGACCTGGGACTGGAACTGAGGCACTCTTGATTCAGTTCTCCTGACCAATCCATTAGAGTTGCCTTTTCCATCTCTTGTCTTTCTCAATGGTATTTTTATTGTTTACCTAAAAATATACAATCCTTTCCTGAGCAGTTCTCCACATACAAACACTACCTCTTTCTTCTAATTCAAAAAATTCACATCCCTTTTTTAAACAAGCTAATTTTTTTCATCCCTAAAATTGAAAATACCAGTTTTAATAAAAGCTTAACATATCTCTGTTTTCTCCTTCGGTCCCAAAGCTGCCCACCTCCCCCCCCCCCATTACTTTTAAGACTGTCACTGATGAACATTGATTAATATTTGCAAAGCTGGAAGGAAAAAGAAGTATTCCCATTGAAATTGTGTATTCTGATGAAGTGGGAGAGAAAGGTGGTAACGAAATACCACACACGGAAATAAAATCAAAAGTTAAGCTCCCTTGTGACTGATTATGCTGCTTGAGCAGGTGCCACACTCTTATTGGTTTAATATCTGGCAGCAAAGGTACTAGACAAGAACCTCCTCTTGGGGCAATGATTCTGCGCTGGTTGATATGTTTAATGAGGTGTTACTAATTTCCTCCATGCCTTTTGATAACAGTAAACATATCTTCTCCTATTTCATAGAATATACTTAATATTCTAAGTGAATGTCTGATAAGTGGAACAGGTGTCTGCTATGTGCATGTCTTCTGCAGAATTATCTTTAGACAGAATTTGAAGGGATTTGTCTTACTACTTTTTCAAGGACCCCTAGCCCGGACATGCACAGAAATAATCATTTTCCATTGGTTCCCATGGCTGTGCCATTCAGACCAAATTTGCCTCAGGTGTTCTTGGCTCACAGTGGCTCTGCAAGCCCTAGACTGCATAGCTGTAGAGGTACTCAACTAATTGGGTTCTTCTCTTGAGGTGAGGTTTTAAATGGTGTAACTAGCTCGGGGAGGAAGGTAACAGAGGGGACCTATTGAGCCAAAGAATTTCTCAGCTGTTCCTCCCTCATCTCCAAAAATGGATATTAAAAAAGGTTCTGAGAGTTTCTTTCCTCTTTTCAATTGGGATAGTCCCAAAAGAAAAGTGGGATGGAAGAAAAGTAGGAGTATTCTTCTTTCCAGTGATTATAGAGAACACCACTCCTTCCTAGCAATCAGGTATTCAGCCACTCACTGCCATCAGTTTTTTTTTGTTTTTTCCTCCAACATTGTCTCCTGTCTCTACAGAGTCATCTGGGTGTAAGATACTCCTAGAACTTCCATAACTCCTGCATGCTGCTCTTCTTTATTGGGTTAGAACTGACCCAGAACACAGCTTGTGGTATGCAGGAGTCATAGAGCTTATGTATGTAAGCTCTCCTTCCCCAAGCAACTCTGTACCCCCACGATCATATAGAAAGGCATATGTATGTACCTTTTACTTATGCAGCTGGATGGCCTGTTTCTTCAACATGGTGGCCCGTTGCAGAGCCAGTATCCATGGCTCAGAAGGCCAAAATATTTTAGCCTAGATAGAGTCCTGGATTACAGGACAAGATTCTGTTTATAAAGTATTTCCAGATCCCTGAATGGAGAACACCATGTTAGGGCTGTGTGGGTTTCTAATAATTTCTATCAGATGCCTATAATTATGAATTCCACATGACCAACTTTACTACTTGGTTGAGGTCCAGCAAATTATGGAAGGCTATCTCTGGACCTGTGAGTGGTAAGAGTTAGTATCTGTCACCAGTTTGCCTGGCTCAAGTCAGTGCTATGAATCCTTAGTTTACCTAATAATCAAATTATATCCTCATTTTACCCCCCCCCCAAAAAAGGTTGTTGCATAACACAAATCGGTATTAATATCCCAAGTTATATTGGCCTTTGCAAGTTATATTGGCCTTTGTCTATTTTTATTATTTAAAATACTAAAAAATCTCAAAGAGAAAAATAATGCACCAGTAAGGTTAACTTCACATTCACAAAGGTTTTACAGTGTAGTCGGTACCTTATTGTATTTAATTGTGATACCTGTGCTGGGCCCTGTATAAATATATATGCACATGTATAATAACAGTATTTCTTTCCCTGTGAAGTAATAGACTTAAATAGCAGTAAACATCCTGATGAAATAGCAGCTGAAGCAGTAGAGCATAAAATTAATATGCATCAAATGACAGATGATCGGTTGATAGGCTGTTTCATAAAGTTTCCATGCATAATTTAAACAAAGCTGTTTAGCAGTTTGTGGATCTTACAATTATAGCGCTGTTTATTGCTAATGCATGAAATATATCTGTTCAGGTAATAATATAACATTTTGTCACAGAAAAGTTTAAACATTTCAGTTATCAAATATTTGATACAAGCTAGCATACCTTCTGGTGTGACATCTAGTGTCTTAGTGCTGTAGAAATCCCTTTCTGGGTTAAGATATATATCAAATGAATCACTTTCTCTGTTTTGTGCTGTTTGTTTTCACCATTTTCTCCAAAAAATTCTCCATCACAGTTGTATGGCTTGATAGCCTCTCGGAGACCCAGGTTTGGGAGAGTGGAGGCAACTTGCATCACATGCTTCCTAGTTTAAGGAAACTCAGGCAAATGAAAGTTAACAGGCCTGGCTTCTGGAGTGGTGTGGAGCTTCATTAACTCTGGGGTTGGAAGTAAGCTCATTGCACAAGCATCTACCTGGTGATCAATCAGATAGGTCTGTTCTCCCCCGAGAATAAGTAGGGACCATGTCACCATCCAAAAAGGAAATGAGGGTTGGTGGGGAAATGGGATCCCAAGAATAAAGTGTTAGGGGACACTTCAGATCCTCTTGATCAATTTTAATTGAATGCTAGATGTTGTGAATTAAATTTGAGTGTGCAAGGAGAAAGCATCTCCACGACACAAAGCTTCTATCGATGTCCTTCTACATATGAAAAATGTGCTGTCTACATTTCATATTGTTTAGTGCAGTTTGTCATAGATTCTCAGAAAAGGCCGCATACATTCCTGATACTGCTGATAATGATGCTTTCTGTTAAAACTCTTCCACCTACTCTCATTCACTTCTTCCTAAGCAAAAATTCTTTCTTAAAAGCGCTTTGATGAGTGACGGAAGTTAGCCTATTGTAAAGTTGTCTTTCAATGTTAAATTGCAGGTATTTAGAACTCAAGAACATTAGAATAGTGTTCTGGACACTGGAACAATTTTCAGGAGTGTAAGTTGTGGGGGTGGGAGGAATAATACAAAAACAAGATGTTTACTGAGTTGCCCCTTTGTAGTCATCTCAAGTTCATTTCAAGTGAGAACATTCTGACAGTACAAAAAAATTGAAAAGTGAGATTTTTAATCCCTTTTTGGGAAAAGACTACTGACTACTTAGCAATGGTGAAGTAATTTTCTATATATACAGCATTAGTATATTTATTTTGCTATTTATCAATTTAAAATGAAGAGATCAGTTTTATAGCACTACTTAGTATATGGGTTTGACAGGAAACTTGGTGCCAGATGCAGTATATCACAATATGGAGTTTGGCACACTGTGTTGTTTGCATTTGATATTGTCTGGACCAGAGCAGCCAATGTTTTCCTAAATGTATACACTTTGATTTTTCTGATTTCTAATCTAATAATCTTTTTTCTTGGTCCCAGAATATCCTAAGAGGGCTTTAAATAATGAAAATGGAAATGTAGCAGTACCAAAATCTCAAGAAATGGTTAGATTCTTACACTGTACACAGTCATATTATTGGAGTTCTTCTTAATTTGAAAGTATAGGATGAGTATAGCATAGGAAAAGATGTGTGTAGCAGTGTACTATAAAGCCACATAATTTTTGGACAGTAAGTATTGCTGTTAGCTACTTGGTAAAGTGTGATTTAACTAACATTGCATTGTATAAATCCCCTGAGCAATTAAATAGAAGCCATTGTGATGAGCTACAGCAAGCAGGGACAGTACAAGAGTTGTTGTTATTTAAATATTAATACTGTACCATGGGAATCTTTTTAGTCCCAGGTTTAATATTGCATAATTTCCCTATCCAGAGTGGTAAAGAAGAAGAAGGGTATTATATAGGAGGGAGAAGCCTCTTAAAAGAATCTGAATACCCAAGAGACCAACATAATTTCTTGGCTGACTCAAGATTTATTAATTAGAAAAGAATATCAAAGGAAAAGTGTGGTCCAAACATAGAATCATAGAAGTGAAGGACTGGAAGAGACGTCAGTAGGTCATGTAGTCCAGTCCCCTGCACTTCAGGCAGGACTAAAAACTAGACCATTCCTGACTGGTGTTTGTCTAATCTGTTATTTAAAACCTCCAATGACAGAGATTCTACAACTTCCCTAGGCATTTTGTTCCAGTGCTTAACTACCCTGACAGTTAGGAAGTTTTTCCTAATGTCCAGCCTAAACCTCTCTTGCTGCAATTTAAGTCCATTGCTTCTTGTCCTGTCCTCAGAGGTTAAGGAGGGCAGATTTTCATCTACCTCCTTGTTAACAACCTTTTATGTACTTGAAAACTGTTATCATTGTCCCTCCTCAGTCTTGTCTTCTCCAGACTAAACAAGCCCATTTTTTTCAATTTTCCCCTCATAGTTCATGTTTTCTAGACCTTTCATCATTTTTGTTGCTCTTCTCTGGCCTTGATCCAATTTTTCCACATCTTTCCTGAAATGTGGCACCGAGAACTGGACGCAATAGTCTAGGTGAGACCTTATCAGAGCTGTGTAGAGCAGAAGAATTACTTCTCGTGTCTTATTTACAACACTCCTGCACCCCAATACATCCCAGAATGTTGTTTACTTTTTTTAAAAACAGTGTTACACTGATGTCTCATATTTAGCTTATGAGTCACTGTAACCCTCAGATCCCTTTTTGCAGTATCCTTCCTAAGCAGCCATTTCCCATTTTGTATCGGTGCAAATGATAGTTTTTTCATAAGTGGAGTACTTTGGATTTGTCCTTATTGAATTACATCCCATTTACTTCAGACCAGTCCTCCAGTTTGTCCGGGTAATTTTGAATGTTAATCCTAACCTCCAAAGCACTTGCAACCCCTCCACGCTTGGTATCATCTGCAAACTTTATAAGTGCCCTCTCCATGCCATTATTAAATCATGTATGAAGATACTGAATGGAACTGAACCAAAACGACTGATCACTGTGGGACCCCACTCAATATGCCTGTCAGGTTGACTGTGAACCACTGATAACTACTCTCTGGGAGTGGTTTTCCAACCAGTTATGCACCCACCTTATATTGGCTCTATCTAAGCTATATTTCCTAATTTGTTTATGAGAAGGTCATGCAGGACAGTATCAAAAGTCTTACTAAAGTCAAGCTATAACACGTCTATCACTTCTTCCCATTCACAAGGCTTCTTAGGTTATTTGATTGGTTTGACATGATTTGTTCTTGACAAGTCCATGCTGATTGTTACTTAATTACCTTACTATTTTCTAAGTGTTTGCAAATTAATTGCTTGATTAGTTGCTCCATTATCTTTCTGGGTTCTGAAGTTAAGTTGTCTGTCTGTAATTCCCCAGGTTGTCCTTATTTCCCTTTTTATAGATTGGCACTATATTTGCCCTTTTCCAGTCCTCAGGAATCTCTCCCAACTCCCATGAGTTTTTTAAGATAATCGTTAATGGCTCAGATATCTCCTCAGCCAGCTCCTTGAGTATTCTAGGACGTGTTTCATCAAACCCTGCTGACTGGACGACATCTAACTTATCTAAGTAATTTTTAACTTGTTCTTTCCGTATTTTAGCTTCTGATTCCGCCTCATTTTCATTGACTTTCACTGTTAGACGTCTGATCGCTACTAACCTTTTTGGTGAAAACTTAAACAAAAAAGTAATTTAGCACTTCTGCCATTTCATTTTTTGTTGTCCTTCCCCCTCATTGAGTAATGGGCCTACTCCAGGGTTTCTCAAACAGGGGTCACCGCTTGTGTAGGGAAAGCCCCTGGCGGTCTGGGTCAGGTCGGTGTGTTTACCTCCCCCATCCGCAGGTCCAGCTGATTGCGGCTCCCACTGGCTGCAGATTGCTGCTCTGGGCCAATGGGAGCTGCTGGAAGCGGTGCGGGCTGAGGGACTTACTGCGGATGGGGCAGGTAAACACACTGGCCCAGCCCAGCCCAGCCCACCAGGGGCTTTCCCTACACAAGCGGCGACCCCTGTTTGAGAAACCCTGGCCTACCCTGTCCTTAGTCTTTCTCTTGCTTCTAATGTAGTTGTAGAAAGTTTTCTTGTTACCCTTTTTGTCTCTAGCTACTTTAATCTCATTTTGAGCTGTGGTCTTTCTAATGTTCTCCCTATGTGCTTGTGGTGTTGTGTTTTATATTCATCTTTCCTAATTTGACTTAGTTTCCACTTTTTGTAGGACTCGTTTTTGAGTTTCAGATCATTGAAGATCTCCTGGTTAAGCCAGAGTGGTCTCTTTCCATACTTCCTATCTTTCCTAAGCAGTGGGATAGTTTACTCTTGTGTCCTTTCTAATGTCTATTGAAACAACTGCCAGCACTCTCCAACTATTTTCCCTGAGGCTTGCTTTACATGGGATGTTACCTACCAACTCCCTGAGTTTGCTAAAGTCTGTCTTCTTGAAATCGACTACCTTTGTTCTGCTGTTTTCCCTCCTACCAAATATGTTATCTGTTGTCAGTGGAGCAAAATGTCTAAAGGTAGTACTGCACTGAGAACAAAACTGTTTTGCAAAAGATTTTGAGATTTTTAAAAAAAACTAGCTTTATTCTGCATTGAACAAACTCAAAAAAAAATTCTCAAAGGAAAGGTAAAAAAAAGTAGTAGGTTAATTAAAACATTTCATTTAGATTTTTTTTACTTTTTTGTTTTGTATTGTATTATTTATAGAATACAATAAAAAATTCAAAATAAAATCTAAGTGTCTTATTCCAAAAAAACTGAAAATGGATGTTTCAACATTGAGTAATTTTTTCTAAAATGAATTCCAGCAAAAGCAAGATGATTTCATGAAGCATTTTTATTATAATGGAACTGCTTATTTTGACAGAATATGATTTTATCAAAGATTTTCAACTGGCTCTATCTAAAGAGGAATATTTGGCAACTCATAGCCATACATTAGAGAAGACAACTGTGGCAGCGTAGTCTGATCCCAGTATTACCTAGGTAGCTGTAGAACAGACCATACACCCTCAGGGTGCTAGACGGAGATCTCCTGTATAGTTCACTTTACTTGGGATCATGCAGAGCCTAGAGACATCCTGAACAGAACTCCATTCCCCATCTAGTGGCTGGACTCGCAATATATTGCTTCTCATATCTCAGCTTGCTCAAGGAAAGGTGTTGACCTTATCTCAGCTGGAGTTAATTCTGTGTATCTTACCTGGAATTCTTTATGAAACATTTAACAGCTGGGAGTGATATCCTGGATATAGTGAGCTCAGTGGGAGTTCTGGTATTGACTTTTACGTGACTACCACTGGTGGCAACCATTGGTATTTACTTGTGCATTGTAGAAAGTAACTCCATGTATTCTGCCTTTTTTAATAACAGAATCTTTCTGCTGACTAGAAAGAGATTGTTAATATTATGATGTTAGAAGAGAGACTCCAGAGTGTCTCGCTCTATAAATTTATTTTCCTGTGTTTTTCTTTTGCTGATATAGCATCTTTGTCCTCTTCTATTTGCTTTTTTTGTGGTAAACATTCCATTGTAATAATGTGCCATGTTCAATGAAATTGCATTCAGCCATTTAAATGATGACAGGTGTATATATGAAAAAAATGTTGACTGTAATGTGCTTCTTGTAAAGAACTCATGCATTTATAGCATGGTAATATTTCCAGAAACATTATAGCAATGAGTCTGTCAGCTACAATTCACCAGGACACCATTACAAACATATAGAACTGATGGAATTCTTTCAGTCATTTACTCTGGAGGTAGGTGTTAGGTTCTGGGGTGCAATCCAGACAGATGAAGAGTAGTCACCTCTTACCCTGTAACCCTTAAGCACCTTAAAGCTTTGCTACAGTAGTTCTCTGCCTGGGACTCCCACAGTCAGCAACAAGCATGCGCTCTGTCTATGTATTGGGCATCCCTGGTCCAGTGCTTTGGATCCAGGAGCCTGCTTGCAATATCACAGACTTCCATTGGTCTCCCCCAGCCTTGCTTAACAACTAGTAAGCGGGTGCCACACTCTCTCCAGCCCCCAAGTTACCCAAAATATTTGTTCTGAAATGTCCAGTCCTGTCTCTGAACAATCAGAGAAACGTTATGCTCCTCTAAAGCGTCAATATCAGGGCCAGTGCAACCCATTAGGTGACCTAGGCAGTTGCCTAGGGGTGCTAGCATTTGGGGGGCGGCATTTTGGGTCCTTCAGCGGCAGCTGCGGCGGCCGGATCTTCGGCTGCCCTGGTCATCGTTGGCATTTAGGGGGAGGGACCTGGGGCAGGGGGGCGCAGGGAGGGCTGCCTGCAGCACGCGCAGGAAAACCGCTCCCTGCCCCGGCTCACTTCTGCTCCGCCTCCTCCCCTGAGCATGCCGCCCTGCTCTCCTTCTCTCCCTCCTAGGCTTGCAGCGCCAAACAGCTGATTGGCGCCGCAAGCCTGAGAGGCAGGAGAAGTGGAGCAGTGACGGCGTGCTCAGGGGAGGAGGCGGAGCAAAGGTGAACTGGGGCAGGGAGCTGCCGCACGGCTCCCCAGGCCAGGGGGAGCTGCCGCGGGTGGGGGGTGCCTCAGGATGGAGGTGGGGAGCTGCTGCGGGGGGGGGACCTCAGGGCAGGCGGGGGCAGAGAGCTGCCACAGGGCTCCGGGGGGTGGGGATGCACAAGGTGGAAGTTTTGCCTAGGGAACGAAACATCCTTGCACCTGCCTTGTCAATATCTAACTGGAGTTACTAAAGATTTCAGTTCAAACACAGCTCTGGATTGGTCTAAATTAAACATAAAAATAAGCATTTCATTCCAAAGAGAGAAGTTTTAAATGAGTGCAAGTATAAGGATTAAAGTCAGAGAAAAAGAAAAAAAACAGTTTCTAGCAACAAAAACTTAACAAGCTAGAGGTAAAATTCTCATGTAATGTTTTCATCAAGATGGCTGACCCAGTTCTCGGATCAGGATCTATCTCTCAAAGTCAAAGAGCCGGAACCTTTGTTGTCTTAGGTGAAAGATAAATAACTTGAGGTTTCTTTGCCCTTTTCCTTTATAGTCCAGTGACCCTTTGAAATGGGTTCTTCTAAGGGTTACCCCTAGATAAAGTTCATTCAAGCTGTCAAGAAGGTGAAATGAAGTCTCCTAATGAAGGAATTTTCTTGCTGGAGTTGTCTGCTAAAATGCAAATTATTTAGATCCTGCCCCCTGCAGTGTAATTTCATGAACATTAAATATAGACTCATAGACTTTAAGGTCAGAAGGGACCATTATGATCATCTAGTCTGACCTCCTGCACAATGCAGGCCACAGAATCTCACCTACCCACTCCTGTAACAAACCCCTAACCTATGTCTGAGTTATTGAAGTCCTCAACTTGTGGTTTGAAGACCTCAAGCTGCAGAGAATCCACCAGCAAGTGACCCATGCCCCATGCTGCAGAGGAAGGCGAAAAACCTCCAGGGCCTCTGCCAATCTGCCCTGGAGGAAAATTCCTTCCCAACCCCAAATATGGTGATCAGTTAAATCCTGAGCATGTGGGCAAGACTCACCAGCCAGCACCCAGGAAAGAATTATCTATAGTAACTCAGATTCCAACCAATCTAACATCCCATCACAAACTACTGGACATACTTACCTGCTGATAATCAAAGATCAATTGCTAAATTAATTGCCAAAATTAGGCTCTCCCATCATACCATCCCCTCCATAAACTTATCAAGCTTAGTCTTAAAGCCAGATGTGTCTTTTGCCCCCACTACTCCCCTTGGAAGGCTGTTCTAGAACTTCACTCCTCTAATGGTTAGAAACCTTCGTCTAATTTCAAGTCTAAACTTCCTAGTGTCCAGTTTATATCCATTTGTTCCTGTGTCCACACTGGTACTAAATTTAAATAATTCCTCTCCCTCCTTGATATTAATCCCTCTGATATATTTATAAAGAACAATCATATCCCCCCTCAACCTTCTTTTGATTAGGCTAAACAAACCAAGATCTTTGAGTCTCCTTTCATAAGACAGGTTTTCCATTCCTCAGATCATTGTAGTAGCCCGTCTCTGAACCTGTTCCAGTTTGAATTCATCCTTCTTAAACATGGGAGACCAGAACTGCACACGGTATTCCAGATGAGGTCTCAGCAGTGCCTTATATAATGGTACTAACACCTCCTTATCTTTGCTGGAAATACCTCGCCTGATGCATCCTAAAACTGCATTAGCTTTTTTAACGGCCATATCACATTGGCGGCTCATAGTCATCCTGTGATCAACCAATACTCCGAGGTCCTTCTCCTCCTCTGTTACTTCCAACTGATGCGTCCCCAATTTATAACTAAAATTCTTGTTATTAATCCCTAAATGCATGACTTTGCACTTTTCACTATTAAATTTCATCCTATTACTATTACTCCAGTTTACAGGGTCATCCAGATCTTCCTGTATGATATCCCAGTCCTCTGTGTTAGCAATACCTCCCAGCTTTGTGTCATCTGCAACTTTATTAGCACATTCCCGCTTTTTGTGCCAAGGTCAGTAATAAAAAAGTTAAATAAGATTGGTCCCAAAACTGATCCCTGAGGAACTCCACTAGTAACCTCTTTCCAGCCTGACAGTTCACCTTTCAGTGTGACCCGTTGTAGTCTTCCCTTTAACCAGTTCCTTATCCACCTTTCAATTTTCATATTGATCCCCATCTTTTCCAATTTAACTAATAATTCCTCATGTGGAACCGTGTCAAATGCCTTACTGAAATGGAGGTAAATTAGATCCTCTGCATTTCCTTTGTCTAAAATATCTGTTACCTTCTCAAAGAAGGAGATCAGGTTGGTTTGGCACAATCTACCTTTTGTAAAACCATGTTGTATTTTGTCCCAATTACCATTGACCTCAATGTCCTTAACTACTTTCTCCTTCAAAATTTTATCCAAGACCTTACATACTACAGATGTCAAACTAACAGGCCTATAGTTACTCGGATCACATTTTTTCCCTTTCTTAAAAATAGGAACTATGTCAGCATTTCTCCAGTCATACGGCACAACCCCTGAGTTTACTGATTCATTAAAAATTCTTGCTAATGGGCTTGCAATTTCATGTGCCAGTTCCTTTAATATTCTTGGATGAAGATTATCTGGGCCTTCCAATTTTGTCCCATTACGCTGTTCGAGTTTGGCTTCTACCTTGAATGTGGTAATATCTACCTCCATATCCTCATTCCCATGTGTCATCCTTCCATTATCCCTAAGCGCCTCATTAGCCTTATTAAAGACTGAGGCAAAGTATTTATTTAGATATTGGGCCATGCCTAGATTATCCTTAACCTCCACTCCATCCTCAGTGTTTAGCGGTCCCACTTCTTTCTTTGTTTTCTTCTTATTTATATGGCTATAGAACCTTTTACTATTAGTTTTAATTCCCTTTGCAAGGTCCAACTCTACATAGCTTTTAGCCTTTCTCACTTCATCCCTACATGTTCTGACCTCAGAAAGGTAACTTTCCTTTCTAATCCCTCCCATCTTCCACTCCTTGTAGGCTTTCTGCTTAATTTTTGCCGTTTGGCTTCACTGACATTCTTTACCCGGTTAGGCACAGACATTCTACCACCAGTATCACCTATTAGACTGGTATCTACACTAGCCTTCCTCCTTATGTCCATTCTTCTGCCCACAGCTGTATCCTTTCTTACTTTATTTTCTTCCCTCTCAATGTTAAATTCCAGCGTGAATATTACCTGGACATCTCCCAACCATCTCCCCCAATATGTGATTGTCAATCTCCACCACACTGTGATAGTATGAGGTTTGCCTCCACCCCTTGTTAGCTTGATGGGTCTATTTATGCAATATATAAATACATTCTCATGGTCTTTCAAAGCACTTTGTCAGTTTCTCCCAAGGGGGAAAATTATATTCCTCTGTTTAGGGTAATAACCAGTAAGTCAGGAGCTTTTCATTGACCCCTTGCATGACAAATACATTTCATAACATTAAAGAATTGGCGTAAACTTGAATTGGTTAACTCAGCTACAATTCATTACAAGCTATCTGGTTTGCCCCTTGGACTGTTCTTAAGTAATAATAGAATTAAAGAAAATGTCAACTGTATTGCACATTTCAGGTCTGGCCTGCAGCCTTGAGCTGTGACCACAGCAGAGCTTTCAAGCTGCACAGGGATAGGGCTGCTTGGAGTTTGGGTGAAAGGCCTCAGAATCGTCCAGGTGTCATTCCAGCATTTGGTGCTGGTGACTCATGAGGTAGCACTCTTCCCTCTGGGCCACTACTGAACGAATACCCTTACATTGTGGTAGGGGACACTGTGTGCTGCTAGAGGGCTTACCTTAAAGATGAGAGGTGAAATCCAGTTCCTTGCCAATTGAAAATTCCATGGTATGATTTTTAGTAGAAGGAGTGTTAGCCCTAATGGCTTGACTAGATTCCAGTGCAAGCAATTATAATATATTCTTCCTGCTTGATTTTCCCCTGGAATTTTCCAGTTGGATAAGTTAGCACTGCTTAATGTTGTTGCTACAGAATATCTGTTGCTATTTGTAAGTTAGTGGTAATGGCACAATGCCAGAGCTTCCTTATTAAACATTTGCTAGGAGTAATCTAAAAGTATGTGGCTTTCAGACTGGTGTGATAGTGAGTATGATAACTACAAATTGTCCAGGCTACTGAAATTCAGGTCAAGCCAGGTTTAGAGATAAAACAGAGTTTATTTAGAGTTTATCTCTAAACTGACTATGACCTCAACTATAAAGAGTCAGGCTGCGTCATAACTGTAAGCATTTTTAGCATGCTGTGAAGGTGAATGCAAAATATGATAATTTGACCTAAACCACACCATTCTCTGAAGCTGCTGTGGAACCCACTAGACGATGTGAAGGGGAATTAAGATGGGCTGCTCTGTGGCATAATAAAAAAAAATTGCTGTTTTCAGGTGCTGACAGCATGCCTTGGTAATTGGGTTTAACATTATCTTGCAATCTGGAATATTAGATCCATTGGTAACACATTTGCCACTTTGGGGAGATTGTGTTAAGCTCTGCAGATATCAAGGAGAGTTTTACTGAGTGATGTCATATTGCGATATTACTCTAAAGCTGAAAAGTGAATGTAATGTACTCTGGAATGTCCTGGAGAATGGAGTGCTATTGATGTGCTGTGACTCTTGTGCAAAAATCTATCAGTCACGTTATGGGTCAGATTCTAAGCTTGTGACAAAGACTGACAATAAGAGGTAAATTTTTAACATCCGTAATTAACTCTTGGAACAATTTACTAAGGGTCATGGTGGATTCTCGTACAGGCAGACTTGGAATGGCTAGGGGCAATTTATATCTGCTGTCAGCACCCATTCCTGAGCATGAAGTGGTTTCACTTTGTGCAAAATGTCAGTTTCAGAGAGACCTGGCCTTCCTTCAATCACTCATATTCATTGCAGGGTCTTTGGCCACGTTGCCAGGATGGACAAAAAGACTCCAGTATACTGTGGTCTCAAACTCTGTATTGATGAGTGAAGAGGTATACACATTGACCTGATCTGGTTCAACCTGTGGGGCTGCCCCAGAGATTCAGGGATTCACTGGCTTGAGCCAGGTTTGAGAACTTCACTATACAATGACTGGTGTGATGCCACAACCTTGGTCACTCTGGCTGGTGCAATAGTCCTCAGTTGACTATGCGTGCTTGATGATCGTGGTGAGGATGTGGTAGATTCTCCATCACTGACAGTTTGTAAATCAAGATTGGACGTTTTTATAAAAGACGTGCTATAGGAATTATTTGGGGAGAAATTCTATGGCCTGTGTTATACAGGAGGTCAAGCTAGGTGATCACAGTGGTTCCTTCTGGCCTTGTAATTTATGAATCTATGAAAAAGAACTGATAAAGCTCCATTGAAATCCATTTCTCCTGCCTTTTGAAAGTTATTGAAATCAATGGAGCTGTGCTGATTTAAACCAGCTAAAGCTCTAGCCCTATATTGGTAGTCAGTCTGTATTGCTGGTCCACCGTTTTCATTCTGGAATTAGATAGTGGTCATAGTTTATGACTGCAGTTAAACCACAGTTAGTTTTCTACTTGACACTGCATTCGGATAAGACAAATTGCATAATATGTAATCCCAGTAGCTAACAATAACCATACCAAATAGCATGGAAGCAGTAAGACTCATGCTTTATGTATCAGATGTTTATGAATGCACACAATTAATTTTTAAACAGATGTTGCTTGAGTTGTCACAGTCTACCCCCAAAATGTATAGATGGGGTGATAATTGGAAAGATTATCTGTGGTGAGAGAGGCTCCTTAATCAAGGGTCTAACAGATGCTTCTTTAAAAGATACTGTCATCTTGCTGGCTTTCAGGAGGGTAACAATAGTCTCCTGTAATGGCTCCAGTTCTGCAAAATGTATAGGTTTCTAAGGGTATGTCTACATCTACAATTTTGCAGTGCTGGTTGTTACAGCTGTATTAGTACAGCTGTATAGGGCCAGCGCTGCAGAGTGGCCACACTTACAGCAACCAGCGCTGCAAGTGGTGTTAGATGTGGCCACACTGCAGCGTTGTTGGGCGGCTTCAAGGGGGGTTCGGTGAACGCGAGAGCAAACCGGGGAAGGAGACCAGCTTCCCCGCGGTTTGCTCTCGCGTTCCCCGAACCGCCCTGCAAACCGCAGGGAAGGAGACCTGCTTGCTCGGGGGTTCGGGGAACGCGAGAGCAAACCGGGGAAGGAGACCTGCTTGATTACCAGAGAGGCTTCCTCAGGTATGCTGGGATACCTGCTTATTCCACGGAGGTCAAGAAAAGCGCTGGTAAGTGTCTACACTTGATTACCAGCGCTGGATCACCAGCGCTGGATCCTCTACACCCGAGACAAAACGGGAGTACGGCCAGCGCTGCAAACAGGGAGTTGCAGCGCTGGTGATGCCCTGCAGATGTGTACACCTCCTAAGTTGCAGCGCTGTAACCCCCTCACCAGCGCTGCAACTTTGTGATGTAGACAAGCCCTCAGTGTACTCTCTATGCCATTATCTAAATCATTGATGAAGATATTGAACAGAACCAGACAGACCCGGAACTGATTTCTGGGGAACCCCATTCATTGTGCCCTTCCAGTTTGACAGTGAACCACTGATAGCTACTCTCTGGGAATAGTTTTCCAACCAGTTATGCACCCACCTTATAATAGATCTATCTAGGCTATATTTCCCTAGTTTGTTTATGAGAAGGTCATGAGAGAGAGTATCAAAAGCCTTACTAATGTCAAGATATACCACATCTACTGCTTTCTCCCCATCCACAAGGCCTCTTGCCCTGTCAAATAAAGCTGTTCAGTTGGTTTGACATGATTTGGGATTAATAATCCAAGTTTATTAATTTTATTTTTTCCCATGTGCATTACTTTGCACTCATCAATACTGAAGTTCATCTACCATTTTGTTGCCCAGTCACCCACTTTTATGCCCAGTCACCTACTTTGTAACTCTTTGCATTCAGGTTTGGACTTTAACTTTCTTGAGTAATTTTGTATCACATCTGCAAATGTTGCCATCTCACTGTTCACCTCCTTTTCCAGATAATTTATGAATATACTGAACAGCACAGGTCTCAATACAGATCCTTAGGGGACCCCGCTATTTACCTCTCTTCATTGTGAAAACTGACTTTTTATTCCTACCCTTTGTTTCCTGCTTTTTAATCAGTTACTAGTCCATGAGAAGATCTTCCCTGTTATCCCCCAACTGCTTACTTTGCTTAAGAGCTTTCAGTGAGGGACCTTGTCAAAGGCTACCTGAAAGTCCAAGTACACTTGATCCACTGGATCAGCCTTGTCCACATTTGTTGACTCTCTCAAGGAATTCAAATAGATTGGTGAGGCAGGATTTCTTTTTACAAAAGGCATGTTGACTCTTCCCCAACAAACCATATTCATATATGTGTCTGAGAATTCTGTTCTTTACTATAGTTTCAGCCAGTTTGGCTTGTACTGAAGTTAGACTTAGCCGTGTGTAATTGCTAGGATCACCTTTGAAGCTTTTTTTAAACACAGACATTATCTGCCTTCCAATCATCTGGTACAGAGGCTAATTTAAGCGATAGGTTATGCACCACAGTTAGTGGTTTTGCAACTTAAGTATCTTAATGATGTTAATTATTCTGCAGAGGAAATGGCAATCTGTTATTGGAGGTAGAGCTGAGATTACAGTAAGGCCCAGGATCCCTGTAAGAAGGAGCTGTGGGGGCCTCTGGGAAAACACAAGCAGCAATCTCTATTTTTCACAGAGCTTCCATGGCAAAAAAATGTTCAGAATGCTTTTTATTACATGAGTGTGATGAACTTGTGATGGCATCACTGTGCGTTTCCAAGACTTGAAACGCTCAGGGTCTCTTGAGCACGTATGGGAGCTGCCTTTGACAAACTATTGCAGGATAGATGTGGAGAGAAGAGACCTGCTGTGTTGCAGATTCTGCCAGCCTCTAAAACATCCATCATCATCTGCTTTTATCTCTCCTGGTGCTGTTCTTAATCTTGCAATATTCCTAATATATAAAAGATCATGCTATTTGTGAAGTAAATGGTCTGCAGTAATGATAGTGTTTAACTTCTGATGTAACACATTCTTTGTTGTGCATGTTGCAAACAAAAGAGACTAGCAGCTTTAATGTTCTTCTCTGAATATTAATTCCACTTGAATTGATATGGTAGAAAGGTGCTTGGCACTTTCCTTTTTTTAAAGGAGTTGTAATTCTACATTAAAATCAGCCATTAAAAGAAGTTCATACATAGAGACAATGGTACTTGCTGATATTGTAATGAATTGCTTACATCATACACTTCATAGAATCATAGCAATTAGACATTGAAAATACCTAGTCAGTCATCTTGCCCATATGCCATAGTTCACGCATCTTCTCTAAAAGGTATTCTTAATTGTTTTTCTGATCCAGATTTAATATTTTTCAAGTGTCAAAAATGCCCTTTAAATAATTGATGCTGGAGTTATCTAGTTTCTCCTCCCAACAAATTCTGCTACAATGGTATTAGGGGAAATGTTCTGATTTGCCAGATTAAACAAATAGAGCTGTTTAGAAAGTTTGTGACTTCAGTCAATAAGCACAGTTCATTGCACTATGGCTGCAAAAGCAACGACTACCTAGAGGAATGTAGTTGACCAGAATAAAAGTATTAAGAGAAATGAAATTGTCTTATTGCTTGTAAAAGATAAACTTGAGCTATTTAAGAAAAAAAATGGATCCAATGGGATACATGGATTATAAAAGTTATATCAACGGAAAAACAATTTGTACACATACTGGAATTCATAACCTACAATAGACTGTCACACCTCTGCAACATTACTTCATTTCTTTGTATTTTTCACCTTCACTTTTAATAGCTATGTTTAAAAAAATGGTCAACAGTTCTGTTTATTTGAGCATTAATTTCCCTCATATCATCACACACTAAAGGAACACCTGGAGTCTGTGTTGGTTTTTTTTGTTTTGTTTTGGTTTGGTTTTTGTGTTTTGTTTTTGTTTTTTGTTTTCCTTGAGACAGGATGATACAAAATGCAAAGAGAAGCTTGGGAAAAAAACAGCCCGTGACACAGTATGTTAATTATTTCACCATTTGCTCCTCCCAGTCTTACCATTCCACCTCATCAAATCTAAGTTTATTTGCCATAAGTATTTATAATCACAGCCAGGTGCTTTATTTCCTAGGTACCGTCACTCCTAGGTATTTTACATGTTGTGGTGCACTTGCTCTGGCAAGGCTATCGCTAGTAAATCCAAAATCATTTGAGTTTTTCTGTGCTTAATTTTTACCTTATTTAATTGAGGTTTGGTGGCCAACAGGGACAATAGAATAGATTGGGATCTTCCAATCAGCATGAGTCCCTGCTTGGACAGTGATAAGCATCATTACCTTTTTCTGGAATCGGTGAGCATTTTCTGTGTGTAAGGATGGCATGATCAGCCTCTCGTGAAATAGAATGTGTAGTGCCATTTATTTATTTGTGAACCTTTTCCTACACTGGGTGAAGAGATGTAGATATAAAAAATTAATGCAAGAGAGAGCTGAAGTATACTCACTGTGTATTGCTTTGTAGTTTGAAGTAAGCAAGTGGTTTTAGGTCAATGGGTGTGTGTATAAAAAATGGGTTAAACTAACATAGTTGAGGCTTAATACAAATATTGCAAACATCGCTGCTGGGAGCATCCATTCCACTCCATTGAAAGCTTTCACTGCATTCATTTCACTGTGGCTTTGGGTATGCATTTAGAGTGATAATTAATATGCATATTGTTAACCAGTGCTCTGTTCCTCATAAATGTCTTGCTTATTAGTTTTTTCCAGCACATATTTTACAATCAAACTTCAGTCTTAAAATTGGGCTATATCAAATGGTGGTCTTTGGAAGAAATACAAATGGTGGCCAAGATAAGACAATTTAGTGGCTTCCCCTTTTTCAAGAAAACTACTACCAGCTTGTCAAGAAGAGAAAAATGAATTCTTCCATAAATTTGTTCTAGTTCTCATTTCAGGCTTGGGTACCTATCCACAGGCAGAATTACTGTAGCTTCTGTCATCTCTACTTTTACTGTTTTCCATTGTTTTCTTTTTTAACATAAAATTGGATGTAGTTGATGCTAGAGAAAGTGATAGAGGATCAAAATTATTAAAATTGAATTTATCCTAGTGATAGAAAAAAAGGACAAAACCTCCAGCGGCTGTAAATTGGCATAACTCCCAAGGCCAGCCAGAGGATTCAGGAAGCCTGGGGCAAAGCAATTTTGGGGGCCTTTTCCATAAAAAAAAGGTTGCAATACCATAGAATACTATATTCTTGTGGGGGGCCCCTATGGGGCCCAGGGCAAAGTGCCCCACTGACCCCCCTCTCCCCCGCGCTGCCCTGATAGCTCCATTGACACTAATGGCAACCATTAACCTCTGATAAAGATCTGGCCTGTAATGTAAATGCAGTTCTACTCTGCAAAGATTGGTTATGAAAGTGTGGGGCTCTATTCAAAGTAAAAATGGCATTTTCTTACTGAACAGATTTGCTCCCTAGGGGTATTCAGTCATATTGCTCACTTCTGAGAAAGAAATAAGTTTTTACTCCTAATAATCCTGAATAACCAATACAACTAAGAGGGAGTGGACTAGGTTGAAGTCTTTCTCCTTATGTATCATCAACAAAATTGTTAACAAAGTTCTACTTAATTACACATATATAAACCTATTGAAGATAATTGTGAGAGAGTTGTGGTCTGAAAAACCTTGAGGCTAAATGGAGAAATGGAATTGTGGGCCTGATCTTGGGATGAAAGCTGTCGTCAGTCTCCACTAAAAGTTTCCTGTCTGAATATCTGTCTCTACTCAGAGTGGTTAAGCGATTTTTAGCAATTCCTTTTATTGCTTTTTAACAACTTCCATTGCATATATGTCTAATAAAGGTATGAGGTCAGCTGTATTAGTTTAGTATGCTGAGATAAGCTGGCTGCCCGTTAGTGATTATTGAATCATAAAAATCTAGGGCTGGAAGGGACAGGAGGTCATCTAGTCCATCCCCCTTGTGTTGAGGCAGGACCAAGCAAATCAAGAGCATCCCTGATGGGCATTTGTCCAACTTGTTCTTAAAAACCTCCATTGTGGGTTTATGTTCATATATAATTGATTGTCTAGGTTCCTCTCTGTCGCCAGCAAGGCATGTTGCTGCTTGGTCTCCTGTGCCTTTGGCAGGTCTGCATGGACTCAGTATTGTGTTGGCTAGCTTGTTCTCTTTCTGGAGTAGTTTTCCTTCTCCAGCAGAGAGCCTCCAACCTCACAAACCATACAACTAATCTTATTGGGTTTTGTTATTACTATTACACTAATTCCAGAGTTAACTTGTTAAAAATCTATATTATGCTGCTAAGTTATAATTTGCTGTTTTATCTTGTACACATCAGCGTGTGTGTGTGTGTGTGAGAGAGAGAGACCACAACTTTTTTGAAGAACAGGGGAGGATATATATAGAGAGAGATATGCACTACAGTATATGAGACAAAATAGCAAATAACATAACAGCAAAAAAGCATATTTTTTAAAGTTGAGCCTTGATTTAGTGTTGTAATACATTGATAATGTAATCATGCACAGACTTAAATGAATGTGTGCCTGTATTGTATATACATTTATATGAGAGAGAGAGAGAGAGTGTGTATATATATGTATATATATACATACAAGTCTATACCATGGTGTGTATATATAAAAGATTCTGGATCACATCCATTGCTGGCATAAGCAGTTACAATTCTATTGACTTAAATAGAGATGCACTTATACCAGCAGTAAATTTGGCCCTTTGCTTATTTTGTGGTGTTAAGTATTCGTCCATACAGTCCATCTTATAGCCTCACGTCCACATTAGTCTAATTCGTTTAAGGACATTTTAAGTCAAAGTTAATCTACAGTTTAGAGCTTCTCTAGTGGTTTTGATTCTTTGAATCTATCTTGTATTCATCATAAATGCAGAGTTCTTAATTTTGATCGTGTAACAAAGCTGGAGGCAGTATGTACTTCACTGATCTAACAATGTCTCTCTAAATTTTAAAAAGGCTTGTTATAGTATTTATTTGCATCTCTCAATTATTATCTTTTTGTTTTTCTTGGTGAAAGACTGCTAAATATCTGAATGGCTTTCTGAACGTGTTTTAATGTTTACTATAATGTTAGAACGTCCACTAGAGCAGTGCTTCTCAAAGCCGATCCGCCACTTGTGCAGGGAAAGCCCCTGGCGGGCCGGGCCAGTTTGTTTACCTGCCATGTCTGCAGGTTCAGCCGATCGTGGATCCCACTGGCTGCGTTTCGCTGCTTCCCACAGCTCTCATTGGCCTGGAGCGGCGAAACTGCTGCCAGTGGGAGCCAAGATCGGCCGAACATGCGGATGCAGCAGATAAACAAACCGGCCCGGCCCACCAGGGGCTTTCTCTAAACAAGCGGCAGCCTGACTTTGAGAAGCACTGCACTAGAGGAAGTACTTCTGTCTTTAAACAGACAAAAATGAATGGCAACTTATAACAGATTCAATGCGCTACACACACTCCTTTCAAAAAATACACGCTTTATTTGCATGGCCTCTTCTTTCGATGCAAAATAGATATCGCTCAGTTGGTGTTGTGTGTCCAGAGTTTATTTGTAAGAGCAAACTGCTGCCAAAAAAAAAAAAAAAAAAAAGTTTAAAATAAGCTATTGGAAAGATTAGCTGAACAAAGGTTATACATTAAACTAGAAAACAGAAGATTAAGAATAAATACCATTTAATTCTTATCTATAAGAAACATTCTTAACCAGGTTCACTGAAAATATGAGGTTTCTTTTGATTTTTATTTTCTCAAATCTCTTCAGAGGAAAGGGTATCTCCCAAGAGTAACCCCTGCTGAATGGTACTTTGTGATTAAAAACTCACTATTGCTAGCATTGCACTCCTAGTTAGAAAAGCTGGGTGTCTAGGTTGATGTAGGTGGCAATAGCTATTACTGGGCAAAATGGACAGTAGTGATTTTATCTAGCAGGGACGGTCATCATGAGGATTGCTAAATGAAATTTGTGGAAAAGCTGCTTTCAATTTGAAATGTCTGAAATATGGGAGCTCTGGGAAAATGTGCTTATGAGGAGAGCAGTGCTCAGGGCACCAATGTTAGGGAGAGAATAATGGATTCATTGAAATGTGCCTGGGAATAATGTCAATATGTATATTAGAAAGTTAATTAATATCTTTTATATTGGTTCCTTTGGGAGCATTCTAGAAAAGGTATCCCAACTCCAATTATTCTAACATTCCAGATAATTAAGCCTGTTGTGGGGTTTTTTGTGTTTTTTTTTTTCTAGAGCTGCTCTTCAGAGCAGTACAAGCGTATCCAAGGACGAGATTGTATCCCTGTAATGCCCAGAAGATGATGTTTCCCCCAAAATCCCACGTTTTGTCACATTGTTTAGCATTAGAATGGTGTGTTGTCCTTGAAACTGTTTTTATCAAAATGTCTGAACACTGTTTAGATACATGTTGTGAGCCCAATCCTGTGGATCTGGCATATATAGCCCCTATGAAGTCAACAAGACAACATGAATAATTTAAAAAACCCAAACAAATAAAAAAGGCCGTTCTTCTGGGAGCCTAGCTTCTCCCCAAAAAAACTGTCGATTTTTTTTGGTAAAAAACAAACAAAACAAAACAAAACAAAAAAAAAACCACACCAACACATTTACTATGCTCTGCCTATGTGGACATTGAAATATAATTTGTGAAGTCTTTTAGTAGGCTCATCTCCAACACACCTAACGGTATAGCCCTTTTACTTGGCTTAGACTCTGCCCTGGACAGGTGTTTCTATAATATTGCTTCTGGATGCCTCAGAGTTGATTCATTCCTACTGTAAGGTAGATGTCTGTCTGAGTGCAGGATGCTATTATGAGAAGGCTCATTCATTGTATTCTCACAGAACAGGCTCAGTCGTAAGTAGTGAGCTGCACTAGGAAACCTGGTATGACTGCTGACCCAGCCCTTTCTACAGAAAGTCATGTGTCGGTCTGTGGTGCAAAAATGTCTCCTCTTCCCCCTCCCCGCCCCTACTCCCTCAAAAGTAACAGGAAACATTTCCCTATGACCATGACACCCAGCTATTGTAATTTCTTCTAGGCTGCCAACAGGTCTCCTCTGCCACTTGCAGCTAGAGCAGAACATAGCAGCTAGAAGACCTGTTCTCTTGTTCTGCCCACCCAGTATTCTGTAAAATGAAGTGATTTTGAACTCAGGATGTATAAATTCCATAGCCCTTAAATGGGAAGCATTCTGGTGGGCTTCTGCACTCAGTCACCACCTGCTGGTCAGCAGTTCTACTATCATGCCTCATGTCTTATGGATTTGCTACTATGTGGTGCCTCTAGTCACATGCTTCTCTGTTCCCTCCCCACCTGCCCTGTGAAGAGGGCACACTACACGGAAGGGTTTGCAATGTTGGGGCTGCACTAGTGTCCATGGAGTGTTCAGGTCTGTCAAAATTCTTCCTTCGCATACAGCCTGGTTACTCGCCATAGGCTTGTGCACTGGGGACAGTATTTGTTCCTTTGATACCTAAGTGACTGGCCTTGGTCCTTCACAAGGAAACAGAAGCTCTTTGTGCGAGGAATGAAGTGATTTAATAGAGCATTTTTTTAAAAAAAGACCTAAATCTGTGAAGGGAAAAAAAATTGCCATGTCATATTTTCATAAATGCAAGAAACATTTTAAACGTTTCCATTTAGTGTGCATGCACATATCTCTCATGCAATTTTCTAAGGTGTTGGCTTATAGGGCGTCCTTGGAAGCCAACTCAAGGGTCGCACACTTCACGGTTTCTACAGATACAGCACATTGCACCCACCAGGATCTCCTTGCATTCCTCCATTTCCTACCCCACACCTTCCAAGGTCCCTGTATGCCATTCTCCGATCCCCCTGTGATTCAGGGACTGCCTACAACTCCCACTCAATCTCTCATGCTAGTGGCTGTCTCCCCTTCCCCACTACTTCCCACTGCAGGGGCTCTGTGTGCCCTCCTTCCCTATCTACCATATGCCAGGGTTCTCCATTTTCTACCCCCATGGCAGGGGCTCTGTGTTCTTCCCTCACCTTCTTCCTCCCCATACAAGGGTCCTACAATATGCCCCTCCCAACAGGAGTTATATGTGCCTTTCATTTCTGCCTCCCCTATACCAGGGACTCTCTTTCTCCCATCATTATGGCAGGGACTCTGTGCACTCCATTCCCTTCCATACCAGAGTCCCCTAATCTCCCCTCCCCCATACCAAGGTTTCTATGTGTATCCCTCTTCCCTCCCTCCCAGGGACTCTGACCTCTATTCTCCCTTTTGCCTCCTAAGATGGAGGCTGTGTGTCCCCAATCTCCCCCATCCCTCTATCAGGTTCCTCCTATTGCCTTCCTGTCAGGGATCCTGTGTGCCCCATTCCCTCATGCTAGGGGCTGTATGCACTCCCCCCACCCTTACTGTTCTCTGTCTGGAAGATCAAAGAATCCTGTGGCACCTTATAGACTAACAGACGTTTTGGAGCATGAGCTTTCGTGGGTGAATACCCACTTCCTCAGATGCATGTAATGGAAATTTCCAGGGGCAGGTATACATATGCTAGCAAGCAAACTAGAGATAACGAGGTCAGTTCAATCAGGGAGGATGAGGCCCTGTTCTAGCAGTTGAGGTGTGAAAACCAAGAGAGGAGAAACTGGTTCTGTAATTGGCAAGCCATTCACAGTCTTTGTTAGTCACAGGATTCTTTGCGCTGCTTTTACAGATCCAGACTAACACGGCTACCCCTCTGATACTTGTCTGGAAGATGTCATTCAAGGTGTCAAGAGGTTAAACTCTATTGAGAAGACGGCAGAGATGAGCTAAGGGAATTGTTATGCTGAAAGGTGTTAATGGCTGCCTTCAGCCAGATCTCTGATCTATAGACTATGGCAGAGGCACTTCAAACTGTAGATCTGCTAACCAGAGGAAAGGGTAACCTGTGCCTCTCATTTCCCGATTCCTCCCCAAAATGTATAGCATTCTTCCCACTGATGTCTAGAATATTCCTTGATATTTTTTGGAATTGATCAGATACAGCATTCAAAAGTTACCATGGAACAGACAGACAGACACAGAGAAATTCCAGCATTCTTGTGCATTAGGCCTTTGAAAACAGCCAATTATTCTATGCTCATACAAACTATTTTACAGATTTGTTCTTGGTCTATTTAGCTGTCAGTTTATCTTAGGAACTTAAAACCTGGCTGTGCCTTTAAAACACAGGCCAGGACTAAGGCCATGGCTACACTGGTGCTTTACAGCGCTGCAACTTTCTCACTCAGGGATGTGAAAAAAACACCCCCCAAGCGCTGCAAGATACAGCGCTGTAAAGCCTCAGTGTAAACAGTGCCGCAGCGCTGGGAGCACGGCTCCCAGCGCTGCAAGCTAATCCCCATGAGGAGGTGGAGTACGCGCAGCACTGGGAGAGCTCTCTCCGAGCGCTGGCGCTGCGACCACACTCACACTTCAAAGCACTCCCGTGGCAGCGCTTTGAAGTTTCAAGTGTAGCCATACCCTAAGTGGTGCAGAGCGACCTCTCTCCTGAGGAAGCTACAGAGGAGATTGCCTCTAAGGAGACACAGCCCCTGCCAAAGCTCTGTAGTGTGCAAGCTGTGCTATCACTCTTTCAGGGAGGAACTTTTTGTTCTGTGTTTATACAGCACCTGGCACAATGGGGTCCTGGTCCATGATTGGAGATCATTGGCACTCCAGTAATAATATTACTACAAATAATAATCCATTTGGGTGCAGACCATAGGTGTTGTTTTACTTTTCCCTGAGGGGGTGCTCCATCCTAGCTCTGGCACAAGGCCCTGGCCCCACTCCCCCCTCCCCCAAGGTCCTGCTCTGGCTCTGCCTCATCTCACACCTGCTCCACCCCCTCCCTGAGGCTGCTGCTCTCTGCCCTCTCATAAGCCCTTCTCTGAGACACCAAACAGCTGTGGCTGGGTGGGTGCTGAGCACCCATTTTTTTTTGTTTGTTTTTCTGTGAGTGCTCCAGCCACAGAGTCAGCATCTATGATGCAGACTGCTCCTCCTGGCCAATTCTGCTGGTTGGGATACAGGGCCTTCCCCTCTGCCCTACCATCTTTAGGACAATTTATGCCCCAGTAGGGGAATGCAGAGAACAGTCCCTGCCTTTCTCTGGGCACAGGGACTGTGATTATCCCTGGCCCTTAAATAGGATGTACCGAGGTTGGGTTTAACAAAGACTCTGTGAGCTCCCCCCACCCCCACAATAACTTTCACGAGAGCTAGGAACACCCTTATGGTCTAAGAGGTTTTACAAAACACATGGCATTAGGAGAAGTTATTACATAAAGTTTCAGTTCCATCAGTGATTGGCTTTGTTTAGATGGAAGAAAATTGAGCTGAAGTGCTTCATTCCCCCCCCTCCCACACACACTTCCTACTGGAAAAGCAGGAGAGAATTGGCAGGGGAAGGAGAAGGAAAAACAACAAAATGTTTTTCTTTCCCAATTTTGTTAGAAAAACAGAAAACTTTAAACCAATCCAAAGAGGCCCTTTTCAATGCAACCAGCTCTAATGGCCACCCCTTACACAGCCAGCTCTAAGTGAGTATAGGATGGGACCTTCCTTGAATGGCTGTGTAAGGGCTAATCACCAACAAGACCATTATTTTTGTTGAAAGAGTTCCTTTTAATAAATAGAAAACCCACAGTAACAGAAGCAATATAAGCCCCAACCCAAACCACTTAAAGATGAAAAAAATCATTTCATGATATGTTTTAATCTACCTTTTTGTTTGCAGTGTTGTAGCCGTGTTGGTCCCAGGATATTAGAGAAACAAGGCGGGTGAGGTAATATCGTTTATTGGATCAACTTCTGTTGCTGAAAGAGACAAGCTTTTGAGCTACACAGAAGTTTCTTCAGGTCTGCATAGCTTGAAAGCTTTTTGCTTTCACCAACAGAAGTTGGTCCAATAGAAGATATTACTTCCCCCACCTCGTCTCTTTTTAATTCCATTTTGTAAGAAACACATTTTGAGCATCAGAGGGGTAGCCGTGTTAGTCTGGATCTGTAAAAGCAGCAAAGAATCCTGTGGCACCTTATAGACTAACAGACGTTTTGGAGCATGAGCTTTCGTGGGTGAATACCCACTTCCTCAGATGCATGTAGTGGAAATTTCCAGGGGCAGGTATATATATGCTAGCAAGCAAGCTAGAGATAACGAGGTCAGTTCAATCAGGGAGGATGAGGTCCTGTTCTAGCCGTTGAGGTGTGAAAACCAAGAGAGGAGATACTGGTTGCCACTACAGAACCAGTATCTCCTCTCTTGGTTTTCACACCTCAACGGCTAGAACAGGACCTCATCCTCCCTGATTGAACTGACCTCGTTATCTCTAGCTTGCTTGCTAGCATATATATACCTGCCCCTGGAAATTTCCACTACATGCATCTGAGGAAGTGGGTATTCACCCACGAAAGCTCATGCTCCAAAACGTCTGTTAGTCTATAAGGTGCCACAGGATTCTTTGCTGCTTTTACATTTTGAGCATTAGTTTTTAAGCTGTAACCCCCTCATTATAGTTAGTTTTGTCATTAAATCTTGCTGGTAAAATGGTATTTAGCTGAAAAAAATCTGTAAGAAAACTAACATTATAACTAGGAAAATGATCCATTGCCAATAATGACTGTCACCAACATGTTTCCTCTGACCATACCAGCTCTGCTCTTCAGTAGGAATTGGAAGTGCCTAGCTAATAATATAGATTGGACAAAACTGCCTTCAACATAGTATTTGATAATTATCATACTTTCCCTGTTGAAAATGGTTCTTTTGTTTCCTCACTCCCCACTCTACATTAAAACAAACCCTTTTTCAATGGCCAGGAGAACTTATTGTAGGCAGCCATTGTCAGCAGTAGGTTATTGTCCTAGCACGGAATGGGGCCTTAAGGTTATATGCCTTTTAAACTTTTTCTGCAGAGTGCTCGGACTGGGTGAGATCAGAGAACAGGAATGATCTGCTATAGGGAACTAGTCACATTAGCAGAAAGGTGGACTACATGATCTAACAAGTCTTTTTTTTCACCTCCATTTTCAGACTTTGATTTGTCCTTGATAATATAAACAAACTAGCAGAAAAGGAACATAAGAATATTGAGGGCACAGTCAATATGCTAAGACAAGCAAATAAGGAAAATGAATTTAAAATCTAAGTGAGACATGTATAGGTTACTAAGCACAGTGGACCAGATTCTGATTGCGGTAACAGTGATGGAAATCCAGAGTAACTCCATACTTTCAGAAGAGTAATTTTATGTTTCCACAGGTGGAACCAAGATCAGAATTTGGCCCACTGAATTCTAGTTTTTATAGCAAATGCCTAGTGGGGGAAACAAATCAACTGAGGTCTACCAATATTTCTTGGGGCTTTGTAAAGAGTTTGCTGTGTTTAGAAGACTGAGGGTATATCTTCAGTACCATCCAGATCGGCAGGCAGTGATCGATCCTGCAGGGATCGCTTTATCACGTCTAGACTAGACACGATAAATTGATCCCTGAGTGCTCTCCCATCGACTCCTGTACTCCATCTTGGCAAGAGGCACAGGGGGAATTGACAGGGGAGCGGCAGCAGTCGACTCATCATGGTGAAGACACCACAGTAAGTCGATCTAAGTACATCGACTTGAGCAACTTCAGCTACCTGAATAATGTAGCTTAACTTGGATCAACCCCCCCACACCCCCCAATGTAGACCAGGTCATAGTTCTTTTTCCCAGAGTCCAACATATGTTAAATTTAATATTTTGCCACATGCTTTGGAAGTATCTGAATTCCTCTTAACAATCAATTTTGAAATGTTTGCAACACATTATCTAAGGGCTTGTCTACATGGAAAAATTGACTGGAATAGCTATTGTGGAGTAATTTTTATGGTAATGAACAGTGATTTTTGTCCAGAATAATTACTGTTTTGGAACCATAGTAATTATTCCAGAATAAAGTGACTTTATTTCACAATATAGTGTCCACACAAGGAGCTATTCCAGAATAACTATTGCAGAACAATTTATTATGCAATAGCTATTCTGGTCAATTTCTCAATGTACAGGTAAATGGGTCTCTCAACTATTCAATAGACCTGATCCAAAGCCTGATAAAGTCAACAGAAAGACTTTACTGACTTCAGTGGTTATGGGTAAGTCCCACAGTTCAACTATAAAGACTGCTGTGACTAAGGTATCTTTTTTAATGTAACTGAAGTGTGCAAAATAATTTCGCTCTCTTATCCTGTTTTTGGCTTTCCAAATAAATGTGTTAAAATGTAAAACAACAACAATGCTTTGGGGAAAAGTGGGGGTTGCTCATTTTGAAAACAAAACACAGATCAGCGTGACCTTCATTCAAAGACAGAGAATATTCATCTCACTTTGGAAACTAAAACTCTTCATTAATGGTTTAAAAGGCATATTTTCATGGCTGTACATCCTATTCTGAAAACAATAAGTTTAATAAAAATTAAATGTCAGAACTTGAATATTTTATTATTGAATACAAAAATACTATCTATGTAAAAAGAATAAGTTAGTTTATTTACAGTACTTCACACTATTCTGCCCTAGGAATTCCTTAGTAATGGATTTATTTGTATACATGCCTTTATAACTTTGCACAAAGCATCTCCAGCAGCATGTCATCCATGTTCACTGTTCCAATGATGGGCTTAAAGAATAGTTCAGCAATTACGTTAGCATTAATGGATCTTAGCAAGGAAAGAACAACATTCAGCTTGGCAAATCTCGCCTGGTCCCCTCGATGAATCAGTCTGACATGTTCATTTAGAGCTTGCTGTGCTTCCCTCTGCAGTCCCTGGATATACTGTACACACTGCAGCCCTGGCAGATCTGAAAGAAAAAAAACCGGAAACTAAATGTCCGTTTACAAAGTTTTTATCTATAAAACAACTCATGGAAGTTGGCCATCCTGCAGCATGCCAGCTAACTGGTAACTCATAAACATCAATATTAAGTTTCTTAGATGAGGAACAAGCCAAATGCAATTACCTTTCTGCATTAAAATGAGTCAGCTAGAGATTTTATTATATCCAACATGCACGTAGATATGCACAGATTTTACCAGTGCAATCCAAGATCTCACCACATTGCTGTTCTGGACATGCAGTACTACTCTGTTATGCAACAACAAATTTAGATTGCAACAATATTTTCCAATATTCATATATTTAAGATATATAATTTGTAGGTGATAAAATATGGACAACCAGTATGGACTGTTACCAGTAATGATCTTCAAGGTGCCAAATATACCATGTAATAGTAAAGATAATAAAAGGAACAAGTTTGCTAATAACTTGTTGACCACTAGGAAATGCTCTGTTCATATTAATGTGTCTTGCTGACAGCTACACTGGAACGAGCGCCAGATTGCGGATGATAAGCAAGTTAACTCCAAGATGTTATAGGATGTTTAGTTAGAAAGCAAACAAAATAGGAGAGTGAAGTTGTTTGCAAATTCAGTACCTTTCCTCTTGGTTTAAATTTGACAATATTAATTAAAACATTCCAGTAGTATATCTGAGCACAACAAGCGATTCTATTTCAGGTAGGTTTTTAAAAATAAAAATCAACTGCTAACAAACTTCTGACTATTGTGAGATTATATAAAAAATATTGCTTTTTAAACATTCATATATACATTTAATCTAACCAGATTGTTTCTAAATCTTGCTATGTTAAAGTTGTCAAAGAATAAAAAATTATTAGTCAAGCACACTTTGATCCATTAAGTTTTCTTAGCCACAGTTACGAATTACCATGTGATTATTTTAATAAACCAAACCATAATGCTTACTGTATGACTTGTGGTGCAGCAGTTGAATTTGCAAAGTTGCAAGTTCAGAAAGAAAAATACAGTGACTATTAAAAGCAGCAAAGAGTCCTGTGGCACCTTATAGACTAACAGACGTTTTGGAGCACGAACTTTCGTGGGTGAATACCCACTTCGGATGCATCCGACGAAGTGGGTATTCACCCACGAAAGCTCATGCTCCGAAACGTCTGTTAGTCTATAAGGTGCCACAGGACTCTTGGCTGCTTTTACAGATCCAGACTAACACGGCTACCCTCTGATACTTGTAACAAAGAAAGTACACAGGTAGTGTTAATCCTCAGAGGAAATTATTTAACAAAAAATAAAAAGCACTCTAGCTAGTTATTAGTCATGTATGAATTGTAACTGGAAAGAGCCTCATCAAATGCCTAGATGAACAGGAAAGAGGAGAGATTTTTTACTAGGATGAAAGATAAATAAATGTATACTGCCCACCACATAAGCCAGGTCATTTAGTACCAGTGGCTTTCAGACTCTAATTAAACTGGACAAAGCAATCTCTACCTGAAAAGGACCCCACAGCACCATCTCCTCTTCCCCTCTCTCCCCAAGCATGCAAAGGATTTGTCTACACTTAAAATGCTAAAGCAGCACAGCTGCTTCAATGTAGACACTGCCTTTGCTCATAGGCGGAGTTCCCCTGTTGCTGTAGTTAATCCAGTTCCCTGAGATGCCCTAGCTAGGTAGAAGAATCACTGGGTCTTAGGTTGGTTTATGGTCTATGCTGCTTAGAGGTGTGGATTTTTCACACGCTGGAGTGATGTAGTTAAACCAACCTAATTTTCTAGTGTAGCCTAGGCCAAAGTTTTCTAATTATTGGGAGGTTGGACCAGTAAGGGGAAAAAAGATAATCTGCCACTCTTCTAGGGTTGCCACCTCTGAAGTAGGAAAAAAAACCAGGACCCCAGGCTGATCTGAGCCCATAACATGGGACAGCTTTCTCCAAAAAGGGCCAATCCTGGGCAAACCTGACCAGGCGGCAGGTCTGTCCTCCTTCCTTTCCTTCCGCTGAATGCATGTAATGCAAAGCCCCCTTCAACAGGAAAAAGAAAAATAAAAAAGCGCCACCTTTCAAAAGTTTCCCCTTGCCTAAAATGCTGTCAGCTTCTTCAATCAACCGCCCTCCAGTCCCGCTCTCTTTTCTACCCCACTAGGCAAAGGGATCAAACGGGGGAATGCCCAGGAGGTGCAGCTGAAGGGGGAATCCCCTTCCCCGAGGCGGCGGCAGCACCCCCGCTTACTCACCCGGGTTGAAGAGCACAGTCCCCTTGAGGTAGGCGTACTCCTTGGTGCTGATGTCCAGGCTCCAGCACTTGGCCAGAAAGCCTTTGATGGTCTGGATCTCGCCGGCGGAGGGCAGCTGCGGGCTGCTGCTGTCGGGGTGCTGCTGCCCTTGCTGCTCCTGCCGCCGGTCGGTTAATATCCGCTGCAGCATGCTGGGCTCCGCGGTCTCCACCGTCTCGAAGTGCACCCGCTCCTGGGCCAGCCCCAGCACCAGCAGGGGAGCCCAGCAGCTGCGCACCAGCACCAGCTGCTCGTCCAGCGGCAGCTCCTGGAAGCAGGGCACGCTCTTGACGAAGCGCAGGGTCTTCACCAGCACGGCCGAGGCCGCCTTGCCCGCCACCTGCGGGCTGCGCAGGGCCACGCGCCGCCGCGAGCCGCACGAGCAGCCCGGCCCCGGGGGCTCCTGCGGCGGCGGCTGCTGCGCTGCCTCCGGCCGCTCCTCGCTCTTGAGGATGTTGTAGAGGATGCTGCTCTGCCTCCTGCGCTCCGTGCAGCAGCGGCAGCCGGCCACGCACGCCATGGCGCCGGGGGGGAGGGTCCCCTCCTGCCTGCTGGGCTGAGCCAGACGGGGAGCTCCCGCCGCTTGTCCCTTCACGTATTTATACCGTGTGTGCAGCCGCGCTGTGGCTCAGCTGTGCCAGGGGGCAGACGCTCATTACTGGCTGAGAAAGAGAGAGAGAGAAAAAAATCCTGCTGCTGCTGCTGCTCTCGCTCGCTCCTCTGCTGCAGCTGCGGTGGCTAGAGGGAGCCTGCGAGCTGCCGGCTCCGGGTCTCCCCTGGCTTCAGGGCTGTATTCTGCGGCCTTGCTCGCGGATCGCTCCCCGCTTTGCTTTCAGGTGTGTGTGTGTGGGAGGGGAGACGCAACATTTTGCACCCGCTCCTCCCGCCTCCTCTTTCGGGCGGCGCTCTCTGAAGCGGGGCGAGGGGCTGAGCTGCCACGCGCCTCTCCCCGGGAGCGCTGGACGCTGCCGCCTGCCTCTGCCCGCAGGCGCCGGGAGGAGGGGCTCCGCACAGCGCTTGTTAAATCCGCAAGTTTGCAGAAGGGACATTTGACTCCAGCGCCGCGCGGAACCTGAGGCCACGTGTTGACAGACAGGCAGTTTCACACCCGAGAGTCCCCGTAGAGTTTCCCCCAATCTCTCTGCGGGAGGGGCCCGCGGGGCTCTTCCCCCGGGAGAGTGGTATGGGGCCGGGCAGGGGTGGGACTTCCCTAAGGGAAAGGCAAGGCTGGGCGGAATTCCCAAAGGAGGGCGGCCCATGGGGCACATAAATATAGGGGGTTACACTGGCATCAACTGGGAATTATATGATGGAAATACCTCTGTTTATGCCAGTCTTCATTGTTTGCATTCCCAGTGCTAAATTAACCTCAGGCTCGATGCCAGTTTCCTTGAGGAAGGGGGTGAAGAGGTGCAACTTCCCCTACACTATGGGGTACAGAGGACAACAGAGCTGGGAAGTGGGTACTAGGCTCAGTAGCCTCTGCCAGCAGAGCTCCTATAACACACTGGGTGAGATTTAAAGATGCTATCACCCAATTGACACCTTGAGGAAGGGAAGGGTAGGGGGTGGCATACCCCCATCATCACAAAAAGGGCAATCAACCTGGCACTGGAAGTTGAAATTTCACTACCTTTCACCAGGTTTGGGTAAATCTGGACTTATGTATTTTATATACCTTTTCATCTTCCTATTATGTTGTTTGCATACCATCCGTCATCTTAAACAATTATGTCTTCCACAAACTCACCTTCTGCCATATTATTAAATATGTTCAATATCTTTTTTGTGTCAGTTTTTACCAAAGAGGTTGGTAGCGATCAGGTGACTAACCTAATGAACATCAGTGTAAATGGTCTAGGATCTGAGGCTAAAATAAAGTGCAAATTCAGAGTTATTTAGACAATTTACATATCTTCAAGTCAGCAGGGCCTGACAAAATACATCCTAGAATACTTAAAGGACTGGCTGAAGAGATCTCTGAGCCAATAGCACTTATTTTTGAGAACTTGTGGAGGACAGGAGAGATCCCCAACTGTAGACCCCTCAGCTTAACTTCAGTACCCAGAATGATAACGGAGCAAATCATCCATCAATTTGTAAGCACCTAGATAAGGTTATAACTAACAGTCAGCATGGATTTGTCAAGAATCAATCATGTCAAACCAACCTAATAGCCTCCTTTGACAAGGTAACAAGCCTTGTGGATTGGGGGGAAGCAGTAGATCAGTGATTCTCAAACTTTTGTACGGGTGACCTCTTTAAGGCCACGTCCAGACTAGGAATTAAAATCGATTTTAGATACGCAACTTCAGCTACGAGAATAACGTAGCTGAAGTCGAATTTCTAAAATCGAGGTACTCACCAGTCTGGACGGGGCGGCATCGATGTCCGCGGCTCTCCGCGTCGATTCCGGAACTCCGTTCGGGTTGATGGAGTTCCGGAATCGATGTAAGCGCGCTCGGGGATCGATACACCGCGTCCAGACTAGACGCGATATATCGATCCCCGAGCAATCGATTTTAACCCGCCGATGCCGCGGGTTAGTCTGGACGAGGGCTAAAATAGCAAGCATCTGAGTATGATTCCCCCCCAAATTAAAAATGTTTTAAATATATTTAACACCATTATAAATGCTGGATGCAAAGTGGGGTTTGGGGTGGAGGCTGACAGCTCACGGGCCCCCATGCAATAACCTCACGACCCCCTGAGGGGTCCTGACCCCCAGTTTGAGAACCCCCACAGTAGATGTCATATATCTCGACTTAGCAAGTGATACCTTCTGATAAACTAGGGAAATACAGCCTAGACAAACCTACTCTAAGGTGGGTGCATAACTGCTCAGGAAATCCTACTCAACTACAATCAAGCTGGAAGGGCATATAGAGTAGGTTCCCACAGGAGTCTGTCCTGGGTCTGGTTCTATCCAATATTGTCATACATGATTTGGATAGTGGCCTAGAAAGTATACTTGTAAAATTTGCAGCCAGTACCAAGCTGAGAGGCGTTACAAGCACTTTGGAGGACAGGAATAGAATTCACAATGATATTGACAAACTGGAGAAATGGTCTGAAACAGATAGGATGAAAGTCAACAAAGACAAATGTAAAGTATTGCACTTATGAAAGATGCTCCCAGTTCCACACACAGGACCAGTTAGACAAGCAGAACTGCAGAGTCTCAATGCGTGGTTGAGATGATGGTGTAGGGAGGAGGGGGTTAGTTTTATTTGGGAACTGTGGAAACTTTGGGGAAAGGAGGAGCCTAAACAGGAAGGATGGGCTCCACCTAAACCAAAATGGAACCAGATTGCTGGCACTTAAAATTAAAAAGGTCATAGAGCAGTTTTTAAACTATGGGCAGGGGGAAAGCCAACAGGTGCGGAGGAGCACGTGTTTCGGACATCCTTTAGGGGAGGATCTATTAATAGAAAATCTCTATGTCCTAGTGAGAACAAGAGGATGGAAAATGATAAAATACATTCAGGGTCTGATCAGAAACAGTCAAATAAAAAAGATTCTCATTCAATTACATCATGTAATGGCAGACAGTTAAAAGGAGACCAGTTTTTAAAGTGCTTATCTACCAATGCTAGAAGTCTAAATAATAAGATGAACTAGAGTGCCTCATTTTAAATGAGGCTACTGATATAATAGGCATCACAGTAACTTGGTGGAACAAGGATAATCAATGGGATACGGTAATACCAGGGTACAAAATATATCGGAAGGACAGAACAGGTCGTTCTGGTGGGGGAGTGGCATTATATGTGAAAGAAAGTGTAGAATCAAATGTAGTAAAAATCGTAAACGAATCAGACTATACCATAGAATCTCTATGGATAGAAATTCCATGCTCCAATAATAAGAATATAGCAGTAGGGATATGTTACCAATCACCTGACCAGGATGGTGATAGTGACTATGAAATGCTCAGGCAGATTAGAGAGGCTATTAAAATAAAAAACTCAATAATAATAATAATAATGATAATGGGGGATTCAAATTATCCCTGTATTGACTGGGTACATGTCACCTCAGGACAAGATGCAGAGATAAAGTTTCTTGACACCTTGAATGACTGCTTCTTGGAGCAGCTTGTCCTGGAATGCACCAGAGGAGAGGCAATTCTTGATTTAGTCCTAAGTGGAGCGCAGGATCTGGTCCAAGAGGTGCATATAGCTGGAACGCTTGGTAATAGTGACCATAATATAATTAAATTTAATATCCTTGTGGCCGGAAAAATCACAGCAGCCTAATACTGTAGCGTTTAATTTCAGAAAGGGAAACTACACAAAAATGAGGAGGTTAGTTAAACAAATTAAAAGGGTACAATGCGAAAAGTGAAATCTCTGCAAGCTGTGTAGAAACTTTTTAAAGACACCATAATAGAGGCTCAACTTAAATGTATACTCCAAATTAAAACACACGGAGAACCCAAAAAGAGCCACGGTGGCTAAACAACAAAGTAAAAGAAGCAATGAGAGGCTGTGATCAATGGTGGGGCAGGGAGTTCCCTTTTATGGACAACCAGCCAGTCAGTAGCTATAGAATCCTCCTTAGCAGCTGTACTCTAGTTGCCTTACCTGTAAAGGGTAAAGAGAAGTTGGCACCTGACCAGGGGAACCAATAGAGTGGCTGTACCGTTTCAAATTGGAAAAACTGCTGTGTGTGGGTGTGGGTGGGTGGGGGTTGTTCTTTGTCTCTGGGGCTGGACAGAGGGGAAGGCAGCAACAAGCTGTAAGCTTTGAGACAGGTATGATAAATCATCAGTATCATACCTAGAAACTCCTCATTTGGAACCCCAGACATGTAAGTAACACAGGAAAAGTTAAGGCAGATGTGATTCGGAACCTTTGATTGTATTGGTTTGTGGATTCCTCTGTGCTAACCCCAGCTGCTTTTTTTTTTAATTGTAACCTTTAAGCTGAACCCCAAGAAAGTTATTTTGGTGTTTAATCCCTAAAGCCTGAGTTTTCAGATGTTTCTTTCTTTTTTAATAATATTTACCTTTTTTTTAAAGAATCCTTTGATTCCAAAGCCCTTAAACAAGGGTTTGGTCTGTGCTCACATTGATAAGGCAACTGGTTGCTATTTTATTCTCAAGCCTCCCGAGGAAAGGGGGTGAAGAGTCTTTGGGGGATAGGGATTCCGAGTGATCTTTCCCTGAATATTTGTGAAAATCACTTGGTGGTGGCAGCACCATCTGTTCAAGGCAGAAGACTGGTAAAAGATAAGTTTAGGGGGTCTTTCATATGGGTTCTCACATCTCTTCCCCAGAGTTCAGATTTGCGGGTGTATACCCTAATGGAGGCAAAAGGGCATCCTTTAAAAAATGGAAGTTAAATCCTAGTGAGGAAAATAGAAATGGCAAATGAAGTGTAAAAATACAATTAGGAAGGCCAAAAAAGAATTTGAGGAACAGTTAGCCAAAGACTCAAAATGTAATAGCAGTTTTTTTTTAAAATACATCAGAAGCAGGAAGCCTGCTAAACAACCAGTGGAGCCACTGGGCGATCAAGGTGCTAAAGGAGCACTGACGGATGATAAGGCCATTGCGGAGAAACTAAATTAATTCTTTGCATCGTCTTCATGGCTGAGGATGTGAGGGAGATTCCCAAACCTGAGCCATTCTTTTTAGGTGACAGATCTGAGGAAAAGTCCCAGATTGAGGTATCATTAGAGGAGATTTTGGAACAAATTGATAAATTAAACAGCAATAAGTCGCCAGGACCAGATGGTATTCACTCAAGATTCTGAAGGAACTCAAATGTGAAATTGCAGAACTACTAACTTTAGTCTGTAACCTATCATTTAAATCAGCTTCTGTACCAGATGACTGGAGGTTAACTAATGTGACACCAATTTTTAAAAAGGGCTCCAGAGGTTATCCCGGCAATTACAGGCCTGTAAGCCTGACTTCAGGACCATGAAAACTGGTAGAAACTATAATAAAGAACAATATTGTCGGATATATAGATGAACGTAATTTGTTGAGGAAGAGTCAACATGGTTTTAGTAAAGGAAAATCATGCTTCACCAATCTAGTAGAATTCTTTGAGGAGGTTAACAAGCATGTGAACCAAGAGGATCCAGTGGATATAGTGTACTTAGATTTTCAGAAAGCCTTTGACAAGGTCCCTCACCAAAGGCTCTTACACAAAATAAGCTGCCACAGGATAAGAGGGAAGGTGCCCTCATGGACTGTAACTGGTTAAAAGATAAGAAACAAAAGGTAGGTATAAATGGTCAGTTTTCAGAATGGAGAGAGGTACATAGTGGTGTCCCCGGGGGTCTGGAACCAGTCCTATTCAACATATTCATAAATGATCTGGAAAAAGGGGTAAACAGTCAGGTGGAAAAATTTGCAGATGATACAAAATTACTAAAGATAGTTAAGATCCAGGCAGACTACAAAGAGAAATGCACATTGGAAAGCATAATCCCAACTATACATATAAAATGATAGGATCTAAATTAGCTGTTACCACTCAAGAAAGAGATCTTGCAGTCATTGTGGATAGTTCTCTGAAAACATCCACTCAATGTGCAGCAGCAGTCAAAAAAGCGAACAGAATGCTGGGAATAATTAAGAAAGGGCTAGATAATGGGACAGAAAATATCATGTTGCCTCTATATAAATCCATGGTATGCCCACATCTTGAATACTGTGTGCAGATGTGGTCGCCCCATTTCAAAAAAGGTATATAGGAATTGGAAAAGGTTTAGAAAAGGGCAACAAAAATGATTAAGGGTATGTAACAGCTTCCATATGAGCAGAGATTGATAAGACTGGGACTTTTCGGCTTGGAAAAGAGACTTCTAAACAGAGATTTGATAGAAGTCTATAAAATAATGACTGGTGTAGAGAAAGTAGATAAGCAAGTGTTGTTTACTAATTCTCATAACACAAGAACTAGGGGGTCACCATATGAAAATAATAGGCAGCAAGTTTAAAACAAATAAAAGGAAGTATTTCTTCACACAATGCACAGTCAACCTGTGGAACTCCTTGCCAGAGGATGTTGTGAAGGCCAAGACCATAACAGGGTTCAAAAAAGAACTAGATACATTCATGGAGGATAGATCCATCAATGGCTATTAGCCAGGATGGCCAGGAATGGTGTCCCTAGAAGCTGGGAATGAGCAATAGGGGATGGATCACTTGATGATTACCTGTTCTGTTCATTCCCTCTGGGGCACCTGGCACTGGCCACTGTCAACGACAGGATACTGGACAAGATGGACCTTTGGTCTGACCCAGTAGGCCGTTCTTATGTAATAATCAATTGCACAAATACAAAATGAGAAATTACTGCGTAGGAAGGAGTACTGTAGATGGGGACAGTAGGTGATCACTACCTAAATATGAGTCAGCATTGTAACACTGTTGCAAAAAAAAGTGGACATCATTCTGGGATTTGTCAGCATGAGTACCTGTAAGCAAGACACGAGAAGTAATTCTTCCACTCAGCACTGATGAGGCCTCAGCTGGAGTACTATGTCAAGTTCTGAGCACCACACTTGGGAAAGTTGTGGACAAATTGGAGATGACGTAATGGACAAGAAGTATTGGATTTAAATTGCAGCAAGGGAGATTTAAGTTAGACATTTGGAAAAACTTCCAAAATGTAAGGGTGGTTAAGCACTGGGACAAATTACCTAGGGAAGTTGTGGAATCTAAGTCATCAGAGGTTTTTTAAGGACAAGTTAGACAAACACCTGTCAGAGATGGTCTAGTAATGTGTTAATCCTGCCTCAGTGCAGATGACTTATTAAGGTATTTTCCAGTCCTACATTTCTAAGATTGTATTATGAACTATATCACCGGTTAACACAAGTATTCACTTTAACTCCCACTTTCCAAAGATCAATGCTTTTAATTCCAATGGGGATCAGTGTAATGATGAAATAATCATCACAAAAATCTGGGGAGGGGAAGACCTAATGTGCACCTTTGGAAAGATGAATATTCTGTATAAACCTAATTTTCTTCTCTTTGTGAACGAGCCATAAGTAATTGTGCTTTCTCAATCAGACTAATTTCAATTAATTATATGCTATAGGGAATATTGTAATCCATTTAATAAAGAATTCATTATCTGTGCTGCACAGGAAGGAAACTTTGTGAGCTATTGTTCTATTGCTTAGAAGAGCCTTGGAAAAGATTCAAAGGGAGTTGCTTGTTGTAAGCGGTGCTCTCCACCTGTTGTCTCAGTAACTGATTTGATCTAAAGAGCGGTGTAAACTGGGAATGAGCCTCTTGAAAATAATTTCTGTTTTCAGATTAAAGGAATAATGTGTTAAGGAAATATAAGTGCATGCTTTGTGTTTCTGAAAAAATATAAGCCTTGGGTAAGACTCAGCCTTCAATTACACCCATGGTTCTTATCCAACTTAATGGACATTCATGGGTATAGTTGTGGGCAAATATCCCTTTGTCTATCAATATCTCGGGCTTAAGAGGTTCTATGTTTTGCATGCTGTACTGTATAAGTTCAAGTTATTTATTATGAGTAAACACCAATTTTCCAAATGCATATTATCCAAAATTTAGGTTATCCAGAAGCCTCTATAGAATCGATCTGTAGCTCTGTATTTGTTAAAATTTTTTATAACCCCAAAACATATATTTTGCACCTGCCCAGCATTTCAGATCATTGTTGACTCAAGAGTCCTTATCCAATTTTCCAAAAGCCTGGTCCATGACCTATTTATTTGCTTATAATAGTGGCCATGTATTACTACATGTCTCAGAGAATAAAAGGCCAGGTATGTTGTGTTACTGCAGTGGAAAGACCATGAGGGAAAACTTCACTAGATATAAGAATTTCATATTTGACCCTCTACAACAGGCACACAGAAAAGGCAAATTTGTAACAATATAATTAATTTTCTCCTTCTTAATTTTCATCAAATCGCAGAAGTTAGATATGGAAAATGCCTTTCTGGTTATCTAGTTCAGCGCTTCTCAAACTGTGGGTTGGGACCCCAAAGTGGGTTGGGATCGCCAAGGCTGGCTTAGACTTGCTGGGGCCCGGGACTGAAGCCCAAGCCCCACCACCCGGGGCCGAAGCCCGAGAGCTTCAGCCCTGGGTGGGAGGGCTCAGGTTACAAGACCCCTTTTGCCTCCCCCTCCCCCTATCCGAAGTGGTGGGGCTCAGGCTTTGGCCCCCACACCCGGATCGGCAGAGCTCAGGTGGGCTTAGGCTTTTGTCCCACCATCTGGGGTCATGTAGTAATGTTTGTTGTCAGAAGGAGGTCACAATGCAATCGAGTTTGAGTACCCCTGAGCTAGTCCATTCTCTTTGCCAGAATCAATTGTTCTCTAACATATATTCTCTAGAGTTTTTTCCAATGTAGTTATCATATCTTTTTTTTTTCTCCTCTTCCATTTGTGATTCTTTGGGCCAAAATCAGAGGTGAATCTAAGTCTTAGAAAATAGTGGGGTAGGTCTAAATTGGTGCAATTTATATTTTCTTCTGATTTCTTTAAGTTCTGTTAATTTAGACCCCCCAATCCTGAATTTACACATGTGCTTAATTTTACTCACATTAATAGTTTCATTGGCTTCAGTGGGACTCCTCACATGACTAAAGGTAAATATATGTGTAAGTATTTGTACGACCGGGTCCTTGGATTCCCATAATCATACTTATTTAGTTCTAGATGGTGACTTCCACTACAGGCACAATCAGAGGTTTAAGGTAGAGTAAGAGCCTCCCTTAAAAATCTGCAAGGTTATATAGAGTTTGGGCCCTCAGAAGAGGTGGGGGAGGAATGAGGCTGAGCCTTGACTGCAGGTATAACACAGCAGCAAATTCTTCCCCCAACCCTCGGAAGCAAGGGGACAGGGAAAGAATCATCTCTGAGCAGTGTCTCTGAGGCACAGTTCTGTGCTATTCCATTTCAGGTACTTATGCTCCTCATTTCTGCTGTACCCGAGTGCCTCATAATTTTTAGTGAATTTATCTTCACAACAGCCCTGTGAAGTTGGGAAGTGCTATTTATCCCCATTTTACAGCTGGGCAACTGAGGTTCCAGAGAGGCTAAGTGACTTTCCCATGATGACACAGGAAGTCTGTGGCAGAATAGGAATTTGGTCCCCTAAGCCCTAGACTAGAGTCCTTCCCGTCCTGTGGCAGTGCAGCTTACATATTATCCCTTGCTCAGGGCTGTGCATTTAAGGTGCAATGTAGGCTTCAGATTAAAAGGACCAAATTCAAAGGTGATGAGTATATTATGCCAGTCTACACTTGCAAATTTTGCCAGTATAGCTATATTGGTTGCAATATTTATATGCCAGCAAAAGCCCTAATGTAGATGCAGTTTTACTAGCATAAAAGTATGTTTGCTGCTGTATCCTATTTCGCTTTCTGAACTGGTATAAACTAGACCAGCAAAAGCTTTTTTTTTCTTTTTTTTGCCAGTGTTAGGTGCATCTACAGTGGAGGGGTTTTGCCAGTACAGATGTACTGGCAACATTTTTAAATGTAGATTCACCCTAGACCCGTGCTGCCCTTGACATGAATTTAGAGTCCATTGTGAATACTTAAACCTCTACCAGTGTCTAAGGGAATCTGCACTAAGTTACACATACCTGCTGAGAAGCTAAATTCTCATCCACTCCTTATTTTCCTTCCACTCATCATGATGTGTCTAATTCTAGATAGCAAGCTACTCAAAACCTTCATTTTCTGTTTCCTCTGAAAAGCATCTAGCATGCTTCTGAGCACTGGGGATATTTAGTAGTACAGTAACTCTTCGCTTAATGTTGTAGTTATGTTCCTGAAAAATGCTACTTTAAGTGAAACGATCTTAAGTGAATCTAATTTCCCCATAAGAATTAATGTAAATAGCGGTTCACCGCCGCAGGTCAATGGGGGCTGCTGGAAGCAGCGGCTAGTAAGTCTCTCAGCCCACGCCACTTCCAGCAGCTCCCATTGGCCCACAGCAGCGATCCGCGGCCAGTGGGAGCTGCGATCGGCCGGACCTGCGGACAGGGCAGGTAAACACACCAGCCCGGCCCGTCAGGAGCTTTCCATGAACAAGCAGGGACCCCAGTTTGAGAGGCCCTGTGCTAGGCAGACTGCGCATGTCCTGGTCACATGACACCAACCTGCAGCCCTAGGGTCGCAAGGATGTTAAAAAGAAAATTTGTAGTTATGAGTTGAAAGTGTGTTTCTTGGGCCACATCCTACAATTTTTAAACTGAAGCCTGTTTGAGTCAGTCCCATTGCTCTAGGAAGGAGGTAGGAAGTGCCATCTTCCTTTGCATGCCTCCCAGCCCCAGAGGCAGCTCTGGTATAAGCCAGCTGTGCACTAAGCAGCTGCTCTCCCTTTCTTTCTGCAATGGCTTAGCAGCAGCTCTGCTGCCCACCTGCTTGCGGAGGGAGGTGAGAGTAACTCTGGCTGCTCTATTTTCCTGCCCAGCTGTGGGATGCTCAGGAAATGCAGATTAGGAGCTTGACTGGTTCCGTCTGACCTAGGGAAGTGGCTAATGTAGAATGTATCCCTTTCCCCTGCACAGCCAACCCAGGACAGTCTAGCAGAAAGGAGAAAAAGGAGAAACTGAGAACCAGATACAGCTTCCTAATTCTTTGCCCTGGTCCATAAATTATGCCAGCTGGAACAGTCCTCAAAAGAGCACTCACCAGTGGCACTTTCCAGCCACTCCCCTGATCTGCCTGCTGATCAGTGCATAGTTTGTGAGAGGCACTGGAGCACCCTGTAACGGTGCTGCCTCTGATGGGACACAACTGAGAGAATCAAGTCAGGACAAATTGCTTAGAGCAGGGCAGTCACAGCCCCAGGCTGGTGGTTCTCCACTGCTAAGGCACACCAAACCAGCCAAACAGAGAGGACTTTGGACTCACCCCATGGGCTAACCATAAGTCATACAAGCAATTCCCTTAGACACTCCAGTTTCCCATTATTAACACCAGTGCCACTCGTTAAGGGGACGAATGATTATGAAAACCAATATCCCACTAAAAGAAAAAAGGTTCTCTTGATCCCAAAGGACCAAACCCCAGACCCAGGTCAATATACAAGTTAGATCTTACCCACAAATTACACTGTTACCAATCCTTTAGAATTTAAAGGTTTATTCATAAAAAGAAAGATATATAAATGAGAGCTAGAATTAGTTAAATGGAATCAATTACATATAGTAATGGCAAAGTTCTTGTAGGCTTGTAGCAGTGATGGAATAAATTGCATGTTCAAATTAAGTCTCTGGAGTACATCCACAGCTTGGATGAGTCATTCAGTCCTTTGTTCAGAGCTTCAGTTTGCAGCAAAGTTCCTCCAGAGACAGGAAGCAGGACTGAAGACAAGATGGAGGAGATGCAGCTGCCTTTTATAGTATCTTGCTATTTGTGCTTTCTTTGTTCCAACCACAAGCCACCCAGCACATGGCATGGAAAAACTTAAGAGTTTTGTCCATAGGCATGTCCCTGCAAGCCTTCATGAGTCACAGGGTGTGTTTGCCTTCTTTCAATGGGTCAGTTGTATAGCTGATGGTCCTTAGTGGACCATCAAGCAGGCTAGGCAGTGCTGAAGCCACATTGTCGAGGGTGTCACCCAGAAACATAGCACAAGTTTGAAATACAGACAGTATAGACCCAATACTTATAACTCTAAACACAAAAATGATACATGCATACAGACAGCGCAATTATAACCTCCTTACAGACACCTCACTTGACCTCTCCTGTACAAGATTTGGTGCCACCATATGACCTTGGTTGCAACAATGGTCTATACAGTCACAGTTTGTGTCAATAATATCACACACCCACAGAAAAAAAATAATGGGTGCTCAGCACCCACCAGCGGGTTCTGACAATCAGCTTCTCCCCCTTCCCCCCAGTGCCTCCCTCAGCTCCTCTCCTTCCCATCCACCACTGATCAGCTGTTCAGTTGTGGGCAAGAGGTGCTGGCGGGAGGGGAGGAGAGGAGCAGGGGCATAAAGAGGTGAAGCGAGGGCAGGGCGCACTCGGGGGAGAGGGTGGAAAGGGTGAGAAGAGGCAGGGGGATGGTGGTGAGAGGGGGGGAAGGGGTAGATTGGGGCCTGGGGCAGAGCAGGGGTTGAGCACTCCAAGGGAAATCAGAAAATCAGCATCTGTGGCTCAAGCAATAGCACACAGTACATGCAAGGTCACACCTTGCACATCACTGACAGAAGAGGTTCTGGGGTGCCGCCCCAGTATGAAAAGTGGTGTCAGGGCTGACAGCAAGCCTTGGCACAAATTGATGTGCCCTCCTGTACCACGGACTTTAGGGAAGGAAGCATGTCAGGAGTTGGTTAGGTCTGCTGGGGTCTCATCCACTGGAGGAGTCTCTGACCGAAGACCCACCGGTTGTTTCTGCAGTGGAGCTGATTTTGTAGAACCAGACTGTGGTAGGATCAGGACTGGAGGAGCTGACTTTACAGAGCCTGACCTTGCAGCAGCAGGCCTGATTGAGATCTGGTGGTGTGGACTTTGCCTGACTGCAGCAGACAGGCTGGCAAGAAATGCTTCCTGGCAGCCAATTAACCACAATGGAGTCTGACTGATCTAGTGAGTGAGGATTGTGTTGTGAATAAGAATTGTGGGTCCCAACAAGCAGGGCATTTAACTGAGATTGTGAGGTTGGCCATACCCCTCAGATGCTATATGAGTTTTGCAAATTTCACTTTTTTAATCTAAATATGTGTTTATCTTGAGCTCCCAAATAGAAAAAAATATTTGTGGTTTCATATTCAAAGACTCCCGAGTGCTCACCAGTGGGTAGGAAATGCTTGTAAAGGTATCCTCTGCAATTTTTGGGGATGCTCCATGCACTGCCTGCTCTGAATTTAACCCAGAAATTGCATTGCAATGTTTACTCCATGCAGGGGCAGCTCTAAGTATTTTGCTGCCCCAAGCACGGCAGGCAGGCTGCCTTCAGCGGCTTGCCTGTGGGAGGTCCCCGGTCCCGCGGATTCAGCAGCATGCCTGCGGAAGGTCTGCCAAAGCCACGGGACCAGAGGACCCTCCGCAGGCATGCTGCCGAAGGCAATCTGCCTGCCGCCCTCACGGCGACCGGCAGAGCACCCCCCGTGGCTTGCCGCCCCAGGCATGCACTTGGCGTGCTGGTGCCTGAAGCCGCCCCTGCTTAGAAAAATAAATGCATTTCTAATCTTCGTTCTGTGAACCTCCAAAGGCTGATTGTTTCACAGTTTAGCTGCCTATTTAATATTTCTATCCAGATCCATGAAGAAGCAATTGCTTGCTCATGATATTTTGGCACAGGCCTGATTTTGGAATGCATGAGACTAGCTATATTGTTAGAGTAAAGAAATTTGCAACAGTGAAAGTAAACTGATGTAGTTACACCAGTGCAAACTCATACCATAGACGTGTAAAACAGGGCTTGCACTAGTGCTACAAGTAAGCTGCTTCTATTTGGGGTTTGCAGTGGTGTCGCTATATTAATGTACTTATACAAGTGCAAATTTCTTTAACATGGACAGAGCCCTAGAGGGTAGTGTCTGTGTCTGTCTGTGACTATCTCTGCTGAATCAAATGTTCTCTCTTTCCCCACACAAAAAGTGGTGTGCAGCTAGTTTAACTGAGCAGTATCTGTGAACACCATAAAGAGTTATTATATTATGCATCTATCAGAGAGCTGACAAAGGGGAAACCAGAGCTCCAGTAGCATTAATGGTATAGTTCTACAGCACAATTCAGTAAACCACTGCATTTCTATAATGTCGCTTTTTTCCTTTTGTGTGAAAGGGTCAGGGTCACATTTTTTGCTAGAAAATCTTGTATTAGTCATCTATTTTTTCGAAGAACATGTGTATGGGGTATCTAATCTTACTGTATCTCTCCTTCAGCCCTGTCTGCACTAGAAAAGACATGCACATACTGAGGCATGATCTACACTTAGAAGCTTTGCTGTTATATCAATATTCATTAGGACTGTGAAAAAGATCACACCCCTACCCAAGATAGCTATGCCAGCCAAAGTTCTAGTGGGAAGACAGCTTATACCATTCTTTTGCTGGTATAGCTTACCCTAGTTCCCCAAACACAATAAGCAATACTGATAGAACTGCATCTATACTTGTCTTTTGCCAGCATAGCTATGTTGATTAGGAATGTGATTTTTTTCATCCTCCTCACCGACATAGGTATTCCAGAAAAACTTTTATGTCAGACCTGGCCTCTGTGTGTGTGTGTGTGTGTGTGTGTGTGTGTGTGTGTGTGTGTGTGTGTGTGTGTGTGTGTGTGTGTGTGTGTGTGTGTGTATAAGTATAAAATGCACGTACAGGAAAAAAAGAAAAGAAATATATTTAAGCTCTTTATGACTGAAATGACATGAACAACCAAGTTGTTTTGGTAATATACCCATATTTATTAATAGGCAAAAATGACTTGACAGAGCCCAACTCTGCTATTAGATTCATAGACTTTAAGGTCAGAAGGGACCATTATGATCATCTAGTCTGACCTCCTGCACAATGCAGGCCACAGAATCTCACCCACCCACTCCTGTAACAAGCCCCTAACCTATGTCTGAGTTACTGAAGTCCTCAAATTGTGATTTGAAGACCTCAAGCTGCAGAGAATCCTTCAGCAAGTGACCCATGCCCCATGCTGCAGAGGAAAGCGAAAAAGCTCCAGGGCCTCTGCCAATCTGCCCTGGAGGAAAATTCCTTTCTGACCCCAAATATGGCAATCAGTTAAACCCTGAGCATGTGGGCAAGACTCACCAGCCAGCACCCAGGAAAGAATTCTCTGTAGTAACTCAGATCCCACCCAATCTAACATCCCGTCACAGACCACTGGGCATACTTACCTGCTGATAATCAAAGATCAATTGCCGAATTAATTGCCAAAATTAGGCTATCCCGTCATACCATCCCCTCCATAAACTTATCAAGCTTAATCTTAAAGCCAGATATGTCTTTTGCCCCCACTACTCCCCTTGGAAGGCTGTTCCAGAACTTCACTCCTCTAACGGTTAGAAACCTTCATCTAATTACAAATCTAAACTTCCTGATGGCCAGTTTATATCCATTTGTTCTTGTGTCCACATTGGTACTAAGCTTAAATAGTTCCTCTTCCTCCCTAATATTTATCCCTCTGATATATTTATTGCTTCATGTGTATAAAATTGAACTGCTAGGCCTGATTTTTCTTGGTTTACTGGGCCTGTACACTCCTGCTCTATGGTACAGCAAGGGCACCCATTCTCAGGCTTCTGTTTCCCTTTGTGGTCACCTCTCTTGGGTGTAGACATGCATCTGTCCACCTACTGACAGCGGTATCTCCAATCCGAAAACAGGCTGCCTAAGCAAGCTTCTCTTGCCATCTCTTCAGAGACTAATAACAGAGTGACTGCCACCAGTTATAAATTATCACAACATGTCTCAGAATAAAATAGGCTTGCACAAAGTAAAAGCACTACAGAGAAAATTAAATATTAAAGACAATAAAAGAACCTTTACATGCACGCCAATAAGCTTATCCAAGATGACCCCACCCCTAACATGGGCTCTTACTGAATCATTCCTTCAAAACCCCCCAAAAAGAGCAGGTAATTAGCAGATAATTAGTTCCTCTCCTCTGGGCATAGCTTCAAATGGATGGAGTCCAAGTGGGTCATTTTCATTCCCCTCACCAGGAGGTATTTCTCAAGAAATCCACTTTATATGCATTGTCCCCAAAAGTCCTTTGAATTTCTTAACATTTATATTAGTCAAGACCCTAGAAAAGTTATGTACCATTCTACAATAAATGTAAACAATTGCATTTTTAATACAGTGGATCTCAAAGGTATTAAACCTAATTCGATAAATTTTATCTTAATTCCACGGAGTTTGTCCAAGATACTAAAGGACATTGTCCATCTGTCACACACTTTACAGAATATTCTTTAATCACTACAAATATGAGTACATTAGCTCTCAAAACAATACTATAAATCTCCTCTTAAAAAAAAATCATGTTCTATTTCATGTTCAGCTAATCAATATGGGTGTCAGAGGCTATTGATTTAACTCTGATTAGACAGAAAGAGGCTAATTATGTTCTTCCATGAAATAAAGCAATTTATTTTAGAAATTAGAGAGCTTCCATGAGAGAATGCCATAATATTTTAAATCATGTTTTATTTATAATTAAAAGATGGCAAATATATTACATCTTGTAATATCTATGTTCTTTTGTCCTGCTTCATTTAATATATTGAGCTAAAGCAAACTAATATTTTCTCTTCTGTTGCTGTATATAACTCTCCACTAGTATTATGGGCTGTCTTGCTATCTATCCCCTTTACCTTTGGTTAATATTAAGGATTCGTTGGTTCCGCAATAATAGCAATGTGAAGAAACATAGGTATCGGTGTTTGAGGTAAGTAGGAGTTATCTCTCTTTACTGCATCTTTTACCATAGTATATGAGCTCCTGCTGGAGGAGGGTGTTGCATCAAAGAGGGAGGATGAGAGAGTTACAGGTAGCTGTGAGAAGGTGGATAAGAAGAAAAGAATATGGATAGTGAAGATTAGAAGATATAAGACAGTGAGAACTTGGAAGAAAGTGACTGTAGATTTAAGGTGAGAACATGTGTATGAAATACTCCTGGAGGAATTCTGCACCAAAAATATTAAAAATTCTGTGCACAATATTTTAAAATTCTGCAAAATTCTACATGTTTTATTTGTTAAAATAATGCAATATTATCACGCTGGTTTCAATTATTTTGGTAATTTATTTAAACTACAATACAATGGATGAAGAATGGGAGTGGGAAGCACTGGACAAAATCCTCAAATCCCCTCTGTCTAATAATAATGTAGCTAATATTAACCCTTACTTTTGGTTATTAGTCAACAAATATATGCAGTTATATGCGCAGTGTTACATCATAGGCAGCTGAAGAGCAAGCAAGGACTGGGGACTCAAACTCATAATTTATATTGGCTACTGACCAACTCCAGAAAGGTCAGTAGCAAACAGTTCATGGAGCACATTTTGATAGGAAATTTTTTCAGTCCAAAAATTTAGATCAGTTCTAATCACTAAGCACCATAAGCATTTATAAGGTCACACTGTCCTTTAGAATAAGGCTCCTTTATGCCACTCTGGCAATGTAAGAGAGCCTTAAAACATTTACACCTGTTTTATACTACTGAGGAATTAACTAAGAACAATGGCAACAATTCACTAACCAGGCAAGTCTACATTCTGCTCTGCCTGAGGGGACTGAGCCTGCCCCACACCTACCTCCCCAGAAACATGCCCAAAGCCTGCATCTCCATGCTGAGCATGCCGCAATAGTGAGCAAAAGAGACAGCATGTCTGTCTGTCTCTCTCTCTCACAAACACACATGACTGCCCAGCCCTCCCAACTCAGTGGTGATTTATGTCTCTACTGGCTGCTCCAAGGGTCCAAACTGACCTGCCTGCACTGGCAGGGAGGGTCTATGATTGCTCCTGTGGCTTCCCTTTGCTTCCCCGTCAGAAGTCATTTTTCTGCGAGAAAGCAAAGAAATCTGCAGGGGCCATGAATTCTGCGCACATACAGTAATGCACAATACACCCAGGAATAAATAAGAGGAACAAGTAAAGTAAAAAATGAGGAATGGTAATGAGAGAGGTTGAGGAAAGATAAATACAGAAAGCTGAGTAAAGTAGAACACTAAGATGATGAGAAGAGAATAAAGAAGCAGAAAGAAAAGAGCAAGAAATATAGTAGGGCTTGGAGCATGAGAGAGTCCTTATTTAAAAAAAAAAAGAAAGTGGGGCAGAAAATAGAGTGACAGGATGGGGTCCAGAGAAAGCAGAAAAGTGCACAAGGTCATAAATATTATTGCCTCCAAACTCCCTTTTCTGCAGTGTGTTCTAATGTTACTTTCTGAAAAGGGCAGGAAAGGAAGGGATCAGCTGGGTTGCAGTGCGAAGAGGAAGCAGAAGGCATTTTTTTCCCTCCCTTCCTCAGTTGTCCAAACCATCCTGCATGCCTCTCCCTGATTACAGTAAAATTTCCCCCCACATCCTGTCACCATCTTGATAGGTAATTCCAGGTTTTTGCTTTGAAAACATGGTTATCTTTCAAGAACGAAGGGAGAGAGTTCTCCTCTGAGGAAATAAATAATGATCCTCACCATTTATTTTGTGCACCAGCCACTTGTGTTTAATGTTTATTACATATACCAATTGCAAAATAACATTTATTCTGAGAGGGAAAATAAACCCTAAAAGCTGATTATTGAGTGACCACTCCAGTGTATGTTTCTTCCATACAAAAGGTCTTTGAGTTCAAATCTTTTATTCTTCTGAAGGACCACTCTTCTTTCTACACTTTTAATACCACAGATCATATCATTTCATTAAACTTTTAATCTCAGAACTGCAGTGCCTCAGAAACACACTCTGGTGAAAACTCAGAGAAGTGAGCACTTAGCTGCTTGTAGCCCACAATACTTAAAGCATCTAGCAATCACATGAGAGATGTTCCAGGAGTATACTTGGCTGTTTGCTTTGAATTAATTTCAAGTAGTATTATTATTATTAACAATAATTTTGCTAGGGATGAGTCATCCTTTATGCTGGTAATTCCTCTTTTGAGGGTGGCAAACTAAGTCTAAAATAACAGTGGTTCCTGTGACTTCTTCCATTAGTGGGGTGTAGTTTTTCCCTTTGTCTTCTGCAGAATCTGCAAAGGGTTCTGACACTTACACCTCTGGATTCCAGAGAATCTCTGGAGATTTTGTCTTCCCTCTGACTCCCATAGAAACCCAGCTCTTGAAAAAGCTTTGCTATTATGGTGTTACTGAATGTTGTTGCCTTGTAAATCTTCCCTTGTGAGGGAAGAGAAATTTACTTTGCAGTGGGTTGGAATGGAAGTTAAAGGCGGTCTCAGTCAGCTTTAACTTACTTTGGGATTCCCTATAGGACTGGAGGGTGATGGCACTATTGACAGCATCTGTCCTCATGCCCTATTTCCACCAGTGGAGGCAGATCCTTGTGGAGTTCCCACAGAAGGGCTTCCACAGGGTTGGGAACAAGAAGCAAGGGAAGTTGCACAGTGGAAAGACACACAAAAAGAAGAAGGAATTAGTATGATGGTCTAGTGGTATCAGAATTCCAAACTAAGGCTGGTCTCTCACACCTGGGGAGAAGCAGGAGCTAGATGTACTGCAGATATAGAGCACTCTGTGGGTATGTCTACACTGCAATAAGAACACCCACAGATGGCCTGTGTCAGCTGACTCAGATTCAGGCTGTGGGACTGTAAAACAGCAGTGTAAATTATCAGGCTCTGGCTGCACCCTGTGCTCTGGGACCTTCTCCCTTATGGGATCCCAAAGCCTGAGTTTCACCCCAAACCCAAGTATGTACATGGCAATTTTGTAGCCCCACAGCCCAAGCCCCATGAGCCCAAGTCAGCTGACCCTAGCCATGCCAGGCCATGGATCTTTTACTGCAGTGTAGATATACCCTGTCTGTCCTTGGGGCATTCTCTAGCAACTTTCTCTAGGTGAATGAAAGAACAGAGTTAATGAGATCTTGAGAAAGCAACAGCCAGGTCCTGTGGCCATATAATGCCCTTTGAAGAAAGGGAAAATGGAGGTTACTAGAAAACCACTGCCACTCAAAAAATAGGCAGCTACTGGAGTACAAGACAGAGAGAGAAGTTCAGAAACAAGAGTGCTTTGTGAGAGAAGGAAAGACTAGCAGAATAAACTGGTGGAACGATTGAGAGAGGAAAAAGAGAAGCACAAAATTCAAGAAAGAATGATAAAGAAAAAAGATAAAAAGATAATTTTAGTGAGGATTCAGGCTGAGTTTTTTGGTTTTGACGGTTTGATTGTCAAAAAGGAATGTAGGGTCCGATTCCCCACAATGTTAAGGCAGTGTAACTATGTCAGTACTAATAGAATTGCACTAGCATAATTGGCATAGAACTGGTGGAATGCAGAGGTGAAAAGAAACCCGTTCTCAAATTACCTGGGTGTTAAATTATTTGATGCCATGGTTGGTTACGCTTTCCTGATGAAAATGTGATCCTAGTATATAGTGTTTATATAAAACACTCCTGGACCCTAATGGGGAAAGTATGTTATAGAACTATAAGAATACTGTCCCTGGCTATTTTTCATAATGTTTAGAATCTCCAGTGCTGTTGCAGTCAAGACTTCACATTTGCATGGTTGATACAGCTGGCATTGTAACAGCTTCAGTAAAATCATTGCAGGGTCAATGCAAATGCTACTTGAATATTTGAAGTGTTGCAAGTGATATATATATACATCCATGAGTATTCATTATGTTATTCTCTCTGATATTTCCATTGACAGCCATTACAATGTCACTGATAATGACTGAAATAATTACACCATCATAAAACAAGAGCTTAAATGTGACAAAATTGTGTTTGAGATCAATTTTTAAAGTTTGAGAATTGAGAACTAAAAAGCCAGAGTTTTGTGAGCGTTTGTCTTCCCAAATCACACTGTTGTGCCTAGGGGTGGTAACTTACTAGGTTTCTAGTACAGAAATAGAACACTGGATAATCCTGATATTTGTGCTATAATATCGAGAGAGAAAATGGAGAACTCATTCTAAATTATTTTGCCTTGTCTGGTTTACAGGTACTCTCTTTCAATACACTGTGGTTTTCAGTGTAATACTGTCTCTGTATACTGCAGCTTTCTATATTAAATGTATACTGTTGTCTACAGCTGTCAAGAAGATTCTCTTTAGTAAGACTTCTTGTGTGAGTAAGTAAAGATTGCACAGTTGGGCCAATGAGAATATAGACTGCTCATGGATTACATCAATGATACCGTCCACTTTTTATTATTGGTACGATGACGGCAACTAGGACTTCAGCTAAGATTGGGGTTCCATTCTGCTTAGGTACTCTACAAGAGTAAGAGACAGCTCCTGCACTGAATTGCTTAAAATTTAAATTGACAAAAGAACGACAAAGGCATGGAAAGGGAACAGAAGTGAAATCACTTGCTCAATGTCACACAGCCAAACTGGAGCAGAACTGGAAATAGAAACCAGTGGTGAAATTCTGCCTCCCTTGAAGACAATGCAAAACTCTCCTGGACTTCAATAGAGCCAGGATTTCATCCCTGGTCTCCTGACTGCCAGTCCAATACTTTATGCACTGGACCACAGAGGCAGTAAGTTACAGCTTGATTGTAAAACATCTTTAGTCATATTTGAGTATGTGTTGACTTCTCTGAACAAACGAGGGCAAACTGAGAACTTGTCTTTCTAGAATCAAAAGAAATAGACACTAGAGCAATTTCACCATCAACAGAGCATCAAGAAACTTTAGTTTCTTTTAATACTGAATAATTACAAAGGCATAAGTCATGTTGGCTAATTTATTGGTCCAACTGCCACTCTCAACTCAAATGATGCAAATTAACTTCAGGGGAATTACTCTGCCTTTATACTGTCTTAACAGAATGGCATTTGGTCTACTGTGCTGCATTGCTGATGGCGTGCCTGATCTCCCTGTAGTAAAACTTCCATGTAGAGATCCACATATGAATTTTCACCCATTGTTCCATCAAGAAAACAGGGTGTGCCTTCTTCCCTCTTGCGAAGCCACTAGGGGCTTTGGGCCCCAGAATCTGCCAGTCAGGTCCATCCACCCTGGCTGCCCGACCCTCCCTTCAGGCTCCATTAATTTTTCAGTGCTGTTGGAAATGATGATTTTCATACACATCATCATCCTATTTTCTTCCTCACATGTAGCTCTCTTAACCCATAGAGAGTCACCTGTGGGGTAGGAGACAGGAAAGGTGAGGATAGGCTGATTTTCTGCATGGGGAAAGGGAGATCCACATATGCATCCCAGTCCAACGTGATCTGGCCTTATAGGATATATCTGTACAGCAAATTAAAACCAGTGGATGGCCCATGCCATCTGACTTGGGCTCAGGCTGCCAGGACAGTTTCATTGCTGTGTAGACTTCCAGGCTCAGGGTGGACTCTGGGATATCAGACCTTGCGAGGTGGGAGGATCCCACAGCTTGGGCTCCAATTTGAGCCCAGAAAGCTACACAGCAATGAAACAGCCCTGCAGCCCAAGCCCCACAAGCCCAAGTCAGGTGGCATGGGCCAGCCACGGATTTTTCTTTGCTGTGCAGACATACCCAAAGTTCTCTGTGGCATAATTATAGCCCGTTACCTGGAAACAGAAATACACAAGGACAAAGGCAATGAAAGGTATAAATGTACCTCTAAACCAGTGGTCCCCAACCTTTTTCATCTGGAGGGCACCAGACGACAAGCCACAGAGGACCGTGATGGTGGACGAGCACCCGCCGAAATTCTGCCAACAAGCAGCAACGTCAATAGGCGTTGCTGCCGAAATGCTGCCAAGTAGCATCATCCAGAGGCATCGCTACTGAAATACCACCAAAAATCGGTGTTTTGGTGGCGACACCTCTGGATGATGCAGCTTGTCGGCGGCATTTCATCAGATGCTCGTCCGCTGACCAGTGCGCAGGTGCAGTTAGACCCCACAGCGGGCGCCATGGCGCCTGCAGGCACCACGTTGGGGACCTCTTCTCTAAACACTCTCTTATGAAGAAACCTGGAACTATTCTAGAAATAAGAAAAGGATCAAGGACACCATGTGACAGGATGGAAATTAACATTCAAAGATCCTAAAAGATGAAAGTTTGAAACGTGGTTTGAAGCACACATCGTACTGTATGTGTCTTTTGAAAAATCAGAAGAAAATGTCCATGTTTAACTTAATGTCAGGAAGCAAGCTAATGAAGAAGGATCACAGCTGTTTATTTCCCCAAAGTAAGGCTGAATGTGAATGTCAGGGATGTGGCGCATCAACCTCCAGGGAGCCATAAGACTGTTCAGTCAAGCAATGTTGGTCAACAAAACAGTCCAATTTAACAGGTATAGAAGGAACATGTAAGATGAGTTTAAAAGACCATCAGAGTGGGCTACATCCTTTTCCCTTTGATCTGTGCATAGAAAAACCCCCTGCAGCACCCATGTGACTACTATGCCAATGTGGCAGAGGTCTCTCTGCACAGACTCTGGTATGTATGCTGGGGGAGGGATAAAAACAGGGCAGGCTGAGAGGGAGATAAGAAGATGGAAATGGGGCGGGGGGAAGGGGGGCTACCTATTACCCTGGGCTATATTATCTATTCCATGGATCACTCACTAAAGTCCCAATCACTGTTATTTCTCACAGTGAAATATTTTACCAAATGGCCTCTGGATGGAAATGACTAAGGTTAAGATTTTGTCATGGGTATTTTTAGTAAAAGTGATGGACAGGTTGTAGGCAATCAACAAAATTCATAGAAGTCTGTGACTTGTCCCTGACTTTTACTAAAAATACCCGACGGGGGTGGGACTAATAATCTGAGAGTCCAGCTGCTGAGGGCTGACCACCAGTGGCTGCTTCAGCTGCCACTCCAGCCACTGGCAGCTGCCCTGGCCTAGGGACTGACCCAGCCCTGGCTGCTGCTCCTGCAGTGGGAGCTAGAGTGACCAGACAGCAAGTGTGAAAAATTGGGACAGGGGGTGGGGCGTAATAGGAACCTATATAAGAAAAAGACCCAAAAATCAGGACTGTCTCTATAAAACCCGGACATCTGGTCACCCTATTGGGGCCTGCTCTTGTAGCCAGGATTGAAGCTGAAGAACTCATGAAGGTCCATTAAAGCCACGGAATCCGTGACCTCCATGACAAAATTATGTCCTTGTAATGGACTATTGTGCACTTTGGAGCTGGTCCAGATTTTCCTGTTTTCTGCTCCAAGTCTGTATCCCAGTAGCAATCACCTGATTCATCTAGTCTCCAACCGAGACATATTTTAACACGTATTTTTCCCTCCTAACTAGTCCCACTATTTGCACTAAAGATGTGCCCTTTTTTTACCCCCTAATGCTTTCTCCTCCTCCAGGCCCAGTGTCCTGACTAAGAAGAGCTGGATATTATTCCTGTGGAGTAGTTATGCTAGCTCTTACCTGACTACAGAGTGACACAGTGTCTTCCCTCTCCTCTTCTCACTGGGGATAACCATGCTCTTACTATAGCATGAAGTCCCAGCTAGCCTGAGCGGAGGACTTAATGTTTGGTGGCCACTCAGGTTCTTTCATGATGGTGCATAGCCCAACTGCTGAGATTTAGTACCCTTAGGGGAGAATCTGTATGGCCCAAACCTAGGAATATGTCCACTTTTTCCTAGTACATACAATTTCTTTGAATATAGAAGTGGTGTGGAGGAGAGGGGAGTTGTGGTTTTTTCTTTCTCCCTGAATTGTGCTAAAGAGACAATTTTTTTATGCTAAACACGGAAAGGAGCACACATACTCAATTTCTTCACAAAATTGTATGCAATATATTTAATTTATAGTCAATTGTCTGCTCATAATTCAGCCTTAAATGGGAGTCCCTATAATAACCTGTTTTGTTGGCTTATTCAGTAAACTGGTAGAAGCATGTTCCAATTTTATGAGATTTATTACCTGTGTTGCCAGATGACCTTAGCATCTTGTTCTCTTTCTCCTGGTGATGAGAATTAAGAGTTATTACTGAGAGCACTGAGGACTTTTGAAATTGTTCTAGCTTTAAATGGTGTGACTCAACAAGCAAGCTAACCTTTAACTTTTATTTGCATTGTAGCAATTCCCTAGGATTTCATAGACACTTGCTGGGAAGTGACATAATATTTATACAGTGTCTCATAATTATTTCCCTTGCGTCTTGCAATATAGATTCCTCTGACTCCTACCTTTTACCAAATAGTGAGTCAGTATATTGCTGGAACAATGCAAGTACTTCTGAAGTAGCTCTTGCATATTCATAGCATGGCTAATAGTCTGAAAAGTTCATGACATGGTGACTGCTGAAAAAGGTGCATGTTTTCTGAAAAGATCTCATGCTTCAGTGGACAACATAGTCACACCCATTCACTTGATTTGCTCCGGAGTCCACAAATCTTCTCAAAGCTCTCTCTGCAGGAATTGTCTTTATGCAATGCATTCTACATTAGTTTCATCAAAATACAATTCCCATTCCCAGTGGTTAGGGGAGTAGCGTTTTAAAAAACTGAACTGGTAGGTGGCTTTCACCTGTACACTGATGTTCAAATTACTAGTCTGAGGATGGTCTTAAATCCTTTCTTTCGAAAATGAGAGCTGTAAATCAACTCACTGAATCAGAAATTAAGCAGGAAAAAAGGCAGAATGTGAGTCATTTTTAGGAACGATAAAGACATGAGTGCAGCAAGAGTGATGGGAAACAGATTCGTAACCTGCAGGGTGCTACAGACAAATTGTAGTATCACTGAGCTGTTTTAAGAAGCTAGGATCCACTGAATTTGTTCTCTAGCTCATTTTGTTTGGGTTCAGAGGGAAGAAATAAAAGTAAAGAGGGTGTTTCACCCTCTATTTACTGAAAAATTTCACAGTTGTGAAAAGCAGAAAGCCTGTATTTTTTTCAGTCTAACCATATTGCCCCATTACTTTGGTACCAGAAAATGGTATTTGCTTTTGGTTCTACTCATTTGTCATTGTGCATTACATCGATTTAAACATAATTTTTAGAAACACTGAGCCAGTTTTTCAACTGATGTAAATAGGCATAGCTCCATTGGCTTCAAATTCTGCAGAACAACACAATAATCATAAATACTTTGCAGTCACATAGTGCCTTTCCATCTAAGCATTTGAAAACACTTTATGTATATTTATAAATTAAAACATCCAATTCTTTCATGAGGTCGGTAAGTGTTATGCCCATTTACAGAGGAGGAAACTGAGAAAGTCACACACAAATGTATCTGAAATAAATAAGGTGAAATGCAATAGAGACAAGTACAATGTACTTACACAAGGTACTTAATAAGGAAAAATCAAAGGCACAACTACAAAATGGGAAATAACTGGCTAGGTTGCAGTACTGCTGAAAAGGATTCGGAGTTTACAGTGCTCCACATATTGAACATAAATCAACAATGTGATGCAGTTGCAAAAAAAAAAAGCTAACATTCTGGGTTGTATTAACAGGAGTTTGGTGTGTAAAACATGGGAGGTAAGTGTCATACTCTCCTTGGCGCTGATGAAGCCTCAGCTGGAGTACCGTGTCCAATTCTGGGTAGCATACTTGAGGAAAAATGTGGAGAAATTGGTGAGAGTTCAGAGGAGGGCAACAAAAATGATAACAGATTTAGAAAACCTGACCTTTGAGGAAAGGTTAAACAAAATGAGGTATGTTCAGCTTTGAGGAAAGAAGACTGAGGGGGGACCTGATAACAGTCTTCAGATATTTCAAGAGCTGTTATAAAGTGGACTGCGAATAGTTGTTCTCCATGTCCACTGAAGGTAGGACAAAAAGTAATGGGCTTAATCTACAGCAAGAGAGATTTAGGCTAAATATTACGAAAACCTTTCTAACCATAAGGTAGTTAAGGTCTGGAATAGGTTTCCAAAGGAGGTTGTGGAATCCCCGTCATTGGAGGTTTTTGAGAACAGGTTGGACAAATACCTCTCTGGGATGGCCTAGGTTTACTTGGGCCTGCCTCAGCACAAGTGGCTGGGCTTGACCTATCAAAGTCCCTTCCATTCCTACATTTCTATGATTCTGTGATGCCTGAAATTTTTTTCTGAGTCACTGCTTCCCGCTCTGAGTCACTGAGTCCACCATCTTCTTATAATGTAGTATGGCCTACATTCTCTATTCCTAGACATGTACATTTACATTCAGCCTTTTAAAAATACACATTGTTCGCTTGCACCCAATTTACCAAGCAATCCAGATCACTCTGTATCAGTGACCCATCCTCTTCATTATTTTCCACTCCCCTAATTTTTTGTGTCATCTTCAATCTTTGTCAATGGTGATTTTGTTTTCTTCCAGGTCATTGATAAAAATGTTAAATAGCATGGGGCCAAGAACTGATCACGCCCACTCAGTGATGATTCCTGTTTACATTTACATATTGAGACCTAGCCTTAGCCAGTTTTTAATCCATTTAATCTGTCATATTAATTTTATATCATTCTAGTTTTTTAATCAAAATGTCTCATGATACCAAATCAAATGCCTTATAGAAGTCAAGCTATATTACGTCAACAGTACTATCAACCAAACTTGTTATCTCATCAGAAAAATATCAAGTTATTCTGATAGGATCTAGTTTCCATAAGCCCATGTTGATTTGCATTAATTTTATTACTCTCCTTTAATTCCTTATTAATCAAGACCCATAATAACAGCTCTGTTATTTATCTTGGAATCAACATCAGACTGGCAGGCCTATAATTTCCCAGGTCATTCCATTTATCCCCTTTAAATATTGGCACAACATTAGATTTCTTCCAGTCTTCTAGAACTTCCCCAGTGTTCCAAGACTTAGTGAAAGTCAATATTAATGGTCCAGCAAGCTCCTCGACCAGATCTGTTAAAACTATTGGGTGCAAGTTATTTTGACCTGCTGAGTCATAAATGTCTAATTTAGCACCTGCTGTTTAATATCATCCTTGGTTACTATTGGAATGTAAAGTATTTCATCATCATCATCATCATCATCATAATATGACTACATCATCTGTTTTTATCCCATATATAGAACAGAAATATTTATTGAATACTTCTGTATGTTATTCATTATTTATGATTCTTTTTGTTCCTAATATACGTAAACTCCATTTATTGTGCTTAACACTACTTGCCATATTATAAATTTTCTACAATTTCTGTCTTCTGGTTTACATTAATTACTATAAACTTCCCCTTTCTTCCATTTGTTATATATCATTTTATTTTTTTATTGCTGCCTTCACTTTGTCTCTGAGTCAGTTTTCTAATCAATGGAGCCTTCCTCCTCAGTTGTGGGATTTTGCCTTTTTGGGCATCTAAAGTTTGTTTAAACAGTTCCCAATCATCATTCGCATTTTTCTGGTTAAATTCTTCCTCCCAGCTGATTTGGCTCAAATGTTTTCAGCTGTGTGAAACTGGCCTTTTTAAAACACCTTGGACCTTATTCTGTTTGCATATTATAAACGTGATCCAGCCATGACCACTCGTACCTTAGTTACCATTAATTTTTAGTTCTGTGATCATTTCTCTTTATCTGCAAGACTAAGTCTAAAGTGGAATTGCCCAGTGTTTGATGCAACACTTTCTGAGCTATGAAATTGTCATCTATAATATTTAGAAATTCCAAGGCTATTTTAGTACTGGCAGCATGAGACCTCCAGCGTATGTCACTCAAGCTGCAGTCACTCTACACATTATAGATAGGAGCATAAAAAGCCAGTCAACATGTTCCCAAGTGTGATTTGATGGCCTGTAGCAGGTACCAACTAATACCCCATCTTGTGCTTTATCTGTTAGGACATTGATCCATAAGCATTCAGAATAGAACCCAGAACACCTGGATACCTGACTGGATTCCACCTCAATATTGGACTGCACTTATATTTTGCACAGATTTATGAAACGAGGGAAAATATTATATGGGAGGAAAATAGCTTGGTGGTGTGTAACAGGGCCTACTTCGCATTTAAGGGCAAGGCTCAGACCATTTTATGCAAGAACAGTTGCTGCAGTTATACCTCTGATTGCAGTGTGGACATACCCTCAGCTCATGTCCTGCTTCCTGACTTCACTTCTTCTATCAGCCTTTTTTTTTGGGCTCCGCCCATGGACAGGGAAGGGACGTTTGCCTCTCCCTCGTCTGGCTTATACTAGTGAGGCCATGTGGGCGTACCAAGAATATCATAAAACAAAAGGCTACAATGGGGCTTTTATATGCATGTTGTTTGCAGGGTTGGGCCCACTGTAACCCATTACTTAGCTTTCAGACATTTAAAAGTAGGTTGGACCAAGAAAATGTAGCATAGCAAATGATCCTGTATTGCCAAGGGATAGACTAGATAACCTAATAGTTATTTCCATCTCTTGTTCCTATGGTTCTATTATCCTGAGGTCTGTAGACCATAAATAGTGAATATTCCATGTTCATCCTTATCTCTAATCATGGTATTATTTCTGGTTTTAAAGTAAGGGGATTTAACTTAATGGAAAAGTATTGTTCCTTGTTCATTCTCACTCGTTTTCATTGGATCTGCTTCTTCTTGGTACTTAGCCGTATTGATTTGTAGCTGGTGATAGATACATTTCTGTATCTGACCGGTTCCAGATCTTTTGCAGGGCAGTTGTATTAAATATGATTCATGGACAGTGCATTTTCGCTACTCACAAAGGCTTATCCACATACGGGCAAGGCCTGCCCCCACTACTTTTGCAGCTACAGAGGGTTCTGAACACAAATCGGTGTGGTTCTTTGTATGCCACTTGGGGTTCGGAGTGGGATCAGGGCAGAGATGCTTCTGAGAGCCCTAAAGTTTTCTCTGCAACTAATCTTGCAATGTTTCAGTACTGGAGCTTACCAGTCATTACGTTCAAGTCAAAATAATTCTCCTCTCTGGATTCTTCATGACCTCAAAGACTGGAGCTTTGTCCTGCTGCTGCTGTTCTCTGCCTACCTCATCCGAGCTCTCTGTTATGCTTTTAAGATCTTTGCCTTGAGCTTGGTTTTCAGTTTGCAATCATATTACTTTCCACCTAACTATTCATCAGCCTTCAGGATTCTCCCTCTCTGAAATCTCCCTATTTCCCTTTGTGACTTCCCCGGAGTGCAACCTGAACAGCTATGTCCCCTTAGCTTGCCAGCCTCAAATGCCTTTTACACTGCTTTGCTAGTGAACAGCAAACCTCTCCAGGCTCAGATCACTTCCGTGATCTGCTCAGTTTTCCGGACAGTTTCTTTCTCCATCTGTTAATTTGTCTTCTAAAATGAAAAAAAGAACACTTTCCATTCTGATAGTTTGATGCTGAGAAATGTGTGTATTGGGATTATTAATATTTTTCACTTTTACAAAATAAACCTAACAAAAATGGTATGAGACTCTGTAACAAGTGTTATAATATTCAACAAATCTATAATACTTTGAGTAACCCACATCCCCTTTGTTGAGTCAAAATTCACCTCCTTTCCAAAATTTGACTTCATTGACAGTGAATAGCTAGACAACAGTGCTACACGTCTCCCCAGCGTTGGCTGGTCCTAGAGACCCTATTTCAGGATTGCTTTGCTTAGCTCAGCTCATCCCTTTGGTCCTCTCAACATCAGATGCAAAATCTCTCTGTCAGCCTTGAAGCCTGCTCTCTTCCTTATCCTCTCTCCTACAGTACCCTCTCTCCAGGCTTGGTTTTGTGGGCTGACGTTGCACAGGCAAGGCCAGATTCAGCTCCTGTCCTCAGTACAGACCTTGCTACAATGTGGTGTTTGGCCACCCCACCGCATGTATCTTTCATTCAAGGAATTCAGTCCTCTACAGGTAAACCAGGGATTGGCAACTTTTGGCACCCAGCCCACCAAGGTAAGCCCCCTGGCAGGCTGGGCCAGTTGTTTACCTGCCGCATCCGCAGGTTTGGCCAATCACAGCTCCCACTGGCCGTGGTTCACCGCTCCAGGCCAATGGAGGTGGTGGGAAGCAGCAACCAGCACATCCCTCGGCCCATGATGCTTCCCGCCACCCCCATTGGCCTGGGATGGCAAACCGCGACCAGTGAGAGCTGCGATCGGCCAAACCTGTGGATGTAGCAGGTAAACAAACCGGCCTGGTCTGCCAGGGGGCTTACCATGGTCGGCCACATGCCAAAGGTTGCTGATCCCTGAGGTAAACTAGTTGTCTCACTACTCTTCTGCTTGAAGAAATTACAGTCCAGCGGTTTTCAACCTATTTACCATTGTAGGCCACATATGCAGCTCTCTGTGTATTATGAGGGCTGCATCCACACAATATATATATGCTACTTGTATGGCCCTGAAGATGCCACATGGGCCACAGCTGTGTGCTGATTGGGCCACAAGCTGTCTGCAGGTTGAGAACCAATGTATTACACCCATTTAATTGCTGGGGAAATATTAGGTGCAGAAGTTGAGTGACTTGGCCAGTGTCACACAAGAACCATAGTGTACGTTTTACATATCGCCTGTAGGTACTTGATGGTATCATAGATTGAAAAAAGCAAGAAAATCTCCATACTGTTTCAACAAAATCTTACAGTAAACTGACTATTTTCTACTAACCTTATTTTTGGTCATTTCTTAAAGAACAGGCATAAGAAGCCCTTTTTCCAGAAAATGCGTGATAACATGAAAATGGGTGTTATCATCTGGTTTTTTTTACAATAAACAGAAGGCAGATTTTACTTGATTTACAACAGCTGTCTGATTTCAGTAGTATTGCTATCTCTATTACTAAAAGAATGCTCTATTAGGATTTTCCTTTTCTTTCCCCCAGAGAACCTTAAGGAAAAACACCAAGTACATTTTCAAATAGAATTGTTTAGACCCTCTTATCCACAAACGATTGTAAAACTGCTCTAGTTTCTCTTCTTTGCTTCCAAACCAGCCTGTTTTTATAGCGTCAGTAAATGGTGGGCAAATTCCACATGTGTAGGAGCAGAAACTGCAGTGGTTCAACAAACTCCCTTGCACTTCCAAATAGGTAGCCATGGAAGATATGTAAGCTCTGGTGTTCTAGTTCTGGAACCTTGCTCTGGGGAGTACCCTTTCCCCTATTCTTGCCACATCTACTTCTCTAGAGAAGAATTTGTAAACATATTGAAGGAAAAAAGCCACATGAAAGCTGAAGCTGGTTCGTCACTGAACAGCATACCTCTTAAATGTACATCAAAGATCATAGTACATTGATAAAACATAGTCTTGACTGTCTATTATTATCATTCATTTTATTTTTTTTCAATTTATTGCTAACACTTATAGGCCTCAACTGAGATTGGAGCCCAGTTATGCTGGTCACTATGCTAAAACATGGGGAGATCCAACCCTGCCCTGAAGAGTTTACAATCTAAATAGACATGATAAAACGTGGGAGGAGGAACAGAGGCACAGAAATCAGAAGTCACCTGCCCAAAGTCACCAACAAAGCCAGGAATTAGAGCCCAGGTTGCTTGACTCCTAGTCCAGTGTCCTAGCCATTAGACCATGCTGCCTCCCATGAACTCGATTAATTTCAAATCTTCATCTCCAAAGCCTTGAGTGTGCTAGAGCCTGGTTTTGTAGGATGTATGCTCTCACTGCATTTATAAAATGGGAGCCATTTCTTTAATCTTCATCTGCAGTAGAATACCATTACAACAAAATCCACTCACCAGCCAAGAAATCAACACTCCAATAATAGGAACGTGGCAAATAAATGCGTATTACGTATAAGTCACCATTAAGTTTTATGTCCATGCACATGCAGTGGGCCATGCATAAAAACATTCATTTTTATTCTAATTAGTTTGTGCGTCTCCTGGCTGAGGCTTGTAAAGCTCTGCTTCGCTGCTCCAGTTGCTGCTCTAATAAGATACTTTGAGAGAGCTTTTTATATCTATTTTCCTCAAAGTTCATCCTCTTGTGCCAACTTTCGTAAGAGTTGTTGGACATGTCATTGCTTACACTAAGAACAGTAGGGGGATGACTGGGGCAGGTAAGGTGAGAAGAAATATGTTGCAGCTCTTAATTACCACAACAAGACAGTGTTTCAGCAATATGTCTGGACTGCAGTGTATGATACTTAATCAGTGCAACTGTTTCAAATGTACCTTACAAACACTGTTTATGTCTTACGCAGTTATCATACTGTATGATGTAATGAGAGAAGGGCAAAGGTCCAGAAATTTAATATATAAGCAGTTCTGCTACGGTTTTTACACTAGAACAGTTGTTCAAAGTGAAGATGCTTTATATTTTAAAATGAGTAAATTGTTGCTGATTGATTATTTATATGGCACCGTATGTGTGTATGACTCTTACCAAAATATAAAAAGACTGGTCACTGCTCTAAGGAGTCTATAACTGCATACACCTCTACCCCGATATAACACGACCTAATATAACACGAATTCGGATATAATGCTGTAAAGCAGCACTCCGGGGGGGGGAGGCGGGGCTGTGCGCTCTGGTGGATCAAAGCAAGTTTGATATAACGCGATTTCAATATAACATAACATTTTTTGTCTCCCGAGGACAGCGTTATATCAGGGTAGAGGTGTACTTTGGGGTTTCTAGCATTTTCCTCTGAAACAGCTGTCAATGGCCACTCTGACCAAGGATGATGGATGATGTGGTCCATTGGTCTGATCCCTGTTAGTTGTGATGTTCTTACAGCCCTAATTACCTATATTGTAACATAACATATGCCAGCAAAGAAAGGGATTCAACAGAAAAGACATGTGATTTGTTCTGTTTGTTTCATGTGTATCTTATTTCCAACTTTGTTGGGTTTGTTTTGGGTCATGTTAAGCTTTAAGAGCAGGAAGAGTTAGAGCCAGAAAGGAGTTTAGAAAGAAAGCCAAAAGAAATGAGTTATAAGAAAAGATTTGGAGGAGAAGCGTGAGGGCACTTAATAGAACTTGAGAAATACTATTTAGAGCAAATAATTAATTAGACAAAATTTGCCCTTTATGTTTGGATACAGGAAACATTAGAAACTGTGAACAGTCAAGTGATTTTTTCACTAAAAACACTCTTCACTGAAATGACTTCACAATAAGAAAATCTGAAGGGAAACCCAGGACAGTAGAAATATTATGTTCCTCAGCCAAAAAAAAAAAAAAGGCATTGTTTATCAAAAATGGTGGTGCCTCACTGAAAGACACCTGGTTCACACTGGTGAATTAAATTTGGCCTACTGTGTGTTCCTAATGATGACACCTTTATTTCCATTTACCACCTCTTTCATCTATCTAATCTCTATAAAGGTAACCAACATTTAAATAAATGTTGACGTGTTTTCTATATCTTAGAACATAAGGCTAGAGATCAGGTTTTCTTCGTATCAGAAAAAGTGTAATGAGTACAAACAAAGAAAGGAAGAAAATCATAGATGTACAAAATGGAAAAGTGTTAAAATGTTATCTTGGTTATCAAGGTCCATACAATTGCTTAGGCTATTCAGCTGAGGGTTAGTGGTGTAGATTTGCCATTACATATTATACATTTTGGTCTGTCAATTAATCATGTGTTAATGAAGGAGGACCATAGTGCCTCAAATGTCTCCCAAATTTTAGAACCATTCCAATGTTTTATTAGGCATACTACAACTGCTGCTACAAATGGTTATCAGGTACACTCCTGTAATACAAAGCATTGTTTCTTGGGGTATTAAATGCATTAAGCACTATTTATGTTTATGGAAACATCTGCACACAATAACATCTTTAGCAATAAAAAGAAGTAAAACATCATTGTATTTGCACGTTGTCTTTAGTACTTATCTCTTTCGTTTAGATGTACGGGTCTGAATAAAAAATATTATCTTCATTGAGAATTAAATATTAACTTTGTAGTGGTGTATCATTTAGACCATGCTGCCTCCCATGAACTCGATTAATTTCATATCTTCATCTCCAAAGCCTTGAGTGTGCTAGAGCCTGGTTTTTTAAGATGTTATGCTCTCACTGCATTTAGAAAATAGGAACCAGTTTTTTCTTAATTATTTAAAAAGTTATTGTGTGAAACCCTATGTTCTTTTTATTGTAAAATATCACTCTTGCAGGCTGTTTTTAAAATAACTGCTACTTACCCAAAACTTTAGTTTCAACCATTTTAACTCCTTATTACTAAGGCTTGCAAAGGACCTCATTGCTACAGAGGAAGATAAAACAAACACTGGCTTTTGGTGTGTTTTTTTTTTAAGTAAACTATAGTCCTACCACATGGTAGGGCTTGGTATCCTCTAACTGCAGTGGCTACTGTTACATCTTCCCTATGTTTAAGTTTTGTTTGATTTGCTTTTCAAAAATTCCAGTTGAAAGCAACAACCATACACTCATACACCCAATTAGTAAAACACACCCAGAATCAGGGGAGAAGGTTAGAGTAAATGATCTGAACCCTGTCAAGTGCCATGAGGTATATTCTTCCCCTCATTGGACTCCTGCTAACAACTCCTATCACTAAACCTCAGTGCCTTTCTTAACTTATGGCCACCCTTTGTTCGCAAAATAGTTCCTTCTATTGTTTGGCTGCTAAGGTGGATCCAACGCCTGCAGCTTCTGTTTGTTTCTCCTCATGTTTTTAATTGACAGTGACTTGATGAACAGGTGTTACTTCTGTAACATCGTGAGTGCAGTCTGTAGTGATGTTTGAGTGACTGGGATGCATTAAAGGTATATAACACATTGATAGAGTTATCTGTGTGCCACCCAAAATATGTGTATCACATAAAGACTGATTACACTGGTCTACAATTTTTGAGCAGTCGTCTGCTTCAGAGATAAAATGTGATATTTGTTATGTATTTTGATGTGCTGAATTCAAATATGACAAAACAACTGATTGGCTACTGTTTCTAAGATATTTAAGTTTTTACATTTTATGTCTATGTATATTGTGTAGATAATAGAGTTTGAATCATAAATTGTAAACCTAGGTCTTTTCATGTGTTTATGGTTGCTTTACATGATAATATTTCACCTGTCCTGTTTATGTAACACTTTAAAAATCAGCAAAAGGGTTATATAAATAAAATTTATTATGAAACAAAAGGCAAAAAACTATTATGTACATAGTTTAGTCCTATTCAGTGTCTATCCGGCGCTTCTTGGCTTGTCTCTTGTATTCATTAAATGGAGCATCTCTTGTCACTGTCCAGTAATAGTCTGCAAGCATTGATGGGCTCCATATGCCCTGATAACCTGCCAGGAGATTCCACTGCTGTAGTCTGGAGCCCAACAGCTCTGCCTTACTCTTGGGTAGTTCCAAATCCCTGACAAGGTCATTCAGTTCACCTTGTGTTATGAGGTGTGGTTCAGAGGAGGAGGATGGGAGAAAATGTGGGTCCTGTGACATTGATGGTTCAGGACCAGAAGTTTCATCCTCTTCCTCTTCCTTGTCTTACTCAAGTGAGAATGATTCTGGTGCATCAGGAACCGGCAGTCCTTCTCCGTGGGGTACTGGGCATATAGCTGATGGAATGTTTGGATAATGCACAGTCCACTTTTTCTTCTTTGACACACCTTTCCCAACTGGAGGCACCATGCAGAAGTAACAATTGCTGCTATGAACTGTTGGCTCTCTCCAAATCATTGGCACTGCAAAAGGCATAGATTTCCTTTTCCTGTTCAACCACTGGCGAAGATTTGTTGCACAAGTGTTGCAGCATATGTGTGGGGCCCACCTCTTGTCCTGATCTCCAATTTTGCAGCCAAAATAAAGCTGATAGGCTCTCTTAACGATAGTGGTTATACTGCGCTTTTGTGATGCAAAAGTCACTTCACCAAAAACATAGCAGAAGTTATCTGCACTCTTCACACAAGTACAAGGCATCTCTGCTCACTTTGGCTAATCAGAAATGTGTCCCTTTGCAAAATCAAACACTGACATATAAGAGAGCACGACACTGTATGATTTCTAGAGCTGATATAGGGAAATTTGTTCAGCAGAGTGATGTAAGCTTTGTTATGATTGCATCATCCATGATGTCTAGGAATAACATGATGCAATTCATCTCATGTATGATGCAATACCAGCTTCAGATTGCATCATTCATTGTTTTACCTCAAAAGCAAGTACTGTCCAAACCCAGTCATAGATTTATTCATAGATCCAGTCAAAGATGTATTTTAGTCATTTCTGGTTTAAATTGAGATCCCTTCCCTTTATAACTCACTTATCCTCCGCCATTCCCAAGTCAAGGGTCGTATATACTGACCCAATAGCATATCTTGAAAACTAGAGCCAATCAACAATTTTAAGCATCATTTTCGTTCTCAGTGACCCAGAATTAGTAAAGTAGGACTACATTTATTTCAGAAGCATTTTGGCTGTAGAGCAGTGTTAGCAATGAGTGAAAAAGTCAAAGCTCAGTTTGATCAGACAGCAGAATTAGATGTTACTGAGCTGACTCAGATGCCTTCAGACTGTGTTAACAGTATGGTCACCATAATAAAACCACGCTGGTGAAGGAGTTTCATAGCTCTGAAGGATCTAACTATGGTCATCAACTCTGAGCAGTCCCTCATGATAGCAATTAAGGAGATATGTAGACTTAAAAATGCAAGAGTATTTTCCGTTTGGGATAAAACCCAAACATCTTGGCAAGTCCCCACTCCATACAGAAAGTGTAAACCTCAGCATTTTGAGCTTGCTTTATCTCTACACCTGAGGTGTACCAGAGCATCATGTCTTGTAGGTTTGACGTACAGTTGATGGATTTGAAATAACTGATGATGAGCTGTTGATCTGGGGGGAAAAGTATCAATAACTTATAATGAAAGACAACAAAAAGAGAGGTGATGGGAAAAGACTGCGCATTTAGGGTTTAGCGGTGTTTTGTTTTGCTCACGTTAATGAGTTTGCCCATGAATACGATTTGTAAGTACAGTCACTTCTCTAAAACTTTAACATTAAGCAAATGGAATGAAAATGTGCCTGGAGTTCAAAATTAACAGATTCTGTGGTGAGTTGCTAAGTGGAACTTTGATACTGAATGATGTAACTTTAATTTATTAAGAAAAAGATACGTTAATTATGAAGGACTGAGTTGTTGATCTTAGAATACCTTTTTGGTTTCATTAACATTCTCATTTTAACATTCAGGATAAAAACTAGGGGACCTACTCCTATCTCATAATAGATTAATGCTACGTATAATATATATGTACATGCTATTAAATTTGCTGCTGTACACCTCGTTAGATTTTCTTTTACCTTTAAGTTAGACAAACAATGTTATTAGTCCCTCTGATATGCCATCACTGGCATTGCTAATGTTTTCCAGATATATGATAGGGATATATTGGATTGAAATATTTGCAAATTGCTTTGTAGGAGCTCTTACTATTATTTAATGTTAGAATGCCAAGAATATGTTTGGTGCTGGACAGAATAGAAGAGACAAAAATCCTTCCTTCAAAGAGCTACAGACTAAAGAAAACACAGTGGCTGATCAAAATATGGACATTTTCCTTAAGACTTTTTTTTAGGGAGAGAGCTAGTTTATAGGCCTTTTTGGAAGAAGTGTGATTCAAGGTGCAATTCTGCTTTGAAAAAATGACTATAGTAGAATCTCAGAATTATGAACACCAGAGATACAAACTGACCAGTCAACCACACACCTCATTTGGAACTGATAGTACCCAATCAGGCAGCAGGAGAGACACTAAGAAAAGCAAATACAGGACAGTACTGTGTTAAATATAAAAAAAAAAAAAAAATAAAGAGAAAGTTCAAAAAAAGATTTGACAAGGTAAGGAAACTGTTTCTGTGCTTGTTTCATTTAAATTAAGATGATAAAAGCAGCATTTTTTTCTGCATAGTAAAGCTTCAAAGTTGTATTAAGTTAATATTCAATTGTAAACTTTTGAAAGAACATTTTTGTTCAGAGTTGCAAACAACCTCCATTCTCAAGCATATTGTAGATGGAAAAGTCACCATTTTAGTCAACAGTTCTGCTCCGTGTGTATTCAGTCATATCTGCTTACCTTAGTGACAACAATATGTTTGTATGATTTTTGGCTTATGTTAGCATTACAGAATCAGCATACCTGAAAAAGAGCAGGAGTTAGATTCTATTCTTTCTTTTATACCAGGTGTTGGCAACCTCTAGCACGCAGCTCGCCAGGGTAAGCATCCTGGCGGGCCAGGCCAGTTTGTTTACCTGCCGCATCCCACTGACTGCAGTTCGCCGCTCCAGGCTAATGGGGGCGGCGGGAAGCGGCGCAGGCCAAGGGATGTGCTGGCCGCCGCTTCCCACCACCTCCATTGGCCTGGACCAGTGAACTACGGCCAGTGGGAGCCACAATCGGCTGAACCTGTGGACGCAGCAGGTAAACAAACTGGCTCGGCCTGTCAGGGTGCTTACCCTGGTGAGCCGCATGCCAGAAGTTGCTGACCCCTGTTTCATACCATCAGCATAAGACCATAAGAATGGCCATACTGAGTGACACAAATGGTCCATCTAGTCCTGTATCTTTTCTTCTGACAGTGGCTGGTTCCAGATACTTCAGAGGGAATGAAAAGAACAGGGCAATTTATCAAGTGATCTATCCCCTGTCGTCCAGTCCCAGCTTCTGGCAGTTAGGGGTTTAGGGACACCCAGAGCATGGGAGTGCATCCCTGACCATCTTGGCTAATAGCCATTGATGGATCTGTTCTCCATGAATGTAGCTAATTCTGTTTTGAACCCACTAATAATTTTGGCTTTCATAGCATCCCTGGCAATGAGTTCCGCAGGTTAACAGTTCATTGCATGAAAAAGTACTTACTTATGTTTGTTTTAAACCTGCTGCCTAGTAATTTTAATGGGTGACCCCTGGTTCTTATGTGATGTGAAGCAGAAAATAACAATTTCCTATTCACTTTCTCCACACATTCATGATTGTTCAGACCTCTATCATAGTCCCGCTTTAGTCATCTCTTTTCTAAACTGAATAGTCCATATTTTTTTAAATCTCTCCTTGTATGGAATCTGTTCCAAAGCCTTGATCATCTTTGTTCCACTGTATCCTGTCTGAGGTGGGGCCACCAGAACTGCAATCAGTATTCAAGATGTGGACCTGGATTTATATAGAGGCATTATGATATTTTCTGTCTTATTATCTATCCCTTTTCTAACAGTTCCTAACATTCTGTTAGCTTTTTTGATTGCTACTGCACAGTGAGCAAATATTTTCAGAGAACAATGACTCCAAGATCTTTCTTGAGTGATAATAGCTAATTCTGAACCCATCATTGTGTATGTATTGTTGGGATTATTTTTCTCAGTGTGCATTACTTTGCACTTCTCAACACTGAATTTCATCTGCCATTGTATTGCCCAGTCACCCAGTTTTATGCGATCCCTTGGTAACTCTTCACAGTCAGCTTTGACTTAATTATCTTGAATAATTTTGTATCCTCTGCAAACTTTGCCACCTCACTGTGGGTGCCATTTTCCATCATTTATGGATATACTGAACAGTGCAAGTCCCAGTACAGATCCTAAGGGAATTATTCACTAAACCCCAGTTCAGAGGCCCATGATTAATACTTTTTTGACCCCACTGAAAGCACAGATGTCACTGAAGGCAGAATTTGGTCTGCAGAACCTTTTGTGACTGGTGATGGTGGTGAAGAAAATAACCATGCTGGTCTCCCAGATCCAGATTTATTTGTGGGGAACTCTCATGAAATAAGGCCCAGAGATGACTGAAAGAATAAAAGTACAAAGGAGTGAGTCAGGCTTGGGCAAAATGCAAGGGCAGAAGGGGAGTGGGCAAAAACAGAGATAAAATTGTAGAATTTAAACATGGCCTGAGTCACTTGACTTGAGATTTGGATTTGTAACTACTCAAGGTTTGAAGCTGTTTGGACCTGGGCTGTGGTGCTGCTCATTACAGAGACAGGGCCTATGTGTGAAATTTTGATCTGTATATGAGTTAGGATTCTTTGACTCTTTCACTCTCAAAGTTTAGGGGTGAACAGATTCAGGATCTTGATTTGGACCCATCTCTACTAGAAATGTGTAGAAACTGCTGTGGTTAACTACTTGTTAGTTACTTGCGGTGTAGTAAAAAGGTGAGCCAATCTCTTGCAGATTGTTGGATCTTGTTTTCTATATCATATGTTGATTAGTTTAATTAAGAACAGTCAAAACTCAATTATCTAAATGGAACAAGGACACTGGATAAATGAGATCTTAGACCACTGAGGGGATTTACAGAACAAATTAACATACATGAGGGGAACATGACTGCCCTTGGACAAATGTGATTTTCTGATAATCAAGTTTTGACTGTGGAGGTGTGAATAAATACACCCCATTTTCATCATGGAAAAGCTGGGATTGTTCAAATACATGAACAATTCCTTAATATTTAATATTTTCCACTAGGAGAGGGAGCGCAGCCAGAACCACCACAATGCCAGACAAGGACGCCGCAGAGAACAGCAGCAGAGATGATAGCGTGCCCTTACAACCCTAATTTGGTTGTGGAAGCAGATAAACACCTAGTTAATTGGTATATTCTGTCAAGGCCAGGAAAATTTTGATCTGGCTACATCAAGAAAACAGTTTTCTCAAGCAGCAAGTTCCATTCACTGGAACACACTGCACTATACTATTCACTATACACCTAAGAGGTTTCTTCTTATGTGCCATAAGGGCAACTTATCCTTATCTTCACATATTGAAGTCTCTTTCGATTTTAGATCTTCCATCTACTTGGGAAGTTCACATGTGAAATCAGTAGTGGTGATGCAAGTCTAATTCTGTCATTTATCCAATATCTGCCCCTTGAGCCTAATCCTGTGAATTCTATAGCACATCACCAGAGCAATTGAATGGCCCCAACTTGCATTTTTTTCATACTCAAAAGAGGTAAAGGTGCAGGTGCAGCCTTAACATTGTCATTTCTAACTTCTAAATGCTTAAGCCTTGAAACCATAATGTTCTCTTGCCATAGGTTTTCTATGGAAATTCTAGGATTAAGGAAAGGAAGGAAAATCAACAGAAGGAGACTCTGTGTCATAGACTTCGAAGTGCTTGTGATTTACACGTGATTTGAAATTTTGCAGTTTGATAATTCACCTCCCTTGCTGCAGCTTTTGCAACTGTTACAACAGTCACAGGAAAAGCCCATTCCTCAGCCCTTATTTCTTTGTTTGTGGGTGGTTTTTTTCCAAATTTGCTGTCCTGATAGAAGCATTTTAATCCATTTTTTGCTCTTTGTGTTTTCCCCTACAAAATAAGAATATGCGAGTCTAAAATTCTTGTCGCTCTTCCTCTGTAGCACCTCCCTTTTTCAAAATCCTTCTGCAGCAAACTCTTTACAGGTAGTAAAGACTACAAGCCTACAAACTAACTAGTCAATAGAGCTGGTCAAAATGTTTTTGATGAAATAGCTTTCTACCAGAACACACTGTTTTGTCAAAATTGAATTGTTTTGCAGAAACATATTGTTCTAATGAAATTTTGACAGAAAAAATTCCTGCATGTTTCATTTCGACTTCATCATTTCACTTCATGTTGACTTTCTCATTTCGTTTTGACTAGATGTGGGGGAAATTCCATTTCAATGTAATGTAGTGGGATTGCCTTGTCCACGTGTTGCCCTGTGTTCTTTCATTGGTTGAGAGGGCACTTGTTCAGTTTATCCACATGACATGATGGTACAAGCAGTGGATCTCTATTGGTAGCTGGACTCAGTCACTGAAATCAAGGTTGGGTGATAGTGAATTTTGCTGTAATGGAACAGAGATTCCCAGTAGCAGGTACTCTGTGCATCTGTCTCTGATCACCATAGCTCCTGGGTTTGTAACCCACGTGCTTTGTGTTGCAGCCTTTGATTTTTTAAACCCAAAAGAAAGGGAGAGACACAATGGGGGATGACACATGGATGTTAGTATGGAGCACTCTGTGTCTCCACAGACATGCAGGAGGTGAGAGAGGGTGACTAAGCCGGAAGGGCCCAGACACATCCAGAAGTAAAGTGTGGCATTTACTGGGACATGTTCAACAGCTGTTTCTGAAGCAGTTCGGGAAGGCTTCATTATGGGCAATCCATCAGGCAGGTCACACCCAATCACCATCTAAGTGGTGAGCCAATCAGAGAGCAATGGGAGAAGGTAGCTTTGTGGATTCAGTGGCTGATATATGAAGGAGCAAGAGATGTGTCTGCTGTGTGGTCTGGTCCCAATACCTGTACCACTTCAGATACATGTCAGTGCTATTCCAGTTGACTTATGCCCTCCATTAGGATGCCCTCCATTAGGATAATACTTGGTCTACCATGGTGTATTTTATGGACAAAGAGGATGAACTAGGGGGAGACCCACTCTGTAGTCACTTTTAGAGGCTACAGAGCCTATGGAACTTACATTAGCTATAGGATAACAACTTTAAACTGGGATTCCATCTCAGTTAGAGAGAGAGAATGGGGTAGCACTCAGTGAAGCAAGGATTTGTATGTTCCTGCCTGATTTAGATGGGCTTGTGGGGAGATAATGCCCTATGGAGTGACAGCCTTATAGAAATCCAGGAATGAATATTTTGTATGTTGATCCCAGTACCTGTACCACTTTGGATACAGGCTACAGACTTCTGTTTCAAGAACAACTGAGTAAAAACAGTCAACTATTAACTCAAGGACTGGAATACAGCTAGTTGTGGAGATCCTCAGACTGTTTGTTTGCTGACAGGAGTCTGAAGTCTCTGCAAAAGAACTGAGATCTTGCCATTCTTGTCAAGCTCCAGAAAATCTACCCCACATATTATGACCAGGAGTACTTGAGTACTTCATCTGAGGTGAACTGTAGCCCACCAAAGCTTATGCTCAAACAAATTTGTTAGTCTCTAAGGTACCGCAAGTACTCCTATTCTTTTTGCGGATACAGACTTACATGGCTGCTACTCTGAAACCTACATATTATGTTACACTATAGAGACTGAGAAATCATCTGTGAAAGAAGATAATCAGGGAATGTGTTTGTGTGCGCGCTAAAAGACAGAGGTGTAGATGTTATACTGAAACCTTCCATTTAAATATAGCGTGACAAAGTTCCTCCTCTATCTTAGTGGGTCCTGCGCTTATTGGCGGATTTGTTCACCTCAGTGATCTTCCCCTCTTGTGGAACCCACAGTCTGGGTCAGCTCCTCCTGTGTCTGATCAGGAGTTGGGAGGTCTGGGGGGAACCCGGGCCCACCCTCTACTCCGGGTTCCAACCCAGGGTCCTGTGGATCGCAGCTGTCTATAGTGCCTCCTGTACCAGCTGCATGACAGCTACAACTCCCTGGGCTACCTCCCCATGGCCTCCTCCAAACACCTTCTTTATCCTCACCACAGGACCTTCCTCCTGGTGTCTGATAACGCTTGTCCTCCTCAATCCTCCAGCAGTACACTCTCTCACTCTCAGTTCCTTGCCTTCTTGCTCCCAGCTCCTCACACATGCTCCTTCTCCTCTGGCTCCTCCCTGCCTGACTGGAGTGAACTCCTTTTTAAACCCAGGTGCCCTGATTAGCCTGCCTTGATTGGCTGCAGGTGTTCTAATTAAAGTAGCTATCTCTACTGCCTTCTAGAAAGATCTTAATTGGCCCCAGGTGCCTTGATTAACCTGGAGGAACTGCCATTTGGTTACCAGGGTCCTATTGGCATCCAGCGGGGGTGGGTGGGCGAAGCCCGCCCACTTCTAAAGGGCCTCCCCCTAGCCTAAGGGGAGGACCCACAGGTCTGGGACACCAAGTAATTACGGGGGATAACTAATGAAAAAACAGGATCGGGAGTGAGGTCATAGGGCTAAACGAAGGGAACCTGATGGGGACACCAAGCAGAGAACCCCGGACAATGCCCACTGCTCCTCGAAGGCGTCAAGGGAGCCAGTGGACGCCGCCCAGAGGAACTCTGCCCGGATGTGTGAGCAGACGGAGGAACGGAAATAGGCCCTACAGTTGCAGGAAATCCCGTCGGCCAACCTCCTCTCCCTGGTGTTGTAGATGGCCAGTTTGGCCAGGGCCAAGAGGAGGTTGAGAAGGAGATCCCGCGACTTCGTGGGGCCACGGATGGGGAGCGTGTAGATAAAAAGGTGAGGGGAAAAGTGCAACCAAAAATGCAGGAAAATATTCAGGAGGAGCCGGAACAGGGGCTGCAACCTGGCGCACTCCAAATAAACGTGCGCCAAGGTCTCCTTCTCGCCACAGAAAGGGCAGGTGCTAGGGACAGACGTGAACCACGCCAAGTACACGCCCGTGCTCACTGCTCTGTGAAGGAGCCGCCAACTGATATCCCCGGCGGGCCTCGGGACCAGGGCAGAGTACAAGCTGGCCCACCAGGGCTCCTCACCCTCGAGAGGCGGCAGGAGGTCCCGCCATTTGGTATCGGGGCGGGACGTGAGGGTGAGGTAGTGAAGGGTATGGAGCACGAGCGAGTACAGATGTTTGGTTACCAGGGTTCTAGGGATTTGTTTAGCCTGGGCTAACATACCTGTTTCTCAGTAGTTTACTGTAGCCATCTGGCCTTGCCCCATCACAATAGGTAACAGCAACAAATTGGGAAAGGCAATGTAAAAACCACCAGTAGATTTATTACCTAATAGCTTTTGTTTAAGAAATTAATTATAAATATTCCAAATACTATTTACAATGTTTTTATGCATTCTGAATGTTTGTTTGCTGAGAAACTGTATGATACTTTTTTTGAAGCTGACTGGGAACTGTTATTACATACAGGGTTTTTACATACATTAGTCCTGAGATTTAACTCTGTGTAATGCTTTCAGAAAGGTCCTTAAAAGACAGACCTCTGGCCTGAGCTTCAGCAAAGAGTTAAAGTGAGCTGCAGGAAAAGGGGGAGTGTAATAGTTAAAGATATTACCTCAGCACCTCCCTCCCCATCACAGGTGCCGCTGTGAAGCAGGATATATTGATTGATTTCATTTTACAAAGTCTGCCCTATCCCCTGTTCTGAAAGGTGAAGAGAAAGTGTGGAAGTGGAAGGAGGACTTCAGGTCAGACTTGCAGGCAGCAGCAGTTGTCTGGGTCCCAAACCAAAAAAAAAAAAAGAGAGAGATAGAGAGAGAGACTTTCTTTTTCTGATGTTGGTCCCACTGCTGTGCCATTCCTCTGATAGGCCCTGTCGGAGAGCTGTGTTAGCGGAACTGGCACACCACAGCACGAGGCTGCTCAGAAGCAGCATTCTTCTACTGATCAAGTTGGGGTGGGAAAAGCTCTTGAGGTTTTGGATGGTTCAATGGCAAAGTTGTGGTGGAAGCTCTACACCATGAACCCCAGGAAGGGAAGGAAGCCACATTCTCATGAGGAGGAGCAGTCAGCAGGATCCACTTTTTCCAAGGCAGGCAGCTCCTCTGGAGCAGAAAATGTTCCTCTCCTCAGGGATATCTCAATCCTGGAAAGGATTTGGTTGTTAGTCATAGCTCCCTGGTGGGGGAAAATGTCACTGTCTCCATTTCTGCTGGACATGATTTTGGTAGGAACACCAGGGACAAGGCAGTGCTCCCACATTACATTTCTCTCACCAGCAACTGTTACCAGCTACGATCCTGCTACCCCTTCCTACAAAACATACTAAACAGATATTGGCCTGGCTTTGGCAACATTTCAGATTTGATGTACCACTGCCGTTTGCCAGCTCTGTGGATGTAGAGTTGGTCTGGGCCATGGCTCCAGAAGGGTGTGGACATCAGGGATGCTGAAACACAGGGAACATGAGCACAGAGTGCACGTGTCACAACAGGTCAGCTTAGGAGAAAAGCAAACAGCTACTGGGTCTACTGTTGAGGTGAGGCTTATGCCACCAATGCTTTCCATGATATTAGCAGCTAAGTCCAACAGCAATTTTCAACAGACCATAGCAAAGTATATTCAGAGGGGGTAAAAATAGGATTGCAATAAGCCTACAGCCATGTATGAAACTCCACCTTTTACATGCTGGAACATCTGTACGAGCAGAGAGACACAGTGTAAACAATCTTCCATTGGCCCATAGATGTAGGACAGACAAATGCCAGCCTCCACTTGTCATCCTCCCAGTGGCTGCTGGTGAAGAAGCTAATTCACATCCTACAGCATTCTGATGAGACCCCACAGCTGGTCAGCATGGATGATTCAAGGATTAGCCCAATAATTCCCTTGCAGTGTCTGATGGAGAGCGAACTTACACACATGAAAAGTCTTCCTTCAGAGAAATCCCCATATCCAAGCCAGCAGGGACAAGGAGCACTACTTGATGTCATAATATGTAGACCCCAGATTTAAAAGCATCCTGACTTCCTTTCTCTCGGGCAAGAGGGACGTCAAGGGAAGCATATCTCTTAAAAAAAAAAAAGAAAAGACTGAGCAAACATGGCAATTGAAGTCTGGCCCTCCAGAACATGAGCAGCAGTTTACTTACTACCAGGAGGCAAGACAACAGTAGAGGAGGGTGCAGCAGAAGGGGAATCCCACCATGGGTGCTGAGGAAGAGAGCCAAAGGTCATTTTGATGCAACCTGGAGGACTCAGACTGGTCCACATTGCCTCTTCCCACCTTGAGGAAGAGGAGTGTGCTGCTACTGCAACAGAGCGGATGAAGGGATATTTACAAGATATGCTGCTAGTGCCCAGTGAATCAGACCATCTTCATTATTGGCAAATGAGGAAGAATACATGGCCAGCATTGTATCAACTGACTGTCATTCACTCATCGTGTCCACCATCAAGCATGTACTTGGAAAGTCTCTTTAGTACAGCAGGTGCTATAGTCTCCAACAGGCACACATCTCTCCACAGGGAATGTGAAGACGTTTTCATCCATCCAACAGACACTGGTTTACTCAGAAACCTACCTTGAGTCTCACAAAGGACACTAACTGCAATCTGGTGAAAGACTCTGAGACCATGGTTGGTGAGGAGGACACTGATGAGGGGGATTAGTGCATTAGGTACCATTGGGGGTGGGGAAGGCACTGGGAGGAGTTGTGTAAGAAAACACACCTTTTTACCTCCTTAAATTTGTTGGGGTTTTTTGTTTGTTTGTTTGTTTTGTTTTTTTTTAAAAATGTGAAAATAGCACATGGGTATTCTCTCACTCCATTACTTTTGTTCAGCGTATGCTTATCTCAGAATAAATCTTGCTCTTAAATTATTGGTGGGGAAAGGAATTGGAAGGACTTGTGTAAGCAAATACAACTTCCCTGGTTCCTCTTCAGTTTGGGCAAAAGGGGAACAAATTAGTGTATGTCCCTCTCAGAACAATTCTATACAGACTTTTCAGAATTTCTCTCATGTCTGCTCTGGCTCTAGTTTCAGGACAGAAACTACCATGTAGATGGATGGAGTGTATGCATGGGGTGGTTCCTAAAGCGGGGTACTGGGAAGATTTTTTTTATCATCTGAACTGGTAATAGGAACCTTAACCACAAATCAACAATAGGAGTTATGGATAAGGTTTCCCATTTGTTTTTTTTAGAAAAGTTTCCTCAATAAAACAAGTATGTTTGTATGAAGAATTGATGCCAGAACAGCATCTCAAGTGCCTGTCTTTAGAAGCATACCAAAGGAGTGATTATCAGGGACACCCATCGACAAAGCAAGAGGAGGAGGAGATGTTAAGCAAATCACAATTGTGTTGTGGGCACCAGGAAAATAAGATGCAAGTGTGTACAATGGGCGTTTGGGAGCCAGCAGTGAGCACTAGTAAGGGCAGTGGTGTTATAGACCCTGGACCCCAAGTAGCAGAGAAACAGAACTAACAAGATGAATGTCGATGTTAACAACACTTAACATTTGTTTGGCAGGAATTTTTATTTTTGTGTGTTTTAAATAAATCAATACAATTTAAGGAGCTAAAGTTTAAAGTTAAATCCCTTGAAACTTCCTCCGTCTCATCTGTCATGCTTCAGGGAACTGCACCTGTATTCCCCCTCCATGGTCCAGCAAAGGCACCAACTCTAGGCTCAGAGCTCCTTAGCTGTCACCTCTTCTGGGTGAAGATCCATGTCTCTCTCCCCCTCGTGACCAGGTTGCACAGTTCCCTGCCTACACTGTTCCCTGCAAGTCAGACTGCCTAAACAGGCCAACATCTGAGCTTTGTTTTCTCTTCAACAGCTATAAAAGCTGTAATTGCCAGAAGTTGGATCCTGGTGGCTCCAGTCAGCGCTGCTGAGTGGACCATTAAAAGTCCAGTTGGTGGGGCTGGCAGGCTCCCTGCCCAGCTCTGAGCAGCTCCCTGGAAGCAGCAACATGTCCTTCTGGCTCCTAGGTACAGGGGCAGCCAGGGGGGCTGCACACGCTGCCCCTTTCACAAGTGCCAGTTCCGCAGCTCCCATTGGCCAGGAACCGTAGCCAATGGAAGCTGCAGGGGCAGTGCCTGCAGGCAGAGGCAGTGCGCACCACACTGAGTTGCCTGGTCGCCCCTATGCCTAGGAGCTGAGGGACATGTTACCGCTACTGTGGAGCCCCTAAGGTAAGCGCTGCCTGGAGCCCACTCCCCACACCCTCTCCCACACTCCAACCCTCTGCCCGAGCCCAGAACCTCCTCCCGCATCCAAGCTTCCTCGCAGGACTTGCACCCTGAACCCCCTCCCGCACCTCTGCCCCAGCCCTGAATCCCCTCCCACACACAAACTACCTCATGGAGCCCACACCCCTGCTTCAGCCCAGAGCCTCCTTCTGCACACTGAACCCCTCATCTATGGCCGCACCCTGGAACCTACAGCCCCAGCCCACAGCTGGTACCCCCTCTCACACTCCAACCCCCTGCCTCAGCCCAGATCCCCCTCCCACATTCCAAACCCCTCGGCTTCACACATCCCCCAGCCTGGAACCCCCTCCTGTTCCCCAAGCCCCTCATTTCTGGCCTCATCCTGGAGCCCACACCCCCAGCCAGAGCCCTCACCCCCTCCTGCACCTCAGCCCCTTGCCCCAACCCGGTGAAAATGAACAAGTAAATGAGGGTGAGGGAGAACAAGCAACAGAGGGGGGATGGAGTGAGTGGGTGGCCAGGCCTCTGAGAAGGGCCGGGGTGGGGTGGGGCCTCAGGAAAAGGAGTGGAGCTGGGGTGTTCAGTTTTGTGTGATTAAAAAGTTGGCAACCCTAGTTATATGTCACCACACAGCCTTTTAAAAGCAAGAACATTTATTCTTAAGGTGAAAGCATTACAGAAAAAGAAACATTCTAACCATAAAAGAACCTATGTGCATGCTAATAGGCTTACCAGAGATCATCCCAACTCCAACAAGGGCTCTGATAGGTGATCAGTCCTTCAGACTCCACCAACAGGTTTTTCTGTGGTTACAGTTTCAGAACAGTCTTAGTTTAGAACCAGCACACACATGAATAGTTCAGTCTTTTCTTTATACAGCTTGTCCCTTTGGTTTTCAGAGTCTGAGAACAGTTAATCAGCAGAAAATGTTCCTCTCCTCAGGGCACAGCTTCAAAAGACTGGATTTTTTCCTAACCGGAAGTGTAGAATTTCCCTAGAGATTCCCCAGGAAAAACAGTTGATACTGTTTTGTACCAAAGGTCCATCCTTGGTTGGCCCATTGTTCAGCATAGTCCGCTGAAGTTCTAACACTTCCCAGGGTTCACATCCCACCTTTCCCTTAGAAGTTACATACAATCCTGGTACATACTAATACATAAATCCGTCATGAGAGACAAGGTGGGTGAGGTAGCATCTTTTACTGGATCAACTTCTTCTTAACAGAAGTTGGTCCAATAAGAGACATTATCTCACCCATCTTGTCTCTAATATCCTGGGACCAACACAGCTACAACACCACTGCATACATCAATCATTCATGTAGTACAATGGATCCCAAACATATTTAAATATTACATGTTTGTGGAAGCTCCATATAGATTTAACAAAGCAGGCAGTGTTGATAGTTTAGTATCAAATATTTCACACGGCTCTGTTTTGCAAGGATGCAGGCCACTGACTGGATAATTACCAAAGTTATTGTGCCGTAATGAACGACACAGATTTGTGGATCTTTTTCTCCCTGGCAACTGAGAAAAGTGAGCAACACCATCTTGTTGGGGCTCATACAAACTAGACACTGAATATGATGTATTAACGGAGGGCTTCAGTGTTGCACCTAAAGTATCAACACCATGTATGGTCTAGAGCACAGGTATTTATCATAGTATTAACTAGAGATGGAAACTAGTGTGTATTTTTATGGCCTTAGTCTGGAGAATTTTATAAAGGCAGAACATTGGAATCAGAATTCTATGTCCCACTTTGGTGAACTACTCAAAAACAACACTCATTAACTGAATAGCAATGTGACACTTTAATGTTAAGAGGAAAATGGCCACTGAGTGTGTCTTTTCAAGGTCTGAATGGTTATTTATTTTAGTGTTGTAATTGTTTATGCTGCTGATAGGTCAAGGGGCTGTGCAGGTTTTGTCAATAGGATGATGTTCCAGCAATTGATTTTCTTTCAATGAGTAAATAATGAAGTAGTTTTACCTTGTCTGTTTCCTAGTCAAAAACAGCTCTTTTATTTTGCCATGACAGAGGTTGCCTATGCTTATCTTTCAATGAGCTGCACATGAATTGTTAGATAAAATATCACTGCAAGCAGGAGTCACCTGTCCCTACCCCTGTTGCTCACGTATATAATGTCAATAAACGCTATATGGTGTAGTGGTTGCCAAGGTCACACAAAGCTCACACTCCCAGTCTGATAGTAAATTAGTATGGCTGTTACATCAGAGTTTGTCTGCTGTTAGTGACCTCAAAATCAGTTTCTTTCTACATGTATAAGCAGTAAATGCAGGAATTGTCAGTTACTGACCTTAGAATCAGTCTTTCTCTGTTTTCCACACATATGATAAGCAGTGCTGGGTTTTCAATGGCGCCATGGAGCTGGGCCCATGTTCAGAAGGAGCCCAAGCCTGCTCCACTTGCACTGTGCCCCAAGACCCCGCTGGCTCCCTCCCACCCACCACTTGCTCCTCTTGGCCTGCCTGCCGGCCAAGGGCTCCTCTCTGCCCCCTGAGACCACCCCACTGCTCCTTTCTGCCCCTTGGCCAGACCCCAGTCACCTCCGGCTCTGGGAAGTCTCTGCTTCCTGCCATCTGTGGGGCCTCACCTGTCTCCCCACAGCTGAGCCACCTGGGACTGGTGCAGAAACCTAGCCCGTCTCAGCCAGATGGGGGGAGGGGGCGGACAGTGTTAGGGGTGTGGCTGGTCCCCTCCAGGCAAAGGGACAGAATGATTCCCAGCCCCAGCATCAGCCCAACCTTGGCTGCACTGCCAGCTGAGCGTGGCAGACACAGTCGCCTCCCAACAGGGCTGGCGAGTGTGGCCAAGAGACAGGGCACAGGGGAGTGGGTCTCTGGAGGAGTCTGTAGGGGTGCTGGGCTGTGAGGAGGTGGGGGAAGATCTCTGGGTGTTGGAGCACTAGGGAGTGGGGCTTCTCTGGGCGGTGCTGGGCAGTTATGGTGGAGCTGTGGGTAGGGGGCACTGGGCAGGGTGGTGTGCAAGGTGCTGTGCATTTGTAGCGGGGTTCTGGGAGAGGGCACTGGACATAGTGAGTCTGGGAGGGCTTTGGCCATAGGGAGTTGGCGGGGGGCTGGGTAGGGGGGCTGTGTGGTGTGGCATGGGCCTGCCCCCAAGGGAAGGGGCACGCTGGCAGCACAAGTCTAGGCAGGCCACTGTGCATTTGGCAACTGCTGGTTCGTAAATAGTGCCCTTGCACTGGGATGGGTGGAATGGAACCACCTCTGCTATGCCATGCCCCATTGCCTCTGGCAGGTTCCTCACTTCGGGGACCGACCCCCCAGCAGCATGCTCCATTGCCCCCATGGGGGCCCACCAATATGTTTGGGGCCAGGCTCACAAAAGGTTAATCTGGCCCTGATGATAAGGAATAAAAACAGATTACCTTTTATATTCAGACCAGGTAATTCTGTTTATTTGAGAGGAATAACACCATATTATTTTTAACCTATGTGTAATCAGTTCTCATTATATCAGTGCCAGGCAAAGCTTTCACTGGTCATCCTCAGATGCTGTAAGCTAGCATAGCTTTATTCACTTCAGCAGAGGTATGACAATTTATACTAGCTGAGGAACTTCCCTTACACTCTCATGCCAAAAGATTTGTGTTCCCATAGGCTCAAAATATGGTTTACCTCAGTACCAATATCAGACCTAATGATAAAAAAGAATAAAAGTGGAAATCTAATAAAACCCAAAGAGGGAAAAATACATTTTAGAAACAAGCTAAAAAGCCATAAATAGACTTCATACTAGAACACACCTTTTTTTTTTTTTAAGGAAGCTAAACTGTCTTCTACACAAGGAGGTACAGTACAGACCTGTTTACGCGCGGATGCCAGGAGTCAAGCCATCACGACCACATGTTAACAGATCACAGGTTAAGAGGGCCATGCTGAAATATCTTAAGATATCTATATATACATGTACAATTATCTAGAATTACATACGTGTTCACAGCGTCCCAAATACAGCAGGCCTATCTGTTAATGGCACTTTGCAAGAATATAAATTCAAATGTGTGATCTAATGAAAACATTATTATTACTAGACAGGGGTGAAAGTAACTCGGGACACTTACCGGTACAGGGTGGCTCTGGCCCCCAGAAGGGGCTGGGCCTTGGACAGAAGGGGTGGGGCTAAGGGTCAGCATCCCCCAGCCAGACCTTCCAGGCTGCCTGGTCCGTGCTGCCTGGAGTTCCCATGGCAATTTAAAGGGCTCAGGGCTCTGGACATGGCTGCTGCAGTAGCAGCATCTGGAGCCCCGGGCCCTTTTAAATTGTCTGCCCTGGAGCAGCTGCTCCCTTTGCTGCCCCACACCCGTCGGCAGCTGAGGGGGGGGGGGCAAAAAGGGCAGGGGTCTTAAAGCACTGCAGGGTCCTTTGCCACGGCAGCGCTTTAATGTTGCTGCGCCCAGGGCTGGTGCAAGGATATTTTGCGCCCTAGGCCAAACTTCCACCTTGCGCCCTCTGCCCCCACCCCTCCCCCCAGAGCATTGCTTAATATAAACTTTCAAAAATGAATACTGCATAATGTGGCATTGTTCATTAGAATTAATACATATTCGGCTTGAAAATTTATTAATTTCATTATTTAGCCTACATATTTAATGAAAATAATTGAATAACCGGACAGGGTGTGGGGCTGGCTGGCTCTGGGCAGGGCAGGGGATGCGAAGCTGGTTGGAGATGGGGTGTGGGGTTGGCTGGAGACAGGGGGTGCGGGACTGGCTGCGTGCAGGGCAGGGGGTGTCGAGCTGGCTGCAGGCAGGGCAGGGGCTGCAGCAGGGGCTGGATGGAGACAGGTGGTGTGGGGCTGGCTATGGACAGGGCAAGGAGTGCAGCAGGGGCTGCCTGCATGCAGGGCAGGGAGTGAGGGGCTGGCTGTGGGCAGGGCAGGGGGTGTGGGGTGGCTGGAGACAGGAGGTGTGGGGCTGGCTGTGGGCAGGGCAGGAGGTGTGGGGCTGGCTGTGGGCAGGGCAGGAGGTGTGGGGCTGGCTGCGGGCAGGGCAGGGGGTGCAGCAGGGGCTGGTTGTGGGCAGGGCAGGGGGTGCGGGGCTGGTTGAGGCAGGGAAGGGGGTGCGGGGCTGGCTGCGGGCAGGGGGTGAGGGGCTGGCTGGATACAGGGGTGTGGGGCTTGCTAGAAACAGGGCAGGGGGTGTGAGGCTGGCTGTGGGCAGGGCAAGGGGTGTGGGGCTGACTGGAGGCAGGGGAGGGGATGAGGGGTTGGCTGCAGTCAGGACAGGGGGTTCAGCTGCCATGGATGGAGTTGGAGCACAAAGAGCAGCTGCAGAAGGAAGAGCTGTTGGACAGAAGCTTCTGTGAGGAACCAGCTCTGTCCCATGGAGAGGTACCGCTGCGGGATCTGCATTTTAAATAGCAGTGGGGACGCCCCTGCAGCCCCTTTCCCTCTCAGCCTCCTGGGCACTGGCTCTCTGCCGCTCACTCCCTAGGGGCTCAGCCCTGCTCCTCTTGCCCCCAGTCCCTCATTAGGCCTGGGTGCACGGAAAGCGTGCAGCATATCTTTGTACTGTGTTAATGACTCCTGAACTGGTGGGGGCTATGCCTAATTGCTGCCACTATCTCTTTCTTTGCTGGGCAATTAGATGACAATTAACTTGGAATAGCCCAGAGGGGTCAAAGTAGAGAAGGAGGGAGGAGAGCCCTTTAGGTTTCAGTTCTGTGCAAAGCCAGTTAACTTTTCTTTTCAGCTGCCTGTAAACAAACCTAGTAGAGAAAAGAGTTTCTTCCCCAAATCCCCTCCCCCAAAAAATCGGTTATGATTTTAATGGATCCAGAAGCAAAATAATTCTGTATCAAAAAGACAAGTTTCCTGCTTTCCCTTCCACAAAGGTCTATTTCCAACCCAGGTAACTTATTATTTATTATCTGTAGTAACTATGTTCTCATGTTTGAATGATACACTGTAGTGGTGTCGGAGTTCTTTGGAAATCCCTCAGCTCTTTTGCGGTGTTGGGAGTGAATGCTAGACCCTCGGTTAATTACTTTTACCTTACTTCACGTGCCTATCTTTTGATCATTAATTTTTGAAGTTAAATTAGATTTTCAAAACCCAGCTTTAAAATGATGTTCATGCCGACAATTGCAATTTAATTGTCTAAACGGGAAAATCGATGCTTTGAAATTATGGGATCTAATTTTAAAATTGTATTAAAAATGTGGCATTATAAAGGGGAAATATTTTAAAAGGTTTATCCAGCATCCCCATTATTGTTACCCAGGATTCTGCTTCAAGCAGTAACATGGGAGGGAAGGGGCAATGGACAGATTAGTGTTCAGTGGTACTTCAAGCAAAAAGACGTTTACTCTTAAATTATCTCGTTGATGCCTAACTGACGATCTAATAGCATGCATCAAGTACATCAAAACTTCGCTGAATAAGCTTGTTAGCATTTCTAAGGGGGACACTGAACATTCCAAACAGTGATAAGTGGTGCCTGCGGGCGGTCATGCAGGCATGACTGCGGCAGCTCAGACTCCCTCTCTGTCCCAGCAGCAACGGCTGCTCAACCATTTAAAAAAAAATTTGAGGGCACTTTTTGGCGCCCTCAAATCTTGGCACCCTAGGCAACCGCCTACTCTGCCTAAATGGTTGCACCGGCCCTGGCTGCACCTCCCCGGCCCCCTGTCAGCAGCCCAGCACTGCCGCAGCAAAGGACCATACTTAAAGAGCTGCCATGGAAGCGCTTTAATGTCCCTACCCTTTTTACCTCCCCCCCGTTGGCGGCCCTGCCAGTAGGGTCCCTACTAGCAGGGCTGCCGTTGGCCGGGGATGGGGGGGAGGGGCAGCAACATTCAAGTGCTGCCGCAGCAGCACTTTAAGGATGGTCCTTTGCCGCGGCAGCGTTTTGAGGATCCTTAAAGCGCTGCCACAACAAACGTTGCTGCCCCTTTCCCCCACTCTCCCCCATCAGCAGTAAAGATGTACAACACGTTTCCGCACTTCCTGTCGATTTCTGTGTCAGTGAGTTAGTGAGCAAATCTTTAACGCAACATAGCACGTTCCTGTACCATGTGTTAACAAGTGTCACTTGTTAAATAGGTAGCACTGGGAGGCATGGCACTACCGCGCATTAAGCAGATTTATGCGTAAACGGGTCTGTACTGTATTTGAAGATAAAATAAATCATGGGACAAGGCACTAAACATGTAGATTTCGTTAACTAGTGTGAAAAGAACAAATTCACAGAGGAGATGTCTGCATACATGAAAAAGTGGGCATGAAAAGAGTTTTGTTTTGTTTCATCTTGTGACCCAGGACCTGCATTCTCTGAGACAATTCACTTTCTGCAGGGGAAGAAAAGAAAAGGTGGAAACTTATATCCACGTTGGCAAAGCTGGAAAATTAGGTAGGTGTGCTTAGAGTGTGGAAAAGATAAATTACAAAAATAGGTTGTTACAGAGGTGCATGGCAGTGAGTCCACAGTTAGGGCTGTATTCTAAGGTAGCTTCAAATAGGACCTAAATTCCTGATTTTCTCTAAAAAGCCTTTCAGTGTAAAATGTCACAAATGGTTAGTTATGCTGTTGCATAAGAATGTACATGCAGTTTCCCTGCAGAATAGAAAAGGCTTTTATGTACAACTCCTGAGACATAAGGGTTTATGGGTTTGTCACAGGGCAAGTACACTCTGTCCCCCTTTGGGGTTGGAGGAATGGTATTATAGCACCAGATGGGCCACTCTCATTGCCAATACAAAAGTGATTTTTCCTCTCTTGGTATCCTACTGTTAACTGAATTGTCTGGTTAACACTGATCCCTACTTGGTAGGGCGACTCCCATCCTTTCATGTGCTGTGTATTTATACCTGCTACTGTATTTTCCACTCCATGCATCTGATGAAGTGGGTTCTAGTCCACGAAAGCTTATGCTAGTCTCTAAAGTGCCACAAAAAGTCCTTGTTGTTTTCACTGAACTATATTTGCTGTCTTGTAAATTTTGTATACATTTATGGCAAATTACTGGTCAAATTCTTCCCACAGACTTCAGAGGAATTACTATATGGATGAATTTGTGTGTTCAGCTAATGAAACACAGAATGTGATACATTACCAGGCAGGGGGAGAAAAAGGAAAATGAAAGAGAAGATTATTTTGTGCTGCTTAATCATATTCTAGAGGAAAATAGATGGCAAACACATTACATTTCTCCCATTTCCTGTCAAGCATATTGTGCAAGATCTGTGGACAAGCTTAACTAAGTAAATAAGTTTGCATAAGCAGTATCAGGGTTTTCTATGACTTCCATGTAATGTTTGCTCAGCAAACTAGCAAAGTATCTTTTCTCAGTATACCAGTGGTTCACATTGTAATCTTTCCCCTGCACTGTTTCAGGTTTGTGGATTTCCTGTGATTTTGGACATATTTTAAACCTGTTTTTGGCTTTGTTCCTCTAACCCTTGCCCCTAGCATAAGCCTAGTTAAATGGATACCAGCAGCTTCTGGGGCTCCTACAACTGCTATTCGAAAAGCCAAAGTGTGCATAATCAAGACCATTACTATAGTATCTGGTCTGAGGAGAGAGCTGAAGGCATCAACGAAAGGGCCCCAGCGCTTTCCAAACTGCCACTGTTAGGATATGCCACAGAAGCAGGAGTTTCAGACTTTGTCAGTTAGATTGAATTCTAACGTTATTGGAGACACAGATGACTTGGGGGGGAGGAGGTCCCAGAGCTCAAGCTCCAGCCCAAGTCCAAATGTCCACACTGCCATTAAGCAGCCCTGTGAGCCTGAGTCAGCTGGCATGAGCCAGCCAGGGGTTTTTAATTACAGTGAAGACATACCCTGAGTGGCCAAGATGCTTCATTGTTTTCAGCTCAGTGGCTTGCCCGCACCATCCCCAGTTCTCCAGATCCTATTGGTATAGGTGATTGTTGCTGTTTTGATCCTGTCAGGGTTTTTTCCCCACTTTGAACTTTAGAGTCGAAAAAGTTGGGACCTGCATGATCACTTTTAAGCTTAATTACTAGCTTAAATTTGGTATGCTGCCACCAGCCAAAATATAGTGTTTGGCACACTTCCTGTTCCCCCAAACCTTCCCTGGGGAACCCAAGACCCAAACCCCTTGGATCTGAACACAAGGAGAAATTAGCCTTCCCCCTCTTTTCCCCCTAGAATTTCCCCTCCCTGGGTTACCCTGAGAGGCTACACTGATCCAAACTCCTTGGATCTTAAAACAAAGAGGAATTAACCTTCCCTCTCCCTCCTTTCCCCCCTCCCATCCCTGGTGAGTTCAGACCCAATTCCCTTGGGTCTTAAAACAAGGAAAACGATCAATCAGGGTCTTAAAAAAGGAAAGCTTTTAATTAAAGAAAGAAAAAGTAAAAATTATCTCTGCAAAATCAGGATGGAAAATGTTTTACAGGGTATTCAGATTCATATAGCCTAGAGGGACCTCCCCCCACTTAGCCTGAGATTCAGAGTTACAGCAAACAGAGGTAAAAATCCTTCCAGCAAAAGACACATTTACAAGTTAAGAAAACAAACATAATCCGCCTTTCCTGGCTATTACTTACTATTTTGAAACATGAGAGACTGATTCAGAAAGATTGGAGAAAACTTGGGTGTACCTCTGGTCCCTCTTAGCCCCAAGAGCGAACAATGAACAACACAAACAGCACAAACAAAGACTTCCCTCCACCAAGATTTGAAAGTATCTTGTCCCCCCATTGGTCCTCTGGTCAGGTGTCAGCCAGGTTCACTGAGCTTCTTAACCCTTTACAGGTAAAAGAGACATTAACCCTTAACCATCTGTTTATGACAGATCCTTTAATGGATCATCATGGCAGCTGATGCAATGGATTTCTAGGGCTTGTCCAACAGCTGAAGTTGCTGAATTGCATGAAGCTGAGGTAGAGACAGTAAAGCCTCTCTTTTGAAGAAAATTGAGTTAGGAGAGTTTTGCTGTGCTGGATGGAAGGGATGAAAGAATGAGAGTTGTATTATAGGTAGGGATTAAATATGAAAGAGTGCTGATCTGGGGATTGTTGAGTCAGTTGAAAGTAACTGAAACTGGTGCAAAGGGATAAAAAACTACTTAGACAGGAAGAACAAAAAATGTTTCTAAAAATGTTCATATCACTCCATTTGTTTGTTCATTTTTTTAACCTCCAGGTATCATTATATGATAAACATTAGAACTTTGCAAGTAAAACGAGGTGAAGCCTCCTTAAACTCACCCCATGTCTTCTGTCAGAATATCTCTGGAAAAGAACGTTTTCAGATTATGCTGCTGAGGATGTGAGGGAGATTTCCACAGCTGAACCATTTTTAGGTGACAAATCTGAGCAGTGAGTTGTCAGTAGAAGATATTTTGGAACAAACTGATAAATCAAACAGTAATAAGTCACCTGGACCAGATGGTATTTACCCAAGAGTTCTGAAAGAACTCAAATATGAAATTGAAAAACTACTAAGTGTGGCATGTAACTTATAACTTAGATCAGCCTCTGTACCAAGTGACTGAGGGTAGCTAATGTAATGTTGATTTTTTAAAAAGACTCCAGAGGTGAAAATGGCAATTAGTTGCTAACTTCAGTACCAGGCAAATTAGTTAAAACTAACCCTAACTTCAGTACCAGGCAAATTAGTTAAAACTATAGTAAAGAACAGAATTCAGACACATAGATGAACACCATATGTCAGAGGAGAATCATATGGCTTCTGTAAAGGGAAATCATCCTTCACCAATCTACTAGAACTCTTTGAAGGGATCAACAATCTGTGGATAAGGATGATCCAATGGATATAGTGTACTCGGACTTTCAGAAAGACTTTGACAAGGTCCCCCACCAAAGGCTCTTAAGAAAAGTAAGCAGTCCTGGGATAAGTGGAAAGTTCCTCTCATGGATTGGCAACTGGTTAAAAGATAGGAAACAAAGGGTAGGAATAAATTATCAGCTTTCACAGTGATGAGAGGTAAATAGTGGGGACCTGAAGGAACTGAACCGGGACTTATGCTGTTTAATGTATTCATAAATGATCTGGAAAAAGGGTAAACAGTAAAGTGGCAAAGTTTGCAGATGATACAAAATTACTCAAGATAGATAAAACCAAAACTGGCTGCAAAGAGTTACAAAGGGATCTCTCAAAACTTGGAGACTGGGCCACAAACTGGCAGATGAAATTGAGTACTAATAAATGCAAAGTAATGCACATTGGAAAATATAATCGCGACTGTACATACAAAATAATGGATTCTAAATTAGCTGTTACCACTCAAGAAATATCTTGGAGTTAATGTGGATAGTTCTCTGAACTCATCTGCCCAACATACAGCAGCAATCAAAAAAGCTAACAGAATCTTAGAAACCATTAGGAAAGGGATAGGTAATAAGAGAAAATATCATAACACCCATGTACAAATCCATGGTACACCCATGCCGTGAGTGTGCAGTTCTGATGGCCTCATATCAAAAGTGATATAGTAGAAATGGAAAGCTTCAGAGAAGGGCAACAAAAATAATCAAGAGTATGGAACAACTTCCATAGGAGAAGAGATTAAAAAAAAGATTGGGACTGTTCATTTTAGAAAAGAGACAACTAAGAGGGGCATATGATAGAGGTCTATAAAATCATAAATAGTGCAGAGAAATCGAATAATGTACTGTTATTTACACCTTCACCTAACACAAGAACCAGAGATCACTCAATGAAATTAATAGGAAGCAGGTTTAAAACAAATATAAGGAAGTATTTCTTTATACAACACACAGTCAACCTGTGGACAGGGGATATTGTGAAGGCCAAAATTATACCTTGGTTTTAGATCAGTTTCTGCAGGATAGGCCCATCAATGGCTATTTGCCAAAATGGTCAGGGATGCACTCCCATGCTCTAGGGTGTCCCTAAACCTTTAACTGCCAGAAGCTGAGAATGGATGACAGGGGATAGATCACTTGATAAATTGCCCTGTTCTGTTCATTTCCTCTGAAGCATCTGGCAACAGCCACTGTCAGAAGATGGGATGCTGGGCTCAATAAACCATTGGCCTGATCCAATATGGCCATTCTTATGTTCTCTTGCACCTTGCATTTCATTGTCTTCTTGAACATCAACAGAACATTCAGATCCATAGTAGGTGGACTTTCAGTGCAGTGCACTGGGGAGTTAGTCACAATTCCCTAGAGTTTTAAAGATAGTTAATTTTTCGTACATCATGTTGAAAATAACATGTTGGAAGATATTGAGTCATGTGGCTTAAGTCATTGACTTTCTAGCATTCCCAATTCATACTTTTTACACCTCTACTATCTCTTTTGCAGATCAGACACCGTAGTAACATCATGGACGCTGAAACTAACTAGCAGGACATTAAAACAGTAGCTCTAATTCTGCAAATTCTCCTGTCCAGGAAAGAGCTGGTAAGTCTTTTCTTTTCCACTGTGATTGATAAGACAAGGCAACTGAGTACAATTCTTCTTGTATTTATTTTTTTTCCAGCCATAATTAGCGTAAAGGGAATTGAAGTGACAATTTTTTTCCTCTGCAGCAAATTCATCGCCAAGGTTAAGGGAGTGTACATTTCACTTTTAATTGGTTCTAGTCTGACATAGCTGGTTCCCAAGATTATAGAAAGCCTTACTCATGAGTACAGAAATTGAATGTTAGCAGCTGTTTTAGTGCGGTGTATATTCAAATCCGTATTTGAGGGTAGGTCATTTTTTTACTATTATCAGATATGAAGAAGAAAGGTTAAATAAATCTACTTTTCCTAGTTTATCAATTATCTTACAATTATTAAAAAGTAAAGTAAAAAGCTGAAAAAGTAGCAACATGAAGCAACACTGCACCCAATATTCTTCACAATGATATTATTATGATATGATTATGACATGATTATAATGTATTTTATGCAAAATAAGTCATGTGAGATGTCATTGAAAAGGTCAGATTTGCTGAATATTATTATTCTATTTGTATGCATGTATCATTTCTGTATCTGAAGTAATGAATATTGACTATGTATCTATATTTCAAATGTAGTTACACTTGGGTAACGCACACTAGACAAGATGTTTTCAGCCTAGAGAGCTGGGTAGGGAAGGGCCTATTGAGGGCAATGAGCCATTTAGAAAAAACAATAGGCCTTAAGAGAAGCTTATCTCCCACCTAGGGAGCCTTCCTGAGAACACTACAGACAGCCTTCTTCTCTACAAAGACATGTGATGTGATCACATGTCTCTAGACTCCATTTTGGTACGTTAGTGTTTTTCCACAGGCGGGTCTGGGAACCAAGCTTTGAAACAAAGTGTTCCCATCATATTGAAAGCCTATATAAGGCGGGGAGTGACATCATCAGTGGTTCTTCACTCCCCACCCAAGAAGACTCCTGGAAATACTTGAGGAACAAAGACTGAACTGGGGAAGTGCTGGACCCAGGCTAAAGGGATTTTTAGCCTGTGCATGAAACACCTGGGGATTCCAAGCTGTAAAGCAAGTGCAGCTTGCTCTGTAAGAATCTTCAGCCTGTTTATATCATCTCTTAGAGTGAGAATCTGTATTCATATCCAATCTATTTAATATATTCAGCTTAGTTTGTGTTTTTTGTTTATTTACTAGGTAATCTGCTTTGATCTGTTTGCTATCACTTCTAATCACTTAAAATCTATGTTTTGTAGTTAACAAACTTGTTTTTGCTTTATCTAAACCAGCATGTGGAACTCATAACTGAGGGGCAAAAGGCTGTTGCATATTCTTCTCCACATTGAGGGAGAGAATGAATTTTATGAGCTTATGCTGTACAGTTCCCTGTACAGTGCAAGATGGTATAATTTGGGATTTTTACTCCAGAGGGGGGTGCATACTGAAGAGCTTTGGAGTAGCTTTCCCATGCAAGGGCTGGTCAGAGAGCCTGCTTGTAACTGTAGCTGGGTGTGTCCTTACTTGTATGTATGCTGGTGAAAGTACAGGCTGCAGGGCTTTGTAGCTTGTCACAGCAGTACAGTGTGAGAGGGAGCCCAGGCTGGTGGGTCAGGGGACTCAGTGGTACCCCAGTTCCAGGTGGCACCCTGAGGGGAACCTACCACACCCTCCTCTTGTCCCTTCTGGAAACCAACCCCTATATATGAATGACTAATGTGGGCGAAGTTAGCTCAGAGTTTGCAAAAGGACTTCAGCTCCCATTTAGGAACTAAAATAGGTAGCCATATTTTCAAAATAACCCAGCACACTGCATGCTGAACTTTGTTGAAATCTGGACATAAGTGCCACAATGAGAGCTGATGGGCACTAACCACTTCTGCAAATCTAGTCCCACTGGCCTCAGTGGGGCTATGATTTCACTCCTCGACTTTTGTTACGAGCTTAAAAGAAAACTGAGCCTTTTTGAAAATCTGGGCCCAATTGTGGGTTCTGAGCACTTCAAAATCTGGAAACTCAAAGTCTGATCTTGACACTCTCTCGTCTCACTGGTTTAATGGCAGCTGAAGGTGCTCTGCACCTTGCATGACTGAGGCTTTTGTAGACAAAAATTCTAAGGGGAGTTTTATTGTTGTAATGAGCTATTGTTCAGATATTGTTCACTTTGGCTATTTGAAATAAATATTTCAGTACCATTCTGTGTTCTTCTTAGCAAAACGACAGAACACCATGGTTGGACAAAACCAATGACACTGGAGGTTTTCCTATTGAAAAACCCAAATGAATGGTTGTTTATTTTTTAACTGTTGTTAGCATCAACTTATTTTATTGCAGAGCTGCCCGGGGGGGGGAGGGGGCAAGTGAGGCAATTTGCCCCAGGCCCCCGCAGGGGCCCCCATGAGAGTTTTTCTGGACCCCTGAAGCAAGGTCCTTCACTCGCTCCGGTGGCCCCGGAAAACTTTCTTGGGGCCCGGGCCCCCGGAGCTTCTTCCGCTCCAGGTCTTCGGAGGCAATTCGGAGGCGGGGGGATCCTTCCACTCTGGGACCCGCCACTGAAATGCCGGGTCTTTGGCCGCAATTCGGCAGCGGAGGCTCCCTGCCGCGGGTCTTCGGGGCACTTTGGCGGCGGATCCCGGACTGGAAGGACCCCCCGCTACTGAATTACTGCCGAAGCAGTGGCCCCCTGCCACCAAAGACCCCAGGCCCCCGAATCCTCTGGGCAGCCCTTTTTTATTGTTGTTGCATCTGGGAGCTTCCATTATGGCCAAGAACATGCTTGTGCTAGGTGCTCTACAAACACAAAACAAAAAGACATCTCTGCCCCACAGAGCTTACAATCTAAGTGCAAAACAATTGGCAAAAGGTGGATACAGACAAACTGCAGGGGGTACACTAAAGTGATAAGATGATGGTGTTCAGCATGATAGGCAGTGGCCTGCATCCTGGTTTTCTCAAACTCCACAGGCTGGGAGCAGAAAGCATGATTGGATAAATGATTTTAAAAAAAAATAATCAGACTGAAACCTTTTTCAAAGTGAATCCAAACAGATTCTGTTAATTTAAAAATATATTGTTCATAGCTCCAACTGAGTTTCCAATGGGTAGGTCAAACACAGGCTCATTTGCCTGACGCTGAAAGCCAGATAGCTGTTCACTGCAACAGTTTGTGTATTTCTCTCATCAATTGCTAGTTCACGAATATTTGGAGTATATTTGTTATGGAGAAAATTACATGCCAGAAAAACAATAATAGCCTGGATTGTTAATATACATTGTGTCCTGTCCTCCGTTAATAACAATGATCAAGTTACTAAGTCCCAAGTATTGTTTGGCTTTGATCCAGGCAGGGCCAGCTCTAGCAATTTCGCTGCCCCAGGCACGGCAGCACGCCGCGGGGGGCACTCTGCCGCTCGCTGGTCCCGCGGCTCCGGTGGACCTCCCACAGGCGTGCCTGTGGATGCTGCACTGGAGCCGCGGGACCAGCGGACCCTCCACAGGCACGCCTGCGGCAGGTCCACCGGAGCCACCTGTTGCCTTCCCGGCAACCGGCAGAGCGCCCCCGGCAGCATGCCACCCCAAGCACATGCTTGGCACGCTGGGGCCTGGAGCCAGCCCTGGATCTGGGTTAACTGCTTCTTTGCTTAATATAATTTTAATTGTGTCTATAACCAATTAAACTGAATGGGTCTGTTAAGCAATCCATTCACCTTTCCTATTTGGTAATTATGTAAATAGGGATGTTCTATATTATGCAACCAGTCACAATGTTGCCTATTCCTTTTCTAGGAAATATAAAATGAAATACTTTTTAAACAGTTTTATCTTGATGTATTTTATTTTTATATTACACACACACACACACTCCCTTTCTGATGAGTATGTAAATACCATATATGAGTACAGGCTTGTGCTTAGTGTAAACTGTATGTAAATGTAGTTTCTTGATGGGGCATAATACAATCCTTTTATAATTATGTCACATTATCAGTCAACAACAGAGATGGCGTAAACATCCCTCGTTACCTATAGAAATTAAAAAACAAATAATAAAAATACCTACATTTCTTTGAGGTTGCTGATGGCACCTCAAATTAATGCATAGGATGAAATCTTGGCCCTACTGAAATCAACGGGGGGTTTGCCTTTGGCTTCCAGGGAGCCATGATTTCATTCAGTCAGTGCAGGAAGGGTAGCTAGAGAAGGAAGAGTTTAAAGGTGAAGCCTGAAATGGTCATAAATTGTTGCAACTTTGGTTTCCAATTAACTTTTAAGAAAATAGAAGTGAAACTGACAAACACAGAAAAGCTACTAGAGATGATAAATTAAAACTGCAATTCTGAAATGGAAAATGAAAATAGTACTTTTTCCCATATACAATTAATCTTTTCTATTTCCAGTCAAGCGCATGAAAAATGCTATTCTTCATGATTAAAGAAAACTTTACAATGAGTTTTCCTGTGTCCTCTGAACCTCCATTGAATGATCAACTATGGGCTTTAATTGGAGTCACATTCTTCCCATGGTTTGCAGTGTATACTGGAGCTTTCCAATGAGATCACATACCACTGCCAAAGAAAAACTAAATGATGATGTGATATCTTTTTTTAGTTTTAATATTTGTATACATATATGGATATTTAAACTTTCTTTTAGCCATTTTTCCAAGCAGTACAATTTGACCCACGTGCTGATAAATTATGGTAGACAATCATATCTAAAAAGGAAAAAAATAACTTGGCCAAATTCAGTCTAAGGAAATTGTGAGTGATTGGAAGCTTTCCATTTCTTCCCTAAGAGCGTGGAATGATTTGAATTGGAATCCTGCAATTTGGTGCATCTGTTCTCTTTACCCCTTACATGTACTGGCGATTGAGCACAGTCAGGAGAACTCTTCTCATATTTTGTCTCCTTGCCCTCACATGACTCATTCTGTAGCTGGGCAGCCACTATCTTTTTTTTCTGTATGACTGTCACATTCTGGGCTGCAATCCAGACCAGCGAGAGGTTGAGTTACCACCTGCCCCATAACAGTGGATGCCTCAGAATGCATTGTTGTTTTAGCTTATAACTGGGCTGCTCACGACCAGCCTATTAGCATGCAGGTCACACCTTGAGTATCTGTGTGCTAGACAGTCTTGATTCAGCAGCTCTTACCCCAGCAGCCTGTCTACAGCCCCACTCTGGCTTCCACCAGCCTGGGTTACTAGTTGCAAGGTAACCCGAACACGCTCCTACTCCTGGATTTTCCCAAAAAACCAGGTGCTCTGCAAAGTCTAGCTCTCTCCTGGATAGTTCAGGTATTAATATTTGGTGCTTCTGGTAAGAATCAATATTCAACTATTTGTTATTTTAACTGTAGACACCAAACAATTCAATTTAAACACAACACTGTATTAGTTTAGATTAAAAATAAAGCAGAAGAAAAGAAGATAGGGTTTTAGGTGAATTTGAGTAGAAGAGATCAAGGTAGAAATGGTTAGAAGCAAATGAAACTGAAAACATGCATCTAAAACTTAATCTAGCAAGTTTCGATTCAAGGTTTTGTTGAAGATGGCCTTTCTCGTGCAGCAAGATGGTGACTGATCCTTTCCTTGGTCAGGATCTCTCCCAGAAGCCCAGAAGTGCTGATGCCTTTGTCTTCTTAGGTGAAAGAGATAAGTTGGGGCTCTCTGCCCCTTTCTTTTATAGTCTAGTCAACATTTGAAGTGGATTATTTTGAAGGTTACCCCTCAAAGCAAAGTTTATCCAAACAATGAGGAAAGCAGCATGGAGGTGAAGGAAGCTCCATGCTCTTTCCTCCCCTACTTGTGTTTAGTAAAATGCAAACTGTTCTATTTCCTGCCATCTCCTCCCCCTGCTGCTTTTGAGGACCCCATTTACTAATGTAAATTGAAGTAAACACACATTCCTTTGTTTAGGATAGACCCGATTAACAACTTTTGCTTAGGCAGGGCTGTCTGATTTTGAACACGTGCTAACATCATCATACAGGTGCAATTCATAACTTTACATATAATGTTGCTACATACATTTTACCAAGATACAGTATTATTGACCTGCATGTTATTCATTTCCAAATGATACCTCACATGGCATATTTTGTACAGAGATTATTACAACGGTGAATAGGGTGTGAATAGAAAGGTTTTTTTCTGTCACAATTAGTGAGACCATCACTGGAGTACACTGTCCAGTTCTGGTGTCCACACTTAAAAAAAGAATGTTGACAAATTAGAAAGGGTTCAGAAAAGAGCTACAAGAATGATCTGAAGTCTGAAAAACCTGCTTCATAGTGAGAGACATAAGAAGCTTGAGCTACTGAAGTAATCAAAAGGCAACTTGATCACAGTCTATACTCCTGGGGGAAGTCTGCACCACTGCGCATGCGCAGAATTTATGTTCCCTGCAGATTTCTTGTGGCAAAGGGAACCCACAAGAGCGGTCATGCGACCTCCCCAGCAGTATGTTTTGGGTGCCCAGGGCAGCCATCAGAGAGGTAAATCACTATGGGGCAAGGCGCAGGACTGAGGAAGATCGGGCTAGTGGCTCCTACCCTGCACTGGGCTCAGCTGTTAGTCCCAGCTGGGCTGGGGAGTATGGGACTTCCTTTTCCCCTGCACAGCATCTGGGGCTGGGTCAGACCCACCCCCAGATTTCTCTCAGGGCTGCAGAAAGCTCTGCAAACTCCCTGCCGACCCCACTTCCTGCACCCATCACAGCTCATCTGTAGGGGGAGGGATCCCTATACAGGGAGCTGCTCCTCCCATCTATCCAACCCCCATTCATCCAGACTCCCTCATGCCCAGACCCTCCTGCCGAGCCTCCCACCCCCGCACTCACAACCCCCTTGATGAGTGCCACTCCCCCTGCACCTGGACTACCCCAGTGATTCACCTGCACCTGGATCCCCACTCCACCAAGCCCCAACCAGCTGTACCTGGATCCCTGACCCACTGAGCCACAACCATCTTCACCTGGACCCCCCTGTAGAGTCCCATTACCGTTGCACCCAGAACCCCCCAACAAGTCCCTGTGAATCCAGGTCCCCCCTACACCTGGATCCCCCAGTGAGCCATTCGCACCCAGATTGCCCCACACAGAAGCCTCTCAACCCATTCCTGGATCGCCCACACTAAGTCTCTCCACACTTGGATCCTGCCTTGCTGAGCCTGCCTGCCCACAACTGGTGCATCTCGCAGAGAGGAAAAGGGCCCTGGGGTGTTTCTGGGGCAGGCCCGATCCATGCACTGTGTCAGGATTGGGTGCAGCAGTCCATGTGCCCTGAGGGAGCTGCAATGTGATCACCTACCTCTGTGCAGCCAGTACCCTGTGCTCCACAATGCCATGCTGGAGCCTCCACATTTATATGACAAACAAACTTTGCAAAATTTTGCAGAATTTTAAAATATTGTGCACAGAATTTTTATTTTTTTGGTGCAGAATTTTTAATTTTTTGGCACAGAATGCCCTCAGGAGTAAGTCTACAATACATGCATGGGGAAAAAATATGATATAAATGGTCAGCAAAAGGCATCACAAGTGTGATGCTGGCAAATGAGGCACCAGCTCTTGCCAAGTCTGTAGGTGTCAGCCGAGCACTGATGAATTCGTAGTTGGAAACCAGGCCAGCCCAACTGATGCTAATCTTATTAAAGATAGTTAGTGAACTTGTAAGACTGTGTTTAGTGTTTAGACTCTATGAAATGTTTGGATGTTACCGCATGCATTAATCTTACGTGCTCTACGTTAATATGTAAGTTTTGCTTTATAATTGTAAAAATGCCGCTCTGAACTTGTGAACTGAGGCACTTGTGAATTCCCCACCCATACAAAAGAACTATCAAGACTAAATGGGCCATTGTGGACCGCCACAACACATAGGCTGGTTTAATGGCTCTCTTATAGCCATTAAGATGCTACATGTGAGAGGGTACTTCCCATCAGCTCGAACTCTGGAAGCAGGACATAAAGATAGCTGACATGAAGATTTGCATCTCTTTGTTGTTTGGACTCTTACAAAAAGCTGAGATCCCCAGGGTCACCCTGGATTAGCCCTAATAAGTCATTAACTACTGACAGATTACTACATCTCTGTCATCTTTTGGAACCATGGACTGAATTCATTTGTGTGTCCATGTTACCTGCTTTAACCTGTAAATAACTCTCTCTCATTTCTTTTCCAAGTTAATAACTTCTTAATTAGTTTACTATAGGATTGGTTACCAGTGTTGTCTTTGGAGTGAGATCTAAGGTACAAATTGACTCATCGCTTGGGACTGGAAGCAACCTCAATATTTTGTGATTTTTGGTGTAAGCGACCATTTATCACTAAATCCAGCTTGGCTCAGTGGCAAGAGTGGAGTGCCCAAGGGGACTGTCTGTGACTCCATGGAAAAAGTGTTACAGTGATCCAAGAGTTCACCTTTGTTACTGAGTTGGTGAAATCTAATTATAAAACATACCACCAATTTGGGGGTCTCTTCCCTACTTTTGACAGTCTGCCCTGAGGTTAGCACTCATGTTCGTGAAGCTCTCCAGACAGCGTATCCACAAGATTTGCTGGTTGCAAGGTGATGGTAGATAAATCAGAATAAAAACAAGGTGTGAATTTAACTGTGAGGGTAATTAACTGTTGGAACAATTTACCTTGACACATAGTGGATTCTCCACCATCTTAAATACTTAAATCAAGATTGTATATCTTTCTGAAAGAGCGGTGACCACTAAAGCAGAAGTTGTGGGCTTGATACTGAAATCCCTGAGTGAAGTTATGGCCTGTGTCATACATGAAGTCAAACTTCAGGCCTTAAGATCTATAAGTCTTCATTCTGTTTGTTCCTCCTTACCAGGAATGGATTTTTCTAGGTATAATTAAGCTGCCAACCTCACTGAAGGATGAGTTAATAGAGGGTTTGAGTCTATAGTAAAAATGGGAGAAGTCTAGATTTGATCAAAATGATTGTCACAGTTGAGAGAATTCACTCTCAGGAAAAGAGGAGGAGGAATGTCTTGGTGTAAAGACCTGTAAGTCTTCTAGGAAGTAAAGGGAGTTAGTTGCAGATGGGGAGAAAGTAGGTATCCGTTCAGGCCACAGAATAGAAGATCCTGTCTCTGACTGATAAACCCTCTGGTGGTATTTTCTATGCTGGGTATGTTAAGTTTGCAAGGAGATAATGCAGTGTTTTCTAGACTGTCCTTATTGAACTTTCTCAATTTTGGTTCTACTTTTGTGGGAGGAAGATGGGAAGTTTTTCCATTTTAGGTGCAACTTTATGGCCTCAAATTTATCTGTCCAAGAGCAAGACCTTCAGTTATCTTATGGGACTCTAACATGGTGGTGTAGCTTGCACCTAAGTGTGTGTGTGTGTGTGTGTGTGTGTGTGTGTGTGTGTGTGTGTGTGTTATACAAGTTTCTATGGGATACATGCAGACTCCCTTGGACTGACATACACTGGCTTAAAACTTACCTCCTGTTTACAGAGCACCTCTAAAATTGTTCTACTGAGTCTAATTCAGTTTATCTTGGCTTCTGAGGATCCAGAGGGGAGGGAAGTAGTAGGAAAAGAAACTAGACTGACATTTGAATTAGATTCAAACTCTCAATCCAGAATAAAGACCAACTCTCATCTAACAACAAAATAACCTTATATGTATTGGAAGAAATTATTCCACTAGCAGGGAGCAAGCTTGCAAAGTCCCTGGAGTAGTCACTTATCAGATATGACAATGAAACTCACCCTGTTTTTAATATTACTGCGTAACTGCCCAGCAACCCAAATATTTCCACTTCCTCAAATTTAATGCTAATTGTACACTTGGAGGCAATGTGCATAAAAGTGAAATAATAATAATAAATCTAGGAGCTTCTAATCTATTTTGCCCATCATTGCCATTAATTGGGGTTCTGCATTGTTGTTATTATTTGTATTAAAGTAATTGTGGACCGCACTGTGCAACCACATAGTAGAGAGAGTCCCAATCTACACTCACAAGGTTGGCAAAGGGTGCAAGAGGAAATGCAGTTAAAGAAAGATAATGATTTGCCCAAGGTCGGACAGAGCTGGGAGTAGAACGCAGATTCCTTGAGTCCCAGGCCAGGGCCCTGTTAACTGGATCATGCTGCATGAATTGTCTCCTTAGTCACACCTGTAATCCTATTGCCTTCAAATTGTGCTTTCAGTTATACCTGAACTGAACGCATTATCCTTTGGTAAGTTTGCACAGATGTTAATGGAGACGTAATTTTAAGACCATTGAATTGCACAGGTGTAACCAAGGACATAATTTGGCCTGCAGACCCCTGTGAGTGGGGATGGTGTATGGATGGAAAGAAACTGGCTTGTCTGTTGGATACAAGAGTGTGTTTCTGGAGGTGGCAGTTTGAAAAAAACATTTTGACTTGCAAACTTGAGAAGAAAGTTATATGAAGATAGTGAGACACAATGAATATGGACCCCCAAGATGTCATGGCTGCAGAGATGCATTTGAGAGTAGAGCACACTGTAAGTAGTGGGCCACAATATGAAAAGTATGAGAACTGCTGCTTTTTTATTAATAAACTTTTGAAAGTTACACTTGCTTTGCTTACTGTAGTCCAAAATAAGGTGGAACAAATAAGGTGGAATTCCTTAGGGGGACTTCTAGGTGCTCCACTGCCTAGTAGAATTCACAACCCCGTGTTGAGTGCCCAGGCTCCCTATCCAACATGTGGGAAGAGTGAGACCTGGCCTACATAAAAAGGGGAGCTGTAATGTGATCACCTACCTCTGTGCAGCCAGTAGCCTGTGCTTCGTCACTCTGGGGTGTGAAAATCCACATCTCCGAGAAATGTAGTTAAGCTGACTTAACCCTCTCTGTTGACTGTGTTAGAATTCTTCCATTGACCTAACTACTGCCTCTTACTGTGGGGCGGGGCATAGATACAGTTGAATAGGTAAAGTTGGAGGAGGTTAGTCTCTGTTGTCACCTTAAGAAGAACCCTCCATCAGCCCCCTCTTTAAAGAAAATTAGTCCACAGATTGCTTTTCTTAAAGAAACACCCATGACAGCTGAAATATGCAAAGTTTGCTTCTTCATCCTGTTCTTCACAAAGGAGAAATGTAACTGGTCTGCAGCAAGAATCCGCAAGAGCTTGCACTTCAGCCTTGTATGTGATACTTTACATGGCAAGTTGTTTATGAAACATCTATGCTCCCAACATTCAGTGTGTTGATTTTCAAAAGGTAGGCTGATTGGGTGTGGCTGCAGCTGTGGTCGCTTTGCCAGTCGGGCTACAACTGGCCCTGATAAAAGGGTTGAGGGAGGAGCTGGGTCAGGAACTCTCGCTCTCTCTCTCTCTCTCTCTCTCTCTCTCTCTCTGGAGAGAGAAGGACCTAGCAGCCCGAAGGAGCAAGGGTATCTGAGGCTGAGCAGTGCTGGGGAAGGGCAAAGGTGCTGGGGAGCTCCAGCCTGGCAACCCCTCAGGCTGAGGCCTTGGTTAAGTCCTAAGAAGGTACTGGGGCAGCCTGGGGATAGGCAGATGCAGCTGGTCCAACCCCCTTGCCAATGATGAGTGGCCATTACGGACTGCAGTTTGCCCCAGTGAGAGGGGGCTAGATGACAACTGGCAGTAGCCACTGAGGCAAGGGGAGTGTAGAAGGTTGTGGGTTCCCTTGGGAGGGGAGACCTAGTATGTGGGGGTACAGCAGTGGGCAAAACCCCAGGATAAGGAGGGAGCCCTAAGCCAAGCAAGACACCAGCCTGCAGAGGGTGCTCTGGGCTGGACAAGAGCTAATTCCCAAGATGACCAGCAGGAGGCACTGCAATGGTGAGTCTCGATCCGCTACAGACTGATTACATTACTAATGCCATCTTTGGGCTCCTACATAAATCCTAATGATTGGCTTTAACTGTGTGAGTTTGGCAAACAAAGATGAAACTCCCTAGACTAGTTGCAAGTAAAGAAATTGAGGCTGGTTGCTGATTAACAAACTAACCAGTAACACAATGTGTGGCATTTTCTGCATCTTAAAGGTACAGGTTGTACAGGGGGAAAAAGGTACCACCACATTTTCACATATATTGTATTCTGCTATCTCACAAGCTTGTGGTGCAAAAACTTTGTCAGATTTAACATATTTTAATTTCAGAATGGATGGACAGAGCAGCCTAAAGGGTCCAAAACTGTTTGAAAAAGCCTGAACATGGCTAGAAGGCATAAAAGAGCAAGAGCCATCAGAATACCTATAGTGGGGTTTTCAAAAGCACTCAGTGATGGCCTAACTCTTATTTCACTAAAGAAAATAGTTAAACTCCCATTGTGACATCAACAGGAGCAGAGTTAGACCAATGCTGAACACTTTTGAAAATCCCATCCTTGGACTTTCAGGATCATAATTTCAAATCTGGCCACTTAATGAGCAGGCACACGGAAATAGTTATGATCATATTGTAAATACCTGCTTGAGCAAACGTAAGGCTTTGTAGGGAGCAATTTTGCTGGTGCAGATTTGGTGAGTAGTTTTTATCTAATAAAAACTAGGAAAAATGGTCCTTTTGCTTGATCTCTGATGTAAAAAAAGCTGTCTTTGAGGGGGAAAACTTGACCTTTTGGAAAACCTAGTGGTTTCTCATTTGTGTCTCAGTGCTGTAGAAGGATCGGATCAAAACATAGCCACTTATTTGCTCACTCTGATCAGAGCTAGATCGACAGTATAAAATCAGACTGTTCATGAAAACCTTTACTATATGATAGTAAATGCCTACTGCAGCTCACAGCCCACCTATGGATGTGTATTCAGTACACTGTTTCAGTTGGCCCCAGCTATATTTATATCATCTTAGGATAACCTATAGAAAATGCTGTGTTTCTGCAGTCTCAGACTGACAAACAGAAGGGTCAATTTTTCCCATTTGCGATCCCAAATCAGCATAAGGTTTAATAATACATCTATAAAAGAGTCCTTGACTTCCACTGCCTTGCAGCCAAAACATTGAATTATTGATGAACAAATCCTTGCATGTTTAAAGGTTAAAATATGTATTATAAATTGTAGACCAAAGATGACCCCAAACGGAATATATATCTGATTTCACTTTAGTTTCATATGACATCAGCAGAGCCCCTTGAGTGAGTTACAGCCTTGCATTCACTCTGGGGCTTTCTATTATCTAATATGTCTTACTTGATTTTCAGTTTCAGGCAGGCAAATTGACCATGTATACTTGCTTGTGTCAGTACCTAATTTTAGGTAGCTAATCTAATTGAAGATGTTATGCTCCTTTAGCTTGTCAAATAGAAATTCACATTTTCTGATTAATGTGATTCATTTACATTAGATTTGACTTGACAGAGTGACAATGTATAATATAGAATACAGGGATGACAAGGTTCTCAATCTCTTCAGTCACATTCCTTATAAATGGTCTAGTCAAGGCTAGAGCCTATAACATCTTATCTATAACATGATGAAATTTGAACTATATTGCAATCATATATGGTCTACATAATATGTTCTCACGGGTGGCAATATGCTTTCAGAAGGATGACAATTTTAACAGCTTTCTTACATTTGTAACACTTATACATAACTGACTCCCTGACACCCTGCTGTGACTGAAAAATTACTAAGAAGAAGAAGAGGAGCAGAAGGAGGAACAGAGTGAATCCTTGAAAGAAAGTGAAACAAAGTTTCACCACTTAGGAAACAAAATATATAAGAAGGAAAAAGTCAGGTGAAAGGTAGAAAGGCAATCATAAATGGATGGTTGGGAGCAGTGATGGAAAAACTGAACACCATGAATAAGATGAAACATATGCAATGAAAAAAAAAGAGAAGCATAGTATGGAGAAGAATAGCACTGGAGGAGTCAATGCCGGAAAGCATTGAGAAACAGATGATGATAGAGAAAAGCAGACAGTGAAGAATGGAGTTGTCATAAGATTACAAATAACATTAAGATGGTATTTCTAACTAGACAGTTGCACACTCTGTTGATTGTGTAGACTAAGTACATTGCACACACCAGGGGCTTCTTGCATTTCTCCCCACACTAGCTCTCTGTGTACTTCCCTCCCTTCCTCCTCCATTTTGGGAATTCTCTGCGACCTTTTGTCCTGGACATTGTAAAGTACCCCCTGCTAGTCTTGGGTGCTTCCAAGCTTCCCTGGGTCTGCAGAGGCTACAGCCCTCTCTTCTCTGGCTTGCTTCCTGGCCACACATTTAGTCTGCTACTCCTTCACAGAAGCAAGATCTCATGGTCCAGCTGCCCCAGGCACTCAGGACCAGTGCTGACCACCCAGGACAATCCAGAAGACGAAGCTCATCCTTTCCGAGAACTGCTATCTTGGGGGCACTCTGTTTTTTCTCTCTGGAGACGTATAATAGTTGCAGGACCAGTGCCAGGGTTTCTGGCGCCCTAGGCGCTGGGCCATTTCACTGCCCCACGCGCGGGTCTCGCTGCTCCAGTGGAGCTGCAGCAGCTGTGCCTGCGGAGGGTCTGGTGCTCCACGGCTCCGGTGGAGCTGCCGCAGTCGTGCCTGCAGGAGGTACACCGGAGCCGCGAAAGCAGCAGACCGTCCGCAGGTACGACTGCGGCAGGTCAACCGGAGCCGCCTGGCACCCCCTCAGCAAAATGCCGCCCCCCCCCCATAATCCTGGCGCCCTGGGCGACTGCCTAAGTCACCTAAATGCAAGCGCTGGCCCTGGATAATTGAAGCAAATAGACACAGACTTTGTAAAGGTTTCCTAACACAATTACTCTTTACTTTAGGTAGCACAGGAGAAAGACAGACAAGACAGCTCTAGTCAAAACAATTAAACACCTATAAGCCATCCTTGCCTCAGTTTCCCCACCACTCTTGAGCATTCTTTGGGAGTTGGTCAGAGTCCACTAGGAGTCGAGGATTCCCCTGGGATGATATGGAGTGTCACATCCAGTATGGCCATTCCTCTGTTCTTAACCAGTTTTTTGATCATACAGAGTAGATGAAGCTGCTGGGTCTGCTAACCAGATGCAAGGGGTTCCTTCTCTTTTCCCCTTCTTGTTTTCCGGTTTTCACTCAAATCAATAGGATTCTGCCCACAGATGCTTAGAATATTCCCTGATTATTTTTTTAATTGATTGGATGGAACATTCAAAAGTTATTGTGGTATTCACAGACTGGGAAATGCCTTTGTCAAGTGTAAGACCTCGCTTAGCTCAGCCAACTGGCCAGGACTTATACAATGCTATATGATTGTCCAATCATTTTCCACCCTGTTCTACTAGTATATCATCATCAACTCTCAAGAACTTTTTGAATACTGTATTTGAGGGCCTGATCCACAGCAAATTGAAGTCAATAGGAGTCTATTGGCTTCAGTTAGCTTTAGATCAGGACTTTTTTGCACACTTCAGAAGCAACTCCTCCTCTCTACAGGTGAGGATGTTAGTGACTCACTGTGCAGTGTTTCAGAGTAGCAGCCGTGTTAGTCTGTATCTGCAAAAAGAACAGGAGTACTTGTGGGACCTTAGAGACTAACAAATGTATTTGAGCATAAGCTCATGGTCAAATAAATTTGTTAGTCTCTAAGTGTCACTGTGCAATGTGTGTTCTCTCTCCCTCACCCACAGAGGATGTCACCTGTTACAGCATGCAGCTACAAGACCAGTCCCAATGTACAATCAGATGTTCATGCTTTTTGCTCTGGAGACCCTCCGTTTGGTGTCTTAACAGCCAAGATACCAATCTTCACATAAGCAGCACTTAGAAAGGAGATGTTGATTCTCAGAGGACACTTCACTGCAATAAGGGGAAGGCAGACAATCCGCAACTGGTTGTATATGTAAACTTTAGTGCATACACATGATGTAAAGGTCTGTCCTTCCTAATGGAGACACAAGGTGGATGAGGTAGTATCTTTTGTTGAAACGACTTCTGTTGGTGAAAGAGACAAGCTTTCAAGCTACACTTAACACCTTTTTTAGGTCTAGGCCCACAGTAAGGACTACTGACAAAATACAGTGCAGGAAAAATTATAAATCCTCAAGATCTAAGTTTCAAGATGTTTCAGCTCTGATATTACTAATTTACAGGATTAAACAATAGAGCTAGGAGCAACTTTGTGTGAAATGGAGGCAAATTACTCCTAAAACCATGAAATGCACCACAATGGGTGAGATATAGTTAATGGTATAAATACATGATATACAGAGTCTGCAGACTATTTTGATGCTTTGGGGAGACTTGTGTGCAGTGGCCTGTGAATAGCATGCTATGTGTGATCAGTACCACCACGCTTCCAGGGTTATGCTTCAATTTACCCTCCATCTGCAAAAGTGGCAATAATGATAATGGTATTGCAGCAACATACGCTCTAAGAGGCAAATATTGTGAAATCATTCATGGATATTCAGCTATCTGTTAATGACATACGTTCATGGAGGGTCCATGCACTTGTGGATAAATGTAAGTACAGTTGGAGTAGTTTAGTTGATATTTCTGTAGCTGTATAGCTCCAGTCTTATATAAGGGCACAGTGGATCTTGCTGTACCAAAGTAATTTATTTGCATAGCCATTATATGCTACAGTGTTGGGAGATAGAGAAAACCTTTAGATTAAATGTCTTTTTTAAAAGAGAGAGAGAGAGAGAACACAAGCTTTATAGAGCTGGAAAGATTAAGTTATCACATGGAAAGACAGGATGAACAAAGAAATTAAGATAAGTCAAGGTGAAGAACATCTTCAAGAGCATGAAAAAAGCTAGAATAGACTGCCTGTGCTGCAACAAAGTAGAGAAGAGTCATTAAAACCCAGAGCTGGCAGGTGGAACAAAGACACTGTCACAAAGAAGCCGCAAGAACTAGGAGCCTTTGCAAGATCCTATACAGTCATGTGTAGTTCAGCGGAATGTTTGCAGCCCTGGTGAGTGAAGCTTTTGCGTTGTACTGGACAGACTGAGAGTTAAGGATGATTACAGAAAAGGAGATTAAAAGGAATAAATGTGTGGAGATGAGGAACAGCTGTGCCAGACGTAATATGAAAAGGGGAGGGGAGCAGCAAAATAACACTTCTTTGCCTAGAAAAGAGTTTCTAATTTTATACAAAATTTGAAGCAAAAATAAGAAGTTTTGTTTTTTCTTGCAAATGTAAGTGCAGAGAATGTGTTATTCCAATACTACTTAACTATATTCCTTTTTTAGATATTACTATGGTGGGTACCACAGAAACACCTAGGGAGAGAGATTTGGGGGATGCAGGGAATGGAGTCAATAAAAATGTATTTATTTTTCTACAGACATTACAACTCAGGGCATTCCAATCCATGTTTCCTTCTCTGATTGGGAGACTGCACTATGCTGCTCTGTTCAGAGCTCATTATTATTTATAGTGATTTGTACTAGCACCACTGTAGTTGAAGTTTCCATGATAAATTCCTGTTTTATTTTTAGGGGTTTATAAGTCATGTGTAAAAGTCCACTTTGGCCTGAAATATGTCCCAACCACCTAACACCCACTTATCTGAACTGGCAGTAATAGGTGATAGATATGGAGAGGGGAAGCAGCACTTTGAATAATTCAAGGTGATTACCCACTGTGAAAAAAATCATTCTCATCATGAGCATGTCATCAGAATGGCCATCTGCATTTGCACCTGGCAATGTTTGGCTAAATCAGTGTTTCCCAAACTTTTTTGGCCACAGAACACTTTTTAACCTATTATGGAACACTTATAATATTATTTTGTAGTCGTTTGGTTTTCAAATAAAAAATTGTGTTGTTTATGCTCAAATATATTTTATTTTATAAAAAAAAGCAAAAACACAAATTTTAAATAACTTGAACTAACAATTTCTAACTGGAAAGCGCATATAAAGTAGTACAAAAATCAAATGCAAGAGTCAAAATTAAAAACCATGTTCTACTTTAAAAAAATTGTTTTTATATATACACAAACACCAAAGAAATTAGATTTTTACTAGGAAAATCTATTTTGATAAACAGAAATACAAATTTGGATTTATTGAAATTGGTGTTTCTGCATTTTTCTATCACAAATTTGTTTAATATTAGGAATAATGCTGGAAAGTTGAATCTTCATGTCAGGTTCAGTATCAAGTCTATTCCTATATTTGGTTTTTGTTGCAGTATAATATGAAAATCCTGTCTCACACAAATAAGTTGTAGCAAAAGGAAGGAGCATAAGAACTTCATGTTTAGCCACATTAGGATACTCTTCTATTAGGCTGCTCCAAAAATTATTCAGCGGAAGATCCTTGAACTTTTGTTTCAAATCTGAGTCAGAAATTAAGTCAATTCGGCTTTCATAATCGTGCGCAGTAAAGCCGACTGGTTTGGCTGTAATTACAAATGGAGTTCAAACCCAAACATTATCATTAGTAGCTGTAGGAAAATATTCTAATAAAGAGTCCTGCAAGTCACGTAAGTGCTGTAAAATGGTGCTGGAAACTTCTTCATGGACTGTAGAATTTATTTCAGTCACAAATTCATGTGCTGTAGTCAAAGTTACTCTGTTCTACAGAAGATGCCCAGAATTCCAGTTTCTTTTTTAATGAGGAAATTTTATCCATTATAGTAAAAATGGTCACATTCTTTCCTTGCAGTGACAGATTAATTTCATTTAATTTTGCAAAAATATCTGCAAGATACGCAAGTCTCATTAGCCATGAGGAATTTGTCAGACAGTCATTAAATTTTCATCCTGAATTATCTGAAGTGAAGAATACCAGTAGTTCACTACGAAGCTCAAAAAGTCTCACAAGCACTTTTCCTCCGGATAGCCACTGAGGGTAAAAGAAGTGCTTTGTGCTGACTACCCATTTCCTCACACAAAATTTTAAATAACCTGGATTGAAGTGGTCAAGATTTGACAAAATTGATAATTTGTACTGCTTCATCGAGCACAATTTTCAGATATGCTGGTATATTTTTAACTACAAGTATTTGTCTATATAGAACACAATGGCTCTTAGTGCTTTCTGGTGCCACACTTATGATTCACGTTACAGCTCCCTTCATCTTCCTAATCATTGCCCAAGCACCGTCAGTACATAGATCAATATATTTTCCCCAACTAATTTCATGCTTTCTGATAAAATTGTTGATGCAGTTGAATATTTCTTCTCCAGTTGTGTTGCTTTGCAGAGATTCGCATAAGAGCAGGTCCTCTTCAATAATATTATTAAATCTATATCAGACAAATACTAGTAGCACAGCAAGTCCTGAAACATCAGTGGGCTCATCTAGCTGCAATGAATACTCATGGCATATTTTCAGTCTGCAAACTAGCTCTTTTTCTATGTCATCGGCAAGATCTTTAATACAGCATGCAACAATATTATTTGACAACTGTACAGCATCAATTTTTTTACTAGACTGCTCACTCAACATGCACGATACAATATCTTTTGCACAAGGCTTGATAAGCGTTTCTCCAATAGTGTGAGCTTCTCCGGCAAACGCTATACCATAACTTACTCAATAAAATGCCTCTGCTGCACTTTTGTGTCTGTTTGAGCAATTTTAATAATCAAAAGTTTACAATTTCCAAGTGAGTCATGCTTCCTCTTGAAAAAACTTATATCTTTGTCTTTGTATTCAGCATGCTTGGTTTCCATCCAAATGCCTATGAAGTTTAGCAGGAGCCAATGAACTGTTTGCTAGTATTTTGCTAGTATTTGCTGCACACGACGCACTGCGCATCAGGAACATCTTTATTTCCAACATGCATAAAACCGAAAGACAAATAACTTTCAATACCTGCTTCTTGTTTTTTGTTCCTAACTGAGACTTATGCAGACTCTGCCTGAGATCCAATATCGTCTCCTCTCCCATTAGCTAGTACCATGAGGAGCAGCTCTTGCACTCAGGCCATGGGAGTCTATGGGAGTTGAGGGCATCTAGCAAGCATCACCTCACAGGATCAGTCATTAAATGGTGAGGCTCCATACTGGCCTTTCTCTTGAAAAAGTATTTTTCATCCACTTATCACACATTGGGAAAGTGCCAACTATTCAATGATGACAACATGAAAATATAGAAATGTTATTAGTGGAGAAAATGACCAGTTCAGCAAATCCTTGTGAGGCATTTTTGATAATCCACTTCCTACCTAACCAGAGCACTGCAGAAAATAATGTAGAAAATAACATTACAGTAGATATAATCCTAACTTAATTTGAATTTATATTAGGGCTGTCAAGTGACAAAAAAGATTAATCACGATTAAAAAAATGTCTCACGATTAAACAATTGAACCATTAAACAATAATAGAATACCATTTATTTAAATATTTTTGGATGTTTTCTACATTTTCAAATATATTGATTTCAATTACAACATAGAATACAAAGTGTACAGTGCTCACTTTATTTTTATTTTTATTACAAATATTTGAACTTTAAAAAACAAAAGAAATAGTATTTTTCAATTCACCTAATACAACTACTTTAGTGTAATCTCTTTATCATGGAAGTTGAACTTACAAATGTAGAATTACATACAAAAAATAACTGCATTAAAAAATAAAACAATGTAAAACTTTAGAGCCTACAAGTCCATTCAGTCCTATTTCTTGTTCAGCCAATCATTCAAACAAGTTTATTTACATTTGCAGGAGATAATGCTGCCCACTTCTTGTTCACAGTGTCACCTGAGTGAGAAAAGGTATTTGCATGGCACTGTTGTAGCCGGCATCACAAGATATTTACATGCCAGATGTGCTAAAGATTCATATGTCCCTTAATGCTTCAACCACCATTCCAGAGGATATGCATCCATGTTGGCGACGGGTTCTGCTCAATAAAAATCCAAAGTAGTGCGAACTGACACAGGTTCATTTTTATCATCTGAGTCAGATGTCACCAGCAGAAGGTTGATTTTCTTTTATGGGTGGTTTGGATTCTGTAGTTTCCACATCAGAGTGTTGCTCTTTTAAGACTTCTGAAAGCGTGCTCCACACGTTGTCCCTCGCAGGTTTTGGAAGGCATTGTAGATTCTTAAAACTTGAGGCAAGTGCTGTAGCTATCTTTAGAAATCTCACATCTGTACTTTCTTTGCATTTTGTCAAATCTGCAGCGAAAGTGTTTTTAAAACAAATGACATGCTGAGTCATCATCCAAGACTACTATAACATGAAATATATGGCAGAATGCAGGTAAAACAGAGCCTGAGACATACTATTCTCCCCCGAGGAGTTAAGTCACAAATGTAATTACTACAGTATTTTTTAACAAGCATCATCAGCATGCCCTCTGGAATGGTGGCTGAAGCATGAAAGGACATACAAATGTTTAGCATATCTGGCACGTAAATACCTTGCAATGTCAGCTACAAAAGTCCTGTGTAAATGCCTGTTCTCACTTTATGGTGACATTGTAAATAAGAAGTGGGCAGCATTATCTCCTGTAAACGTAAACAAACTTGTTTGTCTTGGCAATTGGCTGAACAAGAAGTAAGACTAAGTGAACTTGTAGGCTCTGAAGTTTTACATTGTTTTGTTTTTGAGTGCAGTTATGTAACAAAAAAATCTACATTTCTAAGCTGCACTTTCATGATAAAGAGATTGCACTACAGTAATTGTATGAGGTGAATTGAAAAATACTATTTTTTGTTTATCATTTTTACAGGGCAAATATTTGTAATAAAAAATAAAAACAAAGTGAGCACTGTACACTTTGTATTCTGTGTTATAACTGAAATCAATATATTTGAAAATGTAGAAAAAAATCCAAAAATATTTAATAAATTTCATAGATTCATAGATTCTAAGACTGGAAGGGACCTCGAAATGTTATCAAGTCCAGTCCCCTGCCCTCATGGCAGGACCAAATACTGTCTAGACCATCCCTAATAGACATTTATCTAACCTACTCTTAAATATCTCCAGAGATGGAGATTCTACAACCTCCCTAGGCAATTTATTCCAGTGTTTAACCACCCTGACAGTTAGGAACTTTTTCCTAATGTCCAACCTAAATCTCCCATTGCTTCTTGTTCTATCATTGGAGGCTAAGGTGAACAAGATTTCTTCCTCCTCCTGATGACACCCTTTTAGATACCTGAAAACTGCTATGATGTCCCCTTTCAGTCTTCTCTTTTCCAAACTAAACAAACCCAATTCTTTTAGCCTTCCTTCATAGGTCATGTTCTCAAGACCTTTAATCATTCTTGTTGCTCTTCTCTGGACCCTCTCCAATTTCTCCACATCTTTCTTTAAATGCGGTGCCCAGAACTGGACACAATACTCAAGTTGTGGCATAACCAGTGCAGAGTAGAGCGGAAGAATGACTTCTCGTGTCTTGCTCACAACACACCTGTTAATGCATCCCAGAATCACATTTGCTTTTTTTGCAACAGCATCACACTGTTGATTCATATTTAGCTAGTGGTCCACTATAACCCCTAGATCCCTTTCTGCCGTACTCCTTCCTAGACAGTCTCTTCCCATTTTGTATGTGTGAAACTGATTTTTTATTCCTAAGTGGAGCACTTTGCATTTGTCTTTGTTAAACTTCATCCTGTTTACCTCAGACCATTTCTCCAATTTGTCCAGATCATTTTGAATTATGACCTTGTCCTCCAAAGCAGTTGCAATCCCTCCCAGTCTGGTATCATCTACAAACTTAATAAACGTACTTTCTATGCCAATATCTAAGTCGTTGATGAAGATATTGAACAGAGCTGGTCCCAAAACAGACCCCTGCAGAACCCCACTTGTTATACCTTTCCAGCAGGATTGGAAACCATTAATAACTACTCTCTGAGTATGGTTATCCAGCCAGTTACGCACCCACGTTATAGTAGCCTCATCTAAATTGTATTTGCCTAGTTTATCGATAAGAATATCATGCGAGACCGTATCAAATGCCTTACTAAAGTCTAGGTTTACCACATCCATCGCTTCTCCCTTATCCACAAGATAAGTTGAAGTTATGTACTTTTGATAAGGACTGTATACATAATTTAAGCACTCCTAGATATGGTTAAGGCTGTGATTTAGTCACAGAGGTCATGGAAGTCACAGAATCAGTGACTTCCAAAAACCTCAGCAACAGAGGGGATCCTTGCCTGTTTCCCACCGCCATGGTGGCAAAGGAGTAGGGTGACCAGATGTCCAGATTTTCTGAACTTTAGGGTACAGATGTGGAGACCTGCATGGACACTTCTAAGCTTAATTACCAGCTTAGATCTGGTCTCACTGCCACCACTCTCAAACTAGCTCCCTTTTTTGGATAGTCTTGAGAGACTTCCTCACCAAGTCACTGGTAAACACCGATCCAACCCCTTGGATCTTAACACAAGGAGAATTTAACCATGCCCCCTCCTTTCCCCCACCGATTCCTGGTGAGTCCAGATCCAATTACCTTGGATCTTAAAACCAAGGAAAAATCAATCAGGTTTTTAAAAAGAAAGCTTTTAATTAAAGAAAAGAAAGGTAAAAGAAAATAAAATAAACCTTCTGGGAAACAGCATATCAGCTAATCTCACAGATAACAGATTGAAAACACAGGATGTTCCCTTGGGCAAAAATCTTAATACGCACAAGAATACCCAATTTGATAATTCCCTTAATGGCATCAAGACAAGTTACAAAGAAAATAAACATAAACCTATTTATTCCTTTCTAAAACTTACTACTCTGATAAGAGGCTGATTCCTTGATCTTTTTCACTCGGGCTGAAACTGAAACTGACTAAACAAAGGAAACTTCCCTCCTTCCTTTTGAAACATCTTGTTCCCCATTGGTTCCTCTGATAGGGGGTCAGCTAGGCTAGGTGAACTTCTTAACCCTTTACAGGAAAAAGAGGCATTAACCCTTAACTATCTGTTTATGACAGGGACAGTCCCAATTTTTGAGTCTTTTTCTTATACTGGCACCTATTACCTCTCCACCCCATCCCAATTTTTCACATATGCTGTCTGGTCACCCTACAGAGGAGACCCCCACAGCTGGGAACCATCACTGGCGGTGGACCCTGTAGCTCCCAACCCATGGTAGATGCTCAGGCTCCCCATATTGTCATGGATATTTTTAGTAGAAGTCAGGGACAGGTCACAGCCTTCTGTGAATTTTTCATTATTGCTCATGACCGGTCATTGACTTTTACTAAAAATATGAGTGACAAAATCTTAGCCTTAATAACGTTTTGGGGAGAGCTTTTTAAAAAAAATTATTAACTATACAATGGACAGTCAGTATTCTATTGTTTAACAGTGAAATTAAAACTGTGATTAATCACTATTATTTTTTTTAATCGTGATTCATTTTTTTTAGTTAATCGCTTGAGTTAACTGTGATTAATTGACAGCCCTAATTTATATCCATAATTAACGTGCGACAAAGCCTGGTTACAATGTTCATCTCTCACTTTCTCTCCTTTTCTCTCTCCCTCCACTCTTTTTTCCAATAGTTCTTTTTATTCATGTGATTTATTTAACAAGAAAATGCACTGGAAATGTATAGGAGTAATTCAGTTAAAAGTTGGTATTTTATGTACTTGCTGAACATTATTAGATATTATTGATGTCTGTTTTAATAGGAGCACAGCACCAATGGTTTAATTTGTGAATTTTGGTGTGTGGTTTTGCAAGCATCTTACCTTTATTTATATACATTATGAACTCTTGCCCTGTAATTCCCTGTTTACTTAGGGTGCTGATTAAGTAGAATCATAGAAATGTAGGACTGGAAGAGACCTCAAGATGTCCTCTAATCAGGGGCTGCTCTAGCCCCCAGCACACCAAGCGCGTGCTTGGGGCAGCATGCTGCGGGGGGCGCTCTGCCAGTAGCCGGGAGGCCGGCAGGCGGCTCTGGTGGAGCTCCCGCAGGCGTGCCTGCGGAGGGTTCGCTGGTCCCGCGGCTCCGATGGACCTCCCGCAGGCGTGCCTGTGGGTGGTCCACCAAAGTCACGGGACCTGCAAACCGTGGGACCAGCAGACCCTCCGCAGGCATGCCTGCGGGAGGTCCACTGGAGCTGCCTGCCGCCCTCCCGGGAACCGGCAGAGAGCCCCCCATGCTTGGGGCAGAGAAATGTCTAGAGCCGCCCCTGCCTCTAATCCATCCCTTGCACAGAGGCAGGACTAACTAAATCTAGACCATCCCTAGCAGGTGATTTGTCTGACCTGTACTTAAAATCCTCCAGGGATGGCAATTCCACAACCTCCGTTTAAAGCCTATTCAAGATCTTCACTACCCTTACAACTGGAATTTTTTTCCTGGTATCTAATGCAAACCTCCCTTGTTGCAAATCTTCCTTGCCCATTATTTCTTATCCTGCCTTCAGTGGACATGGAGAACAATTGATTCCTCCTCCTCTTTATAGCAACCCTTAACACATTTGAAGACTTATCTTCAGGTTCCCTGCTCAGTCTCTTTTTTTTTTAACTCAAGATTAAATATGCCCAGTTTCTTTTAAACTTTTCCTTATAGGTCAGGTTTCCTAAACCTTTTAACATATTTATTTCTCTCCACTGGACTTGCTCCAGTTTGTTCACATCTTTCATAAGCATGTAAAAACAGCAAAGAGTCCCGTGGCACCTTATAGACTAACAGACGTATTGGAGCATGAGCTTTCGTGGGTGATGCATCCGACGAAGTGGGTATTCATCCATGAAAGCTCATGCTCTAATACATCTGTTAGTCTATAAGGAGCCACAGGACTCTTTGCTGCTTTTACAGATCCAGACTAACATGGCTACCCCTCTGATACTTGCTCATAAGCATGGCATATCCAACTGAGGCTCACCAGTGCCAAGTAGAGCAGGACAACTAACTCCTGTATTTTACTTACAACATTCCTGTTAATACACCTCAGAATTTTAGCCTGTTTAAAAATTGCATCACATTATTGACTCATATTCGGTTTGTGATCCACTATAACACCCAGATCCTTTTCAGCAGTACTACCATCTAGTCAGTTATTCTGCATTTTGTACTTGTGTATTTGATTTTTCCTTCCTAAGTGCAGCACTTTTCACTGGTCTTTATTGAGTTTCATCTTGTTGAATTCTCCAATGTATCAATGTGGTTTTGAATTCTAATCCCATCCTCCAAAGTGCTTGCAATGCATCTCAGCATCAAGCATACTCTACATTCCATTCTTCAAGTCATTAATGAAAATATTGAATAGTACCAGATCTAAGACGGACACCTGCGGGATCCCACTAGATACACCCTCCCAATTTGACAGTGCTAAAAATAATAGTGTGGACATTGCAGCTCAGCCTCTTAAGCCCACCTGACCCCTTCCACCAAGGCTTGAACTTGGGAGAATCTTCACCACAGCCACAACATCCACACTACTATTCAGTGCACTACCTCGAGCCCTGCTAAATAAGTCTGTCTACCCAGGCTGGGAGGCTTGAACCAGATTTAGAAATACAGAGCCAAAAACAAAAGATTTTTTTTAGAACAGGAAAATTATGCTTCATCATGCAAATTTCCTTGATTTCCTGTGAAATCCCTCTTTGAAAGACTAATAATTTTCACAGGTCTTCCCTGTATATTTTTTAAAACCACACAGCCTATCATATTATGTTTTTATTCTTCTGAAACTGTTTATCCTCTTTCTTTAACAAAATATCCATTTAATCTTTTTCACTCTTTTTTTAATCTCCTACGGCCTTTTCTTTCATTTTCTGCTCTTACACTTTGATAGCTTAAACTAGTTTATTCCATCATACCTGAACCTTTAGCATGGGCTGACATGACATTTAAAAAACAGTGCTACTTGCTTGTGGAAAAAATATATTTTTCCATTCACAATACTAGTAGATCCATCATTAAACAATGCCATACAGCAGTCAGGTTTACTATCTCCTCTCTCCTCGGAAGAAGTTAAGAGGAAGTTTTCTTAATGGTCTTTAATTATGAATCCCACTTATTGAAAATAAAATGGGATTATTTTTAATGAGCAAGCTTAAATGTGATTTTGTCCTCGAACCTGATATGCAATGTGCAAATCACTGTGGATTATAGCACATTACTGACTGCATTTATTGGAGCATTTACTGGAGCGTAAGTTACAAACCAAAGTTAGGAATACTTTAGTTGTGCCCTCAAATTCCAGGATCAGGCATTGAATATAGCCCTGAAATTTAATGTCCCTGAAATCCTAAATGTTTGATACTAGAAGAGAGTATTTGGGAATATTAAACAGATAACTTAGAAATCTTAAATGGTTCATAGAAAAGGTTCCTTTTGACGAGAAACAGCTGCTAAGAGGATATCACTGCAAAAATGGAAGTCATCCATGAACATTTATGTTCTGAATATATTCACTGGGCAAGGCATATTTAGAAAATTTTAACTGAAGTTTTAGTCTAAATATATTTTTAACTGTTTTAAAATTGTTCTACTCTCTGGATAGATCTAAAATATCACACATACAATTACATTTTAAAACAAACAAAAATATGATTTGTATTACTCTCATGCCTACAAGAGCTAATTTTGTACCAGGACTCCATTGGGCTAGGCTCTGTACAAAGAAAGAACAAAAAAAAAATGACCTCAGCCCCAGGGAGCTTACCATTAAAGTGTGGAAAGCAGTATTTCCTTTGGTTATTTTTGAAAATTTGAGTTCAGGGATCTGTTTTTTCTCCTGCAAAAGTGGGTGTTGCATCACAAGCACTGACTACACTGCTGAAGAATATTCTTCTTAAGCATTAGTATTATCAACCACTTTGTCTATACAAGATGTTTATTTTTATGTTTGCATTGTAAACATTTTAATATTTTTTTAAAGTTTTTCAGTTCACTAACTTTAAAGACAAATTAGATGAATGAATACATGGTCATTCTTTGTACACCGAATATAGTATGACCTAACTATATGAAATATGACCTAACTATATTGAATTATTTCAGGATACCTTATCAGTAATATTATTGTCAGTGTCTATATCTGTTCCTCAGTCACTCACCTTTCCCTTTAAAAAATAATATGAAAACAAAAAACAGCAAAGTCAGAAAGCACACCCACATAGTTGGCATTAGAAGAGCGCACTTGGTTCCTGCATCTCTTTTCTGTTTTGGCTGGAACATGACTCAACCACTTATTTTGGGGTTTGGATGTTCTGACTTAAGGAAGCTGGTGAAGAGAACATTCAGGAAAAGATGTTCAGTTAATTAAAAAGCCTCCATTTAGGGTGTATTCACTGTGCCCTTAGATGTTCTGCTTTTAAAGAAATCATCCACTTGTAATGTTGGTCAAAATTAATTTTTGGAAGCTGACATTTGAGATGCTTGTTGAGAAAATTGTAAGTGAAGAGGTAGCCCCAGGAGGGAATGTCAAAGTGAACAGGACATTTTGATGTGAAGTCCTAGCCTCCTAATTGTTATTATGCTTACAAGGACATACAGTAAAAAGAAAAATGAATGCCTTGCTAAACACCTGCTGTAAGAGGTACTCTGCAACTCTAGAGCTTACTTAAATCATTCTTCCTGAAACAAACTGCCAAAAGAGCCTTAGCCCATTTAATTCCCAAATACCAGTAATTAAAGTGAGTCACATCATCAGAGTTTGGCAGGGCTACAGCCTTCTTTTCCCTTTTCATCTTCACATAAATTTCAGTGAAGGTCAGATTTGTTGGGGCGAGGAGGAGAACCTGCCTGCTTTATGCTCACGGGAGGTAAAAATATGACTTGTTCACAATGTCCCTCATAGTTCAGAACTTAATGGTCCTTGACGGGGATAACCTAGAAGTTAATTCTACTCTGTGTCCCAAAAGCAGTCATTGTCACTGCAATCCTTCTTTCAGACTGAAGAGTACCTTTGCCACCTGATCAGACTTTCAATAGCCATTGATGGGCAATATCACCACCCGAGAGCCACAGAAATGTCTGGTTATTGGTCTGCCATTGCTAGCATTGTCAGATTTAAGACAGAAGAAATCAGTCTTTGCCTTCGTGAGAGGTATGCTACCTGCTTTTTAATGCCATCTTATGCTGTTCACACATATTACATACAAAAACTACCTTAGAAGAATGTTAAGGTTGCCCACTTAAGCACTCTACAGCTAGGAAGTGACAGAAGACTTGCTTCTTTTTCTTCCTCGCTGCCTGAGGGCCAGAACAGGGAGACAGTCTTCCAGCTCTCAGGTCCAGTGTCCAGAACCACAGTGGCCCTTGGTTGTCAGGGGAAACTATTACAGGAAAAGTCCTGCTCAGCCCTGAGACAGAGCATGCTTGATCACTATGTAGGGGATGATTCATGCACAGTCCAATCAGCATGTAGGAGCTATGAGGGGATGGGAGCACGCTCAGGGCATGCTCAGAAACAGAATCTTAAGAGAAATTAGCAACAAAACTCTATAAGACTTCATGAAGACTACCTGTGCCACCTATAATGAATACATTGGTTTGGTTTAAGGTCTGAAGGCTGTGATCCTTTAGCCTCACCTCCTGCTTAGCACAAGCCTTAGACTTTCATCTAGTGATTGCTGCACTGAGTTCAGTGACTTGTGGTAGAGTTAGACCATATCTTTTAGATATATCATGTACACTTATTCCAGGAATTTCTCATATAGAGAGAGGAGATTTTCCAAATCATAATGCCTGAAAACCAGCGAGGCCCAGAAGTCATTTGCCATATAGATAAGAAGTGATTTTGATTTCCCTTATCACTTACAAACACAATTATTCTGTATCTGGATCAGTATTAATGTATCACAAGCAGTCAAATATTGTGAGTCATCTCAAAAGAGTCACGATACCTTTAAAATATTTTTTGTTCTTTTTTTTAATTTGCCTTCTGGGTTTTGAGCTTGGGGCATGTTTTCAAGATTTTCTCTGCAACCATAAGAGCTAAATATTTTTTGTTTGTCATAAAATCACAGGGCTCCAGAAGCTGAGGTTTCAAGAAAATTCCTTCATATTGCGAGACTCATGATAAGAGTCACAAAAGTTGGCAACACTATGGAAACTAAAGGTGAAGTAGGTAGAATAAATAGCATCTATAGGGAAGGGTGCATCAATACTTTTGTTGTTTTCAGAGATCTGGAACTCTTGAGTTCTTCACTGACTGTAGTTAAGAAATTCCTTTGCCACAACTATTTTCCTTGATCACCTGACACATTGTTCCTAAAGGGGTTAAACTAGACACTCAGAGAGCCGACAGCCCAGGTGACTAGGGGAGTGTTGTAAGTGACTGAAGGGGTTCAGGAGGTCTCCGTCACTGGTTTCAAGGACTAGGGTGGCTGGGCAGCAGCAGCACCCTACATCAAGGTAGGGCTCAGACAAGAGGTGCCTTACAGTGGGAGAGCTAAAGACAGTGACTAGACTCTATCCAGATCCAAATAGCTTAGAAACATGTGGGACCCACTGATTGGGTCCACTCACAACAGACTGATGACTGTATCATGGGTTATTGGACCAGTTTGTAATACACAGGTTCACAGACACTGATCAAGTTTTTTAGGGGGGAGAGGGATGAGGAGCAGCATTTGTTTATGCACGGGGCAGAGGCAGATACTGTCATTGCATGTATTGTTACTGGCATTGTATTTTGATTTTCTGTTCATGTAAACCAGTGTTTCCCAAACTTGGGACACTGCTTGTGTAGGGAAAGTCCCTGGCGGGCTGGGCCAGTTTCTTTACCTGCCCTGTCTGCAGGTTCCTCAGATCGCGGCTCCCACTGGCCGCGGTTCGCTGCTCCAGGCCAATAGGAGCTGCTGGAAATGGAGGCCAGTACGTCCCTCAGCCTGTGCTGCTTCCAGCAGCTCTCATTGACCCAGAGCAGCGATCTGCAGCCAGTGGGAGCCGCGATCAGCTGGACCTGCGGATGTAGCAGATAAACAAACCGGCCCGGCTCGCCAGGGGCTTTCCTTACACAAGTGGCATCCCAAGTTTGGGAAACACTGATGTAAACTAAGCTGTAAAGAAGTTCATCCACCCATTTTCTGTCGTAGAGTTCTGCTGTGTTGAAAACTAATAGTGCCGTCTGTAAGCACCTAACACTAATTGCACTTTTCACATGTATCCTTGGGACTGGCAATATTTCTGAAACAGGTAGTGTATGAGTGTGAGACGGTCAGAAAAGTGTTTACAGTATCACGGCATCAAACAGTTATACACCATTCAGTTTCATGTGCTATGAATCGTGGGGCCTAACCTGAAAACATTTTCAGTCCATCATACTCAGGAAGGAGGAGCCACACACAAGTCAACAAAACTATAACATTTAATAAAAATACAGGATGAAATGTATAGTTAAAATATTTGTAAAAGAACTGTCAGACAATCATCTTAAAACATTATGGGAATGGATCTGTGAAAACCAGACCTTTATAGATTGGGTAAGGGTCAGGAAGAAGATGGTTCACTGCACTGTGAGAATTGCGGTGGAGGACTATTGACACTTAAGACCTGGTACATGCTCCTTGCCCAGTCCACATGGCACACTGGCACAGGTATGGGCCATGCCACAGCCTAAGGCGTACTTACCCACACCCCACAGGTGTGCTGTCTTCCTTTCCCTGTACTCTCCTTCAGATGCGTGCATCTGGGGTTTAGAAACTTTTACCTAGTGGCCGAAACTCTGCCCTCTCAAATACCCATGTAACCCCATAGGCTTTGCTGGAGTTGCTCAAGGGTATCTAAAGGCGGAATTGCACTTTAACATATTTTCTGTACAGCCACAGGTTGGATTCAGTTCAAAACCAAATTTCTTTGTTCTGCTTCATTGAGGCTACCTTGATATTTATGTTCTGCCCTAAACCTTTTTTTCTTCTGGCTTTAAGGGATAAAATTATTACAAACATATCATGTTTACCATAGGGTTTCTGAACTACAAGAACATTGCAAAAAGGGTACTGTACTCTCATGTGTAGTCACATTGATGTCCATCATAAACCATTTTTATCTAATATGTACTTCTGCAGAACATAAAACCCCTCAGAATCAGCCTTGAAGTGATTATGTTCTATTTAAAATGTCTAACTTTTCTGTACTTTCTTTAACCCCTGGGAAAGCTTGATCCGAAACTGCAGCTTCATTTCAGTCTCGGCTTCTCCCATATCCCTTCCCCATCAGAGATGTTGTTTTTATTTTGTCTATTTAAAAAGTGTGCTGCCACAGTATGCTGCATCTGTCCAGACTGCCATTCATTGTTGAGTGGTTAGACCATTTGCTTTCCATGTTTAACTCTCCAGCCTCTTACCCTGACTTATCTATCCAGCTTATAGGCTCTACTACACTGTATGCCACTGGCGGAAGCATGTAATGTACATGCAGCTACAAGCTGCAGTGAAAAAGCACATCATACCCACATTGCTGTGTGTAGCTACATGAGCCAGTGAAAGGCTCTGGCAGATGGGAGGAGGCAGTCTTTCCCCTCAGCATGAAAGGGGTCCAGCAGTTGGGGGTTGCCACAGCCTTTCCCAGCTGCCTCCCTCCAGCCAGAGCCTTTCCCCACTGCCAGAGTTTTTTCCTGCAGTGTGGAAAGGATCCAGCAGCAAGGAGGCAGTGAGACGCTATACTGCTAAAAATAGCAGAGTACATGGAGGCACGACTTGGGTAAATAGCGAGCTGTGTAGGCTGTGTATTTGCATACATACCCACACCCTTCAGGTGTGTCTTTACTTGCCTCAGCTGTGCCTCATCATCTACATTACTGTTTAGACCCATGATAGGGGGACTACATGTGTACATATATTATGTGCTACTGAAAGAAGGGTGCAGTGTAGACACACCCTCTCTGGCTAGATCTAGTTGGAAAATTTTCAGACAGAACAGACTTTTAACGGAAAATGCTATTTCACTGAAATTGACTTAATTTTTAAAACTAAAGCTTTTACTTTTTAATATTGGACATATTTCAATATTTTATATTTGTTGAATGTTTGATACTGTAATTTTTTTACTTTATCAAAGTTATGTTTGCTATTTCCAAAGCAAAATATTTTGGAATTTCCATTTCATAGTAAACTTAGAAATTTTGATTTTTTCATCCCAAATTGGAATGAAGGGAAATTTAACAGTTTCTTCCAGAATGTAAATCTGTTTTCCAGATGGGTCTAATAATGATCTGGTGGAGGTTTTCAAGTTACATAAATGTCATTCTATGTGTTAGAAGCAAAGCTGGGTTAATAATGAAAATATTTTATCAGTAACAAATTGCTACTCTAACTCCTTTTTATTTATTTTTTCTCTGGTCATTTAAATGACCAGACCAATCTGCATGTTTGTTTTGGGTAGCAATGTCTCTTCATGCAAGCATAAGCATTATTATTATTATTATTATTATTTTTACTACAGCATCTCCTAGAGATCCACTGCATCGTACTAAATGCTGTACGCATATGTAATAAGAGCTGTCTTGAAGAGCTTGCAATCTAAATAGACAATCAGACAATGTGTGGGAGAAAGTAAAGATTATTACCACAATTACATAGATGGTGAGTTAAGGGCACAGATTAAGAGATTTGCCCAAGGTCACACAAGTCATCTGTGGCAGAACCAGGATTTTTAACCCAGATGTCTTGAGACCCAGTCCACAAGACCATCTTGCCTCTCTACGTGCATGAGAAGCAGCAAGCAGGGAGGTATAGGGACAGGAGAAGATGATGAGCAACAGAAAGATCTTTTGTCTATTAATACTGTGCATGTTCCAGAACCAGAATGTAAAACAAAGTGCAATGATTAGACAGTGGAGTGAGGCAATCGAAGACAGAGAAGTTATGACATTTTCTGTATTATTCTACATTTCTTAATATAGTCTAATGTTTATTTTTGAACCGTCACAGTGTATTAACTTGTCCACGGTGACACAGAGCTCTCTTCCCTGAGTGGATTCTATTAGTTTGAACTCTGTCAGCACATATGAGCATTCAGAGTTGAAGGAACAAGATACATTACCTTGCACTTGTCAACATTACATTTTTTGCTAATAATTGTGTTGCCCAGTCCCCTAGCTTAGCAGGTCTTTCTGCAGTTTGTCACGTGCTTTTGAGTCTTGGATACCTGAATTTATTCTGTTTTTCTTTCATTTAATTTAATAGAACAGTCAGGAAAGAGGCCCCATTGTGCTAGGCATTATCCAAACACATGGAACCTGCCTCAAGGGGCTGAGAACTTTTCTTGACTAGGGAAAAAAGTAGGATTGATTCCAGAGGCTGGCTAACAAACATGGTAACTGATGTGGTATAATCCAAGTGAAGACAAGGCAGTTTGTAGTTTTCACATGAGTCAGCATCGTCAAGGTAAGTATTAATGTGTGAAAGCTGCAAACTGCCTTGTCCTCACTAGGATTTTACAATGTGTTAGTTACCGTGTGTTAGCTAGTATGGTAAAAAAGATCACTTTTTTTTCAGACGAAATTGTGTCTTATCCACAACTCTCACTACAACACTGTTCACTGTGTCTGCTGTATTATTAACATGGGCATGACTCTGCATATGAAGTAATCTGTGGGAGTGACTATGCTAATGATTGTGTTTAAGTTACTGAGCATGCCCAGTGTGCACTTACAAGTTTCCCAAAGCCAGAGATGTCTGACTGGCTCCACGTTGCAAAACTCTAGAATTTTTCTTGAGTATCACATGAAAGCATTTGTGGGGAGATGCATTCAAAGTCTTCTGGACAGGTCCACAGTTACTCTCTTCCCTTTTCCAAGTACCTCAAAAACTTCAGACAAAAATCATTGACAGGTCAGACTGACACCTATTTGTCGCTTCCTACTAGCTGTTTAGACCATTGTTTAGTGGACCAGAATCTAGCAGTCTTCCATATGATTTTTTGGAAGTTGTTTGTAAATATGAGCCATATATAAAAAGATCAGAAAGGAAACTCTGCTCTGAAGGATTCTTTGATGATTACAAGTTAGCTAACCAGTAATCATTTTTAAAGATGTCAGAAACAGGCTTGAAAATCCTGCTTTCATGCTGGAAAAAGACACGTAGCCAGTCAAATGATAAAGATAGAAACTTTGCTTTGTGAGCTTAATCAGAACCAAGAGTTGCATCCCTATCACTGACTATATAACCAAAACAACAGGCCATGGTAACCATTGAATCATATTCATTGGCTTTGGCCTCTTTTCCCTGGGTAACCAAAACCATGGATAATAACAGGCTAGTCACCGCTGTCTCCCTATCAATATCTGTCAAGGCAAAATATTGTTTCCTTTTGGGGTGTCAGTGCTTTACTAAGCTATTAAGCCTTAAGTGACAATGCCTCCTGCAGTATCAGAAACTTCATGACAGAACTGGTAGGTGTGCTCGTTTATTCTGGTCACATCTGGAGTGTCACAGCTGTCTCTTGAGAATCAATGAACCTTGGATGAGAAAAACTCTAAAGGCTATAAATTTCTCTTGACAGGGAGACACACTGTAACCCAATTCTTCTGACTATTTTTCCATAGACAAACAAGAGTATGTGTCTCCTGCTGTCTGAAAGGTCTAGTGCTAGAAGAAATGGCAAAGACACTTTGTGACAGCACAGGTCCCTAAAAATCAGTCAAATCTAATAGAATTAAGGTCTCAGTCTCACAGGACCCTTAGATGCTTTTAAATATAAGACCTTCTCTGTCAGCAGAGCTGATACTTCAGTTAACAAGCATGATGACATAGCCACAATACTTTTTTTACACTCATCAGTCAGTAAACAAAATCTTAACCAAGCATTTACAATAAACCCTCAGATGGACACAAGCAATAGGCAGCTGCAAGTGTCGGGTACCAGAAAGTGTTATCTCCCCAGGTGGAAAAACAATGTGGCTTTATTTCCCAGTTTGTAGAGACCTTGCCTTTTGATTTTAAGAACAGGTAATGCTGTTTATTTTGGGGGGGAGGGAATAAAGACTCATTCCCCCATCAAATTCCATAAACTTGTGTATGCTAGACAAATGTATTGGAGCATAATCTTTCGAGGGTTAATACCCACTTCGTCAGACGCAAGTGGGTATTCACCCACGAAAGCTTATGCTCCAATATGTCTGTTGGTCTGTAAGGTGCCACAGGACTTTTTGTTGCTTTTTACAGATCCAGACTAACACAGCTACCCCTCTGATACTTGTGTATGCTTGTGGATCATCTTTCTCGCTTTTTTTGCAAAAGTGTTGCATCTTGTTTAAGTGAAGGCAATCTTCCATCTTTTCTCTCATTCCTCCCAGGAAGACAGAGGCTGTAAAATACTGAGATCCTACATCAGAATCTGAAACAAAATATTAGGTTCCTTCTACTTTGATTATTTTCTCAAATGTGGAGATTACAGTGATAGAACGATACAGAAATAAAGATTTCACATCCCAGCTATTGATAAGTGAGTTATTGCCAGACAGGATGCTATCAAACTAAGTTTCCTTTTACATCTTCTAGGCTCTTCCCTTTCTCTGGAGGTGATTGGAATATCAGGACAGGATTGTATTTCTAACAGCCCAATAGCACCTTATTTCAATGTGACTAGTTTGGAATGTAAGGATGTGACCATAAGCTTCGCAGTTTATGGCTGCCTTTGCTGCTTAGCCACAGGCTTAGCCTAAGAACAAGGCCTCAGACTGTCACATTCAGGCCTTTACACCGGCAGACAGTGATTTTTATTCTTTCTTTTATACCTCTGTAACTAGTTAAGTGATAAGAATACACCTAAATTCTTAAAGTATAGGCCTTTGCAGACAGGCTTAAATATCTATATCCTAACAATGACCACTTTACTATAGTCTTAGTTTTATTTTTTTGGAGATGTGATAATAGGAATTAGATCTCAAACTTGTTTATTAGAGAAATTGTTGCTGCAAACTGTGATTGAATACAAAAGGTGATTTTTGTTAGGGGCTCTTCAATCAATGAAGTTGCATAGTGTATGGGGAAAGCCTTCATTCAAGTTCCAATGTTTGTGGAAATGTTAATATATCTTCATGTTGGTCTTTAAAAGCAGCAAAGAATCCTGTGGCACCTTATAGACTAACAGACGTTTTGGAGCATGAGCTTTCGTGGGTGAATACCCACTTCCTCAGATGCATGTGAGGCCTTTTCTGCTTTTACAGATCCAGACTAACACGGCTACCCTCTGATACATGTTGGTCTTTGATATTCAAAAGAGAATATCTTTGCTATTTGCAAACATATTCACATGTTGACAGGATAACTATATTTATTCTTATTAAGGTTGCTAATGTTATTTCCTGTTGGGAATATTAAGCATTTGTCATATGCCTGGTGACTGTATCTTCTCTAGTAGAATCTAGTTCAAAATCCTTTGATAGGAAGAGAAACACTCTGTATGGGAGCCCCAAATATCAGGTTTTAGAGTGGAGGTTCTGCAACTCCTCATCTGAAGTCATGGAGCTTGGCTCACCTCTACTGATACAGAGGATGCAGTTCATATACTTCGCATCATCAGCAGGGGGCATTCACCCCTGCCTGAGGATACAGTGTTTCTCTTACTGCCCTCCCTGTGGAGTTCACTAAGAGGCCTGATGACCCTGAGCATGCAGAAGATGTGATGAACCAGTGCATCTCCTGAGCACTGTGGCATCACCCACTTTCTAGGCCGCCCAGGCCAGTTTAGACCTGGCAGATTGGAGATTGTGGCCAGCCTGTTTGGTCTTTTTCTTCTACTTAAAAAATGTCATTCAAACCGGTATTCTTTTATGTGCTGGACAAGTTTTAGGTTAATGTGACATTCTCTATTAAATATTATAAAATGTATTGGCCTTGAAAGGTTTGTGACTATGCTTCCTGATTCATGTTACCTTAGTAACTAATAGCACATGGCCTTGTGAGTATTAGTGACCAGGAAAGCTGAAAGCAGTTTAAATGTTCCAAGTGGAAATATGTAATTTTTCAATTATATTAAAGCATCAGCAGGATCTTCGCTATGAATAACTTGTTGGGGCTTGGGGCATTTCTAAACTAAAACTGTTAGTAGTGGAAGAGAATGTATAATTAGAAGGCATTTGTAAGAAAATGGAACTACGCAAAAGCAGGAAATGATGCCTGCACTAAATGAGATATACATGAATATAAATATTGGATTGTTAAAAACATTCACTTCAATGGGACTCCATACATGCATAAGGATTACTCAAAAGTTTAAATGATCATGTCTTTAGCAAGGTATGTTAGAGTCACTACTCTTGTGGGAGGGACGCAAAACACATAGTGCGACAATTGCTACAAAAGAATAAGGAAGAGCACCGGAGAAAGAATCACGCATCCAGGATAAAGTGAATGAGCAGGGAGTCTTCCATAAGCATCTGTCCGTTTAGGAAATACACCGTTATTGTTCTAGTAACCTTTTTCTAGTTGACTGAAACTTTTTTTTAACTTGGTTGTTAATATTTTTATATCCTGTAAGATGGTTTGGAATTCTAAATAGGTACTTGCTTGCTCTCGTCCCCTCATAACTGTGGTTAAACAGAGGACAAATATACTGAATAGTAGATATAAACTGTGCTCTTATTAGGATAAGTCTGTGCTACTCAAGAGGCACTCATTTCTTGAAGAGTTATTTAAATCTTTACTCTCTTTATCTTGAGAGGGCTTGGTCTGGAGTGGATTTAAACACACTGTGATTGCATGGTCCAGATCCTTTCCTTCACTGGTGCTGTGTCCGTTGCAACAGAGAGAGGAGCACAAAAGTGACTTTATGCCACAGTAGTGCCTCCCGGAATCTAGGGCTGGCCAGGAACCAGTTCAGTATCTGGCACAACTTTGAGTAGTCTCAGCTCTGCTATATTTTTCACCTGGCTGCAACGGCCTCAGAGGATCTGTTTCAGAGGCCAGGACAGAATACAGTGGCAGTCTAGCATTTCAGTCATTTTCCCTACATGCACCTGTGCCCTTTCTGTGCTAGCCAGGAGGTAGGGTTGTGGAAAGCTGAGTTAGCCATGTCTGTGTTATCTGCTCATTCCATTTAGTCGAGGGGAATTCCCAACTAACCAACTGATAAGAATTTTGTCCCTTAATGTGCAGCAGAAGTCAGAAAGGTCGATTAAGTGTTAGGCGGTATTGAGGAGAGGAAAGAACAAATATTACTCCAGTTCAAGTATGCGTATAAAAGAATGAGGGCTGCTGCTGAGGACACTAGTATTGTTTGGGAAAGAGAAGCTGATAGACTTAGATTTGGCAGGAAATATAGTCATACTGGATACCAGCTTGGATGGAAGGAAAAGACTCTCTATGGGCATAAAGGTAGCAGATGCTAAAGTGAGAGTTTATATCAGTAGGCTAAAGATCAAGTCCATGGAGATAGGTGAGAATGTTGTCAAGGCTCATGGATAAATGATTGGTAGCGAAGCCTATGACTGAACTGATGACATAGTTATCTTGGAAGTACAATATCTGTTATTTGCCAGCTCACTAAAGAAGTGAAAGCAAGATTGGTAAAGCCAGTGGATCATTTTTCCTGTTTGTCAAACATCTGGAAGAGTAAGAAGATACATCTAAACACTAAAATGAAACTGTACAATGCTGCTGTCCTCCCAACACTACTGTATGCCTTGGAAACATGGTAGGTGGTGGACGTATACAACAGGAAGCTGAGTGCCTTCCACCAGTGTTGTTTTAGAAGAATCTTGGGAATTCATTGGTGAGATTGTGTAACCATGGAAGCAGTGCACTGCACTGGTCAATAGATGTCGACTCAATAATTAGACAGAGATTTGACCATGTCATCAGGCTACCCCATGTCAGATGCACAAGGTATGTCTTAAGTTGGATTCCTCCTGAAGGGAAAAAGAAGATGTAGATGATAGAGAATGACCTACTGCATCACAGTCAGAAAGGATGCTGCCACCATGGAGACAACTTTTAATGGAATCAAACATCTTGCTGTGGACAGACAGAAGTGGGGAAAATTGGCTGCCTCATGTGCCACTAGGTACAGGAAATAGGAAACCTAAATAAGTCTTCCAATATAATATCTATGATTCTGTACTTTAGCACACACAAATAAACACATTCCCCTCTGATCTTTTGTCAGTGATGACTTCTCAGTCTTTATAGTGTGACCATAATAAGTAGCGTTTGTCCCCTGGACTCTCCAGAGCTTGAGAAGAATGGCAACAGATCAGCTCTTTGCTGACAAGGCTCTGAAGTGTTTTGTAATCAATAGTTTGAGGGATCAGGGAATATGCAGCCTTTCAGTTAGTAGTTGACTGGTCTCCTCAGTTGCCAGTGAAATGGAAATCTGGAAAGTGGTACAGGTATTGGGATTGGTTAATAAAATCTCCATTCCCTGAATCTCTATAAGGTTCTCATGCTACAGGGCATCATCTTTCCCCCATAAAGCCAGCTAAGAACAGGAAAGCCCTCACCTCACTGAGCTTTGCCCCTATTCGCTCTTTAATGGAGTAAAAATCCCAGTTTAAAGCCATTAGTTAATAGGTAAATATAAATCCCATAGGCTCTGTAGCCTCAGATGTCTACACTACAGTAAAAGACTTGTGGCTGACCCATGTCAGCTAACTCAGGTTCAAGGGGATATAAAATTGCTATGCAGACATTCAGGCTCCAGCCCAAACCCAAATGTCTACACTACAGCTTTATAGCCTTGCAAACCGAGCCCTGGAAGCCCTAGTCAGGTGATACAGGCCAAATGCAGGTGTTTTATTGCAGTGTAGGCATACCCTATTGAGCACAAATGCTCCCCTTTCAGCTCACTCTCTAGGTCCATAAAACACACTGCAGTGGACCAAACATTATCGTAATGAAGGACTTCCCTTGTAACTAAAGTTGGAATATCACTTACCTGTATCCAAGGTGGTACAGGTATAGGGACCCAACCTACAGAACAGACAGTGCTCTCAGTAGTGAATCCAGCCAGGACTGAGTGCACAAGGCTGTCTTTAACTCCTATGTTTATAAACTAGCCCTGTTCCCATTTCCACCTCCCCTGATTGTCTCTGCTCTCAGAGGGTAATTGGATGTGACCTGCCAGGTGGATTGTCCACAATGAAACTTTCCTATACAATTTCAGAACCATCCTGTCTATTAACAGCCACATCCTATTTCTGGATATTTCTGGGCTCTTCTAGCTGAGTTGACCTGCCCTGCACTCTCTACATCTGGGGAGAGACAGAGTATTCGAGATAAAATCCATATCCCTTCCCCACTGTTTCTCTCCCTTTCTTTGGGCCAAACAAAGTAAAATGCTGCAGAATAAAGTGTGTGGCTTATATCTGTCTGCACCTTTCTTTGAAAATCTGGCATTTAACACTTGGCTTTTCTGCTTAGCCTGCATACTAAGTGGGAGGGAATATATATATTAGGAGAGGAGAGGAGCATATTTCACAGGAAAACATTTGTTATAAAAGGGGAATCCATTTTCTTAAAAAAGAAAGGGAAATTATATATTAGGAATAGTCATGCAGAAGCTGTCCTAACCAGAATATAACACGTTATGGGTAGGGTTAGTTGTTGGAAAATTGTCTCATCTAGGAATAAGCACTTGACGATAGTGGGGGTAGTTGCAGAATACTCATAAAAAGCACTACAGGTGGAATTTTCAAAATATAAATCTTAGTTTTGCAATTTTTTTATTTAATATAATGGCCTTCTTCCCCTCTTCCCCCAATAAACTGCAAACTAAATTTAAATTGGCTATTTCATCAAAAGCAGGCACAGTAAAACATGCTATACTTAACTAAATAAAGGCAAGGTTTTATTTTTAATATATTTATTATCTGAAAGCAAGTGACTACACCCATCTGCAGAATATTAAGGGTTAAACACAATTTTTGAAATTTAAAAGTCGGTATGAATATGAATCACGACATTCTAATATAGCATCTTAAACGGAGTCACCTGCTGTGAGTCTAGCAGATTAAAGGCTCAGTCCTGTAGGTTACTGAACCAGAATTGCTTCATTCAGGCTCTTTGATATTCATTTTAAATCTTGAGCTATTGAAAGACCTGACCCAAAGTTCTCTGAAGTCAATGTAAAGCTTCCATTGATTTTACATTGCTCCAAGGTCGAAAATTAATTTATTGGGCCTCATTTCAGCACATAACTTTAATTTGACTTCAGTGGGTCGACTCACATGTTTACATTTTTTGCTGAACTCAGGGCTCTGTTTCCAAAATCAAGTTGTTATTATTTAATAATAATTTGATAGGAATACAGTGCCCACATATGGCTCTAGGGTGACCAGATAGCAAGTATGAAAAATCGGGACAGTGGGTGGGGGGTCAATAGGTGCCTATATAAGAAAAAGCTCCAAATATTGGGACTGTCCCTATATAATCTGGACATCTGATCACCCTACATGGCTCTTGACTGTAACAAAGACCCACAAGATGACCCCAAGACACATTTAAAGGAATGAAGTGATGATTAACAAAAAGTGTCTATACTATTTGCTAGAAGATGTCACTTAGCAAGGCAGTCCCCCAAATTCAGATGAGGTGGACAAATATTCGATATTTGTGAAACCCCAAAGGGAAAGAAGGGGAAGCTAATGGAACACACAGACAGGAGATATTTATACATACAGAGAACATGAAAAGTTGGAAATACGCATACCACCTGGAAGAGTCCAATCAATTGAGATGAGCTATCATCAGCAGGAGAAAAAAAACCTCTGAAGTGATAATTGAGATAACCCATAAAAGGTGTGAGGAGAAATTAAACGAAAAAGGTACAACTTAAAGTACAATTTAAAGTTCTCCTCCCACCTTCTATGGGTTATCTCAATTATCACTTCAAAGGTTTTTTTTCTCCTGCTGATGATAGCTCATCTCAATTGATTGGACTCTTACAGTTGGTATGCATACTTCCACCTTTTCATGTTCTCTGTATGTATAAATATCTCCTGTCTGTGTGTTCCATTCTATGCATCCGAAGAAGTGAGCTGTAGCCCACGAAAGCTTATGCTGAAATAAATTTGTTAGTCTCCAGGGTGCCACAAGTACTCCTGTTCTTTTTGCAGATACAGACTAACATGGCTGCTACTCTGAAATGTGATCCTGTTATCCTCCTCAGTACAGGGTCCAGGCTATGCATAAACTCTCAAACTAGGCCCAGTGTCATGCCCAGTGTACCAGGAAAACTCATTGGAATTCTGTTCTGTGTTACAATAGGTGTCCAGTTTGGATCAGCAGTGCAGCAAAGACATTGGACCTGATTCTCCTCTTTCTTGCCCCACTTTTAACTCGGCATACTTCTGTTGACCTAAATTGTTCTTAATTTAGACCAGTTTCTGTTGCCTTCTGGCCATACTGTGGTCAAATGAAAATGTTCAGGGTTTTGGTCCATGTAACTACATAATAATATCCATGTACTCCAACAGCAATAGTTACTTTTTAAATTAATACTAAATATTATGGGATTGATACTTCAGTGAGTTACAGCCTCTTTGCACTACTCAGGTAGCACAAAGGGGCTACAATTTAGGGTCAATTTAATGTCCTTCTTTGACAGGTGGACCAGTCTGCTGGATAGAGGGAAGCAGTAGACATGATATATCTGAACTTGAATAAGGCTTTTGACACAGTCCCACATGACATTCTCGTAAGCAAACTAGAGAAATATAGTCTAGATTAAATTACTGAAAAGTGGGTGCACAACTAGTTGAAAGAGCATTCCCAAAGAGTAGTTGTAGATGATTTGCTATCAAACTGGAAGAATGTGTCAAGTGGGGCCCCACAGGGGTCTGTCTAGGGTCTTGTAGCTTTCAATATTTTAATTAATGACTCAGATAATGGAGTGGAGAATATGCTTATAAAGTTTGCCGATAACACCAAACTGGGAGGGGCTGCAAGCACTTTCGAGGACAGGATTCAAAATCAAAATTATCTTGATTGAAGAACTAGTCTGAAATCAACAAGATGAAATTCATTAAAGACAAACTCAAAGTGCTACACTTAGGAAGGAAAAATCAAATGAGCAAATACAAAACTGGAAATAGCTAGCTAAGCAGCAGTACTGCTGAAAAAGTTCTGGGGGTTATAGTGGATCAAAAAATTGAATGTGAATCAACAATGAAAAAGGCAAATGTAATTCTGTGATGTATTAACCGGAGTATCATAAGTAGGACACAGGAGGTAATTGTTCTGCTCTACTCAGCATTGGTGGGACCTCAGCTGGAGTACTATGTCCAGTTTTGGGCACCAATGAACAATTTGAACTGAATCCAGGAAAGATCAACAAAAATGATAAGACAGGGTTTCTCAAACAGGGGTCGCCACTTGTGTAGGGAAAGCCCTGGCAGGCCGGGCCGATGTGTTTACCTGCCCCATCCACAGGTCTGGCTGATTGCGGCTCCCACTGGCCGCAGATCACTGCTCCGGGCCAGTGGGTGCTGCTGGAAGTGGCACGGGCTGAGGGAATCATCTAGGTATCTCTAAGTCCTTCTTCAGCTCAGGAGGCTGGTCTACATGATTTCCTGAGATCCCTTCCAGGCCCATATTTCTATGGTTCTGTGATCTGGTTGCATAGCCAGGCAGAGAACTCCCCTGTCAAAAAGGAACTCCCTGCTGGTGAATTTATGCAAAGGCCAAGTTTTGTGCCATCTTCTCCTTACCCCTTCCATGGAAGCATATCAGGGGATAGAAGGGAAGTCTGCAATAGCTGCCATTTTCTGTTTGATGTTCTGTAGGGTCAATTTGAATTTGTCAGTCTTATTTATTCTATGAGCATTTTGGGTACTTAATCATGCATTCTCTTCACTATAGAACCTAGCAATATGTGGCATGTTTTCATAATTTATTTGAGATCTATTGCTTATATTTCACACCATAGTCTTGCTGGCTTCTCACAATTTAAAACACTAATCTTCAGGTTTCAGCTGCAATAATTTGTCTTTTATTTGAAGCAAGTTTTTAATCTGAATTACAAATTCTTTCATGTCTGACTTATCAGCAGTCTGTTGTATAGTAAGAGCCTCCTGGAGTGAATCATTTTCCAATTCAAACTTTTCAATATCACCAGCTTATTGAAATTAAGTATATCATACACTTTAGGCATTTCAAGTTTACTGCTAAAAATTCTAGCAGACCAATCTACAGCTTGTGATCTCATTACACTGAGATGTTACTGTATTTTAAGTTCATGCCTATCAGTTGTAGGGATGTGCATTGTATTTGAGTCTGAATACAAAAATCCTGAAAATTGTTTTCTTCTACAGTTTTTGCAAGGGGACTATCAGACTGATATATTAGGATCTGGACCTGGGCAAGGACATATAGCTATTGCTCAGGGACAATCATTTCTTATACTTCCTGGTTCACAGATGTCATAGGTGGATGATTTCTGGAATTCATATTTTTTTTAACTTTCATGTAATCTAAGTTGGATTTTCCCATCCTTCAGCAATCTTTTTCTTGGAGGTGTTCTATAAATTGATTAGGAATGGATGAACTGGCTCAGATATAATTAGAACTCCTGCCAAATCTTTCTCAAAGTTCAGCAGCATCATGGTGGTGGTGATAGTTGTGGCTTTTTGCTTGTGATTCTGTGTTTCTTGGTCCCAGCCACAGTTGGAATTGGAAGTGCAGAAATATTGTGAGAAAAGGGCATTCTGGTAGTAAAACTGCCCTAATGATCAACAAGAAAGATTGGAAGTCTTACAATCATGTGTTGTGAGATTTCCTGCACAGTTTTGCAGACCTGAGAAATTATCTAATCTTTTAGGTGCTTATCTAAACCCAAACTATGAGCCAACTTAAGGTTCCTTAATTACATTGGTCTACAATTTTTGAGAAGTCGTCTGCTTCAGAGATAAAATGTGATATTTATTATGTATTTTGAGGTGCTGAATTCAAATATAACAATTAAAACAACTGATTGGCTACTGTTTCTAAGATATTTAAGTTTTTACAGTTTATGTCTATATTGTGTAGATAGTAGAGTTTGAATCATAAATTGTAAACCTAGGTTTTTTCATGTGTTTATGGTTGCTTTACATGATAATATTTCACCTGTCCTGTTTATGTAACACTTTAAAAATCAGCGAAAGGGTTATATAAATAAAATTTATTATGAAACAAAAGGCAAAAAACTATTCTGTACATAGTTTAGTCCTATTCAGTGTCTACTCAGCGCTTCTTGGCTTGTCTCTTGTATTCATTAAATGGAGCATCTCTTGTCACTGTCCAGCAATAGTCTGCAAGCATTGATGGGCTCCATTTGCCCTGATAGCCTGCCAGGAGATTCCACTGCTGTAGTCTTGAGCCCAACAGCTCTGCCTTACTCTTGGGTAGTTCCAAATCCCTAACAAGGTCATTCAGTTCACCTTGTGTTATGAGGTGTGGTTCAGAGGAGGAGGATGGGAGAAAATGTGGGTCCTATGACATTGATAGTTCAGGACCAGAAGTTTCATCCTCTTCCTCGTCTGACTCAAGTGAGAATGATTCTGGTGCATCAGGAACCGGCGGTCCTTCTCCGTGGGGTGTTGGGCGAATAGCTGATGGAATGTTTGGATAATGCACAGTCCACTTTTTCTTCTTTGACACACCTTTCCCAACTGGAGGCACCATGCAGAAGTAACAATTGCTGCTATGATCTGTTGGCTCTCTCCAAATCATTGGCACTGCAAAAGGCATAGATTTCCTTTTCCTGTTCAACCACTGGCGAAGATTTGTTGCACAAGTGTTGCAGCATATGTGTGGGGCCCACCTCTTGTCCTGATCTCCAATTTTGCAGCCAAAAGAAAGGTGATAGGCTTTCTTAACCATAGTGGTTAGATTGCGCTTTTGTGATGCAAAAGTCACTTCACCACAAACATAGCAGAAGTTATCTGCACTGTTCATACAAGTACGAGGCATCTCTGCTCACTTTGGCTAAACAGAAATGTGTCCCTTTGCAAAATCAAACACTGACAAAAAGAGAGCACGACACTGCATGATTTCTAGAACTGATATAGGGCAATTTGTTCAGCAGAGTGATGTAAGCTTTGTTATGATTGCATCATCCATGGCTTCTAGGAATAACATGATGCAATTCATATCATGTATGACGCAATACCAGCTTCAGATTGCATCATTCAGTGTTTTGCCTAAAAAGCAAGAACTGTCCAAACCCAGTCATAGATTTATTCATCGATCCAGTCAAAGATGTATTTTAGTCATTTCTGGTTTAAATTGAGATCCCTTCCCTTTATAACTCACTTATCCTCCGCCATTCCCAAGTCAAGGGTCGTATATACTGACCTAATAGCATATGTTGAAAACTAGAGCCAATCAACAATTTTAAGCATAATTTTCATTCTCAGTGACCCAGAATTAGTAAAATTGGACTCCATTTATTTCAGAAGCATTTTGGCTGTAGAGCAGTGTTATCAGTGTTGATAATCATGCAAAAAGCCTCCTCATTTTTAAGTTAAGGCTGCTATTAGGATCAAATACCAAGTAATATTACAGTTAAAAAATTCTAAGCATTTAAGAGCAAGGAACCCAATAATTAAAAGAAAATAAGTATTTGAATACACTGTGATAGACCCAGGCCAGTTGGGAACAGCAGAGTAGTCCTATTGGCATCGCCCGCCCACTTCTAAAGGGCCTCCCCCCAGCCTAAGGGGAGGACCCACAGGTCTGGGACACCAAGTAATTACGGGGGACAACTAATGAAAAAACAGGATCAGGAGTGAGGTCATAGGGCTAAACGAAGGGAACCTGATGGGGACACCGAGCAGAGAACCCGGGACAACGCCCACTGCTCCTTGAAGGCGTCAAGGGAGCCAGTGGACGCCGCCCAGAGGAACTCTTCCCGGATGCGTGAGCAGACGGAGGAACGGAAATAGGCCCTACAGTCGCAGGAAATCCCGTTGGCCAACCTCCTCTCCCTGGTGTTGTAGATGGCCAGTTTGGCCAGGGCCAAGAGGAGGTTGAGAAGGAGATCCCGTGACTTCATGGGGCCACGGATGGGGAGCGTGTAGATAAAAAGGTGAGAGGAAAAGTGCAACCAAAAACGCAGGAAAATATTCAGGAGGAGCCGGAACAGGGGCTGCAACCTGGCGCACTCCAAATAAACGTGCGCCAAGGTCTCCTTCTCACCACAGAAAAGGCAGGTGCTAGGGACAGACGTGAACCGCGCCAAGTACACGCCCGTGCTCACGGCTCCGTGAAGGAGCCGCCAACTGATATCCCCAGCGGGCCTCGGGACCAAGGCAGAGTACAAGCTGGCCCACCGGGGCTCCTCACCCTCAAGAGGCGGCAGGAGGTCCCGCCATTTGGTATTGGGGCGGGACGCGAGAGTGAGGCAGTGAAGGGTATGGAGCACGAGCGAGTACAGATGTTTCCGTGGCGCGGTCTGGAACAAAACCAGCTGCAGATCATGCAGCCGGCTGGCAGTGAAAGGGTGAGGGGGCTGATTGGGTCCACGGGGCAGGGGCCCGATAAAAATGTCCACGGCGCCTGGGGTGGAGGATGGGCGGGGTGTGCCCTCTCTCAGGACCCGGTCGAGGTAAGCCCAAGCAGCAGGCAGTAAAGCGGCCTTCACCTCCTGAAGTACGCGCTGGGGAGTACGAGGTCTGGAGAGCCCCATGCGCTGAGCGAGCGTCAGGGGATCCAGCCAGTCTCCCCGGTCGTAGTCCAGGAGGTCTCCGACCCTGGTGACTCCCGCCGAGACCAGCCTCTGGCACACCGTGGGGGACTCCGCCACCAGCACACGAAGCTGGGGATTGTGTAGCAGGGGCTCCGCGAGGAGGTCAACCCCCACGGTGGCCGCCACGGACCTGGTCATTGAAAAGAGCTTCCAGATCCGGAGGAGGTCTTGGTAGAAGACCGGCAGCCCGGAGAGGTCTCGCGGAATACCTCTCGGATGGAGGTAAAAGAGCTGCCGGTTGTATCGGAGCCCTCGGAAGCAGCGGAGGAAGGCGTGCGCCAATACGCTCCACGCCGGACTACCCGCACCAAACGGAGCCTCTGCAGGGCCTGGAGGCGGAAGACATGGACCTGAGCGCGTAAGCACTTCAGGCCCTGCCCCTCCTCCTGCAGGGGCAGGTGGAGGACCCCTGCAGAGACCCAGTGCGTCCCTGGCCAAAAGAACTCCAGAATCGCCGTCCAGAGGTTGGCCAGGAAACCCGGGGCTGGGACCAGGGTGTTGAGCCGGTACCAGGGCATGGACAGGACCAGTTGATTAAGCACCAGTGCCCTCCCCCGAAGGGAGAGGCACCGGAGTAGTCCTGTCCATTTCCGGAGCCGCTCCGTCACCCTGCCCTGCAAATCCTGCCAGTTCTCCGGCGGAGACGGATGCGTGGCAGAAAGGTAAACGCCGAGATAGAGCAGTGGACCCGCGCTCCACCGGATGGCCTGAAGCGCGGGTGGGAGGGAGCTCGCCTGCCACCCGTCCCCGACCACCAGGCCAGAGCTCTTGACCCAGTTGACCCGGGTGGAGGCGGCCGCCAAGTACACAGCCTGGCAAGCCTCCACCCGCGCCAAGTCGCCCGGGTCCTGGACCACGAGGAGCACATCGTCAGCGTACGCCGACAGGACCAGCCGCAGCCCCAGCTCCCGAAGCACCAACCCCGTCAACCTCTTGCGGAAGAGACAGAGGAAGGGCTCGATCACCAGAGCGTATAGCTGGCCCGAGAGGGGGCACCCCTGCCGCACTCCCCGCCCGAAGCTGACCGGCTCGGTCAGGGTCCAGTTGAGCCTGACCAGACACTCCACAGAAGCGTACAGCACCTGGAGAAAACCCACAAACAGGGATCTGAAGCCGAACGCTCGCAGAGTGCCCAGGAGATACCCGTGATCCATCCGGTCGAACACCTTCTCCTGATCCAGGGAAAAGAGGGCGAACGACAGACCATCCCTACACCCCAATTCCAGAAGGTCCCAGACCAGATACAAGTTATCAAAGATGGTGCGGCCAGGGACGGTGTAGGTCTGGTCTGGATGGACTACGTCCGCCAGCAGGGACCCTAGCCGCATCGAGATGGCCTTCGCAACAATTTTGTAGTCCGTGCTGAGGAGCGAGACGGGACGCCAATTCCGTAAGTCGCGGAGGTCCCCCCTCTTCGGCAATAAGGCCAGCACGGCTCGCCTGCACGAGAGAGGGAGGACCCCGCTATGCAAAGCCTCAGCCCAGACAGTGACCAGGTCTGGGCCGAGGACGTCCCAGAACACGCGATAGAACTCCACGGTCAGCCCGTCCAAGCCCGGAGATTTATTGGTGGGCATGTGACGGAGGGCCTCCGAGAACTCGGCCAGAGTGAGAGGCAGCTCTAGCCGGTCCTGGTCACCCGTGCTGACCGTCGGGAGCCCGTCCCAGAGCACTCTGCAAGCGTTAGGATCGGTCGGATCCGGGGAGAAAAGAGTGGCGTAGAAGGCCCTGGCCCTCTGGCACATCTCCGCCGGATCCGTGAGGGGGGTGCCGTCCTCCGCCAGGAGGCAGGTGACGTGCTTCTTGGCCCCCCTTCTTTTCTCCAGGGCGTAGAAGAAGCGGGAGCCGCGATCCATCTCCCGAAGGAGGTGGATGCGGGATCGAACAAAAGCACCCCGGGCCCGATGGTCTTCGAGGGCCCGGAGCTCCTCCCGCTTCTCCCGGCACGCTCCGCAGAGGGATGGATCCTCGGGGTTGACGGCCAGATGCCTCTCCAGCTCCAAGACCTCCCGCTCCAACTGCCCTATCGCCGCATCCCTCTGTCGGCTGGCACCCCGAGTGTAGTCACGGCAGAAGAGCCGGGAGCGCACCTTCCCCAGATCCCACCACCGCCGCGCCGAGGAAAAGGCGCGCCTCTGCCCTCGCCAGGCCAGCCAGAACTCCCAGAAGAACGCCACGAATCCCGCATCCTCCAGCAAACTATTATTAAAGTGCCAATAGGCCGGCCCTGGCCTCTCCGCGCAGAGAGAGGCCGTCACGGTGGCAAGGTGGTGATCCGAAAAGGGGGCCGGCCGAACGCTGGAGGAGTGGGCCCGTGAAAGGTGGAAACGTGACAGGTAAATACGGTCCAGCCGGGAGTGGCACGACCGATGGGCCTCCACCCGGACGAAGGTGAACGTCGAGACGTCGTCTGGGTGGTGGTCGCGCCAGACATCCACCAGGGAGTGGCGGTCGACAATCTCTCGGAGGACGTCCGCAGCTGCCGGGCACTGCTCGGTTCCCGAGTGGTCCCGTTCCTCGAGGGTGGTGTTAAAATCCCCTCCCAGGACCAGGCACTCACGAGGATCCAGGGAGCCAAGGAAGGCAGATGCCCGCTGATAAAAACGTAGCCTCTCCGGGGCCGATGTCGGGGCATAAACGTTGACGAGATTAACCACAAGCCCCTCCATGCGGACCCGGAGGTGCAGCAGGCGACCCGGCACAGCCTCGGCGACCCCTAGCACCTCGGGCCGTAGGTCGGGGGAGAACAGGGTCGCCACTCCAGCCGCGCAGACAGAGAAGTGGCTAAAGTAGGCCCCGTCCCCCCACTCCAGCCGCCAGCTAGCTTCAGCGGCCGGATCCGTATGGGTCTCCTGCAGGAAAACCACAGAATACCCCCCCTCCCGGAGGAAGGAGAGCACCTGGCTCCTGCGGAGACCCATCCTACAGCCTCGGGTGTTTAAAGTGGCAAGGATGATCGGCGCCATGAGGAGGGCTGGGGGGGTTCCTCGCTGGCAGACACGCCCACGGCCTCCGGCAGGCCGCGCAGCAATCCGTGACCAACCCCGAAGGTGAGTAAGGAGTCACGGAAGACACGGACCCGCCGGTAGGCCGCGGCGGCCTGCTTCCCGGTCCTCGTACCCTCCCCCATGAGGGCCCTCGCGGCCCGGAGGACCTGATGGAAATCCCCCCACCGCTGGAGCGCAAGATGGACTTTGTTCCGGGAGCCACGGACGTCCTCAAGGAACTCCCGCAGCTCCTCCCTCAGCGCATGGGGGGGTGGGGTCACTGATCGATGACTGGCCCCCAGTGGGGCCCCCGTCACAGCCCCGTGGCCCACCAAGGCGGGTAGGCAGGGGGCAGATCCCCAACGTGGCAGCAGATGGACCGACGCCACACGACCCGCCCCGCTCCCAGAGTCAAGAAGGGGCGGTGGAAGGAGAACAGCAGCCCTTGGGGGGTCGGGACAGGAAAGAACTAGTGAACCCGCTCCCTGGGAGGTATTGCCAGGGGCGGCACTGGCATCACAGGAAGTGGGGGGGACAAGGACAGAGCCAACAGGAGTAGGGCGGGGATCAGGGAGAGAATCCGGGAAGGAGGTAGAGGCAGGATCCAGAGCCTCCATAGGTGAGATGCCAGAAGGTGGCTCCTCCTGGCCAGGCTCAAGGATATGGGAAGTGGGCAGGGGACCCCTAACGATGCCGGGCTCAGCCACTGTGGCACGTGCGGCAGCCTCGGCACCCAGAGAGAGATGGTGGTCAATGGGGTCCCCGCTGAGGAAGGAGGGCGGGTCCTCCACACCCAAGAGGGACACCCCCCGGGAAGCGGGTCTCGGCAGCGGGGCACTGGCCGTCGCCCCAAGGGGCTCGGCAGCCGCCAGAGTGCCACCCACAGCCGAGTCGAGGGAAGATTCCAGGGGACCCTCAGAGGTGGGAGCAGAAACAGCGGGTAGGGGAAGGGAACCTGGGGACAGGGGGGATGTAGTGAGGTCGCCCAGATCGAGGCCCACCGGCAGAGGGTCGTCCTCCCCCGCGTGACTGGGGTCAAACCCAGGGCCTCGATTTCTGCGTAGATGGGAGGGAGATCACAGTCCACCACCCCAGGGCCCTCCCCGCCAGCACCCGAGGCGATACCCACTGCGGCGCTCTCAGAGGCGCCAAGTGGGAAGGGGGCGAGAGAGGCTCCCTCGGGGGCATCCACGGGAAGGGACCCCGGAGGAGGGGCGGTGTCACCTTCCGGTGCTGCCACGGCATCCCCAGCCGGCACCACAAACTGGGAGTCATCAGGGGACAAGGTGGAAGACTCGACATCGGCGCCCCACTTCCTGCTCTTCCGGGGGGCCTCCGAATCCGAAGGATGTAAAGAAACTCGAGCCTTCCGCTTGCCCCACTTCCCCTGCACTAAGGACCAGCCCTCCATGGCATCATCCGGGGGCTGGCTAACACGGGTCGGCTCGGGGGGCAAGGGCAATGGCTCAGGGACTCGAGGAGGCAGTGGTGGGACAGCAGAAACCGGGGAGGATTCCCCCTGGGACGAGCCCTCTCCCACGGCCGGCGGTAGCCCCGCCACACCCTCCTCCACAGAGGTGGACCGAGAAGGAGGAGGAGGGGCAGCTTCGGGTGCCGGGCAGCTAGGGGGACCGGCGATGACAGGGCCGGCGCCTTGCCGGGGCTCGGGGGTCCCGGACGCTCCTCCGTGCTGGGCCAAGGGACAGTCCCTCCGGACGTGCCCCATCGCCCGGCAGAGGTAGCACCGGGCCTCCCCCGTTGAGTAATGCACCCGGTAGTGGGCTCCTGGTAAGGGACCAGAAAGGACCCCTCGAGCGCCTCTCCGCCACGCGCCGCCGGCGGCAGTTGAAGCTGCACTTGCCGGCAGAACGAGAGAACATGACGGAGGGCGGGGTCCTTGCAGCCCAAGGGGAGAGGGCTGATGACAGAGATGGAGCGTCCCAGGGCAGAAAGGGCGGGCAGCAGGGCGGCATTGGGCAGGAAGGGAGGGACGGAGGTCAAGATCAAGTGGACCCCCAGGTCTTCTAACGGCTCCAGGGGGACGAACACGCCCCCCACCGCCAGCCCGTCTCTACCGCCTCCTGGGCGGCAGCCTCCGATGCCAGGAAGAAGACCACCTTCCCGTACATTTTGGAGGCCGCCACGATGGCCGTGGGCCCCACTACCCTGGCCAACGCCCGCACGTAGGTCTCCACGTGGGGCGAGGCGGGCACCAGGAGGCAACGGACGCCGTGCTTCCTGGTCAAAGTGGGAAAGGGGCCCCGGCTGCTGTAGATGTTGGCGGAAGCAGCGGGCGGAGGAGCAGCGGCAGGCAGGGGGGCCGCCACCACCTGGGCGTACGCCCTGGGGGCCGGGGGAGGGACACCTGCAGAGCTGGTGGAGGGAACAGCGGGGAGGGACGCCGCAGCCAGTAGCGGGACTGCGGCAACGGGGGCAGTCTCCGCCATGGAGGGCCTGGCCTTTCTAGCGGGGCCCTTACCCTTCTTCCCACCCCGACCCTTCCCACCGGCTGGGGGGGGCTCCCCCCGAATCAGAAGGGGCGAGAGACGTGGCAGCAACGGAGGTCTCCCCAGTACTCGCTGCTGCCAGTGCCCCAGCAGGGGCGGTGGTAGGTGGATCAGCAGCGGCGGTCGAGGTAGAGGCTTGGGCAGTGAACACCGGGGCAGGTGGAGGAGGGGCAGTGGGAGCATCGCGAGGGGTCTCCCCCGCCGCATCCCCTGCCATAACGAGAGCGGGGAGGGGGACAAACAGCGAGGGGAGGGGAAGGAGAGGAGGCGGCCACCCTTCCCCGCTAGGCTGCAGGCAGGGGAGGAGGGCGCCAGAAGGGGAAGGCTAAAGGGGCGTAGGGAGCAACCAAGGACTACGGGTGGGATTGGTGCAGGGCACCAACGCAGAGGGGGGTTCCGGCTCCTCCAGTTGCACTAGGGGAGCGGGGGGGGCAACGGCAGAGGGGGGAGTGCAGTGAACAAGGGGAAACCAAATGGGGAAGGGCACAAGCGCCTGAGAGGGGGCGTGGGCGCATGAGGGGGAACCGATCAGGGCTGGGGTAGCACAGGGTGGGGGGAAAGGGCGAGCCGGGATCGGGGCAGAGGGACCACGGGGACAGCTACAGGGCTGGGGCAGAACTATCAGGCGGCAGAGGGAAATAGGTGGAGTGGACAAATGTGGCAAAGGGGAGGGGGTCAGTCCAGTATGAGGGGGGAGGTGGTGCACCCACAGGCACTTGTGCCAAAAAGTCAATGGTTGGCTGCTGCTGCTGCAGGCCCAAATGGTGGAAGTGGGCGTGGTGAGCCAGGCGAGCAGCTCAGACCCAGAGGCAGGAGTCCAAAGCAGAAGGAAAACAGCCAGCGGGGGTGGTGGAGGGGGCAACGATGGTGGTGGGGGCAAATGGGGACACGGATGGACCGGGGGCAGGCTCCACACCACACCCCCGGTGCCCCAGCAGACACAGTCCAAACCCCCACCACAAGAGCACAGTTTGAAAAAGACTCAGTCCAGAAAAGCCCCCTCCACAGTGGTCTTCATACTGTCTCCAGCAGCAGGCGGTCCTCTTCTCCTTCCTCTCCTTCTCCGGGCACCAACAGCTCCCCAGCAACAGCCACAGTAGGCCTAGCAGCTCCAGGTGGTGGTGGTCTGGCGTCCAGGCAGGAGGGACCCCGCTCAAAGGGTGGTGTCCTCAGCAACAAGAGCTGGGGTCCCTCACTCCCCTCCTCTCTAGGAAGCAGGCCAGCACCCCCCCCCCAAGGGGCTGTAGGTGGAATAACAGCAGTAACTGAGGTGGGGGGGAACCACCAGCCAGCCAGCAAACAGACAGCAGAGAGAGGGGTAGGTGGTGGTGTCTAGCCCAGCCAGGGAAGCAGCAGGAGCAGGAACAGCAGCAGAAACAGCAGCAGCGAGGGCCCAGCGCCCAGCAGGAACAGCAGCAGCAGCCCTCTTCCTCCTTCCTCTACAGCAGAGTGGTAGAAGAGAGATCTCTGGCCCCAGGAGAAGCAGGCTTCTGCTCCCTGAGGGACCAGAGCAGGGGCTGCACCAGGGTAATGAGAACACCTGACTCCAATTAACTTGCTAAGAGTCAGGTGAGGCTGTTAATCACCTGACTCTAATTAAAGCCCCTCTGATGCTGTAAAAGGGCTCGCTCCAGTCAGGCCAAAGGGAGCCAGAGGAGAGGAAGTGCATGTGAGGGACTGGGAACAAGAGGTGTGCAAGAAGCTGAGAGTGAGTAGGCATACTGCTGGAGGACTGAGAAGGATAAGCATTATTAGATGTTAGGAGGAAGGTCTGGTGGTGAGGACAAAGAAGGTGTTGGGAGGAGGCCACGGGGAAGTAGCCCAGGGAGTTGTAGCTCTCACGCAACTGTACTAGGAGGCATGCTAGACAGCTGCAGTTCACAGGGCCCTGGTCTGGAACCTGGAGTAGAGGGTGGGCCCAGGTTCCCCTGAAACCTCCAAACTCCTGATCAAACACAGAAAGAATTGACCTGGACTGTGGCTTCTACTAGAGGGGGAAAGTCCCTGGGCTGTTTCTGGACCCACAGGGTGAATCTGTGAGGTGTGTAAATCTGCCAATAAGCTCAGGACCCACCAAGGTAGAAGAGGAACTTTGTCACAACACCCATTGCTCATATAAACACCTACATGTACACAGGTAAAATATTATATTGTATATTCAGAAAAAATCTTCATGCTGCCTCTGTATTTCTACCCAGTGTCAAATAGATGAGAAACTCTCCTTCTTCCATCCTACATATGATGTATGGTCCCTAGGCTCAGCCAGAGACCATCTTTCAGTTTACCCACCCATTATTAGCCAGTCACACCATTAGCCTTGCCTTTACCCCTTACCTCGAATCTCAATCTATCCTATTTACTCTCCATACATAGACTCAAAAATCCAGTTATGACTTTCCTGTGTGCCTTCAAACATTTTTATTAGTTGTGGTTATTATGATACTTCTCTGGCCAGGGGTAAGGGTGAAGTTAAGGTTGTCTGTTCAGAATAAACAATCTGAATTTTTCAGGCCAAATCAATTTTGTCAAAGTTACAGGGGGCTAAAAAAAGGACTTACAATATAATTTGATGGCAGCCCTAACAATAGATTGATCACAAAACTATTGTCTGTCCATACTGTAATAGTAGTGGTATTACTTATGATTAATGCCAAAGACACAGCAGAAGTATATATCACTGAGTAGTGCTGATGCTAAGGAGGAGAATTTCTTCTTTCCCCAAACTCTTGTTCACCTGAGATAGTGGCTAGAGCACTGCATGTGGTCAGGAGACAAATTCTAATCCCAGCTCTGAGCCCTTGACTAGTGCAGGATTTAGGTTGTGATGTTAGCATGTGTTAACTAAAATGTTTTACAAGTCTAGTGTAGACAAGGCACAATGACACAGATTTTTTTAAAACTTACTTATACTTTTGGGAGCCTCACTTTTGGGTGTCCAATCTGAGAGGCTTTGCAGGACCTGACTTTCAGAAAGTGTTGAGCTCCCATCCTCAGAAGATCAAGCTCTTTGAAAGAAGTGTCTAGTTGGGCAGTGACCTAGGGTTGCCAACCCTCCTGGTTTATCCAGGTGTCTCCTGGAATCGGGTTCTATGTTCCAGAGGCTGCTGAAGCCTAACTGGGAGATTTTAGGCTGCTAAAAGTCTGGCAGCGCAGCAGAGCTAAGGCAGGCTCCCTCAGCGAGCAACGGAGGGAGGGGGGATGGAGTGAGCAGAGCGGGGCCTCAGAGAAGGGGTGGGGCAGGAGGTGGGGCAAGTGTTCTTGGGTTTGTGATTAAACAGTTAGCAATCGTAGAGGCAACTAAAATAACTAGTCAGTTTTGAAAATCTTGGCCTCTGACTTGAACACATGCACTGCTTAATTTGTAATGAAAGAGGTGCCAGGTCTCAAGCAATTTTTTTACATTCAGAACTGATGCATGAAGTCCATGAGTGCCAGGGCAATGAATTGCAAAGCCTGGAGGTGCTGGAGCTCAGCCCTGGCACAAATTAAGCAGTGAATACATGCTAAAGGATGAGTTAAAGCCAGAAAGGAGCCCAGGCTTTAACTTGGCCACCTTAGTATGTTTTAATGACAGTGTGCCTTGTCTACACCAGACTTAAAACATAGTAGTGTGTTTTTGCTAACATTACTGCTTTAAATCTTACTCTAGGCAAGGACTACATGCTGTCTAACCCTGGGCAAGTTACTTCCCTTTCTGTGCCTCTCTTTCCTCTTTGTCTTTTAGATTATAAGCTCTTCAAGGCAGGGACTGTCCTCAAAAAGAGTTTGTTAGGCACTTATCAAAATGAGGTGCTGATCTCAGTTGGGGTCTGCAGGCACTACAGTAAGATGAATAAAAAATAATCTTTTCAGAAAGACTGTGTGGGGAAAAGGGGAGAATTCACTCATAAGTAGGAGTAATATTCTGTTTGTATGGCTGAATCATAGCTCTGTCACCCATGTGATCAGCTCTTTCTCTCAATTAAATGTGTACTTTGCTCTGAACCCAAATAGCCTCCTTTGCTGGGTTTTGGTCCAAACCATCAAGTGCCAAAAGCAAGGAAATGTTAAAAACAAACAACACAGCAGCCTTATTTTTAATCTTAACAAAAAAAATAGTTCCTATTTTATCCAAACTGATTTTTCACATCCTTAAAATAGGACCCTCTTCCCTAAAAAAGCACCATCTAAAAAACCCTTCTCTACAAAAGCAAAATCTATTTTTGGATAGTCCAGACATTTTTGCTAAATGGCATTTGATCCATGACTAGGATTTAACCCCTCCCACTCAAAAAGAAAAAAAGTTTAATAACAATCATCTCTATAAAATAATAGCATCTTAAGGAACATGTTCCAGAAGCTTAGTTATCACCAGTGGAGTGTGCCATTTACTCGGATGACTATTAGTGGTAATAATAAGGACCTGATGTATGTGGGCTTGACTCAATTGCCTTGTTGTGTCCTTTTTTGCCTATGACATACTACTTAGATTTGTAAGCTTTGGGGCAGCTGGGTCACATAAGAACATAAGGTACTGTTTATACAGTGCCTAGCACAATGGACTTTTGGTCCAGGAGTAGGGCTGCTGGGTCACATAAGAACGGCCATACCGGGTCAGACCAAAGGTCCATCTAGCCCAGTATCTGTCTACCAACAGTGGCCAATGCCAGGTGCCACAGAGGGAGTGAACCTAACAGGCAATGATCAAGTGATCTCTCTCCTGCCATCCATCTCCACCCTCTGACAGACAGGGGCTAGGGACACGATTCCTTACCCATCCTGGCTAATAGACATTAATGGACTTAAATTAACCACCATGAATTTATCCAGTTCTCTTAAATGCTGTCCTAGCCTTCACAACCTCCTCAGGTAAGGAGTTCCACAAGTTGACTGTGCGCTGCGTGAAGAACTTCCTTTTATTTGTGTTAAATCTGCTGCCTATATAAATAATAATTAATACTAAATGTTGCTGCTTTATTTCAGGCCACCTTAAATCAAGCATCGCAATTAAAGGTGAATAATGCTGCAAACATTTCTCTGTAAATATATTTATTCACATTTGTACATTAATTGGCCTTCTGAAGCCCTTTTGACCCTTTTGTATTCACTTTCCATGAACATGCTGGCATGCATGTGTATTTGGCAGGAAGGTTCAACCATATAGCAACACTTAGGCGAATGTTTCTGAATATCCACAGAAGGTGAATAATGTAATCATATGTATATGCTTCATCGTATATATGTTTCCAATCAAAACAGTGCAAATATTGAAAGGTAACAATGAACTGCAGGTGAACAGTTTCCGGACCAAGATTTAGTCACAGAAAATAACTGTAAACAATTAATAAATCTGAGATTAAACACAATCTGTTCATGGACAATTTGCCAGCAGAAAATGAGGTGGAATTTGTCAAAAAATAATTCATTATTAATGACTGCTCTACTTGGGCAGCATCCTGCATCCACATAGAGCCCTACAGACATCAATCAGGCTGTGGATAGGTACAGTGGTTGGACAGCTCAGGATCAAGACTTTGCAGCTAGACCATTAAATTGGGGTTGGCAAGTGATGGTTACTTGAATAATGTGGCTTGTCAAATGTAAATTCTTTGGGGCAGGGACCATCTTTTTGTTGTGTTTGTACATGACCTAGCACAGTGGGGTCCTGGCCCATGACTGTAGCTGCTATGCTATACAAGCAATAATAACAATTTAGCTCTACCGTATGGGCTTTTGATAAAGGTCCAACATGAGTCATTCTATCCCAGAAACCATGACTTTTCTCAACATCTCTGATTTTAAGCATTTTTGTTATTTCACCATTATTTTTTGTATTTTCACTGGGAGTTGTTAGCCTGAGAAAGATCACTTCTTTGGGGGATTTGACAGCATGTTCACTCATTGGGAAGTTGGATTGAGTTCTATTTCTTACCATGGGGATAGGGTAATAGAATGGCGTGATCTCATCATCACAGTCTTTATGGGATTGTGGCTTGGAGGTGGAATAGAGTCAAAGCTCTTTCATGGTGGTTGTGGGCAGGGCCAGCTCCAGGGTTTTTGCCTCCCCAAGTGGCGAAAGAAAAAAAAAAAAGCCTTGATCAGTGACAGCTCCACTGTGCCACTTTCTTCTTCAGTGACAATTCGGCAGCAGGTCCTTCCCTCCGAGAGGGACTGAGGGACCCACTGCCAAATTGCTGCTGAAGAGCCCAAGTGCCGCCCCTCAGCTGGTGCCTGAAGCCAGCCCTGTTTGTGGGCTACGTAGTAGACGTCATTGTGTTTCCTTGAACGCGGGACCGACAGATTGAAGATGGGATTAGCTGTTGCCATGTTCGAAGGGATTCGTAGGCATTTTCAGAAACTGGTGGGGATTAAAATGCAATACCTCTGTCTATCCTGTGACTTTGGCCTTTTTTTTTTCTATGAAATTTGGCATCCTGAACTGTAATTCAGGAAGGGCTTGATACATAACTTTTGAAGTTGCTTTACCACAACATCTTTGCACTCCACTGAAATGTTAATGTGATTCAGTGCAATGACTATTTATTTCTGAATTTGAAGGTCTCTTCTGCAGCACACTGGAAAATAGTCTCTGATGTGCTTCCCTGACATCAAAGCATATCCAACAAAAGAAAACCAGAGGAAGAATAAAAACAGGCCTATTTTTGTATGTCTGTCTGCTGAGTTAAGTCTCCTTCATTAAAGCACACAAAGTCAAAGGTCAGAGGATCTGTGTACATTTTAAAAGGTGTTGAAAATGCCTATGATGTCACTGCATGAGTGGGATGCATTTTTTAGAGATAACATGCTGTGGGTCATGCTGCACTGTTATAGTCTCACAGATGTGTATTCTTTTCTTTGCGATATACAATATATTTTCCTATCTCTTCTCTTTTTCATTCCGATTACCATGTGGGCCAGCAGAGGCGAGTGGGAAGCTAAGTGTATAGTTAGATAATAACAAAATGTGCTTTTCTAGTTTTTCAGAATGTCCAATCCTTTTCTGGTGAAGGAAACACGTTGATGATATTTTTCATGTTTTTTCCTCTTTTTGTACCTCCCCTCGTGTGTTTTTTAAATAGAGATGGGCTTGAACAAAACCCTGGATCTAAATATTCCTGAATGTTGGGGATGTTTGAAATGGAAATACTTAATACACACCCACATTCAAACTTTACAGATGACCCCATATTTATAAAAGGATAAATAAAAAACAGGCCCGTGGCTGGTGTAAGTCATTGGCACTCTACTGACATCAGCAGAGCTGTGCCTGTTCACATCGGCTGAGTATCTCTCACACATCTGAAGACACCAGGCTAGATTTTTGAAATCCAGATCCAAATATTGTGACTTCTGCCTATCTATTTTGTTGTGCTTCACATGGGTAGAGAAGGGTTCAAAGAGCAAATAAGTACAGCTTGGTTATCTAGATGAGTATCTTCTTTAGTTCCTCGGCAATGATTAAATTACATGCTCCATACTGATTTTATTAGATGTGAAGAAATGCCCCATCTGCAGTATTGCCAACCCTAAATGCTCAAAAATCATGAGTCAGGCTCACCATAAGATTGTCTTTACAATCATGAGATCATGTAAAAATAATAGATTTAGTGTTCTTTTTATTTGTCATCTGCGCTTTGTCCCTTTAATGTGCACTCAGGGTCCCATTTTGAAGCTTTCTCCACAGCCAGGAAGACTAGAAACTTACTTTTTCTTCAAGAATGAAGGCTGAAATCATCCCATATCCACTTGACTCCAGTAGCTGGGGCTTTAAGGAAAACAATAATTATCAGGAGACTCATGACAAAATCATAAGAGTTGACAACACTGAAGCTGCCAAGCCAAATTCTGAAAAAAGCCAGTCAAAGGTAATAGGCAGTTCAGTAGGCAGCAGGTTTAAACCAAATGAGGAAGTTCTTCACGCAGCGCACAGTCAACCTGTGGGACTCCTTGCCTGAGGAGGTTGTGAAGGCTAGGACTATAACAGCATTTAAAAGAGAACTGGATAAATTCATGGAGGTTAAGTCCATTAATGGCTATTAGCCAGGATGGGTAAGGAATGGTGTCCCTAGCCTCTGTTTGTCAGAGGAGGAGATGGACGGCAGGAGAGAGGTCACTTGATTATTGCCTGTTAGGTTCACTCCCCCTGGGGCACCTGGCATTGGCCACTGTCAGTAGACAGATACTGGGCTAGATGGACCTTTGGTCTGAGCCAGTACGGCTGTTCTTATGTTTTTATTATGTTAAGGTATATGCAGACTGATGACGTATTTTGTGACAATAGCTATTTAAGTCCTTTTTGTTCCCTCACTTTGGACCATGCTGAACAGGTCAGCTGCAACCTTTTCAGTTTGAGGCTATGTCTACACTTAACACTGCAACAGCACAACTGCAGTGCTGCAGCTGCACCACATCATGCTTCAGTAGACACTTACTACACCAACGAGAGGGTTTCTCTGTCATTGTACATAATCCAGCTCCCCAAGAGGCAGTAGCTAGTTCAATGGAAGAATTCCTCCATTGACCTAGTGCTGTCTACACTGGGAGTTAGGTCAGCTTAACTATATCTCTCAGGGGTGTGGATTTTTCAGTACTGAAAATGAAAGAAAACTAAAACCAAAACCATTATTATTAGATTTTCTTTCCCTTTTCTTTTGTTATGAACTGTAAAGCGCTCCTAAGGAAACCTTTGGTTGGTTTTAAACTATAAGTAAAAAGTTAATGCATTGTCTCACTCTACCACTTCAGCTAGGACCTTTCATCTTCAACTACCCACTACAGCTTACAAGACTAACTGTAAACATAAAAGGAAAACAATACAAATTAGAGAATGAAAAGACCAATTGCAATATTTCTAGCAAGTCTGAATAGACCGCTGTTAATCATGTGCCCTTTATTCCTGAGACTATTTAACATTTCTTCATCAACGATTTTGAAAGAAAAGTCATGCCTATGAGTCAAATGGTCAGAACACTAGTCTGGGACTCTAAAAATGCTGGTTCAATTCCTACTCTGCCCTCATTTCCTGTGTGACTCTGGGCAAGTCACTTGGTTTGTCTGTGCATCAACTATTATAAGTCACTTGGATATTATGGTAATGGGAACTATAGATATATGGCTGAATCTACACATTGTCTAATAAGGAGGGAAGTATCTCTCTAAAAGGAGACCCCTAATAAACCAGAAGCTTTGAGGGAGATCTTCAAAAGTGCTTTTGGAATTTAGGAATACAAGTTCCATTGAAAGTCCTAAATTGCTAAGATGCTTTAGAAAATCTCCCGCTTTTTTTTCTTCTACAAAATGCTAAAGATGATTGTATTGTACTGGAAAAATAATTATCAGAACTTAGAAGGGGTTTAATGCAGTATGAGTTTTCAGAAACAATATTTTCTGCAATACCTAACATAGAATTAAATGTAATTGAAGTAAGCCATTGAAATAAGCTCAAACACTTTACATAGTAATGCTCTCTGATAGGATGTAATATAAAAGCCAGCTTATGCTTTCCTACCACTAGTACAGAGCAAAGGCTGGAGTCTCACGGGAGAATAATGAAAATGTGACTATGTAAAACTGAGAGGTAAAATGCAGAAGTAATAAAATAAATGGCATAACGCACTGGAGAACTGTAATATTTCTTGAGAGAAGACTTTGTTCCAAGGAGTTTTGTTAGTAATTTTAATCGATTAAATGTGACCTTGACATATTTGGCAGTGTGCAAAAATAATAAGGTTGCTTTCTACGGTATCTAGGTGAACAAGGTCAGACTAAGGCATGAAATAAGATAATTCCGACTCTAGTGTAAATATAAGAGCCCTTCAGAGGCCAGTCAGAATTATATAATGATTTTTCTGACTCTCGGAAGTCCTCTGGCACATAAGAAGTTCATTCAGACCTGTTAATTGACACATTCTTAATAATAAAAATGAATAGCTTGTAACTTTAAGAATAAAAAACACATTATTTGAACAGTTGGATCTGGTTTATCTTTCTTTGGAAGAAATAGTTGATGTTTCACTTCACCATCACTTCTATAGGGCTAAATCCTGCAAATTCTTCACTCAGTCATATCAACAAGTAAAGGCTATAGGATGTGGCTGTTTATGGCTACTTAGCAATAAACAAATAGAGCAAATGTCAGCGTTTCTTAAATTTTACTATTGAGTTTGACTATCAAATCTATTTTGAATTGGATTATATGAATTGCAAATCACGGCAGATCAGTGTCTTCTTCTTGTTGATAGTCAATGGCAGATGCTTCAGAAGAAAGCCTAAATCCCTTCTGTGTAGTATGCCTAATATTATATAATGTATCACAGGGAGGAAATGTCTTTCTGGTTGGTTCTTACGATGGCCCATCCAGACTAGCCAGGGGGTGAAGTCTCCCGGGGAAGAGGAGGAGCAGAGGGAAGGGCCCGTCGCGAAAGGGGGCTAACATCCACCTCAGCCCCACACACACACTGAGAAGAGGCTGGCGCCACTAGCAATGGCTATGCTTTGTGGCTTCAGAGCTGATCGCCTGATCAGCTACCCCACCACGAAGTGCAGTCCCTGCCACTGTTGCTCTGCGCTTGCCCAAGGCTAATACACACTTGTTAAAAAGTGAGTGAGCATGGCCCTCCCACTTTTTAAAAGTGGGGAAGGCCATGATCTTTCAACTCCCTCCCCCAGTTTCAGGGCCCCTGGAGTGTGAGGAGGGGCAAATGTTTATGCCCAGTGCCTGAATAAATCTTAATCCGCCTCTGCTTCTCATCACAAAGTCTATGACAATTGAGAAGAGAAGTGGGGATTGTATACATCAAGGGTAGGCAACCTATGGCATGCGTGCCGAAGGCAGCATGTGAGCTGATTTTCAGTGGCACTCACAATGCCTGAGTCCTGGCCCTCAGTCCAGGGGGTTCTGCATTTTAATTTAATTTTAAATGAAGTTTCTTGAACATTTTTAAAAACCTTATTTGCTTTACATACAACAAGAGTTCAGTTATATATTATAGACTTATAGAAAGAGATGTTCTAAAAACGTTAAAATGTTTTACTGGTATGCGAAACCTTAAATTAGAGTGAATAAATGAAGACTCAGCACAGCACTTCTGAAAGGTTTCCAACCCCTGGTATACACTATGGAGTGCTTTTGTAAAATCAAGAATGTTAAAAACAATCTTCTGCTGGCTTTCTAAGCCTGTCTCAATAAGTTGTTTTCCAGGTGAAAATCTGGTCTGAACATGACCTAGCAGATTGAATCCAGCGTATTATTCCCTAAGTATTTATCTACAGCAATTTTCATTCTATTCAAAATGATAACGCAAAACGCTTCTTCAGATACAACTAGGAGTGTCACCCATTTCCAGTTATCACAAATAAGCTGGTCCCCGTTTTTAGGAATTTTGCATTTAACACCGTTTCTTCAATCTCTCCTGTTCCCAAACCATTCTGTACAACCTCGCTATGTAATTCACCATCACTTTCTATCCAGCTTTTAACATTTCAGCATCTATCTTATAGCCCGATACTTTACCACTGTTCAGTTGGTTTATGGCCTTAGTTACTTTCTCAAAGGCCATTACTTCTAGCGATATAGGTAAGTATGCTATTTCTTCACATCTCTCACTATGTGGTTCTCGTTGACTGAGCACAGCCTAGAAATGTTCCATTCAATGGGCTCTATGTCCTTCCTCTGTGGTTAAAATCGTACCATCTTGAACCTTCACAAAGCAACAATGATGCGTGAATTATGATGTACACTTAGATACTAGAAAAAGCTTTTTAGAATCTCTTCTTTTATATTTCTCCTCAGATTCTCTTGCATTATTTTCCATCCATTCTCTCATCTCCTCTGGCTGATTTTTTTAACTTCCTTGTTTTTGTCTTCATATTCTTGTTGTGGAATAGTTCTTCTGCTCTCTTGTTCTTGCTGAATTCTCCTCTTTAACTATAGTGGAATCTTATTTAAATATATATAGCAGCAAAAAAGGGGCACGTTTGTATGGTGAACATAAGTAGATTAACTAACAGCTTTTGTTTAAAAGTTATTCATAATATGCCAAATACTACTTACACTATGTTCTGTGTGCAATAAATGTTTGTTTCTCTCTCTTTGAAGTTGACTGAGATCTATTCTTGCCTATTTATCAGGTTTTTTACATATCCTAGCCAAAATTTTAACTCTGTAAAATGCTTTGTGAAAAGTCCTGAAAAAAGCAAACTTTGGCCTGTCCTTTAGCAAAGAATGAAACTGCTGCAAGATGAAGAGGAATGTAATATAATCAGATATAATATTTCCACAGCAGACTCCTACCACATTACACAGGGACCAAGCCAGATTTTTCAAAAACACCTATGCAGTTTACATGCCTGATTAACATTAAAATCAGTGAGGGTTAGGTGCCTATCCTACCTTGGCACTTTTGAAAATTCTGGAAGCCACCTATCTGCATCTCTAAAGACCTAAATACTTTTGTAAACTTGGCCCTAAATGCCGAACATAAAACATATATTTATATTTAAAAGATTTTAAACTCCATAGAAAGTCAGTGCATCACACTGCACTTCTATGTATCAGTACTCACAGGAAACATAGTACTTCATTGTGACATGATAACCAAATACTCTACATTTCTTATAATCTCCTTATTGAGGCAAATCTTAATATTTCTTCTATATTACTGCTTACTCTAGTGTCTCCTTGCAGAACATGGGCTTCTGCAGTATGTATGAGCTCTCATTGCCCAGGCAACAATGAGTAGGCCATTCAAAAACAACATTTTGAGAAAAAATCTGTAACAACTTCCAGTGAGTTGGTGATCTGTATGTCCCATTCCCAAACGTGTTGCTCCTACAGGTATGTCTACACTGCATACTAAGCCTGGTCTCTGACTCCAGTTTGAGCCCAACCCCCCCACCCCTTTCTGTCCACACACAAATCAGTCTGACTCTGATCAGCAAGTACTTAGGACCAGGTCCTACCGCCCTGGTAGGAGGGAGGTGGGTCAGAACTTGAGTCCTACTGTGATTCCATTCTAAGCACCATCATTTTGCAATGTGGCTGTTCAAACACAGGCTTAGAAACACTGAGTCCACAAGTGTAGACATTCTTTAGGTGGGCTGCCTCCTGAGCTCTAGGGTAGCTCTTGCTCTGTTGGTCACCAGCATATGGGAAATAAAATCTTCAAGGAAACAGAGAACTCAAAAACTCTGAAGCACTTGATGTTCCAGTTATGGGTCACTAATTACCCAAACCATGACGATTACACCTATTTGGCTAATGCATTTTGATGAAAATGTCCCTTCATGCAGTGTTTTTAGTTCAAGTCTATGAGACTTTATTGGTATGATTAGCTATATGAGTGTTGTCAAGGTGAAATAATATCAAAAGACAAAAATACAGTTTCAAACAAAAAATTCTTAACAGTTCAGATTTAAAATTCAGTCTGTTAAAATTCTGACTATATGACATTCCCTTTTTTGGAGGGATCATGTTTGACTCTCCATAAATGTTATTGAATTCATAATGACAATAAGAAGTGTATTTGCATCTGCTCTGAAAGTAAAGTAGTATTTGGCTGCTAGACAGATGGTAGTGTTAAATAATATCAGAGGCAGCTATTGAAAAGACTGAAATGAATGTGACCCAAGGAGATGTATGTCAGGGGCTTCACGCTTCTGTTAGCACATATCTGTTTGTGGACAGTAGTTCAATGTTTAAGAAACTTACAGTAGGTCACAACAGTTGCCATTTGCAAAAAAAAAAAGACAAAATACATTTTAGTACATTGTTTTTAAAAATAAAGTGTGGAATTTATTGCCTTAGTCAGTGAAGGCATCTGAATACATTTCCAAGAACATGTTTTATTCCTTCTCAGAGCATGATGGGGAAAGGAAGGACAAGCAGAGAAGGAGGCAAAACATAAATGAGAGGTGGAAAAGAGAGGTACAAAAGGAGAAAGGTCCACTCTGGTTTAAAGATGACACAAATGACCTATGATTTCTCATAGCCTATGTGCATGCTCAGAGCATATTGTTTTACACATGCTTACAGCCTCCTAAATGTTACAGTACATTGGAAAAGCTGATCTAGATAAATTACATGTGGGATACAATACACAGATTCTGGTTTTGAAGTCATTCAAATGGCTTTCTTTTTCAACGTAATCTCTAATTTCCCTGCATGCTGCTTCTCCACTTCTCCTACGATACTACAGAAACATACTCACTTATGTTGTGTTCACTGGCAACTGTATTCAGCGCTCCTCATTTCCTGTTACTCAGTCACAATTGTCTTTGAAGTCAGGGAGTGTTTTGCCTTGCTAATAAATTCTGAAAAGAGTCCATAGCATATGGTGATAAAAGTAAAACCAAGAACTGGAGGGCATGTGGAAAGAGAAGAAATATCCTGCCCAGCATTAGCTGAGTGGTGATCAGTCTATAGACAAGAGACTTGGAAATTCAAGAGTCACAAATCTAAAATAGTTTGATGTCCCCAATAAAGAGTATTTACAAAATGTTCCCGAAGCTAAGGCTCATGAGACATGATAAACAGACAAGGGACAGTAGCCATACTGATAAGTCATATAATGGAACTTACTTCATAAATGTCCTCTCAGAACATAACAAGGCACAAATGGGGAGCTATATTTATAGTTCTCATCCTCTCCCTTCTTCTTGGCCCTTCTCCTACTGGAAAAATAAATTTTGAATCCACTCTAATGTAAAACCAAATAAAATGCTTTACAGTTCATTTGGGCTACTGTCGCAATCAGCAGGAATTCCCAAGAAATACCATGCAATGTTTCAGATAGATCTTTCAAGACATTCCGTGTAGAAATCTGTGGAGAACTTTACTGAGGACTTCCAGTACAGAAATTTTGCACTGACACTTTTAAGGGCAACGGGCAAACTTCTGTCCTCACACCTTCTGAGATCCCACTGAAGTTACTTTGGCACAGAATGTCCATGGTAGCAGAATTTGGCAAAGCAAGTCAAGGTTTTCTTGCAGAAGATAATGTGCAGCAGTAAACACTTGTCTGCATTTAAAAATAGAAGTATATTTGAACATGATAGTGAACAATTGAGTTAGCTGGTATGAGGCTGACCATGACTTGATTGTCAGTGTAGACCAGGACAAATTAGATTTAATCATGGTTCACTGACATAATGCTTAATATGATTTGTTCTGGACCACTAAGCTCTAGTCAGCATCATGTCTGGCTTGATTACATTAGACATCACATGTCTAATTTGACTGTATTCAACAAAAGCACCCCATGCAGTCAGGATAGCCAGGCCACCAGCTATGGCGGGAGCAAGCACAGGTGACGGAGAAGGTTGGAGCAGGGGCAGGAACATTCAGTCAGAACTACTAGGCAGCAGGGAGTATCTGCAACAAAGAAGTGGTGTTGAGCAGGCTGGAGTGCCTGCTTTCATTAAGAGCCTATATACCTGCAGTTAGACCCTTGTTTGTGGATTGGCTGGGCCTTTAGGACTTGCAGGTAATTATCTTAAATGACTCATTTCAAATTATCTCTGCAGGCTCAGAAAGACAGGGTGGGTGAGGTAAAATCTTTCATGGGAGTAACTTCTGTTGGTGAGAGAGACAAGTTTCGAGCCACACAGAGCGCTCAGAAAACTCATAATCCCTGAGCACATTTTGGCCAACATCATTTTAAGGTTCAGAACTGTGATCAGAGCAAGTTATATATAAGCAGTGCAATGTATCTTCTTCTCAAGCTCCTTCTGGACTTTAGGGATGGATGAACTGATCTGGATAAAATGAATTCCCCTGACCTTTGCCTAAAATGCAGAAATAAATTTGTTTTTAAGTTAATTTGCCAACTTCTGAATTTCCTGATCCCAGAGATTACTAGTCAGTTCAGAGATGAACTGCAGATACATTGCAAGAAACATATCCTTTCAGTAGAATATTTCCATCCCAATCAGGAACAAGCAGTCAGAACTGACATTTTGTGAGGAAAATGCCATCGAGATAATTATAACCTAATTTGTCAAGCCTGAGAGTTTCACAGAGTTCATATAAGGTATTCTGAGAAGTACTCAAACCCATGCTGAACTAAACTTCTGAACTTTTAAGGGTTCACCAATGCCAGCGTTTCTGAAACTGGGGGTCTCGCCCCAAAAGGGGGTTGCAAGGCTATTGTAGCAGGGGTCGCAAGATCACAAAAAAATATTGCTGGAGGGAGTTGGGGAGAGGGTACAGCAGCTGCCGCGCTTCGGCCACCCAGCTCTGAAGGCTGCGCCATTGCCAGCACCAGTGCAGAAGTAAGGGTGACAGTACCATGAGTGGAATGGCAATGTACAAAAACCTGTAGGAGAACACTTCAACCTCCCTGGCCACACAATAGCAGATCTTAAGGTGGCCATCATGCAGCAAAAAGACTTCAGGACCAGACTTCAAAGAGAAACTGCTGAGCTTCAGTTCATCTGCAAATTTGACACCATCAGCTCAGGATTAAACAAAGACTGTGAATGGCTTGCCAACTACAAAACCAGTTTTTCCTCCCTTGGTTTTCACACCTCAGCTGCTAGAAGAGGGCCTCATCCTCCCTGATTGAACTAACCTTGTTATCTCGAGCCTGCTTCTTGCTTGCATATATATATATCTGCAGGGCCAGTGCAACCATTTAGGCAACCGAGGGGGTCACCTAGGGCACTATGATTTGGGGGTGCGCCATTTCCTTCGGCAGCGACCGTGGCGGCCGGATCTTTGGCCGCTCCAATTGCCGCCGGCATTTAGGCGGAGGGAGCTGGGCAGGGGAGCGCGGGGAGGGCCGCCTGCAGCAAGTAAGGGGGAGGCAGCATGCAGGCGAACTCCCTGCCCTAGCTCACCCCTGCTCCGCCTCTTCCCAGAGCATGCCAATCAGCTTAGGCGCTGCAAGCCTGGGAGGCAAGAGAAGTGAAGCAGCCACGGCGTGCTTGGGGTGATCGTGCTCCAAGCAGGGGTGAGCTGGAGTGGGGGGGTGCCTCAGGGAGGAGGATAGGGAGCTCCCGGGAGGGGTGCCTCAGGGCAGAAGGGAGGAGCTGCCGCAGGGGGGACGCCTCAGGGCGGGGGTGTGGGGAGGTGCAAGGTGGAAGTTTCGTCTAGAGTGCAAAACATCCTTGCACCGGCCCTGTATACCTGCCCCTGGAAATTTCCACTACATGCATCCGACAAAGTGGGTATTCACCCATGAAAGCTCATGCTCCAAAACGTCTGTTAGTCTATAAGGTGCCACAGGACTCTTTGCTTCTTTTACAGACCCAGACTAACACGGCTACCCCTCTGATACTTAGTACCATGAGTATGCTCCTATGAATATGTACAATACTTTGCTTTCACTTTTGAGAAGAGTCATCACAACCTGAAATATTTTCAAAGGAGGTCTGTCAAAAAAAAAAGTTTGAGAACCCCTGACCTATGCTATTTCATACATGAGTGAGGGCCCTACAGAGCATGTGGCCTGAGCTAATTCAGTGATTCTCAACCTGGGTACAGGTACGCAGAGGTCTTCTAGGGGATACATCAACTCATCTAGTTATTTGCCTAATTTTATAACGGGCTACATAAAAAGCACAAGCGAAGTCAGTACGAACTAAAATTTCATACAATTACTTTTTTATACTGCTCTATATACTATACACTTAAATGTAAGTATAATATTTGTTCCAACTGATTTATTTTATAATTTAATGGTAACAATGAGAAAGTAAGCAATTTTTCAGTAACAGTGTGCTGTGACACTTCTGTATGTTTATGTCTGATTTTGTAAGCAAGTAGTTTTTAAATGAGGTGAAACTTGGGGGTATGCAAGGCAAATAAAACTCCTGAAAGGGGTACAGTAGTCTGGAAAGGTTGTCACTGAGCTAATTTTATAGCTACCAAGGTGTAATAGTAGCAGTAATATGGGGAGCAGGGATAGCTCAGTGGTTTGAGCATTGGCCTGCTAAACTGAGGGTTGTGAGTTCAATCCTTGAGGAAGCCACTTAGGGATCTAGGGCAAAATCAGTACTTGGTCCTGCTAGTGAAGGCAGGCAGCTGGACTCAATGACCTTAGGTGCCTTCCAGTTCTAGGAGATTGGTATATCTCCAATTATTATAACATTAGGTATCATATATACGAGTGTGATTTTGTTTTCCTCCTTTGGTTTTCATATATTTACTTCATAGGTCCAGATAAATTCTGTGATAGTTCACTTAGCTGTGAAGCTAACTCCTGTCATAGTTCCATGTGGTGTTTCACAGGAATTACAACTCTCTTCCCAAAGTATCATAACTGTTTATAAAAAGAGTTCAGAATTACTAGTTGGCAGAAGTGATGTTGACAGGAGTTCTCCAAACTGCTCAGCGGCTGCTTGGCCATTCTTTGTTATTTAAATAGCAACTGTTGCATATCTTAATTATGCCAACTGGGCCACAGCAGGTTTCTGACAGAGCCTAGCAGAAATCTGAATGCACATGGTTTTTACCTAGAAGGAGCAGAGATGGTAGGGTGCAATGACATTTCCCTTCTACCAGATTGTTGAACCTTGGAAACGCAGTTACCCTTGTCCCTTGAGCAGTTTGTTTGCTATGTAATTCAGGGAGTGGAAATGCATACTGACACACTTAATAAAACAGTTCAGTGTTTTTGCATGGGCTTAATTTCCTTCCTCTGAGGGTTTCACTATCTATTAATCCCAACATACGCTTTTAGATTCTCTCTGTATTACTTCCCTTCTCTTTCTCTTATATCCCGGTCAGCATGTTGTGCAGATTCCCAAACTCTACTCCTATGCAATCAGAGAGTGCTTGTCACCTCCAAGAGCAAATGTAGCAAGAGACTGATTAGTATTGACCGCAGGTAACAGTTGATACACCGCCACCGCTGTGGAGGCCTTGACAGTTCCATAACCCTCATTCCTCCACCGTCCCCTCCCTGCCTGCCCCCGTTCTCCTACTTGAATAAAACATCACATCAGCATTGTTTACTGCAGGATCTCAGCCAAGGAAGTCATAAGAAGACAATAGACATATAATCTGATAACCTTGTTAGCTGGATTGAATCAGAGCTTGTAACAAGGAGAAGAGTTTAGTAAAGTGGAATGAAAGTATTACAATATTTGTCGTCAATGGCCTTTCAGCTTTGTCTTTGAAAAAGTAGCATTTCTTGTGCTTTTATTTAAGATTAAAGCCATGCTCAAGGATGCTAAACAAAACGACATGTACAAGGTCAGGCATGACTTGAGGAAAAAATTTTTTAAAACCCACAACAAATATTTACTGGGACAGGCATAGAGTTCTTCATTGTGTACAAATTGCAGACAGCGCCACTGCATAAAATGTTTTGAACTTCCCTTTTCAAAATCACTGCAAGATATTCAACAACATATAGTGTGCTCTGCTTTATTTTCTTAAGGCTAAATCAGAGCCATGAGGACGGCGGTTCAAAGGGATCCAGAAGTAGCAGCCCTGGACCCATAAAGGCCCTTTTAAAAAAAATAAATAAAAATAAATAAACCACCTTGCTTTTTCTTCCATTGTGGGGCCCTAGCCGTCTCTGTTTTGTGCCTCAAATGGACCATTCAGGGTCCCATTTACTGCCCTGAATTGTGTATTTGGGGCCCTGATTAGTGCTCCATATGGTGTACTCTGGGCTGCATTTATTGTTCCAAATATACTATTAGGGGCTCCATTTAATGCTTTGTAGATTTTATTAATATCCACAGCAAAACAAGAGAGGGTATTACAGAGATTATTTTAGAGAAACTGAAAAAAATACAGTTTAGATTATTGCAGACTGCAGGGAACAAAACCATGGAACTAAACATGCTGCAGCATGCAAAGATGTTCAAATTCAAAATCACCCAGTAAATCAGTACATGTCTTTCATCCATGTCCTGCCCACTCACTGACTCTCGTTAGAGAAGTTTCTGCAATGGTGGTTCCCCAAGTTGTTCCAGTTTCTGGAATTGTTCAAAGATTGTATTCCCTGTTTTTCACTTCCACTGGTTATTGAAAATTCATAAGACCATTACATTAAAATGCCAAAACATAACAAGATGGTCAACAAAGATGATGGCAATCCACCCACAACAGAACTGGGTTGAGATCGATTTTTATGCTGGAACTAGGATGACCAGGTGTCCGGTTTTCAACCAGAACACCTGGTCAAGAAGGGACCTGGCGGCTCCGGTCAGCACTGACAACCAGCTCATTCAAAGTCCAATCAGTGGTGCTGTGGAGCTAAGGCAGTTTAGTCCCTACAGATCCTGTCTCCGTGCTGCACCCCAGAAGCAGCCAGCAGGTCCAGCTCTTAGGTGGGGGGGCCACAGGGTTCTGTGGGCTGTCCCCGCCCCGAGCACCAGCTCCGCACTCCAATTGGCTGGGAACTATGGCCAATAGGAGCTGCGGGGCGCAGTGCCTGCAGGTGGGAGCTGCTTGCAGAGTCATCTGCTGCACCTCTGCCTAGGACTCAGGAGCTGGACCTGCTGGTCGCTTCTTGGGTGCAGTGCGGAATCAGGACAGGTAAGAAGCCTTCCTTAGCCCTCCGTGCTGCACCACTGACTGGGAGCTGCCAGAGGTAAGCCCGCGCTCCAACCCCGAGCTGCAACCTCCAGCCCTAAACTCCCCCTCAACCCGGAGCCCTCTCCTGCACCCCAAGCCCCTCATCCCCAGCCCCACCCCAAAGACTGCATCCCCAGATGGAGCCCTCACCCCCACTGCACTCCAACCCCTTACCCCAGCCCAGAGCCCCCTCCCATACCCTGAATCCCTCTGCCCCATCCCACAGCCTGGAGCCCCCTCCTGCATCCCAAACCCCTCATCCTCAGCCCTACCCCATAGCCTGCATCCCCAGAGAGAGTCCTCACTCCCTTCTGAACCCCAACCCCCTGCCCCAGCCCAGTGAAAGAGAGTGAGGGTGGAGGAGAGCAAGCCACTGAGGGAGGGGGAATGTAGTGAGCGGGGGGCAGGGCTTCGGAGAAGGGGCAAGGAAGGGGACGTGATCTCAGAGAAGGGGTGACGCTAGGATGTTTTATGCAAATAGAAAGTTGTCAACTCTAGTTGGAACTTAAGTTGGAAACTGATAGCTTGCAAACAAACATTTCTGAATTTTTGTTTCTTGTTTTTCTAAGACTGTACCATATTGTATACAAAAAATGAACATTGTGAGCAAAACATTGTATGGTCTGGACTTGACAATCAAAGAGCTCATGGAGGCCTTCAAGAAATTTGATTGGAATTATGGTCTTCAGGATTCATTGTATATAAGAAAGCAGCTTCTTCATGGGCTGGAACATTAGGGATGACCAACCAGTTCAAAAAGAGAATATCCTGAAGGAGGAAAGAATTAATAGGTGAATTTGCAACAGACAAAGACTCATCAAATCCCCCCCAAAATTTTGAATATGAGGTTTTCAACCCAATCTTAAATACAATATTAAAACAAGTGCCTGATAAGATGTGTAAGTGCAATGGAGTCAGGGAAAGGTTTGCTTTTTTGATGGGCAGAGAAACTGAAAACTCTCAGCAGCAAAGACCTGAAGAACCACACTCACATCTTTGGAAGCAGCTTCACTGAGGATTTAAACCTCTGATAGTTTTGAGAACAAAACTGAGCTCTTTACCAGTTTTTGAAAGCAAATCTTAAAGGGGGACAAGCAAATAAAGGCGACAATTGATCTTCTTAGCTACATTCACAAAAGGTTTTTAGAATTGAGTCTCCCTAACACAGAAACAGCACTGTGTATTTTTTGCTGTCTTTGTGTAACTATGGCTGCTAATGCAAGGCATTTCAGCAAGCTAAAATTAATCAAGACCTACCTAAGAACATCTATGGGGCAGGAAAGTTTAGCAAACTGACAATTATTGCTATAGGGAACTTAGGAGCAAGGTAGATAGATGGGTATAAGCAGGGTCGGCTCTAGGCATTTTGCCGTCCCAAGCACGGCAGGCAGGCTGCCTTTGGTGGCTTGCCTCTGGGAGGTCCCTGGTTCCGCGAATTCGGTGGCAGCCTGCGAGAGGTCCGCCGAAGCCACGGGACCAGTGGACCCTCCGCAGGCATGCCGCCGAAGGCAACCTGACTGCCACCCTCGCGGCAACCAGCAGAGCATGCCCCGCGGCTTGCCGCCCCAAACACGAGCTTGGCGTGCTGGTGCCGTGAGCCGCCCCTGGGCATGAGCTAATTAATGACATTGCTTCAGAGAAGACTAAGAAAGTCCATTTGTAAAAGTACCTTGTGGTGAATGCTGGGGGGGGTTTTGTGGTCAGGGACAGATTTTAGTCTTTGAACTGGGCCTGGAAGACCCTTGGCACATCACTGGGCTAAACTGTGGCTTTGCAAAAAGCCTTAAGGGGCAGCGTGTTGCATGCACTGCCCAAGGAGCAGATCTGAAACCATATTGTGACTCCAGGTGTCATAGTATGGTCCCTGGTTCCCACTTTGTCCTCAAAGGAGCAGGGTGGGAGGGAAGGAGCAATCTGCACCAGCTATATGCCTACTTACGTGTACATCTCCCTCCATACCAGGTCATTTGTGCTGGCTGGTACATTGTAGAGGTAGGGACTAAATCAAGGCTCCATCCATCACTGCCCCTGCCCCTGTCTGCCCAATTTCCCCACTCGCTTGTGCGTATGGGGAGGTTAGCAGCACTTGCAGAGGCCGTCCTCCCATCATAATGGGTAGCCCAGGCAGGAGAAACTCACACCATGTTACTGCAGAGGTGCATGGGATGAGTGACAAGCTTGCCCTTCACAATTTCAAATTAATCATCAATTTTACTATTTCATATCTCAAAACTACCTCTGGTTAATTGATATCCATCACATAATGAATCTGAACATTGAGGTTTATTCATACGATATACTGTCTGACAAATAATTTTTGGGATCTGAGAGAAAATAAACATTTTCTTTCTTGCTGTATTTCTTGCTTTCTCTCCCTTCATCACTTAACCCTGTAACTGTAGCATAGGTTTGTAAAGCATTCTGGGCTAAAGTTTATTAAAGGCACTATACAAAAAATTACACAATTTTTAATAAATAAGAATGTAAAATTTATTATTTGGGGTCCTGACCTTTCCCTGAAGAAACAAAAATCTCAGGGGAAACAAATGCCATTTTAATCTTACCATTTTCCAGCTGCTTGAAACAGTCATGCTGTGGTGCATTGCATATTTCAGTAGGGGATTTTCTATAATTAAGGAAATGAAAAATAAATGAAATTGGCAGCATCCATTTTACTTTTAGATGAGAAAAGAAGGGGAAATGTACCAGACATAACTAACTGGGAGGGGGGGGCAAATGTTACAACCAAAATTTGCCTCTCATTCATTATCTTTGAAAGTGGTCATAATGATAAAGGTGCAATATTAAAGGGGGAGCTGCTGGGTGCTCATCTCTTTTGAAAAATCAAGCCACTTTTTAGGTGCCTAAATATAGATCTAGGAACCTAACTTTAGGTACCCATTTTTAAATTGTTGACCAGGTATCTTACATTATTTCTGAAAATCAAGCTGCTTATTTAGGTGCCTAAATATGGCCTTATGAGTCTAAATCTAGGCATCCATTTTGAAAATCTTGGCAATCTTGCTAATACAAATATGTGCTGACTACAAAGCTTCTTTATTATTATTTTATTTCTTTATACTCTATACAAGAGGTCTCGCTTATATCCTTCCCTGCCAATGTGGTTGCAAAGAGCAGGAACCACTCTCACCCATTCCTCTACTGCTTCCATTTGCCCTTCCTGCTAAGCATTCTTCATAAAGCTTCTCTTGGGTGCCTTCATTTTCTCACACCAGTTGGTTTCCACTTGACAGTTTCATGGGGGAGTTTTGGTGTTGCTATTCAGAGTATATGGCCCAAATATGTCCAGCATTTCCTTCTGATTCTGGTGGAAACATAATAATGGTTTGTGATTTCTCAGTTCTCTGCATTGGTGACGAAGTCTCTGCAACCAATGCCCAGAATCTTTCCCAGGCACTTATTTTCTAAGGTGTCTAGTTTTCTCTCCATTTTTTAGTAGCTCTCCAGTTCTCACAGTCAGATGTTAGCATCAAGATTATTTTTAATTGAAAATTCTCAGTTTTGTTCTGGACTGTATATCTCTTGATTTCTGTACATTGCTGAGTTTAGTGAATGCCTTTCCTATCCTTGGTGTCACTTCCTTTTTGAGGTCTCCAGTGGATAATATGGTGCTGCATGGGTAGATGAACAGTTTTACTTTCTTGATATTTTTGCTTTCTAATGTGATGTTATTGCTTGACATCTAGTTTTCAAAGAAGTTTGTTCTAGCATAAGTAATTCTGAGCCCCATTTGGCCTGCCTTTTTTTTTTTTTTTTGCCAAGTTGCTTGTTTTTGTAACTTTGTGAGGTCTTCTGGCATTTGCCCGTGCTATACTTGTGTTTGTGTTGTTAAAAGACTTCATTATCCAGTCTAGGGCAATGCCAAACAACAAGGGAGATAAAATGAAGCCCTGTTTCACACCGGTGTCTTTATTGAATCACTCTGTTGTCTGATTGTTCACCCTCACAAAGGTATATATTCATCTCTTCCTAAAGCAGAAACTGTTTATCATGGGGAGGAAAGTCACTGATATATAGTAGATGTAAAATGTGAATGTTGCCTCCATTCCTATGCAAATAAGTATTAAAGACTCATGAAGACATTCTGCCATATAAAAAATGGCAAGAACAGAATTAAAAATTTTCATTCCCACTACACTCATTATCACTATTAAGATTTTAATAGCATTTAGGCACTTAAGTACCATTTGTGTCTTTCAAAACCTTCCAATATATTAACCTAAATTCTCCTTATCTGTTCTTTTAATCTGCCAGTTGGATGAGCAACATTTCGTAAAGCCTTCAGAAATCACATTTCTGGAGTTGAGTTTCAAACCAAGACACGGCTGGTTGACAGACAGCAAATGAAAAGAATGGCTTTCTTGGGATCAAATATCCTTTATTTGTTATGGTGGATTGTTTTAATATATGACCGCTACAAATTCAGTACTAGTTAATTATTCTATACCTACCATTTCTTGTATCTAGAAGGAGCTCATTCCTACTCATAAAATGAGAAAGTCCTTCTGTTTTAATTTATACCACTATTTCCTTCTGTTGACTATTTGAGCAGTGGCTGGTGATGCACAAGCATTCTACTCTGCAGTGGTTTTGAGGCTGAGACAAGAAAAAGTGAGACTGTGATTCTTTCTCCCTCTGTTTCTTAGGGTTTCCAACTTTCTAATTGCAGAAAACGGAACATACTTGCCCCCCCGCCCCTCTTGTCCCTGCGCCCCCCCCCCAAGCCATGGCCTCTTCTCTGAGGTCCCACTCCCACTCACTACATCCCCCTGCCTCCATCACTCACTCTCCATCCCTTTCAGTCACTAGCTCATTTTCACCAGGCTGGGGCAGGGGTTGGGGTGTGGGGTGGGGTTCCAGGCTAGGGGGGCCTTGGACCAAGCAATTCGGAGCTCAGTGCTGGGGCAGGGGGTCGAGGTGTGGGAGGGGATGAGGGCTCCAACTAGAGTACAGGCTCGGGGGGGTTGGGGATGAGGGGGTTGGGGTGCAAAAGTGGGCTCTAGGCTGGGGGATGAGGAAGAGGAGTTTGGAGTTTGGGAGGGGGCTTCGGGCTGGGGTAGGGGGTTGGGTGTGGGAGAGGATACAGGCTCTGGGCTGGGACACAAAGTTGGGATGTGAGAAAGGATGAGAGCTCCAGCTAGGGTTATGGGCTCGGGGGTAGGGACAGGGATGAGGAGCTTGGGGTACAGGACCTAGGGGTTATAGTGGACGAGAGGCTGGATATGAGTCAACAGTGTACCCTTGTTGCCAAGAAGGCTGATGGCATTTTGGGCTGTATAAGTTGGGCATTGCCAGCAGATCAAGGGACAAGATCATTCCCCTCTAGTCAACGTTGGTGAGGCCTCATCTTGAGTACTGTGTCCAGTTTTGAGCCCCACACTACAAGAAGGATGTGGAAAAATTGGAAAGAGTACAGCGGAGAGCAACAAAAATGATTAAGGGGCTGGAGCACATGACTTATGAGGAGAGGCTGAGGAAACTGAGATTGTTTAGTCTGCAATAGAGAAGAATGAGGGGGGATTTGATAGCTGCTTTCAGCTACCTGAAAGGGGGTTCCAAAGAGGATGGATCTAGACTGTTCTCAGTGGTACCAGATGACAGAACAAGGAGCAATGGTCTCAAGTTGCAGTGGGAGAGGTTTAGGTTGGATATTAGGAAAACCTTTTTCACTAGGTGAAGCACTGGAATGGGTAACCTATGAAGGTGGTGGAATCTCTTTCCTTAAAGGTTTTTAAGGTCAGGCTTGACAAAGCCCTGGATGGGATGATTTAGTTGGGAATTGGTCCTGCTTTGAGCAGGGGGTTGGACTAGATGACCTCCTGAGGTCCCTTCCAACCCTGATATTCTATGATTCTATGATAAAGGAGAGGGCTCTGGGCTGGGGCTAAGGGGTTTGGAGTGTGGGAGGGGGCTCAGGGTTGAGGCTGTGGATTGGGGTGTGGGAGGGGGATAACGGTGCCGTCTCTGGGCCACACTGACCTCAAGCGGCTCCAGAGAAGCAGCAGCATGCTCTCCAGCTCCTAGGCGGAGGAACAGCCACTGCACTTGTCCACACGCACTGCCCCTGCAGCTCCCGTTGGCCATGGTACCCAGCCAATGGGAGCTGCAGAGCCGGTGCTAGAGCGGTGCCTGAGGGCGGGGGGGGGGGGCAATGCCCAGAGCCCCTTTGGCTGCCTCTCCACCTTGGAGCTAGAGGGACGTGTTGGCCACTTCCCAGGAGCCGCGCGGAGCCAGGAATGGAGCCTGCCTGCTCCACTGTGGCCAACCAGACTTTTAGTGGCCCAGTCAGCTGTACTGACCGGAGGTGCCAGGGTCCCTTTTCGACCAGGCTTTCCAGTTGAAAACTGAATTCCTGGCAACCCTATTGTTTCTCCCCAGCCTAGTGGAAACATGACTTACTATGAAAGGGATGTTCTGTAGTTAGCTTGATGGGATTGTCACCAGTCACAGCCTTTTAAGCTCATGACAGTGACAGGAATGTTTCATTGTACACACCTTTCAATGGAGACTTTCGTGGAGATTGTAAAATCTTCCAAGCCCCTTGCACAGTAATGTGTAATTGAAATTTATATTTTTTTTAAAAATAAGCAATTTTGTACAATTACTAAACCTGCAGATTACTGCAGGTGTGTGGCTCTGCATTCAAAATGTGCAGCACAATGGCTATAACTTTATTTTGGTAATTAATGTATTACATGATGTGTAAAGAATTAGGCATCCATTCTCATTAGCAATAGAGTAGGAATGCCTAATTCCTTCTAACAGAGGATTAATTATCAAAAGGGGAATTACACGCATAAATTCCCGCACACTGTGATAAAAATAGACCCTTTTATCTCTAAAATGCTGAGGCACCATCATATTGTATCTTGTCAAACCATCATTTAAAATTTGTAGCTGCTATCCGTTTTTCCTTTGTTGCTCCAACAAACTGTCTCTTTTTATTAAAACATTTTTGTTAGGGAAGTTTATCATCTTTCCAGCTGAGGTGGTTTTCGAAGATTTATAAGTAAGTCTTTATTAGGGAGGGATAACGTCATTTCCTAAGGCAAAGGACTTGATTTTTTTAAACCCTTACTTTCAATAAAGAGATAGTTTGAACGTCATGCACACGTCAAGGTATTTTTTCCCCAGTTTGAACTTTAGCATCCAAAAGTGGGGACCTGCATGTACCCTTCTAAGCTTAATTCCTAGCTTAGACCTGATAGCGCCACCACCAGCCAAAATATAGTGTCTGGCACACTTTCTGTTCCCCCAAAACCTTCCCTGGGGAACCCAAGATCCAAACCCCTTGGGTCTTAAAACAAGGAGAAATAAACCATCCTTCCTCCTTTCCCCCCCACCAATTCCTGGTGAGTTCAGACCCAATCCCCTTGGGTCTTAAACAAGAAAAAAAATCAGTCGGGTTCTTAAAAAAGAAGGCTTTTAATTAAAGAAAGAAAAAAGTAAAAATGATCTCTGTAAAATTAGGATGGAAAAATGTTTACAGGGTATTCAGCTCATATAGACTAGAGGGACTTCCTCCCCCTTAGCCTGAGATTAAAAGTTACAGCAAACAGAGGTAAAACTCCTTCCAGCAAAATACACATTCACAAATTAAGAAAACAAACATAAGACTAATCCGCCTTTTCTATCTAATACTTACTATTTTGAACATGAGAGACTGTTTCAGAAAGATTGGAGAAAGACCTGGTTGCACATCTGGCCTCTCTTAGTCCCAAGAGCAAACAACGAACAACACAAACAGCACAAACAAAGACTTCCCTCAACCAAGATTTGAAAGTATCTTGTCCCCATTGGTCCTCTGGTCAGGTGTCAGCCAGGTTCACTGAGCTTCTTAACCCTTTACAGGTAAAAGAGACATTAACCCTTAACCATCTGTTTATGACAACACATCCAAACTCTGCGTAGCTTTTTCCTTCTCATTCTCTAGTTGTCTTACTACAGCTGCGCAGCTCTTGCCTTTCGTGGTATCAAACTATGCTTCCAGCTGTCACTTGTTGACTTGGAGACTGTGTTGCTCTCTTGTCCTCTGATTATCCAGCTGCAATTGTTAATTACCCCTAGAGCAATATGGTTTCCCATTAGGTCTATTATGAGAGAGAGAGACTTACATGGGTGCATTGCATAAGACTCTTCTGTTAACCAGACTCTCAGTATGATCAATGCTTTTATGAAGAAGTAAGCAATGACTTTTCAGAGAACCAAATAAGCCTATTATGGCCCCAATCTAGCAAAGCACTTAAGCACATACCGAAAGTTCAGTGATTGCTGAATCGATCCCTATAATCTCCATTCCAGTACACCTGGGTAATTCCTTGATGTGAAGTTTTGGATAAAGGAGCAAGGAATCTTTCTTCAAGTGAATATTACACAATTCCCAGTTTGGTTTATTTGAGTTTACTATAGGCAGATACTCTATATAGGTGTTTTAAAGCAGTTATAGCGTGTACTCCAAAATCTTTTGGACTATGGAATTTTCGTGCACAAAAGATACAACAATGCACAGATCATATAGAAAACAAACAACACCCTAAATACAATGCCCTTCACTATAGCTCACCCTTCCTTTGGGAGACCATCTGTGTTCAGGTAGACAGAGCTCACTCATTCCCCACCCTCGCCCCCCAGCAGGCTCTTGCAGGGATTTCCCTGTGCTTGAGCTGGTGAAAATGGCTGAAAACCCCTGAATACATCAGTTCCTGCCCTTTATGACCTTCCATTCCTCTGTCAGGAGACTCCTGGATCAGTTTCCTGAGGTGATCCCAAACCTCTGCCAAGAGGCTTCATTGTTAGGCAATCCCCTCCCCTCACTAAACAGTTCTAAAGAATTCTATAGCCGGGATATAAAGCTTTATTACACTCTAGAGCAGTAGTTCTCTGTTATATATGCTTCAGGCTATATCCACACAATATATATACTAACTGAATGTCCCTGAGATGTCACATGGGCCACAGCTGTGTGCTGACTGGGCTCTAGAGCAGAAGTTCTCCAACTTTAGTAACCTGAGGACCCCCATTTTGGTTTAAAATTTTGTAACAGACCCCAGGCCCTGTCACCACTCCACCCCTTCCCCCAAGATCCCCCCACCTCACCTCTTCCCACCCCTGCTGCACCCATACCCCTCCTCTTCCCTGCCTCTTTCCATCCACTCCCCTGATCACCCTCTCCTCCCACTCCCTCCCAGCACCTCCTGCATGTTCCCCAGAATGCAGGGGGCATTGAGAGGGAGGAAGTTGCAGGAGGGAGGGGAAGGAGTTGATCAGTGGAGCCCCTAGACTCCCTGGAGTACCCTTGCGGACCCCCGTTGGAGAAATGTGGCTCTAGAGAATGGTTTAAAAATAATATGGGAAAGATATTCCTTTCCATTAAATTGTCTTACCCCTTTTGACCTGAGTGACTGCCCCAAAAATTGAGGTCTAGTGGGTTGTTACAGTTAGTCAGGTATTTCTTTTATGCAGTTTTGTTTATTTACAGAGAACATTTGAACTCCTGTGCCACTGAACACAGAAAGAATCAAATAGCAAGAAACAGCTTTGGCTCACAGCACCAAAAACACTCTTTTCAGCCTGTACCCTCAATCCAAAAATGTTTCCCCAAACTTCTTCCAGTGTCATACCCTATACTTTCCAGTGCTCCTTCAGGTTGTCTGTGTGGCTTTCTGGTCTTCTGTCTTCCCTAATTTATCCTCCCTCCTCCTCTCTTCCACACCCTGCCAAAAAAAAAAAAAAAAAGAAAAATCATCTCTGCCCACTCAGTCCAAAACTGCTGGGTGGGTTCACTCATTTCTTTTGTCATAGGTAGGGGGTTATCCTTACAGTTATACTGATTGGTGTAAACACACTTTTTATTTCAATGAGGATTTAACTCAACCTATAACAAGGTTTCACCCCACTCATAACAATTCTGTAGCTTTTGAGAGTAATTTTTATAAAACATTTTGGCGTCATCTTTATTTAATACTGTCTCAGGGCTCTTTCCCCCCATCCACCTTTTCCAGCTTTTCTCCCTTTTTTCAGCTAACGGTGATGAGTGCATGGGGATGATGGCCTACCTGATACTACTTCTCTCATATTGTTTTCTCCTGTACTTGCAAGTCCTTTGTGATATGAGGAGACTGTTATTTGCTCAAGGTGAACCTTTGAATGAATTTGTGTCCTTGTTTAATAGGTTACATTTGATTAGTTAATTGACATCCTAATGAATTTCAGATAAAACAACACAAATTTATTTTTAGCCTTGACTAGAGGTGCTAATTGGTAACAATGGACTGGGAGAGCATTTTAGAATTGCTTTACATATTTTTACTTAATCACCAAAATACCTGTATCTTTTTTTTTAGGGGGGAGGGAATTCTGTGAGGGGTTGAGCACTCCTAGAAGATGCTGCACAGCTTCATATACCATAGATGTCAATAGGAGCTGAGGGCTCTTAGCACCTCCCAGGGACCTTTATCGATTTGCAGTATTAGACCTCTACACAGTAACTTTCTAAAGCCTCTCCACTGTGCATGTCCTAGTCTTGCTACATTGTACAGTCCTCCATAGCTGATTTGACATCATATCACCAGAACATTGCGAACAGATGAAATGTTCACTAAATATATAGGAATGTAGGCTTCCATTTCAATGTGATTGAATTTTCTATTAGCAGTGATATTAGTAGCTCCAACTATGCTATAGAAGCAGCCACTTTTTAAAAAGTGGGCTCGGCAAGAACATTTGTGCTACCTGAGTATATGGGACATAACTTCCTTTGGCACTGGAGATACAGCTGTACTAGGAAGCCATTTTTTAAAATGGCTATTCTTTTGTACTATAGAAAGAATCAGACTCTTATCTCTCATTTTCTCTCCTAATTAATATTTAGTCATTTCATATTTCTACCTACCACTCAAATAATGCCTTGTCATTTTCCTGGAAAACACTAGGGGATGAGTAGAGTAGCAGAGATTCCCTTTTCCCCATAACAACAGCCAGTCAACCATGCTATGCCATTTAGGACCACATTCTAAGCTTGCTTACACTAAAGCTATGTTTACACTATGTAGCACTGCCACTGTAAGGTCTCCTGTGTAGCCGCTCTATGCCGGTGGAAGAAAGCTCTCTCGCTGGCATAATTAAACCACCACCAACAAGCGGCGGTAGCTATGTCAGTGGGAGAGCATCTCCTACCAACATAGTACTGTCCACACTGGCACTTTGTTGGTGAAACTTAGGTCAATCAGAGGGTGTGTTTTTTTCATACCCCTGATGGTGACCAGCAAGAGTGCTAGTGTAAAGCCTAATATAACTAGCATATAACTCCACTGGGGAAAGTCAGTTGAATAGCTCTTGCCCTTGCTGTACATGAAAGGAATATGTTGCTGATGAGCCTCGTGACTGGTTCAAACTCCCTGCAAAACAATAATGCAAATGATTAGCTCAACTGATTTACTCATGTCAGCAGCTGTTGGAGAAAAGATAGCTGCAAGTTGCAAGGATCAGACAGACAGTGTAGGAGAGGAAAAGGCAGGCTGTCTGTCAGACTGTGATATGATAATCTGCTGCACTGTGAAGAAAATGGGCACTACATTTTATGTTTAAATAACAGGGGATATATACAGACTGCTTCCAAGAGGGAGGTCTGAGGAGGCTAAATAAATTTTTTATTCTAAAGTCTACTCTAAAGCTCAGGCCTGATAATTAATTACATTAAGGCCTGAAGTGAGTGCAAATGTAATCTACATGTGCATAAAGAAACCTAAAGTGAGTGTAAATATAATCTTCTTTGAAGCATTAATGTCAATTACAATAAGGTTCATTATCTGAATTGATTGATTCATGTGAGGGATAAAAGAGAACTTTCAATCTCTTCTGACGGCAAGTGATTCCACGTTAATAGGAACCTTATTTAGTATGTATCAAACATTCACCACCAGAGGACAACAACTTTAAGGTAGGATACATTATCTGTGTAGATTACTTTAGTGATGGCTGTCCTACAGTCAGATATCTTTTAAAGTATTTATGATAGACATTCTTACATTATTTTTGTGTTCAGGTGATTCTCCATCATATCACTTGATGTTGCTAATGATGCAAAGAGGTTAATAGCTACTGGGATATTTGAAAATCTTCCCATTAACCTCATGGGCTAGAATGGATTTTGTGTGAGACATGAAGATCTAAGACCAAAACAAAACTTACATACTGGGATGTAACAAATGGCAGAGAGAATTTAAAGATCAAAAGTTTACAAATTACTGTTGCAGATAGACACACCTGTGCTATCTAGTATACATTCTGAAGAAACCAGATGAAGACTTCTCAGCAGGGTTCTACAATGTATGTACTAAAGAGTATGAGCCAGATTGTGTTTGGTTTTGTATGAATCCACAGGGGAGGAAAAGAAGGCTTCCCTCACCCTTTTCCCCCCTCTTCATGGTCCAAAGTCAGGAATGCAATTACATCTTAAAACTAGCATTGACAGAAGTGTTATCTCCCCAAAGTACATTTGGCAGGGCAAAGGAGAACCAATCGCAGAGTTGGCCCCACTTGGTGTGGGGGAATACACTTCGGCATCCTGAAAAAGGGTGCAGCCAGGACTGCCCTGGCTTGCCATCCTGCAAAGCACTCCCTACCTCAAAATTGTGCCTGCCTCAAAAGATTTCCCCTTCTTATGATCAATGTTACCAATCTCGGTAGAGCCTTCCCAGCGTAATCTGACACACCAGACTAATGATTTTTTAAATTCTCAACAATGAAATGTCTAAGATTAAAATATTGGTAAAGTGGCAGGGCACGTATTATTATTAATTTGCTCATAAAACGCTGTGCCTCCCTTTTTAATATTCTGATGAAAATGGGTTAGACATGCCTTTGGCCAAAGTTAATACCATCTGTTACTCTTTGGATATCATACATAGTTTCCCTGTGTAAAAAAAAAGAGAAGATAGTAGTGAAGGATGATTAAGATTTTTAGATCATTCTCCATATATTTAATGAATGATGGGCGTAAAACCTATTCACTAGAAGTGGGAAGAATCTTATTTAAATATTTAAAAGGAATGTGTCTGAGTAAAGAATGAGGACTTTTATTATTGTTTATTATTTGTGTTCTGTGCTGTTTGCTATTTATTGTCAAACAGATAGACTTGAATATGTCATTGCATAGTGTCTCTATCATAAGATCATTTTTGTAATGGTTAGTGTTTCAGTTTTTGGCACTCGTATGGCAATAACTTGTAAAATGCTCAGACAGTTATTTATAAAGTGTCTGTCACGAACTCTAGATATTTGTACATATATATTAAAAATGGGTGCCTACATTTGGGCTCCTACATACACTTTTAGGCACCTAAAAAGGTACCCTACATTTTCAAAAGTCCTAAGCACTAAGAAGCTCCTGTTGGATTCCTGAAAATGGATTTAGATGTCTAACTTGAGGCCCTATTTTTTTTGTCTAGTTACAACAGTCTAATACTTTATTATTTTTCTGCCCAAAACTAACTGTATCTAATCTAGAGAGTCATGTCCTCCATTTTAACCTGGGGAGCTTGTAATAAACATAGTACTAAATCAAATTAATTATTTTCAGTTCTCTCAAAATGTGCTTGATATATCAGAAACAGGATTCTATGGGTGGGATTTTCAACAGCACTGAGTTCTGGTCTATCATTATGAAGTCAGTGGGAGTTTTGCAATAAACTTCAATGGAAGCAGACTTCTGTCAATGCTGAGGGCTCTTGAAAATCCTGATGTCGCCAACTGTTACAATATTTTGCACTTTTTAAAGGGTTCTTGTGAATTTCTGGCTTCAGTTTCTCAAATTTTGTCGTTATTCAAAATGGCTAATGCTATCTCCCATTATGTACAGTCAATGGGGCTGAAGCCAAAGGCTGCCCTCAAGATAGCCACCATATTCTTTAATCTTTCTAGATTAGAGAGGTTGCCTTCAGTGAAATGAAGGTACTCACCCATTGTTTCCAAGGGGACTGAAGCCAACCTGCACTCAGAAAAGATGCTGGCCAAATAATCACCATGGGAGTACCAAGCAAGGAACAGGGGGCTATCTGAAGATGTCAGCAGTGGAACTGTGTGGGCAGCAGAAAGGAAGAATGTATTAGAATGGGGAGTGCAAGGGAAGGCTAGGAGCCAGAGGCAAACTGTGGGGACACAGAAGTGTGTGCGAGCTGGAGGCAAATTAAGCAGAACAGTGGAAGGTAGCATAGATGAATAGGAGAATGGGGTGGATAAAAGGCTGTGAAGGGAAAGGGAGGGAAATGTGGGAGGTGACTGAATGTGGAAGTAGGGCAGGTGAGAGACTGAAGTCTCTAGGGGAGCAGGCAAGGAGAACATCAGTGTAACATCTGTCACTCTATCCTGTCTATGGAGGAAGGGATATAGAGAGGGATAGAATGATAGTTCCCCAGCTCGAGGGATGAGTGGAGATAAGGAGCAGTAAGCAGGGAGGTCTGCATTTATTCATGCATATTTAAGACTGAATTTTGATCCTGAGATAATCACACACAAGTTGAAGGTAGGTGAAAAAATCAAAAACCAAACAAAATACAGTGCAACTCCTCTTCTTAAACGCTCATGATTTTTAAGTCTACCTTTAAGATGTTTGGATATTTGGGATTGGCAGCACTCAAATCCTGCACTGTGCTCCTCTGTGCAGCTTCTCTGTACAACAGTGTAGAGGAGGGATTGGGGGATGGCCAGTAAATTCATTACAAGCAGATACATAGGATTAAACCATCCATGCATCTGAGCTGCCCAATGGAAGAAAGTGTTCTTTTCCCTTCCCATTGCAATAACTTTCTGATTAGATGCCCTGCACAAAGCTCTTAGAAGATGGTCAAGAGGGCAGTTTTGGACCCTAAGGGTATGTTTACAGAGAGGGGGGAAAAATCCCACAGCAATGAACCTCAGAGTCCAGATCTACTGACTGGGGCTAACATGAGGGCACTAAAAATAGGTATGTAGGTAGCTGTTCAGGCTGGAGCTGGAATTTGGGCTCGGAAACCCAGCCCTTACCCTGAACTTCAGAGTTCAAGCTCCAGCCTCAGCCTACATGTCTACACACCTAGTTTTAGCACTGTGGAACAAGCTCAAGTCTGTAAACCTGGGCTCTGCCATTCGCTGCCATGGGGATATTTTGCCATGTAGACTTACTTTGAGATACCAAAGCCATCCTTGGTAAGTCCCAAACTCTGTTTATATCTTTAAGTTCAAGCAACCATGAAAAATCTTCCAAACCTACTTACATGAATCTCAATTATGTCATATATTTTTATAATATGTAACAAAGCAAAGGGGAAAGAATGTATTTTATCCTTCTATTTATAGGCATAGACTTTTATGATTAACTCCTTCAATAGGAGCAAGTATGGCAGAGACCTGTGTGTAACAGTCTTTAGTGTTTAAGAGGAATTAATTGAAGGGGGATTTCTGTTTTCAAATGAGTCAAGTGGATTTGCTTTTAATACAGAATTTTCTGAAGTTTATGTAGTGTGATGTTGCTGCACTCAACAGTGTGTATTAAACAGTAAAAAGTTCTGAAGGTTAAAACATCACAAAGATACATTGTGAGTCATAAGGCTGAGGGATCAGAGATTTCAGTCATCAGAGCAATGCAGTCATCTCCCAGAAATGCACTCTGGAGTGACTTATTATTATTGTATAAATATAGAATAAATATAATGCTACTGTAACTGAGTTCAGATTTCTCCGACTCTTTATTGCTGACATTAAGCACAGGCAAAGCAAGCAGCTTATTGCAGTTACTGCAGTCCTACAACTCTGTCCTTATCTCTGTACTTTAGGGTCACGCCTAGCTATGGTGCTATATAAAGGTTTTCTTTGGCAACAGATCTAGGGTTGCCAGGTATGTGGTTTTTGACAGGAAAGTCTGGTTGAAAAGGGGACCTGGCACTGTTCAGTCAGCAGTGTTAACAAAGTCCAGTTACTTGCAGTAACTGGCCTCTGCCACCGGGGGGTGGGAAGAGCAGCAGCTGCTGCTGGAGCCTGGAGGCACACTCAGGAATGGCTCTGGCAGAGAGAGATACTGGTGGCTCCCCCGTCCTGCCCCAAGGGTGGCTCTCACTCCCCTGCCCTGCCCCACTCTCCCCCACCTCCAGAGCTCTGCTCAACTGGCAGAGGGTGTGAGGTGGAGAGAGCAACAAGTGATGGTGGGGGGTGGAGAAGAAGAACAAGGGTTGGGGCCTCAGAGAAAGAGGTGGAACAAGGAGTGGGGATTTGTGCGGAAGAGGCAGAGCGGGAGGCTGGGAAGGGTCCAGCACTCAGTGTCTGGTTTTAACAAATTAGAAAGTTGGCCACCTTAAACAGAACTGGTGAGAGAGGCAGTTTGCGGCTTGATCTTACCCCAGAACCTAAAGTTCTGACCTAACAAATAAAGTCATTCTTGCCTTAGTTGATACAGTTTAACAGCCCCATACTGAATTCACATTATTTAGACCACAATTGACTATTTAATTACTGTTTAGGAGGAGTAAGAATAGCTAAAAAATATGGGTGTGACTGTGCTAATGCTTTTTAAAGGATCTGAGCAGTCTCAGTGTAAACTAGAGATCTCCAGAAACTCGAGCAAACCCCTTTGAGCTGATTATTCTTGCAATTATTAACTGCCGTGCCTTCTTTCCCTTCAGACTGCCTCCTGAGTGCTTTACTAAGGCCTTGTCTATACTACCAAGTTTTGTCACTAAAAACTGCCTTTTGTCGACCAAATAGTGCATGCGTAAACACTACAATGCAACTTTTGTCAGGAAAGATGCCTGGTTTTGGTAATTAAATATATCCACCTTGATCAGAGACTTACATCTTTTTCCTCTACATTTTTCTTGACAAAGTACCAGTGTAGACACCACGCTTGATTTCATCACTTTAATTAGCCTCCAGGAGGTGTCCCATGATGCCCAATTGTGACCACTCTGGTCAGCGGTTTGAACTCCACTGCCCTGCAGCCAGGTATGCATCCATCCGCTCCTCCTCAGTAGAAGCCCCAGGAATTTTTGAAGTTCCATTTCTTGCTGGCTCAGTGTGGATAGGTCTCATCGCATCTTCCCAGGTGACCATGGCAGCTCGTTGCAGCAAACACTCTCCTGCTTGGACCGCTGTAGAGCTGCTGGATCTGCTCAGTATAGAGGGAGAGGAGGCTGTGTAGTCCCAACTGCATTTAAGCTGTAGGAATTTTGATACCTACAGGCACATTTCTTGACGCTTGTGCCACAAGCATGGAGTAGATGTATCCTAGCTTCCCTGCTTACCCTCAGCAGTGAGTTGTCTGTTAGAATGACTCCCACCTGTGGAAAAATGCAGGAGAATTTTAGAATTTTTTCCATAGAATGCTGCACCTCAACCCTTGCAGAGAATGAGTGTTCTTTTCCCTTTTTTTAAATGGTGAATCAGCTTTAATTTTTTCTACAAATTGAGATTGCATGCACTACCAATACATACACAGGCATTGTAATCATTGTCTTGCAGGAATATAAGGCCCAAAACGACACCATTGCATCCTAGGAAAACTAACACATATACATTACTGGTACTCATTGTCAAAGCACTGCCTCAAAGCCTCCCTGATTCAAATGGTCCCCCCTGGGCTCCTCTGACAGCCCTGGTATCTGGCTGCTCAAAATCAGCGGCCAAGAGATCTGCCTCAGCATTCCATCCCTGAACAAACCTTTCATCCTTAGTGTCACAGAGATTATGCAACGTACAGCACGCAGCTATGACATTGAAATATTATCCTCATTAAAGTCTAGCCTGCCATAAAGGCATCACCAGCACATCTTTAATCTATCAAAGGCACATTCAACTGTCATCTGGCGCTTACTCATCCTGTTCTTGAACCTCTCCTTACTGCTGTCCAGCTGTCCTGCATGAGGTTTCATGAGTCACAGCTGTAAGGGGTATGCTGGGTCTTCCAGGATCACTATGGACATTTCAAAATCTCCTACAGTAATCTTCGGGTTTGGAAATAAAGTTCTCACTTGCAGCTTTCTGTACAGGCTGGTGTTCCTGAAGATGTGTGCATCATGCACCTTCCTGCACTACCCTGCATTGATGTTAGTGAAAAATCCTAAGTGATCCACAAGCGCCTGCAACACCGTGGAGAAGTACCCCTTCCTATTGATGTACTCTGTTACAAGGTGGTCTGGTGCCAAAATTGGAATGCATGCACCGTCTATCACCTCTCCACAGTGAGAGAACCCCATTTCTGAAAAGCCCTCCACTATTTCATGCATATTTCCCAAAGTCATGGTTCTTCATAGCAGGATATGATTTATTACTCTGCACACTTGCATTAACACAGCCCCAACAGTCGATTTCCCCACTCCATATTGATTCGCAACCAACCAGTAACAGTCTGAAGTTGACAGCTTCCACACAGTGATTGCCACATGTTTCTCTGCCGAGAGGGCAGATCTCATTCTGGTGTTCTTGCACCACAGGTCTGGGGCAAGCTCTGCACACAGTTCCAGGAAGGTGTCTTTCTGCATCCAAAAGTTCTATAGCCACTGCTCTTCATCCCACATGTTCATGATGTTATGATCCCACCATTCAGTGCTTGTTTCCCAAGCTCCAAAGCGATGGTCTACCCTATGAGCTGTTCTGTGAATGCCAATCTAAAGTTGCTCCTACCCATGTCACTCAGAATGTCGGGTGCCTGCAAGTCTTCAGTTAGGAACTTGACGATTAACTGCACTGCTATCCGTGATGTCTTCATAACGGTTAACAGAGCATAGGAGAGCAGTGCGGGGTCTATCCCTTCTCACAAAGATGCTGGGGTGCACAAGAGAGAATGGCCATTGCAAAAATGTTACCAGAGAAGGCCGGAAGCCCATGGAGTTCTGGGACACAAAGCAATGCATCATGGGACATTTAGCCAGGTCCCAAGATGCACCATGACCTGCTCTGCCTTCCCACAACACCTACCAACAGAAGGTGTTGAGCTGGACTGTGGTATAGGTATGCACAGTGCAATGCTCACACTGTTGACAATGGTGCCCCCAATGTGTATATGATCTGCTGACAGAGGGAGCAAGTGTGAACATGAAATTCTGATTTTTATTATGTCGCCTTTTCGGTGTTGATATCACTTTTGTCAACAAAAATTGGTAGTGTAGACATGGCCTAACCGTTACAGGAGGGAGAAAGGGAGAATAAGAATTGTGAATATCTGGGTCTGAATCTTGCAGTTTGGGAGCTTCAGCTATGCAATATTCATATTAATTTACTAACTCATATTTTCTTTATAATAACGGTAAACAGGAAACACAAAAATTAAAAGTTTATAAGTGTGTGCTTACTGGGAATTATGGATACTGACCAGCCTTTCAAGCTCTTTTTGTGTCAAGGTTCCTAACACCATTAGAAAATGTTTGTTTCTGGCAGCCAATAATTGTACTATCCTGTACTGTTTGTTTAAATAGATAAACAGGACAATCATATTCTGCTCCATATCTTAATGCATGACATAAATCACATTAACAACTGAACGATACCTTATTGGCAGTAAAATTAATATTAATTAATATCTGAACAGTGCTTTGAACATGTAAATCACAACATAATTGCTAATTATTAGTACAAAGTAAATTTCTGGTTTAAGGTTTGGACCAGCTCCAAACATTAGTCCTTATTATTTTATTTTGGTTTGTTGTAAGGTTTATTGTACTCACTCACATAAATCCCGACTCCAAACTATAATCCAAAAGATGCGAGTAAATGAGAAAATCAGAAGTAATATAAGAAAAAATTATTAAGGAAAATACAGTTATTTCAAGTGGCGTAATCCCCAAAGGTTCCCCACCAAATTACTATAGAAATCTAAGGTACAGTCTTGGATTCACTTCACATGAAATAACAGATCATGAGAGGATGTTTGTTTATTTGTTTGTGACCAACATAGATTTTGAAGTTTTTTGAGTGAACCCAGTTATGCATCACATATTCATTCAGAGCTGACAAATCTATGGCTTTGTCTACACTACAGACTTTACAGCAGCACTCTAAACCACTGCAACTGCGCCGCTGTAAGGTCTGCCATGTAGCTGCTTTTGGGCGGAAGAGGTGGGGCAGGTGCAGGGCCTTGGTGGTCAGGCTGCCAGTAATTAGAAAGGTGGCAACCCTGCTGATGGAGCTGCTCAGGTGTAACGATAGTAGGAAATGCTAAGAAGAAAACAGTTTTAGACACAGCCTCTCCACGCAAAAGAATAAATGGACACAAATGAGACATTAAGAATTGTAACATTAAAAAACCAGTAGGAGAGCACTTCAATTTCCCTGGACACTCAATAACAGACTTAAAAGTGGCCATTCTTCACCAAAAAATCTTCAGAAACAGACTTCAATGAGAAACTGCAGAACTGGAATGCATTTGCAAACTGGACACCATCAAATTAGGTCTGAATAAAGACTGAGAGTGGATGGGTCACTTCCCTCTGCTGATACTCACACCTTATTGTCAGCTGTTGGAAATGGGTGACGTCTCCATTGAGTGCATTGGTCTCGTTAGCACTACAAAAGTAATCAACTGTTGAGAATAGGTCACTTCCACCTTAACTGAATTGGCCTCATTAGCACTGACTCCCCACTTGGTAAGGCAACTCCCATCTTTTCAGGTGCTGTAATATATATACTGTTTACTGTATTTTTCATTACATTCATCTGATGAAGTGGTCCACGAAAGCTTATGCCCAAAAAGATTTGTTAGTCTCTAGGGTGCCACAAGGACTCCTCTTTGTTTTTGCTTATACAGACTAACACAGCTACCACTGTGAAATCAGTTCAATGGATGGCTTGTTCCCCATTCACAATTCAGATTTGAGATTAGTCAGCTACTCTAACTCCATTTAATATGGACCACGTTGATTTAGCACAAAACAGTTGACCTCAGCTTCGGCTTCCCATCTTTTAGAGCTGTTCCATTTTCTTTGAGATACCAAATAAGAAATATATTAAACCCTATATGAGATTAGCTGCCTTGACACAGAATGTACAAATGAACATTAACATAAGACAATAGGAGCATCTTTGAGGTAAAAAATATCCATTATATGGATCTTTTTATTTTTTTGGTATTACAGCCTCATAACCCACTTGTTCAAATGTTATGAAATATAATGTTTCTCATTGTATTCTTTTATGAAGTCAGGAGTCTTTCAATAAAAGAGCCTCATTCTAAAGCTGTTAGCACCCTATTATGTTATTGCCAATCATACAGAGGGTTTCCATTCTGTGTTCTCCAGCTGCAAAAAGGGAATAATGTAGAATCGTTAGAGTTATTGTACTTACAGCACTGTACAAGCAAGATGTAATTGGAGCATTAAAATGAATGCTCCACGTGGTGAAGGACAGTCTGTACGTTAGGATGTTAAGAACTGGTAACAGTGAGGATTACTTTAAAAAGACTAAAATTAAATGTTTATTTTTCTCTATTGTGCTGCATCTGGTTTCTGTCAGAATGAATCTTGTTGATCTTGGTTTCAAGGTTTCCATTCTGTGAGCTTTTAAACCAAGGTCAAGCAGTAGGCAGCACTGAGACCTTGAAGATGTCATTGACTAGGAATATATAAGCTTTATAGCTATAACACTAATTATTTATCATTCATAGAAAGAAATATAGGTGGGCAAAATGTTATAGTTATACAGATTTTTCTATAGCAGTAGACACACCAGCATATCAATAGACAAGACGATAAAGATTATGTGAACATATGTGAGCATACACACGTTTATATAAATACATGTGTGTATATGGACAGAGAGATGCATATATAAAAAAACACAATGTGAAATTATAATATGTGCATATCCCACTAGAGTTATAGGGCTCTGTCATACTCAAGCCCATTTACATTGCTCTGATGCATAAAATGGTCTTTGAGGCAATGGATTTCCTACACCCCTGGCTAAGAGGATTCCTCTGTGGCCTAAAGCTGGCAAGGCAGCTTTAACTAAGCCCCTCAACTTCCCAAGGGTAGGAGTTGTGTCTGGAACACTGTGGTGCTCTGCTTATCCCCTGCTTCCAAAGCCCCTAGGAAGTCATGAGAAGTGGAGCATCAGACCGTTCCTGAGACTGCTTTAACTTTCATGGGGAAGGAGGTGAGTATGCCTCACATAAAATACCCCACAATAAAGGCAGCATTTTGCCCCATCTCCAGCCCTCCATTGCTGTGCTGCGCATGGGAATAGAGATACTGAAATTGAGCTATTTGTGACATTGTAGCTGCATGAGTAATGAGACTTGAAGCAGGTTCTGAGCTGATTTTGTTTCTGTTAATACAGTATGTGTTTGACATTGCAGCCTTCATATATTATGTCCAAGCTGAAGTATAATTACAAAAGAAAAACAACTTTAATAACATGTTTTATCAGAAATGGTTTCTGAGAGCTCCACAGGGAATGTGTCTAATCTAGGCGTTTTCTCGGCAGACATTCTCTTTTTATGCATCAGCACTGTAGTGGAAATGAGACTTCTAGGCTGGTATTCCTAGTGGGGGCAGGGATCCAACCAAAACCAAGTTTCATTAGTCAGAAGGGAAATGGATTTATATGGGGTTTACAATACTGTTCAAACTGATCAATAATTTCGTTAATGTCTTTCACTGGCCTTTAAGAGTAGCCATGTGATGTTTGAGGTGCTGTAAGTGGGTTGGAATTTTCTGAATAACACTTCCAACATTGTTGGCACATTGTTATGAATGTAAGGTCAGCGCACTCCTGTATCAGAATGTTAATACTTCAGATGAATTAGGTTTGTGGGGATTACCTTAGTTTTGGAGATCTTACGCCAGGCCTTTCTGTGGATTTGATTTAGTTCTGAACATCTCTTAAAGCATGTCTTGTTTCATGTTTTGTTTTGTCTGTCAATTAGAGCAAATGCATTCCCCTCTTTTGACAGCTTTAATATCATCCCACAGGCTAATAATGGGTCAAGGTTGCTGCTTTCTGAAAAATCCAGTGAGAGGTAATTCTATTTCTTGTCAGAAGGATCCATAATTATGTGATATTGCCTCTTTCATTCCCTTTCTATGGGACTATCATTAGTGCTATCTCCTGCTCTCTCTCTAGTGAGCTCTTTCTCTCCCTTCAGCCCCTGTAGACCTCACTCTCTTTTCCAGGGTCCTCTTTCTACCCTCTAAATACCTCCATATCTCTCCTTTCTATCTAAGAATAAATTAAACTATTATTATTTCAGGTTTGTTGTACCGTTTGAAAGCTAGATTTTCTTTGTTTATTGTATGTCAAATTAAACAAAATCTTAATTAAGTTACTCCTTTTGCATCTTCTTCTAATTCCACTGAAGTAAATGGGAGTTTTGCCATTGGCTTCAGTGAAAGAAAAATAAATCTGGTCCTATGTTACAACAATCTCATCTATAGGTATGTATTACTCCAGTATAAATGATCCACAGAATCACTTAACTATGTACCCACAGGCAGTAATTAGGCATCTAAATGGGTACTGCTGCACAGCTAAATGCAGGTGCAAAATTACACCCACATATCAGAGGGTAGGTTGGGGTCAGGCTAAAAATTAGTTATGTCCTTTATATACTTAGTCTGTGCTGAATAAGTAAGTATTTTGCCAGTGATAAGTTATATCGCACAGCATTCTGAGCATTTCTTAGTGAAGAAAAACAATGGTCCTGTGGATCCTTTATGAAGAATGTGATTTCTTTAGTGGTTTCAATCAGATAGTCTTTTAATATAGTGTTTGGCATTTAATTTCCTTTCCTGCAAAGCTATTTCATAATTTGATACTGACTTTTGGGGGACCTCTTTTTTGACTGAGAAAAGGCCATTTATTCCTAACTCTCTGTTTCCAAAGGCCTTGTTGAAGCTTCACAGACAAGATTTTAAAGCCTCAAATGTTCAAAAATAATCAACTCAAATGGTAATCATGACATCATAGAAATGTAGGGCTGGAAGGGACCTCAAGAGGTCATCTAGTCCATCCCCACATGCTTAGGCAAGAAGAAGTAAAACCAGACCATCCCTGACAGGTGGTTGTCTAATCTGTTCTTAAAGAAACGTGCACTGATGGGGGATTCCAAAACCTCCCTTGGGAACTTATCAAGTACATAACTACTTCATATAGTTTTTCCTAATATCCGGCCTAAATCTCCCTTGCTGCAAACTAAGCTGATTATTGTTTTTCCTACTCTCTTTGGAGATGGAGAATAATTGCTAACCATCCTCTTTATAATCACCTTTTGCATATGTGAATACTGTTATCATGTCCCCCTCTCCCCCTACCCCCCCCGTCTTTTTTTCTCTAGACTAAACATGCCCTAGTCTTTCAACCTGTCTTCATATATCAGATTGTCTAAATCTTTGATTATTGTTGTTGTTCATCTCTGGACTCTCTCCAATTTTCCTGAAATGTAGCACCCAGAATTGGATGCAGTACTCCAGCTGAGGCCCCACCCAAGTAGAGTGGAAAAATTACCTTCCATGTCTTACATACAACATTCCTGTTCATATGTCGCAGAATGATATTTGCCTATTTCCAATGATATCACACTGTTGACTCATTCAATTTATGATCCACTATCACCCCAGATCCTTGCCATATACATATCTACAGTTTTTTCTACTTTGGGCATACACTGTGGAGGAACAAAATGACACAAGTAAAAGAGACTGGGAAATTTCTAACAATGAGTATTTAAATAAACCTCTGTGAAACTGAGGACATTATTTTCACATTTTCCATAATTTTGTTTTCCCCATGAAATTTTATATATTCATGACATTTTCCAAAAACATGCAAATTTTGCACTTTCCCATGTTTTTACACTGAAAATCATTTTGTTCAATAATGTGCTTGTTTTCTCTGAAAATGATTTCTCTTTTATTACAAAATATTGCCAAAACCAGGACCAATTTTGAATTCACAATTAAATGTAAAAAGGCTTGAGTGTTGGGATCCTGAATTTTGCTGTGAATATTTCACCCCCTGAAGTATTTGCATTCACTAATACAATTCCCTGACTTCCCTACTCATCTCCTGTCGTAACAGAATGTGTACCAGAAAACTCAGGAGCAGATCAAGGCTTTATCAGGATCCAGATGCACCAACATTTCAGAGCCCCAAGATACACTTTTCCTCCTAGCTCCTTCTCTGCCTCCCAGTCACTTGAAACCCTTATCTTTTTCAGACTTCTTCACCCCAAAGAAACCAAGTCTACCCCAGCTGTCAAGCAACACCATTCATTTGTGCTCTCCTCTTTCTGATCCACATCTACTGCTCTCCTTCTTTGATCCACTGCTGTGCTAGGTCCTCTCTGACTGCAAAGCCTGGATTTTAATATTCCATTTGTTCTTCCTTAACTCTCCAATCAGCAAATCCCTGGAATTATCACTCTTTCTAAATGTAGAGCACCAGCTCTACTTGTTTCTTCCTTTTCCACACTGTAAAATGTATCCCCTTTATTACTAAAACATGAAAATATTTATTATCAGAATGTACTCCCATTACTGTTCTGCTGATTAATACAGTCTCTGGGACAGCGGCATGTGAAATATTGCTTGTAGTATCTCAGAGTAGAAGCAAATCTGCTCATAAAGCATTCTTTTCAGAGTTTAACAAAAAGAACAAAAATAAATATGGTCTATTCCTTGCCAAGATCTGCCTGTTTTAAACTTTTCAATAGTACAAATCATTATTAATGAAGTGCTTACCATTACACTCCCAACCACATGGTATAAAAGTTACTGCAGTCATCCAAAGGATAAGAAGAAACACAGCAGATAACTTCTGGAGGAGAAAGATTTATGCTCTTTATGGGTTCAAGTTTACATGACAATAAAGGAACGGGGGATGTGTTATCTCTTGAAAGCTTTTGGGGGAGAAATGTGAAAGAAAATGAGATTTTGATTTTCAATTTAATGAGAAAGCAACCAAAGATCAAGGTCTCAGCAGTGAGGAAGTCAGCTCCCATCATCAGCTGTTTGGTTAGGTTTTTTTAATGTAAAATTGTGAAATAATGCTGCAGGACAGGGCTTCTCAAACAGTGGTCACCGCTTGTGTAGGGAAAGCCCCTGGCGGGCAGGGCTGGTGTGTTTACCTGCCGTGTCCGCAGGTCCAGCAGATCGCAGCTCCCACTGGCCGTGGATCACTGCTCAGGGCCAATGGGAGCTGCTGGAAGCAATGTGGGCGAAGGGACTTACTGGACACCGCTTCCAGCAGCTCCCATTGGCCCTGAGCAGCGATCCACGGCAAGCGGGAGCCGGGATCGGCCAGACCTGAGGACGGGGCAGGTAAACACCCCAGCCTGGCCCACCAGGGGCTTTCCCTACACAAGCGGTGACCCCTGTTTGAGAAACCCTGCTGTATGACATGGAGATTTACATTACAATGGAGACTAAAGTAAATTATGTAATGAACATCTTCATGTTATAAAAATAACTGAGGAGGAGCTGCACTGCTGATACCTTGGTCTCTGGCTGCTTTCCATTAATTTGAAAAACAAAATCCCATTTCCTTTGTATTTACTTTATATTAAGCATATACAACAACATATTATTGTGTCTGCTCTGCACTGATCAGTCTGTACACCCACAAGTGATGTGGGATGTGAAGGTACGTCTACACTACCCACTAAATCGGCAGGTAGTGATCGATCTATCAGAGATCGATTTATCACGTCTACACTAGACGTGATAAAATTGATCCCCGATTGCTCTGCTGTCGACTCCAGAACTCCACTGCAGCAAGAAGCAAAAGTGGAGTCGATGGGGAAGCAGCAGCGGTCAACTCGTCGCCGTCCTCACAGCCAGGTAAATCGATGTAAGATACGCCGACTTCAGCTACACTATTTGCATAGCTGAAGTTGCGTATCTTACGTCAACACTCCCCCCCCACACACACACACACACAGTGTAGACCTAGCCTGAGAGGAGTCCATATGAGCAGTGTCCAGAAGAAAGGGCCTGATCCACTTCATTGAAACTAACAGCATCTTTCCATTGACTTGAATATATGTTGGATCAAGCCCAAAGCTGTGGGAGAGAAGGTTCCTTATGAGACTGGCTACTCAGTATCCTAAGAAGAGTGGGACTGTTCAGTCAAGGCTGTTCTGTAATGGGAACTGAGTTTATGCCAGGTCCTGGCAAAAGGGGAATGAGAGAACTCTTTTGAAATAACAGTATTTGTCAGTCTAGGACAGAAGAATGTGGAAAGGAGGGAGGGAGGAAGGGGTTAGCAAAAACAAAACAAACAAATGGAAATTTCAATGCCACATTTCTCCTGCAACTGTTTTTTAACAGAAACAGGAGGAGGAGGTCATTTTTGGTTTTGATTCATAGGGCGTGTGATTGGAAATACAGCAAGACTTTTTATAACAACACAAACCCTCCCACAAGGGTTTGCACAGTTTAGCCAAGTGAACACAGAATCAGTTAATAGGCACCAGAAGTCAGAAATTCTACTGAGGGCATCAGGCTATGTTGCTCCCTGGAGAATTATGCTGAACAGAGGGAAAAGACAACAGTTCTGCTGTTTTAAAAAGAGGCACATGTTCTGAAATTCAGCATGTCAGCTTATTAAAGGAAACATTTACTCTCTTAATTCAATGCAGCAAGTTAATCAATCATTAGTTACTTAAAAAGAAGAAAATAGTGTTAGACCTGTTCATTTTCCTTTGCTTAATTTGCTTGACAGAGTGTGGTTTGGGGATTATTTTCCCCAGATACATTTGTCACGGCTCTGGGCAAATGCACCTGTATTCTCTGTCAAGGGTCCCTCGAGAGCACAAACGCTTAGGTTTTTGGCTCCCAGCTGTCACCTCTCTTGGGTGGAGATCTGCGTCTCTCTCCCTCCTGACCAAGGTATTTCCAGACTGAACAGTGCCTTGCCTACACTGTATTATTCCCAGCATGCCGGACTGCCTAACTAGGCCAGTGTCTGTGTTTTGCCTTCTCTTCAAAGGCTATGAACAGCTGCAATTGCAGCAGTAATAGGTTACCAAGCAGCCCTTTCTAAGCATGCATGTTTACTTTTCAGGTGAAAGCATTACAGAGAAAACATATTAAAACCAATACAAGAACCTACACATGTTCTATTAAGCTTACGAGCGATCACCCCAACTCCAATGATGGCTCTGGTAAGTGATCAGTCCTTCAAATCCCACATGAGGGTTTTTCTGTGGTTACAAGTTCCTAGCGGCTTTAGCTCAGAACAAGAACTCCCCGAATGGGTTAGGGCTGGTCTACACTGAAAAGTTATATCGGCATAGCTGTGCACCTCAGGGGTGTGAAAAATCCTCTCTCCGGAGAGACATAGCGAAGCCAAACTAACCCCCTGTGTAGACAGTGCTAAGTCAATGGAATAATTCTTCTGTCGACCTAGCTACCGCCTCTTGGGGAAGTGCCACTATAGCAGTTTAAGAGCTTATCTACATTACACAGTTAAGTTGACATAAGGCTGCTAAAGTTGACCTAACTGTGGAGGTGTATACATTGCTATGCTCTTCCCGCTGATTTAACTCTCTTGCTGCGCTGACATCATAAAACCACCTCAACAAGAGGCATAGCGCTTAGGGCAATGTACTTAGAGTGATGTAATGTCAGTGTACACATTGCGTTCCTTACATCACCTTAAGTGGCCTCCAGGAGGTATCCCACAATGTCCATCGTGGTCAGGGAGCCATCAGTGCTAGCAATACCATGGAAAAGTAGACCTTTCTGTTGATGTACTCCATCACAAGGTGGTCTGGGGCCAAAATGGAGATATGTATGCCATCCATCACCTTGCCATAGTTAGGGAATCCCATTGTTGCAAAGCCATCCACTATTTCATGAACATTGCCCAGAGTCACAGTCCTTCATAGCAGGAGGCGATTAATGGCCCTGCACACTTGCGTCACTGCAACCTCCACGGTGGACTTCCCCACTCCAAACTGATTCTTGACTGACCAGATTCCACACAGCCATGGCCACTCACTCTCTACTGTTAGGACAGCTCTTATTTTGGTGTCCCTGCACCGCAGGACAGGGGAGAGTGCCACACACAGTTCTAGGAAAGCGGATTTCTGCCTCTGAAAGTTCTGCAGCCACTGCTTGTTGTTAGGGGGCTTATTCTTTCACCCTCTCACTTCCCTGGTCCTTCTCACATGAACAGAGAGCAACAATACCCAAAGTCTGAAGGCACAAACAATTTGATGTTTATTGGGGTAAACTTACAGCACGCATGATTCCAGTTTCCTTCCTCAGTGTCCCCCTTCCCAGCTCTGACACCACAGAGCCTTGCCTGTGTCCCTGTTCCTGTTCCCATCCCCTGTTCCCATTTCCCCCTTTAGCAAAATATGATCCCAATTCCCCCATCCCCAGTCCCTGTTCCCAACCCCCCCTTTGCTTCCTGATTGACTGCAGACTATATAGTAAAACTTGAGTTCTGCTCAATTAACCTTAACCAATCATTTTACTGAAATTTAACTAACCAATCCTAACATATTGTCACATGGTTATTTAACCTATTATATCCCACAACCTTCATTGGTTTACACCCAACAAAATTAATTATACAGCAGACAGAAACAATCACAGAACCGGACAGAGACCATGCAAATAAACATACAAAACAATATAGAAGTGAGGATTTTACAACTACATCTATACAGACATAAGGGTTTTCCAGCTGTGTCTATTGATAAGTGAGTTCTTACCAGACAAAAACTATCAAACTAAATTTTCTTTTACATGTTCTGGGCTCTGGAGGTGATAGGAATATCAGGGCAGGATTGTATTCCTAACAACACAATAGCACCTTGTTTCAATGTGACTAGTTTGGAATGTGAGGATGTGACCATACACTTCCCAGCTTATGGCTAGCTGAAGGCCTTAGCCTGTCACAGTAAGAGAAGGCCATTACACAGACAGACAGTGATTTTGATTCTTTCTTTTATACCTCTATAACTAGCTAAGTGATAAGAATCCACCTAAATTCTTAAAGTATAGGCCTTTGCAGACAGGCCTGAATATCTATATCCTAACACTTGTCATCCCATATATGCCTCACAATCTGATCCCACCAGTCAGAGCTTGTTTCTTGTGCCTTGAACCAACGGTCCACCATGTGCAGCTGCTCCATGAATGCCAAAAGCAATCTTGAATTGTTTTTGTCCATGGCACACAGCAGGGGAGACACCACGGTGTCATCATCAGGTTTGCAGCTCATGAAATACTGAAGAATCAGCTGTGTTGTGTTCTGAACACTTATCACAGGACTGAAGAGCAGTGCAGAATCCATGCTTTCAGACAGAGCTGGCAGGCACGCAGTTTACAGAGGCTATTGAAAAGTAGCACAAAACATAGTAGGAAGCCCATGGAATAATGGGACAAAGAAAATAGCATCATGGGACACTGAGTCTGCCCTCTGAAGCACAGTGATCCCTTCCCAAAACACCCAATGGCAGATGGTGGCAAGCTGCACAGTGGGATACCTACCCACAGTGCACTGCTCTGTCAGTGCAAGAGCAACAACTATGGACATGCTCCCTCATCATAAGGAGAATTGCGTGAATATGCAAAAGTGGTTTAATTACAGTGATGGATGAATGTTGATGTAACTTACGTCAACTTAACTTTGTAGTGTAGGCATAGCCAAAGTGTTGACTTACTCATAGTCTTAGGCCTGGGCTACACTAGGAAATGGGTGTCAAAAATGCATATCCCTGAGTGACGCAGTTAAACCGATCTAACCCCCAGTGTAGACAGCGCTAGGTTCACAAGAGAATTCTCCTATCAGCCTAGTCATAGGCACCGACTCTGTGGGTGCTTGGAGGCTGGAGCGCTCATGAGAAAAAAATAGTGCGTGCTCAGCATCCACTGGTGACCTGTGGATCAGCTGCTCCTCCTGCCCACCAGTGATCAGCTGTTCAGTGGTCTGTGGGAAGTGCTGTGGGGGAGGAGGAGAGCGGGAGAGGCAAAGAAGCAGGGGAGAGGCGGAGCAGAGGCAGGAAAAGGCAGGCTAGGGATAGGGGTTTCGGGGAAGGAGTGGAGTGGGTAAGGGCTCAAAAATGAACACTGCAGCACTTCACTAGAAACCACCCCCCAAACTGGCATGTTACTATTTATCACTACCTTACATGTGTTCACAGGCCTCTAGTCAGTTTCCAACCATATGACAATTCTCCTGAGTAAAACACAGTAATTAATTTTGAGACTAAGATTTCAGAAATGCTTTCTAAAAATCAAAGTATGTCACTACCTTCCCTTCATCCATTACTTGTGGTTGTTCTAACAAAAAAAAAATGATGCAGTGTTACTGTGGTCTGATTTATTCTTTAGAAACTAGAGTTAAATGAATAACTGTTTACTTACTGGGATATAACAAATATGATCACATTTAGGGTGACCTTCCAGAAGGAAGATGGTGATATTTGTGCTTATTGTTTTGCTATATAATGTTTTCAATTGATCCCTTTTTCACCAGCAGTCTTGATGGTTGCTGTGGGATGCTGAGACCATTCTGAGTTCTTGTTAAGTTGAAATATATCCCTATGGTTATTAATTTTTGAAATATATGGCTAACCCTTGTCAGCATAGCTCTGGGATATTCTGAAATGTGGTGAATGTTGGGGATCAAGAAATTGTTGGAAGGATGTTCGGCACCTTGCAGGGAGATTGCCAATGGCACAAATGGGAATTAGGTGCCTACTTCTCAATGGGACCTAGGCAACGAACTGCCATTTGTGCCTTTGAAAATCTCCCCCATTATGAAGATTTAAAAGGAGAGATGAGGGAAAGAGAAAAGTCTCCGTAATTAATTGGCCCAAAAATATCTGGTTCTTAAATGGTTCTAGGAAACAGCCAGATTATAGTGAGAAGAGGAATTATTCTGAGGTGTCAAATTATTGTCTCTTACTTGTTTGGCTCTGCCCCTTTCCACAAATGATACCTACACCACAGCTATTTGACTCCCCCTGAACAGTATGCTCTTTGTGGAGTTGAGAGCAAAGTTAACATGTACGAAATTATAGAATGAATAGAAAGTCTGATTGTAACACTTGACTGTTCAGCTAGGAAATCCCACCCATTACTGACCTCCTTCCCCCCGGTGTCAGTGGTGACAATGCATCTATGGTAAAGCTTAATAAAAGTGTAGAGACAGATTTAGGATTGGCTCTTGCATTGGTGTATGATGGAGAACATTCTGTCTCAGGGCAACCTGCCTAACCTGGAGAGCACAGCAAAGGTTAATCTTTTTTAAAAACCCTATAAATAAATCCTTCCCCTAGTGATGCATGGGGATCTTGGCTTGAATTTTTATAAACCCCATATGTAAAATTAGACTGGACAAAGTGCTTGAAGATAATGCAGGGAAGGCATTTGGGGACCAAAATGTATCATTTTGTTAACAACTCTTGACTGGCTACTATAAGTCAGGAGCTTTCAAAACTGTTGGAAAAAGAACACATTTATTAACTCTGTCCCCCTCCATTTTGATGGTGGAGTAGTTAAACACTGAAATGATTTCTCATGTTTCTCTGCCTATCTGTACTGAGTGACACACAAATATTCTCAGAGATTGCGGTTATGGGCTTGGTTTCTATACTGTTTCAATTAAACTCAAAGTGAAGCCACACACCAGTCCTTGGCAATAGAGATATTGTGGCCAAATAGGGTGTGATCATACAGTGTAATGTACAGTCTTTGGACTCTATAATCCTCAAGAGAAGTAGTTCTCTACTTCAGAACCACAGTCACAGAAGCATTGCTAGTGGTCATAAGGCCACAGTCAAAATTTCCCTATTAAAACATCAGGAGGCAAAAAAGCTGAAGTTTCACTCCTTCCTTAGTTAGGACCGATAGAAGTAAACTGGTACACAATTTAAGGGCCTGCCTCTGCTCCCAGTGAACTCATGGGAGTTTTGTGAATGACTACAGTGAGAGCAGGATTGGCCCTTGCAAATGTGCAATACATTATTTGCTATATTTTTCTTTTTGGTTTGAAGCTTAATACATAAATGAGGAAACACTAAATAAATCCTTGCAGTAGAGAGCAGTGGTTTTATGAACGAGTCAAAAAGCACTCAATTAGCACCGTGTCGTTTGCTGGGAATCATTAGCAAAGGTGATAGGGACCTTTGATAGCCTTGGAGAGGCTTTTAAACAGCTTAGAAAGAGCTAACGTTGCATCCAGTCTCAATGGCATGAGTCATGCACTGCCCGCCAGTGATAGATTTAACTAGTACAGCTGGAAATATTGGTTTTGTGAGTACTGATTGTCAATTAAATATTTAACAGTGTAAATGCATTGGTTTAAACCTAATGAAAATAGAAATAAAAAAAGAGAAGGAAATGGCTAAAGAAGCTTAAACCTGCCTCCAAATATCTTTCTGCTCATAAATACCAAAGAGGAAACAGATGAAGTTTTATGAAACACAAAAGAATCAATATCCCTCACTGGGGTGCCATCCTGTAGGCGGCTTAGAGTACCCCTTGTCAACAAAGTTAATAGGACCCAAAGGCCCTGTGTGCCTCACAGAATTGAGCGCTAAATAAGAAACATTTAATAGCAAGTAGGCCATGATATAGTCTGCACATATGTCAAAGATGAAGAAAATATGTGTAGCTGGAATGAAATAGAAATTGGACTCTGGGATAAACAGGGTGCAGTGGGGGAGTCAGCTTAATTTTTAGTTCTTGATATTTTAATAAAAGATTGAGTCAAAGAAAGGTTCCACAGTTAAGGGGCTTATTTTCCAAGAACTCACAATGCATATCCCCCAAGGTTACCAGAAAAAAGAGAAAGGATCTGAGCCATGTTTACCACCTTCCCAAGACAGTCTGACTGAGGAAGACAACAGTAACCATTGTCCTCCTGCCATCAGCTGGGGTCCTGTTGAGCTGTTCCATGCTTTTTATGTTTTAGTGCTTTTGGAAGAGTCCACGTATTTATTCACAGAAAAAATGAAGCAGGGGCAGCCCAGTGTAAGCTTTCCACATGCCGGGTCTTCATTCTAACCTGGAGGAACCAACCGCATGCTAGGAGTGATGAGCGTTCATTTCCAATGCTTGTTCAAGTGTGGGGGTCTGCTGAGGCTGCCTAGAATGTGGGTGATAAAAAAGGAGGATATTCTCCTTACCTTGAATTGTGTAAAAGTCTGTCTGATGGCAATATGGCAAAGCACACCAGGAATAGCCTATTGACTGTTTTAAACACCCAAATCTCATTGTGAGAGAGCCAAATGATCTCTCCACGGCCATGAGGGTGGGTTGAGAGCACAGTTGTGCCTGAAAATCTCAGGACGGAAAAATGTCAAGAAACATCTCCCTATGCTAAACTCTGTAACTCTCCCTCCTTCCCTGCACTGTTTCCCAAATGTAGCAAATGCTAGTTCCTGGTGGCTGGCTGACTCTGTGAATCTCGCTCCTGTTCTAAAATTCATACTGGTCTGAGAGTTTGGGAATTTAAAATTCACTAGGAATAGTGTCTCTCTATCTAGAGCAGCCAGTGAATGGCTGGAGCCTGAGCAATTTAACTTGTGTCTCCTGGTTCATGGCAGAAGAGTCTCTGAGTGATTTTGAAAATCCTGACTGAAAAGCCAGTCCCTTAACCCATACCCTGGAAGAGACCTCTAGGATTGCTAAGCGGTTGGAGCAAACCACCTGTTTTGAAAATCCTCTGAAGGGCTAGCCATTCTCAGAGCCCTGGCTGGGACACACCAGCTTGCTGGCATTGGTGCTCGAGTACATCATAATTCTGAAATGCAGTTTAAAATACTGAGAAACCAATTGTTCCTTTGTTGCAACATTCTAATGGCATTAGTGTCCCTATATATGATGTTGGCACAGCAAACTCATGTCGCCAGTGCATGTGACACTGCATCACAGTCACTGACACCACATCCAATGTGCTGATGTCAAACAATTGACCAGAGAACACTCCCAGTCAGATATATTAGGAAGGCCGCAAGTAGACTGTCTATAAATCTGATATTCATTTGAAGAAAACAGAAGCCTAATTTGGATATGTATTTTTAAAAATGCTGCATTTTATCACAGAAGAAAAATCCAGAAATAAATAATAAGAAAAGACCAAATTTCACAGCCAGCGAACCATATGACCATATTAGATGCATCTACACAAATAACCAGCTTGCAGTCCTTGTAGTCTCTCTGGGGTATTAGAAGGTGTCACAAAGCTCTTTTTGATTTGGTCTTTGACAGGTTGCCATCCTCTCCAATTCTCTAGCAGCTAAATCTAGATAATTATCTGCATACGTTTTCAAGAAATCATTAAAATACCAAGAAAAGGAATTATTGCAAAATTGTCTGCAGTGTAGACTTTCAACGCTTATATTGGTAGAATAGTGACATCTTGTGGTGAGAGACAGAAGTGAAATCCACACAGGTACATTTTCAGAATAAAAGCGTTTCAAAGATGTAGGTTAAATTCCCCAAAATGTTTTGGATCACCAGTTTAATTCCTGGTTATAGACTTTGAGAGTGACCTAAACTTTTCTTTGGTACAGACAACATGAATGGGAGTATAAATGTAAACAATCATTAATCCAGAACATGAAAAACTTCGTTTAAATGCGGTCATTTTCTTTCGGAAACAGGATATACAATCACCTTAGCATATACAGGGCACAAAAATCATTCAGACTTCCTTTTTAACCTCTTCTGCCTCCCTGACTTTGCTCCTATTTTTATCAGCAAACCAGGTGTTTTAAAATACACCAGCTTGAGAAATGTTATGCAGAGCTATTCAGAGATAAGATGAGCTACATATCAGGCTTTATACTTACACACAACTATTTCAAATTTGATGACAATATATATCTCCAGATCAGTGGCACTGCTATGGGCACCCGCATGGCCCCACAATATGCCAATATCTTCATGGCCGACCTGGAACAACGCTTCCTCAGCTCTCGTCCACTCACACCCCTTCTCTATCTACGCTACATTGATGACATCTTCATCATCTGGACCCATGGGAAGGAGACTCTGGAAAAATTCCACCATGATTTCAACAGCTTCCACCCCACCATCAACCTCAGCCTGGATCAATCTACACGGGAGGTCCACTTTCTTGACACCACGGTGCAAATAAGTGATGGTCACATTAACACCACCCTATATCGAAAACCCACCGACCGCTATGCCTACCTTCATGCCTCCAGCTTCCATCCCGGGCACATCACACGATCCATTGTCTACAGCCAAGCACTGAGGTACAACCGCATCTGCTCTGACCCCTCAGACAGAGACCAACACCTACAAAATCTCCACCAAGCATTCTCAAAACTACAATACCCACACGAGGAAATAAGGAAACAGATCAACAGAGCCAGACGTGTACCCAGAAGCCTCCTACTGCAAGACAAACCCAAGAGAGAAACCAACAGGACTCCACTGGCCATCACATACAGCCGCCAGCTAAAACCCCTCCAACGCATCATCAAGGATCTACAACCCATCCTGGACAATGATCCCACACTTTCACAGGCCTTGGGTGGCAGACCAATCCTTGCCCACAGACAACCTGCCAACCTGAAACATATTCTCACCAGTAACTGCACACCACACCATAATAACTCTAGCTCAGGAACCAATCCATGCAACAAACCTCGATGCCAACTCTGCCCACATATCTACACCAGCGACACCATCACAGGACCTAACCAGATCAGCCACACCATCACTGGTTCATTCACCTGCACATCCACCAATGTAATATACGCCATCATATGCCAGCAATGCCCCTCTGCTATGTACATCGGCCAAACTGGACAGTCTCTACGGAAAAGGATAAATGGACACAAGTCAGACATTAGGAATGGCAATATACAAAAACCTGTAGGAGAGCACTTCAACCTCCCTGGCCACACTATAGCAGACCTTAAGGTGGCCATCCTGCAGCAAAAAAACTTCAGGACCAGACTTCAAAGAGAAACTGCTGAGCTTCAGTTCATCTGCAAATTTGACACCATCAGCTCAGGATTGAACAAAGACTGTGAATGGCTTGCCAATTACAGAACCAGTTTCTCCTCTCTTGGTTTTCACACCTCAACTGCTAGAACAGGGCCTCATCCTCCCTGATTGAACTGACCTCGTTATCTCTAGCTTGCTTGCTAGCACACATATATATACCTGCCCCTGGATATTTCCATTACATGCATCTGAGGAAGTGGGTATTCACCCACGAAAGCTCATGCTCCAAAACGTCTGTTAGTCTATAAGGTGCCACAGGATCCTTTGCTGCTTTTACAGATCCAGACTAACACGGCTACCCTTTGATACATAAATATCAGGCTTATTCATGTTAGAAGAAAGGGACCAATGGTCTATGTAAGGAGGAGATGCTATTAAAGCACTGTAAAAATTTTGAAAGAAAGCCCAAGACTAAATAAAGCAAGTGAATTCTGCTATGCCCTCATAGGTCAGGCCAGATTTGAGATTTGCAAATATGATAGCTGCTCTGTACTGTTTTAACCTGAAATGACAGGAAAATTCACAGTTAGCTCTTCATTCTTCTTTGAATTTGGGGCTCTATACAATCCCCAAGCAATCACAAAGTTAATTGGATATGAACTCACATGAATTAAAAGGAAAAAGGATTGCAAGAGCCCTCTATGTATTAAAAGCCCCAGTTTTCACTGCCCAATCCACTGAATGTGACTTTCAACACTGGCACAAATTGTTGACCTTGTTAGTGTATTTATTGATCTCAGTATGGACAAGCTAACTGCAAATTATGGTTATTTTGAATGAATGGTGATCTGATTTACATGATTGGTAACCTGTGCCTGGTATTACATTATGCAACTAAAATGTTATGCCTATATACACTTATTTTATAACTGTCTAAAAAATTGGAATCTTTTTGTCAAGCTAATAACATTGTTGGGACAGTACTTCTTATTTTCAAGGGTATTCTGGGGACAAACAGGGAAATTAAACCCACAATATTATACAGAAAACACATCATAGTCAGAGAAGTGATATACAGGAACAAGGGATATTCGGTTCCTCAGTCATCCATCATGGGGAAGTTTCAACACTTGACAGCAGTTTTGCATCAAAAGGCAATTTATTCCAACGTGATGGCAAAAGGTAGGCAAAAACTATATGTTTTACACTGGCATGCTGAAAATTACAAAATAAATCTTAAATAGTATTCAGACAACAAACAAGTCAAATATACTAGCAGTGACATATGACTAACAGCACACTTATATAAAATGTGATGCCCTGGAAATCATTTTGCCTCATGTAAGGAAACCCATACAAGCTAATTATTGCAAAATCTAATGATGCGTATATTGGTTGCTATGGTCAGTGAGCATCCAAAATTTACCAGGCTTGTTTAATAGCCATTAAGTAGAAAAAGATGCTCATGCTACTCTCAATATTGCAGCACAGGAACTGGCATTTGCTCAGCTACTGTCTGCCTAACCTCTAACTTCTGAGTGTGTCCAAATCCAGAAAGGGCAGCCTATGTCAGATGTACATGTCAGCCAGAAGAAGGGCCTGTAATAGGGCACACATGCCTCCACCCAAGGGAGGAAGGGGTTAATGGGCTACTAAAGGCCCAATTAGTCAAAATTAAGACAGCTGGAGCAGGAAGCAAGCCTCCAGGGAGGGGCTTAAAAAGAAAACCCTTGCCTTATAGCAGGGATCAGCAACCTTTCAGAAGTGGTGTGCCAAGGCTTCATTTATTCACTCTAATTTAAGGTTTTGTGTGCCAGCAATACATTTTAACGTGTTTAGAAGGTCTCTTTCTATAAGTCTATAATATATAACTAAACTATTGTTGTATGTAAAGTAAATAAGGTTTTAAGAATGTTTCAGAAGCTTCATTTAAAATTGCAGAGCCCCCCCAACCAGTGGCCAGGATCCAGGCAGTGTGAGTACCACTGAAAATCAGCTCACGTGCTGCCTTTGGCACCCGTGCCATAGGTTGCCTACCTCTGAACTATCGGCAGGGGTAGGCAGAGAGAAAGAAGATATGAAGGACTTATTGTGGGAGAAAGGCAAAGGGCCTATTGCCTGCCATATCTCCTGGAAGAATTGGAAGCGTTTGTTGCTTCAGACTTGTTTTGATCTTTCAGTGCCTTGGAAGGAGTAGAACTGTAAGTGATCTAGCCAGGGAGCTAAGTCTCTGCAACCCAAAAGGCATCGAAGGGTGGGCAGAGCAGCAGAAGACCAGCTGGGAAACTGAGACTGAGTGGTTGCTGCACTGCAGGATGCCAGAGTGGGGCACCTGGTAGGGAGGTGCTGTGACAGTGCCATATAGGCACAGTGTTGGGGGTGATGTGGAGCTGCTCTGCACAGGGCAAGCAATGGAGACATTCTGCTTCAGAGAGGCAGAATGCTATGGAGCTGTGCAGGGAGAGCATGTACCAGCATACACTCTGACCAGCAGTGGTCAGGAGTCTAAATCCCTTTCAGGATCTGTCCTGTAGTGCTTACGTCCCACTCCAGGAGTGGGAGAAGCACAGGATTCCATCCCAGGGAAGGTGATGGCAAAAGGCCTAATACCCATGCTCAGGCACAGGAGGGTGCACTCAGACACCAGGGAGGGGGTCAAAGGTACAGCTATATAGATATAGAGCCAGACTCCATTCTGTGCAGGCACAGGGACACAGAAAGGAAAATGTGCACCCTCCCTATTCAGTGGTGTCTGGCGTTTAGCCCCCGATAGAGGCTAGAGCAGTCCTCAGTTGTATGCCTTCTTCATTGAGCACGATGGGGCTTTGCAAGTGTGCAAAGTAGCCAAGTGCATGTCTGATGTAACCATGCCTTCTCCCACCCCCAATCCACCTCTATAGTCTGCTCTACCCACAACCTGCCTTCACCTTGCCCCAGAATGCCACCTGCACTCAGTGCTGTTGTGCAGGTGGACATCGGAGCCTCTGTAATGAGGGCATTTCCCAAGGTCCTTACCTACATGCCCTGCAACCCAGTTGCACCAACCTAGCCGAACTTGGCCCCCAGTAGATGGTTGCTTGTGTGGACTGAGTATTCCTTGCTGTCATAAACAGATAGCTAAGGGTTAATGTCTCTTTCACCTGAAGCACCTGACCAGAGGACCAATCAGGAAACCGGATTTTTTCAACTTTGGGTGGAGGGAATTGAGTGTCTGTGTCTTTGTTTTCTGGCTGCCTGCTTTCTCTGAGCTTTGGAGAAGTAGTTCTATTTTCTAGTCTTCTGTTTCCAAGTGTAAGGACAAAGAGATCAGATAGTAAGTTATATGGTTTCTTTTCTTTGGTATTTGCATGAATATAAGTGCTGGAGTGCTTTGATTTGTATTCTTTTTGAATAAGGCTGTTTATTCAATATTCTTTTAAGCAATTGACCCTGTGTTGTATCATCTTAATACAGAGAGAACATTTGTACTTATTTTTCTTTCTTTTTATATAAAGCTTTCTTTTAAGACCTGTTGGAGTTTTTCTTTACTTCAGGGAAATTGAGTCTGTACTCACCAGGGAATTGGTGGGAGGAAGAAATCAAGGGGAGATTTGTGGGTTGGATCGCTAGCCTGATTTTGCATTCCCTCTGGGGGAATAGGAAAGTACTTTTTGTTTCCAGGATTGGGAACGGAGAGGGGGAGTCCCTCTGTGTAGTTTCACAGAGCTTGTGTCTGTGTATCTCTCCAGGAGCACCTGGAGGGGGGAAGGGAAAAAGGATTATTTCCCTTGGTTGTGAGACTCAAGGGATTTGGGTCTTGGGGTCCCCAGGGAAGGTTTTTCAGAGGGACCAGAGTGCCCCAAAACACTCTAATTTTTTGGGTGGTGGCAGCAGGTACCAGGTCCAAGCTGGTAACTAAGCTTGGAGGTTTTCATGCTAACCCCCATATTTTGGACGCTAAGGTCCAAATCTGGGACTAAGGTTATGACACTTGCCTTATAACTGGGTGTGTGATGTACAAGGGTAGACCATATACTCTTGTTATAGAACAAGCAGCACTGGTATTAGTGATTAGAGAAAAGGATTGCAAGCTCAAGACTCCTGGAGTCTTTCTCCTCTCATTCCGCTGATTTCAATGGAGTTTTCCTGATTTGCACTAGGAATAATAGCATTGACTTCAATGTTGTTACACTGGTGTGGAGGAGAATCAAGTTTCAGGTTTATACCCCATGGCTCTTATCTAACAATTATTTAATTGGACTGCTGCATATGGACGCAAAAGTGTTTCACATTTAACTATTTGGGGAGAGATCTTCAAAGACATGAATAGCCCTTGTGTGTCCTAACTCCCTTTTGATTTTTGCAATGGGAGATAAGTGCCTCATTTCCAACCTGTGCCTATGAAAACTGTCATCTTTGTGACTTTCCATTCCTCTGTTGAGAGTTTAGTTCTCAGTGAAATCCAGGACTCCTGGATCTGTTTGTTTAAATTTGTCCAGCCATGCTTAAAAGTTACCACAACACACAAGGCTGTTTGGAAAAAAGCCCGGGGAAATGGTAGCAAATCATAGTTATTAAAGTGATGCACAGCAAAGCAGCTTGTGAACAAGAGGAGTGCAACGCCTACTTCCTGCAGTGACACAATGATGAGACTGTGCCCACTATGTCTGCACTAAGGAGATACTTTTAAGATAGTACCTCAATGAAAGTCATTAGAGGAAGGCTTCTGATGACCATTAATTTTTACATCAGGAAAAATAAATGAGTCTCCATTTCCTTCCTTCTTCCTATGTTTTCACCTTCAGGTTAAGGTCTTAGCAAGGACAAAAAGCTGATACTTTTGCAGCTCACAACTCAGAATTAACTATTCCTATGCCAATCTGAGTTTAGAGAAAATTTCCCTTCTAGACTGCAGTGCTGTGAGCTAGTGCTGTGGCACTTTTGAATGATTTAAATATTTTAAAAGCGTGATTAAAGAGCAAACAAGCCAAGAATCCACTAAAATAGTAGGAGTCCCTAACTACCGATCACCCCTGTCCCAAATCAGCCCCTTCATTTTTCTACCTCCTGAGCTCTCCCAATTGTCTAGTTTTATCCTGTTATCCTCCTTGCCACCTTCCCTTAACCATCCTTGGATTTACAGGGAGCTAGTCCTGGTTAGACAGGTGTTATGTCACATAACCTAGGCGGGGAGGGGGATGTGCTTAGAATTCTGAGCTATAAGTCTCATATATCATTATGGCTGTATTTCAGTCAGGTAGGAAGCCTTCCAAATCCATCTGTCTTGTAAAATCTCTTTGAGAAGTAATAATGGTTTAAAATATATTTTAACACATGAAATATGTGAACTGCATGTCAGAGTGATGATGCGTCTTTCTGCTGGTCCTTTACAATTGATTTGCTACAGCTGCTGCCAAAAATGAAATCCTAACAGGGAAAAGATTAGATCTTTCATTTCCAGGGGCTATTTTGTACTAATATATGAACTAGAATTTAGAGCAGTTAGAGCTCAGAAACCCTCACATAAGAGCACAACCAGAGAAGAACTGCAAAGATTCAGGAATGAATGGATGAAACTGGGATCTGGCAGGCAGCTACCCAATTCTGAGTGACACTGTTCCAAATTTCCAGTCTGAAGAGGGAAATCGTTGAAAAGTACAGCTTTATTCAGCATTTTTCTCTCCCTTCTCCATTTGCATCATTTCCTCCTTACAGAAGTGGCAGGTATAACAACATTTTCCTTCTGCCACTCGTGATGTGTTAGTGAGAGCGAGCAGCATATTGGTCCACAGTTCTGCATCCATTCCTGCAGAGTGAAGAGGCAGAGCGCACAGTACACAAACCATTGAAAGATGGCTCCAAATGCGGATGGAAGCACAGGGATTGCTGAGATGCGAAGCAACGCATCACAGGGCATTGGGACAGGACCCAGGATGCTCTGCGACCCCCTCCGCCTTCCCACAATTCCTAGCAGCAGAAGAGGAAGAGATGCTCTGTGGGATAACTGCCCAAAGTGCACAGCTCTGAATACCGATGCAAGTGCCGCAGGTGTGAACACTCTATTGTGCAGGCAGCTGATAGTGTGAATGCACAACAGCAGTTTCCCTTCTCAGCGCTTTCTGAGCGGTGATGTAACTGCCAGCGATGTAACTCTGCCAGTGTAGACGTACCCTAAGTTACACATATGCATAAGTACCTTGCTGGATCAGGGCCTAAGTGATACAGACAAGAAACCAACTGCACTCATGGCAAGCAGGGACAAGCATATGCATATTATTACTTTGGTGGAAGAAATTTAAATGTAAATTCTGCACCTAACCAATAATTCTTTGCATAGTCTAATTTTTCTAGGAACAATGCCTTGGGTAAGGCTTGTGTGGCCCAGAAAATAAAAGCTTTACAATTTTCTAAAATTCCATAATCCAATTTATCTGCTACCTCTTGCTGAGCGATTTAGAGGTCCAGGGGCTTATTTAAAGCCCTCCACTCAAGGACAAGAAACAATAATATTTAAGTTCACTTATATGACCAATCTGCTAACACAGCTTGAATTTTAACTGAGTCCTCCCAGTAACCTGTTCATGATCAATCCATAGAGTAATAAAAGATACCAAAATTCACTGAGAAATATTTTTCAATGACTACGTTCAAAAAACTTGCAATCGCCTCATTTTTCTTCTGCAGTCGGAAAAAAAGGGAAAAAAGTTGTCAAGCTAATTGTGATGAATGTGGTGGTGTTTGTTCTGTGACAGTAATTCAGATAAAGAAAATCAGCATGCACACCTCAGAAAACTAAATATTCACAAACATCCTTTAAGGATCTAATCTTCACAGAGAAGCTATTTTATTTTATGCACTTATATGACTCCATTAATACCTAAACTCAAAGTCTGGGCTACACTATTTGCTTCGCAGTTCACTTGGTTTCCTCATCTAACCTTATCTAAAGAAAAGTGAGGATGGTGAGATGTTGACTTTGCAGAGTCCTGCAAGTAAGTGAAACATCATTTTAATGAAGATGAATCACTTTTCTGAGGCATGGGCTCCTCTGTACATCTGTTCAACACCTGGCCCAGCTACTTGAGCCAGGCCCTGGAGTCAAGATTTGCCCTCTCTTTTAAAAAAAATCAATTTGGGGAGTCAAATGCAGCCTTTAAAATGGACATCATCTTTAAAAAAGAAAAGTGTGCCTCATCAGTCTGGATGAGGTCAGGTATATTCTGCCTGCATGCTAGTTTCATTGAGTTCTGTTTCTTTTGTGTGACATAAATGTCACTCACTTCCAGTTTCAACTGAGGATTTGAGTCTGTTTTGGCTCTCTCTGGTTTTGCACCAGCAGATGGTCACTGGTGCCTTCCAAATAGTACCTCTATTCTAGAGTTTCATCACTGCACATTTCTAGTAAAACAAAACTGCATCTACAATTGAAACTACCGAAGGTGTGTGGGGGCGGGACAACAGTGGCTGGAGTTCACTGAGCCATTTTTTCATTTTTCCAGTGTATATTTGAGGAAAGACAGCTTTATTGACTGGGGGGGTGTTAAAGATCCTCTCAGCTTTTATTGTTTCACATGCTTAAACTACATGGAAGTCTTAACTGATACACCTTAAATAATTAACTAAAGGACAGTTTGCAAAGAACTGGTCTAATCTGTTTTTATAAGGATGTGGGAAGAATACAAATGATCGATCATGAATAGTAGGAAAGTCATAGTAATAGTAATCAAAAACCGTCTTTATGCAGATGTTGCTATGGATAAATACCAGTCTCTCACACATTAGAAGTTGTAACAAGCTTTCCATTATTATAAGTCTGATTTTGAACAGCCTATCCTAAGTCTACAAAACTAAAAGCTGTCCAACTGAAATTTCAGAGGCATCAACTTATTCCATGGTAGATTTGGTAGATTTATTCATTTATTTTTGTAAGTTTGGGACAAATTAACAAGGAATTTGGACAATACATCAAGTGAATCTCTGAGGATGCTTATCTTGGATGCTTAACAATCAGGCCTCAGGACTGGGCATAGCATGGAGTGGTACTAAAATATAACCCCAGGGCAATAGATGCAGACAATGTCTTAGGCTCAGTGTACACTGCAGAGTTAGGTTGACGTAAGGCATAAGGTTGACCTGACTCTGTAAGCATCTACACCTCAATGTTGCTTCTGCCAATATAAGTCACCACTACACCTACCTAATAACTCCACCTCCATCAGAGGCGCTTAGGTTGCTGTAGTTAGGGCAATGCTGTGCCAACAGCCTGAGCTGTGAGCCCCAGAGAGGCAGGGCTCCAGCAGTGAGCCCTGCTGTCAGCCCAAAAGGGGGTGAGGAGAAGTTCCAGCTGTCAGTGTCCCACACTGCCCCACACAGATGAGTAGATGGAAGCGCTCCTGGTGATGATTGCAATGGCTGTATGTCGACCTACCTTACGTCAACTTAATTTTGTAGTGTAGACAAGGCTTTAAACTTCATACTACCCAACTTATGCAAGTTAAGTGCATTTCACCCCAAGATAGTGTTTATATGGGTCACCATGAAAAAGTCAGAGTTTACCAACATATTTTGATATGTAAGCAAAGTTGCTTCCCAATGTAGGTCTAGAAAATTGCTGTGGGCTGGCATTTTCAAAAGTCCCTAAGTGTCTTAAGAGCACAAGTCACATTGTGGCTTGTAAAAACAATGAGGAGTCCTTGTGGCACCTTAGAAACTAACAAATTTGTTTGGGCATAAGCTTTTGTGGGCTAGAACCCACTTCATCAGATGCATGGAGTGGAAAATACAGGAGCACATATAAATACATTAAAAGATGGGAGTTGCCTTACCAAGTGGGAGGTCAGTCTAATGAGACAATTCAATTAACAGTAGGATACCAAGGGAGGAAAAATAACTTTTGTAGTGAGTCACTTAGGTGCTTTTGAAATCTCTCATCTGATGAATTAGGTAGCACAATGTAGTACATAGCAGTAAATACTGACTTTGGAGAGGCAACTACTGAAGGTTGTCTAATGACAAACAATATTGATAATACAAATAGGGGGTTCACTATGAAGAAGTATGTGTGTGCTGTTGTTATGTTGGTTTTAACATAGAGGCTACATGCCCTAGTCACAGACCAGGACCCTATTGTTCCAGGCACTGTATAAATGCAGAACAAAAAGATGATCCCTGCCACCAAAGAGCTTACAATCTAAGTACATAATGTGATAAGCAAGAGAGAGAAAAAATATATTTTTAAAATCCAGAATTAGGAAACTCGAATGCCTGATATTAGGAACATAAAGCTAACCTTAAGCACCTGAGAAAATGGCTTGATTTTCAGTGGTGTTGATCACTTGCAGCTCCCATTCAAGTCAGTGGAGTTGCATCCACTTACAGTAAGGCTGAATTTGTTTCCCTGACTTTGTTAAAGATGCATGATATGTAAGGGCTTAATTCTAATGCCCTTAACTCTTGTTGAGTGGTATCTTACCCATGATTAGCTCCACTGAAGTCAGTGGGGGTAACTTACAGCAGAAAGTTCTATCTGGTATGGGTAACGGTGGCAAAATCTGGCCCTATGCTAGGCCAAAAGTTGGCCTTTAATTCTCATTTTAAAAAAAATCTGTACTTGATGAGGTTACCTACTTCATTTGTGGGTGCTCCCTTGTAATTTGAAATGCTGATTAAAACTAACAGGCCAGTATCAGATGTCATATGAAGTTATCTAGGTAAAATTCAGATAATTTAATGTCTTGTATGCAGTTGACCATACTTTTATTATTGGAATACAGAAACAAGGTCACTGAAGAATTTAATTTTGCAGCTCATGACAATTGGGATGTAAATTAAATAGAACGTGGAACTGTATTATCTTCTTGTAACTGTCTTTGGTCTTTTAATCCTTACAGAGTCCTTTAAGTGTATCAGTGGCCTAAGGACCCTTGCAATGTATTTAGTGATAACTGGCATCAAATTCATTGCCTCTTACACAAATACCACCAAAATGTGATCAAACCATTAGCAAATACTTTTGTTCCTGACTTAAAAAGTATGTTTATTGTTTTCAGAGGGGTGCGTATATTATGTTAATAGTTTCAAGTTGATTTAATGAATATGATGGTAATGATTAGCATTTTCATCTGTCCACTCTTTAGGCAGACTCTGTGTCCAAGGAACCCTTCTGGAATTTCCTTGAGCAGAGGACCATAAGTTGATAGAAATGAAGGGAGTTTAATAGGCTTTTGCTGAGAGTTGTGTATTGTTCTAATACTTACTTTTAATTGGCTTTTTCCAATGACTGATCATATACCTCCTTCTGCAATTTTAGCTGAGCAGATAGTGAACTAAAATATCAGTCTCACCTTACTGAATATACTGGCTTTATGAGTAGTTAAAGGCGACTTGCAAAGCTTTTTCACCCCCACCCCCACTTTTTGGCTTATGAGACTCATGATCCATGAAGATCCATTTCTGTTTTATTTAATTTGCCAAAATGCCTGCATTTGTGATTTTTTCAAATTACAAATGGTGGCTCTGTCCTATTTCCCTCTGCCCCCAGAAAAAACAGAGTGAGAAGGAATTATATTTTGCCCTCAGCTAACATCACTGCTATTTGCATGCCAACCACTAGCAAATAACTTTCCTCTCTCACCTTCATATACTCTTGCCTTGGTTAAAGTTGTTATATTGCAGCCTCCCAGCACAGACAGTGTAGGAAGGAAAAATACTCACTGGCTGGGAGCAGCTCAGATTACTCTCCTGTTCTTTTTGTGGATACAGACTAACGCGGCTGCTACTTTGAAACCTGTCGTTATGCAAGGCACTGCATTTAGCCATATGGAGTGGAAAATCCATCAACTTCATGAAAAAATGTGTACTGTCTGTGTGTCCCTGATTAATGTGTCCACAGCGTTTGTGATATCACTGTTTCACAGAAAAGCAAGCTACACAAGTTGCTGAGGGCAATGTGATACATCCAAAGGGTAAGCTTCCAGGAGGAATAAAAGACAGGGGGGAATGTTTGTCTGGGGGCTGTTTGTTTTTTAATTATTAGGAAAACATATACATAGCTGATAAGGTAGAAGGGCTGCTAGGAAAATTCAGGAAAGCCTTACAGGTTACTATGGAGATTTTGAAAATAGTCTGAACCAAACCAAAAATAAGTGTGTGAACTTCAAACACCCTCTCCTGCCTGCCCCAACATACCTAGACACCTCCCATTCCTCCTGCCCCAGCTTCAAGGGTGCCATGTTTTGTACAGCTATATGTGTAACATGTTATGCTAGTTATTTAATAGCTAATTTGCATATTTTCAAGTTATTTGTATATGATTATAAACATCAGTGTATGATCAATACACCGTTCCCCAAGCAGTGAGGCAGGCAGAACATGGAAATGCATATCATCTGGCAGCTATGAGGCTGAGGCTGGGAGGGTGTCCAGGGATGCTGGATTGCTGACAGGTGTGGGATTGCTAGGTTAGGTGGGTGGATTCCGAGGTGGCTGGGCTGGTGGGTGCTGAGAGATTTCTGTGGTAATTGGGGGCTGGAAGTGCTGGGGTAGCCAGGTAGGTGGTGTCTAGGAGGGGAACTGCAACCTCTCCAGAGGATGATGGCTGGGGTCTTGCATTTGACTGTGAAGTAGGGGGTCTTATTGGGGGACAGAGGTCAGGCTTGGAGTAACCTGAAGGTAACATTGACTGAGCCCTCCCACATACACACACCCCTTCTGCCCCTGCCAGCTAACTGACTGCTGTGCGGCCACCTCCCTGCCTCTATTTGCATCTGTGGCTTCTCTGCACAAGTCCAGCAGGGGGAGCAGGCAGAGAGGAAGCCAGACAGTATGCCTGAAAGCAGGCTTCACAGTGACTACTAGAGGCCAAAGGTGGATCTGCAGCTTACAGATGGTGGTTCTGAGATAATGGGGGATAAGATCCACAAACATTACCACAGCTATCAGATACAGGGTGAACAGACTGCAAGTATGAAAAATCGGGACAGGTGGTGGTGCGTAATAGAAGCCTATATAAGAAAAAGAGCCAAAAATCAGGACTGTCCCTCTAAAATCGGGACATCTGGTCACCCTAATCAGATTCCCCATGGACACTGTGTATCTGTATGGCAGATATACTAGGCAATGTAATACCACCTACCACCAGTGGAGGTCTCATGATCAACTGGAGCTGTTTCAGCTCCTGAAGGCTGCTATACACCTGAATGCCACAGGGGACACCTGGCCTTGTGGCAAACAAAGGGCATGCATCCTGCAGGAGAAGGGAGCACATGACAGGCCATACAGCTTCTGGAAGGACTGAAGACCATATGGAGCACCCTGCAGCTACTGTCCTTTCCTGCTGCCTCTGCTACTCCTTTCCAGTCCTACCAAAAACTAAGAGAAGGGAATTACTAATCTTGGTGATGGTAATGGTGTGTATCACACAGGTCAGGGAGGGGTTCAGAATGTGGAAGATGAATTTTCTGACCTGGACGGCTGTGTGCAAAGGGGATATTCTTAGTCTACAAGTATCAGGTGGGAAATGTTGCCAACTCCAGCAATTATATTATGTGTCTTGTGATCTTTGCTATTTCTCTTAAAGCCCCCACTCCTGGAGGCCTGTGATTGAGCAGCTCAGCTTTCATATTAACAAAATAGTAAGTTTCTAGGCTTTATGGGGAAAATCATGAAATATGAAATCTAAAGGCTCGAAACCAGAAGGAAAAATTTAAAAATGCAACATTTATTATTGTCTAAAATATCACGATATAGGCAATGTGCCTCATGATTTTTTTGAATGCTTGGAGTTAATTTTGGACAGAATTTTAGAGCTTGGTGGCAAGAAGCTTCTGATCTGTGAAGAGGTCAGCTGAGATGTAGCAGGGTCATAGCCTAGGGAGGTAGGTATGGGGTAGAGGTATGTTTCTGAGTAGACTGAAAGTATAAATGAGGGATTTCAAGGAGATTCAAAGATGGACGATGACATGAGACACCTGCTACCAAAGGGTGGATCTGTGCTGATCTGCCCTGCGAAGGGCCGGGAAAGAACCGAGTGAGCTGTAGAGAGGATGGTGCTCTAGGACTATAGGGTACTGTATAATCAAAAGGAGTGGTGCCTATCTAAGCCAACTTTTGCAGAGATTGAGAAGAGATACGTTATGCACACCTGTGAACAGGTCTTTCTCACACCCTGTGGGACAGAGATATCCCAGTCTTAGTATTTGACTTTGTCACCAAGCAAATGATAATAGGACAACATGAAGTTCATCTGCGCTCACAGGCTCTCTGCTCCTAGCATTCATAGTTCAGTTCAGGCTCAGCCTGAAGTTTTCTCTACATCTAATACCAGATTCCTCATTCAGGACAGCTCAGGTCTAAAGCCTGTTTCGTTCCCCTTGTTTTATTCCTCCAGCTTGGGGGAGGGTCATTCCTTCCAGGCTTGATAGTGCTAACAGGTGTTGGAGGTTAGAGATATCTCCAACCTCAGTCTCCACAACAGACAATTAAGCTCTTCCTGCCCTATTGAACCCAAGGCTTGTCCACCCTATCATCATACCATTCCTTTCAATGTAATGTGTTTTTGCTTCTCTCTATTCTTAATCTTGTTGTTAACGCACACATTTGAGTCTGGCATTGTTTTGAGGTAAAAATCCCTGGAGTCCATTCTGAGCAGGAAAACAACCTTCTGACTTTTTGTGAGAGGTGGTTGGGGAGAAAATATCACCTATCATGGGGCACTTGGGAGAGTCAGTACTCTTCAGTGTGCCACTGCGTGGCTGCAATCAGCAGGTGCACAGGGAAAGCTTGCTGACCACAAAGAATGTCAAAATCAGGAATCTTCGGTTAAATCAAAATCAAAGCAGTTAAATGTTACAGGTGTTACCTTTCTGTACATTGGACAAAATAAATCCTCCTGAGACAGAATGAACTCAACACTCCACCACTCCTGCCCTCTCCCAAGTGTGCATTTATGACTCCAAGTGCAGGGAGCGACTTTTTAAGCATTGCTATTTCAGAGGGCCTGATAATTGGAGATTGGTCCTGCTTTGACCAGGGGGTTGGGCTAGATGACCTCCTGAGGTCCCTTCCAACCCTGATATTGTATGATTCTATGATGAGTACCTCTGACTCTCATTGACTGGTGGTTGCTTAGGCTTCAAAGGAATCTAGGTATCTAACTCCCATTGCAATAAATGGGAGGTAGGCACCTAAATATCTTTAAAGATCTGGGCCTCTGTCCCTCTCAGGATCAGTCTCTTCCTAGCTAATCTTTTCTCTTTTTTTTTTACTGGATTCTTTTGATAAATGCTATGCTTTTATTCAGCTGATCTGTTTTTTTCCTATCTTGTTTTAAAAAAAAATAGGTGCTGGTGATTTGTAATCAAATAATTCAAACTACTGTTTTGTTCATCTCCAACTATAGGGACAGTACCATATATTTGCAACATGCTCTTATTAATGGGCAGAATGACAGAGGACTATATGAAGGTAGCTTTTGAATAATGTTCAGCAATATCTCTTCAGTCAAACCGTCTGCCTCTGGAGTGCTACTTCAGCCAGCTTTGCATTTAAACCTACGTTTGCTAAATACTTCAGCAACACTTGAGACTGATTGGTTTAAAGTGGTGGAACTGACAGCCTATAACCTCAGTTTCCTAAAAGCCCCAATTATTACTACGCCTGCCTGTGACATGTTTAATATGTTTCTTTCCTTTGATAAATAGTTTTCATTTAGAAATGCACTGGAGTTTGCCCATTGTGGACAGAAGACTGCAGGTATCATATAAATTATTATTGACTTTTTCTTCAGCTCCTTCTTATACTCCTATCCCCAAAATAGGAACCACTTTCCAGCAGAATAGTTTGCATTTAAAGGACAAAAGTTTGAGGATTGTATAAATGCAAGTACATAGATCAGCTCTTGTTGTAATTTGATTCTAAGCCAGAGTTCCAGCTCCTGGTTGTTATACTGAAATTATACCAACAAAATATGCTGCCTAACCGAGCTGTATGCCCATTAAATCTTCCTTTCCCATAAACCATTTTAAAAAATCTCCCTTATTCTATTTTTGCTTAGTAATTTATCTGCCCAGGATCTTCACCAAAGGAACAGGCTATTAAATATCCAGGTTTTGGCTAGCCCTACCTGCTAGCTTGTCCAGGTTCACAAAATGCCTCAGTCTATCCTAAAGCAGAAGTTCCTGTGGATTTCCGTGTGCTTCACTCCCACTACTAGAGTGCCCAAGCTCCTTATTCCAGTGAGAAGGGTTCAGCCAGTCACACCGGGTAACTGGTTGTAGGTCCCCAGCTCTGACTCTCCTCTGGAAATGAAGGGAAGGTGAATGCTTAGTGTTTTCTGAAAATCAGAGCTGTTCTAAGCTGGCCTTGCAAAAATTGTCACTTTAGAAAATCTTGCCCCCATATTGCTGTCCTCCCTTCAATAATCAATGAGGAATAGCTGGAACATTCTGTTTCCTGTGAGACAATTCTTAGCAGGAACCATTTTGTGAAATATATTTCCTGAATGTCCTGCAGAAGCTGAGCACATTTCACAATCCCCGTGCGGCAGAGATGTCTTTAACTCTTCAGTCATCTCCACACCACACTGCTCTTTCATTTCTGTTAACAGTGAGTCTGCTGCCACCACAGGGCTCTGTGTAGTCCCACCAATACAGTCTGACATCACTCAGGGTTGCCTCCAGGTGTCTAGTATGCTGCTGTACAGCTTCATTGATCCTTTCCCCATCCTCTTATACACTCCAATGACTCCTTTTAGACTGCTGTCTTTTATCCTTTCTCTATGATGCCATGAGCCCATTCAGTACTCTTACTTACTTTCCTGATTCACCCCTAAGAGCACAGCAGTTTTAACTTGTGTTTCTCTTTGCTTATGGAAGGATACTCCCTCACCCCTGCGCATGGGGAAAGGAAAGCAGTGGTATTTGCCTCAGCTCCATTTCCTTTCTCTATGCTGGTCATCTCTAAGTCCTTGGCTGAATAGAAGTGTGACAGACTGTGGGGAGACAAGGTGGGGAGGTAATATCTTTTATGGGACCAACTTCTGTTAGTGAGAGAGACAAGCTTTCAACCACAATGAGCTTTTCTTCAGATCTGGGAAAGGTACTCCTAGCGTCACAGCAAAATGCAAGGTGGAACAGATGTTTTAGCATAAGTTGTTAGCACAAATTGTAAGGGACCATTCAAGGGAGAGTGACCCATTTGACACCTCTGCCATCATAGGAAAAAACAGAGGGGGTTAAAGATTGTTGTAATGAGCCATAAATCCAGTGTCTTTTATTAAGGCCACTGTAGTCTTTATTTTTAGCTAAAGTTAATTTTAGTGATGTTATATTACACCATCTAGGGTTCGGCTCTGGCAGCTACAGTTTCAAGTTCAACAGAGTTATCTCTGCTTGTTTTAGAGTGAGAGTTCATAGGAACACATGAAACCATAGGCAAGTAACACGTATAATCACAGGAACAAGGTCCACTATCTCTTATCAATTTTATTAAAGTTGCCAACAAAGTTACGAATCTCACAGCATATTCAACTCCTGTCCGTGCACCAGTTATAGCTACAGACATGTTCACGTCCTCCTAGATAGTGTTAGAGTCTGAAGGCGCTCTCCTGGATTGATCATCCGTACAAGGATGGTTCCTGCTGGAGGTCTCCCAAAGGAAGCACAATTTTCCTGCTTTGGGCACCTCCTTGTTATAATATGATTCTGTCTATACCTACGTTCTGCACATGTACAGGAAAGTGTCAACCCTCTTTTCCCTTATTGGTCTGTGTCCCTTAGAAACTTGAGACCCCAAATTCTACAGGTTGTGTAGGATCTCTTTATTCTCATTAGCACTGAGGTACAACCTATGCCCTGGGGCTAAGACACATGTTAGATGCAGAAGTGCCTCTATAGCATTTTTGTGATTTAAAATTAATCTTCTGGCTAATTTTTTGCAATATTACCAGTTGGTATCTCTTTTCGCATAATCTTAGGGCATCGGGTTATTCTTCAGTCACTTATTATGTCAGCATTTCTTATCTCCAAAGCCTAAAATAGCTAAGTTAATACCTTGCAGGCCTCATCCCACAGGTCTTGCATTTCAGCCTTTCTTACTTAGATATCTAATACATGATTCCCTCTAAATACTGCTTAATCTTATGCTTCTATGATCCTAGAATTTAACTCTATTTAACATACAATGATTTTATATATCATGACATATGAAGTAATCATAACATCTCACAATAAATGGATAATGAACTAAAATCATTGTCTACACCGCTGTCCTTTGCTGGCCATAGAGGGCTGTTGAGCAGTCCCGGACACAGCTGTCTTTTTTAATCAAAAGGGTTTGGTTGAGTTGGTTTGTTGTTTGAGGCAAGGAGCAGAGCAAATTAGTGAAAATGCACCAGGCTTTTCACCTCCAAACACTTGGGTTCCAATCCTTTGCCACAAGTATAAATTAGTTTGGCAGGTTCAGAGAGCCATATCAAAAACCACCCCTCGAACCCAGTATAACTGGCAGTGCTTTGGAATGGAATAACAGGGCTGCTGCAGGTCACAAAGGAAGATCTGTAGCAAAGCTATATAGAGAGTTTTCCTAACGCCTGCTCACAGGAAGGGGAATTCATCACTGTGCTGTGGCTACTTTATACCAGTTCCAGCATAAAACTGGCTGCAAAGTAGGAGGTGCCCACATAGGACAGGCACAGGCCCATCTACACCAGCTTTCTTCCCCATCCACAGGAGGCCATGACTTAGTGGGGAAGCTGGAGGTAGAAGGAGGCATGGTGGGATGTCCCTGCCTATGGCAGCAGGGAGAGCAAGTTAAGGCAGAGCTCAGGCTGCTCAAACCTGCTCCAGGGGTCGCTCCAGCCCTAGCACAGAAGAGATGCAAAGCATCCCCTCTCAGTCATTGCAGCGGGCTCTGCACTGGCCCTGAGATGTAATCCCAGCAATGTGTCCGGCTCTAGGCAGTGCTGTAACTCTTTTCATCAATGCATTTTGGTGCTTAAAGGTCAACTAATTTATTTAGGGTCATTAAGTGGCCAGTAAATAAGCTTTTTGTTCTCATTTGAACATAGCCACCCTGGCATTAAATGGTCATTTTCATATCACATACACAGATGTGTGCATTACATAGCCATCCCCTTTGGGCTGCACTGGAAACCGGAACTGGTAAAGAAACCAAGTCTAAGGTGCAAGACTTGAATTGAAAGGCAAGCCTGCGACCAGCTGAGCCACAGGTACACCTGTGTCATCTTGCAACAAATCTGTGGCCTCTTCGGGTTACGCATTTGACGCCACACACCATGGCTACTTGGATTTTCACAGTGACAGTATTCAGATGGTGATGGGCATGGAACCTTAACAGAATAGGGGCACGCTTCATCATAGGGTTACATTTATAAGCAGTTTATAAAGGACTAATAGATGTTATAAGCAGGTCACAATGTGTCATATGTAGTATAGAAAGTTATAAGTACATTTGTAGAGGGTATTGAAGATGGTTTTAAGTCATGTTTGTAATCAATCTTTTGACTTGTTGGAGACTATAACATGCACTTCACCACTCAATGAAACATCTATTAATCATTTATTAAGCTTTATAAACTGTTTATTAATGTACCCTTAATGCAAAGTGGGACCTGGAAGGGATTACAATAAAGTGGGGGGTAGCATTCAAGATCTTTTTCAAAATGCCTAGGCTCTGCCACAGGAGCTAAAGCTGATTCTCCAGAAACATTGTAACAGAAGGAGCTTCATGTGTTAAGAGCTCATATGATACAGGGTAGAAATTACTGTCAGTGGAGTTACTGGAAAATATGAGCTTCTCCTTTTCAATTTAGCATCCATGAGAGAAAAAGAATGATAATCTGCTTTAGGTAATCACCTGACTTAATTTAGTAGGAGCCAAGTTAGCATCCAAAGGGCTTTCAGCCAGGAAAGAAAGTGAGACCAAGTGTGGTAGTGACAAAAGAGATGTTAGGTTTGGCTTGAACAAAGACAGATATGGGAATGAACTTCAGTCTGAGTACAGAGTAATCTAAGGAAGTATCCATGTGCTTAAGGTGATACCTCCCTAAATTCAAATAATGTTTTGAAAATATCTTGGCCAGGGACAAGAGGTGGATGACACCTAGTTATCTCAAGGAGCAGGTTCAATACAATATTAAAAAAAAACAAAAAAAAAAAGGAAGATATGTGTAAGTATTCATACAGGAGAAAGAAACAACAGTTTGTGTCCAGGGAAAGGTTGATTATTCAGCTTCTCAAAATAAGTGCACCTGTGCAAATATTATGGTCCTTATATAAAAAACACCTTAACATTTCATACTCAATTGGAAATTAACACCCTTACTTTATGGACATTCAAGAATATATCAAGGGGAGTTTCCTTGACAAGAAACTTACTGTGGCTGTGCCTGCACTAGAGAACTGAACCATTGGTAGCTGATCTAATGAGAAAGCATCGATATAAGTACCAGAGATTCAGTTGTGTCTGCTCTAACTGTGCTCTTTCAGTTTTACTCTCAATCTCCATTTACGCTTTAACACACTATTACAGTCGCACTTCCCTGTAAGTACTGAGCCTACAGTTCTCAAATCAGCTCCCTGAAACCTGCTACTGGGAGTTTTCAGTGAGCTCAGGGTAATTTTGGGGAAAGAGGTGAAATTCTCACCTTATGTTGGGCATCACCCATAATCCTTGAGGGATTTTCCCATCATTCCAGAGGTGCTGATGCTAATTCCAAAATCTTTTCTCAAAATGGAGGCTAGGGTAAATACTTATCTCTTGCTCTTTCCACAGCAAGAAAAGGGGAACTTTAAGAAAGCAGTTCCAAGGCAACTGAGAGTATGTTTTGTCAATACCAGCACAGGGCCAAAAAACAAGGCAAATAGTTCAGAGTTATTTCTACAAAGCTCATCTGCACCCTCTTACCCCACCAGCAGCACAGGAGAAACATGTGCTCTTACAGTGATTGAGAATGGTGTTCACTGAGTGCAGGGCCAGCTCTAGGCACCAGCAAACCAAGCACATGCTTGGGGAGGCACATTCTCAGGGGCGACGTTCTGGCCATCTTTTTTTTTTTTGCTTTGGGCAGCAAAAGCCTAGAGCCGACCCTGGCAGCAGCAGTGCATCACGCGCAGGAGTGCCCTGGGGCCGCTGCAGTTCGTGCCATGGGGGAACAGCGCCTGCACCTTGTGGCTGGGCTGGGCAGGCTCCAAGCAGGGGACACTCGGGCTGGGGGGCTGCCCCACAGGTCACACAGAGCTGCTTGCAGGTGCTGCAGAGTGGCTGCCCTCCAGTGCCACAGCCGGGGCTGGACAAAGCGGCCTGAGCAGCCGAGGGACTGTGGCAGGGAGGCCAGAAGCAGCAGTGGGGCCATAGAGGGCAGGGCGCTGCCGTGTGGGGCCCACATCCAGCTCTCTGGGGCTCTGCTCCCTCTGGAACTATCCTGCCCCAGGCTCCTCAGCACCCTGCTGGGGCAGTCCCCTATCTCTGCCCTCCTGGGTCCCAGCCAGTCCTGAATGTGGGAGCCCTGGCTGGAGGAATCCTGGTCTGAGGTGCGGCCCGGGACCCCCACTGCTTACTCCGACCCTGCCAGAGCAGAACCGTCTGGAGGTGATGGGGGAGTGGGCAGAATCAGCACTGGTTGGGGAAAGCCCAGGCTGGGGCGGCAGGGAGTGCGAGTGGGGGAGGGCATTGGTGGAGGGGGGGTGAAAGCCCAGCGCTGGAGTGAGGGGCAGCCTAATTTTTTTATGCTTGGGACAGCAAAAAATCTAAAGCCGGCCTTGACTGAGTGGACTGGACAGATACAACTTTGAAGTCCACGGTGAAGTTTTGCATGGCAAAATATAGTGTGTTGCACAGGCTTGTGATCAAGGCAGCTGACTTCTGGAGATCATTGTGGGCTTTAAGCCACTGGGATTCCTGAATAGCGCAGGATGTATTGATGTAACATATGTTTCCATTCTGAAGAAAAGAGTGGCAGGTTCTTGTGTGGAAGGTAGCCACATCAAATACTTGATGGCAGGGGGATGGAGCCTCGGTCTCTACTGCCAATAGAACGTATTATTAATCATCCTTTTCAATGATGCACTTCTAAATCAAAACTCCAATGAGACAGCAGCCAAAACTGCAATATATTAATCTCTTTTATCTCATTTAGCCATCTAACTGTGCTGGGTTACGTACCACCTCTCACTATAGCTAGTTACAGTTGCATCTCAGGAATCTGGGGGATGCCTGCCATGCTACATGACTCAGTGGAAACACTTTTTAAAACATATTTACTGTACTTACTAATCAAGTGCCCACCATTAAGGAAAAATAAATCAAGTTGTGGACTTATGAGAATCAGCTGATTAAAATGTCAATTGTGTGATCACAAGCCACACAGCAAATGCTATGCTTAGAGCTGAGTGTTTGCAAGAAACAATTTCAGTGCCTTGATGAGGATGCAAGCACTTTGGGCAAGAATATTCATGCCTCTGACTTTGCAATTCATTTTCTACTAACATTTGTATCAGTAAAACGCAATCATTTGGATGTTAGCAGAAAGCAACCAAAAACAGGGTACAAGTGTGGTCAAACTAAACTCATTTAAAAATCTAAATGCATATTTGTTAAAAAAAATTGCATTATTCACTTACTCTAGTGGTGCTCCACATGCTATTTGCAAATAGCTTCTAAAGGGCCCATATTCTTCTGGGCAGGTTTAAAGAAGACCATAATGAATTTGAAGAGATGTTTATTGTTAACTGATGTTGCATAACTCTCTACATGTTCCCGTGAAAATGTGTTTCTTGGATGGAAAATAGCATCATTTCTATTTGTAAATTGCATTTGATCATTGAAGTATCCTGAACTGTAACAAAAGAAAGATTACCTTTCCTGATTTGGTGCATAATAGTATTATAGTAGGTTGCTATGACAACAAGATATAATGCCCCTGTATTTGAATGGGCCCTCACTTCAAAGGTATTAGAAATCTACAAATTTCAACAATTTTTACTTCAAATATTCATTTCATCCTGAAATTATCACACAGTAGGGAAGTATACATGTTATCACTAAGCAATTTGTCACAAGAGAGTGGCAACAAAATGAAGTTTTAAGTACAGTAACATTTATTTTTTTTAAATGTTACACGCTGATAAAAAAAACTGTACAGATGAAAGTAAAAAAGATCCCACTGAGAGAGATGCAAAGGCAACTATTAAGCTCTAACGAATTGCCAAAGCAAAAATACCTGGTGGATGTTTATTAATAATTTATCATATTACAGTAGCACACAGAGGGGCTGGCCCCCCATTATGCTTGCTATTGTACAAACTCATAATAGGAGATAGTGCCTTCCACAAAGAACTGAGTCTAAAAAATGTGAATGCAAGCCTGGGGGGTGGGAAGGACTTCCTTATAAGAGTACATCAAGAACCAGGCTCTGTGATCTGAGGTGCATGACAGTGATCACAGCAAGGGAAACTATTCTGAATAAACAAGTTAATTAGGAACAAACTTTAATGTACTGCTTGCTGTGTACATGTACCGCTGCCCACTATTGGGTGGGATATTTAGACTTCCTCAAGCATTCAGTGGAAATAGTCCCGTTACCTTCAATGGGTCAGGCCTTTAGTGTGCAGCTTGGAATTCTCCCAACTACGATGAATCTGATTTTCTGCTCTCTTCAATACCCTACACCACTTGATTCATAAGAAAATATTCATTAAACAGCCTGAAAAGAGGAAGTTAAGGAAGATTCTCTTTTAGCTGAAGTGGTAGAGTGCTATGTTCTAAAGCTCAGTTCTATTCCCCAAGCTGCATTGTATCTAGCTAGCTGGCAAAAAAAAAACAATGACTCCAAGTGATTGCAAATCACTTTTCACAGTTCTTTTTAAAGGTTCAGTTCAGAGAAAAACAAATTTATACACACACTTGGGGAGCCTACTTGGCTCAGAATGGACCTTGGATTGGATCTGAGGGAAAGTGGGCAGGGAAGGTGGTGAAACAAAGAAAGTAAGGGGATGGATAGAATTGGGGCAGACAATAGAGATTAGTCATAGTTGTGAGATCTGGACACAGCTGTGTTTGGAAAGAAGGCTGAGGTTCACACTTGTACAAATGATTAGGGCCCTGCCAAATTCACGGCCATGAAAAAAGCGTCACGGACCATGAAACCTGGTCTCCCGCCATGAAATCTGGTCTTTTGTGTGCTTTTACCCTATGCTATCCAGATTTCACTAGGAAGACCAGCATTTCTCAAATTGGGGGTCCTGATCTAAAAGGGAGCTACAGGAGGGTTACAAGGTTATTTTAGGGGGATTGCAGTATTGTCACCCTCACTTCTCCACTGCCTTCAGAGCTGGGTGTTCAGAGAGTGGTGGCTGATGGCAAGCACCCAGCTCTGAAGGCAGTGCCCAGCCAGCAGCAGTGCAGAAGTAAGGGTGGCAATACCACACCATCCCATGCCATCCTTACTTCTGCGCTGCTGCCTTCAGAGCTGGGCAGCTTGAGAGCGGCGGCTGCTGACTGTGGGCCCAGCTCTGCAGGCAGCAGCATAGAAGTAAGGGTGGCAGTACCATACCGTGCCACCCTTACTTCTGCACTGGTGCTGGTGGTGGCTCTGCCTTCAGAGTTGGGCTCTGGGCCAGCAGCTACCGCTCTCCAGCTGCCAAGCTCTGAAGGCTGCGCCGATACCAGCCACAGTGCAGAAGTATGGGTGGCAGTACTGCAACCCCCCACCCCCAACAATAACGTTGCGACCTCCTCACAACTCCTTTTTGGATCAGGACCCCTACAATTACAACACCATGAAATTTCAGCTTGAAATAGCTGAAATAATGAAATGTACTATTTTTAAAACCCTACGACCGTGAAATTGACCAAAATGGACAGTGAATTTGGTTGGGCCCTACAAATGATAGAAGGGCAGATTCCAAGCAGGAGGGAGAGCTTAGCAGGACTGGGGATCCTGGGTGCAACGACAGTACAAATTATAAATAACAATAACATTTGCAGTGTTGTTGTGGGTCCCAGGATATTAGTGAGACAAGGTGGGTAAGGTAATATCTTTTATGGGACCAGCTTGGGTTGATGAAAGAGCCAAGATTTCAAGCTACACAGAGCTCTTCTTCAGGACCAGATCTGTGTAGCTCGAAGGCTTTTCTCTTTGGCCAACAAAAATTGGTCAAATAACAATACTATTCGTTATAACAGGGTTTAATTCAATGATACCAGAAAAGTACTAAACTGAGAACTTTACATTTGTATTTACAAAACCTGTGAGCTTTCTAGCTGCAGAGCACCTTAATGCCATCAGTCTACACACTGATGCTGCTTTATTGCGAAATTTGCAAACTTGGGGTGCTTATTTCACTAGATACTTTTCCACTGGCCAGTCGTAACAGGCAGTTAATGACCATGTCTTTGGCCTTGGTGGTCTCCATATTCCTCTCTCTTGATATCTGCATGCTGATTTGGTCTACGTTGGTCATGATGAGCTCAGAGGCCAGGATCTGAGTGGGGGATGCACTGTTGACCATGCTGTCCATGATATACTGCTTGTACAGCTCCACCACTTTCTGCTCTAGGTAATCATTCAGTATTGAATTGGAGAGGGGCTGCTGGTGTTGCATTATGCTGGTCACTCGCCAGCATGACGAGTACCCTTGGATGGGCTTGCGAATGAGGTCATTGGGTGGCATCCTCATGGATTCCATAGGCGGAGGAATCTCTGATGACTCCAAAAATGGGCCTATCCCACTGTCACAGGTAAAATCTGTTGTTACTGAGCTGATAGGCATCACATGGCCACCAGCAATGTGCAAATCATTGTAATTCTTGCAAATGCTTTTACAAGAAGAAGGAACTAGGTAGGTATCTCTACTTGTGGATCCTGCAGACATATCCCCAACTGGAGATGTTTGCCTTTCAAACTCCGTGCTCTGAATAACCTGCAGTAAAGTCTCTTTCTGTCTTCCATTGTGTTTGCTTCCTTTGGAATGGACTGAAGAAAAGAACTTGCCCACAGACCTGCACCTCTGAAAGAGACTTCTGCCTTGTGTTTCATCCATGGAGGAATAGGTAAAGCCACACGTGGAGCTCATCTCATGCACCTTCTCCTCTGCTGCTCGCTTTCTGTAGAGGTTGGAACTCAAGAAGTCGTCACAAAAATAGGGGATTCCACAAAGATACCCTTCTGACAACATTCTTGAAAAAAGAGGAAATGAGACATAAAAGATTAAATTAGATGATCATTATTAGGAATAAACAAACAGGAAGATGGAACAGAAAAACAACAAGAAAAGGAAAATAGTTCATTTGTTTGTAAAAAGACTTTTGTATTGATTATGTTCCCCCTGAAAATCTGTTATTGTTTGCATATAGATTAGCTTTAGATCAGGCTATTAGCATGAGAGTTTATTACTTTTTAAATGGCTTGAGTTAATGCAATGAGTGGCTAGTTCTCAAACTTTAGTACAGGTGACCTCTTTCAAATAGCAAGCCTCTGAGTGTGACCCCCTCCTTATAAATTAAAAACACTTTTTAATATATTTAACACCATTATAAATGCTGGATGCAAAGCGAGGCCTGGGGTGGAGGCTGACAGCACGCGACCCCCTGAGAGGTCCTGACTCCCAGTTTGAGAACCTCTATGTTAGACCAATCACATAAAATAATTTTATGCACACTACCACATGCAATATACTGTGTTTTTGTTTTATAAGGGTATTTTGTGCAATGGCTTGTGGTTTATATCTATGTGGTTTCTGCAGAAAGTGTATTGATTTCAGCAGGTGGCTGTAAAAGGTGATTTTTTTTTTCCATTCTCCATGCACATTCAAGCTATGGGATTTTATTTCAAAACTTGGAGGCCTTCACATGCCACAGTTGGAAAAGGTGGATCTCAGATTCATGTTCTGAGTGTAACTTCTTCCTTCTTCTCGGGCTGAATAATTGTTATTTTCGTGGTTGCTTTTTAATTTAAAAACCCCACCATATAGTGATTATACAGTGGTTTGAGCATTGGCCTGCTAAACCCAGGTTGTGAGTTCAATCCCTGAGGGGGCTATTTGGGGATTGGCCCTGCTTTGAGCAGGGGGTTGGACTAGATGATCTCCTGAGGTCCCTTCCAACACTAATAATCTATGATGATACAAATTTCTGTACTTAGATTGACTAATAATGGTTATCAGGCAATCCGAATGCTCACTTTGAGTTCCCAAACTGAGACAGCTAGGGCCTGGTTTTCAGGCATTCTCAGTACTCACAGCTCCTTTGGTTGGAGTTTTGGATGTTCAGCAGTTCTGGAAATGGGGTCTGTCATAAACAGATAGTTAAGGGTTAATGCCTCTTTTACCTGTAAAGGGTTAAGAAGTTCACCTAGCCTAGCTGACATCTGACCAGAGGAACCAATGGGGGAACAAGATGTTTCAAAAGGAAGGAGGGAAGTTTTCCTTTGTTTAGAGTTTCAGTTTCAGCTGGAGTGAAAAAGATCAAGGAACCAGCCTCTTATCAGAGTAGTAAGTTTTAGAAAGGGATAAATAGGTTTATGTTTATTTGCTTTGTAACTTGTCTTGGTACCATTAAGGGAATTATCAGATTTGGGTATTCTTGTGTGTATTAAGATTTTTGCCCAGAGGAACATCCTCTGTGTTTTGAATCTATTGTCTGTGAGAGTAGCTGGTATGCTAATCTCCCCAGAGGGTTTTCTTTTACCTCTCTTTTCTTTAATTAAAAGCCTTCTTTTTAAATACCCAGTTGATTTTTTCCTTGTTTTTAGATCCAAGGGGGTTGAATCTGGATCTACCAGGAGTTGGTGCGAGAAAGGAGAGGGGATGGTTAATTTCTCCTTGTTTTAAGATCCAAGGGGTTTGGATCTGTGTTCACCAGGAAATTGGTGAAGTCTCTCAAGACTACCCAGGGAAGAAAAGTAGTGCTTGGGGATGGTGGCAGCGATACCAGATCTAAGCTGGTAATTAAGCTTAGAAGCGTCCATGCAGGTCCCCACATCTGTACCCTAAAGTTCAGAGTGGGGAAGGAACCTTGACAGGGTCACACTGTCTCAATCAGACACCCAGAAATCAAAGATCCCAAATCATTGGCTAGTTTTAAGAATTTAGGCCACACAGTATAGTTACAGAAAAATAGCCATACAATGATTATTGAAATCAGACACTTAGAAACCAGTCGGAGTGCATAGTACTGCGTAACTGGGAGACACATGCATCGTTATGCATCAGCAAATGTTCAGCATCCCTGCACTCTGATCATTCAATTTCAGTATAATTATTCATAATTATAAATCAGTTTTTCTAAACAAGTGACAGGAAAATATCCTGTAAGAAACGGGTCCTAGACCAGTCTCACATGGTATAGCAAAGAGGAAGTTGAGTTTTATCAAGCAGATTTCACATGTTCAAATCATTTTTATCACAAAACTACCAAGTGATTGGTTAGAAATTAAAGTCTTCATTTTAGTAGTGTGTAGAACTCTTCATTTAATATTTAATCCAATTATAAAATGTAACAGGCATAGATATTGTCTCCACAGGCAGGAACACCTGTTATAGATATTTCTCAGTTTGACAGTTTCAGAATACTGGAACTGAGAGCACACAAGTGACTGGAAAATGCTTATACAAACTGTGAAAGGAAAGGGGGTATCATTATTTGGCACATGGGATACTACATGCCAACTTTGTTGTTGTTGCTCATTATTGGCAGGTGTGATAGGGCTTTCACCTCCTCCAAAAGCCGTTCCTTGCATTACTGCAGCCATTGCAAAATGTGGCAATACATATTGGACAAAGTCCTGGTCCTGGCTCTGGAACCATCCTCTGAAACTGAGGCAGAAAGGAGCTGTCAGCAGGAGAGAACAGGCCCATCAGAGCAAGAACCCATTCCGAGTTAGCAGGGAGGAGAAAGCAATTCATCCAGGGCCTCTCAGAAGGTAATCTATGTGTGGAGATAATATCTACATAAATATGTTAGGGACTCTGGGTCCTGGCTGTCCTCTCTCCCTGTGGCAACTCCATGTTTACCACAGCCCTGTGACTGCAGAAACTGTGGTTAGCAGAACACAGGAAGAGACATAGACTCGTGTCCATGGAGGGTTCCAGAGAGGGGGAGATCTCTTTCCCAAGAGGACACCTTGCCCCCCTCAGATGACTGGTTTCTAGCATCCCTTCCTTTTAAACAGCTACAGAAACCCTATCGGGGGGTTAATTGCCCTTAGGATTAGTTGCTGCTGGTATACTTTATTTATTAGCCACACTAAGAGAGCCATGAAAATCTGTTGCAGATGCCAGATAAATTCTGCTTCCCTCATAGCAGGAGGAGATGCCAAAATAGTTCTCTCCTGTAGTCTTTCACAGGAAAGGGTAGTGTGTTGACTTTAACTTTGGTCAGAGCAAAGATGGAATTATTGTGATACTGACCCATATACTTATTTTTGGTGTAAATATTGAGAAACAAGTAAAACTACATTACATGATCTATCCCATTTCTAATAATTGTACATAGTCTGTGCCCAGTTTATGTAGCATGTGTCATCATTGTTTTCCCAGCTGCCAGATGTACCATTCTTCTATCACAAAGTGATGTAGCAGGGAATTGAAACTGCTGGTTTCATTTCTTTGGCCAAATTCTGTAGTTCTTATTTTCAGGGTTAGATCACACCCAGTGTTGATGGGGGGAACCCAGAAAAGTCATGAAACCGAACAAGTTCAGACCCACAGAGTACTTGGAAAAATCTAGTTGGCTGAGAGGGCTTTAGAGGATTGTTTCCCTTTCAGCCTGCAGATGTTCCCAGATCTTCAAGTGAAATCGTGCTGAGGTGAGTGGCAATTCTGAGGACCTGGACATTTACACAGAAGCTCAATACATTCACATTATCCCCTACATCTTCTGCCCATCCATTCAGCTAGAAGCAGGCTTCCATAGTCTCACTACTGGCAACTGGCCACATAGAGGGAATTTGCATGTGGAAAGGGTCAGCATTATTTCCTGTAGGTGCTTTTTCTTTGGTAAAGGAAGAACAGTTATTCCCAGTTCCACTTTCTCCTGCCTCCAATACACATGCACGCCACAGCGTCCCAAATGTACAGAGATCGTGTATATGAGATTGCACAGAGTTGGGGCGATGAGGATTTCATACTTCTTTAGATCAGTCCATTTTTCTCCTGTCCTCCCTTGAAAAATTCACATGGATGTTTCATTCCAAGGGGGACAGACAGAGCAGATGGCCTAGTTCACAGTCTTTACTCTTGACGTTTTTTGCCTGAGACAGGGCTGCTGAACTTTTCCCTTGCTTGGTTGTTATTTTTTAATATGGTGATTGAGTAAATTCTAAAGGAATACTAGCATAGCTTGCACTGGGGAGGAATAAAAGAAGCACTGCCTGTTATAAATTCTTTATTACCTTTATCTTTTTGGTTTTTAAACCCAAATCCCTGGCATCTGCCTTAACCTGGGTATTTTCTATATTTCAGTGGAGAGAAGAGTCGAGCTTTGATCTATGCTGCTAAAGTTAGTGTGACTACAGTGAGCCTCTGCACAAATGCCCAGAACCCAGAAATATCATAGGCTTTCTCAGACTGGCAGATCCACTGCTTGGAGATGATGGCAATGTGTGTACAAACAGCCCAGTGCATAGCTGATAGAGAAGCTATATAGAATTGAACTGACTGCCTTGCCTAGGCTAAGCAAGAGCCTGGAGTAATATATATATATAAGAAGAGTAATAAATAAAATCTGCTTGTCCCCTAAAAAGCCTGAGTGAGGTGGAAGATTTCTAGAGAAAGTGAAAGGAATGTAGTACAGCTATGGGCAAAAGGATATGTGGAATGGGGCTTTTAGAAAAGGACAGATGCAAATACATTTGGGCATGCAAAGTCCCAAAGTACAGTCCTAAATAATGTTACAGGTATGCTGTTTGGTCTCTGGAGTCCAGCTTTGTTATAACCCTATAACATAGGGTTATATACATATAACCCTATGTATAGGGAACAGCTATATGTTCCCTATACATACACAAAGCTTCCTAGAATCATAGGTGCAAATAATCCCTTCTCCCTTCATGGGCAGGGGGGGACGGGGAGGAATGAAAATCCTATGGATCCCTTTCAGGAAATCCTCTCCCACCCCCTAGGACTCAGAGAAGCCCTTCCATGAGGTCTGGATCCTGGTGGGAGGATGTAGAGCAAAGGCCCACCCTATGGGGAGTTTATACAAAAGTTATAGTGACTATCAGTATTACCTTTATGCCTTATGGCACTCTTACTTCCTATTCCCATCTTGAGGAGCTATAGCTGGAAGTGGAGTCCTGACAGTGCAGTATCTGTGGAGGCCTCACTGGCAGGATGCATAGGGGGCTAGGAAGAGTCAGGAAAGAGAGTGGAGCCATAAGATTTCCATGAAGATGGCCACACCTGTGGTGGATTCCCTGACATTCCCAGATTTAGGAAACTGAACCTCCTGCTCATGGCTTAAATTCAGCTGGAGCTGTCCAGAGCAAAGCTCTGATCAATATTTTCAAACCCACAGGACAGAAGCCCTGAGCCCCGGGGAGCTCTGAGAAATACTCTATGAGAATTTAAGCCCTACTCCTGCTCATTTGATGAGCAGTAACTTTCCCCCTTCCACCACCCAACATGTACACAATGGAACAGTCTTGTACAAATTGTCCATGGGAAACCCCAATAAGTTTCCAGTCCCCTACACCTTTTGTCCAATTTGGTCTTTATTTCAGGTCAGAAAAAGTTCCCTGGGCCAACCACTCTAAATTACATTTTGCAAGACTCTGCATCTGAAAAGTCCTATAGCAAAGCTGTGTGACGTTGCACTCTATATGATTCTATAAATATATGCTAATAAGTAAATACAATGTAACTGGAATATGCTTCATGCAAAAGGTCTTTTGTAAGGTATCATTACAAAGTTTATTATCTACTGAGTGTGGTCATCCTATTTGTATAAATGTATCATTCTTGTATCTGAAACAAGAAATATGAAATATAACTCTGAGGGCCTATTGTAATTATGCAATACACAAAGCTTCCTAGAATCATAGGTGATTATTTGCATAGGGATTATTTGCACCTATGATTCTAGGAAGCTTTGTATATTGCATAATGGGCCATTAATGGTGGTTTGGAATCTTGATGGCTCCCATCAACCAGGACAATTGACTGTGGATGGCTCTGTTTGCAGGCAAGCCTTCCGGTGAGTCAGGCTGGGAGGAATGAAGGCTTAAAATCTTACAGTGACGTGATCATGTCACCTGAACTGGAATTCATCTTTAACCTGGTGCTTTTCCATTGAGAAGGAGGGGGTTGACCCCAGAGAGGGACAAAGTATTCCCACCTTATGCAAAAGATATATAAAGGGATGGAACAGAAGAAAGGGGAGAGAGGAGCCATCATGAAGAATCTCCTAGCTACCACCTGAGCTGGAACAAGAGCCAGGGAAAGAATTGTGCCCAGGCCTGGAAGGTGTCCAGTCTGAGGAAAAAACTTACTGAAACATCTCTGAGGGTAAGATTATCTGTATTCAGTTTGATTAGACATAGATTTGCATATTTTATTTTACTTTGCTTGGTGACTTACTTTGTGCTGTCTGTTATTACTTGGAACCACTTAAATCCTACTTTCTGTATTTAATAAAATCATCTTTTACATATTAATTAACTCAGAGTACATATTAATACCTGTGGGAGCAAGCATCTGTGCATATCTCTGTATCAGTGTTATATAGATTAAACAGTGTTAAACAATTTATGAGTTTACGCTGTATAAGCTTTATACAGGGTAAAACGGTTTTATTTGGGGTTAAACCCCACTGGGAGTTGGGCATTTGAGTGTTAAAGACAAGAGCACTTCTGTAGGCTGCTTTCCGGGAAGCCTACAGCTGTTAGGGGATATGGTTCAGACCCTGGGTTTGCAGCAGGCTAGTGGGTCTGGCTCAAACCAGGTAGGGCACTGAAGTCCTAAACTGCCAGAACAGAAAAGCAGGGGCAGAAGTAGTCTTAGCACATCAGGTGGCAGCTCCCGGGGGGGTTCTGTGATCCAACCAGTCACAAGCTGTTTTTAAATATTTACAGTGACTGTTCCTCAAGTGCTTCTATTGGGAATTCATTATGCTGCTCTGTTGCCATTATGGCTAAGAACCTTTCCAAATAGCAAATAAACACCTGTCTTCATTAGCCTCAGACACGATCTCCTTTGCCTACTGCCACCTAAAGCTAGGAGTTATTTTCTTCCCTTGTATATAACTTTCTTGAGGGTGTTTGCCAGCTGTGATCATGATTCCTCTGAATCTTCTCCTTGTCTAGATTACAATTATATGGGCCAAAGCTTCCAAACTAGCTGCCTAAATTATACAGAACATGCATTTGCCTGCACAAAGGGGGTACAAAGGAACATAGGAATTGCCATTCTGGATTGGGCAGTTGCTGTCTCGAATCCACTAACCTGTCTCTGACAGTGGTCAATACCAGGTGCTTCAGAGGAAGGTGAAAAAAAAAACACCTCCATAATGGGCAATCATGGCACAACCTACCTATAACTAACTCTGCCAGTGTGAAACCGAAGCCCAAAGATTTTCAGCCCAGGGCTGCAACCGAAACCTGAGCACTGCTTCGACTCCAGGCCAGAGGGCTCTGGCTTTAGCTTTGGGCAGTGGGGCTCAGGTTTCAGCTCCGGCCCAGGACCCCTGCAAGTCTGACACCAGCACTGGTGACCCCATTAAAACCCACTGGCAACCCGCAGTTTGAGTACCCCTGTCCTAGACAATTTAGAGTGATACAATCTTTGTTTCTACACATCTACATGTCTCTCTTATAAGCAAATTTAAATCTCTGGCTAGTCAGTCTTAACTTTGTGGATTTTGTATGTGCATTTTAAAGCTGTATCCATGTTGTGATAATTCATTAATATTTTGCATCTGAAGTAATTGGAGCAGGGGAAAATAGATTCATGTGCTCTTGTCACTGAAAGTGTTACACTTACTAGGAGTGGGGGACAGAGAAAGAGCTACAGTACATTACTATTGAAACTATTGCCATGTTATGAAGAGTGAACAGTAGGAGAGTGCATGAACCTGACCATGGAATGAAAGGGTTACATCTGCTGAGGACTAAATGCAAGAAAGAGAGAGAGAGAGAGTGTGTGTGTGTGTGTGTGTGTATGTGTGCACGCGCGCACTCCTGAATTTGCTGTGAGTCTAGAAAATGCAAGGATTAAAGGTCCTACGGGTAATATTTATTTTAACCATAATTGGGTTGCTCAGAAAAATTCTAAACCTTTTGACACAGATATACAATATCCATTTTTTACTTGGGGAAAACAATCTGCATCTGCAGTACTCTACCTCTAAACTGTTGCTTGGATAACTTCCTAACTCATACACGCATATCAATGAAAAATGGTATGACCAGCATAAAAGCAGCACATTCAATTACACTTGCTTTAAAAGTGTTACATAATGTAGATTATTATTATTTTATTACTTGTATTATGGTAGTGCCTAGAGCCCTAGTCATGTACCAAGAGCTCACACAGGATCTGAGTGACTATGTTTTCATATCCTTAAGCCACATCAAAGACTAACTATTGTGACTCATGGTTCTGGAGGCAGATACACTAGACTGGAGTTTGTAATATACTTACCATTTCTGAAGGAACCAGAAATTGCATGTGGACATTCACAGAGGCTATGTAAAATCCTTGAAAACCTACACTATCCACATGCCAATCAAACAAAGATTATCTGGATTTTACCAGTGTGATTGCCAATCAGACACTAACAAGCCAAGTGTAGAGGCAAGAAAAATATTTACAAAGAATTGTATAGTATATAATGTCTTTTATTTCTTACCTTCAAGAGTTTAGCTGCTTTCCTGAGACAGAAGATACACAACAGCAAATGACCATGCAGAGAAAACTTGTAGTTCTTCCAGATAGTTTAAAAGCTCACTTGTATGTAGCTTTTTTCACATTGCAAAGTTGACATGTATTTTGTTTCTCACTCTCCATTACTCAGAAGAATTAAAGGGAAGTCCCTGGGAGATTTGGAGGATTTATAACTGACTTATTAGAACCACACCATATTAGACTCTTTCTTCCTCTTTTTATGCCAAAATGAAACTGTGTTGTGAAACTAAATGTTGTTAAAATAGTATATTGCAACATAACACGTGTGTACCCATCAGCCTATGCTGCCAGTTCCGTAAAGAGAGATGTTAATGAAATGAAAAAATATAGCAATCTGAGAGAGTTGGATAATCTAGAATTCAGTTGTGTCTTACCCCAGCTTCACTCTATTCATGTAATTTTTCATCATTACAGAGATGGTAAGTCACCATAGGACCAAACAGGAATCCATTCCTTAGCAGGCACACGGTCTCATAAAGACCCTATTACATCTAGCCTACTGCCAAATGAGCCAGTACAAGATGCTATTGGCACATCTGAATTGACCCCAAAAGGCTAAATAAGAGTTAGCTGAAAAAGGGTTATCAGATTCTTGTACTGGGAAAATGAATGCAAACTTTTCTTCCTCTTTTTTTTTTTTAACTAAACCCTATATTATTTTTCTTTAAGAAGTCTAAGGTTTTATTAGAAGCACAGAACTCTAGCTGCTAACCAGCTGAGGTATATATGCAGGTATATCATGTAGCATGATTGAATTATGTAAGTCACTTGGAAAAACTGGAATCAATCAAAAAGACTGAGATCCGTGCTATCCTGGAACACTGCGGGGGAGGACAGCCTTCCTTATCCCTTCATCTGTTCAGGAGAAATTGTACTGTACCATGGAACTATTTTCATTAGGCGATGATGGCTCTTCCACAGAGCCCAATAAGGTCCTGCATTTTACTAGAGCAGGGATAGATTCTAAAGAAAAATCTGAAATATGTAGATAATCATCTTCATTGTGATAATACCTACGCATCCCTTGAAACTCAAATTCATTAGACCCCACCTTATGCTACTTCAGATGCCAGTGTCTCATTTTTTCATTTAGTCCAACTTTAAGTCTGAGTAGCAATAATATACAATGTCCTCTGAACCTTAGTCTTGAGAATCTGGCAAGAGACACCTGTTATCACATGTGTACATTTAACAGATGTAGTTTTTTCAAGCTTCATTCTTTGGGGGCAAATTCAGGCCTGGTTTTGCCCATCTGCCTGGGATAAATTTGGCTCTGTAGCTGGAATAGGGCATATCAAAGGTTCAAATAGTGAGTGATATTGTGAAGTATTACACTGATTTTCAGGTAATTATAAAATGACGAATATATGCTACAAGTTATCTTTTCTGGGTAACTACCATCTTCAGAAAAGGAAAGATAAAATATGAATTTTCCTCCACAGATAATGCAGCGTCCTCCTCCCCTCCATTAATATGATTTGCTTAATGTGCTGCCACTTTAGACTCTTCTCTCAAACCTCCATTACCCATTGAGCTGCTGGGAATCACTAGCTTTTCTGTATTCTACAGAGCTCCATACAGCTGGTAGCTCAACAGTTCCGCTGAGAATAAAAACATCAAAAAATGAGTTTTTGCTAATGCAAAAGCACCTCCAGGAATAACTTAAGAAGAGTGATCAGAATTTTAAAACTAGGTGTCTAAAGTGGGGCTTCTAGATGCATATATCATCATCTAGATACAAGTGGCCTGATTTCCAAAAGAGATGAGCATTTCTAAGTCAGTGGGAGCTGCAACTTTCCAGAAATATTGAAAATCTATCTACTTTTATTCCAGTGCCTCAAGGGATTTAAAGACCTAACTTTAGGCACCCGGCTTGAAAAAATTAGCCAGTGCTCACTGCTTTACAGGACACAAAAACCATGATAGTCTGTTCTCATTCATCCTACTGTAGCTATAAGTTCTACAGGAAGAGATTTTTAATATTGTACTTTCTCATAAGACAGGTTGAGTATTAACACCCTGATATTTTGCAAGAGCAAGGATCAACCTTTTGGTAGATATCCATGTTTCCTAGTGCCCTTGTTCATCTTCATCTGAAGGGCTATCCTCAGGCGAGCAGAATTATCACATGAATTGTTACGCTCTGATTTATAATCTGTTCTTTAACCTTAGCAATCTGAGGGTCAAACTGAAAGGTGAGTGCACTGCTGGGACTCTAAGATGCTGTAACACATCACCTTCTGCCCCCCTTATCCTGTGCCTAAATTGGCTTGAGCTGGCATTACTGCCACAATGAGAGGGCTCAGATGATGGTGCAAATTGCAGCAGCTTTGAAACTCATTCAGATTATTATCTGAATTTTGCTCTGAATATTTGTGGCTCCATTTACTTATTATGCTCAATAGCCTTTGGCATCTAATGTGTACCTGTCTCAGGCAGACTCAGAGCCAGATTCACTGACGCTGGCAAAAAGCCCATTTCAATGGCATCTCTCTGCAAGAGAGAGAGGATTCCCCTTGGAATGACAACTTTAATTCTACTTGTGACCCCATAATCAGTAGGAATGTGCCGACATAGCTCAGCCCTGGCTCCCCTAGACCTCCCTACTCCCCAGCCAATGTTGACCACCTTTTGTGGGTGGTAATGCTGCACTATTGCAAACGTGAAGAGAAGGCTGAAGCTGCTTCACATACTTTATACAAACTCCACCACGGGAACTTTATGATTGAGATCCCATATCAATACAGGCTGAATATGGGCCTGCGTAGTTAAACACTGCAAAGATGGCTGCATTTCAGCAGTGAGTGAAAGGCTATTTGTCTTTGTAAAATTTGTGCAGTGTTTCGGGAACCAGTGAGGTGAAAGACACTTTATATATTTCTATTGTTATGAATATTATTATTAGGTGCCGACTCTGTGGGTTTTCCAGGGCTGGAACACCCATGGGAAAAAAATGCGCTGCAGCCCCCCATCAGCTTCTCCTCCTCCTCCCCAGTGCCTCCCACCTGCCGGCAGCTCTGCCAATCAGCGCTTCCCTCTCCCTCCTAGCACTCACCATGGATCAGCTGTTTAGCAGTGTGCAGGAGGTGCTGGGGGTAGGGAAAAGAGTGAGGGTGGGATGTGCTTGGGGGAGGGGCAGAACAGGTTGGGAAGAGGCAAGGCAGGGGTGGGAACAGGAGGAGTGGGATGTGGCAGGGCGGGAAGAAGTAGGTGGGGGTGGGGCTTTAGGAGTAGGGGTGGAGTGGGGATGGGGCCTGATGGAATGGGGGTGGGGTCTGGGGTAGAGCAGGGGTCAAGCACACACACCCCTAGGAAAGGACAAAGTCGGTGCCTTTGGTAGGAAATAAACTCAGTCTGCATGCAGATGTCCATATTTTTTTTTTTTGGTGCATATATTCAAGCTGTACAGAACAAAGGTGCACACTGACATATCTGCAGACCAGACCAATTCAGAAACTCCTTCATGCTCATATATCATTAACTGGGGACTCTGAAACTGCAAAGGTTATAATTACATAGCCAAACTTTATAGCCTACTCTACTTATGATTTTATGCAGTATCACAAAGGGCTGCTATGAATCTTTTCCCTCTTAGAAAAAAAGACAGGCAAATATTTCAATACCTTAATTTATTATGTGAGAGATATCATGAATAATTCAAGAAGCGTGACCATGTGTTAGCAAAATCAATATTTCAAGTTGCATAATACACTACTTTCTTAATTACAGTCCAGCACTACTTTCACACATTGATAATCACATACATACTATCAATTACTTAAATAAAACAACAATAATCTTTCAGTGAGGAAGAAATATCATGGTTCTGTACAGTTCCTCTTTCTCATCCTTCTCTGTACTTAATAGAAAGCAAATTAATAGAGTGTCCTAAATAAAATATAGTGCCATTCAGTTAAACGTCTATTTGCAGCTGATTCCTCTACTCCCATGCAAAAAACTGCATCAGAAAAACACAGAAGCAAATTCCCCTTCACTGCTGCTATGCATGTCCCAGTACTGTGTGCATGTATGCAGCTCAGTAGTGAGATGTTCTTTCCAGGCCTCATTGAAAGCCCACTGAACTGAATGGAAGGACTCCCATTGAAATTGATGGGGTTTTGGATCAGACTCCAAGGAAATGAGAATTCTGAACATACCTAATAATGGAGTGTATTTCCTGGATGTACCGTGTGTGTCCTTCAACATTTACAGGGCCCGGTTTGGGCAAAATGGATCTAGAAGCAAAACATGTTCACAGAATCCAAATCTGTGCACACATATGGGTAGTTGAATATGCTACTGCCCAATTTTCATGTGCAATTAACCTTCTGCATGCACAACTACGCGTGTTGGGTTTTGGAGAGCAGGGGAGGGGAGCAGAAAATATGAGCTAGATTCACAAAAGGACATAGGCGCCTAACTGCCATTTTAGGCACCTAAATCCCAGCATCAGGCCCAATTGTGATTTACAAAGCTCTCACTCAGCTGCTCTGAACTCTTTAGATACCTAAAGTCACTGGGCACCTAAATTTCTGGAGTAAAAATTCCTGAGGCACTTACATTTCTGCCTCTGGACATGCACACTGCATTCTCACCGCAGGCATTCAGACACCTAAGCCCAGAACAATGCACAGACCAGGATAAGACAGATGTTCCTCTGCCCAAGTTGCTGGCAAGGCCTGATATGGTAAGCTAGCTCAGGCCTCGCCTACCAGATCTGATTCCTGTAAGTAAGTGTGCACATAACAGACAGCAGGGGAAAGAGCAGCTCCCTAATAACTTTTAGGGTGGTTGGGATGCTCACTTGGGATATGGAATACCTCCCCCCAATTTAAGTCCCCCCTCTGCCTGAGGAGGAGAAGGGATTTGAAGTGGGAACTGCTGCCTCTCAGGTGCATGCTCTAACTCAGGGGTTGGCAACCTTTCAGAAGTGGTGTGTCAAATCTTCATAAATTCACTCTAATTTAAGGTTTCACATGCCAGTAATACATTTTAACATTTTTAGAAGGTCTCTTTCTATAAGTCTATAATATATAACTAAACTATTGTTGTATGTAAAGTAAATAAGGTTTTTTAAATGTTTAAGAAGCTTCATTTAAAATTAAATTAAAATGCAGAGCCCCCCAGACTGGTGGCCAGGACCCAGGCAGTGTGAGTTCCACTGAAAATCAGCTAGCGTGCCGACTTCAGCACCCGTGCCAAAGGTTGCCTACCCCTGCTCTAACCATTTGGCTATGGGATATTCTGATGTGGAGCTCCTTCAGTCTCTCTAGCTGAAGGTGTTCCACTGTGAATAAATACATGGTTCAGGCATCTGATCCAAAGATCAGAGGGGTAGCCGTGTTAGTCTGGATCTTTGAAAGCAGCAAAGATTCTGTGGCACCTTATAGACTAATAAATGTATTGGAGCATGAGCTTTCGTGGGTGAATACCCACTTCATCAGATGTATGTAGTGGAAATTTCCAGAGGCAGGTATAAATAATCCAAAGAGACTCCCAAGCAGAGGGAAGCACTTCCCTGCAGCCTGACTTGGGCCTGGTCTACATTAGAAAATTAAGACACATCCCTCATCTTGGCATCTTCCACTGGCTAGCTTAGGTGAGAGCTGCCTAGCATGTTGGCTTTTGTGAATCCTATTCTAAATCTCCAATCTTCCCCATTCATTTTATAAGGAACCTAGGTGCCTCACCCAGGCTTTGTGAATCCCAGTAATTTTCTAGCTGCCTAACCATTAAGTGGGGTCGCACTCAGCATCACCATGTCTAAGTTTCTTTGTGAATCTAGCTCTAGTTCTTCAGCTCATAATTTGGTCCGAAGGGTGAAGTGGACAGCTATAATTCAGGCTCATTGGGAGGATTACCCTTGGGAAAACAGAACACATTTACCATTTTTCTTTTAAGTCAGATCTTCTTAATAAAATCAAGCCATCTTAAGGACAACACTGCATTTTGAGGTTTGAGGGCCACCTTAGCTCTTTCATTTTTACCATGTAATGGAGCTCAGATGCATTGCCCAAAGTTGTGGGCTGCCTCTAGCTAGTTATTCCATGAGTGATGCCATACTGACCCTGTCAGAATACAATAATCACATCCATGACCCTCTAGAAAGGAGATCCATTGAGACTTAAGAGAGCACTGGGTGGTTTCCAGACTGCCAAATATTAGAGAACTACTAACCGCCTTAGTTTCTCTTCCTACTCAATCAAAGGAAGAATGGATATATTTATATTTATTTTTATTCTCTATTTATATTTCACTTCTCTTCCTAAAATCACGTAAACCTTTTATTTGCTCATTCATCTAGCATGTAGTTTGTTTACATAGTTCCAAAGCATGGGTGATGCGTGACTCCTGCATTTGGGGAGGCTGGGCATGAGCACCAGAAGCTCCCTAGAAGTGGGGAGCCACCAACACCTGGATCATGGCCCCACCCCCTGCTCCACTCTGAGGCCCCACCCACACTCCACTCCCACTCCAGCCCAGGCCTAGCTCCCTTCCCCGAGACTCCACCTCTCATGCCTCCTTGCCCCCTCCCTCAAGGCCTCCCCTCACCCACTGCTCGCGCCTCTCTGCCCCGAGTGGTGGGTGGCGCGTTCCTCAAGGGAAGAGGAGGAGTGAGGGCTGGATCTCAGGGGGGAAAGGTGGAACAGGGGTGGGAAGAGGAGCAGTGTGGTCAGGGACATAGCGGAAGAGGATGAGCAGTTGTGGGGCCTCATGGTAGAGCTCAGGCAGGGCTATGGCCCAGATGTCCTTTCAGTGGCAGCACTCCAAAGGCAGCAGGCCAGCACGCCTCCAGGGGGAGATCCTGTTTGGGGATGCTTAGCCTCCCCTGGCCTCTTACACCCTCTGCCCATGTTCCAAAGATATAAATGGAGACAAAAAGACAGGCAAGGTCTTTCCTCTCAGAAACTTACAGCTGAAGTGCCCGATCCTGCACACTTTGCTCTGACAAAATCTCCAGTGAAATCAATGGGAGTTTTATTGGAGAAAGGACTGGCTTAAGGGCTTTTTTGTGTAAGCTGTTCTGCATTATCTTCTTGCTATCAATCATCCCCTTCACCCAGCTATGTTCCATGTTTCTTCTCCAACTCCTGCTATTGTCTCGTTTGTCCCTGTGCACAACCCTTGGATGGCGAAAGCTCCACAAATTACAGTAAAACGATCACTTGGATTATTTACTGTTTCTCTAAGGTACTTGTATGGCCCCCATCACTGTAACATCCAAGTGTGATGTTACACTCCATATTCTTCATAGAAATATTGTTATGATATGAATATGGCATAACTACGATACGTTTTATGCAAGATGGGTCATGTGAGATATCATTGGAAAGGTTATGATTTGCTGAATGTGGCTCTCCAGTTTGTGTATCTGTATCATTTCTGTATCTGGAGTTAGGATTATTAACTATGTAACAATTATAACTGTGTTTTCGCCTGGGAAACACCCACCAGACAAGAGGCAAAGAGTCTGGATGAGCCATTTATGAGAACAATAGAACTTTGAAAATGCTAATCTTACTCCTTCCTGAGAAGATTACTGGGATGCTGCATTGACACAGCCGGGTCAAGTGACTCTGTCACCTGGTACAGGACAAAGTCTTAACTTGCTGGTACTTCTCCACTGTAGGAGGGATGGGGACCAAACAAAGGATTCTCGCCTTAGGTATGGCTGGGGAGGGGGTTAATCTTCACTCTCCTCCACTGCCTGCCAGGAAGGAAGACTGGTAAAAACACCTGGAGGGAAAGGCAGGGTTGAGTTCAGGCTAAGAGGGTGGTCCAGTCTGTAAAGACAAACAGCTGGAACTCTAAGCTACAGAAACTCTGCAACTTGCCTAAAACAACATTGAGGGTGAGAAATTACATTTTGTAACCTGTTTCTTGAGTGTATTAAGCCTAGTTTGTGTGTTTTGTTTTATTTGCTCAGTAATCTGCTTTGTTCTGTTTGCTATCCCTTATTATCACATACAAGTTACCTTTTGTAGTTAATAAACTTATTCCTTGTTTATAACATAACCTAGTTTGTGCAATTCATATGGGGGTGGGGAGAAGCTGTGCATCTCTCTCTTCACACTGAGGGAGAGGGAAATTTTTATGAGCTTGTGCTGTGCAGATTTTTCTGTGTAGTGCAAGACAATATTATTTTGGGTTTACTCCCCAAAGGGGGTGGGCATGTGAGTGTTTGGTGAATCTCCGAACTGAATTCTCTCACACAGAGCTGACTTCTGTCTGTGTCTGCAGCTGGGTGTGGCCTTACGTGTGTGTACTAGAGAAGGCCTGAGGGTCTGGCACAGCATAAGCAGGGTGAGGAAGCCCATGCTAGTGGAACAGGCGGGCTCAGTGAGACCCCAGCACATAAAGTGGTATCCTAGATGGAGGATCGAACCCGTCACACCAAGCACCTCACATTTTCTAATGTTTTTATTCTCCTAATACCCTCTGAGGTAAGGATGTTCTATTATCCCAATCTTACATATGGGAAACTGAGGCACACACAGGCAAAGTGACTTGCATAAAGCCGCAGAGGAAGTCTGTGCATGTTGGCGGATAGCACTCTAATCACACAACCATCCTGCCTATTTGGGGAGACCTGGGAGAGAGTGGCCATAGCCAATCTTCCTCAGCCTGAGCAGAGATCTCCAGGATGCCAGGTCCTTGAAGGTGAAAATAAAAAGGTGAAAAACAATGCAAGAGAAATATCCTTGAAAGTCAGTGAAGGTTCAGACTAGCCAACCTCTCTAGATATGGAGGAAGGAAAACAATTCTTCAATTCCAAGAAAAATAGCCGGGAGGGTGCTCAGGGCTGGAGTAAGGGGTTGGGATGTGGAAGGGGATGCGAGGTGCTGGCTCTGGGAGGGAGGGGGTTCTGACTTGGGGCAGGGATTGGGGTGTGGGTGGGAGTATGGGGTCTGGGAGGGAGTTTGGGTGTGGGAGGGGGTTCTGACCTGGGGCAGGGTATTCGGGGTGCAAGCTCCGGCTGGGCGACGCTTACCTCAGGCAACTCCGGTTAGGTGGTGCAGTGGGGTTAAGGCTGGCTCCCTGCCTGCCTTGGCTTCATGCTGCTCCCACCAGCACTGCCCCTTCAGCCCTGATTGGCTGCAGTTCCTGGCCAATGGGAACTGCGGAACCAGCGCTGGAGGTGCAGGCCGCACGCAGAGCTTCTCTGATCACCCCTGCACTTAGTGGCCACAGGAACATGCCAGCCACTTCCAGGGGCTGCATGGAGCCAGGCAGGCAGGGAGCCTGCCTTAGCCTCAAGCCCCTGCTGCACCACCAACCGGACTTTTAACGGCCCGGTCAGCAGTGCTGACCGGAGCTGGCAGGGTCCCTTTTCAACCAGGCGTTCCAGGTTGAAAACTAGACACCTGGCAACCCTACACTCTCACCCTAATACCGTGCATTTCAAGGCAGTTCACCCAGGACAAGGAAATGTTGGAGCCTAAACCTCTTCTCTGTATTTCCAGAGGTGATATGGAACCCACGTCCACTTTGGGCATGAGGGGTACTATATTGGATGCTTCACAAGTACTAATGGCTCCAAACACTATTCCTAACATCTCCTGGATTAAACCACTCTTAACACACATCACGTAGAAAGGAATCATTACTGGGCCTGTGATATGACCAATCGGTAGGCCCAGGAGGAAGTTAATAACTGAGCAACAGCTTGAAAATAGGTGAGGCCTTTAATTTAGGGATTATTTCAGGTGTAACAGTGACAGGACAGTGAGCTGCAGCCCTGAGTGCATGAGGAGGCGATGGTTGAGGACTTGCCTTTATTTCTTGGGGGTGGGGAGGAACAGGGGAGAGAATTCCTTTCCCCAAGACTGACTCATTAGAGCCCAGGCATCTCCATTCCGCCCCCTCCATTAACCAGCTGGTCTGGTTCCCTTAGCTAATCCATTATTTTCAGGCTGATTCTGAAGGGAAACTGGCTTAATATAATGTCAAGCTTTCTGATGACACTTTCACTGAAAGTATGAAACAGCTGACTCCTGAGCTCCTGGAACAAGACAGACATTCTAACATAGAAGCTTTTATTCAGTCGCATTGTGCAAAAAGGAATCTTGCATCACATTTCTACTGTACTTCTCAACCTACTACTGTGAGTTATTAGGGGGAAGATTTTAAGATTTTACACAGAGCGGTTTTCACTGGAAATGGGATTGTGAAATAGATGGGGGCATTCCCTTTTGTGTTCTTACTGTATCCTTAGTTCAATATAATGAAGTATATACAACTCAGGATTTTTAAAACAATGTGTGTAAAATACCAAATAAGATTTGGAGAAATTCAGGCAGAACTGCTGTGGCATAAGGGCTGGTTATTTCAGCTGTACTGAAAGATGTGTGCACTAGCTATTTGGAGCCATCTAGTGATACTTTAGTTGCATGCAACTTAACTAAAATAACGTGTTTTCCAAATACTGTATCTTATTGGGGGGGGTTTATTTGTTTTGCTCTCTTTTCCGTTTCTCTTCCTCTGCCCTGGCTACTCTTATTTCTTTCAGCTACCAAGAAAATAAACATTCAGACTGGGCCAAACTAATCCCTGGTAAAACTCCAGTGAAATTAGTGTCTGAATTCAGGCAGTCTCTGTGGTAGGGTTACTCCTGAAATGAGTATGGCTCACCATACAGGAAATTTCAGTGCAGCAATAGCAAGTGTGGTAGAACTGCTGAGTAATTAAGACAGTACTGCCAATGTTTTTCCCACATGGCCAACCAGTTCACAGAAGGGCACTCATAGGCATTGCTTTCAGTGTTGTTAAACGTGAGTTCTTTTGGTAAAATCAGCTCTCTAGAGCTGACTTCCATGTTTCAGACTCCAAAGGAGAGGAAACAAACATTAGGAGATGAGACAGCCACTATGAACTTGATCAGTTCAAACTACAAGTATATAAGATTATATTATGCAGTAGAAGTGACGTTCATGGATGTGAGGGAGGAGAGGTTATCATGAACAAATTTCTGGAAGGCTGGTGAAATATGGGTAAAGTGGAAGGCTCAGGAAGTAGGATTTTGTTGAAAGAGTGTCATAGACCTAGAAGAAAAGAGAGAATTCAAAGAGTCAGGTATCCAAATAAGCACAAAGAGGCTGTTTTAGGTAGAGGGATCAGCATGGAAGAAGGAGGCAAGATAGGGATACACGTAGTAAGAAAATTAAAATTTCTAGGGATAGAATAGAAAATATGAGACGATATGGCCAGGAAGATGGAAGAGAGTGCCAGTCAGTTGAGCATCTCCAAAAATGAAGGGAGAGAAGGTGCACTAGATTCTGGAATAGACAGGAAGGCCCTGAAAATCTTTGAGGATAGAATATTTATATGCCTGCTTTTTGGTACTGAGGGATGGGAGGGAAGTGGAGGAGAGTCAAGTGCTTAGTCTATATTCTAATGTAGCTGCAATGGAAGCTTCCAAAAATCCATGAAGAGAAATGAGATTGCAAGAACCAGAAGATCAAGGCTACAAATGGTTAAAGATTAAAACATATTAGGGAAAAGTTAATCATCATCACATTATCTACATGCACTGTATTACCAATGCTGCATAATAAAAAGTTGTGTAAGCATAATAATAAAATACATTATGTATAATTATCAGAGTAGATAAAAGTAATAAAATAAATACAAGAGATAAGGCAGAGGAACAGCTGGCTGGGGAATAAAGAGAGGACAGTTATATGGTTAAAGCAAGGTCTGAGTTGGATTCTCAGCTCTGTCCCAGGCTTCCTGTGTGACTTTGAGTGAGTCATTTAACCACTGTATGAATCAGCTTCCTCATCCATAAAAACAATACCCTCTTGCTAGAAGTTTTTTAAATTAAATTAATCAATGTTTATCAATTGCTTGGCGATCCTTAGAGTAAAGGTATTACGCATGTGTAGTATATTATTATTCTATAGATAAGGAAAGCGTGATCTCTGTGGCCTCGATCATGTGAGGGTGGGAGGGAAACAAAGTAAAGAACTTCAGAGTGGTGTTTAAGACAAGTGAGTTCAATAAACATTAGGTCAGATCAGACAGTACAGCAAAGCCAACTTTAGAAGAAGGAAGTAGGTTAAGTAATTTCAATTGCCATTGATCATTATATGGTCAATCTAGTTCTCATCTCTGCCATTTGGAGAATACCATGACAGCTTGTGGATTTCACCATATTGGAATAGGGTTCTGCCGATGACTAGATCATTCATATTACAGAAATCAACAAGCCTCTCTCTGTTTTCATTCATGGTACCACACCATTACTCTGTCATTGTTTGTGTTGTCCTTACCGAATTTGGCATTCAAGTCTTCCATGACAATAGTTAGGTCGTGGCATAGTACTCTCTCTCTATCTCCGCCTGTAATGTGAGATAGAATTTGTCCTTTGCTTTTCATCACTGTCATATGTCAAAGCACTGAATCAGAGTAATATTACTGTGTTTCCCTTTCAGTCTGTCTCTCATAAGGTTGCTGCTGATGGATTTCCATTCAAGCAGGGCATGCTCCACTCCCTTCTTCAAAAGGATGGCAACACCCTCATGGTGTTGTCCATCATCTCATCCAGAATACAGCAAAGTTTCTTCCAACGCTATTGTTAATCTTCCTGATCCCGTCCATCGGCTCTCGCTAACACCCAGGATATGTAAGCTGTAGCTGCTGTGACCCGAGTTACCTTCCCTGTTTCATACATTGTCTGTACAATCAAAAAAACAAGTTTGGTTTTTGTCTTGGTGTTGAGCACTTCAATCTTCATGCCAGTGGCTTCCTTTTGGCTTTCATCACTGGCAGTCAGACAGGTCATTTACTCCTGAAGGCAATCACACACAGTAATGGTTGATTTCTCCGCCGCTGTTTCCGTAACATATTTTGGTTTTTATGGGACAGGGTTGTTAGCTCCTCCCCCAACCTGGAAGACCAGGGTGTCTGTTTTGCCTGGCCCCTCCCACACAGGCCAATCCAGCATGGTTAAACCTGCCAGGAGCAAAAAGCCCCCACCGACACAAACTCTGGGGATTGTTAGAGCATGCAAGCTGTCCTGCCACGACAAAGAACGGACACTTTTTTGCTTTAAGTGCTGCTTAATGCTTGATTTCAGGGCCAGATGCGTCTCTAGATTCCAGAAATGGCTGGCACCTTTAATGAGTTGGCAAATAGTTTGCTTTAGGAAGGAACTTTAGAAATCATTAGAAATTAAAGGTGTTTTAGTATCCACACCAGTTCAGTATGTTTTTGTTGCATAATTTCATACCTGGATGAAGTCTGGATAATGATTTACAAGGACTGAGAATGTAAATTGGTTTCAGCTCCAAACTGAGCAGCCATTTTAGGAAGACTTACTGAGCACTCAGGAACTCAGAGATGTTGACTCTAAGCACTTTGAATGCTATTGTGTATCAAAGTAAAAGTAATGCAAAAATGTTTGCAATGTAATTATTCACACCCAAATACCATGGTAAGATAAGAAGCATCTGACACTAGGAGAGCACTTTGCCTTCTGCTTTATAGCTACTAGTACAAGTATGGCTCAAACTCATCCCCCTCCCCCCGTGTGATATATTGCACAATGTCCTATGCCATTTCATTCAGAGCAAAATGAAAGACATGTTGCAATGGTTTCAGGAATTTTTGTTAGTAATAATTCCCCTGTGTGAGGACACAGTAGACATGAAGTTAACTGTGTTCTTTCTATGCAGGATTCAGTCCTCCTCCAGCATACGCAGGGTTGCTTGCTGCCCTGAAACAGGACAATTGCCTAGCACTTATGCTGAGCATGTGGGCTATTGAGTGGAGAATGGGCTAATTCCACATGCTGTACTACAGTGGTGTCCGTCATGTGGCTCTGGAAGCTTAAAACCATGGCCCTCAAGTGCAACTGTGTTTGAAAAGAAAATTTGTATTTGAATATGAATTGGGGATATGGCCCCTCAGGTTTGTCCTGTGGTTTTTAAACTAAAATGGCTGAATCACCCCTGTCACCATGGAGAGGAGGTGGGGCACTAGCTGTCTCCCTAGGTGCCTCCCGTTATATGCACTATAACCCATGAGGCAGCTGTAGTGTGAGCTGGGTGCTCATGAGCAGCTGCTTTCTCTTTGCTGCTACAGCTACTCCTCTGCTAGATTAGTTGTTCCCCAAAATTATTTGAACTGCTGGTCCAGTAGCTCCTCCCCACAGGCTGGGGGAGGGGCCTTCAGTAACAGGCGGGCTTGTGCCTCCCAACTCCTGGCTTTCAATAGCTGCTCCTCTGCTGGCTGCCCACTGCATCTAAAGGGAGGGAGAGAGGGAGAAGTAGCTCTAGCTGCTCTGTTGCCTGTTTCCCTACCAGGCTGTGGGATTCCTCAGGGAGAGCTGAATTGACTATCTCTGCCTGAACTCATGGAGACGATCTAGTGAAGGATAGTTCTCCTCCTGCATACAGTCATCCAGGGCATCCTAGGAGAGAGGAGAGGAGAAGCTGAGAACCATCCACCAGTTACAGCCCCCAGAGTCTCTCCTGCAGACCTGGCACAGGTTAGAGCACCCTGTGGACTGCTCTAACATGCGCAATCTGGCTATGGTACCCACAGCAGAGCACAATGGGAGCAGAAGAGGCCAGATAATCTGCCTTTAAGTATTAATTTTGGGCTTTTTGAGGTAATATGTTTGACCATCAGGCTTAAAAGGTTGCGCACCCTTGCTGTAATACATGGTGAAGGGCCACAATCTACTGCATGTTGTGATGAGAAAAAGTAGGCATATTTGTAGTGCAGAGCAGGGGAGGTGAATACCCAACCAGTGACACTCTGTTTGCCCTTTGTCAAAAAGTGTCTGGTATGCAGCCACTTGGGAGTCCAGAATTTGCTTCACCTGCAGCCTAGAAGAAACAGCCCTTTCACGGTTATTCTTATTCGGGATCAGAAGATATTACTTCTTTCCAGGCTGCCAAGTCTGCAACTTCAGGGGATTAACAGCCAAGGGGTGTGTGAAGACAGGTTGTCCATTCCATGAAGGAGATCTAAATGTTTTTATCATCATCTTATGGCTAGTCCAGGGATCCCTAACAATCAGTATACAAAATCTCCATCCTTATCTTGTGTCCTTGGCAGCTACATATTAAGTTGCTGCTCATTTGGCCCTGTGGCTGGTATATCTGCGCAGTTAGCTTTCCAATATCTGGTGAGATGTTTTTTTAAACCCAATAGCCGTAGATGACTCATGGCTCTTGATATGGAATCTAAAGGGAAGAACACCCCATGTCTCTCGTCTGCCCAGCAACACCCCACCCTGTACCCAGCTCAGGGCTGCCACACTCTCCCTGCCCCATCAGAATTACCTGTGAGGTGAAGAGGAGCTCTGTCCTTCTCTCGCTGCATCTCCTCTCTCCTCCTCCCCACCTCTCCCCCACCAGCATGTTTGGCCACTCTCCCTAGCAACCAGGCCCAGGCAGGGAGCGGAAGGGAGCCACTGCTTACACAGCTGAAGCTGGCAGTTCCAGGTTGCTGCTCCACACAACACAACGGCTTCCTGTGAGAGATCCTGGCAGGGGCAGTGGCCCGTCCCACCTCCTCTGCTTTCCTGCCCAGGCTGTCTGCTAGGGACATGAGCTGAGTGATCTGGAGCCCACTCTTTCCCCTTCAGCATGTTTCTGGCTTGCTCGGCCCTTGACCCAGCAGCCAGCCTCAGACAGGGAGCTGAGGGGGCAAGGCAGGCCGCCACCCCTGCCAGGCTCTCTCTTAGGCAGCTGCTGCACTGCACAGAGCAGCAACCCAGAGCAGCCGGCATGAAAAGTGGCTGGTTCTGCCCCTTCTGCTCCATGCTAGAGCCCGGCTGCTAGGGACAGGGGCTGAGCATGCTGGGGGGCAGGCACAGTGGGAGAAGGACAGAGCCCCTCTCCATCCCGCCCTGGCAGGCCAAGCAGAAATCTGGAGGGGCGCTTGACTCCACATGCCCTCCCACCATGCATCATTTGTGCCTAGGGTTGCTAACTTTCTACTCGCACAAAACGGAACACTCTTGCCCGGCCCCCTACCCCGCCCGTCCCCTGAGGCCTCGCCCATGCCCCACCCCTTCTCCAAGGCCCCGCCCACTCCATCCCCTCCACTCACTGGCTCATTTTCACTGGGCTGGCTCAGGGGGCTGGGATGCAGGAGGGCGTGAGGGCTCTGGCTGGGGGTGCAGGCTCTGGGGTGGGGCCAGGGATGAGGGGTTTAGGGTGCAGGAGGGGGCTCTGGGCTGGGGGGTTGGAGCCAAGGGGTTTGGAGTATGAAAGGAGGCTCTGGACTGAGGCGGGGGTTGGGGTGTGAGAGGAGGTACAGGCTCTGCACTGGGGGTGCTGGTTCAAGGGTTGGGCCAGAAATTAGAGATTCAGGGTGCAGGAGGGGGCTCCAGGCTGGGGCAGGGGGTTGGTGTGTGGTAGAGCTGAGGGCTCCAGCTGGGATTGTGGGCTCTGATGTAGGGCCCAAGATGAGGGATTTGGGGTGTAGGAGGGTGCTGTGGGCTGGGATCAAGGGATTCTGAGGGTGGGAGGGGAATCAGGGCTGGGGTTGGGAGTTGGGGCCTAGGAGGGGAGGGGTCAGGGGTGCAGGCTCTGAACTCTGGGCTCCTACACGGAGGCATGGCCAGGTAGATCTGCGCGCTGCCCCATCCTCAGGTACCTCCCTCACAGCTCCCATTGGCTGTGTTTCTGCTTGGGGTGGGGGTAGCCCCCTGGCTTCCCCTATGCATAGGAGCTGGAGAGGGGACATGCCACCTGCTTCCCAGAAGCCATGTAGTGCAAAGGCTAGCCGGGAGCCTGCCAGCCCGCTGCGCAGTGCCACCAACCAGACAGTCAACGGCCCAGTCAGTGATGCTGACAGGAGCCGCCAGGATCTCTTTTCGACCCGGTGTTTCGATCGAAAACCGAACACTTAATCACCCTACCTATGCCAATAGCCTCTCAAACATACCAGTTAAAACCAATCAATGGAGAGGTTGGTTTTGACTTTATGATAAACATCTATGTCCATGCGCTACCCCCTGACATTTGGCGATGGATGTAGAACATACCACGGGCAGGGGAAGTGAGCGTCTCTCTTTTCTTGGGATCCCACCCATAGCACCCAGCTAAGTATTTACATATCTGACATTTACAGGATATGTAGTTGTTTCATGTTTACATCATGCAAACATCAGCACATAACCCTCACCATATAAAACAGTTCAGAGCTTGCTTCCTACATAGTTCCTGCACAATGATGTAAGCCTCACATTTAATATTATGGGATTCCTGCTTGGGCAGGCCACTTAATCCAGTATTCTGTGCTAAAAACAGATCTTCCTTGGGTTAGCTATACATACATTTTCAAAAAAAAAGTCTCCTTTGGTTGTCAAGATATGTAGCTGAACTGTCTTTTTGCATTAGGCCCCAGATCAAGCCTTAATGTACAATCATTAATGCTATTGTGTAATTCTTAAATCTTTCACTCTTGCCCCAGAAGGTTACATGTGCAACATGCTGCATTAGCAGAGACCACCAAACATTGCTTAGACTGCCTTAATCATCAAATTCATCAAAATAAATCCCTCAGCACATACAGGACCGGCGCTAGGGGTTTGAGCGCCCTAGGCGGACGGCAATTTCGCCGCCCCGCGCGCTGGTCCCGCGGCTCCACTGGAGCTGCCGCAGTGGTGCCTGCGGAGGGTCCGGTGCTCCGTGGCTCCGGTGGAGCTGCCGCAGTGATGCCAGCAAAACGGCGCCCACCATTTATTCTGGCGCCCTAGGCGATTGCCTAGGCTGCCTAAATGGTAGCGCCAGCCCTGAGCACATACATATAGAGTGAGCATGACATAACTGCACCACAAAGCTCCTCTTTTATTACAGGGATCTTGCTACTAATATCAAAATCTACAAAGAAAAGATAAGCAAATGGAAAAATAGCAGCAATTCATCCTGAAATGAATATGAAAAACATCCTCCTGTTTTGGTGCCATTCGTGTACATAAGTTTAAGGAAAAGCTTGCCTGGCTCACTACAAAAAGGTCACCCACTCTGAGAGTAGCTTTCCAGTGATTTGGGTGTAGTATCTTGACGATGGATGTTGAGGTGCTCAAAGAGAATGAGATCAGAATTTTCAGAAACAATTCAAAAGTTAGCCCCCAGATTTAAAACAAAACTGAATATTTGTCTCTATACAGAGCCCTAATATAGATTTAATTGCCTAAGTATGATAGCATATAATTCTGCTTGTTTCACAAATATTATGGTCTATAGTAATTTGGGGTTTGGTCAGTTTATCTGGGCCCACTTCCAATACATGTATGATTCTGTGTGCTATCTGACCAAGTTTTCTTCTTCAATTTCATAGTTTGTACTGTGGTCTTCTAGCAGCTCATCAACTGGGGTTGCATTAGCCCATTGATTCAGACATATGGTTTAACTCCTACTAGCATGAATGGAAGTTACACACATTTGGTTAAATAAACCCTATATATATTCCAATAATCTGGAGGATTATTCACTCATGGTAATTAGTTGTCTTTTTACTATTTTCACTGTGTTCTTGTACTACTCTAATGCAAAAACAAGCTCTTTGTTTTTAACTACATCAGTGTGTTTTTTGTTTGTCTTGTATTATAGAATCAATAAAGCTTTTAATCACAAAGGGTCAAATCCTGTGAAGTCTTCAAACAGTTTTTATTCAGTCCTTATTTAGGCAAGACTCCCATAAACATCAGTGTAATCAGTGCATGAGAATGGACTTATGGCTTTGTCCTCTGATGGGTGCTGCATACCCTCATTTCTCATAGACTTAAGAGAGTTCAACATCTTCCAGGATGGGACCCTAAATAAGGACTGGGACCAAAGTATGTTGTAAAGTAGGAAATGAAAAGAAGGAATTCTAAACCCATGCAAATGTATCATTGTATACTGTTTTGAGTATATAATGCCTGAATTCTTTTGACTATGTCACGATATAATTTCTCAGTAATTTTGGTACTTATTAGCAGCATCCTCTATTTAACTGCAGACTGTGCCTTCAAATATTGTTCATAATTTTCATTAAACAAAGCATTGTATCAAATAGTTCACATTTCTGTGTCTGTTCCTGTTGACAATTCATGTACAGCAGTCTCATGGTTCTCTGTCATTGCTCTTATGAGGATTAGGTGGAGAGAAGTCCATAATGGATATTCTTTGTTTTTTAATGTAGCCACTATTCTATTATAAAATAAACACAGCAAACATACAGAGATAATTAATGAAGCTCCTCAAGCAAAGTATTATTTGCTGTAGTAATTCTGTAATCAAGGCTAATTCTACAATAAACATGGCAAAAAAAAAGAACACATAAATTTCAATCCAACACAAACACCAAACAGCACATAGACTGGGCATAAATTAAGGCAGAGGTCCCATGCTTGCTCTTTATGAACTCAATGAAAAAACTCCCATTGACTTCAATGGGAGCGGGAGCTGGCCTATAAATATTCTTGAATATTCAAACAGTGGTGAACTAAGACTCCAGGCACCTAGTAGCTTGTCTTACTAGCTGGATAACAGCCCAACCGCTATTGTGTATAGCAGAAATAATAGAACTAGGTATACAGCACATGAAATCAAATCTCAAAGACATGGCTCATGTTCAGTGTGGGCTGAAGCTGACTTCTTGCCTCATGAAACATGATGGAAATACCAACATAGAAGCAGGTAAGGGTTGCAATTAAATGTCTTTTATACTGGTGTTATCTCATCATAAGTATAACCTGTGCGTGCCAAATGAACAGCCAGGTATGAACTCTTCTGTAGGAGTCATGTCATTGCATAGGTCCTTTTCCTTGATTTGCAATAAAATCTAGGAGCTAGCTCTTTATTGGTGTAAATCAGTGTAGTTTCATTAGCTTCACTGGAGCTATACTGACTTATACTATCTGAGTACGTGATCCTAGGATTTTATCTGACGCCAACATCATGAAATATTAATTACCCCCCAAAAAGGGAATATGCAGGCAAGTGAGTCTTTTGTAGTTATTAGAATGTTATTAAATGACATGGATGTAATCAACTAATAGAACTCTAGCTTCTAAATGTAAATGACTTACACAGGCTATACCCATTCCTTAGGCTTTATCTACATTAGCACTTTAGTCAGCAAAATTTTGTTGGTCAGGGATGTGAAAAAAACACTCCCCCCCCTCCACCTGACATAAGTTTCACCAACAAAAGTGCTAGTGCGAACAGTGCTATGTCGGCAGAAGAGCATCTCCTGCCAACATAGCTACTGCCGCTCATTGGCAGTGGTTTAACTATGCCAATGGGAGAGTTCTTTCCTGCTGGCTTTGAGTAGCTACACAGGAGACCTCACAGCAGCACAGTTGCAGCAGTACAGCTGTCAGGTTCCCTAGTGTAGACAAAGCCTTAGACTGGTAGCTTCACTACATAATGTGTAAAAGGAAACATTTGAAACTACTCAAAGAGCAGAGCTTGCTAGATTGTTTGTATGCTTGATGGATATATAGTATGTTATTAGATGGTTCAGTCCTGCTCCAACTGGAGTCAATAGAAGTATTGTCAAACATTTCTGAGGGAATGGGATTAGGTCAACAGGAGAAGTTTAAGGACATGAGACTCTAATCCCACAAATAGTGACCCACTCTAAAGATTCATTCCTGAGTGGTTGTGCACATCATCTCAATAGGAGTTGAGAGGGATCAGTGCACTGCAGCATTGTCCAGTGGTTTGAGTACTAGCCTTGGACTTGAGAGAGCTTGGTTCAATTCCCTGTTCCATCACCACAAACTGTGTGTGACCTTGGGCAAGTCACGCAGGCCCAGATTCTCAGAAGTCAGTGGGAATGAGGTGCCTAAATAATTTTGAGGATCTGGGCCTTAGTCTCTCAGTGTCTTGATTTCCTGTCTGTAAAATGGGGATATTAGCATTTCCTTACCTCACAGGGATTATACATTAAAGATTGTGAGGCATTCAGATACTATGGGGGTCACATAAGTAACTAAGGTAGATCAATAGACTCTAAAATAGTGGGCAGTTCTGAATTTCCAAAACCTTGTGTGAAGATAAAATATCATACTGCAGGATCAGCAACATCATTGCCACCCTGTAGCAGAACAGCAGAGGCTTGGGAGAGAATGTTGGTAATGTCTTTTTAAACATTTTTATAAATGAATATATTTCTATAAATGATGCTGTCAGATGTTATAAAATAACCTACCCTGCAACGCTGAACTCCATTTCACTTTTAGAGCCCACTGTAGACATGTGATTGCTCCAGCCTGAAATCCTACTCATTTATTCTGCTTTATTTAATTTGTATTAGTTGTACGTGAACGTGGAACTCAAACCAGCGAAGGATTAATAAAATTAGCTTGAGACAGAGTGATAGCCTTGGGGTTTTCACACAGCTCTGCTAATGCTTCTTGTTCCTGATGTGTCATTCCCTACTACATCAGTCCTAGATTTTTTAAAAAACTTATTTATGCACGCATTTCGGCTAGAGTTTAGGATGAAAATCACTAAACTCATTTTCAGTTCTGACCTGAGCCATAGTTTACAGAGAGCAGACAGCTGCTGGTGTTTACAATAATTCATCCTTTTTAAAATGTTGCTACTAATCACAATCTATCAGTTTTACTTGTACATCATTTTTGGCAACATTCACCTGTCTATTATAAAACAATGTATGTGAAATGATGCACTGTACAAATTCTCTCTGCCTTGCTTCTGTGGAGTTAAACTGGAAGACAGTGCAAGGAACAGAGCCCAGGGAAAACTGTACTCTTCTCGTGTGCTTTTGGGATGTGAATAGGCTGAATTCAGTTGACTAAAGCAGTAAGATAGAAAACAAAACATGGCTTCTGGAAAACTAGCAGAAGGCTCAGTCTCACCTAACACTTCTCTTTAATATGATAAACTTTTTCATTCCAGGATCCTACAAAGTGTCTCTTACAACAGTCAAATGCTTCTGAACTAACCAAACTATTGTTTGTTTGTATAATTCTCTTCATTTCTCCCCATGAGGAAGCAGAGGTCATACCCTGTATGATGAAAGAAAAGACCCAGAATCCCCTGCAATGAATGAAGTACAGCTTACCAAGGAAAGTGCTAGCATAAACAGTCTCTTAAATCAATAGTGACCACTGATTGACCAGTGAAGGCATGAAATAGCCTTCCAGGACAGTACAGGTCAGGTCAAGTTGAAATAATTATTATCTCAAGGTTTGTTGATCAAAATGTTTTGCAAACTTTATGATAAGATGCAGTAGATATTATTACACCAGTTAGTGACTGTGGGCAGAGGCAGGGAAACCCAATGGTACTTTCAGGTAAACCTAAGCCTTGTTGCAAGAAACATTGCAGTTCATTTTAAAACTTCTGCAGCACAATACAGAGAAAAACTTTTATCAGTGTGGATGGAAAAAAAAAGAAAACAGAAAAAACAGCTCAGCAGAAGAGCATTAGTGTTTTTATACATTTCTAAAAAAATAGTTTCTCCATGTTGATTTTAAAAGCATAGCATTTCATCCAGTTACTGTTCATTTATCATTGGTTTTATGGTAAATTACTTACAGAATATAACTCAGATATTTGCTATGAAGAAATACACTTCTTTATCAGTTCACTGACTGATAATACAGCAATTAAAGTGGGATTTTATTTCAGTAAATAAATCCTTTTTGCTTGATTTCCCTGAGCAGTAGCAAAAGAGGATAACACATGAATGAGAGATGCTAGTACATATTCTAGCTGTTCTTTGCTTGAGCCTTACTTTTCCTTTCCTCTATTAAATGCCACTGTCCACCTTTTACCAGACATTCATTTTAAAATATCCTCCACACACTTACTATCATAGAACAAAGAACAGATGGTAGAGCTTCTAAGGGAAAGAAATATGGTTGTCTACCTAAATAAATAGATGGAAAACACCAAGATCTCTAAATGGCCTTGTCCAAAAAAGCCTGGGGTCAGAGGAACTGAGTATTGGCAATTTCCATTTGTGCCACAGCGGGAGCTTAGTATGCTAGCAAAGTCCCTTTTCCTGCTGTAATAACAAAGATAAAATGAATCAGCCATATGAAGATAATTTGCATAAGCACATAAAGATGAAAACCAGGGAAAGGTAGGAAGGAAGAATTATTTATCTGAGGGCTCAGTCAAACCCACTCTGCAGTGACCTATGTCTCTTTCCCCTCATATTATGCAGAACACAGTCCTTCCCTGAAGAAGTAAATGAGTTTCCCCACTGTATTCTTTCTGTCTTTGAACACTAATGAGTGGTGAATTTAGAGAGAGTTAAAGGCTCAGTTCTTGTTGAAATTCATTACTAACAGAGCACTTGGACCTATGTGTCTGTTTGCACTGCATTACTGAATTTACCTTAAGAATTTTACAGTATGTTTCCTTTGCACTTTTTTAGTTCTTTCCATCCATGTATCCTAATTCTCTTCACCAGCGTAAAGTAATCTAGCCTCACAATAACACTGTGAGGAAGGGTAGTCAATAGGTGGACTGCGGGCCAAATCTGGACTGCCAGATGCTTTAGAACAGACCCCAAACTCTTTTTATTTACTTATTACCATTATTATTTTTTATTATTATTTTCTCTGGAATCTGGACCTTGACTAGACCTTGCCCAAGAATTTTGGACCTCGTGAAAAAATAATTGACTACCCCTGCTATGAAGAAGGTCTGATTATCCCCATTTTCCAGAAGAGGAAGTTGAGGCATGGAGAGTTTAAGTGCCTAAGGACAGAGGGACAGAACTGAACCATCTCTCTTGACTCAAAATCCTGTGCCTCAGACACAAGACCATCCTTTGTCCTTGGTTTGTACTTTTTTCTTAAACCATTGGTCTTCCTTTCAAAGCTAACAGGTGTGCCATGAATGCCAAGACTTCACAAGTACACTTCTAAAGTAGAATATTCAAATATACAAAACCCATGCGAAATAATTGCATGTGAAAAAAATTGCATTTTCCAGAGCTACCTGCAAGCCCTAGGTTGTGCTTCTATAGTAGCTCTGCAGTGTCCCAACTGTGTGGAGTTTGGAGGGAGTGGAGTGGGAATGGCGAAGGGTTGGTAGGATTGGCTGTGTTCTTCTGTTTAGCCTGTTCTAATTCCATGCTCTGCTGGTGTGCCTCCCTTTGGAGCTCTATTTTTCTTTTGTGGTCCACGTCTTTGGCTTCTTGCTCTCTTCTGTGGGCTGCCTCTTCCCTGGCTATTTCTGCATTTATTAGTTCCACTTCCTTTTATGTTCGTTGTCTCTTTCTATGGCTTCTAGCTTCTCTTGTTCCTGCTTCAGGGTTTTTTTGGAACTCATGGTTCCTGTTTTCTTGTGCTGGTTGCCTCCTGATGCTCAGTACCTGAAATGCTGCAGCTCAGGGTTGCTTGGCAACAGACTTTCTAACACTTTTCAACTAGTCTTTCACGTTTAAGTTAGAACAAAAGAAAAACCTTTGATTTGCACATGTGTTTTGCTGGAGTTCCTCTTGACTCACAGTTGGAGTCCCGTTGTTTAACAAAAAACCCTTGTTAAACTTAATGTCTTTGCCTTCAGGCAGTCTCTCTGCGCAACCAGAAAGGAGAAAAGAAAAAAAAATTGTTCTGGCTGTAGTTTTAAAAACCCTCTCCCCTGCTTACAAACAGCTAGCAGAGAGAAAAGAAGAAAAATAATAATCCTACTGGCTTTTGGATTCTTATCCCACTTTTACCACCATGTCATGATATAATTCCCCAATCTGAACCTTAGCGTCCAAAAGATGGGGTACCAGCATGAATTCCTCTAAGCTTAATTACCAACTTAGATCTGATAGGCAGCCACCACCCAAAAATATAGTGTTTTGGGGCACTCTGGTCCCCCCAAAAACCTTCTCTGGGGACCCCAACACCCAAATTCCTTGAGTCTCACAACAAAGGGGAATAAACCATTTCCCCTCCCCCTCCTTTCTTCCTCCCAGATCTTTCCCGCCCTGGGTACACTAGGAGATCACTGTGATTCAAACTCCTTGAATCACAACACAGAGAAATCAGGTTTTTTCTCCCCCTTCTTTCCCCCTCCCAGGCTTTCCCTCCATGGGCTATCCTGGAGAGATAGACAGATTCAAGATCCGTGAGTCTAAAACACAGAGGAAGTTCATCTTTCCTCCCCCACTCCTCCTTCCCTTCTCCCACCAATTCCCTGGTGAGTACAGACTCAGTTCCTTTGAGCCTTAACAAGGGAAAAAAAATAAACAGGTCTTTTAAAAAGAAAAGCTTTTAATAAAAGAAAGAAAAAGTAAGAAATCTCTGTAAAATCAAGATGGAATATTACATGGTCTTTCAGCTTATAAACATTAGAAAGAAGTCTCCCCCCAGCACAAATATCAATCAAAATCCATCCAGCAAAATACACATTTGCAAATACAGAAAACAATCAAAAGACTATAACCGCCTTTTCTACTTAATACTCACTATTCTGAATATATAAGAGACTGTAGCAGGGAGATAGGCAAGAAACCTGGTTGCACGCCTAGTCCCTTTTAGGACCCAGAGAGAACAAAGCAAACCCAAAAAACACAAACAAAGGCTTCCCTCCACCGAGATTTGAAAGTATCTTATTTCCTGATTGGTCCTCTGGTCAGGTGTTTCAGTTCACTGTTTGTTAACCCTTTACAGGTAAAAGAGACATTAACCCTTAACTATCTGTTTATGACAGAATGGGTTTCTGTCCCCAAACCTAAAGAGGAAAAACAGTGGAAGTTTTCACAATTTGAAACTATATTCATTTGTGCTGCTGTCCCTCTGTGCTGTGGAACCTTCTTCTGCGGACATTGTGGGGAGTGAAGTGGAGTGTCCAGTAGCACTACTCCTGCAGAAGCCCTACTTGCCAGGGATCATGCAGCAATACAGGGGAAAGGGCATCCACAAAGATGCACTCTGCCTTCTGCGAACGCCCTGAAATATGAGAGTTCAGGGGTTGAACACCCAGCTTCTTCCATGGAGCACACAAACTCCACATCCATATGCGACAACATATAGGAAAATCCACACATCAAACCTGAGAGCTCTTTCACCCCTTCCCCCCACTCCATTCCCCCAGCAGGTTCTTCCCATAAAGAAGCAAAAGCTCTTCCCCAAAACCATGAAGAAAAGCTTACAGGAAGAGAAACATCTTCTTCCCAATGAACATATAATAATCTCAGATGCTATGAAGGCCCAAAGCCCCTCTCATTATACATAAGACACAGGAATGTTGCCTCCTTTCCCCTACCTCTTAAAAGCTTCCCTGCACCTTTATAGATTCTGCAGTTTTCTGTAGTAACTTTGATTTACAGGTCTTGAAGAAGTTTTGGTTTTGCCCTGACTCCTTTCACATTTCCAAAGACAGTACAGACCTTTCTTTGATTTTAGAGATAGTTTGAGGTTCTGCATAGGACTGTTATAGTACTGTTAGCTGGTTTGGCAGCATAAGAGGTTTTAGCTTGTACATAAAATTTGGAAATGGATTTTATAGTAAATGGCAACAATTTTGGCATGCAAACCAGGGGATAAAATGTTTTATAGCTATAAGTTCTGAGGCAGAGAATACCCAAGACCTTGCTCATAAGTATTTATTTCTCCAGTAATTATTTATTCTAGTTTTCCAGAAATGTTCGTTTTCTAACTATTCGATTCTTTTAATATATTATTTTTGCCTGGTTTTCCTTTTTTCCTTTAGTTATATGACTGGTAATTACTTTACATAGAAGAGTTTATTGAATTAAGCAAAGAAGCACTCAAGATAGCCCAACATATTCTACTTCTTAAATTTGAATTAATTTAATCTAAGATTTGCTTTTGGCCACAAGAATAATGCAAAAACTGACCAATGTGTGACAGAGCCTTTGTGTAAAAGGTCATCATGAGGCAAGAGACAAACAATTTTTTCATACCAATTCAAAAGAAAATGCCTACATACTACAACACAGCTATAAATTTCAACACTACAATTGCAGCTTCATGATTCAGTGCTTCTGGCCAAATGCTGGCAGGGTGCTGCACATAGAAAAAACCCAGCACAGCGAGCATGGAGAGGAAGTTTTCCACTTTAATCTTGACTTCCCCAACATCCACAGAGAAGCTCCTGCATATTCTTTATGACAGAAACTATAAATGGTCATTTTAAGGTGGGGCCCTAGCATTTGGAGCATGATCTATTTGTAGGTGCCGCCTGACCCTAAGAGAACCTGTGTGCCAACAAGTGCACTCCGACACAATTATTCATGCTCTCAGCAGGGCACAGGAGCGCATGTGACCAATGACCCAGAAAGTGAGTATGCATCAGTGCTTATGATGTGCACCTGTCTTGGAATAACGTGCAAACTGAGTTGAAATATGGTCAATACAAAATTGGAACAAATCTGTGTAGGATGCTGAATATTTGGATTCAAGTCGCTGGACTCTCAGTCACACTAAGAGCCAGCATGGAAAGTTGTGTTGACAGCTGACATCTATGGCTTAATTTACACTGTCACATGCTAGGACAAGTCTGGTGCAGTCACATTTTGCCCTTTACTTGGGTCAAGAGAGAAGAATCAGTTAGGAAGAGCAGGATTTAATTAGATGAATTCATCTCATTTTGCTGAGATGAAAATCTGCTTCTCTTCTAAGGTTCTTTAGCCACTGGATTTTATGCATGTGTTTAATTCCTCTTGTGACTGTAGCTTGAAACAAAAATTTTGTCTGAAGCTAGTCAGTGAATTTGTGTCAACCAGAAACTGCAAATAAAGCATCCGTCTGAAAAATTTTGTCAGTCTCTACTCCCTGTGTCATTGATACTAATATGTACCAGGTTCCTACTCAGCACTCACTAGAAATTGGTTTAGATGGCTCTTAATATTTGCTTTCGCAATCAACTTTGTCATTTTTCTTGTGAAAGAATTCTTTTGAGTCACTGACTTTATCTCAAAGAATTATTTCACAACAAAACCAACTCCACCCACAACTGCTAGGACACGCATAAGAAAAAAGAATCGTCTGACAGGATACTTACATTGCAGACAAAACCACACACTTGATCATTACATTATTGTTTCAGGAAAATAATGGACTGTGAAATACTTGACAAACATCACATCCACCACAATCTTTCCAGTCCCTGAAATCCAGCCACCAGATAACGATCACATCAGCATACAAAAGGGGCACCATTGTCATCCTCAACTGTGATGACCACATCGATGAGGCCGACACTCTCACTCCAACTCAGAGAAGACCCCACACTTCAGTTCACCCAGGAATTCAAGAATACCATCAAATTTCCCAAACAACTCCACGAGAAACTCTACAACCTCATCCCCATAAGAACCCACCCCAGGGATGTACTACATGCTTCCCAAGATACACAGACAAGGGAACCCCAGACAGAGCCATCATATCCGGCCACAGCACTCCTACTGAAGGAGTATCAAAACTCATAGAAACCATCTTAAGCCATTCACCACACAAAGGGATAGTTTTCTCCAGGACACAACAGACTTCCTCCAGAAACTCCACAACATTATCAGCCTTCCTCAGAACAACATTTTTGCCAGTTTGGATGTCTCCTCCCTCTACACCAACATCCCTCAGAATGGGAGCCTCACTGCCTGCCTCAAATATCTACAAGACAATGGACAACACTCAGATATCCACACAAACATGTTGCCAAACTCTCTCATAACAACTTTACATTCAATGACAAATGTATTGTCCAAACTATGGAAACAGCCATGGTTATTAGGATGGCTCCCCAATATGCAAACCTTTTCCTGGGCCACATGCAGGAAGAATTTCTGGACAAATACACAATTGAACCAATGATATATCTGACATAGATCAATATTTAAGCTCTTTTTACAACACCCCCACACAACTACCAACTTTCTGCACTCCACTATCAGTTTCAGCAATGGAATCCTACAGATAACTATATACAAGATACCTGTGGATCACACACTTATGTTCACAGATCCAGTAACCACCCTGAACACACCAGAAAGTTTGTTATCTACAGCCAGGCACCCATGTACCACTGAATATGCTCGAAGGAGAAAGTCCAGCATATACACCTTAACACACTTAAAACTGTCTTCACCAAACAAGGACACTCCACCAGATTGTAGATCACATCATGGAATGGGCTATCCAAATACCCTGAAAGAATCTGCTTCAATACAGAAAAAAAAAGCCCCTTCTGACAACCTGAGTTGTATCCTTTCACCTCCTACTGGAACCCATTCAGGGTTTCCTTAAACAATTACAACCAATACTTGATGGAAACCACATCCTGAAATAAATCATTCTTGAACCTCTTCTTCTGGCTTTCAAACAGCACCCCCTAACTCACTAAGTTCACCATCAGAAGCAAACTTCTCACAGACCAGGACTCACCAACTCTAAGCAGTACCAGACCCTGCCAGAACAACAAATGCAAAACCTGCAGACATATCTCCATGGCTATAATGATCAATACCCACCACAACACCCCTTTCAGGATCCATGCCATCCACTTGCCTAGCACAACATACGATGTACCTCATACAGTGCACTAAATGCCCCAATGACAACTATGTGGGTGAAACAAGATAATTACTACATTATTCATTGAACTCACAGAGAAAATTGGTAAAAGACAAAAACACTCTGTGACCTGTGGGAGAACGTTCAATCACAAATCAAGACCTATCAGTCTTCATCTTCAAAGGAAACCTGCACAACACCTTCAAAAGGTGAGCCTAAGAGCTTAAATTCAGAACTTTGTTAGATACTAATGTAACCCTTCTGCCAGTCAGACTTGGCAGCAACAAGGGCTGGGTTCAGTATCTTGGGGTTCCTTTTCAACAATACCACACAAAACTGGCACGAGACCCCACCCAGTGACCTGGGACAATTACACACCTCCCCTTGGGCGCCTCTAAGAGGCAACACTTCCCTTCTCACAAGCACAGAGTCTAAGTGTAGCAAAAACAATTAATAAAAGGAGGGAAATAATATGGCATTAATTTGGGGAAAACACTGCAGACAGGATTTATAAACATAAACCATGAGCACAAGATCCACCACCAAGTAAGTTGGGCAGTGTCCTTTTCCCCTCAAGTTTTTAAGTCCAGCAACCCAAAAGTCCCTTTAACGTGCCTGTCCCTTCTCTGCACCCCACTCACAGTTGCTGTCCTTGGCCAGTGCAGCCTCAGAGTTCAGAGGTAAATCTGCAGAGTTCACTTTCCAGCCTGGCTGCTGCAGGGGGGCGATGTTAAGGCTGTTCACCACGCCTCTCCACTAGCTGCGCCTCTCTGCCAGCCACCTTGCTGGCCACGCCTCTCCACCAGCCATGCCAAGATGTCTTCAGGGCCCCCTACTTAATACAGCTCTCGGTGATTTCAGTTGTTAGTGGAGAAGCCTCACTGATGGTGCACACTGGGAAGTCTCCTGCATCAGAGACACTGTCCCAAAGCAGGTCTATTACTTTGACCTAGGTATCAGTGATTTCAGCTCTGCAGCATGTAACAAGACGCCCGATTGAATCTATATTAGCTCTGTTATTACACAGTGGAGAGAAGAAGGGTCAAATGGTGTCTGGGGCCCTTAGGCAAGGCCCACACTACCTGGCAAAAGTACCTGTCCCCACCCTCTCCCAACTCACTGGGCTTTGGAACCCATGTCCCCTACCTAGCGAGTGTCATTTAGTTGAGGGTGAGTTCCTCAATCGGGAAACGCCAAGCACAGTTCTGCTGCCTTGGATTCACACAACAAGGATAACAACCCTTTATTACTCCTGCCCCAATAACAAGGAGACTGGCTTTGTCAAAAGAAAGCCTGGGGTCAGAGGAACTGAGTATTGGCAATTTCCATTTGTGCCACAGCGGGAGCTTAGTATGCTAGCAAAGTCCCTTTTCCTGCTGTAATAACAAAGACAAAATGAATCAGCCATATAAAGATAATTTGCATAAGAACCTAAAGATAAAAACAAGGGAAAGGAAGGATGGAAGAATTACTTGTCTGAGGGCTCAGTCAAACCTACTCTGCAGTGACCTGACTATGTCCCTTTCCCCGCCTATTATGCAGAACATAGTCCTTCCTTGAAGAATTAAATGAGTTTCACCACTTTATTCTTTTTGTCTTTGAACATGCCAGCCAAAAGTGACTATTTGGGCAAGCAATGCCATCATGCTGAGCACCTAGGCAAGGTGAGTGTGTCCATGCAAACAAGATCAGCTCCTGAAGTCCTTTTCAACAGCTCACCACTAGATGTCCGGGGAGAGCTCATTCAGAGTCTGCTTGCACTAAAAATCATGAACTTAATAAAGACACCAGATTTATGGCTCATTACAACAATTTATAACCCACTAACTATAAGGTGATGAGTCATCCCTGAACTAAAGCCTGATTAAGCCACATGCACTGAATAGTTATTCCTGTGCTAGGCTCCAACCAAACCACAAACTAGGAGGTAGTCTGGTGACTATCAGAGCAGATGTAGAAGCCACTATCAGAAACTATGATGAGGATGTGGGGCCTAGTGGCTGGATCTGTGGCAGTTGGGTCTAATGATCAAAACCAGGGGGTCAGAGCTGGAATCAGGAGTCCACAGCAGGATTGAAGCATAGCTGGAGCAGGACTAGGAATGTGGCTGAAGCAAGCGTAAATGTGGAGCAGGCAAAGGCTAGTGGTTCTGTTACTACTATCTGTTACCACTATCTATCAGGCAGGGGAGAGTTCAAAGCCATGAAGTGACACTCAGCAGACTGAGCTGCTGTTTATCCTGTGAAGCTAACATACCTGCCCTGAGGGTCATCAGACCAGCTCCTGGCTTGTGGACTGGCTGGAGCCTAGCACAGGAATGATTCTTCAGTATATGTGACTTAAAAAGGCTCTTGTTCAGAGATGACTTGAAGGCCCACCAGGTTAATCTGTTGAATGATCCCATAGGGGCCTAGGTAATGGGCACCTAGTTTCCTTGAGGGTCAAGAGGTATTTGAGAGCCATACCCTCTCTCTGATGGCCAAGGGAGGATGGTCTTGTTGATGGTCAGCGTATTGTTTGTTATCTTCCTTGGCAGAGTTTAGGTGTGATTTTAATTCCTCTTGATTGCAGTGGACATGTTGAATCAAATCAGAGGCCACATGGACATGGGAGAACAGCAATATAGATGTATGAAATGAGGGGTGGAAGCCATAACTGGCATAGAAGGGACTGTGGCAGATTGATCTGTGATCAGAGTTATTGTAAGCAAACTGGTGAAAGCCAAAAGTCAGAGACAATCATCTTGATGATAGTTGATGAAGCAGCAGAGATATTGTTCTAGAACAGTAGTTTATAACCTGCGATCCGTGGACCCCCAACAACAGAGTATGTCTAACTTGTGTACGGAAAGCCACTGGTGGGCCCTGTTGGTGTGTTTACCTGCCCCGTCCGCAGGTCTGGCTGATCGCGGCTCCTAGTGGCCGCAGATCACTGCTCTGGGCCAATGGGAGCTGCTGGAAGCAGTGGCCAGTTTGTCCCTCAGCCTGCGCCGCTTCCAGCAGCTCCCATTGGCCTGGAGCAGCGATCAGCGGCCAGTGGGAGCCGCGATCAGCCGGACCTGCGGACGGGGCAGGTAAACACAATGGCCCGGCCCGCCAGGGGCTTTCCCTATACAAGCAGCAACCTCTGTTTGAGAAACCCTGATCTAAGATTTCCAAAGGGGCCTCCACCTCCATTTGAACTTTTTTAGGGGTCTGCAAATGAAAAAAGGTTGAAAATCACTCTACTAAAACTTGATTTACCCATTCTGTCTATCCATCTGGAGGTGATAAGCAGAGGAAATATGCAGGGTTTGAACCATGCTCCCTAAAAGCAGAAGTCAAATTGTTACCCACGATCGGATGTAATGCCAGTTGATAACCCATGGTTATCATGCCAATCACCAAAGGAATTATTCTTCTTTAACACTGAACAAAGCACTTCAATAGAAGAAGAAATACAAAGCTACAACTCTGCTTCATGGGAGAGCTTTTGTCTAGAATATTCTCCTTTGTCATTCCTGCTTGACGTCCTGATATAGATTTTAAGGAGTGAGTACACATAGCAGCAGCAGCTTTCCAACTCCAGGTCTCTGAAGACCTCTAGAGCAAAGGTTCCCAAACTTGGTTTGCAGCTTGTTCAGGGTAAGCCCCTGGCAGGCCGCAAGAGGCTTTGTTTATCTGAGCGTCCGCAGGTACGTCCGCTCCCAGCTCCCAGTGGCTGCGGTTCGTCAAGTTTGGGAACCCCGGCTCTAGACAGTTCAACTTCACTTGCCTACTGTCCTCTCTACCCCCCAACTTTAACTTCAAAATTTTAAAAATCTAATTCACTTTTCACAGTTTAGTTACCTGGTGATTTTTTTCTTCTTCAGTGGTGGGGTTGTTTGGTTTGTTTGGGTGGGTGTTTTGTTTTGGGTTTTTTTTGCTTTGTTGGGGGATGTGGGGGCTATGTTGCACTAATATACTTCTAGTCAATTTAGCAAAAAATAAATGTTTTCACTGAAATTCAAAACAAAATTATTTTAAATAATTACATTACTATTGGAATTGGACTTGTACATATTGTTTCTTTTACAGAGGAAAATGTTAGGCATATACACATTTACAAAAACCTAAATGTTACACATAGACTGATATTGCCCCTTTAATAAAGTTTAGATGAACTTTTTAAAGTTCATTGAGTTACTTAAGTGTGGCAGTAATCTTTCAAGTTCCTGTTTTGCGTAAATACCAGTAACTCAGCTGGAATGATTACAAATCATAGTATTGGTGTCATTTCATATAGAGGAGGAGCAGTAACCATAAGCTTTGTAAATTGCAAGATTCAACACATTCCAGTAGAAAAATATTCAGAAATATCTCAAATTACTGTCTCCACATCAGCAAACTGTGATACATTTTTCTAATAACTGCAAGCAGATACGATTCAATGTTACTTATTCTCACTTAAATATTTTCATTTCTATGCTGCCTTGTGTCTCAACTCTCCTCTATAAGGATCACTATAAGAGACATTCTTCATTTTAGGCTCAAATTTACTTCCATTGCACACAAAAACAAACTGTCCTGTCCCTTTTGTTATGGGAAGCTGCTGTCTCCTTTTGTCCAAACTGAAAACATGGCCTGACTCTCCTCATGGACGTCTAGCCATCAGCTCAAACTCAATATGGCTAAAAAAGAGCTCTGAGGTGGGGAACTGAACCTATGTTTACACTATGCCACAGTGCAGATTATGTTGCGGTATATTTCCCCCATGTAGATGCTGCTGGCCCAAACTAAAAGATACTTAATTCACATTAACACACAGTCTTCTTCAAACAGGAGTATGTTAACACAGACTAGGTACCTTTAGTTTTAGTTCATGTTAACATCATCCACACAGGGCAGTTACAGTGCAGGACTCTGGTGTGCATTGCAATTCACAGTCCTGTAGTCCAAACTGCAGAGCTGTGTAGGCAAGCCTTTAATCTCCCCCCACAAAATCCTTCCCACTATCTCCTTTCTCAATCACTGTGGACAACACCAGTATCTTGACTGCCAGCCAAAGTTTGACTAGACTTGAGAGTTGTTTCAGATCAACTTGATTTTTGGAGGGATAAAATGTTTTGCTTCTACATACAAAAGTTTTTTTTTTCAAATTAACTTATGTCTCATCCTCCTTTAATTAATCCATTTTGTAAGCAAGTTACCAACATTTGGGATACGTTTTCACACAATAAGGTAGGTGAGGACACATTCCCATTATAATTAAACAGCTCTGCCTCTCGCATCTGCTCCTGGAACTCAGTCCACTGCTGCAACATAGGAAAGGAGCTCTGCTAGGTACGAAAATATCAGGGACAATAACAGGATCTCTGGCAGACCTTGTATGGCCAACATCCACTATGAGGAGTTGTGCTATATTTTTGAAAGGAAGGCCACCATCAAACCCTAGCATGTTGTGGACTTCACTGAGGATGCTCCTGGGAACACAAACCAGAATACTTAGCAGAAGGAGATTGACCAAGACACCCAGGATCTCTTCAACCCACTAAAAAGTAAAGCAGAACAGTACCAAAGACCCAGGAGATCCCTGAATCGCAGGTGGAGAGCTAACCTGACTATGCTGAAGAGGGGACTTCTTCCGATAAGTATGTTATGTTATATTTACAATGCAAATGAGCAGGGTTATTTAAATAACTTTAAGTAACTGCCGGGTACTGTCAGAGCACCACCATTTTTGGCTAGACCTTCTCAGATTTTAGCTGTGGTGTATTGAAAATTGTGTTAAAACTAAAGCTCTCACTTTAATATGTAAGGGATTTCCTGGTCCTGTTTGCAGGCTAGGGGACCCTGTAGGGAAGCATGTGAACTGAATCAGCCTGAAAGGAGCCAGCCTAGATCAATGTGGATTGAGCTGTGCCTTTCTGCCTGCTTTGTCTCTCTCTGGTTTTGGTTTTTGTGTGTTAGAGTTCTGGACTCTAAGAAAGTAATGTTATGTTGCAATCTTCCAGAAAAAGAAAAACATAAAATACTCTAACTTCTCTATGTGTATGCTGAGAACATAACATTAGCTATCCCCTCTGGCAGGCTCAAATGGCAGCTGCGCTGGAGAATTTAAAAGCTCCATACAACGTATTCATCTGAAATATCAAATTTTACAAGCATCAGGAGCAAGTGTTCTTGGTTCCTGTGACCCTAAGAGCCCCTTTATGCCAACTGGCAAACCCAACAAACTGTTGTCAGAATATTTAGCCAAATGGCATCATATAAGGTATCATATCATACAGGGGCGGCTCTAGGTATTTTGCTGCCCCAAGCACGGCAGGTAGACTGCCTTCGGCACCTTGCCTGAGGGAGGTCCCCGGTCCCACGGATTCGGCGGCACGCCTGCAGGAGGTCCACCAAAGCAGCGGGACCAGCGGACGTAGGCAAGCCGCCAAAGGCAACCTGCCTGCCGCCCTCACGGTGACTGGCTAAGCGCCCCCCGTGGCTTGCCACCCCAGGCACGCGCTTAGTGTGCTGGTGCCTGGAGCCGCCCCTGATATCATATAAAAACTGGTGAGCCACTTGTCATGGAAATCATTGTGATATGTGCACGGGCTGTGTACAAAGAGTTATGTATGTATGCTGGTAATATGGTCTCAACACATGGTGTGAAGGCAGCTGATAAACAAGTTTATTCTTGACAAACAAATGTGGTTTTGCCTTTGTTTCCATTGTAAATCAGGCAAGCCAGTGCTGTAGACAAGGGAAGTTCATTTGTACCTGAATCCACATGAAAAGCAAATTAAGAGGGGGCAAGAATGGCATCAGCTTGTTGGAGCACAACCTGCAAGGGAGAACTTCTTTGGGAATATGTTTGTTTGAAACTCTTCTTGGCTTGACTCTGAACCAGGTTAGCACAGCTCTTTAAGGAGAAAGGGCTGAGGGCTGCTTTGCCAGAGAGAGAGGGATGGGCAAGGACTGAAGACAGAACTATAGCACATTTCCTGCATTCTCCCTCTCCCCACCCTTCGGCTTCACGTCTGGCCTCTGCCACCCAGGGACCTTGGCCAACTCACTGCCAGAGCCAGTTGTTTGCAGCACGTGACCGCCTGCAGGCGCAGGCGCACCTCGAACATTGGCCCGTTGTCCGCGTCCTGCGCCTCGCCCCCTCCGCGCCCCGCGCGCTGATTGGCCGCGCCGGCGCAGCGTGTCGGCCGGCGCCCCCTTCTCTCGCCCCGCCCCCTGAGCCCGAACAGGAGCCACGCGCCGGGCGCACACGTAGGCAGAGAGCGCGCTGGAGGCGCCGGGGAACGTTCTGCCCGGCAGTTCCCGGCCAGGGTTGCCTAGGAGACGGGGCTCGCGAGCGGCTTCCATGGCTGCGTCGGACCGAGTGGTGCTGGGGCCGCTGGTGGGTTCGATAGACCAGGGCACCAGCTCCACGCGCTTCCTGGTGAGTAACCCGCGCGGGCTCCGCCTGCTGCTGGGGCGGCGCGGTGCCCTGGGATGGGAGCCCGGGTGTCCACACGGAGCCCTGGCTCTGACCCCGGTTTGACTTCGCTGAGAGAGCTCCCCAAGCCCCTCCCTTCCATCTAAATCGCTGTGACTCAGGACCTGCAGTCCCAGGTGCCTGCTTAGGGGTGGGTCAGAGCCTCATTCCCTTGTGAATTGGGTCCAAGCCCTGTCACTTTGCAGGCCTGAGTTACAAGGTCTGCACTATGGCCGAGTTAGCAGCACTGTGAGAACTAGGTCTAGCAATTGTAAACCCAGGTTCCCAATTAAGTATGTGTGATCAAGCGTGGGTTTGGAAACACGGGTACACCAGTGCTGCAGTAAGAGTGTCTCAGAGCCTGGGTCAAGTGACTTAAACACATGGAGCTCAGGCTCTGGGGCTAAACATTGCAGTGTAGCAGTGGTTTCCCCAGGAATTGAAATTTGGGGGGGGGGTTGAATTATGGGGTGGGGAGGTGTCAGGATCAAAGAGATGAATAAAGTAAATGTTTTGTTAGGATAATGCAAATTTAACATAAGGATAATGCATGTTACACCAAAACATATAACAGGTCTAGATTTCTAAAACCATATAATTTTTTTAAAAAATGTATTTAATTTAAATTGACTTTTGAAAAGTAAGCCATCATAGGATAAGAGGGAAGTCCTCTCATGGATCAGTAACTGATTAAAAGATGCGAAACAAAGGGTAGGAATAAATTGTCATTTTTCAGAATGAAGAGAGAGAAATAGTGATATCCCTGAGGAGCTGGTACTGGGACCATTACTGTTCAACATACTCATAAATGATCTGGAAAAATGGGTAAACAGTGAGGTGGCAAAATTTGCAGATGATACAAAACTGTTTAAGATAGTTAAGTCCCAGGCAGACTGCGAAGTGTTACAAAGGGATCTCACAAAACTAGGTGACTGGGCAACAAAAATGGCAGATGAAATTCAATGTTGATAAATTCAAAGTAATGCACATTGGAAAACAATCTCAACTATACATACAAAATGAAGGACTCTGAATTAGCAGTTACTACTCAAGAAAGATCTTGGAGTCATTGTAGGTAGTTCTCTGAAAACATCCACTCAATGTGCAGCTGCAGTCAATGATTCTCAACATTTTGTTTGCTTTTTTAAAAAGAACAGGAGTACTTGTGGCACCTTAGAGACTAACAAATTTATTTGAGCATAAGCTTTTGTGGGCTCCAGCCGACTTCATTGGATGTGGGCCATGAAAGCTTATGCTCAAATAAATTTGTTAGTCTCTAAGGTGCTACAAGTACCCCTGTTCTTTTTGCGGTTACAGACTAACATGGCTGCTATTCTGAAACCTGTGTTTTTTTAAGAAAGGGATAGATAATAAGACAGAAAATACCATATTGCCTCTGTATAAATCCATGGTATGTGTACACCTTGAATACTGTGTGCAGATCTGGTCACCCCATCCCAAAAAAGAGATATTGGAAATGGAAAAGGTACAGAGATAGGCAATTAAAATGATCAGGGGTATGAAACAGGAGGAGAGATTAAAATGACTGGGAATTTTCAGCTTAGAAAAGAGATGACTAAGGGGGATATGATAGAGGTCTATAAAATCTTGACTGGTTTGAAGAAAGTGAATAAGGAAATGTTATTTAATCCTTCACATAACACAAGAACTAGCAGTCACCCAATGAAATTAATAGGCAGCAGGTTTTTAAAAAACAAAAGGAAGTACTTCTTCACACAACATTAAGTCAACCTGTGGAACTCTTTGCCAGGGAATGCTGTGAAGACCAAAACTATAATAGGATTTAAAAAAGAACTAGATAAATTCCTGGAGAATAGGTCCATCAATGGTTATTAGCCAGGATGGGGAGAGATGCAACACCATACTCTGAGTGTTCCTAGCCTGTTTGCCAGAAGCTGGAATGGGCAATAGGGGATGGATCACTTGATGATTACCTGTTCTGTTCATTCCCTCTGAAGCACCTGGCCTTGACCACTGTTGGAAGACAGGATACTGGGCTATATGGACCATTGGTTTGACCCACTATGACCATTCTTATGTAAAAATTAATTATAATAAAAATGTTTAGTACAGAAACTCCCCAACATAATGACCTCTCAAGATAGCAACAATGTGAGATAACAACCTTGGCAAACACTGCATTTTAAAAATCTTGGCCTACTAGGAAACATATCTATATAAGTTTCCATTCCCAGTCACAAATCTAGCATTCTGGAGCAAAGTCACTAAAATATAGTCCAACAAACAAATGTTTATTTAACATGCCCTTTATTTAAGCCATCAGAGGTGCTTTCACGTGAGTACACCTTCCAGGTGGGGGGCAAGAAAGCACCTTGCTCGTTCCTCCAGCTGCTCACTGTTTGCTCTGGCCATGACCGTTCGTTGTGCCACTGTTCACTCCACCACTCTGTTGCCAATGGCCCTGTGCAGTCACCTGCTGCTGCCACCTGCCACTGTGAGCTCTGCGAGTTGGTCTCTTGAGGTTCCACCAGCTCTCAGTGATTTCTGCTGAGCTCTCCGTGCGGGAACCTCACTCGCTGCTAGTGTAGTCTGGGTTGTCTCTTACACAAAAACACTGTACCCACAGGAACACTGTCCCCACAACAGGACTAAGCACTTGGACCTGATTGTCAGTGATTTCAGCTGCAGTGGTCACTTAACAGAACAAAACACTATCTATGGAGCCTAATCAGCTCTGTCTTTAAACAGTGGAGAGCGACAGGTCCCCACCCTCTCTTTTGATGCCCTCAATCAGCACAGGCTAAGTACAGTTCTACTGCCCTTTACTCATATAATAAGAACATTTCATTCCCAAACCACCACCACTCCCGCGCCCGCATTCAAGTGATTTGTAATCCAACCCCAGCCAAAATCTGTCACTTGGGCAACACAGCTCTGTTTGCTGGATACCTAGGTAGATTAGGTGTGAACGTAAATACAATCTGGTCCTGAAGCCTTTTGCCCCAGCTTATCATTAGCTGTCAGGGAGAGCTCATTTAGGGCTTGTCTACATCACAAAGTTGCAGCGCTGGTGAGGGGGTTACAGCGCTGCAACTTAGGAGGTGTACACATCTGCAGGGCATCACCAGCGCTGCAACACCCTGTTTGCAGCGCTGGCCGTACTCCCGTTTTGTCTCGGGTGTAGAGGATCCAGTGCTGGTGATCCAGCGCTGGTAATCAAGTGTAGACACTTACCAGCGCTTTTCTTGACCTCCGTGGAATAAGCAGGTATCCCAGCATACCTGAGGAAGCCTCTCCTTCAAGCAGGTGTCTTTCCCTGCGGTTTGCAGGGGGGTCCGGGGAACGCGAGAGCAGACCGCGGGGAAGCTGGTCTCCTTCCCCGGTTTGCTCTCGCGGTCCCCGAACCCCCAGTGCAAGCTGGTCTCCTTCCCTGCGGTTTGCTCCCGCGTTCCCCGAACCCCTGAGCAAGCAGTTCTCCTTCCCTGCGGTTTGCTCTCGCGTTCCCCGAACCCCCGAGCAAGCAGGTCTCCTTCCCTGCGGTTTGCAGGGGGGTTCGGGGAACGCGAGAGCAAACCGCAGGGAAGCTGGTCTCCTTCCCTGCGGTTTGCTCTCCCGTTCCCCGAACCCCCGAGCAAGCAGTTCTCCTTCCCCGGTTTGCTCTCGCGTTCCCCGAACCCCCGTGCAAGCAGGTCTCCTTCCCTGCGGTTTGCAGGGGGGTTCGGGGAACGCGAGAGCAAACCGCGGGGAAGCTGGTCTCCTTCCCCGGTTTGCTCTCGCGTTCCCCGAACCCCCCTTGAAGCCGCCCAACAGCGCTGCAGTGTGGCCACATCTAACACCACTTGCAGCGCTGGTTGCTGTAAGTGTGGCCACTCTGCAGCGCTGGCCCTATACAGCTGTACTAATACAGCTGTAACAACCAGCGCTGCAAAATTGTAGATGTAGACATACCCTTAGACTTTGCTTACAAATCATCATTTGAAATTATTAGGTTGGCCAACAACACTGAAATGAATGCACTGACATTGTTGTAAAAAACAACGGCTGTATAAGGAAGCTAGTCTATATTCATACTTTTCAAATCTATTATAGTTTCAGATAGACGTATTTTATCATACATTGTATATGCTTTTAAAGTGTGTATTAATGTTTCAATTTCAGTTCAGATTTCCAAACAATCATTAAACTGGCATGTTTCAGAGTAGCAGCCGTGTTAGTCTGTATCCGCAAAAAGAACAGGTGTACTTGTGGCACCTTAGATAGAGACTAACAAATGTATTTGAGCATAAGCTTTCGTGGGCCCACTTCATTTGATACATGGAATGGAACTTATAGTGAGGAGATATATATACATACAGAGAACATGAAAAGGTGGGAGTTGCCCGACCAACTCTAAGAGGCTAATTAATTAAGATGTGCTATTGTCAGCGGGAGAAAAAAAACACTTGTAGTGATAATCAATATAGCCCATTTAAGACAGTTTAACAAGGTCTGAGGATACTTAACATGGGGCAACAGATTCAGTGTGTAATGGCTCAGCCATTCCCAGTCTCTATTTATGCCTAAGCTGATTGTATCTAGTTTGCATATTAATTAAAGTTCAGCAGTAGTTGGAGTCTGTTTTTGAAGCTTTTCTGTTGCAAAATTGCCACCTTTAAATCTGTTACTGAGTGGCCAGAGAGGTTGAAGTGTACTCCTACTGGTTTTTGAATGTTATGGTTCCTGATGTCAGGTTTGTGTCCATTTATTCTTTTACGTAGACTGTCCGGTTTGGCCAACGTACATGGCAGAGGGGCATTGCTGGCACATGATGGCATATATCACATTGGTAGATGTGCAGGTGAACGAGCCCCTGATGGCGTGGCTGATGTGATTAGGTCCTATTATGGTGTCCCTTGAATAGATATTGGAACAGAGTTGGCATCGGGCTTTGTTGCAAGGATAGGTTCCTGGGTTAGTGTTTTTGTTCTGTGGTATGTGGTTGCTAGTGAGTATTTGCTTCAGGTTGGGGGGCTGTCTGTAAGCGAGGACTGGTCTGTCTCCCAAGATCTGGGAGAGTGAGGGATCATCTTTCAGGATAGGCTTTGATGATGCGCTGGAGAGGTTTTAGTTGGGGGCTGAACATAACGGCTAGTGGTGTTCTGTTATTTTCTATGTTGGGCCTGTCTTGTAGTAGGTGACTTCTGGCTACTCTTCTGGCTCTGTCAATCTGTTTTTTCACTTCAGCAGGTGGGTATTGTAGTTTTAAGAATGCTTAGTAGAGATCTTGTAGGTGTTTGTCTCTGTCTGAGGGGACTGGAGCAAATGCGGTTGCATCTTAGAGCTTGGCTGTAGACAATGGATCGTGTGATGTGTCCTGGATGGAAGCTGGAGGCCTGTAGGTAAGTATAGTGGTCAGTAGGTTTCCGACATAGGGTGGTGTTTATGTGACCATCTCTTATTAGCACAGTAGTGTCAAGGAAATGGACCGCATGTGTGGATTGGTCTAGGTTGAGGCTGATGGTGGGATGAAAATTGTTGAAATCATAGTGGAATTCCTCAAGAGCTTCTTTTCCATGGGTCCAGATGATGAAGATGTCATCAATGTAGCATAAGTAGAGTAGAGGCATTAGGGGGATGAGAGCTAAGGAAGCGTTGTTCTAAATCAGCCATAAAAATGTTGGCATACTACGGGGCCATGCAGGTACCCATAGAAGTGCCACTGACTTGAAGGTATATATTGTCCACAAATGTGAAATAGTTGTGGGTGAGGACAAAGTCGCTAAGTTCAGCCATCAGGTTTGGCATGTAACTAGTTCACAAAACTGGCGGGGAGGTTGGGGAAATTCAGGAAGGGTGTACACCCCCCTTAGGGGGAGTGTAGGGAAATCACCGCAGTGTAGACATTTAGGCTTGGGCTGGCGCCTGGGCTCTGAGACTATCCCCTTTTGAGGTGTTTCAGTGTTTGGACCCCAGCCTGAGCCTGAAGGCTATATGGCAATTCTTAGCCATTTGAGACCACATCACCCTGGGTCCCGTGGACCTGAGCTTAGTGTGCAGGGCACCATTGAACCCACTAGATGTTTCACCACTGAGTTCAGTGGTGGCAGGATTCTCCTCATGGCTCTCATTCTCTGCTGATACATTGCAGCTTGTGTTGTTTCTGACAGATATGAAATCTTGCTTTTCTGATCTGGGAGTGGCTTACATCCACTGTGCACCCAGTCGGCATGTATGGATATGAAATGAGTAAACCAGGTGCCTACACAGAATCCGTCCCATGGCTTGCCTTAAAGTTACTGATAAGGAGTAGTGTAAAATAGCACAGTGACTCAACTACATTGCCACCCTGAAGCCTGTTTCGGCCTGTGTGAATAATGACTCCTGCGAATGCCTCAGGTAGGCCCCGATTCTGCAAAGACTTAGCACACACTTAACTTTACGCACTGAGAAGTTCTAGTGACTTAAATGGACTTTTCGCAGTGCATAAAGTTTAGGCATATGTGTAAGTCTTTAGTTTACAGGCCTTTGATAGGTCCTCAAATTATAAGGCCCTTGTATGCACCACAACTTACCTAAAAATATATTGGTGCTGAAAGCTAGTGCACAAAGCTTAAGGCCACTAATGGTTCTTTTATCTTATTTATTTAAAAAGCCAAACTCTGTTCTGCTTCTTACTGCAGAAGTGCTCAGAGACCACCAGTAAAAGTTAGGGACCTGTTGTGCTAAGTACTATACAAACACATGGGAAGAAATGGTTCCTGTTCTCAAAAGTTTAATGCCCTAGTCCTACAATTGGGTATGCTAGTTACCGCTGTATTGCAGTAAATGAGGCATAGCAAGGATGTGGGGTTTCATGCTTGTAGATCCAATTGCAGGACTCAGGTCTAAGAAGAGCAATAAGCCCCCCCTCCCTTTCCAAAGTGAAAGAGTACTAAAAAAATCAGTGTAGTGGTGTGATAAGCATGTTGTCTTCTGTGAGTGAGGGTTTTTTGTTTGTTTGTTTAATTCTGCCCCTCCTCTGAGAAGAACCACGTGAAATGTGTCTGGAGGGGATATACTCATAACATAGAGAAGTGTGACTTTTATAACTGGTTTTGGATATTCATTGAGTTGTTTGTTTGTTTTTTTTGTTACTCCAAAGCAAAGGCTACCTCTACAACCAAAATACTCTTACACATAGGGCATTAGAAGCAAAGTAAGTGAATGGGCCATTTTTATTTCTTCATCTCTGGGTGTGTGCTCTAAAACCACACAAGTAGATGTGGATGGCCTGGTTAGGCTGGGTGGAAAGAGTAGTGTAGCCTTTTGGGGAACCAGGAAGCTTGCAAAGGGAAGAGTTAGAGAGGTGCTTTAGCAGCCAGGAGCTGAGGGAGGGATACCCTACACTTTTTTTTTTAAATGTCATTTTGCAGTTACAGAAATATTCCAAATATTAACTTTACTACATTTTATCTTTATATGTTGGAAAATATTCCTTTCCTTCAGCATTCCCTAAAAACATTCCATTTCCAGTATTTATTTGGAGAAACAAATAATTTTGTAAATAAAATTTTAAGTTTGTGGTATTTTAAAGGCTTGTTAATACTTCAGTGTGTGATTTTTATTATAAACAAGGAAACAAAAATCCATGTAACATGTTCTGCTATCTTAGGGGTTTATGAAGAATGTTTCTTTAGATAGCATATGTGCTGCAGTATTTCTTTAAAGCAGGAGTGGGCAAACTTTTTGGCCCAAGGGCCATCAGGGAATAGAAATTGTATGGTGGGCCATGAATGCTCACAGAATTGAGGTTGGGGTACAGGCTCTGGGGATGAGTGTTTGGGGTGTAGGAAGGTGCTCTGGGCTGGGACTGAGGGACTCAGAGGGTGGGAGGGGGATTGGATCAGGGGTGGAGGAAGGGGTGCAGGTTCCAGTTGGGACTTTGGTTCTGGGGTTGAGCTGGGGATGAAGAGTTAGTTTTGTTTTTAAATATGTGCATTTGACAGCTTTTTGTGTATAGTCAGACTAGCTTTCACCCTTACAAGATTAGTTTGGTTTTATTATAAATACACAAAGAAGAGAAAAATATTTTTAAAAAACAAAAGTGTGATTGTAAATTTCCAGAAATATATATTCAAGGGCAGGTGTAGTACCTGTGACCACTCCTAATTCTTTTTGAACTTAATAAATTGCAAAATGTTGCTGTTCTCTGAAAATGGCAGGGTGATTAAAATATTACAAAAATAAAAAGTGCCGTGAACTTGAGTGTCAAGAAATCTTCTTTTACCTCAGTGAGCGGAGAGTTAACTCATAAACACTAGCATGGTGAAAAGAGCATAGAGGATCCTACCACCCCATTCACTCAGAATAAATGAATATGTATAAAATAGAAATAACACGAAATGGGAGGAGACTGTGCTGAGGGAGCATACCATTTTACAAGACGCCAGTCTACTGTTACAAGTCTAGTGTTCTGTTAGTCTGTTTTTCACTAGATCGAGCCTCTTCTTACCTGTCCACCTTATTGTCTTGGCTCCTATGCATGTTTTCCTCTTTATAGATGTCTTTCCCTATCATCTCCAACTGTGTTTCTTTCTTTTTATATCTGCATCATCCATCTCAGTAGGAGGCAACAGTTACTTACCTTGCTTATTCCTGTTATTAATGCAGAAGCACTAGTAGAAGAAGTGTGAATATTACTCTGGCCATGTGATTTTAAGTAATTTCCAAGTGATATTTGCTATTGTTAGGAATAAAAATATGGTCATGGAGCTAAAATGCTGTGCAATTCTCTTCCTTAGGTGAGTGAGAAAAATGTATGTGAATCCTACATTGCATTTAAACCCCTTGGATTCTACTAAAACGTATTTCAAAGCATGGCTGGAAAAATCAGGTAGACAAAACAAATGCTTCTAAATGGATTAAAATCTTGCCCAGGTGTGTAACCAAGTCTCATCACCAGGAGTATTTGGCACTTGACAGGGAATTAAAGTGAGAGTTTTTTGTTTGTTTGTTTGTTTTTTACTTATCCCTGTTCATATTGGACAGGTTTCCACAGCGCAAAGTTACCAGCACTACCATCACTAATTGGTAGTTTCAGAGAGGCCAAGGATTGATGGCTATCAAGACTGATTTACCATCTCGTCCACAGAGAGGGTCCTGTTGAGTAAAGGTTGAGGCACTTTGGCTGGGTAGAGCAGAGAACCTCGGTGACTGTTGCCTGTATTGTGACCTAGGCCTTGGCTACACTCACACTTTACAGCGCTGCAACTGGGGTGTGAAAAAACACACCCCTGAGCGCTGCAAGATACAGCGCTGTAAAGCGTCAGTGTAATCAGGGCAGCAGCGCTGGGAGCATGGCTCCCAGCGCTGCACGCTACACCCGTAAGGGATGTGGTTTACATGCAGCGCTGGGAGAGCTCTCTCCCAGCGCTACCGCTCTGACTACACTCACACTTCAAAGCGCTGCCGCGGCAGCGCTCCCGCAGCGCTGCCAGGGCAGCGCTTTGAAATTCCAAATGTAGCCATACCCTTAAATTTGTTACCCCAGGTTCTAGGTCTGTCAGCCTGCCACGTACTCACTTTAAAAGAGAGGTGGTGTTATAATAGAATCTTTGTTCTGTTTTAACATTTATATAATGAACACTTAAGGTAAAATTGCATCAGACTGTAAACACTCTTCCTTTGAGTAACCAAAAATGGCAATTAATTAAAAGAAACCTTAGTTTCCAGTAACTAAAGTGACCTTTTCAGCCTCATTCTGTTAACTAGCTGACAAGAGTAAATAGCGTCATCTAACTTCTTAGTGCAAGGCAGAATTTATGTGAGCCTAGCCAACTAGAAAATACTTAAAAAAATTAAAATATTGCAGATATTCTAACTGGTACCTTGTGATATGTCTTGATTACTTACAAGGAAAAATAAAGTAAAATACTGCACAGCTGCAAACTGTCACCTTTTGTCCCTTAAATTTGTTTCATCCTTTGTCAGGTGGCACTTCCTTTGTGTCTGTCAAGTGGCAGCCCTGCAAGCAACAGTTTATGGGAGAGGAGTTTTTAATCTGTCCCCTTTTTACCAAATATCCCATTTGTTTGACTCCAAACACCCTTTTCTACTTCTTTTTAGAGGCTGATGATTGTTTTTATGAGGGTTTTGTTTTCTTTTGGGGTGGCCTTTGTGCAGTTCCCAAACAGCATAAGACACAACTTAAACCAACAAAACTGGTTTAACTTAAAAACAAAACTTTTTCAGAGTAACAAGGAGAATCACATTAAAAGAAAAGAAATGGCATACCTAACATATAGTTTGACTCTCCCTAGAGATGATAAGTAGATTCTGGAATCTGGTAAACTTTTTTTCACTGCAAGGAATATTCACCAAGTCCATAGTCTCTGTAAACAAAATGACAAATACAGTAATAAAACACTGACCAGTTTGTTCTCATACTCTATTGTTACCTTCCACTTCTGAATAGAAAGATTTTGACTTACTCTTAGGGTATGTCTACACTACCCACCAGATCAGTGGGTAGCGCTTGATCTATTGGGGATCGGTTTATTGCATGTAGTATAGACGCGATAAATGGATCGCCCATCACTCTCCCGTAAACTGCTGAGCTCCAGCTCTGTGAGAGGTGGAAGCAAAGTTGACGGGGGAGCTGCATCAATCGACCTCGCACCATGAGAACGCGAGGTAAGTCGAACTAAGTTGCATATCTTAGGTCGATCTCCCACCCCAGTATAGACCAGGCCTTAACCACATTAGTTTATACTGCTTCTCCATTCTTATTTATACCTTTAGGGACTAAACATTATAATGGAATTCAATGTGTGTGTAATCACACGTGCTAGGAATTGAATGAGCACGTAAGTCTGTGTATTGCAAAATGACTGCATTGATGACAGCATCCTGCCGGGGGTAAATAGTTATGTGGGAAACAACACCAAGGCTGGCGAAATGGGGATGAGTGCACTTCCTTCCTAGTGCTTCAGCCTTTGTTGGCGTAGGAGTGAAAGCTTGTCTTGGCTTAAAATGTGCTGACATTACACTGTCTGAGTGACTTCACCCATTTGTGCCAACATCCTTCTTAGCCGAAAGAAAGACAGAAATATGCTGTCCTCCATTTGGGAGCATGTATGAGAGTATGAATGTTGCTAATGTGCCAAAAGATGTGTGTGTTTAAAAAAAAAAAAAAGTCTGAGTCTTAGTGAAAGAAATAGTTTTGTTACTAAGCTTTTGACTTTTTTTTTTTTTTTTAATCTCATCTTTTTGCTCTTGATGTGCACACACAAGCCCTTGTAATCGTTAATGGAAGTTAGGTAGGTGCACTGAGGAAGAGATTATTTATATTGTCATAGCACCTAGAAGTTCTGATGCAAGGCACTGTACAGACTTGTAGTATAGGCAGTCCCTTCCTGTCCCAAAGAGTTTAGTGTAGCTTAATTGCAAGACTGAACAGGCGGCTGAAACACAAGATGCGTAGATGGAGGGAAGAGGAAGGATGACATAACCATAGTATATTTTGTGTAATGCCACATAACTACCAGGCAGGAGCAGGTGAACAACTGGCAATCATAGCAGGAATGAGTCTCTGAGCTTAATTTTATCTTTCTGGACAGTACAGAAATGAAATCACTTTACTACCTTCATGACTAGCTACTTGACTTGGAAGCATGGGTGGGGACAAAGAAAGCAGCTATCACATCTAACATTGCTTGGTGTAATTTTACACACAGGCCTGGGTTGCTCATTTAGGGTTGCCGTGCGTCTGGTTTTCAACCAGAACACCTGGTCAAAAAGGGACCCTGTCTCCTCATATATGGTTTGTCTAATCCAGTAGGCAAAAATTTATTTAATCTGTATTCTTTTATCTGCAGGTTTTTAATGCGAAAACAGCAGAGCTCCTGAGTCACCATCAAGTAGAAATAAAACAGAAATTCCCTAAAGAAGGGTATGATCTCTGTATATCTTCTATTCTGTTTCTGTCTACCTTTCAACATGGCAAAAGCCTATTTAATAGGATCTATGTGTGCATAATTACAATTGAAGCCAGCGAGTAATCTGTTAAAAATATGGAATCGGTTGCTAATGTTTTAGAGTGTTAGGAAAGAATAATTTAACAGATCCTTTTTTTAAAACCAAAAAAATTTCCCTCCTTTGTATGGCCTAATGGAAATCTTATTAACTCCTAAAAATGTTTATGGAAGTTTAATCCTCACAATAGTCACTCACCCATTTTCTTCCACTGTCCAATCTTGCTTAAAATGGTGACACGACTTATTCTCTTGACTGACTTGCCTACATTTACATTCTCCAGCTTCACCTATGAAGTCTGCACAACTTATTCTCTATCTCTAAATTTGCTGTACACTGTTCACCTGGAGTTATACCCAGACTCTTCCCTCTCTGTACTGAGGCAGTATACATGTATCTATAGAAGATAGGAAAAAGGCTCTTCTGATTTTGAAATATCCGCATCACATTTTTTAGAGAAAGTGAGACTGACTATTCAAACTATTAGGCTGCTTGATTAAAAAAACACTTTCTATATGGTGCAGAATAACGTTGGTCATTCTGACATGGAATCAGAACAAGTTGACCTGAGGGAAAAACTAGTTGAGTTAATTTTTTGATACTCTTTAATAGTGTGAACATGTGACTCTATGGAATGCTCTTAGAATTCTTATGCAGCTCTCCATAAATGTAACATCTGCCTCATGTTAGCTTCTTTTTTGATTGCTGTCTAATATTTGTTAAAGATGGGTGGAACAAGATCCAAAGGAAATCTTGCAATCCGTTTATGAATGTGTGGAGAAAACATGTGAGAAATTGAACCAGCTAAACATAGACATCACCAACATAAAAGGTATTGCTGCAGTTTCTTATGTGTAACTAGCCGCTTTTCAGAATATGCTTTTGGGACTGAGGAAGGTCAGAACATCCAGTAATGAAGTCAGTGATTAGAAAAGAAGCAGATTTAGCCCTGTGTCAAAAAAAGCTCTGCATGTTGGGGAAATAAGGTATTGTTCACACTTACCAGCAGTGCATTGTTTTGTCAAATAGACCCAATAAAATTATGTGTCTGGGGGTTGCAAAAAGGTTAGACAGCTAATGGATAAAATACTGATCACATTACACTGAAGTGCCTGCTGTTACAAAACTTTAGTTTCTTTGTTCATGTTAGTTTGTGAACATCAAACAGAAGAATAAGAGATGTAGAGCAGGGTTCAATTTTTTTGGAAATGATAGAAAAGTGCTATACCAAGAAAGTAAAAAGCATAAGCCAAAAGGGTTTTATTTTCCTTTCACTTCCTTTTCTTCCCTGTCCTCTAAAAATCTGTAAAGTGTACTCTCCCACCCGCCCCCTTTGTTTTCCAGCTGTTGGAGTCAGCAATCAGAGAGAGACAACTGTGGTTTGGGACAAGACAACTGGAGAACCTCTCTATAATGCTATTGGTACGTGTATCAGTGCCTACCTGGTGTCTGTAGCTTCTTAAAGCTTATGTACTCTTCCTTTCAGTACAGCATTGCTGCAGTTGTACAAGCAGATTTTTAGAAATCCCGTCTAAATTTTGTTAGAACCTGCTAATAATAGTGACAATTTTTAGTGGCCTTTCCCAAAAGCCGTATGTTTGCAACCACTGATGCTGCAGTTACGCAGAAGAATATCCTAGTTAAATAAATAAAGATAAATAATAAAGATGAGCTAACACTTCACAATTTAGCTTAATAAATCTTTTAATAGGGCTTCAGTAAAATAGAATGTTCACAGTTTGTGTTTGTCAGAGGTCTGAAGTTCTACCTTCTTTTTTTGTAGAATTGAAGGGTCCTGAGAACTTTCAGAAATCTAAACTTGGCATTGCTTTGAGAGAGGGGATTTAAGTTCTTTCTTCCAAGTAGCTTTTTGTGTTCAAGTGTGTGATGTTTAAGACTTTATCTTAGGTAAAGCTGAGCATCAGTACTTCTCTAACACTGTTTACTGCTGTGGTTGAGTGTTCACACAGAAATAGTAAATAATCAACCTATTACTGTATGTACTTTAAGCTTTCTAGTTGAATGGCCTTGGTCTTCTGGTAAACTATTAAGTATTGTTACTCACTTGTTTGACCTCTGTATTGTTCACGAATAGACTGAGAAACACAAAATATATCCATGGTAGCCTATTTTTGTAGAAAGTCATATTGTTATGTTACAGGCCAGTTAGCCTTGCAGATAGAACGAGGTTACCTGTCCCTCCTATATTTTTACAATGATGCAGAAATATGCATATGAATATTTCTTTTCTGCCAATTTTTTCTTTACTAAAAATATTTTAGTGTCAGTTTTCTGACTTTAAGGACTTCAGCAGTTTTTAGCAGAAGCTATACGATTCCACTGTCCTTTGGCTCTGACAAATAGCAAATGGTGGTTGAATTATTATAAACGTGTTGTGTGTGTGTGTGCTCTATTTTGGTTTGTAGTGTGGCTTGACCTGAGAACCCAGCCAACAGTTGAGAGGCTTCTTAAAATAATTCCAGGGCAAAATAAATCCTTTTTTAAGGTAAGGGATTTTCTTAGAATATCCAGTTAGTAATGCTTTAAATTAAGATGTTCAAATAGTCTGTGTGTTTTAATTATTTTCTATTTGAAGTCTTGGGCATTATGTACCAGATGCCTGTTTTAAACCCACTAAACTGGGAGTTAAGGCTTCCGCTAGAACTAGGAGTTAATATTGTCTTTAGCCCACTTTCCCATCCCATATTTTTCATACTAAAAATTAATTATTAGAGTAGCTTTTAATTTATAGCACTAATTTAATATGGCTAATTTGAGAGTTGAGAAGCTGTTTCACTAGAGTCCATCTTCCTTTCACATTCAGCTTTTAACCTGGTGGCTGTATACTGGCCAAACGATGTCCTGCTTCTTTGTTCTATAGCCACATTTGATTGTAGTGGGTTAGTGAACCAGCATATCAACTTGCTTTGCTGTCAAGCTACAAATGTAACTAAAGGTTCATCCTTTCAGTGTCAGGTTGCTCATTGCAACATCAATGTTTGCTATCTTATCCCAGGCAGCTATCATAAACAAGATAGGATGTCTGTATATGCCTTTATCTTTTTGCCACGTGAGAGGTCTTTGAACTGTAAACTGATCAGTTGTTGTGATCTTTGTTCATAGGCATGTTGGTCTTGGGTTTTGGTGTGAGAGGGTTTTACCGTATTGGGAATGCTTGGTCTTATTTAAAAAAAGAAGAAAAATGAGGTTTAAATAAAGAATTTTAAGTTTCCTTTCTCTTTCCCTAACTTCATAGACCAGTACAATAGTTACTGGAGGGGATTAACTCATGGCATGTCCTAAATTACTCATTCTTGCAGACCAAGACTGGCCTTCCACTTAGCACATATTTCAGTGCAGTGAAACTTCGGTGGCTCCTAGATAACGTGGAAGAGATCAGGCAAGCTGTTCGTGATGGGCGAGCTATGTTTGGTACCATTGATTCATGGCTTATATGGGTATGTGTATGGGGGTTCTTTTCTTAAAAAAAATTTTTTGTACAGCAGATTTTCATTGTCCATCTTTATACCAACTATTGATGATAAAGGCATTCTCTGGAGGTCACATAACCAGAACTATGCTTTTGTGGAACTTTCTTGGTACTTGTGTGGCTACAAGCAAAATTTTAAAAAAGAAATCTTAAAAAAAAAATATATCACATGCCTTAGATCATATGGGTGGAGGAGAAATTAAAACTTACATAAAATTTAGATCGGTAACCTTTTTCTAATCTCTGTTTTGTGTATATGCATTATATATTCTGTCCATTATGGATATTCTTGTCTAGCTCTTCATTCGCGTATTGCAAAGATATCAAAGTTCCAACTTATCGCAAGGGTGCAAAAATACTATTTCTGTTTCTCAAAGTACTTTATTGATTTCATTCTTACTAACTATAAAACTGACTATTAAACTGTGGCTTTTCAAACGTTCACCTGTTACTGGAGGGCTAGTAACTGGATTATTTTGTTTGAACTGTTGACTAATGTATTTATTTTATTTTTACTAGCATTCTTTGTTGCTTTTTCCAGAGTTTGACAGGTGGGAAGAATGGAGGTGTTCATTGTACAGATGTCACCAATGCCAGTAGAACAATGTTGTTCAACATTCATTCCTTGGAGTGGGATTCTGAACTCTGCCAGTAAATTTAATTTTTCATTTAAATCTATTGAAATAGCTGTATTAATCAATGATGTGTAAAGACAGACACTAATTGTGCTTTTCAGAATAAGAATCTTCCATCAATGCTTGTCTGGTCACATTTGTGACTAAGAGTGGTTAGTTGGATTTAGTATGAATATAACAATTAGGCTTTATTCTCTCTAAATAGGGTGACCAGATATCTCATTTTTAAAGGGACAGTCCCATTTTTTGGGACTTATTCTTATATAGGCGCTATTACCTGTCCCCTTTTTTCACAGTTGTTATCTGGTAACCCTATCTCTAAATATCTACATAACTTCTGTTTGGATTAATGAAGAGGCCAGATCTTAGGGTTTTTCTATATTGAAAACCTGGTACACAGAAGTGATTGAAATATTAATAGTTTGCCTTTAATTTCTGAGTTATCAGACTACTCCTTCAGCATATTATACAAGTATAGTACAAAATGGTAGTCTCATTACTTTAAATTTAAACTTAAAAAATTGTTTGATACCCCAGCATGTATTCACTTTGTTTTATTTCAAAATAAGAATGATTTTCCAGCTGTAAAAATGGAGTTGGATCTGTCTATTAAAAAGTTCAGCAAAGCAAATATTGCTTCATAACTCAGACATTCCAATTCTTTCCCACATCTTTCTAGGAAGACATTAGGTCATGATCTAAGATATGGCTATCAAAGTTCCCTTTACATTATGTTTAATTTGTCTCAAAGTAGAAAATGTAAAACAATTTCCCTAGCATAACTAAATACAAAATATTTTTTCCAGTTTTTTTGATGTTCCCATGGAAATACTTCCAAAAGTGCGGAGTTCCTCTGAGATATATGGTTTGATGGTATGTTTTCTTCTTCTTAAACTTACTCTCAAAGATATAGCTATTGGCGCTGGGGCGGTGGATTGAATGACTTTACACTGATTAAAAGCAAGCTAATAGCTCTCTAGTTTTCTAGAACAATGTGGGTTGCTTTATCAAATGGTATGAATCTGATGTCAGCATCTGTTAGCCTTTTAATAGTAAGTCAAATTAAGATAATTGCAGATAACAGCACTCTTGATGAGTGTCAAACTAGTAAAACTCAGTTGGAAGTTTTTGAGACTAGTGAATATCTGATTCTTGTGAACTGCTTATTGAATTTTGATAAGTAGCTGGTGAATTAATCTATAAGCAGCAGATTAAAAGTAATAAAATAACTTCAAATAGTGCCTTTCCTGGGGCCACCACCCCGTGCTCCCAGAACAGCCAAAACTCACATGGGCAGCTTCCATGTGAGTCTCTTATCGTGGCAGAAATGCTTGGTAAGTCCCGTTCAGTGTTTTTATCCCTGTGGGATAGAGTAAAGGATTTGGTAGGGTTCTGTGGGAGTTGGAAGAAATGCAGGTTCCATCTTGGATTGCCTCCTTTTGAGAAGTAAATTCTAGTTGATTGTGTGTAAAGTTTGTTACAAAAACATGTTGGAGCATTGCTGATGTGTTTGTAATCAAACGGTTCTTTTAGAGCACCTGCAGAGACTTTCCCCAGGCTGAACTATGGTCATTCAGTTGAAAAGAGGTGGTGCACAATTGCAGAACTTAGTAACAGAACTTCATGCCTGGATAAAGGCTGCAGGACAGGATCCTGTTTACCTACTGGGAACTTATTTTGCTTTCAAGGGTGTCCTTTTATCTTAACTCCAGAAAAAGATTCTGGATTGCTCTTAATTTAACAAACCGAAAAAGAAACGACTTGTAGCTTTTTATTTATTTTTTTTTAAAGGTTCTAAATGCGAGTGCTACTAGGAATCTTAGTTGATGTCTACTAATTTTGAAGGGGTTAGATCAGAGTGAATTTTATTCTTCCAATTGCTGCATTGGTTCAGTCAGAAGAGAGAGAGCTGTTCATGGGAAATAAGACAGGATAGCTGATTATGATCTTTTTTTATCTTTCTCCTTCCTACCTATTATTTTCTTGCTGACTGTAGAAAATGTGCCCTAGCCTGGTGAGTAGAGACATTCATTAGGCTGTCCACAAGTTATGTCTCATCCATTCCGTTCAGATACAGTGCATTTCCATTTACTTAGAAGCTTGCAACATAACATTTGTAAAGCTAACAGATCCAGCTGGCATCTCCAGATTGAGACAGTGCGGTTAAGTGACCAGTGTTACTAGTATGTTTGAATAAAGTTTGACAATTTCATATTTATAAAGAGAAACAGGTCTGTCTATCTTTGTGAGAGCGTGTTATTTCAGTGTAATAGAATTAAGGTTTGTAATGTTTGTTTAAATAAATTTAATATTAAACTATCAAAAAGCCCAGTCAGTTAAAATGGGAGTTGTGGAAACTACTGAGATTTCCTAATTGGAAATGCACTGTCATGTCTTATGCATGGCTTCAATGAAAATGTATAATCACAGCTCAAGAAAGAATCTACTAGTTACTTAAAATATGCTTTTGTTAAGACTGATTCCTGGCGATGCCTGTGGTCATTTATAGGAATACAGCTTAAGAATCTTTCTAGCACATGGTTGTTTTTTGAAATACTGCTTACATTGAAAACACTATGTGGTCTTAAAATAAGATCTCTGTTATTGTTTACTTGTTAAATCACCTTACACAATCACTTGTAATAAGAAAGTATCTGTTCATAGTATCTCATTGAACCTTATTGTTATAGGCCACATGCATGCATACCTCAAATGACGGTCTGTTTTTTATTTTAACAAGATTGCTTTTTATTTTAACTGTGTATGGAAAACTAATGACTAAAACTGGTTTCTGGAGTCCTCTATCTTAGGCTGTGGAGTAAATGCATGAATCTTGCTATTTATTGTTTTGATTTTAGGCCCTGATTTGACAGATTAAGCAAAGGTGCTGTGCACACAAGAATTCAAACCAAACTGCTGTAGCGATCCAAATTCCTCCTGTAAACACTAGGACCTGCTCTATCCCTTAACTGGAAGGCATCAGTCTGCCTCAGTACTTCTCTCTTCTGTTCTGCAGAGAGGAGAAAGCCACTTACGCCACCTCCCCTCATAGGAAATGTTGCTTTGGGAGGTGGATTACCTACGTTGATGGCAAAATGCCTTCTGTTGATGTAGAAAATATCTATGCAACAATGGTACAGTTGCTGCTGTAATGCCTGTAGTATAGACGCTCCCTGAGAAGGCTATTTTCTGGTGACAATAGCCAGTGGGAATTATCTGCTTTCACTGTGTTAGATGTAGCTGATTGACTGGTGGAGGAATAAGTTGGAATAGCTTTCAAGAGATGTCATTATGATATAAAGTGAAGTCAGTGGGAGCTGGATCAAGTAATTTAGCTCTCAATGACACTTTATGGGTTCCTGAGAGTGGAAAGATCTTTATTTCAAAATTAGCAAGCAGACTGTTGATCTATGAATGCCATTTTTATCCATGACAGTTGTTACACCATATGGCATTGATAGTAAAATGAAAAAGCGTGAAAACACAAACAAGCAGAAAGAGTTTACAATATTTTTGTGGAGCGCCTCTGAGTGAAAGGAAAAGCATTGTTGCAAGCTGGCTTCTTCAACATAATATCTAGCTTGTGCCAAGAGGCAAATTTTCAGTATTGTTGAAACTCTTTAGTCAAGGCACAGTTTTCCTTTAAATGCAAACTTTTTTTTTTTTTTTTTTAAATTTTTGAAAAGCAGCCTTTTGAAATGGCAGTGACACACCTTGCTTTTAAGTTACTACGCATTCTGGTATGAGGGCTCTTTGCTGCAACTGTTTCTGTCCCCACCTGAAGCATGCATATCTCCATTAAAAACTGAGGACTGTCTTTCCTTTATTGCTTAAATGTTACAATAATTGATAAGCAGTGTGAAATAACTGGTTTGTCTTTCTGTACTTTTGTCAGAAATCCGGAGCCCTGACAGGTGTGCCAATTTCTGGGGTGAGTTCTTCTCCAATTTGAATTCTGGCATGAGGACTTGGCTCTGCTTGGAGAGACCCTTACTGGATATAATTTTAAAAATAAACTGATTATTTTAGAAAACCGACTTATATTTGCAGCAAAATGCAATCATTTTAAACAAGTACAGTATACTTGCTAACTTACGTTAATAATGAAGACCATTGTGAATTAATGAATTGAGACTGATCATGCAAACAAGTACAATAGAACTTCAGGGTTATGAACACCGGAAGTACGAACTGACCAGTCAACCACAGACCTCATTTGGAACTAGAAGTACATGATCAGGCAGCAGCAGAGACCAAAAAAGAGGCAAATACAATACAATACAGTACTGTCTTTAAGATAAACTACTAAAAAAAAAAAAGGGAAAGCAGCATTTTTCTTCTGCATAGTAAAGTTTCAAAGCTGTATTAAGTTAATGTTCAGTTGTAAACTTTTGAAAGAACTTCCATAACATTTTGTTCAGAGGTCCAACATTTCAGGGTTTCTCAAAACCTCCATTCCCTTGAGGTGTTCATAACTCTGAGGTTCTACTGTATTAGCAATTTAACTCTCACAAACAGTGCCATGGAAATCTAGGACACTTCACAGTAAGTAAACATCATAAATGGATAACTCATCAGAAAATGAAAGATCGTCATATGGCTACCAGATCTACATGCACAAATCTTGAAGTGAGCGGAGAATTTGGTGACTAATGTCAAACACATGCAGATATTGCACCTGATCATACTTTACTAAATGAATTGTTACCATAGCTAGTGGTACTAATTAGCACTTTTCGTTTGCGGTTTCAGTAGAGGGGAGAAGGAATGAATATTCATGAAGACTGCACTTGTGTTCACTACATTCTAATTTACAGTGTACACGACCCAAATTGGGATTATAGGCCTAGAAGTAATTGATTTAAGGTTATTGTTGTTATACAGTGATTCAGATGCACTTCTTTACTAAGAACATGTCTGTCCTTTCAGTGCCTGGGTGACCAATCTGCTGCTCTAGTTGGACAAATGTGTTTCAAGGATGGACAAGCAAAAAACACGTAAGTTAGCACAACAATATTGAAAGCAAATACTAGATCATCTTTGTCCTCCATTGTAAATGCAGTGGGGATGGGGGAAAACTGGATAAGGTTAAAAAGGCTAAACACTAGCAGTTTGAACACAGGTGTCTGCAATCCTTCTCCTTCTTGCTCCTTTTCCTTTTTAAAAAGATATATTAACAGAATTATTTTTTTTTTATCATTTAAGGTTGCCTGGCAGTAGCTCATGCCCTTCCAGAATATCTACTTCAGCAAAACTCATACTTGTGAAAATCAGGAAATATTTAGTTAAAGTACGTGCCCGTTCAACCTTAACTCTGCCTGCTTTGAGTGATGCCACAGTAAGCCCATGTATTTGCACTCTGCTTTTGCCCTGTACTGAACAGGAGCTACCTATGCCTGCTCTACACTCACACACTTAGCCTACTCCACAGAAAGACCACCACACCTACTAAACTCCTTCAGCTCCTTCACTCTTATGGACACAATGCCATCAAATACTGGCCTTCACTTACCAGACTCTCTGACTACTCTTATCTCCCACCTAACTGCTGACGGTTCCCCTGACAAAACCACCCCATGCTCTGCTAGTGACATTGCCTACACAACGCAGTGCTGAAATGAGGCATACTGGATATCCCAAGGTATGTGTTGTGATGCTTCCCAGGATTATGAAGCACCTCCTTACCACCTGCTCTTAGCATGAGGAATCCTTGTGTGTGCCTGCTGTGGGTCAGCTCCCTCCCTTCACTGGCTACAGGCAACACAAGCACTCTCCTCTCAGCGCACACAGGCTCCACTATCGCTCTGTAGGTTAGCAATAGGCACATTCCAATCTCCAAGCATCTCTCTGGATTGTCCACTGGACATTCGCAGTATTCACAGCTTCCAAAAAAACAGTACATCCTAGCATGCCAGATACACCTCGGATCACCGCTCACTTAACACACGGCACTTGGATAAGTCCATAGTGAAAACAAGTAAAAGTTTATTTAATGGAGTTAGAGATTTAAGTGGTAGCAAGTAGAAATATTGGAAACAAATAGTTGCATATAAAATAAAAGAGCACGCATTCTAGAACCTACACTGACTTCACTAGTTACTGTCATGACTTACAGTGAAAAGCTCTCACAAAATCCTTCCAGCGTTTTACAGCCAACCTTGGCTGTGATTGTCATTCATGAGACAAGCATGCTGTTAGCTTGCCTGTCAGTGCAAACATCCAGGGTGTGTCCCTGTACCTTGGGTTATTACCCACCCTACCCCTGAAAAAAAAACTGTTGTCCTTACTCGGAAACAGGATGTCCCTCCTGCTGGTTATGTTTTCCTTTGTGTCCTTTTCTTGTCAATTGCTAATCAAGAGATTGTGAATTCAGCTCAAATTGTAGCTAGACCTCCATTGTGAAACACACCTCACAATTATGCACATGGCCAACCAGAAAGAGAGAAATGTCTCTTCCCTTCTACCTAACAAGAGCATGTTTATCCCCTTCTGGGGTCATGCCTTAGCTCTCATACCTTAATAACATGATTTTCAATACAGGTACATAATTCTCTCAACATTATATGTACTGTGACTTATCCAAACCAGTGGGGTCCAAGAGTCTGGTAGAGGGCAAATATACTGGTCACTGGATAAGTAGTTTTCTGTTCCCTGAGTGACCAGAGCAGGAACTGCACTAGAGTAATCAGGAAACTGCTAGAAACAGTTAAGGCAGACAAGCTGATTAGAACACCTGCAGCCACTCAACTCAGGCTAATCAGGGCACCTGGGTTTAAGAAGGAGCTCACTCTAGTCAGGCAAGGGGGAGCCAGAGGAGAAGAAGTGCGTGTGAGGAGCTGGGAGCAAGAGGCACGAGGAGCTGAGAGTAAGAGGGTGTGCTGCTGGAGGATTAAGGAGTATGAGCATTATCAGACACCTGGAGGAAGGTCCTGTGGTGAGGATTAAGATGGTATTTGGAGGAGGCCATGGGGAAGTAGCTCAGGGAGTTGTAGCTGTCATGCAGCTGTTACAGGAGGCACTATAGACAGCTGCAATCCACAGGGCCCTGGGTTGGAACCCGGAGTAGAGGGCGGGCCCGGGTTCCCCCTAAACCTCTCAACTCCTGATCAGACACAGGAGAAGTTTCCCCAGACTAGGGGGAAGATCACCGAGGTGAGCAAATCTGCCAGATAAGCGCAGGACCCACCAAGGTAGAGGAGGAACTTTGTCACAACATACACACATTTTGGCACTGATTATGCCAACCAGTTGGTTACTGGTTCTTGGTAGATGTCGTCAGATGCCACTGGTGTGGTGCTCTGCTTTGTTCAGTGTTGATAACAGTCAGCTGCGTGCATGTGTTCCTTTGTGCTGCCCGGCTCTGCAGATCGCTGGCACAGCAGACTCTGAGAGAATCCCTAATATCACAGACTCCGATAAGGTACAAAGGCACCCGGCCAGGTTTATTATCAAATGAAGCACAGTAGTAGTTCCTCACAGACTCTACAGGACATCCTACAAATATGTGCTCCCTGACAATGGACCAGCTCAGTCAGTTGCGGGACTCTCCACTGCCCCCTAGGCCATACAAAGACATCCACTAAGGGGTACATTCTTATACCCAGGTACAAACAGGTTACACATTGAACACACTGAGGTACAGCCCCTCCATCCATTAGGATGCTCCCTTTCTCTTGGTACAGCTTGGTTTGAACAAACAAATCTATCCATCGTATTGTCCTTTTGACCATCTTTAGGCTGGGTCTGCCTGTTCCTTGTTATCTTTGTGGGATGTCCTGGCACACGTTCTTTTAGCAGCCTTCCTCTTGCCAACTTCTGTGAGCAGGGCCTGCCTCTGGCTCACAGCCTAATTTGCTTTATGTTAGCAACGTCTTGACCATTACTTCAGTTCAGGCCTCTGATACCAAGGGTGTATGTCTCAGGGCCTCATCTTACTACAGTAGATACCTTGCATGCCACCTTCTGGTAAATATAATGGTGCATATATCTAATGTATAGGATCCCAATATGTACCCCCTCTGCCAGTTGACCAGAACCTCTTGCTACCCCATGTGTCCCTTTTTTATTTGGTCTCTCTCACACAGGGATCAGAGAAGGGGCTTACGCGCACACACACACACACACACACACACACACACACACCAAGGGCCAAAATCCTTGATCATCTCCTATTGCAATCACATCTCTTTAAAGGTACTCCAACTTATTTCTCAACCAGCTACAGCTAACACAGTGAATGCAGTTAATTCCCAGTGGCTCTTGACCGCTCCACGGGGACAGAGTTAAAGTTGCATGGACATTTACCTTAACTCACTATTTCCTGTTTTCCACAAGTTTTGAGTTCTGTTCACTTAAACACTTTGAAGGAGCACAAGCTATGTTTGGGCAACCTTCACTCTAGATTAATGAAGCTTTTTAATGTTTGTTTTCCTATGGTTAGGTTTGGTTTGTTTTTTTTAAGAAAAATGTTGATAGGATTTAGTGGTCACGTAGGCATTTGTAATTATCACATAGATGTTCAGTTCAGATTTTTCTGTGGACAGGTAATAAGTGTTAGCACTTACAAATGCTTTACGTCAGATCTCAAGGAAGCAAAGTTATTTTTCTCCTTGTATAGATGGGGAAAATGAGGCACGGGGTGACATGGCTTGGCCACAGTCACCCAGCATGCCAGTGACAGAGCCAAGAATAGTCTAAGTCCTAGCCATAGGGGGTCTAAACATTCAGCTGCAGCATAGGAGACTCAGTGGTGTGAAGTGGCCTTTTTTCTTAGATGTTCTTAGCTGAATGAGAACAAGGCATGGAGATGAATGTGGCCTACAACAATACAGCTCAGAGACATGTGAACTCATAGGAGGGGGTGTTACCATTCCCTCCACAGTGCAAGGAAGCCTATGATATGCACATATCCTCACCCTAGTCTCAGCAGTGTTGTCTTGATGCATTCTTCAAGCATGCTTGTTCTAAGCTTACTCCACCCAAGAGAGGCAGGGCTTCACCACATCCTATCTCTCACCGGTGGGTGGGGAGAATAGAGAGAGATTTCTAGAGAGATAAGCCTCCCACATATCCCGACTCTCATGTGGTTGGGGGCAGGCAAAGGGGCTCAGATGCCCTCAGGAGGACTAGCCCACTAGCTCTCTGCTCACACGGGGATGTGGAAAGGGTCAGGTTCCAGTAGTTGGGCAGACGCCCCTACATCTCCCAACTCACAAAGGGGATCAGGCAAAGGAGCTCAGATGCCTCCTCAAAATAGCAGTATATCTATGGACAGCCACTTGGGCCAGCTGCTCTGAGTACAGTCCCACCCGACACTCCTGGGAACATAATTGGGCAACCTTCCCCACCTACTGCCCGTGCTGCAGAGCACACATTGTTATTGCTCGGTGCTAGCTTGAGGACAGCTAGCATGGGTACATCTGTGTGAGCTGGGAATCACCTCCCAGCCTAAATGTAGACATACCCATAGAGTCGAGCTTAAAATAAAAAACTGGGCTAGTCCTTACTGTGGTGGACTTGGTCTATTGTACTGACATGTGGTAGGTAGGTTAGTCATCTTGGTTCTGGCTCAGTTTAAAATACTGAACACACTGAAACTTGATCGCTCCAAAAGTTTACTGCAAGGAACTAAATCAAATTGGAAGAATCCTCAGGATATAGTGGTGTGCCTTGCAAAATCTGAAAGTTATAAAATCTCCTGTCATAAATTGAGTCGCCCAAGCACAACAAACATAGGTGCTGGAGCATGGTAGGATTACAGTGTAAGGGTGAATGGCAAGAAAACATTTCAGTGCTCAGCCAGCAGGCTAGACCAGGAGGGAGGATTCCAATTTGGGTGGAGCATTTAGCCTAAAGCCAGAAATGTTAGGACATCTTCACCTCTCAGCCTTGTCCCTTGGTAGAATAGCTGATTAATTACATTGGAGAAGTACAGTTTCAAAACATACCTGAAGTGTTTGTGGAGGTGGAATTAAACATTCAGCAGATGCATAATTCTTTGCTTAGTTGAGTTATTGTTCAGTTAAGCATCCACTTCTCACACGATCGCGTGCTTTATTGAGCAAATGGGTACATGCAAAATAGCCTTGAAACCTGATGCAATCTGACTAAAAGTGTCGGGACTGGGTTGGGTAGGAAAAGAACTAGACTTGATCAGTCAATGTAGGAGCAGCTGTCTGGCAGCCAACAGGAGCTGGGCACTACCTTGCTGAGCTCACATGTGCAGCAAGGCGAGTATGCCAAGGAATTTCAGTACACTCACACAGAGCAGTAGAGCGTGGTGAATAGTAGTACAGCCACTGCTGCACTGACACCACAGGCAGGAAGAGGAAAGCTGATCCTGGGGCAGGCGGTAGCAGTGGGGCTGCCTGAGGTTCAGGAGGAAGGGTCGGGGTCGAGTTAGAAAAATGACTTGATCTGTAAGCATTGGGTGAGCTTGGTCCGAGTCAGGTCTAAAAATTGGGCCTGAGCCGCCAACTTAATGCAAAATAGGTTTTTAACACAATATAAGAATGTGTGCTCATTGCTAGTTGCATTTTGATCATTATCCTTTCCTTATTAATCTCCACTTTACCACCTGTTTATACCCTAAGTTACCATTTAATTGTCTTCTACTTTACTGGAACACACAGTGATCTACGTAACTGACACGAATTTTTTAACCTGTAAGAGCTTTTTTTTTTTTTTTTTTTTTTTTTAAAACAAATGCAGTGACTAAAAAGTGTTTTTTTCTGGATGCATTTTACTTGTTTCGTATGCACATATCAATTGTTTTGTCAAAATATACCTCTGAAATAATTCATGCATTACTATTTTAAACTAACCTGTTGCCTGCATGTTTCTTACAGAGGAATTTCTCACTGTTTTTAATTACACATGATGAAAACCTATTGTAGTTTATCTGAGTTTTTTTAAAACATGTTTGTCAGCTTCATATTTTCTTAGAGAATTTGAAAATGCACCACTCCCATTGTGTGGTGTTTCTGAAAATGTTCTCTTTTTAGTGAATCTCTTGTAGTTAGTCTTAAAATTACTCTTCCTATTACCAGCTCTGCAAACTGCCCTTCTTCCTTAAATGCTCAGTTAAAAGTTGGAGACACAATTCAGCTAAGTTTTATACGAAGCTCATTTTACAAGTTACTCCCAGACTAATTGTAAGGTGGCGGTGATGATGTTTTGCTATATTAAGTTGCCTTATCATGACATTCCTATAACTCAACTATGATAAATGAATGTCAAAGATGTCTATCTTCTGTTCTTGGTTCTTCATTTTCTGTTTATAAATTACTACCTTATGTCTTTTTTTCCACTACAGGTATGGAACAGGATGTTTCTTGCTTTGCAATACAGGTCAAAAGGTTGGTTGCTTGAATTGGAAATAGCTTGCTAGGAGTATGTATTTTTCAGTCAAGTTGCTTCTTTTGCTAAATAAGCAGGTCTTGTTCCATAAATCCTTCATACACTTTCCTAGTGGGTATCTCTTGAGTCACTTCACTTCCTTATCCCCATATAATTTTTTTTATTGTTTTTTTTCTTTTGGTGCAAGGTCATAAAGTGTGTAATGTGCACAAGATTAAGTGAAATTATTTTATGTTTTAAAATGGAGAACAAATTATAATAGACAATTGACTATACAAAAGGTCTAAAAGGAAAATAGCTCACTTGTGTGTGCTTATGCGCTGTCTTGTTAAGCATGAGTCATTTAAAATAACTGCCATGTTTTTCTTATTTCACTTAAAAGTTGCTCATATAGTTCCTACAGCTGCGGAAAAAGGGCATCTTGTAAGCTACAAGACTAGAAAGCAACATTTCATTCAACATGTGGCTTGCCAAGGCTCCATTTCCTTGTCTTATGGTTCCTAAATTGCTAAAAAAGGAAATGACAAACTTTCATAATCTCACCCTGTTCTTTTGCCTATGCTTTTCTGCCTCTACCTACATGATTCTCTGCCTGCTGGTTCCCCATTCCCTTAGCTGTCTGCTCTTCTTCTACTCCCTTGGCAATACTTCTTGACTACTTCCATTGCCTTCCCTCTGTTTTCTTGGAAATTTCTTTCTTGCCTCACAGCTCCAGTCTAAAGGCAGCTAAGCTTGAGTCTGATCCTTGTTACCAGCTGCTTCTGCAGGCCTCCAGGTTCTTCTTTGCTGTGAAGAGTCTGGAAGCTTCTGGAGATAAGCAGCATCAACAAGTTTCCATGGGTTTCAGATTGGGAACTGTGATAAAACATTGGCTAATTTAGTTTCTGAACTTACTTACCTGTTATACTAAAGATTTGTTTTTTCTCCTTTACTCTTTATAAATAAGGACCTCTCCTAATTTTACTATTTTACAGTATTTTATGCAGTAATTTCTCTTAGAAATGCAACTCCTGACTTTTCCAATTCAAGCACTTGATGGTTTATCTATATTTTATCTTTTAGCCTATTTTGTCTGAACATGGCCTTCTGACCACAGTGGCTTACAAACTGGGCAGAGACAAACCTGTATGTTATGCACTAGAAGTAAGTATATGTGGCAATTGCTCCCGCCCCCTCTTTTTGACACCTTTTTTTTTTCTTTTCATTCTTGGAATCTTGATTCAGAGAAACTGTCGAGCAGATGGAAGAGTAAATCCTTCTGTGTGCACAAAAACCTTAATTATGTCACAATGTTTCCAGCCTTATGACAGACCTTTACACATAAAGTAAACAAAAAGGAAAAAATAAGAGGAAGTCCTAACATTCTGTTCCATTCTTAAATATGCACTGCTACCCTTAAAACTAACCATCTTCACTCAGGGCAAGTGTGACTAGGTATTGCTTTGTCATCTAATGCCGTGGTTTTTTAGAGCAAACTTCTATAAGATCAGGAGCATCTACCAAACCTGTGGGAAGGCTCAATGTTCTTAGACATTGATCCTCCAAACACTAAGCACATGAGTAGTCACTCCGAAGTCAGTGGAACTATTCATGGGCCTGAAGTTTAGCACACCTTTGTATCATCAGGATTTGGAGGCCTTAGGTTGGGATACATAAGGCATTCAGACCTCACAACTGTGTATACCGAAGTCCAGATGTGACAGCTCAGGCCTGGGCCATAAAGCCAGTCTGACCAATATCTTGACAATTCTTTGGGAGGAGAATCTCCATGTTTTAGAGAACAGGAGTAGTGTTGACTTCCCTGCACTACTGTGCTATGACACGCCCCCAGCCGCTGGACTGCCCGTGCCCCAAAGGGTTGTTCAAGTACAATTTAGAGCTCTGCAAAGCTGATAGACGGGCATTTTTGTCCCACCTTTTTGGACTCTTGATTTTTTTTTTTATGCTGGAAATTAGTAAATTTCATGTATGACTGTTCTTGTTTCCTTAGGGCTCTGTTGCCATAGCTGGTGCTGTTGTTCGTTGGCTAAGAGACAATCTTGGTATAGTAAAGTCTTCAAGTGAAGTTGGTGAGTATTCATAACTTGTAAAAGTTTTTCAAACTGAATAGAGGGCGAACATGGTCTTGGAGTCTCTAGTGTTGAATAAAAGGTCAAAAGATGCAAATAAAATAGAGAGGGACTACAGTAAAACATGCATAAGTATATACCAGTCCTTTTTGCAATTACTAAAAAAGCTTATGTAAAGTTACATTTTCTACATATAGCATTGCTGCTAGTCTAGCAAAACCTCATTACTGCTGAAATATGTAGAAATTACTAAGAGCTGTGCTACACTGTAATAGCAGATTTATTGGTTCATTTTAGTATTGAGACGTTTGGGATAAGTAGTATACGCATATCACTGTGTGGTCCACTGAAAATTGTGTCACAACACCTACAGACTTGTTCCTGGACTAAGAAATGGGGGACTGAGGCCCCAGACCTGCAGTGTGCTCTGTGCAAGGGGTGCATGGAGTTCATTGAAAGATTAAGACCTCTATTTTCAGGACTCTACCAAATGGCATTTAACTTGGAATGTGAATGTAATATATCTGAGACTAATCCATTTTGCCTGAGAATGGATTAGCCAGTAGAAACTTGGGTAGCTAACACTAATATTCTTAGAAAATTAAACTAAAAATGCAAATGTGTAATGCTTTGAAATTTTGGAACAGAATTGACTTCTGAAAAATTAACCATATACAAGGGATAAAATTTTGAAAAAGAAAGGAACCTTTTGTTATTGACCAAAGTCATTTGGACAGTCTTGTCAGTTTTACACCAAATCTGAACAGATTTCATGTTTTGTATTACAATTTAAAAAAAATGGTAACAGTCAAGTATTAAACCTGTTTTCTAAAGTTAGGCTCCTAAATCCATATTTCGACATCTAAATAGATATATCCTGAAGTGCTGAGAATCCACAGTTCCCACTGACTTCAGTGGGAGCTGGGGTTGCATAATTCCTGCACAACTGCAGCTGAACTTCTGAAAATTTTAATGTTCAGTTTTTGTCAGCATTACTCAACATTTAGGAACATACCTTTATTATTCTCATCTGTGGTTGAGCCAAGAGAACTTCCTTAGAGGGAAAATGTATTGTCTACACGTGAATGCTTTTTTAAAAGGACATTGTCAGCATAAAATCTATTCAGTTTCAGAAGAGTTGAAAGTTAGTTGCAGATCCTATGCATGACCCTAAGTTCTCCTCACCAACTTTTTACAATTGCATATTCTTATTCTTGGTTTCTATGTTTTGATCCACACAAACAGGGGAAATTTACTTCACAGTACAGTGGAAACTATGAAACAGACCCTAAGGTATTGTCAGATGCAGAAAGCAAATAAGTTGGACGGGAGGGGAAACAAAGCAATACTCTCTTTTTCATCATTTTTCAGTTAAGGTTGGCACAGTTGCTACCTTTAATGATGATAGATAAAACTTTCAGAAGTGCAACTCTTAAATATACTGTCCCTTCCAAGAACCAAATGAAATATCCAGAATTGCAAAGGGAGAAATAAAATGGCTCCTCATAACTGAAATCTAAGGGTATGTCTGCACAGGAGTTGGAGGGTAAATTCCAGCTCAGATAGATATACCCATGCTAGCTTTGATTTGAGCTAGCATGTTAAAAAATAGCAAGGTAGCCTTACCTACACTGACAGCCGGATAGGCTAGCCACCCTGAGAATATATCTAGGATCTCAGACGGGATTGTACTTGAGGTGACTAGCCTGTCCCGCCACTGCACCAATCTTTAGTGTGCTAGCTCTGATCAACTAGTGCAGGTATATTTATCAAAGCTGGAAAAGGCACCTTCCAGCTCCAGTGTAGACATAACATAATCGGGCCTTGCTCAGACACTGAAACAACTTGCTTTTCAGAAGCAAATAGATTCTAGTCTTGTGATACCAGTTTTTTGGTGTGTTCCTGGTAACAAATTTCAGCGTGTTTTTTCCACAGGGACCTATGTGGGGTTTGGTGCTCAAATTCCATTGAATAACATTGTAACTGGCTGAATAACAATAGTACAACCATCTAGGTATCAGAATAGCCATGTGGTATCTTCTAACTGCAGTTGATTTTGTTAACTGTTTTCATAAATGTGTTGTGTGTTTGAGCATTTTGTCTCTTAAATAATCCCTGGAGCAGATGGCAAAATCAAACATTTCTTTAGCCTTACATATTATATTTGTGCAAAACTAAAGGCTTTTTGTATGTGTGCTAGAAAAACTTGCTGCAGAAGTGGGAACTTCATATGGCTGCTACTTTGTCCCAGCATTCTCAGGATTATATGCACCATACTGGGAACCCAGTGCACGAGGGTAAGGATAACTATTATATTTGTAGGAATGGCTAATTATGTTATGAAAAATCCATAGAGAACCATTACCATCCTGGACCTTTCAAAACAAATTTTCTTGGATTTGTTCTTGGGTCCCCCGAGAGCACCGCCCTCTGTTGTCTCACCAAAAGGGGCCTGGAGCAGGGGCTGCTTGTGGTACGCAACTGGTGGTAGTGATGGCGGCTGCTGCTCAAAACAAACAGCTGTCTACAATACACCCATGAGCAGGAAGTTCTGTGTTCAGCATCCTTCCCCAAAACAAAAAACTCAGTAGAGAAAGCAGGGAAGAAACCTACCCTTGAGAGATGCAGCTAGCTGTGGATGAGGGGAGAATGGGAGAAGCCAAAGTCTCCACCTTACCCCAAGAGCCTGGCAGTCTGTGGTAGGAAGAGTGAGACAGAAATTAATCATGATGGGTGAGTTTTGGGGGCAGTACTGCAGAAGATCTCAACCTTCATTACGGTTGCTGTTGCCTGCTGGTTTCTGGTGTGTTTTTAATCTGCCACAGGAAGAGTTAAGGAAGCAGAGCTTGTCTCTCTTCGTCTCCTTGGACATACCGCTGCACATACAGTACATGGCCTACTTCCTCTCTTCTAGAAGAGTCACTAGGAACCAGCAGGCAACAGCAGTAGGAAGTGGGGAACTTGGTGCTGAGAACTGTCCGTGTTCAGTTCATCAGTGCTCCCCACATGTCATCCGGGTATTTTTAACTATCCCATGGCAAGAAGGGTTCTCAATATGGGTCCCATAACTGTCATTCCTTTGAGGGAGGATATATGCTCATGGCCAACTCTCCCTCTTTCCAGCCTATTGGATTCTGTCTAGTGAATTCCCATGCCTCATCTTTGTTTCAGATTTAACTAGCTGCTGTTTCAAGTAGTAGTCTCTTATGTTTGCACTCTGCTGCTGCTGACTTTCCTCAGTCTCAGTGGGCCTTAGCAATGGGATATGTGGGAGCACCACAAGCATTATTTAAATGTGAAATAATTTTCTTAAAATTCTTAAGAGGCCACATACTCTTCCTTAGGGGGGAGGGATAGCTCAGTGGTTTGAGCATTGGCCTGCTAAACCCAGGGTTGTGAGCCCAATCCTTGAGGGGGCCATTTAGGGATCTGGGGCAAAAAAAAAAAATAGTCGGGGTTCGGTCCATTTAGGGATCTGGGGCAAAAAAAAAATAGTCGGGGTTCGGTCCTGCTTTGAGCAGGGAGTTGGACTAGATGACCTCCTGAGGTCCCTTCCAACCCTGATATTATATCATTCATTTTTGGAAAAAAAAAAAAAAAAGAGGGAAGGAGGAGAAAGTGAGGGTAGGGTAGCCTCACCTGTTAAAACTTTAAAATAGGCATCCCATTTAATGACACACCTATGCAGTCCTGTTAAACCTCTTGTCTGCCTGTTTAAGATTATTTTATTAATACAAAATTCTGTATAAAAATACTGATGCTAATTTTTCAGGCCATTGTTTAACATTTATTAGCTCTGACCCATGCCAAAATCAATTCTAAGAGAATGTCTAAAATATCTAAATTGGCTTGTACTCCTTATGGTGTCAAACTGGGTTTATGTGTAGTGTATGTTAATGCATCATTCAGATGCAGAACTGTTGGAGAAATGAGGTTGGCTTATCATATTTGAAGTACCCTAACTTGATGCAATTTGTCTAAGGGCAAATACTACATTACTTAGACCCAGACCTCCTTTTGTTGGAACTCTTGACTATTACTTGTTTAAAGCAGACTGGGTAACATACCAGTTTTACATACCAAGAACATAGTCGTGTCCCCAGTGAAGCCCTTATGTAAGAACTGAAAGAACAGATATATAGTATACGGTGGAAATCAGAGGTTCTTTTGAAACGTAAGATGGCTTGCCTGGGGAGGTCACCCTGTTTGCACACTTTTTTTTGGGGAGGGGGGGCGGTGAAATTAGTAGAATGTAATATTAGTTGGTTTGTTTTTTCCCTGTGAGGCAATGAAATGAAGTGTCCATGTTATAAAGATAATCGTGTTCTCTATGTGAAACAGAAATTTTTAGTATTAACATCCAAGGGGAGAATATTCAGTGGGATTTTAAAACATTACCATGAGAGGTTTTTTTCTATTTTTAGGTGCTCTAACTTTAAACCACAGTATCTGTACATAGTGCAATACAAATGTGCTTGAAAATCTCAGGTGTAAGACTTAAACATAATCTGATCAAGATTAGTGATCCTAGTCACTTATTATCTGTTTTATCTTAACAGTATTATCTGTGGCCTTACTCAGTTCACAAATAAAAACCACATTGCCTTCGCTGCGTTAGAGGCTGTCTGCTTTCAAACACGAGAGGTAAAGGCAAACTTGCTCCTAACTTCTGAGGTTTTCTTGTTTTTGAGTTTGACTATGAACAATGATGATTTGTGGTATTTACAAATTTCTCCTACAAACTGATGAAAAGATCCAGTTAAGTTTAGTATCCCCAGATTTGTAAAGGAATCGAGGCATTGCTGTGCTCAGTGTTGCAACACCTACCTGATTTAAGAGCCTGAATCTCATTTTCAAAAAATGATTTAGGCATTTAAGAATAGGCTGTTAACTTAGGTAGATGTTGCAATATTGAGCACAGCAATGCTTCGGTAGCTTTACAAATCTGGGCCATAGTGCATATTCCACCTCTAGAATTGTTCTCCTCTGTAAGTGTTTCACCTTGTAGTATTAAATACTTGTTATGATAGTGTCTGGTGCTAATTTGGGCCCCTTGTGCTGAGCTCTATACAAGGAAAAAAAAAAAAAAACTACAGTCCCTGCTCTGATGGGCCAACAGTCTAACACTGAACCACTCATGTATCTTTATACTGATAAAATGCACATGCGCGCGCGTGCACACACACACACTGGTTATAGGGGACTGCAGTTTGCAACTTCTGAGGTTACAAGCCTGGCTGTAATCACTAGAGGGTGAGGAATATTACTGGGGAAAGGCAGCTAGAATTTTACCTCAAGATTCATACAGCTTCGGTGATATAGGCCCCCTAAGAGAGGTTGGAATCAGTACCTCTGCTGGTTGGCCTGGTACCACCTGCTTTTGAGGTTGGGCTGACTGGCACACTGAGTCCCCTGAGATAAGAGAGCAGAGAGTGAAGTTGCAAGCAGCTTGGTGTCTCAGCTCATGCTGTCAGGAGTGAATCTGACCCATTGACTTTGTGATTGTTTTAAGTAGCCTTGTCTCTCTCTGGTGCTTATTTGGCCCTCATCACAACAATATATGAGCCCCTTATTAGGTGTCTGACTGTGCTAAAATAGTAAATCGAATCTCCTCATTTTATTTTCTTTCTGCTTGGAGGCTCGCACAAAATGCAGGTAAACTTGTCACAGAAATACTCTTCCCCTGTCCCTGTTTTTCTTTTTTCACAAAAAGAATCAGAACATTTCTCTGCGCTTTAATTCCAGTTGAAGTTAAAGGTAAAATACCTCTACAATAAATCCCAACATTACAAGTTCATTCTTTTTATGAATTGCCATCAGTAAATCCTTAGCTTCTCTTTCACCTCAGTTCCTCTTCCTTGCCCAAGGAACTGTGGAAGACCTCTAAACAACCTGTCTAGGCAGTCAGAGGTCTCCGTTTGGTAGTCCGAGTCTCCGGGGTCAACTCTGTGTGAAGATGAAGCCATCTTCTCACCTCTAGAGGTTAGATCTATTTTTATTTAGGTCCTATGTATACAGGCCTTTTAAGCATGGTTTGTAGACTCTCTCTACGTGTCTAGTAGTAATGAGAATATAACACTTTTCCCATACACACATTTTAAGAGTATATTGGAATATGTTTGAGTAATGTGGGAGCAAACCAGTATTGTGTCTGCCTGCTTTCTGTTTTGTGGAGGAATAGGACTTCAGAGGAGTGTTCTCAGTCTGGAACTCTTCAACAATCTTTCTTTTCATTGAAAGAGGATCTTGTGTTTCTGCACAGTGAACTGTATAATATGTAGTGCTCTTTCAGATTTTGGATGCTATGAACAAGGACTGTGGGATACCACTGAGTGAGTTACAAGTAGATGGAGGAATGACCAACAACAAGATTCTCATGCAACTTCAAGCAGATATTCTCTGTATTCAAGTAGGTAAGTGCAAACTGACTGTTTAGACTTCTTAAAAACAAAATAAGGGTCTAAAAAGCTGAACAAACATCAAACGTGGGTATTAGCTTTTTTGCTGCTGTCCTTCCGATCACTGTTCGGGGTGGGGTGGGGATTTTAAAGAAAAGCCCTGTATAGTCTAGTTTGTGGGAGGGGAGTGTCTGAGGCCCAGTAAGGCTTGTAGTATTCTAGAGGTACTTGGCTCTTTCTGACTTCTGTTACTGAAGTATTACAGCATCATAGTAGAGGTCTAAGATCTAATGCATGTTCTGCTTAGGCAAGGTTTGTCATCCGAGTTCAGATTCTAAACCCACATATAGGTCATTGGAGTCTGATGTAGAGGCCAGTTCACAAGACTGCACCCCAGCTGCATCATACATATGGGGGAGCCCGAAACACAATCACCAGTAGGGTGGCAGCTGCTAGGAGTTGTACTCCTCCCCCCCCCCCGCCCCCAATTCTGACTGAAACCCTTGCTTCTCCCTTTGCTTTTATTTCTATTAATATTCCTATTAATATTGGAAGAGCTGGGAAGTTCCATGACACAGTGTAGAACAGGGGTCGGCAGCCTCTGGTACGCAGGCTGGGCCAGTTTGTTTACCTGCTGCGTCTGCAAGTTCGGCCAATTGCAGCTCCCACTGGCCGCGGTTCGCCACTCCAGGCCAATGAGGGCTGCGGGAAGTGGCAGCCAGCACATCCCTCGGCCCGCGCTGCTTCCTGCCGTCCCTATTGGCCTAGGATGGCAAACTACGGCCGGGCGAACCTGCAGACGCGGCAGGTAAACAAACCAGCCCAGCCTGCCAGGGTGCTTACCCTAGCGGGCCGCGGGCCAAAGGTTGCTGATCCCTGGTGTAGAACGTGGAAAGATGTAGGCGAAATGTCACTGTCTTCTGCACCTAATGATGTGGGGAGGAAAGGGGTCTCTCCCGCATTGGCTATGAAGAGGTGGGCTGAGAGGGAAGAGAAGCAAATGGAAAATTCCTCAACTATATTAACGTGGTGAATGTAGTGTAGAAACCTAGATAAGATGCCTCCCTTGGACAAGGCATGTCTGAGGGGAATGAAGAGCCACTTCTTCAGCAAATGAAGTTTCAGAGACCAAAGGGATTGATACAACAGCAACGCAACGTGATTATAATAAAGAGTATCAAGCTGGGTCTGCAAAGCCACTGTATGGTGAAAAGGCTCTTCAGCTCTTGAGACGGAGTACCATTGCTCTAAGCAAGTTGCTGTTTAAAGCCGCTTGCAGTAATACACCAGAAAACTGTACAGGTTTGCAGAACTTCAGCAGCAGTGAGAATAGAACACCTTTCCCAAACCCCTATTGTCATACTGTTGTGACAGATGTGGAGCTGCTGTGAATACTGATACATAATTTATTAATGTGGTATCTGACCTTGCCACAGTAGTTTCCGTATAGTTGTATTGAGTTAATAGCACTTTCTGTGTCAGTGTATTGAGCTAGCTTAATACGGGCTGCTGGAAAAACAAGCAGGAAGGCAACAGAACGGCTCCCCGGTAAGAAAGCCCTGACACACATTTCATAACTTTGAGAATCCTGTATTCTGTCTCCATTAAAGTTGCCAGCCTTGTTTTTGCCATTGCTGAGAGTTAACAAATCAAAGGGTTGTAAAGAATTAAAGTGATGTATTCTCTGAGAAGGGAAGTGATCAGAAAGACTGAGCAGAGACAGGAGAGAGAAGTGTCTCCCTCCTGCTTCCCTTCCCCCTGTGGAAGATGGATAGAGACCTGTTTAGCTAGATGTGTGTATAGTTTGTCTATTATTTTTAATATTAGTTTTCTCTGAAATGTTTTTGTTCTAAATACATAATACTTAGCCTTCTTAAAAGCTATTATATGGTCACTGTGATAACCACAAGTCACTGACTGAGGGGACAGAACTGCAGGACTGAACGTAAGTCATGCTTGTTGAGGTAATAGTGGTTAGCATCTGGGAACCACAGCCCGAGGCCCACTCTGAGAGTGAGAGAAGCCTAGAAGCTTGGGGGGCGGAGGAGGGTGCTCCAAAGAGGTCAGACATATTAGACCAGGAACTGTGACAACTGTGTTAGTTTGCAAACCTCCCTTTAAACCTTAGGGAAGCTATAGTAGCCCAGTTAGACCTCTTTATCTGTGCACTTTGACCCATAAACAAAAATGGTTCGTGGTCCTTTGTTTCACTTTAGTGAAGCCATCAATGCCTGAAACAACAGCACTAGGAGCTGCAATGGCAGCCGGAGCGGCAGAAGGAGTTGGAGTTTGGAGTCTGAATCCTGGGGATTTGACAGCAGTGACATGGGAACGATTTGAACCACAGATCAATCCTGAGGGTAAAAGAAATTGGAAGTTTGAACTTTAAAATGATCTGAAACCCTCCCCCCCCACCCTCCAAACCCTTTCTGTCAGCATACATGTAAATTTAAATTGAATGGTTGGCCAAACTCTGTCAGTTCTTGAAGCCGTTGAACACCCCAGTGTAAAGATGGTTATTGATAATTAGCAGTACGAGTTCTCAGACTGTGGTGACAAGTCTGCAGTGCTTGATGCTCCTGGCTTTTTAGGAGGGAGGTGTGGGTTCCAACTGCTTGCTTTGCCAATAGTTGGGCAATAATGATGGAGCAGGCAAAAATGACTTCATACCATAGCTCTTTATGTAAGAGCTTGTCATTTAGTGTGGCTTGATTTGGAGGCTTTTTGTTTCAACCAATTGAAAACTGATAAAATCCCACTTCCCCCTCTGATTCCACAGTGCTGAAAATTGTTGACAGAGGATGCTAGTGGTCCCTAAAGATTCTAAACAGTTGCTGGATTTCAGGGCTTCAGAAGGGGCCAACTTTTTATAATTTTAGGGCTGTCTTTGTAGAGCAGGTCGTTATCTTTAAAATTAGCTCACTGTTCTAACTAATGTGTTATCTTGCATCTGTTCTTAGATACTTCTGGAGACAGAAACTTGGCATTATAATTAATAAATATGCAAGACTCAAGCATTTCTCCCTTTTTAGTAGAGATTTTAATATTTGATAGCACATGCTCTTTGCACAACCTTTCTGTCTGGGTGTTTTTAACAGCAATAAATTTCTATCAGTTCCCCCTCCTGGTATATTAACTTCAAAGGATTTGAAACTGACTATTACTGCTTCAATTTGGATTATACTTCCAAATGTGCCTAGGGAATTTGTAGAGGAAAAGTTGAGTTTTAAAGTCTGATTCTCCACTGCCCATATCCTAGCATATTTAGTTTCACCTGTATTGAGTCACAGTTGAGTCAGAATGACCACAAATAACTGCGTAGGAACGAGAACCACAGAAAAGGATGTGGGGATTAGAGTGGATAATAAACTAAATATAAGTTTACAAAGTTATACTGTCTCCCGAAAAATAGCCAACATCATTCTGGGATGTATTAGCTGGGGTAAGGCCTCAGCTGGAGTTCTGTTCAGTTCTGGGCACCACACTTGGGAAAGATGTGGATAAATTAGAGAAAGTCAAGAGGGAGGAGAGCAACAAATGATTAGAAATCTAAAAAACATGATCTGGGAGGACAGATTGAAATGAAAAAAGCAAATGTATTTAGTCTGTAGAAGAGAAGAATGAGGGGCCGGGGGGACATTACAACAGTCTTCAGGTACTTACAAGGTTGTTATAAATTGTTCTCCTTAACCACTGATAATAGGACAAGAAGCAATGGGCTTAAATTGCAGCAAGAGAGGTTTAGGTTGGACATTAGGAAAAACTTTCAACTATCAGGGTAGTTAAGTGCTGGAACAAATTACTTAGGGAGGTTGTGGAATCTTGGTCATTGAAGATCTTGAAGAGCAGGCTAGACAAACACCTGTTAGGGATGGTCTAAATAATACTTAGTCCTGCTGTAGTGCAGGGGACTGGGGTAGATAACCTAGGTCCCTTCCAGTCCTACATTTCCATGATTCTAAGTGAAGTGCAGTAGAGAATAGAATATGTAATCCTTACTCTGTAAATGTTTGGAGTTGTGAAGAATTGATAAATTGCTAGTTGTTCATGCATTATTTGTTGTGTTTTTTATCACTTTAGACATTCTATTATAATGGGGATAAGTTCTTAAGTAACTGCTGTGTATGCTTTGGGAAATCCTTGCAGGACAAAGGTTCAATAATGAATTTAAGGTGTGGAAAAACTAAAGTTAAAGAACATTAATTCCACTTTGTGATTCCAGAGAGTGAATATCGCTATGCCAGGTGGAAGAAAGCTGTAATGAAATCAATGGGCTGGGAGATATCTGAACCTCAGGCAAATGGTAAACCATTATATTTTATATTTCAGTGACTAGCGCAAGTTGAATGTCCTTCAAAACCTCAATAGCCCTCTATTACAGAAATGTATTTTTCTCCTGTAAAAGACAGAAAAAAAATCCTTACTACTTGTTTTTTAAAAATTGCTTTTTATAAAATTTTAGCACTTTATTAAATTTTAGAACTGTCTAGTTCTGCTTCTAAGAAAACGGCATTTAAAAATTTTTATCGCTGGAGCTCTGAAATCATGTAAAAACAAGCTATTTAACTTAAGGATTAATTATTCCTTTCAAAAAATAAACTGTACAGTTGAAAGGATAATGGCCTATTTCCTTGTTGGCATTATCCTTTAGCTTAATTGAAAAAGAGATTATTTGCAGTAAAAGGGCTATAGATGTAAAACAAATCAAACAGGAAGTAAGTGCATTTTGCTATGTAGTTATTAATGAGATTTTACTTCTAATATTTGAGTCACTGCAAAGATATTAAAATCTTGGGGATGTAAACCAAGAGCAGACTGTAGCTTCCTCTGAACTGCATCAATAGAGATGTCTGCATTAAGACACAGTATAAAGCTGGGACAGCTATGAGTTAATACAGTGGTTCTCAAACAGTTCCAGAACATGACCTCACGCTACAAAAGGAAAATGTTTTAGGACCTCATGTCTCTCTTTGATTTTATTTTATTTTTTTTTTTAAAAAGTGGGTAGGTGTGAGAGGAAGGTGGTCACAACCCCTTGAAACCTGAATTGTGACCCACAGCTTGAGAATCCATGTACTAATTTTTATGAAGTAAAAATAACATGGGACTGACTATATGCCCCATACAGCGAAAGCAACAGCTTTCTGAACAACTAAACAGTAGCTACATTTTTAAAGTAGCATATCATTTCATACTGTGTGGTATTAGCAAGGTCAATTTAAACAAAAGCTGTCCCACTGCTGCTGCCGGACTTAGAGTGTAATCATCCACTAATTAAGAATAGTCTAGATTCAGGCCTATAAAATGAGGCTGATTTTAATCTGAGCTAAATGAGCAATAGAGGTCCGTGCGGCATGCTGCCCTCTCTCAATGAAAGGGCAAACCTTCCTCAGAGAGAGAGAGAAGCTCCATGCAAAAGACATTTTCAGACCATGTTAGTAAGGTACATGATGCACTGGCCTAAGATCAGTGAAAGTATTTCTGACCATGTTTGAGCTAGATTACTCAATTTAGGTTTATAATAAATTTATTTGGGGAGGGAGAGAGATTTAAAGCACACAATGCTATATGCATTTCTCTAGAGCACACAAAAAATACAACTATATTGCAATGTTATAAAAACTGGATTTAAAAACCAAATTCAAGAGAAAATGAAGAGTTTGTGGAGGAAGCATTTTGAAAGGGGGAAGCTGCAGCAACTAGAGGGAATTACCTTGCTCCTGGGGACAGCTTAAATGCATATTAATTGGACATCTTATTAATTCAATGTACATTTAAACACTCAGTTCATTGTCATTTTTTTTAAAAGGATTGGACTAGGTAAACATACTTCAGATGTCACAAGCGCAAAAAACAAATTTATCTGGAATGCCTAGAAGAGCAAATACATACATAACTTTAATACAAATGACAGAAGTTCTTTTTCAATAAACTGTCAGTTGTGACTGAGATGCCTTACCTGGGACAGACACTAATGTTATGTACCCTAAAATCCCCAACAGCCAGATAATTAAGTGTGTATACAGGGTATTTCCCCATTAACAGAATTGAAAATTCTGCCAGCCCTTAAAAAATATGCTTAATTCCCTTTTCACCTGAAGTGATAAGCAGAATATAAGTATTTACTAAAATCTGCTTACAGTCATCTCAGGTTACCGCTGGGAAAATCTTTGATATTTGCCTTCCCTTTTGTTTTGGAATTGTTGCACTTGCTTTCTGCTTGTTGCTTTATACTGAATAATATTAGAGATGGGCTCTACCTAATAACTTTGAAAGCTAGAGGATTCTGGATCCAGATTCAAATGTATATGGCTTGGGCTTATCTCTATACGGTGTGCATGTAACACTTTTAATAACATTTTGGCAGGTGTTACTACTCTTTTGTAACTTTTTTGCTGTTCATGTGATTCTTAACACAAATATTGCAATTTATATATATTTCTCTTTTGATTTGCTTGACTGGAAACTCCTTCTACTGGATGACATCAGGTGACTCTAGTATCTTCTCTAGTCTGCCTTTGGGTTTTTATATAGTGAGTAGCATGATAATGTTAATCGGAGCAAAGTACATCTCAGGTTAGTTATTTGAACTAGATAATTCTACAAGGTCTCTACACTAGTTTTAAATGTATTTATCTTCCATTTGTTTGTTCTCAACAAGAAAGTTTTCAATGCTCTTTGTTGCTCATGCACACAAAGAAAAGTTAAGGGTGGGAATTAAACCTGTAATTAGTAAGAAAATTCAGGTGAATGCTGGAACTCTATTTGGAACTCATTCCATTGTGCTGTAAGTTTTTATGCAAAATTCTGCATAAAAACTTGGACTGTGTAGTCCATGGTGCTTTTTTTATTTGATTTGTGCATCTAGTATACAAGGTGTACCCTTTGGAGCATGCTGACAGAGGATCATATTCTCTGCTGTAGCATGGCATAACTGAGAGTTAAAATAAGCGTTTTAGCCTGTGTCCTGTACTTCTTTTCATTTAAACTACATTGAGGGCCTGGCTTAAAGTCATAACAGGCAAATGTATTTTTAGCTCTCCTTGCAAGAGATATAAGAGTTCAAACAATTTGAATATTTTCTGTTCTGATCCACTTGGAGCTATTGGTCTATTTGTACAGACTTAGCAAACTAAACAGCTTCATTATTTTGCTCATATACACTTTGCTTCCTCCAGTCTAACTAACTAGACTTGTCTGTATGTATAAAGAGAAGAGAGCCTAGTAGGCCTATGCATTTAAAATAAATTATTTTTAAATAGGAAGAATTGTGTGCATGTGCAGTAAATATTTATTTTCAGTCACAGTTGATCTTTTGTTTAAAAGGAAGTTAACTGTAGATCAGCAAGGTTTAAAAATAGTGTATTTGAATAGCAGAAACACAAATGTCTTATTTATATACTTTATTTTGCGTTTTTACAATGTAGAGACCCACGTGGCTTATTTTGAGCTTTTTGTTTTAAAAAAATACAAAAGGCAAGCTGTGAGTCTGAAGCAGCACAGTGGCCATAAATTTCTGAAATAGTGTTTCTGAAACACTGACCCAAACCCTTAATGACTCGAACACTTTTCTAATGATCTGAAAATAATTTGTTTCAATTCAGTCTGTTGCTCATACTGTTCAATGCTACGTTTTTTTCCCATGGTCTTTAAAGACTGTGTGTGGCCTGCACTTGTCAGAAAGTTTTATGGTAAAAATCTGGAACATATCTGAAAGTGAGTTTGATGAGCTACCGCTTAAGTGGATAGTACAGCACTTGAAGGAGGGCCCTGGCTGGAAAACCCAGTTACAAGTCAGTACTTTATAAAAACAAATTTATACAAATAGGTAAATTTTTAACAAGCTTAATAAGAAAACTCTTCAGTTTTAATTGCAGTACTGATTCCTGACCATACATGGGACACCTACAACAATATGAAATTTGACATTAGAAAGCAAGTTAATACTTTGCCCACTTCTACTTATGATTATTATTTTTCAAAATGTTGGGTTTATTTGTTTAAAAATGCTTTCTTCAGTAACCTAAGTGCATATCTAAACTCACATGCTTGGAACCAATGTCAGTTTTAGTGGGTGGGGAGGAATTAAGATTAAGTCTCGTCAGCTCTCACATGACATCTGCAGGAATAAAAGCCTGGGAAAACAGAATCCCTGAATCACTCTGACCTTCAGATCATGTTCCTCCTCTTCTTTTCAAGTTGTCATGAGGTGAGGGTTCACTAACTAAAGACAAACTTTAAAAATATAGCTGAAGTGTTGAAAAGAAATTAAGGCAGGCATGCACAGATGGGCTTTTAATGTATTATTTACACAGTAGGCTTCAGGGGCAAAAATATAAAATTGAAACTGGTTAACAAACTCGAAGGAATTTTTTTTTCCTTTTATTAGAAGAGACTTCCCTCTTAAAACAGTCACATTTGGTCATATTCTTATTTACAGCAGTGTAACCCCACTGACTCATTTGCGTCTTGATGATTGCGTTGGAGCTGCAGTGTCAATTAGAAGATAATTTACTTAATTTAACAATTAAGGGTTAAATTTCCTGTCTTGTATGCAGTGAATCAGCACCAGGCAACAACACAGTTGTTAATCATGTGCCTTCTGGGCAACCTTGTGATGCTGTACCAGGGTTTTTCAAATAGGGGTTGCCACTTGTGTAGGGAAAGCCCCTGGTGAGCTGGGCCGGTATGTTTACCTGCCCCGTCTGCAGGCCTGGATGATCACAGCTCCCTATTGGCCAAGGTTTGCGGCCAGTAAGTCTCTTGGCCCGCCGCCGCTTCCAGCAGCTTCCATTGGGCCAGTGGGAGCTGCGATCGGCCGGACCTGTGGACGGGCAAGGTAACACACCAGCCTGGCCCACCAGGGGCTTTCCCTACACAAGCAGCAACCCCAGTTTGAGAAACCCTGTGCTAGAGCTACTGCAGGGGGAGAAGAATCTCTCTCCTTGCTAGTACAGTATCTGGAGCACTACTGCAGCAAGGACATTTATACAGAAGCTGCCAAATTGGAAATTGTCCTTAATTTAGTAACTTCATCACTGCGTTTCATTGAACCAGAAATCAAACAGGAATCACTTAATTAACAACACCTAAAGACCTCAGAGTATGACCTTTTGCTCCAGGGGAAAAAAAGACTAATGGTGCATCTAATAAACAGTGTTTTCATTGTAACTTATGCAGCATGCTGAGTCTTGGTGCTGTAGTCTCATTAGATTTATTTTTTTAAGCTTAGCTGTTTGACTTGTCACTTGATGTGAGATCTCTAACGAAATATAAAATAAAATAAAACCTTGCGTGCTGTTTGAAGTTGCACTAATTAGTTCTTGTAGTGATTTTCTTATTTTGATGAAAATTGGCATTCTTTCCTTAGAGTTGGAACTGAAGCAACATCTCTGCATGGTGCATTGTGCTGTCCCAGTTGCTTCCTCTGAAAGATAGTATAAAATAGAGGGGTTAGCTGCATCTAGTTAAGATCCCACAAAAGATGGCATTAGCCCTGCTGATGAGGCCATGTTCCAAAACATGTCATATAATTCTGCCTACCTAAATTCCTGTGCTATTGCTCATGGATGAGACATTCTTCCTCAACTTTTGTCTCTTAAATTGGTGTGTGTTCTGGTGGCTACTGCATTCAACCACAGAGATGGCTATGAAATTGCAAACTAGTACAGATGGCATAATAGCACCCACTACAGAAATGCAGAAAAATCTGTGCAAATTGGCTCAGTTAGGATTTTAACTGTGGAAAAGCTAATCCTCATTTCAAGAAAATGAAGCTAAGAGCATCTCATTTCATCCCCTCCATGTGGTGTTAAAGACTTTTGCCCATCTTGTGTGTTGTCTCCTCTCCCCCACCACACAACAGGAGACACAGCCCAAGCTCTGTGGCATAGTGAGTTACAGTAGTATAGTGGAGTCCATCATACGTGCATTTAACTTATGCAAATTCAACTATATGCGCGCAGCAAAAAAAAAAAAGGGAAATAACGATTCCGCCCACCATTCCACTCAATGAGTGTATGCCCCGGAGTGAGCGTGAGATGGGAGACATGAATCTGATGGTCCCTCAGTCTGTCTCAGTTCCCAGGTGTGTCTCATAGTGTGAGCATCTCACTGCACTGAGTGTGGTTCTAATGTTTAAAGATACTGTCAGAGGTGAAAGTAAGCCGGTACAGTCCGGTATGGCATACCGGCAAGAGCTGGTACGCCATGCCGGACCAGATCAGACCAGCTTCCACAGGCTGGCGATTTAAAGGGCCCGGGCCTCCCTGCAGCAACTGGAGCCCTGGGCCCTTTAAATCACTGCAGGAACCCTGTCACCGCTACCCTAGGGCTCTGGCAGCTGGGCTCTGGCAGTGCGTTAAAGGGCCTGGGGCTCTGGCTGCGGGGATTCCCGGGATCTTTAAAGCGCTGCCTGAGCCTGGCTCCCTGCAGCGGCCAGTGCCCCAGGCCCTTTAAATCACTGCTGGAGCCCTGCAGCCAGTACCCTAGGGCTCTGGCAGCAGGGCTCAGGAGGCAATTTAAAAGGTCCGGGGCTCCAGCCGCTGCAGGGATCCCCGGGCCCTTTAAATCGCCAGCCTGGGGAAGCCGATCCAGTCTGGCATCGCGTACCGGCTCTTGCCGATACATCGTACCAGCTTACTTTCACCTCTGAGTATACTGTGCTTTATGGGTGATTTTACGGGATTTTCAAGGATAATTTTGACACTATGCGATTTTCGCCTTACACTTTGACTTTAGAACCTAACCCCCGTGTAAGATGCGACTCCGCTGTATATATTTGCCATGTGAAACATCTCGTTATAGCCTCATTTTTGTAAATTGGCTAAGAGCTAGTAAAAAATATGGCATATTCCTTTCATAGCATAACTGCATGATTCCATGTTATAAAGATGTGTTTTATGGTACATTCTGTACTTCTGATGTATAATCTTTTCTGTTTAAGGAATTGACAAATGAGGCTACTTAATGGATTACCGGAATTCAGCCTGTTTGGTTTATATGGGAAGAGAGAAGAATACAGTTATCTCCCAATATGATGTCACTGTTTGTATGATTAGTTAATTTATAAACTCATCTGTTGTCTGACCTAGAAAGACATCCAAGACGATGGATTTCTAACCTGAAATGAGGAAACTAAACTTCCCTCAACCCCCCCCCCCATACAATTATACCTGTCTTTTCTCCTCTCTGATTCCCCACCACTACCTTTTAAGTAGCCTTTCAGGGTCTATAGGTCCTAACTTTGAGGACATGCCATAAATAGAAGTTGTAGCCTTTCTAATTGTTGGTACTTTATTATAATGCACTATAGTAAGTCATAAAACAGTAAAATTATTTCCCAGCTACTGTGAATTACTGTAGTTATATTTCTATGGTTTCTAAAAGCATTTTTGGTTCAGTAGCCATTGGATTGAAACATCTCTATTGGTATAGGTTTTTTTTGTTTTTATTTTTTAACACTAACTCAGTGTATAATCCGTACCGGACACTTTAATATCTGCTGGTAATGTCAGCATTAAATGAGGTTTGTTTTATTGTCTCTTGCATACATTCATGGGATGATCATTGATAAGAACTATTTAAGACACTAAATCGTAACTGTCTCTTTTGGAAGGGGGCAGGCAAAATCAACTTTTTTGTAAAGGCCATTTTTGTACTTTTGCATTGTTTTGAAAGCTAGATTTTACACTGTCCACAGTGGAGCCTGGTAGTCCTTAATAGCCAGTAGCCCTTACAGTTAAAAGGATGTATTGACCCTTGTTGTCCAGTGCTGCATTTGGTCTTTTCTCATCCCAGTTTAGGATACTACATGATGCACAAAACTTTAGAAAGATGCAGCTATTGCTGTTTACAAAACAGGATCCACTCTAAATAAGTTGTTCTCCCTCATCACTTTCTGTTCTTGATTACATTTAGTGTATCTTAAGGACCAAAAGCTGCTTCTGAATTTGTATCACCATGTTTTTACTTCACAGTGAGCTTGTTTTGTGTCTTGAATTGTGGTGATTGCAAGCCCAAATCAAAGCTTTGGGATACACAAACTTGAGTATCCAAAACTAGTCAATTAAGGTCTAAGCCACAAATTTAGAAATTGCTTTCAGTCCACTTAAAAGTTTAGACCCTGTATATCTGAACAAATAGTCATCTAATGTGATTATAGGTTCTTCTCACTTTTCCTGTTTGCATAGTGACAATCTGACAGTAGCAGCATAAATTATTTAAAAGTTTATTTGATAGGGCAGAGAAAATAGGCAAAATGATACTAATGTTACAGTGACACTGAGGAGGAGGGTCAGTGTGGGAACTCTCCTGTCATTTATTTTGAATGTTTCTCATAGATGCACTAGGAACTAAAGGGAGTGCTTTTGTGTTCAAAAGATCTCTCCTGGTCTGCTTTGTGCAAAAGCAGTCATTCTTTAAAAAAGCTTTATTTCTCCCATAAACTGTAAAGGAGGAGCTAAGTAGAGAATATGAAGTATTGGAGCTGCATAAAAGTTCAGGTCTGAACATGTGTTTAATATAAACTGCCTTTTTATTATCAAGTGCAATGAAGTCTGAAAACCTCTGCTTTTTAAATGTTCACTGAGGAATATATTTTCCCATTGGTGCTTGTATAACTGATATTCATGGGAGTCTGATGCACTGGTGGAAATATATAACCTCCCTTCATACCCATAATCTGTTCACTCAGTCCTTAGGTCACTTGAATGTACTTTGTCCACACTAACTTCTGTAAATACCTAGTCTTTGAATATGTGTAGCAATGAAGGTTTCTGGTTTTCAGTATGTATTCAGGTGTATCTGTAGAAGTATACTGAAGGAGTGTCATCAGTAAATAATGGTAAAACAACAAAGCTGCTCAGCTTTACACAATTCTTAATCTTCATACCCTTTGACTTACTCTCTTCAACCTCACATCTATACTACAGGGACTACATTGGCATAGCTACGGTGTAGTTATGCCATCTTAATTCTGTACTGTGGCTGCAGCCTGCTCCAATAAAAGTTTTTCCATTGGTATAGGAACAGCACCTTGCCAGGTGATGGTATCTTGGTTGATGGAAGCATGCTTTTGTTGACCTAGCTGCATCTACACAGGGAATTAGGTCGGCATGGCTACATCGCTTTTGGGAGGTGAGTTTTTCACATCCTTGAGCAATGCAGCTATGTTGAGCTAACCACCAGTGTAGGCCAGACAAACACCAGGAACCAATGTTGTGCTAATAGCCCTTGGAGGAGGACACTGATAAAGGGTGGTGCATACTCTAGAAAATGGGGTTTCTGAATAGTTATTTGCCAAAATTACTTCCCAGGTGGTTATTTTCTCCAGAATAATGCTGAAACAGGAAACCTGTAATAAGTAGTGAACTGGAAATCATTAATTTCATTATGTTGCCTTTTACACTGGTGTATCTCTTTTGCAAACAGTATTGATTCTGCTGGTTTTCTGACAAATCAAACCTGTTGTGAGATGATGCTGTTCCAATTGCAGTTTGTGAGTAAATGACTAACTTATTTTTTGTGAGATTCAAATTACTGTTACAGATATTTTTTTAAAAACTGTTACTTCAACACCATTGTTAATTTTCTACCAAATAGCTTATATTAACTGTAAATAACTTGAAAACCTCTTCAAATAAATTGTGTGAATAGAAGTTGACTCTTTTTTCTATAAGTTGCCAGATTTATAAATTCTTACTCGAGAAACACATTGACATTGAAATACCATGAATAAATTGGCTTAAAAATTTCTCAGTTCTTGCTTGCAGATATGTATTTGCAGAGGAAAACGTGAATGAAAACTTAACATGCAGTATACCATATGTACAGTGTATTACTATCTAAATCACCCCCCATTTATTCAGCTCTTGATAAAATCTTATTTTCCAAAGTTCGGTTAATTGGTTTTGCCGCTTGCTCTCACTTGGGTTGATCGGTGGCATTTTCAGTTGTAAGGATCAGATTTGAAAGTGCTTTGATATTTTTCTGTTTCTGGGTTATTGAAGGAAATAAGACTATCGTACGTTGAGGAGCCATGGCAGTGGGGGTTGGGGGGGAGAGGTGGGGCCGGACCAGTAAAACAATGAAAGGACTATGGTTTGAGGATATTGTCGAAGGGTAGATCAGTAGGGGGTGCGGCTGCATGGTGCTAAAATCTAGCTGTCTTATAGAGAGGTTGCCTATGTGTGGTGACTCTCTTATTCTCTGAGTGTACATTGTCTCCAAAGGCACACTATGGGTATATGGCCACTACATACTTTACTTCAATGTAAATTGCTGTCTTCTATCTGTTTATGGATCAGAGTAGTAACTGGTGCATGCAAGTCTCTTGCCATTACATTCAGACCCCCATCTGTATCACAAATCCATGTCTGGGACTTGCTGCAAAATCCATCTTTCACACACAATTGTGCCTAGAATACCAACTTCCATTCAATTAAAAAAATTTTAAAAGCCCTTATGGCCATGAGTCTGTAGAACATTGGCTCTGTTCTGCATCAAAATGGGTGAATTGTCTTTAGGTATCAAACTTAACAAAAATGAATGACCACTTCACTACTGATCATTTTAGCAGAAACTTCCAGCAGATGGGCTTACTCCACGATATCAAGCTGTTTTCCATTCCTCTGCAGGTATCCAACGCCCCAGTGGCCTCTTCTTAACAGCCAAGATTCCAGCTGTGCCCCAGAGAGCTGGCATTAGGAAAAACATAAATCACTAGTATATCAAAACCTAAAAATAGTGATGCTAGCACAAAATCAAACTCGATATAAAAATAAATATGCCTCTTGTACTGACTTATTCTGAAAGGAAGCTGTCAGAACTCCCAGTCTGCTGGAGCAAGGTGCTGTAAAATTCACATATTTAAAGTTAGGCTTCCAAATAAAGAGACCCTGCTTTGCAAGGACACTGCAAATTTTGGACTAGGTATTTTTTTTTCAGTACCCAAATCTGCAAATTTTGGCCATGGTCCTTCTGCATAGAAAATAATGAATCTCTTTCTCATTGAGAAACAAACATACAATGAGATTTAATAAATTCAGGGTGATTGTTTTCCTTTTTTATTCAGTATGAAAGGAATATTTAGCCCAGTGATGCACAAACTTTTCCTGTTGCACCTACCTCTTACCAATAATGGAATCTGTCTGTGTGCCCCCCTCCCACCCCCAGTTGGCTCAGCAGAGGAGCTTGTGCTGAGGGCAGAACTGGGGATGGTGGAGAGTAGGGCTAGAGGCAGAGCTGGCCTGGGAGCAGAGAGGGAGTGAGAGCAGTGCTGGGCTAGGGGTGGAGTGGAGCTGTGGTTGGGGCCAGAGCAGAGCTGGGGGCAGAGTGGGACTGGGTGGTGCTTCTACCCTGCTGCGTGGCCCTTAGATGTTCCTCTGGGCCCTCACAGTTGGGACCACTGATTTAGCCTGATGGAAATACAAATCATACTGGGGCAAAAGGCTGGCGAATTGCTAGCAGCCCTGCTGACTACAGGAAAATTGGAAAATTTTGCTAGCAGAACTACGGAATAGGATACTTCCCCACGTGGTCCTGAGGGAACAACCAGTGAATTTTGTCAATAGTCAAGTCTTGCACACCTCAGAATATGTGAGTGATCCTAACTGTATGAAAAGTTCTGTGGAGGGGATTAATTTACCCACAGTAACTGAATGGATCTTGAAGATGATGCAGGCCTATCTTTGATGTGAAGAGATTAAAGCAACTATTAAAATGCTAAATATAGGTTAAATCCTCTGGGAGGATGGCCTGCGTGCTGTTTCACAAGGCTGCTTCTGATAAGATAGCTTATTCTGCAGTCATTTATGCAGAGAAAGTGCCCATTGACTTCAGTAGAAGTTTGCCTGCATTTGTGTACTGCAGGTTGCGCCAGGTAGTATTAGAGGCTGAGGAAAAGAAAACATTAGTTCACTGTTTTGTAGAAAGCACTTGGCCCTTCCATGGCAGCATTCATCCAAGGATCTCAAAATATTTTTGCCATTTTATTGTTTGCCTTTTTAGAAAGGGGTTTTGATGTTTAGCTGTTGACAAGGAGTTAACTAGTCAGTTGTTGGTTAGGAATTGCCATACTGGATCAGACTTATGATCCACCAAGTCCAGAGGTTCCCAAACTTGGTTTGTGGCTTGTTCAGGGTAAACCCTGGGTGGGCCGCGAGACGCTTTGTTTACCTGAGCGTCCGAAGGTAAATCTGCTTGCAGGTCCCAGTGGCTGGGAACTGCGAACCATGGCCATTGGGAGCTGCGAGTGCCTGTATCTGTGGACGCACAGGTAAACAAAGCGTCTCGGGGCCTGCCCGGGGTTTACCCTGAAGAAGATGCGAACTAAGTTTGGGAACCCCTGACCTAGTCTGATATCCTGTCTCCCACAATGACCAAGATCACCCATCTCAGAGAGAGGCTCAAAGAATCCAGCTGTAGACAGATGTGGGATAATCTGCTCCCCATGAAGGCCTCATCCTAATTGTTTTAAGACCTGAAGCATGAGTCTTTATCTCTAGCAGAAATTTAATAAGACTATCCAGAGTATGTGGATAACTTAAGAAACATCCAATCCCTTTTTGAATCTTGCTAAGTCTTGGCCTAAGTGACATCCTGGAATAGTGAGCTCCAGAGTCTGATTCCGTGTTGTGTGAAAAAGTGCTTCCTTTTGTAAGTCTCTACAATTTGCCATCTTTCAACTTCATGGACTGTCTTTGTTCTTGTGTTATGAGATGGGGAGAACAAAAGTTCTCCTACTTTCTCAGTACTATTCAAATTTTTTTAATATATTTTTACCATGTCCCCTCTCATCTCCTCTCTAAGGTAAACAGCCCAAACTTTTGCAGTCTCTCACTATGATTTTTTTCCATGTGCCTAATCATTTTTGTCATCCTTTTCTGAACACCTCTTTAATTCTACACTATCCTTTTTGAGATGGGATGGCCAGTATTCTATATTACAGTGTGTTATGAACTGAGCATAATGGTATGTTTTCAATATTAATCCCAACCGTGTGGGTATGTTTGTGGTCTCCAAAAGTTGACCTAGTATTAAATCTTTTCTAATAGCGTGTGTCATCAGAAACTGTAAAACACTTTACATACTTAAGCCTCTTATTTTAATAAATTATGACAGATCATTATAAGAAATTATTCCATGTGAGTGTTGAGTGGTTTGTTTGGAAGGCTGATCTAATAAGTTTCATTTATTTTTTCCCCATATGCTTACAGGTCAAATAGAATGCAAATGTGGGCTTGTCTACACCCTAAATTGGTTTGAAATCAGTTAAGTTAGTGCAATGCCCTCTAATGTGGACACAATTATATCGGTGTAAAGGTGCCTTGTACTTGTGTAGCTTATTCCTATAAATTTAGGGGAATTCTGTTCCCTTAGCTGTGTGCATTAATACAGTCATTACATATGTGCCCACATTTTTTTTTCCCCACATGACCTCTGCCTTAACTAGTGCTTAGGCTGGATGGTGATCACTTAAGTAACTGTTCCATATTTTAGTTTTAAACTCATTGCTCAGTGAATGGCCTATGATTTAGTGCACACTGTTCAGTCTACATGTTTCCTCTTACTGGCCTGCCTCATATCTCCTTTTCATTGCAGTCAGGTGGATTCCTCTTTGCTGTGTGGATGCAAGCAGTGGGTCATTGAAAGCACATGGGGGTGGGGAGGAGAGACTCAGTGCTCTCTGTTCTGTTGCCCAATCCCACACTAGCCTGCAGCAGCTACTAGTGGGGAAGTCCATGCTCCAGTCCTGGGCTGTAGGGAGCATGCTCATTTGCTCTGGGAGGATGGCACATATATAGTCTGGCCAACACTAGCATCTATCAGAGGCTTGAGTATGCACAGTGATGACAGAATCTTCAGAGATATTAATGGCTAAGCTAAGCGTCTACTGAGCATGTGCTAACTGTGATTTTTTTTTTAAAGGCTTATATCTTGGCTTCATTTTTGCACATTTTCACAAAAATAGCAAAATGCACATCCTTGACCTAAAGTTCACCTCTGCTAAGTTTCAAGTCCCTACTCGCAAATGGGGGAATGCTAGTTTCTCAAAGGGTTGCTAGCATTTTTTTTTTTTAAATGGGAAACATATTTTCCCCTGGTCTTAGTCTCAGAAACAGCTGAATTGTTTTGGCCAGAAGTTTCCAAAACAAATTTAGCCTGAGCAAGAAAATGAACATAGAAAACATCACCTCAAATGGTTCAAGTTGGTAAAATTATAAGCAACATAAAACAGGGTCTTACAATGGAAAGTGTCAGACAACCTTAATTATGCAGTGCACCTATCCAGCCTATAATAAATTAATCATCTAGTTCTATTCACAGTGGCAGTAGGGGGAGAGGATAGTAAGATATGGTCCTTAAGCGGTTGGACACTTGAATTGGCAGTGAGTTGTATGACAGTTACAGTTTTTTGAGTGTGTGGGTGTAATCCTTTGCTGTTTAATGGCCATTACAGCTCATATCAGTCAAGGGAATTGTGTGTATATATTGTAGATATGAATAAAAGCGGCTGTGTTTATGGTCACTTACTTCTTTCCTAACAACAAGATAACTCCCACTTAGTAGCCAGACCTCTTGCTGGTTTCCAGTCCATTCCTGTTACTACAGGATTATCTCTTTCTTCCAGCCCCATTTGTTACATGCAATCCGTTTTCTTCATTTCTACCAGGTGTGAATATTAACTCGAGAAGTAGGATTCATTACAGCTTTATTTCAACTTCTGTGTTTAAACAGAAACCCTGTTGCAGACTATACAAGTGAAACTTCAGGAATATGCCAGCGGAGCACTGTAAGAGGCTCACAGCTGTGCCAGTGCACTTTGGGAATGTCCTGTTGGAATGAAAAGGAATTCTGATAGAGTACTAGTGTTCCTTGCAAGGCACTCTAAAATTACATCTCGCCAAACAGAACACCGGCTTCCCTAGGCTACAGCATCCCAAACCATTCTTCTATATCTCATCCTCAATTACTCACAAAATCCCTCCCCAAACCCAGGATGAGTTTCATTGTGAGATCCTCTAAGAACCTTAGAAGCACATTAGTACTAAATTAGCCAAAGCAAGAGACTCAGGTAGGTTAGTCATGCCCCTGGAGACCTAAAATCACCTACAGACTAGGAAACTAAGGCATAGAGTTTGTGACCCCCAAGCTTGCTCAGCCTCACATAATTTCCCAGGCTCAGTGCTGTCAGGGCATGGTTCTGAGTCTGCCTAGCTGAGCTGAAGTGCTGGGTGCCTGTCTCTTAGGATTAGGGTGAGACCAGATGTCTCGATTTTATAGGGACAGTCCTGATATTTGGGGCTTTTTCTTATATAGGCTCCCACCCTCTATCCCAATTTTTCACACTTGCTGTCTGCTCACCCTACTTAAGGTCTACCCATTCTTGGCCCTCGTGGCCCACTCGTATCTCTTTGAGCCAATGTTATGCCATCCTCAGTTCCCCATGGTGGTTACAATACTGTGTGCTTGTGGTGTGGGCCAAGCATGTCTGCTCTTGGTTCCCAGCCTGCACCCTGCCTGGTCTTAATATCCTATGTGTTTCTGCCATTCACCAAGCCTTCCCGTTCTTAGCTCCTGGTCCCTGTTGTTGCCTGTGTCTACATTGCAAAGAAACGCTTGTGGCAGCCGCTCTGAGTCTGGGACTACAGACCTGGTTGCTCTATGGTGCTAAAAATAGCCATAACAATGTTCCTGCTTGTGCTCTAAAATCCAGCGAGAGTGTTGGGTTTCAGAGCCCGTGCTTCAGCCCAAGTAGGAACATCTACCCAGCTATTTTCGGTGCCATAGTATGAACCATATGAGCCCAAGTCTGCAGACCTGGGCTCTGAGATTGCTGCTTTAGACTATTGCAGTGTAGACATACCTGGTGATTTGTCGATGGCATATTCTGAGCTTGCCTCATCTCGGCCCTTACAGTTTGCCTGTATCATGCATGAAGCTGTCCTCAGTCCCTACTGTGTATCAGCCCTGGCATGCCTGGGGCATGCACTAAGCCTGTCCATTTGCAGCTCCACCCCCGCTAATAGATTTGTGTGACTATGCCTTGCATCCAACAAGTTCATAATCAGCTGCACACCCAAGTCTAACACAGTCTGTAGTATAGGCCACACTGTTCTCCATGCCCAGTCTCATTCTGTGTCTGTGGCATGTAGCAAGCATGCCTATTCTTGGGTGCCTGCTCCGGTCCCAGCTCCCTGGTCCTGTGATATGCCCCACACCTGCCTGTTTTCCACTCCCCATCTTGCAGCTCTGGGTGACTAAATCGTGCACCTACCCAGTCCATTCTCAGCTACATGTCTCAGTCTCAGCATGGACCAAACCAAGCTGCTCTTAGCTGACAGCCCCAGTTGAAACGGTGTGCCTCTGGCATGCAGCAAGTATGCCCATTCCTAGATGCCACAGCCAAACCTCATCACTATGTGTTTGGGCCATGCATTGAGCCTGCCTGTTCTGGGCCTACACTGAGCCTGCCTCATCTCAGCCAGGGCTGGTTATCAGCCCCATGCACTGAGCTTTCACCTCAGCTTCCCAGTGTATATCAGCATTGAGTGTCTGGGGTGTGCACTGAACCTGCCCATTATTAGCTACATGGGCCAGTCCCAGCAAGATGTGTCTACAGCGAGGACCAAGTCCATCCATTTTCATTGTAGATAGTTATCTGAAAACATCTGCTCAGTGGCAGTTAAAAAAGCTAACAATGTTAGGAACTATTAGGAAAGGGACAGACAAGATCATGCCACCATATAAATCCATGGTAGGCCCACACCTTGAATACTGGGTTCAGTTTTGGTTGCATTCTCTCAAAAAAGATATATTAGAGTTAGAAAATGTACAGAGTCACCCAACAAAAATGATTAAGGGTGTGGAACAGCTTCTATTTGAGGAGAGATTAAAAAGATGGGAGTTACATTTTAGAAAAGAGATGACTGAAGGGGGATATGATAGAGGTCTTGAAAATCATGACTGGTGTAGGGGAAGTGTTATTTATCCCTTTATGTAACACAGGAACCAGGGGTCACCCGATGAAATTAATAGCAGGTTTAAAAGAAATCTAAGGAATCATTTATTCACACAGCACACAGTCAACTTGTGGAACTCATTGCTAGGGGAAGTTGTGAAGGCCAAAAATATAACTGGATTAAAAAAAGAATGAGACAAGTTTGTGGAGAATAGATCCATCAATGACTATAAACCAAGATGGTCAGGGACACAGCTGCATGCTCTGAGTGTCCCTAAACAGCTGAATGCCAGAAGCAGAGCCTGGAAGATGGTATGGATCACTCAATCATTGCCTTGTTCTATTCTTTCCCTCTGAAACACGTGACATTGGCCAGTGTCAGAAGACAGGTTACTGAGCTAGATGGTCCACTGGACTGACTCATTATGGGCATTCTTATGCATCCCACTCGTAATTTTGTGCATCTGTAGCATGCAGGAAACCTGCCCAAACCCATGATCTACAGCTATATGGCTGTGATACATACCGAGCCTACCCGTTCCCGTTACTGAGTGTTCATGCCATGCACTAAGCCAGCCAATTGTCTACTCAGGACTGTATGTCTATAACATATAATGACCACACCAGTTCTCTGCTCCCCATTTTGCTCTCAGCACTTGCTTTCTATGGTATGACCTGAGCCTGTTCTGCCCATCTGTGCTCAATGCTCCATGCCCATGCACAGAGTATGTCAGTGGCACAGGACAAGCCCATCTGTTCTCAGCAGCCATTCCCAGTTGTAATGTGGTGTGCCCGTGGCATGCCGCACACCTGCACAGTCTCAGTTCCCCATCCCGTTACTGAGCCAGCCCATTCTCGATTCTGTCCCATCACAACACTGTATCCTAACCACTCCGTCTTCCACAAACTTGGTGACTGCCTGAACCAGTGGGCTATGGGGAAAAGGTTGACGCTACTAGCCTGTTGCAAGAAAGGGCTGACCAGACTTACGTGCCTAACTTCAGGCATGGGCTTCAAGTGGAGTTAGGGGTTTAACTCCCTGTGCCAGGCAAGGCTGGGGCATAGGGAGTAAAAAAAAACCATGGTGGCAAGTCTCAGAGGCACGGGCAATTGACTAGTGCTCCGGGGGGGCTAAAGCGAGCAGTCCAGACTTTTGGGCCTTGGGTCTATGACCACCACCCACCTTGCTCCTTGCAGGGATTCAGAGCCCAGGCTCTAGCCCAAACTTGTTGCTGCAGGTCTTTTGTAAACCTCCCCTTTGTGCTGCCAGTCCTGAGCATGCCCATTCTCAGCTCCCCGTCACTGCATGTCTGTGCCATGCTCCAAGCCAGGCCATTATCACCAGCCCAGCTCAGAGTTGTGTGTCTATAGGCATGGTCCCCAAACTGTTCAGGGGTGCGCCCCCCACACACAATCTCTGAACACAACCCTCCCCCCCCCCCAGCTGAGAGAACGGCTACACGGACGGGGTAAAGGTGCCTAGGCTGGGGCCACAGCTGGAACCAGGAGTGGAGCTGGGTGACACTCCCTCCCTGCTCCCTGTGGAGTTTGTCTGGGCCCCAGCCATGCCCCCCACCCCACCCCAATGGTCCTCCACACCCTCCCCACCCCCGGTCTACAGCAAATAGTGACCATACCAGGTCTCTGTGCCCCATTTCAGTCTCAGCACTTGCTGGCTGTATTATGAACCAAGCCTGTCCGTTCTCAGCTACGTGACCAAGCCTAAACTGTGTGTATGTGTCATGGAGCAAACAAACCCAGTCTCAGCACCCTATTCTGGCCTCACCACAAGGTGCCTGTGATGTACACCACTTCTGCCTGGCTGTGCCAGGCACCAAGCCAGCCCATTCTCAGCTACACAGCCTAATCGCAGCATGGGCTGTCTGTGGCACAGACCAAACCAACCTCTTTTCAGCTCCCGCCCACTATCGACTCCAGTTGTAAGGTGGGGGGGGGTTATGCTGTGCGCTTATAGCAGGGGGCGGCAACCTTTCAGAAGTGGTGTGCTGAGTCTTCATTTATTCACACTAATTTAAGGTTTCGCATGCCAGTCATACATTTTAATGTTTTTAGAAGGTCTCTTTCTATAAGGCTATAATATATAACTAAACTATTGTTGTATGTAAAGTAAAGAAGGTTTTTTTAAATGTTTAAGAAGCTTCATTCAAAATTAAATTAAAATGCAGAGCCCCCCCTCGGACCAGTGGCCAGGACTCGGGCAGTGTGAGTGCCACTGAAAATCAGCTTGCATGCTGCCTTTGGCACCCAGGCCATATATTGCCTACCCCTGGCTTATAGCATACACTGACCACACCTGGTCTCTCAACCCCTTTTTTTTCAGTTTGAGCACTTGCTCTCTGTGCCAGGCATTGAGATTTTCTGTTCTAATCTTCCCACCCCAAACTGTTTACGTGACTGTGCTATGGTGTTTGGTGACTACTATGCGCTGAGCTTGCTGGTTTTCAGGGTCCCTCCATAGGCTCCAGGTTATGTTCCTGTGCCATGCTCTCCCTCAGCTCCTTGCCCCAACCTTAGCGCTTTGTGGCTGTTTGCTGTGTGTCTGCGCACAGTGCTGTGTACCTGTGACATGCACATGCTCATCTCCCCACTTCAACAGCCAAACTCTGCGTGCGTGCATGCGTGCGTCATACGCTGAGCCTGCCTTATCTGAGCACTGATCTGCTCCAGTCTCAGATGGCACTTTAGCCCGTACCAAGCATGCACTGAATTATCCATTCCATGACAGAGTAGGACTGGAAGGATCCTCAAGTCATCTAATCGAGGCTCCTGCACTCAAGGCATGACTAACTAGACCATTCTTGATATGTGTTTGTCTAACCTGCGCTGGAAAAAACCTTTAGGGACAGAGAGGCTACAACCTCCCTAGGCAATTTCTTGACTCCCTTATGTGTATCAACCGTATGTCCCTGCGGCATGCACCAAGTCTGGTCTTTCTCAGGTCTTCTGCTCCAGATAGTAGTTCTGGATGAGCATGTCGTGCACCTAGCCAGCCTGTTCTCAGTGCCTGCCCCAGCTGTAGCATGGACCAAATAACCCCCGTCTTCGTTCCCAGCCTCAGTCATAGTGCTGTGTGTATATAACATACAGATCTATGATTGAAGCTGGAACAACATCTAACACATGCCCATTCTCAGCTCCCCTCTACCCAGGCAGCAGTTCCTGGGTGCTGCGATATGCACCAAACCTGTCAGTTCTCAGGTCAACAACCCGATCCCATTACTGAGTACCTGAATCAGTCTGTGTGCAACTCCCCATCCTTTTTCCATACAACTGGGCACTGTGCTGTGTGTGCCCATACCATGCACCAATCACGCCTGTTATCAGCTCCCCATTTCAGACTCAGCACTTGCTTTCCATGGTATGAACTGAGTCTGTCTGTGCTCAGCTCCCCTGGCCACACTCAGTTTAGTTTACTTGTACCATGCACTCAGATGACCTGGTTTTAGTGCCTCCTGTGTATCTATCTGCACTAATTGATTGTGGCATGCGCTCAATGTGTCCATTCTGAGCATCCCACCCAGCTAATAGCTCTGTGTGCCAAGGCCAGGCACCAAGCCAGCTCAGTCAGCACTGTGCGTCTGTGGTATGGAGCAAAGAAACCTCAGCTCCCAACCCTAGCTGTAACTCTGCATGCTTCTTATCAAGGTTCCTTCCCCACTCTGAACTTTAGGGTACAAATGCGGGGACCTGCATGGACACTTCTAAGCTTAATTACTAGCTTAGCTCTGGTAACTCTGCCACCATTCCGAAATTTCAGTGTCTGGAGCACTTTCTGTCCCCTCAAAACTTTCCCCTCCCTGGGTTGCCTTGAGGGACTTCACCAATTCCCTGGTGAACACAGAGCCAAACCCCTTGGATCTTAAAACAAGGAGAAATTAACCATTCCCCCTCATTTCCCCCCACCAATCCTTGGTGAGTCCAGATCCAATCCCCTTGGATCTTAAAACAAGGAAAAATCAATCAGATTCTTAAAAAGAAAGCTTTTAATTAAAGAAAGAAAAGTAAAAAAAATCATCTCTGTAAAATCAGGATGGAAAATACTTTACAGGGTAATCAGATTCCTATAGCCCAGAGGAACCCCCTCTAGCCTTAGGTTCAAAATTACAGCAAGCAGAGGTAAAATCCTCTCAGCAAAAAAGGGCCATTTACGAGTTGAGAAAACAAAAATAAAACTAATCTGCCTTGCCTGGCTGTTACTTACAATTTTGAAACATGAGAGAAGATTCAGAAAGATCTGGAGAACCTGAATTGATGTCTGGTCCCGCAGCGAACAACACCCAAAACAAAGAGCACAAACAAAGACTTCCCTCCACCAAGATTTGAAAATATCTTGTCCCCTTATTGGTCCTCTGGTCAGGTGTCAGCCAGGTTTACTGAGCTTCTTAACCCTTTACAGGTAAAAGAGGCATTAACCCTTAACTATCTGTTTGTGACACTTCTGGAATACAGCAAGCCTGTGCATTCTTATCTTCTGTTCACAGCCCTCATGCTGTGTGCCTGTGATAGACCACAAGTCTGCCTGCGCTCAGCTCCCCCTCAGCTGATCCCATTACTGAGTGCCTGTCCTATTCCCTGTGCAGTGCTGTGTACATATGGCATATGCCTGTTTTTTAAATCTTAATAGTTGCTTTTTGTGCTGTGCATCAAGCTTGCCTGTGCGCATTTCCCCACCCCAGTCTGTTTACTGTGTGTCTGTGCTGTGCACTGAGCCAGCCTGGTCAGAACTCCCTGCCCAAGTCTCACAGCTCTGCCTGCCTGGTCTGCTCTCCTCTCCCAGGCTGTGGGTACTGTTCTGTGTGCCTGTTATGTGCCAGTCCAGCCTGTTCTGCACTCATAATTCTTGCCTTGCAATGTGTGATTATACCAGGGACTAGCCTGCCCCTTCTCAGCTCCGCACACTGGGCTTAATGCTGTGTGTCTGTGGCATGCATTTCCTGGTTTTAGCACTCCACTCTGGACTTAGCTTTGTGTGCCTGCACCATGCCAGTCTCAGTTAATCCACAATCCTGGCACTGTGTGCCTTTGGCACGTAGCATGTTTGCCTGGTCTCAGTCCGTCACCCTAGTCTCACAGCTGCATGCCCTTGCCATCCACCAAGCTTGCTAGTTATCTTCCTGCAATGCTACTTGTCCGTGGCAGTCACTGAGAAAGTCTGGTTACAGCTCCACACCCTAGTCTCTACATCTGGAGTCTTTAGCATGCACTTGGCTCCTCGTTCTTAACTTTCTCCCTTGTCCCAGCATTGTATGCCTTAGACGTGCACTGCCTGTGTCAGCTCCCCATTTTCTGAGGGGTGCGTTAATGGCATTCACCAGCCCTGGCCAGTTTCACTTCCCTCCACTGCTCTCTATGCTGTGTGCATGTGACAAGTACCAAGCATGTTTGTCCTCAGCTCCCCAACCCAGTCATAGCTCTGGGTGCCTGAACTATGTGCTGAATCTGCTGTTCTCAGCTTCTCACTGTATGGCATGCACTAAGTCTATCTCCCAACAACAGTCTAAGTACAGTGAGCGTGTAGCTTACACTGCCCATGCTAGTGCTCAGCTACCAGCTCTCCAGGCCCATCACAGTGTGGCATGTCTAAGGCCTGGCCCATGCCTGCCCATTATCAGAATATGTTTAATGGTACTGCAGTCAGGCCTGACCCGCTAACGCCGCTAAATATAAACGGAGCCAACAAAATCGTCATTTTAATGTAATCTCTTTTTGATGAGGATAAATCAGGGGTCGGCAGCCTTTCCGAAGTGCTGTGCCGAGTGTTCATTTATTCACTCTGATTTAAGGTTAACGTTTTAGGTCTCTTTCTATAAGTCAATAATATATAACCAAACTATTGTTGTATGTAAAGTAAATAAGGATGTTAAAAAGTTTAAGAAGTTTCATTTAAAATTAAATTAAAACGCAGAGCCCCCCGGACCAGTGGCCAGGACCCAGGCAGCATGAGTGCCACCAAAAATCACCTCGTGTGCCGCCTTTGGCATGTGTGCCATAGGTTGCCTACCCCTGGACTACATATTTAAAGCATACCAGAAAATTAAATTACTTTAACTTAGTAACTTACAAAACCCCAACAAGTTGACAGTGTCCCTCTAAAAACTGTTTGCGTGATTAGTTGGGTGCATTGATTGATAAAACTTGATGCACTCTCTTGCTTCCTTTTTGAGTCATCAATCTCTAATTTCCCTTTCCTAAACAAAGTTCATCACAGCCTGTTCACTGGAACCACACATGGTTGAAGGTTTTTCCAAAGAACAGTGCAACAAAACAGATTTGTCTCCACTTTCATTTCTCTATCCAAGCAGATGTTAAGGAAATGCAGTTCTGGTTGTAAAAACAAAACTCTTATTTGATCAGCTGGGTAGCTAGATACTGCCGGCCCAATTCATGGGGCTTGCTTTATTTGAGTAAACAGTGCTTTGTACTAAGAAGCCATTGGCACAGATGTGATATTTATGTTCATTTTTAACAAACCCAACTTTGCTTTGCCGCTGGATGATGTCTTTCACCATTTACTAATACAGCCTGAATTCGCATTAGGAAAATATCACAAGCAAATTGTAAATGATCGCGTAGTTTATAGGGCAGTCGCAGTACGAAATGCTCCTAGGTGGCTATGCAAGTTCTGCTTTTAATTTGGGGCTTTGATTGATTAAGTATAACAAGCATAAATTATATTTTCTGAGCAAAAGAGCAGAGAATTGTTTTTGTTTTCTTAATCACCTTTTTTTTTTGCTTTAGCTGAAAAATTACCAGCTGTTTTTAATTAAAAACAAGACACTTGTTGACTTCACTCATTTTTCATGGAAGCTAAATTCACTTATAATTAAAGGTGCTCAACTCACAGCACTGTAATGTGAAGACCTGTGTGTAGCCACATAACAAGTCATGCATGGATAGCAGTCTGCCTAAGCGTCACAATGTCCTCCCTCATGTTCCACATAAACAGGGAAGGCAGTTCACTCCCTGCCACCTCTTTTGAAATTACAAAGAGTGGTGTAGCCACCTATTCACTAGGAACTGAAAGAGCCCCGTAACTCATTGCCTACAGGCCAGCACCATTAAAGGGAAGTTGCCTTTAGCCACCAGAGCCAGATTTGACTCAGTAATCCAGTAACTGGAAGTTCTGGATTCCACTGCCAGTCAACAAGCTGTCCAGGCTCCTGTTTGTTTGCAAGTCTTCAGGATCCTGAATGTGCACACGTACATCAGGTTCAGGCTCTCTTTGCAGAGCTAATGGGAGTTTTGGTGACTCAAGGGAAGCAGGCTTGACTTTTAATGAACACATGGGGTTTTTTTAGGGTGAATCACCCTTTGCCAACAGTCCAGCACCAAGCCTATACGGTGTTGCCATGACTGAGCATTCAAAAAAACATGAGTCATGTCCCTCCAAAAACTGAGATTGGCTTAAAAATCGTGATTTTTAAAACTGACAAACAACAATGGATTCTTTCTATTACTTGCCTTCTGGTTTTTGAGCTTTTAGGGTTTCATATTTTCAAGCTTTTGTCTGCAACTGCATTACTTATAAAGATATTTTTTAAAAAAAAGAGCTACTCATATAATCACATAACTCCAGGAGCTTGAGTTTTAAGAAAAACAACAACTATTGCAAGACTCGTGATAAAATCTCAAGAGTCAGCAACATTGGCTATGCACCAATTAAATCATACCTATAGCCTCAAAACAAGGCTTACATGGGACGTAAGCAATGCACGGTCCTTGTGTTGGACCTTTGTACAAGGGCAAATGTCACCGTTAATTATTCTGAAATATTTATTATTTTAGGTCACCTCTGAAAGGGATCCCACTCAGGATTGGGGGAATAAGGGAAGGCAGGGTTTTATGACACATGCCAATGGAGTGTGTCTACATATCAGTGATACTTATGTGGCTCCCATCACCTTAGTATTTGAACACCTCACAATTAACGTATTTATCCTCACAACATCCCTGTGAGGTAGAGAAGTGCTATTACCTCCTATTTTACAGATAGGGAACTGAGACACAGAGAGGTATTTAGGCTCCTAACTTTCATGGAAGTTAGATGCCTTTGAGGATCTGGGCCTTAATGACTTGCTCAAGGTCACAGAAGAAAAGAGTAGCGATTTGAACACAGGTCTTCCAACTCCTCGGCTAGAGTGTACAGCAGGCTACTACATTTAGCAGACTGACCAGTTGTCGGGCTGTAGTCATTGCCTTGAAAAAGCACGATGCTCAGGAACAAGTCCTGCTCAGCCATTTGTGGCACCTCATCCTTCCCTAAGTGTCACTTAAAACTCGTGAAAGCTCATGACAAAAATAAATAAAAACAATTTAAAAATCCAGAGTACTGTGATTGCATCTATTTATCAAGTTTACCAAGTAATTGTGTAAAGCAACTCAGTTTAAAGTTTTAATTAAAATTCACATCTATATAAAACAAGGAATTCATAGAGTCTTATAATTATACCTTGACAGAAGGATTTTAATGGAAAATGCCAATGTTTAACTTGCATTAATTATGTAATGCAACTCAGTATGATTTTCCCTATGGCTTTACTGATGGAGAGGGAGTGAGAAAAACCTGAGGGAAAAAAATGGCCACAGCAGAAATGTCTCTGCATAGGAGAGGACATTGTTCACAGAGGCTGCAAAAGCTCACTTGGACTGCAGGGAGCAGAGGTGCATAGTGAAACTTAAACATGCTAAGCACCATACTAAGCACTGGGAGAGGGAGACAAGTAAGGAGAAGTCACGAGAAGCCACAGTGGGTGCTCTGTATAGGGTGTGGGGGCAGTCATGGGCTGGGGGTGAGGGGAGTTTGGAGTGTCACTATCAGGAATAGGAGTGGGGTGGGAAAGGAGGGAAGCTATTGAAATTTGGCAGAGAGGGGCAGCTGGCTCCAGGCTGGGAAGCCAGTGGTGGCAGTTCATATCTTGCTCCTGGGCTTGCTATACCCAGCCCTGTTCTGATCACCCTGGTTTCTACCTGGTCTCTGGCCCAACCCCAGATGCTGTGACAGCTCTCAGGGCCCTGCTGTGACCTCTACTCCCAGCAGCCATGGAGCCCTAACCATGTGAAAAAACCTCATTTAAGAATGATTGACAGGGGTGGAATTAATGTAGATCAGCCCCCCACAGTATTTCCGGGCGGGAGGGTGCTAGCTCCCACAGTCCCCTGGTTCTGCTGCCCCTGATTACTCAGTCACTTCAAAACATTTCATTGATTAATAAAATATATTCACTTAATTTTCTGCAGGTGAAAGGTAATGTGTTCTTAGTGGTAAGAAGGACCTAGGTAATATTAGGGGCTTGCTGTCAGCCTACAGCTTTCTTCACTTCCACGTTCCAAACATCTAAGACAGTGGTTTTTAACCTGGGGAGCATGCACCCCTTGGGGGGGTGCAAGATGTCCTTTCTGGGAGTGCAAGACATACCAGATTTTTTTAGAGGGTAAATATTGAAAACACAAATTAAGCACAGGCACATAAGTACAACTACTTTGTTTCATCAAACCTATGTATTTATTAACGTTATACATTTTTTAATGATAACTGTAATATATATCTAGGTTTAAGGGCTGTGAGAACATATTTTTTAGGTTTAAGGGGTATGAGAACATATTTTGATTTTTGATAAGGGGTGAGAGAACATATTTTGCGAACCAAAAGGCTGCAGTAAAGGTTAAGAACCACTGACCTAAGATAACCTCAGCTTCTCTTCCTCCCTCCCCTTTGCAACTTTGTCACAGCAAGTTTCTTACCCCATTTCCCACATTTTAACCTTGTCAGCTCCACATGATAGCTGTCCATTTGGATCAGACAGGATGTCCTTTGAAGCTTGGCAGTACCATTCCTTACTCTGCCAAAGGAGTCACTGCTGCATAATGTTAGGCATTTCTTCTCAGCACTCCATGATACTACCACCATTATCTCTGTGACGTTACACTCCATATGCTTTATGGAAATATACTTATGACTATGACATAACTGGAATATGCTTTATGCTAAGTGCTCCTTGTATGGAGTCATTAGAAAGCTTATAATCTATGAAGTGTGTTCATCCTATTTGTTTGCATTTATTAGTTCTATATCTGGATTTAGGAGAATAAGATATAAACTTGTATCACTGATGTAAACATATTAAGTAAATGGCCTTAGTTACTTGAAAGCCTTCCTGTGTATGTGTGGGCCAGCCCATGGGGAATGGAGACTGGGGAGTGGGTCTTAGAGTGACATGTGACCACATCACCTGATAATGAAAGCCATCTTAAATCTGGTACTTTTCCATTTAGGAGGGGTGGGGCCCAATAGAGACAAAAGAGTCCCCCGCCAAAGCTATAAAAGGGGGTGCAGCGGGAGGGAGGGGCAGCCAGTCATAAGAAAACTAAAAGTGGGCTAGTGTATTTTGTTCTACCTTACTTTGAAAAGGGAGTAGATCAAAGCGCATGAGAACTTTCAGTGCATGACAGCAGGAGCTACATGGACACCTAGCGTGCCACAGGCTGGTAGCAATTGGAGACACCCCAAACTGAATTTCAGAAACTGCCGAGCACTCACTCACAGGGAGGGGGAGATGCCCCTTTGAAGCAGTTTAAATTGGGGACCCAAAAAAGGGAAACACCCAACATTGCTAATCGCTTTTGAAAATCGTGGCCAGCACCTGGAGGTCGAGCTCAGCTATAGTGTAGCCACATTCGTACCCCCACCCCGTGGTATCACTAGCACTCCAGGAGTGTCTGTTTGAAAAACCCTTACAAGCGTGTCAACAAAACAAACCAGCTGCACTTGGAAATCGGCCATCTCCACGCAGGGGGTTCTTGCTTCAAACACCCTCCCCTTCCCCTTCAGCGCAATAGCAGGGCAGCCTGGTAAACGCAGCCCTGACCGTGCCCGTGGCCTGGGGTGGGGGTGGGGGGCTGCTGCAGCCACGGCCGCCGGCCCGAGGCAGGTCCCAGCCTGCTCCGTCCTTTAGGAAGAGCTGCGGCTCCCTGCGGGTCGCTCCCTGCCTGCGTCGGCTAGCAACGCCGGGCAATGCCTGGGGGGCGCAGCGGGGCGCGGAGCACGGGGCGCGCCCTGCGGCTGCTGCTGGCGTCCCACGGCGGGTTTGCGGGCCGGGCTGAGCCGCAGCGGGCGTCAGGCACCAGCGCCCAGCGCGTCTTCTCCCTGCAGGTAGGTGCAGGGATGCGCCGCCTCGGCCTAGCCTGTGTCAGGGGCCAGAAGCGGGCGGGGGCTCGAGAAGGAGCCACCCCGCGCCCGGCTGGCCCGCTACACGGCAGCCCCCTCGGGCCGGGGTGCTGGGGCTGCTCGCTCCGGAGCTGGCTGGAGGCGGGGGTGCAGCACTGTGCTTTGCAAAGACTCCCCGGGTCACAGTCACAGACTAGCCGCAAGGTGGCGCCTGGGGCTGCGCGTCCCTCCTTTTGGGCAAGCGGCCGCCCGCTCGCCGCGGAGCAGGGGAGGGGCTGGGAGGAGCGGCTGTAATTGTAAAATATGATTTGTCTAGAATTACCCCACGCTGGGAGTGCGGGGGACTGGCCTTTATTGCGAAGAGTGGGCCTGCTGTTGCTGCCCCCTCAGACCAGCCCAGGGCTCCCCCACAAGAACATGGGTACGGCCAGGCTGGGTCAGACTAAAGGGCCAGCTGGCCCAGGGTCCTGTGGGCCAACAGTGGCCAATGCTGAGCGCCCCAGAGGGAATGAACAGAACAGATGCACAGAGGCTTAGGGACACTCTGACCATCTTGGCTAGGCTTAAGATCTTGTCATGGTTACTTTTTAATACAAGTCACAGGCAGGGCCCAGGCAACAAACACAAATGAACACATGCATCCCATGAAGTGGGTATTCACTCACAACAGCTCATGCTCCAAAACGTCTGTTAGTCTATAAGGTGCCACAGGACTCTTTGCTGCTTTTAAAGACCCAGACTAACATGGTTACCCCTCTGATATTTGACACAAATGGACAGAAGCCCTGACTTGTTCCTAACTTTTACTAAAAATAACAATGACAAAATGGGGCTCAGCCATTGGGTGGGGTGGGGTCCAACACTCACCAACACTATGGCTGGGAGCTGCTGGGTCCTTCTGTCATCTGTGGTAGCTGGGAGCTCCAGGGTTCCCCAGCTGCCCATGATGGCTCGGAGCAGTGAGGCCTTGGCTTGACGCTCCAGGGCTGGCAGCTGACCCCCATTGTTCCTGGCAGCTTGGAGCTGCAAGATCCCCCCTGTAATGGCTGGGAGCTGCTGGGCCCCTGCTGCCCATGGTGGCTCAGAACTCCAGGGGCCCCACTGACTGACTGCTCATGCCCACCACCCTGGGGCTGAAGTGGAAAATGTCACAGAAGCCATGGAAAGGCCAGCCACCTGTGCCATAGTTTTCCCTTTCCCTTGGACACACCACAGGGCACTCCGCAGACTGGTGACCTGTGTGTGTGTGTGTGTGTGTGTGTGTGGGAAGGGAAAAGATTGCCCCCACCTCCCACTCACTATCTCTGTAGAGCTCAGCATTCTAAAGTGCAGCATACAGGAGCTGGAGATATTTGCAAAGTGCCAACCAATTTGGGGTGCCTCCATTTTTGTGTGGCCAATTTAAGAAACCAAGAAACCTAGCCCAAAACAGAGGTACCCAGGATGAGGGCACGCTTTTTCAAATAAGTGTCCCACAGCTGTATGTGTTCTCATTTTGCCCATTTTGGCCCAAGCTCCTCTGCCACTCCTGGGCCTACATGGTATTTTTCTTTGTGGTCTTATGCAGCAGGCCTACTTTCTTCCAAATCAACCAACCTGTTGCAGAAGTCAGAACAGAGGCTAAGCAATTTATTTTTAAAGGTGACTTGTCCAAGGTTAACCTTGAGCTCAGCTGTGCATCTATCTCCATTACACAGAGAGTTGAGGAAGGTTCCGTCCAGCTAAGGCTCAATTTTCTTATACCACCAGCAGGCCTCTTCTTCTGCCAGTTACTGGAGAGGATGGTGGAAGGAGGCTTCTATCCCCCATTTTTACCAGCTGCTTAGTTCTGTACAGTATATACAAAATATGAGCAATCTATATCCTGAAGATCTTACAATCTAAGGCTCTGGTTCTGCAAATAAAGTTACACACGTGCCTACATGTTTGCAAAATTGGGACATGAGGGAGAAACACAGTGAAGATGGTACACCCCGGGGAAATGCAAAGGGGAAGAAGGTGTTTTGTACGCTTCATCAGTGATTCCAAATGGTGGACATCTCTCCACTTTCCTAATCACTCTTATCTGGAAGAATTAATCTTCAATTATACAGGCTCGCTGTCAGGGTTGCCAATTCTTGTGATTTTAAGACAAGTGTCACAATATTTCATGTTCTTCTTAAAGCCCAGCTCCTGGCATCAGATGACTATATGAGAATGTGATTATGTGCTTGCCCTTTTTTTTAAGTGAGTTTGTAGTTCTCATGATTGTGGAGAAAAGCTTGAAAATGTTAATCCGAAAGGCCCAATAACCAGAAGGCAAATAACAAGAATATCAAGTCTATAATTTTTTCAAATCTCATTATTTGAAAACTAATCTTATGATTTTAGAGGGACTGAAGCATGTATCATAACCTAGTCCCAGATTTGGACCTTAGCGTCCAAAATATGGGGGTTAGCATGCAAACCTCCAAGCTTAGTTACCAGCTTGGACCTGGTAAAGCTGCCATCACCCAAAAAATTAGAGTGTTTTTGGGGCACTCTGGTCCTCACAAAAACCTTCCCTGGGGACCCCAAGACCCAAATCCCTTGAGTCTCACAACAAAGGGAAATAAATCTTTTCCCTTCCCCCCTCCAGGTGTTCCTGGAGAGATACACAGAAGCAACCTCCGTGAATCTAAGCAGAGGGATTCCACTCTCCCCTGTTTCCAGCCGGGAAACACAAGCACTTCCCTCTTCACCCAGAGGGAATGCAAAGTCAGGCTAGTAAATCTAACACACACCGATTTCCCCCTGACTTCTTCCTCCCACCAATTCCCTGGTGAGCTGCAGACTCAATTCCCTAGAGTTCCCCACTAAAGAAAAACTCCAACAGGTCTTAAAAGAAAGCTTTATATAAAAAGAAAGAAAAATACATAAAAATGGTCTCTCTGTATTAAGGTGACAAATACAGGGTCAATTACTTAAAAGAATATTGAATAAACAGCCTTATTCAAAAAGAATACAATTCAAAGCACTCCAGCAACTATAGACATGTAAATACAAAAAAAAAAAAACATATAAATCCCTAGCTGATCCTTTGTACTTACAACTGGGAAACAGAAGATTAGAAAGCAAGAAATAGAAATCCCCTCATAGCCGAGAGAGCATACAGGCAGAAGACCAAGAACAAAGGACTCACACACAAACTTCCCTCCACCCAGAGTTGAAAAAATCCTGTTTCCTGATTGGTCCTCTGGTCAGGTGCTTCAGGTTACTTTTTTTTTTTCAGGTGAAAGAGACATTAATCCTTAGCTATCTGTTTATGACAGCATGGTTTTTGAACACTTGGGGTTGGTAAGGCTGCATCCTTCTTCTCCCTCACTAGACTTTGGAAAAACTTTTTGCTGCTGTATTCTACTGATGTCATCTTTTCTGGAGTAAATGCATATTTTTTCCCCTTAATACAAAGTAGCATGAGGACTAAAAGTTTGTACTTTAACTTATTTACATTTTCATTATATTCCTTTGTGAAGTGGTACAGGAGCAACTTTTCTCTTCAATTGTAATATGTTAAACAGATGATCTTTCAGCCTGTTATCTTCACCCACTTCCTCTCCATATCTATCTTTATTTAAAAGATATTTGCAGCTTTCTGGAATTTGCTTTTTGTCATGATTGATTATATTCTCTCAATTTTTGTCCTTTAGTATATTTGAGGGGGGGGGGAGAGAAGGAGAAAGAAGGGATTGTGTGTGTGTTTTTTAAGCATGCAAGAGGTTTGCAAATGCATCTAAAAGCAAAATTTTACTGTGTGGGTAAATATATTAATTACTGTAGTCTCGAGACTTGCAGAATTTACTATTTATGGAAAATGAGTGGTAGTTTGTGCATTAACCATGATGTCCCAACAGCTTCAGACAGATTCTAGCTAGACTTTTTGTTTAATTGCACAGTGATTTAAATTTAAAATCACGTTAGCAGCTACTGTTGGCCATGGGGTAGCTAATGAGCACTGTTGATGTAAAGTACCCAAAGGCAGTACAAAACATAAGAAACTGCTGGCAAGGGACAATTTTGATGAGATTATTGCTATTCTAAGCCACGATTAGTCATTTAAAATAATCTAGTGGCATTTACTAAGCTCTTCCAGTAAAATGTTCACAAGAGGCTTGATCCAAAGTCACTGAAGTCAACGGGAGTTTTCTGTTTAACTTCTGTGGGCTTGGATCAGGACCTATTAGCACATTCAACAGAAAATCTACTGTTCCTGGAAAGTAAGGTCTTTGGGAGAGGGACTCACACGCAGGAGCATAGACTCATAGACTTTAAGGTCAGAAGGGACCATTATGATCATTTAGTCTGACCTCCTGCACAAAGCAGGCAACAGAATCCTACCCATCCACTTCTATAACAAACCCCTAACCTATGTCTGAGTTGTTGAAGTCTTCAGATTGTGGTTTGAAGACCTCAGGCTGCAGAGAATCCTCCAGCAAGTGACCCATGCCCCATGCTGCAGAGGAAGGCAAAAAACCACCAGGGTCTCTGCCAATCTGCCCCAGAGGAAAATTCCTTCCCGACCCCAAATATGGCAGTCAGCTAAACCCTGAGCATGTGGGCAAGACTCACCAGCCAGCACCCAGGAAAGAATTCTCTGCAGTAACTCAGATCCCATCCCATATAACATCCCATCACAGACCACTGGGCATATTTACCTGCTGATAATCAAAGATCAATTGCCAAAATTAATTGCTAAAATTAGGCTATCCCATCATACCATCCCTTCCATAAACTTATCAAGCTTAGTCTTAAAGCCAGATAAGTTTTGCCCCCACTACTCCCCTTGGAAGGCAGTTCCAGAACTTCACTCCTCTAATGGTTAGAAACCTTCGTCTAATTTCAAGTCTAAACTTCCTAGTGTCCAGTTTATACCCATTTATTCTTGTTTCCACATTGGTACTAAGCTTAAATAATTCCTCTCCCTCCCTAATATTAATCCCTCTGATATATTTATAAAGAGCAAGCATATCCTCCCTCAACCTTCTTTTGGTTAGGCTAAACAAGCCAAACTCTTTGAGTCTCCTTTCATAGGACAGGTTTTCCATTCCTCGGATCATCCTAGTAGCCCGTCTCTGAACCTGTTCCAGTTTGAATTCATCCTTCTTAAACATGGGAGACCAGAACTGCACACAGTATTCCAGATGAGGTCTCACCAGCGCCTTATATAACAGTACTAACACCTCCTTATCTTTGCTGGAAATACCTCGCCTGATGCATCCTAAAACTGCATTAGTTTTTTTAACGGCCATATCACATGGGCCATAGTCATCCTGTGATCAACCAACACTCCAACATCCTTCTCCTCCTCTGTTACTTCCAACTGATGTGTCCCCAATTTATAACTAAAATTCTTATTATTAATCCCTAAATGCATGACCTTGCACTTTTCACTATTAAATTTCATCCTATTACTATTACTCCAGTTTACAAGGTCATCCAGATCTTCCAGTATGATATCCCGGTCCTTCTCTGTGTTAGCAATACCTCCCAGCTTTGTGTCATCCGCAAACTTTATTAGCACATTCCCGCTTTTTGTGCCAAGGTCAGTAATAAAAAGGTTAAATAAGATTGGTCCCAAAACTGATCCCTGAGGAACTCCACTAGTAACCTCCTTCCAGCCTGACAGTTCACCCTTCAGTACGACCCGTTATAGTCTCCCCTTTAACCAGTTCCTTATCCACCTTTCAATTTTCATATTGATCCCCATCTTTTCCAATTTAACTAATAATTCCCCATATGGAACCGTGTCAAATGCCTTACTGAAATCGAGGTAAATTAGATCTACTGCATTTCCTTTGTCTAAATAATCTATTACCTTCTCAAAGGAGGATATCAGGTTGGTTTGGCACGATCTACCTTTTGTAAAACCATGTTGTAATTTGTCCCAGTTACCATTGACCTCAATGTCCTTAACTACTTTCTCCTTCAAATTTTTTCCAAGACCTTACATACTACAGATGTCAAACTAACAGACCTATAGTTACTCGGATCACTTTTTTTCCCTTTCTTAAAAATAGGAACTATGTTATCATTTCTCCAGTCGTACGGTAAAACCCCTGAGTTTACTGATTCATTAAAAATTCTTGCTAATGGGCTTGCAATTTCATGTGCCAGTTCCTTTAATATTCTTGGGTGAAGATTATCTGGGCCCTCTGATTTTGTCCCATTAAGCTGTTCAAGTTTGGCTTCTACCTCAGATGTGGTAATATCCACCTCCATATCCTCATTCCCATTTGTCATCCTTCCATTATCCCTAAGCTCCTCATTAGCCTTTTTAAAGACTGAGGCAAAGTACTTATTTAGATATTGGGCCATGCCTAGGTTATCCTTAACCTCCTTTCCATCCTCAGTGTTTAGCGGTCCAACTTCTTCTTTCTTTGTTTTCTTCCTATTTATATGGCCATAGAACCTTTTACTATTGGTTTTAATTCCCTTTGCAATGTCCAACTCTACATGGCTTTTAGCCTTTCTCACTTTATCCCTATATGTTCTGACCTCACTAAGGTAGCTTTCCTTGCTAATCCCGCCCATCTTCCACTCCTTGTAGGCTTTCTGCTTTTTCTTAATCACCTCTCTGAGATGCTTGCTTATCCAGCTTGGTCTGCAACTCCTGCCTATGTTTTTTTTCCCCTTTCTTGGGATGCAGGCTTCTACCTAAAGTAATTCCAGGCCTCCTCCGCCTTTAGATCCACAAGTTCTTCAGTCCAATCCACTTCCCTAATTAATTTCCTTAATTCTTTAAAGTTAGCCCTTTTGAAGTCACAAACCCTAGTCCCAGATCTATTTTTGTTTATCCTTCCATCTAGTTTGAACTGAATTAGCTCATGATCACTCGAACCAAGGTTGTCCCCTACAACCATTTCTTCTGTGAGGTCCTCACTACTCACCAAAACCAAATATAAAATGGCATCCCCTTTTGTTGGTTTTTCAACTACTTGGTAAAGAAATCCATCAGCTATCACATCTAGAAAAATCTGAGCCCTATTATTGTTACTAGCATTCCAGTCTATATCCGGGAAGTTGAAGTCTCCCATGATCACACAATTCCCATTAGTGTTTACTTCATTAAAAACATTAAAAAGGTCTTTATCCATATCCAAATCAGATCCCGGCGGTCTGTAGCACACCCCAAGCACTATCTCGGGGGAGGCTCTAGTAGCTTTCTTTCCCAGTGTGATTTTTGCCCAGACAGACTCTGTCTTATCCATTCCATCACTTCTTATTTCTTCACAGTTAACCTCATCATTGATATACAATGCTACTCCACCACCTTTGCCTTTATTTCTGTCTTTCCTAAACAGCACATAGTCTTCAATACCTGTAGTCCAGTCATGAGTACTATTCCACCATGTTTCTGTTATCCCTATAATATCCGGTTTCACTTCCTGCACCAGTAGCTCTAGTTCCTCCATTTTGTTACCTAGGTTCCTCGCATTAGTGTACAGACATCTTAATTTTTGCCGTTTGGCTTCACTGACATGTTTACCCTGTTAGGCACAGACATTCTAACACCAGCATCACCTATTAGACTGGTATCTACACTACCCTTCCTCCTTATGTCAATTTTTCTGTCCACGGCTGTATCCTCTCTTACTTTGTTTTCTTCCCTCTCAAGGCTAAATTCCGGTGTGGAGATTACCTGGATATCTCCCAACCAACTCCCCCAAATTCCTAGTTTAAAGCTCTCTTAATCAGTTGGGCGAGCCTCCATCCTAGAAGTCTATTTCCCTCCTTACTCAGGTGAAGTCCATCCCCAGAGAACAGTCTTCTGTCCATAAATGCTTCCCAGTGGCCATACATCCCAAAGCCCTCCTTATAGCACCACTGCCTGAGCCATCTGTTGATCACCATAATCTTGTCACACCTTTGTTGCCCTTCTCTGGAACCAGCAGAATCCCACTGAAGATCACCTGAGCCTCGATTTCCTTAAGCGTCTTTCCCAGTCTGGCATAGTCTCCCTTGATACGTTCCAGCGAGAATCTAGCCGTATCATTCGTTCCCACATGAAGGACAATCAACGGATTCTTCTCTGCTCTTGTTAGGATCCTTTTCAGCCTCAGGTCCCCATCCCGTATCTTAGCACCCGGCAGACAGCACACCCTTCTGTTCTCTGGATCAGCTCTAGTTACAGGCCTGTCTATTCTTCTCAGTAAGGAATCCCCAATCACATAGATCTGCCTTTCTTGGTGACAGTGTGATTCTCCAGTCTATCCCCTGCTCCCACTGGCTGCAAGTCCTCCTGATTCCTGTTCACCCTTGCAATCCTCTGCAACCCTTCCCGTATCCTTCTGGGGCTCATATTTGGTGTTGTCTCCATTGACTCCTCCCCTCCTCTTGTAGGACTATCAGCACTTCTCTTTTTCCTTGCCCTCTCTCCTTCAGCGACCACCTGTTGTGCCCCTTCTTCATTTTCCAACTCTGCAAATCTGTTCCTGAGTTCTATTTCTCCTTCACTAGCCCGTCTTTTCCTCTGCCTGGTTCTCTTAGTCGCATGCTTCCACCATCCACTTTCCTCACCCAGTAGTTTCTCCTCAGAATTCTTAGGTCCTGCTTCCATCTGCAAGTCTAAGCTTACCCCTTCAGCCTCCTCATGTCTTTCCTCCACCATCTGCTCGAACCCCCTTGTAAACTCAACCAGAGTTTCCACCTGCATCTCCAGTCCTCGGATCTTTTCTTCCATCAGCTCTGCACCTCATGCAGACAAAACTCTTTTCAGGTACCCCCTTCAGGATCATGTACATGCCGCAGCTTCCACATCCAGTCATTCTCATTGTGTCTTTCACTGCTGCTTCTGTATCAGTCATAGCCTTCCCACCTAAAACCTGTTAGTCCAAGAAAAAACAAACAAAAAACAAAAAAAACCCCACCCAACAGGCACCAGAACACTAGCAGACCACCACCCACTCCCTTCACTAGCCTGTCAGTTCCTCTGCCTAGGTCTCTTAGTCTTCCCTGCAACCTGCCCCTGTAAACTCCCTCTGAAACTCCCTTTGTCATGGTATAATTCCCCACTCTGAACCTTAGCATCCAAAAGATGGGGTATCAGCATGAATTCCTCTAAGCTCAATTACCAGCTTAGTACTTGTAGCGCTGCCACCAACCAGGAATTCCAGTGCCTGGTACACTCTGGTCCCCCCAAAACCTTGCCAGGGGACCCCCAAGACCCAGATCCTCTGGATCTTAACACAAGGAAAGTAAATCCTTTCCCTCACCGTTGCCTCTCCCAGGCTTCCCCTCCCTGGGTTACCCTGGAAGATCACTGTGATTCAACTCCTTGAATATTAAAACAGAGAGGAAAATTCACCTTCCCCCCTCCTTCTCTCTCCCCTCCCAGACTCTCCCTGAGAGAGAAAGTAATCCTAACACAGAGAGAAATTAACCTCTCTCCCCCGCTTCCCTCCTTTCTCCCCACCAAGTGGCTGGTGAATCCAGACCCCGTCCCCTGGGGTCTCACACCAGAATAAAAAACAATCAGGTTCTTAAACAAGAAAAGCTTTTAATTAAAGAGAGAAAAACAGTAAAAATTATCTTTGTAAATTTAAGATGGAATATGTCACAGGGTCTTTCAGCTATAGACACCGGGAATACCCTCCCAGCCTAAGTATACAAGTACAAATTAAAATCCTTTCAGCGAAATACACATTTGAACTCCTTCCAGCCAAATACACATTTGCAAAGAAAGAAAACAAACATAAGCCTAACTCGCTTTATCTACCTAGTACTCACTGTTCTGAACTTATAAGAGCCTGTATCGGAGAGATTGGAGAGAAACCTGGTTGCACGTCTGGTCCCTCTGAGCCCCCAGAGTGAACAACCACCAAAATCTAACAGCGCACACAAAAACTTCCCTCCCTCAAGATTTGAAAGTATCCTGTCCCCTGATTGGTCCTCTGGTCAGGTGACAGCCAGGCTCATTGATCTTGTTAACCCTTTACAGGCAAAAGAGATATGAAGTACTTCTGTTCTATTAACTCTTAACTATCCGTTTATGACACCTCTGTTTATAGCTCTGTTTGCTGTGCCGTTGCAACTGTCTATGCCACTGCCTGATTGGCTGGCTACTTTTATAGGACCCCTAAGCAGACAAGCCCCACCCCCTAAACAGAGCTCAGCTTCTCTCCCAGCACACTGCCCCTAGCAGCCTCCACACATACAAAGTACAAAGTACTACACACAAAATACAAAAACCTGCTCCTCCAAGAGAGCTCCCTCTGAAACTCCCGTTTACAGCTCTGTTTGCTGGCTGCTGTGCCGCTGCAGCTGTCTATGCCGCTGCCTGATTGGCTGGCTACTTTATAGGAGGAGATACAGGAGAATGTGGTGTGTCTCAGCATTGTTTAGTTGGAATTGGACTGAATTTAAAGAGATGATTTGCAAAATGTTTGCCAAGAACATGGACTAGGTTTAGGGGAAAAGGGATATGAACTGCCCTTGAGTAGAGGGAGCATTTTACCAGTGACCTACCCCTGGAAGAGAGCTAAAACAATGTAGGTAGACGGTAGAGTGACCAGATGTCCCAATTTTATAGGATAGTCCTGATTTTTGGGTCTTCTTATATAGGCTCCTATTACCTCCCACCCCCTGTCCCAATTTTTCACATTTGCTGTCTGGTCACCCTAGTAGAAGGGGAGAAAATGGTTGAACAACGTCTTTAATGCAAAAGAAGAAAAGTCAGTGTAATGCCCTTGCCCTGGGGACAGCCCCTCTGAATTTCTGACCAGGGCTGGATCAACAAAGAGGAGAATGTTCCCAGCGAGGTGAACACAGTTCATGCTGGGACAAGACTTTGGGAGTGCTGCATGAATGCTCAGTTCATTAAGCATGGCTGGTTTATAGCACTTAGTTCTGTGCCAGCCTTAGTGTGACGAGTTCACAAGTGACGGGGAACAAAGCTGTCAGCATTGAAGATGCTGCGATCCAGAGGAGCTGCTAACTAACTTCTGGGATTGCCTCACTAGCAGCATTTTCTAACATATGTATTGAGGCTTCACAGCTTCCCTACAGGCTGTCATAAGGGAAAGGGGAGTGAGCTTTGTTTCCCTACCAAAGAGAAAGGCCTCTACAGGGAATTTCATCAAGGGCTTTTCGCTGGTGAGGAATGAGGTTGAGGATTTGGCAGCTGGCAAGTGGGCTGCTATGAATTTGATGAATACAAAATTAAGAGTTCTCCAAGGTGTTGTTTGGTCAGTCACTCCTCTGCTGGGTTATGAGTTGCTCTTTTTGAGTAAGGTCTACAAACACTGTAATAATCTCCTCCTAGTTTTCAAAGGTGCATGGCTAATTCACCATATTTCTACTAGGCACAAGCTTAAAATTGCCAGCTCCATATTGGGCAATGGTTCCGGCCATTCAACTGCCCTAGTTAAAGAAAAAAATAAACCTTTTTCAATTTAAAATCACGTACATAGCCTGCAGAGGTGTTTATTTCATTGCCTGCTGTTGTACTTAGCTAATGAGATGAGGGAGAATTTAGACACACAAACAGTATTGCTAATGCCTAATTTTACTGTGATAAAAATGGAAAATTATCTTACATTTACTTAGTTAATTAGCCATAGCATCTTTGATTCTGAAAGATACTGAAATGCTTGACAGACAACTTACTTCCTCCTGCATGGAAATGCAGCCACCTTCTAGTGTGGAGTAAGACAGCAGTATAACAAAATATAATAACCTTACATGATAGTTTAGAACAGCGGTTGGCAACCTTTTAGAAGTAGTGTGCCAAGTCTTCATTAATTTAAGGTTTCGCATGCCAGTAATACATTTTACATTTACAGGGGCCGGCAGACAGAACCACAGACTGGCAGCGCGGGTGGCAGATGAAACCTCAGACCAGCAGTGGGGTGAGCTGCTAGGCCCGCTGCCGCTCTGGGATCCCAGCCACCAGCCCCACTTGGCCCACTGCCGGCCTGGGGGTCCGTTCATCCAGGCAGGCAGCGGGCTGGGCGGGCCAGTGGCCAGGACCCCAGCTGGCAGCAGAGTTCTACTAAAAATCAGCTCATGTGCCACTTTTGGCATGCGTACTGCAGGTTGCCGACCCCTGGTTTAGAATAAGATGTGAAGCTGAAATTGCAGGGGGTATTTAGGATATAATTAAACAAACTGGAACATGACTAGGACACAGTAGTTAATGCTCTTAGAAAAAGATCTTTATTATTATAAACCAGGGATTGGCAACCTTTGGCATGCGGCCCGCCAGTTTGTTTACCTGCCATGTCCGCAGGTTCAGCCGATCGCGGCTCCCACTGGCTGCAGTTCGCTGTCCCAGGCCAATGGGGGCTGCAGGAAGCAGTGCGGGCCGAGGGATGTGCTGGCTATAGCTTCCCGCAGCCCCCATTGGCCTGGAGTGGCAAACCACGGCCAGTGGGAGTCGCAGTCGGCTGAACCTGCGGACACGGCAGGTAAACAAACTGGCCTGGCCCACCAGGGTGCTTACCCTGGGGGGCTGCGTGCCAAAGGTTGCCGATCCATGTTATAAACGTATATAGACCCACAGATGGACTTATATACACAAAGATATAGTCCCTCCACCGAGGATTTTACAGTCATCGCTGGAAGGATGTTGTAGAAATATTTAAAGGATGTAGCACAAGGAATTGGAGCAGACAGTCAGAGGAAATCTTTACTGACTGTGAATGGACAGCACCTTGATTTTACATCTTAATTTAGAAGAAACTATACAGAGGAGGATAGTTTACTAGCTTACCAGCCTTCTCAGCTTCCATACAACAGCAACAAAAAGAATAACTACTAAATACTTTTCTTATACTTTAAACATAAATGAATTTATTATCTTGTAATTCACAGACATTTTATCAATCTCTGATGACATCCATTGATCTGGCTACAATGCAGCCAACCACTGCTGGTGTTTTTCCTACATGTTAATGCTGACTGTTGATTTTTGTAAGGGACAGACTGTCTTTAGATTCCGACCAAATATACATTTCTTCTTTCAGGAACAGAAACACATTTTCATTTTTCTCATGAACTTCTGCAGAGAACAAACAATTGTGGTAATCTGCCAAAAGAACAAGCTGTGAAATGATTTCTCTTAAATGATGTACCTGTTCTGCCAAAGCAACTGGAATTCTTCTGAATTATGTCCATCTTTTCAATGCAGACGAATTAAAAAAACTAAGGCTCAGTCCTCTAAGGAACTAGATACTGGCCATGATCCAGGAAATCATCTCTATTGAGGAAAAGCATTTAATCATATGTTTTAACTTTATTGACTTCTGTGGGAGATAAGCACATCCTGAATAGAGCCCTGTTGGGACTGTTCACTGCTTAAAGTTAATCACATGCTGAAATGTTCTGCAGGATTGGGCCCCAGAATGTCTTGCATTTTGTAGAATGAAGACACCAAATATAATGATCTAGTTTGACAATTTATATTTTAATAGGTCTGTATGTGAATACACTTTGTACTTGAAGACAATTCATGTATCTCTTAAGAATGATCTTAATACAATGGCTGAGAGGAATAGTTCAGAATTAACTAAGAAAAATGTTAGTATATACACCACAGCACAGAAATAACTTATGTCTTGGAATAATAACTTACCTCTAGATTAATAAATGTAAAGATTGGAGAAGCATACTATAGAAACAAGTTTTAAAAGTAATAAATATTTCAGAGGTTTAAATTCTAAAAGGAGTCTAATCAATAATGGGAAAGGTACCAAAACAATTCTGCAACACTGTATTGATTTTTAAGTCTTCTGTGAAAGGGAACTGCATGTCATTACTAGGCTAGATGGGAGAGCCTTGAAAAAGATAAAGGCTTTATGTTCTTCCAAATATTCAGTATTAAAGGTTAAACTCACCTACTATATTTATTCTTCGGAAGCCACGGTGCCACTCGGTATATAAGGAAGAGCTCTTTCAATAGCTAAGCCACAAGTCTCTAATTTCTCTGTTTCGGTCTAACCATTAGACAGGTTACATCTGCAGTGTGTTTCATGGTTTCTGAAAAATAAAGGTCCTCTCTGACTTCCAATATACAGACAGATCCAAATTTAAATAAATTCTATTTTTAAACTTTTATTCAGCTGATTACTGACCCACTCCCATTCATGTCTTCTAATATAAAACTATAGAAGGGATATGAACATGCCTGGTTACAAGCCTTAACGACTAAAACTGAGACACCATCATCACTTCCATTCAGGATTCTGGTATAAATGTATTGCAGATCCAGCAGAGAACACTCAAGGATTCTGTCCAAATCCAGGTTTCTCTATTCCTTATTGACTAAAAATCTTCTGCAGTTTGTGACTTTTTTTTGAGAATTTTTCAAAATCTGTATAGTAATTCCAGACTGAATAATTTACCCAAACAGCCTGAGGAACTAAGGTAAAATATACCCAGAGTCTCCAGAGTTGTAAATTGCCCCTATGTCAAAGAGATTGATGGATGAGTTAAGGATGATGATCTCACTGGAAGTCCTGCTTCACCTTGATGTCATAGGAAGTTATATTGTCACAGGACATGATGATATGACTTAAATTATCCTTCCAGAGTCTGGCTTAACCCTTGTCTCACACTCGGTCCTCAACCAGAAGTCCCATCTTACCTAAAGAGGAAAAAGAATAGAATTTAAGGTATGGTCCAAAACCCGTATGGCCCCACCTCTCAAAGTGGTAAAAAAAATACAGCTCAATGTACAAAAAAAGCTAAAATGTAAAGCAAGAGAGATGTTTATGACTATGTGCAAAGAGACCTATAAAGGAAAAGGTGTATCTCTGTAAATAACTAAAATGCTCCAGAATGTTTTCATTGGAGAGGGTCATGACGCAACCCTCTGTGAGATCCCCAAGGCCTTCTTCACTTCAGGAAGGAAACCAACAGCATTAGGTGTATAGCCCAGAACCAATGGTTGATAAGTAGAAATGATAAAGAAATGGCTAAAAGAATGAAAAGGCTAAAATGTAAAGGGGCAGGGGACTTAAAAATATGTGCAGAGAGATTGGCAAAAGGAAAAAAATGGATATTTGTAAAAAAAAATAAAAATTAAAAAAGTCTATTAGAATCTAAGTATTAACCAAAAAATCCCAGTGAGAGAGGGCCCTAGTCCAGACCCTTATGACCTCTCCAAGGCTCTCCTTACCTACAGAGGGAAACCAAAAAGATTTGACATATGGCCCAGAACCCTAAACCAATGACTGATATGTACTACCACCCCTAGAAATGAAAACAAACTGCAACTAAAAGTATGAGAAAAGCGACAATATAAAAAGATAAGTGTTTGAAAAGACTTGCAAAGAGACCCAATAAGAAAAAAGGGATGTTTGTAAATCCAAATGTTTACTACAAATACAGTAACAAGTTTTGCCAAATGCATAATAATAAAAAAAAGTTAAAACAGGATTGTCAATACCTCTTATAAGCATTAAAAGAGAGTGAGCAAATACAAAAGGTGAAGGGATATAGAAGAGCTGCAGCCCAGTAGGTATGCAGATTGGTTTTTGTGTAAAACCGGTTAATTATGTTTAAAACCCAGTTCACCCCATTTGCCCATCTTTGCTCAATTGTTAATCTAATATAGGCAGTAAGTCACTCCATTTATCTTAATTATTTTATTTGGCTCTGTAGGGGGCATATGTGTTTGTAACCAAAATAAATAGATGATGTTGGTATATAGATGATGATGATGTTGGTATATTCACAAAGATCCTAAAAGATTTTATTTAACTTCAGACTCATCAGAATCTGTTCTTATCATTGTGGCCACAGGAACTTGGGGGCTCTGTCCACTGACTTAAGTACCGCATCAGTTTTCTTCTTATGCATGACTTTAAAGTGAGAGAGAAAATGCTTGTATTGTCTGTATGTGTGTTGTCACACATGTAGCATATCAATTATATATTCATAATACCCCTTTGTAATAATGACTTGAGAAAACACTTGTGATGTATGTACCATGCTGTCTGGAGTGGTTCACAATGATGAGTGTAAACCTCAGGACAGACTGTCAAGAAGCAGGGGAGAGACCTCAAACTGGTTGTATATTCTATAATTAGATTTCACCAACCCGATATCAAATGTGACCTCCTAGAACACTATGTAAGTCTTACCATGGAGTCACAGACAGACTGGAATGCTCAAGGGGACTATCTTGCCACCCAAGCAAGCTGGACTTAGTGATAGTTGGTTGCTGTACACATAAAATCACAAAATATTCAAGTTGCTCACAGTCCCAAGAGACCAGTCACTTACCACAGGTCAATCGGTTCCTTAGATTTCACACCAAAGACAATGCTTGCTATAGGATTGGCTACAAACTAAGTAAGAATGTATTAACTAGGAAAAAGAAATGAGAGAGTTATTTACAGGTTAAAGCAGGCAAATGTATAAACAGAAATGAGTTACGGTCTATGGTTCCACAAGGTGACAGAGTTGTAGTTACCTGTCTGGATGTCTTTTAGGGCTAACCCAGGTTGACCCTGGGGATCTCTGCTTCTGTTTCATAGATCCAGCCCTGTGAGAGTCTAAACAGCAAAGAGATCAAATATGTTCTTGTCCTCTATCTTTATTTCCTTCTTCCAGAATTCAAGCTGATGGGACAAGCCCTTTTGCACGTAGCCCTTTCATGGCTGTGCAGGGACAAGTAGCAAAGTCTTTGTATTGTGATGTCCCACAATGGCCCATTTAGTGTTGATAGCCTTCCTAATGGGCAAGAGGTAATGCCTTTCATAGGGATTTAGCATTTTGCACTAGTATGTCCCTTGGCCCTTGCCACTTTCCGCAGCTCCCATTGGCCTGGAGCAGCAAACCGCAGCCAGTGGGAGCTGCGATCAGCTGGACCTATGGACATGGCAGGTAAATGACCCGGCCCGCCAAGGGCTTTCCCTACACAAGTGACATCCCAAGTTTCGGAAACACTGCCTTATAGCATGGGATACAGACATAAGCAGGATTAATTCATGAAGCAGCTTTCAAGCATTTCATGAAGTCTGAACACATGGTTATAAGTCCAATATCCATCTTAACCATACTAACACAGAGATGAGCAGGACTGGTTTCCAGCAATGAATTTGTCAGTGTTTGGCCAGGGCTGGTTTACCAGCATCACAATGTCTACAACTTAAATTATTAAAATTAAAACCATGCAAGCAGAATAATTTTGTAAAAATATGGATAGAGAAAATATAACTAAGTATATACGAGCTCTCATCCTGTTCTGAAGGCAGGGGATTTTGACACAGTGTTACCATAATGGTATCTAACTTATTTTTAAACCCATAAACATACTCACAGGCAACCATTCAGACATATGTTTACATTTGTTTTTAATTTATTTTAGCAAAACATACAAACACACACACCTAGAACCATTCCTTTTTTTTTTTTTAAATGGTTTGGGCTAGTTTAAACAACTGGCATCTTCAATTCTTTTTCCTTTGTTAGTTTGCAGCCACAACTGATAATTTATTCTTTGTATTTTTAATGTGAGTTTGTGTGCAACTTATTAATAAAATAATAGACTGATTTAAAAAATAAATGGATGGTTATCTATACAAAAAGATGCAAATTGACTAGATCATAGTGTATCTTATACTGTGCTGATTTCAGTGTCAGTTTCTTTTCTCTCTCCTTCCACCTCCTTGTATTGCTCACGCTTTCTTTCCCTATACTATGTTCTCCACTCTTTTCCACTATCTCTTGTATTGTTAGCATCAACAGGTGTTTACCTAAATGCTCAATATTTAGAAAGACATGAAGAAGCAAAAACTCCAATAATTAAGTTTTCCCTATGGTATTGCTTTACAACAGCTTTTAGTCAATTCCCTTCAGTATTTTACTTCAATAGGCAGTAGCATTGTTAAACTATTTGTGATAAATCGCTCCAGATGCTTTTATTTAAAAGAATATTTTAGTTAATGCTCTGTTGGGAGCAATAAAAGGAAGTAGACTTTACTTATTTGTCCAGTCAGTTCTGTTTCCAGATGGCCTCGTCAACATCTGTTGAAATTGGGACATTTCTTCTGCGTAAAGATTAAATAGCTTTGTTGAATAAATGGTCAGTCTCTGAACAGTTTTGAGTATAAGCCTCCAGCATTTCTGGTAAATCTCATATGAAATGTGACACGACGATAGAGATTATTCAGAACGTGCTAAGAAAGCTCTATATTGTACTAAGCTAAAACCATAAGAGTGCATGAATGTACCTTACTAGGTATTACAAAACCCTCCCACTCAAGTTGAAGTAAGGCAATTGCTATCCGGGATTTCTGATTTAATTCCTTTTTATCTTGGGAGGTATGAGACTTGACCAAAAGCAAGTCCCTCACAGGCAGTTTCCCACCACTTTGTTCCCCTATTACTATTAAAAGTACTTTTAAAATATCAGATAACTGAATAACATACCACAAAGACAGTTATAGAAAAGTATATGGGAAAATACAGATGCAAATTTACAGTGAAATACAGGGTACTCTGGCGTGCCCCCCACCCACCCCCCAATGACGGGGCCCTAGGGCTGGCAGTTGTCGGGCAGAAGCTTGGTCCTGACAGCTCCTGGGGCTCCTGCTGCAGGCTCTGTCCCCACCGGCAGCCAAGCTCCCCTATCCCCTGCCTTTTCCCCACCTTCTTCCTACAACACGCCATGCTCCCACCCACCCCCTCCCAGCACTTCCCCTGCTGCCGAACAGCTGTTTGCCGGTGCTCAGGTTGCTCCAGGAGAGAGGGGGAGAGGCAGGGCCACAGCACACTCTGGGGGTGAGGAGAAGAGGCAGGGGTGGGGCCTTGGAGAAGGGGGTGGAATTGGGGGAGGGTGAAGAAGAAGCGAGGCCCCCGCACTCCCCCTACACATACCACCCCCGAGCCCCTGCCGTGAGTGACTCATGGCAGGGGGTTGGGAGCACCCCCATGGCCTCAGCCCTGACTCCTGCACTCCCCTTACACACACCAGCCCCCTGGCCTCCCTGACTCCTGGACCCCCCACCCATGCCCTTATTCCTGCACCCTCCCACATCCCTACCCTCACCCTGAGCACCAAACGGGAGCTCCTGCACCCTCCCCATTCCCACCTGCACCCCTCACACCAAATGGGAGCTGCCCCAGGTAAGTGCTCCACACCCCAACCCCCTGACCCAACCCTGTGACCCTTCCCTCACCCTAGCTCCTGGCCAGACCCTGCACCCCCAGCCCTAACTCTGCACCCCCTCACATACCCCTAGTCATGACTCCTGCACCCCCTCACACACACCAGCCGCCTGCCCTCCCTGACTCCTGCACCCCTCTCGCATGCCCCCAGCCCCCTGTCCTCCCTGACTCCTGTAGCCCCCCACATCCCCAGCCCCCTGCCTGCCCTGATTCCTGCACACCCCCCTACATCCCCACCTGCACCCTTCGCACCAAACGGGAGCTGCCTCAGGTAAGCACTCCATACTCCTGCCCCAGCCCTGAGTCCCCTCCTGCACCCTAAGTCCTGGATAGACCCTGCACTCCAACATTTTTTTAATAAAGCACTCTTATCCAAAGTGCTTTACAATAGTTAGCTAATTGTACAATGTTTGGAAAGATCATTAAGTGGTCTGCTGAGACCCTCAGCAATTTTCAAGTGGTCTGTTAGACTACAAAAACAATCAAGGTACCTCACTTTATTTTCATTTACTTCCTATTACTTATAGGAGGAGGAGGAAGAAAAAAAGAATGAAAAATAGGGGCAGGAGGGGAGATAAGAGAGAAGGTTCTTTTTCTTGGCTGGGTGCCAAGGAGGGGCCCCAAAAATGAAGCTGAGCACTGAGCCCTACTAATTCTAAATCTGCCACTGGGAAAATGTTTTATTTTGTTGGTTTGTTTTTATAAAGGTCGCAGAAGGGTGGTATAGCTACATCATTTTCAGTCATTCAGCAAACATAAGAAGTTAGCTTGAAATAAACACACAGCCATCATAGACAAATTATATAAGAGATAAATATAATGGCAATCATTGTTTCTGAACACAGTAAACATTGACCAATATTTTCAAAAGTGACCAGTGATTTTCCGAAAGTAAAATCCTAGTACTTTCTGAAAATCAGAGCTGGTCAAGGTACCTCAGAAGCTGGGTACCCAAAAATTGACAACCAAAGACACTTGTCATTCTTGAAAATCTTGGCCATATTGCCAACAAATTAACTTTAATAAGGAGAAAACTTCTGCAAAGATAGCTACTTAGCTCAATAGTGTTTACAGCATCCAAAATGAAAATGATCTACATATTCAAAACTGTGTGGTATGAATCTCTGATTTAGGCTAGTAATTATTTCCAGGCTCTGCACTATCTATAAGGAGAGAAATAGGACCACTGCAAACCACAGTTTTCTCTATCCTTAGGGTATGGCTACACTTGCAGTTGTACAGCACTGCCGCGGGAGTGCTTTGAAGTGCAAGTGTGGTCGTGGCGCCAGCACTGGGAGAGAGCTCTCCCAGCGCTGCAGGTACTCCACCTCCCCGTGGGGATTAGCTTACAGTGCTGGGAGCCGAGCTCTCAGCACTGGGGCACTGTTTAAACTGGCGCTTTGCAGCGCTGTAACTTGCTGCACTCGGGGGTGTTTTTTCACACCCCGAACGAGAAAGTTGCAGCGCTTTAAAGTGCCAGTGTTGCCAAGGCCTTAGAATTTTTCCTGTATTAGCAATAGGGTAGAATATCCTGAAGTGTTGGGAAGCCAACCTCAATGTAAACCATCATTAAACATTCAGATGAAAACAGGTACCAAAAAGATTACTACTTTTAAAAAAAAACCACAAGTCAATAGAAAAACCACCTGATCAAGGAGCTTCATTATAAGAATGTAAATGAATTATACTTGGAAATTCCTCTCCAGAAGAGGATTATCTGATTGTCTTGGTACTTCAGCACCTTGTCTAAGAATTCTTTAATGTTTTTTAACTAACTGCTTATAGAAACAAAGTAAATTTCAAATTCAGCTACAATATCTTTTAGTCTTCCTATACTTTAATTTCTCTTATTGAATCAGTTTTGGGGTTATTTTTTATCCGCTTTTTGTTTTGAAAAGCAAGTCATTTGCCTTTCCCTTTTTTTTTCCAATCAGAGAACTGTTTACTACGTTGCATGAGCTTATCATTTTCTCCCACAGAGAGAAGAATTTAATTGTACAATTAATATCTTATGAATCTTTGAAGATCCACTCTGTATCTACTTCAAAAAATAATAAAGAGATTCATTACTGGAAGACCTAACTAGGTAATTATTTTCTGATTTGAAGAAGGGGAGAATAAAGGCACTTTAACTACAGCTTTGACAGCATCCCATTTTGTTCTATATAAAGTGTTATGCTTATTAAATAAAATAATATCCAACTTTCCTTGGCATAAAGTTTTGCTATTAAGATGGGGTTACTGTTATTATTGTTAGGAACTGTTTACACAGCCCCTTTACCAAAGAGTTTACAATCTGAATACACAAGACACAAAAAATGGAGAGGAAGGAGATGCAGGAAGTCTGTAGAAGAGCTGGGAATGAAAACCAGATCTCCTGAGACCTAGCTCAAAGGCTTAACCACTGGTTATAAAATCAGAGTAGGGTGACCATATTTCCCAAAGTGGGGCTAGTGTGAGGGCTTCTCCACCCAGCACAGAGCTGGCCCAAGCCACTCGCCCAAGGCCTGACATCCTCCCCACCCCAGGCTGGAGCCAGCATCGCTGCTCACTCAAGGCTTGTCTGCCCCTTACTTGAGCCCTGCCTCTTGCCCCCTCTCTCCTCACCCCCTTGCAGGGCTGGCATGGCCACTAGCTCGCCTTCCTCTGCACTCCACTTTGATTTGATCAGTTGTCAAGAACAAACGGGACAAATCCACTTTTGCCAGTAAAGTTGACATGGTCAGAACAGGGCTTAAAAAAGGGACTGTTCCAGCCAAAACGGGATGTGCCGTCACCCTAAATCAGAGTCACATAAACCTAGGGCTGAAGGTTGGTTGTTTTTCGTTTTTGCACTGCTTACTGAAGATGTTTTAGCACAATGTGAATGTGCTGGCACTAAGGAGCTGCACTAATGCTGGAGTTACTTTATCCCACAGATTATTGTCATATTAAAATTTAGGTTTTTTGCAAAAACAAACAAACAAACCCCTGTTCCAGTCTAATAGGTCTTTATTCTCCATTATATAAGACTCATTAATTGCTTTAATTTACAGTAGGATTCCCAAATGCACATTCAAGCCAGGCTGAACAGTTATTGCATGCACATAAAATACGCTCTTAAAGTTTATGAAGAAGTAATTGCCATAGACTCAGATCAGTAACAGTTAATTCTCAATAAATGTTGTAATAATCATATGGTATGTTAATTTGCACTAATTTATCAAATTGAAATAGACATTTAATCTGACAGCTAATAGGTGTTCAAATACCACCAGATTATGGAGAAGATAGAAAATAAAGAACAAGCTGAGCAGCAATTGAACTACCCTGTTAAAGAGTGCAGTGGTTGCACAGTTTTGCTTCCTTCAATGGATTCTCGTACTTCAGGGTTCTCAAACTGGGAGTCAGGACCCCTCAAGGGGTCACAAGGTTATTACATGGAGGTCGTGAGCAGTCAGGCTCCACCCCGAACTCCACTTTGCATCCAGCATTTATAATGGTGTTAAATATATAAAAAAGGGTTTTTAATGTAAAAGGGGGGAGCACACTCAAAGACTATGTGAAAGGGGTCACCAGTACCAAAGTCTAAGAACTACTGTCTTACTGTCGAGGGCTCAATCTTACGAAGTGCTAATGCCCCTCAACACCCATAGAAATTGCAGTTGAGGGGTCTGAGCACCTTCCAGGCTTGGACTCAGAGATAGAAAGGCATAGAAAACATTTTTCTTTGAGACATACAATAAAACAATTGTACTCTATAGAATCACAAAGGCTTAATTTAAATTCTGTTGCTGCTAGGTGATAAGTTTCCAAGGTCCTGATTCAGGAAGGCACATGAGCAAAAGGTTATCTTTAAACATCCAACTAGTCCCATTGAATTAAAAGGGAATGAACACACACACACACAAACAAAATCTTGTTGAACTGGGGCCCAAACATCAGCACTTAATGAGCTTGTGCAGTGGCTGTGCTCTCCTTGCTCTGTGGGCAGCACCATGCCTGGCTATCACATGGTTTTTCTGGAGCCTCCTCATTCTTTGCAAGACTGTGGTATACCCCACAATATCTCAGGAGCTGATGGTGTTTTGTTTGTTTTTTAGTACAGAACTTATTAAAACCAAATTTTAAAAGTTCAACGATTTCTATGCAAACTATTTTACTGAAGGACTTTGATGATTGTTTTCTGTATAAAGCCATTAGACAGCACTATTTCATAAATATATCAGGTCTACTTCCATCAGAAATTTTCAGCTTGTTCATCCTCAGTAGCAATTTTCCAGAAGTCATTCTGGCTGTTAATAATGTCTGTGGTCTGTGATTATTTCCTTCTGGAGAGTCGTGTATCAGGGTCATATCACAAAGAGTGTGTCTGTTACAAGCTGTAGTTATTTAGGGCCAGAGTCTGACACCCTTGCTACTGATGAATAGTACCTTACTCTGAGTATTCTCTTTGAAATCAATGGGACTATACTGATGAAGTAAGCTGTTCTCAGAGTGAACACTGCTATCAGAATCTAGTCCTTAATATTTATGATGAACCACTTGGATTTGGTTCTCAAGCCTGCTCCATACATCCTTGTCAAGCCACTTAATCTTTCCATGCCTCAGTTCTCCCTCTGTAAAATAATAATCCTTCTCTCCCTCTCAAGAATATTGTGTGGATATATTTGTTGTGAGAGATGCTCATATACTATAGTGATGAAGGCCATAAAAATACTTATAACAATAACACATTATCTATGAGGGAAGTAAATATTTTCATATCCTAGCTCATGGTTGCTGAAAAGAGTTTTGTGATAAGACTATGAGGATCTGATTCTGAGAGAGAATCATCACCCTCATCCCCCATCTCAGCATCTCCAAGAAGCTCAATACTTTACAGAATGCAGCCCTATATCTGTGTTGATTTCAAAGGAAAATATTTCAAAGGCACATAATGTGCATTTATTCTTTTAGATGCCTCTCAAGATTTGTCATCCCTCAAAGTAAACACCAATTTATGCTTCATTTTGGATTGGTAAATCTTGATTTTCACCTCAAGACAAGTCAAGGGCTAAATTCACCAAAGGCAACTGAGTTGTCTCCTCATACAATAGTGGGGATTTCCCATATCTACAGACTACATCCATTTAACACATAAGTGAACTGGATCACAGAAGTCTTGAGACTTGCTGAAGGTCAAATAAGAGGTCAGTGGGAAGAGCATGAACCAAATCGAAGAATTCTGACTCCCTGTCTCTTTCGCTAGCTGCTCAATCCATTGCCTTTCCCCACATTTGTATTATACTTGTATATTGAAAATATGACATGGCTGAGATGCACCATGGCAAATTCCAGGACTTTAACACAATCATATTCGTTTTTGTCAGGGTTCTGAGCAGAAAGCTTTTGCTGATTGGCTGTCTTGATATTGCAAGTTCATAATAAACCTCATGGAATTAAACAAGTATGAATAGCATAATGCCCAACACAGCATTGGATGTGACCTCAGGGAATGCTGAAGGAGCTCAGCTTCAGGATGACAACATGGTGGCTTCTCCAGACTGGAACAGAGATGCCCAGAAAGATGATACTGATCTGAAAGAAAAAGAACAATTTGGTATGGGCCATGGTTGCTGGAGCCAGGGAGCTAAGACTCAGGGAACCACTGGTGCAGATATCTAGCTGAAGTTTGCAGGCTTTGCTCAGTAAGGAGGATGAGGATGAATCCTTAAAATATTCCAAATATAGACTAGGGGGGTCAGTTGACAGTGTATGGTCTCTTGCTTCTTCTAAGCCTTTCAACCCACTTGAAAGGAAGACATTGAGATCTAAGCAATCACAGTGTGCTTTGGCATGTTCCTCAAGCATAGCTCAAGAAGGCACATATGGAAGACATAAACCAACAGCAGATACTACTCCGGATATTGTGGCTGATATAATAGGTGGTGAAGTTGATTTCAAAATACCTGTTCAGCTAATTAGTAATAATAATAGTCCAGGTGCTACTCACAGCATGACTTCCAGAGACATTTACTCCCAGATACACACTGGACCAGCAAGTCATGGTGAAGCTGGCTACTTAGAACATTCTCCAGATACTGCATCTTGTTTGCTTGCACCCTGCCCAAGGTCAGAGGGGCTTTCAGAAGCTGGGATGCCAGATGGACAAGCAGTCATCTTAGCTAATCCGCAGAATTTGCTTGATTCAGATGAATCGCTGATGTTGTCAGAGACAGAAATAACAGCATCACAATGCTCCTCTAATGGCTCCTTTGCAGTAATGAATCAGGAAAGTCCTGGCTTAAACCATGGGATTAAGATGATTGCAGCATTGTCAAAGAGCGCATATGGCAGTGGCACAACATCATCTGCAGACAGGGTTTCTAACATTCATAAGGTTAAAAGCATACGTATGTGAGAATGCTGAGAAGCAGTGCATTTCCTATTGAATACAGGAACATATTAAACTCAAACTTTCATGGTCTGAGGGACTGGAACTGGAATAGAATGCTTCCACCCTAGGTTACTGTTAAAATACAGATCACGTTGCTAGTGGATGGAATTTCCAAAATCATCTGAAGGAGTTAAGTGAAGAGCTCCTACTGGGTTTCAGTGGGAGTTGAGCCCCTAACTCTTTTGGTGACACTTGAAAATCCCACCCAATGATTGAATGTTTTATCACTTGGCTATTCGGTGACCTCTGTGGTCCCCACTCCTTGTACACAGGAGAGCTCAAGAAGCCACTAACAACTGGCTTTGGTTGGCTGTCACAGCTAAGAGGCCAAGAATTGAACTAACCTCTTGTACCTAGTGGTACAGCGAAAGATGATTTCACCCAAACTGCCTGGAGCAAATAAATTCATGGGGACAGTTGCATTGTGTGCTGTTCCCTGTCATGGGAATAGACAAAGAACCTGGGACTCCAGCGCTGCCATTTGTCAGCCCTAAATTCCCATAAACATTTTAAAGTAATGAAACCATATATAAATCTTGTTGTCAGCTCTCCCTGCTGCCTCTGCCTAACTAGCTAAAATGTTTTTTTTCTTCTTTCTGTTGTTTTTTTTAATCCATACATGTATCCTCTTAAGTTGAGAAAAATCCACTCATTAAAAACAAAAGGGAAGGGAAAAAACAGCTTCTGTTCATCTCCATTTCTAAAGCACACAGCAGGAGGGCTTGAAAGAAAGAATGAGCCTTTACAGAGAGGCCTGCTGTCTCTCACACCAGAAGCAAAGGAGGATGGAGGTAGGGAGTGTGCAGGAAAAGCCAAGGATAGATGTGGGAGCAATACGACACACTTAGAACAAGGGGGAACGGGGAGGGGGGAACATCTTTACAGTACTGCTCATCCGTATTGCAGGGGTCAGGTAAGGCTGCGGAATCTTCTTTGCAGTTAATAGCTGCTACACAGGGTAAAAAGTGCAGATACTCTTGTTAAGGGCTATGTGTGGAGCGGGTTTATTGTGTGTATGTTGATGGGCATAAGGAAGGAGAAGCTACTTTACAGAAGCAGTTCAGGGCTGCACTTGGGAGTAAGGAGCACTGCAGCATGTCTTCTTGTTCAGAGATCGAAGTAGGAATCAGGGCTTCTAATTTGCCAAGTCCTACTGCCTGCCTCATCATCCACCGTCTGTGCAAAGCTGGGCTCAGGGAGAAAATTAAACCAACGCTGATTGTACCAAACCAAAGCAATGTAAATCTATTTATTACTTGACTATTTTTAGTGATGCTCATGTTAGCAGGTGGTGACTGGTAGATTTTAAAACAATACTGTGATCAAGGGGTAGAATACCGTTAACAAGCAGCTTCATTATAGTTATTAGTACATGAACAAAGAGAGTTACCTTCAGCTTCACTCTAAGAAAGATAGTTTACTAAACAAAGAGGGTCAACACAGGAAAAAAAAATGCAGGGCCTGGTTTTCTCATTTGCACTTAGATTCCTTTACATTAGTCTGGCAGTGGAAAGGGATCTTCAGATGTGCTTTATTTACATTCAAGGCTACTTCAAGCCTGAGTGTTAGTGAGAATCAGGCCCCTAAATTTCAAGTTACTAATAAAGATTTATTGAGAGTAGGGCTGTCAAGTGATTAAAAAAAATTAATCGTGATTAATTGCACTGTTAAACCAGAATAAATTTAAATATTTTGGATGTTTTATACATTTTCAAATAAATTGATTTTAATTACAGCACAAAGTGTACAATTCTCACTACATTTATTTTTATTACAAATATTTGCACTGTAAAAAAACAAAAGATATAGTATTTTTCAGTTCACCTAATACAAGTACCGTAGTGCAATCTCTTTATCGTGAAAGTTGAATTTACAAATGTAGAAATATATACAAAAAATAACTGCATTCAGAAATAAAACAATGTAAATCTTTAGAGCCTACAAGTCCACTCAGTCCTATTTTTGTTCAGACAATTGCTCAGACAAATTTGTTTACATTTGCAGGAGATAATGCTGTCCCCTTCTTGTTCACAATGTCACCTGAAAGTGAGAACAGTTACATCTGGCAAGTTATTTACATGCCAGATGTACTAAAGATTCATATGTCCCTTCATGCTTCAACCACCATTCCAGAGGACATACGTCCATGCTGACGACAGGTTCTGCTCAGTAACAATCCAAAGCAGCGCAGATCAACGCATGTTCATTTTCATCATGAGTCAGATGCCAACAGCAGAAGGTTCATTTTCTTTTCTGATGGTTCGAGTTCTGTAGTTTCCACATCAGTGTTGCTTTTTAAGACTTCTGAAAAAGCTCCACATGCTCCACATCTCATCCCTCTCAGATTTTGGAGGGCACTTTAGATTCTTAAACCTTGGGTTGAGAGCTGTAACTATATTTAGAAATCTCACATTGGTACCTTCTTTGTGTTTTGTCAAATCTGCAACATGTGCTGCGTCATCATCCAAGACTAACATGAAATATATGGCAGAATGAGGGTAAAAGAGCAGGATACAATTCTCCCCCAAGGAGTTCAGTCACAAATTTAATTAACACTTTTTTTAACAAGCGTCATCAGCATATTAGCACATCCTCTGGAATGGTGGCTGAAGCATGAAGGGGCATATGAATGTTTATCATATCTGGCACGTAAATACTTTGCAATGCTGGCTACAAAAGTCCCATGTGAATGCATGTTTTCACTTTGTTGTGACATTGTGAGTAAGCAGCAGGCAGCAGTATCTCCCGTAAATATAAACAAGCTTGTTTGTCTTAGCGCTTGGCTGAACGAGAAGTAGGACTGAGTGGACTTGTAGGCTCTAAATTTTTGTATTGTTTTGTTTTTGAGCATGGTTATGTAACAAAAAAAATCTACATTTATAATTTGATCTTTCACAATAAAGAGATTGCACTACAGGTGAATTGAAAAATACTGTTTTTTTTATCATTTTTACAGTGCAAATATTTGTAATAAAAAAATAAAGTGAGCAGTGTACATTTTATATTGTGTTACAATTGAAATCAATGTTTGAAAATGTAGAAAAACTTCCAAAAATATTTAATACATTTCAATTGCTATTCTATTGTTTAACAATGTGATTAAAACTGTGATTAATTGCAATTTTTTTAATCACGATTAATTTTTTAAAGTTAATTGCGTGAGTTAACTGCGATTAATTGACAGCCCTAATCGAGAGTAATGGCAGTAATTGCCTGTGTACTATTAACTCAAAAGAAAAGCAATGAAGAGCACACACACTCAAGAGACATATTATATATTTATGAATAGAGTAAATCGACCAGGCACTAAATGTTGCTGTTGCAGATGATGGTATAAGTCCGAACCTTTCACAATAGGCTGGATTTGGTGGTATCCCAAACAGCATGAGCAGAAATTCTCCTTTGTTGTAGGCTGACAATCACCCTGCACCGTGCCCTTTTAAGTAGCTGGATAGTACACAAGTTATGATTATAAATGTTGGAGACGGCCAAAATTAGAAATGGCTTTCTCAGTTTAATGAGTCCTACCCCTTCTCTGTACATTGAAGTGATGATCAGATTTTGCTACAGAGTGACTGTTCAGACCCTCTAATCCCCCTGGTATTAACTGACATTTTTAATGGCAGGCCACAACTGCAGCTGCTCCAACAGTCTTGCTGGCTGAAGCCTCATCTCTTGTGCTTTGTGTCGTTTAAAGCCTAACACAAAGGGTGATATGGATGTAAATGGAAGGTAATGGCCTCACACAAGGAGCTTCGGGGTTGCTGAATTTGGGATGCAGGAGCACAGAGTGACTAACTAGGACAATGAAGGTAAAATGAAAGAAACAGCTGTTAAGTTTGGACAGGGATTAAAACAAAAAACCTGAAATACAGTCTTTGTGCACAAAACAATAAAAGAAAGGGGCCTTCTTGATAGCAGCTTGTCTAAAATAAGCCTTGTGTGTGTAAAAACCAGATAAATCATTCCAGTTGCTATTGAGAGTCTGACATGGTATGATGTTTGTGTGATTATATGCTGATGCCTAGAAGATGTTTTGCAGGAAACAGTGTTTAAATACCCTGAATACTGATTATCTGCCAGAAAAATACATTTATAATTTGATCTGCTTAACAGTCATTACCTTCAGGGACATTTTTGGTTCAACAAAACTGTTAAACCACTGCAGAAATTTCAGACTGGTTTCTTTTCTCATCTTGAATGCACTGTGTTACTCCAAGATCCCGCTTCTATCTATTGATTCTTTTATGTTGTATTTATATTTAGTCTTTGAGATCTAATTTTAATGGCTCTTTGCTTGTGTAACTGTTTATTCAACTTTAAAAGTTTACCCTATACAAATGTAGGTGACTTAAAAAGAAAAATATAATCTGTATCATAGAAATATAAACATTCTGAAACTATACTTCTTGTTAACATGTTCGTTCAGATACACCAACCAGCCACTAATTATGATATATATTATAGAGGTAACAAGCTAAGAATTGTTTCCTGACATTTAAAATACCATATTTCACTGGGTCGAATGGTAAATGGTTCTTCTATTTCAGCTACATGGTATATTTTTAATACATAATTTAACATATGAACTCATTCATTGTATCTGTGGTCTCAGCTGCTTTAGAGCTCTCACTTTGCTGCCAGCAGCAGACTGTTAATAACTAGAATACTCTCTGTTATACTTTAAAAACTAGGCAACAGAGACAGAAGAATCTCAGGATATATCCATGCATCTGCTGCAATCCCTGGTTGAGAGAGCAGAGGAAATTAATCAGCTCACAAAGAAAGTGTAGATTGAGAACCAGCAGCAGTTGGAGGAATGGTGCCTACTTTCTGCAGAAAATGAAAGATTCAAAAGGGAGGTAAAAGGATTTTGCTCTTTTTTTTTTTATATACTGTGCCTTTTCTGTATCTCAAGTGTGTGATGCCTCATTCTGGTAAAAATAGCTGTGAAATCCTGAAAAGGGAATGATGTGTTCATGCAAGGTTTGTTTTGGAATCAGAGAATCAGAAGAACGTAGGGCTAGAAGGGACCTCAAGAAGTCATTGAGTCCAGCTTCCTGTGCTGAAGCAGGAGAAACTGAATCTAGACTGCCACCAACCTGTTCTTATAAACCTCCAGTTATGGGTTTCCACCAACTCCCCCTCCCCCCGGAAGCCTATTCCAGAGCTAACTACCCTTAATTTTTCCTAAAGTCTAACCTAACTCTCCCTTGCTGCAGATTAAGCCTGTTATTTCTTTCCTTCCGTCAGTGGACATGGAGAACAACTGATCACAGTCCTTTTTATACCAGTCCTTAACATATTTGAAGACTGTTATCAGGGCCCCCTCACTCATCTTTGCTCAAGACTAAATGTGCCATTTTTTTTAAACCTTTCCTCATTATGTTTTCTAAAACTGTTTTCATTTTTGTTGCTCTTCTCTAAACTCTCTATTTGTCAACATCTTTCCTAAAGTGTGGCACTCAGAACTGCACACAGTACTCCAACAGAGGCCTCAACTGTGCTGAGTAGAGCAGGACAATTACCTCCTGTGTTTTACATACAACTGTCCTGTTAATACAGCTCAGAATGATATCAGCCCTTTTTGCAACTGCATCACATTGTGGACTCTAATTCAATTTGTGATCCACTATTACCCCCAGATCTTTTTCAGCAGTACTACCACCTACCCAGTTATTCTCCATTTTGTAGTTGTACATTGCACTTTATTGAATTTTATCTAGTTGATTTCATGCCAATTCTCTAATTTGTCAGTCATTTTGAATTCTAAGTTTATCCTCCAAAGTGCTTGAATTCTTCCCATTTTGTCATCAGCAAATTTTATAAGCATACTTTCCACTGCATTTTCCAAGTCATTAATGAAAAGATTGAACAGTACCAGGCCCCGGCCTGACCCCAATGAGACCCCACTGTGTACACCCTTCCAGTTTGAGAGTGAACCATTGATAACTTTGAGTATGGTCTTTGAACGAGTTGTGCATCCAACTTTATAGTAATCTAATCTAAACAATTTCCCTAGTTTGCTTATGAGAATGTCACATGGAACTGTGTCAAATGTCTTACTAAACATCAATATATATCACCTCTACTGCTTCCACCCCCCCATCCCATCTACTGCACGGCAACCCTGTCAAAGAAGAAAATATAGGATGGTATTATATATAACAGCACTTTAAAAAATGAGAGACAGCTAGAACAGAGGACATATTTCTTTAGTTTGATACCAGTAATACAAGTTGATGTAGTAATGCTGCACTTAACATTCCTGCTGCTAAATGTCTGTGAAATTGGTCACCTGCCAATATTGTATAGAAGTGAAACCTCTGAATACATGCAGATAGATATATGTATTGATATGTAATGTGTTGATATGATATATCAACATGTGAAAGATATGAAATGTATTGATATTGCACATGCAATTCTTTGTTATCCACATAATCCTTTGCCTCTGTCTTTTGTGACTAGTACAGTTCAACTATATTTAATACGATGTCTGGGCAGAACCTAATCCTAAGAGTTGGGAACAAATCTTTATAAACTACTGATGATTCCAGATTTGTTCCTCTTTTGAAGATAACCAAAAAACAGTAATTATATAATTGGAGATTAATTTGTTGATATTAGTCCTTTTTCTCCACTTTGCCATCCCCAGAATAGTCACATGAATAAACAGAGGGTTGCAAAAATCAAGGGTGTGTCCATGTGTGTATGGGTTTTTGTCTCAATAGCAGGGCAGTTAATTTTAGATTTGATACTGTTGCATTGCATATACTTTGGTGTGATAGCTTTTTACTGAATGCTACATGTTCAGTGGGCAAATGTGATTAGATTTTTTTTTCCTAACAAGCAGGGTGTGTTTAACAATTATATATGCAGATGAAAGATCAGCATGTAAAAGTTCTTTGAATGGGCCCTTTGAACTCTGTTACCTGATTCATTCAGTCACTGCAACTAAATGCAACTTGAGCATGGAATGTCCTATGTAACTCCTTTGAAAATCTAGTCCATAATTCTCATTAATGAGAAGTGCAGCTATGTGCATGTATTGAGTAGAGAATATACCTTGCGGGCTTAGTGTCAACTAGATTTGAAATATATATACACACACAATTTAAAACCATCAGTTCAAGGCCTGGTCCTGTGTTCCCTGTGAGTTGTCTGTCTGACAGATTTCTGGAGTGCTTCCTTTTTGGTGGTGGTGGTGGGGGGTGTATATGGCGGGGGAGAGTGAAAGTGTTAATTGCTCCCTGCTCCTGGAGTTCAGATGCCTGGTTGCCAGCAGGTTGTGGCCCACTGGTCATGGTCAACTGTCATAAAAAAGAAAATCATAAAATTAGTTATTCAATATCCTCAATTTCATTTTTGAGAAATGATGTGGTGAGCTGAAGGAGGTATTTGAATCAGAAACTGCTGCTGGGTAACAGAAGAAAAGAGGGACCCAAAGAGTCCAGAGATCTTCAGAAGAAAAAAATAAGACAAGTGTTATAAAAAAACTAAGCTAACAATAATAGAGAGAACCATTCTTTCACCATGAACTGTGTTTTAGCGGGAAGGACACATTGCACACACGTACTCCACCTCACAAAGAAAAGTCTTTTAGCAAAGGTACCAGTGGGCAAATTAGTGACCAGTAGTGGCTTCTTTCTACTCCTATTGAAGTCACTGGGAAGACTCCCATTGGCTACTATGATGCAATCAGGGCCAGTTGAAGGCCTCTTGTCTTGCAGTATATTTGGAACTGTGCCATTACTCAATCAATGCACACTCTGTTGCAACTTATTGGCGCACACAGTACCCACTCCTCTGATACCCCTCCTCCCCCCGTCTTTCTAGAGTAGACATGCCATTATACATTAATGTGATCACAGACCTACATCCTACAGAGCTTAGGAGACATGTTTATTTTGGACCACTTGCTGTTGAAAATGAGAATTTGTCCTCTGTGTATATTACCCATTGATAAAAGGTTTTGATTGAGTGATACCTGGAAAAACAACTGACATAACCCCCTTAATGACTATTGAATGCACTCTGTAACAGTAATGCTGTGCATAACATCAAGCAGGCAAAGTGAAAAAGTGTTATTTGAAATACATTCAGTTAAGTTGATATAAGGATCAGTCCTTGAATAAAATCAAAATTAATCGTTTAGCTGCAGAATATTGTGAAGTAACATTTAAAGCAGCAGCAATTACAAAAGCTATTTTTTCATCCCGTTTCCTTGCCTCTCTGTTTTGCTTATGTGAACAAACAACTTCAACCAAAACCCTGGTGTAAATTGGTGGTACTCAGGATCAGAATGTACAGCCATGCAGCTAACACCAGCGAGGAATTTCTTTTAAAAGGGCTGTAGCAAATCTGGGACACGGGAATGAAATGCTTTAGAAACAGATAATCTGGACTCTTCACTAGACAGATGGCAATGCCAGGAAAGGAGATTAAAAATAGTTTTGAACTGTTGAGCTGCTGCAGATTCATGGTCAGAACAGACGAGGCTCTGCAATACTGAAACTCAGAGCAGCTTCGCATTTTTATTTACTAAGGAGCATAAGAATGAAGGAGAACAATAGGGAGACACATGGGGTGAAGAGTAAATGTATGCATAATAATAAGAATGAAAAGAAAACTAAACCAAGTAATAAAGGGAAGAAAACTCTGGAAATTTCCTTGGTAATAAATGCTAAACAAATGGATTTCATTAGCAGGAGGCAAGGAGTTTTAAGGAAAAGATGGCAACCCCCAGTCACCTCAACTTGGACCACAACTCAGCTTTAATACTACAGCAGCAAATTGGTATGAAGCAATGTCATTTATCTGGGTCTGTTGTTCCTTTTCTTTGTTGAACACATTCACAGATTAGCACATCCTTTTTGGCAGGACATCTTTCACCCAGCAATTAGAAGCTACAGTAGAACCTCAGAGTTACAACCTCAGAGTTACAAACACCAGAGTTATGAACTGACCAGTTAACCACACACTTCATTTGAAACCAGAAGTACACAATCAGGCAGCTGCAGAGACCCCCCCCCTCACACACACAAAAAGCAAATAAAAGGACAATACTGTGTTAAATGTAAACTACTAAAAAATAAAGAGAAAGCAGCATTTTTATTCTGCATAGTAAAGTTTTAAAGCTGTATTAAGTCAATGTTCAGTTGCAAACTTTTGAAAGAACCATCACTTTTTGTTCAGAGTTACGAACAACCTCAGTTCCCAAAGTGTTCATAACTCTGAGGTTCTGCTGTAGCTTAAAACAAGGAGCTGAGGCAGAATTTGCTAAATGACAAATGGGTATGAAATGTCACTTGAAAGTTTGAGGACCACTGGTCTAGGCACATGATTACAGAAAATACATGTAGTTATATTATCCAGGTACTATCTGAGAACTTACTCAGACCTCATCACCATCGTACCACACAATCATCATGGCATTTTCCCTCACATCTCTCTTCATGATGTAACAAAATATTTCCCCCAGTTTACAGTGCAGATTAACTGATTATGCAAAATCATACAAGGAGCCTGTGACTTGTATGTAAACCCATCCCTGTCTAGTGCCCTATTCACTAAACCATGTATTTTGCTTTATATTGCCACATTAAATGCTATGAGTGTAGTACCGTGAGTGATGGAATTTAGTTGTAACTCTTACTAACATTAAAGGGAGCCACACGTCAAAACTCTTAGCTAATCACATTGAGCATTTATTCCTGGTACTCAACCTTGCCCTCCACTAACACAACTAGCTAATCCAATATTTGTAAAATAACTCTACAGTACAAAGGAAAAAAGACTATTTAGAAACTTAATGGATTTTTTTCCCCTTGAGCTTGGTCCTCATTATTTCTCTCCTCTAATACACAAATAAGGAATCACATGAGCAAAAATAGTGGCTGCTAAGGTAGCGTTTCCACCTGGGAATGGGCAAATTTTAATCAGTAGAACTTCCTACTAAGTGAGACCTCGATCCCCTAAACACGTACTTACTAAACTCTAGGCACATTAATAGTTCCATTGACCTCAAGGGGACTGCTCATGTACCAGGAGTTAAGCACCTAGATAAGTGTATGCAGGATCAAGCCTCAAGAAACCTTCTCTGTATTCAGCTTCATGTTGTCTTTCATTCCATCTATATTGCATTGGAAAGACACTATATACGTTTGTTCAGTATTTATTAAGCATAATATTCAGCACTGGCTAACCATTAAGCACTTCTCAAACTTCATTGCACCACAACCCCCTTCTAATAACAAAAATTACTACAGGACCCTAAGCCCAAGCCCCGTGGCCCCAGGTGGGGGGGGGAGGGAGGCTGGGACAAAGCCAAAGCTGAAGCTGAAGGGGGCTGTAACCTGAGCCCCAGTGCCCAGGGCTGAAGTTTTTTGGCTTCAGCCCTGGGCCTGAGCAAGTTTAATGCCAGCCCTGGTGACTCCATTGAAATGGGGTCATGACCCACTTTGGGGGCCTGATCTACAGTATGAGACCCACTAACCTCTAATCCCTTTGCCAGAGATGCAGCTACATTTTATTACCCACCCTCCCCACCCCCATTTAAAGAATTGCCCCAGGCCACAGATTGATTTGGTGTCATTAAGACTTAGGAGTTCTCATTTCCTAATCGGATGCTCAGGGCACTAGGCCTCAGCTCTCTCTCCCTAGGAGTGCATTGTCAAAGAAAGAATAAGAGGTATGTTTCCCTTTTGACATATCTAAGTCACACATGCTGGTACATTTGTTTTACAGCGAGTCTTAAGAATCAGGTCGGTGATCTTCTGGAGGCCAATGAGGCTACTGTTCTGGAGCTGGCAAATGCAGACGAAGAGATTTCACAACTGAAAAATGAAATGGCTCAGTTAAAATCTGAATATCTGCAGAAGATAAAAGAATCCAAAGAAGAAAATAATCTTCTCAAGGAAATAGTAAGGAATCTCCCAGGCCCGAGAAAGCCTAGCTCAGGAGTAGCTCTGAGCCTCATATGACAAACTTCAGAAGTTTGAGAGCCGGGACACGCCTGCCCTCGGGGGGAGGGAGGTCTTGAGGCTTCTGCCCTGTCTTCCACCCCACAGGTAACACCTTCAGGGGGTCAGGGCTTTAGCCCTGCTCCTACTGAAGCCCCAAGACTCCCCACCCTGCTGGGCAAAAGCGAGAGATGACATGGGGTGGGGGCACGTAGGGTCATGTACCACCTCCCCATCTTTGCAGAGTTTGCTGGCTCCACTTAGTCACATGCTGCTGCCAGGCCCCCTCCGTGCATGGCAGCTGCTGAAGCCAACATGCTGGGAGTGGCAGCAGCAAACACCTGGGAGCTGCAGGGAGGGGCCCTCTGAGAGTAGAGAGGGGTGTGCTTGGGTTTGGGGGGCATGACTCAAGCTGTAGGGGGCAAACCTTTAAATTGTGCACCCGCCCCCTCAGCAGGCACTAGTCATCTCTGGCAGAAGCCCTTAGCACCATCACCCTGCTGCAGGGCAGAAACCCAAAGCTGCCCCCATCCCAGTTTGGTATGTGGAGATTGGGCAGGTGTGGGGCTCTGCAAGCTGCATTTCAACTGTAAAAGAGCCACATGCTGCTCATGAGCTGCGGTTTGGCCATCCCTGGCCTCGCTGCTGGCTACTTACTCAGAATATGATGTATTACGGGCAGGGTCACCCAGAGGATTCAGGAGGCTTCGGGTCTGTGGTGGCAAGGGGGGGGCCCCCACTGCCGAATTGCCACCGAAGACCCGGCACTTCGGCGGAGGGTCCCAGAGCAGAAGGACCCCCTGCCACCGAAGACCGGGAGCGGAAGAAGCTCCGGGGATCCCGCAAGAGTTTTCCAGGGCCCCTGGAGCGAGTGAAGGACCCTGCTCCAGGGGCCCCAAAAAAACTCTCATAGAGGCCCCTGCAGGGCCCGGGGCAAACTGCCCCTCTTGCCCCCCACACCTCTCTGGGCGGCCCTGATTACGGGGAAAGAAGGGTGATGCAAAGTTGTGTAAGGAGAATGTGCACTGGCAGTGCTAGCTCTGTAGTACAGTGGGAACATAAAGCCGAGGGGAATTTGAATTTGGATGCCTAGAGTTGCTCCAGCTTTCCCTTCTGGCTGATGGACAGTGTGTTACTGGCAAACGCAGGAGAAAGCCACATCCAGCCCCACAGCCATTCCAATATGTGACCTTCTGGAAAGAGGAAGAGGGGGAAAAATGAGCAGAGCCGTAAGGGGACTCAGTCTCACAGGACTGTCCCTTCTCACAAGAGTCCTTTTCATTTTGTTGCTTTTTTTTGGCTAACCAAATGGAGACTTCTATGCAATTTAATGCATAAAATATATGTACAGTTATCTTGCATTGTAGCAAAATGAACCAAGGAGAATATCTGGTTTATCAAACAGACTCAGGCCTGTGCATTCTCTTTCCTCCCGCTCCCACCATGCTGGCTTTGTACTATGTTTTTTTATACAGTACCTCGAGTCCTTACAACAGGACATCAGCTCCATCTAATTGATAACAGAAGTGTAAAGTAATTAAGCCCTGATCCATCAAGTCTTTACTCCTGAGAGCAATCCAATTGAAGTCAATTCCTTCATCACATGGGATGGTCCCTGTGCGTATGGGTTGTGGGATTAGGTCCCTAACTGTAAGAAATGTCCCAATATTGACAAAGTAGCTACTTTAGTAAAACAAACTTGTTTTTCGTAGTATTTATGAGGAATCCAGGGCAATATGGTTATATTTCAGTTCCAGTTATAAGAACAGCACTGAAAGCTACTGGGAAACTTCTCCACATCTTTTATGGCTATAATAAAATTTGCTTTCAGTTTTAAAGGTAGGCAACGTAGTATGAGGATTTCATGATACACTTGGTGATTTGTATGGCTCATGAACACATGTACATTTCTCTCCTTGGTTGATAGATTATTAGAGAGTCACAGCCAGCCTGTGCTTAAATAGTTTAACCATATTTTGCATAGTACCCTGCTATTACTCTATTAGTATCATTGTTATTATATTTCAACCATTTTTTTTTATCTTATAGGCTTTCCTATACTACTGCAACTTCCCAAGCAATTATTCTTGCTGTGGAAAGCATGCAGGTAGAATTCAAAGCAATTCTATGAATTATTTTAATTCAGATCTGTATTTAAATGAGCATTACAAGAGCCAGAGAAGATGTATTTGACTTCAAAAGCACATTTAAGAAGTTAGCTTCCACTCTTATGTCTATACTTTATTATCTCTCTCACACACACACAGTTTCTCTCTCCAAAATGTAAAATCTCACCACAGTTACCCTCAAGGCATTATCTACATGCTATAAGGCAATGAAATAATGCCATGCCATTTTTATTTTAAAGATTAACACAGTGAGCAAAAGGCACGCTCCACTAGCAACCTATGATCAGGACCTGCATGAGGAGATTTTTCAACTAAGACGCGAGTCCAGGAGGTTGAGAGAACTCTGTCACCAACGAAATGAGGAAAACCACAGACTGAAAGAAGAGCTATGGGATGTTAAGAGGGAATATGAACGACTAGCAGAGATGGCAACAGCCAGAAAAAAAGGTAAAGGAAGCAGCCCCAAAATATGTCATTTCACAGATTATTTCTCAGGCTCCTTAGAGGTCTAGGAAAAGACAAGCAATGAAATGCATGACACTGATGCATGGCATTTGAAACATTTTAATGAGTCTACTTGAAATGGTTAGAGTTTAAATAAAATGCTTCTTCATGAAAAACATGTAGCTCCCCTGTACAGCATGTGATACCCCATCATTTTGGAAGTAAAATATAGAGCAGAGTGATCTAAACCCTGTTCTGTATTTTCTGCTACCGTGAAGCACTCTGTTTTACCCCGGGCTCTAATAAGAACAAGAGCCATAAAAGAGTGTCTTGGTGAAATGTAATGCACTCTTGTTTTATTTCTAAGACTTCAGTTTTTACTGGAAAAACAGACAAGTCAATTTGTTTCGATTTCAGTCATTACTCTTCTTCCCTTTATTGTATCGTGAATGTGGTGCCTTGCATAAGTACACAATTTACAACTAGGGCTGTATACTTCAGAACAATTTTTCTTGTTATGATTGGAGCTCTGTGCCATACCGCTCACACTTGAGACTGTGCAAATGCGACTTTACAGGATGGATGTTATTCAGTTTGAATTCTATAATGTACCCAACACCCCAAGGGCTCAGGACAGTCAGTAGCCTTTCAAGACAGGTTTTGGGCCTATAGAATGGCCCCATAATCTTACTTGGTGAACTTTCTGCTGCTCTCATTTTACACATTCCACCTCTTTGAAGGTGCAGTTCGTCTTTAGAAAAATTCTGAGCCCCAGTTTGAATGGTCTTCAACTAATGAGAGACTGATGGAAACCAATTGGAAAACCTGTGTGTGTACAAAGGGCAAAGCAGGACCTACCAATGGTCCAGCTTGAAAAGTCACTGGGATGGGAGAGTGAAGGACAGCTATGCAAGAATGAATAGACAAAGAAATGGCACCATTCTGTGCATACAGAAGCTGGTTCAAATGCTCATTAGAAAGCACTAAAAAGTTATAAATGAATTAGATATTTAGTTTTTTAGATGGATTCTATCCCTTCTGCCATTTACTGAGAGGACACATTTGCGCCACTGGAAACCTTATTCCTAAGAGAACAGCTATTGAGCATGGCAGCATGCACACATTCCAAAGGTTCCACATATTTGCTACACTGAAGGCCCTGATTCAGCAAAAGCCTTCAACACATCCCTGAGTGCAGGGCTGAAGCCCCATTGGCAAATGAAGGCCAAGGAAAAGGTTGCAAGAGGGAGACGACTATAAAGGGAAAATGAAGGATGGAGAGGAACAGGAAGAGCAAGGCTTATACTGGAGGGATAAAAGGAAGGAACAAGACAAAGCAAACAACCAATCAATTAGCACAGTGCACATGGGTGAAAATGGTAGGAATTTAGATTTTAGCAATTAGAGGTGTTTCAAATCCTTCAAAGATCAATACCTCCTTCCTTTACAAAGTTTAAACTTAATTTTCAGAAATCAGCCCATTTATTTTTTCATTTCATTTTTATTATTCGAAAATGGTCTTGTTAATGTAAAAATTGCTATCTCATGCCAGCGCTTTTTGAATCTCTAGAACAGGCATAGGCAACCTATGGCATGCATGCCGAAGGTGGCATGTGAGCTGATTTTCAGTGGCACTCACGCTGCCTGGATCCTGGCCAGCAGTCCAGGGGGCTCTGCCTTTTAATTTAATTTTAAATGAAACTTCTTAAAACATTTTAAAAACCGTATTTACTTTACACACAACAACAGTTTCATTACAGACTTATAGAAAGAGACCTTCTAAAAACATTAAAATGTATTACTGGCACACGAAACCTTAAATTAGAGTGAATAAATGAAGACTCGGCACACCACTTCTGAAAGGTTGCTGACCCCTGCTCTAAAAACTATCCTGAGAAAAACCAAGTAGTGAAAGGCTGGTAATTCAACAATAGACATTAATAGACAGTATAAAAAAATAAACTCTGCATTCAACTACTCTTTTTAGGCCAGACCACAACATTAATTCCTTGGACTGATCTTTGCAAAAAAGACACTCAGACTAGAATTCTATCATCAGTGCAGTATGGGTAAGTCATGGGAGAAATGCATGTAATCTTTTTCTATTACCTTATTATGCTAACCAGGGAATGACACTATAAGCAAGCAGTACACATTGAGAAGAAATGAGTCAAACTGGACATGGTGGAAAAAAGCTGCATGAAGTGTAAAATAATGGTACCACCACAACAAACAATTTACCTTCCCCCTTATCAGAACAGCAAGTTGCACTCCTGCCTTTACAAGCCCCTTTTGTATTTTGTTTTTGTACTGAATGTCCATCTATGCTGAGCAATTCTATAGGCACACAGTTTTTACTACCTAAACAAGTAGTGAAAATACGTAATAGATGTATCTTATTCAGTTTCCCACCCACAAAATGTGATAAATTGTATCTTGTAGTCAAAAATCTGCTTTAACCAATCAGCATGTCAGAATCCGTTCTGGATGGGATGTGCTAAGGTTTGAGCATTTCTGATAAGGTAGTATAATTCTCTCCAAAGTGTCATCTGCTTTCAGCAGCTTTGGAAATCTTTGTTTTGATAGGAGCTGTATACGAAAAGAAAACACACTAATGTCATGATCCCTCATGTTCTTTAAAGAGCAATAAACGATCAGTGGTAGTGTTTTCCCATATCTTTGCTCTTAGCAGGAAAGAAGGTTTACAAACAGATGAGACGAATGGAATTCCCAGCACGAGAATGGTGTCTATACCCAAAGTTTACAGTCTCCATGCATGTGATGGTAAGCGATGCTGAGTTTGGAAATTGCCATGCTGGGATTAAAATATAAAACTAAATCTTAAATTGGGCCTTCACTGTCTTGTGCTTCGGTAATAAAGGTGTGATACTGGGATTCTTAGCTGTATTTCCAAAAACTTCCCAATTGAGATCTTACTGGGTTAACATGCATGTGCAATGAGCTCTGTGCGGGCTCCCTGTGCACAGCTCATGACAGGGCTATGGTGTGAAACAAGTGAAATGAGGAGCCAACATAAAGGATCCAGATATGGCGGCTATCATTTTGTCTTTCTGATGAAGAACAACTTTACTATTACAGTGTGTTCCTTACCAGCAGCATAAGCAGTAAGTTTAAAACACACAAAAAAGCAGAAGATTTTTTCCCCTTAGACATTTTATACCTGTAACTTTTATGGTTTGAATATTTCCCTCATTTTTTAATTTGTTTAACACCAGGTAGCCTAATGCCCACATTTTTAAGCCATCCACACTGCAGTTAAAGTTAAATGATCCATAACCAATGCTGAGATGCCTTGGTCTACAAGAGGTGATAAGCAGGAACTTCTCTTTTGCTTTCTTACCTTCATCACTTTTATGTGCTGTTCCTGATAGTAGAAATATTGCTTAAGAATGTATAGGATACATGGTCCTGTACATCAGTTTAGAAAACACTGATATACAAGTTATTTGTGACGTGAGTTTAAGTATGTTGTTTTCCTATTGTTTCACTGCTTTCTGCATTAGAATGTTCAAATTTAAATAAACACATTTATAGGCAAAAATTACATGTGTAAGTCTCAGAGAATGGAAAAAATAGCCTCTTAAAAAAATTGCTTAGCCTAGTATATTCTGTTATTGATAAATAGAATAGTAATTGTACTAGTAAGCCTGAGATTCACCATAAGCAGCTTAGCTTTTCTGTTCTTAATGTATCAAATTCCGCTTTCTGTTTAAAACTAAGATCTGCTCCACCATCCATGATGGTGGCTGTTAGGTACTACACCATTACGAACAACATAATAATACAAAACTATTAACCTTTAGTAATTTTTACTGATCAAAATAGTAATTGCATCATTACAGTAATATCTAGAGCTGGTGAAGTCAATATGAGCAGGCCTTTTTCTTTCTTTAGAAAGGCAACAAGAATGTTCTAAAAGCAATGCCTCCTCAGTGTCTATGAATAGTGAGTCTACAGAGATTCTGATCACTGGATACCATGATACAGGCTTAAAGAAAGAATCTAAGAGAAACACAAAAGGTACATTTTTTAACTACATACTGATTAGAGTTGTTCATTCAAACCCTCTCCAGGTCAATTGATGCTTTTTCTATTGCATTACATAGAATTTTTATTTCCAATACCTTTTATATCAGTATATATTCTACCTGAACAGAAGAGTTAATTCTGTGGTCAGAACCCTGCTGCTGGTTAAATAATCTTGCAATATTTTCACAGGCAATCTACTGTTGTCTTAATATTCAAACAAAGCATTGTGACTGCCCTTTACTCATATTTTTGGGAAATATTTGTATCAGAATGATCACTAATTCTCAGCTGGGATTACAACAGTACTTTTTTGAAAAAGCTGAACATTCACAATAGCAGTCAAACATGTTCTCTAATATATACAGTAGGCCCTGGGGTTCAGATGCTGCACTGACAGGTATCCTGCAAGTACTTTAGATATGGAAGCGTGTTGTACAAATAATATCAAGGAAGCTTTTAGCTTTTAAAGTAAATTCTAATTATTTAACTTTTGTAAGTATTATACTTACTTATACTCTGTTTTCCCTAAGAAAAACCCACAAGAGGAGCCTCACCTCTGTGGGGATCCTCTTACCTGTACCATCTTTGTCCACCCACAGAAGAGGCCAGAGACCATACATGACTTGGGATCTTGTCGATCACAGGGGATCCTGCAGGAGCCCATACCCATCTGCATGGAAGTTTTTCAACCCTGCACCAGCTCTGGTGTTGGTGGCTCCTTGGCAGTACAGCCCCAGATTTGATTTATTTTTTTGATCAACTTCCTCAGGATTGTGGAGCTCAGTCTCTGCCCTTCCCCCAAGGCTTCAAAGGGCGGGGGGGGGGTGTAGTGGCTGATTCTTCCTGGAAGGCGAACACACAGAGGTTCCCCTACGTGCATTGATCCATGGGAGATGAGCTGTTTGGTAAGAAAGGATCTGATTAATAGGGATGGCACGCCTGCTGTTAGAGATTACTTAGCTTTGTAGTGTCATCTGGAATTTCCAAATTCATAGATCATTAGCCTCTTTTTTCTTTTAATTACACAAAGTTAGGGCTTGTGAAATGTGCTGGCTCTTTCACTCGGGAGACTGTATCTGCTGAAGCTACATGACTAGTAGGCAGGAGCAGTGGCTGTTCAAGTTCCCCGCACTGCCTTAAAGTACTTCAGCAAGGTGCTAGAGACTGACTACTCTCTGTGTATGCACACAGTTCCAGTTCAGTTAGCCTTTGGACCCACCTTTGAGACTACCTGTAGCGCTGCCTCTTGTGATGATAGGATATTTAGTTTATTAGACAAATCAAACATATGACCATTAGAAATTGAATTGTGTCCGCAGTTAAGTTCACATAGGTCAGCTGACAACCACTTTTGCTCTAAGCTGGAATTGAACCAGGGACTGGTATTGAAGGACTTCAACTATCATTATGAGACATTCTGTTGATGCATCAGTTTGTTACTTCCAGACAGATGACTAAGTTGCCATATGTAACCAAGTTTGGTATAAATTTTTGAGGATACCTTTCTAGTCTTTGGTTTAGAAAATCAAACTATATACAACTTCAATGCACCCTCTGACCATGCTGTGTTTTTTGCTGCTTTCAAGATGGTGCATGTGAGGAGATCCCAGAACCGTGTGATGATGATTTGTCTGCAGCCAGTCAGCAAAATAGGACATGTCATCAGAACTCTCTACAGCATGATGCAGATGTAACAACGGGCAGCCTCTCTGTAATGGATACCTGCAGTAAAAGTGCCATGAGCAGGTAATTTAGAATTAAGCATTAATTACGATTAATTATTGAACTTAAAGCAAGAAAATTTTGCTAGAAATTTTAAGTTTTCTAATCCTATTAAAAATCTATTCTAAAGTAAACCCTAGTCCAAGCAGAGCTTTCTATTACCTGGAAAGGAAGAAGAGGAAGAGACTCCATGAAGTCTACTACAGACTTGGCTAGTGGTAATTTGCTTTCCCAGAAGATGCTCAGAAGCTTTAGTGATGGGCTACAGTATAAAACCTTAACATAGAGATGTTGATGAGCACATCCAGGAACATTTCAGCTGTTCAGGCACTGGTAGAATTAAGGTCTCCCTCTCAATTTAATTTTCAGTGAAAAGAAATCCATGTTTAAATCTGCTTAGGAACATGTGTTGTGTAACTGGGCTAGCTTCCCATCTTTGCCCTCACTTCCTGAGGAATTAGGAATGGTGTGTGAGGTTGAGGGACTGCTTGTATGGCCACTTTCTTAAGTCACTATATTGTTAAAAGCACTTAGTCTCCTGACACTCACGCCAGCAGCCTCCCATGTACAACAGCCATTGTTAAAACGTCAGCTAAAATCTTCAAGTCACCATCCTCAAGCAAAGACCCAACTGTAATGGTAATGATATGCCTTCCAGAGTTCCCTGATGGGCTACACTTTGTGGCTTTGTAAAACCAATGGGTGAAGTGGATTCAAGGGTTCAACACATCCTGCTTCTAGTTTCTCAACAGACAAGTTTATTTCAGTCACCATGGTGGAGCATGAAGAGATAATCAGCCACCACCCAAAATGGCAGGGCTTTAGTAGATCAGGACCAACACTGTGAATTGCTTCTGAAAACTACTTTATAACTAGTACAAGACTACAGAGGACCTGTGTAAACCATACTATGCTAAAAGCACTTTAAGTAAGCAAGCACCCACTTACTAGAATTCTCAAATGGGCAACCCTGTATAGGGAGCCACTGGTGTATGGCAGAGCATCAGCTGGTGGCAAAAGCTTGGATAAATGCTGTGAGGTCCACCTCTGACAGGAAAAATCACAACTTCCAAGCTAACTGTAGGTGAAAAGACCCTTGGCTACTGTGGAACCCAGAGGCAGTGGGAAATTCAAATATGAACCTCAGGTACAAGATAGGCATCCCCTTACAGTACATGTTTCTTCATGCCCATCAGTATCATCTTGATTCTCATCCACAAGATGTGTCCGTGAATTTGCTCCTCTGCCCTCCTTCTAAGATAGGATCCTCTGAATGTTTATAACTACTAATGTTTTTCATAAAACTTATCTCAAACAAGAAAACTAAATTGTACCTCACTTGCTTTGTGTACTGTGCCCTTATCATACATCAAAGTGTTCTTGTTTAACTGAAGAGTATTGCAGGTTTCACAGCAGCCAGCATGACTTAGTCTTGACCAAGGGGAAGAGTATCCAGGGCCATTTAGTCGTTGGACTCAGGACATGAGTTAAAAGGGGTCCTTTTTCTTGTTGTGAGGGGGACAGCTGTTCATTAGGAACTGAACAGTTATTTCACACAGGCCAGTAATAAGCAATCAGATGATGATGATGATGATGATATTTGGTTACTACCAATCAGGGCTGAGATTGAAGTCATGGCCTCATAGTAGATCAATTGTGTTATCTAACAATTCTTCGAGAGAGATGTCCCTGTGGGTGCTCCACTTCAGGTCAAGGTGCGTCCCAGCACCTTCAATCGGAGATTTCTACAGCAGTACCCCTACGGGCCACGCATGCGCTGTGCCTGCCTCTCGAGCAGTCAGTGTTCTAATAGAACATGCACAGCCCGGGCTCCTCAGTTCCCCAAGGGTCAGTCCTAGGACCAATCCTATTCAACTTACTCATAAATTCATACAATTATCTGGGAAAAAGGGGTAAACAGTGAGGTGGCAAAGTTTGCAGATGATACTAAACTGCTTAAGATAGTTAAGACCAAAGCAGACTGTGAAGAACTTCAAAAAGATCTCACAAAACTAAGTGATTGGGCAACAAAACGGCAAATAAAATTTAATATGGATAAATGTAGAGTAATGCACATTGGAAAAAATAACCCCAACTATACATACAATATGATGGAGGCTAATTTAGCTACAACTAATCAGGAAAGAGATCTTGAAGTCACTGTGGATAGTTCTCTGAAGATGTCCACGCAGTGTGCAGAAGCGGTCAAAAAAGCAAACAGGAATCATTAAAAAAGGGATAGAGAATAAGATGGAGACTATCTTGTTGCCCTTATATAAATCCATGGTACTCCCACATCTTAAATACTGCGTACAGATGTGGTCTCCTCATCTCAAAAAAGATATACTGGCATTAGAAAAGGTTCAGAGAAGGGCAACTAAAATGATTAGGGGTTTGGAACAGGTCCCATATGAGGAGAGATTAAAGAGACTAAGACTTTTCAGCTGGGAAAAGAGGAGACTAAGGGGGAATATGATAGAGGTCTATAAAATCATGAGTGGTGTGGAGAAAGTGAATAAGGAAAAGTTATTTCCTTGTTCCCATAATATAAGAACTAGAGGGACACAAAATGAAATTAATGGACAGCAGGATTAAAACAAATGAAAGGATGCTCTTCTTCACACAGCACACAGTCAACCTGTGGAACTCCTTGCCTGAGGAGGTTGTGAAGGCTAGGACTATAACAGGGTTTAAAAGAGAACTAGATAAATTAATGGAGGTTAAGTCCATTAATGGCTATTAGCCAGGATGGGTAAGGAATGGTGTCCCTAGCCTGTTTGTCAGAGGGTGGAGACGGACAGCAGGAGAGAGATCACCTGATCATCACTGTTAGGTTCACTCCCTCTGGGGCACCTGGCATTGGCCACTGTCGGTAGACAGGACTATGGGCTGGATGGACCTTTAGTCTGACCCAGTATGGCCATTTTTATGGCCCTGATATTGAATGAAGTCTGCTGGATTCCTAGGTGGCAACCTTACCTACTGCACTATGCCGGTGCACTGAAATGCTGCCACTGACCAACAATCTTAGTAATAAATGCCTACAAACCCACAACAGCCATGCTCCAAGCCCCTGATTGGATGGACAGGCAGCACTCTCATTGGTTAGCTGGCCTATACAAAAGACCCCAATAGGAAAAGGGCGCTGTCTGAGCAATAGAACATTGCCTATTGGTTGCTGCCTTTCCAACCCTGCCTCGCCACCTCACCCGACCTCCCCTTCCTAACCCGCTGACCCAGCGCCATGGATTTGATCATCTGACTATTGACCCATGTGAGAATTCTGACCACTTCCCTGGACTGCCTCTGATACAACTGACCTTCTGGATACCCAACCACCTACATACACTTGACTACTGCTCTGAACTACCCCCTACTCCTCCTTGGCCAACAGGCATTACAAATGGAAAGGGCAAAGGAGTGCCCCGTCACACAGCTGGTAAATTGGTGTTTTTCTTTGTATAAAGGGTTTAAAAAGGGACATATGTAAAGTACTCAGTGCATGACCCTCTGAACTGTCCTGGCATATGAGACACTTCTTTGAGGAAGCCTTAGATGAAGGAATATGCCAGTCCTGACAGCTTGAAATGTCTCTTCTCTTTCCCGAGAGAACATTTCTGCTCTTAAAAATTTACATACAGCAAGAGTGGGAACTCAACGATATCATTCTTCCCAACATTTTCCAGACCTGAGGTTATCCACAACTGGATCTATTTGCCACAGCAATGAACAAAATATGTCCAACATTCTGTTTCAGAGCAGGCCTGGGGAAACACTCACAGGGAGACACCTTTATACTCCCATGAACCGAAACACTCATGTGTGCGTTCCCACCAATGCCTCTATTGCACAGAGTAATTCAGAAGATACAGACAGAACCAACATCATTGTCATAGCTCCAGCATGGCCCAGACAACCGCGGTACCCCTTCCTCCTACGCATGTCGGTCAAGCCACCCATCCCCCTTCCCCTACTCAGCAACCTATCACAACGCCAGGGACAACTATTTCAACCCAATGTACAATGTCTCCACCTGAAGGCCTGGCTGATCAATGGTTTCTAATGTGGAGTTAAAATGTTCGGACCAAGTGCACACTGTCTTGCTACGCAGCAGAACATACAACACGCACACTACCTACCTGCATCAATGGAAACGATTCACATCTTGGTCTGCTGACAAACAGACCTCTCCGGTTTCTGCTTCACTCCCACTGATACTGGATTACCTGTTACACCTTAAAACATCTGGCCTCTCTACGAGCTCACTCAAGGTCCACCTCGCGGCAGTCACCGCCTTCCACCATAAGATTGACAATGTTACGGTCTTTGCCCATCCAATCACCAAAAGGTTCCTGAAGGGTATCCAGATGTTATACCCGGACTTGAAACCACCTGCTGCACCTTGGGATTTACCCCTAGTCCTCAAAGCCCTGATGGATAAAGCCCTTTGAATCAATGGCTACCTGCTCCCTTCTCCAGCTATCCATGTGATCGCCTTTTTCATAGCAATCATCTCTGCCAGACGAGTAGGAGAAATGGGGACACTTATGGTGGACCCTCCATATACCACACTCTTCCGCAACAAGGTCACACTCCGCACACATCCAAAGTTCTTACTTAAGATATACTCTTACTTTCACCTCCATGAACCTCCCAACATTTTCCCCAAAACCTGACACTAATGCCTTTGAAACAGTAATTCACACTCTTGATGTTTGCAGAGCATTATCCTTTTACCTGGATAGAACAAAACCATTTAGGAACCCGCCCCCCCCCCCGACTTTTTGTCTCTACTACTCAGTGCCCACTGGGAAATGCTATCTCTACACAGAGACTTTCCAAATGGATTGATGACTGCATATGCCTTTGTTACCAACTCAGGCAAATACACCCTCCTACATCAATTAGGAGACACTCTACCAGAGCTGTCTCCATCTCCACAGCCTGACACATGCAAGGCAGCTACTTGGGCATTGAACCTTACCTTCGCCAATCACTACGCTCTCATCCATACTGCAGCGTCCGACACAAAAGGGTAGAGCTGTCTTGTCAACAGCCTTCTTGCCTCATCTGAAGTCCCAACCATCCTAAAGGGTACTGCTTTTCAGTTACCTGGAGTGGAGCACCCACAGAGGTGCCTGAAGAAGAGGTTACTCACCTTGTACAGTAACTGATGTTCTTCAAGATGAGTGTCCCTGTGGATGCTTCACTACCTGCCCTCCTCCCCTCTACTTTGGAATTCATAATGCACTCTGTTGTAGAGAAGGAAATGAGGAGCCCAGGTTGTGCACGTGCTATTCAAACACTGACTGCTCGAGAGGCAGGCACAGCGCATGCGCAGCCTGTAGAGGTACTGCTGTAGAAATCTCTGATAGAAGGCATGGGATGTACCTTGACCTGAAGTGGAACACCCACAGGGACACTCATCTTGAAGCATGTCTGTTACTGCACAGGGTGAGTAACCCTCTCCTTAAGAGATATTTTTAGATATACTGTTTTTAAAAAATAGAAAAAACCTCAGCCTAATTATATACAATTTAATTTAGTGATGACGGGTGCCAGGTTGGCACCCAAGGTCAGTGAAGTACTATAGACCAAAACCACAATGGAACCGGCTACCCCAGGGCATGCTGACTTGTATCACTGTGCCAGTGTGCACACTCCTTTTTCTCTAAGGACCACCTCAAAGGGCAAGGGGGTAGTACTGTTTCCATGCTTATTCAGTCTGGTAAGACTAACAAGGTATTGGAGAGCTTGCAAACAGCACAAAATTAAGGTAATATTTGACAAGTTATTACTGTTAGGGAAAAATAAGCAGTTTTCATTATACTTGTCGACCTCAGTGGAATCTTAGGTCAGTGACTTTAGCCCATTGCCAATTAAATGGCTATATATTTGGGGGGTAAGCATTTATACAGCCCCCGGTACATGGATGGAATTGGCATGATTGAGTACAAATGCTTCCAAATTTATAGGGAGCAAAACACACAAGCCACAAATCATTTCCACCTTCCCCTCCATCTTACAGCCACTTAAATCAGCAAACTTCCCATTCAGAACTCCAGAATATTAATTTCCTCTCCATGAGCAATCGGCCCAGGATCATTCACTCAGGAGGTCTAGGCATGAAGCTTGGAGGGGCTGAAAAAGAGTGGCACTTGCAGAACCAAAGAACTTGTGCAGCTGGAGCTCTGACACAAAGCTAGCAGTAGGTCTTAGGAGACAAGAGTTAGCTCCTGTTCGGTCCAGGGATCACAGAGCATCCACACATCCCTGCAAGACTTCCATAGCCATTTCATTTTGCAATAGCAGAACTGGACTGAATGCCCATTGGGGAGCTAGCTGGGGCCAGCACTGGCTGAGTAAGCAGCCTGGCTAAGGGATGCATAGCCTCACAGTAGTTTCCATTAACGGGGTTCCTATGAAGTCCCGGGTACAATTTAAAACTTCTCTGATACAGTTCCAAGGGAGAAGCCAGTTCGCCTGGGTTGTCGGTATTCATTCATCAGTGAATGTAAATCCTGCCTCTGGCATTTGTACTGAATGATGGCAAAAGAATGTTGCCAACCACCATGTAACAAGAATTCCATCTTTGGTCTTGGCTCAGGCTCCTGGTCCTTGTGAACTACTGCTAATGAAAACATCCCAGGACTTTGCCCAGGAAAGCTTTCGTGGGATCAGTTTTCTTACCTTGTGACATACAGGTAATTTTAGCCTGGTGTGGTTCGGGTGGCCCATGGAGTAACTGTATCCAGTTTGCTGGCACTCCTCAGTGTTTTATTTATACCCTATGTGGCACTTACAGGTGCATCACGTTTTCACAAGCTGTTCAAACATGCACTATGGGTCCAGTCCTTTGCCCACTTAAGTCTATGACAAAGCTCCCATTGACTTAGATGGTGAAGGATCAGGCCCAAGTCCTCATAATGCCCCCTTGATAGGATCACCTCCATTTTAGAGGAGAAAGCAGAAGCTTGTGGACTTGCCCAAGGCCACACAAAGTCAGTGGCAGAACCAGGATTATAACTCCTGAGCTGATGGACTAAACATGGGACTGAGAGCTAGTACCCAGCACTGCCTCTGTGCTCTGGCACGCTGTGAAAGAAGACAAGCATTCATCCAAGTCCAGCCTGTAACACAGAGAAAGGCAGTAGTCATTAAATTTCCTTGAGTGTCATGAGTAATAAAGGAAACTTTCCGTTGGGCTTCATGCAGAGATCCAACTCCTTGAATAGTTCCAGTCACAAAAATAGGAAATTCATCACAAAACAGACACTTCTCCTGGGAGCCACGTCTGTTCTGCTCAGGTCAGCAGCTCCCTTGCTCAGACTGATGAAAAGATGTACAGCACAGCATACTCTGCTTATTGCTTCTCATCTAGATTGGTGGCTTTTGGTCCCTTCTTGCAGACGTGTAAGACCCTGGCTGTGCTGATGTCACATTACACTATGATCATTTGGTTTTTCAGTGCAGGTACAAGTCACTTCATGGTGTGAACTGCCTGCTTTAAACTCCAATACATTTTTGAAGGACCTAGAAAGAAAATTTATTTGTAGATTTAGCTTTGTGCAAGCTGTCGATTTCTTTGCTCGAGGCTAAGTAAGATCTGTCTTGAGTGTAACAAAGTCAAAACAGTTGATAAATCACAATCTCAACTAAAGGCCTCTTCCATTCTTTTACTTAACATATATAAAGGGAATTCAGATCTGCACAGGAATCTGAATCTGTCAGGACTGGAATAGATGCATGCACTTTGAGTTTGAAGAACTGTATTGGTTCTTTATCGCTAACCTTATAACCTTTTACAGTCTCTCTTCCCCTCAGTCATGGTTTCTCACTACTCCACTTCTCCAGAGATTCTGTATTTGGGAATAAAGCCTCAATCCTAGTTTTAGAAAACTCTTGAACTAAGAACAGATAGTTCAGAATCTTGTCCAATAAAGTGTGCTGAAGGATTTCTTGACCCTCTGCTTTGGTGTAAACCAGACTCCAAAGCTGTTCACCTGTACTAAAACTGTTTGCACAATAAGTTTTTATCAGGCACAATGATAAATACTTAGGCTGATGCTTCATTAAGAAATTGAGAGGTCTGGAACTTTGGCCCCTTGGAGATGAGGGAAATGGGAAATATGCTGAAGGGAAGAACATACATGAACATTTCAGGATAGTGACAGGACACGTTAGGCTTCTGATCCACTCATTCAGTATATTTTGGTGTATGCATCCACCATGATATGCTTCGTTCAGGTCCTCTCATCTGGAATGCCTTTCTAGGCTCCTGCTGCCTAAGGAGAAGGCGGGTGAAATCAGAAGCGTTAATTTAGGATGGGGGTGACTGTGCTAGCCTGAAATTTTGCTAGATGGCAAAAATCAATCACATCTGCAAAGCCCTCAGAGGAGCTCTCCCTCTCCCCTCATTCCCTAACTTTCACAATGCTTAATTCTTTGATCCTTTTATGTGTCATCGTGCCTTCAACAGGCCCAGTTCTGTTTGGGTGATCTGTGTTAAGGCTGCATCTTGGCATGGTGCTCCCAGGAGTTCAGTGGGCTGGGTTAAGCCACAGTCTCACGAGTAGGGGGAATGCTTGGCAATGCAATTGGTCCAGCAGGCACCGAAAGGGAGGGGAAGTGAAAGAATTGAGAGGCATAACAATTAGTGACATCAGATTTACTAGGCCACCTATTCCATTCCCTGACAGAATAGATTTACTCCATACAATACATTTCTGGTGCGTTGTCCGATTCATTGTTAGTAAGTCCCAAATGATGGGCTTTCACTAACTCAATTCCAGTAGAGAAGCAAATTATTTTTTTGCTGTGGTTAGTAACTATGCAGGCAACCAGTGATCAGGAAGTGAAGTGGGACTGCTTATGCATTCCTATCCCTTTATAGTGAACAAATGTAAACAGGAGAAAAATGCAAAACAAGTCTACCTGAGCTGCCTCCTGTGTTGTGGTGAGGCAGATCCTCCCTCCCCACAGAAATCTTTCTGGATTGGCAATTGAGAATGAAGTTTTAAGAAATGTAAGAATTCTAACTGGAATTCACAAGGCATTTATCAAAGTGGATCACAAACGCAAAGTTATTTGGTACTCTGAAAAGAAGCCAGCGCAGTTTTCTTCAGAATTTAAAATTAGTTTCGCTCTTCTAGTAAAAGGTTTTGCTTTTAATTTTTTTTCTTTTTTACACCAGGACTCCTGTGGGTAAGATGGTGTTACCAGGACGACCATTTGCACCAAGAAATGTTACAGACTTGAAAGTTGGGAACCTGGTGAAATTCTCCCATCCAGCAGGGAAAATCAGTAAAGGAACAATCAAGTACTTGGGGCACCTGCTTGGGAGAGAGGATGTGTATCTTGGGGTAGAACTGGAGGGCAGCGAAGAGGGAAAACATGATGGAACATTTCAGGGAACACGATACTATCTTTGGTAAGATTAACCCTATAGTTAGTTTAAACAAAAAAGCCTCTTACTATTCCCCTGAAAAATGTGTAATTTATGGTTCTATAAATATCAGAAATTATTAATATATGTCACAATATAATGTTCTGCTGATAAATAGATTAGGTTTTATTTAATCAAAATATGTATAAACAAAGCGAATGTATTTTTAAAACCATTGATCCTGTTCTACTATTTCATTTCTATTATACCAAATGAGCAATGCAGATTTTATTTTGTCTGGCAGAAGTTGGTGCACCAGAGGTGACAGTTCTAGTCTGTACTATTTACCTCTTTTCTGAATGGTCTACAGAGTTATTATGGAGTCAGCAAGTTACTGTCATGTTTCTCAAAACAAGCAATTCTAATAAAAGTATCCTAGATTTTTACCAATTAACTAACAGTAGGGGGGTTCCCCCACAGTGAATAGTCACCCATTAAACAAATTGCTTAGCTAGCAATGTTTCCATTTTGCATAATAAACTATATTTGTATTGTAGTTCAGTGTAACAAGTATAGTATATGCATATGCTGGATTAACCAGTTACTGCAGTTTTAGAACTAATGACTCAAAAAAATGGAAAACAGAAAACAAAATATGGATGACTTAATATGTCTGTTTAACAAGATTCCATCTCCAATGATCAGGCACAACTCCCAAGATAAGTCATTGGTTTCCAAGACAAAGGTTCTCTGATAATCAAGAAACATAAGAGATGCCTATTATAGATTGTTTTTAGATTTTTCTTGAACAGCAACCATTCCTATAACACAGTTAAACCTCAACATCTCCTGTGATGGAACACACCCGAATGCCCATCAAAATATATAACATTTTAAAAAGTGAAAGCAAATATCTCTTCATCTGTTCTTGAGGCAGCAGTAACTCCTCAAAGTTTTCCCGAGCTTAAATCACTTTATAAAACTGAATTGGATTAGCCCTAGGAACCAACAGAGAGTCAGTTTTCATTTGAGGGGACTTCTTCAGGGCCACCAGAATAAGAAGCAGAGAACACGACCAGATACAGAGTCACCCCAGGTATCCCAGTTACACAACTAACATTGATAGGAAGCATTAATGATAATCAGGGGCACAAATCAAGACTCCTGGCTGTCCTGGATCATCAGTGCGAATGGATGGGACCTCTACTCAGAGATTAACATCTCCTTTGGCAATGAGAAACTGCCCCCAAACCTAAAGCATGCCATTGTCTGATCAGTATAAACCACTATACAGACTGAAATACATATTGCATCCAAAACACATGATATCCATTTTTGTTCTTGTTTCTCTATTACTGCCCCTTGTTTAGGCTTCAGTCCTTCTTTTGTATTCTTGTTAGTGTGTGAAAATTTTGAAACTTCCAAATTCTGAGGTTTTTACAAACAGAAACAACAATAAAAAAAAATCACAACTTAGGTGATTTTCTCCCTACTTTCTCCCTCAAGAACAGTATGATTCTTGAGACAATGAGCCCATTTTCACCACAAGGTCAAATGAATAAATTTTCAAATGTATTTAGGATAAAGATTGCAATGCATGGCATGGCTGCCTATCCCTGCTTGCAAGTTAATAGTTGGGGCACTTACCAAATCATTTAGTATTTCCGAGACCAGACCAGCAAAAAGGGGTGTCAAGCCATAATGGTCTTCCAGGTTCATAACATACACATTAGGCCGAATCAACAGACTGAGTTCAAATCAAAGGTGAAAAAAAATGGTTTTCACTTTGATTTTAGGGCAAAAGTCTACTGTTAGTTCTGCAACATTTGGTATCAGTTGAAATTTTGCATATTTAGGAGCAACAGAAGTTTGGAATCCAGATCTTTCAGAACTAAGAGCAGAATTTTATTCTGCTAGCAAAACCAGATTTTGCGATACTGATTTGCAGAAATGAAAAATTTTCACTTTATTTAATTAAAAATCATGAAATACACCCAATACATATGCTTTATTTGGAGAGAGGGAGGAAAGCCGCATTTTGTTCTTAACTACTGTGGGGGTTAAGACAGACCTTTTGTGAACATTAACTGAATGTTTTGTATGGATTTTCTTCCTAGCAAAGCTAACAAAGGACTATTTGTGAACTTCAGCAAGATCATTATGGCATGGGAATAATGAATCCAGGACAAACCCCTCATATAAGCCTATGGACTTCTACAGCAAGTTACTGGCATGCTATGCCCTTTGACTATCTGCAAAGAAACTAATTATATTGTTATACACAGTGCATTTGCTAAAAGTGTATTGATGTATTTCCTACACATTTTTATAGAAATGTTTATTTTAAAATATTTTCTGGAACCTTTGTAAACCTTTTTGTAAAATAAACGTGAAGTGTTGTCATTCCTGAAGGGACACTCTTTAATGACTTGATTGGTATTTACTTACCTGACAACACAGCATAATCAGCAATTTAGCAAACCTTCTAAATAAGGAATTACCTGTTAAACATCCATTCCTATAAAACTTCATATAGCAGATCTATAATATACCAGAAGAAAAAGATTCATGCAACTGAAAATCTGAAGTGTTCCACTTATAGGAATGTTTTATGGAAATAGCTTCCTTTTGCTTCTGTATATAAATTAAGACCTGATCTACATTAGAAAATTTGGGTTAATTAAACTGGTTCAAACCTGTAATTTAGCTTAATTTAAACCAGGGTAACCCTCACTTAAAATTGGTTTAAGTTAAACCAATTTAAATAAGGGATAAGCCACTTTAAGTGCATCTAGAGGTTTGCAATGGTTTAACTACAACCAATTTAAAAATTTAGTTAATCCAATAAAATTTTTTTAATACAGACAAGCCCTAGTTATCTCAAACTATAGGACACAGATAAAACAAAAATCAACCTTTGCAACATTTTAACTGCAGATATTTGCTACTCTAACTTCATTATTATTTTAATGTTCAAATTAAAAAAAACCCTATTTGTTCACGTTTAGCACCATGAAGCATGCTCTGAAGGTAGCATAACAATGAGCTTTCAGGAAAAGATACTTGTTTTTTAATTTTGAGAAATTAAGGGCTTGTCTACACATAAAAGCCACATTTGTTTAACTAAAAGTGTGGTTTAAAAAACAATGTACTGAGTGCAAATCCCAGCATGGACAATCAATTTAAACCTTGTTTATATTATTTTAGCATCAAAGCTAAAACCAACGTAAACCAGATTTAAACCAATGTAAATTTCTCACACACAAAGGTCTAGTCTACACCAGGATATTTACCAGTCTAGTTAAACCATTATTATTGTTTTTGTGGCTGCAAACCAAAAAAAGTCCAGTTACTCTAAGAGTGTTGACGAGGCGTTATGTGAGTAATTATGGTGGTATAATATACCAGTATAGTAATTCTGGCACATTTCCCTAACAACAAGCCCAAGTTGTACCATTTTAAATAAATTAATTTTAAAACTACACCTTTAGTTAAATTAGTGCAACATTGGATGTGGCATTGTGAAGTAATTAGAGGAGTTTGTAGTGTGGAACAAATTTATATCTCGTTCCATACTGTAAATTCAGTACTTCAATTTCTATTTGGTGCTGATTTTCCAGCTCACATGCTAAGCTGATGCTTCATCCATTCACATTCTGTTGAAAGCAAAGTGTTAAAACGTATCTTGTTTCTTCCGCCTTGCCACAACAAACACTGCAGCTGCAGTACGGATATTAATGTTTGATTTGTAGACTATGTGGGAGCAAAGTTTACCTGATCAGAGCTGGCTTCCTTCCACAAAAAACTTGATGGACATAGGAAGTTTTGTCAATGCCACGTTCTATAGGTCAGGCTCCTTGTAAGAGGTCACCTTTTTAGTGATTGTAGGATGGGGGAATAAAGCATGCAGGGAAGAGCCTACAATGGAGTCACAGGGGACTGATGTGTGAGGGAGGGAAAGGGGCTCAAGGTATGGAAGATGCCCTGGGGGATCAACAATGATGGTATAGGGCGTAAGCAAAGCTCCTGAGGCAGCATCCAGCAGATGTGTGAAGGAGAAAGCAAGGGAATGCTAGTTTTCTCCAAACTTCTGTATGGGACAGACTGGCAATGGTCCAAGTGCTGCATCAGTTCTTCTCCACACCTAGCTAATCAGCAGCTCCTCACACACTAGACAAGGATGCAGCCCACAAACACAAACTTAACTCTGAACCCATCGCTAAGCTTGTACAGCGAGTATGAACTAGAGGAAGTGAACCTGCATGATGTGTATGTTGAAAGTAAATGTAAGTTTGTCATGAAGGTAAAGAGTCTGCGTGCTGGTGCTGTGTTTGAAAGTGGGGAAGACGTGTACATTGAGGTTATCCTAGATATTTATGCAGCCTAATTTGATGATTTCCTTGATTTTTATTATTGCTGTAATACAAACTGCACTTGTGCAACCTTAACTTTTAAGTCAGCCAAGTTTGTGTGGTAATATTATGTAAGGCAATCCCTTCCCTCATAGCAGGTTATCCCCCTCACCCCAGTTATGCTACATTGGCTTTTTAGAAGCTTGAACATTTCTTCATTTGTTACAAAACAAGAACACAAGAAACTACAAAAACATTCAGGTAGCTCCCCAGTGAAAACTATTGCTCTCTTCACTGGCATTGGCAGCACCAGGAGGACCCATCCTTGCCTAGTTACAACATAATGGTTCAGATTTTAGGCAATAGTCCCAAACTAGAGTTTTGAGCTAGATCAAACTGAGGATCCAGAGTTTGCTTGGGATTAGTTAGCTTAACTATTCCCACTGAAGTCAATGGTTAAACACCCAATGAGTTAAATGGGAGAAGAGTTAGGCCAACTCTGAACACCTCGGAAAATCCTGCTCATGGAGCTTGAATAGTCCTCATTCAAAGAACGGAAAATCTTTGATTTAGAATTCAATAGACATCAGCAAGCCACTATATGAGACTGATTTTCATATAAATTAGATGAAGTCAGTTGTCTAGCCACGATACACTTAACCCGAGAAGCCACAATTAAAGCTAGTATTTACCTAGCACCATACTTCATATAGAACGGTTAAAAGGATCAGCTGAACAGAATAATTCCTACAAAACCTAACAGATCACACGACAAATCAATGTAATAAACTTTATAGTCCGAAGAAAGATGCTGTGCTAAGGAAACTACCTTTGCAGTGATTCAACAGTCACACGTGAGTCATTCTTAGGAAAAAATGAAAAAAAATTCTACACCATTCATTCAATAGAAGAACCTTCTTCTCAAGTCTTTTGGGGAGGTGTGGGGTGGAAATCTAGAAGAAATGTTCAACTGCCATTAACAGCAGCATCTTCTGGAATCAGAATGTTCTCTGGCTTACTGCTGAGAGGGAGAAAGACCAAAACACTTTGTAAACATGATTTGTGCACCGTCCCAATCCTGCAATCTGATCTGCACAAAGCACCTTTGACTTTAGTGGGACACCACAAACCTCTAATGTCTGTCCCGTAGATCCACTTGCAAGTTTGGGGCCCAAGTCCAATAGAGCAGTTGTTCAGGGGGAAATATATTGATTTACAAGGACACAAACAAAAGTGTGATATAGCTATGGCTTTATGGAGAATGCTACACTTTAACAGAAACATGTTTAGTTGTCAGAGCAAGAAAATTTGGAATTTTGGAAATGTCTTCTACTACATACGAGAACAAATGCAGGAAGTGATGTTTTCTTAATGTATTAATTTATTTTTTGCAGAAATCTGCAACTTTACGAGTATGCACTCTGGAGATACCATGCATGCATCGCCTCTAAATGCGTTTCTACAATTTCATCTCTTGGTAATAATCTCATTCACAGCATATACATCTAAAAACTAAAGACATCATATTTACAGAATTTAACAAGACCTTGTCTTGTTGTTTTAATGAAAAAATTTAACAGGGTTTCACAGAGCAGGAAATATGGATTAGATACATCGGTGCCGCCATAAATAAATAAATTTCAAGAACAGAGTTTTAAAAAATTCTTTCAGGTCTTGAAAATCCAAAATTATAATATTGCATTAACTCCAATGACCTCTTACTATTCAAACAAGTCAAGAAAAACCTATTTGTATTAATATTTATAGACAAGCAATGAGAATGCCCCAAACAAAAACATACAGCAAGTTTCAATCATGGCCAACTTTAAATAATTTGTTAACATTTGGAAAGGATATAAAATAGGTGCAGAACACAGAAGCAATATTGACTACAAAACACATTGTTTGCGTGCATATTTTCTCTTTATGGGGTGGAGAGTCACAGTAGTATCAAAGCACGTAAATTTTACAGTCTCAGAGAAGCAGTTTAGTATCTGTGAGTCCAACTGTCCATCTTGAACTATGAAAGCCATTTTCACATTCCTGGGTACACCCAGTGAATATTAAAAAGGATCAAGATGACAATTTCATTTTTAACTTATTTGATATTCTCACACTCTTTATCCCCCCCCTTTTGTTTTGTCCCAATTTCAGCTCTTAAATATTTCTGAATTCAGTTTCAAGGGATTTTACAATCAATCATTCTTATTGTCCACATGTATTGCCATGGAAAAAACTGAAATGAGAGTATAACTGGGACAGATACAGTAACTGAAAGAAAGCAATATATTTTTTAAGAAAACATGATTTAGTAGCACATGATTAGAAAGTACTGAGACCAGCTCTTTAAAAATTATTACACCTTCTCATCACACCTCCCATCTTACAGGAAAACACACGTACCACAGACACACAAATGCACAACTCAATCTGATCTTAGACTATATTTTACAAATTTTCTTCTTAGCCCCCACCTGCCCTACGCCCTCCCAAACAAGCAAGGTTGATAATTACATCAAATTCAAAGCATAGCCAAGTTTAGGATTTGTTTTGGTTTGCTATACCCTGAAATATTGTTCACAAGTCACACTCTGACTAAAACTTTTAAAGAACTATGGTAGTAGGAAGGGATAATTGATACTAATAGATGATAAATATAAAATAAGTTTTTATAAAAGTTAATTTAGATGAATAGTGAAATCCTTTTGAATACCTAAAGTCCAAGTTACCAACTGAACCATACTAGTCTAATAGCACAGTTGAGGGAAAGCTTATTTTTAATAACAAGTAGTGCATTACCACCACAATAGCATCAGCTTCCTGCCATTCACACACATACACACACAAAAATTTATACAATACAGTGCATTTTATATGCCAGCTGACATTAGGGTTTTGTGTGCATTAAATAAATTTTACACAAAGAAACCTTTTTTGGCATAGTCTACATTTCAGTTGGAGTGTGAAAGAGTGTTGCCTGCTTCCAGAAAGTAAAATGAATGATCTATTATTCAAATACAACTTATATTCTAACAAACTGAAGATTCAAGAACCATAAATAGTTCTTTTACTGCTACTGTTTGTGCATGGACATTTACAAGTAAATGAGTACAACAGAAAAAATTTTCAATATTTTTTGTACAACCAACAAATAAGAACTGAAAAAAAGCTCAAATAAAAATCAGCTTTGCTCTTAAAATCAACTTGCCCATTTGATGGCACTCTCTCTCACCCTCCCAATAAGCATCTCCTCAAAAGTTGCCTCTTTTTTGTCTTCTGCTAGCTAGTGAAAGCTATGACTAAGCCTAGAATATCTTCATCCCACCAGAAACCATGCTTTTAGGATTATTAGAGCTCACAGAATGAGAGTTGCTGTTGATTAAAAAAGAAAAATGCTTGCATCTACACTGTCTTAAAAGAAAGCGGCACAACTGTTCTCAAGCATGCGACTGTTACTCTCATCTGATGACTCATTTTAGTCATCATTTTTGCTATTCCAGCAGAAACTAAAGCAGTTAAAAAGTCAACATAAATAGGATTGAAAATTGAAATCATACAAAAAGAAAAGGAATTACTGAAGAACTATGACAGAAGTGGTATTGTATTGAATACCTGAATAGACAGCAGGTAATGGTGTTGCTAATCTCTCAAGGAAGAAAAATGTTTTAGGTAAAATGCTTCAGCTCATCTGTTTTCCACACTGTCCCTTCAGTTTTGCCACACTGTCCATTTATACAAACAATTACAAAAATGTACTCTTATTTTTAACTTCATCTGGACAGCGGGAATTTTTTTCTTCTTTCAGATATGAGCTCCTTCTCTCACAGTGCAAAATTATCATCAACTTAAAAAGAAATCTCAACTCTGATGCCTTTGACTTCATTTTGCTTATTAATAATGCACACTTCAATTGATCTCAAGCAGACTTAAACAGATTTTAGATTATGTTTAGGATTTAAGGAGTGAAGGAACATATTTCAATATCATACCAGATAAAAGGCAGTTCCAGATCTGAATCACAAGACAGCAGTTTTTGCTGCTATCTTTTTAAACTGCATGGAGGGAAGACATCAGAAAGGCAATACAGGCAAAAAACAACAAAAAAACCCTCCCCCTTTCAAATGCTGTGAAAATGTTGGATTTTAAACAAAAAGTTACAGTGTAAAAATTCAAATGCATTGTACCAGCTTCTTAAAAACATCCTCAGTCACACAATTTCACATCATTCAGCTGCCCAAATCCAGAAGTTCTGATTTCACAAATAATGACTGCTTTATTACAGCAAACTGAAGAGTTTAAACAAAACTGATTTTATATAATACAATATATTATATGCATAAAAGTACCAGTATGGTTTCTAGTTTGCAAGTAAGTGTTTTGTATTCTTCACTGTATTGCAAACATTTCCTGACCAAAATAAAAAAAAATGCAGTGTGCAACTTTTCCACATCTGCCATCTGCTATTTATACAGGCTGGTTTATTAACAATGTGCAAATAAACCTTTATTGAAGAGCTAATATTGATTCTTTTTCAGCTAAATCAAGATTGGGGCACAAAGTACCTTCTGTGCTGTAAACATCATGAATTCTTCACAAAATTGGAAGCTGAAAAGGCCTAAGTAACAGGGTGCAAACACTCCTCATACATAACCATGGCTGAGCTCAAAACTTCCAAAACAGAATTTGGAACAGTTCTGGCATTTGGCATATCTTCACTGTACTGCTACAGAGCAGTCTTAGGAGAACGTTATTTATAAAAGCATAATTTACTTTTAGCTTTACCACACAATGGCCTAATAAAAGCATGCAGCAGTCTTTTCATCAGTAATATGGTAGAATTGGTTCTTAGTTAATTACCAGTGTTGACACTGCTTGATGAGCACTATACAAGCAAAAGGGATTGTAGAATCACCTCCGATTTTACTTTTTATAAAGGCTCATACAAGTACCTGATTTTCGCACCAGAAGTCACAATCTCAAAACAGCAAATTTTGCGTAGACTTAAATCACCCTGAAAAAAAGCAGCAATTACAAATACCCCTCTCTCTGTTTATCTGTTGTAAAATTTACAGTTGCATTTTCCTGTCTTCTTTTTCAGTAGTTTACAATCCAGAAGCACAGGGAGCTTTTGTTTTCCAGCTAGCTGGGACCAGGCAGGTCAGCTATGGCTTCAGTTTTTCGGGATAACTGTAATATTTCACATCATTACTAAAAATTCTATATTTAAAAATTAAGAGCCACTAAGCAGTAACTGCAGCCACAGGATTAAACGGCAGCAATTATCTGCTTTCCTGCATACATTCTTCAAAGAGTGAATCCCTTCTGCTTTGCTCACTGCAATGGGATAAGAAAATAATATTTCCCTCCCCACTCCCCAAATTTATTCTTTAGTGCAGTACAAGTGGAAACGGTTTCACATCTTTTCCTCCCTCCTTGTAATCTGAAAATAGTTGACTGGCAAAGGCCTGGCAGATGGACTGAAAGGTTCCTCATGTTTCCTTCTCCTACGGCTGTGGGCTCAAGAACTGGTTTTCAACCTAATGCAGACCCTTTCCAGATTCAGGTGTAATGTGGCATTTCACACTGTTCACAGCGGTTTAGCGCTGGATGGTTCAGAAAGGTGCAGCTATCACAATTCCATGGAGCCCCTTCAAAGTCTTCATCTCTTGGCTGAGTCTGTGGAGTCTGTTTGGAGCTGGTTTGATGCTCTAAAGAAAAAATAATGTTATTTTTCAAACAAAGCCTTCATAAGAAAGTATACTATGCAATTTTAGCAAATATTTACAAGAGTAGGTTAAAATACTCATCCACTAGCTAGTAGTTTTCAGTTGTTTTTACATAGACATCAAAATGGCACTGTACAACTGGATTAGGATTTGAAATTCAGAATGTACAAAATACATACATTATGTATTTATTACCTACTGAGAAGGCAGTCCAAAGCTGATGACTGTTAGCAGGGAATGAATTCACCCCAAGGCCCAAGTAAATGCTATTCAATGTATGAGTCTGTACATGTATCAAATGAGGGGAATTTTCTACGAGAAAGGGGGTCTGAAGACTCCATGCTAAGTGCCAGGCATTCAGCCCCAAAACTAGTCTCCATTGGGCTGATGGCAGGAATCTTGACGTCATGCAGGTCCATTGCAATGTACTCTTGCCCTGGTTGCCAGTAAATCAGTATACTAAACCTACATGTAAAACAACATATTTTGCTTTGAAATAACGTCCTCTCTCATTAGGAATATGGTTTGTACAGACATGCCACTAATAGTGTCTAAAAAACTGCCATTTAGGAAGAAGAGTTTGATGGTTTTTCCTTCTGTTGTCCTTTTACCCATTTAACTAACTACATTGGGGTTGGCAACCTTTAAGAAGTGGTGTGCCAAGTCTTCATTTATTTACTGTAATACATTTTACATTTACAGAGGCTGGCGGATGGACCTGGCCGGGATCCCAGCTGGCAGAACCCCAGACTAGAAGTGGGGGTGGCAGATGGAACCCCAGACTGGCAACGGGCTGAGCAACTCAGCCCACTGCCAGTCTGGGGTTCTGTCCATCAGCCACTACCAGCCGGGGTCCCAGCTGCCGGCCTCGCTCAGCCTGCTACCGGCCCAGGGTTCTGTCCATCCAGGCCGGCAGTGGGCTGTGTGGCCGGCAGCCGGAATCCCGGCTGGCAGCAGAGTGCCACTAAAAATCAGCACGTGTGCCGCAGGTTCCCAACCCCTGACCTATATCTCGAGTGTTTCATAATATTACAAAGAGAGATACTAACTTCAGACACTGGATAATTATTTTTAGTGTTCATTTGATCAAAAACTTAAAAAAAATTCCAAAAGATTTATATTTTTTCTTTGAGACATGACTCCTTTTCCAAGTAGATTATTCTTACCATCAACTAGAATTTATTTATAAAAGCCTATACTCTCACACAGCACCCAATTTACATATTCGTTATTTTACCCTAGTGACTTTTTCCAACAGTCTTCTTTCCATAGCTGCAAGGAGTCCTGTGGCAATGTACAGACTAACAGACGTATTGGAGCATGAGCTTTCGTGGGTGAATACCCACTTCGTGGTATGCATCCAAAGTGGGTATTCACCCACGAAAGCTCATGCTCCAATACGTCTGTTAGTCTATAAGGTGCCACAGGACTCCTTGCTGCTTTTACAGATCCAGAGTAACACGACTGCCTCTCTGATACTTTCCATAGTTGTTATTAAAGGCTGTCAGTAATTCGTAACAAAAGATTTACCATAAACACCCCCCCCAACAAATGGTCTAATGCACTATCCTGCATCCAAAAGTCGACACTGTAGGATGCCTCAAAGGAAGATAAATGCCACATATCTTTCCTACCCCTTCCTTTAGTCCAGGGGTGAGCAAATTAAGGCCCGCTTGCCCCCTCCGCCTGCCCATCACTCCCCAGTCCCCGACTCTCAATTCCCTTGATGAGCACCATCTTCCAGCATGCAGAGCCACACTGCACTGTTTCCGGTATCGGAACCCTGCCCTTATATGGCACCCCCCCACATGCAGCAGTGCACCCAATCCCCTCCCGGTCTTCTATGGTCCCACCTTTGAGAGCCTCAAAACTGCCTAGGGGCTGCACCTGTCTCAGCTAGGGTGCCTCCACCAATGGCAGTGCCTGGTACAGCCACCTTGGTGCCACTGCTGGCATGGCCCCTAAGAGTCCCCCATACTGCCTCTGTAGAGGTCCTCCCTTCCGCGCCACACCCTTGAGTCCTCCCTCTCCTCACTTGGGTAACATACCTTAGAGAGCTCACCCATGCTACATCCCACAGAGTCCCCCTCTCCCACCGGGAATTCATGGCCCGCCATATAATTTCCATACCCAGATGAGGCCCTCGATCCAAAAAGTTTGCCTACCCCTGCTTTAGTCAGTGATAAATTCCATGGAACTAGCATCCATGAAGTTATAGGGGAGGGACTGAGGAATCTGTGTTCCTAAACAAGATAAAGAGAGAAGGCAACACCCTGACAAGCAGACAAACGTATACAGTACACTTTGCTTAAAACATGTTCATATGTTGTTCCTTAAAGCACTGATACTAGGATGGTGCTACACTCAAATGTGCAGTATGAAGGAGGAACAAGTGCGTGTGTGTGAGTGAGTGAATGAATGAGAGAGAAAGGAGTTTGTTGGAAGATCTGAGGGAGGGTATATTCCAGGGGTGGCCAACTTGAGCCTGAGAAGGAGCCAGAATTTGCCAACGTACATTGCCAAAGAGCCACAGTAGTATGTCAGCAGCCCCACATCAGCTCCCTGCCTCCCGATCCCAGTGGCTCCCGCCTGCCGGCAGCCCCGCCAATCAGCACCTCCCTCTCCCTGCCCATGCCTCCTGTCTGCCACAATCAGCTGTTTCACAGCGTGCAGGAGACTCTTGGGGAGTGGAGATGGGGAAGGGGCAGGAGCAGAGTGGAGTCAGGACCTAGGGCAGAGCCCGGAGTTGAGCATTGATCACCATTGACAAACTGGAAAGTCAGCGCCTGTAGCTCCAGCCCCGGAGTCGGCACCTATACAAGGAGCTGCATATTAACTTCCGAAGAGCCGCATTTTCCTAAATAAATTCTCAAGGGACTTGGTGCATGAGCAGTCTGCTCTTCAGAAATGTCTTTTGTGAAAGTCAGGGATAAAAGTGATTCAACAGTACCCTGAAAGGGAAAACTTTTAAGGTTGGGCAATCATCTCAAACTTCTTTCAGTTTGGCGATAGAGTTTTGAAGGTATTCCTTAGCTCCCATTCCAGCAATGCCCTGTCCTCCTGAACTGGGGCATGACCAACTCTCACTGGTATCAAGTAGCTGAGTGTCAGCAGTTGCTAATAAATGTTGAGGGGTTTTTTTTATGAAGTGTATAAAATTGATCTGTACCCGTCAAATATATTTAGAAATCAAACCTTTATATTGCAAGTTTTTCTGCAAAAATCTAAAACCATGTACGTGTCACATTGCTCTAGTATGTATGTCTTGACAAAGAATTCTCAGGTTTCATTTTTCTTTATCTCAGAAAACATCACCCATTTTTCAGAAAATTACTGTTTTGCCCCAGGTTACTTGTTAACTGCTTCACTGTCATCTCTTTAAATTTCTTACAAATTACTTAACCTGATTTTTACCCTTAGGTTGGCACTTTCTAAAACAGTAGTAAAATAAATACTTAGAAGGGTGTAAATACGGCCCAAGCCTATCAAAGTCTGAAAAGTTCAATGAACTACAAATTGATTACCAGTTTTTAAAATTGCACAGCATTGTCAAAGTCCTACCAGCAAACTACTAGTTAACACTTATTGTGTAGACTATTTAATGTACCATTTTTACCACACAGCACAAACTAATTTAGTTTAGATATTGCACACATTTCATCAGACTCCTGCCCAAAGAACTGACTTACGGGCACCACACTCTGCTAACTACCTATTTAAGCTGTACACTTTGTCTGATGATAATGGCCTGACAGTTACAGTCCGTTAAGAGATTTTCCTTTTACAAAAACAGTTTTAACATTACTATAATTTCAGTAGCTTACTCCAGCTTCAGTTTCTATGCACTTGACTTTTCTAGCCAATACATCCTGAAAGAAGGGAGGATAGAAAAGCAAGCACTGATCAATATCCATTGCTCTTATTTCATGTCATTGTCACACACTATCTTTTGGAACACTACACCTTGTGGAATAATTGCCTTGTGCTGTTTTCCTGCAAGGCATCAGGGTAAAAACACCAAAGTTTAGGTGTACCTGTGGTAAACTTATCCAACTCTCTGCCATATCCTGACTCCTGCCCATTCTCTACTTTGTTCTCCCTCATTCCCTTCCCCACTGTTCTACTCCTGTTTAAAGTGATAAGACAATCTGGGGTTTTTCTAGGCCACAGTTCAAATGTGGATGCCTAAACTTAGGCTCCAAAAATCTCTATTTAGGCTCTTAAATAAATGTCTTGATTTTTCACCCACCCTAGCATGCTGAGCACTAACTCCTCAGTGTGGACGCTGCATGCGCAAACTAAAATGTACCTAGTTTGCGTTCATTTTAGCCCTCTTTCAAAGAGAAAGAAGTTAAAGGCCTAAAGTTAGGTTCCTAAATCTGTATTTATGCTGTTAAATAAGCACTGAATTAGATTTAGGCTCCTAAATGTCTCAATCACTTTTGAAACTGAGAATCTCCTAAATCAGTTAGGCATTGAAATGCTGAGCATAGCAACACCAAAATACCTTTGAAAATCTGGGTCTAAATGACTTGTAGTCACCAAGTATCTGTGACAAAGCCATTAATTGAATCTAAATCTCCCAAGTCCCAATTCTGCACCTCAACCACAAGATCAGCTTTCTTCTGCTAACCACAATAGTATTCTGCAATCATACTATCCACAAGACAAAAGAAATGATGTGTGAACAGCACAGAGCAAATAATACTGGCTATGTTAGCCATTGCAAAGTTTTCAATTTTGGGGGAACAGCCTACAACATATGGTTACAGCATATGGTTATAGTGGGACTCCTACTGCTCTGAAATATTATTAATACTGTGAAATTAACTCTCTCTAATTCTGGTCAAAACAGTGACCATCGAGCCGACAATGTTAATGGGAAAAACATAAAATACCAATTCAAATTATGAATTTGTATTACTGATTTAATTTATGTATGGCTATCACTACAGTTATGTTTATAAAAATCCCAATAATTAACATTACTGGAAGACTGAGGTATCCTAACCTAAATAGGATTTAACCAAAATTATTTATTTTAAAAAATGTGTTAATTGGAAGTTCAAGTTAATCTAAAATCAACTGTAAAAGTGTACGTACTTTCTATCAGTGAGCAGAATTATGCATAAACATATGATCAGAATATTAATTTTAAACACATTGATAGAAAATAGCTTTTAGTGTCAGTGTTACTGTTGCTGTATCAACATACATCTGTTTAAGGCCTTGTCTACACTACAAAGTTGCAGCGCTGGTGAGGGGGTTACAGCGCTGCAACTTAGGATGTGTACACACCTGCAGGGCATTACCAGCGCTGCAACTCCCTGTTTGCAGCGCTGGCCGTACACCCGGTCGTGCCTCGGGTGTAGAGGATCCAGCGCTGGATCACCAGCGCTGGTCATCAGGTGTAGACACTCACCAGCGTTTTTGTTGACCTCCGTGGAATAAGCAGGTCTCCTTCCCCGCGGTGTGCTCTGGCGTTCCCCGACCCCCCCTCCAAGCAGGTCTCCTTCCCCGCGGTGTGCTCTGGCGTTCCCCGACCCCCCCTCCAAGCAGGTCTCCTTCCCCGCGGTGTGCTCTGGCGTTCCCCGACCCCCCCTCCAAGCAGGTCTCCTTCCCCGCCGTGTGCTCTGGCGTTCCCCGACTCCCACTCCAAGCAGGTCTCCTTCCCCGCGGTGTGCAACAGCGCTGCAGTGTGGCCACATCTAACACCACTTGCAGCGCTGGTTGCTGTAAGTGTGGCCACTCTGCAGCGCTGGCCCTATACAGCTGTACTAATACAGCTGTAACCACCAGCGCTGCAAAATTGTAGATGTAGACATACCCTAAGTGTCTTAATTGCACAGCTCGTAAAAATTTATAAAAAACAAGTAAAATGTTTCCTGCTACTACTGATTGTATAAAAAGAATTGTATTAACACTTACTGTAACACATGGGAAATCTCCTTCTCAATGTGAGAACTACTGAACAATGAGATATATGAATGGTTTTCCTGGCCTTTATTTAGCGACTCACCTTTTTTACATGGCTTTGGTGGCACAACAGGACCAGGCTCTATAGTATCATAAAAGTTGCTCATGGCTTTCAGATCAAAGTTACCTGGTAAGAGGGATATAAACAATACCAAGAAAGGATATTAGAGAGTATATGTACAAGTAATACCTTTTTATATGATGCAAGTTTACAGCTTATTACATCTTCCATATCCTTCTGACTCAGATCATATTATCCCATTGCAGCATTTACTTTGCAGGCATACTACTACACTGAAGAAATTGTAGCAGACTTACCACATCTCTCTGAAATTCTGCCACTCTTCAGAACTAAGTTTATCAATAAAAGCTGCAGTATTCCACAGATAGCAGTGATAACTAATAAAGGTTTAAATAAGCCAAATAATGTTTAAGAGAAAAAGGAGATAAAATCGATGGGGTGAAACGTTATTTCCTATAAGGATGCCAATCATTAAAGGAACTATACACCTAAATTGAGATCCCCTTGACCATATGGAAATAGAATCAAAATAATTGGGCCTAAAAATGGTACTGTTTTGTTAGGGGTGCCATACTAAAATTCTAATTAACTTTTTTAAAAAAAACAAATTAATAGCAGCTGCTCCAAAATGCTTCTAAAAACCATGTTCTCTAGAAGTTCAACTTTCAGTGCTGTACGAAGATGATCTCTCCTCTGTAGTGCTTTAATTTTTCCTCTGATATTTTCAGCTGGTCTCCTAAATTTTCAGTTTACTTGCTCAAGATTAGTTACACTGTCTCTCTTCTTCTGCTTTGTCTCATTTCAAAAGGTGAAGCTCTTAATAAACTGGTAGAGGAATGTAGCGCAAACCTACTGTAGCTGCAGATGCAGGAAAGAAAGGATGATAAATAGGAGCTGCTTCTAGATTGTTGGTTAGAAAAGCGGATGAAAATCAGTTTGGATTTAAATGAAGATTAGCACTCATTTCTGAGCAGTTCTCTCTGTTCATACCCTTCTGGGTATGAATCGCATGGTGTTTCTGTTCTTCATTTTCATGTATCCTGTGCAGATTCACTGGTCTTTCACATTTTCTATATTCTCAGTTGGACCTGGCACACAGGTTTAATTTTGTGGTTAGCAGTGATTGTGTATATGCCTAATTGTGAATTTGACACCCGTCAATCCCATTTCAGTGTAGGTGTTCTAATATGTAATTTATTTTAAATATGCTCATTTATAAAATGGGATCACAGTCCTCACAGAGAATGAGTTGTCTGTATACCGTGGGAATCTGTTTTTCAGTTTGCTCTGAATGTTTTGCAAGTTGTGTCCTCTGCTAGAGGACATTCTCATTCCATATTCTTCTAGTCTCTCTTTTTTTTTTCCCCCCTTTGGTGTGGCAAGGGCCTATGGATCAGGTCTGAAACATCTAGATAATTTTTTTTAAAAAAGGGCGGGGGGGGAGAAGATAAGATTCTGTTTGCTCTGTATGGACATTCAGGATCTCATGGCATTTTCTGTAAGAACCACCACTGGATCTCCTAATATCCTTCCCAAAATTTCATCTCTGGCAGATGGGCTGGATGAATTTCAGTAGTACTGGGTAAAACCTCCTGCTATGAATTGGGCACCTTGAGCTCCCTAAGAAGGAACTCACCAATCCAGAAACTACTCAGCAACTTGCAGGATCAAGCATATCTGAGTCATGTTCTACTTCTTTTAAATGGACTGATGCGAAGACATTTGGGTATTGTTACCAGTGTTTACATTTGAGAGGTAGTTTATTTGCTCAGGACACAAGTGTTTTGTTCTAGTCATCTGAAAGCTTTTCCCTCTATATGTTCTATTTCAACTTTGTTCTGGATCAGAGGTTTTCCCTGCATGTCTCCAGTTTTGCTTTGTTTTCATAGGGCAGCTTCTATTTGGACAGCAAAGTCTATTTCTGTGTGCTGGACTGCTTCATAGATAACTGAAAATGCAATTTCTTTTTCAGGACAGAGCTTCTAGGGTGAAGGCCCCAGAGATTTACAATTTAACTGTTTTTGTAATACGTTTACCACAAATTTCCTTAGGAGTTTTTGAAAGTATCTTTTAACTAGAATTATTTGTATTTGCTGGATTCTTGGTTTTAAACCATGTTGAGCTGCATCACTTTCAGGGTCCTTGGTGCTAGTTCTTCTAAGTCTTATAGACCTCATTTTCCATTTTTTTCCTCTAACTTCAATAGTCTGCCAAGCAAAGGAACATGTTGTTAAGATACATTGTTTAGCTGGTATTACTTTCTTCTTTCTTGTCCTAACATAGAAATGAGACAAGATTTATACCAGACTTTTTAGACTATAATCACTATGGTCTTTTTATCTTGTATGGCTGGTGCATGTTTTCAAAATACAGATATGGCAAGTGTGTTCTCAGTTTGAAAGTGGCAGATGTGACACAGCAAGACCACACATAGCAATTTATTTACTACAGTTTATTTAGTGTCACAATAAGTCACAGCAAAGAAATATGTTTGCAGCAGCAACAAATATCAAACTCAAGAACTTGAGTATGGAACCATTATCAAGATATGCTCATTTTTAGATTCAACTATCTTGACAAAGTCCTTTCAAATTGCTATTTATAAGTAATTACTTAATTTAATTTGGGCCCACTTTTATTGAGAATGCTATTAACAAAAACCACACCATCCAACCAGCTTAAAACTGACAAAGAAAAAAAGACAGGTTGTGTCTTTCATTCTGAAGTAATGACTTGATATCAGTAAAACCCAGTTTTGATAAAAAGGAAAAGAAAAAGCCAAAGATCTACTCATATTTAAACACACACCACATTAAAACTTATGTTTTACAAAAACAATCAAGTCTATACCTCTAGATTGAAGGAGGTCAACTTCTTTCAGAGTACAGTCAACATTTATCTGGAGCTGTCTATTCAGGCTTCTCAATCTGGTCATTTCCTCAGGCTAGTAAGAAAGGACCCAAAATAGCAATTGTAGGAAAGTCAGCATCAACTCTAATGTAGATATAACAAAGTTATTTGTCTCATACGTTAACAGTTCCTATTAATAATGTTACCGGGAGGAGGGCTGCCAATGATGGGTAAGTGCAGTTGAAAAAAAAAAAATATCCATAGCGAATGTCAACATGATTTCAAGGGAAATGTTTAAAGATATTTTTTAAATGAGTTCTTCACTAGGCATTTTGGCGATAAATATACGTATACACAGTTTTAGTACTTACCAGGAAGAAAATTGTGCTCGGCTTTTAAAATTATCAAGTTACAAAACCTATGATGGCAGTTACAGTACTCCTATACCTTTAGACCAGATGCATATTGCCTTGAGAATCTTTGAAAGGTCAATGACCAAATTTTGTTGTCAGTTGAACTGGTCTAACTCCTGAAAAATCAGTGCAGTTGTTACCCCAAAATTTGACATTCCTGTATGTACTCCAGAATTTGACAGTACTGCAGTCAGCAATTTTGTGTGTTCAATCACTGCCAACTGAAAATCTAACATCATATAGTTAGGAAGATCTTGGGCCCTAAGAAGCAAGGCCAAATAACTGCATGTTTTCATTTTTGCTATCAAAATAATAAGTATAAATTAAATAATTTTATTTGGACAGCCATCCTTGGTCTTAAGTGCCTCTAATATCTTTGACATGTACATTTTATTGCTATAACTAAAAATGTTTTTTTTAATAAAAAACAAGTAGGTTTTCTAAAATTAGGGGTTGTTATGGTGACCCACTGAAAGTCACTATCAAATTTGTGTTTTGTTTAAAGTTGGCTACAAAAAATTAGGTGAAAAAATTTCCTTTGGAGCAGTCCAAAGAAGTTTTCTTTGGGCAAGAATCTGGCAGTCAAAAAAAAGAGGGGACCCCCTAAAGTTAATCCTTCAATATCATTTCTTAACTTCAGGTAAATATAAATGTTTTTAAATGTTCTAGACTTCTGCAACAGTATATGTATGTATCTGAACTTAAAATCTAATAAAAATCATTTTAAGTAAAAGCACTCTTGCTTGCATCAATCATTTATCCAACACATAGGAATAAATTAATGGAGGTTTATCTTAATACCACCTAAAAAAAAAACACAGTACAGTTACTACTGCTTTGGGTTCCAAAAACCGTGAGCAATAGTTACTCCAGATTTTTATGCTTATACACTGAAAGCAGCATCTGACCTCTAGTTTATGTTAATATTAGCAGCTGCAAATCAGGAATTTGCACATCTCAAGATGACATGCGTTACACCAAAACTTTTAGCCCAACATTTCTCAACTGTACAATGCTGCATAGAATGGATAGTGGGAAGTAAGGGGTCAACTGATCCATTCCCGACATTTGCACATATTAATGAAAGTAGGTGTCATGATGCATATGGGCCTGTCTATACCAGAAAAACTACTCATTACTAACAGCAGGGATTAACAATGAGTACAGCTAAACTGAGGAGCATAACTCCCATTTAACACACTTGAGAATACCCGGGTGTGACCAGCCAAGTGAAGCCCTAAGTGCTCTCAGAGCTACCACACCGAGAGGTTAAGAAGTGGGAGGTCTAAGCTGTACAGATATATTCCAAGCAGTGACAGTAGCCTGGCATACTGAAGGTCCTTTTCAAAAATCAGTCCTACATGCATAACCAAACTGTCCATGCCAAATCTTCGGTATAAAATCTAGACTCTCTCATTATTCTCCTCCTGGGCACTCACAGCATATTTGAAAGCTGTCATCATGCTGGGGTACAGAAAAGCAAACACATATAGGCATCACTGTCTGCACAACGTTTCTGAAAGTGTAGCCCATATGTGTTTCTTAAAGTATCAAATAGCTGTTTATTTCAAAGGAAGAATTGATCTTGCAGACAAGCCACAACGCAAAGAGCAAAAATCACTTGCCAATTCCAAGTGTTTAATCTCCAAAACATCTCATTACATACTGTACTTTGTAAGCTGCTTGCATGAACAATAATTGAATAAGGGAGCTTCAAAAAACCTGATTTTAACAAATACAAGTTTCTTACTGTTGGGATTGAGGTTGTACAGCTTACTCTTCTAAGTCGCCTCTGCATAAGATTGTGCTCCATGCTATTAACTTCAGTTTTCAGCCGTTCAAGTTCCTCTTTCTCAAGCTTCAGTTCCTTTGCTAACCTCTCCATCCTTGCTCGCTGATGTAATAGCAAGGCTAGAGTAGTATAGAGAATAAACAGTCAATATAAAGCACTTAATTAAAAAACAGAACTCTTAATTTGTGTGTAATATACACAAGTGACCTTTCCAAAATAATAGGTGAGCATAAACATGCAGCCACATATCAGTGTAAAGATGCTTCATGCCAACTGAATTATAGTTTAGGACAGTAAGTTCTTCCAGAATAAAAATAATGTTTTAGACAGTAATTTGAAGTTCATATTACCATTATGGTCACTGCTTCTTTTTTGTATTTGGTCTTTCTCCACTCAAAAATACAAAGGCACCTGTACAAGGAGAGAGCTTCTCAGGATGAAATAGCAACCTAATTATACTACTACTGCAGTGTCAAGAATAAATACCAGAGGCAAGAATCAGAGTCTGAAAGACTGCACCAGAACATGACTTCACCCAGCTGCTGTTTAATAGCGTCATCTGATTTCTCAGAAGTCTCACGTACTAGTCAAGAGCCAACCCTGTATTGATTTTTGCAGTTCTATTAGAGACTATACAACAAAGTTTTTAAAAATTGCTGTTGCCCTTTGGAACGGTGGCAGGTTTCATAGCCAGTATTATAAATTCACCAATGCTCACAGGCAAAACTAACGAGCAAGGAGAATCCCTTATTAAAGGAAGATAGACAAATTCGTTAAAAGAATCTTCGCTTAAAGACCTTCAGGACCTTTAATTCTATAGTTAAAGTTGAGCCATTCCTTCTAAATCTCTTTCAGTCGTTAATAACGTCCTCAAAAACTTATGCCTTTGGGATGAAATTTGTTATGTTCAGTCTCGGGGTACGTCTACACTACAGGATTATTCCGATTTTACATAAACCGGTTTTGTAAAACAGACTGTATAAAGTCGAGTGCACGCGGCCACACAAAGCACAATAATTCGGCGGTGTGCGTCCATGTACTGAGGCTAGTGTCGATTTCTGGAGCGTTGCACTGTGGGTAGCTATCCCGTAACTATCCCATAGTTCCCGCAGTCTCCCCCGCCCATTGGAATTCTGGGTTGAGATCCCAATGCATGATAGTGCAAAAACAGTTGTCGCAGGTGATTCTGGGTAAATGTCGTCACTCATTCCTTCCTCTGTGAAAGCAACGGCAGACAATCATTTAGAGCCCTTTTTCCCTGGTCTGCCCTGGCAGACGCCATAGCATGGCAACCATGGAGCCCGTTTTGTCTTTTGTCACTGTCACCGTATGCGTACTGGATGCTGCTGACAGAGGCGGTACTGCAGTGCTACACAGCAGCATTCATTTGCCTTTGCAAGGTAGCAGAGATGGTTACCATCCCTATTGTACCGTCTGCCATGCCATTGTAAATTGGCGATGAGATGACGGTTATCAGTCGTTCTGTACCGTCTGCTGCTGCCATGGGTGCTCCTGGCTGGCCTTCGCTGAGGACGGCCGGGGGCGCAAAGACAAAAATGGGAATGACTTCCTGGGTCATTCTTCCCTTTATGTTTTATCTAAAAATAGAGTCAGTCCTGCCTAGAATATGGGGCAAGTGTGCTAGAGAACCAGCGTATCAGAGAACCAGAGAGCACAGCCGCTCCGTGTCAGATCCCGCAAAAATGATGAGCTGCATGCCATTCTAGGGGGTGCCCCTGCAACAATCCCACTCGTTGCTTCCCTCCTCCCTCAACTCTCCTGGGCTACCATGGCAGTGTCCCCCATTTGTGTGATGAAGTAATAAAGAATGCAGGAATAAGAAACACTGAGTTTTTAGTGAAATAAAATGAGGGGGAGGCAGCCTGCAGCTGCTATGGTAGTCCAGGCAGTACAGAATCTTTTCTTTAGACATGAAAGGGGGGGGGGGGGGCTGATGGACTCCGCCCCCAGTTGCTATGATGAAGACAGTTACCAGCCGTTCTGTACCATCTGCTGGGAATGACCGGGAGTCATTCCTATTTTTACTCAGGCGCCCCCGGCCGACCTCACCGAGGCCAGACAGGAGCACTCACAGGATGATGAGGACAGCTATCAGTTATTTTGTACTGTACCATCTGCCACCGGGGAGGGGAGAGGAGAGGATGCTGCTGTTCAGTGCCGCAGCACCGCGTCTACCAGCAGCATGCAGTAGACATACGTGACACTAAAAATAGTCAAACGATTTTTTTCCCTTTTCTTTCACGGGGGGGTTAGGGGGTAAATTGACGAGATATACCCTGAACCACGCCAGACAATGTGTTTGACCTTACAGGCATTGGAAGCTCAGCCAAGAATGCAAATGCTTTTCGGAGACTGCGGGGACTGTGGGATAGCTGGAGTCCTCAGCACCCTCTCCCTCCCTCCCTCCATGAGCGTCCATTTGATTCTTTGGCTTTCTGTTATGCTTGTCACACAGCACTGTGCTGTGGCCTCTGTCTATCATAGGCATGCTTTGTCATTTCGTCTTCTGTAACGGAGCTCTGATAGAACAGATTTGTCTCCCCATACAGCGATCAGATGCAGTATCTCCTGTACGGTCCATGCTGGAGCTCTTTTTGGATTTGGGACTGCATCGCCACCCATGCTGATCAGAGCTCCACGCTGGGCAAACAGGAAATGAAATTCAAAAGTTTGCGGGGCTTTTCCTGTCTACCTGGACAGTGCATCCGAGTTCAGATTGCTTTCCAGAGCAGTCACAACGGTGCACTGTGGGATACCGCCCGGAGGCCAATAGCATCAATTTGCAGCCACGCTAACCCTAATCCAACATGGCAATACTGATTTCAGCGCTACTCCTCTCGTTGGGGAAGAGTACAGAAACCAGTTTAAAGAGCGCTTTATATCGATATAAAGGGCCTCGTTGCGTGGACGGGTGCAGGGTTAAATTGGTTTAAAGCTGCTAAATTCGGTTTAAACGTGTAGTGTAGACCAGGCCTCAAGCTAACAAGACCTTTGCTGTTATGGGTTCCTGAGGCAGTTGGTGAGCAGGTAAAGGTAATCCGACTAGCTAGGAACAAATATTCAATCTTCTCTGACAGAGACTAGATAGGTTCTTCCTCAATATTTTACTTTGATGACAAACAGAAGTAGTTAATACAGGTCACTGGTTAATAGAGGTCACTGGTCTGAGGTTTTGCACTTTCTGATCTACGGATGCTCAAATGAAGAGAAAAGATCCTTCTTGACAAGGGCAATTGAGCAAGGAGGGAAAAGATTTACGGCTGGTATTCAGATGGATAGACTGTCTAAGTAATGGGTTTGCCAGCAGGTTATTCCTGTTTCACTGTGAAATAAACAGAAAAAAGGAATGCATAAGGAGATACCACAGAAGCCTGTAAAGTGCTATTACATGCGAAGCACCTGCAGTCTCTCCCCTTCCTGACCTCCATTCAATGCAAACAGAAATTTAAAATGTTAACCAAAACGCTGTATGAAAAATACAATTATATACTAATTGAAAGAAAGGAAAAAACTCCACAGATGGTGCTAAGAGCAGTCATGACAGATCCTACAGAGCCAGGAGAGAAAACAGAGAGGAAGAGCCAGGAGCATGAAAATATGCTATTTTTGTTGGCTGCCACTTTTCTACCTGAAGAAATGCTAAACTTGGATTTTGTATGGACTCTCGCATTTCAGAAGCTAGTAGCAATATAGGGATTGAAAACAGGATATCTTATTAAATAATATTAAAGCAACAAAACCAGCAACTACCTTTCATAAAAACAATGTGTCTCAGTCAACAGAAGAGTCTGAAAAATCATAATTACAGCATTAATTTTAAAAAATTCACAATGGTAATGATACATGGCTCACCAGTTCCTGGCTTTATATGCTCATTCATCATCCAGTTTATACCTGACATACAATGCTCTCCCATATGTGCTGCATCTTATTAGGCTATATCATCATGCAATATAATATATCACACTAAAGAAAAAAATCAGTAGTGTTTTATATATTTCTTTAACTTTTTCACCACGGTAGACTTATAAAAAAATCATACAAATTAATTTCCTAAATTAGCAAAAATCTGAAGATTTTAAGTATATTCCTCTTTAAATCTCAGTTGTGCTACATAAGTGTGTAATGTAAGTTTGCAGAGGCTAAATATTATTGCTGTTGATATTTATATTGCAGTGGCACACAAAGCCACTACTGAAGCCCCAACATATAAGAAGATACAGTTCTCTGCCCCAACGATCATATAAACCTAAGAAACTCAACTGTCCAAATGAAGGAAACTAAGGCCTGGTCTACACGGGGGGGGGGGGGGGGGGGGGGGAGAGGGAAGGGAGGAGATCGATTTAAGATACGCAACTTCAGCTATGACAATAGTGTAGCTGAAGTGTATGTATCTTAGATCAAATTAAAATTACTTACTGCGCGTCCTTGCAGCACTGGATAGATAGCCACGGACTTTGCTTCTGCCTCTCGCACTGCTGGAGTTCAGCAGTCAACGTGAGAGCGATTAGGGATTAATTTATCACGTCTACACTACACGCAATAAACGGATCCCTGATAGATCGATCACTACTCGCTGATCTGGCGGGTAGTGTAGACGTACTCTAACTACCAAAGAAAAAATAAAATAGTATCTTGGGGAAAAAACAGCGTGAAAAAAAAAACTGAGCAGCAAATAAAACCTTACTTAGCAATCTGACATGCGTCTGACGAAGTGGGTATTCACGCACAAAAGCTCATGCTCCAATACATCTGTCAGTCTATAAGGTGCCACAGGACTCTTTGCTGCTTTTACAGATCCAGACTAACATGGCTACCCCTCTGATATTTAGCAACTAATTCTGCAAACCAGAACCCATTTTTTGTCTTACTCACATGAAATCAGTTATATTTTTCCTATACAATTCAGTTAATCTGTGGAACAGTGGTTACTCTGCCAGTTATTGAAGGTTGTTTGGAACCGCTAAAGGGCACACCCTGAGAGAGTGTATGGCCCCGGCAGGTAGGACCAGGTTGGCAACGCTGCCTAGGGTAAATATTAACTGGTTCCACCTCACTCCTACTGTTCTCTACCATTCACAAAGTTTATTCCTGCCCACTTTCAGTCCAGGAATCAGCAGGGGATGCTGTGTGCACAGAATGGAAACAATCTGGTACACAGCAATTCCATGTTAAGAGGTTAAAGATAGCTCTGAGGCGACAGGGGAAATGAGGGCCCAAATACCGCAGGGCAGAGTTAGAGAAGTGAAATAATGTGCAATAGGAATAAAATGAAGTGAAAAGACAGGCTAGGAGGAGAAGAAAGGAAGATAATCTCATCTCATTAGAAATCTAAATATGAAGTAAACGCTTTGAATAATTGCTGCTATTTAGCATTATGACAACTATAGCTGACTGGCTTGAATGTTTGCAGACTAAACTTTCTCTGTGCAAGTGAGTTCAAGTATATCAATCAAGTTGCAAAAGCTGCAACTCTGAAGAAAGCATTTTTCTGCTCAAATGTTTGGGTAGTTTTCACCCAATTCTCTTTTACTTAAGTTGTAATTACTTAGTACAAATCTACCTCGATATAACGCTGCCCTCGGGAGCCAAAAAATCTTACTGCATTATAGGTGAAACCGCATTATATCAAACTTGCTTTGATCTGCTGGAGTGTGCACCCCTCCCCCCCGAGCGCTGTTTTACCGTATTATATCTGAATTCGTGTTATACCGGGTTGCGTTATATCGGGGTAGAGGTGTATTTGATATTAGGACTCTCTCCAAGTATTGTCTGCCCCATCACATAAAAACAAACCGCCAAACACCCTTCCTCTTTGCATCCAAATTCTGCTGAAAAACCATTTCTGTCATGTCAGTTATGATAAAATAACATTTTTTAAAAGCTTAAAATAACTGAATTATTATACATTTAATCAAGATGTGAATTCGTCTTACTGTGCAACCGTAATATTTTATCTCCTGACCACTCTCTTTCCTCTCCTCATTTTTGTTTATTACCCTGTCTGGTTTGTTTGGTTTTGTCTTGGTACAATGTTTTTGGTTTTGTGTAGCAACTAAAATAATTTTGTTTATTAAACAAATAAATATTTCTGTTATAATTTATTGAAATGTATTTTATTCAAAGGACAAGTAGTAATGGGCTTAATCTGCAGCAAGGGAGATTTGGGTTAGATGTGAAGAAAAACTTCTAACTATAAGGGTATTTAAACTCTGGCTTCCAAGGGAGGTTGTGGAATCCTCATCACTGGAGGTTTTCAAGAATAGGTTGACATACACCTGTCCGTGACAATCTACGTTTCTTGATCCTGCCTCAGTGCAGGGTGCTGGACTTGATGGCCTCTTGAGGTCCCTTCCAGCTCCACATTTCTATGAGTGTATGAAAATTATCTGATCTGTATTTAAATATTTGTGTCAAACTTCAACACAACTTTGTAAATGAACTATACAGAAAAGCATTTGCCTTTGTTAGTTTTAAAATACACAACCTTTCAGTTTCTTCAAATGTCATCTTGTTCTCTTATGGGACAAGAAGATTTGTAGAGCTATTTATAATAAATCGTTAGAATTTGCCACTCTCTCATCAATTCATATTTTCCATGTTATATTTTAAAAACTTCTAGTACATCAAAATCTCTCGGATCATACAGGCCAATAGTCATCTATGTTTTTCTGAACAGGTTCAATTTATTTTAAAAAATTAAATTAACAGTTGACAGTTCAAGAAATTTACCTTGAGTATAAGCATAGTCATCTGATCCAGAACTGGAACTCCTCTGGTATTTATGGATTCCTTTTTCTCCTCCAGATCCTGGTATTACTGAAATGGGCTGAATAGGTTCTGGTGCTGCAGAACGCTCCTCTTGGTCCACTAAATTTAAAAGATTCTCAGTCTGTGCTCTACCTACTGTGATTTTAAATACTGTTGAGTTTGGCTGAGATACCATTACCCGGGGAGACTGTGTTACTGCACCAGTTGGTTGTGTGTAGGTAATATATAACGGATTAAATGGCGGTTTTGGTTGACCTGACATACCTCTTGAAGGAGAGCCTGAAGGTGGAGTAGTGGCTGCATACAGCGAGTGCTGGTTTCGTTGAGATGGTTGATTATTTATTGGTGAAGGACTTCTATTCATTGCAGTCCCAGGTCTTTGTGGTGGCTCAACTGTAATTTCTATCTTGTTCATAGAACCTTTGGATAAGCTAGGTCCATAAGGGAGATAAGATACTGAGTGACCACCCTGTTTTTGATAACTTTGGGGCGCCTGTTGATATGGATGGGGTGGAAGAGTTGAAGGACTAGGAGGCATAAACACATGTGAACTCTGATGACCTAATTGGGTAGGCTGTACCTGATGCTGAGGAGAGCCAAAAGGAGAAGGACACTGAGATGCAGGTGGTGATTGATAAGCTGGCTGAGGGATCTGGGGCTGTTTAGGGGAATACTGTGAAGGTTGGTAGTTCTGTTGATGTGGATAAACAGGTAACGGGCGTGGAGTATAATGTGGAACTGGGCCTTGTGGAGAAGAATGCCACTGTGCATTCTGAGGAGTCTGTCGTCCTGAAGAACTTTGAGATGTCTGTCTAATATATATAGAACCAGGAGTCCCATAAAGATTGCTTGACATCTGTGGAAGAATTTGTAAAGCTCTGGGTACTGTTTGTCCAGAGGGGAGGTTTTGTGATAACGTAACAGTAATAGGATTTGTATTGTACCGAGGTATGTGCATATATGAAGGAGGATGAGGGCCTTGCATAGCAGATGTGTTCATTCCTGGTGGCATGGAAGATGGCTGTTGAGTTGGTTGTGGAGGAGGAGTAGCTGCATTTCTATTCTGATCATTCATGAAAAATGGATTGTAATTAGAAGAAGCTGCCACAACAGCTGGAGCAGAGTGTGGTTCTTGAACTAAGCATATCAGCTGTTTACCTGCTGTGCACTGTGGCTCAATATGTCCATCGCTTGAGCTATGTACCAGTGTACGACCACCGTTAAGTTGAGCTCCTTCCCCTGCATGGTAGCTTGTATGGGGATGAATACCCAGGTTAATGTGCAAAAGGCGATTCCTGTTCATTCTGCTGTCATCGGGGCTATGGTACTCCATATATAAGTATTTGCTGCTCTCCTGCGCAAGGACTCGACAACATGCTTCAAGGTTGTTGTTGTTCTAGAAGTAAGAATTGACACCAATTATCTTCAAATTACATTAGTAACGCCAATCAGTATATTCAATTGAAGCTCCAGTTAAGCCTAGCTTGAGCACATTTTAGGGATAACACTTCACAGTAGCCTGCATACCTGATTCCTGAAATAAATTAAAGATAATCCCTGTTAGACCATGCTATATAAGAAGTATGTGGCTCATGTTACTTACAGTGAAATCTTATGATAACATTAGCTACTGAGTGACCCACATAAAATGTAGCAATTCCAAGTTAGGGGAAATTGAATTTGGTAATGGTTATAGCTTTGGCATTTATTCCTGACAAGTTTCTGTTTCTTTAGAAAAGGATGTATATATATTTAACACTATTTCAAATGAGAAAATACTACACATCAAAACAATATTTCACACTGTGAAATAGTTCTAAACACTTCAGAGTTTCAAAGTGGTTCAGCATATTACAGCCATCCAGTCTCCATGGTTACTGAATTTGCAATCCAACTACTCATCTTGTTTAACTTTGGTTTTCTCTTCCCATTAGCTGCAATTTAAAATAAACCCCAGCGTTAAAAATTTTATTGTAAAAGTGTGTTCATAGTTCAAATGTATTCTGTCTAACCTTCCCTGCAAAAGGCCTCCCCTGATTTCTGTCCTTTACCCCTTAGGCTAATCCACTTCAATTTACTCTTCTGATCACCTTCCTCTTTCTAGAAAATAGCTTCAATGTAGTAAACAGCCACAAATACTCACCAGGACTGAGATGTTAAATACAATATACAGAGACTTGGAAGTATTTTCTAAACAGAGTTTAAAAACTACTTACGAATAGTCGGAAAATGGTGCATATTAATATTTTACTATCAGTAACGCAGATTGAAATCTGTCTTTTGTGAAGAGTGTTTTCTAAAAGATAAACTACCAATATTCTCTGTCAAATTTTAAAAATGAAATCCGAGACATTTTGCCCAAACTATTAACTCTTACTGGTCTGGCTATCAAGTAAACTAGAAAATACAATAAATCCTACATTGGTCAACTGATAAATATATAATAATTTAGAATCTTTAAAATGTTTGGACATTAATAGCCATTTTCCAGAATTCCTTATATTCTGACATTGCATCTTCAATTATATTTTCTTTAAAAGAAATAAAAAAGCATGCTGAAAAAGCTTGTGCAGCCCTCAGAGGAATGAAGAATCAAACCCCTTCAAATTTAAGAGGGGTACAGTTTGGACTGCACACCTTGGACCTGAATCTACGCAAAGTTTTGGTTCTGAGTCAAAAACAAAAGGGGCTTTCCCCCTCCACTTTAGTTATGGCCAAAGTGTTATGACAACAACAGCTATTCTAATGATATTTTGGCCCACGATAATAGGAAATACATTAGAAAGTCACTCAAGATTGTAATGGATTGTGGAAATGTTGTGATTGCTACTATTTTTCACAGAAATCTTTTTTTCCACATTTTTAGAACAAAATCCAAACAAAAACTGTGATTCAGCCTCAATCCAAACCCTAATCTAATCGGTACCTTTAGTCACATTTTACTATTTCTGACCATATACATTTTACAAAATTGATCCCAAGATGGGTATTTTCTACAGCATATCATAGATCTCAATAGGTCAAAAATAAATTAGTTATCAGGCACAAGTAAACGTATAGATTCATCAAGATCTCCTCTGCCACTGATGCTTTTTTGAACGACTCTCCAGCACTGAGGAATCAATGCTAATTTGTAAGGTGTTTCACTTGTTTGATTAAGAGCCATCAATGTAGTCTCGTTATGATGCTTACTGTCTTACAATATATCTATAGACTTATGAGTTACAATTAGCTCTCCTACTTAGGTGATCTGCGAATCGTCTAGACAAAAGTCATCTTTACTCTAGCACTATATTTCGTATGACCTCAATAACCAGAATACACATTCTCAGCTAAAGATCTACTTCTCTCTCATCTTTGGCCCTGTGAAGTCCAGCCCAGTTCACATCTTTGGCTCTGACACATCCCACCATGCACCATTCTCCTAACACCAATTTCTGCGTCTGTATTCTGCTGGATAACAGAGCTGTCCTAAGTAGCAGGTAATACAGAATTAAAGCAGGGTCCCCATCTTCCAGCCCCATAATTAGAGAGAGCACCAATGCAACTGAGAGCAGTATCAGGCACCAGGGAGCACAGGCAATTGCTGCCCGCCACCCACCTACTATCTAACCAGAATGCAGTGAAGAGTCCATGGCATCCTCAGGTCACATAATGTGACAGACATGAGGGGGAAAGATGGTAGCTAGAAGATGTCCCTTGGAACACACTATCACCTGAGACTTATATACACTTCTACCCCAACATAACGCAACTAGATATAACATGAATTCGGCTATAATGCGGTAGAGCAGCACTCCGGGGGGAGGGGTGGGCAGGGCTGCACGCTCCGGCATATCAAAGCAAGTTCTATATAACACGGTTTCACCTATAACACGGTAAGATTTTTTGGCTCCTAAGGACAGCGTTATATCAGGGTAGAAGTGTAGTTTTAAATATTTGGAATATGTGGTGTGATGACAGGTCAGCTAATGACTACTGGTTCGTTTGCCTTTTTAATTCACATATTGCATAGCCTTGGGCCAGGTCTACATTACGGACTTATGCTGGCACAACTGTTACTATGCTATTGTATTCTGCTGCAGCATACCTGGAGCATGCACTGAGACACCACCCCTTCTGGAATCTCAGGGAAACGTTGCCGGAGGTCATGGAGTACCTGCACATCAAGCTGCTGACTGCCCTGCGCCATGCCAGACTGATGATGTTCTGGGATTCTCAAGAATGGAAGTCAAGTAGTCTTCCAGTGGACATGATCTTCTGATGCTTCAGGCATTTTCTATTAAGAAAAACAGACAACGATGATCATTTATTAAATACATCCCAATTCATCCTAAGTAAAAGTGAAACTAACTTCTTTCATTTGGTCAAGGGAGAAGTTTGTGAATTGATGACCTGAACTGTTTTCTAGATTCACAGATTAAAGGGGCGTGGAATAAACACAGGAGTTGAGTCATGAATTTCTAATCCCAGATGTGCATTAGACTCCCTCTCTGATTTCAGTCTGCCTCAGTTCACCAGCTGATAAAAAACGGGATTACATACTAATTTACTTCTCAAAGACTTTTTGAATAGTTAAAAGTTTATGGCGTTTGAGGATATGATGTACTATACAAGGGTTCATTATTTTGTAACAGAGCTATGTTGTAACAGTGACAGAGTAAAAGTCCGGGTGGTGCAATTACCAGTAGTATTTTAAATTATGTATTTTAGCTAATAATTAGATCTCCCCAACTCCCACAGTGCACAACCACCACCTTTAAATATATACCACTAACTAAAATTAGACAGCAGCTGCTGATATCAGATAACAGATTTTACAGCTCAGGTCGACAACTTTCTAACACAGTATCTGTTTAGACACTTCAGTAGTTCAGGCATAATATGTACCCTACCTTAAAACTGCTCAAAATACAGGGAAATGTTCTCTGGATTTAATCTCTTTCCATCTCATATCATCCACTAATTAGAAAATTAGAAAGAACAAAAAAATACAGCCACCATTTTTGTGACATATACAGGAAAATAATTCTTGCTGACTCAAGCAATTAGCCAACATCCAATCTTGCACACCAGGAAACAAAGCCATGTCTGTTTCTATTCCATTATATTAAAATAAAAAAATTCAAAATAGAAATAGGTACAGTCGGTAGGAAAATAATATTTTCAAGCCTTCAAGACGTGAGCATCCATTCAAGATACCACTGGGGAAAGAAGAGTGACCGAGAGACTTTAGGATTACAGAGAGTATTTATCTTGGGTATTCATAAAATATTTATCAACTTCATATTTAAATACAGAGAGAAAAGTGTCTACTTTTGTGTCAGGATTCTTTTATCTAGTAGTATTATAACAAGTAGCATTTGAACCAGAATAAGAATGTACATAGGACACACATACATCTTGAGTAAACATGGTTTGCCAATTAAGATTCATCGACACAATACTAGCCTGAAGTACTGCAGCTGAAGTCAAAATACCAAGCCAAGGATGCCTTCTACAGTTCTGGCCAGAAAGTAACTCTAGTAATATTAAGTATTTGAAATAGCTAAACTTCAACATACTTTACCAACATTAACTAATCCTCAAAACCTTCTTGTGAGGAAGTTAATATTATCCTCATCTGACAGGTGTGGAAGGGAGACACGGGTGTTCTATAGCCTGGGTTGCTGACTTCACTCTTTGTTCAGAGTAAGATTATGCACTTTCCAGCGCAACAAAATTTTTCTGTATGTTTCCAGATTTCATTATGAAACTATCATACTTTAGGGTGGACAGAATCTTGCATGTGCTTTACAAGCCAGATTTGTAGACAATTTTTCCCACACTTTTAGCCTTGACACTGTAAGCAAGTCATTAGGAATGTTAAAAACCATCTAGACGGGAATCTTAATTGAAAGTAAATTGCACGAGCATTTGCTACCCACCTTACCAAAGGATACTCAAGACCAAATTAAGCTTCTCCCTATGCCTCTCAAAATTTCAATACTTCAGTATAGCCACTTAAGCAAGAGACTATAAATTGAATCTTACACTTCATATTGCACATCATATTTTGGCAGCTATAAAGTATTTATAAAATAATTACTTCAGTGGTAGCAATATTCGCTCGAACCGTTTGATGCTGATTGTATTGGTATATCTGATTTTGAAGCATATATTTTATCAATAGAAAATGAGCACTTCAAAACACATTCTGTGAAACACTGTCACACAAATGCTAGTGTCATTCCAGTGAAAAGCTCAGTTGAACGGTGCAGAAACAAACAGACTAAATATTCTATTTTATTACTTATATTTGTACTGCATAAAAAATATTTAAATGAATTTCAGCAATGCTGTACTGTTGAGATAATAGATTTTTCCCAAGCATTCTGAATGGTCTCAACAACAACTAGTTTCTTATACTATGCAATGGTCTTCCTGGTTGCATTATATGGCTGTAACATTTGGTATGATTTAATTAACATGACTGATCGAAGGTGTGGAGAAAGTGCATAAGGATGTATTATTTATCCCTTCACATAACACAAGAACCAGGGGTCACCCAATGAAATTAACAGGCAGCAGGTTTAAAGCAAACGTAAGGAAGTACTTCACACAGCACAGTCTGTGGAACTCATTGTCAGGTGATGTTGAGAAGCCCCAAAATGCAGCTGGGTTCAAAAATGAAACAGAAAACCTCATGGAGGATAGGTCCATCAATGGCTATTAGCCAAGATGGTAAGGGACACAACTCCATGCTCTGGGTGTCCCTAAATCTCTGAATGCCAGAAGCTGGGACTGGATGACGAGGAGATGGATCATTCAGTAAGTTAGCCTGTTCTGTTCATTTCCTCTGAGGCATCTGGTGACAGCCACTGTTGGAAGACAGAATACTGGGCTAGATGGACCACTGGTCTGACCCAGTAGTGTTACACCAATTACATTAGACCAGTAAAAACCAGCAGGATCTTATTAAAGGGGACAAGACATTTGTCACATTTATTGTCAATACCAGAATAAAATAAAAGATAACAGCAAACAATGTTGTTTGGCTACTTATTCTCCATTCACACAATCATTCATACAAGTTCTGTATAGATATTATAGTTACCAGCCTAAAGTTGCTTGTGACAGAATACTGGCCAGGTACCCTGTACACAAGAGTGGAGCCGAGTCCAGGTCAGGTGCACTTGACGCTCCTGGAGGCTGGCAGCAGAACCATAGACTCAAAGTCCTCAGTCTTCAGAGTCCAGTTTTATAGGGATTTTTCCCTATGTTAGTTCATGGGAGTTGTTTCATTCTGCTGTTGCTAGATCAATCAGCAGGTGGCTGGCTCCATTCTGTCAGATGTTTGTTAGGTGCTTTGGGTGGATTCCAGTTTGTCCTCCGGGGGTCATCTGGTTGATCCCATTTGACATCTTCTTTGGCCGACACTGAATTTTTCAGGCTGGTAACTCCCTAACCATTCATTCATCATTTAAACTAGGCACTCATTCACATACACTCTTTATCTTTTGGGGTGTGAGACTCCCTGTCTTTAGATAAAAATGAGTTTACAGAAGTGGGGGTCTCTATTTGTATACTATAATAGCCACTGTTTTGGATTACCGCGGTGGTTACAAAGTAGTAATTACACAGTTTTGCCTGAGGTATAGGGTCAATTGACGGTTTGCGCGCTGAGTCAATTAACCAATTAGCAGCTTACAGAGTCAATTGACAACTCGGGCGCTGAGTCAATTGACTAATTTAGCAGTTTACAGCAGCCATTACAAATTAAAGTAGCGACTACAAAGTTTCACTTAGAGAACAGGCGCTCAGAGTCAATTGATGTTTAACAAGTTTTATACAAAGTATCTCTTTTGAGCAGGCTTCACACAGACACAGCTATTTAACAATAAATCATCCCAAATTTACTTCTAACATAAACCTTAAGTTATAAAGTATTAATTAACAATAAATCAATAAATCATTTCTCACATAAACCATGTTTAATATAAACCTTTTTTTTAATATCCCTACAGTAAGGCCATTCTTATATTCTTATGACTATTTTATGTGGAAACTGCCACTTTTGGCAACATACCCAGACCTGAATAAAAAAAAATATGAAATGGCATAAACATCTTTTCATGAACGATGAGCCCTTCATAATTAGACTACAGAGACTAACACATTAAACCAACTACAGAGAAAGGAACTGTGACAGCTGAAATGCTTTAACATATTTTAATTAAAGTTGCATCAGGTTAACTTGGTATAAAATGTTTGAGTGACAATGTCAAACTGTTTAAACTGAGATTTAACATATTCTGGCCTGTCCACATTTTGTTTAGACAAGGTTTGTCCTGGTCCATATTGAATGGTCACTGAATGGTCTGTGAAGAGTTATCCTCAGTATAGAACCATATTTCCTAGGCAGGGTTTAAACCTAGCTGTGTTCAAACTGGGTTATAAACACTGTTCATTGGGCTCTGAATAGGTAACTAAACTATGTTTAAAAACAGGTTTAAAACTATGCTTTAGTCCAGTTAGAAACTTATGCTAGAAATTTTTAACTCAGTTCAGCCAACGCTGAAGACATCCAGTGATCACTAGAGTTGACCTGACAAGAGAAATTTTTACCACCATCTCATCTAGGCAAACAGTAGACAAAAATGGTAAAAATAGCTGTGATTGATTGCACTAGCACTTCCATCAGTCCTAGAGCAACAGTGGGACAATTTTCTGATACTCTCAGGGCAGAAACAGGCTAACTGCCAAACAGTGATATAACCCAATTTTAACTGTTTTTAAGCCATATTTAAATTCAGTTGTTAAATATGGTTAAACTTTGCACAGACTTGGCCAAGTGTGTTAAAACTGAATTAAACTGAACTGCTTAAAAAGCCATGTATACACTAGTTCAAAAAACTAAGTTTGAGACCAAGTGCAAATAGGTCCTTAGTTTAAGGACACTGTGACAGGTTGGATCACAGAAACCCTCTTGGGAGCTGTCACCCGATGTACCAAGACTACCTCTGCTCCTGCCTTCTGACAGCTCGGGAATCCAGCACCCTGTCCTGCTGAGCCAGACACTCCCATCTGCTCCAACAAAGACCCAGCGTCTGAATTATCTGCCCCAAAGCTGCAGGTTTACCTAAAGGTAGCTAACAGAAGTGTTCCTGTCTTTAACACTCAGATGCCCAACTCCCAATGGAGTCTAAACCCAAATAAATCCGCTTAATATATACAAAACTTATACAGGGTAAACTCAAATTGTTCGCCCTCTAACACTGATAGCGAGATATGCACAGTTGTTTGCTCCCCCAGATATTAATACAGACTGAGTTAATTAATAAGTAAATAGTGATTTTATTAAATACAGAAAGTAGGATTTAAGTGGTTCCAAGTAGTAACAGATAGCACAAAGTAAGTCACCAAGCAAAATAAAAAAATGTGCAAATCTATGTCTAATCAAACTGAATACAGATAATCTCACCCTCAGAGATGTTTCAGTAAGTTTTTTCCTCAGACTGGACACCTTCCAGGCCTTGGCACAATTCTTTCCCCTAGTACAGCTCTTTTTCCAGCTCAGATGGTAACTAGGGGATTCTTCATGATGGCTCATCCACTGTTCTGTTCCACTCATTTACATATCTTTCGCATAAGGTGGGAATACTTTGTCCCTCTGGGTTTCTACCCACTCCACTGGAAAAGCACCAGGGTAAAGATGGATTCCAGTTCATGTGACATGATCACGTCACTGTAAGATCCCAGGCCTTCATTCCTCCCAGCCTGACTCACAGAAAGGCTTGCATGCTGTAATAACCTTAGTCCCAGATTTGGACCTTAGCGTCCAAAATATGGGGGTTAGCATGAAATCCTCCAAGCTTAGTTACCTGCTTGGACCTGGTACCTGCTGCCACCACCCAAAAAATTAGAGTGTTTTGGGGCACTCTGGTCCCTCTGAAAAACCTTCCCTGGGGACCCCAAGACCCAAATCCCTTGAGTCTCACAACAAAGGGAAATAATCCTTTTTCCCTTCCCCCCTCCAGGTGCTCCTGGAGAGATACACAGACACAAGCTCTGTGAAACTACACAGAGAGACTCCCCCTCTCTGTTCCCAATCCTGAAAACAAAAAGTACTTTCCTATTCCCCCAGAGGGAATGCAAAGTCAGGCTAGCAATCCAACACACAGATCTCCCCGATTCCTTCCTCCCACCAATTCCCTGGTGAGTACAGACTCAATTTCCCTGAGTAAAGAAAAACTCCAACAGGTCTTAAAAGAAAGCTTTATATAAAAAAAGAAAGAAAAATACATACAAATGTTCTCTCTGTATTAAGATGATATAACACAGGGTCGATTGCTTAAAAGAATATTGAATAAACAGCCTTATTCCAAAAGAAGAATACAAATCAAAGCACTCCAGCACTTATATTGATGCAAATACCAAAGAAAAGAAACCATATAACTTACTATCTGATCTCTTTGTCCTTACACTTAGAAACAGAAGATTAGAAAGTAGAACTACTTCTCCAAAGCTCAGAGAAAGCAGGCAGGCAGAAAACAAAGACACAGACACACAATTCCCTCCACCCAAAGTTGAAAAAATCCGGTTTCCTGATTGGTCTAAAAATCCGGTTTCCTGATTGGTCCTCTGGTCAGGTGCTTCAGGTGAAAGAGACATTAACCCTTAGCTATCTGTTTATGACACATGCAAACAGAGCCACTCAGTTAATTGTCCTGGTCTGGTCGATGGGAGTCATTAAGATTCCAAATCACCATTAATGGCCCACACTTTGCATAATTACAATAGGCCCTCAGAGTTATATTTCATATTTCTAGTTTCAGACAAGAGTGATACCTTTACACAAATAGGATGACCACACTCAGAAGACAATAAGCCTTGTAATGATACCTTACAAGAGACTTTTAGCATGAAACATATTCCAGTTACATTATATTCATCCATTAGCATATTTTTATAAAATCATATAGACTGCAACGTCAGACACTAATATGCAAGTTCCTCTAAAAGAACATACATAATCAGATGAGGGATCCATTAAGTACAATATTCTGTATGCTATACTACCCACAACCGCGCCCCCCCCCCCAAAAAAAAGCTTCTTCCTAACCTCCAATAGGTAAAGAGGTTGGTTTGTGCCTCTGAAGCTTAACTGCTCAGACTCTTTCCAAAATCTTGGTGTCTACTATATTTTTTAATATTCAATTCTGGATAGTATTCTCATCTATATAAATGGATAATTCTTTTTTGTATGATGCAAAGCTCTGGCCTCTCACTCCTCACCTCGCTCCAAGTACTCTGTTCTGTCAGGCCTTTTCTACACTATTTTTTCCCTTTTTTTTAGTCTCTAATAATGCTTCATTATTTGGAGAGTTCCATCACTGAAATAAATATCCATTAAAGCAGAAACATCACCAAGTCAAAAGTTTGTTCTTCTGCCACATTTGATGCATACTATTAGTGAAAGCCACCTCTGACATTCCACACTACTTGTTTGGGATCAATAAGACAAGCTTAAGAGGTGAAATGTCTTTAAAATCATCATGATATGTGTAAGCAATACAGTCTGCCATAAAGGCAATGTACAGAGCTCAGTTGCTGGATAGGAAGTTCAATTCTGTAGTAATGCCACAGTAACGCTATACTCTTTTAACTTCAAAAGAGTAGACAGAACGTTGTCTGAAGCACTTTCTTCAAAGCTCAAGAGAAAGTGCTCATTGACGGGCAGTAGCCAGCTGGGAAGGGATCCTCTAAAAGTCTCCCAATCTGATCTCCAATTATCTATATATGACAACCACCACTTACCATGCTTCAGGAAAAAGAGTAGCATAACTCTCAGAAAAGAGGAACTGACTACAATCAAGCTTGGTTTCCATTAAATTCCTCCTTCCTCACAGATTAATACAGTGGTAGGGTTCCACTGTCATAAAAGAGTGAAATTAAAACCCCTCTGTAAAATAGAGGGACGTTATCTGAAATCTAGAAAGATGATTTAAGCATATTTACTAATAAAAGTTATGCATCTTTTCTGGCTTTGCTTTCATTTTCTTTATTCTCTCCCCCTTTCCTGCTTTAGTTCTCCTGAGCTACGTTTACTTTCGTTTCCTCTTTTTCTGTCATTCTTTTTCTTTAAAAACGTTAAAAAACAAACAAAAAACCCCCAGTCTCAGTTGAACCAGGCTCTTCCTTCATCTCTGTTTATTTAGTATTTCTGCCCTACTTTCCTCCTTTTGGTTATCTTTTCTAATAATTTTTGCTCCCCTATATTGTTCACTTCTTGCTCCTCATTCCTCTGTTTTATAAAGGTCTTCTCTGCCTGCTCCCTTCCCCTCCAGTTCTTATCTCTCTCCATTTTCATTCCTTGGACCCTTTCATTTCCTTCCTCAGGATCCCAGATTCCATTTCGTTCCTCCGGGCCCTTCTTTCTCTCATTCCACTCACAGCAGTAGCATGGCACCATCCACTCATTCATTTCCAATTATCAAGGATCTCTTATATTTTATTACGATTAATGTGATCCCTGGCTCTACCAACATATGGAAATAACAGTAGGTCACTGTGCTACCACAGAATTGGGGACCAAAAGAAAAAGTAGTGGCTTGTGACTCATTTGGATCCTCCGATGCAACAGGCAATAATGGAAGTCTGGCTTACCCTGCTGGTAAAGCTGGGAGGAAAAAGGAGCGCAGTAATCATGCAAAGCAGTAGCTCTACATTGAGGCAAAGGTACCACAAGCCAGGCTTTTCATCTCTTCAGATATAAATTAGGAGAAGGAAAAGGTGGAAGGGAGAAGAGTGGAGATCAACAACCAACACATCAGATATGTTCTGTAAAGTTTCTGTAATCAACTGATCCCAAATGTTTCTTGAAGGTGCCACAAGGTATGCTAAATTTACTCTGTTAGCCGAGACATCAAAAAGTTATGGTACTCAGCAATAAAAATGATTTGTTAGTTTGAAATTGTTTAATCAAATTTGAAATTAATTTAAGCATTCCTTCAGAATATAGGAAGCTCGAAAGTTACTGAGTTTAATTTAAAATGGCAACAACTGTTGCAAGGATGAATTATTTTTAGTGTTTTTTTTATTATTCAATTATGAATTCAGTAAAATTGTCACTGTAAGAGACACTTTGGTAGAATTCTTGTGTTACTGTTCAGCAATGTCAGTTTGGTCATATTGCCGAGCGCTACTTGTGATTTAAAATGTGTTAATTTTTACCATAGACCGTATATTTGTGGGATGTTTTGTTTAAATTGTAGGATGGGGGGGGGCTAAATCAGTTTTTCCTCAGTGCAGTCCAACTCTGAACATTTTTATGTATTTATAGGTAAGGATACTTATTTTGTCAATGTATCAAACAATTTCGATAAAAAAACAAAAACAGATTTAATAGGGCCCTATATACAAGAAATTATGGGTAGTGACTGATATTATGCTTTAAAGTCTGTGACCAAACAGGGAACAGCTGGTTCTCTCCTAGACAGGAGAAAAGATAGGTGCAGCCCTGAAGGCCTTAAAACAGCCCTGGGGGAGGGCTGTGGTAGGAGAAAAGCTGGGTTGATTGGGGAAGCGGCCGCAGCTGGGCCATGCCCCAATCAGGCCCCAGATGGCCTGTATAAAAAGGCTGGAAGCCAGGCGCTCAGAAGTCTCTCTCTAGCTGCAGAGGGAGATGGACCTGGCTGCAGGGACCTGAGTGGAGCAGGGCTGAGGAAAGGTAGAGGAGCTGGGGAGGCTCCAGCCTGGAAAGCCCCAGGCTGCAGGACTGGTAAGGCCAATTAGGTACTGAGTTGCAGGGGGTAGCAGGTCCAAACCCCTTTGCCTGTGATGAGTGGCTTATACTGCAGTCTGCCCCAGTGAACAGGGGCTAGATAGAGACTGTGCAGTAGCCAAGACTGAGGCAGAGTGGGGACAGTGGGTGGGGGTTCCCCTAGGAGGGCGAAACCCAGACTATGGGGGTACTGCCAGGTTGGAGCACCCCAAATAGGGCACTGGATCTGGGAGGGACATGGGGGCCAAACGGTAGGAGGACATCGGCCTCCAGATGGCGCTCCAATGGCTGGCGAGCTAATTCCCAGAGACAACCAGCAGGAGGCACCACAGGGGTGAGTCTGCACACGCTTACAGCAGCTCTCTACCTGTCTTCAATGTAAATTAAGCAGCAGGGAATCAAAACAATAGAAGCCCCATTTCCATACGAATCAGCAGGCGGGTGGGAAGTCAACAGGAAGGGAGGACAGCAGGAAGCCTTTCTGCCTCTTCCAACAAGGTTAATGAACTTTGGGAGAGATAAGCAGAAACAAAAAGCTTTGTGAGAGTCAAAGGGCCAGGGCTCTTGGAATCACAGAACATTGCATCCTTCATCCAAGGAGGTTGAAGTCTCTGGGCACTGAATACAAGTGAGAAATCTTCTTAGGCAAAGATTGTAACTTGCTGAAATTAAGTTTTAGTCTCAGAAGCGTATTTTTTACTTTTGTTTGCTTGTAACCATCTCTTTCTTTACTCAGTGTACTCGGTATCATTTAAATCTATGACTTCAATAAACTTGTTTTATTTTTACTATAAACCAATTCAATGCTGTGAATGAAATAAGTGTTCTTCACAATCTAATTAAATTAATGAGCTGCAGTATATTCTCTCTTTAAAGGAGCAATGAACTTAAGGTTCTGTAAGTTTTCAGGGAGAAGGTTGAACACCGCAAGGCAGACAATTTTGGGGAAATTCAGGACTCTGTGTTGGGGAGGCTGTTGGAGTTACAATGCAAAAAAACAAAAAACAAACAAAAACAAACAAAAAACCTAAGTAACAGAAGCCAGGGTGTGGCCTGTATGCTTGCAGGTTGGCTGTTGGTGTCAGGGTTGTCAGCCACAGCAGTACAGCACTGAAGGCACCCAGAATTGCAGGACAGGCAGTGACAACCCCTTTTTGGCCTGGGTTGAACCCCAAGGCATCCAAAACTCCTTTGAAGCCCCAACCAAATTCTGATGGTGTGCAAAAAGTAAAAGAATTCCACTCAACCTCTCTCAGCTGCATTGGCTCTGCAGGACTAAGAAAGAAGAAAAGAAATGGTAAATGTGCATTTTTACCAGTAAGTTAACAGATGTAACAATACATACAGGGAGAAAATCTGATGTCTAAGATAGCAGCAAAGAATCCTGTTGCACCTTATAGACTAACAGACATTTTGGAGCATGAGCTTTCGTGGGTGAATACCCACTTCCTCAGATGCATGTAGTGGAAATTTCCAGCAGGCAAGCTAGAGATAATGCAATATGCAGGCAAGCTAGAGATAATGAGGTTACTTCAATTAGGGAGGATGAGTCCCTGTTCTAGCAGTTGAGGTGTGAAAACCAAGAGAGGAGAAACTGGTTTTGTAGTTGGCAAGCCAATCACAGTCTTTGTTCAATCCTGAGCTGATGGTGTCAAATTTGCAGATGAACTGAAGCTCAGCAGTTTCTCTTTGAAGTCTGGTCCTGAAGTTTTTTTGCTGCAGGATGGCCACCTTAAGGTCTGCTATAGTGTGGCCAGGGAGGTTGAAGTGCTCTCCTACAGGTTTTTGTATATTGCCATTCCTAATGTCTGATTTGCGTCCATTTATCTTTTTCCGTAGAGACTGTCCAGTTTGGCCGATGTACATAGCAGAGGGGCATTGCTGGCATATGATGGCGTATATTACATTGGTGGATGTGCAGGTGAATGAACCGGTGATAGTGTGGCTGATCTGGTTAGGTCCTGTGAGGGTGTCGCTGGTGTAGATATGTGGGCAGAGTTGGCATCGAGATTTGTTGCATGGATTGGTTCCTGAGGTAGAGTTATTATGGTGCGGTGTGCAGTTACTGGTGAGAATATGTTTCAGGTTGGCAGGTTGTCTGTGGGCAAGGACTGGCCTGCCACCCAAGGCCTGTGAAAGTGTGGGATCATTGTCCAGGATGGGTTGTAGATCCTTGATGATGTGTTGGAGGGGTTTTAGCTGGGGGCTGTATGTGATGGCCAGCGGAGTCCTGTTGGTTTCTTTCTTGGGTTTGTCTTGCAGTAGGCGGCTTCTGGGTACACGTCTGACTCTGTTGATCTGTTTCTCTGATACTTGATGTCTAAGATGTTGCTATTTTTATACAGTAACTTTACAGATGAAAAGTGACATTATTTTAGTTGCACTTTCAGACTTATTTGGAAGTGAATTAAGCTACCCCTTTCCATAATTTTTTCTGCTCCCTATTGTATTAAATGCAGGATGTAGACACATTCAAGATGTACCATAAGTAAATTTGCAAAATGCTGATGAAAACAAACAATCAAGGATTACTGCTATAAATGATCTTAAGACAGAATAGATAATATTTATTGCATACGGAAATAGCTAACTACTCCAACAGTCTTATACGCAACACACTGCTGCAATGTTAGTCCTTAGCTGTTTGTATGTTTCCATATCTCAGTTTGCCAACTTACAACTCAGTTAACCCTGTTTACAGATCAATGACTGGCAGCAGCATGTGATGGATATGCAAATTATGGGTGATATTTATTCCACTGTTCCAAGTTCTTTATTCTTCCTGAAAAAACAGAAATCTGAATCACACAGAAAAGTACCAAATACTAATCTCTTACCTGAAAAACAAAGAAAATGCACAAAGGAAAGCCTAAATGCCTGTTTTTAAGGAATGGGAAATATTTTAATAATGAATGAGAAGATTGAGATCAATGGAGCAGAAATGAAAATGTATGTTTAAGCAGGTAAAATTGTTTTACATCTGATTCTATTAATCCAGAGCTATATAGCAATCCTTCTGCCAAAAAATGATACCTTGTCAAAAGATGATATTGTCCAAAAAGCAGCAGCAATTCTGTAAGTAAAACAAGATCAAGTCACCAAGCTACAAGCCATTAAGACCTCTCTCTCCTTTGTATCTGATCTACAATACTGATTCATTTTTATCAATTCATTTGTTTTTTCATTATCTAACCTATTATGAAGTTGCAACCATATCAATCTGAATGGTGTTCAAAATCATGCTCACTGATGCTGAGCTGGCTGGACAGCCCTTTTTCACCATTTTGAAGCAATGAATTGTGAGAACTTAATCTACAAACAAATGTAGGGTGGAAATCTGGATCTTCAATTTTAAATCCTAAAAGGCATACAACTAGGATTATGTTCCATGAGCAATATTTCAGCCTTCTCGTGATATGGGTTCAACCTGTATCTCTGGATCAGTCTTGATGCCTAGTAAAGATCCCATACCTTCTCAAATAATTTTCCAATTTGTCCTTATGTCAGGGGTTCTCAAACTGGGGATCAGGACCCCTGAAGGGGTCACAAGGTTATTACATGGGGGGTCGTGAGCGGTCAGCCTCGACCCCAAACCCTGCTTTGCCTCCAGGATTTATAATGGTGTTAAATATATAGACAAGTGTTTTTAATGTATAAGGAGGTCACCCTCAGAGGCTTGCTATGTGAAAGGGGTCACCCGTACAATAGTGTGAGAACCAATGCCTTCCTTATGTGTTTCCATTAATTTATTTTGTGTGTGGAAATCAGGTTTGGAGACTGAGTCAGCAATGTCAGTCTCTAGCTAGTAAATCCCTCCAAAGCCTCCTTTAACTGCTTTTGTAAATTTATAGCCTCTCTGTGGAGCAGTTATGTAAAAATATGCTATATTATTGAGTGCTCACATATCAGAAGCTTAGAATGACTGAACTTCAGAGGTTTTCCTCTACTTCCACTTTAGTTTCAACACATGAAAAAATGGAACAGACCTCCTTCCTGTGCTTTCCTCAGCATTCCTAGACGTTGTCTTTTGCAATATGGCTAGCATTCTGCTTTCTTTTCAAGTGTAAAATTAATAGCATTAAGTAGGATTTTATTCTTCCCTTTACAGGTACTTGTAACCAATATCTGGTCATTTCTCACGTTCAACCAATCTTCTTGCCCTAGTATCTAATACAATTATTTTTGTTCTTCCTTTGATTTTCTCCATTTCTTCTAATAGTGTACTGAAAAGAATGCATCAAGAGTGGAGTGCTTTGGTCATTTTAAAAAAAAAACTGTTCATTTTGTGCTATATCAAAGACAATATTAGCATAAAAAAAGCTGCAACTCTATCTCTCAAGTTCATGTCTTTGTCCTCCAGCAGTTTAAAAGCTGCTCAGAGGCCTGGAACAAAGACTTAAATGATCACTGCAGCTACATTTTAATGGTGGATCAAACTTGTCACCCGTTTGTTCTTCCCTTCAATAAGTTTTATCCAGTGGCACATTAGATCATGAAGAATTCAAAGAAATTATTTCCTGTACTCTTCAGAGGAATATTTTTTTTTTTTTAACCCTGACCATATTTACTTTGCACTTCAGTTCATCCAATTGCTTTTTTCCTACCCCTTTAGACTTGTGGAGTCAGAAAAAAAAATAATATATTGTCTTAGGCAATTACTTTAGGTAATTACATATATTTATATTAATTAGCAGTTTTCAAATTTCCTACATTAGAATGGAATAGCAAATTCTAGTGACTTCTCATGTTTTCAAATGCCCTGGCTACCTCTAGAATTTTCTAGGTTTCAATAAACCAAGCCCTCTGCCCTCAATCAAAAAGAGATCACTTCACTTAGTACTCACACTGCTCTGCCTAATTAGTGAGCTCCAAGTTCCCCTTTCCCTCTACGTTTCTAGATCATTCTATAACTTGTTTCCTAACAAGCCCCAAAACCTTGACGCGCTCATCAAATCTCCCTTCAACTTTTTAGAATAGCATAAGTTTTTATTTATAGAAAAATTAATTCTAAACTTCTCAAATAAAAAAGCTTTTCCAATATATCTTAATTTCGTGTACATACTTCAGAATGATATAAAAAGAAAGCTATTTGTTTTAATTTAACAACTATGTGTGGGGTTTTTTTCTGGAAATCGAACAAAAAATTATAGGCTTTTTTTTTTAAATGGACCTTGTAACTACTGAAATCATATCCAATTCTCTAAAGCTCAAAGGAGGCTCAGACAGACTGCTAGATCATATTCTCTTCATTAAAGCAGCAGCTAGGACAGTGCTTCGCATTTAGTAAAGAGTGTCACTCCATAATTATAGTGTAGAAAATGCAGATTATAGTCTCAAATATAGATTGAAAATAATCTGGAATCTATTTTAAATATCAAAGTAAGTAACAATTTGAGATCCTATAAAATGTATGTTAATTTAACTTAGCGTTACAGGTAACAGTATTTAAAATAAACATCCCTTAATAAAATCCACCATTAAAAGACAAGACGGCTTCTGACTGAAAGCCTATATTTAAGGATGAGTTCTTAACTGAAACCAAGTTTCTAAGCTAGACTTCACTCCTAAACTGAAAAACTCCCAAGACTGGAGCAAGCTCCTGAGCTACATTTAACTACCAGGCTGAAGTAAGATCCCAGGGCTGGAGACCAATTTTTTAGTCCCTTAGCTCTACCCTTTATTGGTTTTTTACCAATCAGCCCTTTCCATACAATTTCAATGGGAAGCTGCAGCACTGCCACCTAACGGATAGTACTGTAAAAATTGTATAAATTTACAAGCCCATTCCCATGACCAAAAACAGAATTCAACAACCAGCAACAAATACATTAAGTTAATTCTTTCACTGATCTACTGTGCCCTGGGTTTCCACATTCTGTGACTCAGTTCTTCACAGGGAGATTTCCCCTTGATTTTGGAAGAGCTAGTCTACACTAGAAGTGCTACACTTGTGCAGCTGTGCGACTGTAGCGCACCTGGTGAAGATGCTCTATGAAGATGGGAGAGAGCTCTCCTGCCAGCATAATAAATGCATCCCCATGAGAGGCTGTAGCTATGTCGGCAGGAGAAGCTCTTCCACCAACATAGCACTGTCCACACCGGTGCTTTCGTCAGTGTCACTTGTGTCTCTCAGAGTTTTTTCACACCCCTAAGCAACGCAAGTTATACTGACAAAATTACTAGTGTAGACATCACCTTATTCATACTCCTGAGTAATGTAGGTTATACTAAAGTAAGTGGCAGTGTAGACCTGGCCTTAACCCAATGGTGAGCAACCTGCAGCCCGCAGGCTGCACACAGCCCATCAGAGTAATCCGCTCGTGGGCCGCAAGATGGTTTGTTTACATCATCAACTGTTTGCAGGCATGGCCGCCCGCAGCTTTTGGTGGCCATGGTTCGCCGGTCCCAGATAATGAGAGCTGCGGGAAGTGGCGGACAGTGAATTGAAAAATACGATTTCTTTTATCACTTTTACAGTGCAAATGTTTGTAATAAATAATATAAAGTGAGCACTGTACACTTTGTATTCTGTGTTGTAATAAAAATCAATATATTTGAAAATGCAGAAAAACATCAAAAAATAAATAAATCCATTTAATAAATTTCAACTAGTATTCTATTATTTAACAGTGCAATTAATCACGATTAATTTTGTTATGTTAATCGTGAGTTAACTGAGTAATCGACAGTCCTAAAAAAAGCAATAATTTCATCTTGATAACAATTCTGACTGACTTGTGTGACAATGACCACCTTCCAATCAATTAAGCTTGCAGATCCTTAACTTAAATTAGTAATAAAGAAATTCACGTTGTATATTTCTTTGATTTATGAGAAAACTGTAACCCTGAAGGATTTAGGAATCATCTAATAATGCAGGTACAGTCCTAAAATAATGTACTCTCAACCAAGAAGTCACCCAGTAGAACACTGTACATTCTTTTCTCAGAAACACCAAACGTAATCAGTTCTCTGATATTCCAGTGAAGCTGAAGGGGAAAAACAACATACTTTTAGTGATCTTAAATATGAAGCACAGACATTTAATCTTAGCACACGTAATCTAAGCATATTTCTTGTAATCTATGGAGCATAGGAAGTCTTCAGAAAAGACTACTTTAAGTATAAGTATTTTCCAAGCCATATCTAAATTACTTTTACAGATCAGTTAAGAGGTCCGATTCAACAACTTTTATTTAGGCATTACAAAACACAGTATTCCCAGAAACTGCCTAGTGGCAAAGAAGTGAGTTGTTCAGAGGTTTGATTTACTAGAGTAAATAAATGGAAAATATTCCATTGCACTAGGAGGGTTTGCTTGTTATAGTGTAAACCAGCGGGGATCCACGAGCCCTTTCAGGGGGGCCACGGAGCCCCATAACTGAAATCCAGTGCTCCGAGCTCCAGCGCTGAAGCTGGGAGTGATGCGGGGCTGAAGCCGGTGGTCCTCCTCTGCCCGGAAGCCAGGAGCAGCACGTGGTTGAAGCTGGTGGCCCCCACCCCTCAGCCGGGAGTGGATGCCAGCACCCCCTCAAGCCCCTGAAGCACTGTGGGGCTGAAGCCAGCAAACCTCCCCACTCAAGCCAGGAGCGAGGAGACTGAAGCCAGGATCCTCAGCGCCTCCACCCCACCCCCGAAGCTGGAAGTCACACTGGGAGCCTCCCGTCCATATACAGTACCTAGCTACTCCCCTCCCTGCACCCTTAGCTACTTCCTTGCCCGCACCCTCTCTGCACCCTGAGCAGTTTTCAAGCTTTTGGAACTGAGTCCCCTTTTTGATTTTTTTGGTTACGGCCCCCCACAGCCAGACAGGCTAGGTGGCCTCCTGAGTGAGTCAGGGGGTGGAGGTGGGGCTCCCTCCCTGGACCCCACTGTGAGGAGCTGGCTCAAGCCCCACCAGCTCTTGCCCCCAGCCCCCAAATAGAAGTAAAATTATGCCTATGCTTAAGGGTCCCTCTTCTCCCCCGCTGGGCCCTGGCGTTTTTATAGGATGTTGAGGGGGCCTCAGCAAGAAAAAGGCTGAGAACCCCTGGTGTAAACTACACACACACCAGGTATGCCTTGAGTGCTCAAACAGAGGTAGCTGATGATTTAATTTAGTTTTAGAGCAGAGGTTGTCAAACATTCAGGACCCTCAGACTAGTATCCAATTTATGGCCTCATTTCTATTTTCATTTGTGGTCACAATCCAAGGTAGCACATAGGTGGGGTCAGGGCAAGAAACTGGCTGTTTTTACATGAAGGTTGGTGAACGGGGAGGCAAGGTTCTGCTGGCTGGGATCTGTTTTGAAGCTGGTGTTAGGGGTGAAGAGATGAGGGAATATTGCCTGGCAGCTGAGCCAGATGTGTGGCTGCTGGAAAGAGATGGGACTTAAGGGGAAAGAAGCTGTTCAACTCCTCCCCTAAGCTTCGCCACTAACCAAATCATGCTCTGCTCCAGGAAAGTTCTGCTTAAAAAGATTAGGCACTGGCTGATCACTGTAGGCAATGGGGGCAGCTGATTCCAAATATGTGATATTATATGCATAAAACTATCTCAGCTCCATTGCTGCTTTGGTTACATACGTCTGAAAAATGGACTACCCTCGATAAACTGTATGCCAACAACAAAACATGAGAAGACAAGAAGGAAACTAGCTCAGAAAATAGAATTAGAAAGCACCGAATTTAAACACAAGAATATTACTATTTTTGGTTTGTTGCGTAACAGAGCAGAGCCCCAAAATGACTAAGTTCTTAGTCAAATGTCTGGGCTATACTCCTAGGCGAAGATATATCATTTCTTCTCACACCCCTCAATACTGCAGCAACCTCGTAAGGACAGTTTATTACAGCTATGCATTTTACAGGGATTGTAGAAACAAGTGACCAGGAAAGAAAGGTTGCCAAGATATTAAAGTTTTTATAAATAAGTACTACATGGAAGTGGCAACCTCATTCCACCCCATGAAATCTGAACATAGCTCAAGTTAAATCCTCTTTCATCACGGATTAAGTAGGCCAAAAAAAGGGTCTTTAACATTTCATCCCAGTCATGTCTACTATCCATTCAGTAGTCATCTGCACCCAATTATAGCCTTGTAAACATGGCTGGCATGTGACCTGGCTGCAGATGTAATCATGTAATCTCACCTCTAATTCTTTGAACAGGCTCTGCAACCAAGACTGGCTCAACTTCAAACTTGCCTGCAGTGCAACTATTAATTAGGTAGACTGTTTAAGTGATCTGGCTACATTGGCAATGGAAAAAAATATAAGAAAGTTTTGTATGTGACATTTTCATTTACTTAGCCACTCTAACGATTACATTGGTGTCACCCAGGGGTCAGCAACCTTTCAGAAGTGGTGTGCCGAGTCTTCATTTATTCACTCTAATTTAAGGTTTCGCGTGCCAGTCATACATTTTAATGTTTTTTAGAAGGTCTCTCTCTACAAGTCTATATATTATATAATTAAACTAGTATTGTATTGTAAAATAAACAAGGTTTTCAAAATGTGTAAGCAGCTTAATTTAAAATTAAATTAAAATGTTGATCTTACGCCACCGGCGCACTCAGCCTGCTGCTGGTCTGGGGTTCTGTTCACCTCGGCCGGCAGTGGACTCAGTGAGGCCTGCAGCCGGGACCCCAGCTGGGAAGGGTCTGGCAGTCAGAACCCCAGACCAGCAGCAGGCTGTGCGGGGCCAGCAGCCGGGACCCCAGACCGGCAGTGGGTTGAGCGGCTCAGTCTACTGCTGCTCAGGGGTTCCATCCTCCGGCTCCTGCCAGCCAGGGTCCCAGCTGCAGGACCCGCTCAGCCCGGTGCCGGTCTGGGGTCCCAGCCCTGCCCACATACAGTGGGTACCTACCTTCTCCCTGGTTCTGGCCCATTCTCTTCCTCTCTCTCTGCACTGAGCTGAGCGTGGGAGTGGACGGAGCACAGGACTAGGGGTGAAGGGTCTGACCAGGAGCTAGAATGAAGGAGGGTTGGGGCAGGAGGTTTGGGTGTGGGGGCACTCACCTGGGCAGCTCCCATTTGGTGTGAGGGGTGCAGGTAGGAATGCGAGTGGTGGTGCAGGGGCTCCCGTTTGGTGCTCAAGGTGGAGGTGGGGATGGGTGGGGTGCATGGGATGCAAGGGGGCTGAGGATGTGGGGGGTGCAGGTGTCAGGGTAGGGGGGCTGGGTATGTGTGGGGGTGCCAGTCAGGGCTGGTGTCATGGGGGAGGTGAAAGAGTCAACAGAGGGCTGGGGGGTACAGGGCTCAGGGCAAGCGCCTGAGGGTATGTGGAGGTGCAGGGCTCAGGGCAGAGGGCTGGGTGTGGGGGGAGGGGATCAGGGCAGAGGGCTGAGTGACTGCCCCCCCCAGAGCCCCCAACTCCCCCACTCCTTGTCCTGACTACCCTGTCCTGGGACTCTTGCCCCTTATCCCCTGCCTGCCCCCCTAGGACCCTACCCCCTACCTGTCCTCTGACTGCTCCAACCCTTATCCACACCCAGATAGACCTCCTGGATTCCCATGCCTATCTAACTGCTCCCCACCCCCTGACAGGACCCCCAGAACTCTGGACCCATACAACCCCCTCCCCGCTCCCTGCCTGCCCCAACCCCTCTCCACACCCCTGCCTCCTGACAAGACCCACCGGAACTCCCGACTCATCCAACCCCCCCCCCCAGCTCCTTGTCTCCTGACCACCGCCTCCAGAGAACCCCCCCACACCCTAACTGCTCCCCCAGGACCCTCCTTGCTCCCTGTCCCCTGACTGCCCTGACCCCTATCCACCCCCCAAACAGACCCCAGGAATCTTATGCCCCATCCAACCCCCCTGCTCCCTGACTGCCCCCTCCACAGACCCCCATCCCTAACCACCCCCCGGGATCCCACTCACCCTGCTCCCTGTCCCTTGACTGCCCCCACCCCTTACCCAACCAACACCCCCAGGCGGCCCCGAACCTGGCCCCCTTACCATGAGGCTCCCCAGTCATCCGGAGCCCTGCCACCGCCTCCCCCGTGCGCATAGCCCTGCCCTGCCCCTCAGAGCGCTGTGTGCGCAGCAGCAGCAGCAGGGCTCCGGATGAGCTGGGAGCGTTCTTTCCCTCCCCACAGAGCCAAACACTGCCCTGCGGGAGCGCCTAGCCCCAGCCCCTAGAGCGCTGCACGCGCAGCAACAGGGCTCTAGGGGAAGGCGGGGGAGGTGGCAGCGGCTTGCTGCGCTCGGGCTGGCACTCCGGCCTGGGACCGCGGACGCCGCAGCTTGCCGCGTCAGCAGGATTTTTAACGGCATGCGGAGTCCCAGCAGGCAGCCGCATGCCATTAAAAATTGGCTTACGTGTCATAGGTTGCCGACCCCTGGTGTAACCCTAACAAAAAATTGCTTTCTCCAAGACTTATGCCAGATAAATCTCTTTACCCTCCCTACCAAAAGGTGAAGTCAACCACAAACTTATGGAACTGTGGCATCTACAAACATGTTTGCTGACTGAAATATCTTGAGACTCCAGCAACTGGATACAAATGATATGGTTTCATGTGTATACATGTAGCACCTTTTCTGTCATACCTACCACCCCACTTAGTAGCAGCAAGTAAATGTATTCTGGGAAACAATGCCATATGACTATGAGTATTTCTTTTCGAAGAGTCCCCAGCCTGCCCTAAATTATCCATCTAGGATTACAGGGTGGTTTACACAAAACTCCATCTCCTGCCTCAATGATCACAGTGACCAGTTGTTGTGGAGACATTCCTAGCACTGCAGGTTAGTGCATCCTCCAGATTCTGGAGTTTGCTGCTTTCCAGCTTGGAAGCAGACTGGGCAGAGATAGTTACACTATAAAGAACAGTCAGTTGTAACCTGAAAACAAGGTAAGGGAACACACAGAATTGTGTCCATTTAAAATGCCAAACTGAACCACAAAGAAAGCGGACTTTCGGCAAAACAGAGCTCAGCCCATTGCTGGGACAAAACTGTAATGATCTAAACCAACTGCAACTGGCCAAGACACCAAAATACAATCAGTCACTTTAGACTGTATGCGTGGCATTAACAACTACCTTACAACTGAAATTCACTCAGATGAGAAAGACTGTCCTTCTGGACATGAGTTGTCATAGCACTTTGGAGACTAGCCAAGAATGCAGATCATCACTTGAAAGCTTTGGCATGGGAAAGGCAATGGGAGAAATAGTACAGCAACAAAGTTACTGATTCATCATTAAAGTTAGCAATGTCAATCAAGTAACTGAGGGCCGTGAATGATGTTGAGACTTCTTAAAGTATGTTGGGGCTACTGATGGAAATCATGTCCGAATTCTTTGTTCATTTCCCCTCTCAATCTGTAGAGCTCTACAATCATAACATAAAGATGTGGTGGATCACAAAGGTGCTTCACTTGCTCGCCTGTCATGATTCAGGATACCAGAATATTAAATAATTAGATAATCTGCAGAAAAAAAGAGTAGATAACAGTGCCACTGCTGCAGTAAAATGAAGAAATGTGGTATTTCTGTGCTAAATGCCTTGGGGACCTTAGCTTACATTCTGTTGCCTTGCAATACTAAGATTAAGAGATGATAACAATTGGCATTTTAACTACAACCTCTCTAGTGCCAGAAAGGTGTTTAAGTGCATCCTGAGGGTCGATGTAGATGCCTATCGAAGCAAAATCACATTGACCTGATATATGTTTCTACAGTCTTGGCTAAATCCTCCATAACATTTGTGAGCCAAGGGGAAAGCACAACCAAGAACACAAACTGAGATTTTCCCTTTTATCCTAGGCAAATTACTACAATTGTTGGACACACTGTGCAGGTATGCATGGTGAGGGATGCCACATGCCAGTATTTTGTTCATACTGACACTGCAGTAGTAGATACAAAGAGGACACAGATCTCCATGTTCCTGTGCTTATGCTGCATCATCTTTTACTCCTTTGTAGTTTTAAAAAATAGATTCATTTGCTGCTATTTAATGACTGCTGTATGTAATAAAAGGATTATGACTCAAAAGTGTTTTCATGGATTCTGCGCAGACAAACTATACTATCAAATAAGGTTTTTCTTCATTCAACAATGATAAACAAGTTTTTCAAAAACAGAGCAGATGTTGGAAATGGAAAAGAAAATTTAAAGCAAATATGTTGCTTACTTACAGCTGAGATCACATTCGGGGATAATTCTTGTTGTCCTCACAATACTCACAGAAAGCAGGACTGCACTTCTGAGACAGAGTCCTTTGTTTTAGAAGAAGGAAATGAATCATTGCCACTGAACATATTCTGACACTGATGGGAGATGGGGCTGGATCACTGTTGAGTTTCCATCTGTGGTCTGGGAGCAAGTGTGTTAGTATGTTTATTTGCACCACAAGAGTCATTGCCTTAAACTTTTGATTCCACATCCTCTAAGAGGCATCCATCTTTTCCTGCATCTTCCTTTTTTCAATCTCTTCCCAGGCCTCTCTGTTCTTTTCATTAATGGCCTCCAAACCAAGAGAGCTGACGATATCATTCTCATGATCTATCAAGATCTAAATGGGATCCACAATTATCTTCTTTTTATTCTTCTTCCTCTTCTGCCATAGAACATTAAAATTCTCTGAAGCTGTCAAAGCAAATTTGCTACACACAGATTGTGCCTGGACAAGCATAACTTAAGTAGTGCTAGGAACAGATGCATACTCAGGTTGCCCAATACACTGGGATGCTGTTAAGGGAAAAAAGTTGGGAGCATTTCACTAACAAAATAATATCAGGTTCAAAACTGATATTCCTTTCTATGGGCCTTTTATCCCCTAATAAGAATCATGACCGTGGCATATGTCTGTCCCCTCAAAGACAGCCATTTTACTTGGAGTTAACTGTATTTTTTTATTTCATTGTTTTGAAGTAACAGAAGGAGGTTTAAAATCACCAATACTAGCCTTGCAACAAGCAAGGCCTTTAGATAATGGCATTTTAACTTTAATCATCTCAAATCTTCTAAATAAGTAAGATACTAACAAAACTTCCCCTTTGTTATTAATGAATGTTTCTCTGAGTACTTATGATCTCCCACCAGGCAATGAAGGATCCCCACCTCTATACTGTGGGACCAAAATTATGATAAAAAGATAAGCTTCATTGCAATTTGACAGCCCAGATAACCCATTTGGGTTCAGAAAGAACATGCATTGCCCATAACTCAGCTGCATAAACTTGAAGAGTGGTTGTCAGAAGATTTCTGCAGGGCCTCAAAAAGATGCAAGCTAGGACAAATTTCTGCTTCAACCGGACAGCAAAGGAATTAAGGACTCCCCAGCAACAATATACTACCATATAAACCAAATGTCAGAAGCCAGAAAGTTGTATGGCAATCTGGCATGAACTGGCTTACTTGCTGGTACACACAACCTATAGCTATTGATTAAGCAATTCATGACATACATGATGTGGCTGGAAAAAAAGAACCCCAAAGTTAACCAGGCATACTGTCAGCTTTGCCAGCTTTCATGACCACCACAATTTTGGCCCATTATATGCAATCTCATAGTGATACAGCATTTCACCTGTCACATTTTTGGAGAACAGAACAGGAGAGAACTCCCACATATAATGCTATGCAGTTTAGCAGAAGATGTACTGAACTGCAAACCCACAGAACATGAGTTCTAGTCTCAGCTCTTCCACAGGCTACTGTTAATGTTTTTGTTCTTAACCACGCTTAAGATGAGCTGTGGTTTCATCCCTTGGGGTGGGGAAGGGGACTATGCACTAATTTTATAGTAAGGTAAAGGAGCTTGCACAATGGCACTTCAGATGGCGGTGGGAGTACAGAATACAGAACCCAAGTCTGAAATATAATGAAGGCAACTCTTCCATTTTGCCAACAGTCTTTCAGAAGAAATGTTTCAAATTGGGTACTTTTGTAATCCACATTAACACAGTATAGCTCTTACAGCTATGAGGTTCATGACTCTGCTATTACTTCAATGCTAAGACATCTGGTTTAGGTCAAGTGGTGGAGGTGCCTACTTTTACTTCTGAGGATCCCAGCTTCAGTCCCCCAAATTACACAAGCAGGGATGACGTATTACTCCTGAGGGAAATCTGCACCATTGTGCACACAGAGAATTCATGTGTCCCACAGATATTTTTATTTTCCACAGAAAATATATTCTGCCAGAGATGTTCTACAGTTACATCTTTCGCTCACCAGGGGCTGCAGTGATGCCAGAACAGAGGCAGCTGACTCAGGGGCTGCAACAGTCAACAGCTGATATGGAGAGAGCAGAGGCTGCATTCCTCACAGTACACAGCCTGCAGGGCCAGGTGAGGCAGCACCAGATATATGGGATGGAGGGAAAAGAGAGTGGGGTACACGGGGCTGCTGTGGGTGGCCACAGACTGGGGTTTAGAAGGACTAGTGAGGGTAGACTGGAGTAGCAGCTGAATGAGTCGGGGTGCAGGGACACATGGGGACGAGGAGAGGAGGCGTGGCTGAATGGGGGTGCTGGGACACATGTGGGCGGGGGGCAGATGTGCCTGACTGATTGGGAGCTGCTAGGGGTCTGCCAGGGTCTTCATGGGTAGGCTTTCCAACTCCCTAACAATCCCTCCCCTCCCCCAAAATGTTCCATACTTCTCCCATCTATACCCAACCCTCCAGGTTCACTCCTAGGCTCCTTCCCAGCAATGACTTCCTTCTCCCTCAGCTCCTCCATTACCCTGACTCCCCGCAAGCCTTTGCACTGTTTCTGAGGGGTTCAGGAAATGCATTTCTGTATTGCAGTTTGAATGAATTATTACTCAAAGTTCTGTATTATTATGCCTAATAAGGAATCTATTTGTCAAAAAACATTTCCTGAATCTTTTTTGTCGTCTGTATTATTACAGACATACTTGTTGACAGGTATTTTGAAATAAATTACCAAAATAAATTAAAACTGGCATGATTATATTGTGTTATTTTGACAAATAATATATGCAGTCAATACTATCTGTACTAGCAGAACTGCTTACTATCTTAATGTGCTCAGATACTATGGTGATGGAGAACTTGTAAAAACCTATTTATAGGTTTATTATAATTGTTTTTATTTAAAACCTATATAGATAGAAAGTTTCATTTTTTCCCCACTACTGAACTTTAACCTAAATTAATATGTTGGCTTTGCCTGCCCTCTTATAGAGGTAGAAGACACTACTTGTTCCATGGCAGCAGCAAAGCATATCATTACAGGGCCCAGAGACCAACTTACTTCCTCTGGAATTATTTGTGTAGCTCGTCACAAAGAAAACACTAAAAACAACGGCAGTAAGTTAACAGATTAAGAGTCTTCTACTTCTGAAGTGGACACCACGATAATCCTTTCACTGAGATAATGGCAATTTTTCTATATTTTATAAACAAATGTTACTTATACCATCCTTAGAAATTTTATTATAGCAGATGACCCATTAAGCCTTTCCATTTTAATTTATCAAAAGTTTGTATATAATCTCTGCCACATAACAACTCTGGATTTAAACTTGACAATATTTCTGTCCAGAAGCAATTAAAAACACAAATCTAAAAACCAAGAGTAGAATTAGCAGGTCAATTCTCTGACTGCACTGAGTATTACTATATAGCTAAATGTATTTCTATTTAATTAAAATTGCAGGCACAAAAAAGCACTATAGTAAATATGAAGGGATCTCAACACTACTGAGTAAAATCCCAATCAGCACATTTTTTTTAAGGAGGCAATCAATTCCTTGAAGATAGCAACAGATCTGTGCTAGAAGAGCTGTTAATTGATACACATTTCAGTTTAGAATATCAATACCTGTAGGAGAATGGACATATCCCTAAGGAAATTTATAATACACAGACAGGCAACATCCTCAATAGTAAAGCTGTCCAACACTTCCTATTGTAAGACCCTATTTTCAGATGCTTATCCTTTTGCCAAATTATTATGCTGAAATTTTCCATGCTGGGTGTCTGCCTCAGTCAACCTCACTTTTTTTTGCTAAGTTTCAGCTTAAAAAAAAAAAAAAATCAGCCATATACAAGAACAAGATTAGGGGAAAAATAAGTTTTGCTCATGTTAAAAAAAAATCGTAGTAGTTTCACTGAGAAACTATTGCCTCCAGGCTTTGGAGCAAGGGTTTGAAATTTGGTTGAGGTAGGGAGAGTGTCACCCTCGTCTTAGAGCTGCACCTTTTGTAGTCACCATGGATGTCCACCCAAATTTCACCAAGTTAAGTGCCTCTTATAAATAAATAAATAAATAAATAATCACAGCTTGCACATGCTCATTAGAGACTTGCCAGAGTTTGGAAGCTAAATTCTCTGAAGATCCCAGTTGCATTCCTCATGCTCCATCCCCTTAGAGCTGCCTTGTGCCAACTGGACTGAACATATGCCATTCCCACAGAGTGACTGAGCATGCTCCATACTAGCAACGCAAATGTTGAGCAGGTGTTTCTCTGCAATTGCTCCTCCTCGTTTCTGCAGTACTGGGCACAGGAATTAAGAGCTAAGATGGTCTCGTCTCTCCTTTCAATGCCACTGTCTGCTGCACCGAGACAACACAGAAGAAAAGGAGAAAGCAACCACACCGGAATATGGAGTGCTGATGACAGTGGGAAGGGCTCAGGAGCTGGTGGGAATGGTAGGGGTAAACAGGACCAAAAAGGTGGTATTAGCAAGCATATGGGGGATTAGGGCCTAAACTGTGGAGAAGAAGGGAACTAGAGTGGAGCACAAGGAACAGAAGAATCTAACCACTCGAGCACATTCCTTTTCAGAACCTAGAACTGAATCAGAGTCTCTACATTCATCTGCTTTGACAAAAAGTTGTGTAACCCAAAATGTGTCCACATCTAGAACAGCAGCCTATTAATGGTACCAGTTATTAAATTAGCTCAAAGTGGTAGAAGTCTATGCTGTGGATGTAAAGGGCCAAACCCTGAAGATGACCTAAATTGGGGTCAATGTAGTTCCACATCACAGAATTTCTGAGGGGTTTTAAAGCTTTTTTAAATTCAGAAATTATGTAAAAACATGTTAAAAGAACATTTAAAGTTGTAAAGTAAGCACTTAAAAGTTAGCAAATGTTAGAATTAAGGCTATGCAATTTTGATTTGACGCCCTTGTACAAGCATTATGATACAGCCGATTACCTGACCACATACTTCTTCCCCACAGGACCCTTGCGTCATTCAATGAATGGGCCATATGATCTTTAGGTGGCACTCAGCCTTGAGTACTGGCACCACTGCTTGTGAACACATACCGAGGCACTCACGGTGTCAGATGACAGTTTAGATTTGTTTATTTTTGTTGGCATGATTCATGAGTTTTCATGACCAAATGAAGGCGCTGAGATGCTGCCCGTCTAGACTGTTAGGCCACTGTTTCAGGTAAAATCCTCCCCCCCCATTAAACACCCAGTCCCTGACCACTTGACAAACAGTCAAGTTTATCTTCAGCAGTGATACCATGTTAAAACATTGATTTTAATATCTTCTTGGCTGCTTTAACTACTCCTCCCTTTGGCTACCTACTCTTACTTTGGCCAACACTGGTGTAGATATGCATAACATGACTCTCTTATTCTGACATGTTTCCATGAGCAGGGAAATATTTACTAATGTTGGCATTTAAAGTATCATCACTGGCTAGTGAGTTAGCACCCAGCTATATAAGAGGGCGAGTTCATTGCTTCAGACTCTCCACAAACTCAGATATCACTGTAATTTACGTCACAATTTTAAGATTTTATGTGCCATCATAACAGCTACAGACTTTCATTAAAACATCAGAAAGAAAACACTGAAAAACCATGAAAGGATTGTCCTTTCATCCCTGACTAGTACTTTGTCTCCCCATACAACAGGGCAGGTATCACTGCAGGCAATACTACTTTAATAGGTCTTCAATATTAGCAGCATGTTAAGCAGCTAATGAACTCAGCTAAATATTTTCTGTTCCTTATAGACTGCTGGAGAAACGTGAAAATATTGTTTGAGAGTTCCATAAGGTCTTCTTTCCAGTAAGTGTTATGTTCACATGGTCATTTTTAAACAGCTATAATCCAAAAGTCACTTGCAGAATTTAATCAGATGTAAATATTGTTAGTCCTCCCCAACATTAATCAGAAAAGTGAAAATGCTTTCCTAACTCAAAGTAGGGAGGTAGGTGAGGAGAGTGTTAAATTAACGAGGCTCATAACACCCACATGAAACTTTAACTACAAAGTCACAACCAAATCATCTGTAAATTTTCCACATTTACACATTTTGATTCTGACCCTAGAAGCCCACCTACATCAAATGGCACCTCAATTAAGTCAGCTAGTATGTGCAGGAACTTGCACCATCTGGGGAGCTCTTCATTATTGTGAAAATATCCTACTTTTTCAATGTGATATATGCAAAAGTTAATCTCATTAAAATATTTTAAAGATTCAACTCAGAAAAATTAATGTAAAAACTAGGGCTGTCAATTACAGTTAACACATGTGATTAACAAAAAAATTAATCACAATTAGAAAAATTAGTCATGATTAATCAGTGTTAATTGCAGTGTTAAACAATAAAATACCAATTGAAATTTATTAAAATATGTTTGGATGTTTTTCTACATTTTCAAATATACTGATTTCAATTACAACAAAGCGTACAGTGCTCACTTAATATTATTTTTGAACATTTTACAGTGCAAATATTTGTAAACAAAGAAATACTGTAGTATGTTTCAATTCACCTCATACAAGTACTATAGTGCAATCTCTATGATGAAAATGCAACTTACAAATGTAGATTTTTTTTTGTTGTTACAAAGCGGCACTCAAAAACTTTAGTGCATCTGGTACATAAATATCTTGCGACGCTGGCTACAACAGTGCCTTGCGAATGCCTGTTCTCACTTTCAGGTAACTTCATAAACAAGAAGCAGGCAGCTTTATCTCCTGCAAATGTAAACAAATTTGTCTTAGCGACTGCCTGAACAAGAAGTAGGACTGAGTGGACTTGTAGGCTCTAAAGTTTCATATAGTTTTATTTTTGAATGCAGTTATTTTTTTGTTCCCAAATCTACATTTCTAAGTTCAACTTTCATGATAAAGAGATTACACTACAATACTTGTATTAAGTGAATTGAAAAATACTGCCGTATATATTTGTTCACTAGCCCATTCATTTATAAGCCGACCTCCAAGATGGTTAGGTAAAAAGAGCAAAAAATGTATCACCCTTTCATAAGCCAACCCTATATTTCAGGGGTTGGCAGACTTTGGCTCTCCCTGCCCATCAGGGTAAGCCACTGGTAGGACATTGTTTACTTGGAGCATCTGCAGACATGGAGGCCCTCAGCTCCCTGTGGCCGAGGTTCGCTGTTCCCAGCCAATGGGAGGTGCGGGAAGTGACTCACTGGCTGAGAACAGTGTACCGCGGCCACAGAGAGCTGAGGGCCTCCATGCCTGCAGAAGCTCCAGGTAAACAAAATGGCAACGTATTAGATATTCAATTCAATGATTTCATAGAGTTTAAAATCATCAAATTTTGGTGTAGATCTGTTTATAAGCCGACCCCCGCTCTTTGATGCATGACTTTTTTTATCAAAAATATGCAGCTTATGAATTAGTATACACGGTATTTTTATTTTTTATAGTGCAAATATTTGTAATAAAAAATATAAAGTGAGCACTGTACACTGAACACTGTATTCTGTGTTATTATTGAAATCAATATATTTGAAGATGTAGAAAACATCTCAAAATATTTAAATGTACTCTATCATTGTTTAATCATGCAATTAAATGGAATTCATTATTTTAAATCACTTGACAGCCCTAGTAAAAACATATTTTTCACATGGATGCTATGAAAAGAAAAAAAATTCAATGAGGCCTTGATCCTTCAATCAAGATCCATGTGTGCAGAAGTTTACTCACTCAGCCCATATTGACATTAGTGGTGCTCAGCATGGATGCCAGGATCTGCCCAGAAGAATAAGATTGCAGGAGCAGGGCCTTCATTTCTTCTCTGGTTCTAAAGCATTTATTCTGATTAGAAGAGCAATTTGCTGCACAGTTTTCAAAACAAACAAAACAATCAATAAATATATTCTAAGTGCTGTCATTGTCCAAAAGACTGCAGTTTTCCAAACAGGCATTAAAGTTTTTCCTTCTGATGTTTACATTAACAACTTCTAAGAATAACTGAGCATGAGAACCAAAAGAGTCTACAATTAAATAAGTGGTCATTTAGCTTAGGTCACAGTTTCATATTCTGAACTACAGTGTTGACAAAAGCCATGTTTCTTATTTGTATCTTTTGTTAAGCACTATACTGCACACGTCAAATCTGGCAAAAGTTAGCACACTCCATTGTGAATGACAATTACCGCCAATATCTAAACTTAAATTGTATGCAACATGCTGTAAATTTTAATAAAACTTCTCACAAATTTAGGGAATCCATCATCATGGCAAATCCCAAAGGGACACAGTCTCACAAACTGAGCTCCACCTGGATCACTCTCTGGCAAGGTGCTTGAGGTGGTCTGATTGTATATTCAGTTTATGTCCATCACTGGCAATCTTGCCTTGCCACTAAAGATTTTGACACCTATGCAATTATTGGTCACATAGGAGCATTTACTGGTGTACACACTTCAGAATTTGTTGATCCTCTGTTCTGTTAATGTATCCATATCAAGAAAGCCACTGAAACTAAACAAGTGCTGATGGAGGCGGTTGCTGGATTTGACTTCAACTATCTCATTTTTGATCTCGTTCTTGATATGCAACAGCTGACGAAGATGACAAGAATCAGAAACATGAAGTGTTCTTCATCCTTCCACGTTTCACTTCCATACAACGGAGTTGGTATAACTGTGGCTCTTTAGATCGACAATTTTGTAGCAAACTTGATGTCACAACATCCCCACAGTGGACCCTGAGGGTCCGAAACATGGCACAGCTGCAGCTACACACACATCCGTATCTTTTGGGTAACCTGACTGATGATGAAAAAATACCACCAGAAGGTTATCCACTGCAGATGGTTAGGATTCCATCAGCACTACTGCCTATAATGAGGAATGCCACATCCAATTCAGCTACATGGAAGTAAGTTATTTCATAAAACAGAGAAGCAAATGTGTGCAGCCAACATATGCTTAACGTTTTCCTAATTTTTCCACAATTGTAATGTTTAGTAAGATGTATACAATTAAACATTTCCCTATTATGCTTTTCATAACTCCGCCAACTTCCCATTTGTTAATAAATTTAAAGTTACATATCTAGAAACCTTGGATAAATACCAGTAAGGAATTGCAGTAACATCTCTCAATAATATACTCCAGGGATTGGCAATCTTTGGCCTGAGGCCCGCCAGGGTAAGCCGCTCCAGGCCAATGGGGGCAGCGGGAAGCAGCGTGAACCCAGGGATGTGCTGGCCGCCGCCCCCTGCCACCCTCCTTGGCCTGGGACGGCAAACTGTGGCCAGTGAGAGCCACGATCAGCCGAACCTGCTGGTGTGGCAGGTAAACAAACCAGCCCAGCCCACCAGGTGGCTTTCCCTGGCAGGCCATGGGCCAAAGGTTGCCGATCCCTGATATACTCCATAAAACCATCTTCAGAACGCTTACTGAAAATAATATAAAGCATAAAATATATTGTACATGTTTACTGTTAATACTGTAAACACCACTAGGTAATCAGACAATTAAGACATGCAGACTATCAAATCTGAAGTTGCAAATTCCCATAGACAAGTGATCAGTAAAATACACTTTCCAGACTAACTCCACCTTCAAGTATTTTAGAAATATTTCAGTATAACTGAAAATTATTGAAATTATTACTTAACTATGCCACATAATTCAGTACATCTCCCATGCACACAGAGAGATGTTGCCATATAAGTTGGGTCTCAGTGTTCATTTTCTGAACAGACCAGGATGGATAAAAATCAATGATTTTTTTTAAAAAAAATCAGATTCTTTTATTTAAATCAGATTTTTTTGATAAAATGCTCTCTCAGGAAAAAACCTATCTAAAGATAGTTTTAGATAGGATACATTATAGCTCAGAGATATCTCGTCATGGAATAGGTATTATAAATTCTAATTCTATAGTATGAGACAATATATTCATGTAATGTTTAAGGAAAGTTGAGAGTTCCAATAGTTCATGGATTGGGGACCCAACTTTATGGGGTTCCAGGGGCTTCTGTATAGATTAACTGAAGTAATCTTTCTATCTACCCAATGGGACTCAGTGCTCAGTCTAGAAGATACCATTAGAGACACTTAGTTTTGCAGTTCTCATACTGTGGATTTGTGTCTTCAGAGATAACATGCTTGTTAACAACAAAAAATGTTTTTAAAATAAATAAATAAATATACAGAGGTGAGAAACAGACCTCAACCCTATTGTCCCTCTGCAAATTTGTGTACACAGAGTCAATCCCTTACCTCTCTAAAACTGCAGTGTTTCAAAAAGTTCAATGAACAGTAGATTGTGGGGGGGTGGGGTGGAACAGAACTGGACAAGCTTGTGTGCAAAAAACAGTGCAACAAAGAAATGCAAGGCCTAGTTGCCTGAATGAAACAACATCATGAGAAGTGTTCCTTCTCAGAAGGAAGCTGTGTTGAAGATGATGAAAGGAACATGTCTGAACATGCAGGATCTTCAGGTTGCTAAACTTTTTTATTTCATACTTCTTTCATAAAGACTGCCCGTCTTCCTTCTAATTTTGAATTCTTCTGTTTGAGCAAAAACTATAGTTGTTACTCTATGGTACACCTCTACCTCGATATAATGCTGTCCTTGGGAGCCAAAAAAAAATCTTACGGTGTTGTAGGGGAAACAGCATTATATCTAACTTGCTTTGATCCACTGGAGTGTGCAGTCTCGCCCCCCCAAGCACTGCTTTACTGTGTTATATAAATGTGTGTTACATCGGGTCGCATTATATCGAGGTAGAGGTGTACTATCATTTTAGATGCAGTTGTGATAAAAAATACATAGCTGAAATAGGCAGATCTTCCTTTTACAAATTCACCTTTAAAGTAGTACTGAGTGTCAGTGAATACAATGAGTAATACCAAATGAGCAGTATGGTAATAATAATTAAACAACTGCATTGACTTATTTTGTCTAGGAGAATCCATCCTCTACAGGATTCTGAAGACTATCCACCTTCAAGATCAGCATTATTTTCTATAGTTTCAGATATCAGAGGGGTAGCCGTGTTAGTCTGGATCTGTAAAAGCAGCAAAGAATCCTGTTGCACCTTATAGACTAACAGACGTTTTGGAGCATGAGCTTTCGTGGGTGAATACCCACTTCCTCAGATGCATGTAGTGGAAATTTCCAGCAGGCAAGCTAGAGATAATGCAATATGCAGGCAAGCTAGAGATAATGAGGTTACTTCAATCAGGGAGGATGAGTCCCTGTTCTAGCAGTTGAGGTGTGAAAACCAAGAGAGGAGAAACTGGTTTTGTAGTTGGCAAGCCATTCACAGTCTTTGTTTAATCCTGAGCTGATGGTGTCAAATTTGCAGATGAACTGAAGCTCAGTTTCTCTTTGGAGTCTGGTCCTGAAGTTTTTTTGCTGCAGGATGGCCACCTTAAGGTCTGCTATAGTGTGGCCAGGGAGGTTGAAGTGCTCTCCTACAGGTTTTTGTATATTGCCATTCCTAATATCTGATTTGTGTCCATTTATCCTTTTCCGTAGAGACTGTACAGTTTGGCCGATGTACATAGCAGAGGGGCATTGCTGGCATATGATGGCGTATATTACATTGGTGGACGTGCAGGTGAATGAACCGGTGATGCTGTGGCTGATCTGGTTAGGTCCTGTGATGGTGTCGCTGGTGTAGATATGTGGGCAGAGTTGGCATCGAGGTTTGTTGCATGGATTGGTTCCTGAGCTAGAGTTACTATAGTGTGGTGTGCAGTTACTGGTGAGAAGATGTTTCAGGTTGGCAGGTTGCCTGTGGGCGAGGACTGGCCTGCCACCCAAGGCCTGTGAAAGTGCAACAGGCTAATAATGTTGAAATTGCAAAATACTTCCGTAACAATCACTTTACAACAGCTGCTCTGAAAAAAAAAGTGGGACGAACCAAGTTAACTCTCCCACAAGACATGTGATGGAACTCAGTAGTGGACTGTTTTGAGCACTGTATGAGGAACTGGCCTAATCTGACGACAGTTTGTGAACAAAATCGTGAAAAAATGTATGGAACTGTCACAGCCAAAGTTCTGAACATTGGTCTTAAGAGAAATGTTGAATACATGCTGAGTACCCTGAAGCCTATTTCTGTAGCGTTGAACAAAATGCAGGGAAATAGCTGTTTTATTGCTGACGCTGTTGAAAACTGGAAAGAACTCAGGGAGATCTTAAAAAGAGAAATACGCAATGACAGAGTTAAATTACAAGCACTAAAAAAAAATGGGACAAGCACTATTTCTCTCTCATTTTCTTGCAAATATTCTCAATATTCGGTACTAGCGTCAAACCTTAACTGCTGAAGAGGAGGAGCTGGCTTCGACATGGACATCCAGCAATCATCCCTCCATAATGCCAACTATAATATACTTCAGAGCTAAGGGTGAACCATTCAAGAAATATATGTTTGCTGATGATGTTTCAAAGAAAGTCACACCAGTGAACTGGTGAAAGTCACTTAAGCACTTGAATTCAGAGACTGTTGAAGTGATAATCTCACTTAACAGCAGTAGCTTCTTCTGTCGGTGTAGGAAGAATATTTTCTTCCTTTAGACTAATTCATTCCAAATTGAGAAATGGTTTGGGAACTGAAAAAGCAGGAAAGCTTGTTTTTCTTTTCCAGATCATGAAGAAACAGAAAAATGAAGGTGAAGACAACTGAGTTCGCAGCAGAAGCCAATATTTTAAGCTTCTCATGTTGACCTGGCTGATGTAGTTAAATGAAATATTAAAAAAAAAAAAAAAAGACTATTTTAATTACAAACAATCTTAACAAAAACAAACCAGATTTTAAAGACGTGAATGTTTAAATAAATTCAAAAATTCATATGCTTGTTTTGTTATAATATTATATGTTTGCTGTGAAGAAAAAAAATCCAGAATACATATTAGTTTTAGTTAAATAAAACAATTTTAATGTCTGTCTGGTGATGGTCTCCTCCTAATACACCATGGCAAGAAAATCCTCCAAAATATTAATGATTAACCTGTTGAACTGTAGATAGTTCACCTCCCAATGACTTCATAAATATCTGCTTCAATTACCTTTGGTAAATGAAATAACCAATTATTCATTTTCTGATATAGCTGTAAAACTAAACTGAAAAGTTTTCAAAATAAATCACTTAAAATATATGTAGTGGGTACCCTTAAAAATGAAACCTACATCTATCTGAGTTGTGAAGAATATGTATTAAGGTTGTAACAGGGGTTGGCAAACTACGGCATGCATGCCAAAGGTGGCACGCAAGCCAATTTTTGATGGCACTCAGCAGTGGGCTGAGTGGCTAGCCCACCGCTGCTCTGGGGTCCGGCTGCTGCCCCGTTGCCAGCCGGGGTCCTGGCTGCCGGCCCGGGGACCCCCAGGGAACCCCAGGCTGGCAGTGGGCTGAGCAGGCCGGCAGCTGAGACCCCGGCTGGCAGGAGCCGGTGGCTGGAACCCTATAGTGGCAGCGGGCTGAGCCGCTCAGCCAGCTGCCTGCCTGGGTTTCCATTCACTCAGCCGGCGGCGGGCTGAGCAGCTCAGTAAGCTGCCAGTCTGGGATGCCGGCAGCTCTCAGCGGGGTGCCAGCAGCACTCAACCTGCTGCTGGTCTAGGGTTCCGGCTGTCGGCCCCACTCAGCCTCCTGCCTGCCTGGGTGAGAAGAACCCCAGGCTGGTAGCGGGCTGAGCAGTGCCGGCGGCCGGGATCCCGGCTGGCAGGAGCTGGGGAAAGGAACCCCAGACCGGCAGTGGGCTGAGCAGGGCCTGGGATCCTTGTCTGGGGTTCCAGCGCGCTGAGTGGGGCTGGTGGCTGGAACCCCAGACAAGGATCCCAGGCAAGGATCACACTAAATTGATAAGATCTGCATTTTAATTTTATTTTAAATGAACCTTCTTAAATATTTTAAAAACCTTATTTAGTTTCAATACAATAATTGTTTATTTACATAATATAGACATAGAGAGAGACCTTCTACAACCGTTAAAATGTATTACTAGCACGCAAAACCTTAAATTACAGTGAACTTGGCACACCACTTCTGAAAGGTTGCCGACCCCTGGGTTAGATCAACCAACAAGAATGCACTTTTATGTAGGAATCTATGATTAAATCAAGTCTTCCTGACTAGTGTTTTAAATCAAATCCACCTTGTTGGGAGCCCAGCTCTGAAGGCAGAGTCACCATCAGCACTAGTGGAGAAGTAAGGATGGCATGGTATGGTACTGCCATCCTTACTTCTGCGCTGCTGCCTGCAGAGCTGGGCCCTCAGCCAGCAGCAGCCGCCGCTCTCCAGCTGCACAGCTCCAAGGGCAGTAGTGCAGAAGTAAAGGGTGGCATGATATCGTATTGCCACCCTTACTTCTGTGTTGCTGCTGGTGGAGCGCAGAAGTAAGGATGGCAACACTGCAACCCCTCTAAAATAACTTTGTGACACTCCCCCCCCCCCCCCCCCACACACACAAAATTCCCTTTTGGGTCAGGAACCTCAATTTGAGAAACACTGGTCCCCATGAAATCTGTATAGTATAGGGTGAAAGAGACCAGATTTCACGGTCTGTGATGTGGTTTTCATGGTCATAAATTTGGAAGGGCCCTAGTTATGATAATGACGACAATTAGAAATATCACCAGCCCTATTACATTTCAGTGATAGCTGTACAAACTTATATTTTGTTTTACCAGACAGTTGTTGTGATGCTTTGAGGCCACAAAGAAATCCAATTTTATGTCTTGAATGCAAATATTCCAAAGTGGTCATTTTAACGTGCTGATGGTATCATTGGTTATCCCTGTTTCTATGATAACGGCACCATTTGACTGCTCACACTTTATCTTGAAGAAGACACAATAAGCCTTCAAATGATGTACGATGTGCATGTGTGTAGAGAGGATACATTAAGTTGATCAAATCAGTGGTGTCTGCCACTCACCTAACATTTATCACAACCACTGTACAAAAAAGGGAAATGACCAGAAGTTTCTTTTTAATACATGTTCATACTATTGGGGATTTATATTTCTTAGCATAATGAAAACATAAATCCACATATTTTACAGTTTTCATGTTTTTTTCTGTATCATATATTACAAAAAAGTAAATAAAGAATAAAACAAATGGAGTGTGAGCCATTTTTTTCCACAGCATTTTATCAGAACTGATAAAAGCTCGTCTTTAGGACATGTCTCTATACACACATAATGGGTGGGAAACAAGGTATTCAAAGCAAAGGAAGAATAAAAACTTAACAGAGTGGATTAGAGACAAAGATAGGCAGACTGAAGCTCTCGTGTTTATTTTAACAGGAGGGGAAGTGCAAAAAATATAGAAAGCATATAAAAATTGCTGCAGAAGTCTTTTTTTCCTGGACTGCATTCATAAAAAGAAATGTCTGATTTCTTTTGCCGCTTTCTGTCAACAGTCTACTGCCACTTCCCAGGCATCTAAACCCTACAGCAACTAAGAATATGGATAGCAATCTCTACACTGGACTTCAGAAAGTCCACAACAATCACAATTCAGGTTTTTAATAAAGTGCTCTAAGAATCTTCTCATTGTCATACAACCAATCTTCCATTTTTATATGATACTGTCAAACTACTGAACTATGATTACAGTGTTATGTTGGTCATTGTAAGACAGTACATAAGGGTAAAAAAAAAAATCCCAGCTTGTTGGATCAACTTATTCGGTAAAACTTGACACATGATTTTATGAAGTCTACTTACTATGCAAATTATATTTGCAAGCAATTGAACTTTACTGCACTAATTCTATCGTTTTTAAAAACTTGTTTTAAATTTTGGAAAAGGTCTGCTCACCTGTTGGATCTGGGTCAATTAAAACATTCAGTAAGCTGAAGAGCAGACATATGTAGTGGGATCTATCAGGTCTAACATATATACAAGAGGGGACAGAATCAAGGAAAAAGATTAGTATTTTACTTCTCTTTTTCCCTTAAAGACCCAGTGTTACAAAAATTTTGGATTATAATACCTATACCAGCATCATACATTTCTTCTTTATCCAGAATATGTATGCACTCTTCAACTTTAGCCTACTTCTTTCAGTCTTTCAAGTGGCAAACTTCTGAAATCTAAGTGCCTGGTAAAACAGTGGTTCTCAACCAGATGTACATGTACACTTGGGGGTACTCAGAAGTCTTCCGAGGAGTACATCAACTCATCTACACATATGCTTAGTTTTACCACAGGCAACATAAAAAGAACTAGCAAATCCAGTACAAACTAAAATTTCATGCCATCACTTGCTTATAATGCTCTATATACTATACACTGAAATGTAAGTACAATATTTATATTCCAATTGATTTATTTTATAATTCTTTAGCAACAATTAGAAAGTAAGCAGTTTTTCAGTAACAGTGTGCTGTGACACTTGTATTTTTATGTCTCATTTTGCAAGCAAGTAGTTTAAGGTATGTCTACACTACCGGCCGGAACCACGAGTAGTGATCGATTTATCGAGGATCGATGTATCACATCTCATCTAGACACGATACATCGATCCCCGAACACGCTCCCTGTTGACTTCGGAACTCCACCAAGGCGAGAGGCGGAAGCGGAGTCGACAGAGGGAGTGGCAGCCGTCAATCCCGCGCTGCGAGGACGCAAAGTAAGTCAACCTAAGTCAATCTAACATACATCAACTTCAGCTATGCTATTCTCGTAGCTGAAGTTGCATATCTTAGATCGATCCTCCTCCCCTTCCAGTGTAGAGCAGGCCTAAGTGAGGTGTAACTTGGGGGTACGCAAGGCAAATAAGATGCCTGAATGGGGAACGGTAGTCTAGAAAGATTGAGAGCCATTGCATCAAAATGTTAACATCAGAACCCCATCTTCTAAGTATTGATTGATACTAGAATGAGGCTACAGCCAAGATGCCTGCTTATTCTTCATGAAGTAGACAGAACAGGACATTCAATACCACAGACATTTCTGCATCTATGTCAGCCTATAATTTGTTCAATTTAGGACAGATATGTGACAAATTTGCAGACAGTTGCTGGCATCTTCAGCATTTGCTCTCCTTTGCAAGACCTGCTTTAAATAAATTATCTGAGGTTCAGCAGAATCTATTGAGGATCTTGTTCTGAAAATAATTTTGAGAAAGCACTTCTGACAGTCAAATAAATTTCTGCCCCAGCCTCCAGGAGGGATTTTTATTTTGTCTAACTCTCTCCTCATTTAGCTGTAATCCCTCACACACATGAATTGGCATTTGACATCTATTTGCATGCAATCTCAGCAAAACAGTTATCATCAGTCTTTCACAAGAAAGCCTCATTTCCCATATTCTTGATGCAGACAGATAGCACAAAATATATATCGTTTTTAAAATGTGGAACATGCAGAAGATATGTATTACACAGCCACTAAAAGGGCACCTTCAACTGAAAAAAAGTAACCAACCTCTGATTGTTTGCTACTATTTGTTGCTGAAAAACAAACATCCAATATTAGTCTGGTTACACTGACCTAGGCAACTTTACTGCTTCCGCTGTATAATTGCCCACTTGGTTTTTGTGAGCCTTCTACACACCAAAGGGGGGGGGGAATATAACTGCAAACGCACAAACATTGGCAGACATTTTTGTTTTATACATTTGGGTCATTACCCCCAATGAAAAGTTCAAAAGGTGCCCAAGAAAAAAATAATATGGAGACTGATACACAAAAAGGAAACCTCTCCATAGGGTTTATTCTCCATTATGTATGTTTTATTGGATTATTTGACAAAAATCTATGTCTTTCTTGATATATTCAAGCTGGACACATTACGTGGTTCAACTACAACAAGAAATTATTCCAGATTCTTAATATTAATTAAAGCTCATCTTACATTTTTGGAAAGATGTTTCTAAAAGTAAAAAGGTCACTAGACTTAACTACAGTAAAGCATGAGAAAGTGTACACAACCCATTTAACATACTCAAATTTTATTAAGTTTGGAACTATATTATACTCATTAGTTTTGGACATTCACTAAAACTTACCAGCTTTAGATTTCAAAAAAATGTACTAAGTATAGCAAACATTGAGTTAGTAGTTTGATTGTTGGTTGCTGTAAAAGTAAAAACTTTTTTTAAAAAACCTCAATGTTACTCAACTTAGAGATGTACTGGTTACAAGTACAAGTTTTATTCTCAACTTTTTCTCAGTAAAAATGGTATTAGGAGGTTCATGTTTATTATTGATTGTGTTTCCATATCAAAGGGGGCATAAGATGACACTGACAAGTCCTAACAACACACTACAGGACTCAAAAACCTGACTGGTTTGTATCTGGATGGTGTCTCGCCACCAGAAATATATAGTTTCAGCAGGCCAGACTATAAAGAGGCTACTCAACCTACTTCAAGTCAAGTACAAGTGTAAATCTCTGCAGGATTGGGGCATCTGTCTTGAACTCATGGATCTCAGTTACATCCTAACCAAGTGCACTTAAAGCTACAGGGTTAGCGGAGGCAATATTGAAAATATCATTTGGTCTGCAGAATCTTTATTATCTATGATAATGCAAAAGCAAGAAAGGAATCTTGCCAGATTCCAAGACAAGTTGCTGCTTAGGGGAAAAAACTTATTTGTAAATTGAGAAAAATGTAATATAGAATCACAGACAAACAAAACACTACTTGCTACTTTTATGAAATTGTTTTCAGATTAGAACTGTGTTTTAGGCTTGAAAAAAAACAACTGAGGCATAAAAAGACTTCCTATGCATACTTCAACTTAATACTGACGGATTTTTAGGCCAAGAGAGAGACCATTATGATTACCTATATATGACCTCCTGCATAATACAGGCTACAGAACTTCACCTATTAAGTCCTGCATCATATTCAGTAAATTAACAGCCTGAACTAGAAACATATCAGAACCTGTCTTGATTAATAATTTCTCCAATACCTTCTACCATTATAATACACTACTTTTCTTGGATGCTGAAAATTCTTTGCCAAGACCACCTGTGATAAAATACCCCAATATGAAGTTTTGTTGCAGTTCACCTAAACTAAGAAACCTGCTTTTTAGGAGACTTTCTAGATCAATAAGCATGGACAAGTTTATCAACACCTAGGACAAAGTGTCAGTTTGATAGAATCACTTTTAGCTATACAATTTAGGCTATCAAGACTTTTCAATGTCTCCTACTTCAAGAGCTCCTTCAGCATCTTTTTCATCTTATTTGCAAACCCATAGCCTCAGCGCTTGTCTTCACTGCAAAGTTTACTTGAGCTGTAAATTGAGTGTTGTCCCTAACTCAAGTCCCAACAACACAAAAAAACACTAACTCAAGCTGACTGACTTGATAGGGGCATAGGCTCCAGTTAACAGAACTCTCAGCTGTTAATACAATAAGGCTACATTTACACTACATCCATGATCAACACTCTGAGATCCATCCAGCAGTGGTCAATTTAGCAGGTCTAGTGAAGACCTGCCAAATCAACAGCAGATCACTCTCCAGTCGACCCCTATACTTTAACCCCAACGAAAAGCTTAAGGTAAGCCGACCAGACAGTGCAGACCCCACGGTAACTCGACCTAAGTTGACTCCAGCTACATTATTCACATAGCTGAAGTTGTGAAATGTAGGTCAACTTACCACGGTAGTGTAGACACAGCCTAACACCTGAGTTAGGCAGTGTGACATTTCACAGTGGCCATTCTCATTCTGCCGTAATGACACAGCTTCAGTCAAGTCAATAGTTATTTTTTCTTATAAGCCACCCCACTATTATATAAGGCAGCAAAGATCCCTTGATAATGCACAAGACAGAATAGTAGTGCACCATGCGTGCAACCTCACTATCACAAGTTCAATTCATAACTTAACCTGCAGAATATAAAATGACATGAACAGGAGAGAAGGAGAATTTTTATTTTACAAGTAAAAGCTATAGTTTCACTTTATAATATAGATACTTAAAACACGAAATACAAAACCCATTTTTCTACTACGTTTATAACTCATTTTATAAAATGAACAGAAGCTTTGCAAACAGAAACTTCAGGAGTTTTACTTAGGAAAAGAAAGCTTGTTATGTTATTCTATTGTAAGTAGAAAAAAATCAGTAGTTTAACTACCAAAATAAACTTTTTAAAAAAAGGCATGTTTTCCCTTGTAAGAGGGTTTAATTTAAAAAATACTCAAAATGTAAACTGCTCATATATACCAGTTATAGGCTACCAGTCTAACAATTGACAATTTGTACTTTTTTTTTGTATACTGTATGCCCGAGCTAAAAACAAAGATTCTCCACTGATAGTTGATAAATCAGCAGTGAGATTTGTCCTATTAATGTTTATATAAAATGAAAAATGAAAGTCATTGTAGAAAATCATGCTGACAAAGCTTCAGCAACAAATATTCACTGCATAGCCTACTGTAATAATTAGAAAAGCAACTACCATTTTTAAATGATTCCTCAGTTTAAAATAGGACATAAGACAATTAGCAAATGATGTTAACCGACAATATCATTTAATAATCTCCATAGCGACTTTTACGTAGACTTATAGAAAGATTAGTACAGTGTCTTGCTTTACTTTATTAAGAACCACCTTTAAACCTGGCACATATAGGCCATGCCACTTTTCCAAAGATAAAGGAACTGTACAGTACATTTCTGCAACTTTAAAATACAGTCATTCTTGGGCATATTTAACAGAAGCAAAAAAGGAAAAAAAAATCTTAGCTGGGGAAAAAGCTGATATGGGATTACATGTCATGTCTGAAGGAAGTGTAAACACACCCTCAAATAGCAATTTCAAAACAGCAGCAAAGCATCTACATTAGGCGTAATTAGGGTCTGTCTGCCCCTCTGCTATGTTTGACTGATTGCAGAACACAACACACAGGAGCTCAAGTCCAGCTCTGAGAGAGGCGTCCGGACAGAGCACAACCAGGCCATTGTTACCCCTTCTACGGCCAGAGCCAAACCCGCAGCAGCAGCAGGCTGCAGAGTCAGCATGCCGAAGAGTGGAAAGAGGCGGTGGCAACTCTCCCACCTGCAATGACTTACACCAGAAACAGCCGGACAATAGTTGTGGCCCGCGCAAGCCACCTCCCAGTCACAGACCCGCGCGGCATCACCAGGCAACCCCCACGCCGCCCCCAAACACACGGAGCCCAAGTTCTGCTGTCCGGGAAGGGAGGGAAGGAAGAAGGGGGCACCACGCACCCATCGCCCCCTCCCCAGCCCTTCAGAGGAGCGGCGGGTTCCCCCCCCCCGGCTCAGAGCCTACAAGGAACAGTCACCCCAGCCCAGCCCCCGGTTCCCCCGCCAAGCCCCAGGGCACCGATGCCGTCGCGCCCCTTCGCACCCGGGACCCATCGACCAGCACAGCCCCGCCCGCTTACCGTGCGCTGGGGGGCGGCGGCGGCAGCATGCCCGGCTCCCCCTCGCAATACACGGGGAGGGGCGGGGGCTGCCCGGGACGCCCCCCTCCTCCTGGGTCCGGCGGGGGGACCTGGGAACTGGTCTCCAGGCAGCGCGAGCTCAGACGAGGGGGCGGGGTGGGGGGACTGTAGAGCACAGGGCGCGGCTGTAAAGCGCTTCCGGGATCCGGGCGGGCGGGCGGCCTGGCGTCAAGGGGAGGGGCCCAGCCCGCTCTGCCCAGGCGCCAACATGGCGCTGCCCAGACCGGCTGGCTGCCGGTCCAAATATCGCGAGACTTGACGAGAAAAAGGCCTTCGGCGACGTGCGGCGGGGAGGGGTGGGCCAGGGGCTGTCCGGGCGGCGCAGCGAGTGTTGGGCCAAGAACCCTGGAGCAGGCCCTGGGTTCTGCACGGCGGGGGCCGGCCAGTGCCGCCCGGGGCATGTTAGTTCCAGCCCAGCCAGAAAAATAATCCCGTGAGATTTAAGGCCTCACTCGGTGGAATCGCGGCTCCCGTGTTGGGCCCTGCGGAGCCTGGGGGTCTCGCCGGGTTTTTTTGTTGTTGTTTTTCATTTTATGCTGTGGAAGGGCCGGCAACTCTCTTCCCTGGGGTGTGATACACACCGCCCCGCCCTAGCTGCAGGCCACATGGGCACAGCTGCCTGATGGGGTGGGGTGGGGAGGGGGACCCATGGAACGGGAGGGGTCTAGTTTGCATTCGAGCCAGGAGTAGACTACAGACCGATGCTGGTATAACTACCTGGCTCAGAGGTGTGAACCCCCCTCCCCCCGGGGGACACAGTTACACCAACCACATACACCATGTAGACAGCGCTAGGCCAATGGGAGAGCTGCTTCTGCTGATACAGCTACCACCTCTGGAAGCGGTGGATTAACTAGGCTGAGGGAGAAGATCTCACGTCCACGTAGTAGAGTCTTCGTTAAAGCACTTCAGTGGGGCAGCTGCGCTGCTGTAGCATTGAAGATAAGACAAGCCCGCTGATTATAAGCTGCACTCACCTACATTGGCCAGGACCATCATTTGCTGCTGCACTCAGTACCTTCTGGCCTTGGTGTGTGCATCTGGAAATGAAATCTTTGCAGGCTAACTGAAGTTTATGCAAATTTTGAGTTTGCTTTTAATTAAATCTATCTTGTATCTATTCCATTTGTTGGTCCATTTATACCTCATTAAAGGAAGAAATCCTCTCTGCAACTGTGTTTTAGCCTGGTATGCTAAGTGCAAATGGCACATTTTTAGAAGTTTTTTTCCACACTTTCAGTTTTCACTGGCAGGTTTGGAAATATCATTTTTTGATGTTTCAATTGCATCTTGATTGTTGCAGAATTCCTTAAAGAGCTGATCCAAGTTAATAATTTCCTTCATTCTTTGTACTTCTTTTACAACTCAAGGTTTGGCAAACAAAGCTTCTTATGGAGGCCAATTTCAAACATCATCATGATGTTAGAAGAGGCCCTGAACCAATTATTAATGTACAAATGCAAAGTCATAAAACTTAATGAAGTCTTGCTTTACCTTCACTTTTTGGTGTGGTAGTAGTTTTTCCGTCAGTTGTTTGGCTCTGAATAGAGAAAACAGTCCTCTTTTTATGTTCAACATCTTCATCTTAACATGGGACGTCTATATACACATCAATAATGCATAGTTTTGATTCCTCAAACTTAGTTGAAGACACAAGCCACATTGTGGAAAAAAACATGTAAATGCAGGAATACTCACCATCTTTGGTGAACATTTTCTTTTAAGCTGCTTGGCAAGACTCCCCTAGTGACTTGAAGTTGGCTGCAATTGCTGGCCAGTTTCTCAAAAGTCAGTTGACTGCTGGGTTAAGGGATAGCTAACTTGTATTCAGATGTCACCATACTTCTTTCCATTCAATTTCAACACAAAAAAAAAACCCTGAATTCTCTGAGCTTTGCAGGGACAGAAAAATGGTTGTAAATTTTCAATAAAATCATTTTTGTGTCAACTGATAGCCCACAATACTTGCAAATGTGAGTTTGATTGGCTATGTGTATAGGGAAGTTCATCTCGAATGCAATCATTTTCAGCACATAACAACTGATACTCCAAGTTGTGTTTACCATAGTTCATATTTGCATTATCATCAGAGTATGCAGTAATACAATTCATGTTAAGCTTGTGTTTATCTAGGCTGGTCTTTATAACACAAGGAATGCCTCTTGCAGATTCATCATAGTCTTCATAAAAATTGAGCAACTTGACTGAACACCACGTGATATGGTAAAGTATTGCAAGCACATCAGAAACATCTTTCTGTTCTCTTTACTTGAGGTGTCAGTTGCTATGGCAAAATACATAGGCTGTTTTGATAGTGAGGGCAATAAATCCCATAAACAATTCCTCACAGACTTTGGGACCAAAACATTAGTCACTAATAGCTCTGCCTTGGTTCTTCCACAAGACAATTTATTAACGTAGGAATCCCAAAAATATTTCGCAAGCAAGCATATTGCCATAGTCCATGCTCTTCCAACTAAGGTTGTGTTTAACTGTGTGGTAAATAGCTGCAATTTCACACTCTGCAATTGTGTCTCTTTCAGTGTTTGAAGAGACAAAGAATTTGCTAATATTTGTCAGACCTTTAATTTGTATGTTTTTCTCCTATAAGTTTTGCTTCTATGCCTGATGAATTCATTTGGAATTCATCAGTGAATGTATGGCAGCACAAAGTACAAAAGCTTTTATCAGAATTGCTACTGACAGGTTTTACCCAGCTGTATTTTTCTTCCCATTGACGTTTTTATATAGTCTCTTTCTTCTGTTTAGGCTCAGGACTGTCTGAAGTTCCCACTAATATTGCAAGGCAGCCAGGCTGCTGCATCCGGTCCCACTGGAGCTTTCTCTGTGTGGCTGGATCCGCCCATAGATACAGAGTTGCAGGAACTGAGCCTGGACATGACAAGTTGGAGCGTTCATCCCACTGTCCTGGCCAAATTCCAATATGGAAAATTACATTCGAGATCCCTAAATCTCCTCCCTCCCCTCTGCTGCAGTTGCTATTGCATAATTAGCTCCCCGTTCACATCCCATCCTAAATCACTATACGGTATTGTAGCTGAACGGCTGACATGTTTCACTCTAGAGCAGATGCAGTTTGGAGGTGAATAAAGTCCCTCCTGAGACAAACCCCAATACCCCTTTTTGAAGAGAAACTTCCATGGAGGCCAGTGAGAGTTTTGAGTGAGTGGAGGTTATAGAAATGGTACTGAAAGTAAGGTTGGAAAAGACCTTGGGATCATCCTGAATGGCAAGCACAGGGCATATGTGGAGCTTAGGAAAGGGTTCCTCTTCTACCCTTCCCAGCTGAAGAGCTGCTGGTGCCACTGAAATTTGGCTGTTCACTCTTGGTCCATCTATGGATGGTGGAGTGACTTAGTGCACGGGTTGAAATATGGGATAAAAGGAGTCCGATGCTGATTTAGTATTGGGCAGCCAATTTTTCATGAAAATTACATATGGTCCTTACAACACAGGTCTGTTAGCATCCCAACCATGGGAGAAGCAGGATAGCAGGTGCTGCCCCCAAGGGTGGGAGGCAATGGGGCAGGGTTGTTGCAGAGCAAGCATAACAGAAGTGGTTGGGCCACACCTGAGCAGCCCTGCAACCCCATGCACCAAGTCACAATTCCTGGAATGGGAAGCCAAGCCCAGCACCACAGAACAGGAGCTGCAGAAACTATTTTAGATAATCTCTTATTTAGTGTTATTTTGCATTTGTGGAAAACATGGGGCTCTAGCTGTACTAATAATATTTGTCCACCTATTTATGTTGTGTGCTGTAATGGGGCCAGAGTGTTTGCATAGGCAAAGAGTCATGAGGTTTCTGCTATTGCAGGGTGTATAGTGGACACCTGGGCCCAAAGACATAAAGAACAATTGTGCGAGAAACACAAGATATGGCTTAATTTCTAAAGGACATCAGCCCTCGCTGTCTTGTTCTTGATATAGATCCATACATAGCACTTGTTTGTCCTTAGACTGTGAGCCCTACAGGGTAGGACTGATCCTTCTGGCTTCTCTGGCATGTGCCTCACACTTTCTGCCACTGGGGTTTAGGTTCCTGTTAAAACTGAGGCAAGTTAATTAGTCCCACAATGAATCAGCAACAAAACCAGGATTAGGTATTAGGAGTTCATGCCTTGCTCAGGCACTTAGCCAAAGGGTTCTGACATGTTCACACGGTGTGGACCACATCTTAAAAGGAAAGTTTGTCTTGTTGATCCGCTTCCTCTCCCCTGCAAGAGTGCACAGACCACTTCCTCTCCTATTCATGTGGCAACTACAGCAATTGATTACATGGAAAACTAATATTAGGAAAGCATTGAATATATATTTTAGCTTCTTTTAATGTGATTTAGCAGCTGGAAACAAGGAAAGCTGGTATTGTGTCACCAGCCAGTTCTTCTCAAATAGCTGTTTAAAAGCTAGTGCATTAAACAATGGTCTGAAATATGTTAGTGTGTCTGTTTAAAAAAGTAAAATATATTATACTTTGAAAAAGTAGGCATCAATACTTCATATTAAAACAGGTAACTGAAAGGAGAATGAAATTCACTGTTAAATCTAGTTATAGAAAACCATACTTTCCAGATGAAATTACCCTTGAGTTTATACCTTGAGTTTATTACTTATGGCAGTAATGATCACCAGACTTATAAAGGCCTCAGGTTGGGATTTAAATTCCATATTCTCTTCATTTTTAAGCAGAACAAAAATGTAGTTAGTTCTGCTTCTGTTTCCTTTTACTGAATAGCAGTCTGAAAGACCCATTTTACTATTTTGGAAGAAAGCAATTTCATGCGTGTTCGTGTCTTAGAATTACAGTCAGAAAAGTTACTTGATAAAAATGACATTATACCATTCCATTTTTATTTTCTCTCAATGATTTCCGTATTTACTCCTGGTGAAATTCTGCGCCATTGCACATGCGCAGAACTTATGTCCCCTGCAGATTGCTTTGCTCTCTTGCAGAAAAATGACTCTCTGATGAGGAAGCAAAGGGAAGCCACAAGAACGGTCACACGACTCTTCCTAGCAGTATGCTTCAGGTGCCCAGTGCAGCCAGCAGAGAGGTAAAGCACTGTGGGGCAGGGGCGGAACTGTGGATGACATGGCTGATGTCTCCTGCCCTGCGCCATATTCAACTGATAGTCCCAGCTGGGCTGGGGAGGACGGGACTTCCTCTTTCCCTACACAGCATCTGGGTCCAGGTCACACCGACTCCCAGATTTCTCCCCCAGCTGCAGAAAGTTCTGCAAACTCTGCACCCCCCACTTCCTGCATCCATTGGTCTTCAGCTACAGGGGGAGGGATCCCTGTACAGGGAGCTGCTCCCCCATGCACCAAACCACCACGCATTCAGATGCCATCATACCCAGACTCTCCTGCTGAGCCTCACCCTTCTGCACTCAGAACCCCCCTCCCAATGAGCTCCACTCCCCCTGCACCTGGATCCCCACCCCACTGAGCCCCAACCAGCTGCACCTGGATCCCCACCCCACTGAGCTGCACTCTCCTAGCATCTGGACTGCCCCACTGAGCCCCCCACACCCAGACCCCACACTGCTGAGCCCCGATTACCTTCGCCTGGACTCCCCTGTAGAGTCCCCTTACTGTTGCACTCAGAAGCCCCCAACAAGCCCCTGTGCATCCAAATCCCCCCATACCCAGTCCCACAATGAGCTGCCCGCACCCAGATTGCCCCACACAGAACCCTCTCAACCCACATCTGAATCCTCCCACTCTAACTCCTCCACACTTGAATCCTGCCTTGCTGAGGCAGCAGGTTTAAAACAAATAAAAAGAAGTTCTTCTTCACACAGTGCACAGTCAACCTGTGGAACTCCTTACCTGGGGAGGTTGTGAAGGCTAGGACTATAACAGCGTTTAAAAGAGAACTGGATAAATTCATGGAGGTTAAGTCCATTAATGGCTATTAGCCAGGATGGGTAAGGAATGGTGTTCCTAGACTCTGTTTGTCAGAAGGTGGAGATTGATGGCAGGAGAGAGATCACTTGATCATTACCTGTTAGGTTCACTCCCTCTGGGGCACCTGGCATTGGCCACTGTCGGTAGACAGGATGCTGGGCTAGATGAACCTTTGGTCTGAACCAGTATTGCCGTTCTTATGCCCCTACCTGGTGCGCCTGGCACAGAGGGGCAGGGCCCTGGGGTGTTTCTGGGGCAGGCCCGGTCCTTGCACTATGTCACGGTTGGGTGCAGCCTCACCGCTGCGTCCGTGTTCTGGGGTGAGCTGCACAGTGATCTCCAACCTCTGTGCAGCCAGTGGCCTGTGCTCCCCAGTGCCATCCTGGAGCCTCTACGTTTATCTGACAAACAAAATTTGCAAAATTTTAAAATATTGTGCACAGAATGTTCTCAGGAATACATATTGAATTAGCTCAGTTTACAAATCAAAAGATTAATTTTCTAATTGAGCACTGCAGACTGAAACTGGAATCAGAAAAATCAAGGTGAGTTTTTTCTGCCCATTACATCATGACTAGTAATAAAGATTCTGTCACAGGAATTTGGCTCACAGATTTATTTGATGATGCAAAAAGCAGAACAGAATATACCTTACTCTTCCATCGTTATTTTGACTTTATTGAATGAAAAGAAGTAAAGCCTTTTTTTCTCCTCTGTAAATTAAGCAGGCCTCATTCAAAAAGACATGGAGAAGATTTCTAGAGTCAGAAGGTATCATTTCATATCTGTATGAAAAAAAATGAATCGGGATGAAACCTACAAAAAGTAAGACCCAGTCCTGCAACATTCTGCACACAAGTGGATCCTTGTGCCCACATGAAGCCCCATTTACTTAAAATAGGGTACACTCACACACAAGATTTTGCAGAACTGGGGCCTAAATAGGGTCCTTTAGTTACAACTCTATAGTACTAGAGTTTTCAATTAAGAATATCCTTTCTATAGAATTTTTAAACACAACCTACATATTATATCTCTACTATAAGTTTCTTTTTAAATTCTCAGACCAGTTTATCATTCTATGTTAAATCTTATTGGACTGCTCCATAAAAGCATTCATTTCTATTACTATAATTCCATTTTAAATATATCTTTGATGTTTTCTGGTTATTAATATCTGACAGTGTTTGGTACCCTTCAGACAAGAAGTTTGAGTGAAATCCCCAAAAGACTTAGTCAAATCTTAACTTTTGTTTATATCCCTCTTTCCCTTTTGAAGTAAGAGCATTACAACCAAGACAGATGCCTTAATTATTTTTCCATTTCAATTTATGTGACGTTGAAGGAACTGAAGAAAAAGCTTCTCTCTTGTTTAGGAGTGATCATGGGTTAAAGCGCTTCTGTTTTTAAAATGCAGATCACAAGAGTTCTATCATGGAAGAATAAATGCAGCAACAGAGAAGTAGAGAGGTCCAAGAAAACCTCAGAGAAAGTGAAAGAGATTCTTAAGATTGTCCTGCCCCTAATTTTTTTGTTTTGTTCCTGTACAGGATTCTTCTCCACCCAGGACTTTCAGGATTCTTCTGAAAGTTGAAAGCAATTGGTATTTGATATGCCCTGCGGATGGATACACAATATAATACATAATATCATTTCATAGTAAATGAGTGGGATTATTCACGACTGTTAATGATCTTTGCCATATCTCTGTTGTGCCTCAGCTCCCAGGAGTATACAATATCAAGTATATATACCTTGGTATTCTTCAGGTCTGTAACTAATTTTCCCGGAGTCGCAATAAGCATTGACAGCATTATGCTCTGGTTTTGAAGGTATTCTTTTGACATACATTACCAAAGAGACACTGCAAAGATCATCAAAGGTGGTGCCAGCATGCACCCTCCCAAAACATATGAAAAACTGAAATCTTAGTTATTCTGGCATGTTTATTTTACTGATATTAACTAGCATTATTGCCACTATTTTGCCACAGTCATATTCACCAGCACTACTTGTGCTGAAACATTGGCAAATCAAGACAATGAAACATCTATAAAATAAGAAGCATGGTGGCACAAAGAGTATTTTCTGATTATCTGAGCAAGGTGGGTAGCATGGAAGAGGTCTGAACTACTGGCAGTCACAATGTTCTTAAAGGGACCACTAAACCTAAAAAGACAGGCTTCTTGCTTATGTCTCAGTGCATTTTTATATTCAGGCTCACAGGTACACCTCTACCCCGATATAACACGACCCAATATAACACAAATTCGGATAAAATGCGGTAAAGCAGTGCTCCAGGGGGCGGGAGGGAGGGTGGGGCTGAGCACTCTGGCGGATCAAAGGAAGTTCAATATAACATGGTTTCACCTATAAGGCGGCAAGATTTTTTGGCTCCCGAGGAAGGTGTTATATCAGGGTAGAGGTGCATTTGTAATAACAATGGGAAAAGGATTTACGGACTTGAGGATTTGTTATGGGGGGGTTGCCTTTGACCTACATGAAATTATGTTTGGTTTTGGTGGGATACGATTGACAGACTTCCCTTTTTCACTTTTCATTAACTTTAGTGTCCTGGTCAAATGCCCTTCCAACTCATGTAATGACATTCTGAATTATCCCTGTAGTTTCAATAATTTAAATTGGAGATGTTACTCTACTGATCCTGTTCTAATGCTGTGGTGTGGTATTATTGTGCACTATAAAACTAGGTGCCACTTTTTCTCAGAGGTGGCTATACTTCATCTGTGGAGGGAAGAAATCATTTGTGTGTGTATCCATCTCACCACCTGTGAACTAGTAAGACTGGCTAAACAACTTATGACTAAACAGATATATCTAGATGGATAGATATGTAATTTGTAAAATATATTGGTAAAGCCTTTTGAAATCTTCAAGGATGAAAGGTATTATATATTTCTAAATTATGAAAGAACATCACATGCCCCGCTCTTAACCACATATCGTAGGTGACTTTGATGGATTGCCATCCACTCAGTATCAGTATATTATTTTTATTTTTTTCTTTAATGGGATTTAGTTGTGACTGCGTTGTTCTCTTGGTGACACTGCTTTTCCACCCAGGAGATTTTTCATGAGATGTGAAAGTTTAGGCATTTGAAAGAGATAGTATTTTCTGAGTTGTACTGACTGCTTGTCTAAGCTCATCATCACTTATCATCTATGACCTAGTCAAACTGGCTAGACAGCTTAGCAGTAGGCACAATGCCAGTTTAATATGTGAGCATGAAAATAGGCAGCTAGCAGATCAACACATCACATACAGTAGAATCATGTCTGCTTGGTGGGGAGAGAAATCTCAGGCAGAAACACCGAAACCTGCCAGAAACACACAAGCTGTATAAGTGAAATGCCATTACAAATCTAGTCTTAACTGGAGTACTTTCAGGAAATAAGAAATATAACTTTTCTGGCCATGTAGAAAGATGCTGCACAAGAAAAAAAGAGGAACATTATTTGGCTAAGGACCAAATGTTTTTCATGGTTTCGCTCCCTCTCCTACACATCCAGCAGGTATGCAAGGCCTAAAGTATGGTACAGCCAGTGTGAGTCTACTGCAGGTTTGGGAACAGAGTACTTAGGCTGTGGACAGGATGCACCTTCAGGCTAGGTGTAAATCTTATGCAAAGTCTAATAGAATTTAACAGAAAACATCAAGAGAGAATTTTAACCCTGCTGTATAATTCTATACAATGGTTCAGAAGGGAAAAAAAAACAAAACTCTCACATTCTATTCAATTCTACTGTGTTTTTCAGCCATTTTTATAGAACTCCCTTGGTTTAATTACTAATAGGGAAGACCCAAAGAGTGGTTTGTTGGAGGGACATGAGCAGTAGGGTCCACAGACTATGCAGATTCAATCAGCCAAAAAAAAAAAAAAACTTACCAAAGTGGTACAGAGGCTTTAAGTGCTGTTACAGTACGTGGGCTGGAACAGTGGTTGCAGAATGGCTACATACATCTCATATAATTTGCTAACTTGGATGGAAGATTCTATTCTAAGCCACTTTGCAAGGGCCATTTACTCAGACTTTTCACAGGAGACCAGCGTCAGGCCCAATATAATAGCCTAAAACTAAATCTATAATAATAAGCTAAAACTTTATCCTGAAGATCTCTCCAACTACCATCCCATCTCCAACTTCCTTTTCCTGGGCAATGATTGATAAAAACAGTAACCACCAAACTCCAACAACATGTAATGTCAGCCAACATCCTGGAGGCCTTACAAAAAGTTTAATAGAGCAAGAAAAGATATATAGGATTTAATAAAACGTAATAGAATTATATTTAAGAACTGTATAATAAAGCGGCACAGCAAAATAAAAGACACAGATTATATAGAATATTCCCATATCACGTCTGGAGGATACAATAATTACAATGTAATTACTTTTAAATAATGTTATATTTTAATATTACCATTCCGTGAGCAGTGATCAGCTGGTTGTAGAATGGGGTGCAGTATATCTCACTCAGTCACATTCATCCAGCTTTATTGACAGACTCAATCATTCCTTAGTAACACATATGAAAAATCAGACTTACACGCTTTCTTCTTAAATTCCCTCTATTACGTCTGATGGGCCTTCTGTTCTGTCAATTAGACGTTACACAAACTGAAGATAAAGGTGGCGCGTTCAACTGCAGCTGCTGCTGTTATCTCAGAAGCTGTGGTAGTGGCGGTTGTTGCCTGCAGGTAGTTGTTTGGTTGTTATGGAAGCTGCAGTGATGATTGTCTCAGAAGCCTTGGTCTCTGCTGCCTTAGAGGCTTCTGTAGCTAATAGGTTCTAAAGCCACTGCCCTCGGGAAGGGGCTGCTGCTGCTGCTGCTGGTAGCTGTTCTGAGAGCCCTTGCTAAGGCAAACTCAAAGTTCTGCTGCTGCTCCAGAATCTTCTTAGGATGCTGCTGCAGTTGTCCCGGCTGCTGATCTTGCTGCTTGTTGAGGCTTCCGATCTTCACAAACCCCCAAAATCCCACACATAAGCCTGCTGGTTGCCAGCCATATATACTGGTTGCTCTCAAGGTCTGCTTATTAACATAATTTATTAGCCTTGCTCAGCCAAATCAGCTTCCAGATATTAGTTTAATTCCTCTTCCTGTCTAAATCCTCCCCTTTTTATTAGCATATTTGTACTTCCTGTCTAGCTCCTCTCCCTGACATCATACCTATTTTTAGATAGGAACAGCTCATCCTCTGATGCCATCTTGGATTCTAGACCTTTCTAAGCTCTTCCTTCTGACACCATCTCAGAGTCTAGATCTTTCTAAGCTTCTCCCCATACTCCATCTAGAACTTTCTACTGTCATCCCCGTTTCCGCCATTTTGATCCTCCATGTTAGATTTTCTAATTTTGAACTATCGTTAATTTCTACTTAATTATGGTCTTAATCTTAAAACTAACTACTGTTTTATGCAAATCAAAGTGTCCTGATACTGTCACCCCCTTAATTATGTCAATTGGGAAAGGTAAAAATTGATATGATATGTAAACCCATTCCAAGGTTTTTCTGCAAGCCTCTATTTAAGGTGTTGCAAGGTATCTCAGAACATTCAGCGTGAAATCTCTCATTACAGTAGGTGCTCAGATACAATGAAAGAAAGCTACTCAATGCTATCACAGTCAAGCCATGAGTGACTTTCCTCTGTACAGGTCAGAAGGGTGTACAAATATGTTCTGATTAGCTTTCTGGCAGCTTTTTCATGAGTAATGGGCCAATGAAGGAGGAAGAGGAGATATTAGCGCTGTTGAGTAACACTAACACAAATGCCATAGGTGGTATTCTCCCAGTCAACAGTTTCAAAAGCGTAGTGTTGTGATTGAGAGAAGGGAAAATATGGAGTATTGCAGATAAATAATGCAGGAAAATAGCATCTTGTAAATACAGTTTTTCACCCTGAGATGCAGCTCTCCACTGATGAAAAAAGGGACGGTGATACATTCTCGCTCATGTCCAAGTTTGTACCAGCACAAGAACAAACAAATTCACTCTGTTTAATTTGTGCTTACCATTTCATTTGTCATCATCATTAATGCTCTTGTAGATGAAAATAATCATGATGCCTTTTCCCCATCTACTCCTGGAAATGTGCTCTTCATCAAGCCACTCAATCAAATGTAAAATGAGGCACTTGTTCATTTCTGAACAGAGAAAGTAGTGTGCAGTCAAAGAGAGATCATCTGCAACACTGCAAGAAACACTTTTCTGACAGCCAGCTTGTTTCTTTCAGTTTGGTGCAAAAATGAAAGAAAGTAACTATTTTTATCTGTGTTCCCCACCTGTCATAACATTTTTCCCAGATCTGGACCTTAGCGTCCAAAATATGGGTGTTAGCATGAAAACCTCCAAGCTTAGTTACCAGCTTGGATCTGGTAAAGCTGCCACCAGCCAGGAATCTATACAGTGCCTGGCGCACTGTGGTCTCCCCAAAACCTTCCCTGGGGGACCCCCAGACTCAGATTCCTTGAGTCTCACAACAAAGGGGAATAAACCATTTCCCTTCCCCCCTCCAGGTGTTCCCTCCCTAGGTTCCTGGAGAGATATACAGAAGCAAGCTCCGTGAATCTAAACAGAGGGACTCCACCCTCCCTGTTTCCAGTCCTGTAAACACAAGTACTTCCCCCCTCACCCAGAGGGTATGCAAAGTCAGGTTAGTAAATCTAACACAAAGAGATTTTCCCCCCGACTTCTTCCTCCCACCAATTCCCTGGTGAGCTGCAGACTCAATTCCCTGGAGTCCCCACTAACGAAAAAACTCCAACAAGTCTTAAAAAGAAGGCTTTATATAAAAAAGAAAGAAAAGGACATAAAAATGGTCTCTCTGTATTAAGGTGACAAATACAGGGTCAATTGCTTTAAAGAAAAATGAATAAACAGCCTTATTCAAAAAGAATACAATTCAAAACATTCCAGCAACTACACACATGTAAATACAAAAAAAACCCAATATAAACCTATTGTCTTATGATCTTTGTACTTACAACTCGGAAACAGAAGATTAGAAAGCCAGGAGACAGAAAGATCACTCTCAGAGCCGAGAGGGTCAGACACAAGACAAAGAACAAAGAAGTCACACCCAAAACTTCCCTCCACCCAGATTTGAAAAAGTCTTGTTTCCTGATTGGTCCTCTGGTCAGGTGTTTCAGGTTACTCCTTTCCAGGTGAAAGAGACATTAACCCTTAGCTATCTGTTTATGACACCACCCTAGGGCCAAATGCTTCCCTTTCACAATGAAATATACAATGGGTGATGGGTGAGGAAGCATTAATGATTTACTCAGCAGATTCTTATCTAAGAGCCCAATCCTTCACCCACTGAAATCAATAGAGGCTTTGCCACTGACTTCAGTGGGGGCTGGATCAGCACTCTTAGCGGGGAGGAGTAAGCCACCACCTTGAGAGTTAGATTGTGTGGTCACAGGCTAATGATCCATAGAAAATTCTGTCCCCAAACTATCATGATTAGGGTCACCTCTTTCCATACAATCTGTCTCATTCTAGACCTGTGAACCCTTGGTCCTCCTGCCTCTGCCTGCAGACACCTACTCCCTCCAAATGCATAGAGTGGAACTTCATGTTACTCTGAGCAATATGCAACATCCATGGACTTTTTCTCTTGCAAATATGTATATGTGACCAATACCATGAGTAGCAGCTACTCCTTCTTAGAGTCAGGGTCACAGCTAGGGAGGACCATACACATGTGCCTTGACTTCCTGTGGAGCCCTGTGTACCACGTGCTTTTGTGGAGGCACTTCTACATGCTTGGCTGGAGGAGTGAACATGCAACAGTTACTACTTCCAATTTCCTTCTGCTATTTCCATCTCTTGTCCACTCTAGTTTTCCTGCCCCTTTCCTCTTTTCAGCACTGTTCAGCAGAGGGGAGCACCTGGCCTATAACTACTACAGTTGGAGCAGGTCAAAGATTTATTTATTTTGAAATTTTGACAAAAATTTCATTGAAATTTCAAGTTTCAATGAAAACCGGACAATTGACAAAATGTTCACAAACTCTCTCCCCTCCTCCACACCACATTTTTTTTTGACCAGGGGTAGATTTTCAAAGGTTTAAATGCACTTACACACCACGCACCTAGAAGCCTTTGAAAATCTAACCCAGGAGTTCTCAAACTTCATTGCACCATGACCCCATTCTGAAAGCAAAAATTACTACATGAGCCCAGGAGGGAGGACTGAAGACTGAGCCTGCCTGAGTCCCACTTCCCTGGACAGAGGGGCCAAAGCCCAAGCCCCACCATCCCAGGCTGGGGGACCAAAACCAAAGCCCCAGGCAGGCGGCCTGAAACCTGATCCCTACTACCCAGGGCTAAAGCCCATGGGCTTGGGCTCCGGAACCCAGCAAGTCTAATGCCAGCTGTGGCGACCCCATTTAAATGGGGTTGCGATCCACTTTGGGGTCCCAACCCAGTTTGAGAACTGATGAATAACTCCAGCTCTCCAGTACATAGAGTGACGTTATTCATCCTTGAACAGAGTAGTGTAAATACTGCAGTTTTTCTTAAAATTTTATATATTTTAAATTGGAAAAGAAAAAATTCTAAACTTAAGAAGCCTGAACAGAGAGATGGCTTGTGAGCTGGAACACACAGCATGGCAATACAAGACTGATAGGATTGCCTTCTTTGGTATACATAGTACATACAAGTACAAAATCAACAGGTCATTTTTATCAGTTTGTTTAAATAATACCGTTTCAGACTTACTCACATTGGGCCAGATCCTGCTCACATTGAACTCGTGGGCCACTTGCCCTTAAACTGGGACTAGGTGCATAAATTACACCTCATTGTACAAGTTACTCCTCCTGCAACCCAGAAGAAATTCATGTGGAAGAGTAGGAAGGCTGTTTTAAGTTGCAGTCAGGCTACCACTGCAACTTTCTCAGTGGTGACTTCCTAAGCGGTGTCCCAAATCACTGCCCCTGCTACATCCCCTCCCTGGATGATGCCATCTGTTTCTTGGGACCCTTCAGCAGGAAAGAGATTGAGACTAGTTTGTACCCTCTCAAATTCCTCCCCCATTGCAATTTTTCCACCAATGGGTGCCTTTGCCAGTCTTTACATAAACAAAAGCCAATCATACCAGCTTCTGTCTAAGTGAAGCTGCAGGACCCACAGAACTCCCTCTGAAGTCAACAGGATTTACAAGGACTGTGTAATTTATACTTGGATTCTCCAACCATTTGGTTATATTTAAGAATGAGGTGATTTTAGGACAATAATTGTATGTACCCAGTTTTGGACACTTTATTTTTTTTAAAAGGTAACAGTATAAAGTGCTTATAATGTACAGACATTTAAAACTGAAATGGGTCATATGGGGATTTGTTTTTCTGTTTTGTGGATTTCAAAATCCAGAAATTTATTGCAACCAATTCAACCAGTGACATAAATGGACTTTGTTGGACACTGGGTCTAGGCCTTAATCACTGACAGAAGAATGAAAAGCAAGAAATATTCTATGAATGAGAATTCACAATATTGCTAATCACATTTTTGTTCCTGTAGAAAATCCTTCTTTTTATTTAGTTTTCAGGTGAGCTCTCTCTCATTTGAATTATGACAGCATGAATATTGTGATTGCTGTGTAATTTTTAGTTGCCAGTGACAAATTCCCTAGATATGAGAGAGACACCTGTAAGCGTCATTTACTTGTTTTCAGTTCTGTCTCTCAGAATCAGCTATCACTGTGGGCAGAGAGATTTATCCAAGTTTCTTTGTGATACTCTCAGGAGACCAATGCCCCTGAAATCAAATGACCACAACAGTGTCTGAAAAGACCTATGGACTTGTTAAAGTTTGTTAACATACCAAAACAGCAGAGTTGCTCTCTAGGGGTATGTCTACACTACGGGATTATTCCGATTTTACAGAAAGCGTTTTTTAAAAACAGATTGTATAAAGTCAAGTGCACGCGGCCACACAAAGCACATTAATTCGGCGGTGTGTGTCCATGGTCTGAGGCTATTGTCGATTTCCGGAGCGTTGCACTGTGGCTAGTTATCCTGTAGCTATCCCATAGTTCCTGCAGTCTCCCCCGCCCATTGGAATTCTGGGTTGAGATCCCAATGCATGATAGTGCAAAAACAGTGTCGCGGGTGATTTTGGGTAAATGTCGTAAATCCTTCCTCCATGAAAGCAACGGCAGACAATCATTTCGTGCCCTTTTTCCCCTGGATTGCCCTGGAAGACACCATAGCATGGCAACCATGGAGCCTGTTTTGCCATTTGTCACTGTCACCGTATGTGTACTGGATACTGCTGACAGAGGTGGTACTGCAGTGCTACACAGCAGCATTCATTTGCCTTTGCAAGGTAGCAGAGATGGTTACTATCCCTATTGCACCGTCTGCCATTGTAAACTCATAGACTCCAGGACTGGAAGGGACCTCGAGATGTCATCGAGTCCAGTCCCCTGCCCTCATGGCAGGACCAAATATTGTCTAGACCATCCCTAATAGCCATTTATCTAACCTACTCTTAAATATCTCCAGAGATGGAGATTCCACAAATTCCCTAGGCAATCTATTCCAGTGTTTAACTACCCTGACAGTTAGGAACTTTTTCCTAATGTCCAACCTAAATCTCCCTTGCTGCAGTTTAAGCCCATTGCTTCTTGTTCTATCATTGGAGGCTAAGGTGAACAAGTTTTTTCCCTCCTCCTGATGACACCCTTTTAGATACCTGAAAACTGCTATCATGTCCCCTCTCAGTCTTCTCTTTTCCAAACTAAACAAACCCAATTCCTTCAGCTTTCCTTCATAGGTCATGTTCTCAAGACCTTTAATCATTCTTGTTGCTCTTCTCTGGACCCTCTCCAATTTTTCCACATCTTTCTTGAAATGCGGTGCCCAGAACTGGACACAATACTCCAGCTGAGGCCTGACCAGTGCAGAGTAAAGCGGAAGAATGACTTCTCGTGTCTTGTTTACAACACACCTGTTAATGCATGCCAGAATCATGTTTGCTTTTTTTGCAACAGTATCACACTGTTGACTCATATTAAGCTTGTGGTCTACTATGACCCCTAGATCTCTTTCTGCCATACTCCTTCCTAGACAGTCTCTTCCCATTCTGTATGTGTGAAACTGATTGTTCCTTCCTAAGTGGAGCACTTTGCATTTATCTTTATTGAACTTCATCCTGTTTACCTCAGACTATTTCTCCAATTTGTCCAGATCATTTTGAATTTTGACCCTGTCCTCCAAAGCAGTTGCAATCCCTCCCCGGGTCATTCCCTTTTTTATGTTTTGTCTAAAAACAGAGTCAGTCCTGCCAAGAATATGGGGCAAGTGTACTAGAGAACCAGAGAGCACAGCTGCTCTGTGTCAGAGCCCCAGAGATCTCGCAGAAATGATGAGCTGCATGCCATTCTAGGGGGTGCCCCTGCAACAACCCCACCCGTTGCTTCCCTCCTCCCCCAACCTCCCTGGGCTACCGTGGCAGTGTCCCCCCATTTGTGTGATGAAGTAATAAAGAATGCAGGAATAAGAAACACTGACTTTTTAGCGAGATAAAATGAGGTGGAGGCAGCCTCCAGCTGCTATGATAGTCCAGGCAGGACATTAAAGGATGGGAGGGAGGGGAGCGCAGCCTCCTGCTGCTATGATAGTACAGAATCTTTTCTTTAGACATGAAAGGGTGGGGGGCTGACGGAGCTCAGCCTCCAGCTGCTATGATGAGGATGGTCACCAAGCATTTTGTACCATCTGCTGGGAATGACCAGAAGTCATTCCCATTTTTACCCAGGCACCCCCGGCCGACCTCACTGAGGCCAGCCAGGAGCACTCACGGGATGATGACAGTTTTCCATCATTTTGCACCATGTGCCATCAGGAAAGGAAGGGGAAGGGATGCTGCTGTTCAGTCCCACAGCACCGCGTCTACCAGCAGCATGCAGTAGACAGACGGTGACACTGAAAAATGGCAAGAAACAATTTTTTTCTCTTTTCTTTCACGGGAGGCGAGGGGGGGTAAATTGATGAGATACACCCTGAATCATCACGGACAATGTTTTTGACCCTTCAGGCATTGGGAGCTCAGCCAAGAATGCAAATACTTTTCGGAGACTGCGGGGACTGTGGGATAGCTGGAGTCCTCAGTACCCCCTCCCTCCCTCCATGAGCATCCATTTGATTCTTTGGCTTTCCGTTACACTTGTCATGCAGCACTGTGCTGAGTCCCTGCTGTGGCCTCTATCTGTCACAGCCTGGAGATTTTTTCAAATGCTTTGTCATTTTGTCTTCTGTAACGGAGCTCTGAGAGAACAGATTTGTTTCCCCATACAGCGATCAGATCCAGTATGTCCTGTACGGTCCATGCTGGAGCTCTTTTTGGATTTGGGACTGCATCGCCACCCGTGCTGATCAGAGCTCCATGCTGGGCAAACAGGAAATGAAATTCAAAAGTTCGCGGGGCTTTTCCTGTCAACCTGGCCAGTGCATCTGAGTTCAGATTGCTTTCCAGAGTGGTCACAATGGTGCACTGTGGGATACCGCCTGGAGGCCAATACTGTCAAATTGCAGCCACACTAACCCTAATCCGACATGGCAATACCGATTTCAGCGCTACTCCTCTCGTCAGGGAGGAGTACAGAAATCTGTTTAAAGAGCCCTTAATATCGATATAAAGGGCTTCGTTGTGTGGACGGGTGCAGGGTTAATTTGGTTTAACGCTGTTAAATTTGATTTAAACGCATAGTGTAGACCAGGCCTAAGTCTGGGTTACTAGAGGCTACATTATTTGAAATTTGAGGTTGTATGTCTAGTAGTCCAAGAACAGGAAAAGTCTCTATATTTAGGGATGTTTAGATCACTTTCCTTTTACTATCTTAACTAAAACAAGGGCTTTTGTCCACTGAGTTTAAGAGGATATTGGCATGAGGAGCCCTGGAGTTAAGACTGAGATGGCCATTCTCATCTAAAAGCCTCTCTTTCATCCGTTTATAACTTTCTCCAAAATGTTCCTTTTTGAATAATGTTTTATTCTCTTATATCTTTATCCTTCTTCTTTTTTTTTTTTTTTTTTTTTTAGTGTCAGTTAAAAGCCCCAGTACTGCAACTTGGTCCACATAACCCAAACTGCTGTACCTGTACAGTCCCTGTTAACTTCTGTGGGGCTCCATGCAGGCCCAGCAAGGGAGCTCCAGGCACCAGCACACCAAGCGCGTGCTTGGGGCAGCAAGCTGCGGGGGGCGCTCTGCCTTCGGTGGCTTGCCTGCGGAGGGTCTGCTGGTCCCACAGCTTCGGCGGACCCTCCGCTAGCAAACCGCTGGAGGCAGCCTGCCTGCCGTGCTTGGGGCGGCAAAATCCCTAGAGCCGCCCCTGAGGCCCAGGGGCTCTTCTGCTCATTACATATTGCTGGGACCCTAATGCAATGTATTATTTGCCAAACAGTACATCACATTGCCTAGATTTGTGTGATCTAATGAAAGATCTTAGACCAGATCATCAACTGATGTAAGCCAGCACAGCTCCACTGAAGCCAATGCAGAGTGATGCTGAACTATACCTGATGAAGATATGATCCTATACAAGAGGACAGAATAAATGGTATGTATTTAAGGCCTTATTTTCCACTGTCTTGCACCTTGTGTAATCATTTACACCTGTGCAGAGTGAAATCAAAGTGTGTGTAATGCTCCCAGGACCAGAATGGTAGCATTTTGCCCTGGTTGTAGTCACTTGTGTAAGAAAGTGGAGAATCAGGCCTTCACTCTGAATAGTTGGACAAATATCTGCCCCAGTTACACCAGTGCAGCCTCAGTGCAGCCAATGGGCTTACATGCATGTAACTGAGTTCAGCATCTGGCCCATAATTTGTGAGGTTGTGTGTTATTAACTTGTTTGAATTATCACACACTATTTTGCCACTTTAGTGAGAAACTGTCAAATCAAAATATTCTTTTGGTCATAGGTTCCACTAAATTTGATCTTCATTGTAGTCTGAAATAGTTCAGCTGCTTCCTAAACAATATGCTGAAGTGGGTCTTTCTTACTCTAATCCAAACTCCACCCCAAAGCATTTTAAGAAGGTAATGAACATGGATAATTAGAGGCATTCCTTCCATATTTTGTTTAATTATACAGTCAATATGTTCTTACAATCGTTGATTTATATTGTTTAAAGTTGCCCAACTTTTTTTTTATATAATTTAATTTCTATGCTTAGATGGTTGCTCTTCCCACCCACTTTCTACCTTCATTTTGCAAGATGCTCAATTAGTCACACAATTCTAACCACGCAGAATCACACCCTATTTGAATATGCTTTGTTCATCAAAATCTTTATGTAGGATCTTGAAAATATACTGTATGCTTACAAGCAAATCCTTCCTGTGATGGGGCAGCTGCTCCTCACTGGTTGGTAAAGGGTTAATAGCAGCCCTTGGAGCAGCTGCGCAGAACCTAGCAAATCAGAGCCAGGCTGGGCCCTATAAGAAGGGCTGCAGGGCAGAGAGGAGCACAATCTCTTCCTGGAGCTTGAGGGAAAAGGACTGGGTGCCTATAGAGAGAAGTACTTGGGACAGAGCAGTGCTGGGCAAGGTCAGGGAGCAAGCGGAGCTCCAGCCTGGCTGGCTCTTTGTCATAACCTATTCCCAGATTTGGACCTTAGCATCCAAAATATGGGGGTTAGCATGAAAACCTCCAAGCTTAGTTACCAGCTTGGACCTGGTAAAGCTGCCACCACCCAAAAAATTAGAGTGTTTTGAGGCACTCTGGTCCCCCCAACAACCTTCCCTGGGGACCCCAAGACCCAAATTCCTTGAGTCTTATAACAAAGGGGAATAAACCATTTCCCCCCCCTTCTCCCTTCCAGGTGTTCCCTCCCTGGGTTCCTGGAGAGATACACAGAAGCAAGCTCCATGAATCTAAACAGAGGGACTCCACCCTCCCCGTTTCCAGGAGAAACAGAAGTACCGAGAGCTAATCTCTCTTCCCCCCTCACCCAGAGGGAATGCAAAGTCAGGCTAGTAAATCTAACACACACAGATTTCCCCCTGACTTCTTCCTCCCACCAATTCCCTGGTGAGCACAGACTCAATTCCCTGGAGTTCCCCACTAAAGAAAAACTCCAACAGGTCTTAAAAAGAAAGCTTTATGTAAAAAAGAAAGAAAAAATACATAAAAATGGTCTCTCTGTATTAAGGTGACAAATACAGGGTCATTTGCTTAAAAGAATATGAATAAACAGCCTTATCCACAAAGAATACAATTTAACACATTCCAGCAACTACACACATGTAAATACAAAAAAACAAACCTATGATCTTCCTATCTTTGTACTTACAACTTGGAAACAGAAGATTAGAAAGCAGGAGATAGAAAAATCCTTCCCATAGCCGAGAGGGACAGACAGAACACAAGAACAAAGGACTCACACACAAACTTCCCTCCACCCAGATTTGAAAAAGTCTTGTTTCCTGATTGGTCCTCTGGTCAGGTGTTTCAGGTTACTCCTTTCCAGGTGAAAGAGACATTAACCCTTAGCTATCTGTTTATGACACTCTTAGATTGTGGCCTTGATACAGGAACTGAGTAGGTGCTCAGGCTATGGGAAGTGGCCCAGGGAAAGCAGGTAGTGGCAGAGGGGAAGGAGAAGCAGTGAGCAGCTACCAGCTATAGAGTCCCTGGGTCGGGGCCCAGAATAGTAAGCAGGCCTGGGCCCTCCCTTTCCCCCACTGGCCACTGAAGGAAGTGGCCAGCCAAAGGACTGCAGTTTGTCTCTGAGCAAGGGGCTGGACTAGAGGCTGCAGTTTGCCACTGAGGTAAGAGGCCGGGCAAAGGACTGCCAGTTCCCCCGGAAGGGGGTGGGGAGGGGAGACAACGGAGTTGGGGCACAGCTGGAGGATCCATGCTCTGAAGAGGATGTTGTGGTCCAGGAGCGATGTGGGTCCCCACAGACAGCAGAGATGGTAGAGAAGCAGTGACGGAAAGTGAAACACCACAAGAAGAAGGTGCCCTGCTGATGGACAGAACTAATTCCTGAGCAACCAGCAGGAGGTGCCACAGTGGTTAGCACAACCCATTACACTTCCCTTCAACACATAGCCCTCAGGGCCGGCCCACAACATTTTGGCACCTGAGGCAGGAGCTCAAATGATGCCCCCATTCCCCCTTGCTTGGGCCAAAACTTTGAAAGGTCTCAATTCTGCCTTCTTCCTGTTCTACACCTCTCATGGTACTGCTCTGCTACCTACTCCAATCAAGGAAAACTAACAACTTGAAATGCCTTGGTCAAAAATTTTAAGTAACACTTACCTTTCAAAGGCCTGAACAGCAAATGTAACTTTTCTTGTCTGCATAGTAAACACTGGCATTTTTATCTGTTTGAATACTCAAAGTGGTGCTTTCTGTGCTTTCTTGGTTGCAAAGATTTGAACTGCTTCCTGAAGGTCCACAGTCTGGGCAAGCTCATGCTCTACTGAGATGGTTGCAAGGCCGACCAGCCTCTCCTGTGTCATTGTGGAGCATAGATGTGTTTTTATTAACTGCGTTCTCCACTGGCAGCTGTTACAGGAAGTGTTAGAAGTATGCGCAGAGCAACAAAAGCATTTGGAAAGAGGGTGGTCATCTCATTTGTGCACATATATTCCAGAACAGCCTTTGGAGTTGATCCTGCTAAAATGTATCTTGAAAGGGCTTTCAGTTCATCACCTAAATCACTCGCATCAATATCACGCATGTCATCATGTGTCAACACTGTCTCTAGTGCCCTGCATTGCTGGTGTAGGTCTTCTTCAGGTATAGTGAGGAGTTTTAGAATATCATACAACATCTTAAGTACACTGCTGTGTTCCTTGAGCTGCATGAAATGTTCTTCAACTGACAGTATAGCACAATCTAGCACCTGGTTAAATAATTCAACTTTGAATTGTTGGATAAACTATTTACAGTGACTGGTGTATTCAGTAAATTTCACATGCTAAGATTGACTCTTTTTGTAAAGATTTCCATGAGTTCACAAGCCTGAAACACACCCTTCAGACATTTCCATGAGGAATAAAGGCCAGCTTAGAAGTAAAGTGTCCTTCTGTCTTCGTTCATACCTGTGCAACTCCAATGACTTCAGCAAGGGGACAGAAGTGTAACTGAGGGTGAATTTGGCCCCATGACAGCAATATTTTGAGAAGAGTATGGTGGAGGCACAAGAAACAGCTGCTGAGTTTAGTTCCTTAAGTCTAGACCAGTGTTTCCCAAATTTGGGATGCGGCTTGTTTAGGAAAAGCCCCTGGCAGGCCAGGCCGATTTGTTTACCTGCCATGTCCGCAGGTCTGGCCGATCGCGGCTCCCACTAGCCACAGTTCGCTGCTCCAGGCCAATGGGAGCTGCTGGAAGTGGCGGCCAGTACAGCCCGCCCCACTTCCAGCAGCTCCATTGGTCTGGAGCAGTGAACAGCGGCAGTGGGAGCCGTGATCGGCCAAACTTGCGGCTGCAGCAGGTAAACAAACTGGCCCAGCCCACCAGGGGCTTTCCCTAAACAAGCAGCGTCCCAAATTTGGAAACACTGGTCTAGATGATCCAGGACTGTGGACCCACTTGAGTAGTAGCCTGAGGGACTTCCTTGTACTGCATGGGCCACAGCAAGTGAAAAAGTCATGTTCCCCAAAGACTATGAAAATAGAAGTTTCCATCCAACACATTACTGGTGTGAAATCCCCAATGGTAACAAAGTGGAGAGGCCATGGCTTATGTACTCAAAAACCCAGAATGCTGCATACTGTGTTTGTTGCAAACTCTTCCAGTCTAATGTTCCAGTCACATTGGAACAAAGTTTGGATTGTTCTCCAAATGCCCTTGCAGCAGGACTGCACAAACAGCAGACAATACAGTTCCCGTCTCCTTCCATGAGATTTTATGATGTGGAAACATGGCTAGTTTTTACAGAATTAGGTCTCTAGTTATCAGCTTCCTCTCTGATTCTTCCGTTGATGTTACAGCCCAGTGTGTATAATGTCACACTCAGGTGGCAAGTCTGTGGAATTGAACTTAATCCTCTATCATTCTCTTTTGTTCATCACAAACCGACAGTTTACTGTCAATCTCACACATAGTAATGACAAACTCAGCCAACTGAAGTAACACCCCAAGTGCCAGTGGCAATTTATCTTACCATTTCAACTCCCCCCTCCGAGAGGGGTGAGAGCTTTTAACCACTGTACTGTAGCAATCACTGATATTTGCCATAATTATCAGCCTTGACAGTTTCCAAGGGAGTCTTATAACATCCTAGAGGATTCCAATATCATGCAGCTCTATTTGTAAAGAGCATGGGCCTTCCTGTTGGCGAAGTATGGGATTGGCAGTTACAGAGCCACATGGGCCAAATTCTCTGTTGCTGTTTGTTGGTGCAGCTACACTGGGCCAGAATCCTTGCTGCTGTAAAGTCAATGTAGGTCTTTAGCATGCTTAAATCTAGATTTAGATGCAGCACCCATGTACAGGGGTGCTGGAACAATTTATATAGTGGGGGTGCTGAGAGCCATTGAACCCAACTTTAAACTCTGTATATAATGGAAAGCATTTCAAACCAGGGGGTGCAGCACACACACCCCTCCCAGCACCCCTAGTTCCAGCACCTATGCTGGTTGAACTCCATTGTGTTGTCACTGGATTTGCATCTCAGTGTAAATGAGAGCAGACTGTGGCCCACATAGTATTTAGTAAAACAGAAGGAGGGCTAAATTCTTCTTGAAGTTATACTGGTGTAAATCCACAGTAATACTAACAAAATCAATAGAGCTCTTCTAGATTTACACCAGGGTGAGAGTAGAGTTTCACACCAAATGTTCACATTACCTGTTGTACTAAGAAATCTACGTATTATCAGCATTTCCATCCATGGGATAATAAGGATGGATGTAGAAAACTGGTGCAATGCGATTAAATACCAAAACACAAAAGCCAGAGTGGTTCACACTAAAATGAATATAGGAAATGGCAAGAGTTCTACAGCATGCCAGCTAGTCCAAGATCAGTGACTTAAGGCAGCACTGTGGGCCAGATTCCACTCTCAGTTATATCAGTGTAAATCTGGAGCAACTCCATTGACTTCACCAGTGTGACAGAGCAAAATCTGCCCCAATATGTCTTCAAAAGAGCGCAACCATCTTAAGATAGCAGTGATTTATAGCCAAAATCAGTAATGACTTTGCAGGCTACACGTCAAGAAATTCTGATCCCTCCTTAAGTTATTACCTACAAAACTACAGCCTTCATATCAGTTTGTAGTACTCCACTTTCATTATTCATGCAAGCACAGCACCTTGTATGTCATGCTTGCCAGCATTATGCATTAGTCTACTTTGCAGTTGTGTCAAAGGCCTTTTTGAAATCCAAGTAGATTATGTCCATTACTCACTTTGCCCTGTCTGCATTCCTTGTGATCTCATCTCATCACAATATTTTTTGGATCTTGCCTACCTCTGAGATCAAACTGCTCTATAATTTCCTGGCTCCATCCTAGTCCTTTTTTTAAAAGCTGAAGCCTGTATTTGCTTAACTGCACTCTTTCAGTAATGGCCCTCCTTCCAGACGGCTATTAAAAATCCCTCATTTATCTCATCTTCTTTTCTGCAGTCTCCTTCAGGATTCTTAGTGAAGCCTGTCTGGCAAAGGAGCTTGGTCTGTCTTTACTGATTCTAACTTGTACCAATCCTGTTCTAATGCAACTGCTAATGCCTTTGTCTTGCTCTCTGTCAGAATATTTGCACTTTTGGCAACACATGCCTCTTTTCTCTTAGCCTGGTCTACACTGGGGAGGGGAGGGAACTGATCTAAGTTACGCAACTTTAGCTAAGTGAATAATGTAGCTGAAGTCGACGTACTTAGATCGACTTACCGTGGTGTCTTCACCACAGTGAGTCGACTGCTGTGCTCCCCTGTTGACTCTGCTTGCGCCTCTCGCGGCGCTGGAGAAGAGGAGTCGACAGGAGAGGGCTCGGGGGTCGATTTATTGCATCTAGACTAGATGCGATAAATCGATCCCTGCTGGATCGATCACTGTCCACCGATCCAGTGGGTAGTGTAGACATTAATTTTTCAGTTATCTTCTTGTCTGTAAGTTTGACTATCTTTTTAACATTTAATAGATTCTTTCATCACTTCTGCCCCCATCCCTTCTTATCCATGTAAAGAATTGCTTATCATAACAGAGTGAGCAGCATAGGGAACTTGGTAGTAGGTTATAAAAAATACGATAGGTAACTTTCAGTGCCACTAATATAAATCCAGAATATCTCCCTAGAAGTCAATGCTTATTTACATTGCTGTAACTGAGAGCAGCATCTTGTCCTATGTCAACACTCCTTGGTCTTCCAGAGTATCCATTCTTCTGTATGTCTCTCCATTAGACAAGAAGCTGTGTAGGGGAGGGACTGTTTCATTTTGTATCCTGCACAGCTCCAACTACATTGGTGACACTTAACATAATGAATACATATAATAATAACAATAATTTCAAAGTAAAATATTATTTCTTAGTCACTGATTCAAACCTGGCCAATGGTGGTAGTGAGGGAAAATCATTGCTAATTGATTTCTTTTCCAAGCTGTAGGTGAAATGAACTGATGGTCTTATTCCAGTTCACGATATTACACAGCTGGCATTGAGCTATAGAAATTAATGAAACAAATAACTGACATCTGTATTGATAACTTCAATCTAAAAGCCAAGATTGAATGGACAAGGAAACTTGCCTGCCTATGTCATAGACATACTATCATCATTAGAAATGTTGATTCTAGATTAGAATTGAGGTACATTAGTGGTGCATTGTAAGGAAACTTGAATTTCTACTGCCTCTTCTATAGCTGTCCTGGGCATAAATAGAAGACTTCATTCACTAGAGACATCAATTCAGAACTTATCATAAGCACCAAAACACATTTTCAAATACCCATACTGTTTGTTAATTTCTAAGGCAATCCTCTCATCAATATCTTTAGCTTTCCTAATCCAATTTTATACCCTGCCAATTTTATTTGATATTTTTGGGTTCTTTTCCATTTTGGGATCCAAATCTGAGTGAAGTTGACAGCATTAATTAGCAGGTTGTATGCGTGTCATTGAAGATAATGGCATAGTACATACTTGCTTTTTGTGGCACGCCACTTATGCTGTGTCAAACTAGCAGTGACTTGTGTGACTTCAAAGGCATGTCACAATCAAAGAACATGTGGTTGACATATTTATGTCTTCACTGATATTTATGGAATATGCTACAAAAATGTTGCTCCCCTCTTTTCTTTTTGAAGCAAACATCTTTAACAGTATACATGACTTCTCTGAGGATATAACGCAGTGAGGGACTGCAAGATACTCCATTGATCTTTGAGTAATACTGAAGTAAATGCAGGGGGGCGCTCTGCCACTCGCTGGTCCCGCGGCTCCAGTGAACCTCTCGCAGGCGTGCCTGCGGACAGTCCGCTGGTCCCGCAGCTCCACCGAAGCACGCTTGGCCTGGAGCCGCCTCTGAGTAAATGGTCATTGTGGAGTAAATAGTAACTAGGATGAAATCTGACATTTTTTCTTTTGTATCATATGCTGATAATTTATGCCCCTATTGCAGCTGCAGAGCAGTATATTCTCACTGGCTTCTCATCAACAGCTATTTACAAGGTCTTCCATGGTAAATAAGGCCCCAGTCTAGCAACAATTTGCATGGTTAATTTTAATTAAACTACTCAAATACTTGAAAGTACTTCAGTGGGATGACTCACTTGTTGAAAGCGAAGCACATGCATATGTCTTTGCAGGACTGAGATCTAAATACTCATATTTTCCTTATTTTTCTTGTTAAAGAAAGAAATATCCCCATTCCTCTTGTTCAGTACTTTAAAAATAATTCATCCCTACCTACTCAAAGGCTTGCAACATGAAACATTGATTTCCAAAACTATTTGATTCAACTATTTGGAAAATACAATCTGACTAGTAAACTAGAACCCTTTAACATTTTTACTAAGTATGTAATGTTTGCAAGTGACTGGAACTTTGGGAAAAGTCTATGAGTCTTATACTGCAGCCATAGCTGAAGTCCACACACTGCCAATGTACAGAATTCCCACTGATACTATATAAATGGGTCTGCCTTGTTGGCTCTGTACAGTCAGGGGCATTGTTCAGTCACAGACTCAGGCAATAATCAGTTCACATTTGAAGTTTACCTTTAAGGCTTAAATCCCCTTTGTTGGCCAACCACTAAACGACAACATAATCCTTGAGTACTTCTGACATTACACCCAGCAGAAAACCATAGAACATCTAAGCAACAGATAATGTATTGCTCCATTGCACACACTGATTTGTTACTGTAAGGTTATTTCAGCTAGTTTGGTTATTTTATTTTAAAGAAAACTTTTTCTTTAAAGCTAGTTACCTGGACTTTGCAAACAGATACAGGAAGAAAAGGTACAGCAGTAGGTCAAATGGGGTCTTAATCTGTAAAATGTCCCAAATACAGTATTGTTCAATCTCACCAGTTGGTACTTTGTGTTACCTTACTGAAATTGTCATAGTTGTATCTTTAAAAGGACAACAGCTTTGAAGATTTCAGACTTTGCTGATCTACATTTAATAAAAGCAAAAATACATTTGAGTTATATGTGGCAATACATGAATTAGGCTACTGATGAAAACAGCCTGCCTGATGAATGTAAGGCTGTTAGCAGGTAGCTGACTGATGCAAAGCTTCAAGTAAGAAGGGGAAAATTAATAAGTATTGGTTCATAACAAGTGGGTGGAGAACACTAAGGAATTTGGAAAAAATAATATCTCATCTGAAAATACAAGGGTAATTCTCTAATTTATTGTAATATGGTGCTCCCTAGCACTAATGCACTTGGAGTGCATTCTCAGTAATAAATGAGTGACATTCAGAAGCAATAATAAAGGCAGAATACAGATATGATACAGTATAGATGATCTAACACAACTGTAATTGTCTGAGTCAATGTCTACACTACAAACTTAAGTTGACTTAATTTAAATTGACATACAGCAGTTTTTCATGTCCATAGTACTCTTTGTTGGTGCGTTTCCTCACCAGGAGCACTTGCATTGACTTAAGAGGGGCAGTGGGGAGGGAAGAGGCTGAGAGCCTGGGCTCTCAGCTCCCTGAGCCAGGCTGCCACCTAGACTCTTGGTTTCTCACTCCCAGCTGATTAGCTGAGCGGGGAGCCAAGAGCCTTGGTGCCAGCCTGGCTCCAGCTGGCTAGCCCTGCAGGGAGTGGGGAGCTGAGAGCTCCGGGCGCTAGCCAGGCTCACAGCTAAAGCTCCCCACCTGCCCCAGGGTCACAGCTTGAGCTGTGAGACCAGTGTAGGGTTCACAGCAGGGAGCCTACCAGTTTTTCTTGTCAATTTCACTGCTGCCTCAGGCTCAGGGGAACACTGGGGCTCACAGCTGAAGCTATGAAATTGACAAAAAAGGCTGGTAGGCTCCCTGCTGTGAAGTTGAGCCCAGCACGCACCAGGCTCACAGCTGGGGCTGTCACCCGGGGTGGGGGTCAGGGACTCCTGGTGCCCAACTGACAGCAGGGGGAGGCACTGTGAGCCCACTGCGAGGCTCAATTTCATGGTTGGAAGCCTACCAGCCTTGCTTGTCAATCTCACAGTTCCACCTGTATCCACTCTTGCAGAGTAGAGCTGTGAAATTGACAAGAATGACAGCCAGAGGTGGATGTAAGTAAGGCAATGTCTGTAGGGACTCTGCTACACCGACATAAGCGCTACAAGTCTCATGGAGGTGGAATTATGATGTCAGAGTAGTAGGGCACTTATATCGGCGGGAGCAAGGCTGTTGTGTAGACACTGACATAATTAGGTTGACATAAACTGCCTTAAGTGGACTTAACTCTGTTGGGTAGACCACATTACAGAGCAACTAATGTGAGCCCTGACTGACATTTATGAAAATGAACAAACAGCTTTTACCTGCAGATAACACCTGTGAAGAATTCCTTGAGCCAAGTGAGAAGTAGCCAGAGGATAGAAATAATTAAAAAGAGAAATGCACACTTACCACAGTCACTAACATAGATGGATTTTAAAAAGTGTACCCAGCGGTTATAATTCAGAGCTGCAAGTGAAGTAATTGGGAGTTAAACTAATGTAAAAACTGTCAGACTCAAATGGGGCCTGATATTTTCAGCAACAAGTATAATCTTGGGCAATCTTTTAGCAAATTTAGTTTAAGATTCTTTATTCCTCTTTGGTTTGTGAAATGATTTGCTTTTTAAAGCTGTGACAGTTACTGTAAGTCTGTTTTAAAATACTGTTTTTTGGACAGCAGTAAATATCTCCTCTGTTTTAAATGAAAAAAACAAACCCAAATATGTTGTTGTGGGGTACTGCATATTAGTTCAGATAGGAAAATACTCTTACCCTGCCAAAAGGTGGGTGTGGGGGAGACAGAATCCTCCCTCAAGGCCACAGAGCACCTGCACAAAAGCTCTACAGAAGCTACTCTGGCCCCCGAACTGTAGAAGAGCCTGCAAGTTCACTCCCCAAGTCCACTCTCCACACTACATATAATAATGCAGAGAGTCCTTGGATAACAGTGCAATGGCTAGTTCAAATCTGAGCCCTCTGTGAACCAAACAATTGGACTCTCAATCAACTCGCTCTTCACACAGTCTCTGCCCCCTTTCCTCATTCAGCACCATAGTGCCAGGGGGAAGAGAGGACAGTGCTAAGCAGGCAGATGACCTTTCCTCCTTTTCCTTTTATAGCAGGGGGTCTCAAACTGGGGGTCGGGACCTCTCAGAGGGTCACGAGGTTATTACATGGGGGGTTGTGAGCTGTCAACCTCCACCCCAAACCCTGCTTTGCCTCCAGCATTTATAATGGTGTTAAATATATAAACAAGTGTTTTTAATTTATAAGGGGGGGGTCACGTGCAGGGGCTTGCTAGGTGAAAGGGGTCACCAGTAAAAAAAAAAAAAGAAGTTTGAGAGCCACTGTGTTATAGGAGAGGAGGCATGTATGTGCAGAGGGCTTCCACTACATACAGCTTATAGGGCGCAATCATGTTTTAGCTGATCTTATCTCTCCTGAACTACAGCCGCACTAGTCAGCATTAATTCACACTACGGAACAGTGTAGACATAGCCATAATGCTTTTTGTATAGCATCAGACAGGTGAATTCAGATTTATGCTGCAGCCAGCTACATGCTGATCTCCCAAGATATACAGAGAGCTACTAGCTCTTGTGACAAGGAACACTGCATAAAGGTATAGCTGAGAATCACCAAGGCAATTAAGGCTGCCAACTTTCTGAGCTTCCGGTGCCCTGAACAAGGTTAAATTAAATTAAATTGTCCTTTAAGGATCAGAGGACAGATTTTTGAAAGGATTTTTTTTTAAACAAACAAGGAAAATTATGATTTTTACTAAAGAAAAAGAACCTACAGATGCCTATCCTCTCTTTGACATTGGTAGGCAAACGTGTTATGAACTGCTGCATTACTTGTTACACTGAGAGGCACTGATGCACAAGCATAGGCTCTGAATTCTGCCACCATGTGGTTAAAGGTGGAATGCTTAGGCAATTCTCTTTCAAAGGCAGTGAACAGAAGTCAGTTGTGCCTTCACCGTAATTTAAGGTCTTATTTTTCTGCCAGGAGGTGCTTGAAAGATTAAAAAAAAAAAAAAATCTTTTAAAGAGAAGAATTTGCTCCATAATTACAGCTGAAAAAGCTCTGAATGATGGACATCAGTATATGATATACAACACTTCTTACATTGGTCTAGTCTGTAATCAATACCAGTCTCATAGTCTTAGGACTTACCTACACAAACTTTGTACCAATTTAACTTTTTTTTTAATCAAAATGGTTATACTGGTACAACAGAGTGTGAATGCAGTTATACCTGTATAACAACATTTATACCAATAGAGCTTATTCTAGTATGGGATGGGTACAGCTAAATGGGTATCGTTAAAGTGGTACAACTTGTGTGTGTAGGCAAGACCTTACAAAAAGTGCAAGGATGGCCATGTGGTAGCAGTGTCAGTCTCTTTTCTTACCCCTACCAGGAACCTCCCATGATTATTCCCTTTACTGAAGGCTCCTGCCTCTTTTTCACCTATTCTCCCTGTTCTGTAAAAGAAAGTTTACTACCAACACTTCTAACCACACTGATTTGACCACTGTGGGGGAGGAAGTGGGCATCCTTTGTAAGGGGTGCCACATGAAACCTTCCTCGCACTGGTTCTAGTCACAAAGAACTAAAGATAAAGCTGGTCAGGAAAGGGAACTCATTTACTCCCCTGAAAATTTCCACATATTCTATCACACTATCCCGATCAGCCAGATACTTAGGCATAACTAACAGCCTTACTAGAAACCTAAATATTATTCAGTCAATGACTGTACCTGAACTAAGGTAAGCAATGCATTTTTATTGAAAGACAAAGCCACCTATGTCATACTTGACCCATACTTCTGATGTAAAAAGCTTGTGCATTAACTTTGCCACTGAGCACATGAAATTAAAAAATTTAGCTGGAAACTGAAAGTTATTCCACATCTCATCAATACTCACTGCGCTCCTAGAACCAGCCCATACATGTCTCAGTCATTACACTTTTGAATGTGTCTTGACATTATTTTCTAGTATTCTTTGTGCATTTGTCGGACACTTGCAATAATTAAATGACAAGTTGTCCAGAAGTACACACATCACATTACGAAGCCCCAGAAAGAAAAATCTGCTCTTTGACTTCCTTACAGTGAAGATAAACACAATAGTAATTTTATGGTACTTCATTTAGATCAGGGGTCTCAAACTCAAATGACCACGAGGGCTAGTTCATTGGCCTGAGGGCCGCATCACTGACACACACCCCCTCGCTGCCCCGGGCCTTACCTCCACTCCACCCCTTCCATGACACTCCGCCTTTTCCCACCCCTTCCCTGCCCCCATTCCAACCCCTTCCCTGAAGTCCCCACCCCAACTCTGCCCCCTCCCTGTCCCCAGAGGGTGCATGAGGGGTGTGGTGAGGGCTCAGGACAGGGAGTTGGAGTGCAGCAGGGAGCTGGAGTGCAGGCAGGCGGCTCAGGGTGCAGAAGGGTGTGGGATGCAGCAAGGGGCTCAGGACAGGGAGTTGGGGTACAGGAGGGGTGTGGGATGCGGCAGGGGGCTCAGGGCAGGGGGTTGGGGTGCAGCAGGGGGTTGAGGTTCAGACAGGGGGCTCAGGGCAGGGAGTTTGGCTGCACCAGGGAGTGTTGTGGGGGCTCAGGGCAGGGAGTTGAGGTGCTTCAGGGGTGTGGGATGCAGAAGGGGTATGGAATGCAGCAGGGAGCTCAGGGCACAGGGTTGAGGTGCAGGCAGGGGGCTCAAGGCAGGGAATTGGGGTTCAGCAGGGGGTTGGGGTGCAGGCAGGGGGCTCAGAGCAGGGGATTGGGGTGCAGAAGGCGTGTGGGATGCAGCAAGGAGCTCAGGGCACAGGGTTGGGGTGTGGGGGCTCAGGGAAGAGGGTTGAGGTGCAGGGAGGGAGCTCAGGGCAGTGAGTTGGGAGTGGGGTGCAGGAGGGCTTCGGGCTGGCAACGGCGCACACCAGGGCCAGGGTAGGCTGCCGGCCCTGGCCCCAGCTAGTAGCTGGAACCATGTCCCTGCGGCCCCTGGGGGAGGGGGATGCAGGGCTCCGCGTGCCGCTTGTCGTGCCTCCAGGTACCTCCCTCGAAGCTCCCATTGGCCACTTTCCCCGTTCCCGGCCAATGGGGGGGGTGTGCCTAGAAGCCAGGGTAACACACGGACAGAGCCCTCTGCTTCTTTCGTCCTCCACCCCCATGGCCACAAGGACATGATGGCAGCCGCAGGGAGTGGCGCAGGGCTCGAGGGGAGCAAGTCTGTGGCTGTCGTTTGCCCACCCCAGCCTGAAGGTAGGCTGGGGGGGGTGGGGGCGGGCCACTTGGCGGGCCACAGGAAATAGCCCCGCGAGCCGCATGTTTGAGACCCCTGATTTAGATCACTGAGGAACTTAAAAAGTGTGAAAGATGAAGACTCAGTGGTCCTTCAGGTGGATGGACTTCAATCCACATGATGGACATGCAGATATAAGCACTGTGACAGCATCTTGTCTGAGGCTTTTAGACAATATCAGTTCTACAGTGAACACTGGTCACAAAAGACAGAGAAATTTCTTCTATTTTATTATGGGCCCTTTCTCCACTCCATACTCAGGTGACTACTCCCACTGATTTCACTTGGTCAATCTGAGATAACCTTGAAGTACAATACAGATGATTTTGCACTTGAGAAGAAAGGCAAATATTAGGCAATTTATGATTCATTCTCTAGATAAGTTTTCTAGATCTGCTGTCCATATAGAATTAGTATCTCCCGCTAGCAAATGTTTTATTTTCTTTGCCTAACTGTCTCTCAGCTTTTACAGGAAATGGTCAAGACAAGATTTCTATTATTCTTATTTATATTCTGGAGGTCCCCTAAGGCCTTAGTTCAGAAAGAGCCTCAATGTGCTAGGCACTGTACAAATGCATCAGAAACAATCCATAAATCTGTGATAATCAATATATCTGGTTTAAACTGGAGCCTTTTTACAAATTTACACTTACATTCCCTGGCTAGTAGCAAATCTGCTTCAACAGGAAATAAATACAGCAGTGTATTTTGACATTAGCTGAGCTGCTTAGGAAAGGTAGGTGTCAGAGTTACTTTACATCTACTTAATTTTGTTCAGCAGACATAAAACTGAACACAGGGCATGACAAGCATGGTCATGGAGAACACAGCTTACGACATTGTACAAACATATTACAGGTAGTTTGAGAACATCAGTAAAGTTTATGGGCATAATCTTGAACACCCTCCACTCCTCCTGACTTCCGTTTACAATAGTACTTGTGGTACACGTAGCCTCCAGTCAGTTTAAATCTCCAGCATTTTATATACTAGCACAATGCCATTGTGTTCAGGTTCACTAAGTTACAGTGCCAAGTTCAAAATCACTAAAAAAAATGATTGTGTGGAAACTTTAGAGAAAAGTCAAATTCCTTCTCCAGCCTCTTCCCCATGGTCCCTTCGGACCCCATGGTCCCCTTTACTCAGCAGGGAGGATTAGACTGAAGTACTGAAATGACTCCTCAGAGTCCAAGTCCCAGCCTCACCTGTAATATGGAATCTGACTGTGCAAAGTGCTTTGGGCCCTCAATTCCCATTGGACGGAAAGTAAGTTAGGTTTGCAGCTTTCTTTCATTAGAAACAATCTAAAGGTGGTGTCAGTAAGACAAGAAAGGAAAGACTTTTGTCTTGGCAGTGTCTCTGTTGACAATATCTGGTCCATTTTAACTCTTGTAGATATACATGCATTAGAATACACCCATTCTCTAGAAATGTTGCTGGAATATTGGCAAGAATAGAGAAATCCTGCGTCTTGACCAGGGGTGGCTCTAGACATTTCGCCGCCCCAAGCAGGGATGCATGCCGCAGGGGGGGCGCTCTGCCAGTGGACCTCCTGCAGGTGCCGCCTGCCGCCCTCCCAGCAACCGGCAGAGCGCCTCCCGCGGCATGCCGCCCCAAGCATGCGCTTGGCGTGGTGGGGCCTGGAGCAGCCCCTGATCTTGACAACTTCAGCCCATTGGTATATGGAGGTTGTGATTCTTATTTATATTAAAGGTCTCCTTGCATCGCTTTGGCAGTTTAAAGGGCCTCGAATGGGGTTGTAAATTACAATTAGGTTTACATTTATAAGGCCATTTTTCACTGCCAGCCAGAGAAGTAAAAAGGGGCCTTAGTGTAAATGAGAATTAGGGGTAGACTCATGGACTGAATTTAGCATAAATGTAAATTTAAAGAGACGATGCCCCTTTGGAAAAAAACAACAACAATGAAAAAAACACAACAGGGCAGTCCCGGTTCTTCATATAATGTCCCAGTATCTTTAGAACTTCTTTTGTGCTGCCTGGAATAGCCTACTTTTTCCATTTCATAAATCAAAAGATTGAAGAATTGTATATAATTAAAAAAAGGGTTTGTTCAAGAAATATTGCTGTACCAAGCAGTGTTTGCTCTGTGTTTACCAGAAATAAACAGTCCCATGGAATAAGCCCTTCAGTGTGATGAAGAGTGACTGGAGTGAGAAGAAAAGTGAGTACAGACACTAGCAAAGCTCTTCTTTTGCTCAAAGTGAACCTTAATGACACTTGTTTAGTGTTTGATGATAAAACTCATTTACAACATTAAGTTACAAGCCATCACAGCACTTTTTTTTTTAAGTGCTGTTTTGGGTGGAGGTGAGTCTTTTGCAACCCTGAAAAAATGTCACCACAAAATTGTTTCTGGTTTTGATTTTGAAAATCTGGTCATTTTATGTAAACTAAAAGTCATGTGTCAACTGGTGATTCAGTTGAGGTTGGTCCTGCTTTGAGTAGTGGGTTGGAGTAGATGACCTCCTGAGGTCTCTTCCAACCCTAGTCTTCTATGATCATAAAACAAGAATAAGTAGCAAAGGAGATCCCTGCTTTAGTATTCCATGGGGACTAAAGCCCTCAAGACAATGGACTTTCACTCTTTACACCACAGCTAAATGTATGCCCAGGGGGAAGGTTAAACACAGTAGAGTCATAAATTAAAGTAAAGTCCCGGTTTTATTTTACACCTTCATGATAGTTGCTTTTCACCTTCACCTTCTGTCCTTGGCATGTAAGTAGCTCTCATCTGCACACTCAGTGAATGCCAAATTGGTGGAAGTTATTCTATTCAGACCCATCTGGGGCTTGATCCTGATAGAACAAGTGTTCAGTGCTGCCCTTAAAAGCATAATGATTAAAAACAGGGGCCCTGCTATGCCATTGCATTAGTCCAATTTACATAGTAGTAACTCACTGAAACCAAGGGATTTGCACAAGCATAAAGTGGAATAGCACCAGGGCACCTGGTCCTGCATTAAATTAGAATGCTGCCAAGTTACTCCTGTATAGTAGCAACAGTCAAGACTAAAGAGGGGAACACAACCATGCAACTTGTTAGCATGAGGAGGATTATGCTTAAGATCATACCTCTTTATTCAGTCCCATTCTCCACCCTCTTTTTAAAATCAGCTTGCAAGGAAAGGAGGTGGTATGCAGCGAGTTTGAGATTTACTTCAAATCAGGACTTCATGCTGCAGTTCAGAAATGTGTAAGGGCAAAGTAAAAAATGACGAACAAGACACAAAGGACAGGGGAACCCAATCCTGTTGTGACATTGCACTCCATATGTTTTATGGAAATATGTGAATATAATGTAACCGGATTATGCTTCATGCAAAAGGTCTCTTGTAAGGTATCATTACAAAGCTTATGATCTACTGAGTGTGTTCATCCTATTTGTTTGCATGCATTATTTCTATGTCTGGAGTTAGGAGAAGAAGATATAAACTTGTATTACTGATGGAAACATGTTAAGTGGAAGCTGTCATAACATTTTTTCCCAGATCTGGACCTTAGCGTCCAAATTATGGGTGTTAGCATGAAAACTTCCAAGCTTAGTTACCAGCTTGGACCTGGTAAAGCTGCCACCAGCCAGGAATTATACAGTGCCTAGCTCACTGTGGTCTCCCCAAAACCTTCCCTAGGGGACCCCCAGACTCAGATGCCTTGAGTCGTACAACAAAGGGAAATAACCCCCTCCCCTTGTTTCCTGGTTACTTCCTCCCCTCCCTGGACGACCCTAGGAGATTCCTTGCTTCCAGTCCTGGAAACACAAGTACCGAGAGAGCTAATCTCTCTCCCCCCCTCACCCAGAGGGTATGCAAAGTCAGGCTTAGTAAATCTAACACAAAGAGATTTTCCCCCTGACTTCTTCCTCCCACCAATTCCCTGGTGAGCTGCAGACTCAATTCCCTGGAGTCCCCACTAAAGAAAAACTCCAACAGGTCTTAAAAAGAAAGCTTTATAAAAAGAAAGAAAAATACATTAAAAATAGTCTCTGTATAAAGGTGAAAATATACAGGGTCAATTGCTTAAGAAAAAAAAGTGAATAAACAGCCTTATCCAAAAAGAATACAATTTAACACATTCCAGCAACTACACACATGTAAATACAAAAAAAAAAAAACAATATAAACCTATTGTCTTACTATCCTTGTACTTACAACTTATAAACAGAAGATTAGAAAGCCAGGAGATAGAAAAATCACTCTCAGAGCCGAGAGGGTCAGACCCAAGACAAAGAACAAAGAACTCACACCCAAAACTTCCCTCCACCCAGATTTGAAAAAGTCTTGTTTCCTGATTGGTCCTCTGGTCAGGTGTTTCAGGTTACTGGTGTTACCCCTTTACAGGTAAAAGAACATTAACCCTTAGCTATCTGTTTATGACAGAAGCCATTAAGCGTGCTTCAGAATTAATGAACTGAGAATGGGTTTGATAACCTGCAAGCCTTCCTGTGTACGCATCTCCCAGCTACTAAGTAATGAAGGAGGTCTTACAGTGACATGCGATCATGTCACCTGAACTGGAATCTATCTTAAACCTGGTGTTTTTCCATTTAGAAGGAGGGATAGGGATCCAGAGAGAGACAAAAGATTCCCACCTTGTGCCAAAGCTATAAAAGGGGGTGGAACAGAACAAAGAGGCAGCCAGTCATGAGCAATTCCCTAGTTATCACCTGAGCTGGAACTAACAAGGACTGTACCAGCGGAAAGAATTGGGCCCAGACTAGGAAGGAGTCCAGTCTGTGAAAGAACTTATTGGAAAATCTGAGGGTGAGAGTTACCTGATTCTTTTTTTTAATGTACTAGGCTTAGACATGCGTGTTTTGTTTTATTTTGCTTGGTAACGTACTTTGTTCTGCCTGTTGTTACTTGAAACCACTTAAATCCTACTTTTTATACTAAATAAAGTTACTTTTGGTTATTAATTAACCCAGAAAAAAGAACAGGAGTACTTGTGGCACCTTAGAGGCTAACATATTTATTTCAGCATGAGCTTTCGTGACCTACAGCTCACTTCTTTGGATGCATAGAATGGAACACACAGACAGGACAACTACAATACCCAACAACTACAATACCCACCTGCTGAAGTGAAAAAACAGATTGACAGAGCCAGAAGAGTACCCCGAAGCCACCTACTACAGGATAGGCCCAATAAAGAAAACAACAGAACGCCACTAGGCATCACCTACAGCCCCCAACTAAAACCTCTCCAGGGCATCGTCAAAAATCTACAACCTATCCTTAAAGATGATCCCTCACTCTCACAGATCTTGGGAGACAGGCCAGTCCTCACTTATAGGCAGCCTCCCAACCTGAAGCAAATACTCACCAGCAACCGCACACCGTACAACATAAACACTAACCCAGGAACCTAGCCTTGCAACAAAGCCCGATGCCAGCTCTGTCCACATATCTATTCAAGTGACACCGTCATAGGACCTAATCATATCAGCCACGCCATCAGGGGCTCGTTCACCTGCACATCTACCAACGTGATATATGCCATCATGTGCCAGCAATGCCCCTCTGCCATGTACATTGGCTAAACCGGACAGTCTCTACGCCAAAGAATAAATGGACACAAATCTGACTTCAGGAATCATAACATTCAAAAAACCAATGGGAGAACACTTCAACCTCTCTAACCACTCAGTGAGACTTGAGGGTGGCAATTTTGCAACCAAAAAACTTTAAAAACAGACTCCAAAGAGAGACTGCTGAACTCGAATCAATATGCAAATTAGATACAATTAACTCAGGCTTAAACAGAGACTAGGAATGGTTGGGTTATTACACTAATTGAATCTATTTCCCTATATTAAGTTCTCCTCATACCTTCTATGAGTCATCTGAATTATCACTTCAAAAGGTTTTTTTTCCTCCTGCTGATGATAGCTCATCTCAATTGATTACACACTTCCTGTTGGTATGCATACTTCCACCTTTTCATGTTCTCTGTATGCATAAATATCTCCTGTCTGTGTGTTCCATTCTATGCATCTGAAGAAGTGAGCTGTAGCTCATGAAAGCTCATGCTGAAATAAATTTGTTAGTCTCTAAGGTGCCACAAATACTCCTGTTCTTTTTGCGGATACAGACTGACACGGCTGCTACTCTGAAACCTGTAATTAATCCAGAGTGATTAATACCCGGAGGAGAAAACAGCTGTGCATCTCTCTCTATCAATGTTATAGAGGGCAGACAATTTATGAGTTTACCCTGTGTAAGGTTTATACAAAGTAAAATTGATTTATTTGGGTTTTGGATCCCATTGGGAACTGGATGTCTGGGTGCTGGAGAGAGGCGTACTTGCGCAGCTGTTTTCAGTTAAGTTTGCAGCTTTGGGGACATGGTTCAGACTCTGGGTCTGTGTTGCAGCAGGGTAGCATGCTGAGCTCAACAAGGCAGGGTTCTGGAGTCCCAAGCTGACAAAGAAAACAGGCTCAGAGGTCGTTTCAGCACATCAGGTGACAGTTCCAAGCCATATCTGTATTAAGGAGATCCTTGTTGAGCAGCTGACAAGTTACACCAGCCTACTGAGAAAAGCAAAAGTTATGTCATGTTAAGAAATTCTCTCTCTTTAGTGGCAAGATTGCTGCAGGCAAAGACTTAAGACTTGAACCAGGTACACTGAGGTCAATGGAAAGATCCAGTGTGCAGTGAATTAAGTCCTTATTGACCAAATTCTGCTCTCAGTTATGGTGTAAATCTGGAGTAATTTAATTGACTTCAGTTGAGTTGTTTTGGATTTACACAACTGTAACTGAGAGCAGAATATGGCCCATCACCTTCTCTGGGGGAACAGAAAAAGTAAATTATTTATTAAATTTGTAGATCCCAGAACATTAAAGGATTTAAACAAAGAATGAATTTGGCCCATGTGCTGCTTACGACTTGTTGCGCCATCTCCCTGGCTTCTGTTCTCTATTTGTCTTCTTCATTGGACTTCCTCATGCAAGCATCCCTTTGGAGACCCAAGGTAGTTTGCTTGTGCTCTCCCTCACAGCAGCACTTTGCCAGTGCTAACCATTTTACAGAATGTGGATGCTGATAATGCACCACCTCATCAGCCAGATGTCAATTCTCCTTCCTTCAGTGGTTTGGTGGTGTCTTTGCCTCAAGAACCTGTGATTTTACTCAAAATTGGTGGCACACATTCTGCCAAGACCAAGTGCTTCAAATCCTTTCTCTAGAAGGGGTAAGATTCTGTAGGCATCTCTTCTTCCCCAGGATAGAGAAGAAGATTAAACAAAGGCAGAATATTTTTTCAGTGGCTTCCTCATTGTTTGCACTGGCAATTTAAAAGTGAGCACACAACTGTCAGCCGGTGGCCACTTCCCAAACACCCCCTCCCTCATGGCTTCACGGTAGTCCTGCCAAACAGCCCCCTGCTTCAGTTTCCCCCTTTCCAGGGCTCTCTCAATTAACTCACCAAAACAACTCTTTTCTGGTTCAGCAATACCCTTCCTCAGGGCTGGATTTATTAAAATAGAAAAATCATTCCCAAAATAAAGTTCAGAAATCAGTCTTTGCCAGCAGGACAGAGGGTGCTCTCAGTCACTCTTCCTGGAGCCTTCTCCCTGAAGACTCAAGGCTCCTTACTCGAGCCTACTCACTGCCAGCAGCCATTGCCTGTCTTAGCAAGCTTCTACTAAGACCTCTCACTCTCACCACCCTTCTGCAGCTTCCTGAGGTTCTACATGGGGGAGTCAGGACCTCCATACTCAGCAGGTTCTACTGATTACATCCCACAACTCCATTCTAGGTGTGGCAGGCAGGACTAATTGGATAGTGCTGACTGGCTCCAGGTCTTAAAGGGGCAGGCCACCCCATTGTTGGCACACACCAAAATCTGAGCTTTGAGGAGCATTTCAACATCTAAAGGCTAAATTCTGAACCTCCTCACTGGAATTATAAAATCACTTATGCTGCAAATTAAATTAAAAGAGCAGAGTAACTCTCATTTCATTAAAGGGGAGTACTTCTGGAGTGAGGTAGTAGTCAGATTAACAACAACATCTCTTATAAAGCACTTTTCATCAGGATATCATTATTACTTTCTTATAGATGGGAAAATGGATACAGAAACCTAGCAGGCCAGTGGCAGACCTAGGAATAGAACCCAGATCTCATGAGCTCCAGTCAAGTAATAGATCAGCATCTGGCCCTAATATGCCCATTTCTTGTGAGAAGGTACCAGTGGAAGCCCTTTTTGCATTACAAAGAAAATGAGGTGCTTTTCACTTGCTTCACACTGGATAGCTCCATATCCCTTGCCGGAGTCAAAGCGGATATCTGAAAATCCATTACAGCTACACAGAAGGCAGTATTGTCCAGCATGACCTGGTGCAGAAGCATCCTGATCTCTGGGGGTAAAACAAGTCCTTGAACTTTTATCTGAAATCAGATAAAATGCTTCAGAGAACTCATTCTACCTTCCCTTATACCTTGAGGCTAGATTTGCAAGCATGTGTAACAGAATCTCCCAACTGTTACACTAGCTCAAAGCAGGGCTCGCTTCCAGGTCTGCTAACCACTCCATCTCCTCCCCAGCTGGCCTAATTATTTAAAAAAAGAAAAAATGCTCCAGTCAGGTTTAAATGGTGTTTCTCAGTATGAATGATCAATAGTTTCTCTGTTCTTCCCTTCCCCAATTCAAGCAAGAACTATTTTACCCTGGCACATCAAGAACTTAAACCTCATTGTTCCCTAGTTTGCAACTTTGCTGGACTGGCAATCTAAATGATTGATCCACAATCTTTGGAGCTCACAGTTAATTACAAGGCAGTTTGTGGGCTTTGCTGAGCCAGCTTATTGGTTCAAATACATGAGGACCTAATTCTCAGTAAGTGAAGTTTCTTTCTTTCCTTTTTTTTTTTTTAAGTCATACTGTGTGAAACAAGAATCATGCTTATAAATGGATAACCATTGGGGAGAAATGAAAATGTTTAAACATTTTTCTGGGGTAATCACAGTGTTAAAATAACTGTAGTTTCTTCTGCTTCAGCTGCCACAATGCTTAATACAGTGAGTCTCCTAGTACCACTAATTACTGTAAGTCAATCAAGAAGTCAGTTCCAAGTGCCCAAAACTTAAAGAACATGGAAAACACAAAACCTTGAAAGTATGCATAAATTGTTCTCTGCCCCCATCGTAGCTTCTTGCTGTGAATACATGGTGGCACAATGTTGTGAGGCCATTTTCCTGCAGGGCTGAGGAGAGGAGGGAGAACTCATCAGTGGTGACTTTAATAAGACACTTGTCAGACTTGGAAGATAAATGATGTTATAGCAGAGTTCAACAAAATGTTACAAGGAGGAGCAGGTAGTGATGCCTGTAGTTAAATTGGGCCATTACTTTCCATTATAACTATTTTCACCTTGTCACCCATAGGCTCAGCCTCTCCCCCGCTGCATTCCACATGGACTGCCTCCCTGCTACCTGGGCACCAGCTGGGGAAGCACTGAGAAGCCAGCACAGACAGTCTCCTTGCTCTCATTTCCTGTGCCTGGTTCCACAGCAGCCCCTGGTCCTCATGAGGAACAATTGCAGGAAAAGTCCTTAGCTGCTGCAGTCCCAATATTTGGGGCTTTGTCTTATATAGGTGCCTATTACTCCCCCAACCCACCCCACCCCCTGTCCCGATTTTTCACCCTTGCTCTATGGTCACCCTAGCTACAAAGCATGGAGGCACTAGATCTTCTCAATGAAACAGCTGTAACACCATTTTAACATGGGTAAAACAATGTATTTTTCTCTAACCTCATTCTCAGCAATTTCTGAACCATTCTGGTTGAAAATTAAAAACATTAAAAAAAAATCAAATAAAAGAGCCTGAAGCTGACACCCAGCACGGAAAATTTCATCCTGTACTGTTAAAGTTTGGCAAAAAGTTATAAGCAACTGAAAATAGGGTCTTAGAATGGAAAATGGGGGGCATCTAACCATAGGCTGCATGACCTTTAATATCTAGATCTTGTCTTTAATAGTTCATAACATAAAATGAGTTGAGGAAGTTGTATTGGGAACAATTCCAATCTATTTATTTCATGGAACACTACAGAAAGTAGCTGGGGCAGAGAAATATAGATAGGTGTGAGGTGCAATATCTAGGAGGAGGATGAGCCCTTGAAAGGCAACTACTAATCATCATTAAGGATCTTGATATCCTCAATAGGCTATCTCAGAGGGAAAAAAAGCAATTCAAACCCCATTATATACATATGTAACTGGAGAAAACTCATTTGGAAAATGGGAGTGGCTGCCCTGGCTCAAGGCAAGCTTGTCTCAATGTACAAGCTGAGCCAGACAGATAAGTTTGTTGAGAGATCTCTGGACCCGGTGGCAGTTAGTAGCTATGCACAAAGGGACTGAATGAAGGTTGCACAGGCAACTTAATTCTGGCATTTCCTAGCTTGACTACTTGACTTGGCAACCTTAATGTTCCTTTTAATGTAGTGTTTGGTGTGTAATATATTTGCCAAGATTTTCAAAGTTAATGAGTGATTTTTGGCAGACTTAATTTTTGGGTACTCAGTTTGAGAGGCTTTTAGAGAACGGGTGCTCAACAGTTTCAGACAATTCAGCCTCTTTAAGATGTCTCAGAGTTGGAAATTCTCCCCCCCCCCCCAGCTGATGCACCCCAAATCATTAGTGCTTTTTAAAAATCTTGACCATAGTATGCAATCGTGTAGACCCAGGCACATATTCATGCACCTATGACTTTTGCACCTGAGTTCTACCCACTAATTAGACTACTTCTGACATTCCAGGAAGGTGAGGCCTTTCAAACAACCTCCATTTTATTTTATTTTTTAAAAATTGAGAGAAAGGAGGGAACTTTTCTCTGGCAAATGTGGAATTCCTGTTGCCCCTCACCTGCCTCCATTTCCAAATTACACTGGACAAACAATATTCAGAAAGCTGTAAGATATTGAGCCGATTACTGGCACAGGACTGATCGGGAAACAGAAATCTTATGCCACTCAAAAGGGGAATAGTCCTAACTTTTCAACATAACACACAGCACTTGTTTCTAATGTTCAAAAATTTAAAGTCAACATATTTTTAGGCCTAAGAAGAGTTATTAGGTCATATGTAGAAGTTTCTTTAGGTCTTGTTAGCCCTTTAAGGCTAGACTAACAAAGCAAAAGGGCAAGGGAAGGGGTCTTGCCCCAGATATACATGTGGAGGGGATCCTCCATGTGTGGAAAGGGGACTCAGCTGCATTTCCACTGGCAAATCCTGCCCTCCTACAACACAAAGTGTATGATCCAAAGCCCACTTAATTCAATGAAAAGACTTCCAGTAACTTCCACGGGTGTAAGCTCATTCCCAATATGAAAGAAGTTCAGTGGAGGGATCCTCAGAGATTTTCTTCTCTGGAACTCCCTCCTGTGGGATTTCCCCTGGAAGGGGGCAAGCTGGCCCACGATAATTAAAGTACCAGGGCTTTATGAGCATAGGAATACAAAAAAGTCCCACTAACATTTTTTTAAACCCTTTTTCAAACCATGGAGACAAAACATTTATAAACTCTGTCTAGCTACTTCTGTGGCCCCCCATCACTGAAGTATCTGAATATTTCCAAGCCCTATACAGAATGCATGATGATACAATGTGGATAGGCACTTTGATGCCACAGATGAGCTCAGCTAGTACAGTGAGGGGGACCATCACATATGCACCTAGATAGAGTGTGTAAATGTTGCATCAGCCCTTCTTTAAAATGACCTACACACTGTCACTCACTTGTTACTAATGTGCCATCCCAAGTGAACGTCAATAAAATCCTTATATTACACTCTCCTGTTCTGCAGTTTTAGATATATGTTAAATTACAGCCTTGGATGATGTGGGTGTCAGCACCAGACTAGAGCTTGTCAAGATTTGCAACCTGACACTTCTTACATTGTCTTCTCTGAGCTTTTCTTACAATTCTTAAGATGCCAATGTGCCTTTTTCTCTCTGTCCAGGTTCTCTGCATTGAACTTGGACAATGCTTATCTCGTGGCTAAGCTCCGCATTGCATAAAGTCAGTACAAAAGGACTTCATCCCTTTTGACCTTCAGATCCTCCACTCCATAGTAAGTTATGTCAGTTTCATTTTTGTTCTTGGTGAACCAGACCAAAAGTCAAAGCAAAATGCATGTTTTTTTTTTCCCTTGGACACAACAAAAAGGCAAAATTGTTTACTTCTATAATCTCTCTCAGATAAACTGATATACAAAGATTTCCCTTCTGTTGTCTCTGTTTCTGAAAAGAAAAAAAAAAGAAAGAAAGGTCCAATGCTTTACACATTGGGACTTTTGATTTAAAGTCCCATATAAACACTCGTCAAAATTAGTGGCTATTATTAATATGACCACCAGGGGGCACATCACAACTTGCAAAACACAGTAGAGCTTTGTTTATAAATAAAAAACAGTGGTAGTGGCAAACGATCTAATTTCAGGTTAAGCTCTCTTTCATTGCCATGGTTCCTCCTTGACTTTATTTAGTATGTTAAACCTCCTTCTTATTAATGGTAACTTCTGTAATTAGTGATTCAAATAATATTTGTCTACAGTGACTTTATTTTAATCAGAGGGTTTTTTTGTACAAATTAATTATTTGGATCATAATCAAATACAAGGTCATATTAAACAGTGATCAATTTAAATAAGAGTGATTACAATACAAAAACTGTGGGAGACCCAACTTTAGCCTCAGTATATTCTGTTATGTAGGCTAATGTGGAATCACCTGTTTTCATGCTTTCAATATCTTCAGAGATAATGAAACAGAAAGGAAATATTTTTGTGTATTTTCAGTAGATACATGTATGTGATCAATTTGTTACTCTAGCCAGAGCCAAAAATTAGGTTGTTTTGTGCATTTGTCCTCAGGGGAATTGAGATATTTCAACAGCATGGATCAAACCATATGAAACGACAGAAGTTTAAAGCAGTATGTGGTAGTTTTATTTTAGGCAAATGGTTCAATCTTCCTTAGCCTCACCTCTTAAAATGAGAAATATAAGAGGCTATAAACCAAGGCTGAAAATTATTAAAATAATTCAGATTAGGAGGGAAATTTTCTTGTAAAAAGTTTATTTAAAAACAAAACAAAACAAAAAAAACCCCACCAGCTACTCAAAACCTTACGGGAATTTTCTGCTATATTTTGCCCGAAGACTTGGTAGGCAATGTTCCGGTTTTTCATGAAAATGCTGGGAAAGTACAAAGTTTAATTTCATAAAGGCCATGGTTCCAGGATATTTTGCAACACGAATAAATGCTAAGGTGATTAACTTCACATCTCTGACTGAGACAGATGACAAAGTTGCAAAGTTTTGCTGGCAGCTAAGAACCAAGGATCCTGTGGAACTCTGAAAGGATTTTGCTATAAAAATGAGACAAGAAATAATATAGTGCTTGTTATCTATCCTTAACTCATAGTCTGTTGATTTGATCTCAAGGTATATGATAGCACTTACTAATGTAAACAATTCCAGACCTTTTTACTTTAGAGTTTTTAGTACTACCATCCATCACCACAGTACTGTCTGAGACCAATGCAGGTTAGAGTAAGTTTTGATCAAGTGAGGAAAATCAAAATGTGACAGATTAAAAGTTCAAAACCACGTAGCCATTTATTGATGGGGGATAAGTTGTAACTTGGGCTGGGGAGGAGCACTTTTACTAACTAACAATACTATTAGAATGAGAATCTACAAACAACTTGAAACAATCTATTTACATCCAACAACAAGAAATCAAACAAACAAACAATCTATAATTAACTGCTTACTAAAATCCAGAACAGATACACAAAAACTAAATAAACTCAGCGCACATTAACCAAATACTGTAAAATACAACAATTAACCACAATAGCAATTAATACAACAATTTAACTCTCATATACTATATACACAACTTTGCACCAAATAACAACAATATATACAGTTCTGTACCAAATAAGGGAGGGAAAAAGAGAAGAGGCTAAGCAAACAGAATACTCACAGAAATTAGAATGCAAATACCACACTCTAGGCGCAGCTGACCGGCAGTACAGACACCAAGAGCATGACAAATTGGCGGGAAATAATCCTAACATGACATGACACGAGCCGGCAAAATCGGCAGGAGACCCTTCTAGCTGGAAGGGGGATCCAGTCATTCCAGCTAACATGCAGATACTCCTGCAGATCTTGGCGCAAGACACGGTTTTATTTGAAAGCTCTCTTACTCGTGTCAGCATCTGATTGGTCCCCAGCTCCTTCACCTTCCAGGTTCTGAGCTGCAGCCCTCCATGTAAACAGGATCTGCACATGGCACACTACCCTTATGCACACGGCACGCTGGTATTTTTGCACAAGGCACTAGCCTGACCCCTAGGTGACCAGGCAAAAAGGCGGGAAAATGCACACGCTACTATAATGTAGCACACCGCACTACGGTGTTGCAGACGGTACCAATGTGACATTTTGACCGACAATTGGCCATACAGACTCCATGTTTGAGCATAGGCTTCGGGCTGTGACATGCCTCCGTGGTCGATTGGCAGTCCATTACGAGAGGGTCAGTTCACGCCTAGGAAGGGGGGCAAGCCTAGGGAAGGGACAAAAAGAATTTAGACAGGGGGTTCGGTGTCTGACTGGTTGTCAGCTGACTGGAAGGCGGAGTACGTAACTTGAACAGGTAATGCAGATACAGCTCTAACCACCAAGGCTTTGGTACATGCAAGGCTTAAATAGAAGACAACAATAACAACTGCTGCAGCAATTAACCAGTACTTAAAAGATTGTGCCCATTGTCCAAATCCCCAGCCTGATTAAGTAGTTTGCCACCAGTTCCAAGACTGGCGTTCCTCGCGGATGTGGACAGCCAGAGATGATAAAAGACGGTTACTCACCTTTGTAACTGTTGTTTTTCGAGATGTGTTGCTCATATCCATTCCAATTAGGTGTGCGCGCGCCGCGTGCATGTTCGTCGGAGAATTTTACCCTAGCAACACTCGGTGGGCCGGGTGGGCGCCCCCTGGAGTGGTGCCACTATGGCGCCGGATATATACCCCTGCCGGCCCAACCGCCCCTCAGTTCCTTCTTGCCGGCTACTCCGACAGTGGGGAAGGAGGGTGGGTGTGGAATGGATATGAGCAACACATCTCGAAGAACAACAGTTACAAAAGGTGAGTAACCATCTTTTCTTCTTCGAGTGCTTGCTCATATCCATTCCAATTAGGTGATTCCCAAGCCTTACCTAGGCGGTGGGGTCGGAGCGAGACGTTGCGGAATGTAAGACCGCTGAGCCGAAGGCGGCATCGTCTCTGGACTGTTGGACCAATGCGTAGTGTGACGCTAAGGTGTGGATGGAAGACCAAGTAGCAGCGCGACATATTTCCTGGATGGGGACATGGGCCAGGAAGGCTGCAGATGAGGCTTGCGCTTGAGTAGAATGGGCGGTGAGATGGCTAGCCGGAATGTGAGCCAAGTCATAGCATGTTCAGATGCATGATGTCACCCAAGATGAAATCCTTTCGGAAGAGACCGGCATGCCTTTCATCCGTTCCGCCACAGCCATAAAGAGCTGGGGTGACCTCCGGAAGGGTTTGGTCCTCTCGATATAAAAGGCGAGAGCCCTACGGACATCTAAGGTATGCAGTTGTCATTCCCGGGGCGATGAATGGGGCTTTGGGAAGAAAACCGGGAGGAAGATGTCTTGGTTAAGGTGGAAGGAAGACACCACTTTAGGTAGGAATGCCGGGTGTGGTTGCAGCTGTACCTTGTCCTTGTGGAATACCATATATGGGGGATCCACAGTCAAAGCACGAAGCTCTGACACTCGTCTTGCCGAGGTGATAGCGACAAGGAAGGCTGTCTTCCAGGAGAGGTACAGCAGCGAGCAGGTGGCTAAGGGCTGGAATGGGGAACCCATGAGTTTGGAAAGCACCATGTTGAGATCCCTGGTAGGAGTCGGGCGCCTGATTTGACGGTACAACCGATCCAATCCCTTAAGAAACCTGGAAACAATGGGGTGAGAAATAACATTGATGTGCCGCTTTCCCCTTGATGGAAGCCAGATGCACCTTTATAGAGGAGACTGCCAGGCCCTGCTCCTTGAGGGACCACAGGTACTCCAAGAGAGTGGGAACAGAAACCTGTCCTGGGATCAAGTTATTCTGGGTGCACCAGAGAGAGAAACACTTCCACTTGGCAAGATATGTCGTCCTCGTGGAAGGTTTCCTACTGCCCAAGAGCACCTGTTGTACCGAAGCAGAACAGCGTAGTTCCGACTGGCTCAGCCATGGAGCAGCCAAGCTGTCAGATGAAGGGATTGCAGGTCCGGATGGTGAAGCCTGCCAAAGTCCTGTGTTATGAGGTCCGGCCAGAGTGGCAGGGGGATCGGGTCTGCCACTGAGAGGTCGAACAACGGGGTGTACCAATGCTGCCTCGGCCAAGCTGGAGCAATGAGGATCAAGTGGGCTCTGTCCCTCCGGAGCTTTAGCAGGACTCTGTGGACGAACGGAAACAGTGGGAAAGCATAAAGTAGGTGTCTGTTCCACCGGATCAGGAATGCATCTGATAGGGAGCCCGGGGGAGCGTCCTTGGAAGGAGCAGAACTCCTGGCACTTCTTGTTCTCTCAATAGGCAAAGAGGTCTAAGTGGGGAAAACCCCACCTCTGGAAAACAGAATGGATGACGTCTGGGCGTATTGACCACTTGTGAGACAGGAAGAACCTGCTGAGATGATCTGCCAGAGTGTTCTGAACTCCTGGGAGAAAGGATGCCACCAGATCGATGGAATTGGCTATACAAAATTCCCAGAGGTGGATGGCTTCTTGACAGAGGAGAGAGGACCGTGCTCCGCCCTGCTTGTTTATGTAAAACATGGTTGTTGTGTTGTCCGTGAACACTGACACACAATGGCCCTGTAGATGGTCCTGGAAAACCTGACATGCTAAGCGGACTGCTCTCAGTTTCCTCACGTTGATATGTAGGGACAGCTCCTGGGTCGACCATAGGCCTTGGGTGTGACGACTCCCGAGATGGGCACCCCAACCCAGAGATGACGCGTCTGTGGTTAGGGCTACCAAGGGTTGTGGTGGGTGGAATGGCATTCCTCCGCAAACCAGAGAAGGGTCTAGCCACCAACTCAGGGAGTCGAGAACTTTCCCGGGGATAGTGAGCACCGAATCTAGACTGTCCCTGCGTGGGCGGTATACTGAAGCCAGCCAGGTTTGGAAGGGATGGAGACGCAGTCTCGCGTGCTTGGTCACGAAGGTGCAGGAGGCCATGTGACCTACTAGGCCGAGGCAAGATCGGACTGACATTGTCGGAAATGATTGCAGATTGAGAATTAATGAAGTCATTGTTTGAAAACGAGGCTGGGGGAGGCAGGCTCTGGCCAACGTGGAGTCCAGGACAGCGCCGATGAAGTCTATTCTCTGCTTGGGCGTGAGAGTAGACTTTCCTGCGTTGATCATGAGACCTAGGCTCCTGAAGAGGTCTCTGACGATGCACACATGCTGTGATACTTGTAACCAAGACGTCCCTCGAATAAGCCAATCGTTGAGATACGGGAAGATGTGAACTCGACGACGCCTGAGGGCAGCGGCTACTATAGCCATGCATTTGGTGAAGACCCTTGGGGCTGTAGAAAGGCCAAAGGGAAGGACCGTGAACTGAAAATGGTGGCAGTTTACCACAAAACGGAGATATCGCCTGTGTGGTGGATAAATAGCGATATGGAAATACGTGTCCTTCATGTTGAGGGCGGCAAACCAGTCTCCCGGATCCAGGGATGGGCAGGGAAGGTGGGAGGGAGGGTTGAAATAAACTGTAGGTGGTATCCCGATTCCACTGTGCGAAGGACTCAGCGATCAGAGGTTAGTTGGGACCAGGTAGGGAGGAAATGGGAGAGGCGGTTGAAAAAGGCGGGAGAAGGATCTGGAAGGATGACTGGTGGGCAGTCCTCGGGCGTCCCATCAAAAGTTTTGTTTAGGTCCTGTCGGTGGTTTAGGGGGCCCTTGGCTTTGGGACCCCTGAGGGCCAGATTGCCTGCGCCGATTACCCCTGCTGCGCCGTCTGGTGTTATCCTGATGCTGTCTGGTCTGGTTGTACGGGCGGTATGGGTGGGCCCGGAAGGACCTTCGCTGGGTCACTGGGGTGTGCATGCCCAGCGTGCGCATGATGACCCAATTGTCTTTAAGGCTTTGAAGCCTGGGATCAGTTTTATCGGAGAAGAGGCCCTGTCCCTCGAAGGGTAAATCCTGAATAGTCTGCTGCAATTCAGGAGGGAGAGTGGAAGCCTGGAGCCAGGAGATACACCTCATTGCCACTCCGGTCGACAGAGTTCTCGCCACCAAGTCCGCGGCATCCAGAGAGACCTGCAGAGAGGTTCTTGCCACCTTTTTACCCTCTTTGAGCAGGGCCGTAAACTCAGAACAGGACTCCTGGGGAAGAAGCTCTGTGAACTTCCCCACTGATACCCAGGTGTTAAAATTGTACCAACTTAGGAGGGCTTGCTGATTCGCCACCCTAAGCTGGAGGCCCCAGGCCGAGTATATTTTGCGGCCTAGGAGGTCCATGCGCTTAGCCTCCTTCGCCTTAGGGGCTGATGTTTGTTGGCCATGATGCTCCCGTTCGTTCACCGATTGGACAACCAGAGAGCAGGGAGGTGGATGGGTGTAGAGGTATTCGTATCCCTTTGAGGGGACCATATACTTCCTCTCCACTCCCCTAGTTGTAGGTGGAATCAAAGCTGGTGACTGCCAAATGGTGTCCGCATTGGCTTGAATAGTGTGGATGAACGGGAGCACCACTCTGGTAGGTGCATCAGCTGATCGGATGTCCACTACCGGGTTCTCTACCTCAGTGACCTCCTTGATTTGCAAATTCATGTTCTGGGCCACCCGCCTCAAGAGCCTAAGATCAATAGGCGGAGGCCCTGAGGAGGATGTGCCTGCTACTGCCTCGTCAGGCGAGGAAGAGGAGGATAGTCCTGGGACTAAAGGGTCCTGAGGTGGGTCTTGAACCAGAGGAGCTTCAGCTGGATCAGGAGGAACCTCTGAGTCCAGGGAAGGAACTGGAGCTTCCTCCGTGCCCGCAGGGGGAGGGCGGCTCACCATTGCTTCCGGAGCCCGGTGTTCTGAGTAGGCCGAGCGGGGAGCCAGTGATGGGGCACCTTGGGCCTGATGGTAAGCCCATGGTGTCCAAAAGGACCAGTGATGAGGCCCTTATTCATGGCTTTGTCCCTCCAGAAATTGGCTGAGGACATCAGAGTCACCCTCGTGATGGTAAGATGCACTAGTGGCCTGAGACGATATTGATGTGTCTCTCGAAGGCCACGGAGGTGCTGATGAAACCTGTGAAGGCGGCACTGTTCTGGACGCTCGATCCCTGTGTGGTACTGGAGAGCGGTACCGGGGGCTGTGGTGGTACTGCGAGTGAGACCAGGACCTTCTACCACAGCGGTGCCAGGAGGTCGACCGGGATCTCGAGCCCCGATGTCTGGAGCAACTGTGGGATAGCCGGTACCAAGATTGGTGCCGAGAACTGGAGCGGTACCAGGAGTACCTGTCCGGTGAGCGTGAAGTGGAGTGGCGCCGCAAATGCGACCGGTACCGCGAATTTGAGCGGTGCCGGGACTGTGAGCGGCGCCGGGAGTGGGAGCGGTGAGATCGAGCGCCTGCGAGACTGCGATCTGGAATTACATCTCTCGAGAGGGAGGGAGGACGGAGGCCTTATCATGGTCGGCTTGCTGATGGATTGAATAACCCGCACTGGCGGTGCCGGGGGTTGACGCATCGGCTCTGTCATCGAGATGAGCTCCCTTGCTGTCGAGAAGGTCTCCGGTGTAGAAGGGAGAACGAGCTCAACCCCAGTTGTAGGTGCGGAGCTGTCACGCACCGGACTCAACGGCCCTTGTGGGACCGGAATCAACGGTGCCGTTTCAGGAGGAGCAGCTACCGGTGGTGCCGCCGCGGGCGACGGTGCCCGGCAAACCGTCTTCAACGACTGCTCCTTCCGGGAGGATGAAGTTGTAGCAGCATGCCGTTTCCCAGTCGGGGAAAGGGAGCAGTGCCGAGGAGTCGGTGCCGGTACAGGTCGGTGCCGAGAGTCCTTCTCGGTACCGGGATGCTCTGGTGCCAAAGGCGCGCTCCGTATCGAGGCACGGGGTGCTGCTGCGGGGCTAAATGCAGACTCTATAAGGAGCTGCTTCAAACGAAAGTCCCGCTCCTTTTTTGTCCTACGTTTAAAGGACTTACAAATGTGGCACTTGTCCACAAGGTGGGATTCTCCTAGACACTTCAGGCAGGAGTTGTGGGGATCCCCTGTTGGCATCGGCTTTTGACACGCCAAGCACGGTTTGAATCCTGGTGCCTTGGGCATGGGCCCGCACCGGGGCGGAGGAAAGGGGCTAATCCCCGATCCCCCTTTCACCTATATACACTAACTACAAAATTAGGCACTAATACTAAGTATAACTACAAAAAACATGAACTATATACGCAGTGATGAGAAGAAAACTACGAGTAAGCTAGGGATGTGGAGATCAGCAAACCCACGCTCCACAGTTCAAACGACCAACACGGGCAGTAAGAAGGAACTGAGGGGCGGTTGGGCCGGCAGGGGTATATATCCGGCGCCATAGTGGCGCCACTCCAGGGGGCACCCAGCCAGCCCACCGAGTGTTGCTAGGGTAAAATTCTCCGACGAACGTGCACGCGGCGCGTGCACATCTAATTTGAATGGATATGAGCAAGCACTCGAAGAAGAACTGTTGGGTAATGGTGGAGATGTTATTCCATCTGGGACGCAGGCGAAGGCAACATTGGCCTTTAAAGCGAGAATCGAGATTTTCCAAGACTTCACAAAAGTCCTGATGCAATAAAGTCTGTATCATCAGGTGATTCTGCTCGGTATATTCAGCTAGCACAGTGAGGGAATTATCAACCTGTTGGAATTCAAGAGCTGTGAGATTAGTGAGTGTTTCTAAATTTGTGGACAGACTGCAGAGCTGGTCGAGAGTGAAAGCATAACTAAGGGGATTAAACTGCACATAATCCCAAAAAAGGTTCTCAGTGGCAGATTTTAGACAGGTCCACCACGTGAGTTCACATTTCTGTGGGCCAAATATGGGGGAAGGTCTGTGGAAGACACCTCCTCTCTTAATAAAAACTTGTCCAAGGGCACAGATGCCCCTGGGGAAATGAAGATGATTGTGGGCAACACCGTAGCCACACAGCCAGTCAATTCCAGAAGGGGAGTACAGGCCAGAAGTATTGGTCCATTTAAGGTGTATACTTCTCTAATTCACAGCTATGGGGTCGTGTACAACTGTGATCCAGTAATGATGCACCCAATCAACGGCCCTAAGGCCAACTGTTTTCCCTCTAGTAGAAAATACAAGATGGAAGGAGGACAACCATGAGGTGGCATTAAAAATGGTAACAGGGACATTGGCCTGATTAAGGACGGCTAAGGTAGACTCAAATGCTTGGCAATACCAATTAGGGGAAGTTGACCGTTGCCAATTGGGGTAATCACCGCAATTGTATTGTGCACCACACTACTGACAAGGGGGTGGAAGCATATAGAAATGAGAGCAGTTGGGATATGTCCCCCAGGAACGGAGAGAGTCAGGACCCAAAAATACAAAACAGGGACCGGCAGGATGGTTGGGATCAAACATGGAGATAGGGGTGCTAGGAGTCTCAAATTGGTCCGATTGGGAAGAATTACAGGTGAACAAATATTGCCAGGGCCAATCAGGGTCATTACACTGGGAGGTAGGTTCCTCGCAAGACACATTTTCGATGGGGAGGAACTTGAAAGAAAAGGAGGGCCCTCCAGGAGTGGACAGGGGGTTAGAGCATATTACACAATGGTGATTTGGGGGAATAGAAGAAATATCGCCTGAATTAGCAGTCAGAAGTTCCTGATGGGCATAGGCTAGGACCCAGTTCACCAGAGGGTTTGGATGTAGATGATGTAGCTGTGAGCAAACCTGAAATGAGAAAAAGAAAAAAATAGGACGAGCCCTAGGGCAGGTCCCGTTATGACCACCGGCTAAGCCAGCTATGATGAACCAGCTAGGCCTCCGACTGGCCAGCGCACACAACGTGACATGCATCAGGGAAATGACTGGGTCTGGATACAACAGCTGGAGGGGGTTGTAAAGCTTCATCAGTTATAACGGGTCGGGATGTATAACGGGTCGCTTGGCACTGCTGGCAAGCACATATAACTTTATTGCAGTGCTAACGGGTCAAATCCGGTTTACAGTGCCCATGTACCATGAGAACCTGATAGAAAGCTGGTCCAGGCAAGTGCCCCCATTCCTCATGCATCTATGTCAAAAAAGGATCCCGAGGGCCAGGGAAAGTAAGAGAAGACACCTTGAGGCTACTAAAGGTATCGGCCTTAAAGGTCCGAAGGTGGTGGTCGAGGGTGGTATGAAGTAAGTTGCTCTCTGGTCGGTAGAGGGACAGTGGGTAGAGGGGGCCGTGCCCCCGTCGGACATGATCCAAGGGTCAATGCACTAAGCTCAGCTAGACTGGGATTTTTCTCAACTATAGAACTTGAACATAATACCCACTGACCAAAGGCCTCCGGGTTATTGAAGGTGACTAAGGGAAAATACATCCTGGATCTAGGGTGGGGGTGGCTCCGGGTCGATATGCTCAATAATAGTGCAGAGTTGTGTCAATTGCGCCAGCATAGTCTCAATGAGACTGAGAGCTGCCTCTAACTCCTGAATGAGCTGAATTACTAGCTCATGCGCGGGGCCTCCGCTCGGGAGTCTTGGGGGGTTAATGGTGGGCGGACAGGTGCCTCTGACTGCTTTTAAAATCCCTTGAGCACCCCTCCACAAATGCACTGGATCAGTCCCAGTACCAGCTTCCCCTGACTTGATACAACTCAGCCGATAACTGGCCTCTGTAGGGGTTAGCTGAAGGCCCATATGACATGTCAAAAGACAACCTGCAGCACTGATAGACAAGCTAACAGTGTAAGTCTGGTTCCCAATAATGCAATTCCAACTAATTGCCTTGGGGTGCCCCCGATCGGGCAAGACATGATATTGAAGATGATTAAACTCATCATCGGGGGTTTTGTCAGTGATCTTGGTTCGCCACGGACAATTAAAGTGCATGGGTGACAGGGAACAATTTTCCTCACTCAATCCCGTTCATGATGCCATGTCTCAGACCAATGCAGGTTCAAGTAAATTTTTGATCGAGTGAGGAAAATCAAAACGTGACAGATTGAAAGTTCAAAACCACATAGCCATTTATTGATGGGAGATAAGTTGCAACTTGAGCTGGGGAGGAGCACTTTTACTAACTAACAACACTATTAGAATGAGAATCTACACACAACTTGAAACAATCTATTTACATCCAACAACAAGAAATCAAACAATCTATAATAACTGCTTACTAAAATCCAGAACAGATACACAAAAACTAAATAAACTCAGCGCACATTAACCAAATACTGTAAAATACAACAATTATCCACAATAGCAATTAATACAACAGTTTAACTCTCATATACTATATACACAACTTTGCACCAAATAACAACAATATATACAGTTCTGTACCAAATAAGGGAGGGAAAAAGAGAAGAGGCTAAGCAAACAGAATATTCACAGAAATTAGAATGCAAATACCACACTCCAGGCGCAGCTGACCGGCAGTACAGATACCAAGGGCATGACGAATTGGCGGGAAATAATCCTGACACGACACGAGCCGGCAAAATCGGCAGGAGACCCTTCTAGCTGGAAGGGGGATCCAGTCCTTCCAGCTAACATGCAGATACTCCTGCAGATCTTGGCACAAGACACAGTTTTATTCGAAAGCTCTCTTACTCGTGTCAGCATCTGATTGGTCCCCAGCTCCTTCACCTTCCAGGTTCTGAGCTGGAGCCCTCCATGTAAACAGGATCTGCACATGGCACACTACACTTACGCACACGGCACGCTGGTATTTTTGCACAAGGCACTAGCCTGACCCCTAGGTGACCAGGCAAAAAGGCGGGAAAATGCACACGGCACTATAATGTAGCACACCGCACTACGGTGTTGCACACGGTACCAGTGTGACCTTTTGACCAACAATTGGCCATACAGACTCCATGTTTGAGCATAGGCTTAGGGCTGCGACAAGTACCTGAGGTCTTATTAAGAAAAGAAGAATGAGTGGGGACCTGATAACCATCTTCAAATATGTTAAGTGCTGTGTGACATGGATTCATTCACCACTGCAGTGCCTCCTGCTGGGTGTCCCAGGGATTAGCTCCACTAGCCAGTGCGCCCTCATCTGGAGGTGTCTCACACGCAGTCACTTCTGCTCCTGGAGGTATGTTGGTCCAAGGACTATGGCATCCACTTCAGAACACAGCCCTCCAGCCATATCATGCTCTGTTCTTTCCCATTCTAGGGGAACTGCAGTCCACTGTCCAACCACTTCCCTCAGTGGCAAGTGCAGCCAATCATCTGGCCACTTCCTCAGTGGTGGGGATGGGGTGGGGGTGGGGAGGAAAACTAGGGCCCACCCACTATTCCATGTCCCAGCCCAGGGCCCTATAGGTAGCCAACACTCACTGCATCCGCTCTGACTTCTTAGTTTATTTCCCTAGGCCTTTTCCCCATGGCTCCCAGCACTTTCTTCACCCTCGCCTCAGGGCCTCAGCCTTCAAATCCCTGTAGCCAACCAGGAAACATCATTAGCATCCCCAGTTGCTGTTAGCACCACTATTCTGGCATACCTTCTTCCTGCTAGGAGCCTGATCTTCCCTTCTCAAGTTCCAGCAAGCTACTGATCTTACTCTGCCTTGCAGCTCTTCTTATATGGGCCTGCCAGGCCCTGACTGGCTGCTCCTCGCAGACCTTGTCTAACTGGCTCTGTCCTGCATAGCCGCCTTAAGGCCCTCTACAACTGGCTGCCTACTGCACAGCTTCCCTATGGTTCTGTTAACCCTTTATGGGCCAGTGTGAGGCAGACACCCCATCACAGGCTGTTATAAAAAAGATGGTGTTCAAATGTTTTCCATGTCTACTAAAGATAGGAGAGGAAGTAAGAGGTTCCATCAGCATCTAGTCAAACTTCATAACTCCACATATGACAATAAGACATACAATCCAATGAGATAGTAATGCCTATTAGATCAAGACTTTTAGAATGATACCTCACAAGGCATACTTTGTGCAAAACATATCCTAATTACATGGCAGTGGTGAATATTAGGGTCTCAGGGTGTCACACCAATCATCTGATTCCCAGCACTTGCCTGCTATGCTTCTTCCTGGAATAGGGCTGGCTGATTCCTGGCCCCTCTGGCCCTTAAAGGAGCAGATTGCCCTGTACCAATTCAATTGCATGCTATTTGTTCCCTTGCAAATATGCAAAGAGGTAATCAGTAAGTTTAATATTCAGACTGATAGCTGTGAACTTCAGCCAGGTGATGACACTTAAATACCTTGCAGCTATATCAGTGAGATACTAGTTCTTTTATTTACTTTGGTCACATAGGTGCTTCCTGTCAGAAAGTTGGCATCAGATGAAATTGTGTTAAATGTTATGGAAACCACTGGCATTTTTAATGAAGCAGCCCTTTGGCTGCTTTCTGCCAGTGCCCCCTGATGAAGAGATAACTTACCCTGATGCAGAATAAATCAGACTGTACTAAAACCTTGAAAATGATAAATCTTTCAGAAATGAGCAATCAGACTTGTTTGAAAATGGGAAGTGTTTGACACATGATCATTTCTCAAATTGAAATGGTTTCTTTTTTAATCTACATCAAACCTCCTTGTACTAAATAACCCCTCCCTCCCATGTCAGTCCTCATGGGTGGAGGGCAATTCTTACCATGCTGCTGCTACTGCTGCCGATTTTCCTGAAAGCATATGATTCATTAGCTTTAAACATCATTAATGTGATTACTTTAAAACAGGGTTGGCAAACTTTGGCATGCAGCCCTGGTGGGCTGGGCCGGTTTGTTTACCTGCCGCATTCACAGATTCAGCTGATCACAGCTCCCACTGGCTGCGGTTCACCGCTCCAGGCCAAAGGGGGCAGCGGGAAGTGGTGGCCAGCACATCCTTCGGCCTGCACCGCTTCCCACAGCCCCCATTGGCCTGGAGCCATGAACCGCAGCCAGTGAGAGCCGCGATCAGCTGAACCTGTGGAAGCAGCAGGTAAACATGCCGGCCCGGCCTGCCAGGGTGCTTACCTTGGTGAGCTGCGTGCCAAAGGTTGTCGATCTCTGCTTTAAAGGATGTTGCCAGGAGAAGGAGGCATCAAATGTGGCCTATATTTTTTCTTATGGCTGGTTCCAAATTCTACTTATGTGTGTTTCTAAAATAAATGGTTCAGTGTTGCTTGTTTCATTTAAAAATAAGCTACCAATGTTCTGTTTACATTGTTTTTTCCCCAGAGTATATTATCCAGCAGTCACTAAGCTACGATCATGTCACCCACTTAATTGCTTTTGTTAGCTCCTTCACCTTTTTCCTTAGAATGCTCCTTTTTGCTGGGTGATCGAATACTATACTCAGTCATCACTTTCCGTAGTTTGAGCTGCAGGCCCCTCTCCTGTTGCAATGAGGGACACGTTAACTTCAATGGGACTTAATTAAACATGTGCTTAACTGAAGTATTTGTTTAAGTATGTTGCTGAATAGGGATGGATTTTGCCACCTGCTTAAATAGGCAGGCGGGAGGCTTCTTTTGCCTATTGGGTCCAGAGGAATTCTTAGAACCTGATCCTAAAGGGTTCTGAGCCCTACCTTAGAGGTAACTGAGTGCTCTCAACTCCCACCGCTTTCCATGGGAGTTGAGGGACTTCAAAGCTTCTCAGAAATTGCTTGAAATTTGCATGATCAGGTCTTTAGTTTATAGTACAGCATAGCTGAAGTAGAACTGCCAGGCCAAACACAAAGAGGACTAATAATAATTTTAATAGTTTGAGATAAACTGTTGGATAATGCTTCTGCTACCCAGCAGGGGCCTATAACAAGAGAGTTTTAAAGCAGTTCCTTTACACAACACTGCCCAGCATTTACTGTACACTCGTATCCATGAAGAAAATCTAGTGTTTAGCTGTATTTTATGACAACAAGCAGATAGCACTAAGCAGCAGAAAAAGCCTCTAGTGAAAGTGGGAAAGTACCTTAAAAATATTATAAAATAACTGTTGATTTGTTTTAAATAACTCCAGGGGGAAAATCTTGGCCCCACTGAAGTCCATGGCAAAACTCCCACTGATTGGGGAGGGGCCTAGGATTTCCCCCCAGTTTGTGGAATACCCAGGGGTGAGATCCACCTCTTGAGGCCTGCACCTGCTACTTATGAGCTAAATTACACAGAGAGGCTTTTCGTTTATGAGATTGCTTCAGGTGAAAATGGTGTGGGGGGATGTTAAAAATAAAACAAAAACAAGCCCTAACGTTTCTGATTTTTGTGTTGTTGCACAACACTCAATCCCTTCCCAAGATCTAAATGGAAAGCCCCCTCATTCTCTCCTCCAGCAGTGGGTGCGACCTCAGGAAATGCCAGGATTTGTTTTAAAGCAACACACACAAAAAGGTGCCCTTTTCCTGTAACAGCATGTAGCCTTGTGTTGAAAATCCCTTTGTAAGTCAAGGCCAATAAAAATCTCCCTCTTTCTTAGGGACAGTTTTCCTGATTTCTGAGAGGCTGAGCAGTGTGTGGGCCCTGACATGGAGGTGGTTATTGCTGTGGTCCTTGTATACCCAGCTAACGAGAAAATAAAGAACATTTCAACAGAACAGTTGTATCCACAGCAAGACTTTTGGAAGGACAATACAAAACTGCTGTATAATATGTACTCCCTTCGTTCTAGTTTAAATTTTTGGTACATTCAAACACTTGTTGTAGTGACAGTTAAAAAATATTGTTCTGCACTGCAGCTGTGGAGGAATGTTGCCATAAATTGTGGGCATCCGCATTAAAATCCATTGATTCCAATAGTGCAGAAATAACTAAAAACAACGATGATATTCATCCTGCAGGAAGCAAGGGGCTATTGTAGCTTATCCACCTATTTTGTTCTCCCCAATTCTGGGCTGCTCCAGGGTCTGGAGAGCCCCAATCCCCACATAACTTAGACAGCCCTAGGGGCCTCTCAAAGTTACAGCAGCCTTCCTGGGACTTTCCTATGGACTGCATCATTGCACAGGATCTCTGCAGTTTTGGAGCCTTGCCCTGGACATGCCTCTCCTTCCCCTAGCCCTACCCCCACCCAAAAATGCCCCAGGACTTGTGAGGGGGTCCTAAGAAGGCAGTCCATCTGGCTGTCATTTGCAGTGCCTGCCTCCAGGGAATTCTCCCTCAGCCAGAACTGAGGCTTTTATAGCCTCTTTACACTGCTCTGGCTCTTTCACCTAGCATGAAGAGGCTCTGGTGGGGGTGAGGAGTTCATCCTGATATTATGCTGCTTGCATCATCATAGTTAAGAGTATTAAAGTGAATGCCCATAAACTCACACTGACCCACAAATTCTAACCAGCTGGATAAGTCTAACTATGAAAACCAGTGCATTAATAAATAAAATGTTTGTTTGTAATAGTTACTTTGTTTTTTCTTCTTACCTTTATATTCAGCATCAAAAGTCTACGTTTTGTAGAGGTCCATTTGTGTGTGCAGTTACACAGTTCTGCACCCAGTTGCTGTGACTGCGCACACAAATTATGGTATTTGTCACTGCAAATTACCATTCTGGCACTTAACTGGCTGTTCGCTTCTGTAAATACCTGATTTACACGTACAGTCATGGTAATTACATATACAAATGGAGACAATTGTGCATAAAAGTGAGCCTTCTTTTTGTTTTTTAAAGAGCCATTGGGGTCACACATGGCGTCAAGGCTGATTCCCCACTCTGGCACTTTGAGTGCAGAAGGTGGGGGCCTGAAAGGATTCTAAAAATTAATACTGGCCGCTCCAGGCTTGTATTAAACTTCCAAGGTCACAGCTTCTCTCTGATCTTGGACTGGTAGATGCTGCCACCACCCAAGTGCAGAACACCTTTGAGAATCCAGGAAGGCACACTTGTGAATTCCTTCTTATAGGGTACTCTCAAGCCCTTTCACCTCGCCTCTGGGGGGAAGAGCTGAGAATTAAAAAAGGAAATCAGCTGTTGCCACCAGCTAGTTAAACATATGCACAAACCTCTTAAGACACAAAAATCCAATCTTGTTCTTTAAAAAGGTAAATTTTATTAATAAAGTAAGAAAATATATCTGGGAACTCAGGCTATTGCTAAATTTTAAAAGAGCAACTACAAGGATTAAACATAAAGGAATAGCTTTCTTGAGGTCCAGCTTAAAGGTTACAAACAAAACAAAAGCAGCTGGGGTTAGCACAGAGGAATCCACAAGCCATATCGAAATAAAAGAGATAAACCTAATCGCATCTTCCTAGACATTTCCTGATCTACTTATATCTGGGGTTTTAAATTAGTAGCTTCTAGGTATAATACCGATGATTTTTTCATACCTGGCTCAAGCTTCTTATGGCATAGCTCTGCCCTGTCCTCCTCTCCCCAGGAGAAAACAGACAGACAGACAAAAGGGGAGTCTTGTTTCAATTTTAAAAAGTCCTAGTCTTCCCATTGGCTCTTTTGGCCAGGTGCCCACTCACTTCCTTTTACCTATGCGTAGCAGTGAGACTTTTTAACCCTTTACAAGTAGAGCAATTTAAACAGCTACTAAGAGGGATTTTATAGCTACTGGCTGTCTGGGTGTTCATAAAAGGGAGCTATCCCCTCGCCCCTTCATTTATCACACATGGTATATTGAATGTAAAACAATACAGACTACAGTCAATATTATTTGAAATTTCTTCCACCACATTCATAAAGGCCACAAGGAACCATGGTGATCCTCTAGTCTGAACTGCTGTACAAGACAGGCTATAGAACTTTACCAAAATCGTTCCTAGATCATGTCTTTTAGAAAAACATACAATTTTTAAATCAAGACTGGAAGTGATGGACAATCCACCATGACCTTCTGGAAATTGTTCCAGTTTGTAAATTGTTCCATCACCTGACAGTAGTTCAGAGAAGTGAATATTTCGTAGCACTGTACTATTTTCCTGTGAATTTGCTTTCTTAGTACTTTGTTATAGACTATAAAGAAATTGCTTTAGGACTTTTACTGCCACCCAGACAGTTTCATTTGTGTTAAGTAAACCATGCTAGAGTCATTAATTCCCCAGGAAGGGCCTGATCTCACAAGGTGCTCAGGACCCCTCTACACCCATAGCAGCCCAAGACCCCACAGAATAAAGTCATATATATATATATGACCTGATACATATACATACACATACACACACACGTAACACATTTTCTTGTCTAACTCATCTTAATGTTGTAGCAGCACTCAAAATGCCCAGGCAGTATATTTTCTAAGAGGCTGTTTGGACCTTGTGATAGGAGTAAGTGAACTGGCTTGGATAAAATTATAAGAACCACCTCATTCCTCAGGATTATTTGATTGTTGCAAATGTCTTTTAACTTTACTTTAATGTTTTTTCACACCTTTCACCTGCCTTGTCATGGGTTTTGCTCGACATTAGCTAAAAAGTAGAAAACTTCATTTCAACTGCTCAGTCAAGGAGATGGAATTCTACATGCTACATTGTGAGAGTGCAAGTGATACAGGGATGCTTTTCATTCTGCCCAGAGACTCATGTTGGAATCCCTCTTTCATTAAGCTTATTTAAGATTGGGGACAAAGAAATCAGTGGTGCAATTCAAGCATCATTACAATATGCCCACTCTTAATCAGGCTCCATCTCAGACCAGAAATACACTTTTCCCCATCTTCTGCACTACGCTGGTAGTTTCTTAATGTTAACTACTGCATTTAAGTTGGTTTACTTTGACACCTGGCCCATTTGTAGGCCTCAGAATTTGAGATGTGCTCTGGACAAGCATCCATAATTTAAGGAAACTTCAGCTTCTCCAAACCTAGACAAATCTACAAGATTTCTGAGACTGGCCCAATGCTTTTTGGATGGTTGAATCCACTCAGCCTTTGGGTTTGTTCCTCAGAGTGGGTAAAATTCATCCATGAGCAAAGGACCAGCCCAAGGCCTGGTCATCGCGTGAGTCCAGCTTCAGCCCTCAGAATAGGTTGCTCAAAACAGGACTTAAGCAGGATCAGGAATGCAGAGGCTTTTTGCTGGCCTCCTCAGTGAGGGGGAATTTCACTCTCTGTTCTCAGGATGTTCACTGCTCTCCCTGGAACACATGTTGTTTAGCACATCTTATTGCTTACAGCTATCATATTTGTTATTCCCACCACCATTAACAGCAGGATATAGTCCACACAATAGAGATAATTTTCAGCATTAAAAAGCAGCTGTATAATTACTCTCAACTCTGCCTGTTCACTGAATGGGTTCCTTAATTGTGTACCTTACAAAGAGAATGGCCAGAGGCAGGAATCAATAACTCATTACACAGCCTGGTTGGGATAAATGCACACTGAATCCTGAAGCAAACAAATTCACAGGTAAGGATATAGTTTTTCTTAATAGACACACACACTGGTACTGATACCTCTACAATCAGAACAGTGGGAATCAAGCTAGAAGAAGCAAATGTGTGGAAAAGTATGTACAGTTGTTATAGCAAGTAGTGGCAAAGGAATGAAATTGTGTTTGGGGTGCAGAGAGGCTTCCCACACCTTATAACGCTGTAGCAGCTAGACACAATCCCACTCCTTGTACTCAGAGTCAAAGACTTTCCAGGCTAATACAGGCACTTCCTCCCCCAAAAACCCCGTCATGGCCCCACACATCCTGACATTCACCAGAAGAGCTGGTAGCCAGGGTTTCTACTTCTCTATCTTATAAAAGGATGTAGCAGGGACCGCGGCCATGCTTCTCTAGGATCCTTAAAGCCACTATGCCGGGTTTAGATACAATACCCCTAAAAATGCCTGGTGGGTACCGTGTTCCTCCATGCAGCATATTGCAACCCAGGCTCTGCTTTAAAGGCATGTTCTTGTCCCTATTGCTATTATGCAGTAATGAAATCCTTCAGGTGCTCATCAGCTGCTTGAGCACTTCACGATTAAGAGATCACTCTCTCCTTAGAGGGCCTGTCACCAGCTTGCTCAGTCATTGCATACTACAAATTCATTCTCAAAGACAGCATTTTATAACTCCTAACTGATTCTCTCTCTGGTGGTTCTTGACTTAAAAGAAAGCTACCTGAAGTGGTGAATATCGCCTTGCCCCAAACCTACTTTCAGGAATTAAATAAAATTTCTTACAAACCAAAACTGTTGTTTACAAAAGCATTTAGAAAAACTCCTCACTCTGTTTGTTGAAAGGAGCTGAGGTTATGTTGACCCTGCTCAATCAAGAAGTCGGTACTGCCCTGGTCTGATCCACAGTCCTCTGGACATACCATATATGTACCCACACCTGACACCCTATACTCCTGCAACACAGTATACATGAAATCCACCAGTACTGGAGGTAATACAAAGTTAATAAAGGCTCCAGGTATTTCCCACAGTCACAGTGCCAGCTGCAACCTAAGGGAGCCTTGAGAAGTAGAGGCTATGGAGTAGTCATCACAGGAGGGCCATATATAAAGTTAACTGTTCATAACAGATGCCAGCAATGAGTGCTGGACTTGATTTAGCTGCAAGTGAAACCAATATCCCAAGGCCTAGGATGAAACATGCGAAAGTTGGAAACAAAGCATTCTTGTGGCTATGGAATAAACTTTCAGAGGAGATTAACATAACCCAGAGTATCAGAGGGGTAGCCGTGTTAGTCTGGATCTGTAAAAGAAGCAAAGAATCCTGTGGCACTTTATAGAGTAACAGACGTTTAGGAGCATGAGCTTTCGTGGGTGAATACCCACTTCGTCAGATGCATGTAGTGGAAATTTCCAGGGGCAGGTATGTATAAGCAAGCAAGTTAGAGATAATGAGGTTAGTTCAATCAGGGAGGATGAGGCCCTGTTCTAGCAGTTAAAGTGTGAAAACCAAGGGAGGAGAAACTGGTTTTGTAGTTGGCAAGCCATTCACAGTCTCTGTTTAATCCTGGGCAGATGGTGTCAAATTTGCAGATGAACTGAAGCTCAGCAGTTTCTCTTTGAAGTCTGGTCCTGAAGTTTTTTTGCTGCAGGATGGCCACCTTAAGGTCTGCAATAGTGTGGCCAGGGAGGTTGAAGTGAAGTGTTCTCCTACAGGTTTTTGTATACTGCCATTCCTAATATCTGATTTGTGTCCATTTATCCTTTTCCGTAGAGACTGTCCAGTTTGGCCGATGTACATAGCAGAGGGGCATTGCTGGCATATGATGGCTTATATGACATTGGTGGACGTGCAAGTGAATGAACCGGTGATGGTGTAGCTGATCTGGTTAGGTCCTGTGATGGTGTCGCTGGTGTAGATATGTGGGCAGAGTTGGCATCGAGGTTTGTTGCATGGATTGGTTCCTGAGCTAGAGTTACTATGGTGCGGTGTGCAGTTAGTGGTGAGAATATGTTTCAGGTTGGCAGGTTGTCTGTGGGCAAGGACTGGCCTGCCACCCAAGGCCTGTGAAAGTGTGGGATCATTGTCCAGGATGGGTTGTAGATCCCTGAGGATGCGTTGGAGGGGTTTTAGCTGGGGACTGTATGTGATGGCCAGTGGAGTCCTGTTGGTTTCCTTCTTGGGTTTGTCTTGCAGTAGGAGGCTTCTGGGTACACGTCTGGCTCTGTTGATCTGTTTCCTTATTTCCTCATGCGAGTATTGTAGTTTTGAGAATGCTTGGTGGAGATTTTGTAGGTGTTGGTCTCTGTCTGAGGGGTTAGAGCAGATGCGGTTGTACCTCAGTGCTTGGCTGTAGACGTTGGATCGTGTGATGTGCCCGGGATGGAAGCTGGAGGCAAGAAGGTAGGCATAGTGGTTGGTAGGTTTTCGGTATAGGGTGGTGTTAATGTGACCATCACTTATTTGCACTGTGGTGTCTAGGAAGTGGACCTCCCATGTAGATTGGTCCAGGCTGAAGCTGATGGTGGGGTGGAAGCTGTTGAAATCGTGGTGAAATTTTTCCAGAGTCTCCTTCCCATGGGTCCAGATGATGAAGATGTCATCAATGTAGCGTAGGTAGAGAAGGGGCGTGAGTGGACGAGAGCTGAGGAAGCGTTGTTCCAGGTTGGCCATAAAAATATTGGCATATTGTGGGGCCATGCGGGTGCCCATAGCGGTGCCACTGATCTGGAGATATATATTGTCATCAAATTTGAAATAGCTGTGTGTGAGGATAAAGGCACAGAGCTCAGCAGCCAGTTGTGCTGTGGCATCATCAGGGATACTGTTCCTGACAGCTTGTATTCCATCTGTGTGTCGGATGTTTGTGTAGAGAGCCTCTACATCCATGGTGGCTAAAATGGTGTTTTCTGGAAGGTCACCCATGCATTGTAGTTTCCTCAGGAAATCAGTAGTGTCACGGAGATAGCTGGGAGTGCTGGTGGCATAGGGTCTGAGTAGAGAGTCCACATATCCAGACAATCCTTCAGTGAGAGTGCCAGTGCCCGAGATGATGGGGCGTCCAGGATTTCCGGGTTTGTGGATTTTGGGTAGTAGATAGAATAACCCTGGTCGGGGCTCTAAGGGTATGTTGATTTGTTCCGGTGTTAGTGTAAGGAGTGTCCTGAGTAGATGGTGCAGTTTCTTAGTGTATTCCTCAGTGGGATCTGAGGGAAGTGGCCTGTAGAATCTGGTATTGGAGAGTTGTCTGGCGGCCTCCTTTTGGTAGTCAGACCTGTTCATGATGACAACAGCACCTCCTTTATCAGCCTCTTTTCTGAGGCTGTGGATGGCATTGCTGTCATGGTATAATTCCCCACTCTGAACCTTAGCGTCCAAAAGATGGGGTACCAGCATGAATTCCTCTAAGCTCAATTACCAGCTTATACCTGTAGCGCTGCCACCAACCAGGAATTCCAGTGCCTGGTACACTCTGGTCAACCCAAAACCTTGCCCGGGGACCCCCAAGACCCAGACCCTCTGGATCTCAACACAAGGAAAGTAAACCCTTTCCCCCACCGTTGCCTCTCCCAGGCTTCCCCTCCCTGGGTTACCCTGGAAGATCACTGTGATTCAAACTCCTTGAATCTCAAAACAGAGAGCACAATTCACCTTCCTCCCTCCTTCTCTTTCCCTCTCCCAGACTCTTCCTGAGAGAAAGTAATCCTGGCACAGAGAGAAATCAGCCTCTCTCTCCCTCTTCCCTCTTTTCTCCCCACCAATTCCCTGGTGAATCCAGACCCAGTCCCCTGGGGTCTCACCAGAATAAAAAAAACAATCAGGTTCTTAAACAAGAAACTTTTAATTAAAGAGAGAAAAACAGTAAAAATGATCTTGTAAATTTAAGATGGAATAGGTACAGGGTTTTTCAGCTATAGACACTGGGAATACTCTCCCAGCCTAAGTATACAAGTAGAAATTAAAATCTTTTCAGCAAAATACCAATTTGAACTCCTTTCAGCCAAATGCACATTTGAACTCCTTCCAACCAAATACACATTTGCAAATAAAGAAAACAAACATAAGCCTAACTCGCTTTATCTACCTCGTACTCACTATTCTGGATCTATACGAAACTGTATCAGGGAGATTGGAGAGAAACCTGGTTGCACATCTGATCCCTCTGAGCCCCCAGAGTGAACAACAACCAAAACTAACAGCACAGCACAAAAACTTCCCTCCCTCAAGATTTGAAAGTATCTTGTCCTCTGATTGGTCCTCTGGTCAGGTGACAGCCAGGCTTACTGAACCTGTTAACCCTTTACAGTCAAAGAGATATAAAGTACGTCTGTGCTATTAACTTTTCTTATCTGTTTATGACAATTGCATTCTGCACGACTTAGGTTATGAGGCAAGCGATGTTGTTTTTCCACAATTTCTGCCTGTGCACGTCGGCGGAAGCATTCAATGTACAGGTCCAGACTGTCATTTCGACCCTCAGGAGGAGTCCATATGGAGTTCTTCTTCTTGTGCTGTTGGTGGGAGGGTACCTGTGTATCAGGGCGCTGTTCAGTGTTGTCCTGAAAGTATTCTTTGAGACGGAGATGGCGAAAGTAGGCTTCCAGATCGCCGCAGAACTGTATCATGTTGGTGGGGGTGGCAGGGCAGAAAGAGAGTCCCCGAGATAGCCCAGAAGAAAAGTCTGTCCTGAGTGTGTAGTTGGATAGATTGACGATATTGCTGGGTGGGTTAGGGGTACCATGGTTGTGGCCCCATGTGGCAGGTAGGAGTTTAGACAGCTTACAGTCCTTTTTCCTTTGTAGAGAGGTGAAGTGAGTAATGTAGATCTCCTGTCTTATTTTAGTGAAGTCCGTTTGTATGGAAGTTTGGTTATTAATGAGAGTCTCCAGGTTGGAGAGATCTTTTTTGATGTTTTCCTGTTTGCTGTATAGGATGTTGATTAGCTGGTTCCTCAGTTTCTTTGATAGAGTATGGCATAATCTCTCACTGTGGTCTGTATAGTATGTAGATAGCAGTGGATTTTTTACCTTTAGTCCATTTGGTATGATGTCCATCCATTTGCATTTGGAAAGGAAGATGATATCTGTTTGTATTTGTGCAAGTTTCTTCATCAGATTGATGGATTTCCACTCCATACGGCTAAATGCAGTGCCTTGCATGGTGTCAAGTATCAGAGGGGTAGCCGTGTTAGTCCGGATCTGTAAAAGCAGCAAAGAATCCTGTGGCATCTTATAAACTAACAGAAGTTTAGGAGCATGAGCTTTCGTGGGTGAATAGCCACTTCGTCAGATGCATGTAGTGGAAATTTCCAGGGGCAGGTATATATAAGCAAGCAAGCCAGAGATAATGAGGTTAGTTCAATCAGGGAGGATGAGGCCCTGTTCTAGCAGTTGAAGTGTGAAAACCAAGGGAGGAGAAACTGGTTTTGTAGTCAGCAAGCCATTCACAGTCTCTGTTTAATCCTGAGCTGATGGTGTCAAATTTGCAGATGAACTGAAGCTCAGCAGTTTCTCTTTGAAGTCTGGTCCTGACGTTTTTTTGCTGCAGGATGGCCACCTTAAGGTCTCCCTTGGTTTTCACACTTCAACTGCTAGAACAGGGCCTCATCCTCCCTGACTGAACTAACCTCGTTATCTCTAGCTTGCTTGCTTATATATACCTGCCCCTGGAAATTTCCACTACATGCATCTGACGAAGTGGGTATTCACCCACGAAAGCTCATGCTCCTAAACGTCTGTTAGTCTATAAGGTGCCACAGGATTCTTTGCTTTTTTTACATAACCCAGAGTCTCACTGTCTTTAGAAAATGCTGCACAACCTTCCTCTTTGACAAAGCCTCTCCATGATAGCAACAACGACAATCACAACGCTAACCCTCTAAAACAGAAAGCAAACAGAAAAACAGAACTCTCAACAAGCAGAGCTTTTATACCCCTCCCAAAAGGGAGAAGAGCCAGCTACTCCATATATCCCATGAAGGACATCTCAATTGCTCATTGATTTTAGGTGGAAGGGGCTCAGACATTATAGCAGTGGGGCAGCAGTATAAAAATCCTTAGATGGAAGAACAAACAGCAGTTGGCACTGTTTCAGGAAACCCATCAAAGGAGGATGCTGGGGGGAGCCATGAATAAGAAGCAAGAACAAAAAGGATGGCCTAGGACACAGCAGAAGTCTGCTGGAGCACTACCATCTGATGGCAACAAGCAGGAGGAGAAATCACCTAGCTCTGCATTGCGCCTGGAAGCAGCCACCAGGTTGCTGCGGCCCCTAGGCACTGGGGTGGCTAGGGAAGCTCCTTGCACTGCCCTCGCCCTGAGTACTGGCTCCGCAGCTTCCATTAGCTGGGAGCTGCTGGGGGTGGTGCCTGCAGGCGTGAAGGCAGTGCTCACCATGCAGAGCTGCCTGGCCGCTCATGTGTCTAGAGGCTGCAGGGACTTGGCGGCCGCTTCCTCAGAGCCACAGTAAGTGCTGCCAGGACCCCACACTTCCCCCCTGCACCTCAACCCCTGGTCCAACCGGGAGCCCCCTCCTACACCCCAAACTCCTCATCCCCAGCCAAAGCCATCATCCCCCCCACCGTGGCTCAGTGCAGAGCCTCATCCTGCACCCCAAACTGCTCATCCCTAGCTCCACCCCCAACTGGAGCCTTCACACCCCCTGCACCCCAACCCTCTGGCCCAGCCCGGATTCCCCTCGTACACCCCAAACCCCTCAGCCCCACCCCAAAGCCTGCACCCCCAGCCCAAAGCCCGCACCCCCTCCTGCATCCCAATCCCCTACCCCAGCCTGGTGAAAGTGAGTGAGGGTGGGAAAGAGTGAGCGATGGAGGGAGGGGGTGGGGCCTTGGAGAAGCGGTAGGGCAGGGAGCAGGTCGGGGGTGTTCAGTTTTGTGTGATTAGAAAGTTGGCATCTCTATGTCAGCAGCAGCTCTTGTCTAGTTGAGGTTAGTATTTTTATGTAACTATTGCTCCTTGTTCTTTCTTGACTCAGTAATATTCTCCAGAGCAGCTGGCTAGGATCTGTGCAGCTAGCCTTGGCCTGCTAGAGCTGCCTCATTCAGTTCTACAGGGTTAAAAAACATGAAAAAAAAGGTCTTTTGTTGTCCTGGGAATTGTTCTTTCAAAATTTGGCAAATGTACAGCCTTTTTACAATCCACAGAAAAATAGACTCCCAACAGTTCTGACATTGCTCTGGATCACCCACTTCTGCCACATGGCTGGAAATGAACATCTCATCTGTGACAGCACTGACAATGAATTTATACGGGGGTGGGGGGAATCTGTTTCAAGACCTAAAGAAAAACCTTTGTGCTGTAACTCCCAGAGATGCTGCAGTGAATTAAAGGACCATGTATTATAGAAAAGGGTCAAATGCTGGTCCCAGTGATCTCTTGAAAATTACCAGAGGACTGAAGTACTTTTCAAAATGAAGTCTGCCCATGGTCCATTGTTACTTCACAGTGCAGCCTTCTTGTTCCTATTGTTCTCTTTAATATTTACTGTAGATGATATTTTACCCTAATAGAGCCTCCTGATTTTAGCAGAGGGATCCAGAATCAGCTAATACAATAAAGTAAAGTAAAAATTCAGTACTTACCTAGTAAAGAATGTAGGTACTATTGCATAGTGCAGTATCTTCCTCCACAAGTAGTCCTGCTGAAATCCATAACTGTGGAAGAAGGTACTATGCAACATCAATAAGGATAATGCAATCTGGCCCACAGAAAAGAAAAAAAAATATCCAGTACCTTTAGGAAACATACAGTCAGACATGGCAAGCATGATTTGTTACTGTATATCCTTTATCCCTCCTTCCCCTAACTCTCAGCCTGTTTTCTTCTTAGGTATTCGACGGCCCCAGCCCTGCAAACAATTATGTGTTTGAGTAAATTTACACACATGAATAACTTCAGAGGGGTTCTGCACGAGTGCAAAGGTCCATTCACATTAATCCAATTGCAGGATTGAGGTGTTGCATTGTAAACTCTGGGGCATGGTACCATTTTTAATCTGTCTCTGAAGTAGCTAGAACCCTTGGGCTCTGTATAAATAAATACTACTACTTAGCATTTCCTAGTTCTTACAAACTTTGTCTTTAAAGTGTTTTATAAGTATTAAAGGGACACCCTCAACTTATTTCATCTCCACCCAGTGGCATGCGAGGTAATTTAAGTTTGAGCCCTTTTGTTCAACACACACAAATTAAAGGTGAGTGAGGATCCCGATTTCTTGGGATGCCTCCGGCAGGAATGCCAAGCAGTGAGGAGGCAGTGGCACTCTGTGTCTCTGCAGTCCAGGGAGGTAGAAAGCAACAGGGAGGCTGGCTGAGCTTCTCCTCCACCCCTACCACTGCTGCTGCTTCTCCTTCCCTGCTACTAGAGTCACAGCGGCTGCTGCCTGCTTTGCAGACCACACACAGGTCAGGGGGAGCAGGCAGAGGCCAACAGGTGGAACTCCAGCAGCAAGGAAGGAGAAGCAGCAGCTATAAGTGTGTGAGGAGAAGTTTCCCTCCCCAGGCTGCTGGATGGCATGGAGATTTGGGGGTTGGGCATGCCCCTGCTTGCTCGCCCTTGTACACATCCCTGTTTCCACCTGAAGACTTTGTGCACACTATTGTTAGTGCACCTTGTAGCTGAAAGAGATTGAAGAAAAACAGTGCTATTTTTCAATTTCTAGGCTTTGTGCATTTGGCAGAACCCTATGTATAGTTCTTTTGTTTTGCTGATAATCAGTGTGTAACACCCTGGTCTGTGTGTTACATGTGTACCTGACCCACAAAGAATAGGAGTCTGTGACAGACCCAGCTACAATCTCTCTCAGTGGAGATTGTGCTTTTGTAATACTGACAGGCCCCGGTCATCAGGCAGGATCGAATCTGGGACCTCTGGAGCTTAGTATATGAGCTTCTACTGCATGAGCTAAAAGCCAAGCCATATACCTGTTAGCTAAGGTTGTAGAGCAGTCTCACCTCTCTTGCTCATGGACAGAACACCATGCCCAGGATGTGTGTGGGTTACACTTTCAGTTCTGGATGCACCTGGAGCAAGCCCTACTGTCAGACATCACTTAAGTGGTGGCAATAATAGACTTCCATCTCTCTAGATTTAGAAAAATAAAAAATAGGGATGCATAACCCACACTGACCAGTGGGTTACAGGTGCCTCCCAGACCCAGGCATTTAGTATGATGATCTCACTCTCTGCACGTTATTCCTTGGGTCCAGTAACAGCTGCAGTGAAACTGAAGAAGCAAGCAGGCATTTACAGAGAGGGAAGAAAGGGGAAGGCAGGGAGAGGAGAAGGATTGGTAGGCCTGAATATGCTTGCTGTTTTTTTCCCTCTCAGACTTACTATCCCTCTGCTGCTTAAAAGCCCATTGTAATTCCCATCATCAGGAAAGCAGAAAAACCCTTACAATTAAATGTAGCTGCTATTAAAGAGTTCCCTATTAAAGAGGCTGAATTCTTTCCAGGGTCAATCCTCACAACACTCCCAGGAGGTTGGTAAATAGTTACTCTAGTTTCCATGGGAAATTGACGAACAGAGAGGTTAAGTGACTTACCCAATGACAGAGATGGCTCCAGTAGCACAGAGAGCATTAGCGATCAGCAGTTTCTGGGTCCCAATCCTGTGCTAACAAAGAAACCACCTCTGAAGGGTTAATAGAAGGTCAGCAGGAAGATCAAAATAAATCCTTATTAGCAGTGAAGTGAAAGCACCTGGAGTAGACAAATTTCCTCCTGCCCAGTATCCAGCATATCCAGAAAGCAAAAGAAGTTGTCTTGCAGCACAGCATGAGTAGTGAGAGCTGGAAAAGGAGAAAGCAGGCAGGGGCTGCACTTCTGCAGCCTAGGAAAGCCTGAAAGTGTGTGCCCTTAACAAAACTACAGCTTACATGTCTTCTGACCTCCTGCCCTGTTCCGTATTGTTGAAGAAAGATATTCTCAGAGCTGCTTTCCATATTCTTATTTTCACAAGCCAGCCAGGACTAGAGAGGGCACTATCATGGTGTTCATGAATGCTGGTTTTCCTGAAGGCTGGGCTATTGCCATCCAGAGACTCTTCAGCTTTTTCCTCCCTAGAAGGGGTGAAATACCTGAGAGGACATAAAGGGTGCCAGGGTTGCTTCTGTGAGGAGAGAAGAACCATTAGACCACATGGAAAAATCTTGATGTTTGAGAAGACTTACCTTAGGGAGTTAGATAAAATGCCATAACCCTTGAAAGGTCTGTGACCTAACTGTATGGAGAATTCAGAAAAATGGCCGATTGGTGTTAACCAGTTGGAGTAGACCAGTTTTGGCTGTAAGTATCATTTTTAGTTTATTTAAATAACACAGTTTAGGGATAAAGCATGCACTAGCCTAAAACCTTCCTATTCTGGATCATTTGGCTGATTTAAACCCTGATCCACTTCCACTGATTTCCAATGAGGTGGGATGAAGCACAGTGCTGACTTGTTTTTGCTGGTGGGTGCTCACCTCTGCCTTGCCCTGGAACTCTGTCTCTGCCTCTTCCCCTGAGGCCTCTCCCTGCCGCTTGTGCTCCACCCAGGGCCGGTGCAACCATTTAGGCAACCTAGGAGGTCGCCTAGGGCACTAGGATTTGGGGGGCACTATTTTCTTCGGCAGTGACGGCGGTGGCCCAATCTTCGGCCACCCTGGTCGCCATCGGCATTTAGGAGGAGGGAGTTGGGGCAGGGAAGCATGGGGAGGGCAGCCTGCAGCATATGCAGCCTGCAGCAAGTAAGGGGTTGGGGGGCAGCACGCAGGGGAACTCCCTGCCCCAGCTTACCCCTGCCCCACCTCCTTCCTGAGCACACTGTGGCCGCTTCACTTCTCCCACCTCCCAGGCTTGCGGCACCAATCAGCTTAGGCACCGCAAGCCTGGGAGGCAGGAGAAGTGAAGCGGCCACAGTGTGCTCGGGGTGCGCGGAGCAGGGGTGAGCTGGGGCAAGAGGAGTGCCTCAGAGTGGAGGGTGCGGGGTGGGGAGCTGCCATGGGGGGGCACCTCAGGCAGAGGGGGGGAGCTGCTGGGGGAGGGCGCCTCAGGGCGGGGGTGTGGAGGGGATGGCGCAAGGTGGAAGTTTCACCTAGGGCGCGAAACATCCTTGCACCTGGCTCCACCTGTTCCCCCAAAGCCTACCCCCACCTGCCTGTTGCTCGCTTCTCTCTGTCCCATCCCCGGAAACCCACTCACCCTCCCTCCCTCCACTCACTCTTCTCTGCCCCCTCCCCCAAGGGCCACCAGCCTGCTGCTCATTCTTCTGTCCCTTTCTGCCTTAAGGACAAGTGACAAGGGAAGAGGAGTGAGTGGCAGGAGCTTTGGGGGAAGAGGCACAGCATGGGGAGGGCCACAATGTGTGGGTGCTGAGCAGCTGAAATTTTTTCTGTGGCTGCTTCCATCTTTGGGTGGAAGTCTATATTAGGGTAAAATTTAGCCCCCTGAAGGAAACCTCGGAGTATAATCCCAGTCAGATTAGAACCGTGCTGATGGCTTTTAAAATATGCTGTTTGATATGATTTGACTTATTCCACAGGTTTACATTTGTAGATTTAGTTTATTTTATATGGGAGAATGGTTTTAAATATGAAGCTCAATCTCCCATGAAATCTTGCAGGAAGGTAGGGATTCAGATTTGAGTGAATCTCTCTCCCTGGCCTGGCATTCAGGCTAGAGCCAAACACACAGGAGAGCAAAAGTTGAGGTTTGGATGTGGGGAAACAGTAGGAGAACACTGTGAGAATTGGCTGCTCTCATCCAAGAGTGTCCCTTACCAATGCTCTCTGAATCACCTTTAAGTGAGGAGAGGAGTCTAGTGTCCTTGATATCTTCCCCCCACTAGGAAAATAAAGTCTGGTTTTGTGTGGAGAGGGAAGGAAGGACTCAGCCTGTCTGGAGATGGAGACTGAGTAGAGAAGAGCCAGCTCTTGTGTGTGGAAGAGGACAGGGTGGGAGGTTGCATAGCTAACTTGGTGTATGTGTGTGGAGCTCTGGGAGGGGGAGGGGGAGGGGGAGGGGGAGGGTGGGGGTGAAAGTTCGAGATACATGTAGGGGGGAGGTGCATGTTGCCAGGTGTTCATGCACTTGTGAATACAGTCTCTTTAGGGGAAGCACTAGGCTGAAAACAAAGGGCCATATCTGCAGCTGGTGTAAATTGGCATGCCTATGATGAGCTCAGTGCAGCGACGCCCATTTATACTGATCTGGCCCTCGATTTCTATGGGATGTCTCGCCACTCAGATGAGCCCAGGTTCACTGGTACAGAAAGGAGACACAGTACAGAACAAAAGCTAGGAAAGTTACTGTCAGCTTTCCCCTAATGGGCCTGTTTTGATAGGGAAGTGTGAAGATCAAATGGTTCAGTTCAGATAAGCACCGAAAGGAAGCTTATATTTGAACTTCATTGCACACAAAACCGGGCTGGCAGTCTCACAAGTCTCTCTCTCTAATTTCCCAGGACTTTCTTTCTGTAAGGTCTGATCCATCTCCCACTGAAGCTAGTGGGAGTCTTTCAGTCAGTCAATCAATGGATTGGCTTCCCCCGTCGGAGCAGAGAATAGCTTCTTCCATGAATTTATAGCATTCTTGCTTCTGAGAAGAAATGAAATACAAAATAAACAAGGAAAACTTTCAAGCGGTTGATGGGGAACTGACTGATTATGGCCTCAGTGGGATGACTCACAGGCTTAAAGTTATATACCGTGTTTTTGTAGCCATGTCAGTCCCAGGCTATTAAGAGAGACAAAGTGAGTGAAGAAGAGCTCTGTGCAGCTCAAAAACTTGTCTCTCTCACCAAAAAAAGTTGGTCCAATAAAAGATATTACCTCACCCACCTTGTCATGCTTAAAAATTTAGGCACGTTTAAGTATCTTGTTGAATCCAGGCCTAAACTATTGTTGCTTAGATGCAATCATGATGGGACCTCTTAATAGGTATCTCAGGGCTTGTCTTAATGTACAGCATGGCAGAAAGATGTCCCTTCCCATACTGGGGGGACACAATCTAAAGGGGAGGACATGTGACTGTCCCACATGTCTCCTCTGCCTAGTGAGCCCTTCCTCCCACTCCGTGCATGTTCAGCTGCTCTTCCTGGCAGCTGTACTTGCGGGGGATGGGGAGGAAGGGGCGGGGAAGGGAGTAGGACAGAGATGTTTCTCAGGTGACTCAACTGCTTGAGAGCCTGGCTGGATAGAGGGGGCTCTGGCTTGCTCAGCCCCTATCCCGGCAACAAGGTCCGGGACAGGGGCCACCGCTGCTGCTCAAGCTGGATTCTCGCAGGCACCTGCTGTGTTGCCTGGAGCAGTGACCCACAGTGGTCAATGGGATAAGCTGGTACTGCCCCCTCTGCTCCTCTGCCTGTCCCTGGCGAGCATGCCGGGGGAAGGCCCAGAGGGAGGACAGAGCCCCCCTTCCTCCTCCCCGGCAGGCCAATCGAGGGGGGCACTTGACCCCACCCCCGCCAATGCTGTATGTGAAGACAATACTTCTCTTGTCGGCGTAGGTATTCCACCTTCCCAAGAGGGGGTAGGTATGTTGCTCTCCTGTTGACATAGTGCTATCTACATGGGCGGGGGAGATGTAGATGGATATAACTTTGTTGCTTGGGGGGAGGGGGATTGTTCACACTCCTGGGTGATGTAGTTATACTGATATAAGTTTGTAGTGTAGACCTGAGCTTATTGTAGCCATATTAAAGTGTAATTCTACACTGGAAGGTATTTCTGTATAAATGGTGATGTGGGATTTTATATTTATTGGGTCTCAATGATATCAGATCAATTTACTCTGTTTACATGTAAAAAGATGGCTTTTCTAGCTGCCGTCCCTACAAGCTCCACCTGGGATCTGAATCAAGCTGGATTCTTTCCCATTCACATGCATCACCAATAGAAAGAAAGATCTGGAAGCAATCAATCACATTTCAACCTTTGTTATATGTAGGGTTGCACAGGGGAAAATGTGGACATGAAACTGGAAGCCGATTAACACTTCTATTGCTGATGCAAGAGTGAGAACAGCCCTAAACAAATACTAAATAAAAACTTTTGTAAATAACCACAGCTTGACAAAAGCTAAAGTTAATAAACTATGTCAGTGTTATTCAGTCTATACTGGTTTAACAGGCAGAATTGCCTTGGAAGGAACTTTCTTGGGACAGGATAAGATCTTATTTGACACAGCCAACAGCTATAACCAGACATGATATGTTATTCTGTATCACCTTCACTACAGTGAAATATGGTGTCACTGTTCAAACAGCAGATTAGGGAAGTTAGAAACACCACTAAATAAAGTCAGCAGGATAATGCCAAATTTATGATCCCAAGCTATGTGACTGATCAGGTAGAATTTTTAAAGAGGCAGCATCCACTGAGGAATGGAAGAGAACTATACCTTTTAGCAATGTAACAATAAATGTGATTTATAAAATGTCCTCTTATCCACAAAGCCAAACATCATTATAAACACAAATTAAAATACAAGGAAGGACTTCAGGATGTGGCCCATAATGGGGGGAAAAGAAATCACACTTCTATATGGATTATCTAGCACCCAACCTCCTCATACTCAAGAGAAAAATCCAGCCCAAGAGAATGATTAATATAATGCTAAATATCCTCAAATATCAGACTTGTCAGGATATAAAATAAATTGGACAAAAATCAGAAGTCTGTTCAGATTCCTCCTTTATTTGCCCTTTTGAATCTACAAAACTTCAGAGGCGACATTTTCAAAAGCTCTAGCATTGGCGTAGCTCTGCTCCCATTGAAGCCAATGGTGAAGCACCTGTGTATTTCAGTGGGGACAGAAATAAGCTGATCTTTTTGAAAAAAATCTAACTGCAAAAGTATAGGGTAACCAGTTTCAAAGCGCCTGTGACTGAGACACCTACATCCCATTGAAAGATAATGTGCCTGAACATTTTTAGGGACTCTTGAAAATTTTGTTCAGAATTCACTGTGGACCATGCTTACGCTGAACCTATATAGAGTAAAATTTTATTTTATAGTAAAGGTGGGTTCAAGCCATAACATTTGAATATGGATTTAGATCCAGACATCAAAGTTCCTCTCAAAATTCATTTCTAATTTATATTGAAGTAGAAACAAAGGTCAAATTCTGCTCCACAGTCTATTGCAGCTATTGTTAATTCTTATTGCACCATCATTGTTTTATTCAAAGACAAAGCAACTTCAAAATTCATATACAATAAAGATGACAAACATGAGATCCTTGCAGATTAGATGTGCGTGTAGATTTCTGGAAGTGTTTTATTTTCAAAAAATAATGCTCTTCTAAATGGCACTCAACCTAATTCATGCCAATACATGGTGACAGAAAGAACTTTACTATGTGCTAGGAAAGATACAGAGATAGGAATTAACGAAAGTGGATCATAATTAAAATATACATTCACTCACCAGCTAAAAAATTGATTCCAATATATAGTATTTTGCTATACAATCACCATTCTTAAAATAGGTCTCTAACTTAGTACTGTACTGTCATTAGGTCATTAAGTCTGATTAAGACAGTGTTATTGCTGTCCATCTTGAACTTAAATAACCTGATTTAACTGTATACCCCAGGGGTCGACAACCTCTGGCACGAGGCTCACCAGGGTAAGCACCCTGGGGGTGGCAGGAAGCCGCAGCCAGCACATCCCTTGTCCATGCTGCTTCCCTCCACCCTGAGTGGCCTGGGACGGTGAACCGCAGCCAACAATCTCATGATTTCTTGGGGCTTGACTCATGATCTTTGAATATTTGGAGTTGGCAATACTGCTGTAGTTTGATTAGTAACCAGATGTAGTGTTTCACTGATAATAAGGCAGATTTGAATGACACTTTTAAAATGAGATATATCTTTATAAAGTAAAATAGCACTGACCATGCTATAACCTACCCTGGCTGCTATCTCTGATAGTCCCTGTTATATGTACATGAATGATACCAATAAAAAGAAAAGGAATGTCAGAATATTGTTTTATTAATGAGGATACATAATAATTACATCGCAAGAGACAGTTCTCAGAAATAACTAGCGTTTCTCAAAGGTTTGCCTTCAGCAGAAGGAGCCAGGGACTTTTGAGTTCTGGCACTCTGTGGTCAACTAGAGCTAGCTCAACTGGGCTGAATTCCTGTACAGGGACACAAGATGACCTAAGACCTTGGGTCTGGGCACTTTTCTCTCCATGACCAGAGCAGAGACTGGTGGGAGAACAGGCAATAATGTGCCTTCTAGGATCTGACCCAGCTTGCGAGCACTCTTGGGAAGGAAGATCCGTAGCTGATTGCTATCGCTCTGGAGCAAGTGGGAAGTAGGCAAAGAACTGTGGCTTTCCGATGCATAATTCTCTGCCTACCTCTCCCTGCTCTTGGGATAGCACATCTCCATATCTCCCCACATAATCAGTTCTAGAAGCACCTTTAACTGGTGCCCTCAATTTCACTGTAAAGCAGTGTTAACAATACTTGAGGTGTTGGGAAGCTTAATTAGCTAATGGTGTGTTGTACAAACTTGAAGATGTAAAGTGCTATGCTCCATTGTGTCACATGATGAGACTAAGGGCATGGCTACACTGGAGAGTTGCAGCGCTGGTGGTGGGTTTACAGTGCTGCAACTTACTCTGTGTCCACACTTGCAAGGCACAGCCAGTGCTGCAACTCCCTGGCTGCAGCGCTGGCTGTACACCTGGTCTGCTTGGGGTGTAACTATTGCAGCACTGGTGATGCAGCGCTGCTCATCAAGTGTGGCCACCAAAAGCGCTTTTATTGGCCTCCAGGGTATTAGGAGGTATCCCAGAATACCTTTTCAGCCAGTCTGCTCATCAGTTCGCACTCTACTGCCCTGAGCTCAGGTGACCCGCCTTTTAAATGCCCTGGGAATTTTAAAAATCCCCTTCCTGTTTGCTCAGCCTGGTGTGGAGTGCAATCAATCAATCACTGACCATGCCTCCACACGCCAAATGAGCCCCAGCATGGAGCACTGGTGAGTTGCTGGATCTTATCAGTGTTTTTGGTGAGGAAGCTGTGCAGTCACAGCTGCACTCCAGCCATAGGAATTATGATACCTATGGGCAGATATCAAAGTCCATGCTGGAAAGGAGCCATGAGCGGGACGCGGTGCAGTGCAGGGTTAAAGTAAAGGAGCTGCGGAGTGCCTACTGCAAAGCCCATGAGGGAAACCACCGCTCAGGTGCTGCCCCCACAACCTGCCGTTTTTACAAGGAGCTGGATGCGATACTTGGGGGTGATCCCACTGCCAATCCAAGGACCACGATGGACAGTTCAGAGCAGGGAGAGGAGAGGGAGGTGGAGGAGGGGGAGGAAACCGAAAGTGAGGGTACTGGGGTGGAGGGAGACACCCCGGAGTCCCAGGAGGCATGCAGCCAGGAGCTCTTCTCAAGCCAGGAGGAAGGTAGCCAGTCGCAGCAGCTGGAACTTGGTGAAGGAGAAGCAGAGGAGTGTGTTCCTGGTAAGCAGCTTTTATTTTCAGGATGGAAATGTTTTGGGAGAGGAGGAGGGGTTATAGCTGCATGCATGCATGCCTAGATGTGGAAGAGCCCATTGATGTGGTCTATCACGTCTCAGTAATTGGCGTCTGTAATCTCTTCAAAAGTTTCAGCCAGAGCGTGGGCAATGCGCTTGCGCAAGTTTATAGGGAGAGCCACTGTGGTCCTTGTCCCAGTCAGACTAACGCGTCTGCGCCACTGTGCCACGAGGGGTGGGGGGATCATTGCTGCACACAGGCAAGCTGTAGAGGGACCAGGGCAGAATCTGCATTGCTGTAGAAGACCCTCCCGCTCTTCCCAGGTAACCCGCAGCAGCGAGATATCTGGCAGGATTAACTCCTGTGTAAAATGTAGGGATAGTGTTCAGTGCAGTTCCCACCACGCTGCTCTCTGCCTTCCCCAATGCACAGAAACCCCAGTGCAGCCCTGACCCAAGCAGTTCCCCTTCCCAGGTGAGCCGCGGCAGTGAGAGCACTCATTTCCCATTACTCACCATGTCTTCGCTGCTGTGGCCTCTTTGTGCTGTGCTTGCTATGTGTAAAGTATGGTACAATGAGACTAAAAACTCCTTCACTGTGATTATACACAATGCAGCCTCTGTAATAAATGTTTCCATTTGTTTTTGTTTTTTAATGACAGTGTCCTTGACTACTAGTAACATACTGGCCCTATCACAGACTGCTGAAAAGCTACAAAACCTGAGGAGGAAACCAAGAAAAAAGCAAAGAAGATTTGGTGAAAGCAGTTATGAATCAGTCTGCCAGAGAGAGCAAGAGGCTTCAGGACTGGAGAGAAAAGATTCAGCAGTGGAGGGAAACACAAAGCAGGAGAAAGGAATTGGCTAAGAAGAAAAGCACTAAGCAGCTGATAAGCCTCCTAGCACACCAAACGGACTGTATGCAGTCACTGGTAGCCATGCTGGCAGAGCACTATCGTGCTGCCCCCTGCCCCTGTCCCAAAGCTCTCTCCCTTGTGCCCCAATGTCAGCTCCAACCCTCCTTCTCCAGCATCCAGGTTCTTACCACCACCAGCTGCCCCCAACACCTGTATGTTCACCTACCAGCCCTGAGAACTACGACCCTTACCCTCTGCACTCAACCCCCATCACCATGCAGCATTTTCATCCTGAAGTGCAGCAGTCATCGCACAGCACTCCAGGCAGGACATATTCAAACCTCTGACTGTACAGTTCACCACCCTACCCCCCTGCCCTTTTACTTACTTTCTTTTCAATAAATAATTTCTTTGCTTTTAAAACAGTTTTTATTATTGCAGAAAGTGAGATACCATACCCTAAGGAAAAAACAGGCACTGCAAATCATTGTAACCACTGCACTTCACTCCCGTGCAAGGCACCAAACATTACTGTTGGCTTTCAGCCTTAAATTGCTCCCTTAAGGCATCCCTAATCCTTGTAGCCCTTTGCTGGGCCTCTCTAGTAGCCCTGCTCTCTGGCTGTGCAAATTCAGCATCTAGGCGTTGAACCTCGGAGGTCCATTCCTGACTGAATGTTTCACCCTTCCCTTCACAAATATTATGGAGGGTACAGCACGTGGATATAAACGCAGGGATGCTGCTTTCCCCCAAGTCTAGCTTCCCATAAAGAGATCTCCAGCGTCCCTTTAAATGGCCGAAAGCACACTCCACAGTCATTCTGCACCGGCTCAGCCTGTAGTTGAACCGGTCCTTGCTCCTGTCAAGCTTCCCTGAATACGGTTTTATGAGCCAAGGCATAAACGGGTAAGCGGAGTCTCCAAGGATCACAATGGGCATTTCGACGTCCTCTACTGTGATCTTCTGGTCTGGGAAAAAAGTCCCGGCCTGCAGCTTCCTGAACAGGCCACTGTTCCAAAAGATGCGTGCATCATGCACCTTTCCAGGCCAGCCTGTGTAAATGTCAATGAAAAGCCCACAGTGATCCACAAGTGCCTGGAGAACCATAGAGAAATACCCCTTCCGATTAATGTACTCGGATGCCAGGTGGGGTGGTGCCAGAATAGGAATATGCGTCCCATCTATCGCCCCTCCACAGTTAGGGAAACCCATTTGTGCAAAACCATCCACAATGTCCTGCACGTTCCCCAGAGTCATGATTCTTCTTAGCAGGATGCGATTAATGGCCCTGCAAACTTGCATCAACACGATTCCAACAGTCGACTTTCCCACTCCAAATTGGTTTGCGACCGATCGGTAGCTGTCTGGAGTTGCCAGCTTCCAGATTGCAATAGCCACCCGCTTCTCCACTGACAGGGCAACTCTCAATCTCGTGTCCTTGCACCGCAGGGTGGGGGTGAGCTCCTCACACAGTCCCATGAAAGTGGCATTTCTCATCCAAAAATTCTGCAGCCACTGCTCGTCATCCCAGACATGCAGGACAATGTGATCCCACCACTCAGTGCTTGTTTCCCGAGCCCAAAGGCGGCGTTCCACGGTGCTGAGCATGTCCATTAATGCCACAAGCAATTTAGTGTCACACGCATCAGGCGACTCAATATCATTGTCGGAATCCTCACTGTCACTTTGGAGCTGAAGGAATAGCTGAACTGCCAAATGTGATGTGCTGGCGACATTCATCAGCAAAGTCCTCAGCAGCTTGGGCTCCATTTCCCACATAAATTGCGCTGCACAGAGACTCACAATGGCACCAAACTGCTGGGATGTGAAGTGATGCACCAAGGGGCGTTGGGACAGGAAGCGGAATGACCCGCACCCTTCCGTCCCCTTCCCACAACCCACGGCGCCAAAATGGGACGAAGTGCTCTGTGAGATAGCTGCCCACAATGCACCACTCCTAACAGTGCTGCAAATGCGGCCATACTGCAGCGCTGGTAGCTGTCAGTGTGGCCACACTGCAGCGCTGTCCCTACACAGCTGTATGAACACAGCTGTAACTCCCAGCGCTGCACACCTCCAAGTGTAGCCATAAGAAGAACAAAAAGTATGAGTTGCAATAATGACAGAAACCCAAGTGTTCTTAAAACCTCTCTCTATTAGACCAACACATGTAGAAATAGCTATTTTAACCAGGTCAGAACGCTTCCAGGAAAGAGATTTTTCCTGTTTCAAGTTCACCTGATGCAAGTGCATTGTCAGGAAACTGAGGCAAATGCTGTTATAACAAATACAAATGATACAGTGTCTTTTTGAGTGCTGTCCATCTTTGCCAAGTAAAATGTAGCTACTTAAGCTTCAGTCTTAAGAAAATAATATTTTGGCACTTCCACCTTATAGCATTGTGCCTAATCTTAGGCCTTCACTTCAGAGACTGACATCTCCCAGCTGACACTACTGCCACAGAGATAAATGAGATGCTTTACATCTTTTATTTCGCTCCAAAGGCTCAAGCCCATATCTAGAAAAGTATAGAACATCTTCACTCCATCATCTATATACTACAGAGATTATTATATTCTGACTAAGAATATGCTCAACAAATGCATCATGTTCAATGATATCAAGACAGACATGGTTTTTGCTGGACCCTGCTGGAATAAAACTTTCCTATCTTCAAACCCTTTGTGGCTGAGAATTTTGAAAAAGTAGGCAAAGAAGTCAGTGTTGAATCAGAATCATTACGGCAAATTACCACACCACACACAAATCCAAACAGCATCCAGGTCATGCTTTGCACCAGAGATGGATGAAAATTAGTGTATAGTCCCTCTTTTTTCCTCTCTCTCACAGACTGCTTGTGGTTTCTTGCTGCATGCCATGGTCTAGCTTTCAAGAGTGCCTTTAAACTACTACTGCCAGTAAACCCCAAGAGTTGGGATGTGTCTGGAGTTAGGGTGATAGTGAGCAGAGACGGGCTTTATCCATTCTAACTTTTTTGAGCTTTTTTTCTCATAGATAAAAATGTACCTGAAGCTCTAGATTTGTTCACTGCCTGAAAGCAAGCAATATGTTTAGGCCAAGTTCAATGTATTAATAATCATTGCTGTTATTAATTACTTCTGGAGAGACAAAAGTATGCTCTGTGTTGCATGCAACATAGAGGAAGGGACACTCTCCCTGCCTCAGGTACCTGAAATGCTCCGCTGCACGTCTGCATATGACAGAACATAAATCTGCAGATCCCACTGAGGGCATGGAGGAGGAGAATACAGCCAGATGCATCTCCACAGGGTGTGAGATTTAGGCTGGGCTTGAAGCAGAAGGGTCACTATCCAGAGATTTCTCCCTTTCCTAAGCAGCAGACATCCATGAATACAAGCAGAAGCTCACTCCACCTCCACAGCTGCACATAAACCACCCTCTCTCCACAATGGGGGTTTTGCTCATCGGCAGATTGCCAGGAAAGAGGAGTAGAACAGCAGTGTAGACAGACTCCAGGGGCCTGCAGCTAAGAATCTTGCCTACACAGTAGGAGGAGAAGCCAAACCACTGATGAGTGCTAACAATCCCGAATTGTAATTTCTGCGTAGTTGACTTACTCCAATACATTTGGCAGATCAATCAATATTTTTATTCCGGGTTCAGACCAGGGCCTCTTTTAGAAAATAAATTCTGAGCTGGGTAACATTGCTAATGAACTGAACTATTAAGTGACTGTTGCTACACATCAGAGGCTAGGCCCATTGTGCTGCCTTCTATCTCTTATTTTCTCTATATGATATAGGATTAGGAAGTGTATGGATTTAAGAATCCCAGGGCCCAAATCTTCAAATAGGGGTGTCTGAATCTAGGTTCCAAAATCTGTATGTAGGAGCCTAAAATACTGGCCTGATTTTTCAAAAGTTTTGAACACTCAGTGGCTCCTCTTGACATCAATGCGTGTTGCTGGGTGCTCAGCACTCCTGAATATCAGGCCACTTATTTAGGTGCCTAAATAGGGATCTAGGCACCTAGCTTTAGACATCCATATTTGAAGATTTGGACCCTTGGATTCTTAAATCCATGTATTTCTTCAGTCTATACCATACATTGAAAATAAGAGGTGGAAGGTAATACAGTGGTCTAATGCACTAAGATTTCATTTCTATGCTCTTCAAATTTTGCTTGTGGTTAGAAGTGAAAATGAGTTTTGTTGCCCTAATTTTAGTCACTTATTGGTCCTCATTACAGACCAGCCTGACAAAATTTCACCTGATGGACAGTGGAGTTTAAGAACAGGTCCAGGACTGGAATAGCAGCATGATTAGGTCAGAACTGAGGTACATGGGCTTCTTCAGGGAAGTGAGTATATGCTTGTGTTTCTCTAGTTTAATTGTGTAACCAAACAACCTCTTATTTTCTTGTCTATAAGAGGTTCTAAAGTTAAACCCCCATAATAATAAGCCTAAAAAAAGTGTAAAGCCCCATCCTGGGCAAAAATTACCCCCCTCTGACAGAGACCAGAGGTATTGTTACACTTGTATATCCTGATACATCAATGAAGTATTATTGAACTGGTGTCACTGAGCAGTATTTTCAACTTCTGTTTTGTGTGATTCTGTATTTTCTGAAGAGTGCTGACAGTACTCCTATCTCAGAAAATAACTTTGCATTAGAGGGTTTTTTTCCCCTTTTTTATGACCTTGGTGATAATTAAGTGTCTCATTCTCACAATGCAAAATGTGAAACATGACTTGGCCCCGCTGGCCTGTCTGTTGATTTATGGGTCAAATCTCTAGTTATTACAGACAACATTTTTAAGTATCTGATTAAGAAGCCCTGCTGATTTAAGGATCTCACAAAAATGTGTGCCTAATTTATTATCTACAGATAATAATTCAAATTGTTCCTTGATGAGTCATATCACCTTCCTTTATTAAATCATCATTTCAGGAGTCTAACAAGGGCAAGATAAAATGTTGAGATGAGGCATTAGCAATGTATGTAACACATCAAGAGAGGGACACAACTAAAAAGAACGCTAATTTTGGAGGATGTACCAACTACTATTTGGCCCAGCCTTAAAAAAATGTTTTAAAAGAGGAGCCTGTAGAATAGAGGCTCCAAATGGGTCAGGAGAAGTAATGAGCCAGATAATCAAAGCTGTCACACTAGCAATGAATGTTGGTCAATATTCACCATTCCATTCCTTATGCCGCTGAATCTCTATTCAACATTTTTGACCACAGCTGCACTATGAGCAGAGATTTTCATTGACTTGTCTATGTGATGCCCAGGTCCCAGTATAAAAAGATGGCAATCATAAATCCTGTTCAGGCAGAGCTAGTGTATTTTGGGTACTGCTAGTGTTAAGCTATGTATTGTACGATTTATTTGTGAGATTACAAAACATGATTCAAATCTGTATGTGGGTGGGATAATAAGATAAAAAGTTATTTTTTATTTGGTTTGAATGTAACAAAAAGAGAAGTGTATTATCCTCAAACTCCATGGTTTCTAATATCATTAGCTGGGAGTTTGTCAGAGAGAGCTCTAGGGTGATCTACAGGCTTTAACCCTCATGTGTCCTTTTTAGATGATAATCTACTCCAAGGATGAACAAGTATTTTTATTTAACACTGGCTTTAGTCTACTTTCCCCCAAACATTTTTCTCTAAATATTTCCTTTTTCTAAGACGGACTAAGGTGCATCTACTCATTCTATATGTCTGGCCCCCTCCATCTAATTTCCCTGCAATGGGGAATGCCATGAGTTTTGGGAGCGGGGAGACCATTGGGCATAACAATTGAGCACTGTAGTTTCCTTCATGATAGCAGCTTCTCTTGTGCACATGTATGCTCAGTAAGGTATAAGCCGGTGTGAATTTTGCTCATTTTTTCCCCTAGGAATGTTAGGAAATTGCTAGGAACACAGTACTTTCTCAAAAACTCAGAGTTGATATGTCCTCCTCATGACTCCTGAGTTTCCAGGGTCAGAAGCAGAGTAGTTGGTGCATGCTTCTCCGATCCATTCCCTCCTGAACAAACCTCCCATCTGTTAGCTGACTCATGCTGCTGATCTGAGTAATCTGTACAGACAGCTAGTCTGGACTATTTGAGACTTTGTCCGGAAAGAATTTGTTGGCGTCTATAATGCTGCTTTTGCTGGTGCCAGCGAGCACAAACAAGGGTGACAGAATCAGGCCCCAGGTGATCTGAAGCACTTATCAGTTGGTCTGTTTATAAAGGATGTTAAAAGGTGTTTGTGGGTTATTTTTTAAACATCCTAATTTCTGTGGTGGTTCAAGCAATCAGTTTTTTAGAAACCATCAGGCAACCATCATCAAATCATATCTAAGATCCTAGTACCACAGAGCCACACTCAGGTGTTACCTCATTTATTAGGCTAACTTGTCAATATAAGGATAATTCTATAACTCTTTCAGTCACTGAAATAGCTTTTCTACACAATTTAATTTCATTATTTTACCCTTCAGTCTATTTTATTTACCCTCCTGCTATACCTCTTCTCAGAAACCTTCTCCAGCTCTGTCGTTTCCTCTTGAATCATTTTTCCTCCAAATACTTATCCAGTTTCTCCACTTTAATTCCAAACCTTATTCTTCTACAACTTTCCCAAGCTACTGTATTCCTCCTGATATCGTAACACCTCTTAAGTCTCTTTACTGTGTGGTTAGTGGCCTCCACTTATATTTGACCATGATATCTCTGACCTTGAAAGTAATTTTTAAAAGCTATGAACTTATTTCAGAGGACTCATTGATACAAAATAAATATGTGCTCCTCAGAATGCATAAAAAAACACCCAATGAAATCATCTGCAGAAGAGCAGTGAAGTGGTGTGGCTCCAAAGACTTTTTCCAATAATTTTGCTACAGAAGAACTAACGAGATCACTTCAGTGCAGAAACAGAACAAACTGTCCTTATGCCAAAGCCAGCAGGAGTGAGCAAGTATCAAACACTAGAAAACTTCCTAGCTGCTGTGAGGCACCAAAAAAATCCTCCAGCCTCAAATTGAAGCAATGAACCCAGTCCAAAAAGGGACATGCCTATTAAGGAATCATGAAACAAAATCTAGATAAAGGAGAGAGTCTACCTCTGACTGCCCAGTCTGGTACAGTGAAAGCATTTAATGCACTGACTATCCAAGGACACCAAGGCACAGGTTTCAGCACTGGCTGTGCAAGCCTGCCTGACTATCCCATGTACACACTCACTTGTGCAGCAGGTGCTGAAGCCTGCTATTTTTTAGCAAACTAGCTACAGTATAGCTAACACAGGGAAGCCTATATGAGCTGCCTTTCACATTCCTGGCTGTAGTACAGACCTGCCCTCTGCATGGGAGAAAATCTCCAAAATATACACGGCTCCATTTGTTTCCCCAGTGTGTGTAAAATGGCTTCTCCTCGTTTCACAAACCAAATAAATCAAAATATCGTGCTTTTCACTAATAATCTCTTTTAATTATCTATATATTTTCCTCTTTTTTTAAAAAGAAACTTATTGTAGTGTGCTCAATAGTTTTCTCTAAGGTATTTCAGCTCATCTCCAGTCTATTGTATTGTCTCATGTGATTTGTGTTTTCCTTTTAGATCCTTATGTCTTTTCCTCTTTCCACCTCATTGTTTCCATTTTCATATATTTGTTTCAGCCTATAGACTACTCTCTATATCTACTTCATGCACACTTGTTTTGATTCCTTTATTCTTTCTCACCTCTCCCTATGACTTCTATTCTCTCTCGAGATCATCAAGAGGAAGATATAGGGGCCACTCTATTTCTCACTTCCCTATTCTATTTTGCTACATCTTCCACTCATGTTCTTGCCTATCCCAAATCTCTCATCCTTCTTCCTTTTTTTAATGAAAATCTGCTTTTCTTCCTGTGTGTTTGTGTACATGCATGTGAATATCTGATCTATATATGCACACACACACACACACACACACACACACTATAGAGAGAGCAAAAGAGAGTAATGCAGGTAATGCCTATAATAAAGGTTACATACCGCTTCCCACTGTAAGATCCTATTTTTAGTTGCTTAGAACTTTTCCAAATTTAACAAACTTTAAATGTACTGGCTGGGAGTTTCAAAAGTGCTTGGCACTAGCCTAATTCTGTGCCCCTGGAAGTCCATGGTAAAACTCCCCTTGATTCAACAGGAGCAGCGTTAGATCAGTGCTAAATGCTTTGGAAAATCTTTGAGGTAGACAATCAATTTTCAGAGAAATCCTGTTTGATCTCACCTGGAGAACAGTGTCCCATGCAGGGAACTGGACCTAACTCTTACAGAAACTTTATCTCCTGTTGAAAGCTCTTGACAAGAGCAAAGTTGCCAGGTGTCTGATTTTCGACCAAAACGCACAGGCAAAAAGGGACCCTGGAGGCTCCAGTCAGCACCGCTGACCGGGCCATTAAAAGTTTGGTCGGCGGCACAGTGGAGCTAAGGCAGGCTCTCTGATTGCCGTAGGTGAATATCCACTTCGTCAGATGCATATAGTGGAAATTTCCAGGGGCAGGTATATATATGCAGGCAAGCTAGAGATAATGAGGTAGTTCAATCAGGGAGGATGAGGCCCTGTTCTAGCAGTTGAGGTGTGAAAACCAAGGGAGGAGAAACTGGTTCTGTAATTGGCAAGCCATTCAAAGTCTTTGTTTAATCCTGAGCTGACACCATCAGCTCAGGATTAAACAAAGACTGTGAATGGCTTGCCAGTTACAGAACCAGTTTCTCCTCCCTTGGTTTTCACACCTCAACTGCTAGAACAGGGCCTCATCCTCCCTGATTGAACTACCTCATTATCTCTAGCTTGCCTGCATATATATAAATGCCCCTGGAAATTTCCACTACATGCATCTGACGAAGTGGGTATTCACCCACGAAAGCTCATGCTCCAAAACATCTGTTAGTCTGTAAGGTGCCACAGGACTCTTTGCTGCTTTTACAGATCCAGATTAACACGGCTACCCCTCTGACACATATCTCTGATTGCCATGGCTCTGTGCCACTACCGGAAGCAGAGGCATGTCCTCTGGCTTCTATGAGTAGGGACAGCCAGGGGGTTCAGCACACTGCCCCTTCCCCAAGTGCTGGCTCTGCAGCTCCCACTGGCCAGGAACTGTGGCCAATAGGAGCTGCAGGGGCAGTGCCTGCAGATGGGGCAGTGCACAGAGCCACCTGGCCGTGCCTCCACATAGGAGCCGGGGGAGTGGGGGACATGCTGCTTCCGAGAGCTGCTTGAGGTAAGCGCTGCCTGGAGCCTGCAACCCTGACACCCTCCTTCCCCAGCCCAGAGCACCCTCCAACACTCCAAACCCCTCAGCCCCACCCCAGAGACTGCACCGCCAGCCAGAGTTCTCACACTTCAACCTCCTGCCACAGCTTAAAGTCCCCTCCTGTACCCCAAATCCCTCATCCTCGCCCCACACCAGATCCTGTACCCACAGCTGCAGCCCTCACCCCGCCCTTGCACCCTGACCTCCTGCCTTAGCCTGGAGCCCCCTCCCACACCCTCAGGCCAGTGTCTGTACCCCCTCCTATACCCTAACTCCCTGCCTCAGACCAGAGCCCCCACCACATGCTGAGCTCCTCATTTCTGCCCCCCTGAGCCTGCACCCCCAGCCGGAGCCCTCACCCCCTTCCAGACCCCAACCCCCTGGGCCAGCCTGGTGAAAATGAGCAAGTAAATGAGGGTGGGGAGAGTGAGTGACAGAGGGAGGTGGGATGGAGTGAGTGGGGGTGGGGCCTCAGTAGAGGCAAAGCAAGGATGTTCAGTTTTATGGGGGTAGAAAATTAGCAACCCTAGACAAGAGAGACAAAAATGAAAGAAGTGGTAACTGAACTAATACACCTATTGCTGGGTGTTGCATACTTTATTCTACAAATAAATACATTTATTCATAATTAATAACTTTGAACTGTTTTTCTCATCTAAGTCTTGGCAACCCCTAGGTCAGGGTAAGAACCTTTATATTACAAATAGTAAGGTCACATCCCTGAACTAACATCATGAGAAAAAACCCAACAACTTGTCTTACCCGATCTTGGTTTTGCCAGAGTATAATTTTAGTATAAAATTACTTGGTGTTCAACACACTAACGCATGTGTAAACAGGCCTTTCACACTCACAGAGCAATCAGCCAGCATTGCCAATGGAGGGAATTCAGAGGGAGAAAAAACGAGCTAAGGCAGCCACAGTAAGCTGGCATGCAATGTACTATTCCACCCAGAAATGGTGGGCAAGCAGACTGGGTGAGGAGGGAAAAAATTAATGTTTTTTACTCTTTTTTTTAAAAAATCCTTCCCTAGTGCAGGTGGGGTGAAGTAGTCCGCAAGGTTGTCCTAAATGGAGATTCAAAATTTGCTGCAGGTTTGGAATCCCAAACCTACCAAGGGCAACAGAGCAAGATAAATGGGTCATTCCACTGGGAATAATTTAAGAACATAGCTACATGATAGGGCATTTAAATGGTTCTAAGTAATTGGATGGCCATTCCCTCTTATTCCCTGCATCTCTCTTTTTCTTCCCCGTTTTCATTGGATTTACTGCTCTTTATTCCTGCAGCTTCCTGGGGACAGCATGTCCTGTCTGTTATTGATTAAGTTGCTGTTACTTTCTGTCAAGATGGATTTTCTCTGACAAACTTTTCCTCTCTAATGACATCTCCTTTTGTGCTTTCTTCTTTCTCTTCACATTTCTGGTCTCACTCTTTTCTCCCCCATTGTTTTTCATCCCCTCTCCTCCTGTCATTGTCTACCATCCCCCAATCTTCTTTGTCACTCTTATGTCATTTATATTCCCCAGTCCTGGCTAGCTCTTCTCTCATTCCCCTGTCTCCCCGTGTCATCGCTTTCTCCTTTCTATCTGTCCTGTTTCACTAACACACTGACATACAGCACTAAAGTGGCTTGACTGAAAGTAGTATCTCCTGAAGCAAAAATCTTCCCTTGTGTCCTGTGTGTGCTAATGCATGATTTGGGAACAGCGTAAGATCTGGGAACAGCCATTTTGTTATTCTCTCTACATATTACGGATGTGTATATATATAGCCAGATCCTCAGCTGGTGCAAAACAACATAGCATGACTGAAGTCAGGAGCTGAGGATCTGGTCCATAATTTGTAAACTTCCACAGGGAGCAATAGATAAAAGATACTCTTAATATGTCACCATCACACATTTCATACAGTCAAAGAGAAATAATCCTTTCTGTAGTACGTAGACTGGTATGGGGATGAAAAAAAGACAGTTTTCCTCCTAAATAGAAACAAATAAGAAAACTTGAGGGTGTAGCATTTACTGAGCCTGCAGCAGTTCCATAGGACTAGTGGACTTTGACAGTATGTGCTTAGAATAGTAGAAAGGAATGGCTGTGGGCAGAGAGATAGACAAATGAAAAGCCCTTTGGAAATAAACTAGATGAAGTTATAGTTGCAGTACTGTGCACTAATATTTCCTGAGAGGTACTGAGTGAGAGGGAGGATGGCCCACTGATTAGAGAGATTGGCAGGGCAGTGGGACACCTGGGTTTAATTCCTTCTATGCCATAGACATCCAGTGTGATCTTGGGGAAGTCAATGAGGATAAGATTTGCTAAAGGAGTGTAAGTCCTATTTTCAGCTGTAACGTAGACACTCAGGAGCTTGAATTTCAATGAGACTATAAACCCCTAAACACCTTGTAGGAGTGTGTGGCCGTCCCATCAATCTCAGAGGGAGGTCACTCCCCTTGCTCTTGGGTCCCTCTCTGGGCAGAGATTGGTGGGGGATTAACAGTCTTTAAGGCTCTGGTCCTCTAAGCAATAATCTCTAAAGCCTGTCAATCTCACAGGGAGGCCACACCTCCTCATTACACACCTACATGGGACTTAAGTCACTAAGGCATTTAGGCACTTTGGAAAAGATTACCCTTGGTCTCTCTGTGCAACAGTTCCCCATCTGTCAAATAGGGTATTAGCACTTTACTACTTCACAGGGATGTTGTGAGGATAAATACATTAAGGACTGTGAGGGTCTCAGATACTATGGTGCTAAAGGCCATGTAGGTACCATAGATAGTGTTCTCAGCTTCCACTGATTTTATTGGAAACAGATGCTCAACACCTGGTGAGATAGGCACCTAAAGGGATGCCATCACATGTGTACTGTATTTATAGTCAATATATGCATTAGGTATATATTCATGGGGGGAGGGATTTTTCAAAGGTGCCTAAATGGTGTAGGTGCAAAAATCCAATGAAATTATATAGCTATACGTATACATAACTGTCTATCAAGCTATCCATTCTCAGCTGGACTGTTTGTTGTAGGTTGGAGTAGAAATGGGTCTAGAGGAAGGATTTGAAAAGGGACTACTTGGTAGACTTACAGATTAGTTCAGAGATGGTGTTTTGTGCCTATGGGACATTGTGCAAGAAAATGATGGTGAGAGGAGAAGGCAAGGCTAGCATTATTGGCAGTGACGACAGGCCAATGAGATAAGAGACCAGGGCAGATAAGTAGTAGTGAAAGACAGTTGTGAATTGCCTTGAAGGTGAATAGAAGCTTGAATACCATAGGAAAGTGTGAAATCCTCCATAGGCACCCATCGGGGTGTGTGCATATGTGACATCAGCAGCACAATAGGTGAAGAAAATTATATATTTAGCCACTAAAATCAGAGTGAAGCAACATGAATGTCAGAGAGGAGGTTACAATAATTGTGATGAATGATAAAAGTTTTAGCTGTCTGGGCAGACAGGAAAGAAACCTAAGCAATGTTATGGAGAAAGAAGCAGTAAAATGTGGACACTGCCTGGATGTGTGGGGAAAAGAGGGAGGAGTCAAAAATGATTCCTGGGTTGTGGGCCTAAGTGACAGTGAGGATGACTCTATTATCAGTACTGCAGTGACAGAGACAGGGGACTGAGAAGGATTTTGGCAAAGACAGGGAATTCAGTTATGGCCATGTTAATAGGGAGATATCCAGCCCAGTGAATGGAGGGCATCAGATCAGGAGTGGGGAAGCAGATCTGTGAGTTGGCAATAAAAATGGCAGATGTAGTGTGAGCAGTTAAGATCACCTAGAAACAGGGTGTAGCGAGAGACATGGAAAATGTGCCAAGGACAGAGGCACGTGTAAATGGGTGTGGGGAAAAAGAGAAGGAACCACCAAAAGAAGTGCCATGAAAGCCAAGGGAGATCAGTGTCAGGCAGGAGGTTGTGAACAACTGAGTCAGATGTACCAGAGAGACTGAGGAAATGAGGATGGAATAAAAAATCTGGGATCTGGCTGGGAAGAGGTTTGGGACCCAGTGAGATCAGTACAGTGGATGGGGAGAGTGAAAGCTAGATGGAGGATTTGAAAAGGGACAACTTGGTAGACTAATGGATTAGTTCAGAGATGGTGTTTTGTGCCTATGGGACATTGTGCAAGAAAATGATGGTGGGAGGAGAAGGCAAGGCTAGCATTATTGGCAGCTACAGAATAGATCAACAAGGGGGAAGCGCCTTAAAAAGCCCCTCTCTTCACCCAACACATTTCACAATCATTCAAGATTTCAGAATCAGAAAGTGTGCATTGCTGTAAAAGGGAAATTGATATTGTTGCAGAGAGAGGCTGTAGAGGGAGAAGGAGCGTGTGCCAAGGCCAGAGCCTTGTGAAAATGGGGGTGGGGTGAGAAAGACCCACCAAAAGAAATGCCATGAACAATAAGGGAGAATAATAAGCCACTCAGGAGAATGTGACCAGCTGTGTTAAATGTAACACTTAAAAAAGAGGCCAGGAGCTCACAGCCTGGTCCTCCCTGATTTCTGAAATAAGTTCACATGGAACACATTGCCAAAACTGCTGCAAGTCTCCATAAGTCTGAAGCTTCTGTATTAAAAATCAAAACAAATTCCTGCATTTACTATGGTTCTGTCTCTGCCTTTATCCCCCTCACCTCATGCTGCCTTCTTCTCCTATTCTATTCTGTTCTCACCCTCTCCTCCTGTGCATCAATTTCTACCGCCTTTTCTGTTCCAAAAGTGCAGAAGCAGGCAGCAGCCCATTTCCTACACTACTTTTTGGTCATTATAATGATTAAATAAATAAATAAAAGGGCTAACTTTTTTCCCTTTGTTACTAACCAGTAGGTGGAGCTCATCTCCTGTTTTAAATAATAATAGGTTCTCTTTTTCAATAAAGCAATCTATCATTTCTACTGCAGTGAAAACAGTAGTTGTGAGGTAGTGTAATGCTAAACAAAACAGCTAATCTTGGCTGGATCATAGGATCTAATACTGTGACTCATGTCAGCAACACAGGGCCAAACACCTGCTAATCTAGATGGGTAATATTATTTGAAAAATTACAGATGTTGAACAGTTTTGGGCACTGTTCTCCCCCCTAAGAAAATCTATTTGGTGAAGAAGCCCAAGCCAACCCCCTGGCATCTGACAGACTTTCCTACATTTCAAAATATTCCAGGTATAATAAGCCCGATTTGGAGCTCGCATCAATTTTATACCAGTGTAACTGCACTGACTTCAGCAGAGCTACTCCTGATAGAGAGCTCAAAATCAGGTCCAGTTTAAGCAAAGCGGCTTCTCCTTTTCATAGGCACTGAAAGCGTGCGAGAAATCTTTTGGCCTTTCATCACTTCAGTCTGCACTCTCGCAGTATCCCCGGGAGGTATTTTATGAAGCATCCTCACTCGTTCTCAGCGAACTCTGCACACTTCCCATGAAGGCTGTGAACTGTACAGGCTACTGTCAGGTAGCACTTGGCAAAATGCAAACTGACTCTTTACCTAGTACAGCTTTCCCAAGGTCTTCAGAATTTTACCACTATGGGGATGTCTATGCTGCAAGAGGTGGTTTGATTGCAAGAGAGACTGCCACGCCCACACTAGTGTTTGTCTAGTTAGCACAGCTAAAAACAGCAGTGAAGAAGTGATGGGTGGGCTGCAGCATGGGTTGTACAATCATGCCGGGGACCCTGGCTATGTACACAAGTTGCTAGCTTGCTTCAGGGGCTGTGCCACTGCACCTGCACTGCTATTTTGAGATGCACTAGCAAGATTAAAGCTAGCATGGGTATGCCAATACATGCTACAATCAGCACACCTCTGAGTGTGGGGCAGACATCCCCTATGCGGATTCTGCTAGCCAAAAGTAAAAAACCCTTCAGGTTACTCACAAAGCAGTGTCTCTTACATGCAGTGCGATGCCTCCATCAAACTGGCTCATCTCCGGGATACTGTTTTCCATTAAGAATGGTTTTGTTTCCAGTGTGAAGTATGAGGAGGGGGACATGGGTGCTAGGAGAATAGCTTTTTGTCGGGGGGGGGCGGGTTAGGGGTTTAAAATACGACCTTTTGAACCTCTTCATGAGGCATAATAATATTCAGCACTTACATAGCACATCATCTCTGCAAAGCACTGTACAAGAATGTGATTCGGAGGCTTGGTTTGAACTTCAGCAACTAGCGTGAACTGGCATATCACCATTGCCGCCCACAGAACTGGGCCCATTTATGCCAGCTGATGATCTGGCTCTTTTGCCTTTTTCCTTCAAACAGTCTGATTTGTCATGGAGACAAGGTGGGTGAGGTAATATCTTTTGCTAGACCAGCTCTGTTAGTGAGAGAGACAAGATTTCGAGCTACACAGAGCTCTTCAGGTGTGGGAAAGGTACTCAGAGTGTTACAGCTAAATACAAAGACCTGGAACAGAGTTTAGTATTAGTAGTTAACATATATTGTTAGGGACCATTCAAGGAGAAGTGGCTTGTTAACATCTCTGCAGTCATAGGACAAAAAAGGGCGGTTAATGAATTATATATTCATGTAATAAGCCATAAATCCAGAGTCTCTATTGAGTCTATGATTTTTAGTGTCTAGCAAAATTATGAATTTAAGCTCCCATGCTCATCTTTTGAAGGTGTTGTGTAGATTTCCTTTGAGATTGGGGACTGAGATCAAATATAGAGTGATCATTTTGTGAAAAGTGTTTGCCCACAGGTTTATGGTGTTTTTGTCTTTTATCATTTTGCAGTGTGAGTTCATTCGGGAGTGTGAGGGGTTGGGGTCCCCATCCAGTGCGGGTGAGTTCACCCCATCCCTCAAGCTGTCCTTTGCCTTGAGGCAGTGAGTGAGACCTAAGGACTAAAGTCAGTAGGGTTACCCTGGTCTGTAGGGCAGTAAGGCCTCATGGCTGGGTCAATAGAGTTACCCTGATTCACTGGGCAGTGAGGCCTAGTGGCTGGAGTCAATAGGGTTTTGGGCCACCACCTGGAGGTGGGTGGCAGCTGGGGTAGGGGAACCTGGGGCCCTCCCTTCTCCACTGGATCCCAGCCCAGGGCCTGACAGTGGCAAGTGCATTTGCCACTGAGTCAGTGGGGATCCAGCCACAACGCACCAACTATGTTCAGGACTATGGTTAGTCCCTCCCTGGGCTACTTCCTACCATGACTCCTGGGTCCGTAGTCTGGGCGGCTTCAGGGTTCCTCTGCCAGGGCTGTTCCTGGTGGCTCCAAAGTCCCTGGGATGTCCGCAGGTACCAGAGTGTCTGCTGGGATCTCAGCACCTTTGGCTTTTGCAGTCAGGGGCTGCCATGGATCCTAGGTTGCAGCCTGCAATGGTCATCCTTCCTCTCCAGCAGTCAGCCCAGAATGAGCTGAGCTGCTCACTCTTATAGTGGTACTGCACTTGCGGCATGCCCAGTAGGGACCTGGGGATGGGATTTCCTCAGCCCAGAAGGAGGAGTTAACCCTTTCCCATCCTGTGTTGGGTAAGTTTACCCTGTCACAGAGAGCTTAGTGGCTGTCTGGTTTCACCTACACAATCGATAGTTGGGCATTTAGTGCCTGGGATGAGTTACACCACATGTTGTGGTAGGCATGTGTAAGGCCCATGGCTCTTGAAAAGTGTGTTGAGTGGTGTATAGGTCATCATAGCAGTAGAGATATGTCAACAGGTTTTGCAGCTGTTGTTCTGGCAGGGTCTGGTGCCAGTTAGAATTGGTGAGTCCTGGTCTGTGGGGAACTTGCTTCTGATAATGAGCTTGGAGAGGTGGGGGTGGATTTTTTTGAAGGCCAGAAGAGGGGGTTAAGAAAAGAATTCTTTCAAGATGTGGTCCCCATTGAATATGGGTTGTAATTGTTTAATGATACCTTTTATCGATTCCAGTGTGGTGTGGTAGATGACAACTAGGAATGTATGGTCTAAAGGTTGTTTTTCTTAAAACCATATTGAAGCAGGCTGTCTTGGGGTTTTTGGGTGGTCCATTCCATAATACAATCTACTTCTCTAGTGGGCTAGCCTTGTTTGGTGAAGGTGGTTTTAAGTGATTTAAAGTGTGTATCCTGACTTTTCTCCTTGGATCATTTTCTGTGGTATCTCAGTGCTTGCCTATAGATAACAAATGTATTGGCGTGTATGAGGAGGTTACCGGATCTGTGCAGGTAGGTGTGGTGATCTGTTGGTTTCTTGTATATAGTTGTCTGTAGGGGTCTATTGTTGAAGCTGATCTTGGTGTCCAGGAAGCTGATGCAAGTTCAGGAGTGTTCTATATTTTGTCACTGATTTTCATAGTGTCAAATCTATTTCCTCTGGCTCAGACTCAATGGGCAAACAATTATATAACTAGCTCTACTGATTTCAATAAGAGATGAGTAAAGTCTGGTCTTGTACGATTTCAGAAATAGGCCAACACGTCGCAAACATTTCCTTGTTTTACTATAAGTTGGTACGTGTGCTGTTAAGATTGTAATAGACCTTCATTTAGCAATCCTATAAAGTCAATGCAGGGAAGGGAACAATTTGTTTTTTCCTTACCCTAGGGCAGTGTTCTGGGTGTTCCAAACCTCTGACTGCCACCCCAAGCAGAAAAAAAAAAAAGCCGTGATCGTGATCTGCAGCTCTACCGCCGCTGCTTCAGTCTTTGGCGGCAATTCAGCAGCTGATTCTTTGCTCCGAGAGGGACCAAGGGACCCGCCGCCAAATTGGCCCCGAAGAGCCCGATGTGCCACCTCTCTCTGTTGACCGCCCCAAGCACCTGCTTGCTGGGCTGGTGCCTGGAGCTGGCCCTGCCCTAGGGCAACTGAATCGGTTTCCAGTTAAAAGCACCATTTGGCCAACCCCACACTGTACACACACAGTGGGACAGATGCGTCTTGCTATTTCTCTGCCCCTGATAATCACCATCAAGAAGGGAAAAGCTTCTCATGCTGTATTTTACTGTGCCTGTTATCAGCTTTTCAGAATGCCTTTGACAAGGTCCCTCATCAAAAGCTCTTAAGCAAATAAGCAGTTATGGGATAAGAAGGCAGTTGCTTCTTCTCATAGGTCAGTAACTGATTAAAAGACAAGAAACAAAGGGTAGGACTAGATAGTCAGTTTTCAGAATGGAGAGAGGTAAATAGTGGCATTCCCCTGGGTCTGTACTGGGACCAATGCTGTTCAATGTATTGATAGGTGATCTGGAAAAAGGGGTGAACAGGGAGGTGGCAAAATTTGAAGATGATACAAATTACCCCAGATAGCTAAGTCCAAAGCACACTATAAAGGGATCTCACAAAACTGGGCAACAAAATGGGGATCAAAGACAATGTTGATAAATGCAAAGTAATGCACATTGGAAAACATAATCCTGACTATACATACAAAATGATGGAGTCACTGTGGATAGTGCTCTGAAAACACCTACTCAATGTTCAGTGTCAGTCAAAAACGCCAACAGAATGTTAGGAACCACTAGGAAAGGGGTAGATAATAAGACAGAAAACACCACGATATAAATCCATGATATGCCCACACGTTGAATACTGCATGCAAATTTGTATTTCAGCTATAGCTATTGGCAACAGAATGTATTTAATAGATCTGATGATGCAAGGAAAGGATGTCAAGGAGTTATAGGGAGGGAAATGGGGTTAGATGTCTGTTTTTATGTTCTTAATGAATTAGCCATTTACAGCCTTATAAATTGAGTCATAGATGCTTATAAGTTCAGAGGTGGAAAACAAAATGAGCCTCTGAGGGAGCTAGTGTAAGGATTGCAGCTCATAATGACTGTATAAGTCAGAATGCCCAAGGTGGCTGCCTTTGGGGTGAAATGAAGTATAGATCCTGTTACACATTAAACAGGCATGCTCTCCCCAATGTTCCAGTGTTGCTGCTCTCTGTTGAGTAGGGAGGTAACAAGTCTAGGGCCCTATCCAGATACTCCTGCTAAGATCTGATAAGAGCTGCCAGCAAAGTGAGACAAATGAAGGCTGGCAGCTGTGTGTGAGCACAGGGAAGGTAAGTGGGTGCCCGCTCCCCATTCTAGCCCATATTGTGTACATAATTTGACCCTCGTATTCAGGGTGGTGGTCAGGAAAACACAGAGACTGATTATATTCAGTCATGACCAGTAGTCTCTGCTACATCTGTTTGGAGATCGGTTTATGCCAGGTTGGTATTCCTTTTCATTAAAATGGCTTACTTATTTAAATTTGAAAACTGGATGATGTGTTGGCCATAATTTTGCTGTTGAATATATGCTACAGATATATTTAAAAATTGTCCACCTGCTACAGATAGGCACTGCTAGTTTGGAACTATTTGGAGCCTCTCTTCCAAGAACACAAAGAAACATAGAAGATGGGGATGGACATTGAGTCACCTGTGCCTAGCATTGCCCTGCTGTAATAGAAAATCATTCGTGTTTGATACATCCATGTGATCCTTACAGACAGTCTTGTTCTGTGTTCCCGAGGAATGCAAAGTCTAAAGTTTCTGCCAATATGTCACTGGGGAAAATTTCTTTTCATCTCCAGACTTTGTGATCAGTTTGTTCAAGCCTGTGTATGTTAGCAAGAGTCTCTGGGCCAAATCCTCTCCCCAGTAAGGTGTAAATCCAGACAGAATCTGGCTTAGTATCAGGTTGACAGCATGATTTGTTTGAAGGTTTGTCTACACAGCATTAGCTGTGTAGGGGTTAGCTTGAATTCAGCTAGTGCAAATAATAGTAGCAGTGAAGGGTGCACAGCATGGGCTTCAGTACAGATATTACATGCCTGGCACAGACCCTGGGTATGTAGTCAGCTCACTAGCCCACTCTGAAGCCCTGCTGGATTCAAACTAGCTTGGATAGACTGTTTTGCTGTGTAAACATACCTTGAGAAAAATGCTTTAATGTGTCAGTTGAAAGGCAAACTTGTATTTCAGCTATAGCTGTTGGCACCAGAATGTATTTAATAGATCTGATGATGCAAGGAAAGGATGTCAAGGAGTTATAGGGAGGGAAATGGGGACAAAGCTCCTTAGGCCCCTTATTGCAGTGGGAGAGAGAGAGAGGGAACTACCAGAAGAGATGCTGAAGGAACAGAGAGAGATGTAGAAGGGCAAACTGGAGAGGACAATACAGTGACAGCTTGGGGAAGAGAAGTTATCAAGGAAGGGAACATAAACTGTGTCAAAAGAGCAGGGAGGATGAGTAAAGGCCTGGAGTTGTGTCTGAGAGGACATTTTTCAGCATAGATATTTCCCTCTGCTCCTGCTTGAACCAACACACCTGAGTTAAAAATGTGAGTCATTGTATATTATCAGACACCTCTTTCCAAGCAAGACTAAAGGGTTCATCATTTCTTTATTATCTCATGGTCAGTTGTGAGTGAGTTTTTTATTTCACTTGAAAGCTGGGTTATTGGGAAAATCCCCAATGCCAGTTTAGCTATCTGTTTTGTTACTTGATCAGTTCCAAAATTTCAAGAAATGATCTAGGTATCGGTGGGCAGAGCTCTGTTGATCTAGATGAAAATCACACCATCAAAAACCATTTTCTCTTACTGTCGTGGGGCTGGTACACCCCATCACCCATTGTTGGGGGTGAAGGGGTTTTATGGCCCTGCAGTGGGGTTTTGATGACTGTCCCTAGCCTCTGGGCATATAGCCTAATGACCAGCATCCCTAAGGCAGTACTCTCAATTGGGGGCCGTGCAGCCTGATGGCTGGAGTCAATATAATGACCCTCACTGGCAGTGCTGTGTGGCCTAACAGCCAGGGTCAATAAGGTTGGAAAGGTAGGCTGCCTCCCTGGGGAGGGGAGAGGGAGAGGGGCGGCCAAAGTAGGGGGCCCCGGGCCCTCCCTGATCTGCCAGGTCCTGACTCAGGGCTCTGTTGGTAATGGGGTTGCCTGCCACCAGCTTGGCCAGGATCCTGCTGAAACATGCTGAGCTAGTCTCCGTTTCTACAGCCTATTCCCCGCAAAGTTTCCCTGGGCCACTTCCTACCTGTTCGTCCATGGCTTGCTGTCTCGGCATTCCCTTGGTCTCGCCTCTCTCTGTGGTGTCCATAGCCTGGGGGTCATAGGTCATCACTGGCTGGCTGGCTTCTGGGTCCTGAAGTGTCGATGGTCCTTCTGCAGGAACCTGCTGCTCACCTCCTTCCTCTCCAGCGGTCAGCCCAGACTGTGCTGAGATGCTTACTTTTATATCCTGGTTCCAGCTGGAGCATGCCCAGCAGAGCAGGGAGAGGCATGGTCTTCTTGGCCCAAAGAGAAGGATTAACCCCTGCTGCACCACCTGTGACACTTACAAAGGTGCTCCTTGCTTTCCCTAATAGATAGGGAGAGGTTGCTCAACCAGCAGCGGGAGCCAGAAAGTGAGGACAGCAAAGGTAGCTTCCTTCCTTCCTCCTGATGCACTCATTCTGCAAAGTCTGAATCATGGTGAGGGAAAGAAAGAAAAAAAGAGAGAGCAACACCTACCTACATATCTCTTCCAGTCTGCAGGTGGGGGAAAGAAAGGTACTTTGAGGGGGGGAGGAACGACAGCTTCTGGAATTGGGTAGGAGGGAATGAGGGAGTGGGGGGACATGCAGAGCTTCTGGCATGGGAAACGGGGCTGAAATAGATCTGAAATAGAGGGGGATGGGAGGGTGGCACAGGAGTTTGTGGGGTAAGGAATGGCACCACTGGTGTGTGCATAAGGTATGAAGTGTGCAACCCTTTATCTGTTAACTTTCCATAACTAATATAAGAATAATTTAAAAAATGAACACTAAAACCTTGCTATATATATACATAAACCAGGTACAGAAAGTTCTAGATCTCCCAGGGAGCAGGCCAAAGTGCTGCTTTAGATAAAACAGATTGAATAGTAAAAAGATAATTAACTGATGTGCAAATATATTTGTTATTAGAAGCACTGAGTTCAGCTGGCTATGATTCCTGGGATCATATAATTCATTACGCCATTCAAACCACCACCAGCTATTTGGAACTCTGAGGGTTTCATGAATTTTTGAGATAAGTGGGTAATATTCTCAAAAGTCACACCGGTATGGAGTTATTCATGACTTTCCTGTTTAAAAATGTTTCATTGTTAAGAATGTTTTATTCACACCCTCAGGGAGCAGAAGCAATAGACTCTGTTGTAGGTGAACAATCATTTTAAAACACTAAGAACCAGGATCCCAGATGACAAGGTGCTGAGTGTCCTCCACTTCCACTGCTCAGCACCTCATAGGATTGGGCTATCATGAAGAGTCAAGTTAACAGTTTGCAAACAAGCTGAGGTCTAAAAATTCTACAGCCTGAAGCCAATGGAAGCCTTGCCATTTGATCTCTGCTGGAGCAGGACTGGGCGGCTAATTATCCAGGGCTAAATAGAGTCCCAGCTTTTGTGGCTGCACTAAGGGCTAAGAAGGTGTAAGATGCTCCCATGCCAAGGGTAGCTGTGTGGGAAGAACAGCAGCTGTCCAGAGCTTGGGCTAATGTAGTTGCCCTGCTGCCCCAGAGAATGAAGCTGCACCAGGTACTGAGCTATCTCAGGACACTTCCTCTGTGGAGCATGGGGGAACCCAAGAGGCAGACTGTAAATCCTAGGGCAGCACAACCAGCTGCCCCTTGCTTGGGGCTTCTTGCAAAGCTGCCGTTGAACCCTTGCACGTCATGAACACTCTTGGAGAAAACTAGGATCAGTTTGCAAATGATTTCCTAACCAAGAGTAGGCAACATTGGTAATTAATATTATTTATAATCAGTAGTTTGACTAGTTATACCCTTGATATTGAAGTTCACAGAAATTTATTATTAACTGTATAGTTATATTTTGAAAACAGCACATCCTCCTCCCCCGCCCTCGGATTGCATCAGAAACATCAAGTAGTGGTATATGAATTGAGCCTATGTTTTGCCTATCCCTGACTAGTGGGGAAAAAGGAATATCACACCTTTGTAGGGATGACCTTTTAGTTTTTACACTAGGCTCTGTTTAACACGAGCAGTTATTAATTCACATGACAGGCCATTATGGTAAATACCCTCTGAGTGGGCATGACACACATGGTTATCTTATTAGCTGATACACTCTTTTTTTAAAAAAGTGCACAGAAATTTTAACTGCCAAATATCTGTGCTACTTGTATTGCTGTTTCTTGTTGTTACTTTTGTGCAGTGCATAAACTGGGTTTCTGCAGTCAGTATATTGAATAACTGAAGCTCAATACATGGCTCAGTCAAATGATTAATATAAAAATGCTAGTTTGTGCTTCCAAAATATATATATTTTTGAATTCTGTGCATCAGAGCTTGGCAGAGGGGTATGAAGTTGAGAGGAGGATCAGGAAATCACAGAATAATGGATTACTGGCTTGGAACACATCTGGTGCGTGTTCATGCATCGGCTAGAAATATACCCCACATGACTCCTTTCAGAAATTAAGCTATTCTTTTCCTTAAAGATGCCTCATGATTTTCACCACAACAACACTGCTAAACAAACCATTCTACTGTCTGAATGACTTTGAAAATATCCTCCAAAATGTTTGGGCTGATGTGTAAACAAAATCTATGATTTATCATTCATTATAACATCAGTCTAACCAGTTCTCTCTCCTCTGCAATGTTTCCCATATTTATAGTTATCACTCCTCCACTTAAGCCACATTTTGTGAGGCTGAATTGATTAAGATTCCATTTGTGTGTGTGTGTGTGTGTGTGTGTGTGTAGAAATTACTCCTCTGAAGAACTGGCAACAATGCTCTCTATCTTATGGGTTGCCAGCTGCCTCAGGGGCATTTACTCCTGCTGCGGGCTGAAGAAACTCTTTCCTGCTCCATGGTTACTCTGTACCTGATTAGCAGTGCCAGAATAGGTAGGAAGTCAGCCTGCCCTGGTGATCCTTACTGTCTTCCCAAATTCCAATCCCTCTTCCCTCTTGCAGTTGAGGGCACAAGATTGGGATATATAGGAGACTGAAAAAGAGAAAGAGAGTGATGGAGACACTGGGAAATTTCCTCTAAAGGTGCAGGCCTTTGGTTATTGGTGCTGTAGGAAGGGTACACACTCTTTTTGTGCTCCTGTGCCACCCAATGCAGGGCAGGATCAGTATCTAACAGTGAGCCAGGAAGAAAGTGCAGAAATTGCTCTGACAAATGAGCAATCATCCCAGAAACCAGTGGGCCACTGCCTGAGTCCAAACTGTGTGGAGCAGCTTGCAGGATCAAGGCCATAGTGTGCAAATAGAGATGCAAACTTTAATTTATGGATACCAGGGAAGTTTCAGAAGACTGAAAGAGTGCTAAAGATGTGTCAGTATTCAGAATGGTTAAGCAGGATGATCTAAGTACCCATGGATCATTTAACCTGACATCAATCCCAGAGAAAATAATGGAAAAGATGATACGGGAGTCAACTAATAAAGAATTAAAGGATGGGAATATAATCAATGCCAGTCAACAGGGTGTTATGGAAAACTGATCTTGTCAAACAAACCTGATTGCATTCCTTAATGAGATTAGAAGTTTGGTTAATAAAGAGAACTGCGTAGATGCAATATACTTAGACATTTATAAGGCATTTGACTTAGTACTGCATGACATTTTGATTAAAAAATTAGCACGATACAAAATCAATAAAACACACGTTAACTGGATTGAGACCTGGCTAGCTGACAGATCTCATAAGGTAGTTGTCATTGGGGCTTATCATGGAATAGGGGTGTTTCTAGTGTAACCCTTCTGCCCCTCTGAGTTGGCAGCAACAAGGGCCGGGTTCAGTATCCAGGGGTTCCGTTTCAATAACACAATGCATAACCGGCTCGAGCCCTCACCCAGTGACCTGGGACACTCACATACCACACCCCCCTGGGCGCCTCTAGGAGGCAATACTTCCCCTCTCGCAAGCACGGAGTTTGAGTTTAGCAAAATTCTTTTAATAAAGGAAGGAAACAATGCGGTATTCCATTGGAGAAACACCACAAACAGGATTATAACACAAACCATAAGCAAAAACCCACCTCCAAGTATGTTTGGCAATTTCCTTTCCCCCTTAGAGTCTTAAGCCCAATCACCCCAAAGTCCAACAACCTGAAAGTCTCTGGTCAGTGCCACCCCAGAATTCAAAAGTTTATCTGCAGAGTTTTACACCCCCAGCCTGGGTGGAAATGGGGGGGACACACACAGAGTGTTAAGGGGCACCTTACGTGGGCCAGGGCCAACTGCTCCGCCTCTCCGTGGAGTTCTGCTGCAGCCTTCACCACGACCAGCTCCACTACACCAGCTGTGCCGCTCCTCCAGCCGTCCCTACAACCCGCTTCACTCCGCTCACTGTTCCATGGGCTGCTCCAACATGCTGCAAACTGCTCCACTCTGCCAGCCACTTAACGATAGATCTTCAGACTCCCTCACTAGTTAACACAGCACTCAGCAATCTCAGCTCAGCTCTTTCAGTGATTTCAGCTCTTAGTAGGGGAGACCTGGTGCTGGTGCACCATTGGCTCAACGTGAATTCAGCTCAGCAGTCTCTAGATGGACTCCTAATGGAATCAAAATTAGCTCTACTCTTTAACAGTGGAGAGAGGAAGATGTGCAGTTGGAATTCCAGGCTCTCAAAAGGGGCCCATACAATCAGATACACACACCAGTCCCCAACCTCTCTCTATTCACTGGGTTTTGGAACCGATGTCCCTTGTCTAGCAAGTATCACTTAATTTATATTGAGACATCTCTGTCATAAAGCAGTCTCCTAGTTTCTTATTCACATAATCAGATGGCAACACTTTATTTATCCTGCCGCAATAACAAAGAAATTGGGGATCCCAGAGCTGTCAAAATAACCGTCCCAGGCTGCCTTGGGCTATGCTGGGTGTGCCCGTGCAAATACTCGAGATGTCACACTTCCTGAAATTCTTTTCACACTTCCCATAATTCACCACCAGATGTCAGGGCAGAGCTCATCCTGACTCTGCTTACACTGGTGGGGTTCAGCAGGGATCAATACTAGACCCAACCCTATTCAACATTTTCATCAATGATCTAGAAGTAAATATAAAATCACTACAGATAAAATTTGCAGATGACACAAAGATTGGCAGAGTGATAAATATTGATGAGGACAGGGTATTCACACAGAGTTTTTGATTGGCTTGATACATTGGGCCCATTCAAACAAATTGCATTTGTGTTGGATAATCAGCTGAACATACGCTTCCACTGTGATGCTGTGGCCAAAAGGGCTAATGGGATGCATAAGCAGGGGCATTGTGAGTAGAAGTAGAGCGGTAATTTTACTTCTATATTTGGCACTGGTGTGACTGCTGCTGGAATACTGTGTCTAGTTTTGGTGCCCATAATTTAAGAAGGATGTTGAAAAATGTGAGGGCATTCAGAGAAAAACCATCAGAATGAGTAAAGGATTAAAAACATGCATTATAGTAATAGAGTCAGGGTGCAATCTATTTAGCATAGCAAGCAAAGTTTAAGGGGTGACTTGATTACAATACATAGGTTCCTGCTTGGGGGAAAAAAAATTTTAAAATGGTCTCTTCTGTCTAGCTGACCAAGGTGTAACATGATACAATGGCTGGAAGTTGCAGCTAGACAAATTCAGATGGTAAATGAGTTGTACATTTTTAACAGGGAGGTTAATTTACCATTGGAACACTTGGGATTCATCACTGGCAAATTTTAAATCAAGATTGGTTGTTTTTCTAAAAGCTATGTTTTAGGAATTCTTTTGGTGAAGTTCTATGGCCCTATGTTATGCAAGAGGTCAGCCTAGATCAGGGGTTGGCAACCTTTCAGAAGCGGTGTGCCGAGTCTTCTTTTATTCACTCTAATTTAAGGTTTCACGAGCCAGTAAAACATTTTAACGTTTTTAGAAGGTCTCTTTCTATAAGTCTATAATATATAACTAAACTATTGTTGTATGTAAAGTAAATAAGATTTTTAAAATGTTTAAGAAGCTTAATTTAAAATTAAATTGAAATATAGAGCCCCCCAGACTGGTGGCCAGGACCCAGGCAGCATGAGTGCCACTGAAAATCAGCTCGCGTGCCGCCTTTGGCACCAGTGCCATAGGTTGCCTACCCCTGGCCTAGATGATCACAATGGTTTCTTCTGGCCTTGCAGTGTATGAATCAGGCTCCTAACTCACTTCCATGAACACTCTGTGTGGATAGAATTCAGCATTGGAAGATGCTACACAGCTGTAACTGGGTTGTAGAAAAGTGACTGTATGAAATTGTATTATCTAGTATATAGGATAAACTCCACCAGAGAGGTCCTTTGGGGCCATCTACCTGTCCCAAGTCAGGATAAAGGAGGAAGGTTGGGCGTGGGGCTAGCGACTCCACCCCGTAAAAAAATCATCCTGCTACAGAAACGCCAACAATAGAGACAACAGAGACTTTTACCCTGGAAAAAGAAGGATCTTCAATTCGAAGATGCATGATGCTGGGTGGTAAAAGCCATGAGGAAGCCACTAAGCCGATTACCCTTCTTGCAACCAGGAGGATTACCATAGGCACATGGAACGTGAGGACCATGTACGAGTCAGGAAAGACGGCGCAGGTTGCAGCAGAGATGAGGAGCAACAACCTGACCCTATTAGGCATTAGCGAGACAAGATGGATGCAAGCAGGACAGAGACGGCTGTTGACAGGAGAGCTGTTCCTGTATTCAGGACATGAAGAGAGCGACGCACCCCACACACAGGGAGTAGGCTTCATGTTGTCCAAGCAGGCACAGAGAGCACTGATTGGTTGGGAGGCACATGGTCCCAGAATCATCACAGCATCCTTCAGAACTAAAATGAAGAGGATTAAGATGAATGTTGTTCAGTGCTATGCTCCAATTAATGACAGCGAAGAGGAGGACAAAGATTATTTTTACAACAGACTCCAGAAAATATTAGAGATTCTCCCAGACAAAGACATCATCATCCTTATGGGAGACTTTAATGCCAAAATTGGACCTGACAACACAGGATACGAACAAGTCATGGGGACCCACGCTCTGGGAGAGATGAGTGAGAATGGAGAGAGATTTGTGGATTTGTGTGCACTTAACAACCTGGTCATAGGAGGTAGCATCTTTCCTCACAAGCGGATCCACAAGAGTACCTGGGTATCACCAGCGGGCACGACAGAAAATCAGATCGATCATGTCTGCATTAGCAAGAAGTTTAGAAGATCCTTGCAGGACGTTAGAGTTAGAAGAGGAGCAGACGCGGTGTCCGACCATCACTTAGTGGTGCCCAGATTGAAGCTGAAGCTGAAAAAGAACTAGATAGACACATCAGACAGAAGAGTGAAGTACAGCGTCAGCCTTCTGAAGGACCGTAAGACCAAGGAAGATTTTGGACTGAGGCTGATGAATAAGTTTTCAGTATTACAGGATCGGTCTGAGGAAGAGGAAGACAGTGTACTAAACAGATGGCAGAAAGTGAGAGACACACTTAGGTCAGTATGCCAGGAAGTGCTTGGAATTAACAAACACCAGCAGAAAGAGTGGATCACAGCAGAGACCTTGATCAAGATAGAAGACAGAAAGAAGAAGAAGGCAGCAGTCAACAACAGCAGGACTAGAGCAGCAAAGGCCAAAGCTCAAAAAGAGTATGCTGAAGCCCACAGAGCATTGAAGAGGAATATCAGGAAGGACAAGAGAGAGTATGTGGATGAACTGGCAGCAGAAGCGGAGCAGGCAGCATACAGTGGTAATATGAAACAGCTGTATGATACTACCAAGCGACTGTCTGGAAAGTTCAGCAAGCCAGAACGTCCCGTTAAAGACAAGCAGGGAAAGTCTATAACAGGAATAGAACAACAGATGAACAGATGGGCGGAGCACTTTGAGGAACTCCTGAACAGACCAGCACCACCAAATCCACCAGATATCAACTCAGCTAACGAGGACCTCCCAATTAATTGTGATAAACCAACCAGAGACGAGATCAGAAAAGCCATCACCATGATGAAGAATAGGAAGGCGGCTGGACCTGATAACATCCCAGCAGAGGCCCTGAAAGCAGACCTGGATGCTTCAGTGGAAGTGCTGTACCCCCTCTTTGAGAAGATATGGGAAGAAGAAGTGATTCCGGTAGACTGGAAAGAGGGATATCTCATCAAAATCCCCAAGAAAGGAGACCTTAGCAACTGTGCCAATTATAGAGGAATCACACTCCTGTCGGTGCCAGGGAAGGTCTTCAACCGAGTCCTCTTAGAGAGAATGAAGGATGCCGTCGATCCACAGCTACAAGATGAACAGGCAGGTTTCCGGCAGAACAGATCATGCACGGACCAGATAGCAACGCTTCGCATCATAGTCGAGCAGTCTATAGAGTGGAACTCCTCTTTGTACATCAATTTTGTTGACTATGAGAATGCGTTCGATAGCGTGGATCGAGAGACCCTTTGGAAGCTCCTTCGGCACTACGGCATCCCAGCAAAGGTGGTCAACCTGATCAAGAACTCATATGACGGTATACACTGTAGAGTGATCCATGGAGGGCAGCTTACTAACAGCTTCCAGGTGCAAACTGGAGTCAGGCAAGGATGCTTGTTGTCACCACTTCTCTTTCTTCTCGTCATCGATTGGATTATGAAGACATCTACCTACGAGCGTAGGAATGGAATCCAGTGGACGTTGTGGACCCAGCTTGATGACCTGGACTTTGCTGACGACCTTGCACTCCTTTCGCACAGTAAACAGCAGATGCAAGAGAAGATCAATGTAGTGGCAGCCACGTCATCACAGGTTGGCCTCAGCATTCACAAGGACAAGACCAAGAGCCTTAGGATTAACTCCATTAGCAATGACCCAGTCACACTGAATGGAAGCCCCCTGGAAGAAGTGCAGTCCTTCACCTACCTAGGTAGCATCATCGACCAACAGGGTGGCACAGACGCAGACATCAAAGTAAGGATTGGTAAGGCAAGAGCAGCCTTCTTACAGCTCAAGAACATCTGGAGCTCTAGAGAGCTGTCTTTGGCAACAAAAATTCGACTGTTCAACTCCAATGTGAAATCAGTCCTACTGTATGGAGCTGAAACCTGGAGGACAACCAAAACAACCATCAGGAAGATCCAGACCTTCATAAATAGCTGCCTCAGAAGGATTCTCCAGATCCGCTGGCCAGACACCATCAGTAACATCCACCTCTTGGAGAGGACCTGTCAACTCCCAGCAGAGGAAGAAATCAGAAGGAGAAGGTGGGGTTGGATAGGACATACATTACGCAAGCAGCCAACTAATATCACCAGACAGGCACTGCGGTGGAACCCCCAAGGCAAGAGGAAAAGAGGCCATCCAAGAAACACCTGGCAACGTGACCTTCAGGCTGATAGCAAAAAAATGGGCTATACCTGGAACCAATTAGAACGAATGGCCCAGGATAGAGGACTCTGGAGATCTGTTGTTGGCGGCCCATACCCCGATTGGGGTAACGGGCGTGAGTGAGTGAGTGAGTATATAGGATATGATCATGTAATTAAAGAGTATTATAATGCATATACACGAGGGGGCAGAGTTGAGGTGGTGAGTAGTACTTTAACTTTAGCATTTGTTGATCTTAGCAATGCTTAAACATGTAACCTTAATTGTATAGTCAAAAAATAATAGCATTATCGCCAGGGACAAGGCAGGTGAGGTAATATCTTTTATTGGATCAACTTCTCTTGGTGAGAGAGACAGGCTTTCAAGGCACTGCAAGCTCTTCTTCAGGCCTGGGAGGCACTTTGCTAGTCCTTATAAAGAGCTTTGTGTGGCTCAAAAGCTTGTCTCTTTCACCAGCAGCAATTGGTCCAGTAAAAGATATCACCTCACCCCCTCTTGTCTCTTGATTATCCTGGGACTAACACAGCTACAACTACACTGCATACTATTATCTCCAAGGCAGTCACTTATCTATCTCTTTGCAACAGTTTTCTTTTTTTGCATGGAGCTGAAGGCAAAACAGGTCAAAGGCTTTGTATCCATTGGATGGCTGCTTCAACTAAGTCAGTTTTCCCAGCTTCAGATACCAAGATGGACACAATGTCCTAGTGTCATCCAAAGACTCCACTTGGAAAAAAACTCCACTCTTTCCTCTCTGTGTGTTTGAGCTAAATAAATGTTCTGTTACCCAGGGAAATGGAGAACTTCTGTCAAGAGGGTAAAAAACTGTCAAAACAAAATCAGCTAACAGCATAGAAAAATAGAGCAAATTGCAGTAAAGCAGCAGATTCAGTGATAACTAATGGGAAGTGGGTATTCACCCACGAAAGCTCATGCTCCAATACTTCTGTTAGTCTATAAGGTGCCACAGGACTCTTTGTCGCTTTTTAATGGGAACTATTTCATGCTGAGTCTATCTTTTTGTGCAAAAATACCTCAAGTTGTTTGATTGCAAACCAGGTACAAGCTGTCAGTGATTGCCATCTATTAAAGGGATTTCACTGGTTGAGGCATCTAAAAGTCATCTGAGTTCCTAAATTATTCATCACAGTTAATTTTGAAGGCATGTTTGAACCTGAAATGGAGTTCCCCTTTCCACTAGTCTGTCTTGCTATTATTATCATTTGCTGCTCTGGTACCCATAGCAACGGCCACTATGTTAGCCACTCTCCCAGAGCAAGGGAGTACTGCTAATGCTGACATTTATCCAGCTGTGCTTCTCACGATGGTGTTTGCCTGTTCAAAGATCACAAGATTTCTAACTCGTTTGATGCTTGTGGGTGGGGCGGTGGAATGAGAGATCAAAACAAGAGGAAAAATGAATTTTTCTAACCGGGGTGCTCAAAGTTAGGCTCCTAGAGCCATATCCGACAATCTAAATATCAGAGGCCTGATTTTGAGAGGTGTTGGTTATCCACAAAGCCCACTGAAAGCATTAGGTGCTGCAGGGATTCATAATTTTCAAAAATCAGGTTGCTTTTATCTAGGTGTCTAAAGATGGCTTTACCAGCATAGAACAGTATATGGCCCCCTTTAATAGCAAGCACCACCAGCCTCCTTGGTACAGGAGCTCAGTCCTGTAAGTTGGCATATAGGATGGTCGTGGGTCCCTCTTGGTCATACGATCTTCCTACCTCAACCACCGCCTGAACTACAGCAACCTGGCCTTAGAGGACCAAGCCCCAGTGACAAGGTGGGCTGGCTGTTTCTGATCTTAAAAGGATCAAAAAGCCCTTTTACAAGGTGCCTAAACTTCTGCATTATGTTTGAAAATTTTGGCCATTATGATTCTTTTTTGCTCAAAGTACAAGAGTTGACTGGAAAGGCGAAGAGACAGGTGGAATAAAACATGTGCATAATAAATCCCTCAAAATGTCTTAGTATTTTCTTCCTGCACAGTCTTTCTAAAAGCTATTTTTAGTTCGCTATTGAAGAAAAAAAGTTAATTTTAGAATTCGAATATTCTCCAATGTCTCACAAGGCTAGCCCCTGCCAGCTGTTTCAGTGATAAAAAATAAAAACAACTAGATATTACAGCAGGGCCACTGTGCCTGAGGCACCTTTCCTTGGGAGTCTAAATTTTTGAAGAAACTTAACTGCTGAATAAATTATTGAAACTGGTGGTTGTAAAAGATAGTCTACTGTAATTTAGAACAAAGTCTGACTCCTATAAATTGCCAAGGCCCCATTTTCCTAGACATCAATATTTCTACTTCCTTTTACTTAATGCTTAATAGAATTCAGCAGAGCAGAACACTAACGGTATCTGGGTATGTGGTGGTGTTGGTGGTATGATTAATTTTTCGCATGTGTGTGTCTAGAATTTATTCTAACACTTGCTTCATTTTTGTCATGACCAGGAATCCACCTAAGTTTCTTTCTGTATTTGGGGGAAAACTTTTTCATTTCTTACTGTTTGCAGCTGGTTGATAGAGGATTCAGACTTTCAAGTTTATTCTCCTGTGAATGTATTGGGGAGTTATGTGGGTAACTCCCATTAATCTTATGTACAAAATATGTCCCATACATCAACAAGAAACTAGAACCATTTGTCTGGTGAATGAGGCACAGCTAAAATTCATCCTATGGTAGAACTAAAACCCACTTATGATGTTTGATTATTTATTAGGCATACCATAGATCATGAACAAGGCCATCTTTATATACTGTGTGCAATAACTGTTGTGCTTTAGAGATCTGACTGTTTATCTTCTGGCAGGCCATACCAATAATATTCCTGAAAAGAGTCTACTTTATACTATGCTTATCACATGTTTAGTGTATAAATATGCCTATTAAGCTCTTGCTATGTCTACCAGCTTTACTTTTCCATAAACAATGCTTTTCCCCATCCCCATTGCTTGCTTGTTGTCCAGCACTAATTATTCCATTCTGCCTTCCTGCTATCTTGCCGTTCTTAGTGTGTGAGCCTTCTTCCCGGTACCTCCTGTACCTGGAACCAGCCTTCCCGTATTTCTCCCCTTCATCTATCTGCCCATTTTCAAATGCTGAAAACACCTTTCTTTCCTCACATGCTCATTCTGCTTAATTGTTCTCCTTCCTTTGCATGAATCTTTATTTTGATTTTGCCACACTATCAGCTCTCAAATCTCTGGACATGTTGTTTGTATGAAAGATGCTATACATCAAGGGGTCTCACCTTTTTCTTTCTCAGCACCCACCCCCTTCCAACATGCTATAAAAACTCCATAGCCCACCTGTGCCACAATACCTGGTTTTCTGCATATAAAATCCAGGGCTGGTGTTAGGGGGTAGCAAGCAGGGCAATTGCCACAGCTTCCCCCCACAAGCTACATTACTCAGTCTTGGGCTTCAGCCCCAGTTGGCGGGCTCAGGGTTCCAGGCTTCAGCCCTGCACAGTGGGACTTCCACTTTCTGCCCTGGTCCCCAGCTAGTCTAATGCTGGCGCTGCTTGGAGGCATAGGTGCCAACTTTTCCCGGCACAAGTGGGTGCTCGACCTCCCACTACCCCTGCCTCGACTCCGACCCCTGCCCTGCCCCCATTCCAACCCCTTCCACAAAGTTCCCACCGCCAACTCCGCCCCACATTGGACTCCTTCCCCAAATCTCAGCCCCGGCCCCACCTCTTCTCCGAGCACACTGTGGTCCTCCTCATCCCCCTACCCTCCAAGTGCTTGCTGCTGCAAAACAGCTGTTTCACAGCAGCAAGCGCTGGGAGCGAGGGGGAGAAGCAGGGGCTCAGCATGCTCAGGGGAGGAGGCGGAGGTGAGTTGAGATGGGGGGATGGGGCAGGGAGCTGCTGGTGGGTGCAGAGCACCCACCAATTTTTTCTCTGTGAGTGCTCCAGCCCTGGAGCACCCATGGAGTCGGTGCTTATGCTTGGCAGACCCCCTAAAATCTCATGGTCCCCAGACCCCTTGTTGAGAACTGCTGCTATAGATACAAAGTTGTATTTTGCTCTGTGGCACCTGCAGGCACTAATGATAACAGAGCAGGTGTGGAGGCATTTGGGCCTTTAGAGAACCAGGTAGTGAGGCTGGCTGAGTTACTGATACCCAAGTTACTGCCTTACCACCAGGTGTGCTTTTCATGGAACTTTGGGTATATGTTGTAGGTTGGATGTTACTAGAGATAGGATATTACTGCTGGTACTACTCTTGTCTAGAGATGCTCATGTTGGGCAACACAGTATTCACCATTTTCTCATTTGGTATCCACAAGGGGTAGTATTTATTTTTCACTGGGGGAAGGGCAATTCCCATAGGCAATGGATTTTAGCATTTAGCATCTCGTGAGCATTTGCTTGGGCTTCAGATGGCAAAACTATGCCTGGTGTCATGGAACAGTCGATTAAATAAATTATACATGTATGTTAAGAGTAAGATAAAGATAAGTCTTGAAGTTCCCTATACCTGACAGTAACCAAAGTGACTGACAAAAGCAAGCATCAGGTCTGCAAGCAGTAAGGCTTTCAGACTTCTTATAAAAGAATTCCTACTATGTAGAAACAGTGACTTAGAATACATGTGTAATGACTAGACTTCACTATGTACCTACAGGATTTTTTCAAATCACTCCCCTTTTAAACAAGGCTATAGACAATTTTTACCACATTTTATGCAGCTCCATGCTGTTAAATATATGGTATTGTTATCATCTTCCCAAACAGCATTGTTTATCAGCTTACAGGGACCACATGCATAGTTGTAACAGTCCTGTTTTTATTTAGTGTAAACTGCTCTTCTTGCTCACAGCATGGCACCTGCGATATGTATCTACATGCTTGCTTTGAAGCGAAACAAGTTGGCAAAGGAGGGTTTGGGAGTGGAGGCGGAGGTATCTGGGGAAGTTGTTCTTAAACACACATGCTTGGGCTTGTGCAAATGAACAGTGGGGGATGCAGTTTAACAGCTGCTTTTTTTACCTGATTGAAATGGATTTACCTCTAGTTGTTGGATTTAGTCAACTGAGAGTTGAGTCTCTCTGCTGAGATAATTTTTTTAGTGCCATGCATAGTAGTGCAGGTTGACAGAACAGCCCATTTACTGGAGCACACAAATCAGATGAGGCCTGATCGTGGTCTGTTTGATGGCAATGGGAGTAGCCACTGGGGCCTAGAACCCTGTCCTTCCTTACCTTTTCCCCCACCATCTCCAACAAAAAATAAATAAAACATAAAGTACTATATTTAAGTCATTTACCTGATTTGAACACTGGCAAAGTCCTAAAAGGCACTTTCTCTCTCTCTCACACACACACACGAGTTTTGGTACTCAGGGGTGTGAACCTAACAGGGATGGTATTTTGTTAAGGTCTGAGGAAGGATGAGCGTTTGGTTAAGGCACTAGACTGGCATTCAGCATATCATGGATCAACCCCTGGCTCTGCTTGCGTGAGTTTGGGTAAATGAACGCATCTTAGTTCCTCATCTGTAAAATTACACTCAGTAATACTTCTCCACCTCCCAGGGCTGTTGTGAGGGGAAATTCATTTTTGTTTGTGAGGTGCTCTGATGGTGGAGCCATCTAAGTGCACAGATTAAAAAGCTCAATGTTATTTGGGAAAAGATTGCAAGCAAGTGCCTGTGGGTGCCCACGGACCTGCTGGGAGAAGAATGTAGTCAACACAGCAATCTGCAGAGCAACTGAGGGGGTTTCCATGTGAGCAGGCCTATCCAAACTCTGTGCTAGAGCAGGAATATCCATAAAAGAAGGAAACTGACATGTTCAGGTGGTTGCAATGTTTCCTCTTTCTCCACTTCATCAACTTTGCCTCTTATCCGCTCTTGTCTGAAAGCATAATCTTTTCTCCATCTCCTCAGCCTCTTAATTTCTCTCCCTCTCTGCTATTGTTTCTTAGCTCCCTGGCTGTATTATTTAACTCTGTACAACAGGATATGGTTGGTGCGAAAGGTATTCTACAAAATAAAACTGGAGGCAGAATGGAGAATGTCAGTCAATTGAGCTTGTGTGTTCGAGGGACACATGAAAGACGAGGAAAGCGTTTTCTGAATAAAAGTAAAAGCACCTTTAGTCATAAGTTGCCTAATCAAATTAACCTGGAGATATTGATTTACACAGGCTGAGAATTTGGCCCAACATCTTTCGATTGTTTTCCAGTTATACAGGGAGGCTTTGGGAGAGCTGGGAAGCCATAATCTGTTTATTCTTCTGGAAAACTGATTTTGTAGCTAACATAGAATCCAGTTTACTTGAACTGTTGGAGTCAGGTTCCCTGCTATGCCCAGCTTCTGATAGGTGCAGCAGAGACGGGGTTGTCAGGGAGCTTCCTGATTCTCTGCTCAGAGATTCCTCTGTGCTGGGCATATGTTAAAGCAGCCCTGGGTCTGCACTGCACAGGTGGTCTCTAGCCCTCAAGTGACCATATTTCAACTGGGGATTGCTGGAGCACATTGCACTGTGGCCATGACCACTCCCCACACCGACTCACTCAGTGGTTGGAGGCTGTGGGGAAGGAAGTGTAGAAACCAGCTATGCCAATTTTGCATGGTAGGTTGTCCCTAGCAGGGAAATTAAAGGCAGTGTCTGCTCCTTTTGAACCTCTTGAGAGGTATACAAAGGAGCAGGATGGGGATGAGGATTTGGCTGCAGTTATCCAAATCTCAGTTATATCCCATGTGCAATTTGTTCCTCACTAGTGAACTTGAGTTTATCGGAGTATTTTTGTTGATAGAGATGAGTCCTTGTGAACTTTTTGACCCTGACTCTCCCCTGCCTTGCATCCTGTCTGGTCATTCATACCAGACAAAGGGAATGCAAAGTGGCTTAAAAATGGTATCACTGGTAACATTTTACACCCACTTTGCACTCACCTTGCAGAGATGTAAATGACCAGAGAAGGCACAAACCAGTTGAGAATCAGGCCCTGTCGCTCTGTCCTGAGCTGAAACAAAAACTTGTTCTGAAGACTCACTAAGTTAAAGGACTGGCAAAGAGGAGTTAGGGCAAATTCTTCCTTCTCAGCCATTCTGCCTCCTGCTTTTCTCTCATTCCAAAAGATTCCAGACTGATTCACACACTTAAAGGAATTAAGACACTTTCTGGAGCACTTTCTAGCCAAAGTCCACATCAGCTGAGGAAACCAGGTCCACTCAATAGTGAGGGTATGAGGAGATGACAAGGTTGCTGCTCTATGCATTTCTAAGATTGACAACAGGTGGGATTTTCAAAAATGCCCAAGTGACTTAGGAGCACTGAAAGCCTTTCCTGGCCAGGCCTCTTTCCAGAATGTCCTGTTATGTTAAGAAAAATAAACTTGCTAAGTTGCAGCTTGGCCAGCTTTTGCAGTCCCCGATCCAAGAAGAGAGAGAAGGCTTTGAAGCCCTCTGACCTTTATTGGAACTGCAAAAGCAGCCAAGTGGGTGCCTGGATTTGCAGAATGACTGAGGCTGAAATTTAACATTAACATCAAGAATTGAACATTATTTTGGTGAGGAAAAAGTTGGATCTGGGTAATAGAATATTAACTAGTTTCTTAACATGAAATCCAGGGCACCGTATCCACACTGGAAAAGTGCTTGGCATATCCTGGGATAAGGGAGATCATAGAATATCAGGGTTGGAAGGGACCTTAGGAGGTCATCTAGTCCAACCCCCTGCTCAAAGCAGGACTAATGACAGATCTGTCAAATCCCCTGACATATTTTTGCCCCAGATCCCTAAATGGCCACCTCAAGGATTGAGCTCACAACCTTGGGTTTAATAGGCCAATGCTCAAACCACTGAACTATCCCTCCCCAGAGTGACAGCTAACAAAATCTGCAGAGAGACTTGACAGTCCTGGCACATGAAGGCCTTCTCTAGGGATTTATCTAAGATAAGCCTTCCTCACTTTTATGATGAAACCGTGTTGAGTTAGACAACACAGGACTATATCTCTGTTTCTTGCATAGCTTTTCTAGTGTTGAAGCTCATATCAAAATAGTGTCTCAATAGGGATAGAAATATGTTTGTTGAAGATGAAGGTGAACCATCAGGACTAAAGAGATCTATGTAAAAACCAAAGGGCCCAAGGAAATGCTAAAGGTCAGGTAATGAACTGGAAGACTGTGACCCACTGCTACTCCTGCTGGTAGGAGGTGTGAACAGCGATGTGGAACCACATATCCTGGAGGCTGCCCAGATATAGAAACTGGAGAATGGAGTGAATGGGTGGTCATGCAGAAATTGAATCTCCAAATTCAGCAGTTTAAAAGGTGGAGATCCAGGATGGATCCAAACCGTTCACGCCTCTTGGAGACCAGGAAGTAAGAAGAAAAATAACCCTTGCTCTGCTCCATGGTTGGGATTAGGGAGATCAACCCTTCCTCCATTCTCCCCGGAAGGCAATTGGACATACTTCCTAAAACAATATTTGCCTCTGGAAAGATGAGAGAGAAGAAGGCAAGTTCCTGAAAGAACTTGGGTTTGGGCCCTTGAGGAAGTTGGTAGGATACCCTCATGCTGCTGTCTCTTGAAGCCAAGGATTCAGGTAGCCGAGGGCTCCATATTCCTGCCAAGCAAAAAAGACCCAGACACAGTGTGATATGGGGTTGGCAGGCCTCGTAGAGGCGATTTACACCACACTACTGGTGCAATACAAAGGCTTTTCTCTATCCAGGTGTATGCGTCTGGAAGGCATACAAAGAGAGGATGAGGGAACTTCATCCTCCAAGGCTCACTAGTGGCAAAAGGAATGGGGAGGGGGATGGTAAATAGTGAAGAGCGCAGGTAACTTGATACAGAGCATCACACTGGAAGCTCAGGTTCCGCTAATTATCCACCATGACCCCCAAATCTTTGTCAGAGTCACTGCTTCCCAGGATAGTGCTGCAGAGGAAGGACTTGTATACAAGACAAGATCACCTGAAGAAGCCAGCCTGCACCTGGAAGGGACCAACCAATTAGGGTCCAGGCTAAGGGGTTAGGGCAATAAGAGACATCAGGCAAAGTGTCTACCTCAGATACTGCACCAAGGCTTGATGCTCACCATTGGGGGTTTTCTTTCTTCTTAGCAGTTTCTTTCCTTTCTCCTTCATCTTCTCACCCATGTGCTTACATTCTCTCTCCTTCTCTTTTTCAGAGCGATTGCCTTGGAGGTGCTAGAATGGAGGAGAAAGGCAGGGGTTAAGCACAGAGCTGAGTAGTTACAATACTTCAGGATATAAGGAGACAAGAAAATTGGGGATTAGGAACAGCTGATGATTAGCTATAGTGGGTGAAATCCTGGCTCCACTGAAGTTGACGGACGTTTTATGACTGACTTCAGTGAAGCCAGGATTTCACTCGTGTCGGGAGATACCTTTTTACTCTGTTTGCTTCTGCCTGGAGGGGCTGATAAGACCAATGGAGTAGAACAGTCTGGAATGCTCCAGGGTGGGATGTCTGATAACTGTATCTTCTACATCAGGGGTTGGCAACCTTTCAGAAGCGGTTTGCCGAGTCTTCACTAATTCACTTTAACTTAAGGTTTTGCGTGCCCAGTAATACATTTTAATGTTTTTTAGAAGGTCTCTCGCTATAAGTCTATAATATATAACTAAACTATTGTTGTATGCAAAGTAAACAAGGTTTTCAAAATGTTTAAGAAGATTCATTTAAAATTAAATTAAAATGCTGATTTTATGCCACCAGCCATTCACCTAGTTTGGCAGTGGGCTGAGTGGGGCCTGCAGCCGGGACCCCAGCTGACAAGGGGCCAGCAGCCAGGACTCCAGACTGGCAGTGGGCTGAGCAGCTGTCCGCTGGCTTCTGTCAGCTGGGGTCCTGGCTGTCAGCCCCACTCAGCCCACTGCTGGTTTGGGGTTTTGGCCCTGCCCACATAGAGTGGGTACCTACCTTCTCCCTGGTTTGAGCCCATTCTCTTCCTCTATCTCTGCACTGAGCTGAGGGTGGAAGTGCACTGATCACAGGGCTGGGGTGAAGAAGCAAGCTGGGGGTGGGGGTGCAGGGTCTGGCCAGGAGCTAGAATGAGGGAGAGGGCTCAGGGTTGGGGCAGGAGGTTTGGGTGTGGAGCGCTTACCAGGGACAGCTCCCGTTTGGTGCGAGGTGTGCAGGTGGGAATGTGGAGGGGGGGTGCAGGAGCTCCAGTTTGATGCTCAAGGTGTGTGTGGGGGGTGCAAGAGTCAGAGCTGGAGTTGTGGGAAGGGGTTCAGGGGTCAGGGCAGAGGGCTCTGTGTGTGTGGAGGGGGTGCAGGGGTCAGGGCAGAGGGCTGGGTGTGTGTGGAGGGGGTTCAGGGGTCAGGGCAGAGGGCTGGGGTGCTCAGCTCGTGGGTGTGCTCCCAGCCCCCTGCCATGAGTGGCTCATGGCAGGAGGCTGGAGGGAATATGCCCCGATTCCCTCCCTTTCCCCAAGGCCCCGTCCCCGCCTCTTCTCTGCCCCTCCCCTTAGCAAGAGCCATCAGCGGATCGGCCTAGGGAAGGAGAGAGGGAGGGGCAGGAAAGCAGCATGCTGGGGGAAGAGCGAGGGGGGGAGCTTAGCTGCTGGCAGGACCAGGTTTCTGCCTCCTGCCCCTGCAAAAGAGAGCTGTGGGCGGAGGGGCTGGGACCTCGTCAGGCAGCAGCGTGCCGTTAAAAATTGGCTCGCGTGCCGTGTTGCAGGTTGCTAACCCCTGTTCTACATTTTTAGTAACAGCCTGGCTTTTTCAAAGTGCATTTAATTATGACTTTATCTGTTAGGACAAATGCCATAGGTTACTGGTTTCTTTCTCTCTTTTAATGTGGTATTCTCCTTCTAGAGGACATGTCCCAAGCTGTGGGCCCTGGAGCACTTACAGGTATCTGCTGAGACCTGGCTGGTTAATAGTGTCTGCGCCGCCTCTTGTTTTCAGCTGCTAAATTGTATTCAAAGGCAGCTGAAAATACATTAAATACTCTTCTAATATCACTTGTTCGTGTTTACAATTGCTGAAGTCATCACAGGGATACTGGTCAGTCATGAGTGGAGGAGGAGGTGGATCCACGAGGCAGTCTTTCTAGTAAACTGCCACCAACTCTGTGAAAGTTTGAAATTGCTCATATAGACAAGCTAGCAGGCGTGTTAGATTTCTTCTAATGTGCCGTTCATGTTCTTTCTGTGCAATTCTAAGGCATTTACAGGAAGCATATTTTTAATCAACTGCATGGCTAGACAAGTTTTCAGTCTGAATACAGATAATATATCAGCATGTAGTATTTAGAAAATTATTAAGCAAGACCAGCTTTTAAAACATGCTGTAATAATTATACCAGTACAAAGTTAAGTAATTATTTCCTGGATCTGAAACAAGTTTCATTAGAGGTTTCTATACAGCTAAACTATTATGCATTACACATGGTTTTGTGCATCATCTAGTTTAATGTAACATTTAGCTGCATTTCCCACGCTGAAGCAGTTTACTCTGCCTTCATTATACCTACAAAGAGTCACTGCAGTCGATGTTTAAAGTTGTGAGCCTTACCTTTAGACAAACAAATTCTTCCATTGTATTTATGACTAGACCTGGTCTGTAAGGTCCTCAGAGCAAGCTTGCATTTTATTCCCTGGTTCCCTAGACGTAGACTGGGAAAGTCACTGGTGGAGTAAGAGCTATCTCAGTCCAGCTAGATTAGTGGATGGCTGTTTGGAAGACTGTTGTTAAACTGCCACAGGAGTTAGTACAATAGAGCACAACTACTAAGAACACACTGTCCCTGTATCCAGTAAGGAACATAAGACTCAATGCAAATACTGCATTGAAAGCAGAAGAAATCCATGGTGCATCTAATAGGCCACTTCTCAACACATTGAGATAAACTGATTGTAAACGTCAAAAAACACAGGGAAAATTTGATGTTCTTTAAATGGCAAAGGGACTATGTTTTTTTTGGAGGGAGGAGATTGGGACTCAGTTCTTATAAACAGAAAAAAAATTCACTGAAAACTTTTAGCAAAGTCTTTAAACTTATTACTGTAAACAGTACTCTTATAGCAGATGTTCCTATAAGTGGTCCCACCACATTATGCATGGTTTGCTTTTTGTGTATGTGAGACGTGATTGACAGCACATTTTAAAAATGGGTTATTATATTACCAGGTTTGCACTTGAAGTCATCTGAATTTAGTGGTAAGAAGTCCTCAGGAGAAGATATAGCATTAGTCACTAGTGACATGTCTCGTCTACCTTTCTTTAAGGTTACAGTTCAGCAAGGTAGTACAATGGGATGACTCATGCTTAAGTTAGGCAAAGTACGTTATGGAGGCAAAGACGCTTACTGCATCAAAGCCTAAGTTGCTAAAACCAACAGTGGCACTGCCAATGCAACCAACTTCCTCACTTGGCACAAAGAGGAAGCTAGCTACATTTTTATTTAACTCAGCTAGATTAAGCAGGTCCCTTTTTGTCCACTGAGAGGCAGTGGAGCCAGTGGACTGAGAAATTCAGATGAATCTTAATACCCAGAGGCATATTGTGATCTCAGTTACTCTGAAGCCTCCCCACCCCACCACGTAACTCCACTTTGGTAGGGAGTGCTTGGTTAGCCCAAATGAGTGTGGTAGGGGAGGTTCCTATGTACTATTGCACTAGTCATATACTTGGTTTTTCTTAATCACTGTGTACATGGCCTCTTTATTCCCAAATGCTCCCTTGCAGCTTGGTACCCTAATGCTGGGATTAATATCCCCCTTCCCGTCTCTTGCCCCTAAAGACTCCAAGCCTTAATATGATCCCCCTGCCCCTGGAGGAGGGCGTAGTTTATTACAATAACATAGTGCAAATGGTCCTTAACAAAAATCCCAAACATAATCCATTTATCACCCCCCCCCCTTTGTTTATGGCCTTGAAAAGCCCACTATCGGTAATCCATCAATGTAGCATATACTATACAGCATCTCTTCTTCACTCCTCTCCTGTTCATCTGCCAGGCTGCCCCAGCCTTTCCAGCTGGAGTACAGCCCTGATCTTCCTAGCAGGAACCCCCTACAGTCACTCTGCTGGGAGTCCATTGTCAGCACCCTTCACTCCCCCATTCCATTAACCCTTCACTCCCCCATTCCATTAACCTTTGCCAGGTTGGAGAGATGGCACCAGATTAAACCCCTCTGCTGGCCCCTTGCCTTTAGTCCTCTCTGCCCCTTGGCTGGGGTTCTCCAGCTTACAAGTCAGCAGGTAATGCCCTCTGCTGTTCAGGGGCTTTTAGCCCTGTAGCTCAGGGTGGTCGGGCAACAAACACCACCCACTAGTCTCCTGCCTTCCTCCCAAGAACCACGCACTTCCCTGACACACTCTCTCAACTCTCTTAATTGGCCAAACTGGGATCACCTGTACTGGCACAAAGGCACAGGGCCTACTTCAGGGAATGGGGCCAGCCACCTGACAGTGGTATAATCAGCCTGCACCATTTAGCAATGTCATAGTCCTGTCTTTGCAATTCACCATAGCTGAGCACTCAGGAAGGTGGCAAGAGGCAGCAGATTATAAAGAAGAAAGTTTACAATATATTTGCTCATAAACACAGTTTGAAAAGCGCCTATTGTTAAATACAGCTGTCTGACAGCAATGGAAGAAAACATTCTAAAAGGGCCAGGAGTGTTGAGGATTTTTTTTTTAAAAATGCCACGTTATCTGGTGCTGTTCTTTAAACATCTTACCAGATGCCCAGCCATGTCTTACAGAGCAAGCACTTTCATAATGCTCCCTGAGCCACATTTTTATCAGCCACATGTGTGATGTTGGCAACACACCAGACAGCAACGGTAGCCTATAGAGCTAGCATTAGCTGTTTATTTTATTTAGCAGTAACACAAGGCCCTGAGAACAGTGTTTGGGGGGAGGCGGGCGCGTTTAGCCAGAACATCACCAGCCAACCGCAGGAACATGAGCTAACACCAGCTTTTGGATATTTTAGCAAGGTCTGCAGCTGTCTGGCCACAAAAGTGCCATGGCAATAAATTGACATATATGCTAATAAGGTGAGAGCATTAATATACTAATCTGTGGGAGAAGGGCACCCCAACATTAGTCGAATGAGGAAATACAAATACAGAAGTGGGGCGAAACCCCTACTGAATATGCATTAGCCATAGTAATATCAGCGTAATGTATTATAAAAGTTGTAGCCCAGCCTGTGGGCAGGAGGAGACAGAAATGCAGGGCCAGCACTTTCATTTGGGCAACCTAGGCGGTCGCCCAGGGCGCCAGGATTTGGGGGGGGGGCGGCATTTTGCCGCCCTCGGCGGTAATTAGGCGCCGAGGGGTCCTTCCACGCTCCAGGTCTTTGGCGGCATTCAGCGGCGGGGGGTCCTTCCTTGCTCTGGGTCTTCAGCAGCAATTCTGCAGCGGGTCCTTCACTCACTCCGGGACCCATCGCTGAAGTGCCCTGAAGACCGGGAGCGTGGAAGGCCCCCGCCCCCCTCCCCGCCGAATTGCAGCCGACCGGGAGTGTGGAAGGACCCCCGCCTAGGGTGCCAAAAACCCGGGCGCCGCTCCTGCAGAAATGTAGCTCTTGGGAGATGCCCGTGGTGATAAGGAGGAAGATGCTGGCTAACATTTCAGGTTGTTTTACCAGGGCTGGTGCGAGTATATAGATATTTAGCTCTACATTCTGTAGTATCTCTAGGTATTATGCGCCATTAGTGTTTGTAATTTAGCTAAATGCATTAGTGAACGATTACAAATACAGATGTGTTCCTAAAGTGTGAGTGTTGCAAATGTGCACATCAGGGTTCCCAACTAAATAGTAATTTCAATAATACTGGGCCTAATCTTGGGACAAGAACCTGTCAAACTTCAGAGTGATAACTGGGAATTCTTACGTAATCACTATAATTATTTACAATTCATAGAGCTACACAATGTGGTAGAAGACCTTTGAATTGCTACATAAATGCCTAGAATTTGATTCTTAGATGTGGTCTCATTCTTCAGACTGAACGGGAAGCGAGGCACTGGCAGCCCCTGGAGGGTTGTGCGTGGGTGAAACACACTAACAAGAAAGAGCAATAATAAGGGAAAAGCAATACCAGCCCAATGTCTCCCTGGAGTGTCAATAGGTATATCTAACCCACTGCGGCAATGCCTGTAGACAAACACTGACGAAAGTAAATAGAGACCTTGAGAGGGAAAGTACAAAGCCAAAGAAAGGAGTCTGTGCGGAGGGGAAGGATTAGAAATAATTCCAGCAATGTGGATTTTACAGCTGCTTCATACAACAAAAATATTCAGGGATTGAATCAAATTTTGTTTACATTCAAGGTGTAATGGCCTGTTCTGAATGGGTAGTGCTGGTATGAGCTTTATGCCTTAGCTTAGCCCCACGTTACAAAACAACCCCTCTGAGAGACAGCTGAGGTTCCCTGCTCCTTCTACCAGATCATGTGGGATTTCTATGGGTGCTGCCGTTGGCATCCAGCCCACTGAGTACTTTGTTGAGGGGAATATGGAGTACATTTAGGGATAAACTAGATGGCATGTCACCTAGTGGAGCTCAATAAAAGAGTGGCTTACTGGAAAAGCAAGCCACTAAATAAATGCTGCACTTCCATAAAGATTAATAACATAATTGCGTGCTTTATTGATATACACAGTAAAGCAGTATATAATACAATAGTAAGGCATATATTTGGTGAAATTTGATATGTTGTGAAAAATGCAGTAAAACTGAAGTTTATAAAAAAATTAGTAAATGTTACAGTGTTGGTGTTAAAACACAATATTTTATGATACCCAAGTAATAAACCAGTACCGAGTAACAATGAAATAACATGCCATATGATATTTATGTAGTCAGTTACAATGATTATGTTTTACAGTTTAATACTTTGTGGTTATAAGGAACATGAAATAATTCCCAAATTATGCTAAAAAAGCAGCAATAAAGCTCTCAACTTTTTAAATATGTTTAACACTCACTCCAAAACTAAATGTCTAGAAAGTAAAAACCAACTAAAGTAAAACCCTGATGAAAACAATCGTGCAAGCCTTTTACCTCTGATTTTTTTAAAGAGGTTTAACTTACAAGCACAAAAGAAAAAGAAAAACAAATCCATTCCCTTATATCTTGATTTGAACTTTCCTGAAGAAAGGCAATCAGAAGTAAACAGGGTACCCACTGTAAATAAAGCATTTAAAGAGCTTGTTATCATGAAAGTGATCTGGGTTTCTTTTATTATTATTTTTAATGTATTAGTATTAAATGATGAGACCGGTTCACACAATGGACAAGTGGTGACAATGTAACATCTGTACGTAATTGTCAGGAACACCACAAAACCAAAGTGAGGTAGAAATAGCATGACTAGCCATGTTCAATGTTAACTAGCATTCAAAATAAAATAAACTCTCTCTCAACTTTTAATTACACTTCGTACAAGAAGAGGTAACAGATTTTTACCCTTGCAAAGTAATGTAAGTCAGATGGTGTATTTCTATGTGTTTTTAAACAAAATTAAAAGCTGATACAAGAAAATGAAATGGTAAAGCTTTTGCTAACAGCACCTCACACCCCAACCTACCCTAAGGAGTTGCTGTTGAACCGTTTAATCTATTTTCTGTTCTCCCTCTCTCAAGTCATTGTGAATTGTGCGGTATTACTTGCAGAAAAAAATGGGGAAGAACAAATATTGAGGGGACGGGGACGAGGGGGGGAAGAACCTTGTTTTGCTGATGAACATTTCATGGAACAGTGTGGCACTTTCAACTGTTTATTATACAGGAACAGTAGTAATTCTTTTACACTGCCCCCCCCCAAAGCTTTAAACTCTGTGACTCCTTGGAACTTGCTGCCACAAGGGGTTGAGATAGATATTGTGCATGTGTTTCTGCCCCCTCCCCAAAGATTGGGTAACTTTATGATAATTAATAACACTGGTAGCTATGCAATCTATGATGATATATGAACAATCACTTCATGCTTCTAGGCAGAAGCTGATCAGCAGCAGGGGGTCAGTAAGGAATCTCCTTCCCTCCACCTAAGCATCTCAGAAAGGTGGCATTATGGGTAGGGAGGAAGAATATCAAACTTCTGCTGAAGCATCATGTGCTGGCTGCTGCCAGAGGCAGGATACCGGACAATAAGGTCCAAAGGTTTAATCCGGTAAGGCAATTCCTATGTTTCTTTACTACAACATTCAGGATTTTAGTTGGCAGAAGAAACAGATGGAGTATAGGATATTAATTCGATTTACAATTTAGTTTTGCGAGCTCTGAAGAGAGCATTGTCATGTAATGTGCTCTTTCATTTCATTATTGCAGACTAGCTGGATGATTAATGTAATCCTTAATTTTATCTGGAAAGAGGTGGAAAAACTACCTCAGCTGGAAGTTAGGAAGATTTTTTTTTAAGCCAACCTTAGTCAGACAAACAACGTGAAAGGTAAGTCAGTTGTTTTGATGTTGCTGCAGAAAATACTTTCTTTGATAAGCAGGGAAAAGAACACAGAACATGAATACATCTCTGGTACAGTTACAGAGCTGAAATGATACTAAATAAATGCATTGCCTCCATTTTTTTGTTTGTTTTTTTTTAAGGGGGTTTCTATAAACAATTATTTTTTATAAAGCACACTTTAGTTTACAATCTCTCTTTATAACTGTTATAAATGTTTTTAAACAACCCAAAATGCGTTCCATATAAAGAAATGGCAAGTTATTTAGCTGTCAAGATTTTACATGTTGTTTTCTTATAATTTTTGTACAATTGCATAGACGTGTAAAACCTGCCATTGTTAACAAAACAATAACAGACTTAGGAAACTACTGAAATCTACAGTATAGTACCACTACTCTTCACAAAAATATAGATTTGTTTTCTTGTAAACTCTTACAGTCTAATCCTCTTTGTTGTATGAATTTTATAAAAACCATGCGGGACGCCTGAAGTTGTAAAACACATCTTGCTATTCTAATGCCTTGTCATCAGTCATCACTGTAACTAAGGTTTCCATTGCTCTGCCCAAGTCATCTGCCATGTGGAAAAGGCTCCCTACATTGTGGCCTGAAAAACAAAAGGCAAAGAAAAGGACATTAATAACAGGGACAGAACAGTGAATTGTTATGAACATTATGTATAAGTGAAGTAGACACACATGACTCTCCATGTATATCTCTGCACAATTTCATGCCGAGTACAACATGGAATATTGTACCTAAAAATCCCCATACTACAACACACATAAAAAGTCATTTGTGATAGTGTGACATTCATAGCACAATTGTTAGAAGAGCTCAGTGAATCTTGCAGAAAATGTCACAACCGACCTTGCTTTGAATTTGTACAGTAATGCACTTTGGCAATGCTCCATGTGCTCGCTTTCCAAACATGTACAAGTGCTCAAGTCATATTGGCAGGAATATTCATGGCAAGCAAATTTCAAAGTTACATGCACAAGTAAACCACAGGTTAGATTTGCACATGTATTAAATGGGTGCTGGAAGTGCTTGATCACTCATCAGATCAGTGAATAAAAAACAACTGGACCAATAATAACACACACAGCTTGACTAGGGAATAATCCAAAGTCAGTTAGGGTATGTCTGCAAATAAAAATACATGGCTGGCCTGTGCCAGCTGACTTGGGCTTGGGCTGCAGCCTGAGCTCTGGGACCCTCCCACCTTTTAGGGTTCTACAGCAGAGGCTCTAGCCCAAGCCCAGAAGTCTACATTGCAATGAAACACCCCCTTGGCCTGAGCCAGCTGGCATGGGCCAGCCATGGGTGTCTGTCTGCAGTGTAGACATACCCTTGAAATCAATGCGAATCAGGCCCGAGTCTAAAACTGTTTGTGATCCAACTAAAGAATTAAGAACAATTCACAACTACATTCCCTAAATCCTTTCAAGGAAACTGCTATCTGTTTGCGGACACTCCACTAGCAGCAAAAGAGGCTACATTTATCAGATACATTTTTTACTGCGGTTTATTTGCTCAGCTCCAGTCACTGGTATCAATGTGAGATCCTGAAATATTATCACTTGGTTATACATCTCAGATGGGTTAGGTCATTACTAGAGCTACCTTCATGGCATTTTAACTTTTTATTAACCAATAACTAACTACTACTTTATATTAAAATCACACAAAGATATGCTGAAATATCATGAAGAGTTTGAGTCACCAAGAACTCTGGGGGTAGAAAGTCTGTTCAGAGAAGAGTTACAACAGGATGTGGAACACAGAAGCACCCAGAGTTGCTTGGCACAGTCCACAAAGTGAGAGGAGTCAATCGAGGATAGGACAGGACCAGGACACTCAACACATCTCATCATCCTGGTCCCATCAACTAAAGCGTTCCGCACTGATGCAGCTGCCTCTCCTGATGCAGGGGATACATTTTACACTTCCCCACTCAAGTGGAGTAAATCAAACTTACAAAGGAAAGATACTAAGAGTTAAGATCAGACTCTTTTTTTAAACTGTTGTGCCTAAATATTACAGTATATAAATAATCATGCACTGCTGACATTTCTGCGGTACCAAGATGGTAGAGCTGAATTAATTAAAACTTGTGGATCAGAAACTTTAAAGTATATCATTTAAATTTTAAATTCATTTATTGTGTAAAGGAATCAGTTCAATGCTCATAAAATTGAGGGGCTAATATCACTTGCTTGAACCAATCATGACACAGCCCAGTATTTATGTAAACTTCCCCATACATTTCTGGCAATGCTCCTCTATCCTAACCTCTATGCTACCTCAGCTATATTGTCATCATTGGCCTCCTGAGCAGATTCTACCAATGCTGCGGCTTTGGAATGTTCCCAGTTGCATTTAGGAAGAGAATGTTAAATGTATTCTCATTGGTGATTTTAATTTAAATTAGATAAAGTATGAGAGAGAACGAGGTAGTGAGCAACCTTGCAAGATGTAGAGTCAGGATAAAATGAAAAATTCGCTCTCCTTTCCATGTTCAGTCTCTCTCTTCCGCTTTTGTGAAAAAGACCAAAGGATGCTGCTCTATGCTGCAGATGGCAAAATACGAACTTTAGAAACAACAAACCCTAAAAGCTGGCTCACACAATTGATAATTGGTATTAAGAGGCTTTCAGCTGTAAGCAGACAGTTCAAATCCAGCTAAGTCAGTAGTGACCAAACATCATCATAATCTAACTGCTACCTTGTACCTATTTGCAGTCTCTGTCCAGTTCCTGGTACCGTTGTAAACTGGCATCCTTGCTTTATGTTGACCAGCGACATCAAAGACTGAATGGCCACAGGGCATCAGCTAACATGTCACTGCTGGCACTGATCATTTCACAAGGCTAGTAACTATAATAAGGGCTCAGAGGGGTAGCCATGTTAGTCTGGATCTGTGAAAGCAGCAAAGAGTCCTGTGGCACCTTATAGACTAACAGACGTTTTAGAGCATGAGCTTTTGTGGGTGAATGTCCACTTCGTCGGATGCATGTAGTGGAAATTTCCAGGGGCAGGTATATATATGTTAGCAAGAAGCAGGCTAGAGATAACAAGGTTAATTCAATCAGGGAGGATGAGGCCCTGTTCTGGCAGTTGAGGTGTGAAAACCAAGGGAGGAGAAACTGGTTTTGTAGTTAGCAAGCCATTCACAGTCTTCGTTTAATCCTGAGCTGATGGTGTCAAATTTGCAGATGAACTGAAGCTCAGCAGTTTCTCTTTGAAGTCTGATTTTTTTTGCTGCAGTATGGCCACCTTAAGATTTGTTATTGTGTGGCCAGGGAGGTTGAAGTGTTCTCCTACAGGTTTTTGTATATTGCCATTCCTAATATCTGATTTGTGTCCATTTATCCTTTTCCGTAGAGACTGTCCGTAGAGCAGAGAGGCATTGCTGGCATATGATGGCGTATATTACATTGGTGGACGTGCAGGTGAATGAACCGGTGATGCTGTGGCTGATCTGGTTAGGTCCTGTGATGGTGTCGCTGGTGTAGTTATGTGGGCAGAGTTGGCATCAAGGTTTGTTGCATGGATTGGTTCCTGAGCTAGAGTTACTATGGTGCGTTGTGCAGTTACTGGTGAGAATATGCTTCAGGTTGGCAGGCTGTCTGTGGGTGAGGACTGGCCTGCCACCCAAGGCCTGTGAAAGTGTGGGATCATTGTCCAGGATGGGTTGCAGATCCCTGATGATGCGTTGGAGGGGTTTTAGCTGGGGGCTGTATGTGATGGCCAGTGGAGTCCTGTTGGTTTCTTTCTTGGGTTTGTCTTGCAGTAGGAGGCTTCTGGGTACACATCTGGCTCTGTTGATCTGTTTCCTTATTTCCTTGTGCGGGTATTGTAGTTTTGAGAATGCGTGGTGGAGATTTTGTAGGTGTTGGTCTCTGTCTGAGGGGTTAGAGCAGATGCAGTTTTACCTCAGTGCTTGGCTGTAGACAATGGATTGTGTGGTGTGCTCGGGATGGAAGCTGGAGGCATGAAGGTAGGCATAGCGGTTAGTAGCTTTTTGATATAGGGTGGTGTTAATGTGACCATCACACCATTACCAGTTCATTCACCTGCACGTCCACCAATGTAATATACGCCATCATATGCCAGTAATGCCCCTCTGCTATGTACATCGGCCAAACTGGACAGTCTCTACAGAAAAGGATAAATGGACTCAAATCAGATATTAGGAATGGCAATATACAAAAACCTGTGGGAGAACACTTCAACCTCCCTGGCCACACAATAATAGATCTTAAGGTGGCTATACTGCAGCAAAAAAACTTAAGGACCAGACTTCAAAGAGAAACTGCTGAGCTTCAGTTCATCTGCAAATTTGACACCATCAGCTCAGGATTAAACGAAGACTGTGAATGGCTTGCTAACTACAAAACCAGTTTCTCCTCCCTTGGTTTTCACACCTCAACTGCCAGAACAGGGCCTCATCCTCCCTGATTGAATTAACCTAGTTATCTCTAGCTTGCTTCTTGCTTGCATATATATACCTGCCCCTGGAAATTTCCACTACATGCATCCGACGAAGTGGGCATTCACCCACGAAAGCTCATGCTCCAAAATGTCTGTTAGTCTATAAGGTGCCATAGGATTCTTTGCTGCTTCTATAATAAGGCCTGTGTAAGCAGAGGCGGCTCTAGGAATTTTGCTGCCCCAAGCATGGCCGGCAGGCTGCCTTCGGCGGCTTGCCTGCGGGAGGTCCACCGAAGCCACGGGATCAGCAGACCCTCCGCAAGGAAGCCACAGAAGGCAGCCTACCTGCCGCCCTAGCGGCGCCGGCAGAGCGCCCCCTTCCCCCCCACCGGCTTGCCGCCCCAAGCACGCGCTTGGCATGCTGGGGCCTGGAGCCGCCCCTGTGTGTAAGGAAGTCTGCAATACTGCCTCCTTTGCTGTGGATAAATAAAAGATTTCAGCCTCCTGGACTATCCATGCGGCACCTTTCACAAGTTACACATTCACACTTCTAATTTGGAAAAAATAGAGTATTTTTTTCTTCCCTCTCTGCCAATGCAAAAACAGCGGAATCATTTTTGCTCAACCTTCTAAATAAATAAATATTGATATAGAGAGATCTAGCTCTGGCAGATTTCAATACTGGAAAATTCAGCCTAAAAAGGGAAAGTTTGAGTAAGTCAAAAATGAGTAAAAAACACCTTTTGAAATGAAGGTGCTTACATAAAAAGAACGGTAGCTGTCACTATGTGCTCCGCCTTTCTGACATATTTACATGCGTATGTATGGCATGGTATAAAGGTTTTATTGGCATACATTTGGATTGACCTGCAAAATCTGAAACAGTCCACTGAACACTTCAGTCATGCAAGCTACTTTCAAACAGCCTCTATTTTAGTCTTTAAAGCACCTAAACACAAAAATTTCTTCACTCACATCTACCCCAAACCACGGACTCGGAGGGGCCGAAAATTGTAATGGCCAAACATCAATGAGTGGCAATATTAAAACTGTCAGTGATCCCAGAGTCACACTCAGCTATCTTGTGATCTGCTATCACTAGAAACAATTCTGGGATTCCAGTTTTTCAAGTGCTATAACATCGTTCATTTCTAGACCTGGCAGACCAAGATTCCCAGACCAGGGAATCCCCGTTCCCTGGATTTATGGAAAAGCTATTTTAGATCCTTTTTAGAAATGTTTAATATTTATTCATACTATTTTTTCTGTCATTCAGAGCTCTGGTAACTTAGATAATCTGATTTTACAGGCAGAGGATGAGCAACAATAACATTAATCAAAAAATTAATAATAAAATATTTTTTAAACTGTGGCATAAGCAAACAAAATATAACATAATGAATGAGTTATGCAGGCATCCAAAATGAGGGCCAATAAAACCTTTATGCATCCAGATGCCACCTTGTATTCTATTATTATATCCAAATAGTATAACAATAGTGCAATAATTCTTTAAATTGTTGCAGCTGTACTTTTGGGATTATCACAACTACTCCCATGTGTTTGGAGCCAAGAACAAGTTATGTAGGTCATCCCATATAACAAAAACTTTCTCCAGTATGGTATATCATGACATACTTTTTGTTGCGGCCACCCCATTATTTTTAAAGCCACTTGCTGTTTTTCAGTTTTTGATCTCCCTGTAGTTACCCTCCTCCCACACCTCACTCACCAATACTTGATAGTATGATATATTAGCACTGAAAATACATTAGAATTAGCGATGTAATTTCTGTGGGTGGAGATTAGCAACATCTACAAGAACAATAAAAATCACTTTAACAGAGGAATAGTCTGCAAATAAACGTACAGTCTGCCCTGAGTAAAGGAGGGCCTGTCACTGCCCAGCCTGAGTGGTGATTCAGATTCACAATGCCATCACCTGCCCCCACTTGTTCAGGATGGGGGAGTAAGTTACTGCACATCTTTTCTGCATCATTATAGCTCATTCTTCCAGATCCTCTCACTTTCTGTATCCCCTTGTTCGTAGGGTAAGGGTGGGGGAGGAAAGAGGTGAGTAGCCCTTGCTGTCCTCATCGGCTGCAGGCCCAGTTCCAACTCAAGTAGCCCTTCTTTAACCATGCAGGTGAGAAAAGCAATGTGGGTGTGTGGGGTGTTTATTCTCTCAAGATCATTGGGATTTGAGAACAATACAAGCATGGCTTTCCTGGCCATGTGTGCACTACACATGTGTGTGCGTCATCTATAATGCCTATACCAGGAGGACTGTTGTTACATTTCTGTTGTATTCTTGTTTACTGGAACCACCTGAAATACAACATTTCTATATTCCTTATTAACATGCAGGAAAAAAATGCTGGCCACAAAAACATTCAATAAATGAAAACAGAACAGTCTAAACCAGGGTCTCACGTAGGATTATTATTATTTCAATATAACAGAGCTGTCAAAGACATCATTAATTCCACTTTCATTTTTTTGTAACATCACATTAAAGACAAAAACTTTCTCAGTGCTAGTGGCTCTCCAAGAATGAAAAAACATTGTTTAAAAAATCACGATCAGCTTCAAAATGTAACAACAGAGGAAAAAGAGACATGGAAAGTGTTAATTTAACCGAATCTTGTACAAATGGAGTGAATAATAATACATGTGTACTTGCCTTGAATGCAGGACAACAGTATATTTCTGTAGACATTAACTGCATCATTTTTAGTCACATACAGCATAATATGTACCGTATCTGCTGAATTTGCTTTAGAGACTGTATTGGAATTAAGGCCCCCGGGGGAGGACACAGTAATTGAATATCAATCTTGCACTGCAGCTTGTTACAGAAATAAATGTGCAGTGTTCAGACTCTAAAGACAGGCCAGAAAGTAAATTGAAAAAACCCAAACACAATACTGTCTGTATTTCAGCAGTGCAAATTTCTAACCCCAGGTCTCAACCCATGAACAATCCTCCCTGTTGGTGGGTCACATTCTGACAGCCTTATTCAGATTGAGCAGCATTTTGAAATCAATGGGACTACTCACAGAGTAAGGCACTACTCAACATGAGTAAGAGGAACAAAATCTACTTGGGTTTTAGTTGCAAGGTGGCTTCACACAAATTGACATGTAAACCTAAATCTACACTATAACTGGACACAGAAATATTTTTTAGCATGCAGACTTCATGTACATGTAGTCTGAGTACGAGAAGATAGCTCTCAATCCTGCCAATTGCTGAGCACCCTTAACTCCCACTAAGTTGAAACAAGAGTTGAGGGTGCTGAACATTTCCTTGGAGATGCTCAGTACTTTGTAGGATTAGGCCGGTGGATTTTCAGTACTTAGGAATTGCACACTCTCTAAAGCCAGGGCAGTGGCAGTTTTTTTTAAAGGCTATTACACACACACACAAAACCTGCATTTTGTCTTTGTTAATGATGTATGGAAATATAACCAAAGACAATGACAATCAGCATCAAGGGCCTGTTCTGCTCAAATGGAGCCTAATCATCAGTTCTTAAGGACCATTAATTAGCAGAATTGAATACCAAATCATTTCCATAGAATTTTTAAACAGGTGCAATCTGCTTGACGAAGTGTCAGATACTCTGTTGATGAACAAGTTAATAAGCAAGCACCAGATATCTCCCTTGAGGAAAGGCTGATCTACAGTAGGGTGACCAGACAGCAAGTGTGAAAAATCGGGAGGCGGGGGGAGATAATAGGAGCCTATATAAGAAAAAGACCCAAAAATCGGGACTCTCCCTATACAATTGGGACATCTGGTCACCCTAATCTACAGGGAAGTGTTTAGTCACCAATACAGCTGTCCAGTGCAAATGGCTGTACAAGTGCAGCTCACCCCAGGGAAACTGTACCAGTGCAAGTCGCCACTTACGCCAATGTAGCATGGTCAGCCATAGTGGTGTAGCTACTCTGATGGCTAAATCTCGCCCCCCTCCAACCCCAGCGTAGACACAGTCTGAGTATGTCACTATTAGTCTCTCCCCATTGCAGGTACAGTAACATCCCACAGTTAGGCCACCTTTTTAATTCCTGATTCGTTCATTCTAAGCACCTTCCATGCATGATTTTCTGCAAGTTCATTTCACAGCTATCAGTGATTACACTAAGGTAGCTTCTGAATATTTTATCTTTCATAATCATTTCATTGGGCATTTCATCGTTCAAACATTATGCCTACAGGAGTACAAAGAATAGCTTAACAATAAAAAAATTTCACTAGAAATACTTAAAAAGGTAATATGACAACACAGCACAAAATATTTTCACTCAGTAATAGGCAGAGATGTATGAATTCTGAAAGCTCAGAGCATTATAAAAAGGCATTTTTTCATCAAACTGATCATTTCTAAAGCACACAGCAAATACTTTTATTCCTTTATATAATTGAATGCAGCACTGTGAAGTCGGTGGATGTTAGCAGCATTCCTTATTGTGCAAAACTGAATTTGCAAATTAAAAAAAAAAGTGTGAGTTTTTCATACCTCTCAACCTTCAGTATTCTAAAGGAAAAACCTATTTACCTTGATTCTATAGATATCTATAAAACAATTCTGCTTATGGACAGGAACAGGCCAATGACAGATTATGACTTCCGACGATGTGTGTCACATAACGACTTTATTTTAATATAGTCTCATCTTCTGTTATCCCCTGAATTTCCATCTTTGTGGGGCTCGGAAGTGAGGCACACTCCTGCTCTAACGTTTTCCCCATTGAAAGTTGAGAGGCATTGTATGTTAGAGCACGCTTGTGGCATGCACTCAGGGAAACAAAACAAAAACTAAATAAAAACAAATAAGCTACACAGCTGCCACAAAAAAGCCGGACACAGAGAGCAAGATGCCATGGCTTCTGTTTGTCGCAGTTAGCCTGAATCTCACTAACCTCTCTTACTGGCTTTCCGGGGGCATTTCTTCCTTTAGTAACAGACAAAGGTAGCAGAAAGGAAAGAAAAACAAAGCCACAAATAAATCAATAATAGTTTATACTGACAAAGACACTTCAGCTTCCACTTAGGAATTTAATATAGGCATAATATAATAATAAATCTAATTTTTTTAATAAAGTGAAGGACTACAGTGCTTTTAACACCACTAGCAGTTGAGTGTTGATCAAATCAAGAGGAAATATAAAAATCCTTGCTTATTGCTTTTAACATAGCCAAGTATAGAAGCAGTTACGAAGTCTACTGAAATCAGCCAAATAAAACCTTTCACCGAGGAGAAGAAGCCAGTGATGTTCTAAATCCATTTTCTAAGTGAGCAATATGATTATATTGATTTCAAGTATTCCTACTAGCTAACATTTGTGCTAAAATCTTCTCTCTCTGACGTCATAATTAATTCACTCAGACTTTACAGTGTTTATTCTGCTCTGAATATCCTACTTTCGCACCTAAAATATAAAAGTTATCCAGTTGCCACTCTAATGTATTCTTGTACACATTAAAGATGAATATTTTGTGTAACATCAAGACATTGGTGTCCATTTTGGGAAGCTTACAAAGAACACAAAGAAGATGGGTGGCAAGAGAGGGAAAGAAAGGTGTAATTTTTCAAATGGAGATGAAGGAAAAAGGGTTTAGAGACTGACCAAGAATCAAGCAGGTTTCTTATAGACTTTGGAATGTAATGAAATATCTGAGAAATTACATGCATCACTGCCCTTTACTCAGGGGATCAAAGATCTCATTTACGGGGCTTGGTACATATTTTTGCCTGGACAAACTTCTCTTGAATGGTACTCAAACTCTCCATCAATATGAGGCACCCTGTCCTTCTCAACCACACAACCTCTGTCAAAATATATACACCCTGGTAACATGGAGAACTGTTCTACTCTTTATGTTATCACTGCTATGTTGCTGTTTGTAGTATTGTAGCAGCTAGCCAGGGACTAGGATACCACTGTGCTGGGCACTGTAAAACACAGAGCAAAAGTGGGGCCCTACCCCAAAGACCTTACAATTTATGTATGCAATGTTGGTCCCAAAATATTACAGAGACAAGGTGGGTGAGGTACTATCTTTTATTGGACCAACTTGTTAGTGAGAGATACAAACTTTTGATCTGCACAGAGCTCTTCTGTGTAAGCTCAAAAGCTTGTCTCTCTCAACAACAGAAGCTGGTCCAATAAACGATATTATCTCACCCACCTTGTCTTTCTACAATCTAGATATAACACAAGAGATACCAGATGAATACAGAAATACAGGGGAGCATGAGGAAACAACAAGACAATACCGGTGGCAGGCAGTGAGGATTCAGGGGGCCTGGGGTCTTTGCTGCAGCGGGGTGTCCCCACTGCAGAATCACCACTGAAGGTCCGGAGTGGAAGAAGCTCTGGGAGCCCCAGCCCCAGCCCCACGAGAGTTTTCCGGGGCCCCCGGAGTGAGTAAAGGACCCCACTCCAGGGGCCCCAAAAAACTCTCATGGGGCGCCTGTGGGGCCGGGGCAAATTGCCCCATTTGCCCCCTCCTCCTCAGGCAGCCCTGCATGCCAGCAGCCTAACCGTTACTGAGTTTCTTGTAGGGCATCACTGGAAAGACGATTTTTTTTAAGGATGGATTTGAAGGAGGATAATGAGGTAGCCTGTATACAGTGAAATGTATACGATGTGTACTAATGTCTCCTCAGATCCTTTCTTGATGCCCTGTCCTCACACAGCAAAAGGTAAAATCCACCATGCTTATTTTATAAATCCACATTCAAATACACTAGTCACAAAGTCTCATCCAAAAAACTCCCCAACCCTGAAAGCTGACTGGCTAGCACAGACCTATATGTTTTGGGGCCAAAGCTGTCATAAATGATTGTATGTAAACTTTTCAAAAAGTGGTGCAGTAGCTGCATCTCAACTACTATGCAGAACTCCAGCTTACAGAAATTAAGAGGTTCATATTAGGGCCTGCAAGCTAATGTACTGTAGTAAATTCCAGAGGCATCAGTCACAACTAGGGCACCAGTCATGCCATGTAAAATCCTACATGAAGGTATGGACCCTCAAAGTGCTTACCATCTAAATCTTGCAAAAACTCAGTCTCAGAGACTCCAGGGTCAGAAGGGACCAATGTGATCATCTAGTCCGACCCTCTGCACAAAGCAGGCCACAGAACCCTACCCATCCACTTCTATAACAAACCCCTAACCTATGTCCGAGTTATTGAAGTCTTCAAATTGTGGTCTGAAGACCTCAAGCTGCAGAGAATGCTCCAGCAAGTGACCCATGCCCCATGCTGCAGAGGAAGGCGAAAAACCTCCAGGGCCTCTGCCAATCTGCCCCGGAGGAAAATTCCTTCCCGACTCCAAATATGGCGATCAGCTAAACCCTGAGCATGTGGGCAAGACTCACCAGCCAGCACTCAGAAAAGAATTCTCTGCAGTAACTCAGATCCCATCCCATCCAACATCCCATCACCGACCACTGGGCATACTTATCTGCTGATAATCAAAGATCAGTTGCCAAAATTAAGTTATCCCATCATACCATCCCTTCCATAAACTTATCAAGCTTAGTCTTAAAGCCAGATATGTCTTTTGTCCCCACTACTCCCCTTGGAAGGTTGTTCCAGAACTTCACTCCTCTAATGGTTAGAAACCTTCATCTAATTTCAAGTCTAAAACTGCCTAGTGTCCAGTTTATACCCATTTGTTCTTGTGTCTACATTGGTACTAAGCTTAAATAATTCCTCTCCCTCCCTAATATTAATCTCTCTGATATATTTATAAAGAGCAAGCATATCCCCCCTCAGCCTTCTTTTGGCTAGACTAAACAAGCCAAGCTCTTTGAGTCTCCTTTCATAGGACAGGTTTTCCATTCCTCGGATCATCCTAGTAGCCCGTCTCTGAACCTGTTCCAGTTTGAATTCATCCTTCTTAAACCTGAGAGACCAGAACTGCACACAGTATTCCAGGTGGGGTCTCACCAGCGCCTTATATAACGGTACTAACACCTCCTTATCTTTGCTGGAAATACCTCGCCTGATGCATCCTAAAACCGCATTAGCTTTTTTAACAGCCATATCATATTGGCGGCTCATAGTCATCCTGTGATCAACCAATATCCCAAGGTCCTTCTCCTCCTCTGTTGCTTCCAACTGATGTGTCCCCAATGTATATCTAAAATTCTTATTATTAATCCCTAAGTGCATGACCTTGCACTTTTCACTATTAAATTTCATCCTATTACTATTACTCCAGTTTACAAGGTCATCCAGATCTTCCTGTATGATATCCCAGTCCCTCTCTGTGTTAGCAATACCCACCAGCTTTGTGTCATCCGCAAACTTTATTAGCACATTCCCGCTTTTTGTGCCAAGGTCAGTAATAAAAAGGTTAAATAAGATTGGTCCCAAAACTGATCCTTGAGGAACTCCACTAGTAACCTCCTTCTAGCCTGACAGTTCACCTTTCAGTACGACCCGTTGTAGTCTCCCCTTTAACCAGTTCTTTATTCACCTTTCAGTTTCCATATTGATCCCCATCTTTTCCAATTTGACTAATAATTCCGCATGTGGAACCGTGTCAAATGCCTTACTGAAATTGAGGTAAATTAGGTCTACCGCATTTCCTTTGTCTAAATAATCTGTCACCTTCTCAAAGAAGGAGATCAGGTTGGTTTGGCACGATTTACCTTTAGTAAAATCATGTTGTAATTTGTCCCAATTACCATTGACCTCAATGTCCTTAACTACTTTCTCCTTCAAAATTTTTTCCAAGACCTTACATACTACAGATGTCTAACTAACAGGCCTATAGTTACTCGGATCACTCTTTCTCCCTTTCTTAAAGATAGGAACTATGTTAGCAATTCTCCAGTCATACGGTACAACCCCTGAATTTACTGATTCATTAAAAATTCTCGCTAATGGGCTTGCAATTTCATGCGCCAGTTCCTTTAATATTCTTGGATGAAGATTGTCTGGGCCCTCCGATTTTGTCCCATTAAGCTGTTCAAGTTTGGCTTCTACCTCAGATGTGGTAATATCCACCTCTATATCCTCATTCCCGTTTGTCATCCTTCCATTACCCCTAAGCTCCTCATTAGCCTTATTAAAGACTGAGGCAAAGTACTTATATAGATTTTGGGCCATGCCTAGGTTATCCTTAACCTCTTTTCCATCCTCAGTGTTTAGCGGTCCCACTTCTTCTTTCTTTGTTTTCTTCTTATTTATATGGCTATAGAACCTCTTACTATTGGTTTTAATTCCCTTTGCAAGGTCCAACTCTACATGGCTTTTAGCCTCTCTCACTTTATCCCTATATGTTCTGACCTCACTAAGGTAGCTTTCCTTGCTAATCCCACCCTTCTTCCACTCCTTGTAGACTTTCTGCTTTTTCTTAATCACCTCTCTGAGATGCTTGCTCATCCAGCTTGGTCTACAACTCCTGCCTCTGTTTTTTTCCCCTTTCTTGGGATGCAGGCTTCTGATAGTTTCTGCAGCTGCGACTTAAAGTAATTCCAGGCCTCCTCCGCATTTAGATCCACAAGTTCTTCAGTCCAATCCACTTCCCTAACTAATTTCCTTAATTCTTTAAAGTTAGCCCTTTTGAAATAAAAAACCCTAGTCCCAGATCTATTTTTGTTTATCCTTCCATCTAGTTTGAACTGAGTTAGCTCATGATCACTCGAACCAAGGTTGTCCCCGACAACCATTTCTTCTATGAGGTCCTCACTACTCACCAAAACCAAATCTAAAATGGCATCCCCTCTTGTTGGTTCTTCAACTACTTGGTAAAGAAATCCATCTGCTATCACATCCAGAAAAATCTGAGCCCTATTATTCTTGCTAGCACTTGTCCTCCAGTCTATATCTGGGAAGTTAAAGTCTCCCATGATCACACACTTCCCATTAGTGTTTACTTCATTAAGAACCTTAAAGAGGTCTCTATCCATATCCAAATCAGATCCCAGCGGTCTGTAGCACACCCCAAGCACTATCTCGGGGGAGGCTCTAGTAGCTTTCTTTCCCAGTGTGATTTTTGCCCAGACAGACTCTGTCTTGTCTATTCCATCACTTCTTATTTCTTTACAGTTAACCTCCTCATTGATGTACAATGCTACTCCACCACCTTTGCCTTTATTTTTGCCTTTCCTAAACAGCACATAGCCTTCAATACCTGTACTCCAGTCATGACTACTATTCCACCATGTTTCTGTTATCCCTATAATATCCGGTTTCACTTCCTGTACCAGTAGCTCTAGTTCCTCCATTTTGTTCCCTAGGCTCCTTGCATTAGTGTACAGACATCTTAATTTTTGCCGTTTGGCTTCACTGACATGCTTTACCCTGTTAGGCACAGACATTCTACCACCAGCATCACCTGTTAGTCTGCTATCTACCCTACCCTTCCTCCTTATGCCAATTTTTCTGTCCACAGCTGTATCCCCTCTTACTTTGTTTACTTCCCTCTCAAGGTTAAATTCCGGCATGGAGATCTCCTGGACATCTCCCAACCATCTCCCCCAAATTCCTAGTTTAAAGCTCTCTTAATCAGTTCAGAGAGCCTCCATCCTAGAAGTCTATTTCCCTCCTTACTCAGGTGAAGTCCATCCCGAGAGAACAGTCTTCTGTCCGTAAATGCTTCCCAATGGCCGTACATCCCAAAGCCCTCCTTATAGCACCACTGCCTGAGCCATCTGTTGATCGCCATAATCTTGTTACACCTTTGTTGCCCTTCTCTAGGAACCGGCAGAATCCCACTGAAGATCACCTGAGCCTCGATTTCCTTAAGTGTCTTCCCCAGTCTGGCATAGTCTCCCTTGATACATTCCAGAGAGTATCTAGCCGTATCATTCGTTCCCATATGAAGGACAATCAACGGATTCTTCCCCGCTCCTGCTAGGATCCTTTTCAGCCTCAGGTCCCTATCCTGTATCTTAGCACCCGGCAGACAGCACACCCTTCTGTTCTCCCAATCAGCTCTAGTTACAGGCCTGTCTATTCTTCTCAGTAAGGAGTCTCCAATCACGTAGACCTGCCTTTTCCTGGTGACAGTGTGATTCTCCGGTCTATCCCCCGCACCCACTGGCTGTAAGTCCTCTCGATTCCTATTCACTCTTGCAATCCTCCTGGGGCTCATATTCGGTGTTGCCTCCATTGACTCCTTCCCTCCTCCTGTAGGACTATCAGCTCTTCTCTTTTTCCTTGCCCTCTCTCCTTCAGCGGCCACCTGCTGTGCCCCTTCTTCATTTTCCAACTCTGCAAACCTGTTCCTGAGTTCTATTTCTCCTTCACTGGCCCGTCTTTTCCTCTGCCTACTTCTCTTAGTCACATGCTTCCACCATCCACTTTCCTCACCCAGCAGTCTCTTCTCTGAATTCTTTGGTCCTGCTTCCATCTGCACATCTGAGCTTATCCCTTCATCCTCCTCGTGTCTGTGCTCCATCATCTGCTCAAACCCCCTCCTAAACTCAACCAGATTTTCCACCTGCATCTCCAGTCCTCGGATCTTTTCTTCCATCAGCTCTATCAGGCGGCACTTCATGCAGATAAAACTCTTTTCAGGCACCCCCTCCAGGATCATGTACATGCCGCAGCTTCCACATCCTCATTGTGTCTTTCACTGCTACCTCTGTATCAGTCATAGCCTTCCCACCTAAAGCCTGGTAAGTCAACAGAACACAACACAACACAAACCCCCAGCAGGCACCAGACCACCACCCTATCCCTTGACTAGCTTGTCAGTTCCTCTGTCTTAGTCTCTCCTGCAACCTCCTCCAAGAGAACTCCCTCTGAAACTCCCCTGTTTACAGCTCTGTTTGCTGCCTCCTGTGCCGCTGCAGCTGTCTGTGCCGCTGCCTGACTGGCTGGCTACTTATACAGGAACCCTAATCACATAAGCCCCGCCCCCTAATCAGGGCTCCGCTGCTCTCCTATGTATGTGTTTAACTTTATGGACTGTGTTTAGTTCCACTGAAGTCAACAGGACTACTCACAGGGTGTAAAATCAAGCACGTAAACGGGTCTTTGCAGGATTGAAGCCTAAAATGCTAATTATTAATTGTGTCACATAAAGAATAAAGGGAAAAAGTCAAAAAGTAAAATAAAATAACAGCACCCTTAATCACATAAGCTTGGATTCTTCTGGACATTTTCTGAGAAACAGTAAAACTCAGATCACTCCCAAACAGCATGCCCAATTCTAGTCTGTCTTCTCAGCAGTCATTCTAAGAACAAACGGGGAAACACTTTGTTTTCGAAAATGAAGAGGGAAAGAATTTTGTTAACAATTATGGTAAGCTGAGTTTGTAACTAATAGATTTATAGTGCAGATTTACATTTTTATGTGCAACAAGCCAAGTTATTGGCTTCCCAGAGTTTAAGACACACTTTCCCCATCCCACCTCCAAAATAAAATAAATTCTAGCCTTGAAAAATGTTTTCAAACAGTATTAATATCAAGAGAACACCTTTCTGCACTTCACGTGAAATTCATTAATATATTCTCAAGCAATTTCATCATGGCCTGATTATGTATTCAAAGGTGGAAAGCAACCTCAGGTCCCACTGAAGAAACAGTGACAGAGGCTCAGCCAGTACTGCGCTGTGCTACCATCAGGGACTCAAGTATTGGAAAGACCTCAGGAATCTCGCTACATGGAGCTAACTGAACCACAGGTGTCATGGGGAAGGTTCAGCACCTGGCATCTTTCTGGATGCTGGCTGGAGTGGGCAGAAGCACTCCTTTAGTGGTCTGAGTTAGCTGTGAGATTCACTGCGTATGGTGGCTGAGAGAGTTCTTCCACTGATTCTGTAAAATGTGGAAAGGAAAGTTTGAACAATGATGCCAGTGCTTTGCTGACAAAATACAGAAAATTATAGGATACATTTTCAGTGCTGGAAGTAGGGATTTAGCTGCACAACTTCTCAGTATCCAAGCTTAGCTAATGCACTGCTGAAAGTGTGTTTGTGTGTGTGTGTATACATAAAAGTGGGATAAAAAAATGAAAACCGACTTGCAAATGATAAATCTATTTTCAGTGCCATTTTTGATTTATTGCTCTGAGCTCACCATAATTCTTCTAGGTAAGCCATGCTAGGCGACCTTTTTTATTAAATGGTATCTCGACAAATTAATAATACTGAATTTTGACCCAAAAGAATCATTGTAATTTACAACTGGGTTTATGTTCTTCTAAGTACTTATATGACTCTTTTCACCTTACTATCTAAGCTCCTGACTGGGCACCACTGAAGTCCACAGAAACTCTGCCACTGAGTACAGTGGGCTCAGGATAATGTTCTTCTGTGTTCATTCACAAACAGCATTTGCAAACCTTAGCTACAAAATACATTGTGGATCACAATGAGATTTGTTTTAAGTAGGTGCAGTTCTACTGACTTCAGTGGAGTTTCATCTGCTAAACACTAGGGGTATGTCTACATCCAAAATTTTGCAGCGCTGGTTGTTACAGCTGTATTAGTACAGCTGTATAGGGCCAGCGCTGCAGAGTGGCCACACTTACAGCAACCAGTGCTGCAAGTGGTGTTAGATGTGGCCACACTGCAGCACTGTTGGGCGGCTTCAAGGGGGGTTCGGGGAACACGAGAGCAAACCGGGGAAGGAGACCAGCTTCGCCGCGGTTTGCTCTCGCGTTCCCCGAACCACCCTGCAAACCGCAGGGAAGGAGACCTGCTTGCTCGGGGGTTCGGGGAACGCGAGAGCAAACCGGGGAAGGAGACCAGCTTCGCCGCAGTTTGCTCTCGCGTTCCCCGAACCACCCTGCAAACCGCAGGGAAGGAGACCTGCTTGCTCGGGGGTTCGGGGAACGCGAGAGCAAACCGGGGAAGGAGACCAGCTTCGCCGCGGTTTGCTCTCGCGTTCCCCGAACCACCCTGCAAACCGCAGGGAAGGAGACCTGCTTGCTCGGGGTTCGGGGAACGCGAGAGCAAACCGGGGAAGGAGACCAGCTTGATTACCAGAGGCTTCCTCAGGTATGCTGGGATACCTGCTTATTCCACGGAGGTCAAGAAAAGCGCTGGTAAGTGTCTACAGTTGATTACCAGCGCTGGATCACCAGCGCTGGATCCTCTACACCCGAGACAAAACGGGAGTACGGCCAGCGCTGCAAACAGGGAGTTGCAGCGCTGGTGATGCCCTGCAGATGTGTACACCTCCTAAGTTGCAGCGCTGTAACCCCCTCACCAGCGCTGCAACTTTGTGATGTAGACAAGCCCCAAGACTGAACTTGGCCCTTATTTTTTAAAGTCGCATATTGCTGCTGCTTCTTTGTCAAGCCAAGATCTCTATCTACTGTAAATAAACTCCTTGAAGACTGTGTAATTTGTGCACAAGTATAGTGTGAAAACATTTTCCTCTGTGGCCCATTATCTAGCAGGGCTAAATAAGCCACTGAGGTGCTATTTAATAGTACATTTCCTCTAAATGTCAGACCTCTGGCTTTGACATCTGTTTTGAGTTAGCAAAGCAGCTGTCTGAGGCAGCTGCAGCAGCTGTGAATTTGCTGTGAGCAGCACAGCAATGGGAACATGGATGGGAAACCTCAGATTAAAAGGAAGGGAAAATTCCTTAAGGACAGCAATCATCAGGTACTCAGCAGAAATTCCCCTTGCAGAAATTACACTGCTTTCAGACCAACCTTTGGCTCTTCAAGGAGCACAGAGTTCTTTCTGTACTGCTTAAAAACTGCTGAAAGGTTAAATTAAAAAAGAAAAAGTTATAAAAAAACTATACAGCGACATCACTTACTTTTCCCAAGATCTACTTACTGAAACATGAGCTATGAGACAGAAACATCCAAAACACAAGTCCTGATAATAATGGAAGACTAACTACCCAGACATCTGTTAGAAATGTAATATGGCAAACACAAAATTTCCAATACATTTTCAATGCACTGGGGACAAATTTTTTGTTTCAGAAAGTGGAAGTAGTAACCAGAAGGTCAGCTATTTTAGACTTGTTTCTGACCAACAGGAAAGAATTGGTAGTGAATCTGAAGGTGGAACGAATTATTAAACAATCCATTTGTAAGCTCCTGGAGAATAAGAAGGTTATAAGGAATTGCCAGCATGGATTTGTCAAGAACAAATCATGCCAAACCAATCTAATTTCCTTATTGGACAAGGTTACTGGCCCAGCGGATACAAGGGAAGCAGTAGATGTGAAATATCTTGGTTTTAGCAAGGCTTTTGACCACTAGGGAAATGTGGTCTAGATGAAAACATTATAACGTGGGTGTACAACTGCTTGAAAGACTGTACTGAAAGAGTAGTAATCAGTGGTTCACTGTCAGATCGGGAAGGCATATCATGTGGGGTTCTGCAAAGGTCAATCCTGTGTCCATCACTATTCAATATTTCCATTAATAACTTGGATAATGGAATGGAGATATGCTTATAAAATCTGCAGATGACACCAAGCCGGGAGGGGTTACAAGCACTTGGGACAACATGATTAGAATTCAAAATGACCTTGAGAAACTTGATGATCTGAATTCAAGAAGTTGAAAATCAATAAAGACAACCACAAAGTGCTTCACTTAGGAAGGAAAAATCAAATGCACAACTGCAAAATGGGAAATGACTGGCTAGGTGGTAATTCTGCTGAAAAGGATTTGGGGGTTATAGTGGATCACAAAGTGAATATTAGTCAACAATGCGATACAGCTGCAAACAAGGCTAATACTCTGGGGTGAATTAACAGCATGTCATTGAGGTAGTTGTCCCACTCTGCTTGGCATTTGTGAGGCCTCAGCTGGAGTAGTCTGTCCAATTTTGGGTGCCACACTTTAAGAAAGATGTGGACAAACTGGAGAGAGTTCAGAGCAGAGCAACAAAAATGAAAAAAGATTTAGAAAACCTGACCTGTAAGGAAAGATTTAAAACAAAAACAGGGCATATGTTAATCTTAAGAAAAGACGACAGGGGGAGAGGGGGCGCTGGTAACAGTCTAGAAATATGTTATGGGCTTTTATAAAGTGGATGGTAATCAACTCTTCTCCACGTCCACTGAAGGAAGGACAAGAAGTAATGGGCTTAATCTGCAGCAAGGGAGATTCAGGTTAGATATTTAGAAAAATTCTCTAACTATAAGGGTAGTTAAGCTTGGGAACAGGCTTCCAAGGAAGGTTGTGGAATCCCCATCATTGGAGGTTTTTAAAAACAAGCTGGACAAATATCTGTCAGGGATGGTCTAAGTTTATTTGGTCCTGCCACAGCACAGGGGGCTGGATTTGATATCTTCTCAGGGTCCCTTCCAACCGTGACACCCTTTCAGCCCTGCATTTCTATGATTGTATGCTTAGTTTTCTACATGTTGCAAGACTTCCTTTACAACAAAGGTGCTAAAATCTATTCAAAATAAATGCTACCAAGTTTTGATGCTCTTTTTAATACACCTGCTCACTATCATAGAAGTTAGAGATGGAAAAGTCATATTAAAACACCAGCCCAACTCCCTGCCACTGGGGATTTGTCCCTGTTATACATTTTATCATCTGAATTTTTGTTTTGTAAGTCACAAATAAAATCTTTCTGTTGCGAAGTTATTTCACAGCCTTATAGGAGCTCATTCTCAGGACACTTTCCCTGATATTTAGACTAAATTTTCCATTTTAAAACTTCACCCATGATTTTAACTGATACCTCCATGCAGCCCACTACATAAATTTGCTGTCTTCTTTGTGTTAAGAAAATTAATGTATTCCTAGACAGACAAGATGGATGAGGTAATGCAGTGCTTCTCAAAGGTGGTCCGTCGCTTTTTCAGGGAAAGTCCCAGGCGGTCCGGGCCAGGCCAGTTTATTTACCTGCCGCATCTGCAGGTTCGGCCGATTGCAGCTCCCACTGGCTGTGGTTCACTGCTCCAAGCCAATGGGAGTTGCGGGAAGCGGCAGCCAGTATGTCCCTCAGCCTGCGCTGCATCCCGCAGCCCCCATTGGCCTGGAGCAGCAAACCACGGCCAGTGGGAGCCGCATCGGCCGAACCTGCAGACGCGGCAGGTAAACAAACTGGCCCGGCCTGGCAGGGGCTTTCCCTGAACAAGCGGCGGACTGGCTTTGAGAAGCACTGAGGTAATATCCTTTATTGGACCAACTTCTGTTGGTGACAGAGACAAGCTTTTGAGTCACACAGCACTCCTCAGGTGTGAGAAAGATACACCCAGGGGTTACCGCAAAATACAAGGCGAAAGGGATTGTTTAGCATAAGTAGTTAGAACATATTGTAAAGGACCATTAAAGGTAGAGTGGACTGTTAACACCTAAGTGATAAGACAAAAAGTGATAAGACAAAAAGATGGGATTAGTGGGCTTGTGTGCCACATGCTGTGATAGGCACATGTAGGATCCATGGATTTTGAAAGGTGTGTTGTGGGGAATGTTAATCACTGTAGTGGGGAGATATGTCTGCGGGTTTTGTCATACAGAAAAATGTTTTCTGTACTAACACTTATTAATATACTACAAATTATAGCATATCACTGCTTGCAATAGGTTCTATATATTATTTATATACTGTCAGCTTTATTAATGAAGTTTACTATAAAATTTATAGCAAAAAAATAAAATTAAAAACCCTTTTTACTCTCTGTCAGCAGAATAGGTAATTTCCTATTTTAAGTACAGGAAAATAATTACTGCAGCTTAAATAAGACATTAATTGTTGACTTTTGAAATGTGACCACCATATTCCAAACATGCTTGTATTTTCAAAATGATTATTCTCAATTGCCATCAACTCTGATTAGGAAGTTTCCTACAATGAACAAGAGCCACAGTCTTAAAAACTGGGTTAGGCTCATAAATTAATAGGTAGGACACACAGATATTTTCAGAGTGCTGGGTATACACAAATGCCAATGAAATCAATGGGAGCTGCAGATACCCAGCATCTTTGAAAATCAGGGCACTCTTTTTAGGTGCCTAAACATGGATTTAGAAGCTAGTATATTTAACAGGCTCTCTCTTTCTGGTGGCTAAATCATAGGTGCAAATTTGGGGATGGATATAGTGCTCACATCTGCTCACCATGTTAAGGAGATCAACTTAGGTGAAAGTATTTTGCAGCAGATTTTCTTAGATAAAATATTTTCTATATGATTCTATTTCCATTATCCATTTTTTCATTCAATTCTCCAACCTCCCTTCCAAAGGTGAAAGTATGCCGGACTGGACCAGCTTCTCCAGTGGTGATTTAAAGGTCCCAAGGCTCCAGCTGCTGTGGGGAGCCCCAGGCCCTTTAAATGACTGCCCGAGCCCTGCCACCGCTACCCCAGTGGCGGCAGGGCTCCGGTGGGGATTTAAAGGGCCCAGGGCTTCCCACAGAGACAGGAGTTCCAGGCCCTTAAAATCCTTGCCCGAGCCCAGCCATCCCATGGTGATTTAAAGGGCCCAGAACTCTGTGGCGGCCAAAGCTCCAGGCCCTTTAATTCGCCCCTGAACCCCAGGGCTCCCAGCCGCCTCTGCATCTGGTAGCCACCTCTGCAGCTGGTAGCTCTGGGGTGATTTAAAGGCCCTGGGGCTCCCAGCCACACCTGGAGCCCCAGGGCCTTTCAATCTTGAAAGGCCCCACCTCTTCTGGTTGAGGCCACACCCCCCGCTCAGGACTCTGGCCTACTGGTAAGTCCTTTAAGTTTCTTTCACCCCTGCTCCCTTCACTTTCTACTGTTTGAGTGGGCCCTATCACATCACCTTATGAGGGTTATTGGTTATGGTTCGCATGGCAGAGGTCATTGCTTGGGATGAAGCAGGCACATCATCCTTTGGAGAAGGCACTTGGTGTGAAATTCATCTCCCTGTGCAAATGGTGTGCACAAAGCCTATGTACATCCACAAAATAAGGCAAAAGTGGGACTTCAGATGGCACATAGGACTTATGGGGCTTCTCCACAGCAGGTCAATGTCAACCACTGTAGCTACTGTCCAACAATCTCCAGTCCTGAATACAAGCAATTCTCTTGGCAGCAGAATGTTTTGTTCTGGCTCAGAAAAGATCTTTTCTTAAATAAAAAGCTTTAGAAACCATAATTCAAATAATGTTTGTGCTTATCTTCAGCAAACAAAGGCAGCAAACTTTAATAAAAACAAGAAAATTGAAAGAGGTGCTGTTGCCTCTACACACACACACACACACACACACACACACTCTGTACAAACTAGCAGCCAGCATATTTTGTCTCACTTTGAACTCGAACAGCGTGAGTTTGAAAGTTTTGACTCCAACTCTAATGTTATTAGGTTCGCAATCTTCTTAGAAAGAAGGAGAGAGAATAAAATACAATGAAACATAGGTCAAAAAATACAGACAGGTTGAAAAGCATAGAGGGACTGTGAAAAAAGGAACCAAGGGAAAGGGAAAAGAGGAGATTCTAAGGAAAAAAACAGATATAGAGTGTATATTGTTAATAGGGTACCCACTAAGCTAGGTTAGATTTTTGGGGCCATTATGATGTCCCTTATATATAACACAGCTTCTTTGTAATTAGTCTTAACAAAAACAGCTGAATAATCTTGAGCGAAAAAATAGACAGAAGTAGCTTATTTCTCTCTCTCACACCATCTACTTATACACATATACTTGTATAGTAAAACCTCAGAGTTATGAACACCAGAGTTACAAACTGACCAGTCAACCACAAACCGCGTTTGGAACCAGAAGTATGCAATCAGGCAGCAGCAGAGAAAAAGAAAAAGCAAACACAGGACAGTACTGTGTTAAACATCAACTATTAAACAATAAAGGGAAAGCAGCATTTTTCTTCTGCATAGTAAAGTTTCAAAGCTGTATTAAGTCTATGTTCAGTTGTAAACTTTTGAAAGAAGAGCCATCACATTTTGTTCAGAGATCGAACATTTCAGAGTTACATAAAACCTCCATTCCTGAGGCGTTCCTAACTCTGAGGTTCTACTGTATATTATATTATGTGATCTTTAAGGAATGTACACTACCTCTTAGCTGCTGATGTATACTTCTGGGTTACTGAAGCTTACCTCTTGTACTTGGGAAGGAATTGTTAAGCTGTTCCATCACCTCCTCCAACCCTGTGCTTGTGTCCTGGGGAGGGCTGAGCAGGTCATCCTCGCCTTAAAAACAAATCCAAACCACGGCATTTACGTCATTGCAAAAACATCTGGTAAACAGTTCACTATGGTACTTCTTCCCCCACCTCACCCCAACCCCCCCACACCGACACTTACACCTTTTGGAGGCAGGACACTTGAAATAAATCTTCCTGGCTAATATCCAGTCTAAATTTTAAGGGGCAATTTTGTCACCAAATGTTATATGCTTTCCATTTTAATGAAGCTGTGTAAAATCAGGCAAATCGTCATCTCAAACTTTCATTCATTAAAAGAATGCCAGGATTACTTGATCTGGGGGAAATGTCTGCTAAGAGGAGGGAGTTCATATAAATGATGGGGTCCTTGTTTCAGTTTTCCTCATTCCATTACTGGTACCAATTTTTGCTGTTGTGAGCAGTGCTGTTTGAGCAGCTCTCTAATGGTGCTGGCTTCACGTTAGGAATGCTTTGCCTAGCAGAGTAAATCTGCATCAACATTAATATATCTGACAGTTTAATTGCATCAGATTGGTGCTCCAGGAACACTCAATTGTATTGTGAAAGGTTTTAAAAACAGTTCAAACAAAGCAAAATCCATATGTCCCTTTGAATGATTTCTATATTATGATTATAAGGCAGAAGCTTACTGGGAAGTTCAGAACACTTTATCTTTACAGGTATTTTTACATTTTCTGATGTTTTCACATAACCAAATGCCATCTGCCCAATTGTACAGGAAAGGGTAATTTTGCTTAGTTTTTAATCTGAAGCCTAATAGCAGTAAAGTGCTTAAAAAGCAGAGTTTCTAAAAGGAGAATACACCTGGAGGGTTCTCTATGAGAGTGAGATTCTCTCTTATTTGTCTAATCCCCCATTAAGACACAAAATCTGCTTTGCCATCTGTAATAACCCAAGCAGAGATGCATCAGCATTTTGAAAACTATTTGAGCCCTTTTCCCATTTCACAGTCCTCTATTATTAGAGTAGAATACACCTGGCATTACCTCACTGGACTTGAAAAAGCAATGCCACCTAAAGAATATTAATGCTACCAGCTCTCCCCCCTATTTTTGATACTCCATGTCAGTGAAATCTCTACTACAAAGACACGACAAAATCCAAGTCTTATAGCACTGCTTCTGTCAGGCTTAGTATGCATCTCGGCTTTGGACCAGAAGGCTGTGGATTCAAATCTTATGGCAGGAATTATTTTCATTCAAAATGTTGCCCCGTTAGAGGTGTTGTCCTTTGAAAACTTAAGAAAACCAGAGTCACTTTTCCAGCCTCCGACGGATGTCAAGGTGAAAATTCAGAGCCAGATTCAGAGCCACTACTCAGGCTGAATACCTGAATCAGTCTGGATAAAGAAGGCAGAATCTGGCCCTAAAGATCCAAATATATATTTTCAAAGAATAGGGAATAATCCTATTGTGTTCTGGCCAACATTAATCACCTGAGTAAGGATAGGCACTACTGTCCAAAGTGGTATTGTTAAGCACAGATACAAGTCTAGCTGTATATGCCCTCAAGATCAATATACGTTCATTTACGATGTATTCACTGCTCTTATCTTAATGCTAAGTGCGTTAGAAAACGTTTCCTAAAATTTACTTTTAACTTGTAGTTAAATATAGTTAAAATTGTATTTAAATAACTGTATTTAAATAAAATAATGAAACCGGACATCGTACAAGCAGCCCCCAACAACAACTAAAAGACTTCCACAGTATTGTAACAGTGAAAAGTGCTGCACATTAGCATAGCTAAAAAGATCCCATGTGATCTTTGTTCCACGGTACTGGAATGCTGCTTCACTGTGAAGTCTCATTATGATAACATTGAAATAGATTAAACAGCTTACTGTCCTTCTACATTTTTGTCTCAGAAAACTAATTTAGGTCTAATAAATTATGTTAAATGGGAGTCATCTTTAGCAGATGCACAATGAGAATCCACGTACTATATGTTTGGCCTAACTAATGACACAACAAAGATCTACACATCTGTTAATAAAAAGGCTGGTAACTGCTGACTTTCTGGTTTTGCATCCATATGTTTAAGTAATAGATTTTATGGAAAAAGGGAAAACACATAGAAAGAAGTAATTAAATGGTCATGAAATGATTAAGCTCACCACAATTCATTTCTTCAGAACACTAATCTAAATCATATTAGTATGTCCATAACAAATTTTGTACATAGTGCAGGGTAACTAAAGTAAGAAGCAAACAAGCAATTTCAGTAATAACCCCTCCCTCCCCCACACCTTTGCTCATTACTGTGCTCTCCTCTCACCCCTAGTATTTAACTTCAAGATCACTTCAGCACTACACATTCTCTCAAAGATACATTACTCCACACTGGTTATTGCAGGAGGTCCCTACACAGTCAATTTTGTTGCCCCAGTCACACATGTGATGATGGTAGCATTACCACTCACAAAGCAGCAGAAGTTGTCCAATATGGGGTAAATCTGCGACCTCCATTTCATTTAAGACTGACAACAAGTTCTCTAAACATACACCCATCTCTGCATCTCAGTGAAATATGTTTTACAGTGTGATAGAGGAAAACATTAATTCCCCCAACTTTAAAAAAAGAAAAATCAGCTTACTGCATATCAGTTATCGGTACAAATCAGAATATTTCCAATAGCCTTAAAATTGTTTTTTTTGTGTGTGAAGCTATTGGTACTTTGAGGTCATTGAATTAAATCAGTTCATTGTAAGAATACATTACTAGACAACTACTACTTTACTTAAAATAATTCCCTGTTTCTGGGTGTGACCTGGAGAGACAGACTTCCCCCCTTAGAAACTTGTCAGGATCTCCATGTGAAAGGCTGATGACTGCCTGGCAAGATAGGTATGCATATAAGCAGTTGATTTTTTTCAAGATATGTTTTCTCTGTAATAGTTTTGTTCTGAATAAGTAATATTTTGCTTTATGAAGTCTGGCTTGTCATTGGTTAAGCCTGTCACAACCCTTGGGAAAAAACAGGATAGCAGGTGCTGAACTAAACTCATCTTTGTTCAGGTGATCACAGTGAATTGCAGAAATCTGCAGCCTTAATCTCCATCTCCATCTTAATCTCAATCTGTCCCGAGGAAGGTGATGACTAGAGGCCTGAAGCCTAAGTGGCGTATCCTCAAGAAGGCCATGAAGGTTCCAAGGGGCAGTTACCTCAGGAACCTCGATACTGGGCAATAAATATCTATCAGATAGGAAACTACGGCAGAAACATTACCAAAAACAAAAATATCAACCATTATTCACTGAAGGCTATTGCTGAATAAACCTTTCTCCACAACCAATCTGTGATTTATCATCATAAATATATTTATAAAAGCTACCAGGTGGGTGCTGCCTGTCCGTGGCCTCTCACTCAGTTGTATTTATTTGAGCAATGATACATTAAAATAAGATCACATCAATTAACCATGTGGGATGGTTGATCATTTTTTAAAATCACTTAGTCATAAGTAAGACTGTGTCCATGTAAATCAGATTAGATCAAATTTATTAGTTTAGAGATTATCTGAACGGCTTGCTTTAGCTTTTTCTTGGTATCTGTTTTTCAGATACAAGCCCTGATGGAGCTTTCTGTTTGATGTCAAAATACACCTCTAACCCTATATAATGTGACCCAATATAACACGAATTCGGCTATAACACAGTAAAGCAGTGCTCTGGGGGGGATGGGGGCTGTGCACTCAGGCATATCAAAGCAAGTTCGATATAACATGGTTTCACCTATAACACGGTAAGATTTTTTGGCTCCCGAGGACTGTGTTATATCGGGGTAGAGGTGTATCTGTGGCACTGCGCAATGGTTAAATACAAAAGCCTACATCATGATATACAATGGAGAAATAGCCAACTAAAGTCAGTGCCCATTGTTGTTTGTATTAACAACTGAATACAATCTTTACTATCCGTAGATAATTTTGTGGTGTCCTACACTGTAAAATATAAATATAAATCTCTTGTGACAGTTTGAACATTGTCATCTTACCCATGGTTTCTGAAGTCTGGCTGCCGACGACGCGGAGAAGCATTGGCTGACTGCTATCTGACCTCTGTAAGGAGGTAGAAGGAGAAGACAGTGTTGTACCATTCACCTTGGAATCTGCCTGGGGCTGAGATAAAACAAGGTGGTTATTCACAGATGAATGCATTTGAGCAATTTTTTATATTTCCATATTTTGTATATATTCCACAATGGTTACACAACAGTTTTATTCAATACATTTCAATGGGCTATGGATCCAAATTCTAAATTAGAAAATATACTGAACTGCATTCACACACCAGTGATCTTACCTTACCACTTGCAATCTACAGTAAGATCAAGTTCCTCTCTCTGACTACACTTCACAGATATCAGTTCCTGATGGGTTACAGTTATTGATAAAATTTCAAACTCTGCTTTGGAAAATCATTCTTTAGCACTCCAAAGAAAAAGCCAAAGGACTTACCTGTTCCAGCAGCTGCCTCAGCCTGTGCAGCTGTGACTCCAGCTGCTTGTTGTGATCCTCCAGAATCTGCATCCTGGCTTCCAGGCGGCCCTTGTGCTGTCGAAGCAGCTTGGCTTCTGCAATGAGCTCAGCATCACGGGGACTTTGGGGGGAGATGGGCATCATCTCAGGTGGAGATGGCAGTGGAGAAAGTCCTTTGTTATCATGCTGTTGCTTCAGCAGGTCATATTCAGCCTGCAGGTTTCTGTTAATGTCAAAAAAAGGAAAGCCTTACCGTTACAAAGTAGAATAGCACAGCATATGCCATCCCCTGGCTACAGCAGTCAGAATTCACATCACACATATAACTATTAGGAATAGGCACACAGTTTGGGATTTAAGCCCATCCAAACTACCTGCCTTCAAGCCTGCTGAAACTAACCTACAAAGTTTGAATTTGGTCTGACAAAGGTAAGGTACCAACTAATACAGGTTTTCACATAGGGATGTCAGGATGTTGCCCTGAAACACAGATATCATTGTCAGGTCTCTGGTTCGTAAGAGTTCTGAACTACCTTCCCAGAGCATGGGTGGCACGTGAGGGGTGAGTGTTCTAGAAGCCCCTTCCAAAGCATAAGCAGGAGATGTGGTTCAGCTTCCAGTTTGCTGAACTTTGTAGTTAACAGCAGACAATGAACCATTTGCTCATTTCTAAAAAGTGTGAGTACTGTGAAATGTGAATGCTACAATTTGATCACAAAATACATGGTATATACAATATTAGTAATGCACTTATATAGCACTTTACCTATTCAAAGCACTGTGCAAACACTAATTCATTTTCACACCAGCGCCGCGAAGGACGTAGTCAAGAATTATTCTATTTTACAGATCAGAAAACTGAGGCAGAGAAAGTCACATAGCAAGCCAGTGGCAGAATTTGGATTTGAATTCCCCACTTGCAACTCTGTGCTCATTTGCCACATCAGACCAAACTGCCTCTCTTATATTTACCATAAACTAGATTTTCACACTGTTAGAATGGGTAATTGAGTAACAGAGGAACAGGCAATGAGCTGACCTGTTAAATCAGACTTATATTTTGTTAATCTTTTAATAGCTAGGCTATACACAGCATTCTCTGAATGCCACATTTCTACCATCACTTTACTACTCTGTTAATCCTGCATTGGGCTAACTGTTTTTCTAGTCAGTCTCTTGCATAAAACACTCCATAGGATTAATATCAGATGTGAGGCCAAAGAGTAGAATTCTTTCAGCATGATGCTAAGCACTTGAAACAAGAACGTTTCCCTGGTGAGCAGTTACTTGGTTTTCTTTTTAAGATCACCCTTTCCATGTTCTGCAGAATAGAAGAGGTGAAAAGCTAAAAGCCTAGTTATGGACAATGCAGGCCATCTTACAACCAAAGAAATAAAATTTTGTAGCAGCAATCTTCACACAAAGGGGAAGCATAATAAACTGTATTAGGATTTTACTGCTATGATGTCCCTTTAGTACTTCCCAGAGGGAAAAAATGGTACGACAGGCTACAGACCTCATAACTGCTTACTTGACAAAAGTAGTGGCCTAGATTTTCTTATTTTTTTAAAACTCTTTATTATATGCTCTGGTACAGATAGAGTAGAAGCTTATTCCTGCCATTGAACCCAATTTCTCATTTACATTCTGATCTAGAGGCCTACTGTAAGATTTATTAAACTGGGGAATGCTTAGAAAGATTTAGACGTATGTCCACAATACATGAATAGTTGGGGGGCTGTATGTGGCTGTAACATGAGACAAGATTCTACAACATGAGGTTTAGCAGTGCTAAAGGAGCTGGACATCTTGCCTGCTCCAAGCAGGAGGAGAGGACCTACACTTGCTCTGAAGTCAAACATGTTATGTATAATTTCACATGGACAAGAAAGTGGTGTCAAGAATAATGAGAAGTTACTCACCGATAACTGTTGTTCTTCAAAAAAGTGTTGCATCTGCATAGTCACACTTGTGGTATTGGTGCTTTCTCGGGATGAGCAACGGCATTTTCTAGAGAACAATGCCCACTGAGGACATCCTCCCCTTGCAGAGGATTCTGAGAATGAAAGGAGGAATGGCTCCACCCACCCTTCAGTTCCTCACCTAAATTTTGGGATTCTTTCTCTGCTAAAGGGGGGAGGTGTGCAGTGAGAATTTACAGAGCTGACATACTCAAAGAACAAGAGTTACTGGTAAGTGCGTGCTCTCTTTGAGCTTCCCACTAGAATGCAGAACACCACCCAGGAAGCCTAAAGAGTTCTAGATGAACAGGGACTGCAAATCTGCCACATCAGCTCTGGATGGGAGGTCATGAGAGCGTTAGAAGTGATCACAAATTCTCTCTCCAAGATCAGACCTTTGCAAGAGAAGCATTTTTGCTTCAAGTACATATAGAGCTTCCAGTAATAGCTTTTCAAATTCTGTGGAAAAGACAGAAGGCCTGCAATGAATGCTGTCTTTAGGATAGCTGAATATCTTTTGATGTATCCAGATGAATGAACACCCGGTGAGTCATAAGAATGGTGTAAAAGCGACTTGGGAAATATAGACACATTAGTGGCCTGTATGAAGTGGAAACAAAGATGATGACACTGACTATACCATATTTCCCATATGGCATACAGGTAACAGAGCACTGGTCATTTGGCCTGTTTCTCACTAAGTCCACAGGCTGTAGCTATGGCTATGAGGAATGCCCTCTTCCTAGATAGCAGACCTGAAAAGGTCAATCAAGTGCACTCTAAAGATTCAGAAATCTATTTTCTTTAAATCTTATGACTTTGGGGGACCTGAGTCATGATTTTTCAGTTCTCGGGGTCTCAGTATTAAATCTGCCAATGACCAGATCTGCCAGGTTTAGTGCTGGTTTATCCTGGTTGAGCGAAGCAATAGAGCCCCAAAATATCAGAGCAATGCGACTACAGTGCTTTGATGCTGTCAAAGCCCACTTGAGCCTTTGCTATGAAAGGTAAAGAAAAGCTAGGAATGGAAAATTAAATTCGGAGGAAATGAAGAAAAAGGTGTCTACCACCGAAGGATTAAGAAGTGGGTCACATAGTAAAAGTATTAAAAATTCACATTTTAGCTAACATGGTACAATATTACCTCTGTGCAGAGAACCATCACAAGGCCTGTGCACCATTTATGACCACCAGAGGGAATGGGGAAATTCATCCTCTACAAAAGTACTGCATAGTTATTTCACAGCCCCTTTATCTTTTTAAAATCTTCTTTATATATCTTCTTCCTCTCTGTAGCAGGGTGGTCACCCCGCTCCTGCCTGGAAGGGCTTAAAGCAGCCCAGGAAAGAGGGCTGTGGCAGAGAAAAGCTGGGCTGATGGGGAAAGCAGCCACAGCTGTAGCCAGTACAATCAGGGCCCAGCTGGCCCTTCTAAGAGGGCAGTGGGCCAGAAGCATGGAGAGTCTCCTCTAGCTGTAGAGGGAGATGGGCCTGGCTGCTGGGGAGCTAGAGAAGGTACCTGGAGTAGAGCAGGGCTGGGAGAAGGCTATGGGCTGAGGAGTTCCAGCCTGGAAACCCGCCAGGCTGCGGCCTAGTGGAAGGCCAATTAGGTACTGGGGTTGCAGGGGTCAGCCCACAGGTAGGCAGAGGCAGCAGGTCCAAACCCAATCTTGCCTATGATGAGTGACTTTTACACTGCAGTCTGCCCCAGTGAGCGGGGGCTAGATGGTGACTGGCAGTAGCCCAGGACTGAGGCAAGGTGGGGATAAACGGTTGGGGGTTCCCCTGGGTGGGGAGACCCTGAGACTGCGGGGGTATTGCCAGGGGGAAGCATCCCAAAGATAAGGGGCACCGGGTCCTGGGAGGGACACAGGGGCCAGTGGTAGCGGAACACTGGCCTGTAGAGGGCGTTCAGGAGGCTGGACGAGCTAATTCCCTGATTGACCAGCAACAGAAGCCGCAGGGGTGAGTCCAACATCGCTACACTCTCTCACCCATCTTTCTAGAGGAAATATGCTATCCAATTGGTTATTTTCAAGAAAAGTCTTTTTCCTCCAGGTGTCTGTGGCAGAAAATGTACACAACCCTCTCTCGTGTAATGGCTAATGCAAAATAAAGTAATGCTGAAGTTATTGTGAAATACATGCTGATAAAAAGAACTCAGTACATTGTATACAAAGAAGAGTTATACAACACTGTTTACAGAACTTGTAATAAGTAACCCTATAATCACAAAATGAAGTGACCCGTATTTTCCTTTGAAGTTTTAGCTTTATAAAGATTCTGCATAGCAGGCTAAACACAATAGTGCTGATTCATGATTGCATCAAAAGCATGAATGGGCCTATATTTATACCATTTTGTTCTATCATCTCTCACATATCTAGCAGAAAGTGTGAGAGAGAACGTATGCAGGAGTTTTAATAGAAAAGCTTAATAAAACTGACACTCTAACAGCAGGTTTCTCAGCTTAACTTTTGCCCCTTTATGTGTGAGTAGCATGTATATGCAACTATGATAACAGATGGAAAGTATATATCACCTGTTTTCTTCCTCCAGATCTGCTAGGATTCTCTCTAGCTCGCCTCTTTCTTCACTCTCCAGGGAAATCAGAATCTGGGCAGGACTGCGAGGCTGGCTCAGTGGGGATTCCTGATTCAAACTTTGGCAGTAGTGCTGGATTAACAAATGTTCATCATCTCTGGAAAAACACAGCAAAACCCCAAAAGCTGCTTTCTTCATCCTCATTTTTATCTTTATGATTATTGATAGAAGGCAACTCATAGAAAAACCTCTTCACTCTTGAAGAAATTCAGCTGGATTCATTGCAAGGAGCAGGGGATTAGTGTACTTGTAGTGAAATTTGCTCAAGTGATTACATTAATTCACTACGTGCCTTCCCTCATGCTCCATATGCTTGGGATCCACCTTTGCCTCCCTCCTCTTCCTCAGGTGTTTCAACCAAAGCAGCTGAGGTTCTTGGCCCTCATGTTTCACCTTGCTTCCATCTAGTGCTTAACCTGACTTACTCACACTTGCATTAAAGAATCACCACCTTGTTCTACCTGCTATGCCGCTGCACAAAAACTTGTGGAAGCAAGGCCAAAACATTTATTTTTACTCATAGTCCTTTATATCCATTCTTCTTATACGTAGCCCTTTTTCCATTTATACTCTTCTTCCTTCTCCTTTTCCTTTTAGTTTATTGTAGAGTTTAGTTTTATTAATATTTTTACTGAATATTATAGATTTTTTTTGTACTGCATACACCTTGCTGTTTTATGGTTGGAGTTAATGAAGTTTTATTTATCCTATTTTAAGAAAGAAATTAAAGTTTTTTTTTCAATAATTTTAATCTAGAGACTTATGCCAAATTCACTCATTCATTGGAATTGCATTGATTATGTCAGTGGCCAACCAGGCCAGTTCACTTTCTTATAAAGTTTTTCTGACACACAAATTATGTTCACAATTACACATGCAGCCAGAGTGTTGTTTTCCTTTTTAAAATGTTTTAGTATATAAAACCAGTTTTATTATGGATGCAGTTTCATGTTGGGGACATGAAACTTCTCAGACATATAAAGCGAAAAGTTCCCTACACAAAGAAATTACAAATCTACAAGCTCAATTCTGCACATCTTGCGTATTCCCAAAAATCACTGAGAGTTCTGGATTTTTTTTTTAAAGGGTGTGTGGGGCCTATGCTAAACTGATATCAGCAATAAAAGTAAAAGACCACAGTGGGCTGGGGTTTTGAAAGAATGGACACCACAGTAAGCAACAGGAAGGGGAGAGTCTTGTTTTTCAAATAAGTCATACTGAGAAATTATTTTGTATAGTTTTTGTTTGTTTCATGTTTAATTGGGCATTTATAGTGTACCTGCTGTAGTTACTTTTCAAAAATTAAAATACTGCTGCTTTTAAATTTATTCCTCAAAACACTAGTAAAGCTATTTTTTAGCCTGTAAGAGTGCTAAACGATGTAGGTCATATTAAAATTATTTGAGGTAATAAAAGCATCTGAAAAACTTGTGACTTCAAAACAGGTAATCCCTTTTTTTAAAAACAGAAAATTTTAAAGCATTGTTAGCTCCTACATTTAGAACTTTCATGCAACATTTCAGGCTTGAGCTCATCCACACAACTAAGTTACAAATCTGTGGAGAGAGAAGAATTAACAGACTAAAGTTGACAAAGGAGAAAAATCTTTTATTAAAAATGTGTTTACTTGATGTATTTGACAGCATTTTGGGTAGAGTCAGATTCATGGTTTACCTGGTTAGATACTTAAGATAAAATATTCAAAAGCCCTTAAGGGCTTGTCTACACTTCTGGCTAAACCGGCACTACTGTGATTGATGCAGCGGTTTCGATTTAGCAGGTCTGATAAAGAAAAGCTAAGTTGATGGCAGAGTGACTCCACCTCCCCAAGAGGCAGAATGTAAGTTGGCAGGAGAGTGTCTCCACTTGACATAGTGTGGTGTTAAGACATCACACTAAGTCTACCTAAGTTACGTCAACTTCAGTTACGTAACTGAAGTAGCGTCACTTAGGTCAACTTATGGTGTTACTGTAGACCAGCCCTAACTGATTTAACAACCCAAGTCCCACTTTTGGAAGTGAGTTGAGTACTTCAGGGCTGAAGTCCAGTTACATTTAGGCTCCTAAGCACCTGAATCTATATTAGAGACAGGGCTTAGGTGCATTTGCAATTTTTAACATTTAATCAGTTTTTCCCCTTTTGTTTTTGTGTGTATTTCATAGATCAACAGGAAGCAGAAAACCATGAACCCCCTCCTTCCATCCCTCCCCCCAAAAGGAAAATGTGATCACAAAAGCACAAAATTTGCATAAGTGTCAGGTGCAGATTATGAAACTACTTTTAACAAAATTGACTTGATTTCAAACTGGCTGCATCCTTGGTCCTTTAAGTATAAAGCAATATAAAGACTATTTGTCGATGCATTTTTCCATATACTATCCAATCCATATACTATCCAATTTTGACTTTTAATATTTAATAACTAGCACGAAGTCATGCTACCATTGCTTGCAGTATAATTTAATTATCTGTAGACTGATTCTTTTTAGTATGGCCCTGATGACCCCTCAAAAGGCTGCACTGACATTTCTAGCATCCAATATTTTTATTCACTTTTAAGTTTAAAGTTCATAGGAAAAGGGAAAACTTCAAACTACCAAGTAATACTTCATTTATGAGATACACTCTATGAGAGAGGGTTTTTTTTTTCAATGTATTATGTGAAATTTGTGTTGAAGACAGAACATTGGACTACTTTTAAGTGTGATGACATTTTATCATCAGCTGCATATGTACAGCTTTGAGTTATACCTCATAAATTCTGGCTTTGGTATATATGGTGGTGGGCCATGAGAAGTCCACAACCAAACATACCACAATGAGATCACAGGACAATCAGATGTGAACACGAAAATGTTGTGAACTCAGTATAACTGGTACTTTATTGCAAGCTGCAGGGGCGGCGCTAGGCACTAGCAAACCAAGCACTTGCTTGGGGCGGCACAACTGCAAGGGCAGCATTCCGGGGGTGGCAGTTGTGCTCTCGGAGGTTGTTTTTTTTTTTGCTTGGGGCAGCAAAAAAACCTAGAGCCGGCCCTGGCAAGGTGCCAAGCCTTCACAAGCAAATGCACATGAGAAATATTCATACAGATAGTATACTTACATGCTCTCATTAGGAGAAATACTGTCATTTAGGTAAGATCCATTGCTGTTCTCCATTTCTGCTAGCCTGTGGAAAAATTGAAAGACTCAATAAAACCCATAAGTCTCACTGCAAATTTTTCTGGCTCTAACTTTCCTGAAAACTGTAAAATATATAATATTTTGGTGACACAGTAGTCAACATATTAGAGACTCTAAATTTTTCACTTGCTGCTAGTTAACAAATGTGATTGCAAGCAGCTGTCATAAGTAACTTCTTATTCATTATCAATGATCTATCTAAATTAATCTCTACAAATCCTCCTGGTTAAGCAGATACTACTATGAAAGAAAGACCTTAAGATGCCCTAGGCTTCCACAAATTGTTCCATACCTGGCAATGTCATCACCAGAGCTGAAGTGTCCTGGATGTTTCTAGTTTGTTGAGGACATTTATTCCCTTTTGAATGCAACATAATTTAGAAACATCTAGCTTGATTTTTTTCCCCTCCATTTGAGTATGTATTTTACACAGTATCTACCCTGAAAATTCTCCTGCTTGGGGGGGGGGGGGGGGGAAGATCACTTTGCATTGCAGATCTGAGCATTTACCCAAATGTTTAGATCTTAAGATAAGAGTACTATGAAAAGTCCTCTTAAAGCTTGGTAAGTGAACTACAGCAGTGGTATATTATCATCCCCCTCCAAAACAGAGAACGATACCTTTCCAAGTATTTCATAAACTCAATTCTTTAGGGTTAAAATGTTGGCTAAATGTATCATTTGAGACTCATGTATTGGTAGTTAGAAGGTTTGGAAGGCTCTGCATTACACAGTAATACCAAGAATTCTAATTAAAACAAAACCCTAAGTAAGCAGAATGCATAACTTAATAAAGACCTACACAGAACTAAAAGGCCATTTTAACCAAGTACATGCTTTGTGTTTACCTATGTTAAGTGGCTCTTATTTACTTGCCGATCATTGCACAGTAGTCTGGCATGCAAGTTAATTGGTAGGTGGTTAGCAGTAGTTAGAAGGTGATGTATACTATCCACTCTAGTTACATTCAATTATTAAAAACCCTTATAATGATGACTTCTTTTTTGTAGTGTATTTTTTTTTAATGGTTGTTTCAAGAAAGATTTGCCTAATGTCCAGCTGATCTCATACCTGCTAGCATAATGCTCAATGCGTGAATGAGTATCATCATGTGAAAGCTGAGGGGACGAGGCAGGCCTATAAGGCAGAAAACACTGATTAATCACAAATACCCCTTAAAAAGATAAAAATACACTTTGGTATGTCTGTGCCCTCATGTTGCCATGGCACATACAGTGTTTAATAAACAGCAAGCTATACTTGCAACCCATGATCTGTGTGCTTCCTTGATCCATCAGAGTAGACTGTTTTGTGGCAGCATACCAAAGGGACTCGGTTCATTCAGTTTTTCTGTGAACTTGATTTTTTATGATACATACGCAAGAAAATGAAGCTGTTCCATGAGAGGTTTCTTTCAAAAGGATGTATAGGTGAACTTTCTTCCCAATTTGCCAGCCTCTTTCATTCACCACACTATTTCTCCTACTCTCTAGACTCACTGTCCAAACCTTGTGGGAAGTGTTTTATTTCTCTCCCTTCCTGTTCTGAGATGTGTTTCTAATACAACAGTAGCAAGTTTCATTTAAAAAAAAAAAAGAGCTTCAAACACGTGCATCCATGCCCAGTCAGGAAGTTATCTCATAAGATATACGTTAAGTGTTGAGCCTAGTCAATATACTTGAACAGGAGACTGCAAGAATTAGTGTCAGTGTTTTGGTGATGGTGCTCTTCCCACAGTTTCACTACTACCACAGTGTGGTATTAGGGGAATTGTAACGTTGGACCTCCCCAACTTTTGATCATTACAAAATGAACTCCTGTCCACATTTGTGAACTGAAGATACATGTGACTTTTCAAAAGAATAAGTTTGGTGTAGCCTTAGGGCTGCTCTACAATTGAAAGTTGTGCCAGAAGTCCCATGTCAATTACAGATGCAATGTTTTAGTGATAGGGTAATATAGATATAAAGGTGCCTTATACCAGCATAAAGGTGCCTTATACCAGCATAACTTATTCTCCTTCCCAAAGGGAAATAACCACGCTAATATAAATCATCTTTATACTGGTATAGCAGCATCTACGCTAGGGGGTTGTACCACTAATTGTACTGTTACAGGTAAAGTGGTATAACTTTCTAGTATAAACAAGGCCTTAGAATCTTAGAAAAAATAGCCAAATTCCAACTTGTGTATCTAAATTCATTTTTTTAAATAGTTTTGGTAGATAAAATGCTTTCACTTATTAGTTTCAAACTACTATGCAGTGTTACTGGTACTGTCCAAGAGAGATGGTGTTCAACTCCAGAATGGTTGCATTTCAGTGGCAGATGAAACAATTTTTTTTATTACAGGTTATAATGGTACGTAATGCTGTTGTATTAAGGGCGTGATGATCCTACAAAGCATTTACTATAGGATAATTATACATTTCTGGTCATCTTCCAGTTTTTAAAGCAGTTTGCGAAGTGCTTTAGAAAAGTAGGCTTCTTCTGAATTCACAGAGCTATATACTGTATATTTAGAAGTCATTATTGTTAATACTTTTTCCTCACATACTGATAAAGCTTTTTCAGGGGAGGGATAGCTCAGTGGTTTGAGCATTGGCCTGCTAAACCCAGGGTTGTGAGTTCAATCCTTGAGGGGGCCATTTAGGGATCTAGGGCAAAATCAGTACTTGGTCCTGCTAGTGAAAGCAGAGGGCTGGACTCAATGACCTTTCAAGGTCCCTTCCAGTTCTAGGAGATTGGTATATCTCTAATTTTTTTTCTATGAGATACTATAGGTTAATTATCATGAGTCGCATTTTTCTGAGACAAGGTTTGGCATTGCCAAGCCCACATTTATGCACCATGCTTTTATACATCACTGTACAAAATCAGTGGATAAATATTCAGTGTACTACATTGAAGTATTTAATACTACGTCCCTAAGATATTTATGGAAGACGGGCAATTAATTGTAACCAGATATCCTGATTAGCATGGAACTACTTTAAAACTGGAGGTAACTCAGAAGAATGTAGATTAGGGCACTTTCAAAATCTGTGCTAGTAGGCATTTATTATTAATAATAACTTTAAGATTTTGCTATTTAGCTGATATCTCCCAATTTCTATATTCTTGACATTCTGCCTAACTGAGTCTTCTGATGCCCCATCATCAGAAATTAAATTGCATCTTTCAAGGAGAGCAGGGAGTGCTTCCTGTGTACCTTGAATGAACATACATTGGGATAATAACATTGAAACTTGAGCATAAATCTGAACTATATATTTCACTATTACAAGAGGGGGAAATAGAATGTCAAAATAATTTTGCAAAATAAATAAAAAATAATTGGCATAGTTCAAAATGCTATTATTGCTCATTTTAAGCAACCTCCCACCTCAAAAAGATTTAATGCATCACAAAGCCACTGTTTCTGACCCTTTTTTCCTTCATGAATTAGGTTCTGCTACCAGCTCCATCCCACTCTCTAAAACCTTTTAAAGATTTCTCTGCAAACTCCTGAATTAGGGCTTTGTTTTTTTGTGCAGTATCACCAAAACAACCCAGCCCAGCCTCGATTCCTTCCTTCCGATTATTATTATTTTAAGAGAACATTGCAATTTTGTTTAAAGGCAACACAGTATTGTTAAACAACTTGTTAAAACTGGCTATGTGGACATGCCAACTACAGGCAGAAGACACCTGAATGCGTCCAAGAGTAAGTTAGATTTAGCAGCTGCATAGAAGTTTATCATCTTTGTTTCATTAGCAGAAGTAATCAAGACGTAGTGAGTTTGAATAGCAAAAGAATGACTTGGTAGTAAGGCTAAGGGACATGGCAAATATTTAACAGAGGCAAACATTTTTTAATAAAACATCATTGATAAATTTTTCAGAGTGGTGTCTGCAGTAATAACCCTGAGTCTCTTACTAAAGCCAAGTAAGAGTTGAGTAGCTAAGACATCACGTTATAATGCCTTTACCCTCTGTAGAAAATTGGGTAACAATACACAGCAATGTGTTTTGAAATTAACTATTCAGTTCCTCAGGTCAAGGGTTCTTGAAAGTAAGGAACTATGAAAGCGTTTCTTAGTGACAGATTTCCAGTTCAGTACTACTAAGCGATGACAATAGAAATTATAATTCCATTATAGAATGTATGAGTTGTCTCTGTATGCTTGGCAACTAGAGAGTATCTGCAAAATATCCACCTCACTCATAAGGAGTCTGAACCAGTGCTAAGAAGCACCACACTTTATCATATTTTCATAAACAATGCCAGCCCCAAATATCACAGTGTCCACCTAATCAGTATATTCTCAGTGCTGTAATGGTATTCCTAGATGATTCACTTTTAGGCCAGAGCACTTTGGAGACCTATAGAAAACTGGTACTGAAGACCCAGAACCAGGGCTCTAGGCCTAGGAGAGAGTTGTCAGATAATCAGAATGTGGTCAGATAGTTAGATGCTTTCAAAGTTATGATCTGTAGTATTGTGATGAAGGATTTCATTGCTAAAATAGGTGAAACATGGAAATTTGGAAGAATTTAACTCCTTAAACCTATTTAGCCATGATTTCTATAGTGGTTTCTGATGTATCACGTGTAAGTAAAACTCTTTGATCCAATAACCAAATTTCCTACTCTTGGTATAAAGCTCTTAGTGTAGCATGTCACAAAGTTATTAGTATAAGTGAACTGTGGGCACCATGCCTTAAAAACAAATGTTATACAAACTTATTTGTGATATGTTAGACACAGCAATAACATTCTGTATCACCCAAGCTTTTACTTTATGAGTTTTTTATTTTTAACTTTTTCTTTTCAAAGATCTAATTGTATTTTAAAGAGTCACTAATCTGGATCCATATATTTAGACAGTGTGCTTAAATTACCAATGGATGCATTTATAGGAGAAACTATTTTACAAACACATTGCACTGTAACTCCAAAGCCCTCTACTACACTTTAGTTCCAAGCTTTGTTGATATTCTTACTAAGTGGAGTGTTAACCACATGCAATTTGCAACAGCATGCAAATTTCTTGGCATCTTAAAAATCAGCCTTCTAGAGAAAGAGTGCTCCATCTGTCTTCATGACAATCTATGCTGTGTGTGAAAATTATAAATCAATATTCCAATGCATATATTTTGGTGTTGCTTATTCTAATAATAGTTCATTGTAAGTGAAATGTAGGTCACACATATTTCAAAAGATATATGCTAACAATAGTAAAAAAGTTTTATCTTCCCTACTACTTTATGGTTCTCTCTTCACTAATATTCACCGGTGAGTAAATTAAGAATTAAAAGTAATCTTAACTTACAATAGTCTATAATTAGCACTATAATGTGGTAGCAAGTGCCACAGTGATAATTATAAATCTCTAGTATATTCTGATGCTGCTACTACTACTACAATAAGACAACGCATGTTCAGAGATGGCGCATGTATGAAAATCCAATGTACAGTTGAGAAATCTTATTGGTTTTGTTTCTGAAAAGTATACAAAACTTTCCACAGTATTTTTAGAACTCCAAGACCCAATGCCCTATCTCAATGTTGCCTCAGAATACCCTCTAAAACAAAAAAGACTGTAATAATGAATTATTGATTATCATGGGGATGGGTTGGGAGGGGTTGTGTATGTGTGCATGAGCGTGTAAGTAAAACTTTAAATTATGGCCTTAACTGGAAGACCACTGTCATCCCTGAAATTTTTGAAAAACCATAAAGTTCAGTGTATATCGTCTGAAATATATCTAGTTTACAATCAAAGGGTCTGCTCTTATTCAGAAATGACACACTCTCATAAGCATTAGTAAGACTGTGCACCAAAATCCTTATCAATCAGATGAGAATACACCCTCCAGAGAGAGTATACAGTATACATTTCACGATGCCTGGGAAACCCTGGTGTTACTCCATTCTACTGATCTGGAATAAAAATTATTCTTTCAGAAAGGCTATCAAGACAAAAAAAATAAACAAAGAAGGAAATGAACATATGTAAAAACTAAATAAAAACAAAACAAAAAAGTGAGGGAACGCAGCTGCAGCAGCACACTTTAGCAAAAGTACTCACGCAGAATCTACTGGCCAGAAGTTGATCAGAGTAACAGGACTGCAAGACAAAAAATGAGGAGGTGAAGAGAGAGAGGCAGAAAAACTCAGCAGCAAAATAATTACAGAAAGATTAAAAAAACCACAACAACTGAAAAACAGAAAATCCAACAGACCAACGTGAATGACCATGAAAAGCATCTAACCAAAAGGTGGGAAATAAAATCAAAATATTAATTAAAAGAAAAAGAGAGATAACAAGCTGTTGTGCAACAGCCATTAAACAGCTAATTATTATAAACTTGTGAAGTTAAAGGAAGGTAAAGTCACTCACTGATCAATGAGCATCATCACTGGTGTGTGTTTGTTTGTTTTGTAAATACAATGAGTTCAAGTCATTTTGTGTGACCACAAACACGGATAGAGAAAAGAGCAAGCTAGGCTGTGGCAATCAAATTAAAAAAACAAACAAAAAACCAAACCCTTCACTAAAGAGATACTGCCTTTTGGAAGGAAGTCAAAATGTAATGCTAAGATTTCTAGTTTCCAAATTACCTTATCCATTTTAAGGCCTTACAAGAAAATCAATGCAGTAGGAGGTATTTTTCTTTTGCTAATTGAAGTTTAAATTATTATAAGGATAGGTGAAAAAAGATGAAGGAAATGGCAACTGAAATGTCAGCTTGTGTTTTCCTTTCAGCCATAGTAAACAAAAATGAAAGAAATAAAAAGAGGCTTTATGCATTAAGGAAGTGAAGGGAGTTGGTGCCAGCTGGGGAGCTTGAGGAGCATATCAAATGATATACTACTTATTTGCTTTAGAGCTAGCTACTCACGTTTCCATGTTGTCTCCCTCCAAGACAGTTTGCACAGGCAGATAGCCCATTCTTGGGTGCTTTGCAAAATACCGTTTTGTTCGGAATTTATTTTTCAGTACCTTGGCAAAGTCGCGGACATCTTCTCCTGAAGTTGTCTGAAAGCAACACCACAATGAAATCACCCTCTAATTATTATTGTCCTTGATCATCTTTTCTTCTGCTAGATTATTTGGCATAGTACATGAGAACATAGCACAGGGGCACTAATGATTTGACCTCTGGAACATCAAATACTGTATATGCTTATTATTGTAGATATAATGTATTTCCCAAACAATGTGAGGTATGTTACTATTTCCCAAATATATAAAACCAACCAAGTTCTAGTCTTTGAACTCCCGTGTTCTGTGATAATAGGCTTGTTCCTCTTCTCAAGTGATCTGAGGCAATCAATAAGCCAGCAGTCTGAGTCGTCACTCTCTCAATGAGCACCTTTTGTTTACCATTTCAGTGACTTCAGAGTCTATGAAAGTTGGCACAATCCTCCCAAAAGAGTTTTCCCTATTCAGCCTTCTCTGCCATTAATGTTTTATTTTTCTTTATATAAAAAGGAAGTTAGAGGTGTGGAAAACTCTGGGATGGGTTGTTTCTCCTTTTGTTGGTTCAACTCAGTTAGTAGGCATTTAGAACACTGCTCTAACCCTTTGCCTGAACTTAAGTCCCTCTCTCCCATCTAAGCCACCTACACAGCAAATTAAGCCACGCTTAAAAGAAATCAAAACAAGTCTACTGGAGAGAATTAAAAGGGAGGAACTAGCCACCTTCTCTTCTCATAAGTCTGATAGAGAATCAGATGACCCTTCTCTGATGAATTTTAATGCAGGAGTTGAGTTACTTTATTAAATCTGTACCCAAGGCCTTAACCTCCATAGAGGAACTAGCCTCTGCAATACTGCAATCCTATAATAAAATAATTTCTTTCCTGACTCACATAAGGATGGTTCTTCCCTGCTGTACCTCATTTTTTTCTGCAAAATTAGATAAAGTTAGTTTGCTTTTAGTTGTATAATAAGCTTACGTCTCCTATTGAGAGAGGAATGAGTTGTTAGGTTCTAGCCTTTAAATTGTCACAATGCTGCTGGTTTTTGCCTGTCCCTGTCCTTTGAAATGGGATTGAAAATGCCTTCATTAAGATGAACAAAAGCACTTCTCTAATGAAGCTTCTCTTCTGCATGGGGTGGAAAAGAATTCTCCCTTTCTTTTGAGGTCAGTCCATCCTGTGGAAAAACTGAGTGTGATTTCTGACTGGCAGAGTAGGAAAGCAGTATCTCAATGTACAATTTTTTTCAACAAAAGTATCTTTGTTGGTGAATGGAAGCCAAGTACTTTGCAAAACCATCAAATTGCCTATTTCTGTAGCTGGTACAGAGATCCTCAGGCAATAGATGCTCTTAGTTTAGTTCTCTAATATTTAAAAAAATATAATTTTTTTTCCAGAAACTGCCTTGCCTTTATTCTGACTCAACCCTCTTCAGGTAAGGAGAAGCTGTTGCACACTATGGACCTGGGACGAGTTCTCAAGTTCTTCTTGAACAGGACTAAAAATCATAGATTCTCAAGTTTCTTATCTGATATGTGGAAAATCCACCACACACTCCACTGTTAGTTGGACACATTCAGATATTTTGGAAGCTTACATCAAAGAAGGCATTCTTGGCCAACTGACAGTTAAACTGTCTATAAGGGTGACGGCTTTGTCTTGGGCTGAGACAGCAAATACTTCAGTGTTTAAAATCTTTCAGAAGGGGCCACTGTAAGTCTTTTTGTTCAATTTCAAATCATTACATTCTGGACACTGAGAACTCCGTGGATGTTTTGTTCAGTCATACAGTACTTAGGGTTATTTTTCAGTTAAAAAAAAAGCTCAGAGACTTTTGGCACTACATGCTCACATTTTTTCCAGTTTAATCCTCTCCTAATTCAGCTCACTGCTGGTTCAGCTATGCACAACTAATTAGTATGGATTGCTGGAGCTCAGAAATAAAGACGATTTTTACCATCTGTGAAATGGGTTCTTAAGACTGAGCTCAGCAATCTGCATGCACTCTCAATTTTCTGTTTTCCATTATTTTGTCTGTTACTAATTTGAATTTCTTCTATCTCTATGGAAAAGTGCACTGGGTCCTATAGTAGACTCAAAGAAGTGAACATAAAACCCATCATTCAGGTAAAAATGGTGGTACCAGAGGTGTTATTCTGTGTACTGTATACATTTTATCATTAAGTCTTTGCTTCATTTGCAAGGAGAATAAAGGTGGCAAGAAGAAACAATAACCAACTCAGTGACATTCCTGACCCCAACTACATTTGTGAGGAAGCAATGCGTACAGTAGAATCATCAGTTCAGATTTGTCTGTGCTGTTCTAGACTTCCCCTGTGAAATGAGCAACAGTACAACACATCATCATTTCCAGTTATCTCAGTCAATGAAGAAAGGGCAGGAAAGGATAAAGCATATGGAGAATTTTGGTGAAAAGCTGGCAGAAGCAAATGTATTGTACTTGCAGAGATTCACACCAGGCAGTGCCATATCCTCCAATACACAGAGACCTGAATGTTTTAGAAAGTATTATGCATGTCATAAAGAAAATAATGGTTGAAGTCAAAAACAAATAATGCTGTAATGAAAATATATGATAAAAATGGACAGAAACTTTATTCTTGCCTCATCATAACATCTTAGGGGTATATATTTTCCTCTCAGCTTTTTTTAACTCCCCAATCACTGAGAGAAGCTTACAACCCTTACTCTACCTTGCACATCTCCCTTAGTCTGCATACAAATTAGATACTAACATTTTTAGTTTCCTAGTCGGTTATGTATTATTTTCATGGTTTTATTTTAAACATTTATATTTGACCAGTAGACAAAAATGCAGGATCTTGTGATCACTAAACCACATTATAAACTGGAAGCCAGACTGTGGGGTGCATTAGAACTGCACAAAATGCAGGTTGCCGGGTCTGCAAAAGTGGCTTAAAGCTCAGAACAGGGGCAGTCCTTCTGCATCACATAAGAGTGCTCTAATTTACACACAGCTACAATGGACACATGGAGCCAAAAATACAATTGAGAAGTGGTGTGGTACAGGATGATCTTACCTCTTCCACATTTTCCTCTTACAGGGGAAGGTAAAGAGCTGCCTTGTCTGCTCTATGCCATGGGAGAATCATCCTTACATGAATAATCCTCCCTGAACCAGTTAAACAGGGTTTAGGGCCAGATAACATGAGTGGTGAAGCAGAAAGCAGAGGCATTGCACTGGAAAATCTGGCTCTTGGTCTCCAGATGTGAAAATCCAGTTCATTATTTTTAAGTACCTTCTAAATCTTTACATATTACTGTATCATCTTACGACAAACCACCACTACTAGTATGCCGAGAATAATTTTGCAGCTGAAGAGACAGTCATGACCAAACCAACATATCCACGATCTGTCAAATCAGCTATCACATTAAACTAATTCTATTAGTGACTGATCTTTCAGTACAGAGCTTATTATGCACTTAAAGTACACTGGAAAAAAGAATGGAGGTGTTAACTTGGAAGGGCCCTCATTGAGATACTATGAGTTGATTTTTTTCCCCTACCATAAGAAACAAATAGATTTTTCAAGAATCCTAGCCTTACTGTAGAATACATAAAATCAATTATTTAACACTGAGCACAGAACCCATTAGCATATAATACATGATTTTGATACAGAGTTGTATAAACAATGAAAGGCAGTAAACCTTAACTCCCAGTTACTTCAAACCATTACTGTTATTTCTCACTGTGCATTTCAAAATGTTAGGCTCTAAAGACTGAGGCATATAAAAGGTGACTTAATTACAGAAAAAAATCCTACACAAATGCTCTGTTAGCTTGCACATAGCAACTGAAGCTTTTTACTTCTACATAATAATCAACATTAAGGGTCACTGAGGCAGATACTTACCGGTGTGCAGTACTCCACCATTGGATAGTGCATTTTATGGCCTTTTGCCACTCGTCCAGAAAAGAAACAGCTTTGGCAGATGTCATAGTTAAAGTGCTTTAAGCTTCTGTACCTGATGGAGGGAGGAAAAAATTGCTGTTAGAGCTTCATAACCTATCATAACTGAATTTTGTTTCAATTTGTAAAGTAGTTTCCTCTGCTAATAGCTCATTTCCCCCACAAGATAGCCTTGGCTGTACACAAGGCACTCTACAGTAAGCATAATAAAATGTTTGTTTGCCATATAGGGCCAATATAGAGCAATTTGAAGCAAGGTGATTATAAAATTATTTATACATTTGCAAAAAAAAAGAATCACAAAAATTATAGTAATTACAGGGCAATACTGGGAAAGCACATATGCCAAAGCAAAACCAAACCAATATCATTAAAAATATACAAAATGTACCTGCACATTTCTGATGACCTGAAATTAATGTCAGTTATTTTTATCCCTCTTACCCTTCCTGTCATCACACCACCTAACCAAATAATTTCAACTAAAAATGCCCCTCAAATAATCCCAGGAAGCTCTGTTGTGTTCTGCACATTAAATAGCAATATGTTTGAGTTCTGTCTAGTTTCTTTGTTATAATAGTTTGCATGTATGAAGAGCCTTCAAATTCAAAGATCTCAATGCACATTTACAAAAATCCGTTTAGCCTCAGCACCTATTATATCTGTTATGTTGCACTGTGGGAAGGAGCCAGGAACACAGAGACTGTGTTGTTTTAAGAGGTTCATTAGCAATAATTTCAAGTGAGAGAGTTAACAGCACTGTTTCTAGGTGTAGTGAGTCTCACAGTTTTTAACTTTCTAAATGCCTTCCAACACAATGTGTATTTTGAATAGGCAAAAACTGAGACACACATACTATCTAAGCATAATTTACATACCACAGTAATAGATGCCTTGGAAATACTTAAGAGATATACTAGATAGGTAAAATTAGATTAGATTTTATACACACATGTAGCCAAGATCTTCTCGCTCCCAGTCCAGTGCCTTAACCAGAAGGCTATCCAGTCCCCTGACAGCCCTCGCTCACAACAATAGCTCCCTTTGACTTTGCTTGAATAATTATGGAGACAAAGTAAGTAAATAGGCATTTTCTTATATTGCATTTGGGAATAGGAAAGTATAGAAAACTTTCTAGATGGAGTAACCCACTCGCAATCCCATCACCTCCTTCAATAATGTCTACCATTCCCAAGTTGAAATATGCATTGGGAGTAAAGGAACAAGGAGATTAATTCAGATAGCAAGGGAACTGATACAATGACCAAAAAGACAGGGATTTTTTAATATTTAAAAAACCACCTCCTCCAGCTATCGGGGGGGGGAATGAGAAGGAAGTGAGACACTATTCCATAGCATCTCCACCTAAAGTCATCATTCAAACGCTCAAATGTAGGGCAAATGCTGCCTGCCCTCTGTTGAATATCTGGGCTTTAGAAACAGCATTATAAAAAGCTCCTTGTAAACAGCACGATACACAGAAGTATAAATATCGATGGTAAAAAGACCAAGATGAATAAAAAGCGCACAAACCATACAAAGCAGCTATTAGGAAACAAAGTGATAAAACAAGTCTAAGCATAATTGAAAGCGAGTATTTACTTAGCTGTTAAGTGGATTCTGAACAGGCATACCAATACATAGCCATTTTACAACACAGTGATTTATTCATTGCTATAGTAACCACAGGGTTCATCCAGATATTTAAATCCATCAGCAACATTTCAGAATCAAGAGCTTCTGATTATTGTGAAATAAGAGATGTTTACAGAAGATAGGCTGAGTAGATTCTGTCTAAAGCAATGATCATAATATAATAGTATTTCTAGCACACTAGGTTAAATAGTCCACCAATTAAACACTCTTTCTCCAAAAAATACATAAATAGCCCTGGATTTTTGTGCTTCTGTGATTTTTTCTGTTCATTTGCATGCTTTTATATCATCATGGAAAGCAATTCATAGGATCCAATCCAGAAAACATAATCATGTTTACAGAATAGATGGAATATAAAGTAAATTCTATAGTTACTAGGACAATCCACCAATCCTTTGGCAGGGGAGGAGCAGGACTGACAGGAAAAGAAGCATTTGATTTGAATTATCTCCCCCAACTCAAGACTGTTGTGCTCAGTTCATTGATATAATTCTCCCTGTAGGACAGCAGTACTTGCTTGTTTGTTTATTTTTTACATTTGCTAAATCAAAGGAATAAAAACAGAAACATTCTCTCCTGGGTAAGAGAGAGAGATCTTAGCATGCTAAGAAGCTGAAAGTACTGTAGCAGAAGGGGTATTATTTTGTACCTGAATCCAATAATGGGACACTCCTTACAGATGTTACACTTCGCTTGGTGTTTGGCAGTTTCAGCAGCAGCCACCCTGTGCAACACTGGCAGCCATACCATGGACTGTGGCTCCAGCCTCATCCAATCCAAGAACAGGGCTGCTTCAATTTCTGGCTTGTTATTGGCCTGTGAGAGAGGATGAATAAAGACAAGGACTAGCAAAGAACAGCATCCCAATGACTGCCTGTCCAACCCACCAGCTTCCTGCCTCCTCACCCTTACCTTGTCACTGAGCGTTCAAACCTGGTCAACTCTTCCATGCACCAACCCTAAATGCCACTCCAGGACCTTCTCCTCAAGAGGCACTGCTTAGTTTCCTGAATAATGTGTTCCCTCATTCTGAACTCCACTTCATTCCTTTTAACATCTCCAACTTTTCTGTGGCACATTTATGAGCTCCAACCCATTGATATCTCTGTGCTCCTATCCTGCTCCTCTTGTCTCCTTTACTGGCTATACAGAGGATTCTCTGAGCTCCATTCATTCTTCCACCTATGCCTCTTTTGTCCCTTTCTCCCATCATATCATGCCTCCTAATGACCCCTAGCATTGGCTCACACCCAACATCCTCTTCATCCATTCCTAGACCTGTGCCACTGAACTCCACTGGAGAAAATCCAAGGACCACACGATCTTCCTCCACTACAGATTTGTCCACTTCTCCTTCGGTACTGCCATCTTCTTTGCTAAACAACTCTTCCTCTCTCTCACTGAGCCCTAGATTTAAAACCCTATAGCGTATTCACTACCTTTCAGTACCTCTCTAAGTACCTTTTCTCCACCCTGAACACTTTCTTCTCTTCCCAGCATCTGATTTCCTCCAATTCCCCATATTCTCTCTCAGCTCCTGGCATTAATTCGGAGATCACTCCTCTATATCCAACACCTCCACCTATTCACTTGACCCCATTGCTAGGCAAATCTTGGAGTTCATAATCCATCCATATCTTTCTTGATCTCTCTACCACTTCAGGTCCTGGTTCAGCAAAGCATTAAAATATGTACTTAATGTTAAGCAGACGTAGTCCCATCAAATTGAGTACTTAAGTAGGTAACTAGATCAGGGCCTATGACAACACAGAATATCTATTTCATGGCACTGTCCTCTCTTGGTTCTTTTCATATCTATCCAATGTTTCTTCATTTTCTTTTTCTCCATTCCTCTTCTGTAGACATCTCAAGTCCCTTGGATGTCTCTCTTCCTTTCACATCTTATCTGCTTAGATGATTCTAACTACCATCTCTTACAGTGATTACTCATACATCTAATTCTTCACTCTTTCCCCATCTTCCTGCATGGAGACCTGCAATCTAGTTTGTCTTTCTGACATTGCTTGGATGTTTCAGCAACAATTTAAACTTACCACAATTAAATCTGAGTTTCTTATTTTTGCACCTTTATTTTTAATTTTTTTTCTCCTTCCCTTGTCTGCTTTCCTCATTCTTAATTGCAAAATTATCATCTTATTTGACTCACAGGCTTGCAACACGAGAATCATCTTTGACTGCCCCTTCTCAAGTTTCCTGTATGTCCAGCACATACTCATATTTTGTGGTTTCTTCCTCGACAGCATTTTGAATGTCCAGCCCCATTTTCTAAGATGGGGTAGTCAAAAGGCGGACTAGAGGCCAAATGCGGACTGCCAGACACTTCTGAATGGACCACAAAACCTTTTTATTTCTTTATCATCATTATTTCAGTATTTTCTTCTCTGGCGTTTGGACTTTGACTATACCTTGACCAAGAAATTTGGACCTTGACAAAAAATAATTGATTACCCCTGTTCTAAGATCCCACAGCTAAAGCCAGCGAAGGCATTGGATATCTCCTGCTTTGATTACCTCAGTCTACTCTTCTCTTCAGCCTCCCTGATTCTCATACTGCTTTCCCTTCCTGGTGCATCCAAAGGGAAACCATTAAAATGACTTTTTGAATCTGATGCTGACAATGTAATCTCCTCCATCTCTTTGAATTCCCCTCTGAAATCCCCCTTTTCCACTACATCATATTTAAACTTCTCGTACTTACCTTAAAGGCTTATACAACTTTGACTTGGACTATATATTGGGATTTTAGAATAAAGGCTTTGTTTGTTTTTATCTTGTGATTTTTATGCTAATTTGAGAAATGGTCAGAAAATGTAAGGGTTTCACTGGCTGCATTAGAGACCAGTGTAAATAGGTTTCCAATATTGTAATAATATTAGAAAACAATAGAGGTTTTAATGTTTTATACATCTCTTGTATGATATTAGAATAATCTTCTTTGATGCATGGCAATTCATCCAACAGATTGTGCATTAAACCCACCTCATATGACCTTCGTTTTTCTTAGCTATAGTAATTTTAAAAGCAAACACTCACTGGAGCAAAGAGAACACAAAAGAAAAAGTATAATCACCACAGTAACAAATCATAGCTCTAATTCAATAATTTGCTGACTATGTTCAGAATGATGCACATTATCTTTCCCTGAAGAATCTTTACAAACATCTATTAATTCTAGACATCCCTGTGAGGTGGGGCACAAAGCATTATTACCGTATCCCCATTTTAAGATAGAGTAATTGGAGCACGGAGAGGTCAAGTCACTTACCCTCAAGGTCACTCAATGAGTCAGTGTCAGTCAGGAACTGAACTGCTGAGTCATTGCTCTCACTTATGCTCTAGCTACTAGACAATACTCTTCACGTTCTCCCAGACATTCTCTGTCTTCCAAAGTATTGATGGGAGTATCTGTTTAATATGCTATTTCTAGTACAAAAAGATGAATTCTGTATTGAAATGCTGCAGTGTGTGTTGTAGACAGAATAAAAATGAGCAACCCAAAGAATTAGCCCATCCTTCTGTAGTCGCTTTAAGTTTGCAGAAAAAAAAGTTGCTCAAAAGAAACACCTCCTGTAACATTCAAAAATCCATTTTAAATCTGCAGTCACTGCTGATTGCTAATGGTCCTAAAAGTTGACTATCCAACTACTCAGTATACAGCTCGTACAAAACCTGTGCTTTGGGAGATTAGCTGCATTAAAATGTTTCCAAACTGGTTATGAATTACATTACATGAAGATTTAAAGCCACATGGAGAAAAGCTGGTCAGGGCTGGACAGTATAGGGCAGACAGTTCTTTACTGTTCCCTGAGCTGCTATTATATTTTCCTTAATAACCTCTAAATCCAGTAAAGGCGGCAGCTGAAGATTTGACATAAGGGAAAAAGTCTGCATTCAGACAGAACATATCTGAAGTAACAAGACCAAGCTGTAAAGAATATTAATGACTTCTTTCTTCAACACATTTCTGTGGAACTCCCTATTTTTATGGTAATAACGGAGTGAATCATAAAGCAAAATTCATAAAGCCTTTCCCAGCTGACAAATAACAATTTGTTATGGAGGGATATTCAAATTCATTATACTTCAGACATCTGTTTTTCTGCATTTGTTTGCCAAAAAACAATTGACAGAAGGGGGAAGCAGGGTAATTTTTTGAATCTTTATGCAATGATCAGGAGCTGAATTTTTCTGCCACTGCCCTCCACCCGGATTTAAGCTCTTCCTCCCCTTTTGCGCATTCTGGCTTTTTAAAATGTATACTGTATTAATTTGAGGACAGACCAAATTTATGTCTATGTTGTAAAATATTGCCTTATTTCTCAATGTACAAAGTAGTATCATTCTGTTCGGCAGAATCAAACATATTTTCAGCCACATACATATTACCTTCTTTAATGCTGCAATTTGGGAAATAAGTTATAAAAATAATAATATTCACTTAATAGTGTCTTCCATTCAGGATCTTATATTATGCTTCATTCATAGTAACCTGTAACAGTAGATAAATATTATCCCCGTTTTTCAGATGAGGAAATAGATAAAAAATTTACATGATTTGCCCAATGTGACAAACACAAAATAAGTTTGTGACAAAGCCAGGAATAGAACCCTTGTCTTCCAACATCCAATCGTGCTTTTTTCAGCTAAGCCTATCATTCCTGTTTCCTGGTCTCCATGGCTTAATAATATATTTATGCCTTCCTATGCAGCCAGCTCTCCTTCCCACACCTGTATGTGTTAAAAAAGGGGTAAATGAAGATGACAAGAAGAGTCAATGCTCCATAGTTTCCAAGGCAAGTGCTATTTCATGGTCAAATATGAGAAGGCAATCACAATGACACGACATGAGCTAGGCTCTGCCATACAGACTGCTTAAGCCATTCTTAACCCTTGGAGTGTCTAAGATGATGACTTTGATCTCGCATAATATTAAACCAGTCTAGTCATGGTGTTAGTGACACATCAAATGCAAAAGAAACAAATTATTCTAACTGATGACATTACTGGTAAGGCTTAAATGTTCCATTCATTATCATTGAAAAAACAAGATCTTTCTTCTTTTCCCCAGCCTTGCTCTTACCATTTTAACACATCTCAGTACAGAAGATCGCTTTTAGATCTGCTCAGGTTTGCTTCTGAAAGCCAGTCTCATTAAGTTTTTGATTCCATATAAACAGGCCCACAACTTCCTACTGAAATAACACCGGAGGAAGTGCAGTTTTATGACATTTATAGCACAGCAGCTTGCAGAGCTGCACGCCAGCTGCACAAAGAGGATGTACCTATTGATGATACAATGATTGTAATGGTGTTTGTATTTGTCATATTTCAGTTATTCATCCTGGACATTATTATTATTATTCCTTTTTGTATTGCAATTGTGGCCTATGGTCCCAATCAGGATCAGGGCACAGACACATAGGGATACATGGCCCAAACCCCAAAGAGATTATAAACCTTTATTCCAGCTTTGGTTTGTCAGAGTACGTACTTCAGGAGTGGGCACACAGTTAAAATAGCTATAAAAATATCTCAATCTTTCTTTTTCACTGATACAGTATACGTAGATCCATAACAAATGTAGACTGTTGAAAGCCATGGTTATTTTCTTTGCATGTTTATGAATAGAACAGTATATCTGATGTTAGATATAAACTAGTTGTATGTCCTCCCCCTACTTGTTTCATGTGGATAACATTCTATATAAAAACTCCAGCCCTACATCCAATTTCAGTAAGGAAAAACATCCTTAAACAATTTTACAGCATAAGGAAACAAACACTCCTCACACTTCACAAAAGTATTGGGGGAACAGCAGCTACATTTTCGTACACTGAGTTGAACTAACCTGCTGACCTATGGCTTTTCTTTTGCTCCCATTTCTTAAGTTTCAACATCTTAGTAACCCGTGGAAGAAACGTGTGTGTAACACCTAAATGATAATGGTATAATTTTTATTTTTTATCATTTAGGCCCTGTTTATACTGGCCAAGGAAAGTATGTTAGCAATTTTCCAGCATGATTCACTAGAAAAATACTGTTGTGGTTTCCTTGGCCAGTAAACAAGATAAGCAAGGCTTTAAAAGAGCACTGTCATGGCTGACATGGTCTGTATAGCATCTTTTCAGTTTCACCTTACAAATGAACCCAAAATGGAAAACACTAAACTTTCACTCAACAAAAACTAGAGGTAAAGTACCTTTAAATGCACGATCATGCAAGCTTACCACACTTGCCTAGGGAACATGACAAACATAATTTTCTTTGCTTGTAACACTGCCTTACCTCCCAAGAGCATTTATCTATCATGTTTAATAAAGAAGAGAAAGATAGTACCTTCACACCCTCACAATACAATATTGAGAAAATTCACACAACTTTTCATGGACCTTACAGATAATCTTTATGTACTGTGACTCAAGCATTTTCATCAAGTTTTTTTGATCTCAGTTAAGATTTTTGCCTTTAAAAGACCTCAAAATATAATTACATTTTTCTAGTTTGGGGAGGATATTCCCAGTTGCATAAGCAATATATTATTATATTCTACATCACATCCTTGCTCCTCACAGTTAGCATTAGCACCTCCTTTCTTTTTTCAGATAGGATGAAAAAAAACCAAGCCTCCAAGCTGGTGGGAAGAAAAATATAATGAAAGCAGCAGCCTAAAGTAAAAAACTCATTCCTTAGAGCAAAGAATGTGCTCGTGGGAATGGCAAGTATTTTATTACCATTTGCACAGGCTGTTATAAACAGCAGTGCTGAGAACACTTGCATGTTGACAGAACAAGACTGCCCTCCCCCACCATTCCCAAGGACTTATACTTCAAACAAAGACCCATGGAGATTTCCCCCCTGTTATCTCCTGGTACAGTAAACATCACATTTTCATGCTGCTGTGCATGACAGACAAGGCTGTTGCCAGGGCACCTAACCTAAGGGGGTTAGAAGAGTGAACTTTGAAATACATGTTTGCTGCTGACTTTCTGATGTGTCTGAAAGTTATTACTAGGTTATGATCAGCACAAGTAACTAAAACAAATAAATATATAAATACAAGGAATAAGCAACCCCCAAAGTACAATTCTTAGTCCTTAAAAGAGACATATAAAGAAAGACCTAACATCAGACAAGGTTTGGACACAACAGTGCATAAAGCACACATCCTCTGATTTATTTTTCTATATTAAATTATTTCCCTGCAAGAAAATCCCAGGAGAAGGCGGAGAGGAGAGAAAGGAATGTGCAGCAGTGTCATTCCACCCGCAAGCTCTGTGTGCTACCCTCTCATCCCTCTCTATCTCAGGGACTCCAGGCAATCTTCCACATGCCAGGAGCTGTGTCCTTCATAACACCCTCCTCCATACAGTTGACACCATCCCACTGTGGAAGGTCCCCATTCCAGGGTCTCTGTGTTCCCCCCATCTCCTGCCCTCAGGTGCCCCACTTTCAACCTCCCCATCTCTACTCCCCTTACTCCAATTCCCTGATTCTGTGCCTGCCAACCCATTTCCCCCTTTCTGAGCCCCTGCTTCCCTCAGCACAATTCTCCTCCTCCACCCATTCCCTTACTGGTCCCTGCTCTTCCTCCTCCCCTCCTCCACCCCTACTCTTCACTTCTCTTCTTTCGGGTTCCTGAGAGACCCTGCTTTCTCTTCCCCTTTGGCAAATCCACTCCCCTCCCCACTCCCCCTCCAGTCCTCTCTGGGGACCTGGTTTCTCTCCCTCATCGACATCTGGGTCCCTACTTCCCCCACCGCCATCGCCCCATCCCTAAGGTCCTTGCTGCTTTGCCCTCACCCCCACTCTTGCCCCTCCCACACACTCTGTCCTCCCTTTCCCTGCTCCTTGGATCCCCAATTCCCACCCTACAAACACTCCCCATAAAGGCTCTCTTACTTCTATTAGAGTTGAGGTTACAATCTCTCCAGGCACCAAGTTAAGGTTCTGCCTCTGATGTGAGAAGGCAGCAGCAGGAGGAACCAAAAAGATTCCTATGCCTGCAGCACTGGGCAGTCTGGGGGCCCTGATCTTCCTGTGAATCAGGCTCTTTCAGTGTTTTGATTTGTATCAGATTCAGCAGGATTCTGCCCACTGATGTCTAAATAGTCCCATAAATTTTGGAATTGGTTATATGCAGTGTTCCAAAGCTACCATTTTATATCCAAACACACACAGGGAGAAATGCAGCTGAGTGTTACACCTTGCTTTGGTGGGCCAAATATCTTCTTGAAACGCGTTTCCCTGCATGTCACAAATATATCCATTTTACTGTATTTTCTACTGTATACCCACAGGCCTGGGTCCTTTTTACAAAAACAATTTGTTAAAATTCCTATCCCCACCTTTTGTTCAAAATAGTTTTGTGAATATTACCGTAGTTTCCATGGGAGAAGGGAAGGACAGGCTTCTACAGAGACCTGAATAAACGGGGAGCAGATTTACATGTCCCCTTCAGCAACCTGTGGAGCTGCTGTCGCATTATTCTGTGTTGGTCTGACAAAACCTAAAAACGCAACACAGAGTCCCCCTACAAACCTCTGAAGGTTACCACAGGATCTATTCATATTCCTTGTCTATCACTATGGCATCTTTTGGACATGGCTCATGATACAGTTTTTGCACAGAGCACAAATGACTGTTTTCAGGAGAGGGCTGGGTTATACGAAGGAGAACAAAAGTTAAAAAAATGAGGGTAAGGGGATATATAAAGACTCTAGAACTAAACCAATCCACATTCTCAGCTTGTGGAAAAGCGAGTCACCCCTGAAACCTGAAGTGACAATAAAAATAAAATAAAGGATTTTAAAAAAATCCACCCATCACAACAGGAAATCACTGGTCATTTTGTAATTGTATATGTTTTTTAAACACAGTAACTCAAGACTATTTACTGCCATTACTGTTCATTGAAAAGCACTTGCTGTAGACTGCTACACAATTTAACTTGAGCAACATGTAAAAACGCCTGCAGACAGTAAGGAGAGAGATAAGAAAGGGCAGATGAGGTCACCCACTCATTTGTTGTTACATAAACGATGCACAGACGAGCACAGCAGAACATGCATTTCATCTTCTCTGCTATAATTTATTCTAATCTTCTTCTTACTTCCTTTTATCATTCCTGATGCGTTTTAACCTTTTGATGTAGGAAACTGGAAATGTTTAGGTATGCATCCTTCTGTTGGCAAAAGTAAAGGATAAATATTCCACTTTCCTCCCAAAATTAGAAGTGTGTTTTAAGTTTTATCAGTTGTGAATTTGAGAAAAGAATCTGGACTGCACTGTGCATTCTTCAATATAGAGCACAGCAGCGGTCACAGAATTGCTAAAACGAGAGCAGCGTTATCCTTTCAAACAGTGAAACAAGCCGAAAGCCTGCTCTCTGAAACAATACTAATGCTGACTCTTCACTGTTCATTCATTTGATCGATTCTTACCTCTCTACTGGAGACCTCTGTTTTTCATTGTTATTTATACACTCTATATATGGGGTAGGGCAAGGAGTGTCAATTATTTTTTGGCAAGCTCCATATTTCTTGGTCGAGGTACAATCAAGGTTCAGATGCCAGAGACAATAAAAACAAACAACAATAATGAGTAAATAAAAAGATTTTGGGATCCATTCAAAAGTGCCTGGTAGTCCAGATTTGGCCCATGGTCTGGCTATTGACTACCCCTGGGGTAGGGTATGTATGTCTACATTACAAGTGCTACTATAGTGGCACAGCTGAAGCTACACTGCTATAGTGTTCTAGTGTAGACACTTGGTATAGGTATTTTCCATCGCTGTAGTAAATCCTCCCACTTGAAAGGCAGTAGTAGAAGAATTCTTATGTTGACCCAGCTGCCTCTGCAGTTGTGGGTTAGATCAACCTAATTACATCACACAGAGTGAGAAATTTTCCACAGCCCTGAACAATGTCCTGAGATTGACCTAAATTTTAGGAATAGATCAGGCCTTAGAATAACTCTTGTTTTTCATGACAGCTGTGATCCGTAGCTGATTTCTTATACCAAAAAGGCATGCGTGCTGGCAGTAGGGATGGGTAAAGTAATTCACATAAAATAAAAAACTTTCACATGACTCAGTTATAACATGATTAGATCCTATCCACATTACCCCTTTTAGCTATGTAGTAACCAGCTCAGGATAAACACACTGAAACGGATTTTCCCCCTGACATTTCTATATTTGTATTGTAGACATACCCCAAGAAGAAACTACCTATTCCAAATGGCTTGCCAAGTAAACAGATTAGCAAACCAACATGAAATTTCTTTAAGCAATCCCTGGAATTCAATCCTTTCTCCGTCATTTCTGTTCCTCCTCCTCCTCCTCACGCGATTTTACTTATCCTCTTCTCAATGACAGAAACATAAATAGGGTGGAATTAAATAAAAATCAAAACAATAAGAGGGAAAAAAATTAGAAAACAAAAACCAAACAAATGCTTACAAACTGGAAGCAGCTCCTAACACTAGGTTCAATGTTACTGCCACCAAACGATGCAACTTCGCCCAGCTGTCGTGGGATTTGGATGGAGTCATGCAGGAGAAGGCCCAGTCGGCGCTGGTCACAGAATCCAGTGGAACTTGCTACCTGCTTGAATAGGTCTAGAGGGACAAAAATGAAGCAAAAAGAGTTTTAGGGATAGAACATTTCAACTAGGACTACAGAAGTATTACAGAAACACAATTATTTTCAGAGGCTCCAAAGTGTGGTGCCATTATGGGAGTGACCATATTTCAATGGGCCTCCATTTGGCTATCTTCTCTGTTTATTAACCAGTTAAATAAGTAGCCTGGTGCTAATGTCTGATTAGATCATGGGCTTGTATCTGTCAAGGAGGACCATTCTAAAATAACAGTCTGACAGCATTTATATAATACTCAGAACGAACATAAGCTATAACTCCATAACACAGTTACTTAGACTGCAACCATAACACTTGTATACAGGGTCTCTGATCCACAAAATCTTTTAAATATTAATGTACATATCGTCTGAACAGCTTTAAACATACAGCCCAGAGGACCTGATTCTCTTTCACATCATGAGTTGCTTTGAAAAACAAAAAAGTTCCCTAACTTTGATATTTCATAATATAATGAACTCAAGATGATTTTTTAAATGAAAGAGAAATATTACACTGTTACAGAGCCCCACCACCAGTTGGGAATGTTAATATCATACAAAGTTTTAGTTTTTGAAGTGAAAGCCCTGTTTTATTATAGAAACACTTTAAAAAAGGAATCCTTACCGGACTGAATCATCATCCTACCATAAGCACAATTTAATTTGCTGGGAATTAGTTATACTACAAATACTCTAAGGAGGTTTTAAAGTTTGTAATAACAAGAAAAATCAAATTAGGATCAACTGAAATATTTATTTGGTACTACTCCAGTTGATAATTCATGACCTGAATAAATTCTGCTTATTTTTCAAAGAGTAAAAAATGTCACTAGTGCAGTAATAATATGCTTTCATGGCTGTGGCCTCCTTAATATTTCATCCCACATGAGGGGGTGAAATTACACAGGAATGTCAATATCATTGATAAGTTTCCTAGCATAGCTTTGACAAATGATTTTTTCTTTTTGGTTCCTTTTAATTAGAAGAGTATAAGAATATAATTCTTCTCATATCTGGCCTCAGAATACATTATTTCAAGGCAAATCCTGCCTTCACTTCCCTGGCAGCACAACCAATACCATTCTGCTGCACAAGTGGTTGGTAAACTCCCTGTGCAGAACTCAACTCTACAGGGACTTTCAGAGCATATCAATGAGCAGGAATGAGAAAAGTCAAAAGATGAGCTGCTATGATGCTTCTGTCCTCTCCACTCCCACAACAAGGAGAGCCATTAGGACAGTAAGAGCTACTGCAGCATCAGGTAGTGGAAATGGAGCAATGGTGGAACAAGTCCACAGCCCCAGGGAGAAGATTCCTTTCTTCTCACCTCCAACTGCACATCCTTTCATTTCCCTCTTATTAAAGCATCTACAATGCTTAAAGGAAGATTACACATTACAATCAATCAGATACATCCTTTTTTGGAGAGAGAGTATTCAGCATTAGCAGGGGAATAAATTAATTTTAATAGACATTTCCTATCTCTAACTTTTATAATCCTAACAGTGTACCACTTTTCTGGGAAACAGCTAAAAATCAAAGTTTTGACATTTTGTTTTAAATGTTTTAATTTGACCCAATTTTGCAAAATATTTTAAACGTTGCAGTGAAGGGGGAGGTTCGTTCAATATATTTCCATATTCCTGTGTTTAAAAAAAAATGTAAACATCTTCAAAATCTTGATTTTCAAAAAGATGCTGGATTAAGAATACAACTTGAGTCAAATCCTAAAGTTCTTGCTCAAGCTCCAGCCCTGCAAACTCCTACATATGAGTATTACCATTGAACTCATCGGGGTACCCCATGTGCATAAAGTTACTCTCATGAGTCAAGTGTCCGGGACTCACTTTACACTCATTCATTATTCATATAAAACTTGTATTGGCTTCAAACTGATTTTTTACAGATAAGGATTTTGGGATTTGGTCCACTGAAAACATGCAGAACTTTGATTTTTAAATTACACTCTCTCTCTCTCTCTCTCTCTCACTCACACATAAAATGAAAAAATTTGCAAAAAAGCTTTTCATGAATATGCACATCTTTATTGTTAACCCAGGGATAGCAACTGTGGCTGCATATAATTTTTTCAAGTATGATTCCGTTGCCATTGTAGACACCAGGCTTAAGATACTTTATTCAACATGCTATAACACAAATTGCTCTAAATATAATTGTTCCTGAAACATTTGTTTTTGTACTTTGTCATTTTGTCATTTAGAACCTGTCTACATGGGTCAGGGAAAAAAGTTTTAATCCCTATGTCAAAACATATTAAACCCTACTTCTTCCCAATATGTTGTCACTGATTTTTTTCTGGCCAGTGTAGAAAGAACTTTAATCTATTATGGGAAGTAGGGGGAAATCTACACTGGACAAGTCATTTAAAAATACAGTGTAGAGAACTATCCTTCACTGAAGGATTAGAAGACCTAACAGGACTTTTCTGTCCCAAATTTTTGTGTTTCCATGACATATAGGAAAAAATAAAATAAATTAAAATGAAATAAAATATAAATTAAGACACCTGACTTACATCTGTACTTATCTTCCAAATGTGCTTTACACAGGGAAACTACACCAGTTTTAAAAGATAAGACACGGATCCTTCCTGTTCGACCCCTGTTGATGATGATAAGAAAAACAAACACTGATTGATAATATAATCCACATATTTGAGGTCTTATTTAGGAGAGTAATGCAACTTTTAAAATTAAACACAATCTTAGCCACCAATCTTAACCACCAATCATTGCTGGAGGTTTTTAAGAATAGGTTGGACAAATACATGTCAGGGATGCTCTACGTTTACTTAGTCCTGCCTCAGCACAGGGGCTAGACTAGATGACTTCTTAAGGTCCGTTATAGCACTAAATTTCTCTGATTCTGTACTACTTCATGAAACTTAATTCTTGTGTAACTTATACATGACCTGTTGAATACACTTGTTAAACAGTGTTCATCAACAGCTCCAAGATAAGTAACTGATTGCTGTTCCATAGTTAATGCTATGTTTTGAACTTAAATCAGGGATTCAACCACTCTGGCATGAATGCAATGGCAGTGTATCTCCTCACAATTACAACACTTAGTGAGTCTAAACATTCACATGTACATAAATAACCTTTAATGAGTTTGAGAGTTTATATTAATTTAAAAATGGGCCCTGTAAAAAAATTAACACCCTGGGCCAGTCTATTTTTCTAGTCCAAATGATCTTAATAACCAAATAATGCATTCTTCAAATTTCCCATATAGACTGAAAGTCAACACATTTGAAGACATTTGGTTATTTTTTGCTTTTATTATTTATAACTGAAAGTGCTTCAGCAAGGGCTGACAAAGAAATGTTCTTATACAGAAAATTCCACGAAGAATTGCCCTCTTTTAAAATGGCTGCCATTTCCTTTTGTGATCAATGGAAGTGAAGCTAAAAGTGCTTTTAGTAAACACTTCAGCTTTTAATAAGGCTACCATCGTCCACAGTTTAAAATGGAAGTGAAGCCAAGATGTCTTCAGGGAAGATGGGGGTCCCAGACAGCATAGGGAGCCCCAGTCTTCTTTAAGGGCAGCCTGACTTCATTCCTACTGGGAGGTGGTGAACATTTTGAAACATGTCTTCGCTTAGTGTCAGCACTAGCCTCAACTCATTAGCAACACCAAAGATGTAACATTCAAACACTTTCCATTCACTTTGGTGACTGGGCCCCACCCCAGTCCACATGTAGTCTCTAGTCATCCTCCTTTCCCCTATCCATTTGTGCTCTGCAGCATCTCTATACCTACAACATCCTCCGTGACTGTGTGCCACGAAACATCACTGCTTGAAATCCTACTTCAGAACTCAGTTTTATTTCAATTTACTTTCAATGGGAGACTTTCACATTAAATAATATTCCAGACAATATCCCAATTTTGATATATTTAAACAAAACAAACTTGCTCCCTCAAACAAATGATCAAAATGTGTACAATACAATAAGCATATGTCTAACAACTCCTTGAGGCAGAGATCTATCAATAATTTTCAGTCTGTAAGTGTCACTTTCACTATTGTCACTGAAAATAAGAACATTAATGCATGCAATTATAAAAGGCACCCCACGCTGTGCTGCACAGTATATGAACAGTTCAGCCAATAAATATATTTCCTCTGTAATACTGTCAAGATCAGCTGAAGGGCCAATTACATGCATTGCCCCAATTCTGCTATCATACAAGTGTAATACCTTAGTCAAAAGAAAGAAAAAAAAAAAAACTCCACTGAAATAAAGAGAGACACTACAGATTTACAGTGGTGTAACAGATCAGAACTTGGATACCTCACCACATCCCATTTTAATTTTTTAAATTATTATTTTCCTGTTCATAAATCAGCATCTGTTATTCACTTATGTCAGTTCAACATTCTGTTCTTATTCTTTTCTTCTTTGCACTTCCTCCCCTTCCTCAAATCCTTTCCAAATTCATTATCCTTTATGCCCTCAGAAACCCATGCAGATGAATACCAGCCTAATGCAAATTATACAGGAGAGGCATGTAGCATGATGATTTTCCTGTAAGGTATATTAAATAGGAACTTACATGAAGCATGAGTTGGTTCAGTTAGCTACACCCTCCTCCCTGCCTCCCAAATCAAACAGATAATTTAGCATGTAACTGCAAATGAGTATGAATATCTGATCAATTAAAACAAATGTGAAACATATTGAATAGCAAGGCTGCATGCCAAATTGGACCAGTCACTGGTAGTGTGTTCCAGTTATCAATACCTTTACAAATAACAGTTGGGAAGCATAATAAATGCAAATTATTAGGTTTTTTGTTTTATTTTGTTTTTAAATGCCACAGAATCTCTAATAGGAGAATGAATTCAAGAAAATCATTGAGGGCTTTGTCTATTTATCCTATCAGTACATACATCTGACCCTTGGCTCTTCTTTCCGTGCTCATCCAGGATAACACAAACACAAAACTTCAGTAAAAGGCCATGCACTTGCTTCATCCCTGGGTCCCTACAATGTTCCTTCCAGTCCTGTAACATCCATTTCCTCAGTATTCCTTCCTTCAATGGTGCAAACTATAATTTACAGTGTAGTAGGTTTCAATGAAATAAATAAGCATGATGAGACTGTATTTAGCAAGACAGAGTCTTGAGGAGAAGCAATCAGGAGGATTTGACACGGGGACAGGGGGGAGAGGTAGATACGCTGGAGGGTAGGGATAGAGTCCAGAGTGACCTAGACAAATTGGAGGATTGGGCCAAAAAAATCTGATGAGGTTCAACAAGGACAAGTGCAGAATCCTGCACTTAGGACGGAAGAATCCCATTCACTGTTACAGGCTGGGGACCGATTGGCTAAGTGGCAGTTCTGCAGAAAAGGACCTGGAGATTATAGTGAACAAGAAGCTGCATACGAGTAAACAGTGTGCCCTTGTTGACAAGAATGCTAACGGCATACTGGACTGCACTAGTAGGAGCGCTAGCAGTAGATCAAGGGAAGTGATTATTCCCCTCTATTTGGCACTGGAGAGGCCACATCTGGAGTATTCAGTCCAGTTTTGGGCCCCCAACTATAGAAAGGATGTGGACAAATTGGAGAGAGTCCAGTGGAGGGCAACAAAAATGATTAGGGGGTTGGGACACATGATTTACGAGGAGAGGCTGAGGGAACAGGGCTTATTTAGTCTGAAGAAGAGAAGAGTGAGAGGGGATTTGATAGCACCCTTCAACTACCTGAAAGAGGGTTCCAAAGAGGATGGAGCTAGGCTGTTCTCTGTGGTGAAAGATGACAGAATAAGGAGCAAAGGTCTCAAGTTGTAGTGGGGGAGGTGTAGGTTGGATATTAGGAAAAACTTTTTCACTAGGAGGGTGGTGAAGCACTGGAATGGGTTACCTAGGGAGATAGCAGAATCTCCATCCTTAGAAGTTCTTAAGGTCAGGCTTGACAAAGCCCTGACTGGGATGATTTAGTTGGGGTTGGTTCTGCTCTGAGCGGGAGGTTGGACTAGATGACCTCCTGAGGTGTCCTCCAACCCTAATCTTCTATGATTCTATGATTTTATTGCCCCAGCCTAAACACCTAACATTTTTTGATTGTGAAGAATTGTAATTTGTATTCAGATTTTATTCATATTTGGGTCTAAATACAAAGTGGATCTGATATTTGTTTTCTGAAAACTAAAGTAGATTTTTTAAAAAAAATAATCTAAATATTAAATATAGGCCTGTTCTCTATTGCCTGTGAACAAAGCAAAAAATCTAGTGTCATCACAATACATAATATAACATGGCAGAATGACTATCCACATTAACTCTATGGCTGTTGTGGATTAAGTCAGAATAGGAAGTCCTCCATTTATACAATCACCTGGTTGGAAGACATCTGCAATTTCTGATCCAGAAATCAATAAGGTATAATTACATTGATTAAAACTTGATGAAAGAAACACTCTTGGGGCATGGAAGTATTCCCATGCTATGGATATTTATTTTAACAATGCAAAATGTTGATGAAATTAAAAGCACACTCTCTCATCTACACAGGTTTATTTTGCCACATGACGTGAGTGTGTGTCTGACTTTAAGGATACCTAATAGATACTTCTAGTCTTAAGTAAGCAAGTCAGGGGTTGGACTGCCAAATTTTCTCACAGAATTTGCAGAGCTGTTTATTATTATAAAATCCAGCAATAATCCAAAACTAGGCTGCTTTATTTAATTATTGGGTAATTTAGGAGTTGTCCGAGATCTAGAAGGCAGCTGATTAAAACAGCAGATTGAATGGATTTTCTGTAAAACTACCTAAGTAAATCTACCCTATCTTCATGAATGTAAATTCATGAGTGTGGACTCAGCATATCTAAATTCCACTTTGAAGTGGTCTTTGTTTGCTAAAACTGAATTTTAGGAGCGACATTACTAACCTACGAAAATTCATTCAGATCTGTTGACTATTAGAAGTCACAAGCATATTGCGCCACAGGTGGCCCCCCTTCCAGCATCTATCAAAGATTACATACTAAAAGCTATAGAAAATGTGTCACCGTGAATAGGCTTAATTGTTGGAAGCATAGACAAGCATGAGCACACATATAATGAAGATTATGCTATTGCTTTTTTATAATACTCTTAACTGGTAAAGATAAAGGTGTATTAACAAGGAAATTCAAAAGTGCCTTGAAGAGTCATAACTTAATAATGAGATGGAGTTCTGAAAAATGAACCTTACAAACACGGACCATTTTAAACTAGAATGTTCTATATTCCAGCTCTATCACTTCTTAGCTTAATAAAACAATTTAGGACTCCAGCCCTAACTCAGGGTTGTATTGCTTGAGCTAAGTGCAACCAGTAAGCCATTATTTTTATTAAACGTGCACTATGAACACCGCCTTTCAGCTCCAAGCCACTCATTTTGTAACCAGGAAGACAGCTCATTATCCCCAACGGTCATTAAAGCCATTAGTACAGTATACTCAAACTACTCGCACATACGTGTCATAGACATTCAACAGCCAGTTGAGGCACATGTCCACACAGAGCGGGACGTTGACTAGGTTATTGTGCTCTTGTTCCAGTCGATCATAAATGGTGGTCAAGCAGTTAATGATCTGAAGGATATCCATCGACTGGTCATTCTGTTTGAGGTTGTGCTGGTCCAAGGCATCACATGCGGCAGACAGACTCAGTAGATCCACTGTTTAAAATAAGATAATAATAAACTACAACAAAACAACACTCAGTCATTTCAAGTATTAACCGCCCCCCTAACAATAATATATTTTGATTACAATTTTCTTAAGCTTTCATCCCTTCCCCAACCCCTTGTCTGAAAATAACCTTTTATGCCCCAATCCTGCAGACTCTTAGACATGCCTTAGGTCAGCGGTTCTCAACATATTTACCATTGTGGGCTGCATATGCACCTCTCTTTGTGGCCCCATCCACATTATATTATATATACACACACACTATCTGTATGGCCCTGTGGATGTCCCATGGGCCACAGCTGTGTGCTGACTGGTCCGCAGGTTGAGAACCACTGCATTAAGGCTTTGCAGGACGACGCCTTAGACCAGGGGTAGGCAACCTAAGGCATGCGTGCTGAAGGCGGCACACAAGCTGATTTTCAGTAGCACTCACACTGCCCAGGTCCTGGCCACCAGACTGTGGGCTCTGCATTTTAAATGAAGCTTCTTAAACATTTTAAAAATCTTATTTACTTTACATACAACAATAGTTTAGTTATATATTATAGACTTATAGAAAGAGACCTTCTAAAAACATTAAAATGTATTACTGGCATGCAAAATATTAAATTAGAGTGAATAAATGAAGACTCAGCACACCACTTCTGAAACGTTGCTGACCCCTGCCTTAGACTGTAAATTGTATAAGTCAGACAATAGTTTCATATTGTCTGTAAAAGATCTACCATACTATTGGATGCTATATAAATAAAATGTCTTCAAAGCATATCAAACATGAAATCATGTAATTTAATTTTTATATTCCTGTTGACAGTATTTGATTAAAAACATATTGAACATGATGTCACTTTAGAACATGCCAACTTTAATGAGGTTTTCCATCTATTTCCATCACAGCATTACTTTTGGCAAATAAAATACCACTTACTAAAGATGATGGGAGAAATTTCAGGGGGCCATATTCCATCAGAATATGTGGTTCTATCAAATTGACTTATTGTGTCAATTTTTCTTTGTATTCTATATAACAATGTAATATAAAATACGTCCAAACCAAAATGAAACAATTTTTCTAAAAGAAGTGTTTCAATCAATCTGAAAGAATTTTTTCCACAGAATTTTTCTTTTTGGAAAGCTTTGAAAATTTTGTGTTTTGTTCCGATACAAAATAAAGGGAAAATTCAAAATCCTTCAATAAATGGAACTTCTGTTCTTCATACAGTTCTACTTATTACCCTTAATCTCTAAATGCACCTCATTAAGATAAAAAGCAGTTCAGGATCAATTGACAGAGGGAAGTATTTTGCTTCTAAGCTTTGAAGGATAACAATTGAGTGTTATGAGAGATTATTTTTAAAATGAAATGGGGATCATACAAGAAAGCAAGATATTGAGGACTATCTATATTTGCACTCACTGCCATAATGTCTCAGCACCTCACAAATATTAATGAATTTATCCCCACACCACCTCCATGAAATGTGGAAGTATTGTTTTGCCTACTTCACAGACAACGAAACAAACCAGACAGACAGAAGGCCAAATTCTGCCCTCTTACTCACATTGAGTTGATTTCAACGGGATAATCACAGAGTATGGTATAACTCAGGGGTCAGCAACCTTTCAGAAGTGGTGTGCCAAATCTTCATTTATTCACTCTAATTTAAGGTTTTGCGTGCCAGTAATACATGTAAATGTTTTTAGAAGGTCTCTTTCTATAAGTCTATATAACTAAACTTTTGTTGTATGTAAAGTAAATAAGGTTTTTAAAATGTTTAAAAAGCTTCATTTAAAATTACATTAAAATGCAGAGCCCCCCAGACTGGCGGCCAGGACCCAGGAAGTGAGTGCGCCACTGAAAATCAGCTTGCATGCTGCCTTTGGCACACGTGCCATAGGTTGCCTACCCCAGTATAACTCGATGTGATTAAAGGTGGAAGAATCTGGCCCTAAGTGAAGGTAATATAGGAATTAGGTGACAGAACTGGGAACTGAACCAAGATCTCCCAAGTTCCAGGTAAGTGCCCTGACCACAAGACCATGTTTCCTCTCTTTAAAATAAAGATTTTTAATGAGCTTTGACAAGCAACAATACTTTACAATTTAACAGATTTTAACAGTGAAGCAATAGCTTAATGTCAAATGGGCCAAATTCACTTCTGGTGCAACTAAAAACTCCATCAAGGATGAATCTGGCTCTGTGTGTCCTAACAGGACACTAGTTTAGCACTCCAGACTTAGCCACTGAATAATTTGCAAGGGGTTATACAGTATGAATGGGATTTTCAGCAGTACCTATGGAATTTCAGAATACAAATCTCATTGAAAAATCAAAAGAACTTGTGCTCCTAAATCCCTTAAGGACATCTGAAAATCTTAGCCTACTCGCCTAATATACCCAAATCCTAAAGCAAATAAAGTGTGTATATAATGATATATACAAGTCTCTACTGTTATACTAAAAGATTTAGCTTACAGAGCAAATATATTTCATTTTTTGAAATTAGTATTTTTCTTTAAATATAAAGCATCCTTTATTTTGGAGATTGTATTTCATTTACTGACATTTAAAAAATGTAACTATCCTAAGATGTGTGTCTTGTTCAACAACAGCCTATTTGCCACCCCATCTCTAAGGGTCATAGGAAGATGCTTTTCTCTAATAACAATTTATTAGCCAAATTGGAAATGCAGCACTGCCTTCACAACACCTTTAACTTTAGCTTTAGGCTGAATGCTCAATTCCTCTGTGACAACGAATCAATGGTAATTAAGTGAACCCCTTAAGCATCTGGGTGGCAGCTTAATTATACATGTGACTACAGATACACATGGGTCATTCTATTTTGTGAAAGCTTTTAACACTAATAAGTGGTAGCATCTTAAAATCAGTTAACTGTGCTCTTTATTTATCAAACCTTCGGTCTTGTCTTGAAGTCAATGATATATGGGTGTCTAATAACACATGGGGGGGGAGGTGACACCAGATTCTGCTGTAGGACAACTTCTACTCCTCCTGGACTTCCCCCACAAACGCATCCGGAGCTTAGTGGGAAAAGTACTGGGGGTCCATTTTCCCTCAGAGATTTAATTAATACTCAGACTCCTCCCAAAATATGGACTCACATGCAAGATCATATCCTGAGACGTAATGCCCATAACGTGGCTTAATGCAGTCAACTAAATAGATACAAGAGTTGTAAATCTTTTAATTGATTGAGTTAAAACCAGTGCAAACCCCACCTGGGGGTTTGCACTGGTTTTAACTCAATCAATTAAAACCAAATGTTGCACACTGTGTAGTTTTTCTGTAGGCTGAGCTCATTGCACACACTCTGGTTTTCCAGTTTTCACAAAAAATCAAATGGGTCTTGCTCACTGATGCCTAGAATATTACCTGAAGTTTTTTGGATGCAGTGTTCAAAAGCCATTGTGTTACATCTTAACAGACAAATAGAGAATTTCCATCAAGCTGAGTGTAAGGTTTGGCCAACTATTTTAGATAAACTGGCACCGTTTGTGCATTGACCAGCCTCTAGGATGTTTGTATCCCAGGCATGGTAAACAATACTTTGGATTTTAAAGAGAGAGACAGAAGTGGGAGTTTGTGATTAAGACCAAATCACATTCTCCATCAAAGACATGGGCAAGGCGAACCCATCCTGTAAAATGGCACTCGTAATAATCTGAAGCTCAGGAAAATCTAAGGCCAATGCACGAGAGGCAAGTTTCAGGGAGAAAGTTGACAACTATCTAGTAAGTAAAAGATACTCAGTAGTAATCACATACCGAAATTGAAGGAAACTAAATATGGCTGGTAATTAAAATCATACAGGGATCTCACAGAATGCAAGGTCACCACAGAAGTAAACCTGATGTTCTCTGCTGATATGCAAGTGATCCTTTAATTTAGTTAGTATATACAGAGCAAAAGAAGACAATTGGTAGAGAAACTGCCACATATTTTTCTTTTGTTGAATCTCCAGGAGAAGTTTGTAAAGCAAAGTGAATTTTATTGACATCATAATGTTCAGATGTGGATTGCACTTAAAGAGGATATATTTTTAAAGCAATTCTGTACACAAGAAAATCAACATGCTTTGATGTACATTTAAAAGCAATGGTGAAATGGTTATATCTAGCATGTACATAATATGCTGTAATGCTGGGAGGCTGGTGCCACATCTGAGAATATTTCAGGGTAATACCATGTGCAAACATTTCTCAGCACATGAATTTATTTGTGCAGTATCACCATTTTTTCTGCATTTCTCTTTTTAGCCTTAATGTACCTTTACATCCATATATATATATATACACATATATACACACACACACACACAATACTATACTATACTAATTCTTATACTTAGTTTTCCGAAATCCTGTGAAGGCACAAAACATAAACAGTATAAGTATAGTTGATTATTTAAAAGCATTTTTATTTTTGACATTTAGAAACAGGACATATCTCCAGCTCTCAAGGCCTTCTATGAGGTAAATATAACCTGACTAGGAAATAAAAACAAACCTCAAAAGACAAAAATGTCTTGTATTTTACAGATTTGGTGGATTTACAGAAAATGAAAACAATCCAAGACTTCTCTCCTTCCCCACCAAGTTTCAAAGATGAAGGAAAAAGGAAGGAGATGAAAGCAATTACTTCAATTGGAAATTTGAACTCTCTTGTTTATGTCTTGATGCCTTGAGGTCCAAAATAGTGTTCAATTGCTATTAATGCCAAATTAAAAGAAACAGTAAGAAACTCAATAATAACTTTGCTGCATAATTAAATTGGGTTCACAAATGCTGGTGAAATTGTAAGATAAGAATATTTAATGATGGTGTCTTTGTTCTTTGCAGGAATATTGCTTCTCAAATAGTGAGTACAAACATAGTTATCCAGACTCCTTAAACAACTCTCTATGGATACAAGCATGAAGAATGTGCTTAGGTATTTAGTGTAGGTGCCACTGCATGTTTGTTAAAACATCTGGATCTCAGAAAATTTTCACTTGCCCTCAAGTTAACACTTATATAAAGACAAACTGTACCATAAACTTGTTAAGACAGTATGAGAAAGAAGGAATTGTGTGCCAGTATAAACATAATCGTATAGCAGATCAGTTCTTAAATGTTTATCAAAGAAACAGCTGTCCTGCAATAGCGAGTCTAACAAATTGAGAATTTTTAAAAAAATGTGGAAGCAGCAGCACAATATGAGATTAATCCAGCATTGAGTTTTCTTTATTATTTTGAATGGACAGAAGATAAACACAAGAAAAAGCTTTTATAAACACTGGAAATGAAATCCCGATCCAACTGAAATCAGTAGGAGTTATGCTATTGACATCAATGGACCCAGGTTCTCCCCCAGATAGTTAACATTTCTAAAGTCTAAGAACCTATTTCTGATCACACTTAACAGAGTTACACAGGTGTGGAATTAGGTAAATAAGATCCAAATCTGGCCCGAAGTATTTTATGTTCCATATGTTCAGGCACAAAAATGTCTGTTACACTTATATATTCAAGTTGCCTGCTGAGAACCATGTAATTCATAAACAGTTTCCCATGGGAAATCAACACTTTATTCTGACCTTGTACCATTCTATTTATTCTACAACCCTTTCTAGACTCCCATTTGTAATGGAAAAGTCCAATAATGTTCAGTTCTTATCCCCCTCTTGAATCTCTCTATAAAATGTAGTACTGATGCAAAACATAAACCTAAAAAAAGTCTATACTATACAAAGATTAAATTAGTCTGTATAGTTCCAAGTAAGAAGCACAGCAGATTCATGGCTGGACGTAACTTACTGGAACATATCTTCAGAAGTAGTCTGGCAACGACAAATAGTATATTTTTACTTATTTTAAAAAAAGAAAAAAAAGATGGGAATGGTATATTGTTGTCTTGCACATTTTCAGGGGATGAAATGGGGGAGAGGAATTATATTAAGAATGGATATTTATATTTCTAAGAATTTCATAACTAATCCTTTATCACTATATTCATATTGGCAAAACATTCCAAATTATACGAGTTTAGAAACATTGTGTGGGCTTGTAGGGATTTGGCAATTCTTCTCCCATCTTTCATTATACTGCCAGAATTTTCAGTTACTGTTGAAAGTGCAGGACTTTCAAGGATTAACTCTGTGCATTAGTGAAACCCCTCACTTTAACTCCCCCCTCCCCCTCAGCTTCATAGTGAATACGCTTAACGATACTGAGGTTTGACACAGTTCCAAAGAGCATGTGAACACAGATCCCAGGCTGAAACAGAACAGAGGGTAGAAACCGGTCTGCAACTATCCCAGAAATTAAACTCTGTCTGCAAGTAAAAGTGAATGAATAAAGTTAAAATATTACACATGACAGTTTCACATGGCAATTAAAATTGTATACTTTGTGTTTGATTGATCTAATAAGGAAACTATGACTACATTATTTAATCCATAATAAAAGTAGGTAACTAGCCAATGTGAATACACAGACAAGCATGACACAGAGTATGTGTACACTGCAATCAGAGGTGTGACGGCAGCCCCTGTAGGCATACCCACGTTAGCTTTAATTTAGCTAGCGTGGCTAAAACTAGCAATGAAGATGTGGTGATGCAGGTTTCAGTGTGGGTTGTACAAGCCTACCCAGGACCCTGGGTTCATACTCATGTTTAAGATTAATACCAGTATAGAATGATCTAGACATTAATGGAGCTGTAAAGCAGTGGTGAGACGTTCTCAGGCACTATGGTAATGAGGGTGGCAAAAATACCTAAATAAACAGGCTCAGATAGGACACATTTAAAAATTGTTAACTTAGGGTCAGATTTATACTTTTGTCTTAACTTTTTTTGAGGTAGGTTTGAGTGGTACAAAAAGCTGGAACATAGTGGTGATGATTCTGGTCCAAAGTGTTCATGCAGTGGACAGATTTTTGTTAATGAGATATTTTCTTTTTCTAAAAGTTGCCAAACAGGTTTGTCCTTGTGGCAGAAGAGACTAGAAGAAAGTCTATAAAGCACAGGCATATACTTACAGCAGAGGGCTTTCTGCAGTCTTCGAAGTTTCATGGCAGTTCTGTAAGCCGAGAATCTGACATTGTTCAGGTCAGCTACAAGGGGAAAGTTAAAGAAAAAAATCACTGATTCACCAGAAAAGCATATGGATTCAAAGACTAGCTAACAAATCACATTATAAATCTAAATCAAGAAAATACCCACTGGTTTATGTGTGAAAATTACAGGTGTGTGTGTGGAGGGGAAAATCTGTTAAAAATTAGTTTTCTAATGCAATAATCAATAGGATCAATAATTATCAATACTCATTTAGAAAACAAGTAAAACAGTCATTTAACAGAGTATTATCTTGCTCTAGGTGCAATATTTTGAATTCCATGGCCCCTAAAACATCATCATCAAAAACGGCATTTCATGTTATTGTAAAGATACCATATCTTCTTAGGTTGTGACCAATTTAAGAGAGTTAAGAATCTTTAACTCCTCCCTCTCTGCTTAATATATGCCCTGTTAGAGCAGCTGAAAGAGATTCCTGCACAGATAAAACTGATAGGCTACTGCTAGGCTCTGCACAGGGGACCTAAGCAACAGGATACAATCCAGTTTTGTAATGTACTGAAGTTAGTCAGTTTCACTTAGTGCTGTGTTTAATAAAGTGTAGGCCATGCTCCAAGATCCAAAAGATTCTGTACAAGTCTACTCCTCCTTTGATTTATCCAGAGAGGTAGCTTTTCAGGTGCTCTTTTGAAGTTGTAATGAGCCGACTGGCTCTTACTATTCAGAGGCAGACAGGAATGAGAGTGGCCAAGAAACATATTGTGTAACAAGGCTGTAACAATGCTGTTATTCCAGCTCTATCATTTAAAGATATAGCCTCATGGTTGACAAAACCAAAATTTGTCATTTCCTACTAAACCTGAAGGAAGTTGAAAAACTATTTCTAAAATTAGGACAACACAGATAAAATCTCTGCTTCTCAGCTGCGCTACAGACCAAATCAGTTACAATTATTAGTTAAACCTCTCAGCTACTTGTGATATTGGCAAGGGCTATACAAGGATGATTCAACAGTGACATACAGCTATCTTTGGGGGGAAGCACAACAGCTATTTAACAGCACAAGGAAGTATGGGACAAGAAGTGAATAATACCATGTAAAACTAAAACCAAAGGGGCAATATTAGATAGACAGAATACAATCACCAAATTGGAAGAAACCTGTGTTAATACCCTAACTCTTAGGAAAATTGCCATGGAATTATTAATGATCAGATAGTAGTCTTTCAATTAATTTCCTACATAACTACCACCAGTGGCAGTGCAACAGACCACTACGAAATGGAAACAGCAATATAGACTGAAGGATAGAAAGCCTTTCTACCTAATCCTGGCTCTGATCCAATTTGCTGCATGGTCTTGGGTAAATCACTTAATTTCTCAAATCCACCATTTTAATTACAGAAGCTTGAGATCTCGACAGAGCTGTAACAAGGGCAAGGCGAGTGAGGCACTTGCCTCAGGTGCACAAAGCCTAGGGGCACAGAAAGCAGCGGAGGGGGGAAAAAAGAAGAAAAAAAGCCGTGATTGATGTCGCTTCGGCAGCAGCTCTACTGTGGTCACTTCATTCATTCTTCGGCAGAAATTCGGCAGCAGGCCCTTCCCTCCGAGAGGTACTGAGGGACCCACCATCGAATTGCCACAGAAGAGCCGGCCCTGGGGGACGGTGCAATTTTATAGTCTTGCCTCAGGCGCAAAAATACCTAGTTATGGCTCTGAATCTGGATGCAAATATGTGCACACTATGTGACTGTGAAGGCGAGCAAAGGTATTTAACAGGTTAACTGCAGCTGCAATCCTGGTAAATCCATCAGCTAACCTAAGTGTGCTACAGCACTCACATTCTTTGTGCAGGCAAAAGGGGCCTACCCTATTTCAAGATGATGCCCTCAATCTCAATTTCCCCACAGAGACATCATGAGGCCTAATAAGTTAATGTTGGGGCTGGTCCACACTACGGGGGGAAATCGATCTTAGATACGCAACTTCAGCTACGTGAATAATGTAGCTGAAGTCGAATATCTAAGATCGGATTACTCACCCGTCCTCACCGCGCGGGATCGATGTTCGCAGCTCTCGCTGTCGATTCCGCAACTCCGTTCAGGTTGATGGAGTTCCGGAATTGATATAAGCGCGCTCAGGGATCGATATATCGCGTCTAGATGAGATGCGATATATTGATCCCCGAGCAATCAATTTTAACCCGCCGATACGGCGGGTAGTCTGGACGTAGCCTTGGTAAAGTGCTTTGAAGGTGTAAACTGATACATACGTGCAAAGAGTTACTCCCAAAGTGGAATCTCAGGTCTATATATCCATCCAGCTAATCCACTTTAGAATGCTACATATGTTTGAGTACCAAAGGGGATATCCCAATTACATAATATATTTTCAGTAAAGCTATTTTGTGAGAGAATTTTGAGCTTTGCTTATTTGATAGATGGTATCTAACTTCTATTTAGGTATGTAAAATGCTCTACCCAAAGCATCTCGTCTTGTAGAGGAAATTGGCAGCTTTCATCATTGTGTATTTGCTGATTTCCTTCTCTCTACACAATTCCGTGCTCCTTTCTAATGGCACCTCTCTAATGTATTGTTCTTGCCAACTCTAACTCACTATAATACTGACAGCTCCATAAACTTTGATGTAGTTTGGAATCAACTGTGTATTTAAACAAAGTAACTTAATCTGTCTTGAAGGCAAATTAATAATGTACTCCTTTGCTACGGTACTGAGACTTCAATTTCACTTTGTACACTTGTTGGAAGGCTGCACTTCTATTCTGAAAAAAAAAAACACCTTGTAATTTTAGGACAAGAAGGGGCAAATATTCTTTGTTAGAAGTAAGATGGTGAAGAGTGAGTAGTGCGGAGGGTGACAAAAACAAGGCTTTGGCTAGCATTTGACCAGAGGACTAAGCAGTTAATAAATGCCAGTTGCACGGGATGATGAAGTTTCTCTGCTTCTGATTTACATTTTATATACACATTGCAGTCCTACTGCTGAGGAGTCTATGAAGTCATCTGTGTTTTCCATCCATTTTTCTGCAAACATAGTACACACTGTATTTCCATTCACCACAAGAGATGCTGCTTGCTGAGCATCTGAATCTACAAAGCATAAAATACAGAAATGGAATACAACCGGTGGTGGTGCAGGGAGAAGCTGTAAACTCTGGAAGGAAGTCAGATGAACTGGAAAGAATAGTAGTTATTTTGCATCAATATATCAATGTATGGTGCTGTGAAACCTTGCAAACCTATTGCTCTGATCTTAACATATCTATCGCCTCTATTCTCTTAGTGGAGGGTTATTTAGAAATTAAAGAATAACTGATTGTTCAATTCGCTGGCAGTTCCAAAAAACAAGGGGAAATGGATTTGAGTTGAACCGAAAATTTCAAAATATTTAGGTGAACTGAAAAAGTTGATAAAAAATTGTTTTTAGTCACTTGAAATGTTCCCCCTCCCTCCCAGGAACTTTTTAAAAATAAAAAGCAAAGCAGCAGCAAGAGGACTCTGATATTGCAGGAGGGTGCCCCATTCGCAGGGTTATGAAATATTCTAATATAAGTATCTCAGTCTCTCCTGCCGAAGATGTTCCACTGTGTCTAAATAATTAAATAATTATTGGAGCAGCAATGAACTTGAGTAAACATGCCTGTCCTACGAGTGCGCTAACCACCCGGCTAGAGAAGCACTCTCATTCTGTGCTAATCACTATTCAAGTATTTTATACACCGCAGAATAGCTCAACAAGAGAGACTGTTAGAACCCCATGCTAGAATAGCCCATAGCCTAGGAGCTAAAAGACTCTTCTCTAGCATAGGAGACTCTTCTCAAATCTCTTCACCACAACAGGCAGAGAGTAGAATTGAACTGTGGTCTCCCACAGTCAATCTGAGCACCCTAACCACTAAGCTAAAGATTATAAGTGAGTCACTGCCAGCGCCACCACTACCAGCCTCTTGTTCAATGTCTTGCCTCGTTAATATTGAGTGGGCTATAATATGGAGCTGGAGAACGCTTGATGGTAACAGCCAGGCACTTAGTTTTATCTGAATTCATAACCAGAACAGCGTATACTGCTTCTTGCCCAACCAGACTGGCTATCAGCTGCAGCGATTCACCAAAGCCAACAAGACCAAGCCATCAGCATATTCAAGATCTGAAAGCAGAATGGCATTCAGCTCAATGCTCAGACAACTATGCCCAAAAGAAAAAAAAACAGCTGCTATTCAAACAACAAAAGATTAGGTGGCACTTTACAACTTGAGGACTAGAGTTCAAATTACAAGTTAGATCACAGGGGAAAAGGTCTTGTTCCCCTTTGAGACGATATGTTTGTTGTTTCTTGCATAACAAAGGTAGATAGACCTGTCAGTTAGCAGAAACCTGCATCTATGGATCGGCTTGGCAGCTTTTTCCAGATGTGTCGGGCCCTATTCCGAGGCTATTGTGTACCTTACAGCTCCTCTTTCTTTATCATAGTCTTTATCTCTGAGGGTATGTCTACATCTACAATTTTGCAGTACAGCTGTATAGGGCCAGCGCTGCAGAGTGGCCACACTTACAGCAACCAGCGCTGCAAGTGGTGTTAGATGTGGCCACACTGCAGCGCTGTTGGGCGGCTTCAAGGGAGGTTCGGGGAACGCGAGAGCAAACCGGGGAAGGAGACCAGCTTCCCCGCGGTTTGCTCTCGCGTTCCCCGAACCCCCCTGCAAACCGCAGGGAAGGAGACCTGCTTGCACGGGGGTTCGGGAAACGCGAGAGCAAACCGGGGAAGGAGACCAGCTTCCCCGCGGTTTGCTCTCGCGTTCCCCGAACCCCGCTGCAAACCGCAGGGAAGGAGACCTGCTTGCACGGGGATTCGGGGAACGCGAGAGCAAACCGCAGGGAAGGAGACCTGCTTGCACGGGGGTTCGGGGAACGCGAGAGCAAACCGGGGAAGGAGACCAGCTTGATTACCAGAGAGGCTTCCTCAGGTATGCTGGGATACCTGCTTATTCCACGGAGGTCAAGAAAAGCGCTGGTAAGTGTCTACACTTGATTACCAGCGCTGGATCACCAGCGCTGGATCCTCTACACCTGAGACAAAACGGGAGTACGGCCAGCGCTGCAAACAGGGAGTTGCAGGGCTGGTGATGCCCTGCAGATGTGTACACCTCCTAAGTTGCAGCGCTGTAACCCCCTCACCAGCGCTGCAACTTTGTGATGTAGACAAGCCCTGAGATTTCCAGCCTGATTTTCTTTCATCTTCTAGCCTTTCTCTACCTTCTTTCTCTTCTTTTTTGGAGAAATTCCTGTAGCTGTTTTTCCTTGCTTGGGGCTTTGCTGCAACTGGTGAATCACTGCATAGAGGAATAGCCAGTTTAACAATGCTCCAAGCTTGAAAAGAAGAAAGTCAGGGGAGCAGTCGTACCTCCTTAAATAGCTAAAGCACTGGCACCAGTGGAAGTAACTGACAGCAGACATAGTAAGGCAACAAAGCATACTCTTCAGCTGGTGGTTAACTCAAGCCGTGTACTGTGTGTATGGAGAAGGGAACTGGAGCAGCAATCTACCAAGAGATGACTAAGAGGGGATGTAATAGAGAGCTATAAAATTGTGACTAGTGTGGAGAATATGAATAAGACAGAACTAGGAGTCACCCAATGAAATTAATAGGCAGCAGGTTTAAAACAAACAAAAGGAAGTATTTCTTTACACAACAAACAGTCAACCTGTGGAACTTGTTGCCGAGGATGGTGTGAAGGCCATAAGAGGCTTCAAAAAAGAATTAGGGCTTGGCTACACTGGAGAGTTGCAGCGCTGGTAGTGTGTTTACAGCGCTGCAACTTAGTAACTGTCCACACCTGCACGGCACATCCAGCGCTGCAACTCCCTGGCTGCAGCGCTGGCTGTACACCTGGTCTGCTTGGAGTGTAACGATTGCAGCGCTGGTGATGCAGCGCTGTTCATCAAGTGTGGCCACCAAAAGCGCTGTTATTGGCCTCCAGGGTATTAGGAGGTATCTCAGAATTCCTGTCCACAACAAACCGGAAGAATGGCTGAACTCCGAGCTTCCCGGAGCCACTTATCTAAAAAACAAACACAGCTGCTCTTTGCTCCAGCGAGCAAGCAGAGGCAGGGGAATTGCTTTGGAATGTTCACAGCTGTTTGCTTGAGGAGAGAGGGGAGTCTGTGTTGAGCAGCTGCTTATGTGCTCTGAAGGCTATTTAGGAGTGCATAATTTGCATTTAGTGAGTAAGAGAGGGGTGGAGGAAGGGCTCAAAACTTTTAAAATGATTGAAGGTTGGTGCTGTGTATCTTCCAGTCCTTAGAACTTGCAAGGCAGGGAGCTGAGAACAGTGTCAGCTCCAAAAATCCACTCTCTCTGTCTCCCCCACGCTCCCTGTCACACTCTACCCCACCCCCCTCTTTTGAAAAGCACATTGCAGCCACTTGAACGCTGGGATAGCTGCCCACAAAGCACCACTCCCAACAGCGCTGCAAATGCTGCAAATGTGGCCACACTGCAGCGCTGGTAGCTGTCAGTGTGGCCACACTGCAGGGCTTTCCTTACACAGCTGTACGAAGACAGCTGTAACTCCCAGCGCTGTACAACTGTAAGTGTAGCCATAATCTTAGATAAGTTCATGGAGGACAGGCCCATCAATAGCCTTAAGCCAAGATGGTCAAGGATGCAACCTTGTGCTGTGGATGTCCTTACCCTCTGTTTCCCAGAAGCTGGGAATGGGTGATTGCCTGTTCTGTTTATTCCCTCTGAAACATCTGATACTGGCTATTATCAGAAGAAAGAATGCCGGGCTTGATGGACCATTAGTTTGACCTAGTATGGCCATTCTTATGTTCAAGGGGGTAAGGTCATCACTAACTCAAATAAATACACTTCTAAGGGCACATCAGAACAGTCTTCTTAGGGCTAGTCTACACTCGCAGTACTTTAACATGGTTTGTGTGGTCGCGGGGGGGTGTAGCCCATAAGGGGTGTATCTCCCACACTGGTGCACTGTCTACACTGGCGCTGTACAGCCCTGACACTTGCTGTGCTCTGGGGGGGTGTTTTTTCACACCCTGAGCAAGAAAGTTGCAGCGCTGTAAACTGTCAGTGTAGACAAGTCCTTACCCTAAGGGCAAGTCTTCCTACTCAGAAAAAAGGGCCAGACACTTTCATCTAGCTGAGTATGGATCATCCACAGCTCTTGTCCTCTTCCTATGATTCTCCCTAGGATAAAGGATAAGAGCCTTTTCACCCAAAGAGTCACCTCCTGAACTTCTTTTACCTGAAAACAGATAGGAAAACTAAGGAGGCAAGTATAAAACAAAAAACAAACAAACAACAAAATACACTGAATCATGGGTGCCTAGAGGCTGAATAAGGCTAACCCCAAAAGAAATGGACTCTGACTACTCCAATGATATATCATCAGATTCCTTATCTCTCAAGAGGGTAACTTTGAGACTCCAGGCGATCCTAAAAGTGAAAAACAGTTACTTGAGAACATTTCTTCTCCAAGTATACTGCAACACTGGTGACAAGGGTTACCAAGTCTCTTGGAATGAGGCAGACTAAGGAAAAGAACATACAGGAATCACTTAAAAACATATTTTCATCCAAGAGGAAAAAGGAAACAGGATTCACTGTCCATACATCCAGAAACAACATTTTCAGTTCAGAGGGGGATAAACCTTTTCGAAGGAAGATGTGTTCACAGCATGATTGTGTTACAGAAGCATAGTTGGTAACTCTGTCGGTGCTCCGGGGCTGGAGCACTCATGGAAAAAAATGGTGGGTGCTCAGCAGCCACCTACTGATCACCTCCTCCCCTCACTCCCTCATGTCTCCTGCTCACCACTGATCAGCTGTTTGGCAACAGGTAGGAGGTGCTGGGGGGAGAGGGCAGAGCAGGGCAGGAAGAGACAGGGAGGGGTGGAGTTTCAGGAAGGGGGCTCTGTAATCCTTGCAAGTTTCCACCTCAGCTTTACTGTTCAGCTGAAGCTTTCCCTTGCCTAGTTAAAAGAATTCAAGAAGCTGTTGATGAAGGTTAAATGATCCCTGACAAATATTACATACTACTTTAATAGCTTCTTCCTGTGCTACACACTATCACAGGTGCCGTTAGATTCTCCATCAGCTCCATGACAACTAATGCAGTAGCCAGATTCCCAGATCAAATGTCTTCCTCCAGGTTCAGTAATGGACTACAAGTTACGCAACAAGAATTGATGTTCCTTTCATACATAAAAATCTTTGATTAAAGGGATTCCAGATCCTTTAGAAGAAGATATGGATAACACAAATATCAGATAAGGAAGACCTTCTCAGTACCCTAAAGCATCAAGCTATATGCTAGTGACCAAGAACTACTATCCAATTGGTGGATATCCTATGTGGGAAAGAGTATGGCTCTTTAGAGGGTCCTTGGAATTACAAAATATGCAGTTAAATTAGAAAAATTTAGAATAAATTCATCTTATTTTTCTTTGCCACTAATTTTTTCAGTTTTTTGTATAGAAAACACGCAAATAATTTGTACAAATTGCCATATGATAAGCTGGAGCTTTTGATACTCAGCAAAGTAGAGGTAATGGCATGGAAGTATGGAATAAACACATACAATTGGAGTTTCTGATAAAATAATCTTGAGCGAAACAGCTAAATATTAAAATGTAAATGATTATCATTAGGTTTTGGAATCAATACCCTATTGAGACGAGTGGGAATGTCCACGCCTCCTTTAGAGTTAACTGTTTCTGGCTATACCTTTGCAACCAAAAAGGTTAGAAATAAAATTTTTTTAAAACAAAAGCTTAGATTCTGTAGCACAATTCTGCTACAACCTCCATTGCAGCAGTCATAAAACACATGGGAATCAATCTCTAACTTGAAAAAGTTGAGCTGCACTACCAGTCACATCTTCAATGCTTTTGCAATCTTGTTGCTTCTGCTGTAACTTTACAACTGCAATAACATACAACAGCATGAGTTTGAGTGAATCCTTTTGGAAGTGGACGGCCAGCTGAAGTATTTTATTTGCAAGGTGTCTAGCACTGAAAATTTGAGCCACCTGCCTGAATTAACAGTAACATAACAATTAACGTCTGACGAAGTGGGTATTCACCCACAAAAGCTTATGCTCCAATACATCTGTTAGTCTTTAAGGTGCCACAGGACTCTTTGTTGCTTTTTACAGATCCAGACTAACACAGCTACCCCTCTGATACAGTAACATAACAGCGTTAAGTCACAGCCTAAGGAAGACAGATATTGGCCTCTCAGAAAAAACTATTAAAAATCCATTTTTTCAGGTTTAACTCCAGTTTTCATAGATGGATTTGAAGGAGGGTGGGAAAAATTTTTTGGATCAACACTAAAACTAGATTCCTTACAAACATACACCTTACTGTACGGAGCAGTAAGCAAAGAAAAACATGTAATTTAAAAAAAAAGATGAATGATAAAGAATAATTCCAATAACAGATGAAATGTCTGACAGGGAGGAATATTTCACATCTATGGTCTGGACACTATATCCTGGTGAAAATGTTACATAACTGCTTTTCAAAGTCTTTCTTGAAAAGATCAGCCATTCAACAGTTGCCCCAGCTGTTGAAGAGAGCACTGAATGACTGGGATGTTTCATTCAATAATGTACTGTCCTCTGACACAGACTAAGCTGCCTATATGATTAAATGTTTCTGGGATGGTCCAAGCTCTCTCCTGCCAAATGCTGCTCATATAACAAGCTTGGCAGACATTAAAACAATCTAATTAGAGAGTAACTCAGGAAGCCATTTCAACTTGGGAACCACGGTGTTCTTTAGTTTAAAAGAACATATATATTTTAAGTTGGTCACAATAAAGCTCATCAACACAATGCAAGTATCCTTCCTGAAGGACAATAAAACATTACGGTGCCATGTGATCCTGCGGGTACTCACTGAAATTCCCAGTCCTTGTCTATTATGTAAAAGAAAACAAAGCAGGAATTTAAATGCTTCAGGTGATAATTAATAAATGGAACAAGTTAGCAATTAACGTGTTTTAGTGCAGAAACTAAATTCCATGCTGTCAGATTCTCAAACATGACCTGCACTGGTAAATACCAATTGTTTCACCTTCCCTGCCCCTTTTTGAGGGTGAGAGAAGGAAAAAAAGAACCACATTTAAAAAACTGGAAGTCTTGTACAATGCCTATGACCTTCTGAAAAAGCTGTGTATAAATACCACGCACTATTTAGGCTACCTTGATGAAAAAGATGTCAATATTTTCTCTAACAATTCCTAGCTACCAGAATTTAGAACTGTTTGTATTATATTACAATCTCACTACCAGCCAATCAATATCCAGGCTTCACCAGATTGTTAAAGTGTTTTTGTTTTGTTAAAGTTTGGTCTCACATAGCCTTCAAAATAGCGGGGATTACCAGAGCAGCTGGTAAAGTTAGGCTACGTCACACACCTTACATTGTATGGCGGGTCACGAATGCTCACGAAATTGGGGGCTGGGATGCAGGAGGGGGTGAGAGCTCTGGCTGGGGTGTGGGCTCTGGGGTGGGGCCAGAAATGAGGAGGAGGCAGTGTGTGGGGCCTCCTGGCTGCCCCTGCATGTAGGAGCTGGAGGGGGGACATGCTGCTGCTTCTGGGAGCCACACGGCATAGGACAAGCCCTTGTCCCCACTCCCTGGCTGGAGCGCCGGAGCAGGGCAAGCCCTGGACCCCGGTTCATGACGGGAGCTTGAGGGCCAGATTAAAATGTCACAGCAGGAAATTCCTTACAGTGTAGATGGGCATTTCCCATGGTCCATTGTCAGTTAAATGTTCTTTTGATGGTCCACTCAATTTGAATAGTCCCTCCAAGATGTGCTGGCTAGCTACCTTGTGGGCATTACCCCAGGAGCAAACATTTGAAATCCAGGTATAGAGCCAATATTCATAATTTCAAATAGACAAATGATACATGCATACAGATAGCATAATCATAACATTTTCATAGATATCTTATATGCCAAAAACATTTTGTACAAATATTCGTTGCAAATACATATAACAGTGATTGCACAAATTATCTATATTGTCAAATTTCTGGAGGGCCAGATGCGGCCCCAGGCCATAGTTTGCCCACCCTGAGCTAGTCCTTTGGGATCAGAAGAACCTTTCATTTCATGAGACTGGTTGTAAAGAACCACTCATCTCTGAATCCAGTGTTTTTGGAATGCCCAAGGAAACTGCTTTTATGACTTCTTGTTAGTCAATGTGGCCCAACAAGAGTTTACTTTTGTGGTTGTTTTAGTATATGTTATGGGAGAATAATCACCAGTTTTGGGATGTGTTTGCCCTATTTCTCAGCAGTTTGTCCTGAATCTGGCACCCTCAGCTGTTACCCACCGAGGCACAGTTATAGTAGGATACAGCCAGAGATCCACTTGGAGATTCTCTGAGAGGATATAGATTTCCCTCATGACAACGAAGCTTTACACTTTCCACTATGACAATGAAGAGTCTAAGTGACTTTCTGATCTGTTTTGTTTTCTGCAGGTAAAATGCCAATGCTCATCTCAGGTCGAGGGAAATGAAGTCTCTTTTCCTTGCTAAAGGCATGGGGCTTTGGGAAAAACACAGGTAAGTGAACTGACTGGTTTATGTAAAATTCTGAAAGTATCTTAGGGATGAATTTGGGGTGTAGTCATAGCAAGACTTTGTCCTTCTGGAATACTGCCTTTGGTGGATTGGCCATTGTGCCCCCAGATTCACCCTCCATTCTGGCTGAAATGACAGCAACAAGGAAAAGTGAGACATTGTACATGTAGCCAGCAACTCAAAGAGAGGTGTAGTGAGTGTCAGAAGTACTAAATTAAGATCCCAGTGAGGGGCCGGTTTTGTTACTGATGGAAAGTTTCTTACCAAGCCCTTTAGGAACCTGGTCATTACTGGGTAGGATAATGATAAAATAGTTGTCTGTTGGCAGATGAGACATGAACCTATAGCGAGCTGAGGGAGAGGCCAGTCATCTTGAGATAGCAAATATTCCCTCTATTTTGGACGGTCTCTGGTGACATATAGTTTTGCTGGACCCAGACAGAGAAATTTTCCACTTGGCTAGGTAACATTTCCTGGTGGATTCCTTTCTGATATTAAGAATAACTTGCTCATCTTCCAAGCAACAATGTTCTAGGCTTGATACTCATCCAAATACCAAGCTGTGAGATCAAGAGAATCTAGGTTGAGATGCTTGACCTTGCATTCTCCTGAGTCAAAAGATCCAGGAAGGACTGAATGCTGACAGCTGAAACGGTTGACACTTGTAGAAGACTTGGGAACTAATGGGGCATTTGGGAGGTCAGAAAATCTGAGCCCCACCTCCAAGATTTCCAAGATTCCACCCACTCTGTGTCTCATGGCAAAAGACCAAGGCCAGAACCTCAGAGATATGTCATCAGAACCCCCCATGCAGGTGGAGTCGAATGCTGTGGAGAGCTTTAATGAGTTCATCTACCTAGGCTGCAAGCAGAGTAAAAACAGTCACATCAATGGAATAATTGATTTTCAGCTCCTGAGCATTCCATCGAAAGTGCCTTTTGGCTGGGGATGAGGCTGGGTAGCTACAGTTGAAGTGGAAGGAATGCAGCTTGTAAGAGCACTGCTGGTAGAAAGGTTGTGGTAAAGGCCTCAGTTTGTAAGGCTGCTAACTGTATTTCCTCTTTGGAGTACTCAGGGAGCAGAGGATTGCCCTAGAGTCTTTTAGTGAGTGCAAAGAGTTGTCCATCTTACGGTTGAGAAGATTAGTCTCATCAAAGGTCAAGTCCTCCATGGTATTTTGTATCTCCCCAAAGAGAGCAGCCATAATTCCTGGATCATCACTATAGCAGTCACCATTGACCTTGATGTCATATTGGCTGCCTCAATCACAGCTTTTAACCAGGTTCTGGCCACTACCTAGCCTTCGTCAATGAGTTCTTAATATTGAGACCTGTCCTCCTGGGGTAATTTGTCCTTCAAGTCCAGGAACTTTGAATAATTCAGAAAATTGAAAACTATTAGGAGAGCCTGATAGTTTGATATTCTAAATTAGAGGCTGGTTTATGCAAACATGTTCCTCCCCACAACATTCAAATGTTTGGCTTCCTTATCTGCAGAGATGGCCCTTTGGTGTCACCTGGATCTTTCTGATGCTGTTTGGACAACCAGAGAATTAGTGGCAGAATGGGTGAACAAGCGCTTTGCTCCCTTTGCTGGAACAAAAGTACAGTTGTTCTGCCCCCTTGAAATACAGCTTGCCTTACTGCCCTTGCTGGTTCCAGTATGGCTCCATTCACTGGGAGTGCTACTTGGCTAGATCACATGGGCTGTAGGACATTCAGGAGCTTGGGAGCTCTTCTGCTCCTCTCTGTAGCAGCTCCTGGAAATGCCTGTGGTCATCTGGAGATGGCAAGGCTGAAGCAACCACTTCATTGGGTGAGGAAGATGATACACATGGTGGTACCAGCAGATCTGGTTCTTCTTCTTCCACAGACTTGGGGTGAAGTTCTGTTGACCTCTTGTGGGGGTGGAGGATAGTTTAGGTACCATGACCATGGGTCCAATTCAGGCCAGTTTAAGGGGGTTGAAAATATGTTGTAGTGATCACCCAGGAACTGGGTACCACCAGTCCTTAGGAGGAGGCTGCTGCTTGAGTGAACGAGGCTGGTCTTTATCCCCTCTCTGGCCTGACCTCCCTAAGCAGAAGTGAAGGTGATTCCACAAGTATATCTGACTCTCCTGATGATGAAAAAGTCAGATCCAGCTCTATCTGCAGTGCCGTCAGTACAGCTGACGGAAAGCTATGGCCACTGGATGGGATAGGAGATGGAATTCCTGAATTCCTTACTACTCTTGTTGTTAGAATCTCCCCGGTGAGAATTAGTCTCGATAACATGGGAGACTGTAGATTTTGGAGAGTGAAGATATACTCTAGAGCAGTGGTTCTCAAACTGTGAGAGTCAGGACCCCAAAGTGGGTCATGACCCCATTGTAATGGGGTTGCCAGGGCTGGTGTTAGACTTGCTGGAGCCCATAGCTAAAGCCCAAGCCCACCGCATGAGGCCAAAGTCAAAGCTCCAGCTTCACTGTCTGGAGCTGAAGCCCAAGCACTTCAGCCCTGGGTAACAGGGTTTGGGCTCCCCGACACATCCCCGCCCAGGGTGGTGTGGCTTGGGCTTTGTCCCCCATGCCTGGGATAGCAGGGCTCGGGCTGGCTCAGGTCTCAACTCCTGGAGTCCTGCAGTAAATTTTGTTGTCAGAAATGGGTCGCAGTGCAATGAAGTTTAGAGCAGGGATTCTCAGAGCGGTGAGAGTCACCAGCACCTCTGTAAGTTGCCTTATACCTTTGGAGTCAGTTTTAGTAGCTGGTGATTCTCTATGGGAATGAGATGGTAGAGTCAATGAATAAATCTTTGACCAAGTGATTTTTGTCAGTCCTGACAGTTCTTGGTTCCCAGTGCTACATCTTAGCCAGTATCACAGTTGGTGTGGAAGCTGGTATGGTAGGAGCCTTGAATCGTTTCATGTACCTTCTGACCAGGAAGCTTGGAGGTTGCAGGGAGGCTACATTCTTGTAGCCTGGACACAAAGACTTGCCCGACTTGGACAGGTGGGGAGGGATCCCTCCTCTTAGATTTAGGAGGGAATCTGTGTTTATGTTTATGAGAGGGTCTTCCACTCTTGTTGAGAAGGCCTAGATGAAGGGTCCTTAGCCCTGCTCTTTTCCTGCTCCTGAGTCAAAAACTGTGATAGGAGGTGAACTCCTTGATGACTCTGGCCAATGTACAAGGGACCGGGAGGGTGGGGGGGGTCAGCTCTGGCCGGGGGCCTCAGCACTCCATAAGGTGCTTCTGAAGCCAGATTCTTATGCTTGCTGCAGTTGGCTTGGAAAAGAGCAGCAGATATTGCATTTAGCAGAGATGTGTGTTTCTCCAAGGCAGTACAGGCAGCACTATTTGTTGCCACTGACTGAAAAGGAGAGGGGACAGGAGAGACAGTTTTTGAAGCCTAGTATCCAGAGCATAATCTAAGCCCTGAAATGGGAGACTAGGAGGCTTAACCCGAGAGGGGATTCTAACTAATGACTAGCTAAACTTGTAAAACTACTATCAATACGAACAATAAAACTCAGAGTTATATAAAGCTTTGAAATATTTACAGGAAAAAGAAAGAGCATCAGCTCTGCACACTGGAGGGTTCCAACTTAGAAGAAACTGGAGAGGCAGTTGCCCCTTATGTCATTGGTGCAGAGCACCAGAAGAGCAAGGGCACAGGTGGGAACCAACAGACAATGCCTGCACATGCATATCCCACAGAGGAACACACACAGGGATCAGCGCTTGAACAATAAGAAAGAGAGAGAGAGCTAGGCGCTAACATGAAATGATACAAACACCATGCTAGGTCTCCCCCACTTTGTGCAAAAAATTATAATCATCAGTTTATAGACCCTCATAGCAAATTAATCAGGAATTCAAGGACATGCATGGATACTACCATGATGAGTTCCACAGACATGCCTATAACTAAATAAAAAAGATACTGTCATCTTTGCTGTGGCCAGGTTATTCCAAACTGTGTGGTTATAAAACCTATTTTTGAATGTCAAAGAAGAGATCTTTCAGAAGGGAAGCATTTGCCCCCCTAAACTAAACTATTATACTCCATTTCAAGCATTCCGAGGAATTAAACAGGTCACTTCTCCAAAAGGAGAAATAGTATTTACTCTTTCTGCAGCTTTCTCCATCACTAGACCTGACTAGCGTGGAAGCTCTTGGAGAATCCCACAAAAAGTCTTATTTTTTTTGAGGGCGAGCTAATTAAACTATCCAGATTATAAGAACCTGGATAATGACATCAAAGCATAAACAACATTTCTGAAGCTCTTATTCATTTTTAAAGCTCATATTCAAATCTAATTGGATTTCAAAAGAAAATAAGTTGCTTGATTTTTTATGAAGGGCACGTCTTATAAAAATGAGGAGTCCTTTTGGCACCTTAGAGTCTAACAAATTTATTTGGTCATAAGCTTTTGTGGGCTAGAACCCACTTCCTCAGATGCATGGAGTGGAAAATACAGGAGCAGATATAAATGCAGATATCAAAATCAATATACCAAATATGAAGAAAATCTGAAGGAAAAATAAGTCTACATGTAAAATTTACTAGTGTAATAAGAGTCCATGCAAATTCTTTGTGGGGGAAAAGGGGAATTCAGGTGAAAACCACCACCCAGTAGCAAGGGCTATGAGTGCCTTTTATCTTCTTGTATCATTTTACCTTGGTGAAACACTAAAAAATCCAAAGAGATAAACAGATGCATATGTCAACATTCCTGATTGCATCCTCCTGCTGCAATTACTGTTTACAGAGACATTAATGTATCTCAAGGAAACTCATACCCTCATTACATGGGAATGTTGGAGGAGGGTGATACTAGTGAGCACAATATTAAGACACAACAGGGCAAGTTTTACTTGGCCATTATTACAAAGTACAGGTGTATTTTTAGGCATGAGTTTAAAAGGAACAAATGATATGGCTAGATTCTTGCTGGAAGCATCAAAGAAGACTATGCCAGGCTGGAGAAGATATTCAAGGAAATCGAGGCTCAAGTGATCTTTAGTAGGATTCTGCCTGTTCCTAGAGAAGGGCAACAAAAGTGTGACAAGATTATGATGATCAAGAGATGGCTCAGGCAGTGATACTACAAGGAGGGCTTTGGGATGTATGGCCCCTGGGAGGCATTCATGGACAGAGGACTGTTCTCGGGATGGACTTCACCAGAGTAGGGAGGGAAACAGACTTCTAGGATGCAGGCTGGCACAACTGATTAAGAGATCTTTAAACTAGGAATTTGGGGGGGATGGTTGGGAGATGTCCAGGTAATCTCCACGCCGGATTTTAACATTGAGAGGGAAGAAAGCAAAGCGAAAAAGGATACAGCCATGGGTAGGAGATTGGACATAAGGAGGAAGGGTAGTGTAGATACCAGTCTAATAGGTGATACTGGCAGTAGAATGTCTGTGCCTAAATCGGGTAAAGAATGTGAGTGAAGCCAAATAGCAAAAATTAAGATGTCTGTACACTAATGCGAGGAGCTTAGGTAACAAAATGGAGGAACTAGAGATACTGATGCAGGAAGTAACACCGGATATTATAGGGATAACAGAAACATGGTGGAATAGTAGTTGAGACTGAAGTACAGGTACTGAAGACTATTTGCGTTTAGGAAAGACAGAAATAAAAGGCAAAGGTGGTGGAGTAGCATTGTATATCAATGAGGAGGTAGACTGTAAAGAAATAAGAAGTGATGGAATGGATAAGACAGAGTCTGTCTGGGCAAAAATCACATTCGGGAAGAATGCTACTAGCGCCTCCCCTGGGAAAGTGCTTGGAGTGTACTATAGACCACCGGGATCTGATCTGGAGATGGATAGAGACCTCTTTAATGTTTTTAATGAAGTAAACACTAATGGGAATTGTGTGATCATGGGAGACTTTAACTTCCCAGATATAGACTGGAGAACAAGTGCTAGTAATAGTAATAGGGCTCAGATTTTCCTGGATGCAACAGCTGATGGATTCCTTCAGCAAGTAGTTGCTGAACCAACAAGAGGGGATGCCATTTTAGATTTGGTTTTGGGGGGCAGTGAGGAGGTTGCAGGGGACAACCTTGGTTTGAGCAATCATGAGCTAATTCAGTTCAAACTAAATGGAAGGATAAACAAAAATAGATCTGGGACTTTTGATTTCAAAAGGGCTAACTTTAAAAGATTAAGGAAATTAGTTAGGTAAGTGGATTGGACTGAAGAACTTGTGGATCTAAAGGCGGAGGAGGCCTGGAATTTCTTCAAGTCAAAGTTGCAGAAACTATCAGAAGTCTGCATCCCAAGAAAGGGGGAAAAATTCATAGGCAGGAGTTGTAGATCAAGCTGGATGAGCAAGCATCTCAGAGAGGTGATTAAGAAAAAGCAGAAAGCCTACAAGGAGTGGAAGATGGGAGGGATCAGCAAGTAAAGCTACCTTGTTGAGGTCAGAACATGTAGGGATAAAGTGAGAAAGGCCAAAAGCCATGTAGAGTTGAACTTTGCAAAGGGAATTAAAATCAATAGTAAAAGGTTCTATAGACATATAAATAAGAAGAAAATAAAGAAAGAAGAAGTGGGACCGCTAAACACTGAGGATGGAGCAGAGGTTAAGGATAATCTAGGCATGGCCCAATATCTAAACAAATACTTTGCTTCAGTCTTTAATGAGGAGCTTACAGAGAATTGTCGGATGACAAATGGGAATGAGGATATGGAGGTAGATATTACCACATCCGAGGTAGAAGCCAAACTCGAACAAATGAGACTAAATCGGAGGGCCCAGATAATCTTCATCCGAGAATATTAAAGGAATTGGCATATGAAATCGCAAGCCCATTAGCAAGAATTTTTAATGAATCTGTAAACTCAAGGGTTGTACTGTATGACTGGAGAATTGCTAATATAGTTCTTATTTTTCAGAAAGGAAAAAAGTGATTTGGATAACTACCAGCCTGCTGGTTTGACATCTGTAGCATGTAAGGTCTTGGAAAAATTTTTGAAGGAGAAAGTAGTTAAGGACATTAAGGTCAATGGTACCTGGGACAAAATACAACATGGTTTTACAAAAGGTAGATCGTGCCAAATTAACCTGATCTCCTTCTTTGAGACAAAGGAAACATAGTGGATCTAATTTACGTAGATTTCAGTAAGGCATTTGATACGGTCCACATGGGAAATTATTAGCTAAATTGGAAAAGATGGGGATCAATATGAAAATTGAAAGGTGAATAAGGAACTGGTTAAAGGGGAAACTACAACGGGTTATATTGAAAGGTGAACTGTCAGGCTGGAGGGAGGTTACTAGTGGAGTTCCTCAGGGATCGGTTTTGGGGCCAATCTTATTTAATCTTTTTATTACTGACCTTGGCACAAAAAGTAGGAATGTGCTAATAAAGTTTGCAGATGACACAAAGCTGGGAGGTATTACCAATACAGAGAAGGACAGGGATATCATACAGGAAGATCTGGATGACCTTGTAAACTGAAGTAAAAGTAATAGGATAAAATTTAATAGTGAAAAGTGCAAGGTCATGCATTTAGGGATTAACAACAAGAATATTTGTTATAAGTTGGGGACGCATCAGTTGAAAGTAACTGAGGAGGAGAAGGTTGATCGGAGGATGACTATGAGCCGCCAATGTGAAATGGTTGTGAAAAAAGCTAACGTGGTCTTGGGATGAATCAGGGGAGATATTTCCAGTAGAGATAAGGAGGGGTTAGTACCATTATACAAGGCACTGGTGAGACCTCATCTGGAATACTGTGCACAGTTCTGGTCTCCCATGTTTAAGAAGCATTAATTCAAACTGGAACAGGTTCAGAGAAGGGCTCCTACGATGATCCGAGGAACAAAAAACCTGTCTTATGAAAGGAGACTCAAAGATCTTGGCTTGTTAGCCTAACCAAAAGAAGGCTGAGGGGGGATATGATTGCTCTCTATAAATATATCAGAGGGATAAATACCAGGGAGGGCGAGGAATTATTTAAGCTCATTACCAATGTGGACATAAGAACAAATGGACATAAACTAGCCATCAGGAAGTTTAGACTAGAAATTAGACAAAGCTTTCTAACCATCAGAGGAGTTAAGTCTGGAACAGCCTTCCAAGGGGAGTAGTGGGGGCAAAAGACTCATCTGGGTTCAAGACTAAGCTTGACAAGTTTATGGAGGTGATGGTATGATGGGATAGCCTAATTTTGGCAATTACTTGATCTTTGACTATTAGCGGTAAATATGCCCTATGGCTTGTGATGAGATGTTAAATGGGGTGGGATCTGAGTTACTACAGAGAATTCTTTCCTGGGTGTCTGGCTGGTGACTCTTGCCCACATGCTCAGGGTTTAGCGGATCGTCATATTTGGGGTCGGGAAGGAATTTTCCTCCAGGGCAGATTGGCAGAGGCCCTAGGGGTTTTTCGCCTTCCTCTGTAGCATGGGGCAAGGGTCACTTGCTGGAGGATCCTCTGCACCTTGAAGTCTTTAAACCATGATTTGAGGACTTCAATAGCTCAAACATAGGTTAGAGGTTTGATACAGGAGCGGGTGGGTGAGACTCTGTGGCCTGCATTGTGCAAGAGGTGAGACTAGATGATCATAATGGTCCCTTCTGACCTTAAAGTCTGTGATTCTAGGATCATCCTCAAGAAGACAGGCTGCTTTTAGATGAATGTTGACACTAGAAAGGATAATCTGAGAGAATTTATTCAATATTTATTTTCTCTCACACTTTGGGAAGCAGGAATTAAACTTCTTGCTTTCTCTTAGACACAGTATGTAAATAGGTAACACCTCTACAAGTGTCCAATATCTGATTGCAATAATGCCCTGGGACCATTATGATATTGAGAGAGATGGGGAAAGCTGCATCAGGGAAAATGCAGAAGAGGATTACAATGGTGACGAAGTGAATTTATTGCAGGATCACCATTGGAATGGAAAGCAATGACTGGAATACTGGAGAGGGTTTAAATTGGAGATGGGTGCAGGCAGTGTCTCCTGTAATATGAATCCGAACAATGGGACGTGTACCTGAATCAAAACTTTAAACCTTCTGAAGTTCACACATCACTAATTTTTACTACCTTTTTCCATTACATTATTTGCTTTTGTCATATACTACATTTACATAACCGGAGGATCAACATGTAGCAGGTAAATTAAGTGATGCAGCTGAGGTCCTTTTCCCAGCTCCTTACTGATGCTTTAATGTGATTACGGAACAAACAAAAAAGCCATTCAGCAGTGTCAGAGTACTTATGGCACATGGTAACTTTATATGAAGAGTGAAAAAATAGCATATTTAGAGCCAGGAATAGGCACTTAATAGAAACCAAAATAAATAATTGTAAGAAATATCTCTATAGTACAATATGCAATTGTTTAAATAATAAGAACAACACTACAGTGGAAAGCACTTTTTAAACACAGTTCAAAAGGAAAAACTTTATAATAAAGAACAACCAATAAGAAAAATATGTAACTTCTTAAACACTTGTTAAAATCTAAAACAAATGTTACAGTTATCACTACACATTCTATTGCTTCAGGACTTCAGCCTGAGGGGTCTAGGAAGAAACTTCACCTAAAGACAGATTACATAATTGCATACTTTGGCCTTCTTTTGCCTTCCTCTGAAGCAGCCACTGTTAGAGAGAGGATATTTTACTAGATGGACCAGTGGTCTGATATCTTATGACAATAGCATGTTCTTCTGTTAGTGTGAAATAATTATCTTATTAAATCTAAACTTAAGGTTGCTTGATTTATCTTTATTTTCATAAATACCAAAAACCTGATCAGAACAGAAAATCTTCAGCCATACTAGAAAAATGCTGTGGGAAATTATTTTTGGTATTTGGAATTCAATTCATGGATCAAAGTTCAATTCAGTAATTTCCAGGCGCGTGAACTGGATGAACTGGAGCTGATGGAGAGTGATGGGGGGAATGACACAGAAACCCACTCCTCATTTTACCTAGAAGTCTGCTGTGACTGCAGGGAAAAAAGGAGTAGGAGGAAAGCTAGCTTCCCCTCAGTTGTGGTGTTGTACTTTTTATTTTCTTTAGTCACTGGAAAAAAGTAAGCTCTCAGTAATTTGTAAGGATGTAAATCACACAAGAGGATTGCCTCACAAGTTATGATGTACTAGAAGCAATGGAAAAAATGTGCTAACTTTATAGAAAGGCACCCCATCTGTCAATATTTTGGAAGTACAAAAAGAGTTACATAATTCAGAAAGATTATTCCCTGCAGGCTAGTGGCAGGAATTTGAAAAATGGGAAGGAAGACTCTGACATAGCTGATGGGCTTGGCCTTGCATATTGCATTGCATGTACGTACCTGGCTTGTGAAACCATACCTGTTACTGTACTTCTACAAAGCCAGATAATCTGCAACATGACAACTAAAGCTCTTCAGTAAAACTCCTTCATATGAAGAAGAAACAAATTTAGAATCGGATGTGGGGGAATAATAGGAACTAACAAGTGTACAATGCAAAATCTGCTTTAATATCATCTTTTCATACAAAATATTACAGAAGTCTGCAAAAGACTTCAACATCAGATTATTACCAGTTTTGACCTGAGGAAAAGCAGAACACATTAAGGGTTCTGCTCAAGAGTAAATGGGTTATGCTAGTATTATGCAATTTATATGAGTTAGGCTGGGCTGATTATACCCAATTCCAAAACAAAAGTCTGCTGGTTACTCAGCAGCTTTGTTGTCAGAGTTTGACTCCATATGGTGATGCATAAAGAAACACCTCTTCCTCCCCTTATTCCCACATGCCAACACCCAGTTTGCAAAAATACATGCTACACATTCACAGCTAAAATCTATGGCCCAGATCCACAAATACATTTAGGCTACTAACTTGCACTGATTTCAAAATGTATTTAGCCTCTAAAATACATGTATGGACCTCGGTGTATGTACGTACCAGTAATCACCATTTTTATCCCATCCCAAAGAGAAATAAAAATGTTGGCCAAGAAGAAAACTGCCATTTCAGACATACCTCAAATGTCTCCCTCTCTCACACACACTTTTCTTGAATATAGTTCTTTAAAAAGAAAAAATGGCTACTGTAGGAAAAATCTTCTTGAATAAAATGGAAGTGAAAAGAAGATCTGTCTAAATGGTTTCCCCCTTGATACCACAAGAAGTAAAAAATTCCTTGAACACTTGATATTCAGGTAACATTCACAGTGATGGGAAAATTGTATTAGATACTGATTTGATCCTTGAACTGACCTCAAACAGAATTTTTCTCACTCATTTTCCTGTACCCATCCACTTGTTTTTCAACAGAAACTCAGTTCAACTGCAGTAAATACCATGAGAAATATCACAGTATTTTAGACCTGACCAGCAACAGCATCAAAAATTCCATGTGATTTCTAGATTAGAGAAGTCTGGATAGTTCACATATGGTTCTGATATACCCAAAATATCATAGAGAGCCATGTCATAAACAGATAGCTAAGGGTTAATGTCTCTTCCACCTGAAGCACCTGACCAGAGGACCAATCAGGAAACCGGATTTTTTCAACTCTGGGTGGAGGGAGTTTGTATCTGAGTCTTTGTCTGCCTGCCTGCTTTCTCTGAGCTTTGGAGAAGTAGTTTCTTTTTTCTAGTCTTCTGTTTCCAAGTGTAAGGACAAAGAGATCAGATAGTAAGTTATATGGTTTCTTTTCTTTGGTATTTGCATGAATATAAGTGCTGGAGTGCTTTGATTTGTATTCTTTTTGAATAAGGCTGTTTATTCAATATTCTTTTAAGCAATTGACCCTGTGTTGTATCATCTTAATACAGAGAGAACATTTGTACTTATTTTTCTTTCTTTTTATATAAAGCTTTCTTTTAAGACCTGTTGGAGTTTTTCTTTACTTCAGGGAAATGGAGTCTGTACTCACCAGGGAATTGGTGGGAGGAAGAAATCAAGGGGAGATTTGTGTGTTGGATAGCTAGCCTGATTTTGCATTCCCTCTGGGGAAATAGGAAAGTACTTTTTGTTTCCAGGATTGGGAACAGAGAGGGAGATTCACTCTGTTTGGATTCACAGAGCTTGTGTCTGTGTATCTCTCCAGGAGCACCTGGAGGGGGGAAGGGAAAAAGGATTATTTCCCTTGGTTGTGAGACTCAAGGGATTTGGGTCTTGGGGTCCCCAGGGAAGGTTTTTCAGAGGGACCAGAGTGCCCCAAAACACTCTAATTTTTTGGGTGGTGGCAGCAGGTACCAGGTCCAAGCTGGTAGCTAAGCTTGGAGGTTTTCATGCTAACCCCCATATTTTGGACGCTAAGGTCCAAATCTGGGACTAAGGTTATGATAAGCCATCCATCAGTAAATGGTATTTGCATCTCAGATACAACATTAGGAACTAACATTGGAAACCATTCACTTTTACAATGGAAATATAAAGGAGGCAAATGAATGCATTAAGTTATATCTATATGGCCAGAGCAGTGGTTCCCAAACTTGTTCCGCCGCTTGCGCAAGGAAAGCCCCTAGCGGGATGGGCTGGTTTGTGTACCTGCTGCGTCCGCAGGTTCAGTCGCTCGTGGCTCCAGCAGCTCCTATTGGCCTGGAACAGCGAACCACGGCCACTGGGAGCCGCGATCGGCCGAACCTGCGGACACAGCAGGTACACAAACCAGCCCGGCCCGCCAGGGGCTTTCCCTGCACAAGCGGCGGAACAAGTATGGGAACCACTGGGCCAGAGAATACTTGTTCGGCTTTTGCCCTCAGTTAGCCTTAATTTATACATTATCCCTCTTTTGACATTCATAGCTCTATTTTTACATTATTTGCAAATTATAAAATGCTGCGTGTTGTAAAATAATAAAGAGTCTAGATTAGTACACCTCACGTCATTCCTGTGTTCTTTACTAGTGATTTATTTGTACAAGGGGAGAAATATTAATGATTTTTTTAAAAAAAGAAAATAAATTATTTTTGACTGTGACCTCTATTGTATATAAGCAGTGGCAATTAAAACCAGAAGAAAGCTCAAAGTTGCAACCCATGTGGGCTGACATGGGGTATGGATAAGTGCATTACATCACATAGCTGTGCACCTGTTAATAACATCCAAGACTGCTTAAAAAGAACGCTGAAGTCATAATAGGCAACTATTTTGTATGCTCACAATGATGACATCATGACAGCTACCAAGAGTTCCAAGTACTGAAAACACTTGAAAAGAATGTAGTGGTCACACAGATTGGCAAATGGTTTCCATTGGCTTCCAACCAGCAAGAAGTCAAAATTAACAGCAACTTGGCTTAATTTTAATTTAGCCTTTTTAAAAATAGATGAGGTGATATAAGAGCGTGGGTTTGTTTGTTTATTTATTTATCCGCCCCAGAATTTCTAGGCAAACAATCTGCAAGAGATACCTGCATTACAAATAAACTCAATATAATATTTAATTTAAAGTTAATTATTTTCTTTATATTCCTCTGAAAGAAAATCTTATCTTGATCCCATCTTGGCCTGGAATATGCCTCACCTTCACTCAACTTCAATTTCTGACTAGCCCACAGGGGAATATCCCTGGAAATCATTGTTCTTAACAATTAGTTTAATTAATGAAATTAGTAGATCTCTCTTACCTAAGGACTGGTACAGCTCAGTCATTTTAGGATGATCCCAGCAGGTCGTTTGTGTCTCATGGCTAAAACATAAAATATGAAGGTTTTAGAATGAAATATGTACGGTAAAGCTTCCCCTAAGACAGACACTTCTCTTTGCAGATCTTCCCATAAATAGATTTCCATATTTAGTAGGTGTACAATTCAATGATTAAATGTTTATTCACAGAGCAGAATGTGTGTGTATATCATGGCAATGATGTTGGAGCTTTTCCCAGCCAAAAATCACAAAAATTCGTAGTTTTTTTTATGATAGGTGGGTTTTCTGCCATCGGTTTTGGAGCTAAATTTCTATCTCCTACTACCATATTACATAACGAGCAGTGCAGCATCTAAACCTTGATGGTGTATAGAATGCCACAATTCTTCTTTGGGGATTAGAGCAGGAAGTGTGACTGATGGTCGATATGTCTATTTGTTTCAGAGTAGCAGTCGTGTTAGTCTGTATCCGCAAAAAACCAGGAGTACTTGTGGCATCTTAGAGACTAACAAATTTATTTCAACATGAGCTTTTGTGAGCTACAGCTCACTTCTCTGGATGCATAGAATGGACTATGGTACGGTCCATTCTATGCATCCGAAGAAGTGAGTTGTAGCTCACGAAAGCTCATGCTGAAATAAATTTACGTCAATTTGTAACACTAGGTATGAATTTGGCCCATTATATTTAGTGATGGGCTCAAGATGCAATATTTACATCTAAACTATAGACAATCCTGAAACTATGGGGTTCAGTGGTTTGGGTTCAATTTCTAATTAGACTAGATTAATTTATAAAATGGACTTCATTTTAAATACAGTGACCCTACTCTCCTCCGTATAGAAGTATTCAAAAATGACAAAAATATTTAATGAACAGTTTTGTCAATTTTTTTCTCCAGTTTTTCAATGAAATGTATGAAGGATTTGACCTGCTCTATTTTAATTGTTCACTATTCAATTAGGTGGGTGAGGTGTCAGCTACAAATGTTGTCCTACATTCCACTTCAAATGGCTGTACCAAAAACCTATGTTAAATTCTATTGAATCAGCAGCTGCTTAAACTGCTTCTAAGCCCAATGTGTTTGATCTCAAACATTGATATTTTTTTTCTTTCCTGTTGTTGTTGTTGCAGTTTCTGTTTCTTTGAACTCGAGCTGGAATTCCATCTCCTGCCCTAGGTCCATTGCAAATTTCAAGAGGCAGTGCCTTCGGGAAGCACAAAAACAATTAAAAAGGGATTTTGAACGCCTGCAGAATACACAGTATGACCAGAACGCAAATTGGACATTCTCTGCACTGAATCAAGCAGCCTAGTTTTATAACAGAGTGGGATGCCAACAAGCATGTATCATGAGAGAAAACCACCAAACTAAAGTGTGAGTAAGTGAGTGCAACAATGATTCATGCCTCCTGAGGGTACATATTTTATGATTTTTTAAATTGGAAGATACTAAAATATGTGATCATATATAACATTATGATAGAAGTCTGAGACTGAAAAGTAATTTGTTTCTTCTCCTGCCAGTAGAGGACTGGTCACGTTGTCTGCAGCTATATTAAAGGGAGGCTGCAAGAAAGTGAAAGGAAAAGTTTTGAAACTTGTGAGAGCTAAATTGTGACTAGGGGTATGTCTACACAACCCACTGGATCGGCGGGTAGTGATCAATCTACTGGGGATTGATTTATCGCGTCTAGTGTAGATGCGATAAAATCGATCCCCGATAGCTCTGCCATCAACTCCGCAACTCCATCACGGCAAGAGGTGGAAGCAGAGTCAACGGGGGAGAGTTAGCGGTCAACTCACCACCATCCTCATGGCCAGGTAAATTGACCTAAGATACTCGTAGCTGAAGCTGGGTATCTTAGGTCGACTACCCGCCCAGTGTAGACCTAGCCTAGCTCTTTCACAGGAAGGCTGATCACAACTGCAGTCCCCACATTTGAGGAGCAAGGGGACTGCTCCTCTGTCTGCAGATTGGCACAAAAAAGTATGGGGATAAAGGCAGGACCTGATCCAGAGCTCTGTGAAGTCAGTGCAGAGGCTCCCATCAATATCAATGGACTTACAAACAAAGCTTTGGAGAAGGCTGCTTCTTCCTGTTTACCAATTTGTGCTCTCTAGCACAATCTAATCCAAGAAGGGGCAAAATCTGTACTGAGACTCTTGAGAAACAATCAGAATGACATACCTTCTATTTGGTCTAGCTTCCTACTTAAAAGAGAGGGTTGATTAGTTGGCACAAGTGAACCTTTTACTGACTGAACTCTACATTCAACATTCTTTGATATGCTTCTTGTTTGTAATGATTTCCAAGCTTCGCAGTGAAGTCACAGCAAAGACCGATGTTGAGGGATTACAGACTATTATAATAGAAAAAACTAAGGCATAGAATGCACCAGAAGGATACAAGATTTTAAAGAAAACTATTCCTGATTGATCTCAGTATCCCTCTTCCCTTTATAATGGTAAAGACTGCATACCGTGAAAGAGGGAAAAAGAGATGGGAACATCTCAAAGGTCTTGCATTGCTCACTGACACCACAGCAGAGAGCAACAGTTCATGGCTGCAAATACACAAGCTGAACTGAGATTGATTGTGCTTTTTTTTTTTTTTAAAGCATAAAATAGGAAACACAGAATAAAAGTTGCAGAAAACCTATGGATCTGTCTCCGACTCATCTGATGTCCTGTATTCCCTACCATGTGTGACAGATAGGAAATATGGGGTGAGAATAAAGCATTAGCTGCTTACAGTGAACTTGGATACAGCTAAACTGCATTTGCAAAGAACATGAATAAAAGTTGAAAAACATTTTAGAGAATCAATATCTTAATTGCACTTTTGGCTGTAAAAAGCCTCATCTTACTAGGAAGCACTTCTGGGGAGGAAAAAAGCCTCGGTGTAAAACAACTCAATTGAGAAACTACATGACTCTGGACTTTGGTAAACGGATACAGAACTAGGTGAAGTGACCAGAAGTTGTTACATCTGATGGCTGTTCAACATCTACATAACATTCTTTTGCCCACAACTGGTAACCTGTTGTGAATTCTTAGCACAAAAGTCAAGAATCACATAGGGATGTCTCCTCCAGACCAGAGCTGAGACACATATGTGGGGCAGTGTGAGGAATTTCTCTCTACTGCTGACCACTCTTCTTGTAACAAGAAATCCCTATTATATAAACAGCAATCATTCTTTCATGTCTCTTCATTTTCTACAATGCCATCTTCCATGTGGTGTTTGAGTAGTGAGTGTGCCACTGATCAGTATGTCAAATAACATAGAAATACTAGGAGAAAGTTCACCCAACAATTGCATCAGAGCTGTATTTCTCTTTCAAAATAAACTACCTAATTTTCCAAGTGAAATGAGTTCGGTTGTCTCAGACTGCTTTGTGAATACAACAGAGCACTTTAGGCTCCAGTGTTGTCAACCTAACACGATTCACAAGCACTGGTTTTATGCATTTTTGATAAACACTGCATGGTCATCTATAATGCAGAGAAGTGCAGAAGGGCACAGCCTCTATTAGAAATTGATTTACTCCATTTATCCACAAGTGAATTATGCAAAGCTGAAATCTGCAGGGCAAACGAACCCCCTCGTCTATTTGGCCTTTCATTGACCTCAATCCCACATTGAAGGAAATACTCCTTTTTATGGGGATGAATCTCAAGTCAGTATCCATGGAAGTTCATTTCTTTGCCTTCTCTTAAGCAATGATTATCCACTGGGCTGAATGCTGAGTATCAGGTTTTTATTATATCCACAGGCAATTCAGCTTAGACTATCAAATTCATATCTTACGAGACAATGAGAGCTGGACTCTAGAACTGGAGGTATCCCTCTCACTCTTGCATGAAAGTCAGTGTTTTAAGGAAACTCTGCATTCCAACTCTGTAAAGGTTGAGTGCCTGTGAAGAATAAGGGCAGATTTTGCTGGTACTTTACATGCAGAACACAAGAAGGCTGCAGCTTTTTCATTCTAACTAAAAAGTGTTGCCTCTTCCTGAACATTTTCAGCACAGAAAGTTATCAAGAATTCCAAACACATGTACAGCTCAAGGAAAGGTTAGATTCCATTGAGACTATCCTTCATAAGCCTCTTTGCCATTTTCAAAGGCCACTTAATTGTAAGCTTTGGGGTTGGCTGTGGGAGGGGGTGTGTAAGTGTGTATTGTGAACACTATCTCAAGTGAAATGCCAGCTCAGCAATTCTAGGCTGTCTCAAAGATACTTGGGTACACTACCATCCTTAACAGATCTGCTGAAAAATGTTTGCCATATTTCCTAACTAGATCCTATAAAGTCAGAGAAACATTACAAGCTCATGACTCTCTAGCTTATCAAGATGCAAAAAGGGAAAAGAAAAATAAAGATAGGCCTGGAAGAACAACAGATGATAGCGGTGCGATGATGACTGGCACACTAAAATACATAGATAGTTCAGTGGGATAAAAGCACCATCTTTGTACAAATGATGTGACATTAAATCAGTGGTTCTCAAATATTGTACTGGTGACACCTTTCACATAGCAAGTCTGGGAGTGCAACTCCCCTTATAAATTAAAAACACTTGTTTATATATTTAACACCATTATAAATGCTGCAGGCAAAGGGGGGCTTGGGGTGGAGGCTGACCGCTCGTGACTCCCCTCCCCCCATGTAATAAACTCCCGACCCCGTTTGAGAACCCGTGTATTAAATGAATTTAGTACTCTCAACTCAGTCCTTAGGGGGTGGTGATATAGGATTAAGCACATTTTTTTTTTTAAATCAGGAGTAGCACAACACTGGGATAGCAAAGATTTTTCTCAATAGGATTCAGGTGCACAGAGAACTTCGCAAAAAACAGTTTGCCATCCTATATCTGCATATAACCAACACAACTTCTCTATCATTGCCAAGAGTACAAAGATGAACCCCTGATTATTGTCAGAAGAAATGACAAAATAGCACAATAAAACTGATGTGATGAATGATAAACTAAAGTATCAGTTCTCTATTAAAATATGCCCAGTTTGAGTAAAAATAAATGTCTTTGTCCCCTTTTCAGCTTGCATTATTTTTGAAAAACACTGGCAGCAAAAGGGGTAGAAAAAATTCTCCTTCATAAATCATCTTTAAACCTTTTAAAGTTGTTCTTGATTTTATTCATTCTGCCAGTTTTAAATTTCAAAGATTTGGTCTCCCATGTTTATTCATTGCTAAGGTTCACAGCAGAGAATTTGAATATGGAACTGCACCCCACTCTCTAAATTGTTACATTCCTCTTAATTTGTGACTATATTAAAGCAAATTCCACCGGTTCCTTTACTTCAAAATGCACTATGAAGGGTGGGGGAAGGGGTGTGTGTGTGAGAGAGAGAGGGTATGGGTGGGTAGCAATCGATTTCTCTGGGATCGATATATCGCGTCTCATCTAGACGCGATATATCGATCCCCAAACGCGCCCCTGTTGACTCCGGAACTCCACCAACGCGAACAGCAGGAGCGGAGTCGACAGGGGGAGCCGCAGACATCGATCCCACGCCGTGAGGACGATAGGTAACTCGATCTGAGGGTATGGCTACACTTGAAATTTCAAAGCGCTGGTAAGTGTGGTCGCAGCACCAGCACTGGGAGAGAGCTCTCCCAGCGCTGCACGTAAACCACATCCCTTACGGGTGTAGCTCCCAGCTCTGGGATCCGCGCTTCCGGCGCTGCGGCACTGATTACACTGAGGCTTTACAGAGCTGTATCATGCAGCTCTCAGGGGGGTGTTTTTTCACACCCGAGCGCGAAAGTTGCAGCGCTGTAAAGTGCCAGTGTAGCCAAGCCCTAAGATACTTCGACTTCAGCTATGTTATTCACGTAGCTGAAGTTGCGTATGTTAGATCGATCCCCTCCCCTAGCGTAGACCAGCCCAGAGAGAGAGAGAGAGAAGCAAATTCTGTCAGGTGGCAATAAAGAAACAGCAACACATATTAGCCAATTAATTAGAAAGTAAGTTATTTTATTGTGTGCTGCACTACAATACAATTTATATTGCCTTTCACCTTTTTGGTTTCAAGTAGAGTGCAAGGTTCTTACAACAACTTTATGGCTGCTGTCAAAAAGCCAGAATAAATATGACAGAGCTGGGTTTTTTCTTTTGTAAAACTAACATTAAGCCTTTAAAAATGCAACTTTAACTACTTGTTCTTTATTTAAAGAAGAGACACTGTTGGCCACTCAAAATAAGACTACCTTGCAATCAGTGTCACTTATTGCTTAAAACATTGTGAACCTTTTTATATCTTTCATTACTTTCCAGGGAGGAAACTAATCGCTGTGAAAAGACTAAAACAGTGCTGTAAAAAGGTAGAATTCTCTTGTGATTTGCAAAGTATTACTGTTTATCTTCAACTATAAATCTGGAATCCATGGATCCACACCGTGATGATTTCTCTTTAATCCTGGGATCAATGTCTTAAAAATAAATCATCTTGGCTTTTGCCAGCATTATCAGAATACTGAAGAAAGGCACAAATATATATTAAAAGTTTCTGCTAATATTGAAACTGAGCAGTAAGATGGGGGCACATATCAACTGCTTAGTATTTTATAGTAACTATTTTTTCCGCCTTTAGATGTTCATTATTTTATTTTGTGCACTGTGTCATGGGCAAAGATTACTATTCAGTTGTTAAAGCTGGAGAGCCAGCCCCTCCAGCTGTTACTTGTCCATTGATCTATTTGCTTTTCAAAGCTTATCCCCTCCACTTCTGCCAAAGCAATTTCACTGCAGGGTCTTGTTGAATCCAGGATCAAACAATGATGACTGCAACCAATTCCTTAGTGGTAGAAGGTCTTTGACCTTCTATATAACTATGTTTCTTGTTTCCTCAGCTCAGTACTCCATAGGTATGTGCCTCTAAACCAGTTCTCAGTTAAATTTAAGCTTGCAATGAGAGCTGGAAAAGTGACTATATCCCAGGAAAGGGCTGGTTTTGCAGTAACACACTTCAAAAGAGAGCCTCATATACTAACTACATCAGAGACAAATTGTGTGTTTCACACACATAGTATACAAAAAAAATACATCTACAATACAAACCAGAGTAAAGACTATTACACTGAAACATTATTTCCAAACATACATTAACCTAGATCTACCACTCACCTAGGTGTGCATATTTTAAACATTTCCATGGCTGTTCATTTATGAACCAAGTTATAAAATGCACTGTATTCAGACTGTTTAAATTGAGCTGTGAGAAAGCTAGGCAGGTATAACAACACAGTATAGTACTCCATGTAGCTGTAAAACACTAACAACAAGAAAAAGAAACGATACAAACTGTCATCCCGCTGTGGCTTCCCCCAGACCATTTGATCATATTTCTGGCACATCCCTGATTTCCTGGCTTGGCTTTATCGTTTAACTGCTGGGGGTTCCCCCAGCCTTTTAGTATTATGTACCTATGAGTTAAATATCTTGCATGTTCCAACTAGACCTATTTATCCTGAAACTGAGGGCACCTAAATGAGCAAATGCAGTGAATTAAATGTCAATTTAAATTCCCAGAAGAAATCAGGCAGAAAGTTGACCTTTCCTATGCTGAACGAAAGGTAGAAGAGCTTCCCTCTGCAACCCTTAAACGAGGTTTTTAACAACATTACCCCTCTGTTCTACACACACCTCTATGCTGCAGGGTTAAAGGCACGTCAATATGCAAAGCTTCAGATCTTTAACATTTTTTTAGTGCAAAACGACAGGGATGGGGGATGGCTGCGGCGAGGAGACTACGGAGCTACCTGCCCTCTGAAAATCAAAATCCTTAACCAAGACCCTCCACGCGTGCCTGCCACAGCCGGAACTCTCCAATCAGGGGAACTCCACCGCCGGAGGGGAAAGAGTTAATCCTGCCATTCGCCACAACTACAAGCACCTGCAGCCGGAACGGGAGGAAACAGCTGGGAGGGAGACTGTCGCTTGCAGGCTCGCTCGGTGCAAAATCCCTGCAAGTTCCCTTCACCTCTCCGGAGCTCAGCTCTCCCCCCCCGCAGCGCGGCCACAAGTGCAAGATCTCAAGCCAAGGCAGGGGAAGGGCGGGAGAAGAGCTGCGCTGAACTCACCCTTTGAGTTGTTCCCTCATCGCTCGACGACTCAGAGAGATTTGGGGGGACGGAGGGGAGTCCTGGGCTCAGCCGGGATACCACACACCAAAGCAGCGGTGAATAGCACTGCGGTGGAACGAGCATTACCGGGCTAAGGGCATCAGGGGGAGGGAAAGCTGCAGGCTAGACAGGGTGGAGCTTCCAGCCTCTGCTCCGCCCTCCACCTATTGAACCTGCTAGTGCTAAGTGAAGGGCTCAAAGAGAGGGAACAGTTTGGGATGAAAGAGGAGGGAATTATTTAAGGTAGAACCTAGGAATGTGACCTGGCGGGTGCAGCGTGAGGCCCTAAAACTATCTGAACTGGATAGTTTCTTCAGTTTAAAGAACTGATCTCAGTACAAATTAATCTAAACTCATTAGTTATTTCTTTTACAGTTCAAGATTTCGGTACTGGTGATGGGACAGGAGCATGACACTTACGAGAAATCCAAACTCTTAAACCCTGCACCTGAAAAGAAGCTGTGTCCTGACACAGGAAGGGAAAAAGTTCTCCCAATTTTAATTGCCAGTCATTGTCTTTAAAGCGATTAGTTATGTTGGCTGACTTTTAAATAGGCTTTTATGCCCTTTTGTTTTTAAGGGGACAAGGCTCAGGAAATTGAAGAGCTGTAAAAGCTTCATGCAGCTAGGTCTTTTTAAGATAGAGGCTTTGTTGGCGTTGTTAAGGGACAAAACAGTCCCAAATCCAAAGCACCACCATAGTGTTTGGTTTTTTTTTAAAAGTGATATCACACCTCTGGGATTTGATTAAAGGAAATTAGTGGAGTCAGCTTTTTAAACATATTTAGGTGCCTACAGATCCAGATAAGTTAGTACCTACATACCTTTGAAAATTGGGCCCAGAGATCAACACCCTAGAAACAGGATGGTTAAAGTATAGCACGTGAGTCTAATTCAACCCACTGCCAATTTAATCTTTGGATTAGAACAGGGATCAGCAACCTTTGGCATGTGGCCCATCAGGGTAAGCTCCCTGGCGGGCCAGGCCAGTGTGTTTAATGGCCACGTCCGCAGGTTCGGCCGATGGTGGTTCCCAGCACATCCCTTGGCCCGTGCCACTTCCGGCAGCCCCCATTGACCTGGAGCGGCAAACCATGGTCAGTGGGAGCCGTGATCGGCCGAACCTGCGGACACAGCAGGTAAATAAACTGGCCTGGCCTGCCAGGGGGCTTACCGTGGTGGGCCGCGTGCCAAAGGTTGCAGATCCCCGGATCAGAGCATAGGTGCTGGAACTTCTGCCCCGCTCCCTGGCTTGAAGCGGTTTCCTCTGTATACAGGGTTTATAGTTTGGTTCAATGGCTTTCAGCAACACCACTGTAAAAATTGTTCCGGCACCATGGATCAGAAGTTCAGTGAAATGCTCCATCTTGATTCACTGGAGGCCACTGCAATCTGTTCCCTTTCTTGCTTTTGCAAATGAGGTGCATCTCACAAGCTCCTGAAAGATTCCCAGTTGTGCAAAATTTGGATTCCCCTGCTTTCACTAGGGAAAGTATATTTAGTATTTTATTATATCTGCAATTACATTTTAAAGTATATGAACATAATAAACATATTCAAGTATAGTAGTACTTTATCACTGATTTATAACTACTGTCACGTGGATAAACCAGCTTCAAAGACTATAATAAAGACAAAGACCAGGTACTTAGGAAATCATCTCTGGCAGCTTACTCAGGAATACCTATAATACCTATGGGGAAAGGCAGAGGTCTCTTGTCATTCTCTTCTCTGGCCACGTCCAGACTAGGGTATTAAAATCGATTTTAGATACGCAACTTCAGCTACGTGAATAACGTAGCTGAAGTCGAATTTCTAAAATCGAGGTACTCACCCGTCTGGACAGCACGGCATCGATGTCCGCGGCTCTCCGTGTCGATTCCGGAACTCCGTTCGGGTTGATGGAGTTCCGGAATCGATGTAAGCGCGCTCGGGGATCGATACATCACGTCCAGACTAGACGCGATATATCGATCCCCGAGCAATCAATTTTAACCCGCCGATGCCGCGGATTAGTCTGGACGTGGGCTAAGTCTCCTTTTTTACATCTATATTTAAATTATCATCTCAAGCTTGAACTCAGATGTTTCCTCAGAACTTTATGAAGTGCTTAGAAGTCTTTACATTCTCCAACCCCATTAGTAAGGTGCTTAAGATGCAACACCCTGGAACACTAAGGCCATGGCGACACTAGAGAGTTGCAGTGCTGGTGAGGGGGTTACAGCGCTGCAACTTAGGATGTGGCCACACTTGCAAAGCACGGCCAGCGCTGCAACCCCCTGGTTGCAGTGCTGGCTGTACACCCGGTCGAGCCTCGGGTGTAGGGATTCCAGCGCTGGTGATCCAGCGCTGGTCAGCAAGTATGGACGCCCACCAGCGCTTTTATTGACCTCCGGGGTATAAGGAGGTATCCCAGCATACCTTATAAGCCTCTCTGGTAATCATGCACACTCCACTGCCCTGGGCTCAGCTGACCCCACCTTTAAATGCCCCGGGAATTTTAAAAATCCCCTTCCTGTTTGCTCAGCCAGGTGTGGAGTGCAATCAATCAATCAATCAATCAGCGACCATGCCTCCACGCCCCAGACGAGCCCCAGCATGGAACAGTTCCGAGCTGCAGGACCTCATCAGTGTTTGGGGTGAGGAAGCTGTGCAAGCACAGCTGCGCTCCAGCCGGAGAAATTATGATACCTATGGGCAGATATCGCAGTCCTTGCTGAGAAGGGGCCATGAACGGGACGCGTTGCAGTGCAGGGTAAAAATTAAGGAGCTGCGCAGTGCGTATTGCAAAGCCCATGAGGGAAATCGCCGCTCAGGAGCTGCCCCCACAACCTGCGGTTTTTACAAGGAGCTGGATGCCATACTTGGGTGTGACCCCACTGCCAATCCTAGGAGCACGATGGAGAGTTCAGAGCAGGGAGAAGTGGGGGAGGGTGTAGAGGAAGCCGAGAGTCAGGCTACTGTGGTGGAGGGGACACCCCAGAGTCCCAGGAGGCATGCAGCCAGGAGCTCTTCTCAAGCCAGGAGGAGGCTAGCCAGTCGCAGCAGCTGGAAGTTGCTGGTGAGGAAGAAGCTGAGGAGCGTGCTCGGGGTAAGCAGATTTTTATGTTTTGGGAGAGGAGGGTTGGGGTTATGGCTGCCTGCATGCATGCCTAAACGTGGAATAGCCCATTGATTTGCTCTATCACGTCTCTGTAATCTGCCTCGGTAATCTCTTGAAAAGTTGCAGCCAGAGGGTGGGCAATGTGCTTTCGCAAGTTTATAGGGAGAGCCACCGTGGTCCTTGTCCCGGTCAGGCTAGCTCGTCCAATCCACTGTGCAGCGAGGGGTGGGGGGGACCATTGCTGCACACAGGCAAGCTGCATAGGGGCCAAGGCGGAATCCACATTGCTGTAGAAGACCCTCCCTCTCTTCCCAGGTAACACGCAGCAGTGATATATCTGGCAGTAGGAAACCCTGTTGAGAATTTAGGGATACTTGAGTGCAGGGCGCCAGGTTCGCGGTCCCCCCCCAGCCCCGCGGTGTGTTCCGGTCTCCCCACCCCCTTCCAGCAGGCATCCAGCCCCGCAGTGCACTCCGGTCTCCCAACCCCCCTTTCCAGCAGGCAGCCAGCCCCGCGGTGCGCTCTGGTCTCCTCCCCCACTTTCCAGCAGGCAGCCAGCCCCGCGGTGCGCTCCGGTCTCCCAACCCCCCTTTCCAGCAGGCAGCCAGCCCCGTGGTGCGCTCCGGTCTCCCCCCCGACCCTTTCCAGCAGGCAGCCAGCCCCGCGGTGCGTTCCCCCCCCCACCAGCAGGCCGGCAGTTCCGCGGACCGCCCCCCCCCCCGCCAGCAGCTCGCCACCTTCATGTTCCCTACTGTCCCCTGGCCACCAGCTACCTCCTGTACCCAGTGCAGATAAACCCCAGTGAGCCATCAGTCAGTTCCCCCTCCCAGGTGAAGTCGGGGCAGAAACACTCACCCCGTTGCTCGCCATGCCTTCGCTTCCCTGGCCTCTCTGTGTTATGTTAGGTATGTGGGAATGATGCTACAAAAAGTCTACAAACTCCTTCACTGTGTGATAATAAACAATGTAGCCTCTGTGTATTACATGTTTCTATCTATGTTTTTTTTAGTGACCTTGACTAATGCAGCCGGATCACCGGCCTCACATCGATTGCAGAACTTGAGAAGAAATCCACGAAAATCAAAAGAGGAGTTGATCAAAGCAGTCATGAATCACTACAACAGAGAAAGTAGGAAGACGCAGGAATGGAGAGAGAAAATGTATGAGTGGAGGCAAACAGAAAGCAAGAGAAAGGAATTGGCTACCAAAGAAACCTCAAAGCAGATGATAAGCCTCCTGGCTCGCCAAACTGACTCTTTCGAGTCTCTCGTAGCCATGCAGGCAGATCTGTACCGTGGTAACCCACACTCCTCCCAAAGCTCTCTTTCTTGTTCCCCAGTATTTGCACAAAACACCTTTCTCCAGCAGCCAGTTTCTTATTACCCCCAACTGCCCCCAACACCTGTACGATCACCTACCAGCCCTGATAACTACAATTCTTACCCTGTGCACTCCACCCCCATTACTCTGCAGCATAGTAATCCTGAAGCGCAGCAGACATTGAACAGTAATCCAAACAGGACATATTCAGACCTCTGAATGTACAGTCCACCACCCTAACCCCCCTGGCCTTTTATGTACTGTACTTTGAATAAAGGATTTTATGACTTTTACAATACGTTTTATTATTGCAGGAAGTGGTAAATATTGTACCCCAAGGTAGAAAGGAGCACAGCAAAGGCACCAAACATTACTGTTGGCTCTCAGCATAAAATTGCTCCCTTAAGGCATCCCTAATCCTTGAAGCCCTCTCCTGGGCCTCTCTAGTAGCCCTGCTCTCTGGCTGTGCAAATTCATCCTCTAGGCGTCGAACCTCGGAGGTCCATTCCTCACTGAATCTTTCACCCTTCCCTTCACAAATATTATGGAGGGTACAGCACGCAGATATAATAGCGGAGATGCTGCTTTCCCCCAAATCTAGCTTCCCATAAAGACACATCCAGCGGCCTTTCAAATGCCCAAAAGCACACTCCACAGTCATTCTGCACCGGCTCAGCCTGTAGTTGAACCGGTCCTTGCTCCTGTCAAGCTTCCCTATACGGTTTCATGAGCCAAGGCATTAAGGGGTAAGCGGGGTCTCCAAGGATCACAGTGGGCATTTCGACGTCCCCTACTGTGATCTTGCGGTCTGGGAAAAAAGTCCCAGCCCTCAGCTTCCTGAACAGGGCACTGTTCCAAAAGATGCGTGCATCATGCACCTTTCCAGGCCATCCTGAGTAAATGTCAGTGAAACGTCCACGGTGATCCACAAGCGCTTGCAGAACCGCGGAGAAATACCCCTTGCGATTAACGTACTCTGATGCCAGGTGGGGTGGGGACAGAATAGGAATATGCGTCCCATCTATTGCCCCTCCACAGTTAGGGAAAGCCATTTGTGCAAAGCCATCCACAATGTCCTGCACGTTCCCCAGAGTCACAGTTCTTCTTAGCAGGGTGCGATTAATGGCTGTGCAAACTTGCATCAGCACCATTCCAACGGTGGACTTTCCCACTCCAAACTGGTTCGCCACCGATCGGTAGCTGTCTGGAGTTGCCAGCTTCCAGATTGCAATAGCCACCCGCTTCTCCACTGGCAGTGCAGCTCTCAATCTCGTGTCCCTGCGCCGCAGGGTAGGGGCGAGCTCAGCACACAGTCCCATGAAAGTGGCTTTTCTCATCCGAAAGTTCTGCAGCCACTGCTACTCATCCCAGGCTTGCAGGACCACTGAGTGCTGGTTTCCCGAGCCCAAAGGCGCCGTTCCACGGTGCTAAGCACGTCTGTTACTGCCACAAGCAATTGAGTGTCTTGAGCGTCAGGCGTTTCAATATAATCGTCTGACTCCTCACTGTCACTTTGCAGCTGAAGGAATAGCTCCACTGCCATGCATGATGTGCTGGCAACATTCATCAGCAAGGTCCTCAGCAGCTCAGGCTCCATTTGTAACAGAAATCTCAGAAATCACGCAGCAGACTCACAATGCCGCCAAACTGCTCGGAATGTGTAGCAAAGCACCACAGGGCGTTGGAACAGGAAGCGGAAAGACCCGCACACTTCCTTCCCCTTCCCACAAGCCACAGCGCCAAAATGGGACGAGGTGCTCTGTGGGATAGCTGCCCACAATGCACCACTCCCAACAGCGCTGCAAGTGCTGCAAATGTGGCCACACTGCAGCGCTGGTAGCTGTCAGTGTGGCCACACTGCAGCGCTGGCCCTACACAGCTGTACGAACACAGCTGTAACTACCAGCGCTGCAAAACTGTAAGTGTAGCCATGGCCTAAGGGATTTTTTTAAAACACTGGATCTTTAACATTTGGAAGATAATTGTATGTAAAATTTGAAATTGGCCTTAGCATAGCTTCTGTGTTGCAGGTGCCATTCCTACCATTTACAATTCTAATTACTTTATTGGTGGGTGCAAGGAGGTAGTTAGACCTCTAAACTCCAGCTACAATGGAACCTTTTTTTAACATGCAATCTTTTAATTTTTGTTTTTATACATGTCACAAGCATTTCAAATCATGGGAGATGAGAGGCTCTTCTCACACTAGTTTTACACCGGTTTAACTCTATTCACTATTATGGAGTTATTTTTTATTTGCAGTGGTGTGGTACTGAGTAGAGAATCAAGCCCTGTGATCCTTGTGATTATGTAGTTTTCTAGACTTTCAAAGACTATGCACATTTAGTGTCCTCACACAAAGGGGATGTCTTTTAAATCAGTCAAAGAGCCTCTATTTCACATGGAGAGCAGGACACATTTCTACAGGCAAGGAGAATTCATCCCACCCACAGCTCCATGTATATTCATTCCAGTGACATCAGCACAGTTGCTCAGATGTAAATAAGCACATTATTTGGTGTTTCCAGATGATGACTTCATTTTAAATCTCATATTTAGTGTTTGCTTTAAGGATTCAGCTCCTGGAGTTATTTAATTTAAAAAAAATGTCTAGCCCATGTGATCTTGGAGAAACACTTGAAAATATGAACCTTAAAGTCTCAAACACCAGAGTGCTAATACAGGACCAAAACTTACTATTTTTAAATCTCATGATGTTTAAGACATTGTCATGATTTTTGAGCACTTAAAATTAGCAATACTGCTACATTGTGTGCTTTGGTAAATAGGATAGAGAATTTAATTATCTATGCAGACATAAATTGCCACAGATATCTTGATCCAAAGCCCACTGACGGCCTATTCCATTGACTTTAGTGGGCTTTGAATTAGGCCAAAAGATGTATTAGATATATCAAATCAGAGGTGAATGAGGTGGAACCAAGAAATATACTAAAGCATACAGACAACAATCTCACCCTCTCCCATCTTTATGTGGGTTTTAGGGAGATCTCTCTCTCATATTTCAACCTATTATAAACACAATTTCTTTAAAAAAAAGTGAAGTTTAGCATCTTTGAGATAAACTTCATTAAATGCACAGAACAGTTGCCTGTTTAATTCAAAAGAATTCAGAGTACCTTTAGCCTGAAGCCTACAGTTCTACATAAAAAGTAAGCAATACCTTCCTTTGTGAAGAAGTATTTGGCACTGAGAGTTGGTACAGTCTTTCCATTTTTACTATTTAGTGTCTCTTCAGCTCTCTGGTCCACCTTAACAGCAGCTTGATGCTGCCATTTATCACATTTTGTCTTCCTTTCCCATACCAGAGTGCCAAGTAATCGGAATTTAAAAACTACTCTGAAATTCTGATACCTCGCACAATCTTCTTTCTCCTTCAGTTACAAATAAAGCATTGTATTCAATTAGACTCTCAGCAGGTGAAAACCTCAATTAATGAATCCATTCTGTTGGCTTTTTTTCTACCTTACACCTACACACCACATTGGGGTTTTTTTTAACAACATTAAAGGGGAATTCTGATTAATTTCTCAATTCAGAAGCAAATTAACTCTGTGATCCCCCACCAATCAAACTATTACCCACTGAATAACAAGTGAAAAACATGAAGGTTGAAAGATTAAGGTCTATTGACTATATAATTTGACTGCCGAAAATAAATCCATGTATGTGTTTTTGATTGATTTCTGCAAATCCATAAAAGTTTTTAACTATTCTGATCTTCCTAAAAAATAATTTTTCTTTTCACTGAAAATGAGCAATGCCAATACAATCCCAAACTGGTAAATGCACTGTCCTCTGCATGAAGAAATTTTTAAAAAGTTATACTCATGTTGCAGTAATTAATTATAAAAAGAATATATTTAATTTGTAGTTAAGACAATTACTATCGGCCTTTTTCAAGTGAAGAAAATCTGTATTTTAAATGTATTTTGTAAATGTGATTTATTTGTCAAAGGAAATTCTTCTCCATGTAGTGAATGAGATATATGTTTTTGATCTCAGTCTGAGGAGAGTTCTAATTATTTTCCCATAGTGATTTGGTTCAACAGGTTCTAAGAGTCAATTTATGCACTTAAGAATTTACACTGAGACTTCATCAGGACTGGGAAATTGATTGTTAGAAACCAGGGAATTGCTATACTGGATCAGACCTATGGGCCATTTGGTCCAGTATCTTGTTTCTGACATTTACTAGCACTAGATGTTCCCAAAGAAGGTACAAGAAACCTCACAGCAGGCAGATGTGTGATAATGTGCCTCCATTAAAAATCTCATCCTACTCCCTAACCGTTAGAGATTTACTGTTCTGAATCACTTTTGAAAATTGATGATGAAAGAGTTTGAGGTTATATGGTTGTGCTGTTCAATATAAACAAGCATACATTTTTTAAAATGGGTAATATAATATGCTCCTTTGGTAAGCCTGTTTCTTTTCCTGTGGGGACAGGGTCATGATTTGTACAAATAACATAGTAAAATAATAATAAATATTATAGTTATATATTATACCCAACTCTGAAATACTGCTTTTCATCTGTAGATCTTAATATGCTTTCTCAAGAAGGGAAGTATCACTATTCTCATTTTACAGATGGGAAAAAACCTAAACACATATAGGTGATGTGACTTCCCTGAGGTCACCAGCAGGCTAGAAGCTAACTCATATCTCAAGAGTCTAAATCCAGTGCTCTCTCCACTAAATTAGAAACTTAAAAGGAACTTTTTTTAATGCTGATGAAAGTAAAGACAGGACATTTTCTTATTAACTAAATAAGCCTTATTTGCATAATTCTGGGAAGCGTAGTCTTGTTTGCAAGTGTGGTTCTTCCATTCCTCACCGAGTAGTGGATTAGCAAGGGCTTGCCTTGCATAAGAACACATTGTGGTGCACTCTTGTCATGCTGGCTAATCCGTTATGCTATTTGAGCCTATTTTCTTTTAGTGTGTACATAAATACTGAGAATCACTCTGTATGGCATCATGGCACACTCCTGGATCATCTATGAGAGATGTGTGCCAAAGACCGATACCTGCAGGATTTATCTGTCCTTAGTTTCCTCTGTTCCCCTACAGCTCTCTTCAGCATGATCTCTTTTCTGGATAATACATTACTTTTGTCTGTTTGCTTTACTGCTATTGAAAGTACAGTAAAGTATTTTTAAACATCATTAAAGGGAATCATTTCAGTATACTGGAGTAATTTCCCTCAACAATACCTTCTTTCTTTCCTCAGCTTAAAGGTAAAATCCCAGTAAAACGTTCATAAACATATACACATGGGGACTCTATCAGTTTTTTATAGAGTAGATTAGTTAGGGCAGTGGCAGAATTCCATCCATAGCACCAGGTGAAAACCTAACATGCTTCTCCCATATATAGGTGGACATCGGTTCACGCCACAAAACCATAGCACATCTGACAATTGGCATACACAAGGGTCGCGCTGTAATGATAAATTGAGATGCTCTTGGAAGAGCTGTGAGGGTTTTATTTTAACAAATACTTTTCTATATAGCTAATGAAAAGGAGCAACTGATTCCACTGAACAGAGCCAGGCACAGAGCAGGCATGTCCTGGCTAAAGCTTATTTTGCAATAAGAGTCACAATACATGCAAGAAACTAATGTGCAAAGCAGAGAGTACTGATGCTTTTGGCATACCAAGGCCTGAGTTTCTGATGAATGCACAACGACAATACACCCTCTAGAATTTTTCACAAAATCCCCTGGGTCTGTATTTGCTTCCGCTGTTGTAGTAGATTAGCCTGACTAAAACTGAAATCCTAGTCACTCTTTAGAACACACAACATATCACAGAGTCTTGGATACAGCATGAGCTGTTGAACAAGAAGGCCTGATAGGGGTCCTGTCATTTTAGAAACCTTTGATGCACACGTGAATTTTGTCCTGTTGAAGTCTTGGGAAGCCTGAGTTGAAGAAGAGGAAAGTGTTCTGTAGCTGGAGCAACAATCGTGATAATTTACAATGGCAGAGTGGTTGTTCACTCCATTTCCAGGGATGGTACCTGAAACAGGAGCAAAACCTGCATTGTAGTTTTGGAAACTAACTAAATCAAATGCATGATTGGGGTAGCACACCCAGATGCCACAGGAAAAAGGAACTGGTGACGTAAGCATCAATAACTCTCCTACCCCTTCCAGACCATGAAAGAGGACAGTTTCAAAATATGGAACATTTCCTACCCTTATGAGATAGAGATGAATGGAAACAGCAATAGTTACAACAGTGGAGAGGTCAAGGAAGTAAAATGCTGACAAAACACTGGATAAAATAAAATCTTTAAAAAAACTGAAGGAAGATTATTGTGATTATTTGAAAAGCAAAACCACAAAAACAAAACAAATCTCTAATAAGCAAAATTGCATGCTAATATTTGCAATCTATGAATCAGAGGTGAAAAATAATAATTATGCCATAGTAAATTCTTGGTTTGAGGAATTTGTGTTAGCAAAATTAATGATTATCCCTTCATTGACTTAGATTGAGAAATAAATGGAGCCTAATACGGATAAAAACAACAACAAAACAAGCAAGCTACACTCCTTACTTTTCTCTGCATGCCCAGTTAGAAATAAATAACTGTTTTCCCTGCTGAGAGATTAAAATGAACAGCACTTTACAATCTCTCTTGCTCACTCATTCTCTCGTTTCACTCCACAATCTCTCCTCCTATGCACATAGTTGGGTTTTTTTGTACACAAATGCTGACTTCCCAAATCATTAACCTCTCTTCTGTCTCCTATCAGTGTACTAATCTCCTCTAAAGCTAGGAACTCTGCATCAGTTAGTGCCCAGGGAATTTGATTCTGGCTACTGATTATTATGCCGGCTTGGGAATGCATGCCACTAACAAGCAGCCCTCTGTTCAAAAGGCTTCCAGAGCTCTTAAGGAAGAAGCATTCCTTTCCTTCCTTGTATCTAATTTATTTCTCTTTTGCAATCAATAAAAAAATATATTTGACTCTATCTGTAGCATACATTTATTTCTGAATAAAACCATACAAACAAAAAAGGGTTTCTGACAGTTACTGAAGACAATTTTCCAAAAATGTCTCATGCAAATAGTATACTGAAGAGAAAATATTCTGCATGGATAAAGCCACTGAAGGGATTAAGATGAAACTTTGTATGCTGGGAGCTAGAGACGGCAAGGCTCCACCTATGTATTAAAGATAGCAGCTTGCTATCCTCAATAAGTCCACGGAGTGAGCAAAGTTTGGGCAACTTTGAATGAATGCATGCATTTTTGTATAACTCGTCTCTTAAAGAGTGTTGTCTTGTGCATCTTTGTAACTTTTATTGCCTTGAAGTACAGTTCTGCTCTGAAAAATGGCATAATGGAATTCTATATTTATTGCCTTTCAATGGCTCCTTTTGTATTTATATATCTATGTATGGCCCCCATAATGATACCTGTTACAACAACTTGCTATTAATTGAGAAATTATCCTTGCAACACCATATGAGGTAGGGAAGTATTTTAATCCTCATTTGAAATATGGGAAATGAAGCACACAGAGAGAGTAAGTTATTTGTTTAAGGTCTCATGGTGAATATAGAGCTGATCCTAGATTTCCTGAGTTGCAGCCCAGAGCCTTAACTTTAAACCATCCTCCTCTCCCCATATTTTTCTTTCACTGTAGTCTGAAGTTTCTTCCATGATGTCCCTAAGCTTGGAAGAGTCTCCTCTTTCCTTTTTTCAAATGAGTACTCTGACTTAATTCAAGCCCCTCTTCAAAACACACTGCTTCTGGAAAATATTTAAACAATAGTCCTTTAGTGAAAGGAAAACAACAAAATCTCTATAAAAAAAGTTTTGAGATTGGATGTCTGCATTGTACTCCTTCTTGTTTAGTTCATAAATGCCTAGGCTTACTATATGGGTTCTGTCTTCGCCTTAGAGCTGTACGGTGCTGAGCACCTTGAATGCTGAACAAATAATTAATAGGAATTAGCAATTTACAGTGCTTCTTTCACCTGCCTCCAGATTCAATAGTCTTTTCCTTATCTTACACCACATTATATTTTTTCTTCTTCCTGAAAAAGAGTGAAATTTTGAATATTGATAGAAACTTCATAACTTTGGGAGCAAAGTTACATCTGGAAAAAAAAGGTGAAAAAATTGAAGACCATGTAAAGTGGTACGCACTGAGGGTTGACTAGACAGCAATGTAAGCCCATTCTCAAGCCTGGACTCAAGCCTAACCCCCCTACATTGCAATTGTGCTACACCAGCGCTTGGACCCAGGGCCCCAGGACCCTGCAGGGCTGGAGGTTCAAGCTCAAGTTAAGTCGGGACCCAGGCTCTGAACCCTGTTGCTTTGCAGTGTAGACGCTGCCACACTCGACCTGGGTCCTGGGAGTCAGCTGGAAGTCTTCCACAATTCCATGGGACAACTTCCTGGTCCTCTCTATCCCAACAAGCTGAAATCCACTCTATTGAAATGGGAAGCCATCCCCCCTTTGCAAATGGCAACAGCTCAGTGTTAACCCATTCTCTTCTGGTCACTGATCTGCAAGCACACTACCAGAGAGCCTCCTAGGTCTGCAATGGAGAGCGAACTGATCAAGCCTTTTGCAAAGTGAGGGGCTTCCTGGTAACATGCAGGGCGAGCAGTAACATTTTCCCACAGCGCACTCTGGTCCTAGGACTACAGCAGACACATTTGGGGCAGGGGGGAGCTAGGGACGCTGGGTTATGGTTACTTTGACTTGGGTCTGCACACTGCAGTGTGGACACCAGAGCCCTAGGTTCGAGCATGGGTTAGAAAAGTCATAACATTGGATTAAAATACAATGTAGATGCTCAAGCTTGGGGTTCCCTAGCCCAGGTTGTCTGACACAAATCCCACTAACTCTGTGCTTACATTGTAGCACAGATATACCGTGAAAGAGAGAAGGCCCTTCATTCACTGAAGACAAAGGCCTTACACCATGATGAATTTGAGCCAGTGAGCTCTGGGATAAAAGTCTTTAATCAGGATCTGTGAAATTTCTCTCCTTTGCAATTTGGTAAATTTTGCTGATTCTGTACTCTTAACTCATTCAAAAGAACTTAGAAAAGTGATAGCAAAATATTCGGTGGTTGCTAAAATCCAGAAGAAAATGTTATGAAGCAATGCCTAAATGTCTTCTCATTACCTTAGTTAGTTAACAGAATTGAGCAGTCATAAATATATATTTGCAATGTTTAAGAAGTTCTGATTCAACCAAACACATCTCAAAACACAATACATCTCAATAAACAACTTTCAGTTAACAGCATAAATCAATTCAGTTCTTTAACTTCCACTGAAGGTTAAGTTGCACCTCACTAGAGGTACAAGGCTAGGCAAGGTGAAGATCTTCTTTCATATCTCTCGGTTAACTTAGCACTGGAAAAACTAGTGATGAAAATTGGAGCATGCCTCATTCATATATATCAAAGTAAGACTCTTAGCATATAAGACCTCGATGTACATGGATGACATTTTAATGACTACTAGAAATCTACCAGAATCTATCATTAAATTTCTAGAACTGTCAACACCATTGGTGGCTTTGCAGACTATAAATCTGCCAAGGATCAAAATATGTTCTTTTCCACATTGAACACTCCCTTTGAAATAACTAAACAGGTCAAAAAACTTGTTCTTGACCTTTAAAAACTCTTTTCCATGAATGCCAGTTCAATCTTAAAATAAACTCCGCAGACCTAAAATCCTATGGATCCATAAAGATGTTCTTTATGGGCCATATCAACATTCTCATCTCCCCTATTGCTATTGTTCCCTTTGAGCACATCACTGGATAGTTTTTTTTTCACCCCATAAACCAGATCTTCAACAGCTTTATCTAACTTGGTAAACAGTCAAGTGTCTAACACAAAATACTTATGCCAGGGCTAAACAGAGGTCTGAATGTAGCAGCTATTAATCTTTATAATCCTTTGTACCATGTGACACTATGCCAGATGGTATATAAATTTTCTGAGTAATTATCCTTCTATTTATCAATCACAAGAAATATCATTGCTCCATATTGCTGTCTTTCTAAGTTACCTACTCCTCAGAAGAAAAAAAAATGTTTATTTCACAGCATCCCCACTTTGGGATAACAGTCTTTTACACTGGCAAACTTAACCTAACAAACACTGGGTATCTCATAACATCTATTGTGTCGCAGAAATGCTCACAGCAAATAAACTGAGCTTTCCCAAAGTGAAAAAAGAAATATCAATTAGACTTGTACCTCCTGTTTTAGCAAATATTACAGCAATTCCTATCCTCAATCCTAAAACATAAAGAAATCCACTTGTTACATTTAGAAGATATGGGGCTGGATGATCCACTGGTTTAAATCATTGTTCCACTGGCGTCAATGGTGCTACTCCCATTTCGACCAGATAAGGATCTGACTCATCTTTGGAACCAAATTGCATTTTGCAGGCAGTTACCACAAATTCATTCAATATCATTATACTAATCTGCATCAGTCCAAAGGAAATGCTGGGAATACACTAAGCTTACCTGGCCCCATAAAATCTGGGTTCAAACATGTGGCAAATAATTATCTTTCTATTGTTTTAATGACATTTTCATATGTGCATCACATTCTTTGTCAATCTACTACTGTATCTCAAGACTGTATTTTTGTTTGTTTACAACAGTTCTGTTACTGCATTTGTACTTATTTTTTTCCCTAAAAATATGCGATCGTTATTTTACAAATTACAGTCCCTGCATCCAAGAATATAAAATGTAAGACACTTTCTACTTGTTCTAATTGTTTTTAAAGTTATGTATTGGAGAAATTAATTTATTAAGGAAAAAATATTTTGCAAAGATTTACTTAATTGGGACATGACTGCAGTTATGGGAGTTTTGCCTGAGTAGACTGGACAGGGGACAAAGGACTGGCCCTGAATAGTCAATTGGCTCTAGCAATCAATATATTAAATATCTCAATCAAAACTCTTCAAAGAATTTATTTTTAGTAGTTTCTCAAACTAATTATTTATGCAGTCGTATTAGAACACCAACAATTTAGGAGCTGGAAGAAGTGAAATATATTTCTTGTTTGTGGAGCTTGCTACCTTGATTGATAATCTTCCAATATCCAGAACTGAATATGATAGTTAGATTTTATGCCATATTATTGTTCTGACGATTTGTTTAGTAAACATTACTTTTAAATGTAGTTAACATTTATTCTAAAACATTTTAAGGGGACCAAATACAATAAAAATGATCATTTGGTGATGATGGTGCACTTGGCTGTGTCACAGATGGAGAAAGTAATTGTGTTTGATAGCTATTTCCATGTTAATGTTGTACATTAAAGTATTAAAACATGTGCCAGTAATTTGAAGAAAACAAATAAGGCAAATTCAACTAAATCTATATGGACGCTATTTAATACCATAATATAGTTTACAGAATGGCTAAAGGAGGTCTGCTTTCCAAACTGACTTCTGTAGTGGCTGTTTATCTGTCACATAAGAAAGTCAGCGGTTTTGCACCAGGGCAAAATCAAACAAACAAAAACAAAAACACAGAAACCATAACCTTCCCCCCGCCACATCACCTCTTTGGAAGGGCCTTTTTGTTCAATTATATACTATCAAGTCAAAGAATCTAAACATGAAGAAGAGCTTTCCCTTCCATCCCAAAATACATGTAGTTCTCATGAAAGGTGCAGGATTGGCAGTCTTGGAGGTGACTAAAGTTGGACTTTACCCACAGAACAGGTACAGAACAGTCTGTGGTAGTATTAGCTTCCCCACATTGCCCCAGGGTGCCTCATCCTAATCTGGAGTGAGAGGCTAATTTAGGCCCCATTCAGAAAAGCATTTAAGTACATTCTTAAATCCATTCCTATTCAGCAAAGCAGTTGCTCATGTGCTTAAATCCCATTGGCATCAATAAGACAAGGTGGGTGAGGTAATACCTGCTATTGAGCCTACTTCTGTTGGTGAGAGAGACAAGCTTTCAAGCATACACAGAGCTCTTCTTCAGGCCTGGGAAATGTAGAGTATGTTACCTCACCCACCTTGTCTCTCTAATATCCTGTGACCAACATGGCTACAACAACACTGCATATTGACATCAATGGCATTTAAGCATGTATTGAAGTGTTTTGCTGAGTTGGGACAATCTCCTTGCACCGTGCTCAGCAACCCTTGATCGTTCTGGCAGACCTATCAAGAGAAGAAGCAACTGATGACAATTGTGATTTTTTTTGAGATGTGGACACCTGTCCAGTAAGGAGCTGGATTGAGATCACGAGCTCGTATCACATAGCCAATGAAGAGCATTTGGATCATAATTTTTTTTTGGACGTTACTACCCTGGGCTAGCTGAGAAACAACCACCTTGGACTGAAGTAGGGTGACCAGACAGCAAGTATGAAAAATTGGGGTGGCGTGAGGGGTAATAGGCATCTATATAAGAAAAAGACCCCAAAATTGGGACTGTCCCTATAAAATCAGGACATCTGATCAGCCTAGATTGAAGGCTCTGTATCAAGCCCCTCAGCTATCCAGTTCAGCAAGAAAAATACATTTAAACCAATCTTTCCCCTACAAACTCTTTTCTCATATAGGTGATTGGACCTGATTCGCCTTTCATTTACATCAGGGTCAAATAAGGCTAACTTCACTGAATTCAGTGGAATTTCACTAGTGTAAAACTGAGAGTAATGCAGTATAAAATACATGAGAGTAGAATCAGAATTTAAAGAGCCCTTAACCATGTTTTTATTGGCAAAATAAGTTCTTGACCTTTTATTGTTTTAAGCACACTAAAGCACCAGAACTCAGTGTTCAATGATCAATCATCCTATCCCAAAGTAATGACTCTGGCTCCTTATGCACTCCAAAGAAAACGTTTAGAGATATTTAAAAATTACGGTGGCTTTCGCAATGATGGGAAGGGGGGAAAGTTGTGGGTAAACAGCATAATAAACACCATCCAACTGTCTACTGGTAGGTGCGCTGAAATAAATAAATGATCAAAAATAATCTAATTAAAAACAAAACAGAACAGGAAGATCAGGATGAGTGTTTGAAAAACAAATCAATCTCAGCAAAACAAGAAATATGAAAACAGCCAGGTGATTAAAATGCAGAAACTTATTTATTATACATTAGTTAGATCAAAGCTTCTCAATAATAACAAGACATTGATCTGAGATTGCCACCTGTCCATTTTCACTTGCATCTGGAATCTGCCAGGAGAAGTCATTTAAAAGGTTGTCAATCCAAATTTCACCTGTGAGAAGTTTTTGTTAAAATGTGAAACTTCTCTCTTGTGTTTCACTTATCGTTCACCCGTGAAACTGCCCTGTCTTAGCAAAAATTAGACTGTGGACCCTACTTTGGACTTCCAAAAGAGAAGATTAAAGGAAAAAATCCCACTTGCTGAAGAGACTATGACAACGTGGGTGATAAGAACCTGAAGAGAAAAGAATATCAGGCACTTTAGAATAATATATTTGGGGGCTTTGCTTTTGGAATCAAACACGTTTAGGTTTGCAATAGGCAGAGCTAAGGGCAGGGGGGATATACAGATGATAAGTATCATGCCCAGGGAGAGTGTGTCCAGGGGAACAAAAAAATCCAGTGTTTGGTTTTATAGTTGGGGGTTTTATAGAAGTTTATGTTCAGGAAAACAGTAGGGGGCATGGATATATATATCTCACATCTTCTGTTAGCAGATTTTCTAAAAAGAGAAAAAAATAGGAAAATAATATGTATATATAAAAATGTGTGTTTTGGGGATGATTTAGTAAAAGGAAAACTGAAGGGAGAAAGAGAAATTTGTATACTGCAACTAAGCAAGCCTCTTAGATTAGATTGTCTCTCAGTCTTTCTGGACCAATGAACCTGCTGCACATCTCATGATACAGACAAATACAGACTGGGACATGATAGCGTCAGTGCAACAGTGAGAGGCTCTGAAGGCTTGTATATATAAACTGAGTTGGCAGCGAGCTAGGGTGCAAATCTACTTCACACTAACAAGCTTTCCAGTTAACTTTCCACTGTTCTTTGCCTGTGGCAGCCACTGAGCAGGTCTGGTCACAGTTCTGTAGTGAAATTTGACCTACCTTGCTTCAAAATGGGAGTAAAGTAAAGCACACTGAGGCCATGGCTACACTGGCGGTTTACAGCGCTGCAACTTTCGCGCTCAGGGGTGTGAACCCCCCCCCCCGAGCGCTGCAAGATACAGCGCTGTAAAGCCTCAGTGTAAACAGTGCCGCAGCGCTGGGAGCGCGGATCCCAGCGCTGCAAGCTACATCCGTAGAGGATATGGAGTACGTGCAGCGCTGAGAAAGCTCTCTCCCAGCGCTGGCGCTGCGACCACACTCGAAACTTCAAAGCGCTACTGCAGCAGAGCTTTGAAGTGCAAGTGTAGCCATACCTTAAGAAACTTGTAGTGCGTAGCATCAGGGTTCACATGGACACTTAGTGTGCGACAGGCTAGCGCAAAGTAGATTTACACCTCAGCATGCTGTGAACTAATTGTTTATTCACACAGGCCCTAAGGCTCCTATGACTTTAAATGAATATGAAGGAGACATACTCATACACAAGCTGAGAGAGGAAAAAAGAGACTTAGCTGAGGTGCTTCCAAGTGAAAAAAGAGGGGAAAAAGGTTAATTTGGTTTAATGTTGCCTTGTTGGAGAAAGGCGTAAAAGCCTCCTAGTACTGAAGAGTGTGGACACCAAAGAGGGCGGGGAATTTTTTGGAAGTGTGTGCATGTGTTAGTATGAAATTGAGCAGAATGTTTTTAGAATTACACTGTTTTATTATCTCCCAGGGCGGTGGTGGGAGTCCCACCAAATTTTGAATAATTTAAAACTAGACTGATCAAAGTACAAGAATACAACATGTAGCACACCCTGCAATGGCCGGGTAAAGGATATGGTCTGAAAGAGCTTTTCCTCTGCTTATTTCTGGAATGGTGAACAAATCTACAAAAGCAAAGCTGTACAAAGAATTTTGCACTTGGCTTGCTCTAGGGACTACAAATAGAGACTCATGTTTTGCCAACAGCAAATGCTTACTCGACATGCTTTTGGCACTAATGCAAAAAACCATAATAGAGAAGAGAAGACAGTGAGTGCCAGACTCCCATCTCATTTACACTGCTGTAAATCAGAAGTAACTTCACTGAAGTCAATGGGGGCAGATTCCTCAGGCCAGTCAAGCAGCTTATGGAACAAGAACTACAACCTTCCACTCTCCTGATCCTGGGATTCACTGGGGACTGAATTGTTCCTGGCATAACTTAGAGAAGCCCAGGGACTGCTCCACCAGCCTGAGATTATTGGAATATGCTCCACTCTGGCCATTTACACTGAGGCAATCCACAAAAACATCTGGCAAGGGGGCATGTGAGGGGAGTGAAGTGAGTCACATACAACCAGATTTACATCAGGGGAATCTCTAGCTGCCCTGATCCCTTTTGTGTCACTGCAGTTACATTTGCATAAAACCATTAAGAAAGGAGAATCAGGCTCTCAGACTTCAACACTAGACGAGTTTATAGTGAGACAACTAGGGTCACAGGTGTAGGTATGAAACACCACCCGTATTATCCTTGCTTCCCTAGTGAATCTGGCATTGGTGTACCAGGATGCAAACTGTATGTTGCTTAATAAAAACTTAGAAAGAAACCTCAACAGTGGTAATATAGTTGAGAAGCATTTCAAATTGTTTTGACTGAGCACCCTGGTAATAAAAAAAAAGGAAATAAAGTTTAAGATAGTAACTTCAGTTAACAGGCAGTAATTTAAAAAATAAATAAAGCTGAATACAATCATGGCCAGAAAAAACACATCTATCTCCCCATCTGAAGCTTATGTCAAATAGCTCAGTTCTGAAGTCAAAATCATTTTTTTTTAACTACCAGTGTCACAAGTTCAGCTCAGTTTTTGAAAATTGTGCTGAGCTTTTTCAGCTTCATAAATCATCACCAATAAAAAATAAAGTTTTAGGGATCAGAATGTTGCCTGTAATTTTGATGATGATGCCTAAAGCAGACTAAAGTATAGGAACACAACTTGCTCTTTTGCAACTACATCCTATTAACCAATGGTCTCAGTGGTAGGAACCTGTTGTTGTAGGTATTAGTTGGAAGGCATCAGGTATGGACAGAATGAGCCATATTGTGACAGATACATCAATTTCCTGCAATATCTTTGGGAAATCTTATTAACTTAAGTTTAAATAGCTTTGGAGTCCATTGTAATATAAATACACCTCTACCTCGATATAATGTGACCTGATATAACATGAATTCGGATATAACATGGTAAAGCAGTGCTCGGAGGGTGGGGGGGAAGGGGGCTGCATACTCCTGTGGATCAAAGAAAGTTTGATATAACACGGTTTCATCTATAACACAGTAAGATTTTTTGGCTCCCAAGGACAGCCTTATATCAAGGTAGAGGTGTATAAAGTTTATGTATTAGTGTGTATATGTAACTTCTCTAGAGGAGAGATATGGACTGCATAAACCCTGGGAACTGCTATGAGCTTTAAAGGACTATTTTATACAACCTGCCAGAAAAGAAGGAGCTTTTGGGATGAACATTAAGTGGGTTTCCTAAGAAATACCTGGGGGGAGGGGAATGCAAATTCCCCCCCACCCCCGACACAACCTTTTGAAGGTATACCCTGAAGAGAGAACCTATTTTGTACTGATTACCTATTTCTAGAATCCAAAGATCAAAGGCTCCAGCTGTATGAAGAAGAGACTCAAAGACGCATGGGGGTGCTTGTTCTGCACTAATAACTGTGGTGAACTTGTAACTGCAAAAAACGCCTTGGCAGCGGTTGAAGGATGGATCATCTATCAGAGCCCTTGTTGGATTTGAGGAGTGCTCTCTGGTAATCTCATTAGCATGGGTATAAGTTCTTTTATTGTTTTAATGTTTTAGCTGTAGTGCTTTTGCCTTAAGAATAAAGGTGCTTGCTTAGAAGGAGCAACGTGGTAACCTATAACTGTGGGGAATTACACATTTATAGTCTATGAGGAGAAATCAAAGTGCAGATGAATGCTGTTTTCACCATCTGGCTTGCTGGGGAACTCTCAGGGTAGGTAGGGAACTGTGCAGCCTGGAAGATGTCTGAACAGGAAGAGAGAGACACAGGTCTTGGCCCAAGAGAGGTGATGGCTCTGTAAGTCAGCGATACTTCAGAAATGGAAATGCCACTTTTTGAATTTGATAACTAAGTCTCAGCACTGAAAAGAACTATGAAAGATATTCAGATTTAGTGCAAGGCTTAATTTTATAGGACAGTAAGCACTAAACTGTTTAATTTTCATGAGCACTGAGTTATGGCTTCAGTGAAGGTTATTCTGTTATTAAGACACTTCATTGCACTAATGAACGTATCTGGGTAGATCAACTGAGAAAATGCTGCAAAGTAGCATGTTTCAGCAAGAGACAAGAGAATATGAAGGAGAAGAAAAGAACAGTTTTAGATGCTTAGAAAACACCTGACAAGGAATAAAAAGGGAAACAAGTCAACTGAGCTGAGAAATTAACCTGACCTAGCAAAAAGGTGCTTGTGTAAAAGAAGAAAAATAAATGGTTGAACAAATGTGAGCATAAGAAGAAGTTTCAGAACCTCAATCAATAGCCACAGCACCCTCTCCTGCTTCACAATATGCTAGGCGCTGAATCAAAAATGCTCTTGCAGTTGCTCTACTTTGGGCAGCATTCTTGAGGACACAATAGCAATTTTTCCTAAATTACATATCCAACAATATCACTTTTATAATATTCTTCCAACTACACAAGTTTTGTGCGTGGAAAAAATTAATTAGCATAAGTGGGAGAGCAGGTATTTACAAGAAAATCTTTGCATGAAAATGTGGTCCAGACTATGAAAATGTTTAAGAACCCCTGATTTCATGTATTTTGCCCCCCTTTGAAAAACAAGCAGTTTTTAGTAGTTAAAAAGTATCTCTTATGCAAAAATTTGCAAAGTAGGATATTATAGGCAGGTGGAAGGTAACGGGTGACTGCTCCTGTGGAAAACTAAAGCAGAGACTGAGAAAATAGGATTGAAAAAACTTCTGATCAGCACACATATTACATTAGAATAACAATTTTGTCTAATTTCTCTTCCGAAAAATGACTTGGCATCTGTGGACCAAACTGGGCTCCTGCTGTAGTGACTGAGTGCATTTTGCTTGAGCAAGGCAGGTGCAGGCAGAATGCCTCAGGGAGCACCAAGAGGATATGCTGTTTATTATGTAGTATTCTTCCTGAAAGTACAGAATGTGCTCCCCCAGCTACCAAATGCTAGCAGGGAAGCAAGGCCTGCCCCCAGCCCAGTTGATCCTACGCTCTTTGGACTGCCTGACACAATAGCCAGTAGCAGCCTTTTTCTCCACTCAAGGGCATCTGAGTATCAGCATTCTGCTTGGGCCCTCTTTAGGTGTGAAATACAGCAGGGGAGATCCTGCCTGCCTGATCTCCCTTTCCTATTCATGCAAGACAAGCCAGGACTGAATGCTATGTCTCACTAGTTTTTAATTTATGTGCTTGTATTGCTATTTGTCAAAAAAAATGGAATTTAAACATCTTATTTTAAAAAGCCCAAACTGAGCTTGGTATACACGCACAATAGACCCCACTTGATGGGATACAAGGATCCTTCTGTTTGATCAGGTACAATTTCTTAAGACTCAATAGAATCCTTTACTGAGTATGGATTCTCCAGCAGCCAGTGAGAGACTTCATACAAACCTGTATTGGTAAGCAGCAGGCTGGCAATGAATAAATGCTGCTCAGGAGGTTAGACATGGACAGCTGTAGAGATCATGAAATGTAGCTTGTGCAGGGCAAAAAAACTCCCACCATAAATCTCAGAAACCCTGGAACAGCCACATTCAGCTACATAGAGTTATTTTACCTAAAATGCGTGTTTTACAGGCTTTTCCACTTACAAATTCATATTTATATATTTGGAAACAAAAGCACAACAAAACATTTTCTGTTGCCCTGGATGCTAATGATGGGAGACTGTTGCTATGGTGATGCTAATTTTAACGCTGTTGCCTGTGGACTTCATATGAACTGCCCGTTTTAACTTCTGCAAATGTCATTTACAAAATGAAAACCCATTAATGACTGGCGAGGGCACAATGTTCCACTTTAATTAGAATAATAAGGAATACTGATGCACAAAGTACAGGTTTGTGAATTGCTATAAAGCCCACACTGTCAAAATTAATTACCACTGATGAGGATTTTGTTCGAATATTTTTTGGAAGGAAGCTTTAGAATAGCACAGTGGTAGCTTGACTTGGAAATGAAAGAATTCCCTCCTTTTTAATATCAAGGTAGAACAGAATGATTTCCAGCACAGATAATATAAGAAACTGCTGTGAAACACATGACAGAAGGTTAAAAGTTATGAGTGAGCCGCTGCTAACTCAGAACTTCGGTACATTTACCATTCAGTAATGGTAAAATGTAAGTTCAGATGTTGCCAAGAAAAATAAAATCCCTTTAAAGGAGGAACTCCTCCAAAAAGCAGATATTTAGAGTTTGACAAATAGTACTTGTGTTCTTTGTAGCACTGTGCTGGCAAACTGCGGGGAACTAATGAATGGATGGCTGCTGGGATGCAATTCTGATTTTGGTTGGTGGGAATGTTACTTGACTTGTTAATTATCTACAAGGACCAGGGTTGAGTAGATGAAGTGGAAAACAACAGCAGTTTGATAAGGTGAAAAAAAAATGTTTTCCCCTTTTTGCATCATGCACCATTCTATGACAAAAGCTGAGCATACATGGCGAGGAAAAATCCTTTCCCTACCCATTTATTTTTGAAGGAATTTCTAATAATACACATTATGTAGAACGTAGATATAGTATTTCAGTATTGCATGTAATAAAGAAAAATAGTTTACTAGAACAGAAGGCATCACTGGCAGCTGCTGGGAGTATACTGCATCACATGAATTATTATTCAATTATTTCAACTGTCATAGTAGGATTAAAGCCCCATTGTCCTAGGTGCTGTACAAAAAGAAAACAAAGTTGGTCTCTGCTCCAAAAAGCTTGTAGTCCAAGAAGGTGAAAGGCCTGATGCTCATTTACATGAAGGCCTCATTTTCAGTGAGGCCCCTTTACATTGCTAGAGTATTATAAAGAGGCCTGTGTAATAAGAATAAAATCCAAGATGCTCTTTTAAAATTCCATCCATGGCACACAACCATCCACGGATGGCTAAACAGGATTTATGCAAGGAACACAGAGCACAGGTAGGTATTAAATTCACACCCAACCTGGGGGTAGGCTACAGGACCATCACAAAGTCCTTCCGCAGCCACTCCAGCATGTTGGTTGTAATTACAGTTGCTGACATTTTGCTTGGGGCCATTGGATATACATAACTACAGATGCTGTAGGCCCCTCTGCAATGTGTCGCAAACAGTTCTCTCCTGGCTGGCCTAGTTGTAGTGGTCCTGGAGTCCCTCTTTGCTGCATGCAGGAAGTGTAGGGGCCTCCCTGCATGGCTGCACTGCCTATGTTGGCTGTAGAGAGCCCCATCACAGGGCACACATAATGCAGAAGGGTTTTGCAGTGGCCCTCTGAAACTGGATGAATTTGAATCTAAATTCAAAGAGTAAATCAGGGATTGGTAACCTTTGGCACATGGCCCATCAGGGAAATCTGCTGGTGGGCCGGGACAGTTTGTTTACCTGCAGCATCCGCAGGTTCAGCTGATCGCAGCTCCAACTGGCCACAGTTCACTGTTCCAGGCCAATGGGGGCTGTGGGAAGCGGTGGCCAGCACATCCCTGGGCCCTATAACCTATCCTGAAGGACGATCTCTCACTCTCACAGATCTTGGGAGACAGGCCAGTCCTTGCTTACAGCCAGCCCCCGACCCTGAAGCAAATACTCACCAGCAACCACACACCACACAACAAAAACACTAACCCAGGAACCTATCCTTGCAACAAAGCCCATTGCCAAATCAGACGTCAAGAATTATAACATTCAAAAACCAGCCAGAGAACACTTCAACCTCCCTGGTCACTCAATTACAGACCTCAAAGTCGCAATACTCCAACAAAAAAACTTCAAACACAGACTCCAACAAGAAACTGCAGAATTGGAATTAATTTGCAAACTGGACACCAGTACCTTAGGCTTGAATAAAGGCTGGGGGGTGGATGGGTCATTACACAAAGAAAAAAACTTGTTTCCTCATGCTAATTTTTTCCCCTACTGTTACTCACACCTTCTTTTCCACTGTTGGAAATGGGTCATCCTGATTATCACTACTAAAGTTTTTTTTTTCTCCTGCTGATAAATATCCCACCTTAATTGATTACTCTTTTATAGTTAGTATGGCAACACCCATTTTTTCATTTCTTCTGTGTATATATATATCTTCCTACTGTATTTTACACTGCATGCATCCGATGAAGTGGGTTTTAGCCCACGAAAGCTTATGCTCAAATAAATTTGTTAGTCTCTAAGATGCCACAAATGCTCCTCGTTCTTTTTACTGATACAGACTAACATGGCTACCACTCTGAAACCTGTCATCATGGGACAAGTTGCACTGAGTTATTTATTCTGTGAACGCCAATAATGTCAGATATGGTTGCACTCTAAAGCAGATTACTATTTGATACAGATATAGAAACCTAAGAGACTGAGAAGCTGGACAAAGATGTTTGGGAGAGATCATAAATAAAAGTCTTAGAGAAAGGTATCTGTTTTAAGAAGGTATCGAACAAAAGACAGGTTGTTTGGCATTTGAGAAGGGGAAAGTTAAAAGGAAACACGAAAGAAAGCACAAAAATGAGAGAAATAAACAAAAAAGCAGTTAAAGCAGTGAGTTCAATAGTGGAGACGTCAACAAGGAAGTGAGAGATCAGAAAGAAAGGTAAACAGATCCATTCTTGTCTATTAAGCTTTAGACTGCAACACCATTTAGCAGAGGATGGTGCAAAGGCAGTCAGAGCTATGAGACTGGCCAGAAAAGAAGAGGTTGAGGGCAGAGAGGTCGATTTAGGAGGCACCAGCAGAGATTTTAGCCAAAACTCTGGGAGTGAATAAGGTTGCCTTGAGTACATAGGGTGAAAGAGAAGGTGGCTGAGGACAGAAGTCAGAAAGAATCTGCTAGAGTAAGGGAAATCAGTGGAAGGAGCCACTAATGGAGTGAATAGTGAAATAGAAGGCAAACTGTGAGAACGCTGAGTCCTGAAGCCAATGGAACGGGCAGCAGGGAGTAACTGGACTGAAAGTAGTAGAAAGATCTAGAAGAATGAGAACAGAGGAGAGACTCTTAGACAGCCAAAAATTTTTAGTGACCTGAGTAAGGACTGTTTAAGTAGAGTGGAGGGGACAGAAGCCAGAAAAGATTTAGTAAAGATAAAAATAGATGATAAATTCCAGAAACTTGTAGACAAAAAGTAGCAGGACAAAAGGCTCAGTAGTTTGATAGACAAGTGCAATTAGGGGAGGGGTTTTTGTTTTTTGAGAGTTTGTTTTTGTTTTTTCCAAGAGTAGGCTTGAGGGCTGAAGAAAAGGAGCCTGATGAGTGAAGGATAAGCTCCTAAAGACGAATGGTGTCCTAGAGGCCTTTCACACAATTGTGTATCTTTTCAGAAAACTAAGCAGAATTAGCAAGTGTACTTGGTTCTCTCTGTTTTCATGAGATTTAGTGTTACATGCACCACTTTTCAACCTTCTTGTTTTGAAGCATCTTGTCTACAAATTCTCAAGGAAACTGTTATAATCCCAAATGAAACCTGTTTCAAAACACTGAGCTCTAGCTGCAAATAAACAATGCTTTTAAACTTTTTTAGACTATGACAAATCTTTCGGTTGAGAGTTGTTACTAGTGCTAATTAGCACAAATACATCAATACATGGTGTGAAGCTTTTTTGGGGTCACAGATACAGTACGATAGATCGTGAATTATTTGTTTTTGTTAATTTCCACTTTATTTTGACCCACCCAAACTGAATTTCATCCCACTGGGGAAGCTGATACAAAGTTAGCTTGAGGACAGGGGCGGCTCCAGGCCCCAGCATGCCAAGCGCGTGCTTGGGGTGGCAAGCCGCGGGGGGCGCTCTGTCGGCACCGCGAGGGCGACAGGCAGGCTGCCTGCCATGCTTGGGGCAGCAAAATGCCTAGAGCCGTCCCTGCTTGAGGAGCACTGCAAGAGCGGGTGTCATTTTGACTTAAACAATTCAAAGCTGTCTAAGACACCTCTGTTCCATGATTCATATCTGCAAGAACTATATATGCTTGTCACATAGAGAGAGCGAACATTTCTTTTGTGATTCACACAGAATAAAATTATGAAAATGTTTCTTCATCTTATATGCAGTATTTTTAAATTACTGCAGCTAGTTCTTTGTACCTACAGACACTTTCATTCTGAGTTAAAGATAAAAAAAAAAAAAAGAGCTAAAGGCTTGAGTTGATGAAAATCTGTTTGAAGTCCAACTATGGGTTTTGGACTTGCCTACTAAATAAGGAATTCCAGAATGTGGAATAAATTTTAACTAGAATTATATCATAGAAAAGAAAAGTGAACTTTAATATTAAGTGTGGGATAAATAAGCTTTTACTATTCAGTGACTAATGTCTTACATTTAGGATTCAGAGAAATACAGCACTAGAAATAATTTAAAACCAGTGTTATGGCTAAATGGTAACTTACATCAGTACAGGAAAAAGTTTCATATTAATACTTTTAGGTATTCTCACATGCCAGGATTAAATTTGTTCAGTGTAACTGGAAACTACCGTGTATGATGATGCTCATAAAATGGAAGTAGATAATTCATTCAAACACAGAACTAAATGAAATGCAAATTAATGACATGTTATATAGGGACCAAAATGTAAGAAAGTCTACTATAAATGTAGGCATGCCTGCTTAAGGACTGAGAAAAGTTTAGTTTTTTAATCAGATCTGCCCCATCAGTACCCAGTTTATTATTCTTTACTTATGGATTCCAAACACAGCATAAAACAAAGTCTTGCTCATATAATTTTTGCTTCAAACATTTATCAGACTGCCCCTTGCCTGTTTGAACAAAGACATCCCAAAGCATAATCATATGTGTATATGCATCTATTATTTTAAATTTAAGATTGCTATCAGATTTGCATTTTAAACCTTCACAATTGAAGTCATAGCTGAGGGAGTATTATCCTATGAGTTTGTTTCATATTGTCATTATCGCTATGGTTATATCTGAAACTAAATCACACACAAATTTCCTCAGGGACATTTACACTCTCTGTGGCTGTAAGCTGTTTACTATTGCTGGTGCTATTATTATCTAGTTCTAGAAGTATTTATAATTGCTTTAGCTTTTTCCTTTTCTACGTTTTATGAGATGTATGTAGGCTAGGCCAGGCAACAAATTCTGAACTGATGACATCCTAAAGCTAAATTAAATTGAGCAGAGTTAAACTGAAGAGAAAACCTTGGGTAAAGTCGTTGGGGCTGGTGGATCATATCCAAAATCTGATTCTCTGAGCTAAGGGCAGTTTCCATGTGTTTGTGTGTGTAGAAGAATCCATCTTCTCTTTCCGACATCCCTTAAAAACTCACAAATTTATAAAGCTGATTATGGAACCACTAGGGTGGCAGATATCAGACTGCAAAGTATTGCTAGACTAAAATCCATGCTCATCTAAAGCAAAACTGACATCTTTTTCCTCTGTAGCATTTTTTCATTTAGAATATTGTATCGGCAGTTTTATTGACCCTCTTGATATTTATTAATTCCAACTCTTCAGGCCACCACAACTAAAATATGAGTATGACAAAATGGTCATATCATCCAGCACTCTGTGGCTTCCAAAATATTTATTTTGATATGTCCTATAAAACATGGTGCCTCCTTTGTAAAAAAAGTTACATCTGTGTCCCATCTAGATGTACTTTACTGTGTGATTGGTCTGAATTTTTTCTCTGAAACATGATATCCTGATGTTCAACATTAATTCAACATCAATGACTTTTGTATGAAGTTCTCTGTTCACAAATCAAAACTCAATTGTTTTCTGCTTGCTGCTAAACCTGAAAGTTTAAGCCAATATGCGAAAATCCATTTATTGGGTTTTATATTATTAATATTCATACAGTATCTTCAAGAATTAAATTTCTCATCACTGTCTTCAATAGCAAAGTTTCTAGACTGAGAATATAGCTGACAATTTTCTTGATGATCCATGAAGCAGAGTAGAATACATCTTTGCTCTGATACTGTTATATTAACTCTGCAATAGTGACTGGAGAAAAAATGGTGTTGAAAATAGAAGATAGTAAATGAATGTGACCACTGAGATGCAAAAGGAGCAGATACAGGTGAGTAAAAAAAGACACTTCTTTTTCAACAGTCACTTTTTTCTACCAGAACTCTAAGGTAATGTAATTGTAAACCAGCTTGCTATGCCTTTAATAGAGGCCTAACAGAACATAAGATGAAATTATTATATTTCTTGATTCAGTTGAATTTTCCTTATTCCTCACAAGGTGTTTATTTGTGTACTTTGATTTTTACAGTATTTGCCCATTATTTAAATGAACATAAAATGTGAAATTTGGAAAACAATGTACATTCCAATTTAACTAATTTATTGATCAATAAACTGCTTATTTAATGCACTGATCCAAATGTCATTCATATACAGCCTACTCCAGCAACTTCATTACAAAATTACTGGGACCTGAATCCTTCTCTAGTAACTTACTCCTGCACCCAAAATCAGAGAAAAGGATTGCCTTTGCAGCACACATAGAAGGTTAACAAATCTGGGCTCTGTTGGACCAGAGGGGGAGAGAATTCGACATGCAAAGTAGGAGGTCATTAGATAGCAAGGTTTCACGTCTTAATTTACTCAGTAGACTGTCCACGTTATCTGGTGATTGAGAAATGTTTGGGGTGGGAGGGAGGTGCATGAAGAGTACTACTTCCTAATGATCCTTTGCTGAGCTGTACTGTGTCTCATTTTTCCAAGCACGGGAATTTCCATGAAAAATTACAAATAATCACAATGCTTACTTTATCAAAACTACTCTGAGGAAATAATTCACTCAGGAATATTTCAGTGGAAGTATTCCTCATGGTTAGTTTTAAAAAAATATTTAATCTTGGGTTTCTAATATACATTTTCTCTGACAAATACTTGAAATTCAAAGCAAATATGTAGCGTGTAGAAAGTTCCTAAGGCTGAACATTACATTTTCTTCTAAAATTCAACTATTTATCAGAAAATGAGCAGTAAACACAGTGAATGTAGGTAACTTGACTGTTTCCATCCCAATGCTTAAAATCATTAAAATAAAAAGGCAGTCATATTGACATTTATGCAATTCTCAAATTATTCAACACATCTTTTTTCTCATTTTAGACTCTACAGTATGCCTAACTATAATACATATATAAATAGACTATTGGCTGAAGGGTCTCAAGATGAAGAGGTCACAGAAGTGACATACTGTACTATCTCTCAATAATCAGCATGAAGAGGAATCAAAGACAGGTAGTTACCTGATGAACAATCAAAGCGTTACCACTGAAAGCAATCTACTAGAGAGGAAAAAGGTATTAAATAATTTTTCTTGGTGACTCAGTAGTGAAGACCGAGTCCCAAGGCCACTTGTTATCCAAATAAAGAAAACCAGGTGTTATCCTGCTAGGACAAGAGATGTGACAAGAAAGGCAGGGAATACCCTGAAAATGTTGGGAAATTTGCACTAACTGTTATCCACACGAGAACCAACAACACAAGTGAAGAGAGATTTGATAGACTCAGAGAGAGAACAAGGAGTAATGGTCTCAAGTTGCAGTGGGGAAGGTTTACGATGGATATTAGGAAAAACTTTTTCCCTAGGAGGGTGGTGAAGCACTGGAATGGGTTACCTAGGGAGGTGGTGGAATGTCCTTCCTTAGAGGTTTTTAAGGTCAGGCTTAAGAAAGCCCTGGCTGGGATGATTTAGTTGGGAATTGGTCCTGCTTTGAGCAGGGGGTTGGACTAGATGACCTCCTGAGGTCCCTTCCAACCCTGATATTCTATGATTCTATGATGCTTTAAGGAAATGGGGAAAGAACAAACACAGGAGTCACTTGGTGGTAGCTGCAATGATCAAGAAAGAAAATCAAATCAGAAAAACAGGTCTCTGCCAGAAAGAATCTTTATCTGCAGAATCAGAACCTTTCCAGCTATAGTGTCAGAATATTCTTGTATTGCATATAAAATTCTATTCCTATACCTTCTGTGAGTGTTGTATTTATTTCTTCATTGCAATAGATACTAGAATATTCAAGACTAGTAATGTCTGTACTTAATGGTACAAATGATGATACAAATACAACGTTTAAATTCACGAGGGAACAATTAAGCTTGTGAAAAAGACCATCTTGAATGAAAGTTCTTAACATATTATAACTAGGTTTGACTACTGGGTCGTATATATATGGGCTATTACCTTTTTACAGAATTCTGTAGTTTTATCCACATTAAAATAGATAGGACTTTTTCCATAAGGGACACACCATTATTGGTGGTGGAAAAATACAAAACTTTCTGATCATTAAGGAGATAATGAGATGGTAGGTAGGCTGAGCCCAGAAGTAATGCTGACCCTATTATAAGGATGGAGAACACATGAAATGTTCACCAAATAGAATAGAGGACTAAAGACGGTTAGTTCATGGAACTAGTGTCATAGCAGACAGAAGATTGAACCAAAGACTAGACAGTGGCTTTGAAAAATGAAAATAGATTGCTGTTTTGGAGAAACTGCCAATCATCTGGTGAACATGAGGATTATGTCTGGCCTACATGAGAATACATAAAACCACTCCTTCCCCACTCCTGTAAGGTCTCACTGAATAATTTTCACAAACTGTCTCCTGTTTGCCTATCAAATCAAAATTAAGAGTATAACTGATCACCAAAAAACCCCCCAAACAACCAACAACAACAACAAAAAAAACCACCCCATCCCCTGACAGTAAGATCTTTCTTTTCTTCTTCCTAATGTGTCTAATCATTTCAAGTTCAAACCATTACAGTGGAACTTAAACATAATTCCTATTTCTGAATCCTGCTCATTAAACACAAAGATGATTGATACGAGATTGGACTGAACTATACAATAACAACTTTGCAGCTATCAAGAGGAGCTGTAAAATGTTATTTTAAGTACATGACAGTGCAGTTTTATGGTAGATCTGGCATATCTTGTATAAAATAGGGCTACATTTTACATGTGTAAATCTACTTCTACTTCAACAAGAATATATTGGACATTTTTTTGCTTTTGGTGATATGTAACAGTCAATCATTTTATACTACATGTTTAACAACTGAAGTAAAATCCAAAGCACAAGCAAAAAAAAAAAATCACATACAACTGATAATGAGCAACAGTTTAAAATATATAACAGACAGTAAAATGGTTAAAAGATTTCCTAATTTGAACTCCAAGACTACATGGTAACAGTCTCATAGTGCAATATTAAAGATTCATTTTTTACATTATTGTGCTAAATTAATTATTCACTTATTGCTCCCTGAACCTTCACCTGAACCAAAGGAGGACTGGATTTAATTGGGTTAAAATTTTCATACTTTCCCTTTAATTACATTAAAAATTCCTCATCCTCTTTCCTCTTCTGCTATTTTGCACTCACATTTGCTACTGGTTTCTAAATAAAGATGTACGAAGCAGAAATAATACAGCTTGATTTTTACAAGCTAGAATGAACTTAAAAAATATGTTTACGAGCTTATTAGTAAATTGAGCAAACAAGACATGAAAGACATGGATGATATAAATATATGCAAGAATAGTAACTATGTCACCAGAAGGGACACATTTTAAGTATCAACTGTACAAATTCTCTCACTGCACGATCACTAGCCCCTGTAAAGTTTAGTAATATACTGTGTTTTCCATGGAAATTTATAAGTATTCATCAGTGGTGGGGCATTTTGATTAAGATTGCCTGTGTGTGTGTGTGTGTGTGTGTGTGTGTGTGTGTGTGTGTGTGTGTGTGTGTGTGTGTGTGTGTGTGTGTGTGTGTGTGTGTGTGTGTGTGTGTGTGGTGGTTGGGAGGAGAAAGTAGATTTCCATGGAAATCAGTTGGAAAATTATTTAGCTTTTATAACTTTAACACTTTTTGATTTATTGGAAAATGAGTTGGGAAATACACAGAACAAATTTACATTTATTATTTAAACAACAGTACCAGTAATCAGTGATAAGAATAAAAGATAATCTGCTGCACGGGCTCAGCCTCTCCTTCCCAGGTCTAGCACGGAGAACACTGAGCCAGATGAACATCTGGTGTAAATCAGCATTGTTTCATTAAGTCAAAAGAGCTATGGTGATTTACACCAGCTGCCAATCACTGTGAGGGGCGATGCACCAGCAAAAAGGAAATGTTCCGTGACAGTTATCAGTCCCTTTCCATTGTCTGTTATCAAGCTGCGATGAAATACCATCGTGTGAATCACCTCCTTTGTTACTGGTTAGTGGCTATAATAAAAAGACCTCATGAAATGAGTAAGAAGGTTAATATAAGCAAACATAGTGGGAATCTTTAGAAATTGTACTCAGGAACTAAAATATCCTACATAAGGAGAAAAATAAACTCTATTTTATACAAAACTGAGATGATATTTTGGGTTAATGCACCCGGCCTTTTGCCACTGGATCAACCCCTGTTTAAGTTACAAAAAGAAATGAGTTTGATGGACAAAGCTTAAGTGGACATGTCTCATACATCATCAAACTAATACACACTTTGGCATAATACCGTGCTACTTAAAGGCTGAAGACTGAAATAGCAGGGCCATTACAGATCAGGACTATGGAGCAGTGAAGTACTATGCAGCTGAGTAGGGAAGCTTCTATTCTGCCTGTCAGGGCTGTCAAACCCTACTTTAATAAGCAATGCATTTACATTAATTTAAAGAATGAAAATTCTGAATTGAGCAAATAGCTTGTTAACTCCACAAATATCCCTTTAAAGTAGCACTATCAGTGTTGGATTCTGACTTTCTCAAGCAATAAAAAAGTTTGCATAGAATAGAGATAGAATGCGCCCACTGATCTATTCTACCAGTGAGTGAAGCCAGAGTAGTTCCAGTGAAGAGTCTACTATTGACCATATTGTTGGATCAAACTTCAGAACATAAAGTTAGTCTTTTCCTTCTGCCATCTCAGCAGTGATTAAGTCATAGACTGAAGGTGTTTAAGGCCAGCTGCTTCCCCACTTAGCCTGACTTCTCCTGCTAGCCACTCTCCAGGGTCGGTTCTGGAGTCTGGCCAGCCCTCCTGCCACCTATGATGTGCGATCAGGAACCTGAATCAAAGAGCTTTCTTGGCCAGCTGCTTCTCCATGAGATTGGATTGGCCATCTGCCAAGTGAGTGGGTATGGGTGTGGGTGTTTCTAGATACATGCCACATATGTGAAGATATCTGTCTGATAAACTGCAAATCCCTTGACTCTCTTACCTGCTCTATACCCACTGAATCGTCTCCAATAATTCTAGCAGTACAAACCATGTAGCTGCAAAGGCACAGTTTTGTTTTCAAATCAACTTGTCACTAAAAGTGTCTACTCCTTTGTCCCCAAATAATATTAGTCTGAACTGCAGAACAGGCAATATTCAATGATAATTCCAATCATGGGTTTCAGGACCAAAATTTCACATTCTTGCGAAGCTAAACAAGAGGTTTTAAACACTGGAAAGCATGATTCCCAGCTTTGTATTGGGACAAATCACACGATTCAACCTCTGGAATAATCTGAGATACTGCATCAAAGTTATCATATTTTTACACATGCAAAAAGCTATTTTAGTTCCTTTTAGAGGTTTTAAAAATGCATTAGTTATATTTTTCCCTCCCTCAGAGTTCTGTTTAGCTAGATTTCTGGTATGAGCTTTTCAGGCAGAGGAATACGAAAAAAGCTGTACTTGTGTGTTTTAAAAAGAAAACATTTAAAAAGAAAATCTCAGAAATGTTTAAAAGTAATTTTTATGTTAAACATAAGACACATACAGAATATATGGTAGCGTGGTATATAGGCTTACTCAAACTCAAATCAGATGATTTAATAGCTTATTCATGGTTTCATTGCTTGTGGGTAACAAGAGCTATCCCACTCACTACATAACATATAATATTTTATATCTATAACTCTCCACCTCTCTATTTACACGTGTCTGAGAGATAGTGCCTATTTTACCAGTGATTTTACCAGGACACTGACTTCTTCCTTTACGTTCTGTTAATATAATTTAATTCAGATAGAACTATTCATCCTTTCAGAAGGTTGAAAAAGGTGAAAGAATCATTTATTTCTTTTTTAATTTGAAAGTGGTAAACTCTTAGGGTATGTCCACACTGCAACAAAACACCCGCGGCTGGCCTGTGTCGGTTGACTCAAGCTTATGGGGTAGGACTGCAGGACTATACAACTGCAGTGTAGATATCCAAGTTCGGGATGGAGTCCAGGCTCTGGGATCCTGCCCGCTCGGGGAGTCCCAGAGCCTGGGCCACAGCATGAGCCCAGATGTCTACACTGCAATTTTATAGCCCCACAGTCTGAGTCCCAGGAGCCCAAATCAGCTGACCGGCCAGCCGCAGGAGTTTTATTGCAGTGTAGATATACTCAGTTTCTTTGTGTGCTAAAACTGAGAAGTTAAACAACAATTACATGTGTGATCAAAAATTAAGATAGCAAACAAGTTATAGAAATTAGCCTACAATTTCTCAGAGAGGGAGTATGGAAAGACTGAAGAAACCTACAACTAACAAAAGCATGAAGTTAGATGATGATGTACTGGAGTCAGAGATAGAGAAGATACACCATTGGAAGAGTGGAAGATCTAGGAGAATACTAACAGGAAGGAGTACACTGAGTACCGTGTACTCAGCACAGAGTTAATTTATATGGAAAGTTGTATATGGACCCTCTCAAGGAGTCATAACCATGCTCCTGAGAATCCAGCTGGTGTTATTTCCCTCAGGAAGACAAAGTTCACTGAACTGCTAAAATTCGAATAAGAAAAAAGTGTGACTGGGAAATAATTTGGAACATTTCCTTGGTAAGTATTTCATAGCTAAGGGAAGAACAGGCACCGCATGAGCATGAGCAGACAGACATGATTAACTGTGAAGTCAGTTGTACAAAGAAAGGATAAGTCAGAGATTAATATAAAAAAGAAATCACAACTACTAAAACTACGGCATATACACTGGACCATCTGACTTCTGGGTCTACATTAGCTGCTTTAGGGAAGGTATGTTCCAGATTTAAGGGCTAAATCCTTCTCCCCATTACATGCCTGTAAAAGGTCCCTTAAAACGGTGTAACTGACATGGTTTCAATGTGCACAGTGTAAAACCACATGGCGAAAATATGTGAAGACGATAAAAGTATAGCTCCTTAGTTTTTCCCTGTGCCCCGCAATGAGGTCCAGAAGAAGAGCTGGACCAATGGGTGATGCCTAGATAAATCTAGTGGTCATTCTTTTCTGAATGTAGGTGGGTCATAATATCTACCAGTAGTCCCTGCAGTCCCTCAGAAACAGTTATGGAGCAGCTTGCCTATCAATTAAATCTGTGGTTTAAGATGTGTGAGTCCTTTGTATCTCCCCTGCATTACTTGAGCCATAAGAAGGTTACTCACCTTGTGCAGTAACTGAGGTTCTTCGAGATGTGTGTCCCTGTGGGTGCTCCATGTCAGGTGTCGGTGCAACCCAGAGCCATTGATTGAAGATTTATGGTAACAGTGTCCACGCAGTTTGCGCGTGCGCAGTAGTTGTCTCATGGTGTCATTGATAGAGGGGAAGAGGATGGGCAGTGGAGCACTCACAGGGACATACATCTTGAAGAACCTCAGTTACTTCACAAGGTGTGTAACTTTCTGCTCTTCAAGTTCTGCCCCTATGAGTGCTCCACTTCAGATGACTCTAGAGCAGTACTCCTAGGAAGGTAGGAGGGACTTTGGGTTCAGATGAGTCATAGAGGTAAGTATGGTTAGGCCAACTATGGCATCAGCCCTGTCCTGAGTGATTGCATAGTGCTCAGTAAATGTGTTGACAGAGGCCCAAGTGGCCGCCCTACAAATCTCTAATATTAGAATATTGTTTAGGAACACTATTGAGGTTGAAACTGATCATGTAGAATACGCTCTGGTGTGTGCAGGACAGTCCATGTTCCGAATATGATGGCACTGTCGCATGCATGTGGAGATCCATTTAGACAGTCTGAGTAGATATTGTGCAGTCTTTCGAATGTTCGGTAGTAGAAACAAAGAGTTTAGGAGATTTCCGGAAAAGTTTGGTCAAGGTAAAAGGCATGCCTAACGTCCAACGTATGTAAGACGGCTTCTGTTGGAGTCCGTGAGGCTTGGGATAGAATGTGGGCAGATGGATTAGTTGGCTCATATGAAAGGCTGATGTTACCTTCAGTAAGAATTTTGGGTGCAGATGTAGCATGAATATTGTGTAGGGAGGGTTGGCCAGGAGTGCCCCTATCTCACTCACCCATCTGGCAGAACTAACAGTGATCAGAAATTCCACTTTCATGGATAAATATAGCAAGAAGAAGGTGACTAAGGGTGGTCTGGTGAGGCATTTCAACCCCAGATTGAGGTCCCAGGCCAGGGTAGGTTGGTAATCTTCTGGGTAGATGTTCTGGAGAACTGTGAGGAAGTGTTTCGTAATTGGGTGTGCGAAGATTGAGGACCTGTCAATCTCATGATGGAATGCAGTAATGACCACAAGATGAACTTTGATCAAACTCGTTGCTAAACCCGAGCATTTCAGCTCCAGTAGGTAATCCAGCACTAATGGTAGTGGTGTTGTGGGGACTGTCACGTGTTTTCCTTGACACCAGGTGGAGAATCTCTTCCATTTTTGAAGGCAGGGCTGGCTCCAGGCCCCAGCACGTCAAGCGCATGCTTGGGGCGGCATGCCGTGGGGGCGCTCTGCTGCTCCCGTGGCTTCGGTGGACTCTCCGCAGGCACACCTTCGGGAGGTCTACCAGAGCCGCCTGTCACCCTCCCGGCGACCAGCAGAGCGTCCCCTGCGGCATGCCGCTGTGCTTGGGGCAGCGAAATGTCTAGAGCCGCCCCTGTTTGAAGGTATTACGCATGGTCACCTTCCTGCTGTTTAGTAATAGGTGTTTAACTTGTTCCGAGTAGCCTAGTTTGCCATGATGAAACTATGCAGGAGCCACGCTTGTAGGTGAAGTTTCTCTGGATTCGGGTGAAGAGTGTGCTGAGATAGTAGGTCCAGATGACAAAGGGCGCGTATTGTCATGCACATAAGGTAGGGGTACCATGCTTATGTGGGCCATATTGGGACTATGAGATAACTTTGGCCCTGTCTGTTCGTATCTTGTGTATCATGCATGATATCAGTGGAATCGGTGAGAAAGTGTACATGAATTGTGCATCCTATGTGATGAAAAAGATGTCCCCTGGTGACTAGGGTCCCATTCCTGCTCTCAGCAGAACACTGTGCATCTGTGGATCGTCGGAGACGTGAATAAGTCAATGAGGAGACAGCCCCACTGGTGGAATATGGATAGCAGGACTGCCCCATTCATTTCCCATTTGTGGTCTCGAGAGAAGTACCTGCTTAGTACGTCTGTGTTCTGAAAGCCAGGAAAGTAGGAGGCCAAAATCTTTATGTTGTGGTGTATGCGCTAGTTCCACAGTTTCATGGCTTCGGTGCATCAGCTAGTGTGATTGAGCGCCTCCTTGGCAGTTGATATAAAACATGCAGGCAATGTTGTCAGTCATGGATAGGAATGGATTTGTTCTTTAAATGAAGTAGGAAGTGCCTGCAACCATTGCGGACTGCATGTAGCTCTAGTAGACTGACGTGTAGCTGAACGTCTGCAAGAGACCATTTGTCTTGAACTGCGTGCCGATGCATGTGGGCAACCTAGTAACGAAGCATCTGTCATGATTTCTATTGATGAGGGTTCCTGTTGGAACGGGATGCCCATGCATACATTTTATGGTCTTGTCCACCAGTGCAGAGTGTCCAGGACATGAGGTGGTCTGTAAATCATTTGTGCAGGCAGTACTTGCTGGGTATTCAACCAGCCCTGTAGGCAGTGCATAGGTTGTCTTGCACGCGGTACCATGAACGCTGTGGCTGCCATGTGTCCTAGTAGTTGCAGGAGAATAAGAGCTGGTATTTGGGGGCTGACTCTCACCTCTGAGATAAGATTTGTCAGCGTTGTGAATCTGTTCTGGGGCAGGGATGCCTTGGCTTCTATGGCGTTGTGGTGTGCCCCAATGAAGTCCAGTTGTAAGGCAGGGATTTGAGTGGGTTTTTGTTCATTTATATGTAGTCCTAGATCCCTGAATAGTGTCATCATCATCTGGACTGTGTGTTGAGTAGGGCCTTTGAGAAGGCAATTGTCCAGGTAAGGGAAAAATCATTATTCCCTGTTTGTATAGATGTGCTCCTACTACCACTAGGGTTTGGAGAAAACTCTTGGTTCCGTGGATAGGCTGAATGGTAGTACTCTGTACTGGAAGTGTTCATGTTGTACTGTGAATCTCAGAAATTTCCTATGAGCGGGATGTATAGTAATATGAAAATAAGCATCTTGGAGGTTGAGGGCTGAAAACCAGTCCCCCTTTTGCAACACTGGAAGTATCATGCCCAGTGTCACCATATTAAACTTTTGAGCATGTACGAACTTGTTGAGTTTCCTAAGATACAAGATAGGTCTCCATCCTCAGTTCTTCTTCTGGATCAAGGAGAAGTGGGAGTAGAAACCCTTCCCCCTGTATTGCAAAGGTACTCATTCCACAGCACCTAGTTGTAGAAGATGATCGACTTCTTGTTGCAATAGGTGTTTATGAGAAAGGTCCCTGAAGAGTGACAGGGAGGGCGATAGGGTAGGTTGTTGGGAGGTAAAGGAGATGATATATCACGATTGTATGATCTCTAACACCCACTGTTCCAGGATTATTGATGCCCAGATGTGGTAGAATGGGCAAAGGAAGTGACCAAAGCATGGGAACGAATTGAGGGAAAGCGGTGCCTGATGAGAGACAGTGTCTAGATACTCGACCAAAACTTCAAAACTGTGGCTTTGGAGGAGCCAATTGAGAAGTCCACCGTTGAGACTGAGGTGCTCTCCGTCGCTGTGATCGTTGGCATTGTCATTAGTTCTTGTATTGCCGCTGTTGTTGGAAGAGGAATCTCTGGCTCTCTGATAAGATTGGTATCATCTTCTCTTTGCCAGTGGAGTATAGATCCCCTAAGTGCAAAGGGTGGCTCAAGAATCCTTCATGGAATGGAGCATCTCATCCATCTTGGTCGAGAACAATTTCTCTTGGTCAAAGGGTAGATCTTTGACCTTGGTTTGGAGTTCTCTGGGAATGCCTGAGGATTACAACCAGGATGCCTGGTGCATCGCTATGGCCATGGCCATGGTTCTGGATACTGTGTCAGCTACATCCAAGGATGCTTGGAAGGCTGTGAGAGCGACAAATTGGTCCTCGTTTAGAATGACCTTGAATTGTCCTTGTTTCTCCTCTCGAAGCTCCTCAGTGTAAGAGCTCAATTTCCCATAGTTACCATAATCCTATTTTGCTAACAGGGCAGAATAATTGGCGACTCTGAATTGTAATGTTGCTGAAGCGTAAACTTTTTGCCAGAAGAGGTCGAGCCTTTTGTGTTCCTTATCTTGTGAGGCCAATCAAAACTGTTGTTGCTTGCCATGCTTATTAGCGGCATCGAACACCAAGGAGTTGGGAGGTGGGTGGGAGAAGAGGAACCTTCGGCAGAGACATAGTTCTTCCCATCCACCCTTTTGCAAGTCAGTGGAATCAAAGCCGGGGTCTGCCAAACTGTCTCTGCTGGTTCCAGAACCATATTGTTGATGGGCAAAGTGATCTTGAAGCAGAGGAAGGAGGTAGAATTTGTACCAGTTTGTGCTGATTTGTCTGAACTTCCTCCAATGGGATATCTTGGCTTTGAGTGACCCACTTAAACAGTTCCTGGAACTGTTTGAAGTCATCTGTGGAGGTAGGCGGGAGTGGCATGATTGCTTCATACGGAGAGGAGGAAAAATCATGAGCAGGAGATATAGCTTCTATATCCGTGCCTGTTTCAGTGTCATCCTCACTGTCCTGAGCCTCCATTGGCTGCGGGCTGGGGATACGGAATTAGACCTCAGCTCATGTCTATGAGCCATGGTTGGCCTGGAGTGGGGGCCTCTGTAAGCTGCACAGGTTCCCAATGTGCCCATTGCATTGGGAAAGCTATCGGTGGGTATATCCACGGCAGTCCTTACCACAGTTGAGCTGTCTGGTTGCAATAGTGTTTGGGCCCCATATGGCTTCAAGGTGGTCTTTGTTCGGTCGACAATGATGAGTGGTGTGGTGAGAAGGTTCCTGGTCCTTGTACCATCATCTTCACTAGATGACTGTAAGACCGCCTGAGAAGTATGGGGATCCCTACATTGGGAACGTTTGGGAGAGCCCTCGGTACCGAGCAAGGGGGACTGCAGTGCCGAAGAGATTACCAAGTCTCTCTGTTGCAGAACATTCTGTGGAGTTTCTGTTGTCTGTACCATCGGTGCCAATGGGGTTGCTCTTGATGGTGCAGATGTCAGTGCTGACAGATGTTGTGGTGGATTAGCCAGCATGGTTGGTGCTAATTTTGCTTTCTCCGCTGGTGCCAACTGTGATGTTAGTGCCGGAGGTGGAGGCATGTTGCCATAGGTGCTGGAACTAGGGGTGTGGGGTGCAGCACCCCTTGGCTTGAAGCAGTTTCCATTATATACAGGGTTTCCAGTTTGTTTCAGTGGCTCTCAGTACCCCTCTAAATTGTTCCAGCACCCCTGCATGTTGCCTGAGAAAACGCTCAGTAATGAGTCCCTTGTGAGTGAGGTCGGTGCCATGGAGGAGGCATGTCTCCATCTGTGCCTTGACTCCATCTCCTTCAGTTGGGACTTGGTGGTGCCAGAGGTACCTGGAGCGTCGTAAGTGCTCACCTGAGTGTATTTTGGCATCATGGGTAGTGACCTGGCCGGAGACTGCCATTGTTTCTGCGGGGCTCTCTCTGGAAACGTCTTGCCCTCTTCCTTGATCTTTTAGAGGACGGCATGTCTCCTGTCCAGGGCCACCCAGGGGGACAAATGGGGTAATTTGGCCCATGCCCCAGGCCCCACAGGGCCCCATCAAGCTGCTCCGGGTTTTCGGCGGCACTTTAGAGGCAAGTCCTTCAGTGCAGCGGAAGACTCGGAGTGAGTGAAGAACGTGCCGCTGAAGTGCTGCCGATCAGCAGCACTCAGGCTGCTTCATTCTTCAGCGGCAATTCGGTGGCGGGGCCTTCCCTCTGAGAGGGACCCGCCCCTGAATTGCTGTCGAAGACCCGGCCCTGCCCCAGGCCCCCTGAATACTCTGGGCGGCCCTGCTCCTGTCTGTGAGTAGGGATGCCTGGCGAGATGGTCCGTGGGTCCATTTTTGGTTGGAGAAATTACTCCATCAAGTTCATTTTTAGTCTGAGATCTCAGTCATGCCTGGCTCTCACCTTCAGATTGGTACAGTGGGTGCATTTTTGTGGAATATGTGCCTTACCGAGACATCGTACATGCAAGGAGTGCCCATCAGAAACAGGCATTGCTTCATGGCAGGAGCCGCATCGCTTGAAGCTTGGGGAGCCAGGCATTTTAACAGTTAACTGTCCCCGGTGTGGGGAGGGTAAACCACAGAAAAACAAAGTGGGTTTTTTTGGTAATAAAAACTAACACTAACAACAACTTTCTATATGACTAACTAACTATTTAAACGCTAGACACGGCACCAATGGTATTGTGAGACGCCTACTGCAAACGCATGACCCACGTGGACACTGCTACCATAAATCTCTGATCGACAGCGCCAGGACACACCAACCCCTGAAGTGGAGCACCCGCAGGGACAGCACTCGAAGAAGAATAAAAGATTTAATCCTAAATGATCACGTGAAAGTATTTGGTGCACTATGCCCACCCCTTTCATTAATAAATTTAACAAACAGATATAAGGAGAAATTAATGTGCAAATGTGTATTATTACTACCACTAAGAAAATTACATTTAAAAAAGCAAATCATTAATTAAATATGGAAAGCAAATTAATACTTTAGATCTACACTTGAAGTTTTCCAGTATGCATATACCGCCCATATGGCTGTTTTTCCTTCTGCCTTTGGATATGAAAAACCCTCATTTATAGCATAGTAAACAGTTAAAGAAAAGGGTAACATGATTTTAACCTTACCACCTCAATATGTCCTTTCCACATGTGGGCTTCCTCTTCTGATCTTCTTTTTCTCTTTATATTCTATTCTTAGAATTTAAGACATTTTTCTCTGCACGTATTTCATATGTACATGCAGATACATTTCAGAAGGTTTCTTCTTTTGTATAGTTTTTATTTGCTATTTATATTTCTTATGTTTGGTAATCACTTTTTTGCTTAGTAAAAGCTAAAGTAAGAGATTTAAATAAAAGCCTAAAACATTTTTAAAGTGTCACTGTATCTTAACTGTCTCAGGCCTCTCTCACTCACCAGACTTTTCTGGTATATTAGATGAACCCATTTTTTCTGGAAATGATGCTTCCTATTAGTGGCAGCCTTCAATCCCACAGCTGCCTCCATGCAGGAAGGCCCGGCACATATGCTAAGCCTTTTTGATTTTGCCATCAGGGCTCATTGATCTGCCCAAGCGGATCAATTGCAGGGTCAGGGACTTAGACAAGAGGCCTGGCAAAACAGCAGTCTTCTTACATGTTTCTTTTCCCCACCTCTGAACTAATGTAAACCTTTAGAGCCTTTATTAGCCATAGGAAAAATGGGATTACTTGTAAATTATACAGTATAAAATAAGATGTGATCTCTGGAGTACTTAAGGGTTTCATAGTAACTTTTTTGGTTGACATGAAGAACAGGAAGGTCATCAGCATAACGAGAAAAAGGCTGATGATGGAAAAAAGGGGGTTATATGAAGTGTAGTTTAGAAAGATTTCACATAGCAACCTGCAGATGTAATTTTTTTTCCTTGATACCCCATCATACAGCCAGGTATTCAGCAGGCAGGGAGGAAAATCCGTTTGCTACTTTAGAATCCAAGGCACCTTTGGTAGCCTAGAATACAGAAATATGATTTCTCAACTCATTAGGGAAGCAAGCAAGGTGAGTGTTAACTGTTGTCTCTGTTTGGCCTATCCATGTGGGACTAACCACATAAAAAGGTGAAAGAAATCCTAACAGAATGCAGCAGCTGGTAAACGGCCATTATATTGCAATTTTCCTGAGGCTGACAGTAGGCCAAGAAACCACAAAACGGCATAGAGTAGGAAAAGCAGTTGTAACAGGTTGCACATTGTTGGTGATTATATTTTCAGTAGCAATGAAAGCTGTACTGAAATAAGGTAAAAGAGACGCTGGCAGGAATAAGGCCCAAGGGAGACGAAATATTAAAAATTTTACAGTACTTCAGAAACTTTAGTGGTGGCTGGTTGCTACAGACTAATCAACTGTATAAAAATGAAGTTTTAACTATCAATTTCAAAGGGCTTGGAGTGATCTAACACTAAGAAGTCTGGAATGTTACCGCTGAGTATTTAGTATTAAGAGTTGCCTGATTTATGGACTCATCAAATGCTGTGACATTTCAAATGTGAAACTGATGAATTAAAACACCTAAATATCAAGAAGGAAATTGATAAAACACAAAACCAGTAATGTATGCAGGACATTCAGTTAGCAAAGGATGCTCTCATGTGTGGTCTGAGTATTCTATGTTGAAGATGGAAAGAAAAACTACATAAACATTAAGAAAAGGGCCAGGTATGATACTTATCCTTATGTTACACCTTTATGGCAACTCTTGTAACAATTAAAGATAAGCAAGAAAGTAATAATTCAACGGATGAAAAAAAAAAGATGGCTAAATAAGCATTGTTTAAAGGTTGAAAAGCTAAGAATAACAGGTAGTTTTGCTATGACAAATATGAAATGCTAAATGAGGGGAATAAAGGAGAAATGGAAAGAGAAACATTGAAATCGCGGGGGGTAGTCTTAAAGCTGGAGCAGGGAGCAGATGGAACAGGGAGGTCACTAGGACTAAAAAAATCCCTCAGATATTCAATTGCTATGTCAGCTATAGGGTGCTCCTGTACAACATGCCACAGAATGTAAGCTTTCATTATAGAAGTTATATTACCAGCCCCTATGGTTGTGAAGATAACCTTCCCTGAGTGAACCAAATGGAAACATATGAAGTATGTTTTTCCTGAGTCTGCAAATAGCCTGAAACAATAGCTGTAATGGGGCACTGACTCTGAAAACTAAGAACAAAATAAAATGTTTATTTTGCTATTGATCATTTTAGCATTAACATTCAGCTAGTGTGTACATCTACTGCTGTTGGAAGTAGTGGCAGATATGATGATTGCGAGGTGCTGTGGGCTCTTGACTGCCACAAAGAATTGTTGTGGTGAATATTAGGAATTAAAGCTTCTCCAACCAAAATGTCAAGTCACCTCAAGGGTAAGTGAAAATGAGATGTATCCCTTTCCCCAGTGCCTCAGCTGTGACAGGGGTGCCAAAACCCCAAACTCCCTCTCGCAGTTGATGCCAAAACACCCCGACTCATGTGTCAAAACTTCTAGCTTTCCCCATTCAATTTAATTATTCATTGCCAATATAAATGTCTGCAGCAAATTTAAAATTTGGGGCAGCAGCAAACAAATTTAATATAAAAATAAATAATACTAGGGAATACTCTAGTTCTGACTGTTATTCATTTTTACATTTAATTCAATAAAACCTCAATTTTGAAGCTGCCACAGAAATTATATTTTGCTACAAAATTCAGGCCTGGAGTGCCATAGCAATCAAGTGGCCATACTGAAAAATTTAGGTTCTGTCTGTTGTAGAGGGCATTCATTATTGTAACAGATGGTGCAGTGTAACATGGATCACTGTAACCCAAATACAGACACTTAAGTTTTAGTCATTTGCACTGCAGGCTCTGTTAACACAGCAACTGCATCCTATGTACTGCAGCATTTATTTTTCCAGGCTGTAGTGAAGAAACAGCTCACAGCTCATGATAGCAACATGGAAAAACAAGAGCACGAAGGAGTAATTTATTCTCCCTTATTTTTGTTGTGCAGTGGGATAACCCGAGGCATGAAAAAGTGAACTCCTCCTGGGTTTTTAAAGTTTCCTCTTAGTTTGTTATTCTGTGACTATTTTTAATATTAATTTCTCCCTTGTTGTCCTTCAACAACAGATTCTGCCAAACAATGTTGCTAAAGGTGTTCACAGGATAATGGACAATTGATAGTTTTAGAAAGATCAGTTAAAGAAAAAGGACTATGATGCTAAAGCTGCAAATTTCTCAGTTGAACCATATGTGGCTGCTTTCAACACCAAATCATTCACCAAAATTCTGACTGGCTTGTGGTAGTGCAAAACCTCCCTTTTTCACTGTTGATGGAGAAAGGAACTGATATAAAGGAATCAAGTATGAACCATGTGGTCCACAGCTTTGCTAGACTTTTCAGGTGACTGCTGCAATGACATGAAAGGCACTCTGCTTTATCGCAACTCAAAAACTATCTGCTGTTGTTTTTTTTTAAGGAAGCTCCCCAGAGCACCAGCATGTTTGCATGATATTTTATTGCATATTTCACTACTTTTGTCCTTCCCACTGAAACAACACAAGAATTATATCAGGACAGATTAAAGAAATAATTAATTATCACACATATACGAGACTACTAAATAGTCATCATTAATATTATTTATACTTACTTGATATAGTAGGGCACTTTGTTTGGTGAGACTGCCCTCTCCCAGGGACCCTGGACAGAAGCTGTTAACAAAAATAAATAAATAAATATATAAATAAAATAAAAGAGACATGGAGGTCAAGTTCAAAGCAAACAGAAAAGACAACTTTAATCTCTGGAATTACAATTTTACACTTGGCCACGCTGATATGGGTCTGTTTGCTAAGTTACCCATGAAGGCAGGAAGGATTAACCTGCTGTTCTGAAATTTCTGTCCTAATCTGAGTGAAATTGAACTCATTCAGCTGCAAAGATAAATGCAAAAACCTCTTCGACTACTAAACTTAAAGAAAAGATAGGCTGCTTGTTCAGTTCCTTATCTGTTTTTCTGGTGAGTTCTTTTACAGGGCACCTCTTGGTAATGCTTTCTGTTGTTTTTTCTTCAATTTTATCTCTTATTTGATCAACTGTTCTCATCCTTCTAGGAACAAAATTACACTCTGGTTTACATTTTATGTCAAGTAAAGACATTTAGCAGCCTAGTATGATGACGTTCTCCTGTTTATTTGTTTTAAATAGAGACCTATTTCATTTTTATTTCCTACATTATTAAATGTTCATGTGTTTTATTGTTTTTCAAAAATGGCAAGCAGTGCAGAAGATGTCAGCATGATCACATCAAGAAGTGTTAAACCCATCAGAAAATGGCACTACATAATAGCAGTTTTCTCAGTCTAGACTCTCACAGCACTAAGTACCAACATCAACTTACAATATAGTGAAAATATGTTGTAAATAATGTTTTCTATGAAAAAGGAATATGGGTAGGCCATTTTCATATGATGGAAATTCTTGCTTGCTGATGGTCTGAGCCATATTCTGAAAGCTCTTCTTTAATACTTAGAGTTTACAATCTTTTCAAGTTCATCATCAGAAGCAAGCTCCCCTCAAACCAGGATCCACCAGCTCAAAGTTGTACCAGACCCTGCCATAATAATAGATGCAAAACCTGCAGACATATCTCAACTGCTATGAAAATCAATACCCTCACAACACACCTTTCAAGATCCCTGGGTCCTATACAAGCCTATCACAACATGTGGTGTATCTCATCCAGTGCACTAAATGCTCCAACAACAACTATGGGTGAAAACAGACAATCACAATGTCCCAAAGGAACGCACATAGAAAAACCCTCAAAGACAAAAACACTGTATCACCTGCAGGTGAACACTTTTCACAAAGCGATCTCTCTACATCTGACACTTCAGTCCTCATCCTCAAAGGAAAACTGCCCAACACCTTCTAGAGATAACTCTGGGAGCTAAAATTCATAACTTCACGAGACTCTAAAAATCACAGTTTTAATAAAGAATATCTAAGGCTTATTACAATAATGTGTAACCCACTAACCCTTCCTACTCCTCCTTCCCCCCTTTCAGTGCTATGACTGCAGAGGTGTGACCAGGCCACTTCACTTTGATTCATCTCTTACAATACATGTTAACTATTTACACTAAACCATCTGTTCCAACTTGTATTTAGCCCTGGCTCTCTGAGGGTTTGCCTACCCTGCAATTAGACACCTGCAGCTGGCCCATACTAGCTGACTTGGTCTCACAGGCTCAGGTTAAGGGACCACTAATTGCAATGTAGATGTTCCAGCTTCAGCTGCAGCCTGAGCTCTGGAAATTCTCCCACCTCACAGCGTACTAAAGCCCAGGCTTCCCCAAACCCAAACATTCACACTGCAGTTAAATACCCCTTAGCCCAAGCCCCATTAGCTCGGATCAGCTGGCATGGGCCAGCTGTGGGTTTTTAATTCTGTGTAGATATAGTCAATGTACCTTTCTCAGACTTGAAGAAAAGCTCTGTGTAGCTCAAAATCTTTTCTGTGTCACCAACAGAAGTTGGTCTTGTAAAAGATATTACCTCACTTGCCTTGGCTCGCTATTCTATATATAGTCATTTAGATTTATCTACTTAAAAAATGCCTATCCCAGGGTCTGGGTGTTTTAACAGATATTAAAACAAAATCAAATCACAATCCATATGAATAAAGGAACAAATGTATTCACACGTCACCTATGCAAAAAAGTCCATCAGCTGAATAAAGAAAATATACCACCTACTTTAAATACATCTCATTGAACCTCAGAAATTCAAGTAAAAAGATAACATGAACAAAGGAGATGGAGAGAAGTTGTGAAACACATTTTTAAATAGTCTATAGGGAACTATTGGATCATTGTTTGTGGGATTGCTAATAAATAAATACATTTTGAAGAGGGATTTGAAGGAGGTCAGGGAAGTTGCATGGCAAACAATATCAGGGAGAAAATAATCAGCTGCAAGGGCAGCATGGGAAATACATGGAGGCACTTATGAGAGTCTAAAAAGGAGAGTAACATTCAATCAAAATGAGATATGGGCTGGATCAAACACAAAGAGTTTAAGATACTTTTGGATGAAAATGAGAAGCCAGTAAAGGAACTCAAAGAAGGTGATAATGGAGCTGGAGTGGCAAGGAAGAGGAGTCTGGCAGCGACATTATAGATGGACTGGAGGGTGACAGAAAAGCAGGGTAATGGAAAAGTACAGCTTCATCAATACACACTTTTCTGGGGCCAACAGCCATATCATCTGCAGCAAAATTATGGGCACCTTATACGTATGAAGAAAGGATTCTGGGCACGGCTACTTACTCTATATCCTGAAACAGTTTGGCCAATCACACATAGAAACACACTTTATATAAATGCTCATCCAGTGTTGGGAATGGATGGAGTACTGCAAATGAGAAACTGAGCTGAACACTGAATGGTGAGGTTAAAAAGAAATACTGAACAGCTGTTTTATTTCCCTGAGTACTCTCCATTCTGCAAACTGAAGGCCAGATTCTTGCCATTCTAACTCACATGGAGTTGAGCTTTGCTGCAAGAGCAGTCCAATTGATTTCAAGAGCACAAATCATGGAATAAGGTACTATTCAGTGTGAGTAAGGGATGCAGACTCTGACCCTCAGATGGGTTCTGCAGAACATAGCATGTGGTCATTGAATCATAGAATATCAGGTTGGAAGGGACCTCAGGAGGTCATCTAGTCCAACCCCCTGCCCAAAGCAGGACAAATCCCCAATCAAATCATCCCAGCTAGGGATTTGTCAGGTCTGACCTTAAAAATCTCTGAGGAAGGAGATTCCACCACCTCCCTAGGTAACCCATTCCAGTGCTTTACCACCCTCCTAGTGAAAAAGTTTTTCTTATATCCAACCAAAACCTCCCCCACTGCAACTTGAGACCATTACTCCTTGTTCTGTCATCTGCTACCACTTGAGAACAGTCTAGATCCATCCTCTTTGGAACCCCCTTTCAGGTAGTTGAAAGCAGCTATCAAATCCCCCTCATTCTTCTCTTCTGCAGACTAAATAATCTCAGTTCCCTCAGCCTCTCCTCATAAGTGCGCTCCAGCCCCCTAATCATTTTTGTTGCCCTCCACTGGACTCTTTCCAAGTTTTCCACATTCTTCTTGTAGTGTGGGGCCCAAAACTGGACACAGTACTCCAGATGAGACTTCACAAATGCCGAATAGAAGGCAATGATTACGTCCCTCGATCAGCTGGCAATGCTCCTACTTATAAAGCCCAAAATGCCATTAGCCTTCTTGGCAATAAGGTCACACTGTCGACTCATATCCAGCTTTTCCTCCACTGTAACCCCTAGGTCCTTTTCTGCAGAACTGCTGCTTAGCCACTCAGTCGCTAGTCTGTAGCAGTGCATGGGATTTTTCCATACTAAGTGCAGAACTCTGCACTTGTCCTTGTTGAACCTCATCAGATTTCTTTTGGCCCAATCCTCCAGTTTGTCTAGGTCCCTCTGTATCCTATCGCTACCCTTCAGCATATCTACCACTCCTCCCAGTTTAGTGTCATCTGCAAATTTGCTGAGGGTGCAATCAACGCCATCCACCAGATCATTAATGAAGATATTGAACAAAATTGGCCCCAGGACCGACCCCTGGGGCATTCTGTTTGAAACCGGCTGCCAACTAGACATGGAGCCATTGATCACTACCCATCGAGCCCAATGATTTAGCCAGCTTTCCATCCACCTTATAGGCCAGGGATAGGCAACCTATGGCACACGTGCCGAAGGTGGCACGCAAGCTGATTTTCAGTGGCATTCACACTGCGCAGGTCCTGGCCACCGGTCTGGGGGGCTCTGTGTTTTAATTTAATTTTAAATGAAGCTTCTTAAACATTTTAAAAACCTTATTTACTTTACATACAACAATAGTTTAGTTATTTATTATAAATGTATAAAAAGAGACCTTCTAAAAATGTTAAAATGTATTACCGGCACACGAAACCTTAAATCAGAGAGAATAAATGAAGACTTGGCACACCACTTCTGAAAGCTTGCCAACCCCTGTTATAGGCCATTCATCCAGCACATACTTCTTTAACTTGCTGGCAAGAATACTGTGGGAGACTGTAACAAAACGTTTGCTAAAGTCAAGGAATAACATGCTTTCCCCTCATCCACAGAGCCAGCAATTAGGGTAGTCAGACATGATTGCCCTTGGTGAATTCACGTTGACTGTTCTTGATCACCTTCCTCTCCTCCAAGTGCTTCAAAATTGATTCCCTGAGGACCTGCTCCATGATTTTTCCAGGGATTGAAGTGAGGCCGACTGGCCTGTAGTTCCCCGGATCCTCCTTCTCCCCGCTCCCTTTTTTTTTTTAAAAGATAGGCACTATATTAGCCTTTTTCCAGTCACCCAGGACCTCCTCCAATCACCATAAATTTTCAAAGGTAATGGCCAATGGCTCTTCAATCACATCCGCCAACTGCTTTAGCACCCTCGGATGCAGCGCATCCATCCCCATGGACTTGTGCTCGTCCAGCTTTTCTAAATATTCCTGAAACACTTCTTTCTCCACAAAGGGCTGGTCACCTTCTGCCCATACTGTGATGCCCAGTGCAGTAGTCTGGAAGTTGACCTTGTTCATGAAGACTGAGGCAAAAGAAGCATTTACTACATTAGCTTTTTCCACATCCTCTGTCACTAGGTTGTCTCCCTCATTCAGTAAGGGGCCCACACTTTCCCTGATCTTCTTGTTGCTAACATACCTGTAGAAACCCTTCTTGTTTCTCTTAACATCCCTTGCTAGCTGCAACTCCAAGTGTGATTTGGCCTTCCTGATTTCACTCCTGCATGCTTGAGCAATATTTTTATACTCGCTGGTCATATGTCCAATCTTCCACTTCTTGTCAGCTTCTTTTTTGAGTTTAAGATCAGCAAGGATTTCACTGTTAAGCCAAGCTGGTCACCTGCCATATTTACTATTCTTTCTACACCTCGGGATGGTTTGTTCCTGCAACATCAATAAGGATTCTTTAAAATACAGCCAGCTCTCCTGGACTCCTTTCCCTCTCATGTTATTTTCCCAGGGGATTCCCTGAGGGAGTCAAAGTTTGCTTTTCTGAAGTCCAGGGTCTGTATTCAGCTGCTCTCCTTGTGTCAGGATCCTGAACTCGACCATCTCATGGTCACTGCCTCCCAGGCTCCCAGCCACTTTTGCTTCCCCTACCAATTCTTCCCTGTTTTTGAGCAGCAGACCAAGAAGAACTCTGCCCCTAGTTAGTTCCTGCAGCACTTGCACCAGGTGATCTATTTGAAAACTAAATCATAATACATATATGCAAAGGGACAGAATAAAGATTGTGCATATATTTTATGCATATAAATACACACACAGAGTTAAGCATTGTAATATATTTCTTAGATTGTAAACTCTTTGGGGACAGGGACAGTCTTTTCGTTCAGTATTTGTACAGTGCCAAGCATGGGGCCTACTCCATAACTAGGGCTCATAGGGAAATATGGTTATATAAATAACTAAAAAAACAACAAAAACTAACATAGCTAACATTCACCATCTTCCCACATTTCCAATAATATCTACATCTTAGCTTCTGTCATAATAAACTCATTCCACTATATACTTGGATGCAGAAAACCTCCAAAGACAACACATCAGGCAATGCTGTGTGTTATCTGAAATTAAGAACTAGGAAGAATGCCACCCACCTTCCCCATGTATCTATATCTGACAATTTCAGTTGTTCATGTAGCTTAATCTTCCTAGCTATGTAAGGCTAGAGGATGGCATACAAACTGGTTTAAAAAAACATTTGGATTATGGAACTAGGTATTCTGAAGAGTAAAAAACAGAACCACCACCTCCTCCTCCCCCCGGCCCCCACAAAAAAACTCCTACATTAATTTGAGGATGTGATCTACTTTGTATGGTATAATATGTATTTATAATTAAAAAGTCCTACTCGTTCAACTCCCCAAACTGCAAAAAGCCCCTTCTCCCAAAAAACCAAACCAAACATTATCTTTCAGAGTGAGAACAACTCAGCTAGAGTTCCTATCTTAAAATCAAAGGAAATGTTATGTATTTAGTGAATATCTAAAGAATAGGATGGTTTGCCGTAATTATTCTGGAAGGTGTATTTCTCCTTCACTCCTGAATTCATCTGGGCAACAGCTTTCGAGGCATAACTTATTATCCCAGAATCTTATATACAAAGGTGTTCTTGATCCATTTAAAAAACCAAGCACAAATAGTCTGCCTTCAGTGGAACTAAATGCTTTAGAAATAAACAATTCTGCGATGTTCTGCATAATTGGATTTAGTGTTCCTTCAAGAGACTGTTGTGAGGTTGTCTGTAATACAGTTGCTGCTGTCCTGGATGATTCTAGTCTTGCATATATTTGAGTTGACAAAATACGTGGTACCTTTTACAACTGTGCTCTGAGAATAATCATCTCATTTCTGGCACAAATCCAACAGCTGAGAACAGCTGTTTCTTATCTCGTGGTACCAGTAGAGGTTTGTCATCCATTACAAAGCCAGTGTAAGTAATAGACATATATCTTTAATTCCTGGTAACATCATTTTAGTAGTCTATCAAAGAAGACTTTCTGGAAAACAAAAAGAATGAGTACTTGTGGCACCTTAGAGACTAACAAATTTATTTGAGCATAAGCTTTCATGGGTTAAAGCCCAATTCATCAGATGCATGCAGTGGGAAATACAGTAAATATGGCTACCACTCTGAAACTTTTCTGGAAAACATTTTTGTATGACACCATAGCTTCCCTGTGTGTTATAGTCAAGAATCAGACAATTCCCTATTTGCTAAGTGTAATTCAAAAGTGCCTTATTGTTTTAGTTTTGCACAGTGTAAGAATCCATTGCTATACGAACAAGCCACCTGCAATGTTGACCCCTGAAATAAAATAGCATAGGAAAAAGTATCTTTTTAAAAATGATTTAAATCTCCTTGCACTCCATTAGCATTGCTATGCATTAGTAATCATTTAATGGTTATCTATTTTCAGAGTTTTATTTTTCTCCCTTTGATGTGCTAACATATTAAACTTACTGTGTGTGCTATCATTGAACTTAGGCTACATATCACAGACCATGTTCACATAAGTTGGTATTTGCCTTTTCACAAAGCAAAATGAAGCAGCAGCATGCTGGATCTGTGTGCTCCACAGTCCAATAGTATTTTACTCTATGCAAGGGTCTGACCAGAGACTTAAATAGAATGTAGGTGTCATTTTAGCTGTGTTCATAGATGAACTAATCTAATAAATATTTAATTTAGCTATATCATTATGGGAATCATGTATACAATACATTTAAAATGATCAAAGGTAAATGGTCGTTTATTGCACCTATCCACCAAAATATTCAAAGAGATAGTCTTGGCTAAAATCAGTTCTATCAAAAACTACTTCCAATGGTTATTATTAAAATGTTAACATTCACTCACCATTATCACACAGTGACACGGATATGATTTCAATTGTAAGTACAAAGAAAATCTTCAGCATCTCAGATAACACGGGGGAGGGGAGTGAAACTAATTTTTTGATAGCAACCACACTGTGCCATGCTTCAATCTACTCTGTGACCTGCTGATTGCTGTTTGTTAGAGGTTTCATATGAGTGAATTACAGCTTTGTGAGGTTTGGATCTGAGCTTACACAGGTGTTCATAACCATAACAAAACCTACAATATTTACAAATTGGTCACTCTAGCCCCAATTTAGCAAGGTATTTAATCATGTGCCTAAATTAAACCTGGGAGAATCACTTCAGGCAGGGCCTCTACCTACGATACCCTGACTTTGCTGACTTCTGTTGTATATTCACCATTATTGTTACTGTTATTTTTAACCAAATACACACCTTAGAATCTGTTTACTCCTCCTCCCACAATGTATAACATTTCTTTTACTAATGGTTTAACCTTTTGTTGAGGTATTGTATTTGTCATTCCTTATGAAGGCAGATAGTGATGGCTTAGTGCAGTGATCGGCAACCTTTGGGACGTGGCATATCAGGGTAAGCACCCAGGTAGGCCGGGCTGGTTTGTTTACTTAACGCGTCTGCAGGTTTGGCCAATCACGGCTCCCACTGGCTGCGGTTTACTGCTCCAGGCCAATAGGGGCAGCGGGAAGCAGCAGCCAGCACATCCCTTGGCCCACACTGCTTTCCGCCGCTCCCATTGGCCTGGAGCAGCAAACCACAGCCAGTGGGAGCAGCGATCGGCCGAACCTGCGGATGTGGCAGGTAAACACATCGTCTCGGCTCACCAGGGGGCTTACCCTGGCGGGCCATGTGCCAAAGGTTGCCGATCTCTGGCCTAGTGGTCTAATCCTCAAATTTGGAAATACCTAGAATCACAAGTTCACGTATGTGTAGAGCTGACTTACTCTTTGAGTCTTTCAAACTAGATGAATTGAGTACCACTGTATTTACTTTAAGATGTATTTTATTAAGATATCATAATAAACAAGATATCATTGTTCTATACAGACATTAAAGATCCCCTAGTACTTTTCCTAAAGGTGAGATAAGTTACAGCAGTCCCCAGTCAGTTAACGCATGCTATATGCTGGCTGGCTGACTGCCATCTTCACCCTAGAAAGAGCTGCTTATCTGAGAGTGTGTGTGGGTATGTGTAATTTGGGAAGTTCTTTAGGATCTTTCTCAATGAAAGTAGTGTATACATGTAAGATATCTGTTTTCCCATTTACAGAGGGCCTATTTCTATCTTATGCATATTTGTTATTACAGTAAATTATGGTGTGGAACGCTGATGCTGTATAGCATAGAGGCATAATGGCTCACTGTATAATCAAGAAACTGATGTCAGAATATATTGGCTGAAAGATATAAAAGTTAGAAGGAGAAAAACATCAATCAAAACCTAAGTTGCATAAATATTGCACACCACAGGGTCTAGCTCAACTAGCTGAGCTAGCTTGGAGCCCGATTTAAGCCTGCATATGTGGATGGGTTCTCAGGAATTGAAGTGATCTAAGCAGTTAAATTTCAGTTTGGATTCTTCAATAGTTAAATTACACACTGCTTCTCTGTCTGCATTGCAATGCTGTCTGCGATCACAAATATAGTAAAATGCTTTAAGATTGCTTCTCAAACTTTGGAAGATGGGCTGATTAGCCATAAAGATCTGAACATGTGAAGAGGGGCAGCACAACAGAGACTCACTCCACAGGAATTATAAATTAGGCCTCCCAGTTCTGCAATAACTGCTGAAATCTTTATGACCAACTTGAAACATAATGTTTGCCGGGTGTTACTGATGAGAAACATTATCCAGCTACTAAATAGATAACATGTTCCTTAGTATCATTACAAATGGTGAACAGCATACTGTGAAGTAATTCAGAAGTTTCCAGAGATCACTTCAAAGCATAAAATCGATCCAACGCTCATTTTCTTGGATGTTACTGTTTGGTAAAGCAACAACAAAATACTTGCATCTACTTGAAAAGGATATTGTATCAGGTAGACTGATACTGTAGATATTGTTCAGCTTTACTAGGTTTGTATATTGCTGACAAGTCTCATAATCAATGTGGTTGCACTCAAACTTTGAAAAAGAAAATCTCTAAAATTGGTTTCTATCACATTGAACAAATTTTGGCTTTTGTGCAGAGAGAATAAAACAGACTATTAGAAAACTAAATCTTAGCTAAACATTTCAAGCCTTATAGAGCCAAACATAACAGAACGAGTTCTGACATAAAGAGAATAGCCTCATTGCTTTACACACCAGACATTTCAGAACATAAAGAATATGTTTTAACTGAGCACAATTTATAGCTCATGACAACTCTGCCACACAGTTTAACTGCACTGCAGCAGAAGTGTTTGAACCTTTAAGTCTGAATTTTCCAGTGGTGCTTCAGTAAGGACATACCAGATACACGGGGCAGCAGCAGGGAAATGTTTGCCTCAGAAATCTGGTACTGTAGGCAGCACAGAAGTAGTTAATAAATAATGACTCTCCGTATGAAGCTTATACTCATCTAAGAGTTAAGAAAACATCATGGATAGCTGTGACATATTCAACATTGGAGAAACATCATCAAAGATTAAAACATATTAAACTATGAATAATGCTGCTATGAAGTGCATGAGATCATTCCACCAACAACAAACAACTGCTTTTAAATAACACTGTATACTGCATTGTAGAGATGCATGAAAATGAAATTCAATGAAATAGGAGAAAAACATTTTTTTCATTGAAATACTGTTCATTGTCACCTTAAGTTTTTTAATGGAAGGCTTTTTTCACCACCAAAAGTTATTATTGCAGTGAAAAATAGCGGAAATATGAAACTTCTGTGAGTGAAGAACTAACTGAAATTTATGATTTTGGCCCGAGACTTGAATTTGACCATTTTTATAATGTAAAACTTAATTTGCAGATGGAGGAATCCAGCATATAATCAGAATTCTTATTCATGGTGAATCAAATGTATCAATATGCTATGCACAGCTCTATTGCAGTCAACATTTTTGAGAGTAGAGAATATAAGGGAATATTAAAAAGCAGCAACCCAGCAGGAATGATCATTAGATGCATGATGCCTCTTGAACCACAAAATACAGTACTATCAATTTTCCCCCAACACTTGAGCTATCTAGAGTAACATTTTTCTTAAAATTTCCTATTATTTCACAACCACTGGTGGTAGCAATGGTAAGGGTGCTAATGTAGACTCTTTAACCTTCATAGATCATCTAATCTTGCAGAGCAGAGCAGGTCTAGACGACATGGTGTTTAAAACCCCAGCTGCTCCTACTGTTGCTACCAGGGGCAGCTCTAGACATTTCGCCACCCCAAGCACGGCGGCATGCTGCGGGGCGTGCTCTGCCGGTCGCCGGTCCCGCGGCTCTACTGAAGCCGTGGGACCAGCGGATCCTCCGCAGGCACACCTGCGGGAGGTCCACTGGAGCCGCAGGACCAGCGGACCCCTCCCTAGGCATGCTGCCGAAGGCTGCCTGCCTGCCTGCCGCCCTCCCAGTGACTGGCAGAGCGCTCCCCGTAGCTCGCTGCCCCAAGCACGAGCTTAGGGTGCTGGGGCCTGGAGCCGACCCTGGTTGCTACCACTTATGGAGCTGCACTAGTGGTAGTGCAATGGTAAGACATTTTACAAAAAAGTGCTCATATAGATGTGGCCGATGTGTATTTAACATAATTTCCTCTAAGTTTTAACATGCTTCACTCTTTAAGCAGGTCTTGAACTTAAATTGCTGCCCACTGCTACTGCAAAGTCATTCCTTCATTAATGACGATAGTAACAAAGGCAAGAACTGAGGAACGAAACATCTAGTAGAGATTGTTTGTATTTCTTTTTTAAGTCTCTTTTCTTCCTCTAAGTGTGCTGGGCTCTCCTTGAAAGGTGCAGGGCTGGAAGCCCTGGAGACTGAAATCTTCCACTGAATGCTGCACTGTAGATTTAAACCCTGGTTGCAGGTTGGGGATGGAGGCTTTTGCTTCTTATTGTCTCCATGCACTTTACATCTCTATATAATTCAGTACTTAGTTTTGTGTGGCTCAATTCAAAGATACCCAAAGAGTGGAATGTTGTACCAAGATTTAAAAAAAGTATTCTCAGACACAGGGTACAGTTATACTTGGAACTGGAGGTACAGTATGGGCATTGACTCTCTGGGTGCTCTATGGTTCAAGTGCCTATGGAAAAAAAATAGGGGGTGTTCACCACCCACCAGCCACAGCTGTTCAGTGGGGCTGCTGATCAGCTGTTTGCCGGCTGGCTGGAGGAGCTCAGGGGAGGGTGGAGAGTGATGAATGGCTGGGGTGGAGCGAGGCCGGAAGAGGCAGAGTGAGGGTGGGGTCTCGGGGCAGGGGGCAGAGCATGCCAAAGAGGTGGATCGAGGGTAGGGCTGGGACAGAAAGAGGCGGACCGAGGGTGTGGCCTTGGGGGGAAGAGGCAGAGTGGGGGCAAGGCCTCAGGGTGGAGTGGGGGTGGAGCACCCACCAGGAAAAAGAAAAGTCAAAGTCATTGTCTATGACCAGAGGTGTAATTTCCAGCTTGGGTAGACATACCTGTGCTAGCGCTGACTGAGCAAGTACACTAAAAATAGTAGCATGGCCCTGAGTATGGTCCTGTCCAAGATGCTAGGTATGTACTTGGACTCTGTGAAGCCAGATACTGCAGGAAGTATTGCCCAGCAGGGCCTGAGTGATGGCCTTCCGACATATCCTGGTGTATAAATGAGAAAGCCATCGGAGTAATTCTCAGCAGACTGCCTGCTTGCTCTCTCTCCAGATCTTGCCTTGCTGTGAACCCCAGACTCTGGCTCCTAATCCCAGCTCAGCCCTGAGTCTGCTACTTGCCTCCTGTCTGCAACTCCGCACCTGACTCTAACCTGGTTCAACCCTAACTCTGTTACTGAACTCCTGATCACAACTTCATAAGTGACCCATGCACACAGGCTACCCACAGCCAGGCCCTGACATCAGCTTGCAGTGCTAAACAATTGACTATGTGTGTATTATGGGGCTGAACACCTATTTTGATGAGTGCTGTACAAATACACAAAAGAGACAATCCATGCACCAACTAAATTCTAAAACCAGTTTGATTTACTGTGTCAAATCCTAAATTCCCATGATCAGTAAAGGCTAAAGTAACATATGCAACCTCTAGAATTAAAGAATAGTAGCTTGGTGTCTAGATCCAATGCAGTCCATAGTCTCATTTTTAAGACTGGCAACAGAGTATTCAAATGAAAAAGGGTCTGATTTGTCATTTTTGAAAATCTGTGGGAGTTTGCTTATGACTTTAATGGTCGTCTGTTCAGGCTACTAATGCCCAAACCATAAATTGAAAAGGTGTTTTTCATCAATTGCAAATAATTTATACTGGAGCAAAATTTCTATGCAATGGAAAGTGACTAAGAAAGTATTTAGTGCTACAGTTTATTAACTGCCATCTTTGTAAGGCAGAAATGGCAAGAAGTAATGAAGAAAAGATTTTTCAGAACCTGAAATTTAAAATAACAGAGTGTGAGGAAACAAGGAATAGTCCCAGGAACTCTGGACTCGATCCAAAGGATAATTAAATATAAAATATAGTTTCCAAATCTTAAACACACATTTCTGACCATTATTTATCTACTTCTGAATGTTAATTAATAGTTCTAATGATAATTAACCATTTTCCATATAGAGTACTGGCATGTCATGGCTTTAAAAAAATAGTTTGAGAAAACTGGTTCTGATCGTTGGAGCTATTTGTTAAATACAGAATGGAAAAAAGTGACCTGTTCTTTATAATTTGAAAATTTAAAATATAGTTAGATATATCCAATTAAACTTTAAGTCCTAGCTCTTTACATCAGGAGAATCCTACAAACCACAAAATACGAGACAGATGTAAACATGCCTTTTAAACATGCATGCCTAAATGTCTTTGCTTTTACCCAAATATCTGTTGGTTCCCTATCTTGATAAAAATCTGGGTTCATCTCTAAACTGCCGATATTTTGGAGCCACAGATGGAATTAGCACTTCAGCAAGGAAAAAAACCCTGGTCATCTCCAAAATGAGATACGGGTAACTGCCAAAAGCAACAGAGTCCTGTGGCACCTTATAGACTAATAGATATATTGGAGCATAGGCTTTCATGGGTGAATGCCCACTTTGTCAGACACATGTAATTGCCAGTTATAGCTGTGCATTATTTCATTGAGTCACATCATCAACATACTGTATGTGACAATCTTACAGGGATTAGGCTGTAAATTACAAGTTCTACCTGTATGTTTGAAAGTTGTCATACCTTCTATTTTTCAGCAATCACAAGTGGTGCATGTCAATGAGTTACAGCATTAAAAACCAGGATTGATGGCAGGCTGGTTGAACAGTTAGTGGCGTTAAAAACAGCCTGACATCTCTCCTACCTCTCATTTATTTTATCACAAAAGGAAGTAATAACTATCCTTACAAATACAGATGGATCCTCCAACAGCAGACAATGAATCCCATTCTCCGTAAAACGCAGCATCACAGATCAAAACAAAAGGAGCCAACAAAGCATCATTATTACAGGGGAGAGAGTTGCAGCTCCATAGCTGAAATTGTGCTGAAATTTGCACTTAAAGCAGGATTGAAATTCCTGTGCTTCACACTTCAGTTACTGCATTTTGACTCCAAATTGAGCACAATAATCCTTCAGAGGTCAATAGAATTTTCTATGTGATATTTTTAGTTTAATATTCACTAACTTTTGCAGAGGATATATTTAAAAATGCTCCTTTTTAGAAATTATACAGTTTTTTTACACATTTGTTTGGGCCCTTCTAGCTAAACATCAGTAGTCTTCACAAACTACCAACTTCATCCACATATGCATTCATGTAACATCTCGGACATGGTCATGCGCCACTGTTGACATTTATCAAACTCCATCTTGACAGCTACTTCTGTTAAGGCTGCCAGCCTTAGCCTTTGACTCATATATTTTAAGGTCAGAGGGGACCATCATGATCATCTACTCTGACCTCCTGTATATTGCAGGCCACAGAACCTCACGCACCCACTCCTGTAATCAACCCATAACCTCTGGCTGAGTTACTGAGTCTTCAAATCATGATTTAAAGGATTCAAGTTACAGAGAACCCACCATTTACACTAGTTTAAACCTGCAAGTGTCACATGCCACAGAGGAAGGTGATAATCCCCCAGCGTCTTTGCCAATCTGACCCGAGGGAAAATTCCTTCCTGACCCCAAATATGGTAATCAGTTAGACTGTGAGCACGTGGGCAAGACCCACCAGCCAGACACCTGGGAAAGAATTCTCTGCAGTAACTCGGAGCCCTTCTCATCTAGTGTCTGATCACCAGACATTGGAGATATTTGCTGCTAGCAGTCGCAGTTGGGCCACATGCCATGGTACACAATTTCATCATACCATCCCCTCCATAAACTTATCAAGCTCAGTCTTGAAGCCAGTTAGGTTTTTTGCCCCCACTGCTGCCCTTGGAAGGCTGTTCCAGAACTGCACTCCTCTGTTAGTAAGAAACTTTTGTCTAATTTCAAACCAAAACTTGTTGATGGCCAGTTTATAGCCATTTGTTCTTGTGTCCATATTGGCACTTAACTTAAATAACTCCTCTCCCTCCGTGGTGTTTATCCCTCACCAGCTCCGGCCCTCATCGATACCATGGGGAGCCAGGGAGACTAACTAGGCATCAGGGGCCAAGGGGTAAGCTCTGGGAAAGAGACAGGGCTCTGTGGAGCTATGGAGGAGTTCATGAGGGATAAAGAACTTGGCTTGAGGAGGCAGGTGGGGTTGAGCAGAGTACTGAGGGCCAAAGTAAAAGGAATTTAGCAGGAATGTGTGAGTGGCTTGAGGAAAAAACCTTGTGTGCAGGGAGAAGAGTGGGGACTGGAGTTAGCTCCTCTGGCACTGCTGGGTTTATCCCCTGCCAAGGGAAGTCTTTAAAATGCTGATGCCTCAGCAAAGGCACACTGTGCTACTGGTCTCAGAAAGGAAAAGGAGAGAGTAGGTATATGGGGGAGGTCTGGGGAAAAGAAAGCAGGACTGTGGGGTTGGGGAGTGGGGGAATGAAGAAAAAGTGGGTCTTGTGCCTAGAAGCAGAGACCCAGAAAGTGAAAGAGCTCCTTTTCATGCCTCACATTTTTCCTTTAATCCCTCTTTTCCCCCATCCACAGCTTCATTCAAGCACCAAGCTCCCAACCTCATGCAGCCCCATCTCCAACCTACACACCACAGCACAACACTAACCCAGGAACCAATCCCTGTAACAAATCTCATTGCCTACTCCGTTCCCATATCTACTTTAGCAACACCATCAGAGGAGCCAGCCATATCAGCCACACCATCAGGGACTCATTCACCTGCACATCTACTAATGTGATATATGCCATCATGTGCCAGCAATGGCCTTCTGCCATGTACGTTGGCCAAACCAGACAGTCTTTATGTAAAAGAATAAATGGACACAAATTGGACATCAGGAATGGTGACATACAAAAGCTGGTAGGAGAACACTTTAATCTTTCTGGACATTCTATAATAGATTTAAAAGTAGCTATACTTGAACAAAAAAACTTCAGAAACAGACTTCAAAGAGAAACTGCAGAACTAAAATTCATTTTCAGACTTAACACCATTAATTTGGGCTTGAATAGGGACTGGGGGTGGCTGGCTCACTACAAAAGCAACTTTCCCTCTACTGGAATTGATACCTCCTCATCAATTAGTGGGAGTGGACTGCATCCACCCTGATTGAATTGGCCCTGTTAACACTGGTTCTCTACTTGTGAGGTAACTGCCTTCTCTTCATGTCAGTATAATGCCTGCATCTGTAATTTTCACTCCATGCATCTGAAGAAGTAGGTTTTTAACCCATGAAAGCTTATGCCCAAATAAATCTGTTTGTCCTTAAAGTGCCACCGGACTCCTTGTTGTTTTTGTGGATACAGACTAGCACGGCTACCCGCTGATAACAGATACAATCATAACCCTGTAACTTCCACCATGCCCAATTTTGAACAATAACTAGGTCACCAATGACACAGGTCACCAGTAACTTTTCTGAAACATTACAGCAAACGTCACATCTTGCACTCAGCCATTTGCAATCTACAACCAGACCTCATATGCCCCCTGCATAGAACTACTTGCAAAGTAATTTATGCAGATCACACCCATCCCATCTTAATCACCAAAACACACAAACGGAATAGCCAGGAAACATGGCTGGTGTTGAAGGGTGCCTGCCTGACCATTGTTCAGGATGAGCGTGGAGTTATGGTTGAAAATAAGTAGCTGAGCTTGACAGGGGCAACTCATGAGAGGAGTTTAACTGTGGTGCTGAGAGACTTAACAGCTTATTGCTTTGATTGCTACAGGTGCACTGATGGGATATGCAGCCTAGCAACCTTAACTCCAAGTTAACGATTTTGTGGTGAATATATGTGTGAAATAAATCCATGGAGTAGAATCCTCCTGATCCTATTTTCTTTTAAGTGCTGTTACCATCACTAGACTGACCTTTTTTGGCCTCGCTTGCTTTCATTGTGCTGCAAGACCTATTTAAAAAGCATGAATTCACCCCTGATCTGACCTCCCCCTGCACTGGGAGGTGTCCTTATTTTTCACACATTTGCTCCCGGAAGTATAACTACAAAAGCAATGCTCGCAGGAATGACTGCACATCTCTCAGGGCTGGCCAGCTGATGCTCTGACATCACAACTCCCCAACAAACTGCCCTCTAGTAGTAGTGCTGCTGGGAATGATGTAAACTCAAGGTGGCTTTACTAGTGCACAGCACACTGCTCAGTGTAGTCAACCGACTTCTGGAGCCATCACCAGCTCTCAAATTGCTGAATATTAAAGCTCCAGAAGCATTTTGCAAATACTTGCAGCATATCCAGTATTTAAGGGAAATAAAACCAGCTGTTTGATTTAACTCCCGTATGTGTGTATATGTATGCGCGTGCAAACCACTGAAACACAAATACAAATTCCCTGTGCCCTAGCCACATTCAAAGTAACCCTAAAGCTGGCTTTGAGCAGTCCCTCGACCATCCCTCTTTTCCTAGGGTAATCCTCAGGTAGTGTAGAGCTACCGTAGTGGCTCCTTCTCCCCATCTCCCGGGCCAGAAATGCAGGGAAATGTACATACGAAATGGGATGTGACTGGGATGTACGAGTGCCTCAGTAAACCCCTACCTGCTCAGGGGCTGTGGAAATAATGACATAATGTCGAATAGCCCTGGGTTGACCTGCTTCACACCTAGAACCAGTACAGAATGGTCTAGGATTTGGGAGCTGCAAAGCTGGTTTTCCACTCCCTGCCTGCAATGCCTTCTCACTTGCACTGAGCTCTGCTTTGATGCTACTCAGGATCAGGCCCATAGTAACTAAGATATGCAATACATACTTTTTTCAAGTAAAGAATCTGCTTTTTAAGCTATTATAATACCGAGAGGCAATATTTTAAGGTACAATGAGAACCAATGGCTGGAAGTCGAAGCTAGATAAATTCAGACTAACAAGCCAGGCAGTGGAGTGTGCCTGGGGTGGATTCTTGTCAGTGGAATTTTTTAACCCATACTTAGGTGTTTTTCTAAACGATACTCACATACGCTGTGTGTTCAGACACACATATTGGACTTGAAGCAGGAGTTACTACAGGATAATTCTACAGCCTGTGTTATGCCAGAGGTCAGGCTAGTCAATCACTGTGGTGCCTTCTGACATAAAAATCTATGAATTTATTGAAATTGGGAGGCAATGTAAGAGTCAATGTTTTGGTATGCAATATAAACTATACCTGCTAAAGTGAAACACTGGATTTATATAAAAGTTCTTGATTTTAACTTTCCACTCTTTATTCAACTGGGAAACAGAGGGAGGCCCTTCGGTTGTAGAGTTTGCTGACATGCTGAAAGATTACAGGCAGGATTGGCAGCAGACAAGTCAAAAGACTTTCTAGAGAGAAGGTTTACCTCTTATTCAACCAACATTTCACTTAACTAAGGCTACATCTGTGCTACTAGCTCGAGATGTGAAAAATCACAATCAAAATAAAGATCAACCCAAAACTAAACTACTTGCTGTAAAAAGCATGAGCTTTATGAGCTAATGGTGCAATTCCCCTGCTTGCATACACATACCACACTAGCTCTCTGAGAGCTAGGGTGAGTATAAATAACAGTATAGCCACAGCAGCATGGCCAGCGGCAGCACAGGCATGGCTTAGCTGTGCTGAGTACATACCCACTGGTTACAGGCAGGCTTGTACTCGGCAATTCTGAGCTGTACTTCTGCTGCCTCTACACTCGTGGTACTACAGCTACACAGCTGTTTACATTTGTTCTAGCAGGACAGCTTGACAGGGGGAACTAAAACCCCCCAAGCCCTCAGATGTCTACTCTCATGCTCAGGGCCGCCCAGAGGATTCAGGGGGCCTGGGGCAAAGAAATTTCAGGGGCCCCTTCCATAAAAAAAGTTGCAATACTATAGAATACTATATTCTCGTGGGGGCCCCTGCAGGGTCCAGGGCCTGGGGCAAATTGCCCCCTCCCCCCCGGGCAGCCCTGCCTGTGCTAGGCAAAATGGGTAAGTGAAGAGAGAGAGGAAGGTTTCAGTTTGAATTTACTTCCATTAGTTAACGTAGATAGTTAATGTTATTTTAAATGTACTAAACAGAAATGGGCTAAACCCCAGACCTTTTCTTTTGCCTCCCTCTTCCACAAACTCTCAGAGTTTGGATAAAATAGGATGCAGATTTGAACAACCTTCAGACTGCATTGTGCCATCAGATTTTATGCTGATTTGGCACAATATGGCACCTGGTTTGGATTTTGCCAAATAGCTACTATGTTAATTTCCTGCCTTTGTTTATCAAATTCCTAAACAACATGCTTTATCTGTGGCAAACAGCTAATAACCAATTTAGAAACCAGTTTATTCTTAAAATTATAATGCAGTATTAAAACTTATACTTTTAAAAGTAAATTTATTTCTGATTGATTGAAAAACATGTTTGTCCTTGATGCCAGTCTAAATGGAACTGTTTGATAATGCTATACAGTTCTGAACATCAATGTCTCTGAGGCAGAATGATTACACCTGCATCACTAATCATATGGTATAGCAGAAATAAAATCATTTAAACACAGTATTGGCACAGACTGTCTACTTCTTTGAAAATAAAATCTGTCTCTCAACATCTATTTTTGATAAATGCCTTGGTTGGTTTCCCCTTGGAATGTATCAAGCAGCAGGAGACCATTATCCCATGACTGTGCTCTATTCCATTGATATAATCTCTTAAATAAAGTTCTGCTATTTACTTTCGTTTAATCGCAGTACAACAGGCCAAAGACGTGGCTTCCAAGCAGCTTCATTTCAGTCTCTGCCTTGATGCTTTGAAGCTGTTTCAAGTTGTCTTTCAGTGCACTTCAAAACATCCTTGATAAAGTTATGGGGGTGAGGAAAAGTTGCATTGCTGGCAAAGCCAGACAATAATGGTTTGTTACAGAGTTGAAAAAAAAAGTTTAAATAACAGCTATTCCTCTGCTAAGTTGAGGTTTTTTGACCTCCCCCCACAAGACTGCTAAGTAGATGAATTATACAAGGCCCATAACTGTAAATATTTTTCTTATGGGCCCAACTTGCCCCTTATGAGTTTCCACACTGTAGCTGCCATGTGAAAAGTGGCCACCATTTTACTTTGGCCATATGAGTTTTACTCAGTAGGAGCCAATGAACTTAGCTGAACTCATTGTCTTCTGATAAAAAAAGATCTAATCAGTATCTTTAAACCTTTATCCTTTAATGGGAAGCTTTCAAACTAGAGTGGACAAGTATAATACAGAAATAATTCTGCGCTGGTAGAGAAAGAGGTACGGGGACCTGATACTGGTAGGCTTTTCCCATCCCATCTGGATTTTATTGAAATCAATACACTTCTATACCAAGTTTTAGCCAGCAATTAATTTTTTACTGTTGAGTTCTAAACCCATCTGCAATGGGGTTTAAAATGGAAATAGATAGCAATCCTAGTTGACGCCAATGGCAGGGCTGGCTACCTAATTGAGGTTTTAACGTCTAACGAGCAGTGCACAAGTTATGCAAGAAAAACTAAAATTGACTTACTGGAAAGGAAGTGCTGAGATGCAGGGCCAAAATCCCTGTGGGCTTCATGCAACTGTCTGATGCGCTCATCAATGGCCACCTGAGAAAAAGAAGAGAAAAATGACTTTTCTTTCAAACATGTAACAAGTAGCAATTAAAGTTAGGTGTCTATTTTATTAAAGAAACAGTTTTGTTTTGTATAAGACAAAAGAACACTCAGGCAACTGTCTGTTACAGCTATCCCCCTATTCCATTTTGTTTCTTACAGCTGTTCCCATACTCCATTTTGTTTTTGTTCTCCTCCTGTGGCTGCCCTTCCCTGGCTGTTAAGTTGTTTACCAGGGCCACTGTTCAAAGGGTTAGTCCTGTTATCACCTCATTGAACCTGGGCTCGGTGTGGGGCAGGCAATGTCCAGAGCTGCAAGACCTATTGTGTTTTTAAGATCCTGGGCATGAGAAATAAGCCTCATGTGCTTTTGAGTCACCTATTGCACAGGACTCTGCCCAGACATGTTTCTGTGCTCACCTGCAGTTTTTCCCTGTGCCTCCTCCCCTGTGACAGAGGGATCCTATCAGGATTACTGGTGGGAAACTGCCTGAGTTTGCCTTTAAAAACAGACATTTTTTAAACAAACATGGGAAAGGTTCCTGCATTGCTGCCTGGTCTGATCTGCCAGGGGTTTTGGGGGGTCCTTTCTCCGCTCTCGTTTTATTTTTGAGCGTACTCCCGGTTTTTTAACACCTCCCCCACAAAGAACGAATTGCTACCTGAGAGATCTCCTGATTATTGAGACTGTACTGAGCCCTCCTTGCCTCTTCTGATGTTGCTGCTGCTTCTGCCTTTGCTGCTGCCTTGAGGACTGGTAAGAATCCCTCTGTGAAACTTTCTATACTTTTATTTTATTATTTTAGCTGATGGCTCTGTTTCCCCAGCACACAGACTCAAGCTAAACCTTGGTCTGTGTCTTAAAACCTCTCTTAAACTCCACGGCGCTTTGCCGCTAAAAATAAGTTTGTGCCGCTGCTAAGCTCTGCTCCTGTGGGCTTTGCCTCGGGGCTCCCTGCTTTCAGCTGTATCCCTTGGCTTCAGCCACCATCCCTTGGCTTCCTTGGGAGCTGGATCCTGGGCACATACCACTCTGCCCTCTGTCACTTCCCCATAGCATAAGGTGCACCATAGGTTTTGGGTTTTTTTAGTTTAATAAGTCATAGTTTGTTAAGATTGTAGAGCTTGTAAGTTCACCTGCCTTGTTATAGTTTACTGTTTTGTTGCTCCATATAGTTACTTGTTATAGTTTTGCTTAGAATTGTGATATTTGTTGTTTTGCCTAGTCGTTGGTTAAGATAGATAAGGTTTTTGCTGCTTAAATTCATCTTCCCGCTGTCCCGATCTCTCCCTGAACTTTCCCGTGTCTGTTTTTCCCCCGCTCCAATCTCCCCCTCTGTGTGCTTCTCCGTGTCTTCCTGTTATAACCCTTTGCTCCATTTTCCCCCGCATCTGCACTCTCTCCAAACTTCCCAACTCCTTGCTGCTTTTTCCCCCGCATCTGCACTCTCTCCGAACTTCCCAACTCCTTGCTGCTTCCCCCCCCCCGCGTCTGTATCACCCTCAGAACTTCCCAAACCCCTTGCTGCTTCTCCCCCTGTGAAACATCCCAAACCCTTTGCGGCTTATTTCCTTTGTTTTTGGTGTCCGCTTGTTGCTTAAACCTCTCTCTAGCCCTTCTCTACACTTCTCCGCTGCCCCTCCCCTAGCGAAGATCACCATCACACTGCTTCATTGTCCTTACCCCGCGGGACTTCAGAGTCTCTCACTGCTTCCAGCCGCACTCTCCTCTCATCAGTTGCCACTAATCATTCACTCCTCTCCCCACTCCTGTTCCTTGACCCAGCCTTTAAGTACACTCTTGCAGATTATCTGCTATCCTAGCCTCACAAATTAAGTCATTAATTTTCTTTTATACCGTTACATTGCATAATTTCACGTATCACCCATATTGTATCATTGCACTGTGATTCACATTTTACTTGTAATTATAACACCCCATTGGTTGCTTCCACTTTTCTGATATGCTTTGTATTTGCATTGATACCATTGTGTTACATTGCGTCTAAGGCCACTAACCACTTAATACATTCTGTCTAAGATTGTTGACCATTTTATATAGAAGCTACCATTTTATTTTGCATTTCTTTTTGATACGCTTATTGACTGTACTGTATCCCATTGTGATGAACCCCACTTACTGTACCCCACTGTTAAAACTCCCTACACTGTTCAATAAGAAGAACCCCCCCATCATTGTCTATTGTAAACACCTTATATACCCTATCCCATTGTATTTCATTGTTAAATTCCCACCACTTCCTTTTTCCTTTAATAAAGACATTAATTGGCACCCCACCTGTGTGGTAATTGCTCCCCAAGATCCCATATACTTGCAGGCAGGGACAGCAACAATCTATAAACCAAGGGTTTGACTGCAGTTTACCAAGTTGAATTCAAAGACCAGGGAGGTCAGCAATGTTTTTCTACTAATTTAAATGGCATTGGACCAGGTCCACAATAAGCAGCCTGATAAACTCCTTTCTGTTAAAACATCTGAACGGCCACCAACCAAAATAATAATAAAAAAGATTCTGTTTTCTCTCTTGCAAACATTAAAATGGGAAACAAACCCCTCAGTTATTACCTGAATTTGAATGACTCAGAATGAACTTTTTGAGAGCAAACAGTCATAAAATAATAAGTATAAAAGAAAGTAATCTCATATAGTACGGAGATGCCAACTGCACATGTATAGTGCCACAATGCTGGTAATCAGTTAGTGTTTGGGTACAAGTATATTCCTTATTCTCAATTCTCAATTGACTCCCATCCCCTTGACCCTTTCTTCTTGGTATGGTACTGTCCTTTGAAGAAAATGTTTTTTAGTGTCTTGTTGGGCTGATGTATTGCACGAAGACACAACTACTGTAGAATTGTTTAATTTTTAAAACCTCCAAATCTGTGTGTCTCAGTATAAAATAGAATGTCTAGGACAGGTGGACAGTAAGATAATCTTGTACAGAAAATTCCAAACAACATGAGTGATATTCACTAACAACTTTATGTACTATATATCCAAAAGACAATGTCAGGTAGCTTAGGTCTAAATTTAGCATTTAGAAACCAAAAATGCCTAAAGCTAATAATAGTAAATTCTCAGAAATGTTTTAAACAAAATAACTAATAGGAGGCAGATTAACTGAATGTAAAGATTTCCCTGCAAGGTCTGCAAACCAAACAATGGAGCACTATATTAGTACGAGAAAAACAGGAAGGGGAACAGATTAAGTTTGGTTTTGTTGTCCAAATTGAGAGAGATGTATAAATAGGTAACAAACACCATATATGATGAAAAAGAAAAATCAAATTTTCAGGTTTAATTTTTGTAGGTGTTGGCTGTAGCATGTTCACTCTTTTGACATGAGTAGCTAGCCAATGATTCGGGTCTTGTGGCTTGTTACCATTAGGAGAAGCAATTCATGGAGAAGCCAGGTATTTGATGCAATTCCATGTATTTACAAAGAACGGACAAAGTCCTGTTTCCCTGAACATAGTAGAGTTCAAACAACAGAAGGTAATTTCTTTGTTCACAGTTGCAAGTCTCTTTCCAGTCAGCACTCTGCCCCCGAATCCTCTCTTGGTTTTCTTACAGTGTCACCTTGAAAGTGCTTCTCTTGCTATCTCCTTGGTTTTCTTGTGCCTTCTATGTCTTCTTCTGACAACCTCTGGCTCCTCCCAGTCACAGATACACAGAGGCACCCTGTGTTTGCAATCAGCCCCCCGAGAAAGCCTTCTGCCCACAAAACTTAGCTTCTGTGCTTTGGGCAGTGGCTCCCATTTGTACGTAGAGTGAGGATAAACTCTACTCTGACATCTGATGGTGAATTGTGGTGAGTTGTGGAAAAGAACTTCAGAGGCTGGTCTTGTTTGCATAGACACACCCACTCCGCCTAGCATGAACCCACAAGCTGACCAAATGGTCGGTTTGGCTGCTGTTGGATCCCCAGTTTCTCTGTTATTGGGGCAGGAAGAATAAAGTTTTGTTATGCTGATTATGTGAATCAAGGTCAATGGAACTGTTTTATGACAGAGGGACTCACCATCAACTAAGTAGCACTTGCCAGACAAGGAACATGGGTTCCAAAACCCAGTGAATTAAGAGAAACTGGAGACAAGGATTTGTACTGGATGATATGGGCCCCTTTTGGGGCCTGAAACACCAGTTGCACCTCCTCCTCTCTCCACGGTTGAATAGCAGAGCTAATTTTGATTCCATGAAGAGCCTAGTTACAGGCTGCTGTGCTGAATTCACTTTGGGACAATGGTACACCAACACTAGGGCTCCCCGACTATGAGCTGAAATCACTAAGAGCTGAGATCATTGAGTGCTGTGCTGTGTTCAGTGGAGCCTGAAGATATATTGCTAAGTGGCTGGCAGAGTGGAGCAGTTTGTGGGATGGTTGCCGTTGCCCATGGGATGGCGAGCGGATCAATTTGCGGGATGCCTGGAGCAGCTCATGGGACGGCTGCTGGAGTGGAGCGGCTCATGGTGAAGGCTGCAGCAGAATCCCACGGAGAGGCAGAGCAATTGGCCTCAGACCACATAAAGTACCCCTTAACACCCCACGTGCCCCTTCTCCTCACCCATTTTCACCCAGGCTGGGGTGGTGGTGGTAAAACTCTGCAGCTAAACTTTTGAACTCTGGGGCTGCACTGACCAGGGACATAGACTTTTTTTGGACTTTTGGATGATTTTTGGGTTGTTGGACTCAAGAGACTTTCGTGGTGCTGGACTTTTGGGACTTTGGGGTGATCTTTTGGGTTCTTGGACTTAAGACCCTGAGGAGAAAAAGATACTGCCAAACTTACTTGGGGGTGGGTATTTTGCTCAAGGTTTGTGTTATGAATCCTATTTGTGGTGTTTCGCTAACATAATGTTGCATTGTTTCCCTCCTTTATTAAAAAGATTTTGCTACACTCAGACTCCATGCTTGCGAAAGGGGAAGTATTGCCTCTTAGAGGAGCCCGGGGGGTGGTACGTAATTGTCCCAAGTCACTGGATGGGGGCTTGAGCCAGTTTTTCTTTTGCGTTATTGAAACGGAACCCCTAGATACTGAACCCTGCCCTTGTTGCTGCCAGCTCAGACGGGCAGAAGGGTTACACATTATTTCAGCTATCTTACTTTATAAAGGAGCTTAATTGCTTCTTACACTTTTCTGGAATGAAGGGTGGCTATCATGCCCACCAGCATCAAGAAGTCTATGATTGCCTACAGATCAAAGACATGCCTGTGGAAGCTAACACCACCTGTAGCATAATATTATTGTTTATTTTAACCTTTCAATGAATCATAGTCCTCCATAATTTCAAATATTGGTTTTCAGCTCAATAATACGTTTTTTTTAAATGAATCATGCTGAAGAAAATAAAAAATGTGTCTGCTCTTTAGATCTCTCATTTGTTTTGAGAGGGTTCTTTATAGAAATCTAAGGCTCTACCTGTCTTTGATGCAAGCATTCCAGGTCTTTTTTCATTATTAGCATTTTCTTATCAATATAAAAAACAATATTCCATTTTAAGTTTTAATTAACAAAGGACAATGAAAAACAAAGATGATAAAAATCACAATCTGACTTACACAATCCTAAGAGTCAATTGAGAATGAGGGCTCTACAAGGTATACAATAGACATCAACATTTTTTATGCTATGACAACGACAAATCTGAGCATGTGATTTTGGGAAAAGATTTTGGAGCCTCCAAATATTTTTGCCCATTGCTAGTTCAGAGGCCTTAAAATTCTACGTATTATATAAAACTGGAAAAAGTCATGTATTTCTATGAATTGGGTGAGTTTTGGTTAAACTGAAATTTTAGTCTAATATGTAAACCCAGCAAAATGACACAAACTAAACTCCACAGTGAATTTTTAAACTGAACAACTATATGTAGCCTCGGATGCTAGCATGGAAATAGCTATCTTTACAGAGGTGTATTTTGTCAATGTAAAGATGAATAAAACATAAGGAAGCCTTGATTACTCTCCAAGACTAATCAATTGAGCAACTAAAAGTTATTCCATCAGTTATCCTTGCCAACCCACACAGCACTGTTTATCAAGGCATCAGTGTCCTGCATGTATACTCATATACTAAATGGTACATACAGTTTTGGTGATAGAGTAATGAAGGCGCACTGTTATTTTCCATGACTTTTACAAACTCTAAAACAAATCATAAAATGACAGAGTTAGTGCTCACAGTAAAAGCTACATGTGAGCAAATAACTAATTAAAATTATAATCAACATACTTGCGCCTGTGCCTGTTCCAATTTAAGCCAATGAGGGATTCGCCACTGACTTTCATGGAAGGAATGTTGAGTCCATCAAGAGGCTTCCCATCTGCTAAGTAATATTATATGAACAATTTCTCATTGGCACACAAAAATAATTTCTTTTGCATGTTAGCTGTATTTGCCTGTGATGAAAATAGCAGCACTTTCTCTCTGAATCAAATGTATTCATTTCACTCAAAACAGTTTTTGAATGCAAGAATACATGAAGTAATGTCACACAGCTCAACAGGTAACAGCCTTATTGGTATGCAGACAAAGAGAAATTAATCTGTTCTTGCTTCAGATAGCTAACTCCTAGGAGTACCAGTTTAATCAAACAAACAAATGAAAATTCATGGGTTTCGATAGCATAGTTTGGATGTGTGATGAGCAGTAACTTTCTTTTCTCTTGCTCCTTATGCAAAAGGTTGATTATCAGCAAGCTGGATAAAAGTTAGATTCAGATGTACCTTTCTCCACAAGTAATGCCACCAGAAATCAAGAGACTGCTTGTGGTGTCAACTGCTACTCGGTGGAAGTACGGGTTATCAGAATTTGGTCTAAAGAAAACGGCCCCACCTTTATTGCCCGATTCTGATTTTAAAACAAACACCAAAATCTTCCACAGACAGTAGTATGGTATTATAAATTCCTTTCTCTTCAATGTGACTGATTCTTTGCAAAAGATGTACATTTCATCATGTTTTTTGTCCACAATTTTGTGCTACAGTTGTTTTCTTTCTATCATAAGAAAGAAAATTAAAGAGCAACAGTAGCAGCTGACATTAAAATACTGTGATTTTAATTAAAAACACTGTAACCATGTAAAACTATAGAGAGATGAAATATGACAGCTTCTGTTCAATCCAAAAATAAATTATAGTGCTTAAAAGCATTCATTCCTTCTTTTAAAACATAAGTGAACCTGAAGAGATTTATTAAAAGGAGTTATTCCTCTCTCTCCCCATTACTCAATCCCAACACAATGAATTGAATTTATGTCTGTTTATCAGATAAATAGATTACATATAGTAAAAAAGCAAAGCTGTGTCACATGATTACTGGGAACTGTTTATCCATTGTTGGGGCTGACTCTTACAAACACTTGTTATAGCAGTTCCAGAAATGAGAATGTGCAGGACTTGGGTCCATTACTTAGGCCTGGTCTACACTAGGAAATGAGGTCAGTATAATTACATTGCTCAGGGGTGTGAAAAATCCACACCCCTGAGTGATGCAGTTAAACTGACAGAGGCTCCTGCATAGACAGCACTAGGTCAACGGGAGAATTCTCCAGTTGACATAGCTAGCACCTCTTGGGGAGACAGAGTTAAAATTTTATTAAGATAATGTTAAAAAAAAAAGTGAACAGTACAGAGTCTAAGCATAGAAGTTTCTGGTTATCAGGGAATAACATACAGATTATCGAGGGTGCAAAGTTTGGTTTGAGATTGGGTGGCATAAGGAATACATAATCTGCAATATCCCCAATTGGAGGTAAAAGGTTGATGGGTCAAAGTACAGAATTGAGATATGAGGGTATGAAGTTCATAAAGTTGCTATGTTCGGGTGTGGAGTATAGGACATCACAGACTCCTTTGAGAACAAGACCCTGGCATTTCGCGAAGCCTGAGCTTGTAAACTGGAAAAGTACGCCCCCCTGGCAGACACCCTGAGAGCGAAGGGCTACAAAGTGCAGATAAGGGACATCTACATTAAGCACATCACCGGCCACCGACAGTACCAGGAGGCGTGAGCCAGAGTGACGTTGTTCTTCGACTACAAGAAAGGGACCAAGAGACTTTCTCCGTTGGATCATATGAACTGGAACCATAAACTCCCTGAACATTAAATCTCACCAAATAAGGGTCAACCCATCCTCATCATCATATCCATTCATTATACTCCACACCCGAACATAGTCACTTTATGAACTTCATACCCTCATATCGTCTACACTGATGGCAGAACCGCTCCTGTCAGCATAGGTATCATTGTCACTGAAGCATTACAGAGGTGCCGCTGCAGTGTTTTAAGTGTAAACAAGCTCTTATCTTCTCCCTCTTTGTTTGTTTTGTCTGATTTTTAGTTGGACATATTTTTGCTTTCGTGGGTTTCACCTCGAATGCAAAACAGATGAGACCAAGTATCTCTTTTTTAGATCAACCCCTGCATCACCCCCGCCCGCCATCGCCCTGCAAAACCACCACCAAAACCCAAAACCCACAAACAAACAAACATACTTCAGGTGATGTTGTTTGCAGAGTTGTTGTACCTATGTTGGGCTCAGGATATCAGAGAGACAAGGTGGGTGAGGTAGCATCTTTTATTGGATCAATTTCTGTTGGTAACTTTCATCCAGCTTTCGAGCTACACCTGAAGAAGAGCTCTGTGAAAGCTCAAAAGCTGATCTCTTTCACCAATAGAAGCTGGCCAAATAAAAAAATACTATCTCATCCACCTTGTTTCTTTCAAGTGATGTTGGCTATCATTTAGCTCCCTGGTATGCACAAACAGCATTTAGTGTAGTGCTTGTAAAGACGTAACTGTGTAACCCCCTTTAGCTTTTCTGGTCTTCGGGCTTTGGGAGCTTTGATAAGTGTGTGAATGTGCGAACACACTCACAAAAGAACAGCAAATGCCTACACTCCTACATAATGGGACTACAACAAAGGCTTCCCTTGTGTTATTACACTAGTGAATTAGCTGTAAATCACCCTCTCTATACAGGCTATTCATAACCTCCTGATGTATTGCACAGATTGTTTTTTAAAGGATTCTTTAATATTTTATTTCAGGGGTTCTCCAACTTCATGGCACTGCAACCTCTTTCTTACAACAAAAATTACTACATGACCCCAGCAATGGGGCCAAAGCCAGGACCCGCTGGAGCCCAGCTGCCCTGGGGTGGGGGTAGGGGGGAAAACCAAAGCCCAAGGGCTCAGCCCTAGGTGAGGGGCCTGTAACCCTAGCTCCGCTATCCAGGGCTGAAGCCTGAGGCATTTGGCTTTGGCTCCGGGCAGTGGGGCTCAGGCTTTGGCCCCAGGACCCAGCAAGTCTAACGCCAATCCTGGGGACCCCATTAAAATGGGACTGAAACCCACTTTGGTGTCCTGACCTACAGTTTGAGAACAGCTGCTTTATTTCATGTTCCAACCATGTATATTCCCACCAGATTTGATGGGGAGGTGCCTCAAGAGGTTTATTACAGAGTTGTGGGTTTCAGTTAGAATCCTTTAACCTCTTCTAGTTCAATGAATCTCTCATTCCATGAAGGAATTACTTTAATATTTTCCTAAAAAGTCTCGACGAGATTGCAGAATAAAGCGTTCAGCAGAATTGCTGTGTGAGATAATGAATCAATACTGGCTCAGAAGACACAAGGACCAGTTGCGTGTGTGTTCATGAAAAAAAAAACCCAGACAAAAATCATGAGACATCAATGCCAATATTATTTGAAAATTCAATGAAACTAGCAAGTTAGAAAAAAAGAATATACCATTTCAGACACATTATATCAACTGAACTCCTGGGGGCATGACCTACGCTACTGTTATTTCCAGGCAGATCTCTTTAGAAATCGCAAATTAATTTGCAAGACATAGAATAATAAGGGAATAAATAGGTAATTATTTCTTCAGTCGTGTCTCAGCACACTTAGTTTCACCTCTCCAATTTATAAAATGATATTTTATTCTTTCTGGGAAAAAGGATTTCCTTTACTGTCTCTGATGCTCATGCAAATGAACAGTAGCTTCTATTACCACTATTATTAAGTCAAATTATACTGCCATTAAAATGACTCTACAATTTCATGTGCTATTTTGAAAGGGAATAATTAATATTACAGTGGAAGAAACAGCATTCAGATCTCCCCCTTCCCTCTTCATCAGGGATATCTTCGTCAAAATCCATAGTGTCAACCAGATACCAGGTTCACAATGTAAAATGCAGAGAAGAAAAAAAAAATCTCAGTTTTTATTAAAGGAAAATAAAATATCTCCTCACCAGAGTTTCTTGAGCTGCTTCACTATTGATAAAACACGAACAAATATTAAAACAGCTTACATGATAGCAAGAACATGGTTGCAGATGCTGGGAGATTTCACTATGCTGCACTGTTTCTAATTATTTCATTTTTCTATTTTCAGATCAGTAACAGAAGAGATGGAGGGGGAGGTCAGTTCTCACCCATTCCACTGACTGAGTTAAAACATTTACATTTAAGCTTACCTTCTATACATTATTATTCATTTAAAATATATCACCAGCAGAAAAATCTTCTAAGGTCAGAGTAATATCCCTCTTCAAAGCATGTGAGGGCACAGGCAGCATAAGGCTTAGCCACTAATTACACAATTGTGCCTCCCCGTATTCAAACACAGGCAAATTACGAAGGAGCCCTAGTGGCAATTTAAAATAATTATTAATGTGAGAAAATAGGGCTGGGGTCATTAACTGAAAAACAAACGAGATGCAATAAACAAAGAGCTAAGATAATTCTTGAAAAAAGATGGCTGAACCTGGCTGAGATTATGAGGAAAAATAGTAGAGAAGGAAGGAATAGAACAAGATAATCTCATTCAAGCAGCTGCTTTTAGTGCAGCTGCGAAGTAATAAAGTCAGGGGGTTAAAAATTTGCTCCACCAGTGATGGCTTTCATGAAGAGAGGAGGGTAATTTTCTGTATTTAATAAGCATGCATACATACAATACTTAATAACACAACACTTTTCTAATCCCCCACCATATTCACAGCATTTCCAGAGCATCCTGACCTTGACTCCAATCACATCCAATTTGACTGCACATCAAAGAACAATGGCTACTACAAGACCCTTTTTAATGTTACCCAGCACTTCTCCTCCTATCTGCTGAAAAGCTTCTTTCTTTCTGACTCAGAGCTGCCAAACCACTATGAGGCTGTTCTTTACAAATCAATAAACAGGAAGATCTGATCTACTGTACTTCCAATAGCTACTGAATTCAGTCACTCTGTGTTCTTTGCATATCAGAAGATAAGGATGAGTTTAAATAAGCACACTTTGTGCTACTTAAGGAAGGACAGAGAAAAGGAGGATTGATGCCCATTGTTTCTGAACTGCTGATATGCAGAGTTAAATTCTGAAGAGGAGGAGCTCTGTGTAGCTGAAAAGCTTGTCTTTTTCACCAATAGAAATTGGTCCAACAAAAGATATTACCTCACTCACCTTGTCTGTCTTGACAGTTGCTCATGAGGGCCTGTCTACACTAGCAAGTTAAGTCGAAGTTACATGCCTTACGTGGACCTAACTATGTAAACATGCAAACTACAGTGTTCCTACCACCACAAGCGTGGACTTTCAGCTTTCCCTGGGGGTGCTCCATGCTTGCTCTGCCCTGATGCCCTGCCCCCCACTCTTCCCCTTCCCCCAAGGCCCCACCCTCACCCTGCCTTTTCCTGCCCCCTCTTTGCCCTCACCCCAAAAGGCCCTGCCCCTGCTTTTCCCTCTCCCTCCCAGCATCTCCTGCCCACCGCTGAAACTGATCTGCAGTGGGCGGGAGGCGCTGTGGGGACAGGAAGGAGCTGATCAGAGGGGCCTGCTGAACAGCTGATTGGTGGCTGGCTGGTGGGTGCTGAGCACCATTTTTTTTCTGTGGGTGCTCCAGCCCCAGAGCACCCACGGAGTTGGCACCTATGCCTACCGCTGCTTCTCTCTCTCTCTCTCTCTCTCTCTCTGTTTTTTTTTAACATATTCTTCATTGGGGATGGGGTTGGGGGAAATGAGGATAGTGAAGATAAATTGTTAATATTGCTCTAATGTGTTTTTTGATTCTAAAAAGATTTAATTTAAATCCCCAAAATTCTGGGTTATGATAGCACTGTATACTTAGGCAGATGATAATCTCAGTGACTTTATGCAATTCCTTCTTTTTATAAAAAAAGAAAGCCTAAAATCCACTGGGACACTATCTTATACCTTGTCTATATTTATTAATCCTCAAACGAAACAGGGGAAATAAAATGTAATAAAAATTCAGGAAACATTATTAAGTCCTGGGCACAGAGCCTTAGAAAACAGTAAAATATCTCCTTGACTTAGTATGTCTACTGTGAAAAATCAGGCATTGCCTCTTTGGCTTTTGTTTTATAATCCTAACATAGAGCAGTGAACTTCAAGTGTGGGTGTCTGTAAAGAAAGAGAGAAGCTCTTGTGATTTAAATAAGAGGAACATTCATATTTAGAGAAAGTATAAAAATCTGTAAACCTGACATAATATAGCCACATTGGCATACCTAGTGATTTTGGGCTAGGACTACGAATTTTTGGGGGAGGTCATAAAATCGTGGAGCAACAAACCCCCGAAGGGGAAAAGCCCTCAAGGAGAGGCTCTCAAGCCACAAACACACAGAAAGCTAGCAGGGGTCAGAGAGAGGGAGGCTGAGGATGAAGGGACTGCCCACAGAAACGATGTCACCCTATTTTCCCCCGAACAGGTGAAACAGAAGACCTCACTTTATCCTGTTTTGGACCTACTAATGGCAGACAGATTTTATAAGCGAACAAAGAGACGACCTAACATTGTGCAAGGCATAAAAGCAACTCACCAAACAGTAAATGGTAAACCTGCAATTGGTGAAGTCTTGGCCCCGCTTTGAACTCAGGGATCAGAAAACTATATCAGGTGGCACAAGATTCCCAAACCAGGGAAGTATGAGTACCATTTCCAGTCCCAAAGAAATTCCACTGGAGAGTCTTACAGATGGCATATGCAGTGCTCTGTAGAGGACATTAGGGCAAGTGAAAATGCTTGAAAAGGTAACTCTTAGATTTTGCTGGCTGGGGTTCAAGGACTACTGTACATTGTGCTCAAAGTGCCAACAGGAAGGACCCCAAAGGACCCCAAAGGCTCTCCTTGTGCCCCCCTTCCTAGAATATTTGGAGTAGTTGGCTGCTCCCCAAGTCTATTAGGGCTGACGCTTCTCCCCCCTTGATCCACACACAGACTAACGTCTTGGCCAGGCCTTTTTTTGTAGCCTAGGTGTCCGCCTCCCATGCCCACTTGTAGGAACAATCCATGAAAGGGCATTTTTGGCAGAAATGACTCCATTTCCAGCACAAAAGTCAAGTCCCAGTTGAGGGGGTGTCCCCCTACCCCTTCTGGGGCAAGTGGGGCACTTATGGGAAGTCTTTCCTTGAGAACGGTCTCCCTTCTGCCCTTTCATCCCCTTGGAACCAAACTTCCAGGTGGCCAGGCTTGGCATTCATTCACCTCATACATGCCCCCCTCAGAGGGCCTGGATGTCTGCAGTGATGGCTCCACTAGGGCAAGCATCTTTTGTCTTGGGTGCCCCTGCCATTGAGCCTGTGGTTGTTAAATAATTTTCTGTCAACTAGATTGCCTCAGCAACGTCTCAGGCAAAGGTTGTAGCTCCCACTTTCACTCCCTCAACTGGGAGAACCTGTATAAACTGTTCCAGCACCACTTATTTGGTCACCTGCTCCCCTGTCTATTTGTCAGGCTGGCGCCACACCAACAGTGTTCCTTAAGGCTCCGGGCCACTGCATGAGGTTGGGCCTCCATATTTCCCAACAGAAGTGTTATCAGTGGGTTTCTGCCATGATACTTCACCTTGGCATAATCTTGGGCTTCTGTGGTATCAAGGTTCTTGTATGCAGCTTGTGTAGGTCCAGTAAGATATGGCACCAACAAGATGGCCATCTGAGCACTGGGCTAATGAGCTGCTGTGATAGCCCTCTTGAAAGTGACCAGGAAAGCTTTGGGGTCATCCCCACATTCCATTTTTGTGAGTTTCACTGGGTGTTACATAACATTGATAGGGCTCAGGATCCCAGCCATCAGGTTTGCATTTGTTTCTTGGGGTTGTAAAATGGCTGCCACCTGTTTAACCAGGTATTGTTGCTGTTCCTTCTGTTGTGTTGCCAACTCCCAAATGAGCTGTTGTTGCTGTGCTGCTTCTTGTTGTTGTTGGGCAGCTATTTGCTGGAACATCTTGTTCTGTTGCTGCTGTTGGGCCACTTGTTGTTGCTGGCTGTCCATCAGCCACTTCAACAATTTCCCATGGTGGTGTTTGTTCCTCCTTGGTAACTGCCCAAATTCTTCACCAAATTGTGATTGTTGGCACTTAATAGAAGAGTATTCTAGCATTTAAAGGGGTTGGTTCCTCTTAAATGCCGCAGGGGGTTGGTATGGGAGCCTGGGCCCTCCCACTTCCATTGTGCTCTGGCCAGGGCCCTGTGAGGACTACCAAAGACAAGGCGCTTAGGCTGCTCTCCTTGGGCCACTTCCTACCATCCACTCTATAATCCAAGCTTTGCAGTTTGCAGCACAGTTTCTGAAGAAAAGGTATTTTCTTTAGTCTTTCTGGACTTAGCAGATAGGCTTCTCTTCCCAGAGGAGCTGCTGCATCATCCCTTCTCAGGAGCTCCCAGAGGATAGCCTTCTTCCTGGCCACGTCAGCCCTTCTGAGCTGTCTGGCTTCCTTTTAAACTCCACCTCCATCTGGAGCATGCTCTACAGGTGTGGCTGGATGGGATCATCTGAACTGAAAGTTGTTCTTTAGCCCCATCAGTCCTACTGTGGATTTTATACACTCTGTCACAGGGAATAAGTGTCCTGCAAGTCGAGAGTAGTGAACCAATCTAGGGGATTCTATGGATGGGGTTATGGAAATGAAAATACTCAACTGGAACCTGAGGTGACAAATCAACTTGTTGAGTCACTTGAGATCAGTATAGGACATTGATCTCCTTTTCTCTTTGGAATTAGGAGTTACAGAGAAGAAAATACTCTGCCCCAGAATTTGGGGCCACAATCTCTATCTAATCCAGATGCAGCAGAGAGTTCACCTTTTTTTGTAGCGGTTCTTGTAAGAGTGGTCCCTGAAATGGGATAGGATTGAAAGGATTGGATGGAGGCAGAGACTAAAATTGGTTGAGATAGCCCTTTTGAAATGAATTCCAGGATGCAAGAATGTTGGATACCAAATGAAGGAGACAAGGCAAAAATATCCTTGTAAATTAGTCCAGAACTCTCCAGTGTGGCATCAAATTTGCTGACTCTGGCTAGGCACAGTGTTCAATGCTTTTTTGGTAGCAAGATCTCTCCTTGGAAGCTTCAGCAGAGCTCACATGATAAAAACATAAGAGGATGGATCTGGAGGCTGCTTGAGGCTTAAATTGCTTAAGCCATTGTGTTGGAGTATATAGACCTAGAGACTGAAGAGCTGCCCTGGAATCATGCAGTGAGTAGAATGCCCTCATCAGCCTTAGAGCTAAACAGATCATGTCCTTCAAAAGGTAAATCCTCTGTCCTCCTTTGGACCTCTTGTGGGATAGGAGAGAAAAATCAATCAAGATGTTCTCTGCATGATGACACTAGTTGCAACTGATCTTGTAGCCATATTGATGGCATCAGGTGCTGCTTGTAGAACTGCATTGGAGGTGTATTGGCCTTTGAAGAATGGAACTATAAATTCTTCCTTAGACTTTTATAAGAACTTTATCCAAAAATCGGGAAACTCAGCCTTACTGCAAGTAGTTGTAGTTTGCTAGTAAAGACTGAAAGCTGGTGATTTTGACATGAAAACTAACCAAAAAGGTATATTTTCAGGATTCTTCTCTTTTGGGGTGCATTTCAGTGGTCCATGCTGCCTAGATTTTTCATTTGCAGCCACTACTAGTGATGAACCTTGAACAGGGCAACTATAAAAATACCAAAGCCTTTCAGAGGGATTTGGTATCTGCAGTCTGCTGGCAGAGATGGAGGCTGGGGACTGCCAAAGATCCCTAGCAGAGTCCAGGATACCCTCATTAATGCCAAAAAACCTGAGTGTCTGGATGTAAAATGATAAACAGTTTGTGTGAATTTCTTGAACAACTTCTAAGGTGTTGGCCATCCTCCACTTGTGTCTAACCTGAGATCCTGTAGTCTGATTTGAAGAAGCACTGGGTATTCACAGCTTGTCAGTCTTCTAAAGATCTATAAATAATGGATGTTGGGTGTGATCCTTTCCTCTCTAGTCTGCTGACGTTTGAACAGGGAAAGTTTAAACCATGAGACTGAAAGCTTCCAAATAGTTATTTGGAATACCCTAGAAAATGCCTGGAAAGACTTTGCTACTGAACCGAGTCTGTGGTCTTCCTGGGCAGTTTGATCAGAATCTGCTGTACTGACTAGCTGGCCAGAGCCGATGCAGCACACAGAGAGAACACACATGCCAAAAACTGACAACAGGTGCCACTTGAAATCCACAAATTATTTTCTGTAACAGTAGATATTCCTGACATTATTCTAATTTCTATTATTTTAATTTGCCTGATTCCAGAACGATTTGAGTTATAGCCGTCCCTGTCTGTTTCCTACTGTGGCTCTAGTAGATTTTATATAGTTAGCTTTCTGTGGGTGGCTGATTATGGAATTGATGCTGTTATTCTTTTAATCATATTTAAGGATCAACACAGCCTATTTTCGGGTAGTTGGGTGCCATATGTTATGGGCACTATTTCAAAACAAGTTATTTTGGGCCATTTGTGTGTTATGTTCAAAAGTGTATTTCTTAAGTGGTGCACACTGTTTTGAAGATATGCCATTCATCTTTGTAGAGAAATAAGGGGAAAATATACTGTTCACATCTACAGGAAAACAAAACAAAAACAAATGTCCAGTCACAAAAGCAGACTTTTCACTTTCTAGGCAGCTTTTCTTGTGCCTAATTCCCGAATGGTCAAGGATCCAGGGGAAATGTGGTAGGAATGGGTGGAACAGGGCGTGAAAGCCATGGTTGGAAAAGAAAGGGCTCTACTGGGTAGATATGCTATTGAAGTTGTTGCAAGTGAAGTCTGCAAAGGGTAAAAGGTGGAGCCAGTCACCCTGGTGGTAATTAATAAATCAGGTACTGCTCCAAATTTTGGTTCACCTATTCCAACTGTCTGTCCATTTGTTGTGACTATGTCATGGAAAGGAGCAGGTCAGCATCTAAGAGGCAGAATAACTCTTGCCAGAAATGGAAGATGAACTGCAGTCCACGGTCAGATGTGATGTTGGATGGTAATCCATGAATCATGATGAAGTGATCAAAGAACAAATGTCATTTCCACTGTTGAGATCTTCCAAAAAATGGGACATCTTAGACAGCAAATCCATGACTACTAGTATGGCTGAGTGGCCCTGGGAACTCAGCAGGTCTATAATGAGGCTCATAGAGATGGACTCCCAGGGCTGGGAAGGAGTAGGTAGTGGGACCAAGGCATCCAGAGGTGTAATGTGAGGGACCTTCATCCAGCAACATACCTTGCAAAAGTCAGTGGAGGACCTAATGGCCACCAGAAATGCTGCAAAATCAGTTTTGTTTTTTTCCCCTTGCCCAAAGTGTCTGATAAGTCTTAGCACAGTTGGAGGATTGTGAGGTGAGGCAGACCATTTGGGACAGAAACATGATCTCTGAACAAGAGTACTCCATTTTTAATAGAGAAGTTCGGGCTGAAGTCAGCACTGAGTGACATCTGTTTTACTGCAAAAGTGTCATTAGGTAGCAATTATCTCACAAGAGCTACAAGGTCAGTATTCACAAGCACACTGGCAAAGGGGTGGGGCTTAAAGATAGTGAAAGGTGCTGAAGGTCCTCCCCTTTGTGGGAGAGTGCATCAGACTTGCCATTGCAGATAGTGTAAATTCAAAATGGGAGTGTCTATTGGATCTGGAATTAATTAAGGGCCTTCACAGACCACAGGTACTCCTACTTCTTGTGGCTAGTGAACACTTGAAAGGAAAAGTACAAATTCCAGATGATGCTGCTATTCCTCAAAAGTAGCCTTGATGGCCAGCAGCTCCTCGTCATAGATTGCATGGTTCTGTTCTATGGGTGTTTATCTTCCTGAAGTAGAATGTGTAGGGTGGAGAACACGAGGTGACCCCCTGCTTTTGTGACTGTATAGATCTGATTGTATAATCAGATATGTCACCCTTGATGGATCAGCCTGGGTGTATTAACATGAGTGCTGTGGTCAAGGCCTTCTTCAGTTGTTCAAAAGCCAGTTGTGCCTTCAGTATCCAGACATAGGCCGAGTTCTTTTGGAGGAGATAGATAATAGGGGATACCACTCTGGAAAACCCTCTGACAAATCACCAATAAAAATTAGCAAATCACAGGAAGCAGCAGATTTTTGGTGTGTTCCAATCCATGATGGCAGCAACTTTCCAGGAGTCCACAGTAATCCCATCAGGCAAGATGACACAACCCAGGAAGTCAATGGTGTGCGGTCAAATTCACATTTTTCAGGTTTTACTTATAAGCCATTCAGCTTGAGGCATTCCAGTAGTTGTTGGATGTGGTGGTGGTGGTGCAGAGTCGGGTTCCCAGAGAAGATGAAAATGTCATCCAAGTAGATTAAATCAGACTTGTCTAGAATATCCCTGAAGAGGTCATTCACAAAGTATTGGAATGTTGCTGGGGAGTTGCAGACACTGAAGAAGGGCACATTGAGGTATTCATAATGGCTGTATTGGGTGTGGAAAGTTGTCGTCCACTCATCGTCCTCCAGGATGTGGACCAGATTGTATGTGCCAAGCAAATCAAGTTAAGTGAAAATTTTAGCTGCACTGACCTGTTCCATAATTTCTTTGTTTTTGATGGTAATACTGTTCACGGCCTGATAGTCAACACAGGCCCATTCTGACGAACGGGATTGAGGATCCATCAGGGGATTTGGAAAGCTACAAGTTCTTGGCTAAGTTCTCATCACAATATTGCCATAGGGCCTTGAGCTCAAGTTCCAATAGGGGGTAAATGTGCCCAAAGGGGATTTTAGCCCCAGCTGAAGATCTGTAGGGCAATGTGGTATTTGGGGAGGATACTGACATTCTATTTATCAAATACAAAGGTATACTTTGTCAGAATTAGGGAACTAGTATCTCCTGATGCTGATGTGGTGCCAAGCCTGAAGGATTCCTTCATGGGGGTGGGCTCTGTTTCCATCATGCTAGACCTGGTTAAACACTACAGCTGGCAAAACCCATAGCAAAATATATACCTTCTGTGTCACGGAAATTCTTGGGTTATGGAGGGAAAGCAGAGAAGGGCCAATATGACCAGGAAGTAGGGTGAGAGGATCAGATCCAATTGCAGTGTATCATGGTGCTCCTGGATCTTGACCCAAAGAGGTGCTGTCTCATAGGAGATAGGCATGGAGGACAACATGCTGCCATTGATCATCTCCACACACTCCAGGGCAAGCTTTCTGTGTATGAAGACGTAGCTTGGGTGAAGGCCATGTCCGAGATGTTGCCAGATGCCCCAGAGCCAATTAATGCAAGTGAGGAGCAACTTACTTCGAATATGACTGATATCTAGAGCCTGATCTGGACCTGCAAGTGGGGCTACCAGGAGTCTACTGGTACAGGGGCACACATGAGTAGCAGAAAGGGTCTGTTTGGGGAACTCAATTTCCTTGTTACATCCAGCCATGACCTCTCTACCAGGACTGGATGAGATTGTTTTCTAACACCCAGGCGGGCCTGAACTTGTGGGGGTACCCTGAAGTAAAATGGTCACACCCTTCACAGTATAGACAGAGACCATTTCAGCACCAGTATTCTTTCTCTCAGTCTGTGAAGCATCTTTGGGTGACATTGATTTGCACGGGCTCTGCTCTGGGACTCGGCAGAGTGCATGCTTGGGTGGGTTGTAGTACTAGGCTGGGGTCCAATGTAAGCCCTTGTCTTCTCTAGGCATCACTCAAGCAGCTGGTTATTGATTCAGATACAGAGTCCAAAGTAGAATGACAACTTGGTGGGGGTTGACTCAGACCAGTTCAGCCTTTTTGGCTTCATTCAGCCCTCAATTAAGGTGGCATCTCTGTGCCATCTCATTCCAAATGATATTGGTGGCACATCATTAGGACTGTCACTGGCTTCTGCATTGGCTGCCACTTCAAAGCTGAAGAGTGAGTGATGAGTCATCGCAGGCTCTGACTGAAGGATTTACTCACATTAAGATTCCTTCAATTCCAAAGAAACTGAAATCTATATCTTTTATTATTCAAATGTACAATTGTTTGCTTATATATGTTCCAAGACTGATAGAACTAACCTGCTACACTTTTTAGTTTGTATTTACATCTCATTCTATTATTCACATTCAAGCAAATTTTAATGACCACATTCTGATCCCCTTACTCATGTCAGATGATAACTTACTCTATAGGAAGTCCCTTTGATTTCAGTGACACTGTTCATGAAGTAAGCTATTGTTCCACATGAGTGAGAATATCTGAATCTGGCCCTAAGTAATGGAAAAAAAAGGACTTCAATGAGGAGATCATTAAGTTTATATTCTCTGTCAAATACAAATAAAAAAGCAACTCGAAGGAAGGCACTACAATACATTAATCTCAAAAACCTTTCTTAAGTCCATTATTCCTTTCCATGTGATTTAAGAAAAAAGTAGATAGCAGATGGGAAATCTACAGTGCTACATTTAGATCTCAGACAAATACAAGCACATCACATCTTAATGCAACTTACATTCCCACTGCCTGTTCTGAATGTAGTGTACAGGAGTCTCTGAGGAAGAGAAAAGTGCTACAGTGCCATATTGACCTCTAATTTTCTCAGGAACAGGTTCCATCATTTGATACATTTCCTCATCTTACACAAGTTTTTATAAAAGCTGTCAAAGAAAAATCCTGCACCATTAGCTCCAACAGCCTTTTATCTGAAGCAGTTCCATGATACATCTCACCAGAATTTTAAAATGATACTTTATGTTAATGCCACAACTGGGTGAATCCATACAGGTATATCATTCAGTCACATCCTCTTCAATTTAAGACAAACACAATGTAATGTCAGATAAAGCAACCTTAGGTCTCTTTATACACCTCTACCCTGATATAACGTGGTCCGATATAACATGAATTTGGATATAACACAGTAAAGCATCCCTCCACGGGGGCAGGGCTGTGCACTCCGGTGGATCAAAGCAAGTTTGATATAACACGGTTTCACCTATAACGCGGCAACAATTTTTGGCTCACGAGGACAGTGTTATATTGGGGTAGAGGCGTATATACACAACTGAGTACACATTAAAAATGATACATTACTACAGTGAAAAGCAAAGAAAGGAAAACATTTTTTCCATTTCTTGAGCTTCTCTGTTAAAATACTTTCATGCAGCATGACTGCTATTATTCAGTTTTGAAATAGTATTGGCTCTTGTACTATTTAGTTTAGAAGTGATTCCCATAACATTTTAAAATTCCTGTTGTACCTCTATACCATATTTTGCTTACTATTTTGAAAGTGGATCTTATTACCATATACAATGTACACCCTCACACAAGTCCCCCGCGCTTCTTAACAATATCTCAGTATCGTATTATTTTGCTCCCATTAAACCAAGAAACCCATTTTCAGTCATATTGAGGATGTCATTTGTTTCCAAAAGGTCAGCTAATATACTCATCTTTTATATAAAGGGAATGCATCTTTGATGACTTGGGGAATTGTAAATAGAATGTCATGCAAGAAAATGTTTTATTTTATGACAGTCCCAGAACATAGGTATATAATTTCCTATATCAGTTGAGCATCTCAAGTAAAGATTATTTTCTTGTACATTCTTGTACATCTAGCTACATTCTTTTTATTTTACTAATCCATTGTCCTATTAGTTTCACTGCTCTCTTCTGGCCAGAATTGTGAACCCCTTACTCACACTGGGACTAGCAAGAGTAATTGCCTAGCGCTGTAGTAGAGCCACAATTTGGACCTGTATTTCAAAACCTCATATTTCTAAAACAAAGAACCACTTACTCAAATTTGTCTTTACTATACACTGCTTTGTGATCTTTTAATCTCAGAGTTTCCCCTTTTTGACCATCACCTCATCATCCTTGCCACCTACCCCTCCTGAGACCATCAATCCATCAATTTTCAAAACTTTGCTGCCACTCTCAGTCCCCTCCTCTCCATTCTCCCTCATTTACACTGTTGTTAAATCTCTCGACTCTGCTCCAACCTCAATTATTTTTGCTAATCATCTCTCATTGAAATGTTCATCTCACTAACCATCAACAGTATTTTCATGTGCACACAGAGGAGCGCTTACTATTTTAAAATGTTTACAAACAGAAGTTAAACTACTACTTACTTCAGCCTGTGGTGCTGCAGTTGCTATGTTGAGCCACAAAGAGTCCTGTGGCACCTTATAGACTAACAAGTATATTGGAGCATAAGCTTTCGTGAGTGAATACCCACTTCATCAGACACATGTAATGGAAATTTCCAGAGGCAGGTATAAATATGCAGGCCAGAATCAGTCTGGAGACAACGAGGTTAGTTCAATCAGGGAGGAGGAGGCCCTCTTCTAGCAGTTGAGGTGTGAAAACCAAGAGAGGAGAAACTGGTTCTGTCGTTGGCTAGCCATTCACAGTCTTTGTTTAATCCTGAGCTGATGGTGTCAAATTTGCAAATGAACTGAAGCTCAGCAGTTTCTTTTTGAAGTCTGGTCCTGAAGTTATTTTGTTGTAGGATGGCTACCTTAAAATCTGCTATTGTGTTGAGCCAGAGGTGGATGAGGCGAGAGTAGGAGACTGGAGAGAAACATGGAGGCATGGAGCATGGAGAAAAGGTTTGGGACCATGAGGCCCTAGACTAGGAGAACATGGAAGAGTGACATAAAGTCATGTTTCTCAAGGATTGTGGGAGCAGAACTCTGGGAAGACAGGAAGAAGGGATGATTGGAAGGGAAGGCATAGAGAAGTGTGCAGAGGGCATGGAGGAAGGAACAGGGAAATTGGGTAGATCTGTTATCTCCTTCTCCAGACTTTCTAACTTCATTTTCCCCTCCCCTTTATAAGTTGTAGAAATTATAAGTTTCCATTAAATTTTCATGAAATAAGCAACTACTTTATACAGAACACATTTAACAAAAGGTATTTCTCTTTTGCCAATACGTGTATATTGACAACAGCTCATTCTGCATTGGTATTGAATATACCCAGTCACCTTAAATAATGTCCAAGATTTAGTCACAAGACTTTCCCAAATGTTGTCAAAAGCTACTCGTTCCCTTTTTTCCTCCACTGTCCAGGGTAAATTCCGTTTTGCATTTCACTGGAAGATATTGGATAGGGCTAGTTTAAGTCTATTGGGTTATGTTCACATCACTGATTAATTGTTTCAGCCATACTCATTGAGTTGGTAGCCTCAAGAATCTACACTTCTTTTTCAAAGCTGATCAAAAACCACTGGCTCCACCAAGTGCTAACACAACTCTAAAGGAGAAGCCTTGTTTCATGAATTTAGTGATTGGGAACTTTTGTTCATTATTTTCATCCCAATGATCCTTTTGAAAGGAGCCTCTCAATCTCAATTACTTTTGAGACCCAGCAGCTGCTCAAGCTTAAGAGCCTCCCCACAATAAGTGCCTAATACTATTGGACATATACTACTGCAACGTCTGTTACACAAGAACATGTTTTGCTTGGGAGGAGACTTTGATATTACCATACATTTAAATATGATTACCACACTGAAAGATCATAACTGTAGCCAAACAAAAATACAACAAATGGAAACAATTTCTTGTGGAATTGAGCCTACATTGATTGAAGTCAATGATATAACACCCATTAATACAAATGGTAGAGGACCAAGGCCTGTGAGAGTAGCTGTCTTCATCCTGATTTTCAGTTGGCCAGACTTTGTATTGTTTTGCTTGGCCATAAGGCAAGCTTACCAAACATAAGATCAAATCTGGCTCTTTCAGTGTCCGCTCAGTCTGATGTCAATATTATATCAAGGTCAAGGTGCCTCCAAACCCTGATATTTTAAATGTTTTTTTTTAAAGTAGGAACAAATATTTTCTTAACTGTTTATACTTTCTCTCAGGTGCTCCATAGCCCATAAATATTCACGAACAATAAAATAATAATATTATAATCATATATGATACACACAGTGAGGGGGTGTGATAGGCCCTTTGTGGCCTCCTGGTCCTACTACATCCCACACCAGGAAAGGAGCAGCAAAGGTGGGTCCTCCAGGCCTGCCTAGAGAGGTTGCATAGAAGCAGTCAATCAGAGCCCAGGATGTTCAGATACAAGGAGCTGAAGGGGCTTTGCAGATCAGTTCCTGCCAAGACAGACCATGACTCTCCTCTCATGCCAAAGAACGTCAAGGGACAACCAGAGTTTGGTTCTGATTGCATTTTTTGAAGCTGGGAGAGAGAGAAGCTAACAATTTTAACCCTGAGCTAAGGGTGAAAATAAAGGGGCTGTGTGGGAAGAGGCTCAGGGAAGTAGCAGCAATGAATTGAACTGAGCAGTATATGGCTGCTGTTTATAGGGTCCCTGAGTTGCAAACCAGAGTAATGGGTGTGTACAGCTTCCCCCACCAGCTCGTTGGTAGTGTAAACCCTGAGAATGGGGAAAAGCCTTGTTGGGAAGCTCAAGTGATGGTCTGAATTTAAAGGGCCCCAAGCCAGGGCTCAAGATGTTGGGGAGAGCAGACAGAAAGTTTTATGGACTCTTTGCTGCTCCAGATGGGTTTCATTTGGACTTTGTGATTTGGCTGGAGGGTCAAAACATGGAAGACCAACCTGCAGGGGGCACCAAGGGTGAAAAAAGACTGCAGTACCACACACAGCCACTAGAAAATGCCCAAGAGGTGAGTGGTCCATTATACACACACACAAATATATTGAGAATACATGATGGAGTGGTATGATACAAAGGCTTTATTGGCATAAATGGCCAAGGTCTAGGTTTTATTGTATGCATATCATTAGGACTCAAGTATAAGAGGGGTAGCCGTGTTAATCTGGACCTGTGAAAAGTAACAAAGAGTGGCACCTTATAGACTAACAGATGTATTGGAGCATAGGCTTTCGTGGATGAATATCCACTTCGTTGGATGTATGCAGTGGAAATTTCCAGAGACAGGTATAAATATGCAGGCAAGAATCTTGGTGTTCACACCACAACTGCTAGAAGAGGGCCCCATCCTTCCTGATTGAACTAACCTCATTATCTCTAGACTGATTCCTGCCTGCATATTTATACCTGCCTCTGGAAATTTCCACTACATGCATCCGACGAAGTGGCGTCAAGGCAGCCCAAAAACCTCTAAATATAACCTAATACTAGATTTTCTATACCCCCAAATCTATCAACTTTAAACACCTGGATCCTTCTAAAAATAGAAGCAATTATGGGTCATATTGAGAAAAAGAAATGAAGCTCCCATTTGTAGCCTTTTAGGAATGCACAATAACTGGCTGTAACATTTTTGTGCATAAAAAAAGCAGTTACTGGTTCAGGCCTACATATTGCCAGTCCTGGGCCTCAGGCCAGTGAGTGTAAACTTTAAAGATGAAGGAAATATTTCTGTAGGCTTAATGATTTAAGAAAAAAAAAGATGGTTGAAGTTGATCGAGGGCTTGGTGTGATAGAATAAGTATGGTGGGAGACTTATTAGCAGGTAGAGGCTGTTGGCGGTGCATGATAAATGTTTCTGTCACATAGCTATCCTTTCTAAATATTAAGAATCTAATAAACAACCTTTTAAATTTTTAAGCCCCAAATACCTGGACTCACACTGAGCACTATATTGAGCATTTACAATATATACAAATGCCATAGACAATTTTCCTCCTTCCGTCTACAGAAAACTGCATCTTATCACCTCTTCTTTGCTTTTACAAATAAATGATTGCCAACTTTCCTTGATTAATTCTCTTTAGGTGTCTTACTTACACCATTTATCACTGGTTTCTGGAAGCAGAAAATTAGGGAATTATGTGAGAAATCACACTGAACTAAGATTAGAAGAGACCCCTTGAGAGTTAGACAGCAAGCGAGTGAGCGATCCTGAGATGAGATATGGTTAAAGGAGAGTGAGATGCAAGCAAATTGTTTTTATGAAATAAGGAGAAATAACAGGAAAGCAAAAGCCAAATTTTCAGTTGTTGCAAGTCTTCCTCTTAATTTACACCTGCAAATAACTGCGTACTAAAACTAAGTAATAAGCTGGCAGGTAGCTGGTTTTCTTGGGGAAAAGGATGTGACCAACAGAAAATAAAATGGTGGATAGTACAGAATTACTCTAAAATAGAATGGGTTTAAGTCCACAATTGAATTTTATGAAATTATTTTACAATTCTGTAGAAAGGAGAATTATGTACTTGAACCTACATGTATTGAAGAAAACAGCAAAGCTACCTTTGACTTCTATACCCCTTTTCTAAAATTCTACAGGATGGTTTAAAAATCCCATATATAAGGTTAAAATTGCCTTCTAAATTCTGAGACTTTTGGATGAGGAAAATCCACAAATTCACTTTGATGGTATCTGTTTTCCCTAATATTTATTTCTGTTAGCAGCTGTATAAGCGAAATTTGTTCTCAATAAAGTTCACAGAAAGGGAAAGTCATGAATGTGTGTGACAATTGAAGTGTTCACATATACCAGATGTGTTCACGCAATCATCTTGAAAACTCTGTAGGATCATCTGGTCACAAAGGACAAACAATACCATGCAGTTTAGGAGAGCAATCACAACTGTCCAAACAACAAAGTATGTACAGTGAATACTCCGAGCAAGTTGCAGCAAGTAGTTCCTGAGCAATCTAAAAGCTGGAATAAGTTTATATAAAATCTTTGACAAATAATTGCAGATAATGAAAAAAAACCAGTGGATTATTTGTGGATAATATGTGAACAGAAAACTGGGTTACATTTGTTGTTTATTGCAATTAGTTTAACCAGCTGAATGTGAAACCCCAAAGGAATCTCCTGCAGTACTAAAGGAGTTGTGCGTAACTTGATTTAAAAACTCTTAAGAGGCTATATACATTTGAAAATTGAAGCTTCAAATCATGTTGCTTCAAAGGGATATTTTAGTGGTATTTTACTAGATATATTTTTGTTTTTACTTTGATTACTATTTCAGTAAGTGAAAAGTTTTATGAGACGACATTTGTCTCTGAGCTAGCTGTTTTGTCTATCTGTCTCAGTCTTGTCTAAAACACCTATCATTGAATTATCCGAGCACTTACTTTCAGAATTGTCTAGATAGGATTTTGGTTTTGTCATCCATAGTACAATATTATTAAATGCAAAAGACAATAAAAATAAACATACACTGGCTATGTGGTTTAGGGGGTGGAGGGAGTGGCTTGTGTGTGGCTCCAGTTTTCCTCTTCTCTGTTCCTATGCCTCTCATTTTGTGTTCCCTCTTTGCTGTCTTTCATTATTCAGTTTTATTCTATTTGCTTTTCTCTCTTGGTATATTCTGGTTTGCCTATGTATCTTCTTTAGCATTCTTTTCTTAGGGTTTTTAAAATCAATTTTCTTCCCTTCTGTCTCTTTTAATGGACTGCTCTCGTATCTGCCTCTATATATCTCTGTCTCCAATTCCATTTTCCCCCCCCGCCTCTCTAGGTCTTTTCACCTTTGAAACCCCTTAGTGTTCCCACAAGTTTAGGAGAAAAACCCACCCAACCAGCCCTTGGATAGAAGGCACTATTTAGATTATTTATCCGGTCAATAATTCCACCTAGCAATAAGAATCTTCTGAACAAACAAGCACTTTGATTAACTACTACTGGAACTGTAATGCTGACCTGTGGTCATACCCCAGTAAGTGCTTATTAGCTATAGAGGCAATGCCCCTGCTGACCTATGATTGCTGCTGATTGGCTCCATTTTTTATCTTTTTGGGTTGCCAGCAGTGGCAGCTCACAGAGCTGCAGGTAGCTATAAATCCTCAACTGAACTTTCAAATACACAGAATAAACAGAAAAGCTGGGGAGCTGAGCAGAGTGTTGAATAAGTGAAATAGAAGAAATGCAAGGAAGACTGCTAGGAATGAAAGTTACGTGAGATAATTTCCAGGACCCCATGTATGGTAGAAGATTTCTGCCTGATGAAATGGGGGGCTGTATTTGGTTTTTAAATTAAAATCTTTTAGGAATACTTTTCCCCTGCTAGCATGCTCCCTGATTTTTTCCTTATACAGTGTTAAGAATATTGGTAATGTTTCTCTAGCTGTTCTGCACATACCATGATTGCCCTATCTTTATTGAACTGCTGCTGTACGTGGACTACAATAAAATATTCGCTATAGTCAGAGAGGAAGTTAGATCAAAACACCATTGGAAGATAGCCCTGGCAGTGCCAGAGCAACATTACCTATGCTCAACATCATGGTTAGGTTTGGAGGAAGCACCCGAGCATACAATTTCAGAGCTGGTTCTAGAATTTTTTTTTTAAATTTAACTCTTCAGTGGATATAAAGAGAGTAGATAGGAAGTAAGATCGTGATAATACAGCTAGTGCTTAAATGAACTTAGAGCCTGCTAATTTCATGAAGGATCAGGATCCTCTTGAAAGACATTTGCAAGGAAAGCTTGCATGTGGGACTTAAAATCAGTACGGAGTTAAGGCATCCTTTGTACCCCCAGGAATGCAACTTACTTCAGTATGCCACAGGCCTCCCCTCCTGTATTCGCTCACTTTCTGTGCTCCCCCTAACCCATTTCTCCTTCTCCTGCTGTGTTGTGTTATAGCTCCTCATGTCCCTCTCATGTTCTATATTTATCCTTTCCCTTCTATTGCCTCCTGTCCTATGTTGTGACTCAGTAATTTCATTGTTTCCTTCTTCTTCCCTACCCAGACTTGTCTTGCTTTTGTATTTTCCTTCTTTCCCCCTTCCTAGTACTCTTTTATCCACAAGTTTTCTAATACACTGATCACTGTCAGATCAAGACATGCTCTCCATTGTGCTCTTTGGAATGTGGCCAAAAACATATATGAAATAACCAGAGTCCTGTTATGACAGGCAATCACAGGTTAGCATTCTTGCATATTTTACTTTACTGCCAGATTCACTTTCCTATTAGATGCCAGAACAATGTTTCGTTTTTGACTGGCTATACTGGTGCTAATATGAACTATTACTGAATCTCAACAGGGACATCCTGTGCTTTCTGTGACTGAGTGTCATGGTGTCCATGTTGAATCAATATTATGGTTTTCCGTTAATCAGTTTAAACTACTGAATAATATCCATGGTTTCTATGTCACTGTGGAATGAAAACCCTGACAAATTATAATGTCATGTGGCAATCTGAAATACTTTCCATGGAAATGGACAAAACCTTTGTCTCAACACTAAGAAAGGGCTGGGTTGGCCCTCTTTGCAATTACTGACAATTATGTCTTTCCGTCTAAGTTAGATTTTTCTATAACATCCATCACTATAGTAGGTGAGTGCTGCATAAATAAATTAGAGTGGCATTGTCAGAGCCCAGTAGGGTCAATGGAGCCTTCTACTTTTTCTCCTTCCCATGTTATAGGAAATTATGGCTTTTTTCTCCTCTTATCATCCTCCACCCATATTATTCTGGTTCTGGTTAGAAAGTTTGATAAAAAAGATGGGCTTTGAAGTATACAGAATAATATATAAAAGGCAAAGACTAGGGGTGAGCAAGAGAGAAGCAGCATTTAATTGTATTTTCTTCAATTTTTTTTAAGGTAATAAAAGAGACCATGGTTAACTCCAAATTATATTTTTGAAGCTAGTTTTAAATATCTGGGTTTTAAATTGCCCGGAGAGTTCTGAAGTCCCGTCAGAACAGAAAACTGATGAAACGTTAGATCTTTTTTAAACAACCAAGTTTTTCTTTGATTCTTACATAAGGTGCATAAGGTTTAATGCAGAGGGTGTTAAAGGCACAAACAAATCCACCCCTAAAGATATAATTCACCTCAGGACCAATTTCTCCTTCAGTCATACATCCGGTATTAGTTCAGCAGCATTGACTATGCATTGCATATCCACTATAGCTACAGAAGTGAGGTATATCTAGAGAGTTATAATCAGTCATTTGTGTCAGCGCTACTTTAAAAATAGAATCAATAACTTTAGCATTGTGAAGAGCACCTTCAAATTTTAGTTAGGATGCCAAAGAACGTGATTTTAAGATAGCCATAATTTCCTGATTCTAAGTGGGTTTTTTAAAATTGGACCTCAAGCTTGTTTGAACATTGATCTCTGTGAGATTGTGTTACTAGACTTGGGGGTTACTCCTACATCAGCACTGTTATCTTGATGACCATGTCTCCCACTTTATTATAAGCACTCAGGATTCTTTAACAAGAGAAATGTGATTTTCTTATTAATTGGGGAACTACGCACCTACTGTTTCATAAGCAAGTATTACTTCTGCAATAAGTTTACATTAGCAATACTACCTATATTCTAAATTTTATGATTTGGTAATTTCAACACTCCAATATACAGCTTTAAATGAGGCTTGGATTTGGTCTCAGTTTTAAGGTTCTCTTGCATAATCAAAGTATGCATATTAGTTCCAGTGCAATATTATATCACTGAAAACTATGCCCTATAAATTAATGCTGCTTTTATAAATTTCATACCATGTGATCTCACTACATTTAAGATGCCCTCAAACTCCCATAACAGCTTTCTATAAGGTTAAACTGTAGGTCATATTCTGATACCAGAAATAAACAAAGACAAAGAAAAGAAGTACAGTTAAATACTAAATGATTAATATTGAGTAACAAGATTAAAATGGAGAAACCATAAACATCAGAAAATAATTACTTATACAAAGGCACACATGCAGCCTGTTGGATATCTGCACTTGGTACGACTGGAATAGCATCATAAAATCCTGTAGTGCATATTACATATTTGTATATAATAGGAATAAAATATTATTTGGTAAGGTTAAATCACCTCTTTCTAAAAAAAATATGATACTGAAACTAATCATAGCTTATGTATTGGCATTATTCATTGGAGGGAGAACCCTTGACTTCAACGGGGAGGGTCCAGCTTTGCAGAATAAGTGACAGAATTGGGGCCTAAATTCCTGGCCCTTTTTGAAATGTCTCTCTTCCTCAGGGATGAAAGTAACTTACCACAGGGTGGCCAGGGTCCTGGACAAGGTGTGTGTGTGTGTTCTGGGCCTCTAGAAGGGGTGGGGCCTTCGGTGGAAGGGGTGGGGCTGGGGCCCTTTGAAATTGCCAGGCCCCAGGGCAGTTGCCCCTTTTGCCTCCCCACCAATCAGCCACTTTCTTACCAGTATGCCGTACCGGCCCATACTGGCTTACTTTCACCTCTGCTCTTCCTTCACACTTTGCAAAGCTCAGACCTGAATGTCTCGGTACAGCTCCAATAGCTGACTCTGCCAGAGTAGCACAAAGCAGCTGCAAATTTACCAGGCCAGAGGTAAAGAGGATGGAGATGGATGGCAGGAGAGTGATCACTTGATCATTGCCTGTTAGGTTCACTCCCCCTGAGGCACCTGGCATTGGCCACTGTCAGTAGACAGATACTGGGCTAGATGGACCTTTAGTCTGACCCAGTATGGCCATTCTTATGTAGGCCATAAAAAAGTATTTAAAATAAAAAAACTAAACTGCTTTAATTTGTTACAGTAAATTTTTATCACTTTTTAAAAATGACCATGAAATAGATTCAGATAAAAGTTCTTGGTATACTTAAATTTGATGCTTTAGAGTGTTACTGTGACAGATACAGGCTTCATTATTATACTTAATTTTTACTAAGGTATAAGCTGTTCCTTCCCCTAACTTCAATAAACACCATCCCTAACACATTTGTACACTAAATCTTTTAATCAGAAACAACAATCCTTAAGCAGTCTGTTCTCAAGGCACATTCAGCCTGCTAGGTCTCCCTTCTTACTTGGGGCAAGGAAATGAAAAGATTTACAGCTGAAGATACTCCAGGAGTGGAACTAGCAGCACAACTCCTGAGGCACTTCCTTCTCTAATAAACCTGCTCTGAGGGTGAGCTGTGGTGCAGAAGTGAGAAGCTTGGTTTGAAGAGGGATTTGGTGGGGGAATCCTGAGGTGATGAGGACAAATGTCTCTGTGCTATGGCAACAGCATCGAAGGGCTCCCCAGGTGTCATACCCTCACCATAACCCCTACTGTCCAGCCCGCCTTCCTGTGTCTTCTGTGAGGAATTGAGCTGATGAGTCTGGGTTGCAGGTTGTCTAGCTGGGTTGGCAGATTCCCAGAGCCTGCTTGGCTCCTCTCTTGAACAAGGCAGACAGCTTCCTGGCAATTAAAGGGGGCAGACCGCCTTGTTACAGGAAGTATAAAAAAAGCAAAGGCTGGATCCTAGAAACCAAGCCTCACACTTGTGCAAATAAAACAATAAAACCTCTGCATGTTGAAATCTATAGAAAGATAAAAGAAAGACTGGCTAATGGTTAAAGGTTCATTACTATACTTCTGAGGATGCTCAATTACTTAAAAAAAAGTATGCTGTGATTTCCTCTCTCACTCACTTCTTATACCTCCATTTTTCTGCTAAGTACCACTGTCTTCATACCCCCCCTTTTATATTTGTTCATAGTAGGGGGAATCAAAGATGTTCATATATCTTTAAAATTATAAGTGAAAAACAAAAAATCAAATATTACATATGTCTACATCCACTCTTAGGAGGATGGACTTCATGAACTAGAAGGTCTTCTATTTCTAAGTACTCAGTCTTATAGTTCTATAACTAACCTGTCATAAGCATACTATAGAGATGAATAAATGTTAGATTTAGACTCTGAGTCTTAGCAATGACATTAACAGTTTGGGAGGTACACACCTATACCATGGAATACCAGAATGTTTCTGTGCAAGAATCTCAGGTAGAAAACAAGTAACAGAAAATCCATTTCCTCCTCTCTTTTAATGTATGAAATACAAATAAATGTAGAATGCAAAGAAACACACCTAGAGTCAATAAACAAAGCAGCATGGACTGTGCTAAAGCAAGAAACCCACCTTCGGTAAGTTTGGAGCCAGCGGCAAGTACTCTTATTATACATTCTATATCACTGCACAATGAACTGATTTGAGACCACCACACTATTTCCACACAGGTGGCAGTGTGAACTCTAAATCTTTCTAACATTAGGTATACTTAAAAAAGGGTGAGGGACAAAGAAGGGGAATTACTGAAGGAAATCAGCTGTGTAGTAGTAGAAAAGGGAGAGGGAAGAGATTTGGAGACCCTGAGGTGAAGTGAGAGTGTTTAAAGGAGATGGAAGTAGCCCCCAGAGTTGAATACAGCAAAGGGTGTAAGGAGAACATGAACAGAAAAGAGGTCCATTAGGTTTGACAAGGAAAAGATCATTAATCACATTAGTGAAGTCAGTTTCAGTTTACTAGAAAGGATGGAATTCAGGCTGGATTGGGTCAAGAGAAGTTAGAGGAATGGAAATGAAAGTAGTTCAAGCAGATTGAGTTCAAGAAGGTTGAAGGTAAAAAATGAGGAAAATGAGGTGAAGGAGAGATGGATGAAGCTAAGAAAAGGTTTCTTGAGGGAAAGAATAACATGGCTGAAAACAAGGGCTGTAGACAGAACTGTTGGTGATGAATGACAAGGAAGGGGAGGCACATAGGGAGGGTATCAAGAGGACAGGTGTAAGTGTTCAAGCCAGAAAACAAGTGAGAGATCTTGGCTTTGGATACCATGGGAGTAAGGACAGGAGAACAGATGTGGGAGCCGGGGAGCGGGGTAGACAAGTGAAAGGAGAACTCTCACCAGACATCACGGATTTTAACTTTGAAGTAAAGTTGCAAGACCTTGAGAAAAGAGGTAAAAGAGGCTGACAGTGGTTGGAAAGGAGGATGTGAACAGGAAAAGTTAGAGAACAGCTGAAATGGATTAAGGACCTGGAAGTGCATAAGAGTTGCTTTTCTTGAAAAAGAACAGGTGGGAGCTGAGGGAGAAACGGGCAAATTTATAGCGGAGCAAGCTATAGGACTTCCCTCAGAGGTGCTCAGCTGAAAGGCAGCAGAAATGGAGATAACAAAGATGATGGGAGAGGCAAGGCTTTTGGTCGGTAAGGCAGATGGAGCAACATGGGAAGGGAGCCTATTGGTCAAGCATGCAGGAGAGGGCAGAATTAAGGGCAAGGACCTGTACATGATCTGTACATATACCCTGAAGGGGAGCCCTGGCTCTCTGAGACTCAATATATATATTTCTACATGTTTTATTTAGTACAACTGAACCAATGTTATTGATACAAACCATAGGAACACACAAAAGCAGTGGAATGATACCAACAGGTTGTGCAAAGCTGACACTGCATAATTAAAAAAAAAAAAAAAAAGACCTTTTGGGTAAGCAATACCTGACCTGGCTTGGTCCACCACAATTTATAATCTGAATAATATGACACCATAAGGACTTGAACTCCTTGTACTTTGTGTTCTCCTTTGATGTATAGACAAAGCATAAGGTACCAAACATTCTGTAGTTAAAGTGCACTGTGGACAAAAAGATGAAGGAATTCTAATGACTAATCCTCAGATGAAAAGAATCAATGAAAAATATCTAGCTGTGCTAAAATGGATTCAAATTACCATTTATGCAGTTGATGCATGCAATAGGTGTCTCTGAACATTGGAAAGAAAAAAGAAAATAATTATGAAACAGCAGTCTCTTTGGCAAAATACCAATGAAGTGCACTTTTCAATCATAAGGAAAATGTAGGACAGTGGAAATAATGTCAATTAGAAGAAAATATATGCTATTGAAAATTCTCAGCGCTATTATTGGAAGACCATCAACCAGACTTACAAGTCCATAGAGGAAAGATTTTTTGGAATTAATCTGTGACTATAAAAATGGGATTTTAAATATATTACCTATTTGAATGAAGGTTATATACATGCATACATATTATATTTTTGTGGGAGTAATATAACAAATATATACAATATACAAAATATATAATAAAAATAAATATAGTTATATTATTGCAATATCAGTAGGGGTTAGGATCCACTGAAATTTGTACTTAAAGCAGGACTGAAATCCTACTTTTCATACTTGAATGACTATTTAGTCCCCATATTCACCACAGTAACTCTTTAGAGGACAAGTGAAATTTTAATGGAATTTTTTAGTAAAATATTTACTCATGTTGCAGAGAATATTTCTTTAAGTGTTCCCTCCTTCTGAAATTTGGCTCAATTTTTTTTATCACGTATCTTTCAGTTTCTCTAGCAAAACAAAACTAGTCTCCACAAACTCCAAATCTTATACACAGATGCATTCAATTAACATCTCGGATATAAGACACTTCTGAAATGTACCAGTCGAACACACACAGAATTATTTCCCTTGTTCAAGACAACAATTTTGAGAGTCACTCAGATTAGATGACTGTTCTCAGATTTGTCAACTATTTTTCCTTCTCCAGCCCTACCCTACCAACTGCTTTTGTTCTCCAGCCCTACCAATCTTCAACTCAGACTCACTAGATCAATTCCTCACAGAAGACACAGGAAGGCGGGCTAGGCCGCAGGAATTATGGTGGGGGTATAGCACCTGGGGAGCCCTTCAATGCTGTTGCCATAGCACAGAGACATTTGTCCTCACCACCTCAGGATTCCCCCTCTTTGACCAAATCCCTCTTTGACCAAGCCTCTCACTTCTGCACCACAGCTCACCCTCATGTTCCCCTTTTGCACTGAAGTTGCTAAGCAGGGATGTTTAGGGAGTTCTGGGGGAGGTGAACTATGTCATTGGTAAAAGCTGTTTCAGGATTGGTGCTGCTAGTTCTGTTGTGAAGGTATCTTCAGCAGCCAGTTTCCCCACTTTTATTAGGGGCGGGTAGATGAAAAGCTTTACAGCTGAAGATGTTCCAGGCGTGGAACTAGCAGCACAACTCCTGAGGCACTTCTTTCTCTGATAAACCTACTCTGGAGATTCCAGACAGAAAGACAGACCTGAGCAGGTATGTCAACACAAGACTACAGCTAGGAAGGACGAATAGTCCTATAATCTGGGGCCACACACCATTGACTTTATACTGCACATATGGAGATCACTAATTTGCAGTAATTCAGACATCATAATTTTAACTTAAAACCCAATTTTTTCACATTGTCCCTGAGTACTGAGGTTTTTTAAAAATAATCTCCAGTTTTATATTTCTCAGTGCATTCCTATAATCTAAATATCCATGTATTAAGAATTTGACTCTACTCATTTCTTCAATATGTAAAACTGGACAGGCTTTTGTTCACTATTAGTTATACACATCATTTGTTCTGCCTACCATGGAGTTTAAGTGGCTACAGGTTAAAAATGCAGATGCATTTGGGTCTCTGAGTGCTGCAACAAATCCATGGCAAAAGTTCATATTATAATGTTCCAGTAGGCAGAGAGAGAGAGGGCTTTTTCAATCACCCAGAGTTGGAATATTCAGATAAACAGCCCTGTTATTAAATTAATTTTTTGGGGAAGGAAAAAAGTGTTTAAATAAATAAATAAATACACCTGGCAGAAATCTAGCAAAACCATACAAATACAAGTTTTTATTAGGCATTTATTTTAAATCCCATACCTCAAACAGCAAGGGTGATAAATTGTAAGGCCTATCCCAATACATTTTCAATTAAATGACTAAATTAATGTAGAGACATTTAATTAAAGTTACACTAGTTTTTTCAAATGTTAATTAAGATGCTATCTAAAATTAAATCTCTCCAAAAGCCCTTTTATATTCAGCTGCTCATCTGATGCAGATATAATTAAAATTCTGGAAGTTCACCTATATGCATCCAAATATTGCAAAAGAAAATAAAAGAAATTGCAGCAGTTTGAGAGACTGCTGTTTGAATGGCATTTTATACAATCCTTGGAGTAGGAGGACAGCACAAAAAAACCCACACAAACAAATCTAGGCTTTCTTACCTGCACAGACTTATTCATTCAGCATTGTGGGCCATGCAGCTTTTGAAGATTTTCTACTAGTAAGGATAAGTGATTGACAAGACTAGGAAACAGAGGGCTAAATCCTGCTTGCCTTTATATGAGCCTTACATTGAATTAAACATGACTTCTTTCATGAGTAAGGCAAGCAGGATTTGGCTCTAAATCCAGAATACTAGATACTAGTACAGTTTAGTTGTGGGGGAGTTTTCTTCCTCTTGACTGGAATCTCTTCCTGTCACCCCAAAAGACCCTGTCTTATTCTTTTATGTCTTTGGTGGAATAGGCCCGAATTGGGCTCGACTAGTGGTGTGACATGTGTTGAGTTTTATCCCATGACAGAGGGACTAAAATCACCAGGCTCATTTTATTTAGCAGAACAAGTGAACATAAATGGGTGCCAGAAACTGGATGATCCAGAGAGAGACATTTGGATTGCGGAGAACTTACTGAACTATTTATGGCCAAGGACCATTCTTCTTCTAAGAGTTACTCCTTGAGGAAAACAAATCAATATGGAATATTAACTGAAATACAGTGCCAGACTAATTTTTAAATAACAAAAAATGAATTTCTAAATGAAGACTAGTATAGGCACAAAATTTAGATCCAGACTTGGAACATCAAAAAGCATGAGTGAGTGTGAGTGTGTAACTGAGTGTGTGTGTGTATGTTGAGAAATGTGGTTTTGTTTTGTCTCTAACAGTATACTCATGTGCTTGCCAGATCACCAATATGCAGAGATAGAAAACTCTTTCCTTCCTTATGTCCCTGTGTTCCAGGAATTTTTGTTTACTTAAATAATTTGAACAAAGTAATAGAATACACCTCTACCTCGACATAACGCTGTCTCGGGAGCCAAAAAATCTTACCACGTTATAGGTGAAACCACATTATATCGAACTTGCTTTGATCCACCGGAATGCACAGCCCTGCCTCCCAGAGCGCTGCTTTACTGCGTTATATCTGAATTTGTGCTAGATCAGGTCGTGTTATATTGGGGTAGAGGTGTATATGGAGAATAAAATTGTCCTCTGGAGTTAATGTCAAAGAATCAAAAAGAAAGAGAAAGGGTATAACAATATAACAATTTCTAGAACAGTAGCTATTTTACTTCTCTGTAGGTAGTAGTACATGGAAGCAAAAACAAATTAAACCATCCATAATTCTGCTTGAAAAAGACAGAGAAATTAATTCTGGTCTAATGGAGTTACAAGTACTTTTACCTGCCTGAATTTAGCTCTCCATGCCCACAAATATATCCATATCTTTTGCTTTGTTTCCAGCACTCAAACCACAACAAAACTACAAGTTGGAAGGTAAAAACACACCAATCTTACCAGTTTTCTGTAGAATTCCCACATCCATCCCAACAGCAGAAAAAAAAAGGGGGGTTGGGCATGCAGGGGTATACACAGAGTTCTCTTTTTGTCTGCAGAAGTTAGAGACTGAAGATGTGTGCCCACCGGCATAATATAATTAAGGTCATTTCAGGGTTTGAAATCTGGACAAATATCTAGATCCAAAGTTCATCTATAATAGTCCAAACTGAATCTGAACAACTTCAAATTTTAGCTGAGAGAGGATTCAAAATTTGGACTTTTATCTATAAATTTCAGTTTTGTGGCTTGACTCATCACTATTTTAAACACATTTTCATATGTTAAAGAGCATGTGCAAATGCAGAGTTGAATATTGTCATACAAGGTGTGGAATTATAATTATTTTTCTAATTTATTTGTAAATGTACGAAGTGGAAAAGCAAATCAAAAACCTCTGGTACATAGAGTGGGATACTAAAAATGGAATAAAAAAAGAATAGCCCTGTCTTTGTCACATGATAGAGGATAATCACAGAGGGGCAAACTTGCTTGCAAAATTCTGTGGAGCTCAGATTGCAGAAAATGAATGTCTTTCTCCTCTTGTGTGAAAAAGTCTAGAGGTCAAAGAGAAGTTATAGGGGAAATAATATGCCAAATGCATAGAGAATGGGAATCTGATGGACCCAACGTGGTCAGCATGCAATGGCTGTGTTTCTACAACTTCCTACCTCCCCCATGGCTGGGTCAAGTACAATAGCATATGGCCATCATCTCTTTTGCTGCTTTACAACTACATTTTCATCTATTAAGGATACGTGACCTGGAATTCGTGGAAAGAAAGTTAATGTTGCAACATCCAGTCTACTAGCTAAAGACTTACAGTAAATACATATAAGGTTTGAATGTGTCAAAGACCTTGCTTGTCTTGAAAAGATTACAGTCCACAGTTAAATTTGTGACAATAACTAAAATACAAACCTCAGAAGACCATCTGTTTTTCAGAACTTCTGTGTCCTTGCTTACAGTCCACTTGTATCTTTCACTGAATCTGATCCTAAGGGATTGTCAGTGTGAAAAAAAGTTGTAATTCAACAGTATTGCCACCATTAAAAGCTTGTCTCTGATGGATGTGTCACTGCCCTCACCTCTGTTTTCTCCTGAGGGAGGGAGGATTGTTTGTGAGGTTTTCTTGTTTTTTGTTTTTTAATGAATTTTTTCCTCTCTTTTAAATACTGGTATCATTGCAGAAGGAGAATGAGACAAGGAGAAACTGGTAGGACGAGAAAAGAAGGGAGCTTTGAGGAGAAACAGGTAAGGAAGTGGCAAGGAGACTGGAAGGAGGGAAAGGTAAAAAGGAAAAAAGAGAACTGTTAACATGAGCAAGAAGGAATTCAGTGGCTGCCATTACAAGTATGCCAATTTCTCTTTAGATAAAGAGATATGGTTAACTAAGCATTTGTAACATGCCCTAAAATTCCCACTATTTACCAAAGGATATACCTATGTACAGTTTATACTATTTAAATATTGAGTGTGACAGATATGGCAATTTCCTGCAATATCCTTGGGAGATCTAAGTTGATTAAGTTTAAGTATCTTTGGGGTCCACTGTATTAAATGAATGGTTTGTGTATATTGAGGGCCAGGATTGTATGTAACCTCTCTAGGAGGGAGATGTGATGTGAGACCTGGATGATCCAAGGATTATGTTGAACAACGTGCCATACAAGAATAGACTTGTAGGACAGTAAGTGTGAAGTGGATTTCCTGGGAAATACCTAAGGAGAGGTTAATAAATTCCCTTGCTCAGGCTAGGTAAAAGGAGGAGAGGGGTTATTGACTACTGAGTCTGACTACCTGTTCCCAGAGACTGGACATCAAAGGCAAAAGCTGTATAAAGAAATGGATGAACTACTAAGCTGGCTGTTCTGGTTCTGAATTTGAGACAGTTATGAACTTACATCCACAAGGGCAATCCATTTGTGAATTTTGATGGACTGACTCCTACCAGAGCTGGAGGCTGGAGTTGGAGTGACCTCTGCTAAGCATTTTAACATGCATGTGTATTCTTTCATTTTTTTATATGCTTTCACCTTACCTAACTTGTAACTGCAATTACTTGTAGCTGGCAATTACTCCACTCAAACTTTGGAGAAAAAGTAAAGCATGACAATGGTCTGTGTAGGCAGTCTGGCTTGCTGGAATATGAATATAGGCAGGGAACTGTGCAGCCTGGAAAAACCCTAGTCAGAAGGGAGAGACACATGGGTCTGTGCACAAGAGAGGTGACAACTGAGGAGCTGGGATCCTACCATGGGTGCCCCCAAAGGTTCACGGAGGGGAATATAGGTGCAGTTGCTGTGAGACACTGAAGTAATATTTATCTCAAGCAATTGCCAAAGGGTGACCTTTTGTATTTCTCCTCCTTTTCACTTCCAGAAGAGATTATATAATTTAAACATGAAATAACTATGTAAAAATCCCACATAGTTACATACAGTTTCAGTACCATCTCTTATTAAACATTCTGCACAACCACCAAGATCAGGAGGAAGACAGAAAAAAAAAAGAACTTTTAAATATTGGTTTCCTTTGAATCACTGAAATTCTCTGGGATAAAATTACCTCCCCAGGGAGTATGAGAGGGCAGTGGAGGGGGCAATGCATATATATTTGCAATTCACTGAACAGTTGCAGACAAATCTTGTAAAATGCTGTGCAATAGGATTGCATTAGCTTGTGGGTCATTGGAGAAGCTTAGGCATCTAGGGTTTTTAATGGCTGTCGAACGCATGTTCACTTACATTTGTGTAGAGAATATATTTTTTAAAATAGGTCAAACAATTACTTTAATTGATAATATAATTAAGACAGCCTTTATTTTCCAGTCAGTGTATCTCATTAAGGTAGATTTTCATTACCCCCAAATTCCTTTAAAAATATTGTACCCTAAACTACAACTGTTGCTGGACAAAGGTACAGCTGAGAGGATAATTCATGCTTCAGATGAATCTTTGTTCTTTATAGTCAATTTTTCTTCTGGGATATTAAAAACTGTAATATAAATCTAAACCATAAATAATTACATCAGATTCTGTGTGTGTGGAGGGCAAAACTGGGAGAGAAAAGAACACCATAGTACTACCATTTCCTTTTAAACACAAAGTACATCGTTTCCAAAGGTTTCTCATTTAATTCTAATAAAAAAAGAAATGTCCCTAAGTAATTCAACTTCATCCTCTAGGTACGTGAATGACATTTTGTTTTGATGTGATTATAAGAAACAAAATCCCTCAGCGATGAGATCTTAAAATATTTCTTTTTATGATGTTCCGAGCTTGACAAACCTTGGCAGAAAATAGAATACTCTTTAATTATGAATACATTAACTAAATTAGTAACATGAGATGGATATGCAATTAAAGGACTGTTAATTGAAACTGGAAACACAGCTGTATACAGCTTAAAGATGAGTCACACGAGTAATGACGCAGATGTTTATAGAATGTGATTATGTGTAGCAGGAGCACACTATTGCAGCTCCCCAGCCCATTCTCATATTGTGTCATTGAAATGGTTTTTAAACCTATGAACACCAGGAATCAGGATCTCAGGGACAGCAAATTAGGCTCCCTGGATATGTGAATTAGTGTTGTCTGAATGTCAGCAATTTAATTCTCCAGCTTTCAAAGAATGTAGACATGGAGCCAACAACAAACATCTGTTAGTTGTATGGTTGTCAAAAAAAAAAAATCACCTCCGGCAAACCAGACCATGCCTAAATCTCAGAAAGACAGTAAAGTATAGCATCTGTAAACAGTAACATTACTGTGTGAATGTACAAAACGTGTAAATAACACAGCCAAGGGGCAGCACACAGTCAGCTTTGTGTACATATGCGAATACACCCTCTGCTGGCTTATTCTTTAAAATAGCGCTCATTTTATGAAGAAGGAAACAAAGAGGATTTCTGACAAAGCTTTTATTTTTATTTTTATTTTTTTGTGTGGCAATTCTTGTGTTCTTTCCTTTTTCACCTCCTTTCCTGCATACAAGGTGGACCCCATATAACATGTTTCTTTGGGTCCAGGGAAAGAGAAAGCACAAATGTTGTCTCTGGACATGTCAATACAGCTGTGCAAGGTGTCAGAGTAGCCAATGCCTACTGCCCCAAATTAATGTACATAACTCTATCACATCAGTGTAAAGCCTGCTTTAGATCTTCAACTTTCATTTAGCACAAGCATAGCTTCATAAGAGAGTCTGTTTAAATATCAGTTAATAATCTGTAAAATCATTTACACATTAAGATTTTTCTGGCATAGATTTGGAGGTTATCAATCAAACATTATGTTCAGCACTGGTTGTATTTTCACACACACACACACACACACACACACACACACACACACACACACACACACACACACACACACACACTTCAACTGTGGAGATTATTGACAGCAGTGTAGGTATGTGAGGGCACAGTGGCAGGAGGGAAGAAAAACTGTATTTGTCCCTGCCTTTCAGCAGCCATATTGTGCATGACTCTCTTATTGACTGAACTGGTGATGAAAGAACGGGATTTACATTTAGACATTTTAAATGAGGAAGACTGCACAATTTTGTGATTGACCAGTGTTAATCTGACAACAATTAACGTGGCGTACACAACTGAATAAAGGCATGAGAGAATGACAAGAAAATATAAACCTTTTCATTCTAAAAGGCAAACAGAGCGAAATTCAGGGCTACATCTCCACTATCATACAAATCAGCATTCCGTAATCTTGACATCTTTTGCCTGGCTAAAATGCAGGCCAGGTTAAAAAGGTATTTAAAATGCTGTGGTTTAAGAAATCAAAGTGTTAGATTTCACAGGGGACAACAATTACTTTATGAGAGGATGAAGACTTTTCCACTTCTCCTTCAGAAAGTACATCTAATCAGTCAATGCACTGCTGAAACACTAACCTCAACCTGCATGCCAGGTAAGACGATGAGTTTGGTCACACTTTAAATATCAAATATGGTCACAGACTACAAGACTGGGACACTAGGGATGGGCGGAAAAGTCATACATGATACATAACACCTGAGACTACACATCACATCCTTGACATCCTAAAAGCATAAAGAGTGAGAGGGGAGGAAGGGATAAGGTTGATCACAGTGGATGCATTCTCATAAGAATTTAAGAATGGCCATACTGGGTCAGACCAAAGGTCAGTCTGGCCCACTAACCTGTCTTCTGACAATGGCCAATGTCAGGTGCTTCAGAGGGAATGAACAGAAGCACCTGGCATTGGCCACTGTCTCTAGAAATGTATGGTTTTGCTTTTTTTTCTGTAGCTAACAAGAAGGGTACCTATACTATCTGGACTAGGTTTTACACAATTTAATGCATAGCACTGATTTTGTTTTAATCTAACTTTTCTCTCTTTCTCTCTCTCTTTCCTTTGTTATACTATAATCTCTGTGCTTTTAGATTGGAGATTTCATACAGACTGTCCTGAAGAAGTGAACCAGTCTTCAACATCTAAGAAGAAGACAGTGAACTATGTCTGTGTGTCTGGAACATACACAACTCCGGATTCTCAGTCCAAAATGCATGAACTAAGGAGTCTTTCCCCACAAGGTATGCCTTGTGCCTGGCAACAATCTTACTGATGCAAAAGAAATGCCTAATGAACATGAATGAAAACAAACTGTGAGCTGTTTAGGGCAAAGATTGTAATTTAATATACATGTTTGTACAGGACCTAGCACAGCGAGGCTCCAACTTGGAAGAAGCCTCTAGGCACAACTGCACTATAAATGTTAAATAACAACAATAATAAATAATCATTAAGAGAGCAAGATCAAATGGGATATTTATTCATTCCCCTCAGTTAATACCACTAGAGGTTGTGTAACCAGAGCAGTGAATATAAAGCTGGAAAACGCAGAATGTTTTTGAATAAATAGGCAGCATTTAAGTGAAAAGAAGCTACAACACAAGCTATTACCAAATGAAAGATGCCAGACACCAGATTTGTGAGTGTCTATGTGATACTCCCCAATCAGCCTCTGAGATGTATTCTCAATCATAATTCTGCCTGAATTTAGCTCCTTCTTGCCCCATATTTTTGGGATCAACTAGCATTGTCAGTTAGGGGGCTAGCTGCACCTCTGTCCCCTTTCCAGTCTCTCTTATAGCCTTCTTCTCAGGTAACATCTTGCAGTCCTTCCTCTTTTAAGGTGCATCTACACTGCTGCCAGAAGTGTGATTTACAGCTTGTGTAGACATGTCTGCACTCACTGTACTCTAGTTAGCTCACTAAAAATAGCAGTGATGATGCAACAGAGGGGGCTTCAGCACAGGCTGCACAAACAAGTGTCGACTGAGGGGGTCAGGTAGGCTTGCGTAGCCTGTGCTGAAGGCTGCACTGAGTCCTCACTCCTATTTTTAGCAAGCTAGCTAGTATAGTATGGCAAGTACATCTACACAAGCTTCAAATCATGGCTTATGGCTAGAGTGTAGACTTATCCTCAGACTGGGACCCATGTACACTACCCCATGTATACCAACTGCTTATTACCATGCAGGTCCAACTGACTTTGGACACAAGCATTTCTTCTGTCTGGGAACCTGTGATAGTGTTAAGTGACCATCCTGAAACATATCCTTCCTGTTTGGTTTGTCCCAGATGGTCCCTTACTGGGAAGCACATTCTCAGAAATATTCACACAAAAAATACCAGGCCAGTGGTAGGCCAAGATCCAGTTTTAGCCTGTATTAAAGACTACCTCTCTATTTATCCCACTGTTTTAGAAGTTACAACCTGTCCTGGTTTCCTAATGCAAGAGGACAGCATTCACTTCTATTTAAGAGATGTACTGAAAATTACTGTACTAGTTTTACAGTGTACACTGCATAAATACCAGAGGGGTAGCTGTGTTAGTCTGGATCTGTAAAAGCAGCAAAGACTCCTATGGCACCTTATAGACTAACAGATGTATTGGAGCATGAGCTTTCGTGAGCGAATACCCACTTCGTTGGATGCACGTATTCACCCACGAAATCTCATGCTCCAATACATCTGTTAGTCTATAAGGTGCCACAGGACTTTTTGCTGCTTTTTCTGAATATGGCATGGCAAGAACTCGTTTTAAAACGTTGTGACAGTATTATTCTGTCCACATTTGATTAGCATTCTGAACCCTATTGTTAAAACTGTAAACTCTGAAATGGCAAGGATGTCTTGCTCAGGTTAAAAACTTACGGAACTAGAATGCATAGCCTAGAGACAGGGCTGGATTTAGGGGCAGGTGACTCAGGCGACCACCTGGGGTGCCAGGCTTGGGGGGCACTGGGCTCCAGTGCTATTTTTGTTAGCAACAAAAGGGGAAATAGAATGTTTGAAGTTAAATGTTTCAGGTATTCCATATGTGGATTCATTTTTTACTAACCTCCTAGAATGTTTGGACCTTTGTAGAATCGTGTGGAATCTTCCAGACTTTCTGAAAACTACATTTCCTCAAACCTCCTAGAAGGTTCAGCTATGCCCTCACGAGTTTATAAGGGGTGGGCATCACCAGACAGCCAGTGAGATATAAGAACGAAATGAGAGCCCAGCTGCAATATTGTGGATCTTGTTTTACTGTGTAATTGTGAAAGTGTACTTGTGTTTTACGACTTGAAGAGTGTAAGTAGCGACCAATAAAGGAAATGTTTAATGAAATGCCAGAGATATCTATTGAATCCCTATCTATGCAACAATATAAAAGAAATACTGTTACTTCTTTTGCCATGCTTAACATGCAATGTTTTATGACTTTGTAAGACTGCAAAACATAGATTTTTGCTTTCCCTAATACTGTCTGTTTTCTCCAGTAGAAAATAAAAGATGCCCCCAAAGAAGCCCCTAGCTGCCAATTAGATGGCGCTTGAGCTTTTTGCTTCCTATACTAAGCTCCTGAAGGCTTCTTCGGGGGCATCAAGACTGCTACTACTTTGATGAGAAGCTTCCTTGATTTTGTGGTGGCCTACAGAGACAATGGATTTGAAAATACCATTATTGCTGCTAAAGAAATGGCAGAAAACTTAGAAGTTGAGCCTGTCTTCAAGGAAACCTGTATACATTAGAAGAAGAGACAGTTTGGTTACAAGGGCAGAGATGAGGTGATGGGAAGCTTGGAAGAAAAAAAAAATCCAAGAGGAAGGTTTTTTGCTTGCTCTTTTATGCTGCCTGAGTATCTATCAAAGAAAGGTTTGGACAAATGAAGCACCATGAAAAGACCTGGGTGACCTCAGTAAGCTGGTGGTAGACAGAAACACACTCTTGAGCAATTGTTTGGATCTTCATGGATGTTGACACACGGGGAATGTTCAGATGTCAATGATAAAGACCTCTATGTCAAATTGGACAACATCCGTCACATTTTGCAATATGAGAAGTACTCTTCACTCCAAGTTCTCCAACTCATTCATGAGGCGGAGCTGAAAGACACTCTTCCTAATTTGTGGATAGCTTGGAGGATTCTGTTCACATCTATGGTCACAGTCACACATGGGAAGAGCAGCTTTTTGAAGCTCAAGGCTCATTAAAGTATATCCTTGATCGACGATGGCTCATGAAAGACTGACATTGCTTGCTATTTTATCATCTGAAAATGCCATTGGCCAGTCTTTGGATCTCTCTGACGCTGTGCTTCAGTATGTGAGGGCAAAAGAGAGACATGCAACCTTTTGAACTAAAGGACTAGGGTTACCATTCTAAGGGTTACCATTCTGTAACACTATTTAATACTGGTCCACCCAATGTTAGTTCACAGTTAAAATTCTTAATATTATTACATTTCAGTTATTCTTAAAATTAAAAAGCTTCTATAAGCTTAGAGGTTACAATTTTTTTTATTTGCTTATAAATGGCATGAATAAATACAGATCCTAGCATGCAAATTTATCATCTTATATGACAGGTATAAATCACGCATGCAAATTGTGCATCCAAGTTATGAAATGAGCTACAAATGCAATAAAAAATAAGGTATTCAAAAATGTAACAAATGGAGGGAGAGGGGAGCGGCGTGCCAAAGAAGCTCCTCGCCTGGGGCGCCATTTGGTCTAGGCCCAAACCTGCCTATGGACTAGAAAAAAGCGTTCCTTAACCCCAAAGCAGATCAACTGTAACTTAAAATGCCTGTACTGACATGATATAGAATTTAAAATATGCCTTCAGAAAGGCATAAAATTATCCAGCCCACAAAAAAGCTTGCCCCCCAACTTTAAGCTTTTGGCCTGAAATTTTTCATGAGAGTTCTCTGCTTTAGTTTTGTTTCTTCTTAGATTAAGGTTCCACAGAAAAGGCTCATAAAAAAACCCACAGTGTTTCTGAGAGAGATGGGGGAAAATACATTGTTTTGTTACTGTTACTTACAATCTCATAATTATGTCTTTGAGAAGCTCTAGCACCTTCGTGCTTTGGAGTAGAGACTTGAAATTTGTCAGGGAAGTGCCTTTTACTGCCTCCAAATAATTCATTCAGAGTTTTGACAAGTTATAAGTCTCTGAAAATCATTTTTTGCACGATTGATAGAGCATTTAGAAGACATCTGCTAAAGTCTGAGTATTCCATCTGGTCTGAGTACGCTCTATCTTTACAATTCTCAATGGGCATGCTGAGCCTCAGTGACATTTGTTTGCAGTAAAAGCATGCTCCACATTAGGAATGAGAACCAATAGGGAGAGGGAAGCCAGATCTGATAAGGAGTTGGAATGGAAGGGGCAGAGCTGGGACTGGCTGTGCAAAGAGACAGGGATAAAGACCCAGGGTAAAGGGGACAACGAGACTGCACAAAAAGCCGAGTTAGGGAGATTGAACTGAGGAGTCAGTGGTGATGAAGAATGTAGGCAAGGTAGAGATGACTGGAGACCAGAGTAGAGGGAGACTCAGATCAGATGAGAAGCTAGCTGTGGGAGAACTAGAATTGGCTGGACAGGATAGGATGGGAGAGGGGGCCAGAAAGTGGGACTGAGATGGAAAGTAGACTGGGACTGGGATGAGAAGCCTCAGAAAGGAAGACTAGGACTAGTTAAGTGAGGAGAATGGGAGGAGGAGCTATGGTCAGGAACAGACAATACTGGAACAGGGCCAGGTTGGGTGGGACAGGGAATAAAGGTATCAAACTTGTGGGGGGAACAGGCAGAAAAATCAGAGCACATTCCCCTCCAGACCCTGGAACGGAACCAAGACTCCTGAGTCTCACCAGTCCCCTACTGTCAGCAAACATCTCTGAAACTCACTGGCAAAGGGTTGCATTACCCTCTATTGCTGGTTCACAGAGGTATGACAATATACTATTTGTGACATTCTATACCTTGAGGGAGCATACTGTAACTCCCATATTCCTCATTTTCATATAATCATGATCTTACATATAAAGCATGCCTTGTTAGGTTTCGGGGAAAGGTTATGATCTGCTGAAAGTCATTTCTCTATCCATATGTGTGTATCATTAATGCATATGAAGTTATGCAAATTGTGTTGTAGGGTGGTCACTAAAACATGGTGTAAGTTGGGGAATCAGCCAGACATTAGCTCCCCCAGAGACAACAGCAAAGAAGATAGCCAACACCTGGGCAGGGTGTCAATCAACCCATCAACAGCCATTGTCCAACAAGGGAGCTACAATGTGATGACTCACCTGCATGAGGTCACACCAGGGGAATTATTCAGCCTTGCTTGGGGAGACTCAGCAATGCCCCACAGATATACCTGGACTTGTGTTCCCCAAGCACATGGACTGAGAGTATAAAACAGGCGGAGTGGACACATACTGGGCCCTTCTCCTGCCTCTACCTATGCTGCAAGAAACCAGGACACTGAGATGAAGACAAGACTCCAACACAGGAGATTGGCCCAGGTTTAAGGAACAAACCTGTATATTAAGGACTGCAAAATCCACTGGGGTGAGAAAAACTGCTTTATCTAGTTGCTGCCCAGTCTAACAGGGTTGAGAGTTTTTGACTGCATACTTATATTTTCTTTTCTTTTGGTAACCACTCTGAATGTTTATGCTTTGACTTATAATCACTAAAAAAATCTATTTTTATAGTTAATAAATCTGTTTGTTTATTCTACCTGAAGCTGTGCATTTGGTTTGAAGTGTGTCAGAGGCTCCCCTTAGGATAACAAGCCTGGTACATATCAATTTCTTTGTTAAATGGACAAACTTACATAAGCTTGCAGCATCCAGTTTGGACACTGCAAGATGGAGGTTCCTAGGGTTGTGTCTGGGATCGGAGATATTGGCTAGTGTCATTCGCTTGCAAGGAGCTGGGAGCAGCTTACATGCCAGACGTTGTGCGTGAACAGCCCAGGAGAGGGGTTCTTACAGCAGAGCAGGCTCCCAGAGTCAAGGATTGGAGCGACCTAGCAGACCACTGGTCCAGATAACACCAGAGGGAAACATCACACTAATACTATCAGTTACTTCAATAGTTCAAATGGCAGAGATTTGTGCTGTAGTTCTAAAGGTTTCAACCCTGATGATCATGTCAGTATGATGGCACATTGTGGAATTTTTCTTCAAGTTTGTTTTTTCAAAACCTAGGTAATTACAGACAAAAATGACATTATTAAGGTTGCAAACAGAGTCAGTTGTGATTTTCCATCAATTATTTTCCGATGCAAAATGAACTTTCAGTAAAATCAAAATTATCTGCAGGAACATTTCAATTTTGCCAGGAAAGGCTGACTTTCATCAGGAATATTTCAGTGAAAGCTCCCAGAGATCCTAGTGAGCCTGACAGCTGGTGATCTTGGAAGTTGGTCCCCCCTCAAGCTCCCTGTTAACCTGGTCTTCCAGGTTACCAGCTCCACAGCAGCCTACTTGGAGGACTGCCTGGAAGCCTTGGCTCCCAGGGTCCCACACCACCTCAGGCTGCTTGACTCCATGAACAGCTGGCTCCATGGGCTCCCTTGGCAATCAACTCCCTAACTGCCCCAAATCCCCATGCAGATGGCTCCCTGGCCTGCTCAACTCCCCTGGCTGCCTGATCCCCTGGGCAGCTGGCTGCGTAGGCAGGCAGGCAGCCTGGGGAGAAAGCTCAGTTTCAGTGCTCCTGACTTGGCAACATTTTCACAGGTGGTCAATAATTGAGTGTTCCTTATTTTCTAGGTCACTACCTTGAGACATCTGGAGCCTGATTTTAAGAAGTCCTGAGTGTACATAAATGCAAATGAAGTCAGTGACAGCTCACAATATCTGGCCCAAGCAGTGTGGTCTGGTGGGAGGGGAAAAAAACCCACAAGATTGAGAGTCAAGAGATCCTGAGTTCCTCAGTGTGTGGCCTTAGCCTAGTTGCTTTGCAGTTCTGTCTCTATCTTCACATCTGTAAAATGGGATCACATTTACTCACCTACCCCTTAATTCTGAGAGGATGAATTAATTTATGTCTGTACAGTGCTTTGAACATATAAAAAACAATCTAAAAATATTAAGTGAAATGAAAAATCAAGCCCTGTGTCTCAGTTTTGGTAATCAAAATTATTGGCACGTTTGCAGTTTATGGCTTTCATTTTTCAGTGCTTTAGTTCTTCATCTGTAAAATGGGGATTCAAATACATTCCTTTCCCACAGGGGAGTTGTAGAGATAAAGTCATTAATATTTCTGTAGTGCTCAGATATTATGAAAATGAGAACCACATTAAAGCTCATAGGCAATGAACAATTCCATGTTCAGTGCACGGTTTGGATGTTATGCAGTAAATAAGGTATGGGACTATACACTGAATGATGTAGGTAAAATATTGAACAGTTGCCTCATTCCTGAAGCACTATTTATCGTACACTCTGAATGAGACAGAGATCTTGTGGGTAAAATACTATGAAAGTAAAGACCATCAGAATGAATATGCACCAATGTGCAGAATTAAGATTGCATAGGCAACCTTAATGTTCTGATATTTCTATACTTTTCAGTGCTTGATTTTATAATATTAACATTATTTTAAAGTAAACTTTTCTTTAATATTTTACGTGTGTGTGTGTTTATACACACCCTCAAAGGAGAACATAAGAAAAGACAAATTACTGCTCTGCACAGTTCTTTATAATAAGTCTTTAAACAGGGCAACATGCCAGCAGAAAAAGGAAGTAAATAAGAGTAACAGACTGCTGTAATGAATGTATCTTGCATTGCAAATAATCTCTAAGTACTTATACTTTTGAGAAACCAAAATTTGTCATACAGAGCATCATGTCACTAATATGACTACCCAAAATTAATCTGATCAATATCTTTCTCTACTAGTATGATGTTCTGATGATAATTACTGTTGCATTGTTCTATACTTCTTTCATTTACTCTCCCAAACATTTCACAAGAACAATGAGGACTTACTCCTGATTTACCCAGGAATCCTTTCAATTTGTGAAATGTAATTCACTGTCAAGGTAATTTAATCCCATATTTGGATAGGTATGTTTCCCCTCCCCTCTTTGAATTGTTAAAAATTGGCCTTTAGTCAGTGTGTGTACTATAAATTGAAAAATATATGGACAAAGAAATGTTCAGTAAAATTGAGTTTCAAGCTAACAGAAATGAATAAGAACAAAAGGGTACATCTAGGTCACTACAGAGGCCAAGTCGCATAATCAATTAAATAATTAACAGTCCATTCAAGAGCCATGGAAACTGTAGTTTTGGCAGAAGTTCCAATTCCACAGAATTTACAATAGTAGCATCTTTACTACTCAAACTAAATGAGAAATTTAAATTCCAAAGAGGATGAAACTTTCCCTCTGCAGGGAAGGTGAAACTTGCGTTTGCTAAAATAGCGAATAGCCTAGGTTGAAAAGGAGTTGGGTTTTGATGATTCCATGATTACAGTGATCACAGCTGCGCCAGAATTCTGGCCCAAGATAGAAAAGTAACCTCCAATTCTTGGTCATATACAGACAGATTCACAAGCTGAAGGTATTATGAAAAACAAATAACAATAATTTTACTGAAATGATAAACAATCAGAGTCGCAACTCTATGAAAAAAAAGGGAAGATTTATTTCCTGATGAAAAATAAAAAATATCACCTTCTATATGTTGATGTATGAGATGTAGTCGCCTTCCTATAGGGGAATAAAAATTTGCTTTACGCAACGTTGCATTGCCTCCACCTATCCACTTTTAATAAACTTTCAATACATATGTTGCTTACACTGAAACATATATTTTTCAGCAAAGTCATACACACAGATGCCTAAAACAGATGCATTTAATCTCTCTTCATATGGAACTTGTTCCATACCCCTAACCATTTTTGTTGCCCTTCTTTGTATTTTTCCATTTTAATATATATTTTTTGAGACGCGGAGATCAGAATTGCACACAATGTTCAAGGTGTGGGATATCATGGAGTTATATAGTGACATTATGATATATTCTGTCTTATTATCTATCCTTTTCCTAATGATTCCCAACATTTTGTTAGCTTTTTTGACTTCCGCTGTACGTTGAGTAGATATTTTCAGGAAACTACCCACAGTGACTCCAAGACCTCTTTCTTGAGTGGTAACAGCTAATTTAGACCCTATAATTTTGTATGTATAGTTGGAATTATGTTTTCCAATATGCATTACTTCGCATTGATCAACACTGAATTTCATCTGCTATTTTTTTGCCCAAGCACCTAGTTTTGTGAGAACCCTTTGCAACTCTTTGCAGCCTGCTTTGGACTTAACTATTGTCAGTAATTTTGTATCACCTGCAAACTTTGCCACTTTACTGTTTACCCCTTTTTCCAGATCATTTATGAATATGTTGAATAGCGCTGGTCCCAGTACAGATGTCTGGGAGACACCAGTATTTACTCTCTTCTGACAACTGACCATTTATTCCTACCTTTTGTTTCCTGTCTTTTAACCAGTTATTGATCCATGAGAGGACTTTCCTTCTTAATGCAGAATTGCTTACTTTGCTTAAGTGCCTTTGGTGAGGGACCTTGTCAAAGGCTTTCAGAAAGTCCATATACACTATATCCAGTGGATCCCCCTTGTTCACAAGTTTGTTGACTCCCTCAAAGAATTCTAATAGATTTGTGAGGCATGATTTCCCTTTACAAAAGCCGTATTGACTCCTTCCCCAAAATTGTTTTAATCTGTCTCTTACAATTCTTTTCTTTGCTATAGTTTCAACCAATTTGCCTCCTGTAATTTCTCGGATGGCATTTGGAGCCTTTTTACAAATTGGCTTCACATTAGCTATCCTCCAGTCATGTGGTACAGAAGCTGATTTAAGTGATAGGTTACATACCACAGTTAGTAGTTCTGCAATTTCATAATTGAGTTCCTCAGAACTGCTGGGTTAATTTGTTCCAATATCTCCCTCTACTGACATTTCAACTGGGGACAGTTCCTCAGATTTGTCACTGAAAAAGAATGGCTCAGGTGTGGAAATTTCACATCCTCTGCAGTGAAGAACAATGAAAAGGATCAAACTGATTTTTTTTTCTTTCCCTTTGTGGCCAACCATGTTGGCTGGGTTATGTGCTCATGACATTGCAGCACTAACCAATCAGCAGGCAAATGGCTCAATTATACATGGTTGGCCATAAGTAAGTGAAGACCTCAGGTCACCTTCTTCAACTATTTGGTGTGAAATACCAGCTCCATTGAAGTCAGTGGGGAATTTTGCCATTGATATCAATGAAGCCAGGATTTCTACCATGGCCTTTAAAATCTCTGTATGTCAGTTACTCAGTTTGCAAAATGGGATTTATAGTATTTACCTCACACAAAGTATTGACAGGATCAGTTAGTTAATGTTTGTGAAGAACCTTGAAGATGCTATTTTAATAATAATTTATTACAATACTATTTATTAAAAAACATTTATTACAGGGCTTAACAAAGGACTCATCAACAGAGTGTAAACAGCACTCAAAACCTAAGAGTTAGACTGTGGCTTTAAGCCACTGCCCACAGTATAGTATGTGCAAAAGCCTACTGCACTTCCAACAGCTCCTCCATGTATGGTGCCTAAGAAAGTCTATGTGCCTGAGGCCTGCTCTACACCAAAAGCTAAGGGTGACCTAACTATGTCTGTCAGGGGTGTGAAAAATTCAAACTCCTGAGAGATGCAGTTAAGCTGACCTAAGCCCCAGTCTAGATGCTGCTAGGCTGATGGAAGAACTCTTCTGTTGACCTAGCTACCGCCTCTCGGAGGAGTGGATTTACTGCAGCGATGGAAGAACCCTTTCTGTCACTGTATCAAGTGTCTACACTCCAGCATTGTAACCCTTTAATAAAATGCAGCATATTCTCCCAGCTGACCAGTCAAACTCTTACTGTAACCTTCCGTGCACCCTCTGAGGGAGTCTAACATTGCTGTTGGAACAAGAGTTCTCTGTAACCTTGCACATTGGGAGCACAAGAGGTGAGAACATGTGTGGGAATTGGGCATAATGCTGCCTTCACTCCCTCTCCCTCTTTGCACACAAATGCAGGATTAGGCGCATATTAGCTCTAATTTGTTATCTGCTCTTCACTTAGCCTATTCAGTTTCATATCTTGGCACTGAAACCACATGGTACTATTTTACGGAATAGATAAATGTCTACAATTATTTCATTCAATTAAAAACACCCTCAAAACTATTACAATTAATTTTAGTTTTGTAAACCTAAATTTCAGGCCGAAACAACTTGACAATATCCCTTTAAAGCTACTTTTTGAGTTTGCATCACAATTTCCAGCATGTTCCTGTTGATATATAGTTGGGCTTATTACAAGTACTTCATTATGATCTTCACACTTAACAAGGGATGGGGAAATAATCTTGATGGAAATCAAAACTACCTATCAGGATCCTTGTAGTCTAGGTTGTGTTTCCCCCCATGATCCCCAGGTATTTCTCTAAAATCTCTCTCTCTTTTTTTTTAACCCAGAGGATTCACTTTTTACCCTGCATCAGACCAACTATCTTTCGAAGCCAAGGAGGGCTATATAGAGCTCCCTCCAGATCTCATCAGCCCTGTTCCTAAACCATGGACTGAAGACAGACATGCAAAGCATTTCCTCTGGTAGAGTGCTGAGCATGCTGCCTCTTCATTCTAATTGTCCATGTCTGTTGGATGCACACAGAATCTGAATTCTAGAGCTGATTGAGGAATTCATAACAAATAGTTTATTGAAATAATTTAGCCTCTTTTTTCTGCTCAGAGAATGTCTGTAAGCAAATTGCATTTTTTCACAAATTTACTCATTATTCAAAAGTATGAAACTAATTATTTGCACATTGTTTTAACACCATGGATTGATGATGAACAGTACTCTGTGAGAATTCAATATTTGAGCAGTGTTAGTTAGCTCTGATAGATTAAATAACATGGCATAATATTGCAGAGCCAGGATTGGTTGAGCGTGTAAACACTTCCAGTGCAAATACTTGGGCGTGTACATTTGAAATTCAGTTTCCCTAAATAAAAGTGCATTTAAAGCCCACTTTCTGCAAACAGTTTTGCCAGTAGTACTCCATTGCACATGTGTTGGCAGGAAGCAAATATAAGAGAGGTACAAAATATGACAGAGGTGAATTAATGAAAAAAATTGTTAAAATGTCTAAAACTCCAGCTTCAACTTCCTGGACACCATAATCAGCTTCAACAACGGAACCCTACAGGCAACTATATACTAGAAACTCATGGATCACACTTACCTTCACAGATACAGGAACCTACCCTAGACATAACAAGAAATTTGTTATCTACAGGGAGTCACTTAGATACCACAGAATGGGCTCCAAGGAGAAAGTTCAGAATACACACCTTAACACACTTAAAACCAACTTCACCAAACAAGGACACTCCACTAGAGAAGTAGATTGCATCAAGAGAACCTGCTTCAATATGGGGTTGGGGCAGGGGTGGGGGGAGATCCACTAACTGCATACTCCTAGTTGTCACCTACCACAACTCATAATTATAACCTCTACTTGATGGGGACCACATTCTGAAAGAAATCTTTCCTGACCACCCCCTTTTGGCCTTCAAACAACCTCCCTCACCAAATTCATCATAAGAAGCTTCCCACAGACCAGAACCCACTAACTCAAAGTAGCACCAGGGTCTGCCATAACAGAAGTTGCAAAACCTGCAGACATATCTCCACTGCTACAATGATTAATATCACTCCCTTCCCCCAACACAACACTACTTTCAACACTACTTTCAAGATCCATGGGTCCTGTACATGCCTAACACAAGACGTGGGGAGCCTCATCCAATGCAACAAATGCCCCACACAACTATGTGGGTGACATGAGGCAATCACTATGCTTTCAAAAGAACTCACAGAAAAAATGATAAAAGCCAAAAACACCCTATCACTCGTAGATTAAAACTTTTCACAAAGCAATCGCTCCATATCTGACTTATCAGTCCGTGTCATGGTAGGAAATTGGCAGAACATTTTCAAAAGATGAGCCTTGGAGCTTATATTCATGACTCTGCTAGACAACAAAAATTGTGGACACACGGGTTTTATGTCTCATTACAACAATCTGTAAACCACTAACTCTCCTTTGACCTATGAGTGCAGAGGTGTTAATTGACCTCTTCATTTTGAATGGTATTAAAACTGTGCTTTGCTAGCATTTTTTCACACCCCATCCACTCAGTTTGTACTGGTATATATGACTACACAAGAAGCAGGACAAGTTTTTGCATGCAAGCCAATAAAATGTACATAGTAGACTCTATGTAAGATTTTAAAATAACTGAGTACTAGACTATTTGAGATTTTTTTCTCCGATCTTCTAAAAATCCCTATGTTAAAGCAGAAAAGTATCATTTCCACTCATTAATTAAAAATTTCTAGGACTAGGTAATTCCAGACCTCCCCCTAAGATCAGCACTCATCATCATTTCAGATCTGGTAAACTTTATGCATCTCACTTATATGCATTAAGGAAGGGATATACACCTGGTTCTCAGGAAAGCAACTATTCATATAGTACTTTTACATGATGTCTTTTGGGAGATGGGAACTGGTGTTTCAGCAATATTTTACCTGATGGCAAGACAGTGAGAAAACACAGGGCAATATCAAACTGGGGAGAAAAAACAAGGGAAAGAAGAAAGGGGGGCTAAAGAAGAAAAAGAGATAAGGATGAGAAGAAAGAAAAACAGAAAGGGGAGAAAGAGGAGAAAACTGACAGAGAGGAATATAGACAAAAGAGAAAGCAACAAAAAGCTACAGAAATAAGCACTACTTATTGAAAAATGAGTAAAAAGAAGCTAAAGAGAGAAACAGAAAATAAGAATAGCATAAAAGGAAGAAATATGGAAATGAATAGAATGAAAACATGCATAGGAAAAAAATAATAAAAGGCAGAGATGGCCAAAGAGGTAGGGAAATAGCAAATGACTCTAATGAAAGAAAGAAAGAAAACTATGGAAAAATTCAATGAAACTGGCAATCAGTTGAAAAACCAAAAGCTCAGCAAAGATTAGGAAACTATCTCGTTAGTCAGAATGACTGTTGCATTCATTGTTTGAGTTACATTTTCATGCTGCATTGGCAGAAGTTGAGACTTTTCCAGAACTAGTCTCAGCTAACCACAGACCTTACTGGAGGTACCGATCATGGAAATAAAAGTCTAATCCTAACATAGATCAATGTGAGAAATACACTAGAAAGTTCTGTGATGCTGTGTGAAAAGGAAGTTAACCATTTATATCATTGTTGCTACTACCACTGTTGCATGAATACACTAACTGTGAAATAAAATGTATCATGTAAGGTACCAATGGAAAAGTTACAATTTGTCAAGTATGATTATCCTGGTTAAAACCATGCATCACCACTGTATCTGAAGTTCTGAAAATTAGCAAGGTATTTGTATCTTAAATGTGTTTGTTCTTGGGGTGACACCCACAAGGTCTCGCCAACCCATTGTGAAAGAACTATTCAAGCTTGATGGACCATTAAGAAGAATTAACTCTCCAGATAGCTCTTCCTGAGGACACCTCGGACAACAAGGAGCCAATGCAAAACATTTAAGGGCTTGTGATGTGGACATGTGACCTCGGACTCCATCCTTGTCAGTAACTTTCCATACACAGGGGCTATGGACTTTGTTTGGGACAGTAAATTTCCAAGTACATGGCAGAGGATATAAAAGACGCCTGAGAGATCTCCATTTTGCCTCATTCCTGCTCCAATTCTCTGGACTGTGGCTTTACAATTAAAAGGAGTATTTTGAACAATGGACTGAGGACTTTTCAATCTTTTGGAAGTTACCAGGATGACTTTTGCAAACCAACAGTCTATTCTATCACTGCTACACATCTGATTTAAGGATTTCACAATCATTTGTATGTATACAATCTGTTAACCATTCATAACTCTATTTTATTATTTTATTAATATATCTTTAGTTAGCTTACTAAGCGTTGGCTGCCAGCATGATATTTGGGTAATATCTGAGATACATATTGACGCGGGAGTAAGTGTCTGATCCTTTGGGATTAGTAGAACCTCACATAGGGTGAATTGGGTTTTCAGTAACCTCTCACTATAGTAAACCTGTTTGTCTGGATAGGAGCCAAGGGCTGGAATGCCTAAAGGGGACTGTGTTCAGCTTCTAGTTAACAGGTGTGGTGCTACAGAAGCTCTTTTGCTGCTAGTTTAGTGAATCTAATTATAGAATAAGTCACCAGTTGTGGGAATTGTCTGCTCTGTTTATGCAGTCTGCCCTGAGGTGGCATTCTCAGTCCATTCCAGGCACCCGGTCACAAGCGCCATTCAGGTATGAATACAGTGCAGACAATTACTGATCAATGGTACAAGTTGCCTAAATATAAGCAGTTTGTTCTCTCTCTCTACACCCAGCACCCTCTTATTTTAAGCAAAAAGAATATATTATTCAATTATACCATTTCCTCTCACATCCTGTCACATCCTGATTCCTTTAAGATGGGCAATCTGCTTAGGTTCTTCCTTCAAGACAGGTTTATAGATATGCTGCAATGTTTTTACCTCTGTTCTTTAGTTATCAGAATGCCTTCCATGCACCATCATACTAATTTCCGTAAATATGAACAAAGTATAAAACACTATCTTACCACCGCTAATTCATTTGTTCTGTCTGCTCCAATATCTTGCCCTGACACACTTTGCTACAGATAGATAGACAGATAGATAGACAGATAGACTCATATAAATATAATATATTCAAAGTGGATTAGTTTCCATCAAAATATTCTCAACATCAGATACAATAAGTTTGGATGTTCTTTTCCCTCCCCAACACCATGGCCAATTTTTTCATTTCAAATTCCTAACACTTGGACAAAACTATTTCTGAAACACATTTCCCTCAACCTATCCACTACAGCCGCTATGTTTAGTAATATTACACTGGAGAATATGGAGAGCACTTTATCCTTGGTTCTGTTTTTTCATCTTATGCTAGTCTGTTTTAATAATGTCTCCTGTGCTCCACAGTCAGTGTCTGGAAGGATGTGGAGCTGTTGCATTTGGTTTAAGGTCCAATACTACTAACTTTTTATCTGAATTAGCATGTTCATTGCTACTCTTGATGCAAACAAGCTTTTTTCCTGTTAATAGTCACATAAGATGCAGCTGATGTAGCTTCGTGATATGTACATCACTATTTAGATGTGTTGGGAGTTTTCCAAATGAATAATTTTTGCCTGTACACCTACACCACATGGCATTTAATTAGGAAGTGGTTTAGATTGCCCTTAACATGATCAACAAAGTATGTATACAAGAGGTTTGGCTAAACCAGGCACTTCCCCAGCTGGATTGGAAACCAGGACTGGCTATCAGGCATACCAAGCATTTACTGTTCTGTACATAGGCGCTGAGTTTCTAATCTGCCGTGGGGGTGCTCCTCTCTGGCTCCACCCAAGTCATGCCCCAACTCCACCCCTTTCCTCAGCCATCACCCTGCTTCTTCCCTGCCCAGTTCTGCCCCCTCCCGCAAGTGTGCTGCACCCTCACTCCTCCCTACTCCCCCCCAGCACCTCCTAATGTCATGAAGCAGCTGATTCATGGCAGGCAGGAGGGGCTGGGTGGGAGGGAGAGGCACTGATCGGTGGAGCCCGCCAGGGAGCAGGAGGGGCTGGGGGAGAGGGAGGTTCAGGTGGATGGGCTGCTGGTGGGTGCTCAGTACCCACCATTTTTTTCCCAGGGGTGCTCCAGTCCTGGAGCACCCACGGAATTGGTGACTATAGTTGTGTGATGAAGAAAATCTACAGGCCAATCTGAGAGGGAGATTGGCTAGTGGAAGGGCTCATAGGATCATTAGGAATGGAGCCTGCTGCTAAGAATGAGCCAGCAAGAGAAGCATATGGGAAGATAGAGGGCTTGCAGGAGCAGTTGGCAAAGAACAAGAGACAAATTCTTGGAGAAGGAAAAGTTGAAGAGATCTATATCTGGGATCTCTTGTGGGACACAAAAGCAGTAATCAGATAATGTGTCAGGTACCCTACTTGAATGGTATGATGACACAGGTGCACTGGCTAGAGGAAATAGCGTTAGCACGAACAGCACAGAGGACATACAGAGGTGATGCATGGGGGAGGGGGGGCATGTGCGGTCATGTGCCTCCCTCCCAATTTGCTGCTTGGCTTGTACTGAGCATGCTCAAGAACACTGCTGAAGCCAGCTGGCCTCACTCTGCCCCTCATCCCCCCAGCCACACATGCTATCGGCAGGCACTGGTCATCTCTGATCATGTGCATGAAAAGAGGGAAGGAGTTTATTCTTATCCATGGAAATCTGAAGTCTTATGATAAGAATCAACACTTTACATTATTCAATCCAATTCCAGGCTTATCTTGTACTTCCTACCTACTTACATATGTTTAACGTGTCCCTGTTAAAGTCAATACACTAACTACAGTTTCTCACAGACTTTGGAATGCAACACATTGCAATACATCTGCGCATGCACACATACACATCACCTGTTAGTCTAAGTTGGGGGTCACTTGCATAAAGTAAAAGAAAATCTGTAATATATGCATATTAGATGGCTTTGCTGGAAAATAATGAAGAAAAACTAAACTTAAGTGGATGTACAGCTCTGTAAAACCTGTTCTATAATCTTCTCAATTTTTGTTTTCATTTAAATTTGATATTCATTCTGATGTGATAAAATATTGTAATACTTTTTCAGCTTTAAAAGCAAACTCATAAAATCCACTTTTTTGATTGCTTTAATAGGATTACTGAATTCTGCCAATGACTAATGATATAATGCTTTGTAATTTTATATTTGATTCCACAGGTGTGATTTTAATGGATGTACTGCACAGGATCACTAAGCTGCTTGTACAGGAAAGTATTTAAAATTAATGTCCTTGGAAGTAATTTAAACAGAAAAGAGAAAGCACTGGAGTTGTGAAAATAAACTCTCTAAAGTCAATCTTCCATATGCAGTACAAAAGAGCTGTAAAGACTGAATATGCCTAACCCACAATAAAATTGTCATATGAAATACATGGTAGTGTAAATTGCAACAAATGCACATCTTTTGGTGTTTAATTGTTTTACGGTGATGAAATTAAAAAAAAATAATTCTGTTCCTGAAGAGAGAATTTTAAGCAACCAGCTAGAAGCATACTTTTAATTACACATGGGCTACATGCTAATTATCTACAATTAATAGGGTTAGCTTAATTTATTATGTTCTTGAGAAAGAGATTTGGGTGGTTTGAAATACGTGAGGAAAACCATTTGCAATATCAGCTTTTCTTTTCTTTCTTTCTTTTTTTTAAAAAGGTATGCACACTGTAATTTGCATAGCAACAATTTTTCTCTATCACTCAACATATTTTCATAGCTCTTCCACTGGGACAAGACACAAGACACAAGAAAAAACATGTTCCGTAAATGCAGAGCTTCAAAAATGATTAAGGTAATATTACCTGTAGAAGCTTCCACCTTGTGTTCAGGTCTTCCAGACAGTTGAGATTATATGGAGAAAGCTGTATATCAGAGGAGATGAACTGGTGAGCAAGCTCATTGACATGATTCACATTTTCTTTAATGGGTGCAATTTCTGCTCGGTAAACCTGTGTGAATGAAACATAAACGGTATGTTTACATAAACAATAATCTCCAAAGTTATGGTCTCCACTATTTGATAATTGACCATAAGGGAGATTCTGGCAATTTTTTAAAAACGAAAAATGTAGATTCAGGTCAACAGAAAACATTTTTAAAGTTTGTGTTGATTCCACTGAATTGTTTCAGACTGAGAAAAAAACAAAACAAAACAAAAAACAAAAACTCTCAACTAAATGTTTAGTTTTGATTTTTTAAAATGAAATGTTTTGATTTTTTTATTTGAAATTACTTTGTTTTGAATTTTACCTCCATTGTGTTTTTTAAAAGATGAAAAACTCTGTAAAATGAAACTGTTTCATTCAACTCCAAACTACTATCTGTTTTTTCCCCTTAATACATTTTGGTTTAGCCAGAGAACTGTAAAATCAGTAATTCACACAGCTCTATTTCTGGGCCACAAACAGAAAGGAAGGAACATATTGATCATGAATATCTACATTCTTTTTATATAGCCAGGCCTTTATTGTGCCTTCCAGGCACAACTTGCATTTGAGTAATTGCATGTTAAGAAGGATCATCAAGGAAAATTTTGGCCAACTCAGCCAGATTTTCTCACAGGGCTCCCAAGGAAGCATTCACTTTAGCAGCTGTTTCCTGACCCTTTGAATACATGTGACATTTGCCCCCTATTGTGCTGGGTCAGTATGTTTCAGCCTTAGATCCAGGGCCGTCCTTAGCTATAGGCAGAACAGGCAGCCGCCTAGGGCACCACTAGGTCTGGGGGAACCGCTCTGCTGGGAGCCTGGACAGACGGGAAGCAGTGGAGCATCTAAGAGCAGGGCTGCTGGGTCCTAGAGAGAGATGAATGCAGCACAGTCTAAGGGAGAGGATTGGCTGCTGGGGTCTCTGGGAAGGGGTGAGGGAAGAAACTCACCTGTAGGGTGACCAGATGTCCTGATTTTATAGGGACAGTCCCGATTTTAGGGTCTTTTTCTTATATAGGCTTCTATTCCCCCCCGCCCCCATCCCGGATTTTCACACTTGCTGTATGGTCACCCAAAGTGATGGTAATTGGTACCTATATAAGACAAAGCCCCAAATATCGGGACTGGCCCTATAAAATCAGGACATCTGGATCTGGACACCTTAGCTGGAAAGCGCGTCTCTCCCCCAGGCTGGAACTGATCCATTTCATCCAAGGGGAGCTGCACTGGGCAGGATGAGCTGCTGTGGCTTCATGGGTGCCATGTCCTTGAGATCAGATGCTGTGCTAATTTCACCATGGTCAGTTGGGCTGGCGGTGGTGCCCATTGGCATGTGATCGGACCTGAGGGTTTGCTGCTGCTGTTGCCACTCTGCAGCCCAAGAGGTGGAATTTGGGGTCCTCCAGTTTTCCACCTATCTCCTCCTCTACTGCAGCTGTTGGACCAGCAGGCTGGGGGGTGAGCCAAGCATGAAAGCAGTACTGTGTTTCCATTTAGGTTGTCATTTAACAAATTTGGTCCCCAAAAATGCTTGCTAACAATCCTGAATTCAATTTCAATATTTTTTTAAATCTATATCTTAGCTAAAAACAGAAAATTAAGTTGACAATTATTTGTGACAAGTTTGGTATGGGGAAGGGAGTGGGCCAGTTTTCATCAGAGAAACAAAAAATGTTGACTGACTTTCTTAAAGCCCTGTTACTGCTAAATAGAGCCCTCCAACAACTGTAATATGCTCATCTCCTTACTAATGTATAGAGCAGGGGTCGGCAACCTACGGCACATGTGCCAAAGGTGGCATGCGAGCTGATTTTTGATGGCACGCAGCGGCAGGCTGAGTGGCTGAGCCCACCACTGCTCTGGGGTTCCGGCAGCTGCTCCATTGCCACCCAGGGTCCTGGCCGCTGGCCCCACTAAGCACCCACTGCTGGCCTGGGGACCCCCAAGGAACCCCAGGCTGGCAGCAGGCCGAGAAGGCAGGCGGCTGAGACCCTGGCTGAGCCACTCAACCCGCTGTCGGCCTGGGGTTCCATTCACTCAGCTGGTAGCGGGCTGAGCAGGACTAAATTCAATGAAATAGGAAAACAAGAGCTACTAATGACAAAGTGCAAGAACCTAGAGCAGTGGTCCCCAACCTTTTTCGTCTGGTGCCTGCCAGACAAAGGACCATGGCAGTGGAAGAGCATCCGCCAAAATGCTGCCAAAATTTGGCGGCATTTCAGCGGCGACACCTCTGGATGATGCTGCTTATCGGCAGCAAGTGGCGTCATCTAGAGGCATCGCAGCTGAAATGCCGCTGAATTTTGCTGGCATTTCAGCAGATGCTTGTCTGCCGGCCAGTACGCAGGTGCACTGAGAGGCCCCTGCAGGCGCCATGGCACCCCTGGGCACTGCGCTGGGGACCCCTGACCTAGAAAGCCTCCTGAAGCACGGCTATCATTTTGATTTAAATGGACTTGAACTGTATGAAGAATTGAGTACACTGTCATCCATGTTGCCACATGCAAAATCGATGATGGACATTGTACAGTTTACTCATACCAGCAAACTTGTTGACATATATCCTAATGTGTACATTGCCACTCGTATTCTACTGACAATTCCTGTAACAGTAGCATCAGGAAAATAGAGTTTCTCAAAACTAAAACTCATTAAAAACTATCTCCGCTCTACACGGAGTCAGGAACACTTGACTGGTCTTGCTATTCTTGCAATCGAACAAGACATCACTTTGTCTTTGTCATACGATAACACTATTCCTGATTTTGCAGCCAAAAAAGCCAGAAAGATTGCTTTTAAATAAAAACAAATCCTTGTTTCAATACCTCTTCATATAAATTTCCAATAAAATGTTGACAAATTAAAAAAATTATATTATTTGCATCATTCTGTCAAATCAGAATTTTTTCTATAGTGCTACTTCTTTAGTGCTAGTCCATCAGCATTACAGTGTGCTTAACGACATTAAACTGGTTTTAATAACATGCATGTGGCAAGTTTTCCAATAGTGTAAGCTTATGTTTGTGTTGCTAAGAGCAAGACAGGCACAGTGCACCAGATTAATAATTCCACCTAGGGCACCATAAATCCTAAGGACGGCCCTGCTTAGATCTCTGGAGGCCGTAGTGCCGCCGGTGATACCAACACGGAGCAACTAGATACATAGGGGGGAAATCCTGGCCACACTGAAGTCAATGGCAAAACTCCCACTGACTTCAACAGAGCCATGATTTCATCCAATGTGCCTGGAGCATGTATATGAATGGAAGGGGATTAGGAGAAGGGGCTTCATCCTCTTCCACGTGGATGCAGGGCCAGCCACAATGTGGCCCTTAATATTTTGTAGTGAATTGTAAATTTCTTTTAAAAAAAATAAACTTTACATCACCTGAAAGAATTGTGCATAACAATATCATTATTTTAATAATTTAATTAAATGCTTTTAAAACTCATCTACTACCTCAGTGGTTCTAAAGCTGGTCCGCTGCTTGTTCAGGGAAAGCCCCTTGCGGGCAGGGCCAGTTTGTTTATCTGCCGCGTCCGCAGGTTAGGCTGATCGCAGTTCCCACTGGCCGCAGTTTGCCACCCCAGGCCAATGGGGGCTGTGGGAAGCAGCATGGGATGCGATGGACACCCTTCCCGCAGCCCTCATTGGCCTAGAGCAGCGAACCGCGATCAGTGGGAGCCAAGATCGGCCGAACCAGGTAAACAAACCAGCCCTGTCCGCAAAGGGCTTTCCCTGAACAAGCAGCGGACCGGCTTTGAGAACCATTGATCTATATCACTGCAAAACAAAGAAACCAAAAACCTTCCAACTGACTTTATTTCAAACCAGGCAATAACAATTTGAGGAAGTTCCTACAATGCATCTCAACACATTCTCAAAGTGCTGCCACATTGACCTCACATACAAAACATCATGACAATCTGTTGTGGAGAGGTGTTTCTATGCATATCTTTGAACTGTTACAGTGTTTCATATCTGTATTTACTAAGGAGACATTTAGGGAACTTTAACATGATATTGGTACATTTTGACACAGTTTGAGTCACTTCTAACGTCACAAATTCTGTCATTTTCAGGTGCACTTTGGGTAATGTGATGTCTGTGCACAAGGATAAGATAATGTGCTTGGAATATTAGCCTTGCCTTCTGTCTCTGAGTATGTGCATTTTGCTATATAAACCATATGGTAAAACCTCAGAGTTATGAACTTCTCAGGAATGGAGGTTGTTCGTAACTCTGAAATGTTCTTAACTCTAAACAAAATGCAATTGTTGTTCTTTCAAAAGTTTATAACTGAACATTGACTTCAGACAGCTTTGAAACTTTACTATGTAGAAGAAAAATGCTGCCTTTAATTTAAATGAAACAAGCCCAGAAAAAAATTTCCTTACCTTGTCAAATCTTTTTTTAAACTTTCCCTTTATTTTTTTCAGTAGTTTTCATTTAACACAGTACTGTACTATATTTGCCTTTTTGTTTTGGCGGGGATGAGGGTGTCTCTGCTGCTGCCTGATTGCGAACTTCAGGTTTCAAATGAGGTATGTGGTTAACTGGTCAGTTGATAACTCTGGAGTTCATAACTCTGAGGTTTTACTGTATATGATCTGTAACTTATTTTGGACAATTCAACTATTGAAATGACCTCCTAGAAATTTCTTTACCAGAATTAGCTGTGAACATTATTCCATGAATAACCAATATCTGACTGAAACTTGAGAGTTCTTACAGCTTAACATTACTCAGACTTTGTCAGACTCTTGAAAGGTTAAATGCCACTAACTAACAATAGGGCATAGATCTCCAAAATATTGTCCATGACTCTCAATCAAAAGCTAGATTCTGACTCAATTAATTATAACACCTCACATGACTTCAATAAGATTCATATGCTTATGAGTTAGCAGGACTGAATTTAACAGATAAATTTAAGTGGTTAGTTAATGCCTCTCTTCCTCTCCCCAGCATACAGTGAAATGTTCTTTAATGGCCCACTGAAACAAACATGAAAAACATACTGATTTCAAACAATGTTTATTCTGAAATGCAAACAGGGAGACTGATTTAAGTGCCCTGAAAGCAAAAATCACACTAAATTAGATGCAAGGAATGTTATTCACCTCACCCTTTCACAAGTCTGACATCAGTGAAACTCCATTGAGCTCATTGGAGTTACTCCTGATTCATATTATTGTTAGTTGAGAGAATCTGGCTTATGGTGTGGAGATGAGGGCAGAATTTGGCACTTGCAGTCAGATCTTGCAAAGGCTTCCATATGTACTTAAGTTAAGCATGTGAAGAAAAAAAAATGAGGCCAGTAACGCTTTAAGTAAAATACAAGCATATGTCTTTGCAGGATTAGGGTCTTAGTGAACATAGATATGCAGAGTGAATATTGGCATATATATTAGTTCATGTGCAGTAAATTATATGTAACTATCTTACCTGTTTCATTTATTTACTGATAAAAATAGTCCACATATTTTCTATGTGAAATATTCTTTAAATAAATACCCCATCCCCACCTCATCCAGAAAATAAATTCAGCGCTAACAACTTGATATCTTGAGAAATATCAATTGAGTATGTGGAAGGGAGAAAATAAAGTTTGATAAAAAAATCATTCAATTTCAACATCCCTGGAGAAATATTACAATAAACTATGGAAATCAGGAAAAAAAAACCCTCTGAAAAATACTTTTAGTATATCCTTTCAAAACGTCAGAGGTTCAAGACAATATACTATGAGCTAATGCCATGCTATGTTCATGCACTCAGGAAGATGTTTTATTTGCTTTATATGTATTGTGAGCGACTCAAACCAGTGGGGTACAGGAGTCTGGTAGAGGGCAAATATACTGGGCACTGGATGAGTAGTTTTCTGTTCCCTAAGTGACCAGAGCAGGGGCTGCACTAGGGTAATCAGGAACCTGCTAGAACCAGTTAAGGCAGACAGGCTGATTAGAACACCTGCAGCCAATCAAGGCAGGCTAATCAGGGCACCTGGGTTTAAAAAGGAGCTCACTCCAGTCAGGTGCAGGGAGCCAGGGAAGAGGAAGTGTGTGAGGAGCTGGGAGCAAGAGGCACAAGAAGCTGGGAGTGAGAGGGTGTGCTGTTGGAGGACTAAGGAGTACAAGCATTATCAGACACCAGGAGGAAGGTCCTGTGGTGAGGATAAAGAAGGTGTTTGGAGGAGGCCATGGGGAAGTAGCCCAGGGATTTGAGCTGTCATGCAGCTGTTACAGGAGGCACTATAGACAGCTGCAATCCACAGGGCCTTGGACTGGAACCTAGAGTAGAGGGTGGGCCTGGGTTCCCCCCAAACCTCCCAACTCCTGATCAGACACAGGAGGAGTTGACCCAGACTGTGGGAAAGATCACAGAGGTGAGCAAATCTGCCAATAAGCACAGGACCCACCAAGGCAGAGGAGGAACTTTGTCACAGTATTAATATCACTACATCAAAACAGCTACAGATTTCATTTTCTACTTTTATTTGCAGAATTGAAATGTTTTTTTCATTGTTCACTGGACTGAACTTATAACTCCCTCCTCTCCATTTCACTACTCTACAAATAAAATTCAGGCCAATTCATTGACCAAACAGAAAAGAGAAATAGGGTGAATAGAAGTATGGGCACATAATTCAAATAAGCACTTCTATTTCCAGTTTGTTAATACTGATTTAATACACAACTTGGAAAAAAGAAGATTCTATTCTCCTGCCAACATGTTCCAGACATCCCTTGGTAAAAGCAGCAAAGAATCCTGTGGCACCTTATAGACTAATAGACATTTTGGAGTATGAGCTATCGTGGGTGAATACCCACTTCGTCAGATGCATATGTCTGACGAAGTGGGTATTCACCCACGATAGCTCATGCTCCAAAAAGTCTGTTAGTCTATAAGGTGCCACAGGATTCTTTGTTGCTTTTACAGATACAGACTAACATGGCTACCCCTCTGATATTTCATCCCTTGGTAAGTGACTAAAAGTCATGATTTGAAAACTAGCAATAGTATAAGCCATTTTGTTCTTAAATCCTTGTAGACATATTTGGGCCTTCCAAATTACATTGATTATAGTGCAAAACTCCACCTTTTAGCCAAACCTCTGGTCAGCTAATTTAATTGTGTGTCTCCTATTCCATTCAGTTATATGGAATTCTAATGTTGGTTACTGGGAATAAGTTACAAACTTCAGTTAGGACAGGAAAATAGAACTGACCCTTTTAATTGTTCAGGACTGAATTAAATGGGAAATCTAAATTATTGATTCTCAATTTGTAAGCTTTATTCTTTTTTGTGTCAAACTCTGAGGTGAACTCAGCTCTTACCACATCCATTGTAGTCAATTCAGCATTTCTCATGACAAAAAACATACCTAACCAATCTATCATCATAGAAAAGCCCAATAATCATTTTAATGGATGTCCTATGTATGTAGAAATTTATATTGACAAAGCATATGAGAATTCTCATAGCTGACCTTTTTGCAAAAAGCAAGACTTAGTAAATTAAGTCTAATTTACTTAATAAATAAGTAGATAATAGTCCACAAAATTTGCACATGTACAAATTAAGGACAAACCTTCGAACTCTGTAGTCTTTTTAATCTTTTTTCCAGTTAATCTCATGTATATGTTCATGCAGCATTAAAAATATTCATTGAAAAACATCAGCACCCTAAATTGCATTTAGATTCCCTGGGGCATAAGGACTTGATCCTGCACTATTGAAGACAATGGTATTTTTACCATTATATTTAACGGAAGAAGGATCAGACCTTAACTGAAGACAGTAGTTCAGGGAAACTACTTAAGCATATTCTTAACTTTAACCATGTGCTTAAATCCCAACTTGACTTGAGAACGTGTTTCAGTGCTTTGCTGACCTGGGGCATAACTGAATAAGTTCAGATATTTAGATACTGGTCTTTATTTCTATATGTGCAAAATTGCACTTGTAATTATTTGCCTCTAAAATTGGCTCAGAAATATTGAGCCCAATGGAAAGGACATAGATGGTCACATTGGATTTTTCTAGATTAAGAAGAGGCTGAGGAAATGTTGTGATTAGCTAGTATGTGTTATTGGCCTAATCATGACCTCTTATTCTTATCTAGACAAACCAGTTGATAAGATGAAATAAGTGCAAGAAGGTGTTTTTTCTACATGTTGAAAGGGCTGAAGTGTGAATGTGTAGCAGGAAAAGCAACCAATGCATAAGGAGGATGTAGAATGGCCTAAGATAAGGCATATCTACACCCTTCCTCCCTGCACACAATTTATTTTATATTTCACCCTTCTAATAGTTGCTTTTCCTGCTACAACCTCATTCTTCTGCATGTGAATTACACTGATTTATGCTTACTTATGCTGATTTTCCAATATGTCCCTCTGAGTTCAATTATTAATGTTGTATTTCTATTAACATTTCTATTAACTTGTTACACACACAACTCAAAACAAAAACCAAAAAAACCCTTATTCAATGATCTATTGATATATAATTAATCCAAATAATTTTACAAATAAAAAACCAAGAGAAAAAGAAAAGTTTCTCCAAATTAAGATCTGAACTCCATAGGACATTGTATTATTTTAAAAGTTAGCTATTTAAAAGACCAAGTTAAGCAAGATACATTATTAGTGATAACTTGTCTACTTCTGCTAGAGTACATAAACCCACAGCTATGGGCTTGACTGTGCTACAGATAGACTGAAGCTGTGACATTGTAGCATCACAGTGTAGACACTTTCTATATTGAAAAGAGGATTTATTTTTTGCCTCTGTAGTTAATCCACCCCATCGAGAAGCAGAAGCTAAGTCGATGTAAGAATTCTTCCACTGACCCAATGGTGTCTATGCTGGGACATAGATCAGCCTAAGTACATCTCAGAAGGGTAGCTAGGTTAACCTAAATTTTAAGCATAGAGCAGGTCTGAGATGTTTTAGTTGTGGAATGAGAGGAAGTTAGCTCTAATTCTGTTTTGTTTAAAAGAATTATTTTAATGATTGTCTTTTGTATTGGAACTACTTATATAACTATCACATTTACATCTATAGGCTGATGAACACATCCTCTCTCCACATTTGGTTTCCTTTAGTTATAAAATGTTTATAATCAGCTACAACATATTTCAAAGAGAAGCCCAATAAAAAAATTAACTTGACATAGATTTAATGGACCTTCAGCTTGGAAGCCTCAGTATGATGGAAGTTGATATAATTGTGATTGCACTTTGAATTATCAGTTCCCTTCAGTTTTCTCATGCCTTCATATTTCTTTCATTTACTATTTCCCCTTTAATAAAAAAAAACGGCAGGGTACATATTGTTACAACTCTTTAAATCTTTCTTCTGTAAAAAGTTCCTTGTTCAAAAACAAAACAAAACACCAAACTAAGGGCCCCCTGTCATATATATACACATACTTAGCAGTATTACACAAATAGTCCCAATGAAATCAATGAAACTACTCAAGATGTAAATTACTCCTCAATGCGAGGCAAGTTATTGTCATTATGAATGGAGAGCTGGCTGTATTTTAAAGAGGCCTTATTGAAGGTGCCCGAACAAACCAACCCAATGTGCAGAAAGACCAGCAAATATGGCAGGTGACCAGCTTGGCTTAACAAAGAAATCTTCTATGAGCTTAAACACAAAAAGGAAGCTTAAAAGATGTGGAAACTTGGACAGATGACTAGGAAGGAGTATAAAAATATTCCTTGAGAATGCAAGGGTGTACTCAGGAAGGCCAAAGCACAACTGGAGTTGCATCTAGCAAGGGATGTGAAGGGTAACAAGAACAGTTTCTACCGGTGTGTTAGCAACAAGAAGGTGGTCAGGGAAAGTGTGGGACCCTTACTGAATGGAGGAGGCAACCTAGTGACAGGTGATGTGGAAAAAGCTGAAATATTCAATGCTTTTTTTGCCTCAGTCTCCAGACAAGATCAGCTCCAAGACTGCTGAACTGGGCAGCACAGTATGGGGAGGAGGTGAGCAGCCTTCAATGCTGAAAGAACAGATTAAGGACTATTTAGAAAAGCTGGACATGCACAAGTCCATGGGTCCGATTGCAAAGCATCCCAGATGCTGAGGGAGTTGGCTGATGTGATGGCCGAATCATAGAATATCAGAGTTGGAAGGGACCTCAAGAGGTCATCTAGTCCAACCACCTGCTCAAAGCAGGACCAATCCCCAACTAAATCATCCCACCCAGGACTTTGTCAAGCCTGACCTTAAAAACCTTTAAGGAAGGAGATTCCACCACCTCCCTAGGCAACTCATTCCAGCACTTCACCACTCTCCTAGAGAAAAAGTTTTTCTAATATCCAATCTAAACCTCCCCCACTGCAACATGAGACTATTACTCCTTGTTCTGTCATCTGCTACCACTGAGAACAGTCTAGATCCATCCTCTTTGGAAACCCCTCAGGTAGTTGAAAGCAGCTATCAAATCCCCCCTCATTCTTCTCTTCTGCAGACTAAACAATCCCAATTCCCTCAACCTCTCCTCATAAGATCCAGGCACAGCCCCTTAATCATTTTTGTTGCCATCTGCTGGACTCTTTCCAATTTTTCCACATCCTTCTTGTAGTGTGGGACTCAAAACTGGACAGTACTCCAGATGAGGCCTCACCAATGTCGAATAGAGGGGAATGATCACTTCCCTCGATCTGCTGGCATTGTTGCTACTTATACAGCCCAAAATGCTGTTAGCCCTCTTGGCAACAAGGGCACACTGTCGACTCATATCCAGCTTCTCGTTCACTGCAACCCCAAGGTCCTTTTCTGCAGAACTGCCGCTTAGCCAGTCAGTCCCCAGCCTGTAGCAGTGCATGGGATTCTTCTGTCCTAAGTGCAGGACTCTGCACTTGTCCTTGTTGAAACTCATCAGATTTTTTGGCCCAATCCTCTAATTTGTCTAGGTCACTCTGTATGCTATCCCTACCTCCAGCATATCTACCACTCCTCCCAGTTTAGTGTCATCTGCAAACTTGCGGAGGGTGTTGTCAACGCCATCCTCCAGATCATTAATGAAGATATTGAACAAGACAGGCCCCAGGACCGACCCCTGGGGCACTCCACTTGATACGGCTGCCAACTAGACAAGGAGCCATTGATTACTACCCGCTGAGCCTGACAATCTAGCCAGCTTTCTATCCACCTTGTAGTCCATTCATCCAGCACATACTTCTTTAACGTGCCCGCAAGAATACTGTGGGAGATAGTATGAAAAGCTTTGCTTAAGTCAAGGAATAACACATCCACTGCTTTCCGCTCATCCGCAGAGCCAGTTACCTCATCATAGAAGGCAATCAGGTTAGCCAGGCATGGTGTGCCCTTAGTGAATCCATGCTGACTGTTCCTGATCACTTTCGTCTTCTCTAAGTGCCTCAGAATTGATTCCTTGAGGACCAACTCCATGATTTTTTCAGGGACTGAGGTAAGGCTGACTGGCCTGTAGTTTCCCGGATCCTCCTCCTTCCTTTTTTTAAAGATGGGCACTACATTAGCCTTTTTCCAGTCATCCGGGACCCGACCCCCCCCGATTGCCATGAGTTTTCAAACATAATGGCCAATGGCTCTGCAATCACATCTGCCAACTCCTTTAGTCCCCTCGGATGCAGTGCACCTGGCCCCATGGATTTGTGCTCATTCAGCTTTTCTAAATGGTCCTAAACCACATCTTTTTCCACAGAAGGCTGGTCACATCTTCCCCATGCTGAGCTGTCCAGCGCTGTAGTCTGGGAGCTGACCTTGTTTGTGAAGACAGAGGAAAAGAAGCATTAATTACATTAGCTTTTTCCACATCCTCTGTCACTAGGTTGCCTCCCTCATTCAGTAAGGGGCCCAGACTTTCCTTGACCACCTTCTTGTTACTCTTAACATCTCTTGCTAGTTGCAACTCCAAGTGTGATTTGGTCTTCCTAATTTCACTCCTGCATGCCTGAACAACATCTTTATACTCCTCTCTGGTCATTTGTCCAAGCTTCCACTTCTTGTAAACTTCTTTTTTGTGTTTAAGATCAGCAAGGATTTCACTGTTAAGCCTCGCTGGTCGCCTGCCATATTTAGTATTCTTTCTACACATCGGGATGGTTTGTTCCTGCAACCTCAATAAAGATTCTTTAAAATATAGACAGTTCTCCTGGACTCTTTTTCCCCCTCATTCCCCCTCATTATTTTCCCAGGGGATCCTGCCCATCAGTTCCCTGAGGGAGTCAAAGTCTGCTTTTCTGTAGTCCAGGGTCTGTATTCTGCTGCTCTCTTTTCTTCCTTGTGTCAGGATCCTGAACTTGTCCATCTCATGGTCACTGCCTCCCAGGTTCCCATCCACTTTTGCTTCCCCTACTAATTCTTCCCTGTTTGTGAGCAGCAGGTCAAGAAGAGCTCTGCCCCTAGTTGGTTCCTTCAGCACTTGCACCAGGAAATTGTCCCCTACACTTTTCGAAAACTTCCAGGATTGTCTGTGCACCATTGTATTGCTCTCCCAGCAGATATTAGTGATTCAAGTCTCCCATGAGAACCAGGGCCTGTGATCTAGTAACTTCTGTTAGTTGCTGGAAGAAAGCCTTAACCACCTCATCCCCTGGTTTGGTGGTCTAAAGCAGACTCCCACCATGACATCACCCTTGTTGCTCACACTTCTAAACTTAATCCAGAGACTCTCAGGTTTTTCAGCAGTTTCATACCGGTCCTCTGAGAAGCCTTACTGCTCTCTTACATACAATGCAACTCCCCCACCTTTTCTGTCCTGCCTGTCCTTCCTGAACAGTTTATATCCATCCATGACAGTACTCCAGTCATGTGAGTTATCCCACCAAGTCTCTGTTATTCCAATCACATCATAATTCCTTGACTGTGCTCGGACTTCCAGTTCTCCCTGCTTGTTTCCCAGGCTTCTTGCATTTGTGTATAGGCACTTAAGATAACTCACTGATCATCCTGCTTTCTCAGTATGAGGCAGGAGTCCTCCCCTCTTGTGCTTTCCTGCTTGTGCTTCCTCCCAGTATCCCACTTCCCCACTTACCTCAAGCCTTTAGTCTCCTTCCCTTGGTGAACCTAGTTTAAAGCCCTCCTCACTAGGTTAGCTGGCCTGCTTGCGAAGATGCTCTTCCTTCTCTTTGTTACGTGGAGCCTGGCTCTACCTAGCACTCCTCCTTCTTGGAACATCATCCCAAGGTCAAAGAATCCAAAGCCTTCTCTCCAACACCACTTGCATAGCCATTCATTGACTTCCACTATTTGACAGTCTCTACTTTGGCCTTTTCCTTCCACAGAGTTATTGGCTATTATCTTTGAAAACTTGTAGTGATCCGGGGAGGTCCTGGGTGATTGGAAAAAGGTAAATATAGTGCCCATCTACAAAAAAGACAGGATGGAGAATCCAGAGGACTACAGAACAGTCAATCTCACCTTAGTAAGTGGAAAGTCATGGAGCAGGTCCTCAAGGAATCCATTTTGAAGCACTTGGAGGAGAGCAAGGTGATCAGGAACAGTCAACATGGATTCATCAAGAGCAAGTCATGCCTGACTAACCTGATTGCCTTCTATGATGAGATAACTGGCTCTGTGGATATGGGAAAAGCAGTGGATGTGTTATTCCTTGACTTTAGTGAAGCTTTTGATATGGTCTCCCACAGTATTCTTGCCAGCAAGTTAAAGAAGTATGGATTGGATGAATGGACTACAAGGTGGATAGAAAGCTGGCTAGATTGTCAGGCTCAATGGATATTGATCAATGGCTCAATATCTAGTTGGCAGCCAGTATCAAGTGGAGTGCCCCAGGGGTCGGTCCTGGGGCCGGTTTTGTTCAAAATCTTCATGAATTATCTGGATGACGAGATGGATTGCACCCTCAGCATGTTAGTGGATGATACTAAGCTGGTGGGGGTAGATATTCTGGAGGGTAGGGATAAGGTCCAGAGTGACCTAGACAAATTAGAGGATCAGGCAAAAAGAAATCTGAGTTTCAACAAGGACAAGTGCAGAGTCCTGCACTTAGGACGGAAGAATCCCATGCACTGCTACAGGCTGGGCACTGACTGGCTTAGTGGCAGTTCTGCAGTAAAGGACCTGGGGATTACAGTGGACGAGAAGCTGGATATGAGTCAACCGTGTGCCCTAGTTGCCAAGAAGGCTAACAGCATATTGGGATGCATTAGTAGGGGCATTGCCAGCAGATTGAGGGAAGTGATCATTCCCCTTTATTCGGCACTGGTGAGGCCACATCTGGAGTATTGTGTCCAGTTTTGGCCCCTCACTACAGAAAAGATGTGGACAAATTGGAGAGAGTCCAGCAGAGGGCAACAAAAATTATCAGGGGGCTGAAGCACATGATTTATGAGGAGAGGCTAAGTGAACTGGGCTTATTTAGACTGCAGAAGAGAAGAGTGAGGGAGGGATTTGATAGCAGCCTTCAACTATCTGAAGGTGGAGTTACAAAGAGGATGGAGCTTGGCTGTTCTCAGTGGGGGCCGATGACAGAGCAAGGAGCAATGGTCTCAAGTTGCAGTGCAGGAGGTCTAGGCTGGATATTAGAAAACATTATTTCACTAGGAAGGTGGTGAAGCACTGGAATGGGTTACCAAGGGAGGTGGTAGAATCTCTTCCAACCCTAATCTTTTATGATTCTTCTATGATAATAGCCTTATGCAACTACAATTTGAACTATGTCTGATGCTCCAGAGTACAGATTTAGCAAAGTGGATTTTAAGTGATCTGTACAGTTCTGTTTTGAAAACTCCTTGAGAAGTCAGCAAGCATGTCTGGGAGGGGGCGGGGGGGGGGGAGGGAGGGAAGGAGGAGGAGGTTGGTCTCAGAGCTTGGGCTCCAACCAGAGCCAAAATCTCTAGACTGCAATATTTAGCCCTGAAGCTTGAGATCCCAGGAACCCGAGTTAGCTCTGAGACTTGGTGCCATGGTTTTTCCCCCACAGTATAGATGCATCAAAAGACACACAGGTGATGCTGCCTAACCAAATATTGGAACCAAGTACTTGAAATCTATGGTACCTTGCAGGGTCTAGCTAGCACAAAATGTAATTTATATGTTAAACACAATGAGCCATAAGTTCCCTTCTACCAATAACAAAACAGAAGAGGAAAACTTAGTCAAAAATATCTGCAGTTTAAAAGGTCAGTTTTGTAACAGCATCACACTATCAATGCAGGACAAGTGTTGCTATCGTGTATATCATCCAAATGAGATGACAAGAATCTACAAGTGAAGCTACCAAAACCTTGCAAATTTCTGGCCATACAATGCCATTATCAACACACAGCTCTGGGCTTTCTGCCAAGCAGAGGAAGCATACAGGAGCTGGTTTCTTTGTCATGAGAATATTGGTTCCCCACCAGTAGTTACTTCTGTGTAACCTCTCTGACAGGATGACTAACATAGGTTAATGCTAATATAGCTAATGCCTGTTCAGCATTAAAAATGCTGAAAACATCAGCCAGCTCTGATATTTTTCAAAGGCAACATAGCCTGTTTCCTGAATCACAGCTCTTTATAAATGACTACACAATTGTTAAGCAGTTAGATATGAGACTGCAACCAATGCTTCTGGTTGTCTCTCTGGCTCCCTGAAATAGGAGGTGCCAGCAGCTAAATGGCACTTCTGGCTACAGTTCAAAAACAATGTATCTATTCTGTATGTCATACAATGAGAGCTCAATACTGATTGCACATGTGTGAGTATGAATCTTTCAAAGTCAAAAACACTTCATGAAGTTTATAGAAGATAATAGTTTTGTATTTGTATAGTGCCTTTAATCCAAAGGATCCCAAAGCCCTTTAGAAACTCAACACCTGTATACACAAACTGTACAAAGAAATCATCCACTACAGCCATCTTAGGGGGTGAAATACAACAGTGGCTTAACATTGCACAACATTTCTATGTGATACCTTCGGACAGGAAGGTAAAAGAACCGTAAATACAGGGACAATTATAGTAGTTTGAGTACAACATGGGTGATTTGGAATGCAGATGGGATATTAAGATTAGCACCACTATTCTGGGTTAGAATACCACTAATGGCTGCAAATGGCTAGGACTATGATTTTACACTTCTTCTGAAGGATAGTGCTTCTAGCAACACAGCACTCACCACTGATCAACAGCATGCATCATTCTGCAGTACTGAGAGTGCAACTTACTAAAACACCAACACTGTACTTCCTACAGATCACTAAGAAGAGATCCAATTATTTGTTTTTCCTTGGAAATTTCCCATCCAAGTACTGACCTAGTCAAACTCTGCTTCAGTCTTAGGTACGTTTACATATCTTTTGTGTCATCATTATTATGTTTCTAGTCCTGGCTACAATGTACTAGATATGTTCCTGCTGTTTGGAAAGGATGATCGCTGCCCTGAGGAGCTCACAGTCTAAAAACTGATAAACACGCAAGCAGATGGAGCTGTAGGGAAGAAGGGAGTAAGACATACAGTTATGTTAAACACACTCACACATAATTAAAATAGGACAAGTAAATTACATCCAAATTACTCCTCAAACTTGCCATTGCCTATCACCATATCAGATATCTGAGTCAAGCCCTGAGTGTTGCGTACATTTGTAACAAGGTAATGCTGTGGGCTGGAGTACAGACAATGAATCTCACCTTTATGATGGTACTACACATTGTCAGTGTATCTGCAAGATGTTATATGTCACTTTGCAAATCCCATGCTTTTCTCGCAGATTAAATTGCTTTTGCTTTGACTATCCCTTGAAAACAAGTGAGCGGCTTGCCAAATATTTTTCCATAAAAACAAACCTTTCAATAAAAATCCCACAATTTGTTGAAAAATGAACATAGTTTTTGAAAATGTCTCTTTCCCCCATTGCCACTATTTTTCATTGTGCTGTGTTCTGTTTCATTTTAATTAGCGGTCCCTAAAATATGGAAGAACACTGCACTCTTCTCTGGAACATTGCCCAACATTCAGCAGGCAGTCAAATATAAAGACCTAGATCCACCAAAGGGAGTTGGCATTTATTGACTGCATGAAAAGGATATTTTTGTCCATGTTTTATGAATGAGTTTTTTGAAATTTGAAAAGAAATTCATGAGTCACTTGGGTGGGAGTGGAAATAAATAGTAAATGAGCTTATTTCAATAAGAATAGACTCTTTACATACTTGCCATCTTTCGGGAGCTTCCATCATGAAGCCCTTGACTGGAAATGCAGGAAGTAATAGTAACTATACAATTCATATTTTCAATTTCTTAACCCCCTTTCCCCCAGCCACATGTGTATCAACACGATAACAAGTCAAATACAGCGTTCATGAATCCAACTCAAATTATAGAGTCAAGTCCCATTGTAACTTTTGATCCACTAGTGTTAGTGGCATTCTGTGGACAAATACCCATGCCACTTTGAAAATATATGCTGAAGAGGAAGCTATGGCATCTTCTTCAAGGAATGCTTGTTCCTCACATGCAGAGCTATATTAAAATAAAATGTTACCCTTGATACATATTGAAAGGATCATTTTTTCTGCTATCTTGTATTGTCAATGCTATGTCAAAATTGTTTGTCTCTTATTATTTTAGGCACCAATTCAGGAAAGCATACTTCTTCAGTACAACACTCATAATGTGCTTATGTGCTGCCCTGAATAGGGATGCTTAAGTGCTTTCTCAGAGTAGGGACCCAAATATTCAATTCTGCGGTTGGCGTGCAACTACCATGCCTAATGCTCTGTATATTTGAACACAAAAAATGGTAGTGATGGGTATTTGTTAAGCTCTCACACATCCCTCACAAGACTGGGACTCATTGATACCCATCTTTTCCTGGAAAATGATATTAAAAATATAACAGATGCAAATCTAATCATCACTGATTATTATTCATTACTGAAATGTTAATACATTATTGCTGATTCATAACTTGAGTGGAAATGCAATCTTAGAAGAAAAGTTTGGATTCTTTAGTTAAAAGAAATTCAGCTTTCCCATTATTAATTTTAACTTCAGTTGCTGTAGACATACATAATTATCTGCTACTTTTCTGGCAAGTTTTTGGATCAGATTCATCTCTAGTGTAACTCCACTGAAGTCAGGAATTAATTTGGTCCCTAGTATATTCTTATATTATGTCTTTGCTTAAATTCTCAAATGGAGTAGAACCCTGCAAGGTCACATGGCAGCAGTCATGATTTAGGTAGATCACAGGGTTACTTCTACACTGCAATAAAAGTCTTGAGTCAAGGCTAAAGCTTGCCTGGTTCAGATGACAAGGGCTCATGGGATATGGGCTGCATGGCTAAAAATTGCAGTGTAGACATTCAGGCTCAGGCTGGAGTCTTGGCTCTGAAACCCTGAGAGGGAGAAGGTCCCAGAGCCCAGGCTCCATCCTGACCCCGAATGTCTGCACAGCAATTTGTAGCTCCCAGCCTGAACCCTGTGAGCCGGAGTCAACTAATCTGGGCTCTTTATTGCAGTGCAGATGTATCCACAGTGTCCCCTTTCTGCCGAGTGTATTTACTATATGATCCTGAACCCACTGGAGCCAATGGCAAAGCTCCTACTGAGTTAAAAAAATGGAGGATCAGATTCTATTAATATTCTCATATACCTGCTTAAGACGACACACACAACTCTTAAATATGTAGGTAGATATGCAGCAATAGCCGCTGCCCCCTCCCTAGTCTCATACTGGAGATTGTGCATTAACACAAAAGAAGGACTATTACTCCTAGCGTATCTCAAATATTCCCCATCAGCTCTGTGAAATAGGCCCTCTCTCTCTCTCTCTCTCTCTCTGGATTCAGGTATGGCTGAGTGAAATTGCTAATCATTTAAACATTTTAAAATACCTGAATCTAATTACTTTGTGGATTAATCTATTTTTCCTCATTTTTATACTGCACCAGCTATTCCAGCTATTATGTTTTCTTCTTTAAAACTATGTAATTGGACCCTGAAAAACACTAGAGAATTAATCATAAATCAAAGGTTTGTATTTATAGCAACAGGTTATACAAATGTTTCGAGATACTCTCCTTTCCAGGGGAGCTCATTTCTACAACTCAGACCCCAGACAAACCTACTCTCTTCCCAATGATCTCCCTCAAAACAAAAGAAAAACCCACTATAACCCACCCCTTAAACCTACATGAAACATTTGCAGACCACTACAAACCTTCTCTACCTTTCGAGCAATAGTATTAAGCATTCTGACCATTCATAACTAAATACCATGCTATGATTTGAAATTATTTATGCTCACCAATAAACCTTTCAAAAGGCACCAACTTTAGGCCCCTGTGATAACTATAGGCCAGTTTCTACAACTCTTACTTTTACTGATGAACACGTACTCATACGAGAAGTCTTATATACTCATTTGTGTAAGTACTAAGCAATGTGAGGAAAGGTCGCACAATCTAGTCTTAGTCTTTCCAGTCAAAGAAATCTGAATTGCGGCTGATAAAATACGTAGTGAAAATGAAATTGCAATTAAAAAGAGAGAAAAAGATTAATGGTTAATCATAAATTAGCAAGCGGTTGCTACTTTGGCTCTATGGAAACGTTCAGAGATTAATCACTTATTTTTGTGGGTGGGTAATGTAGCTTTACATTACTGATGGATTTGTAGACACATTATAATTTCATAATCCTTGTTTCATAATTATACCATGATGAGTAATGTTATTTGCACTTCCACCTTAACCATACATGTGTGAACATAATGCTTACATTTATAAGGTCACTTTGCTTTCTTTTACTGTAATAATTCAGGGCCTGATCCTGAAACTTCTATACAGGAGCTAACTGTTGCTATTCCTCACATGAATTGCCAGTACACATACATATTCACCTGGGACTCTTTCAAGGATTATTTATGTGAATAAGGGTTCAGGAGAGCACTTCAAGAAATGGGGCCAGATTCTCTGGCCTGCAAAGACCATTTGTCCAGTGCAAAGTGGCCTTAAACTAGCAAGAGATTCCCAGTGGAGGATTCCCCTCACGTAGGGGAAATCTTTGTCAGACAGCTCACTTTATCAGCCACCCCCCCCAACCTTGGCGAAAGAGGGAGAAGGGGGCAGGGATCTTATGCCAGCAACACAAGGAACTAAGGCTATGTCTACACTTAAAATGCTACACTTTAGCGGCGTCACTCACTACAATGATAGGAGGGGTTCTCCTGGGGCTGTAGTTAATCCCCCTCCCCAAGAGGGGGTAGCTAGGTCAATGGAAGAATTCTTCCACTGACTTAGCACTATATGCACCAGAGGTTAGGTTGGCATAGCTATGTTTCTCAGAGATGTGAATTTTTCACACCTCTGAGAGATGCAGCTATGCAAATGTAAATTTTCAGTGTAGACCAGCCCTGAGATGCAGCAGGACCCCGTCTGTGCAATAAATTATGTGAAGGTTGGGCATCCCAGAATCAGGGGGCTGAAACTGGTTCCCTGCACATGTCCTTCTCCACTATGGCTGAGATACACTCAGACCTAGTAGGGAATCAGGGCCATGGTCTTCAAGCAGGATAATATCCACTGCTCTGAAGTTGAAGTCAGTCTCTCTCTCTCTCTCTCTCTCTCTCATAGCCTTGCCTCTTTTTAGCCATAGCAGCTAGTCAAATTTCAGGGCAGTGGGGATGTTCCATTTGGGAGCAGAAAGCAGTAACAATCTGGTATTTTCTTTGATGCAATCTTGATTACTTACAAGGAATGTAAAAAGTCTTGTGTCTCTGACTACATAAGGAACCAAAAACAAAAGGAAAAATTTCTTAGCGTATAGACCCCAAACAGTGATGAGCAGCCAAAATATTAACAACCAGTTCCCTCCTCCTCACCTCATGAGGGGATCATTCCCCCCCAACTCCCCTGGGACTCCTGCCCCGTCCAACACCCCACATTCCTTGACAGCACCCCCCCGGGACCCCTGCCCTACCCACCCCCCCTTCCCTGTCCCCTGACTGCCCCCTGCCGCCCCATCCAACCCTTCTTCTCATTCCTGATGGCCCCCCCAGAACCCCTGTCCCATCCAATCACCCCTTCTCTCTGTCCCCTGACTGACCCTGGAACCCCTGTCCCTGCCTGCCCTCCACCTCCCCATCCAACCCCTGCTCCTTCCTGACTATCCCCCCAAGACCCTTGCCCCCATTCAATCCCCCTGTTCCCTGTCCTCTGACCGCTCCGACACTAATGCACCCCCCCAACTGCCCTGCCCTCTATCCAACACCCCCTCCCTGTTACTTGGTCCCTGTCCCCTTACTGCGCTGCCTGGAGGTGGGGTCTGGGCTGTGCCGCCCTGCCGAGGTCGAGGCCGCGCCGCCCGGGGACGGGGTCGGGGGCCAGGCCAGAGCCGTGCTGTGCCTGGAGCCCTCCTCACGCCCACGCCCCCCTTCCTCAGCTCACCTGCGGGAAGCTGCTGCTTCTTTCTCAGCCCTCCCAGGCTTCCCGCGTGAACAGCTGGTTCGTGGGAAGCCAGGGAAGGGGAGGAGAAGCCGGGGTAGCTTTTGTTAAATTTAAAAGCCCTTTTCGAGCCAGTTGTCCCTTGCGGGACAACCCGGTTCTAAAAGGGCTTCTAAATTTAACTACCGGTTCCCGCAAATCGGTGGAAACCGGCTCCAGCTCACCACTGACCCCAAACCTCTTTAGACAACACAAACTCCAAATGCGCTCTCTCTTGCTTTTTCCAGGGTCACACTGTACTTTCTCATCTCTCCCTCTTTCTCTGTTCTTAGTTTCTGAGTGTTCTGTCTCTCTTCCCCCCACCACCTACCCAAAACTATACTCAGCTAAAAAGTTCCTGAGCAGGTTCATACACACCTTTTGTCTTAGCTGAGGGTTTATCCTTATAGTAACGTTAATTGAAGGGTGAGTTCACATCTATCAATCTCAACAGAGTTTTATCTCAACCTACAGCAAAGTTCCACCTAGCCCATAACAATATTTGAAAATGGAATATGGGGAATGAAGTGCATTGTTGTATTCTATCTGTGACATAATTTTACAACTCTCAATTTTTTCATTAAAACCTAGTCTGTTATTTCTGATAGGGTTAGTATCTAACAATTCAAGTCTCAGAATATCTCGATTCATGGAGAAACCTAGGATTGTCAGCTTTCTGTGCAATATGCTACTCTTAGCTTCTTTTAAACTGGGCACAGTATATTTATTTGATTCTAGTGCTATTGGGGACAGGCACTGTTGAAACAAAATAGATTTTAGATGATTTAATTTTCCATCCTATATGCTGTTATAAACTCAGAAACGGTAAAGCAGAAATGCACCAGAGATGAATATAAATCCCCTTCTGTGAGCTGGGATAAAAATAGTTCAGATGGAAAATAGCTGAGAAGAAAGCTGGCAAGATGCCTTTTAGTAGTTCCTTCTCCTTTCAGATGTCTGTAGTTACTGAAATATTTTTAAGTCTTTTCAAATGCTCTTTTCTTTCTAGAGATTTGAAAAATTACACTGAATATTTACCTAAATGTGTGTTTCTGGAATGTAAACTGTTCAATAATATAAATGAAATGAGTATATTAATTCCACATATTCATTTTCAGCTTCTTCTCTCATCCTCCAAAACAGAAGAAGAGACAAAATTTGGAATGGTGTGAAATTTAGAATGAAAAAAGGGATTTTGCTGGTTACAGTGACAGGTGTTAGAAGCAGCAAATTAATAGGAGTGTATAGCTTGAAACACATTTCACTTTGAGAACACTATAGCTGTTATAAATCTCTTGGCATTTTTGATCAAGACTTGATATGCAATTCTGCATTCCCCCCCTCCCGGCATACATACAGTCTATGCTACTGCCAAGTAATTATTCTAACATATTCGGGTACATCCATGCGGAAAAAAATCCAACCAGATTCAGCTCATATCTCATCCTGTTATGACAACTACAGCCATGAAATGGCCAAGCTTAGAGCTGTTCAAGTGCTAGTGAATAACTTTTCACTTATTTATCCAGATAAATTAAAATGCCATCGCTGTTTGTTTGATCAAGAAGCCAGCCAAAATGAGGAAAAGATGAAGAGACTAGGAATTTCAAGTAATTTACCAACCAACTGAAAATGTAGTTAGTAAGTTTACATATATTTATGCCAGGCACTCAGAAGAAATACTGGAGTCTTTGCAAAGGAAACTTCTCTAAATAAGTGCTTGACTTGACATAATTAAAATGTCTAGGAAGTTTTCCATTGACTAGAATAAGAGCAGGATTGAGCTCTAAGCCTAAATCAGACCTATCTGTTTTATTTTAGTAATAACAAAGTGTTTCTTTTCAACAACTAATTGATGTGGTTGGTACATGCATTAAACATATAACAATGCATATTTAATATATGCAAACATAAAAGTAACAAGAAATTTGTGTTTCTTTCCATAAACACTTTCAGGCAATAAAGACTCAGAGGAGTTCTTATTACCCTGAGAAAATAACTACTACAAAGTAAATCCCTGATATGTTGAAATGCAGTAGTACAGAGTTCTAAAGGCAGTCTACCTACATGTAGTATTTCACACAAAAAAAATGTAATTTAAAAACAGCAAGGTTGCAACAGCTGTATCATGATATTACAAAACACCGTAAGTTTCTAGGAATCAGCAAGCAGACATTGTATTCTGATTGCTAGAAGGAAAACTCAGAATTCTTTTCATGGCCACAGAAAAGCCAGGTCAGATTCCATTAAGACCTAACACATATTCTGACACTCAACCAACAGCAAGGCAATTTAGACAATAACCTTGTACCCCTCTCTTCTTAATCTTTATAATAAAAAATATGCAGAGATGAGGAACCTTAAAAGAAATATTTTATTCCATCTCCAACCTAAAATATTAGGTTTAAGACTTATTCAGTATATACCAGTACTCCTCTTCACTTTAATGCATACTAGTTTCATAATATTTATCATCATAATTGGCAGTCTTTGCAAGGAGTCTAAGAATTTAGAATTTCACTCAGTGATTTACAATAACTTATGGTTGACATTAAGCATATACTGCATTTAGAAAGACAAACAATCTTGTTTTAAATACTTCATGTAATGGAAACTCTACCTTTGGTAATGTTTCAAGGGCTAATAAATTACTTTCAGTGTTAAAAGCATGCACCCTATTCCATTTTGAACTTATCTATCTTCAACTTTCAGCCATTTGCCCTTGTTATGCCTTTGTTAGATTAAAGAGCTCTCTGGTTTAAGACAGCTTCTCCCTGTGTATATTCTTACTGACTTTGATCAAGTCACCTCTTAAATTTCTTTTCAATAAACTAAATATATTGAGGTCTCTAAATGTCTCTGTATAAGATACATTTTCCCATTCCTGTACCATAATTGCAGCTCTTCCCTGAATCGTCTCTAGTTTGTCACTATCCTATTTGAAGTGCAGACATCAGAATTGGAAATTGTGTTGCAGTAATGGTCTCACTAGTACTATATAGTGATAATACCACATCTCTATCCCTCTGAGTTTCCTGTTTACACATCCAGTGACTCATTAACTCTTTCAGCTATAGCATTGCCCTGGGAATTTTATTAGGTATGAAGCCTCAACTATCCTCTTACATCAGGTTAGTATTGCAACATACTGTCAGGGCAGGGTTGGAAAGCTTGCCCTGCTGCTTCTATAACATAACATATTATCCATATAATAGGTTTTGATTCCAAGAGGAGCTGAACAACTGTATAATCCTACCGAAAACAAAGAGCTCTGGGCTCTCGGTATCTCGAATAATCAAAGTCAACCAGAAGAAATGAAATTCTGAATAAAAAATAATAAAAAAATAATGTGAAAGGAAGTGTCAGCTGGAAGACTTCAGCTTTCTGACTCTGTTTCCCTATTTGTGAAATGGCAATCAGAATGCATTCACCTCAACCTTATGGGGAACTGTGAGGATTAATTAGCTCTTGACTACACAGTGTTTTGAACATGTCAAGGACTATAAAAGCACTACTAAACAGTAGTATAATAATATTGAACTGCATTTTAGGTTACTCTGAAACTAAATATGTAATTAAACTCTATTAAATTTAAATCCATATATATTAAAATGAGAGAAGATATAGCACAATGTGTCATTGGCTCAACTATCCCAAACAACCTAATGTTCATTCTACTCCCTACTTCATGCAGTCCCTGTGTGCCAGCATATGAGCTTGATAAATTGATTTTATTTCACTCATTGACTTGTCTAAGAAGTAGTAAAATCACTATTATGGAATCTGCATACTTGATAGGTACAACATCTTAATGGTCCCTCAGAGTCCACAATAATTACAAGAATAGGAGTCAGAATTGTAAAAAAGAATGCATTTTAAAAACAATGTTTTGACAAGCTGTTCTCTTTGTGGAAAGAAAATTGCTTCACCACAGAAAACTATAAGCATTATCCCTCTCTTCTATGGTTCTACTTTCACTTCTGGTATGTCCTTTTAATACACTTCAAAATGTCTCAGCAGCAGTCACACTTAGGTAACTGTATTTAATCAACAGACCCCGAAGTTTTACACTGTTCTACCTAATTCAGCTTCCAAAGTGTCTGCACGTGCATATACTCAAACTGCAATACCCCTATGGATCAACCAATGTAACACAAAATCTCTTGTCATAATTACTGTGCGATTATACATATTCTCTGTCTGTCGCTTAGAAAAGGAATAATTCCAATAAAACAGTCCCATATTAAAATAAAAATAGTGCTAATATAACTCACCACATAACATTTCCTCAGTATATTTTTGGGGAGTTAATATTTACCTTTTTAGGATGTTAGGGGATAAATAGACATTTTAAAATGATTCATATGATTTTAATAGCATGACTCATTTAATGTCAATTAACCTCTAGTACCCATGAATGTTTCCCGTATGATCATTACAGTAGTACCTATGTGGCCTGTACTCATATGCCAAACATCTGAATTCTATAGAATATTACCATGTACAGCAGAAGCCACATTAAAAGTCAGAGCTCCTGAGTGTACACCAGATATTATACTTAGACACTTTAATACCAATATTTAACATTTACTTCTAAAAGCTCAAATTCCACTATTAATCCAGGAAAACCAATAAAAAGCAAGCTTCTTTAAACTCATCTGGTCCTGGCCTCAGTGCTGAACTTTAGAGAGATAAAAACACACACAGAATCTTTATATGGTATGAGTTAGTTCCCTTGGCATGCAAACAGCAACTGACATCAGAGATTACCAAGATTTTTAAGGGACAAATTCTGCTGTCAGATGTGCATGTGGAGTTCCCTTGAAATCAGCAGGATGTATCTGTCCAAAGGAAAAAATTGGCTCTAAATCACATCTGATGATCTAATAATAGCATGTTCAACAAATGCAGGGCTGAAGCTAACAAAGCCTTAGTGTTTCACTGGTCATCTTGTTTCTTCTTGTTCTAACCCCTTTTGGATTTTGTATTCCTAGCTTCTTACTGCAAGGGAGTGGTTAATATCATTATTTAGTCTACAGGCCCTCAAACAGAGTTAAATTAATGTAACTTGGAGTACTGTTTTGGCTAATATCAGAGCTGAAGGGTAAAAAGTTCCTTATTGAGTCAATTACCATATTTATGCAAAATAATTCACTATTTAATAGCTAAGTGTTATTTACAAACTGGTTTGTTTATTCATTGTCTTGCCAGGCATTTCTTTAACATTAGAACTGCTTATCCAGGAAAGTCCAAAGCATGTTATCATACAGGAGGGAATGAAATAGAGTGGAAAAGTCACTAGAAATAACAGTGACATGAATCACACATTACACTAGTTATTGTAAGTCTAATTATTGCCAGGGTGCTAAGAGCTTTTGTATGGGCATTTGGTATTTTAAATGTTAAATCTAAATAAATACACCTCTACCCCAATATAACGCTGTCCTTGGGAGCCAAAAAATCTTACCGCGTTATAGGTGAAACCATGTTATATCGAACTTGCTTTGATCCGCTGGAGTGCGCAGCCCTGCCCCCCTTCCTCCTCCTCGAGCGCTGCTTTACCGCATTATATCCGAATTCATGTTATATTGGGTTGTGTTATATCGGGGTAGAGGTTTATATAAATAATGTGTGTGTCAAAAATCCACATATGCCCATAAGTGGGACTCATGCCATGTACCAGGCCATATGTGGTTTACAGGGGTGAACTTCACATTATCTGAACAGGCAAATATTAATGTCACTAATTAATACTTTGGGGCAAAAATTATGTTAAAAGTGACAAAATGTAATATTTTATTTTAAACATTAAAGTACTACCATGCGATCACCTGTAACCATTATTTTTTAATATTAAGCTGCTTATTCTCATTTTCCTCTCAGCTGAGCTTCAGTCAAACTAGTACCTCTCTGTAACACTTGAAGACTTGCCTCCTAAGAACCTTTATACAGAGCTGCCACTTACTGTGCTCACATTAAATTGAAGCCCAATAATGGTGTTAATGGCAGATATGTAAATGTGAAAAATGCAATTGCTCCCTAGGTTCTTTTTTACAAAAATGTTCCTAGACTGCTGGTGGTTGCCACAACAGATCTGTAGAGCAACATACTCTTTGGTGATTCTCCATATAGTACCGTGGGCGCCAGCCAAAGGATCACTGCGGCGGTGGAGCATCCGGCGAAATCCGCCGAATCTCGGTGGCATTTTGGCAGTGTCGTCTCTCGATGACATTGCTTGCCGTCGACAAGCGATGTCATCAAGAGGCATCACCACTGAAATTCGGCGGCATTTCGGCGGGTGGTCTCCAGTGGCCCGGACACGGGCGCATTAAGATGCTCCCGCAGGCGCCATGGCGCCTGTGGGCACCGTGTTGAGGACCCCTGATATAGAACAAATTAAAGAAAGTTGATTTCTGGTTGTCATTTGTTAGAGGGATAACATTAACATTCCTTTACAAAAATAATGATTGTGTCTTTGCAACTAATCTGATTAGATTTGTTTAATTTCCCTTCCTGCCCAGTCACTTCTTTGTATTCCTAGGAAAATAAGGGAACTAAAGAGCTATATTATGCCACTGATTTTTTTTAATTGAAATCAATTAGGGTTTCTGCTTAAAATGGATTACATAATATGGTGAAAAAAATTACATAATTTAGCTTCCATTGACTAATCATATTAACCACAAGGACAGCACACCTACTGAATACTAGATGAGAAATGTGTAGCTTTGATGTTACAATAAAAATAAAACAATAATAGTTTACATTATAGATATAACATTGTCTTAGTTACACTGCAACTTATTGCCACAAAATGCTCTACAGTCATTGTGATTATTTATGTAACAACAGCCCACAGCAGCTTAGACTCCTTAGATTAAATTTACAACAGTTCCAAGTGTTAAATAACTGTTCCTCTAGTGATGTTTCTTTCCATTTGAGAAATGAATTTCTTTCATGAGCTGTTTGGATGAGACCAAACAAGGCAAAACTGAGCTTTTATCTCACAGAAACCGAGAACCATAAAGATACTAAAGAGATGTTATTGTAAGCAGGTATGAATGTATTATGAAGCATTCCCAAGGATTTTAAATAAATTTTATATTTATAAAAAAATAAACAAAAAAAACCCCACCTGCTTCCAACAGTGACAACAGAGCAGTCTATTGAACATTTTGTGGAGTAAAATGACATCTCTTTATAGCAATGGGATGTCAAGCCATTCAGCTAATTAAGTGATCTGATTAGCTGAATATTCTTGGACGTTTTAGGAGACATGGTAACTGCACAGCCAGCTTAATTCAATAACAAATCTAACATATTTCAGCTACTGCTTTCATCAGACTCAATCACAGTAAAAACTCCAAAGCTCCAAATACACAAAGAGACATAACTAAAATTGCAAGTTCAATAATAAATAAAGACATCTTCAGGGTCTCAAATTGTTCCAATGGATTTAGATATCCTAATGAGACTTCTGTCTTTAAACAAAGTTCATGTGTGTTCTATTTGGCGACACTGCTACTTTAGATGATTATTAACATATATAGTGCTGATAAAGCAACAGCTGAAGAATATTAGTTATTGAAAAATGTCTCCTGATTTTATTGAACAGTGAAGAGATCATAATACATATTTGTATTTAAAAATAAAGCCCTGTAAAATGTCATCGGTTCATTTCCTCTAAATATTTGTTACTGGGAGAGGTCTGATCAAGTCCAAATGTATTCCATTCCTGCAAAAGTTGTTCTTAACAGCATTACTAATTGTTTCACCAACTGTTTTTAGTTGGGTTTTGGAAACCTGACAAACGAATTAGCAGAAAATGGCAATTCTACATGAATTAGCTTTTAAGACTCACTAAGAGACCAGTGCAGAACTTAATAAGATATATATTAAGGGAAGAAGGACAACTTAATTCAGATTGATTATAGACTTTGGTACAGACAGCTGGAGTTCAAATGAAACTGAAAAAGAACTTCTATACACTTCAAAGAATACTAAGCAGATGTCTGAAATAATTATTGTAAGTTGCTTCTACACAATCCAAAAGCACTATAACAATGAAATAGTAAACTAGTGGTCTATTTAAATTAGGAAAGGCTAGTACTTTATTAATATTCTAAAAAGGAAACAAACATAATTGAAATGTGATCTTTAGAATTGCATGCAATTTAAGTTTGTTGCTTAACAATATGACAACTTTTAATTAAGGATTTCAATATTTTCATTATCATTATTTTAATATTACTACATTAGGATATGCTGTCTAGCTCATTATTTTTCTTTTTAATCTCTAATCAAATCATGATTTCTGATGATTTCATATTCTATGTATAACTATATGTATCATATTTCTTTCTTTAAAATCTAGCAATAATAGCAGGGGAAATATCTGAAGTGAGATGGTTGACTGAGAAATAATGGTTGCAAATTGCTAAAATATACTCCAGTATCCCAGCAGTATCTCTGGAGCTCCTGAGACCCATCAGTGTAGGGAGTGTCTACAGAACTGAAATACTGGAGCGTTTCAAGTGTAGATAAGCCGTTACAGAATCCTTTGGTATCCTGGCTTGCATGCTAAAAAATGTAGCAACTTACTAAAAATTTTCCCTCCAAATTCTGCTAGTCAAAAACCACCAACCTTTTATGCTGCCACAAATTAAAAAAAGATATAACTAAAAATCCCAAAGTTGTTTACTGTTGTAGACCTGCAAACTCCCAAAAAAGAGGGGGCATTGCTCTGGAACAACAAGAGAGGAATCTAGGTCATACCAAACAACAGTGGATACTATCATGGAAAATCAAAGTAAGTTAACTCAGAACCTGAGAGTATGTTTATGCTGCTCTGAGCAGCAGTAACTTATTATTGGCCAAAGTTCACACCTCAATGTGGGAACATGTAAATGTTTCTCTGGATGTCTAAGCATACAGGGCCCATCAGCAAATAAAAAAAGTAGATGGAATTCTCAAATGGCAGAAAGCTTGGAAGGTTTTGTGTAAATTTCCATATTCCATGACGCCTTCGCACCAATTCATCCATATTTGTAGTATGATATTTATTGCATTTTCCCTGACAGAAGGGCCCAGATTCACTCCACGTTTCCCTAGTTTACACTGACAGAATCCTCACTCCAAGCACCTGGTGGCATAGAAATGGACAAGACCATGGTAGCAGCATTACATGGTTCAGCAGGGAACTGGACTGGCCATTGCAATTCCAAAATTGGGTAAGGCTGGCTGGTTAGGAGAGGTGCTTACTCAGCACCTCTCCCAAATAGCAACTTGTAGAATGGCTCCTATAGTGCTCTGATCATATTTTAATATTGGCTTCCTCCTTTGGAACACCACTCCTGCCATCCTCCTTTGACTAGAGAGATTCATGTGTCCTAATATCCATAGCTTTCTGATCACATCACACTAATGTGTGGTTCTAGTTATGCCCATAGACAATTCTTACCTCCCTCCCCTCAAAAATTATTTCTCCCCTCATGACAAAATGCATGATTATGTATTAACTTAGAGCTTGTCTACACTACAGGCTGGATTGACAGGCAGCTATGGATCCAGTGGGGATCTATTTATTATGCCTAGTATAGATGTGATAAATTGACCGCCAATTGCTCTAGCATCGACTCTGGTACTCCACCTCAACGAGAAGCACAAGGGGAATTGACAGGACAGCATCTCCCATCGACACACCGCAGTGAAGACATTGTAGTAAGTAGATCAAAGTACGTTGACTTCAGCTATGTTATTCATGTAGCTGAAGTTGCGGAACTTAGATCGATTCCCCATGGTAGTGTAGATCAGCCCTGTGATAACTCAGTTTGGGGGTAAATACTTCCTGCACCTTTACACTATAAGACACAGAGTATGGCCCTGAGTTCCCAGAACCCACATTGTAGGCACCTCTCAGCACAAACCGCTGCATAACAGAACCATACAGTGACTACTTTACTGAAACAATGCCATCTTTGCCTTTTACAGTAAGGACTGCACCATTGCAGCACAGCTGCCTCTCAGCAGCAGTTGTACCAGAATGACTGAGGACTTGGCTACACTGGAGAGTTGCAGCGCTGTAAACCCACCATCAGCGCTGCAACTTACTCACCGTCCACACTTGGAAGGCACATACAGCGCTGCATCTCCCTGGCTGCAGTGCTGGTTGTACTCCTGCTCTGCCTCAGGTATAAGGATTGCAGCACTGGTGATGCAGCACTGCTCCTTAAGTGTGGCCACCAAAAGCGCTGTAATTGGCCTCTGGGGTATTCAGAGGTATCCCAGAATGCCTGTTCAGCCACTCTGCTCATCAGTTCGCACTCTACTGCCCTGGCCTCAGGTGACTCGCCCTCTGTATGCCCCCGGAATTTTAAAAATCCCCTTCCTGTTTGCTCAGCCAGGTGGAGTGCAATCAATCAGTGAATCTTTCCAGGTGACCATGCCTTCACGCGCCAAACGAGCCCCAGCATGGAGCAATGGTGAGTTGATGGACCTCATCAGTGTTTGGGGAGAGGAAGCTGTGCAGTCACAGCTGCGCTCCAGCCGTAGGAATTACGATACCTATGGGCAGATCTCAAGGGCCATGCTGGAAAGGGGCCATGAACGGGACGTGGTGCAGTGCAGGGTTAAAGTAAAGGAGCTGCGGACTGTCTATTGCAAAGCCCGTGAGGGAAACTGCCGTTCAGGTGCTGCCCCCAAGACCTGCCGTTTTTACAAGGAGCTGGAAGCGATACTTGGGGGTGACCCCATTGCCAATCCGAGGACCACGATGGACAGTTCAGAGCGGGTAGATGAGGAGGAGGTGGGGGAGGGAGAAAACCGAGAGTGAGGGTACTGGGGTGGGGGGAGACACCCCAGAGTCCCAGGAGGCATGCAGCCAGGAGCTCTTCTCAAGCCAGGAGGAAGGTAGCCAGTCGCAGCAGCTGGAACTTGGTGAAGGAGAAGCAGAGGAGCGTGTTCCCGGTAAGCAGCTTTTATTTTCAGAATGGAAATGTTTCGGGAGAGAAGGGGGGGTTATGGCTGCATGCATGCATGCCTAGATGTGGAACAGTTCATTGATGTGGTCTATCACATCGTGATAATCGGCCTCGGTAATCTCTTCAAAAGTTTCAGCCAGAGCGTGGGCAATGCGCTTGCGCAAGTTTATAGGGAGAGCCACTGTGGTCCTTATCCCAGTCAGGCTAACGCGTCTGTGCCACTGTGCCGCGAGGGGTGGGGGGACCATTGCTGCACACAGGCAAGCTGCATAGGGGCCAGGGCGGAATCCGCATTGCTGTAGAAGACCCTCCCGCTCTTCCCAGGTGACCTGCAGCAGCGAGATATCTTCCAGGATTAACTCCTGTGGAAAATGTTGGGATAGTGTTCAGTGTAGGTCCCCCTAGAGCAGTTTGCTTTCCCCAATGCAATGAAACCCCAGTACAGCCCTGACCCAATCAGTCCCCCTTCCCAGGTGACTTGCAGCAGCGAGATATCTTCCAGGATTAATTAACTCCTGCACTCAATCCCTGTTACTCACTATTTCTTCGCTGCTGTGTGTTCTCTGTGCTCTGGTTGGTATGTGGAAAGTATGCTAAAGTGAGACTGTAAACTCCTTCACTGTGATTATACACAATGCTGCCTCTCTGTTAAATGTTTCAATTTTTGTCTTTCTAATAACAGTGTCCTTGAATACCCCACTGGCTGGATCAGAGACTGCTGAAAGGCTACAAAACCTGAGAAAGAATCCACGAAAAAGCAAAGAAGATATGGTGAAAGCTGTTATGAATCAGTCTGCCAGAGAGAGTAAAAAACTCCAGGACTGGAGGGAAAAAATGCAGTGCTGGAGGGAAAGAGAAAGCAGGAGAAAGGCAGTAGCTAAGAAGAAAAGCACGAAGTAGCTGATAAGCATCCTGACGTGCCAAACTGACTGTATCCAGTCACTCGTAGCCATGCAGGCAGAGCAGTACCATGCGGCCCACCCCCCAGTCCCAAAGCTCTTTTCCTTGTGCCCTAACGTCAGCTCAAAACCCTCTTCTCCAGCATCCAGGTTATTACCACCACCAGCTGCCCCCAACACCTGTATGTTCACCTACCAGCCCGGAGAACTACGACCCCTCCCCCTGCACTCAACCCCCATCACCATGCAGCATTTTCATCCTGAAGTGCAGCAGTCATTGCACAGCACTCCAGACAGGACGTATTCAAACCTCTGACTGTACAGTTCACCACTCCACCCCCCTGCCCTTTTAGTTATTTTCTTTTCAATAAATGAATTCGTGGCTTTCAAAACAGTTTTCTTTATTGCAGAAAGTGTAAGATACCGTAGCCCAGGAAAAAAAAAGACACTGTAAATCATTGTAACCACTGCACTTCACTCCCTTGCAAGGCACCAAAAATTACTGTTGGCTTTCAGCCTCAAATTCCTCCCTCAAGGCATCTCTAATCCTTGTAGCCCTGTGCTGGGCCTCTCTAGTAGCCCTGCTCTCTGGCTGTGCAAATTCAGCCTCCAGGCGTTGAACCTCGGAGGTCCATTCCTGACTGAATGTTTCACCTTTCCCTTCACAAATATTATGGAGGGTACAGCACGCGGATATAACTGCAGGGATGCTGCTTTCCCCCAAGTCTAGCTTCCCATAAAGAGAACACCAGCGCCCTTTTAAAAGGCCAAAAGCACACTCCAGTCATTCTGCACCGGCTCAGCCTGTAGTTGAACCAGTCCTTGCTCTGTCAAGCTTCCCTGTATACGGTTTCATGAGCCAAGGCATTAACGGGTAAGCGGGGTCTCCAAGGATCACAATGGGCATTTCAACGTCCCCTGCTGTGATCTTCCGGTCTGGGAAAAAAGTCCCGGCCTGCAGCTTCTAAAACAGGCCACTGTTCCGAAAGATGCGTGCATCATGCACCTTTCCAAGCCAGCCTGTGTAAATGTCAATGAAACACCAACAGTGATCCACAGGTGCCTGGAGAACCATAGAGAAATACCCCTTCCAATTAATGTACTCAGATGCTAGGCGGGGTGGTGCCAGAATAGGAATATGCGTCCCATCTATTGCCCCTCCATAGTTAGGGAAACCCATTTGTGCAAAGCCATCCAGAATGTCCTGCATGTTCCCCAGAGTCATGGTTCTTCTTAGCAGGATGCAATTAATGGCCCTGCAAACTTGCATCAACACAATTCCAACGGTTGACTTTCCCACTCCAAACTGGTTCGCGACCGATCGGTAGCTGTCTGGAGTTGCCAGCTTCCAGAGTGCAATAGCACTGGTCTACAATTTTTGAGAAGTCGTCTGCTTCAGAGATAAAATGTGATATTTATTATGTATTTTGATGTGCTGAATTCAAATATGACAATTAAAACAACTGATTGGCTACTGTTTCTAAGATATTTAAGTTTTTACATTTTATGTCTATGTGTATTGTGTAGATAGTAGAGTTTTAATCATAAATTGTAAACCTAGGTCTTTTCATGTGTTTATGGTTGCTTTACATGATAATATTTCAGCTGTCCTGTTTATGTAACACTTTAAAAATCAGCAAAAGGGTATAGAAATAAAATTTATTATGAAACAAAAGGCAAAAAACTATTATGTACATAGTTTAGTCCTGTTCAGTGTCTACTCGGTGCTTCTTGTCTCTTGTATTCATCAAATGGAGCATCTCTTGTCACTGTCCAGCAATAGTCTGCAAGCATTGATGGGCTCCATATGCCCTGATAGCCTGCCAGGAGATTCCACTGCTGTAGTCTGGAGCCCAACAGCTCTGCCTTACTCTTGGGTAGTTCCAAATCCCTGACAAGGTCATTCAGTTCACCTTGTGTTATGAGGTGTGGTTCAGAGGAGGAGGATGGGAGAAAAAGTGAGTCCTATGACATTGATGGTTCCGGACCAGAAGTTTCATCCTCTTCCTCGTCTGACTCAAGTGAGAATGATTCTGGTGCATCAGGAACCGGCAGTCCTTCTCCGTGGGGTACTGGGCGTATAGCTGATGGAATGTTTGGATAATGCACAGTCCACTTTTTCTTCTTTGACACACCTTTCCCAACTGGAGGCACCATGCAGAAGTAACAATTGCTGGGATGATCTGTTGGCTCTCTCCAAATCATTGGCACTGCAAAAGGCATAGATTTCCTTTTCCTGTTCAACCACTGGCCAAGATTTGTTGCACAAGTCTTGCAGCATATGTGTGGGGCCCATCTCTTGTCCTGATCTCCAATTTTGCAGCCAAAAGAAAGGTGATAGGCTTTCTTAACCATAGTGGTTAGACTGCGCTTTTGTGATGCAAAAGTCACTTCACCACAAACATAGCAGAAGTTATCTGCACTCTTCACACAAGTACGAGGCATCTCTGCTCACTTTGGCTAAACAGAAATGTGTCCCTTTGCAAAATCAAACACTGACAAATAAGAGAGCACTGACACTGCATGATTTCTAGAGCTGATATAGGGCAATTTGTTCAGCAGAGTGATGTAAGCTTCGTTATGATTGCATCATCCATGACTTCTAGGAATAACATGATGCAATTCATATCATGTTGACGCAATACCAGCTTCAGATTGCATCATTCATTGTTTTGCCTAAAAAGCAAGTACTGTCCAAACCCAGTCATAGATTTATTCATCGATCCAGTCAAAGATGTATTTTAGTCATTTCTGGTTTAAATTGAGATCCCTTCCCTTTATAACTCACTTATCCTCCGCCATTCCCAAGTCAAGGGTCGTATATACTGACCCAATAGCATATCTTGAAAACTAGAGCCAATCAACAATTTTAAGTATCGTTTTCGTTCTTAGTGACCCAGAATTAGTAAAGTTGGACTACATTTATTTCAGAAGCATTTTAGCTGTAGAGCAGTGTAGCCACCCGCTTCTCCACTGACAGGGCAGCTCTCAATCTCGTGTCCTTGTGCCGCAAGGTGGGGGCGAGCTCCTCACACAGTCCCATGAAAGTGGCTTTTCTCATCCGAAAGTTCTGCAGCCAGTGCTCATCATCCCATACTTCCATGACGATGTGATCCCACCACTCAGTGCTTGTTTCCTGAGTCCAAAAGCGGCGTTCCACAGTGCGGAGCATTTCCGTTAATGCCAAAAGCACTTCACTGTCATACACGTCAGGCGAATCGATATCATCGTCGGACTCCTCACTGTCACTTTGAAGCTGAAGGAATAGCTCAACTGCCAACCATGATGTGCTGGCAACACTCATCAGGAAAGTCCTCAGCAGCTCAGGCTCGATTTCCCACAGAAATCACACTGCACAGAAACCGTTGGGAGACTCACAATGGCACCAAATGTGGACGGAAAAACAGTGACTGCTGGGATGTGAAGAGATGCACCACGGGACATTGGGACAGGAAGCGGAATGACCCGCACCCTTCCGTCCCCTTCCCACAACCCATGGTAACAAAATGGGACGAGGTGCTCTGTGGGATAGGTGCCCACAATGCATCACTCAAATGTGGCCACATTGCAGTGCTGGCAGCTGTCAGTGTGGCCACACTGCAGCGCTTTCCCTACACAGCTGTATGAAGACAGCTGTAACTCCCAGCGCTGCACAACTGCAAGTGTAGTCAAGCCCTAATTGTCAAATACAGCAGACTTTTATAAGTAGTGTATTCTCTTCCAGTTTCACTTAGTTTAGAACAGAATCACTGTCAGAACAGGTCACTGATGTTTAATTCCCACAGCCTCTAAATATATATATTACAAACTACTAAATTACATGCAATAATTCAGTGACACTTAAAGCTCACTGCGGTACACAATATGGCTTGTTTTTTTTCTCTGATGATAAAATAGCACAGCTAAGATATAGCAAATTCTTTTAAGGAAGGTCTTGCTTTTACCTCAGTTAGAGGAGGGATGCCCAAGGGACAAGGAGATCAAATGGATACAGAAAGTCATTTAGGAGCAGCTGATAAGCAGTTCAATACACTTCTCATCTGAAGAGATCCGAGTTCAAATTCTGCTCAGTTCACAAATAAGAAGGAAGACAATCTCTAGTGAACATGTCTCAGAAGTTAGCCACAATTGTCAGTCACTGCTTCAGAAAGACTGGACTAAGCAATATGTGATGCAGGCTTGGCTGCCAAGTTGAGAAAACACTTACAGGATGGGCATGGCTCTCTCTCTCTCTCGCTGGTGCGCTTTGCTTCACAATTTCATAATCACAATTTTAATCATTTTTAAAATAAAAGAGTGCACAGTTTATTTCAAGAAAACCTGGATCGGTCCCAAAGGATGGGAGAAGCCAAAAACAGACATGAATATGGTTGCCTTAATGGCTCTTAATTGGCTAGAGGCTAATATTCCAGCAACATTTTATTTATTTGGTTTTACCTAATGCCTGCTTGTATATAGTTTATTGTATACAGTTTAATATAACACAAGTTGTACAAATAGCAGAGCCAAAAGTCTTTAAAAGTTCACCTAAACTTTCCAAGGAGTTTCTTTACGTTAAGAATCTTAAAAACAATATTTTATATCCAATATGCAAGTTTTCTGCTATAAAGATACTTAATTGAAATGTTTAAAAGTGAAGATGCAGCAGCTAAAACTACTTTAAGAGGTCTGGATAGTTTTCAAAGTAAGTTCACCTACAGATAGGAAAGCACAGGATTTCTCTGACTAAACAAGAAGTTCTGACCATGCATCTGACATGCATCTGAAGAAGTGGGTATTCACCCACGAAAGCTCATGCTCCAAAACGTCTGTTAGTCTATAAGGTGCCACAGGATTCTTTGCTGCTTTTTCTGACCATTGTTTCACAGTTAGCTATCCTCAAGTTGCTCTCTCTATGAGCCGATAGAGGAGAACAAAGCACTCCTCAGAATGGAGTTACTTGAAAACAGGATTAAATCACCTATCCTTCAGTTGGGTGGGCATTCCTGAGTTGATGACACTGGAGACAGATACTTTCATTTGGAACTGAAGTTGCCTTTGGCACCATTCTCTTGTTCTTGCCTGAAAACTTTCAGATAAGAGATCTATTTCCCCAGGGTTCCATAAGACTGTGCTGTTAATTTGCTTACAGCAGACAGCTGAATTGCTGGTGGTTGACTTGAAGGCATATCCCTGGTGTAAGTATCAACAGTGCAGCACATTCACAATAGCCTGTTGTTTTGGGTGTAATATTCACACTAATGCAGTTAACAACAGTGCAGCTGCACTGCCTTCTGGATACCCATTCCACAAATACTGGTACACAATGGCTTCCAATTTTCAAAAGGCTTTCTGGGAGCCTATGGGGGATTATGGGAGAAACTGTCAAACTCCCATAATTCCCTGGGGAAAATCTCATAAATCCCCTGATCTGGCACTATTTCCTAGTTCTTTTCTCTAAATGGAAGCCTTTTTCTGCAGTAAAAGGTCTCAGAGGGAACTTTGAAAAGCAGTCACAAGGCAACACTGGCATGACAATGGAGTATTTGTGAAAAGCCAGAGAGCAAGCTGAGTAGTTCATTAATGTTCAAAGACAGCAGTATGCTGTATTTTCTGATGATGTTCAGCACATGGAGGTGTTTTTATGTCTGAACCATGAACACTCTCTCTTGTTCTCAGGACATGAGATGTATAGCAGTGGCTGCCTTAGCCTAAGCATGAGGAAGGAGGCTTTTCTCTTGCTCTGCAGGAAGCTAGCCCCCAAACCTCACTATGAGATTGAGAGTTCCCATTTCCATGAAAAAGATTTCCATGGAAATCAACATGGGAAAGCCGGCTTCCCCAGAGAGTTATTGCTCAGTTGGGTACCAGCCGACATTTGGAAATCCCGCAGTGAGTGCTGTTCTGGTGGAGGTTTGAAAAGAAATGTACGTCATCAAGGTGGCCACCTTGCCAGATATCACTTGTGATTCTTAGTCAGAAATGCACAGACTAAGAGGTTCTTTCCCATACAATGAATCCCTGGCAGGGAATACTGCAGTCCTCATGAATAGAGCTGTGCAAGTAACTGATTTTTTAGTTTGTTCGCAGTTATGAAAAATGAGAAAAATTGGTTTGGGTCAAATGGAAATCAACATTTTTTAGAATTAGCGGCGAATCAAAAAAAGTTGGAAAAATTTCATTTGGGATCGAACAAAAAGTTGAGTTTATTTGAGTAAGGACAAGCTTCCCAGAGGAGAAGGTGCTGATGCCACCTCTTCTAACATTTAGCACAATGGTTGGGACACTCACTAGGAGCATGGGAGACCCAGGTTTAGTTCCCTGCTTGGGGACAGGGATAAGAACCCAGATCTCACCCATACCAGGTGAGTGCCCTAAGCACCAGGCTGTGGGGTATTCTGGGTGGATTTCTCCCAGTCTCTCCTGTTGAAGCTGTTCCACTTTGTATAAACAATTAAATAGTCACTGCAAAAGGTACTGGAACTTGGGTGCCCCCTCCTCCCAGGTGAGTGCCCTTAGTGCCAGGCTACAGACCCATTCCCAGCCACTCTCTCTCTGGCCCAATGACTATTCAAGTTTTTTTTTCAAAGCGGAACAGCTTCAACTGGAGAGACAAAGAGACCCACCCCGGAATTTGGGAACCCCATTGCTGCCAATCCATTCATTACATCCTGCACTTTGCCAAGAGTCACAGTCTTGTGTAGCAGGAGATCATTGATGATCCTGCATACTTGCATGACAACAGCCCCTACTGTCACTTTTCCAACTCCAAAATGATTTCCCAAGGACTGGTAGCAATTGGCATTCCACCTTTCCACAGTGTAATTACCATTCGATTCTCCACCATCGGCACTGCTCTCATTTTGGTGTCCCTGAGATGAAGGGCTGGTGTGAGCTGGGCAAACAGATGAAGGAATGTGGGTGCATCCAGAAGTACTGCGGTCCACTTCTCATCATCCAGTCTTACGTTACAATACAATCTCACCAGTCAGTGCTTGTTTCCGTGCCTCACTATTTGCAGTTACTCACTATTTGCAGTGACCACCATCACCAACCTTGATTTGGTTCTTCCTATGTTCCACAGCAGAGTGTTTTCCATGAAATTATCATGTTTCCCCTGGCTGCTCTTGCATCTCTGCAAGTATCGGATGATTGTTGCAAGCACAGGGTACACACTCATGACAATAGCACAGAGATGTGCAGGCTCAACGATTCTGTCAGAGATGGCAGACCGCAGAGTTCCTTGGATTTTCAAAATAGGCATGAAAATGACGGGTTAGAGATGGCATTATGGGGTGGAGAAAGTTTCATGATGGGAGCTTGACCCCACAGTCCCAGTCACCCATGTGAGTTGTTTCTGCCCAGCTATGCATTGCCAACATTTCCCAAAACACGATGTGCTGGACAGTGGTGAGTTGCACAGTGGGATACCTACCCATGGTGCACAGTACTGTGCATCAAAACAAGCACTCCTGGTGAGTATGCACAATGCTGATGCAAAGAGCCACGTATGCATGTGCACAAGCCATATAATAACTGCAGTGTCATTTATACTGATGTAAATCGCATCAGCAAAAGTTTGTAGTGCAGACATGTCCTTCATGCCTCACATGGGTCAGTGCAGCCACAGGGATGCCAAAGGAAATGGGGTAGGGCTTTGCAATGCTGCAGTTTGCACCCAGGTTAGGCGGACCAGGGTACTAATCACCCAGATTAATTTGGCAATAAGGAGTGGATGAAATTTTTACCCATGGCATACTCTAAGGTAGAATTCTGGCATTTGTTCACCACCATCTTGAATTTTCATACACAGATCTGTAAATGTGTTCCCTTGTACATTTTTTATTTTTCTGATTTAGATAGTTTCCTTATATTTATTGAGTCATTTGAACTTTAGATATTGCACTATTAATCATTTTCCCATCAAAGTGACAGTATTTTTTCCTTTTGGATACTTAATAGATTTACTACTGTGCTTGAAAGGCATTTGCATAACTGTAGTATTTTATAAGAGAAAAAACATATGTTCTGTCCAATGAAGAGTCTTCTACTGATGATACATTCTTTCTTTCTTCTGTATATAGAAATCAGCCTGAATCTCTTAACCTCTCCCCAATACTTCTGATAGCTGATTAAATGGATACCAGAGAGGAACTGCCCTGGTTTGGTTTTGGTTTTGCAAACAGAGTAAAAATCTGAGTTTGGCAAAGCCTAAGCCATTCCAGTTTGTCGTATATCCAAACTTCCTCAGACTGAAAAGAACAAAACTGCTCTACTTTGCCCAATAGAAATGTGGTTTTTAAAAAGCCTTTCGTTTCTAATATTCCTGCAATACTCTGCCTGTACTCCCCTGATAAAATGGATCCTGTACATAAATAAAATAAAAAACAAAAACCCAACAAACTGAAGCCTTGATCCTGCAATCTGTTATGCATGTGTACACTTCAAGTCAATGGGGCTATTCAGCTTAAAGTTAAGCATATGTGTAAGGTTTTGACTACACTGGAAACAGAACGATGAAACTTTTGTTGTTCAGGGGTGTGAAACCCCCATTCCCCCGAACAACAAAAGTTTTGCTGACAAAAAGCGCAGGTGTGAACAGTGCTTTGTCAGCAGGAGTGCTCTTCTGCTGGCAAAGCTACCGCCGTTCATTCGGGGTGGAAGTTTTTTTGTCGGCGGGAGAGCTCTCTCCCACTGACAAACAGCAGCTACACCATGCGCCTTTTAGCGGCACAGCTGTAGCGGCACAGGCATGTCGCTAAAAGGTACGTAGGGTAAACAAAGCCTTAATGTTTGCAAGATCAGGACTGAAGGCTTCTTTGACCTAGCTGTAATGTTCATACTTCGAGTATGTTTAAATTGAAATGCAAACCTAAAAAAAATCCCTACAGCTAGTTCATCTTATATTTAGAAGAACTGCTTTTCTTGACTTATTTCGTCTTAAAACATATACTTAAAAAAACCATGTGAATTTTTAAAAATATATATTTAACTCAATATGTTAAACTAGAAGTTGGTCCAATAAAAGATATTAACTCACCCACCTTGTCCCTCTAATATCCTGGGACTAATACAGCTACAACAAAACAGCAAACAATCATGCATTCCGTAATTTATGAAGATGGCTTTTAAACTCCAGACACAACTGGAGCTTTCTTACAGGTTATTTATGTTACAGACATGACTACATTGCCCAGCAAATGCTCACATCTATCTACTTTCACTATTTATGTAGAAATTCTATTTGCTTAGAGCAATAACAGCACTCTAGGCAGTGCATTTTGAGGCAATTACTGCACTTCTCAGGTAGTTAACATTACTCAGCCTTTGGCCTAGTGCCTTGTAACACCACCCAAATGGTATTATCGTCTCTTAGAAATGCACTGCCTGGAGTGCTATATATCTTACCTAGCTACACTCTCACACAGGGTTTGAAATATTATCATTTACAAAGGATTTGAAATCCCATATATGTGCACACACAGTTTTTCCATTTGTAGCTTAGCCAATGTTAGAATAGAATAAAGAAGTAATAATTAGGGCTAATATATAGGTTTCAAGTAGATCTTGTAAGGAATTTTTTGACAAAACTTTTTTTTGTTAGCAAATATCGACTCATACTTCTTAGTTTTGACTGAACTTTCATTGGGAAGGTTTCTCAGGTCAAAGATGTAATGTCTGGTCAAACCCAGGGAGAGATCCACCAAAGTGGATAGAACACTCACCTGCTCTGCCTAATTTGGTGAAAGGACTTGAATCTGGAATTCCCACCTCTCAAGTGAGTATCCCATCAAGTTTGGGTTAGCTGTTGGAGCGGTTTCACTTTGTATAAGTGGTTAAAAATTCATTAAGACACAAAATAGATGTCAGACCTTTTATTTGTCCTCTATAATCTTAACAACAGAATCTTGCAGACTCTTAAAATTTCTTATATACTTAACCCTTATGGAAATCTTTTGCTCTGGCTACAATTAATTTTTTCTGATTAATGGCTTTTTTTTTGTTATTTTTCATAATAATGTTTTCTCTTCAACATAGTTTGACATATAATGTCCTACTGGAGAGCATTCTGCAAGTTGACCATTATTACCAAGTATTTCATTTACAACAAAACAAAACAACAAACCTAACTCACCAGAACTACTCATGAGGGAGGGCAGGTGAGAGAATACCCTCCCTGTGATGATATCATGGGGGCAGCAGGAGGGGAAGGAAAAAAATCTACTTTTTAAAATCAGTTTAATATAAGGTGGAGCTACAAACACAATTATACAGTCTTAATTGTATGGTTACATGACTACAATACAGGGTAGAATTAAGTTTGTTTGGGTACCCTAATTGTGCAATTCTATACCTTAACATGTCTGGATTTATTTTTTAAATTTAATTTTAACACTAAATTCCCTGGGTTAATAGTATCTATGCTGGGGATAATTAGACATCCTTATATTTTTGCCATAAATTACTGATGTATATTTTTAATTGGAACTCCACGTTAACATTGATTTTATTGGGGAATCAGATCATTCTTTAAATGCTGCAATTCTTTAAAATTGGCCAACACTTCATCTTAAAAGTTGTTTCTTGATTGAGGAGGGCAAACATGCAGGGAGAATAACCATCAAATCAAGACCAATTACGTTTTCCTCCCACTAATGTTGAAGAGTAGAAGCCCACTGATACCTTGACTTTTTCTAGGTAATCCTGCAGAGAGTCAATTAGCAGATCTCCCACTGGCTGCCAGGAACCCTTGGTCACTTCAGCCTGGCGCAACTTCAGGTCCAGTTCATCCATAGCTTCCTGGAGCTCCTGCAGTCTTTCAAGAGCCTCATCTATCTTCTTTTGCCAGTCAGCAGAATGCAGGTTCAGTTTATCCCATTCAGTTTTGACCTCATCTGCCTGTCTTTGGAGGAGTTTGGTGACATTCTGGGCCCTTTCTTCAGGAGACAGCTCTAAATGTGAAGTTCAATAGGCCGTTAGAGCATATTCTTATAAGGAAAATAACAACTATTGGGGCAAGACTGAAATGTTCAAAAACACAGCAAGAAAACTATTCATAACCAGAGACATCTATCAAATATACTTTATTAATGTACAATCATTTGAGGTTCCTCAACAAATCCTAGTCCTATTATATATCACAGTGTAATAATTTTCTAAGGATTCAGTTAGGAGCCCATATTCCACAAAGAACTTAGGTGCATGCTTACATTTCAAATGGACGTGAGCATGTCTTTAAGACCATTCTCATTCAGCAAAGCACTTGTGAAAATGCTTAAATTTAAGTATGTGCTTAAGTCTACCTGAAAGTTAAGAACATATTTAAGAGCTTTGCTGAACTGGGACCACAAGAATCAAGCAAAGATCTTGAGCGGTACCTGGCACACACACAGTTTCTATTTAAGCAATCTGCTTTTTTCTGGAACATTGTATACTAAACTTGGAGCCAAACAAATTTCAGGATGGTCAACTGTAATTTTCTCTGGTTAGCTTTTCAGATTGGCATGGATTTCCCAGCTCTAAGAGGTTAACGATTGAAATTTATGAACCACAAATCGGTCTATAAGTTATACATCCACACAAGAGGTTTTGAGCTCTTCACAGCGATTCTTTTAAATATGCACCTTTATTTTACAGTGTGCAGGAGGACTGCCAGGTTCTGGTTTCAGCTGCCCTTTCTCTGAGTTCAGGTTATGAAATAGTGATATGCAGCTTGGAGTATATAAAAGCTGCCCTGACAGTGGCAGTAAGAATTTATGGTCTGTCAATCATCACTGGTTCTTCTATCAATATGTTATTACAGTTCTACATTCAATTACCTCTAGGCTCCTGGTAGAGCTTCTCCAGACCCTCCAGAGGCTGCTCTGCCAGGAACACTCGTACTGTTTCAAGTGCACTCATGATAACAGGTTCTTTAGTTTTCAACTCCCTCCTGAAGGCCTGTGAACCGAAACAAACACAATGTAAATTGGGAATGTAAAACCATATTAAATACTAGTTTACGGTGATGTCAACTTTAGTATACAATTTCCAACATCAGCTTCAACATGGATTACTACAAATAAGTGTCAACAAGATGAGATGGAAGGTCATTGTCAGCATTTGATTAGCTAGAAACCACATTTGTTCTCTGAGAGGCCAATGAGCATTTAGTGTGTTGCAAAATGGAAGGATGGTCTGATTAAGCTGTTCATTGTGTGAAGGGATCCCTTCTGCGACTAATGTCAGAGTCAAACTTTGAAACTTAGCTGGAAGGGACAAGGCTTCAGCAGGCTTTGCAATGAACAGCACTGGCACAGCTAATGCTGCTTGAGAGGCAAAAGATTTCCAGACTGTAATGGGAAAATCCAAGGTGCCTCACAGCTCTCACTGTTGCTACTGCTGCTGCGTCAGAAAAAAAGAAGTGCACTGATGTTGCTACACTAATGCTTTATAATAAGTAGCAAACGGCTTTTAGTTCTGAGGTACATTCAGTGTCATCACGTTAACCACCATGTGCTCCTTTGCTACTGAGGTAGACATAATAGATGCAGAGCATACTGAGCAAGCTCTTCTTATTTTCAGACTCTCTTCCAGAAATGTCAAATGCATGCAGAGGAGGAAATCACCTTCCATTTTTAATTGCAGTCCAGAGGCCGATCTAGGAATATATGCTAGCATCAATCCACAGAAGATTTCCCAATACTATCCCTGGGAGATTTATACAGAGATCAAGGGCGGAATATGGTCCTTGATGTAGTAACAAAACTTTAAGCTATTTTTATCATTATTTGTTAAAAGTCTCAGCATCACTCAGTGGGAAAATGTGGTCATCTTCTCGACCACTCTTATTTTGTCTTTTCCCCTCCATCCTTTCTTTGCTTTTCTCTCACTTTCCTATCTTCTTTTCTTCTCTCTGCATTTTCTTCCCTCCAACAACTTCCACTTCCACCACTCTTGTTTATCCCATCTTTTAATGTGATCAGCCATAAAGTAGTTAAGGTTGACATTAAAAAGTGTCATTGTTAGACTGCAGAGCTAACATCCAATCCAATGAGTGAGACGTAGTGGAGCACATATTTCTCCATAGCAGACTCAGGAACATTCCACTGGTTTACATGAAAGCTAGAAACTTTGAGTTTGTTTCTTTTAAAGAACGGTTTGATTACATAGAATCTGAATCTAACACGCAGGCCATGTAAATACATATAGTGGGCTAGATCTGCATTACTGACACTGAATTACCTGTACTTTCCCTTTACTGAGTGTGTATTGTACTATACCTCGAAGCATTCACTGGTGGTTTACTTCAAAGTTTTAACTGTCCTCGTTATAAACGAGAGCTTAATTTATAGAGTTCTTATGCGGTATTTTGCTGCTGTAAAACACATGGAAAGTACTAGTGTAATTATTGCAAGGAGGAGAGCTATATGTCACGAGTGGCAAAAGCACGCATTACTTATGAAGGTTTTGCTTTTAGGTTAATAGGAAATACTTTTTACAAAGAATTTTATGAGCTACTTGAACAATAAATTCAGTCAGAACCAGTTCTGATAATGTGTTTAACTAAAATGATTAAAGGAATTAGTAAACAAAAAGCCCAGAAATTGAAGGTTAAAGTCATCAGCTGATTATACCGTGAACTACATTTGAAATTAAATATCACACACAGAGCCCCCAAATAAATTCCTCCCATGACTATTAACGAGAGTGTCAGCTGCAATTCATGATGAAAAAGTTGGCATGTTAAAAATTCTGGGACATTTTTGTCAAATAAGTTAAGCACATGCACACAGTAGCTACTGTTTAAAGCTAAATAACTACCTATATTATTTTGTTTCTTTTAAATATTTGAAAACTCCCAATGAATTGGATGATAACTTATTGTAAGAGACTCTTGATCTTGAGATTAGTAAAATCATTTGAAGAATGTTGAGTCCCTTCTTGAAATGCATGGTATAGTCACTAAAGCTGAACTGCGCAATGGACATCAACAGACTTAGGCTGTTCTCTGAATATACCACCATCCAAGTTGAGTCATTTGGAGGAATTTCTTGCTGATGCATCTCTATGATTTATGCTTACTCTAATGCTGACTATTTTAAGAATCTGACATTTTGATTTGAACGAGTGAGAAACAATGCTATTGTGCCTTTGTTTCATAAGTCTTTGTATCTGCTAACTGTAATGGCCAAAATCAGCATATCGCTTCTTGGCATGTTAAAATGTCTTTTGTTTGGGCTACTAATACTGTGTGTAAGTTTTAACTTTGTGGCCCAGTTGGCATTTTAAATTATTGCCAAGGTACAATTTAATCCTCCCCAGCCAAATGATGGATGAACAGTTCTGAGTCAAAAGGGAAACTGCACTGAGTTTGTGCTAACATATATAGCACATATAATATTACAATTATTTTTTATTATTAATACTGGGCTAAAACTGAGGCCTTTACTCCCATTTAAGTCAATGGACATTTGCCTAAGAAGTGAATGAAAACTGAGAGTTAGATTGATTAAATTACACATTTATTTCAATTTGTGCCTGGCTCTTGCATGACATGCAAGAGTAAGGAACGACAAGTGAGGAAAAACTATTATCTCTCACGTGGATCCCATTCCTGCTCATCCTACAGAAGGGTAGACCCCAATCCAGCCCTCCAGAGTGGAAGGGCTGTGCGCTGGGATATATCCTGTTTTCTGAAGCTACCACTGAGAAAGAGCATCTGCAGACTTCCCCAGTATTGTCACAATTAACCCTAAGATTTAGCCTATCATTATCCACTACCCAAGGGATGCAATGTGCTTTATAGACATGCCAGAAGATAGATTCTTTTCCTGAAAAGCTTACATTTTAAAAACAATCCAAACAAGGACAAAGAACTGCTTCCTGCTCGTGCCCAAAGAAAGCAGGGAGGAGGCAGAGCTGCTCTGATGAAGAAAGCAATACAACTACAATTTCCCTGTCTTCATGGCTGTTTAGGAGTGCATGTTTTCACCTGCACTGCTGAGAAGGGGCAGTAGGTAACTTTCTTCAGACAGCTTTCGCTGTTGGCAGAACACTGGGCTAACCTGTACCTAGCTGAGGGGATGTGTAAAGGGTGGGGAGAGCACAAAACACTCTTCCTTACCTTTGTCCCTGATGCAAGGGACACTAGAAGTAGTGGCACTAGATTCCCCGAAGAGGACACAGCTATATCCACTTCCCTTCTCCAGGACACCAGAGTTAGGACAGGTGGGAAGGAAGGTATACTCCATCCTGTAACAGGATGCAATGGGGGATACTGGGGTATCTGCCTCATGTACAATTGCTTCTGGAGCTGCTGGTGATATATAGCCTTACAGCACTGGCAACGGCTTAAACCTTCAATCCCGCCATGGTATATTTTACATATAGCTCTAATCAAAGATCTGCGTTGACACCCAGAAGAAGAAGTGTGCCTGTGTCTTTATCTCCTCCTCTTAGTGTTCTATTCTGCATGTTATAGCAAGCTGCTGAGGCTATGAAGTAAGTCTGCACAGGCCAAGTGTTTGAATAATTCCCAACATGATGTGGCACCCATCCCTGTCCCCCCCTCCTGCTGAATTCATTTTGGTCTGCAAACATCAAGTAGGTTAAATGATACAGGGTAGCAATTAGAACAAAAAAGTTTTAGGCTGAGGCAAAATCAGGTGCACCACAGCACTTCATTAAAATGAATGTCCTCACTTCGCATTGCCACATTTGACTGGAAATTCTCACTGTATGAAGACACTGTTGGCTTTTCTGTGCTAAGACTCTTTTTAGTGTGGCATATTCATCTGAATGTAGTGGTTAGCTCAAAATGGTAGAGCTCAAAAATGGTAACAAGCTGACATTTTCTCTCGCTCTCTTTTTTGAGGGGGGGAGGGAGGAATTTATCAACCTATAGCCCTGACAAATGCATGCCAAGAGTAAGCAGCCTAGCATTGATAACAGAATTAACCTAAATGAATGTCTAATTTACAACCAATGATTTCAGGCTAATTTTATTGAATTCTTGAATTTCTTCCACACTTTGTGGTGACTGCAGAGGAAATCGAACATGCATAATATATGACCTGACAAAAGAACAAGGAAGCTGCTTTATTTAAGCCTTTCTATTTGTAATCAGCACCAGAGGTGTAATGGCAGTCTGTCCACCATTTTAATAATGCATCTATTGATTAGTTCATCTCAGTATCCTCTCCACTAGCCCCCTGTGGGGAACTTCTAGGGTGCCCTTAGATCTCTTCAGTTAGGAAAGCATAGACATTTTAAACTGAGAGATGAAAATACAATGAAAAGGATAGTGCAGTATCAGTAAAATGAAACATTACTCCCTGATCCTGCAGAAAGACAAGTCTTCCAAAATTCAATTTCAGTAGGTTTTGGAGTAGGAATTAAATGATTCAGGATGACTATGGCTTTCCAGGGTAAAAACTTTTTTTTTTTTAAGAAAAAACTGCCCTCTTTAAGCTTCACCTAGATTAATAAAAAAGCAGGTTACAGTCATGTCTACACTACCACTGAATGTATTCAGGCAACAACTGTGCATCAACACAGTCATTGCTGTCTTGGTTTCCCTGGGATGCCCCCTCAATGTATTAATTAACTTGCTATTAATTGTTATTAACTCTTAATAAACATCACTGCATAAACTTCTTAGGCCAGTAAAATGCTCAGAAAAAGGTGTGTGTGGGGAAGTAGCTTGCATATACCAGGAATAAACCCCATGCAAGGACATACCAGGAACAACACACTCATGCACATACTTATTGCTAGCATGATTTCACCATAATGTATTTTATCCAGCCATGACAGCATGATTATTAAAGCAATAATATATGTCTGCTGTTGTGACCAGGAAATCTGTGGAGTGACACAAGGTCCAAGCCATTCAGGAAAAATACAGCAGAGAACAAAACAGAAAACTGCAAATACAGATTCTGTCAAAGACAACTTGAAGCTGGCAGAGCTTTTTACTGATCTTGCTTCCCTGCCTCTCCACAAGAGGTCTTTGAAGAGTCAACAGTGTGACCTCATTTCAAAGATTATCTTTTGTTCTTTTTTCCATCGGGAACCCAAGTGCCTATAACTAGACAGGTATCATGTTAAACTACAAAAGTGCTACTGTGAAGGGGGGGAGGGGAGAGAGGGAAGAAAAGAAGCTTTCTACAAGTAACTAAACTGTTCTTGCTTTGATACTGTGAAATGACTAGAGATTGTGACCAAGAGAAGTGTGTCCATGTGCATGTGTGTGCCTGTATCTGTGGGGACATAAAGAGAGGAGGGAAGAAGGGCTGGGTTGTTCTGTAATGTCACTTTGCAACTATTTGTGAAAAATTATGTTTATGTAGCACCTATCACCCTAAAAAATGGTACAAACTTAAACTAATATGGAAACCACACAAGTATCTCTGAATCCATTGCTGAAACCTCACCACCTCTGAGATGGACTGTGACAGTTTTTTAACCCATGTCAGTACATTGTGATACTGTAAAAGATTTTAGGTCAGTGAAGAATACCTTATTCGACTGAAAAGTATACAAGGTGGAGAATGTTTCTAAATACTTGGATGTGGTGTTAAGTACTGAAACCCTTGCTCAAGGAACCATTTCTTTCTCGTAACTGTCTTGCCAGGATTGGTGGTATCTCACACTTTCTCTTTTGCAGAAAGGGCAGAGATAGGGCAGCAGCAAGGAGCTATAGTAACATCTACATTATTTAAGTTTTCTGGCTAGGATTTGCGCATTGGGGAAGAAATACTTACCACAGCTATAGAATAGCTGAGCAGCAAATTGCGGCGCAGCTCTGTGCAAGCTACTTCAGTCAAATGGCTCAAGTAGTCCCTCATGCACCTTGTATAGCTCCATTACTTGAGAGAGGGTAGGAAGGAGATAGCTGGGTCCATTCAGTAGTGAATTCTCTAGCCCATCCCTTTCTCAGACAACTCATAGAATAAGGCTTTGCAGGGAGTGTGCCTCTTTTTCAAAGTGCCTTCTCCCTGCATGGCAGAAATGCATTGGTTCCATCTCCAGGAATCCAAATGCAAAGGCAGGATTTGCCACTTTAAATTCAATCCAGAAAAGACAGATGACACTGGTAGGTATTGCAAGAAGAATCATTCTGAGGAACTGGTGAAGTTTCCTCTATTTGTTATGTCTAGCCTCTATTTTCTCGGTTCAGTGTCTTTTTGGATGTTTCACTTCTCCTAGATTCCCAGGAGTGAGCAGTAACCAGAAATAACTTGTATTATATTCAGCTTGCAGGAAGGTGTGGCCTTTCTTATGCTGATCTCACCACTATTATTCATGCATTTGTCACATTCAGACTGAAGCAGTACACTTTATTTTGGGCGGAGCATTACAACAAAGTCTAGTATAAACATGGCTGTCTGACGTAAGCACATAACACATGCATCACAGGTTCACCTTTCACTTTAGGTGAGATTCAAGCTCTTCAGAGTTATCAGTAAAACCCTAAATCTCTCCCCTCTGAGCCTACCATAGCAGCTGTGATTGGCTGGAATACATTTATAGTCTGTCACAAGGGTTGAACTACCAAGAGTAGGTAACAGGACATTTTCAGTGGAGGGCCATTGACTTTGGAACATGCTTCCTCTTGCAGTTGGCCAAGTTTGACAATATAAATGATTCAGCATGAAACGCATTTGTTCAAACTGGCTTTTTAGAGGTCACATTGAACTTTTAAGAATGAGTACACTTATCCTGCAAATCTCATGGGACCCCTCTTTGCATCCACACAAGGTCCTTAGTCCCTGTCCTCTACAACTTTCTTCCTTGCCTCCTTAAAATAAGCCTCTGCCACATTTTTACCAGCAGCCTACAGCACCCTCATTATGGAACTACCCCAGACTTTATCCCAGGAGGTTCCAAGTCCCTGGATTTTGTTGCAAGAACCTGAAGCCTCCTCTTGGTGCTTTCTGGATTAGGGATGGAGTGGCAACTGTCACCAAAGGAGGACAAGTGTCATTGTGAGGGTCAGACAGGGTTTAAGGAGCTGGCTGCAGGCAGACTGGGTTTTAGTGTTGTGGGAAGTCTTAACCCAGCTCCTTCTCTAAACTGCCAGACTTCCTCCCTTCTCCCCAGCACCGTGCTGTCTCTCCAACCTATGACCTCAAACTCATGCAAAATAGCCACTCTCCTGGTTCCATTTACCTGAACACTGGTCCGTTCCCCAAGGAGTAACACCTCTCTAATACTGATACCAAAAATGCCACATGTGGTCAGAGCCTTGATTTTACATTTTGTTCAGAATACTCTGCAAAGGGGACAACCATTTACAGCAACTTATCCTGAAAACATCTTAAGATGGCCCACAAAAATAATGAAGTAATTACTGAATGGGGTTATCTCTGTTATTTGTTTTAGATCTTAATATGTCACTAGTGATTAAGTCTGGGGTACAGAACAGTCTCATCTGTAGTTCTAAAGATGTGTTAGGAAATATACATGAACTGGCACCTAGCAAACACCTAAAAGTGTCTCCTTGCTGTTTGCATGGAAATTAACAGAACAAGGTTAATATGAAACAATATAGGAATGTTGCTCGACTCATAAATGCATTTTTTCACACCTTTTTTAAACCCAGCAAGAGGTGTTATCCTTTGGATGAATACTTCTGGTGGGAGTTTTTTTTTTTAAAGTTAATGGCAGGTGTTGGATTCACAGCCCTGTTTACCACAATATTGGTTTAGGCTGGATAGCTGCAGTGGCAAGCTTCCCCAGGACATTGTGATATCATGCCACTACCTTCCTCAAACGGACTTCACTTTAGGAGCAAGAGGATAGTTTGCAGTGCCTTTGTACATTTGATCCTTAGTCTCTCTGCTGAGACTCCCAATTGTCATGACAATTTTAAGATGTGCATAACTGTCCACTAGGACTTAGATCAGCAACTGTTTTCATATATGATGCTGATCAACCATTAGAAAGAAATATGTTTTGGTACCTATAGCTTTAGATTGCATTTCAATACATGACTGAGAAGTGAAAGATGCCATATCCCATTACCAATCTTCTGAATCATCTATTTCCTGCTTGATTAAATGAGTCTTATTCTAGCCATTGATAGTAGCTGTCCAGGTTTCAAAAAATCCTATGGTACTTGTAACAGAGGGCACCTGGCCCTCCTGGCTCCTGCCTCTGCTAGATTCAGATAAACTCACTCAGAGACCCTTGGGTTCTGAAACCACTGGTGCTTTTATTTACAAGTTTGTGTTCCCACCACCTTCTCACCATACAGCGTACACAGCTCTGGGTTCCTTGTGTCTGAACCCAGGAGGGAAGGGCTTTTTCCCTGCCGGCTCTCCCTCACTCTTCCCTCCCATCACCCTCACTTTCTCTCTTCTTATATAGCCCTGGGCTATTTGGGCTGGCAGCTGGCTCTCATTCCCCAATTAGGGCCATGTTCTTTCCAGCCAGCTCTGCTTTATTTACTTAAATGGGGCTGGCATGGCAGGGTGATGATCTTGCAGTCTTCTTGCTCAGCATCCTGTCATAGTATTTTTCAAAAAAGAGTATGGGAATGACACTTAAATGGTGCTAAACATTCTCTTCTCCAACAACACTGATTATGTAAGCATTGTGTAAAAAAATATATTGATTCATTCTTTTTGTGTGATGACGTAACAGTGGATCTGTTTGCCCACAGAGTCATTGTACTAGCCATACTTGTATCAGATAAAGGAATGTCAGAAAGCATCCAACTGTCAGAGGTGGCGCAATGAGCCCAACCTATATTCTTTTTTGTTTTTCCTTTTGCTACAAGTGAACACAAAGTTAAACAAAATTACCTGGAGGACTTACAATCTGAAGGTCCTATTTTGGTTCTAAGTACTCAGAGCCTCATTAGGAAGGGGGAGTGGGTTTCAGCAGGGATAGTAGAAGGCATTATGGTTGGCGTAATTAGGGAAAATACAGAGTACCCAGGAAAACATTAGTAGTAGCACTATTAATAACAAAGTTTTAAATTGCACTTTAGGCTATGATTGTCAAAGTGCATAGGGACATTGAGTGCCTTTGAAAATTCCACTCTTTATTATCTCTAAAATATATTTTAAATGGCACCACCCTTTCTCCAACAAAGAGGGTTTTAACTCTCATCCAGAATTAGATCAATACCTTTGAAAGGTCATTCAAAAAGATCTTACCCTGTGTGTATCATTCTGCTTCTGCACCGTGGGAAGATCCCCACCAATAGGGGCTTGCTGCTTTAACTCAACATCCTTCAGCTGCAGCCATGCCAGGAGTTCCTGAAGAGAGAGGTGTAGACGCTTCCACTGGTCAGAACTGGCTTCTAAATGGGATCTGCAAGGCATATATTATTGCATCAGCTGTAGGGAAAATAATTGTTTTATTTACAATGACAATAATAGAAAAAGTCACTCTCCAGGGTAAGATTAGATGTCATTGGTTAAGGTCATGACACAGCCTGCACTCACTCTTGAAGGTTCTTGGCAGTGGTTATTAATTTAGTGATCATTAAAATTAGGGATAAAGGGACTATTCCATTGCCCACTTAGATGGGTTTTGAATTTAGCTACATCAGCAGTGGCTTGAGTGAAGTACCTCAGTCCTGAACTGAAACACATCTGCTATTCCAATCCTGTTTTTTTCTTGAACAGAGTGTGACAGCGGTTTTTGCTAAATATGCTCAAGCAACTCATCCTTCACTTGAGACCTCAAACCAGAGATTGAACTTTCATCTCCAGAGAATGACTTGCCTATTCTCTGGAGATGAGGGGGAGGGATAGCTCAGGGGTTTGAGCATTGGCCTACTAAACCCAGGGTTGTGAGCTCAATCCCTGAGGGGGCCATTAAGGGAACTGGGGTAAAAATCTGGGGATTGGTCCTGCTTGGAGCAGGGGGTTGGACTAGATGACCTCCTGAGGTCCCTTCCAACCCTAATAGTCTATGATTCCACTGTGGCAGCTAGTCCACTACACAATAGACTCATGCAGTTACTCCTCCTCAAGTTAACAGAACTGATGCCAAGCTCTCACAAACATTATAGGGTAAACCTTGAATTTCATAGATTATTTTATAAAAAGACAAATCAATGATTTATGCTACAGAACGTTTGCTCCATTTGAAGGTAGGATGTGAGAGAAATAAAATACATCACTGGAGAAAAGAAAAGAGAAAGCGTAACCCTGGTTAAATCAGCATCATAAGAAGCACCTCTCTATTGCTTACTCATTATCAGTACCTGGTGTAATATGCCAAACCTAATGTTGAGCCTAATAATATCAAGTAATTACTTACTATAAACAGATCTACTGTAGGAATGAGACTATGACTAGACAATCTCTTTATTGATTAATTTATTGTTTACACTGCATTTATTTGTATTGCATAATACTTTTTTCCCCTCTTACACTTCGGAATGCACATAAAGCCATTACCAATGTTGCCATTGCATCGTTTTTGGCAGGAAGAACTCCCTAACGAGTTTTCACTGCTTTTAATAGTTTATTGCATTAGTTCATATCCGAACAATATAATACAACAGCTAAGGCATGAAAATGTTGAATCTAAATCCCGCCCCCCAAAAAATGTATATTAGCTTTGAAATTTAAGCCTCTATTTAACCTCCAACTTTGCTTATCCAGGAACCTTCTATGTCCCATTTTCTGATCTCACTCAATATTTGTATTGTCTGGTAATTAATAATCTGCTACTATACACTGCAAGGTACGGGGCTGTGAGGAAGAGTGCCACACATGGATTTGCTGTGGTTTTCAGGATCTCCTTATTTGGATTTGATAAGGACTGGTGGATACAGGTGATTTTTAAAAATATGCTCTACTGCACCTATAGTAATTTCTGATCTTGTACACCAGGTCAGCAAAGTGTAGAGTAAAGCGAATAGAGTTGTATAGCCAAGCTTGTAGAGTAACAAGGTCTAGCTGTTTTGACTCATAAACTGGTGCAAGAGATCACAATTCCACCTCACTTTGAAAACTACTGTCATTATGAGGGAGGAGAGCACACAGGAGCATGCAGGCCTCTCCCTGCCCAAGAACACTACATCATCATCTGAGTGATTAGTGTGCTTTCTTGACCCCTCCATGTAGCCTGCCTTCTCTCACTTTCATAGCAAAATATGATTTTCTAAAACAATCAAGATGATGGCCTCCTACATGTTATGGCTTACATTCTAAAAGGTGGTTATGTTGTGGAATAAATACTTCATTCCTCTTTGCCTGGAGTGCTACAGAGTAAAATTTTCAAAATCATCTCGATGACTTAACAGCCTCAATCCGAGTTTCAAAAATATCTCAGTCTCCAAAGTAACTTAGCTGCTTTTGAAGGTTTTACCCACTGTCTTGTTTTGAATTTGTAAAACATGAAGGATAAGTGTCCTTATAACATCAAACTAAGAAAAAAAATCATTAAATGGAAAGAAATCATTCATGGAATTTTTGCCCTGATATTACAATGTAACTCATAATTTTTTCCCAATCCAAGTCCATGAATTGCTGCCTAATGCTCATCTTTTGAGCAAACTGTACATGATTTAAGCTCCATAGTGCAACATCAATCTAATCCATTCTTTTAGTTCTAAAAATTTGATTGCCCCAATTCTATTGGGGATACCAAGTTAACCAACCCATGCAGTGATGGTGGTTGGTGGGTTTTTTCCCAAAGTAAAAATATATATTTTAAATTCAAATTTAGTACCATGTTCTTTTTAAATAGCTATATATACACTATTTAAATATACATATACATATTTAAATATCTAACAAAGGACAAAGCAGATGATCAAAATAAAGTCAATTTTGGCCTGAGGTCATAAAATCAAGGACTTAAAGTCAGGTGAAAAGTACCTTGGGAAAACTTGCTGATTTAGGCAGACTTGATCAGGAGTGTGTAACAGTGAAAAAGTACATAATAATGGAAACCAAACTCTGCCTCTCCTTAATATCCCTTGAAATTGTTCCTTCTACCACATATTTTCTTTAAACAAAATGTAATGTGTTCAGAAACTCAGACTGGAATAGGCTGATGCTGGCTCAGTAACCACGGTTTCCTCCTCCTGTTTTCATAAAGTTAAATAAAAATAATAATCACTTTTTAGTGTCTATTTATAGTGTAAATAAAAGACAGCAACAGACGGGCTGGGTTAACACCTGCAATACACTGCAGGGCAAACTTTTGTTACAAAACCTGTCTATAGTATATACTGTCAATCATGGGGAATAGTAGCAAATCGTATGATGCAAAGAAATATCTCTAGGGATTAGACTGAGTACCAAACTAATTTCAATTCATTAGTCAGTCATATCTGAACTCAGTGGTTTAAAAGCTAAAGCATTAGCTCTTTTACCTTACATGTTTTGGCTATTCCGTATCCTTCATTATGACCAACTGCTGGAGAGAGTAAGCCCATTACCTTACATCTTTAATTTAAGAGTATAAAGCAACTGTGATAAACTAGGGTTACTATTTTTGACTTGATTAATCACATCAATAATTGAACGGCAGTAGCTGGGATGTAGAAAATCTCATCTATTGAATTGCCTGTGTTTGGCCAACATGCGTTTTTTCTTTGCTCAAACCTCTTTTTATATCAGCAAGTTTATTGGTAAAAAGGCATCTGAAGAAAAAGAACTCAAAATAATGCTTTGAATGGTTACATCCCTTTTCTTTTGCTCATCAGAAAAAAGAAAATCTCTCTTCTTTTCTTTACTTCAACTACCAATATCTTTTCAGTCTCAAATCTTTCATTTATTTTTAATGACTGATGTTATGAAGATGGCTTTTGTCATTACACACACTGACCTTCCTCAGGGCTTGAGTTTCAAAAGCTAATATTTCATACATTACTTTGAAAATGCTTCTGCCTTTTGATGCCCTCTGAACTACCACCATCATACAACAAATGAACGAATGAAAGAGTGACTGAAAGTGAGTGCATTGGAGCCAGGTTCTCTACTGTAAAAAAACATATTTATAAAGAGAAGCTTCCTGGACACTTTCTCCAGAAAAGAAATCCTAAACCCTTAAAGGTTTGCATCTCCATTAGATCTTTTGTAACATCACCCTTTATTGTATGCTTCCTGGCAAGAAGAAGTTTCTTTTTCTCATGAAACCCAGAGACGGCTTTTACCCTTGGATTTTAAGTTTCAACTTTGCCCCCTCTTTGTCTAACAGAAGAAGCCTAAAATAACATATGCTCTCATCTGTAAAATTATTCTTAGTTTTGCACTGGAAAGAAGAGCCTCACAAATGCACTGCATAATAATTATTATTTTGTTTAATAACTTCTCTTTTATGTCACATTGACAAGCCATACCCAGCTCTGTGAAAAGCCTGCATTTAGAGTTACTATTTAAGCACACTACTCTCTTTTTCTAGAACACAACTGTGATTATAAAACCTCATCATGTTCCTCAGATCCTAATCCTCCACAATCATTTCTGTACCAAGTAAATTAATCATTCTTAGAAAGTAATTCAACATTCAAAATATCATGAATCACATAAAAAATGAATGAAATAGCACCATCAGAAACAAATTATGCCCTTGTATTGAGAGAGGGGTAACCTTTCTGTCTCTCAGATTAATTGAAGGCACTTTCTTGTGTTTGGTTCCTACCTAATTTTTAGAGATTTTTTCCTAAGCTCACTCCATCTGAAGTTCATGTTATCTAGGCGTCTCTGCAACAATGCTGCATCGTCAGAGCCTTCCAAGGATCTCAGGATTTTCTGTCCATTTTCATCCAGGTTATGGAAGATGTCAGTATGAGCTTCAATCTCTGTCTGGAGGTCCTACAGGGGTAATACAGAAGAACACATGTATTTCTTATAAAATTATGAAGGCTAATTAGACTGATGGACCATAATGGCTATCACTTCCCAAAGAAGGGTAAAACATATCATAAGTAATACAGATTGTGATTGCTCCCCTGAATGGTAACTTTATATCTGGTAATATGCTATACACCCATTTCATCTTAGCAGGAAGAAAGCATGCATTAAACAATGAGGTTTTCCATACAAAACTCTAGGCTTTGACAGGGGACAAACAAACAAGGCTGATGTATATAAATGTGTCAAGAGGAAAAAACCCTCAGGATCACAGCTGGATCTGACCTTTACACGGTACGTCTTCCTGTGTAACATTTTCAACTTGAATCGGGGACTGCAACACTGGTCCTGCTGCATGGCAATCCCAAGAAAACTAAGCTACTGCAATAGCAGAGCTTTAAAATACCAAGTTCATGTACATTCTGTTAACAGAATGCATTTCAGAGTGCAGACTTCAACAGTCAATAGTAATAAACAGGAACTTTGTACTATATCAAAACATTGGTCGGGGCCATGGCTGTAGGAGGGACTGAGAACAGCAAGGACCCAGAATATGCGAGTGGAAGTTCATGTTGAACAGCCAGCTTTTCTTATCACTTCGTAATTGCTGGCCAGCTACATTTCACATTCATTTCCCTCCCTCGTTTTTAGCAGGGCAGCTTCTGCCAAAATAACATTCTTTAGAGAGCTGCCTGGTACTAACATTCCTATCTGCCTACACACTGAATGGACTCTTTGTATATTATCTGCCTCACTCTCAGAGATTTGTATGCTTCAGATCCACAAGGTTACAGATTCATTTAGGAGCAGTGGCCATATCAAACTCTTTAACTTGAAAAAATATCTACAAATATACAATTGCTTTCAAAGTAAGGGAAAAGATGGGTGAGCTGGCCTAGCAAGTAATGCTCTGCATTGTCATGAGGGACACTTGGGTACGTAGGTTAGTTTTCTAGCTGTTGTCTCTCAATTCCTGGAAGGGAAGTGTTGTGGAGGCAGTGTGGAAGGAGAAGTGATCTGTGGTGTTTAGCTGTGTGGCCAAGGAGTAATTAATTATCGCAGACGGGTTCCAACAGGAATTATGTCCAATCTTCCTCAACACAAAGGATGAAATCAAAGCAGGGAAATATGGACTTGAATAGAAAATGGAACAGTTTCTAATTGAGCTGGCTGTATTCTATGTAAATAGTTCAGGGCATGCACACTAGCTGTGCTGAAGCATGCTAAGAAAACGTGCAAGGTTTGCCCAATGGCAACACTGGCACTGTTCTAAACTGCTTCATTTGTAATACCTGAGGGGTACCTATCTGCTGTTCCTTGCATAGGTACTACAGGCAGTGTACGATGGGAGATTTAAAAAAAAGGCCACAGGCACATCATGAGACAATAGTGGAAAAACATATTTAACTGTTTCAGTTAATCTGTGTCCACACTGGCATTAGAATGATTCTTGGCAAAACAATTCAGATTATACTGGTGCTACTCCTGTTGGAAACAAGTATAATTCAAACAGTACTTAGATTGCTTGTAAAATGTTTGGGACTTTTTTTTGTGTGCACAAGCGGTATGTTAAGAGCATGCTTGGGGGAATGTGGTTTTTAGCACAGTAAATTTCTCTAATGTTAACAAGGCCATAGAGACCGCAACATTCAGCCTCCAACAGAAACACAAAAAGCCCCTTCGGAGAAAACAAAATAAGGGAAGAATTAAGCATTACTGAATTGGAAGTCAGTAAGTATTATTTATGTGTGTTAGGTGATTTGTGGTGAGTATTTACATATATATCTCCCTGCCTGAAAGAGCTTACAATCCAATTTCATAGAGTACAAGACCAGAAGGGACCACTGTGATCATCTAATTTGACATTTTACACTACACAGGTCACAGCACTTTTGAATTAATTCCAGTCTGAACTACAGCATATCTTTTAGAAAAACATCCAATCTTGATTTAAAGATTTCCTTTGAGGGAGACTCCACCACAACCCTTGGTAAATTGCTTTAATGATTAATTATCTTCATTGTTAAAAACTTGCTCCTTATTTCTATCTGAATTTATCTAGCATCAAATTCCACTGGATCCTGTTATACCATAGTGTGCTAGATTGAAGTCCTCTACGATATAAGTTCAGTTCCTCATGTAAACAAATACATACTGTGATCAACTCATCCCTTAACCTTTTAGATGCAATACAGCCAACGAGAGGAGGATAAAACAGGAGGTAAGAATGTGTGATGTTTCTAGAACTAGAGGTTATAATTCATTATGGCTGTGCAGAACAGAGATGATGAGGGACAAAGAAAAAAGAAAACAATAAAAATAAATTTGCCTCCGTTTGATTGATGTGTCTTCCATCTTTCCCCTCTGACAGCCTTCCCATCCCAAGAGAAGCAGATTACATGAGAGGAAAGAACTCAATTCTTATATTTATCTTTTGAAATGGGAAAATATATCTTATCCTTCAACAAGGAGAGTGAAAGATCAATACAAGCAAAAATCTGTTCCTTGAGAAGAATACAAGGGAAGGATCCATTTCGCTTTGGAAACTACTCAGATACTTAGAAAATTACACTGGTGTGTCACATTATATCTAGACACATTGACGTCATACTGGGAGCATACAGTATTTGTAGCATTTTGGGTTTTTCTAATATATTGAAGTGCACAAAGTAAGTACAGTGGATCAAATTCAGCCCTGCTGTAACTCCACTAAAGTAACTTGAGTTACAATGGGAAATAATTTTACTCAGTTCACTGTACTTTTTTAAAAAAAGAACAGGAGTACTTGTGGCACCTTAGAGAATAACAAATTTATTTGAGCTCAAATAAATTTGTTATTCTCTAAGATATCACAAGTACTCCTGTTTTTTTGCTGATACAGACTAACACGGCTGCTACTCTGAAGCCTGTATTTTTTAAATTGTCTGAGGAATACATCTCCTTTAAAAAGAGGCGCACAGTAGACAAAAAGTACATTAAGTACAGTAATGCAATGAGTATTGATTGTTAACAACAGGTTGTATTACTTTACAGAACAAAGTGTGAGTTTGTCTTGTCACACCCAACATAGGACCCAATTCTGAACTCCCTACTTGGGGAAAAACTGCCACTGAAGTCAATGACAGTTTTGCCTGTGTAAGGACTACATGATTCAGCCCACCTTTATGAAAATGTCCTAAAGAATTTAATAGATAACTAAAACTTGACTGAATGTAACGTTTTAGTATTCTATAGATTTGTAAGAGAATATATTTCTGTTACAGAATGATTAAAAGTCTGAAGCAAGGCTTTCATTTTCAATTTAATTCTATAGGATCTATGAATAATTTCTACAGAACACTATTAAATTTAGATAGATGGTATTATCCATCTTAAATTATATAGAATCTTTTCATCAAGGATAAAATGACTAGCTTAAATTCCATCTTCTTTTCTGATGATATATGCTAAAATTCTGTTAAAACTCATAGACTTTAAGCTCAGAAGGGATCATCATGATCACATAGTCTCATCTCATGCACATTGTAGGCCACAGAACCTCACCCACCCAATCCTGTAATAGACCCCCTAGCCTCTGGCTGAGTTACTGAAGTCCTCAAATCATGATTTTAGGACTTCAAAATTACAAGGAATCCACCATTTACACTAGTTTAAGCCTGCAAGTGACCCATGCCCCATGCTGCAGAGGAGAGTGAAAAAAACCCAGGGTCTCTGCCAATCTGACCCAGGGAAAAATTCCTTCCCTTCTCCAAATCGACTGAAGTTAAGAACTCAGTAAGAAGTGTTATATCAGACACAGAAGTGAAGGGGACTTGTCTTGAGGAAAGGGATGAATTTTCAGGAGAAGCATGGAAAAGACTGGTTAACATACAGTAACAAGTTTTGTAATGTGTGGTCCCTATATATTCCACTTTGGTGCACAGGAGCTACATGTGCCTGAGACCAGAAGACATTTTGTTAATGGTGTTTGTTGGTCTGTGCCTTTCTCCTTCTTGGTACTCTGAACCCAGGGTATAAGGGGCAGCATGCACTGATTGCCTCTCCAGTTATCTTGTACTCTAGTTATTGTACAAAGTAAGTAACCAGTCCTTCTTCTTCAAGTGATGGTTCCTATGTGTATTCCACTAGAGGTAACTCAGAGGCGGCATTCATTGAGGAGAAGAGTGCAAGAAACTCTGCTGCACCACTGACTGAAGGACTGCTCTGCTACAGGACTGCTCTGCTGAAGGAAGCAGCTGCTGCAGAAACCTGTACCAAGACACAACCCTAATATCCCACAAATGTATGCACAGAGTACCATGTTGCCATTCTACTGCTGCTGGCACTAGGCTCCCTGCTAACCCTCCTCCTGGACCCCATGTCCCCCTTAAGTGCGGGGCCCCCCAAAGCAGTTGCCCCAGTCCGTCCTATGGATGAGATGGCTCTGATTCAATATAAGCCCAAACACTGGTGGAGCCAGGCCCACATTCCTGAATATTGGTGGAGCATGGCCACCACAGGCCCATATAACTCGCAACCTATGCTTGTGGGGCAGGGTTATGAGTCAAATCATACCTAAGCAGGAAGTGCCCATAATCCACTAAGAGAGTCTTCTCTATTAAGTTCAGCAAAGGAGACTAATAGTTTGGGCAATTTCCTGAAGGGTTTCATCCTCTGTAGGTAGAAGGTCAAGGCTTGTTGGATATCCAGAAAGTGGAGCTTCTCTGGTGGCACAAGGCTTCAGGTAGAAGACATGTAAGTGGATGACCTTGTTCAGATTGAGTTCTGAGATTACCTTCAGGTTGAATTTAGGATGTAACCTTCGAGAAATTTTATCCCTATGGAAGACTATATACGGAGCATCGGCCATAAGGACCCCCAAACTCCCAGTCCCTACTTTTCTGGTTGATATGACTGCAACTTCCATAGACAGATGAATGGAAGAATATGAGACCAAAAGTTCAAATGGAGAATTTGTAAATGCAGATAAGACTTGACTGAGGTCTCATATCAGGGTTGGTTTCAGCACTGGAGGAATGGTTCTGACAAGGCCCTTCAAAAAGCAGATAGGTAAAAACTGTATAGTTATCCACCAGGGGGACGAAAGGTGCTAATAGTTGCCAAGTGCACTTGTGAGGAGCTGAGGGACAACCCCAATGTTTTCAGAGAGCGGAGATATAACAGTACAGTTGGTATCTCAGTATGTTCTGGAGGTAACTGGCAATGTTAATACCATTATGACATGCCAAGATAAAATGCAGATCAATGAGTAACTGTGTCACCCATGCCTTCTAATCTGGGGTGCCTTTTACAATGCTTTGCTGCTGTAGCCTCTAGCCTGGACTGCTCACAAACAGCCTTCAGCATGAAAGCCACACCTTGCCTTTTAACTGCCTTGGTTATATAGCAGCGTGATCCCAGTACACTGCCAATTTCAGATCTACCCCCAGACATGTATGCTCTGTGCTGCCCAGCCCTCTCCTGGACAACAGAAGTTTATATAACATCTGTTATTTTTTTAATAGAAATCATATGCAGAGTACTTGCCACCCCAAATGGAGTTTCTCAAACACTTCAATTTGGGCACTCAATTAGGTAAAACAAGTTTATTAACTACAAATAGATAGATTTTAAGTGACTACAAGTACTGAGACATAAAAGTCAGAAATGGTTACAAGACAATAAAGTTAAAACTCCACTGGTGCCTAACTTAACTATATCAGATTCAAGCAAAGTTTCCCATCCTATGCTTTCAGCAGTCTTACTGACCAAAATCACTAGTTCAGGACCCCTTCTCCCAGAATTCAGTGAAGGCTTCCTCTGTTACGTCAGGCACCGAAAATCGCTAGGCAAGCAGAGAAGGAGGGGGAGTCTTGTGGTATTTGCCCCTTCATTTTATAGTTTCAGTCTCCCTTTTGAAAAACATTTCCAGTTGCATACTAGGAGACAAAAGGTCTATATAGAAGGATTTTTCCTGCAGCTTTTTTCTCTCTAGTTTGAACTTCCTTTGTCTCCCCTTCCTGCTTGATGACTCTATTTACTGCTTAAATGTAAATTAAGCAGAGCACACAATCCTTTGATTGAGAAAGACCTGTTTGCCAACCTCAGTTTGGAACACGTGTTAATAATATCACACAGTGGAATCTTATAACTCCACATACAATGTTGTCACATATTTCATCAGGACAAAATTGACCAGCAAATTATCAGTTTTAAAATGATGCCTTACAAGACATACGTTGTACAAAGACTATTACAATAATCTGTAGGGTGTGGACACGTATGGGTACATTTGTCACAACCATATAGTGACTCCCTTCAATTTTGCTGTATAGTATTTCATTGTAGATTCTTTCCTGCTACTGCTAATGATAGAATCTACAGACACTGAGCATTATCTCTGTAAGTTCGTTGTCCATCAAAATACCAACATTATCAGATGAAAGAGGCTGTGTTGGAATGGAGACCTTGCCTCTGTCCCAGGTTAAGACATCTGATAGGAGCTGAATGCAGATGCACAGGCATTTGTTGATGATCTAGAGAATGCTTGTGAACCAGCCACATGGGAGCCATGAAAATCACCATCACTTTGTCTTGATCTTCCTTAGGATTTGTGGTAAGAGAGGGATGGGTAGAAATGTGTACATTAGTGTTTCTGACCATTGGACTAGAAATGAGTCCCCTCCAGAGTTGTGGATTTGAAGCAGTAGACCAGGCATTTCTTGTTCTCCTGAGATCTAAGGAGAACCTATGACAGGACATGCCCCCCCCCACATTGTTGAAAGATGCTCTGTACCACCAAGTCCCATAGTTCCCACTCATGGTCTCTGGAGAAATATCTGCTGAATCTCTCTGCCAAAGTATTCCACACCCCTGCAAGGTGCACTCTCAGAGGGTGACCTAGTGTCAGCTGCACCAATTCCACAAATGTACAGCCTCTATGCATAAAAGGAAGGATAGTGCTCTTTCCTGCTTGTCAATAGAATTACCTGTTATCATGTGGTTCAACATGACTTGAATGTGAAGGTTCCAGATAAATGGCAGGAACCATTTGCAAGCCTCAAGTACTTCATACAGTTCTAATATGTTTGTGTGTAATCTGGTATTATGCAAGGTCCAAGTACCTTATGCTATATGTTCCTTTAGATGGGCTCCCAAACCTATTGGAGAGGTTTCTGTAATCATTATATTTGTGGGTGAGGGTGAGAGGGAATGAACGAAGGAACCCCTATGCACATTATCTCTATGTTTTCCCACCAGGTCAAGACTCGGTGAGGGTGCAAGACCAGACTGTGCTTGCTTGAGGTAGACTGGCTGCATCCATCCATGTAGACACCGAACATGAAGACTTGCAATGGGCATCAGATATGCCCATGAGACCACATGGTCTAGGAGGATGAGACAGGACTTTAGTACTGTCTGGGGACTTACTTGGAACTGAGTGATGAAATTCATCGTAAGTTGGAGCCAATTTGAAAGTAGGTATGCTCTGGCTGGGACTGAATACAGGGTTGCTCCAATCAAATCTGTAGTCTGCATGGGAGCCAAAATAGAGTTTTCTGCGCTCATTTGGAGACCTAATGCTTGTAAGAGTAGGAGCAAAGAGAGAGTTGCAATTGAACTTCTTGATATGACTATCTTCTGAGCATCCAGTTGTCCAGGTAGGGGAACACTGATGAACTGTCAAGACACAGATGCGCTGCCACTACTGATAATACGTTCATGAATACTCTTGGTGCTGTTGAGAGGTCAAAGAGCAGCACTCTGTATTAATAATGGTGTAGGTGGTAAATGGTAAAATGCAGAAACCTCCTATTTGTAGGCAGCATGTGCATGTGGAAATAAGCATCCTTCAGACTGAGAGCTATAAACCAGTCGCCTTGGCCTAGTGAGGGGATTATAGAGGCCAAGGTGGTAACTCTGAACCTCAGGCAGTGGATGAAGACATTCAGCTGTTTGAGATTTAGTATGGGCCTCCAGCCTTTTTTCTTCTTGGGGATGAGGAAATATCTTGAATAAAAACCTTTTCCTCTTGGGCTGGGGTGATACCAGCTCAAAATCTCTCAGTAGGAGCTGGAAGTCTACTTCCTGCCTGAGTATTCTCTCATGAGAGAGGTCCCTTAGGAGGGTCAAGGAAGGGGGTTTGGGAGGAGGGACTGATATGAACTCTATTGTATATCCAATGGTGATTACTTCCAGAACCCATCTGTCTGATGTTATAGGGCACCATGCCAAGGAAAAGTGAGCTATATGACCACCAAGAGGGGTAGATAATTCTGAACCAGGTAGATTTGCTGGGAGGACTGGTTTGTGGCTCTCAGAGGTCCCACCAAGAGAGCTGCTTGGTGGGAGGCTGGGGCTGGGAGGAGAATAAAGGAGGAACTTTCTGTTTTCTGTGCTGTAGTTTCTGACGTTTTCAGGGGAGGGTTATAAGGTCCCTGGTGGTAGAAGATTGATGAGTGGAGCACTGCCAATGGTAAGATTGAGACTTAGGATATTTTCTTCATGGTTCCGCAGTATAAATTCACGGAGAGTGGAGAGTTGCTCTCAAGTCCTTGAGGCTATGTAATGATTTGTCCATTTTCTTGCTGAATAGCTTATTTCCCTCAAAGGACAGATCCTCCATGGTTGATTGGATATACTTGGGAAATCTGGAGGATTGGAGCCACAAAGCCCATTTCATGATTATAGATGTTGCCACTGAGAGGGAGGCTGTATCCGCTGCATCTGTTGAGACTGGAGGGCAGACCTGGGTAGCAATTTACCTTTCTCAATGAATGCTTGGAACTGCAGTTCTTGAGGCAGTTTTTTGACAAATTCAGAGAACTTATTATAATGAATAAAATCACACTTTGCCACTAAAGCCTGTTAGTTTGCTATACTGAACTGTAAAACTAATGGAAGTGAAGTTCTTTCTGCCAAAGAGTTCTAGGAGTTTGGTCTCCTTATCTGCGGATGTAAAACTGGCATGGTTTTGCTTGTTCCTTTCAGTGACAGCCTGCACCAACAAAGAGTTTGGAGTGGAGTGTGAGAATAAGGATTTAGCCCCTGTAGATGGTACAAATATTCCTTTTCCATTATTTTCAGAGTAGGAACACAGGTGGCCAGAGTATGTCAGTCCACCTTGGTTGGTTCTAAGATGGAGTCATTGACTGGCAATGTCGTCTTACTAGGGACGTGTGCTCTGGAGGATGTCTAGTAACTTGTGAGGGGTATCCTGTACATATTCCAGGTGGATCTGGTGCATATCTGTGATTCTCCTTAGGAAGTCTGGAATAGTCTACAGTTGTTCATTGGTGATGGTAAGGGTGGTGTGGCCAACTCATCTGGTGAAGACAATTATAACCCCCCATGGTTTTTGATCTGATTGGTCAGGTTGATCCTCTTCCTCAGAGTATTCCTGGATGGACTGAGGTTCTTCCCTACATGGGGATATCTGCTGAGGCTCCAGTTCTGTTAGCCTGTAATTGAGAAGTTTTATGGAGGGATTCTAGGGAGTCCAAAAGACCAATGAGAGGGATCATAGGAGTAATGGGGTGGTCCCCAGTGAGAAGGGTACCACTAGTCCTGAGCCAGGCAGTCTCTGCTGTGGGTGTGGGAAGGTGCCCATGATCTTAGAGCCTCTACTGCAATGGTTCTCAACCCATTAACTGTTGTGGGTCACATATGCAGCTCTCTGTGTGTTATGTGGACAGCAGCCACACAATATATGTATGGCCCTGAGATATCACATGAGCCACAGTTGTGTGCTGATTAGGTTGTGGGTTGAGAACCACTGCTCTATTGTCTGATCTCTTGATTTGATAAGGCCAGTGAAGCTCTCCCACTACTCTCAGATTCATCAGAGGAGTATGAGGCCTCTGTATCATTGGGCAGAGCTACTGGCAGAAGTGGTCTTACTATGCCTCAGCTGGTAGGCAGTACAGGTGACTGTTGAACAGATGGCACTGGGACTAAATCCAACAGCACGGATGATTTGGTGTCTGCATAGAGAGAAATGTCCTCCAGAATAGTATACCTGACCTCCATATTTGGGCTTCCTGTCTCTTGATGGTCCAGGCCAGATGGTGGTTTTTGGTCCTTGCTCCTTTGCCTCACCAGTGCAGAAGATGGTCCCAACATTTCTCCAGACAAGGGTCCTGGGGCATTCTTGGCTCTCAGTGCCAAGGAACTGGTACTCTGTTCCTTCTTATCTCCTGACAGACCCATACCAGGACATGGAGTCTTGCACAACTTAGAATGGGTCAGGGAAGAAGTCCTCTTCTTAGACAAGGACTTACAGGGGATTTCTCACATTTGTCCCTGTGAGGATGTTTTCTCTTACACTCCTCATGTCTGCCTTGTTCACTGCTAGAATCTTTAACTCTGCCTCCAGCAGTCCAGGAGCTGGAGACAACTATGATCGAAGTATGCTTTCTCAGTGCCTCTGCCCAATGTACAGGGGTGGTCTTATAGCCAGCATTGGATGGTGGCCTCACTGAATGATTCGTCAGGAATGTTCAGAATCTGAACTCAGGGATTGACAGGTTTGGTTGGGGAAGGACTGAGGGACAAGAAATTTCCTGATGCAATAAAAACAAATGCTGTGGTCATCACTGACCAGGAAGGAGTGGGACCAGACTATGCAGATCTGCAATCTTGGGGTCTTGGGCATGCTAGGTCAAGGGTGTAGAGGAGTAAGAGTATGCCAGGCCCTAAAAGCTCACTAAAACTAATCCTAACACTAAAATCAAAGTTTTATCAGAACAGGAGAACTGTTTACAATCATTTACACTAATAAAACAAAGAATGCTAGCTAAAGCTGTGGACTACTGAAGAAGTGCCATCTCAGGCCATGGTGGTAGAAAGGAATTGGTATGGCAGTCAGTCTGCACCACCCATTATGCCCTTGGTTCAGAGCACAAGGAAGAGAAGGGGGCAAGCACAGACATCGCTAATGAAAAATCATCCAGTGTCAGGCACATATACACCTTGAGTAGAATACACATAGGAAACAACACTGGAAGAAGTTTGCGAGATGATATGCCCAATGTTACCTTGCAGATCGAGGATGGGGTATGTCTTTAACCTCTTCTGACCCAGCTATGTCAAACTACCTTTGCCACCTGCAGTTGCTGAAATCCTCCTGGCATTCCTAACAATGACAAACTTCCCTATTGCCACAACCTCACACCCCCAAATGTACAGAAATCTGCCTAAGGCCCCATGTGTTTTTCATTGCACAAAGCCCTTAAAACACAGCTATGGCCCTGGTTTTGAAAACTAGAAGAATATACAATATAGCTCTTGGGATCGTCCATGTCACACAGACTCTTCCATTAGGGATTCATCATGGTTCAGAATAGTTGATCAGAAATAAGTAATTAATTGATGTCAAGCCTCATCTTATCCCATAAGCAATATATAAAAAGACATGACATATGGCAAAATGCCATAATTATTTTTTAGACAATACATCAGAGAGAGAGATCAGTCATGTATCTGACTTCCCCGGCTCATTTTTCTTTAATTACAAAAGGTTGGAAATGGAAAAAAAATCCTACAAAGAAGTAATTAGTTAGAATAATTGGACCACATCTGAGTTAGACTAGAACACACAAATTAATTCTGTCCAGCTGACAAAATATTTACTTCCGATGCAAGTAAGGGAGAGACAGAATTAATTAAGTAATACTTTTAAGAAATTAAAAAACTTAATTCCCCCATCTATAGACCAAATTCTATCATTGAACTTGTACTTTTAGCTCCCACTGATAATAATAAAGTAACACTAAGAACTTTAATTTTCCATAACCTTAACTTATCCACTGAAGTCAATGTGATTAATTAAACAGGATTTCGATAAGAAAAAGACAATGCTACCTGAATAAATGAGCCCCACCTGAGGGCAGAATTTATCCCCAAGGCATTGAGACTTGTAATAAATAAATAAACAACCTACTTACAAAAGAGGCTATCAAGTTTTATTGAGTGATGTGATAAATATTGACTGATGTGAAGGCAAGCTTTACATTTACCTTGAAGTTAATAAATGTTGATGCTCACCAAAACAAAGTCAGGATGTTTATTGTTACATGTCTTCATAAGAATGGTTGGGCCATTCTAGCCCAGTATCCTGTCTTCCAAAAAGTGGCCAATGCCAGGTGCTTCAAAAGGAATGAACAGAACAGGCAGTCTTTGAGTGATCCGTACCCTGCTGTCTGCTCCCAGCTTCTAGCTGTCAGAGGCTAGGAACACCCACAGCATGGGATTGCATCCCTGACCAGCTTGGCTAGTAGCCATTGATGGAGCTATCTTCCATGAACTTATCTAGTTCTTTTTTGAACATCATTACAGTTTTTGCTTTCATCCAAAATATCTAGAAATCTTTCCAAAATATAATGTTTTTTCCCTATTTGTCTATAATCCTAGAAGGAGAGAGGACCAGAAAAACTGTCATAAAATGATGTAGATAAAAATTAATTGGCCAAAGAGTGTTCTAGATCCATATAATAAACTTCCCATCAGTGCAAATAATTGAAATATCTGGCCTCTTCATTTTTAAATCACCTGCAAACATTTTATTTTTACGAAACATCTAAAGGCTAAATAGTTCAATATTTATAAATATTCATTTAATAATAATTTATTCTAATGAACATATTACAGTGGGTCTATACAAGGCATAAATTATGTAATTCCTTTATGCCTCCACTCTTTCCTTGTCACTGCCCTACCTACTTGTATTTCTCTCTTGCATGCACTTCTTTTTTCTCACACTCCTTCTCTTACCTGAGAGGTTATTAGCAAGTGCAAATGAGCAGCAATGGGACTTAAGTGAACCTGTTGCCACTGATCCCACTTCTCTCAGCTACCTAAGATTACAAAATCTCCAAAGAATAAGTGGCTCCAGAAAGCCAGAGTAATATTGTGGGCAATGCAGGAGGAACAGTGAGGCAAGGGACAGCAAGGGACGAGGAGGGAGGAGTAGGAATGCATGAAGAGAAAAGGGACAGGGAAGGGAGAGGAAGGAGGCAAACTGCAAATAATAAAACTTGATTTTTTTAGTGTCTATGTGTCCAAATATTTACAATTGGAATTACAATAATTAGTTATAAGAAATTATCTCTGATCATTTTAGTATTTTATGTTATATTTTAAAGTTAATTAATTGTTTATTTTTTCAACCACCAAAAAAATAAAATTACCTGCACTCCTTGCTGAGTGTGTGTTCATCAAAACACCAGTTGACATACAAGACACTGGTGTGCAAATATTGGATGTTGAAATTGAGTACTTGATGAATACTAGTTTTACTGATCTCAACAACAGCAAATGAGGAGGAACATATGTGCATATGAATTTTGGTTGATAAACATCGTAAGAACGTAAGAACAGCCATATTGGGTCAGACCAGTGGTCCATCTAACCCAGTATCTTGTCTTCCAACAGTGGCCAATACCAGGTGCTTCGGAGGGGATGAACAGAACAGATACTTACTTCAAATGCTCAAAGAAGGTAAACAACAGACAATTATTTAAATGACTTTTCAAAAAATTATGAGCTAGGATTTTTTCACAATGAATATAACATTTAAGGGCCTGCATGGAGAGAGTTTTTCTCCATAAATGGTCCTGAACAAAGGTCACCTATTAGGTGTCTGCTTGTGCTCCCTGAGCCCAAGGAGGTGGATGGAGGCAGCATTATTGCTGCCTGAAGTATTAAATGTCCCATGGGTTTGTCTGGGATTGGCACAAAGAGGTATTTGTCCTGCCCCCATAACAACTTGCTATAGAATAGATGTAGTGAATTATTTTTTTTCAAGGTCCAAATTTTTTGGTCAAGGTATATTTAAGGTTCAGACTCCAGAGAAAATAATAATGATAATGATAATAATAAGTAAATAAAAATATTTTAGGGTCAGTTCAAAAGCATTTGGTGGTCTGGATTTGGCCCGCGGTCCATCTATTGACTCCTCCTCCTATAGAGCTTCACTGGGCAGTCGGGGGACATATGGTATACTAGCTCAGCAGCTGTATGACCTGCTTCTGTGGCTGTGTTGACGAGGTTAGTGAAACAGAAATTAAAAGGTACAGTACCAAAAGTAAAATCCCTGCAAGCTGCATGGAAACTTTTTAAAGACGCCTTAATAGAGGCTCAACTTAAATGTATACCTCAATTTAAAAAACCTAGTAAGAGAACCAAAAAAGAGCCACCATGGTTAAACAATAAAGTAAAAGAAGCAGTGAGAGCAAAAAGGCATCCTTTAAAAAATGGAAGATAAATCCTACTGAGGAAAATAGAAAAGAGCATAAACGCTGGCAAATGAAGTGTAAAAATATAATTAGAAAGACCAAAAAAGAATTTGAAGAATGGCTAGTCAAAAACTCCAAAAGCAATAGCAATTTTTTTTTAAATATATCAGAAGCAGAAAGCCTGCTAAACAACCAGTGGGGTCACTGGATGATTGAGATGGTAAAGGAGCACTAAAAGACAATAAGGCCATTGCAGAGAAACTAAATGAATTCTTTGCATGGGTATTCAGTGCTGAGGATGTGAGGGAGATTCTCAAACCTGAGCCATTCTTTTTGGGTGACAGATCTGAGGAACTGTCCTAAATTGAGGTGTCATTAGAGGAGGTTTTGGAACAAATTGATAAACAGTAATAAGTCTCCAGGACTTGATGATATTCACCCAAGAGTTCTCAAAGAACTCAAATGTGAAATTGCAGGACTACTAACTGCCATCTGTAATCTATAATTTAAATCAGCTTCTGTACCAAATGACTAGAGGATAGCTAATGTAACATCAATTTTTAAAAAGGACTCCAGAGGTGACCCTGGCAACTACAGGCCAGTCAGTCTCACTTCAGGACCGGGCAAATTGGTTGAAACTATTGTTAAGAACAAAATTGTCAGATACATAGATAAACATAATTTGTTGGGAAATAGTCAACATGGTTTTTGTAAAGGGAAATCATGCCTCACCAATCTATTAGAATTCTTTGACGGGTCAACAAGCACGCGGACAAAGGAGATCCAGTGGATACAGTGACAAGGTCCCTCACCATAAGCAAAATAAGCAGTCATGGGATAAGAGAGAAGGTTCTCTCATGGATCGGTATCTGGTTAAAAGATAGGAAACAAAGGGTAGGAATAAATGGTCAATTTTCAGAATGGAGAGAGGTAAATAGTGGTGTCCCCCCGAGATCTGTACTGGGCCCAGTCTTATTTAACATATTCATAAACAATCTGAAAAAAGGGGTAAACAGTGAGGTGGCAAAATTTGCAGATTATACAAAACTACTCAAGATAGTTAAGTCCCAGGCAAACTGCAAAGAGCTACAAAAAGATCTCTCAAAACTGGGTGACTGGGCAACAAAATGGCAAATAAAATTTAATGTTGATAAATGCAAAGTAATGCACATTGGAAAACATATGCCTAACTATACATATACAATGATGGGATCTAAATTAGCTGTTACCACTCAAGAAAGAGATCTTGGAATCATTGTGGATAGTTCTCTGAAACCATCTATTCAATGTGCAGCATCAGTCAAAAAGGCAAACAATGTTGGGAATCATCAAGAAAGGGATAGAAAATAAGACAGAAATATATTGCCTCTATATAAATCCATGATACGCCTATACCTTGAATACTGCATGCAGATGTGGTTGCCCCATCCAAAAAAAGATATATTGGAACTGGAAAAGGTTCAGAAAAGGGCAACAAAAATGATTAGAGGCATAGAACTGCTTCCATACGAGAAGAGATTAATAAGAGTGGGACTTTTCAGCTTGAAAAAGAGGTGACAAAGGGGGGATAAGATAGAGGTCTATAAAATCATGAGTGATATAGAGAAAATAAATAAGGAAGTGTTATTTACTCCTTCTCATAATACAAGAACAAGGGGCCACCAAATGAAATTAATAGGTAGCAGGTTTAAAACAAACAGAAGAAAGTATTTTTTTCATGCAACGCACTGTCACCCTCTGGAATTTCTTGCCAGAAGGTGTTGTGAAGGCCTATACTATAACGGTGTTCAAAAGGGAGCTAGATAGATTCATGGAGGATAGGTCCATCAATAGCTATTAGCCAGGATGAGCAGGAATGGTGTCTCTAGCCTCTGTTTGCCAGAAGCTGGGACTGGGTGACAGGGGATGGATCGCTTGATGATAACCTGTCTATTCATTCCCTTTGGGGCACCTGCCATTGGCCACTGTCAGAGGACAGGATACTGGTCTTGATGGACCTTTGGTCTGATTCAGTATGGCTGTTCTTACATTCACTCCCTTCAATGGATTTAGAAGCATTTTGCATCCTCCTGGCCTCCACAGGCATGTCGCCTTCAGCCATTGCCATTTGTGGGACCACTCTCCATTCTGTGCAGCACGGTAGGCTCTTCAGAGCACTGATGTCAATGGAACTACTCCTGTACTTTAAGTTAGTCACATGCTTTTAAACCTTGTTGAAACGGCCTTGATTCTGCAGCTCTGTGCTGATGGACTCCCCTGAGCTGCACAGATATCCACTGAAGTCACTGAGACTCCATGCCTACATGGAACTCCTTCCAGAATCAGGATCCACTGGCCTGTTCCTACAAACATGAACTACCTGTTGTACTGGGATTACTTACAGTAGCAAACTGTACTACCCTAAGTAGTCTAATTCCTGTTGATTGGGATTATTTACAGTAGCAAACTCTGCACTAGAGAGTAACTGCTTGCAAGGTCTGATCACAGGATTGCCAAATGTCCAGTTTCAACTGGAGCACCTGGTCAAAAAGGGGCTCTGGCGGCTCTGGTCAGCATTGCTGACCAACCTATTAAAAGTCCGGTGCATCGGGGCTCAGACCGTCTTCCTGCCTGCCCGTTCTGCAAGCAGCCGTCATGTCCGTGTGGCCCCTAGGAACCACAGCCAGTGGGAGCTGTGGGAGCAGTGCCTGCAGGCATGGAGCTGCTGGGCTGGACAGGATGGCCACTTCCAGGATCCACATGGAGTCAGGACAGGCAGGGAGCTGGCTTTAGCCCTGCTGTGCTACTGCCTGGGAGCCACCTGAGATAAGTACCACCCGGCTGGACCCCACACCCAAACCACCTCCTGCACCCTGAACCCCGGTCCCAGACTGGAACCCGCTCCTGCACCCTAACTCCCTCCCAGTGCCTGCATCCCCTCTCACACCCCAAACCCCTGCCCCAGCCCTCAGCCGCCTCCTGCACCCCAATCCCCTCATCTCCTGCCCCATCCCAGAGCTCACACCCCCAGCCAGAGCATGCACCTCCTCCTGCACCCCCTCTCCTTGCCCCAGCCCTGAGCCTGCTCCCCGATTCTGAACCCCTTGACTCCAGCCCAGAGCCCCCTCCTGCACACCAAACCCTCATCCCCAGCCCCACTCCAGGGCCCGCACCCCCAGCTAGAACCTTCAGCCCTGAGCCCCCTCCTGCATTCAAACTCTAAATTAGACGTTTAGAGGTATAGAACAGCTTCCATATGAGAAGAGATTAATAAGAATGGGACTTCAACTTGGAAAAGAGATGATTAAGAGGGGTTTTGATAGAAGTGTATAAAATCATGACTGGTATGGAGAAAGTAAATAAGGAGGCGTTATTTACTCCTTCTTATAACACGAGAACTTGGGATTACCAAATGAAATTAATAAGCAGCAGATTTAAAACAAACAAAAGGAATATTTTTCACACAATGCACGACTAGTCTACATTGCCAGAGGATGTTGTGAAGGCCAAGACTAAAACAGGGTTCAAAAAAGAACTAAATAGTTCATGGAGGTCCATCAATGACTATTAGCCAGGATGGGCAGGAATGGAGTTCCTAGCCTCTGTTTGCCAGAGGCTGGGAATGGGAGACAGGGAATGGATCACTTGATGATTATCTTTTCTCTTCATTCCCTTTGGGGCTACTATCAAAGACAGGACACTGGGCTAGATGGACATTTGGTCTGACCAAGTATGGCTCCCCTTATTTTATCTCAGTGACTTCACACCACAGTGGTTACACTTAAAAATTACTTCTCTTTTGAGAGAGATCTCTGGGGCCAATAGTATTTCTCATTTTAAGTATAGGGACTCCCTTTCAGCAAAGTAGAATCTTTCAATACAAAATGAACTTTTTAAATGCAACCACGGTAGGTGTGTTTTTGTATGGTATGAGGTTTGTATAGCATAAGGTTGTATGGTGTAATGTCTGTATTGCTTTAATTGTAAAATCTAAATATGGTTCTTAGGAGAAGGGAACACAGAGCTAGAAATCAGAAGCATGTTTTAAAGTCACTGAAGAAGCACTAATGCCATAATCTAGGCAAGACTGCCTCAGAAACACAAAGCATTGAGCCAACAGGATTTTTGGTTATTGTATGGAGCATCTAGCCTGAAGCAACCAAACACTGTTCCCATGGGAACATTTTAGCTTCTAAATCATTTGCTCTTCTTTCAATCCATCAGTGGAACTTTTATTGGGTGTTATCATGGGAGCATTTACCGAGCAATTTCCATAATGATAAAATCTTTTCAAATGCGATTTAAAATGTAATTAAAGGGCAGATTTTATGCATTAAAGACGTTGTGAAATGGCCATACATCATCATGTCACAAAGTCTCCTTTTCAACAACCCTATGGCATGACCCCAATTCCAGTCTGGTATGATTACATCTCTGAGTTTCATGATAATGAGTTGATTAAAAAGAGAGATAGAAAGGTCTCTCTCTATTGGGGAGATATGGCTATGAATATCGTTAAGATATTTCTATGATCCCTGCACAATTTTCAAGATAACAAATGATAAGAGATACTTCTCCAGCAGCACAGCAAATGTTGACAAGTGATAGCTAAAGGGGATCACCTTGCCCTGCAAAAAAATCTCAGTAAATCCCAGAAACTGCGCTTGTGGTTTGAAATGCAATTGCTGAGAAACTGGGAGTTGCACAGTACAAGTTTTAAAAGAAAGACAGGACTAAAATTCATTTTTGGAAGCTTTTCTGATACAAGAGAAGATAGAATCTCTTTCTTTAGCAAATTGGACCCTGTCTTCAGAAAAATATTATCTGCTGATTTGTAAAAAGACAGAACAGCTGTAAACGTAGGTTCCTTACCATGTGAACTTTCACCCATGTGATTCATCTTTAGAGACAGTGGGTAGGATTTTTCAAAAGCATGTAAGTGATTTAGGAGCACAAGTCCCACTAAAAGTCACATTATGCTTGGTGCTTTAGTAAAGCCTATTTCCTCATCTCCAGGAGTTCATTTTCTCCTGCAGCTGTGAATGGCACCCACTTGAAGGATTAAAGATTTTTTTTAAACATCCAACAATAAAAGGAATGGCAGAGAATTTCCTACTATGACTTGTGATGAGTCATCTGCATTTTTAATATACATCTGTAAGCATAAAAATAGTAGAGCATAAATCATTTTTAAAAATTAATGTTTAAATGGAAAAAATTCTCACCTCCTGACCCCCATATAAATAGGAATCTAGGGAGATATCAAATTGCATCAGTTAATAAACAGGACAGATTTTAGCCTAGCAAAAATATTGTAAAGAGTTAATGCTTCGGTTAACTGTGTGTAACAAACATACAGGAAAACGAAACACCATTAGTTCTGTTACTAGTTTGTGAACACTTCTGCAGTGGGAAGCTATGGCATGGATTCTCAGCTGCAGTTTTTAATTTTCCTCTGATGAGTAAGTACAGGCCACTGCTGGAGTTCACTAGACACAGGGCTAATCAGCTGAACCAATCAGGTGACTTCTGTTTTCCTGAATACCCTTCGCAATATTTATGTCACTGTAAGAACATACACACAGTAATCACTGGATATTCAGGAAAACCTATGTGCTTAAAAACACCCTGCAATGCTCAGGCATGGTACAGTACTGGATAGAGCACTAGGACTCAGGAGACTTGAGTTCTATTGATGACTCTACCAGAGGCCTGCTGGGTGACCTTGGGCAGTCACTTCACTAACCTGTGCTTCAGTTTCCCCATCTGTTAAATGGAGACAATGATACTGACTTCCTTTATCAAAAGTGCTTTGAGATCTACTCGACGAAAAGTACTATATAGGAAGTGGGTATTATTATTATAAACACTGGAATGCACTTGATCAAGCTCATTAACTCCCCAAATCACTTCAATAAATTCAATTAAACTAATTTAAGACAGAGGGAGTGGTTGGCAAGGCATTCACTGGAATTCAGTTACCCCTCAGGTCATTAATAGCCCAAATTCATTAGCCTTCAGGGTGCACTGTAAGGCCCACATTTTCTCCTTTGCTCATGAGGTAATTAGTGTGGTGATGTGGAGCTTTAGAGATGGCATATGGCTTAATTTATTTCTATTATATTTTTTCCCCTGGGTTATTCCATTTTATCTGAAGAAAATGATGACTTTGTTAGACTATCATTAACATATTAGCAAGGGAGCACTGAATAGGTAACTTTATCTTAGTTTAATAAAAAACCAATAAATAAAATTCAATAAATAAATAAATAAAATCATACAAAAATCCACAACACAGTTGTAACAATGAAGATCTACTTATTCATTTAGAGTTTGATCCAAAGGGAGCCTTGCCATTGACCTCTGTGGGGTAGGGTCAGGCCTTTAGTAGTCTATTTAATAAGACACAATTATAACAGTATTAATATTTTGTTGGGGAAATGTTTGTTTTACTATGTGTCTATCTAAATGTACACCTTGATCAAAAACAGACGTAATGGTAGGTTGAGCCCACTGCAAGGCACAGGAACTCCTAGGGATCAAATGTATCCTTGAGCACTTCATATTTACAGAATACTCATCCCTCAGCATTGAGATGTTTTTACTTTGTGATGTGACTGAGTCAAATATTTGCCAACAGTAACTTTTGGTTTATGGCCTGCAGTGTAGCAGTGATGGATAATTGACAGAGCTCTTTTTTCAAAAATGAAATCAGTGGGAGCTGCAGTGCTTAGCACCTCAGAAAATTAGGCCACTTCTAGTCAAGTGCCTAAATATTTGGAAGAAAAAAATTACACACACACACACACACCTTTCTGAAACTATTAGAGCACTATAGGTTAATGTAGGTTTCAGATGACAGACTACTTACTGTACAGATGCAGTACTTGTTTGCTCCAGTCCCAATCATTCCAGTAAAGTCTAGTTCCATCTTATCTCTATCTTCTGTCAGTATACTAACCCCCTCAACCTCTTGGCACATTTTTCAAAAAATAATTATGTTGCTACTTCCAGTACTTCTAATTCCTTTCCCCACTCTTGCCAGAGATGAAAAAGTAGCAGCTCAAAGGCAGCATCATTCTCAGTAGGAACATTTGCTTCCACTCAGTTACTCAGCCAAGGTCTCACTGCCTGTTTTCATTTCCATGCAAAGTCCTGCAGGATAATTTGGAGAGTAACTGCCTCTATTAGTTCCACTCACATCCCACTGCTTCCAATTAGTACTGATTTTCTCTTACAAGAAGCCGCCAGAAAGGCTGAACTGCACAACTTCCTGAAAGCTGGGGGAGGAAAATTTGGAAAAAAAGAATGGGAAAGTTTCCTCTTTCTGCCTTTATGAGCTATAAAATACATCTGAGGTTTATTTATTACAAATCATTGCTCTTAGGGAGGACAGTGATTTTTATGCTTGGATGGATATGTTTGTGTTGTAGGGTTAGTTTGAAGTTTGTACTCACCAAAGATGCTAAAATAAAATTGCTCATATTTTACCACGTTAGTATTTCAACCCATCTCTTCTTACACTTATCAAATAAACAAAGGATGGGCAATCCCCTTCCAGATTAAAAAGGAAATTTTACATGTTAAAAACACAAAATTAAAGCATATACTTTTTTTTACAGTAGAAAAGCATTCCTCTTATTTTCTCCACAGATCATTTTAGTTCTTTCTGCCACAAATTTCTTCTGTAACCTTATTTTATAAATTCTGATGTGTCACTCTTTTGTTGGCACCATGTTTGATGCCTGGAGACAATCTGTACATCAGTTTCACAACACGATGTTCTATTAATTAAAACATGATAAACTGTTATTAAAACTCTAAAGAGAACAACGTGAGAACAGAAACTAGATACCGCATACATAATGCATTCAGAAATATTTATGTGTGGCTAGAAAAAAGCTTTTAAGGGTTCTAGAACGGTTTTTAAAAGTTTGCATTTTTTTTAAACATGATGGAATTTTCTACTAGCAGTGTCTTCTATTTCAACTATTATTGTTAATTGAAATTCAAAAGCTATGCTAAAGGTACATTTAAATACCTTTTTCAAGAGCAGATTAAATAAGTGGGAATGATATAGGGATGCATGCTGCAAAATGCAAAGGAGAACATTTGAAGCAGGATGAAATTTTTCAGTTGGAACTTTTTTAGCAGATTCGAGTGGACCAAAACATTTTACAAACTTGTGTTGAATTTGCCAAAACATTTTGTCAGACCAAAACAACCAATCAAACAAAAAAAATCAAAATGAAACATTGTGGTATTTCAATTCATAATGATTTTTTGTTTAGAATTTTATTGCTATTTTATTTTATTTTAAAAAAACCCTTGAAAATGAAATTAAACATTTCACTTTAGGTTGAAATAAATGTTTCATTTTTGAGAAACAAAATATTCATTTGGCCCAAAATAACAATTTTTTTTTGGTTTGCCAAAATATTCTAAAATATTTTGTTTAGGGTTGACCAGAAAAAACGTATTTGTTTTATGGTGCTAGCAAACACAACATTCAGTTATATGCCCAGCTCTAGGGACACTTAACCTATGTTTTTGTAAATGGCCATACACTATGTATGGGTCCAATGTTCTCCTAAGCAAACTGATTCTCTGGAAAACCCAGACATAGAAATGGAAACTGTGAAAACCAGATTCACTGATGTTCTTTCTTAACCCCACACGTGTATATGCCTTTAGGCCCCCACAAATTCAGAGGACCCAAAAGAAAAGTCTGCATGCCTCTTGCTTCTGTTTTGTTACACAACTTCCAATTCCTCTGCTGCTTCCCTCTCTTAGATAGCACACCTCCTAAAAGAGCTATGGGTCTTACTGAACCAGGGTCTCACTGATCTGTGGCTGCCCTAGGAGTCTCTAGTGGATATGCTACAGTGTGGAAAGCAGAACCTCCATAAGCTAGTGAAAATTCTCCATCAGTAACTTTCACTGCCATTTCACATGTGCTAGGGGGGAAGAGATTAGGGCAGAGACCTGAAACGAGTCCTGCATCTTTTCTCTCCAAATTCTCAAATGCTTATTCACACCAACACATGCCTACCCTCAGTGAAAACTGGTGTACACGATATATGAATTTGGTCATTTGAATGTGTAATCAATGCACTGATTCAGCAAAACAGTCAAGAGATGCTCAGTGCTGTCATTTCAATATTTCAAAAATGTAACTTAGAATCCAGCATATTGCAAATAGTAGTGACACATCACTAGAGAATCTTAAAACTCAATTTTAGCAACACTAGATAATAGAATAGTGACTTTTAACAAAGTGATAACAATAGCTGAAATCCAATCCAAAACGAGAGAGGATTGTAAATGGAAAAAAATAAATGAGGGAGAAAAGCACAGCAAAGCTATAATCATTAGTGGTCAGTTTGTGCCATCCTTGGATTTCAATAGAACTACTTGTGTGAGAAGGTTACTCACCTTGTGCAGTGACTGAGGTTCTTTGAGATGTGTCCCCCTGTGGGTGCTCCACTCCAGGTGACGGTGTGTCCAAGCGTCTTTGATCGGAGATCTTCAGAAGCAGTGCCTGGTCAGTCCACGCATGCACAGCTGTTGTCTTGCAGCATCGTTTGAGTTTGTGCAGTGCATCCACAACCCGACCCCCTCAGTTCCTTCTCTACCGTACAGTCTTTGTTCTTGAACTCCAAAGTAGAAGGGAGGAGGGTGGGTAGCAGAGCACTCACAGGGGGACACATATCAAAGAATCTCAATTACTGCACAAAGTGAGAAACCGTCTCTTCTTTGAGTGCTGTCCCTGTGGGTGCTACACTCCAGGTGAATGTAGAGCAGTACCCACTATGACTGGGGGGACTTCATGTGCATTGTAGCAGCAGAGAGCACAGTAAGGCCTATATGGTATCTGACCTGGCATTCTGTGTGATGGGATAGCACTCGAAGAAGACAGTAAACTAACCCTCAGCAGGGAAAAGAACTTGTCCGACATCGTCAAACAAATATTTTGCTCCTATTCACAGATTTACTTGTAAACTATGATTACAGTATATATAGGGCTTGCTTCATCCCATGCGCATGGGAAAAGGGGTGTCAATCTGCAGTCCTTATGCACTCACAGAGGCAACTGTGCCCCAGGGAAATTCTGCCTCAAGAAGTCTTGGTCCCCTACTTCCCATCCAGATGGTTCTAAGACTCAGTCAGCTGTGGGCACCCTGGCGGAACAGGAGTTGATGGCAGCTTCTACCACTGTCTGCTCCTCACACTGGCAGCCTTCAATAATAATATCTTATGTGCTATTTTGCTAGAGCAGTAGATTATTATCTCCAGGTGCATATTTTTGAGGTCTCTAGATAAGTTATTATTTAAAAACTAGTGACTGTTTATTTCTTCATGTCATTCTAGAAGGAAAGCACTAATGGGCAGAGTTTTAATATCTTTATCAAGTCTCCAGTTTCATTTCTGCAATTCCAGCATCTGTTGTTGCTGTTCATGTTAATATCACAGTGAAAACATCCAGAGAAGAATAAATACAAATATTATCAAAACTACCATATGAAACACATCCCAGAGTGTTGTTATTATCATGTGTATATCTGCTGTCTTGATTAACACACTATCCATTTCAAATAACAGCCTCATGGCCTGTGTGTCCTGAAGAATGCATGATAACTGTACAGCACCATTACAGGGCTGAGGAATCACCAGAAGTCAGTTGATCCCTGACACAAACTGATTACTGTGCTGCTGACAGAGATAATTAGCACAGGGATCAGCACCTGAAGCTATGGCCAACCTGAGTATAGATAAGCTCCTCTGACAGGATCCAAGCTGTTCTGTTGTGGGGAAAATCCCTCACCATTACAGGTGCACTTTTAAGACTACATAATTTATTTATGCTGGAGAAGTACAGTTATAACTGCATTTCGACAGAAGGGAAACACCCTTCTGACCACAGATATCCTAGCTCATTGATGTTTCTGGTGTTTAATGTCAGTATTCTGTTACCTTCTGAAGAAAAGCAGCCAAAACTTCTATGCCCAAGACTGGGTTCTGTTATGCATGATGCTGCATGGTACACCAAAGAGTGATTTTAATAAGTATTTAACAATCCCTCCCTACCGCCTCTCAGGGAGGTGGATTGACTGCACCAGTGGGGAATCCTTCCCATTGCTGTGGTGAGAATCTACACTCAAGTGCTACAGCAAGGCCAAGTGTAGACAAGGTGCTAATATGACACGAAGGAAATTTGTTTTCAAATTCAGTTTGTGATTTTTAGCTTGATTTCATTAATTTCAGTTCCTCCTTTAATACTGTTGCCATACTCTGGGTTTTAAAAGCTGTTATGGCCTTTTCTTTTCCTAGCATGCATGATCTTTGAGGTAAAAAAGTAGTATATCAGCCACTTCCAGTACCTTATCCTTTCTTGATAACAGTACCAACATCTTTCTTGCTTTCTTTCATTACTTTTTACAAGACTTCATATGGGGTCAAATTCTGTCAGTCTACCATTTTTCTTTGTAAAGAGCTTTACACAAACAAAAGCAGTATTAATTGTGTGCTTATCCTTCAGTTGGTCCTACATGCCTGCACACATTATTCCTTCCAACAGCAGGGTAAACAGAGTCAGTCAGAAGTGAGTGGAGCACTAACCACATAAAGGCTTCTATGCAGAGATGGCTGGGAAAATGTTATTCCTCCTCCCCCCACCCAAAAAAAAAATCAAAAGAGAATGCATTTTTTAATGTTCATCAAAAATGTTTCTTTGAAATTTTATATAATTTAAAAAACCAATAAACTAATTCCCCTAAATTTTTCGGTTGCCAAAAACAATACAAACAAAAAAAATGGTAATTGGATTTTTATTTTTTATTGAAAATCTGAAAACTGTGAACAAAAATAGAAAAATTTCATGCAAATTTTCTTAGAGGCAAAAAACCATTTTCCATCTAACAAACATTTAGATGGAAACTTTTTGACCAACTCTACTCTCATGTTGAAATGTGTTCTATTATTTTGTTCTCTTGTATTTGTCACTGTAGCTAAAATGTACTATTAAAGTGTATGGATTTTAGCTAGAAAATCTCAGTAGGCCCTACATAATATCTTTTACTATAAGAATCTCATTCTGAGATCCTTGGGTTAACTTCCCACTCACAAACACCATTCATCTGATTATGCTTTTGAGTTCTAGTTGCACAGCAGATGATTTGACCTTGACACTCTTGACAGAAATACCTCAAACCACTGTTACACTTAAAATGGTTGTGGTTTTGTGCTAAATATTTTCTTCTCTTCAGTTTTTAAACAAATTCAGTTTGTGGTATTAGTAGAAGTTCTGCACCAATAGTTGCTTCATAGAATATCAGGGTTGGAAGGGACTTCAGGAGGTTATTGAGTCCAACCCCCTGCTCAAAGCAGGACCAATCCCCAGACAGATTTTTGCCCTAGATCTCTAAGTGGCCCCCTCAACGACTGAGCTCACAACCCTAGGTTTAGCAGGCCAATGCTCAAACTACTGAGCTATCCCTCCCTCTGCCTACACTAGTGGTTAGATGGGCTTAACTATGTCACTCGGGGTGTGTGGATTTTTCATAGCTGGGTCGATCCAACTTTGGAGTGGAGACACTCACTACAGCAATGGGTGTACAAAACTTCTCAGTGTAGATTATCAGAACAAAAACAACCCCAATTTACTTTTTATCTTTCATCCTATTTACTTTTTTTTTTTATTTAAACTTCCTTGATCATTGGACAACAAAATTAGACTGATCAGTTTTCCCTTCACTAACACAATAACGGTGTAGTGGAGTTTCCAGTAATAAAATGTGATGCTTACATTTTGTTTTTTAATTTAAAAAAATCACAAAAACATAGGGATTTTTCTTAGTAACAAATAGCAACCTACGTTTTGCAACTAAATTATAGGTATGCATCATTGAAAAAGAGAATAATTCAGCATGTTCAAGAAAAAATTAACAATGAAATGATAAATATAGACTCTTTATTACATTAAATTTAATACCAGAAATCAGATCCTACCCTTTTTCTACAGTGACAGGAGTAATTTAATCTGTAGATAACAAGACTCAAATGCTGGCTCAGATCACAAGTTAAAATAAGTTTTTGGTCATATCCATGTGTTTAATGCACATCCATCTACATAATAAAATGTGCACACAATTCAGTGAGATTTTTCATCGCTGTTCAAGAAGGATTCGAGTTTCCAGTGCCAGCTGCACTTCAGGTTAGCACGGAAGGACTCTGGAAGAGCTGGGAAAGCTTGACTATTGCCTGCCAGTATTATGTTTAGCTCTAGAAAACACTCTACAAGATATGAAAACAAATCAAAGCAAAGGTGTTGGGATTTTTTTAAGATTTAAAAATATATCTTTTTAAATTATGTACATAGGTTTTCAGTGTGCACTTTTCAAACAATGCAGAACTCAAAAACTCAAAAACAAAGAAGAAAATCCTGCCATGACCTGAGAGTACATCTACACTGCGTGCTTCTTTCGGCTGAGTGTAGAATACATACGTCCTTCTCTTCCTTCCCAGCATGGGTGTAGCTGGTGAGGCGTGGCTTAGGTGAGTATGTTAAACACATACCGGAAACTTGTGGGCATGTATGGGAGTACATACCCTTCAGTCATGTTCTCTACTTGCCTAAGTCCTGCCTCCCAATCTACACTGCTATTTTTAGCTGTGTAGTGTCCTGCTGCCTCCCCACTGCTGGAGCCTTTCCCAGCCACAGGACAAGGATACCCAAGAGGGGAAAGACTCTGGGGATGCTGAAGGGAAAGGCATTGGCTGCTCCCTGTTGTGAAGCCCTTCCTTGCTGCCTCCCTCCTGCCAGAGTCTTTCCTTGCCGCAGTCAAAAGCTCCTACAGTGGGGAGGTTCTGAAGTTTTCCTTGCCGTATCCCCCTGCCAGAGCCCTTCACTCACATGTTTAGCTACACACCACAGGCTTTTCACTGCGGTGTGTAGCTACACACTCCCTACATGCTGCCACCCAGTGGTGTGTAGCGTAGGTATAGCCTAGAAAGTTGAACAGAAAGGGAAAAAGAAGGAAAGTGGTGTTAGCTGCAATTACAGGGGAAGATAGCTAAATGTAGGCTGGCGCAAAACAGTTCTGGGTGAACTTTACTTCTTTTACAATCGGGAACAGACTTCACCTTTGATTAGTGATTATGGCTGATTGCAGAATGTATGCTTGAGAGTTGGACATGCTGTCTAAAAGGCAGAGCATATCCCTTGTCAGCAAGCCAGTATGTTAGTCAGCTCTCTTCGTAACACTCTTGAGTGCTTTGGTATCAAACACTTCTGCTTGAGCTGTTGTAGAAGTTCCATCTGCAATCTTCTCCCCACCAGTGCACCAGAGAATACAATCTAAACCCAAGTATAACCCTTGGTTTTGCTTAGAAAAAGCAATCTACTGCTGTTCAATAAAGGCTACTCTTCCAAATGCTTTAAAAATTGTTCTAACAGAACACAGCAATCAGCGTTCTTCAATACCATTCACAGAGAATTTTTTTGGCCTAATGTTCATCTCACACAGTTTTAAAAATTAAACTTTCTATTTGGAGATTTTGCAGGTATTTAAAAATATTAAGTTAATGATTCAAACTGAATTCTAAAATATCAAAGGATACATGTTGGTGTCTCAGCTACTCTGTTGGCTCAGCTTTACTTTGTGATTTTTCTTAACCTAAGCATGCCAAGAGGTAACACACTTGGTTAGCCAAGGGACACCAATCTGCATCCACTGATGTATATCACAAGGGCTTAGATTCCAATATATGTAAAGTTTTGAAGTGAAAAAAAAATCTGCACAGCTGAATTTTTTTATGGACTTGCCCTGATTAGGTTTTGCACTACACAAAGTATAACAGATGGTATCCCTCCATTTTAATTTATTATGTATTTATTTCAGTTTATAAAAAATGTACCTATCCTATGTATAATGCACATGCACAAGCTTTATAAAAACAATTCAGAAATGGAACTCAATACCTCCAAAAACAAAAGACTCCTAAACTCACACAACACAAACCACAAAACCTTCCACCACCATTATCCAGCTAGCCATCTCTCCTAGACTTTTCTGGGCCGAGAGAATGGATGAGTCTGGCACTGTGACCTGAAGCTGAAGTGGTGAGGAATATCACACAGGAAGAAAGCGATCTCTGAAGGAACCAAGTATCAGAGGGGTAGCCGTGTTAGTCTGGATCTGTAAAAGCAGCAAAGAATCCTGTGGCACCTTATAGACTAACAGATGTTTTGGAGCATGAGCTTTCATGGGTGAATACCCACTTCTTCAGATGCATGTGGTGGAAATATCCAGGGGCAGGTATATATATGCTGTGAATGGCTTGCCAACTACAGAACCAGTTTCTCCTCTCTTGGTTTTCACACCTCAACTGCTAGAACAGGGCCTCATCCTCCCTGATTGAACTGACCTCGTTATCTCTAGCTTGCTTGCTAGCATATATATACCTGCCCCTGGATATTTCCACCACATGCATCTGAAGAAGTGGGTATTCACCCACGAAAGCTCATGCTCCATAACGTCTGTTAGTCTATAAGGTGCCACAGGATTCTTTGCTGCTCTGAAGGAACGAGCATCCAGCTCATGTAATGAGTTAGAGGTCAAAACCAAGAATACAGATTGTCTCTAAAGACAAACTAGGAGTTAGATTATTATTAGAAAAAATACATGATAATTATCAGTTGTGTATGAGGATTATGAATAAAATTGCAAATTTAAAAGTATAATAAATATAGGACACTTTAGAAACCGGACTTTTCAAATTAGTTTTGGAGAGATGTGTGCATCATTTGTATAAGCATTCACTGGTTAATGTTGTTGTTGTTGTTATTAATCAGATACTTTCCTTGCCTTCCATTATTTATAATTTTCTTAAAGAAGCCTGCATATAATATTTTCTTAGGCAATGTCTACACTACAGTGCCATAGCTATGTGAGCATAGCTGCCTAGATGATGGAAGGGATTTTTTCATTACAGTAGGAACTCCACCTCCCTGAGTGATGGCAGCGAGGTCGATGGAAGCATTCTTCCACTCACATAGCTGCATCTACATCGGGGCATTAGGTCAGCATCGCTACAGTGCTCAGGAGTATGGATTTTTCATACCCTAAGCACCACAGCTGTGTCATCCTAAGATTTAAGTGTAGAGTACGTCTTACTTAGTGTCTATACTCTTCTCTCTGCCTGTCATGGTATAATTCCCCACTCTGAACCTTAGCGTCCAAAAGATGGGGTACCAACATGAATTCCTCTAAGCTCAATCACCAGCCTAGAACCCGTAGCGCTGCCACCAACCAGGAATTCCAGTGCCTGGTACACTCTGGTCCCCCCAAAACCTGGCCCGGGGACCCCCAAGACCCAGACCCTCTGGATCTTAACAGAAGGAAAGTAAACCCTTTCCCTCACCGTTGCCTCTCCCAGACTTCCCCTCCCTGGGTTATCCTGGAAGATCACTGTGATTCAAACTCCTTGAATCTTAAAATAGAGAGGAAAATTTACCTTCCCCCCATCCTTCTCTCTTCTCCTCCCAGATTCTCCCTGAGAGAGACAGTAGTCCTAACACAGAGAGAAATCAGCCTCTCTCTCCCTCTTCCCTCCTTTCTCCCCACCAATTCCCTGGTGAATCCAGACCCAGTCCCCTGGGGTCTCACCAGAATAAAAGAACAATCAGGTTCTTAAACAAGAAACTTTTAATTAAAGAGAGAAAAACAGTAAAAATGATCTTGTAAATTTAAGATGGAATAGGTACAGGGTTTTTCAGCTATAGACACTGGGAATACTCTCCCAGCCTCAGTATACAAGTACAAATTAAAATCTTTTCAGCAAAATACCAATTTGAACTCCTTCCAACCAAATACACATTTGCAAATAAAGAAAACAACCATAAGCCTAACTCGCTTTATCTACCTAGTACTCACTAGTCTGAACTTATAAGAAGAGCCTGTATTGGAGAGATTGGAGAGAAACCTGGTTGCACGTCTGGTCCCTCTGAGTCCCCAGAGTGAACAACAACCAAAACTAACAGCACAGCACAAAAACTTCCCTCCTTCAAGATTTGAAAGAATCCTGTCCTCTGATCGTTCCTTAGGTCAGGTGACAGCCAGGCTCACTGTTCTTGTTAACCCTTTCCAGGCAAAAGAGATATGAAGCAGTTTTGTTCTATTAACTCTTACTTATCTGTTTATGACACTGCCCATTTTATTTTTCCTGAGTTTTTAGTGCAGGGGTAGGCAACCTATGGCATGGGTGCCGAAGGCGGCACGCGAGCTGATTTTCAGTAGCACTCACACTGCCCGGGTCCTGGCCACCGGTCCGGGGGGCTCTGCATTTTAATTTAATTTTAAATGAAGCTTCTTAAACATTTTAAAGGCCTTATTTACTTTACATACAACAATAGTTTAATTATATATTATAGACTTATAGAAAGAGTCCTTCTAAAAATGTTAAAAATGTATTACTGGCATGCAAAACCTTAAATTAGAGTGAATAAATGAAGATTTGGCACACCACCTCTGAAAGCTTGCCAATCCCTGTTTTAGTGGAACGCTGGCTAGCTTGGTACGTTATTGCTCCTTTATATCAATGGTTTATATCACAGCATATTGTATTTCTTTCTCTCTACCCATAAGCACTGATGATGTCAGCACATAACTGCTGTTTTTTTCTTTCTCCCAGAGGAATAAATTTATTTACTGAAAGAGATCTAAACTCCAAAAGATATATTATCCAATTATACCACCACCACTCTTGACTTGACACTTGTGAATTCTCATCATTTTTCAGGAGAGAGAAACAAACAAAACAAACAATTCTTGCTCTAGATGCAGAACTTTCTTTCTCTCTCATTCCCACTCTCTTGCACCAATCGTATCATCTCTGTAGGAGCAGGATTTTCTAATTGTACTATGAGAATTAATGTATGATTTGATTTCATCCTGCCAGCCACCCTTTTTGAATAGCAGAAAGGAATGACAGACCAGAACAATCCCTATGACATAGTATGGTCACCCTTTTGTTTTAGGATAAGTTATAATGTTTACTATGGTTTCCTATACGTATTATAAATTAGACATTTTAGTTAAATATACATTTCTTTGTTTTAAAGTTTAGAAAGTAAGAGGCAAGAGCTTGTATTATGTCTAAGTTAAGGAGATTAGAGGAACATTGAGGGCCTGAAGCTCCAGTGTGAATTGTTTTAGTTATAAGATTTAGCAAGGCTTGATTTACAATGTATTCTGCTGAATATAAAATACTACTATCAGTATATCTCTAAAGGTTTCTGTAAGAGATTGTTTGTGTGACTGGAATGCATGAATTAGGAAAAGATAAGGTGTGAAAGCCATCACAAATGTCCAGATGGTCAAGAAAAAGTGAGAGACTTGGAAAGACCAGGAGACAATCAGAAAACATCCATTGTATCCAATGCTAAACATGTTAGCAGCACTGACGACCTCAGAGGTGAGGCAGGCACCCCAGAAGGCAAGACAACTAATAGGAGATAATGATGGGAAGCCCAACAATAACCATCAAATGATAACAGCAGAAAACCCCAAGATTAACACCACTTAAGGACAGGATGACATTGCAAAATGCATGGACTCACCTGGGAATTTACAACTATAAAGCTGGGGTGTTTTGCCATGGAACTCTGGGTTCAGTCCTGCAAAGCCTCAGATCGTGACTGACAGAGCCCAGCTTCTCACTTGTGCTCAGTGTAACTGGCCATTAGATTGATTCAAGGTACAACAGACTGGTAATTATAAACATCAACGGGCAGTTGTGTGTGTGTGTGTGTGTGTGTGTGTGTGTGTGTGTGTAGCAAACAATAACGGTTGCATTTTCAATAAATGCGGCATTTTTGCCTTCTCCTCTACAAAAGATCCCGTGTGCTTTATTTGAGCAGAACACCCCAACTGCTTGGAATACTATGCTCAAAGACAGCCATAACAGCCTGTTTTGTAGCGACACCATTGATTCTGTGGAAGAAAAGTGGTGGAAGCAGAGTAAAAGCATTTGAGCTCTCAGCCAAGACATGAGCACTGGCAACCAGTGAGGGAAACAGGAGAGTAGCCATCTGAAATTGTTGCCCCAATATTCTCACTTGAAGCATAGGTAAAGCAAAAAAAGCTTTTTTAAAAATTTTTTTTTCCAATTTTCTTATTGGAAAAGGAAGTTTGAGAAATTCCTTAGTCCCAGCATTTGTCTGTATGACGTTCAGAATTGATGGGAGCATCCTAATGTCTACAAGATTTAACTCTTTCACATATCAAAGGACTTCCTGCTGTTCTCAGTCTTTTTACTTACGCTTCGCTTCTGATCATCCATCTATCTCCCACTCGATCCATGCTAAAAGCTAAGTGTGTTCCTTTTATCTGTTCTCCAAACTCTTATTTCTCATTATTTTGTCAACATTGGTCTCTCTCTACCTGAATAACTAGACTGATATATTTTTCCTCACCATAAATGTTTTGGCAACATGCTTTGAAAAAATTCAAAAAGAGTCCAACTGGGACGGCAGCAGCATCTCTGTCATAGGTGTTTATTTATTTATTATTATTTTGAAAGGATCAGTGCCAAGAAAGAGGAAGAAATTGCAGATTGCATTGAACAGCATGAGAAACCAAGTACATATGGGTTTTTGACAAGGACATCAGCCAGAAATCCATTCCCTATGAACATCACCAGCCAGCTACACAGTGTTCAGAAAGGCTCTGTAACTTTTCTGATTTTTTTTTAGCCTTGAAGGTCAGGATAATTCATCTGAACAATTTGCTCAGGTGTAACATTTCCAGTCCTTATTGGATAGACTGGCTGAAAGCTTCCTTATTAAAAGTTAGTTCCCACAGAAATTTCTCCATTTAAAAATCAGAATTAATTTACTCTAACAAGCAGTAGAATTGCTGCGGAGCTGTGAGAGATTAATCGGATTTTCAGCATAGAGTAAAATGAAGTTATGCGATATGGGAGCTGGTTAACATAACCTAAATACCAAAGGATTAATAGCTTCAGTAGTTTTGTGAATTCATTGTAAGATAGAAATCTACATTACAAATATCAAATAAAAATATTCATGGAATGATTATGGGAAAAGAATGATCATAATCAAATGCTGCAGCTATGCAAAGATTACACCCCTAAGGAAAATGGTGATATGCAGACCAAGCCCATAACAAAATGATTTCATGGGGGTTCCTAACTCATAAATGGGCATACTGCACAATGGTCAGAGGTATAATTAGGGAATATGTCCTCTAAATCTGCTGCAACAGAAGGTAATTACCTATCTTGGGTGGGCAGAATAGTTAATTAATACAGTACGATGTGATGGTGCAGAGCAATGTTGGCTGCTCCTCTCTACTACTCGGCAGGCTGTTCAAAATGAAAATGCAAGAAAAGACCTTGAGTACCAGAGTTAATTTTGAAATGCCTCTGCCTAGACATGCACTGCCAATGCACATCAGGATACTTGCTTATATACAGAGGACTTCTTATTCTTCAGAATCTGAAATTAATTATTACTTTATATATTTCGGATGAGTAGGGCAGTGGGTGATTTGCTGTTTGTTTATTTAATGAGGATAGTGCTCATAAACGGTACTAAACTGACAAGCTTGGAAAATGAAGTCCTGTAATTGTCCACAGAATAGGTTCAACTTAGACTTACTTATGACACAACTTCACTAGGGAATTGTAGTCTACATGAAATTACTATAAGGTGGGTGCACAACTGATTCAGAGTATTTATCAGTGCCAAACTGGGAGGGCCTATCTAGTGGGATCCTGCAAGGGTCAGTCCTGGGTCTGGTACTATTCAATATTTTCATAAAAGACTTGGATAATGGAGTAGACAGTATGCTTATAAAAATCTGTGGATGATACCAACCTGGAAGGGGTTGCAAACACTTTGGAAGATAGGATTAGAATACAAAACGGACTTGACAAGTTAGAGAATTGGACATGTGCAAAGTACTTCACTTTGGAATGAAAAGTCAAAATGCACAGCTACAAAATGGGGAATAATTGGCTTGGTAGTAGTGTTGCTGAAAAGGATCTGGGAGTTATAGTGGATCACAAATTGAATACGAGTCAACAATATGATGAAACCACAAAAAAGGCTAATGTTATTCTGGCGTGTATTAACTACAGTATCATATGTAAGGAGGTAATTTAGGCATTTAGGAATTAATAATAAGAATTTTGGATATACGTTGGGGGCGCATCAGTTGGAAGCGACGGAGGAGGAGAAGGACCTTGGGGTACTGGTTGATAGCAGGATGACTATGAGTCGCCAATGTGATACGGCTGTTAAAAAAGCAAATGCAATTTTGGGATGCATCAGGCGGGGTATTTCCTGCAAGGACAAGGAGGTGTTAGTACCGTTATATAAGGCGTTGGTGAGACCCCATCTGGAATACTGTGTGCAGTTCTGGTGTCCCATGTTCAAGAAGGATGAATTCAAACTGGAACAGGTTCAGAGACAGGCTACGAGGATGATCCGAGGAATGGAAAAACTGCCTTATGAAAGGAGACTCAAAGAGCTTGGCTTGTTTAGCCTGGCCAAAAGAAGGCTGAGGGGGGATATGCTCGCTCTATATAAATATATCAAGGGGGTTAACGGTAGGGAGGGAGAGGAATTATTTAAGTTTAGTACTAATGTAGGCACGAGGACGAATGGGTATAAACTGGATATTAGGAAGTTTAGACTTGAAATTAGACGAAGGTTTCTGACCATTAGGGGAGTGAAGTTCTGGAATAGCCTTCCGAGGGAAGTAGTAGGGGCGAAAGACTTTCCTGGCTTTAAGACAAAGCTTGATAAGTATATGGAGGGGATGTTATGATAGGATCGTTAATTTGGGCAATTGATCTTGAATTACCACCAGACAGGTCTGCTCAATGGTCTGCGGGGAGATGTTGGATGCGATGGGTACTGAGTTGCTGCGGAGAATTCCTTCTTGGGTGCTGGCTGGTGACTCTTTCCCACATGCTCAGGGTTTAGCTGATCGCCATATTTGGGGTCGGGAAGGAATTTTCCTCCAGGGCGGATTGGCAGGTGCCCTGGAGGTTTTTCGCCTTCCCCTGCAGCGTGGGGCACGGGTCGCTTGCTGGTGGTTTCCCTGCAGCTTGAGGTCTTCAAACCATTTTTGAGGATTTCAATAACTCGGTCCTGTCATAAACAGATAGCTAAGGGTTAATGTCTCTTTCACCTGAAGCACCTGACCAGAGGACCAATCAGGAAACCGGATTTTTTCAACTTTGGGTGGAGGGAATTGAGTGTCTCAGTCTTTGTCTGCCTGCCTGCTTTCTCTGAGCTTTGGAGAAGTAGTTTCTTTTTTTCTAGTCTTCTGTTTCTAAGTGTAAGGACCAAGAGATCAGATAGTAAGTTATATGGTTTCTTTTCTTTGGTATTTGCATGAATATAAGTGCTGGAGTGCTTTGATTTGTATTCTTTTTGAATAAGGCTGTTTATTCAATATTCTTTTAAGAAATTGCCCTGTATTGTGTCATCTTAATACAGAGAGACCATTTGTATTTTTTCTTTCTTTTTTATATAAAGCTTTCTTTTAAGACCTGTTGGAGTTTTTCTTTACTTCAGGGAAATTGAGTCTGTACTCACCAGGGAATTGGTGGGAGAAAAAAGTCAAGGGGAGATCTGTGTGTTGGATTGCTAGCCTAATTTTGCATTCCCTCTGGGGGAATAGGAAAGTACTTTTTGTTTCCAGGATTGGGAACAGAGAGGGAGAGTCTCTCTGTGTAGTTTCACAGAGCTTGTGTCTGTGTATCTCTCCAGGAGCACCTGGAGGGGGGAAGGGAAAAAGGATTATTTCCCTTTGTTGTGAGACTCAAGGGATTTGGGTCTTGGGGTCCCCAGGGAAGGTTTTTCAGGGGGACCAGAGTGCCCCAAAACACTCTAATTTTTTGGGTGGTGGCAGCAAGTACCAGGTCCAAGCTGGTAGCTAAGCTTGGAGGTTTTCATGCTAACCCCCATATTTTGGACGCTAAGGTCCAGATCTGGGACTAAGGTTATTACATGAGTAGCAGCGGTGGGAGATAGACAGAATCCAGAAGCCAGTAGAAATATTGTATTTTTCTTTTCTCTGCTAAGGGCTTTTTAGCAGAGAGAAGCAGTTGGTTTTAAAAGGGAACCAGAGAGAATTTTTTTTCTGCTCTCTCTCGCAGTTTGTGGCTTGCATGTTAAGGGTCTTTTGTCATGCAATAGCCCTCCCATTAGCAGGCAAGTACCGGCACTTATATGCATGCAAATAAAGTGGTTTTTCTGGTTTCCCTTCATTGAACATTAGCTAGAGAGAGAAAAGGAAGATTAGCTAAAGGCACTGTTGCTAGGCAGACTTCAGGAGGCAACAGAGAACCTGCAGTTCAGAAGATAAACACCGGAGGGCACCCCAACACAAGAAAACAGGAAACATGACTTCTAAGGCAAAAATTGCGGCCGAAGAACAAATCAAAGAAGCTGAACACAGGCGACAGATGGAGATGAAAGAAAGAGAAGAACAGATCAAAGAGGCAGCCAAAGAGGCAGCGCACAAAAGAAAACTAGAAGAAGAAGAGGTGGCCTACCGAAGGAAACAAGCAGAAGATGAGTTGGCCCACAGAAGGAAGCAAGAAGAAGAGGAGGCGGCCCACCGCCGAGACATGGAAAAACACCAAAAAGAAATGGAAAAACAACAAAAAGAAATGGAAAAACAACAAAAAGAGAATGAAGAGAAGGAAAAACAGAGAAAACATGAACTGGAGATGGCAAAAGCTGGGCTGCCTGTGCCAGCCAACCCTAACAACCCGGCGCCAAATATTGCTCCACAGCACAGGAAATTTCCCACCTACAAGGCAGGTGATGACACCGAGGCCTTCTTGGAAAACTTTGAAAGAGCCTGTCTTGGGTACAACATCCCCGAAGACCAGTACATGGTAGAATTGAGGTCACAGCTCAGTGGACCTTTAGCAGAGGTGGCAGCTGAAATGCCTAAGCACCAAATGAATGACTATAAACTTTTTCTAACCAAGGCCAGATACAGGATGGGGATAACCCCAGATCATGCCCGTCGGCGTTTCAGAAACCAAAAGTGGAAACCAGAGGAGTCATTTCCCAAACACGCCTACTACATTGCAAAAAACTATGAGGCCTGGCTAACAGGAAACAACATTCAAACCTTGGAAGAACTGAACCTCCTCATACAAATGGAGCAGTTCTTGGATGGTGTTCCTGAAGACATCACACGGTACATACAAGATGGAAACCCCAAGAATATCGCTGAGGCGGGGGAGATTGGAGCCAAATGGATGGAACTGGCAGAAAGCAAAAAAGCTACTGTCAAGGGGAACGATTACCCCAGGGGGCACACAGACCATAAACCCTACAACCGAGGACAGCCAAAGACCCCACATACCACCCAAGTAAAGCCACAAATACCCTACCCTTCAACCTCACCAGTCTCCAGTAACTCACCTCGGCCCAGTGACCCATCAGATGGAAGATGCTTTAAGTGTAATGAACTGGGACATATCAAGGCCAAGTGTCCCAAGAACACCATGCGAGTGCAATTCATTACACCACCATCACACCAAAGATCCCCAGGCCCGGATGCCTCTCAAATACCCTTGGAGCGAAGGGAAAATTTGAGAGTGGGCGGAAAGAAGGTTACAGCGTGGAGAGACACGGGGGCACAAGTGTCAGCTATCCACCAATCCTTCGTTGACCCCAAATTCATCAACCCAAAGGCCAAAGTTACAATTTACCCCTTCATGTCACAAGCTGTAGACTTGCCTACAGCTCAACTGCCTGTCCAGTACAAAGGCTGGTCAGGAATGTGGACTTTTGCAGTCTATGACAATTATCCTATCCCCATGCTACTGGGGGAAGACTTGGCCAACCAGGTGAGGCGGGCCAAGAGAGTGGGAATGGTTACACGTAGCCAAACCAGGCAAGCTTCCAGACCCATTCCTGTTCCTGAGCCGTCCACAGAGGCCCCGTCTGTGTTACCAGAGACCCAGACAGAGGTAGTGGACCCGGATTCCATGCCAACCACTGAAACAGCCACAGCACCTCCAGTCCCAGGCCCGGAACTGGAACAGCAACCAGCACCAGCAAGTGCAACCCCATCTTCAAACTCAACGCCAGAGGGCGCCAGCGAGCCAGAACTGGCAGAAGCAAAAGACAGCCATACCCAAAAGGCTCAGCCAGAGCCTGAAATACCCTCAGGTGCACCAGCGGAGAGCGGTTCACCAGCAACGGAAACAACCCCATCACCTACATCGCTTCCAGAGGGACCAAACCCAAGTCCACAGTCTGAGGAAGAACTGGTGACCCCAGCCTCAAGGGAACAGTTCCAGGCTGAGCAGGAAGCAGATGATAGCCTTCAGAAAGCTTGGGTGGCGGCACGGAGCACCCCACCGCCTCTCAGCTCTTCTAATCGATCCCGGTTTGTTATAGACCAAGGACTTTTATACAAGGAAATTCTTTTTGGTGGACACCGGGAAGAATGGCAGCCGCAAAAACAGTTGGTGGTTCCAACTAAGTACCGGGGGAAGCTCTTAAGCTTAGCCCATGATCATCCCAGTGGCCATGCTGGGGTGAACCGAACCAAGGACCGGTTGGGGAAGTCCTTCCACTGGGAGGGGATGGGCAAGGATGTTGCCAAGTATGTCCGGTCTTGTGAGGTATGCCAAAGAGTGGGAAAGCCTCAAGACCAGGTCAAGGCCCCTCTCCAGCCACTCCCCATAATTGAGGTCCCATTTCAGCGAGTAGCTGTGGATATTCTGGGCCCTTTCCCAAAAAAGACACCCAGAGGAAAGCAGTACGTACTGACTTTAGTGGACTTTGCTACCCGATGGCCAGAAGCAGTAGCTCTAGGGAACACCCGGGCTAACACTGTGTGCCTGGCCCTAACAGACATCTTTGCCAGGGTAGGTTGGCCCTCTGACATCCTTACAGATTCAGGGTCTAATTTCCTGGCAGGGACCATGGAAAAACTGTGGGAAACTCATGGGGTGAATCACTTGGTTGCCACCCCGTACCACCATCAAACCAATGGCCTGGTGGAAAGGTTCAATGGAACTTTGGGGGCCATGATACGTAAATTCATCAACAAATTCTCCAATAATTGGGACCTAGTGTTGCAGCAGTTGCTGTTTGCCTACAGGGCTGTACCACATCCCAGTTTAGGGTTTTCACCATTTGAACTTGTGTATGGTCACGAGGTTAAGGGGCCATTACAGTTGGTGAAGCAGCAATGGGAGGGGTTTATGCCTTCTCCAGGAACTAACATTCTGGACTTTGTAAGCAACCTACAAAGCACCCTCCAACACTCTTTAGCCCTTGCTAAAGAGAACCTAAAGAATGCTCAAGAAGAGCAAAAGGCCTGGTATGACAGACATGCCAGAGAACGTTCCTTCAAGGTAGGAGACCAGGTTATGGTCTTGAAGGCGCAACAGGCCCATAAGATGGAAGCATCATGGGAAGGGCCATTCACGGTCCAAGAGCGCCTGGGAGCTGTAAACTACCTCATAGCATTTCCCAATTCCTCACTAAAGCCTAAAGTGTACCATGTTAATTCTCTCAAGCCTTTCTATTCCAGAGATTTACAGGTTTGTCAGTTTACAGTCCAGGGAGATGATGCTGAGTGGCCTGACGGTGTCTACTACGACGGGAAAAAAGACGGTGGCGTGGAAGAGGTCAACCTCTCAACCACCCTGGAACGTCTGCAGCGGCAACAAATCAAGCAGCTGTGCACTAGCTTCGCCCCATTGTTCTCAGCCACCCCAGGACGGACTGAACGGGCATACCACTCCATTGATACAGGTAATGCTCACCCAATCAGAACCCCACCTTACCGAGTGTCTCCTCATGCCCAAGCTGCTATAGAACGGGAGATCCAGAACATGCTACAGATGGGTATAATCCGCCCATCTACCAGTGCATGGGCATCTCCAGTGGTTCTGGTACCCAAACCAGATGGGGAAATACGCTTTTGCGTGGACTACCGTAAGCTAAATGCTGTAACTCGTCCGGACAACTATCCAATGCCACGTACCGATGAGCTATTGGAAAAGTTGGGACGTGCCCAGTTCATCTCTACAATAGACTTAACCAAGGGGTACTGGCAAGTACCGCTAGATGAACCTGCCAAGGAGAGGTCAGCATTCGTCACCCATGCGGGGGTGTATGAATTCAATGTCCTTCCTTTCGGCCTTCGAAATGCACCCGCCACCTTCCAGAGGCTGGTAGATGGTCTACTAGCTGGACTGGGAGAATTTGCAGTTGCCTACCTCGATGATGTGGCCATTTTTTCAGACTCCTGGCCCGAACACCTACTACACCTGGAAAAGGTCTTTGAGCGCATCAGGCAGGCAGGACTAACTGTTAAGGCCAAAAAGTGTCAAATAGGCCAAAACAGAGTGACTTACCTGGGGCACCAGGTGGGTCGAGGAACCATAAACCCCCTACAGGCCAAGGTGGATGCTATCCAAAAGTGGCCTGTCCCACGGTCCAAGAAGCAGGTCCAATCCTTCTTAGGCTTGGCCGGATACTACAGGCGATTTGTACCCCACTACAGCCAAATCGCTGCCCCACTGACCGACCTGACCAAAAAGACCCAGCCAAATGCAGTTAAGTGGACTAATGAGTGTCAAAAGGCCTTTACCCAACTTAAGGCAACGCTCATGTCTGACCCTGTGCTCAGGGCCCCGGATTTTGACAAGCCATTCCTAGTAACCACAGATGCATCTGAGCGTGGTATAGGAGCAGTGCTCATGCAGGAAGCAACAGATCACAACTTCCATCCTGTCGTGTTTCTCAGCAAGAAACTGTCTGAGAGGGAAAGTCACTGGTCAGTCAGTGAAAAGGAATGCTATGCCATTGTGTACGCCCTGGAAAAGCTACGCCCATATGTTTGGGGACGGCGGTTCCAACTACAAACTGACCATGCTGCACTAAAGTGGCTTCATACTGCCAAGGGGAACAACAAGAAACTTCTTCGTTGGAGTTTGGCTCTCCAAGATTTTGATTTTGAAATTCAACACATCACAGGAGCTTCTAACAAAGTAGCTGATGCACTCTCCCGTGAGAGTTTCCCAGAATTCAGTAGTTAAAAAGTGTTCTTAAAATGTAGAAGTCTGTTAGTTATATACTTAGGAGTATATGTAAAGGTGTATGTGTTGTATTAATCTGTTTATTTTCCAGTTCTAGAAGGAAATCGCCGCCAGTGAGCTTCCCCACTGTCTGCAATTTGGGGGGCGTGTCATAAACAGATAGCTAAGGGTTAATGTCTCTTTCACCTGAAGCACCTGACCAGAGGACCAATCAGGAAACCGGATTTTTTCAACTTTGGGTGGAGGGAATTGAGTGTCTCAGTCTTTGTCTGCCTGCCTGCTTTCTCTGAGCTTTGGAGAAGTAGTTTCTTTTTTTCTAGTCTTCTGTTTCTAAGTGTAAGGACCAAGAGATCAGATAGTAAGTTATATGGTTTCTTTTCTTTGGTATTTGCATGAATATAAGTGCTGGAGTGCTTTGATTTGTATTCTTTTTGAATAAGGCTGTTTATTCAATATTCTTTTAAGAAATTGCCCTGTATTGTGTCATCTTAATACAGAGAGACCATTTGTATTTTTTCTTTCTTTTTTATATAAAGCTTTCTTTTAAGACCTGTTGGAGTTTTTCTTTACTTCAGGGAAATTGAGTCTGTACTCACCAGGGAATTGGTGGGAGAAAAAAGTCAAGGGGAGATCTGTGTGTTGGATTGCTAGCCTAATTTTGCATTCCCTCTGGGGGAATAGGAAAGTACTTTTTGTTTCCAGGATTGGGAACAGAGAGGGAGAGTCTCTCTGTGTAGTTTCACAGAGCTTGTGTCTGTGTATCTCTCCAGGAGCACCTGGAGGGGGGAAGGGAAAAAGGATTATTTCCCTTTGTTGTGAGACTCAAGGGATTTGGGTCTTGGGGTCCCCAGGGAAGGTTTTTCAGGGGGACCAGAGTGCCCCAAAACACTCTAATTTTTTGGGTGGTGGCAGCAAGTACCAGGTCCAAGCTGGTAGCTAAGCTTGGAGGTTTTCATGCTAACCCCCATATTTTGGACGCTAAGGTCCAGATCTGGGACTAAGGTTATAACAGGTCCTGGGATAGGGGTTGTTATAAAATTGGATGGGTGGGGCTCTGTGGCCTGCCTTGTGCAGGAGGTCAGACTAGATGATCATATTGGTCCCTTCTGACCTATGAGTCTATGAGTCTATGAGTCTAATTATTGTGCTCTAATCGGCACTGGTGAGGCCTCAGTTGGAGTAGTATGTGCAGATCTTGGCACCACAGTTTAAGAAAGAAATGGATACATTCAAGAGAGTCCAGAGGAGAGCAACAAAAATGATAAAAGGTTTAAGAAACCTTACCAAGGAAGAAAAGTTAAAAAAAAAACAAACAAAAATAAACTTCCTCATGTTTAGTCCCGAGAAAAGGAGTGTGAACCTGATAGCAGTCTTCAAATGTGAAGCACTGTTATAAAGAGGATTGTGATCAATTGTTTCCCATATCCACTGAAGGTAGAATTAGTAATAGGCTTAATTTGCACCAAGGGAGATTTAGGTTATATATTAGGAAAAAAACTCTCACGATAAGAGTAGTTAAGTAATGGAATAAGCTTACAATGAAGGTTGTGGAATGTCATAATTGGAGATTTTTAGAACAGGATGGACAAACACCTGTTAGGGATATACTTGGTTCTGTCTCAGTGCAGACACCTGGACTAGATGACCTCTTTAGGTCCCTTCCAGGTGTTATGTTTCTATGATTCTCCAACCTGCCACAGCACTAGGCCTGAACTCTGAACTACATAGGGATGAGACAGGAAGGAAGGTCATTCTCCACATCCATTTGATTTAGCTCTTTGTTGTGACTGCAAAGAATAGTGCTAATTAATGCAACTGTAACAAAGATTTTGGTCACTGCCATCAGACAGATTCAACCTGCAGGTAAACCTGTGTATCTATTTTCAAATCTCAGAGTCATCTAGTCCCTTGGTTAAATTTCTGATATATTCCCCTTCAGTCATTAGATAAAATTATCTCTGTTTTGCAACATTATGAGATTTTATGTTGAATTTTATCAGGCATCATATTACCATACAAATTAAGGGCCTCATCTTGGAGGTGCGGAGTATCTGCAATTTATCTTGGATTCATAGGTATTTGACCTCAAATCAGCGGACATCGCAGTAGTTAGCACCTATCAGGATCAGGCAGCTCTAGGTCATTTTGATAGACCATTTACTCAGCGCAGGTAACCAGCTCAGATTGCAATTCAGATACAATGAATATTTAGAGATCAAAGTTCTAATCTTTAGCTCATGAGATGCTTCAGGCACAATTATTCTGCTTGGTAGTTTGCCAGTCCAGTAGAAAAATATGCCTAATTTATTGCGATAAACCCTAAGACGCAAAAAACACCAAAAAGGCTTAGATCAAGGAGCAATTTACCACTAACATTATATGTTTTAAAAGCAAATAACCCCTATCAGTATGCAATAAATATTGTTTAAACATATGTTTTGCAATGTCTTGATGTTTCCCAGTGATTAAGAGCTTCAGTGGTATAGAAATGCCTTAGAATAAACACTAGTATTCAATAGTTGTTTGTGTTGTCCATGACTGCACTTCTTTAATTTAGTAAGTTAAAGTATGAAATGTGATGTCCTGATTTCTATGTAGTTGAATAATTACGCCTAAGAATACAAAGAACACTGAATTCTGGATTGTGCATGTATAAATTAAGTGACTGAAAGGTTACATATAGGAGATAAAGAACAAGAACTAGGGATACTACATAAAAGAAATTTGCTCAGGGAGGGCAGCAGCTAAATGTTATAGATTTTGGCTTGTTACTAGAGAGAAGTGAATATACATGGCAGCTGTAGGATTCTGGCAATAGCATATCTTTTTTGAGAATTCCCTTCCTTTTAAAGCATTACCCTCAACCTGTCTGTACAATGGGAGAGATCATCATTTTCCAAATCCCAGAACACTATTTCCCATCAATTACAACAAAATAAAATCATATGACATGCTTCATATGTGTATATTGCACAAAAGATTGAGTATGTGCATTATGTTTCACATGTATGAAACAACAGCCCAATCTGATTTTAAATTATGCAAAAAATAATCCTTAAAATATTTGAGGCTAAATTGGGGCTATGAAGCCTCATCCATAAGAGAAGGCTGCAGAGGTGCAAAACCCCGAAAGAAACTCCAGAAGTCAGTGGGCCGCATCTAAACTCCACTGAAATCGATATGAAGACTGTTACTGACTTCAACGGAGCTGGATTAGACTGACTGTGTCTGAGGCAGTGCAATGCCTCTCAGAGCGCACACAGCGGTGATCACTGCTACACCCCTTAATTGAGCGCCACCACCTTTCTTCATCCTGTGTTTGTCCAGCTTTGCTGCTCCAATGTAATAACTTTACTACCTTCGGGTAGTGAATCCAAGAGAATGAGCTGGTTTTATATATAGTTTTGTATGGAACCAGTAAGTGATATCCAAATACTAAAGCTTTCTGAAAAGATCCAATTATTTTATTTATTTTCTCCTCTTTATTCAAATAAAATTATTTGTCAACCTGAAATTTAAATCTGATAATTGCCTTATTGTCTGCATTCTTTTGATAGCTTCTAGAACATAATAAATGCTAAAACAGAGCACATATGGGGATATTTTCCTTTATGGAATGGTTTTTTGGAATAAACGTGCCTGAACATACCAAGTTCATAATTTAACTTCATTGCTAAAAGAAATACTGAGGCTTAGCTTCCCAGTGGAACTCCACGTTCCTTTTGCAATCTTGTTGAAAGCCGAAAAACTGAACAATGACTTTAAAATTTCTGATATCTGTTACTCAGTGACTGTCTGTTTGCCAAGAGCACACACAAATGAGACACACCAACATGAATTGCTGCTTGAGACATGAGCATTTCAAGAGCATCTTGATGCGAAACAAAATGAAAAAACTAGTCCCTACTGTAGAAAGTTCTGGAAGCTGATGAAATGGCAGACATTTTACTTACCTTCTTTCTGCGCTCATTTACTCATGAATGGGGACACAAAGAGCAATCATAAACTCTTGAAACAAATGATTTGTTTTAGATGAAAAGAAACAAGAAATTTAAAAACAATAAAAGCAACCTTTGTAAATCAGTAGTTCATATCTCCTGCATTCTACATTTGAAATGAAAAATAAAATGGCAGAGGCCACTGTAGTAAGGAGAGACTACTCTACAATTAAAGAAGCAACACACAGAAAACAGAAAGACATCCTCCTCCTTCAGATATATGGCTACTTGTACCCGATAGCTCCTTGCCGAAGGGATCTCACAGTCATAGCTAATTCCAAGGACTGAATATATATGATCTGTGATCTTGGTGTCCAGGATACTGCCAGATCATATGCAGATTGATTGGGAGCTTTCTTAGACCCAACCCTCATTGATCCCAAACAGCAAGAGTTAATACCTAAATCCACAGACAAGGCATAACTCTCAACTGCTGCAGGGATGGAAAAGGAACCTTTATTCTGAATAACTTCCCACCTAACAAGTAGAGGTGTTTTAAGCCCAGCTATGAGAACCACCTGATCAGAAGGATTAAGGGTTTGGCTCAAGGGGATTTAAGTACAGGATGGATGAGGTTAGAATACATACTACAAAATCAAACTGATCCTCCATAGCGCAAACAGAACCGCTACAGTGAACTATGAAATTGTATAATGTGAACTGAATATTTGCAAACTTTTCAATGCAATAAAGCAAAAAATGCAAACATTTTCCTTACCCTAAAACTTGTGTCACAAACACACTTTCATAACATGCTTGTTTTAGGGAAAGAACATTGTAAATGCACCGAGAAAAAAGTTTCACTAGTCTTTTCAGGAAAGGAATAGCAAAAAGAGAGACATGGTATGTGAATTATGAACAGCTGAAGAAAAATTTGCTGAGGACAGATCAAAGACACAGCGAACCAATTTGCTGTATTTGAATGACCAGCCAAGGAATGATAGCCCAGGATTGTAGAGAGCCTCCAGCCTGTTGGAGGAAGGTCTGACAGATGGGGACAATCTTGAAGCCAATACCGTGGAGGGAAGCAAGGAAGAGGCTGACAGAAGCAGCATTGTTCCACTCAGAACAAGCTTACCTCTGCAAGAGGAGTGGTGGACAGCTCAACAGTTGGAGCAGAGGAAACTGCAGCTGGAGAAGGATTGAGTACAACTGGAAATCCAGCAGCTTGCAGAGTGGGGTGTCAGTGGAGTGGCTCATGACCATGTCTGCCAACCTCAAGGCAGACTGTCAAAAAGCTGGGCAGAAACTCCAAAGTGGTTGTATGTTCTATAATTAGATTTCACCAACTCAGTACAGAGTGGGAACTCCTAAAGCACTATAGACCCTTGGGCATTTCAGTCTATCTTGCCACTCAACAAGCCGGACTATGTGATAGATGGTCACTTTACATTAAAAATCAGAACAATATTCAGGTTACTCCCAGTCCCAAAGGACTAGTCATTTATCCCAGGTCAATTGTACTCAGCTCTCAAACCAAAGACACACCTGTAGCCAATCCTGTGATAAAATAACTAAAGATTTGTTGTTAACTAAGAAAATAAATGATAGTTATATACAAGATTAAAGCAAGTAAGCATAGATACAAATGAGGTACAATCTTAAATTCAAAAGGTAAAAGAAGACTATAATAAACAAACTTTTATGTATTTGAGGCTAACGTCCCTGAGGTCCGCGCCGCTTCCTGCAGCTCCCATTGGCTGGGAATGGCAAACCGTGTCCACTGGGACTTGCAGGGGGCCATGCCTGAAGTTGGTCAATGTAAACAAAATGTCTCACAGCCCGCCAGTGGATTGCCCTGATGGGCCATGTGCCGAAGGTTGCCGACCCCTGCGCTGCACAATGCCTCATTTGTCTTCAATGAGCCATGTTGTGTGGAGGATGAGCACTTTACCTTAATTAATGCTTCTTTTCCTATTTGATGAGTTACACAATTACAGAGGTTTACAATGCAAACACTCAGTATAACTTTAGACTATGGGATACAAAGGTTACCAGTGAGATTATTACATGCAGCATCCTAGCAGCATTCCTAAAGTCTAAACACGAAACAAATTCTTATAATGCTAATATCTATTTTAACTAAGCTAACCCACAGGGAAGCCAGACTGACTTCCAGCTATGTATTTGCCAGTGTTCAGTGAAGCCCTGGTCCTTTGGCATGAGCTGGCACCTGGCCTGCCAGCAACACAGGAGGCAAGACAGCAAATAGGGAGCAGCAGTATCAGTACAAGAGAAGAGAAAAACCACCAGTGCCAGCATGAGGAGCCAGCACCAGCATGAAGAGAGACAGATGGCCAGGACAGCCAGAATGGGTGTCCTCGCTGGACCACTGAGGGGAAATACAGGTGCAGTTGCTCTGAACTGTGAGAGATGCAATGCAGGTTTCTTATCATCATCATGATCAGGGAGAGCAGAGCTTTGTGCATTTTCAGTCAAAGTCCACAGTTAATAAAACATTTCTGAATTGTCACAGTCTTCCATTTCATCTCGTACCAGCCCAATGAACAACATGATACAGACTGATCTGTTTTGCAAGCAATGTTACGCTTTCAACTGTGTCCTGAAAGAAATTACCTTCCCCCTCATTATTTGAAATGTTATTCAGGCCTTTATATCACATCTCCACAGAACTGGCAGATTTGAAATGGAATGCTCAAGCTTTTGCAGCTTTCCCATTCAGCACTAGCTTGTTAGGGTGCCATGCAGCAGCACTGCTTTTTATTAATCTTTTTAGACTTATAAAATACACAATCAACTTGATTGAGGAGACATGCACATAATCTAATCTTCCAGCTTCCCAATATGCCCACAGGCAAATGATTGGGAAGAGAGCTGGGGCTCGCACCATGTCCTCATTGCCTCTATCTGACCAGCAGGAAAAATGATCCCGGGGAACACTGACAGCAGTGGCTCTGTTCTGAAAAAGTGACTGTGACTGTGGTACCATGAGTTTTCAAAATTTGTCTCAGAAACTTCCAGGTAAAAATAACCCATAAAAAGATTTCCCATCCTGTCAGTAACCTAGTCCCAGATTTGGACCTTAGCGTCCAAAATATGGGGGTTAGCATGAAAACCTCCAAGCTTAGTTACCAGCTTGGACCTGGTACTGCTGCCACCACCCAAAAAATTAGAGTGTTTTGGGGCACTCTGGTCCCCCCAAAAACCTTCCCTGGGGACCCCAAGACCCAAATCCCTTGAGTCTCACAACAAAGGGAAATAAACCTTTTCCCTTCCCCCCCCTCCAGGTGTTCCTGGAGAGATACACACAAGCAACCTCCGTGAATCTAAACAGAGGGATTCCACCCTCCCCGTTCCCAGCCTGGAGAACAGAATTACCGAGAGTCAATCTCTCTTCCCCCCTCACCCAGAGTAAATGCAAAGTCAGGCTAGTACATCTAACACACACAGGTTTTCCCCTGACTTCTTCCTCCCACCAATTCCCTGGTGAGCTGCAGACCCAATTCCCTGGAGTTCCTCACTAAAGAAAAACTCCAACAGGTCTTAAAAGAAAGCTTTATATAAAAAAGAAAGAAAAATACATACAAATGGTCTCTCTGTATTAAGGTGACAAAATACAGGGTCAATTGCTTAAAGGAAATATGAATAAACAGCCTTATTCAAAAGAATACAATTTAAAGCACTCCAGCAACTACAGACATGTAAATACAAAACAAAAAACCAACTTTGTACTCACAACTTGGAAACAGAAGATTAGAAAGCAGGAAATAGAAAAAATCCTTCTCTAGCTGAGAGAGATTCAGGCAGAAGACAAAGAACTCAGACACAAACTTCCCTCCACTCAGAGTTGAAAAAAGTCTGGTTTCCTGATTGGTCCTCTGGTCAGGTATTTCAGGATACTTTTTTTTTTCAGGTGAAAGAGACATTAACCCTTAGCTATCTGTTTATGACACATCCTAACTACTACCCTGTTAATTCAGGCCCAATGATATCTTCAGTAACACCAATTAAACTCTATTTTCTTCAGACCAATTCCTTCAATGACATTGCACAGGTGTAACTGAAATTTAGTACATAATTTTCTTGATGATCCACAAAATGAAGGAGATTCCAGTTCATACTCATGGCTATCCTAGCTCTCCAAGTCAAACAGGAATATAATTAGGAGAAAGCATAGTCACTAAAGACAGCAGATATGATTCTGAATACACACATGGAGCAGTTTTGCTGAGATGCCATAAGATGCCATTTTAAAATAGTACATTTTCAGAAAAGAACCAGATTTTAAATCTAGGGATGATTCACTGAAGCAACTCAGCTGATTTCAGCTGTACATGGTGAAAGAGGCCAGGTGTTATTTTCTTGGTTTTGGTTTGGTTTTGATTTTTTTTAAATAATCAAAAATCCAATTCATACTGGGTATGTGTGCACTTTGGCCTATTTGCGATTGTTAAACCCTGCAAGCTGCTTTTGTATGTATTTATGGGAGACCACATTAAAGAAATCAACATAATCAATAATCCATATGTTCTTAGTCTGATAGCCAAGACAGATCGTGAGCAGTCTTTCAAAGACACCTGCAATCTCACCACAATTTTATTACGCTTATAGAGACCATCTTTCTACGGGCCTACTAATAACCATAGCTAGCTACATACAATGTTATTCACCTGTTTGGTAACTCCAATACCTTATTCTGATATAATGATCAACTAATAGGCACTTCATGTAAACCTACAGTTTTAAGCCACTCATAAACCACTTCATTCATATTATCTTTTTTCTTTTATTTGAAAAGATATTCAACTACCAGTGTTTCTCTCCCTTGCAGTAATAATCTTCCTCACTCCTAAAATATCCTGAATTTGTGTGCGAACACAGGGAAATTCTCCTGCTATTTTCATACTACCTCCACAGTCTCCTACTCACAAATGACTTTTTTCTCAGTTTTCCAAACTCAGCATATTTTCTTTTGTGTATTTCTCTTCATTTGCACTTGGCTGCTTTAGCAGGTGGCTAAGAATTCAACTGCAGCAGATGGACAGCTCAATGTGGGGTCAAAAAAACAATCTTCAAGTGACCAGCTTTTAAAGGCAGAATTAATTTGTGGGAGATAGGAAGGCTCACAAGGATGGAAAATCTTTCTGCCCTTAAAAGCAGGCAACAACTGATTGGAGTGAGATATATGCTTAGGAGTCAATGTATATTTTTTATTAATGGTAATCTACATGTTAAGCTTAGGGCCAAACTAAAATTCCTGATCCAAATATCCCTAAACTTTGGAGAAGTTCAGATCCAGATATGAGCTTTGCAGCTCAAATCCATCTCTAAACATCTTTGTGTTTGTGTGTATATATATATTCCCTCCCAGCATATATTTATTTTCTCCCACTGTTCTTCATTATTGGAATTGCTTTAGATGGCTGTGGTAGAAAATTAAACGTGATTAGAATGTGTGGGAACAGAAGGTTCTCAATACTACTAAACATTTAATAACTTGCCAGTTGTTATGTCATTAATGAACAACAATAAAGCTGGTGTTGAAATAAAAAACCCTAAAAAATACACATCTATTTCCCCCCCACACCCCGCTATCCTGCCACTGCCCCTCTCCATGTATAAAAACCCTGGCAATTGTACTCTCACACCCCAACCTTCGATTTCAGCATCACAGAAATAAGCTACACAAAAACATGCTCCAAAGCCTTCGATGAGGAAACCAAAACCTGGATTAAAAGATGTCTGCCTCTAGAGGCCTGATATATGAGACATGATGTGTTTCTGTATTTTGAATTAGTTGTTAACTTTCAAGAAAAATAAACAGCTGTTCACGACACAGTGGAGAGGTCAATGAAGACATCTGCCTCAAACAACAGCTGTGATTAAAAAGAAAAAGCAGAAATATTAAGACAGTGTTAGAAAAAAGGTAGAAGAAGAATATGAAAAGATACCATGATGCTGCTATATAATATGTCCTCACCTTGAATTCAATATTTAACTTTGGTCACTTTATTTCAAAAATATATTTAACAATAAAAAGTGGGCCAATGAAGGAAACTAGAAATATGAAATATAACTCTGAGGGCCTATTGTAATTATGTGAAGTGTGGGCCATTAATGGTGGTTTGGAATCTTGTTGGCTCCCATCAACCAGGACAATTGACTGTGGATGGCTCTGTTTGCAGGCAAGCCTTCCTGTGAGTCAGGCTGGGAGGAATGAAGGCTTGAGGTCTTAAAGTGATCTGAACTGGAATCCATCTTTAACCTGGTGCTTTTCCAGTGAGGAGGGGTGGGAACCCAGAGGGACAAAGGATTCCCACCTTATGCAAAAAATATATAAGTGGGTGGAACAGAACAAAGGGAGCTGCAGTCATAAGAAATCTGCTAGCTATGACCTGAGCTGGAACAAGGGTTGTACCAGGGGAAAGGATTATGTCCAGACTAGAAAGGCATCCAGTCTGTGAAAGAAACTTATTGAAACATCTCTGAGGGTGAGATTTTATCTCTATTCAGTTTTATGACTGTGTTAGGCTTAGACTTGTGTGTTTTATTTTATTTTGCTTGGTAATTCACTTTGTTGTGTCCGTTACTACTTGGAACCACTTAAATCTTACTTTCTGTATTTAATAAAATCACTTTTTACTTATTATTTAATCCAGAGTATGTATTAATACCTGCGGATGGGGGGGTGGCAAACAATGGTGCATCTTTCTCTATCAGTGTTATAGAGGGTGAACAATTTATTAGTTTATCCTGTATAAACTTTATACAGGGTAAAACAGATTTATTTGGGGTTTGGACCCCATTGGGAGTTGGGCATCTGAGTGTTAAAGACAGGAACACTTCTTAAGTTGCTTTCAGTTAAGTCTGCAGCTTTGGGGCACGTGGTTCAGACCCTGGGTCTGTGTTGGAGCAGACTGGCGTGTCTGGCTCAACAAGACAGGGTGCGGGAGTCCCAAGGTGGCAGGGAAAGCAGGAGCAGAAGTAGTCTTGGCACATCAGTTGGCAGCCCCAAGGTGGTTTCTCTGATCCAACCTATCACAGAGAGGTCTAGGTTGGATATTGGGAAAAACTATTTCACAAGGAGGGTGGTGAAGCACTGGAATGGGTTACCTCGGGAGGTGGTGGAATCTCCATCCTTAGAGGTTTTTAAGGCCTGGCTTGACAATGCCCTGGCTGGGCTGATATAGTTGGTGTCGGTCCTGCTTTGAGCATGGGATTGGATTAGATGACCTCCTGAGGTCTCTTGCAACCCTAATATATATTCTAATAAAATGATTATGTGCAGTTATAAAGGTCAGATGAAATTACAACGGCAATCAGTTCTCAAGCATTCAGGCATTATATCAAGACACCAAGAAGAAATTAAAAAAATAAAAGAAAAACAATCCCCACCCCTTATTGGATAGTAACTGAAAAGACAGGGGAAATGAACTGAGGGTAACAGTGAGTGTGATTCATTGTGCACTCTGTACAGGATCTTAAGTAATTAAGCTCCAAAGAAAAATGTGACACTGAACAGCCACATATAAGATTCAGTTAACTATTCTTATAAGCTAAACTGCAACCACAATTTCCATGCTTAGATTTGCTCTTAAATTTCTCTCTATGTGCTATGTGGAAATGTATGATAAATGCAAGGTTAATTTTAAGCTTGATTAAATGTTGAAGAGAATGTCACACATTTTAGTCTAGATTCTATGAACCAATCAATAACTTAATGGACTCTGTCTTGGAAACCATTCTGAAAAATTAACTTCCAGAAGTAAAACAAAACAAAACCCGACCAAGTTTCCAGTAGTTTCATCTATCATTGGTGTGTCAGACCAAGGAATAAAATGAAATGAGCTAACCAGTAACAACAGTTAAAGATTTAACAAGTTCATTTTCTTACATGAACCTCTGCACTACATTACTAATCTTTTCTTTGCACGTATTTGGCTCTTTCAGACTGCATATTTCTGTCAGGCAAAACCAAGTATTGACAGTGACCTTGAGTTCTGTTTAGGGATGTGTGTGTGCGTATTTATTGTTTTCAACTAAGCTTTGTTATCTACCATATCAGGCCTTGATGCTACGAAGATTCACATGAGTAATTATATTGGGACTAATCCTGCACATAAAGTTACTCATGTAAGTAAATATCTGGAGAATTCAGGGCTTACTTAATTATTGAAATAACAGCATTTCATATTCCATACTATGGTGCAAAGGCAACTTTTTGAGGATAACTGTTTGCCTTTCTTCAATCTCTAACACCAATGTTCTGAAGTATTTCAAGATGCTTATGTATTTCTGCAAATAAAACTATATTTAAAAGAACTAGAATATGAATACAATGTATGCAATAAATTGCTGCTGTTTACACAGTGTGATCTTGTGTAAGGATTAATGGTTAGACTTTATACTGTTGAGGTAAGTTCTTTTTATGCAAAAAGTAATTGTGTATGCTTAAAAAAAATAAACTCAAATACTATTGTCATTTAAGTGATTTGCAACATGTTTTATAATGCTGGATGTATTTTATTTATTTCCAGTGACAGTTTATATTCTGGTAACTAAGCAAGTAGGTAAAATTGTTTGTAAGGTTTATCAGTATGATATTTCCCCCCATATAGCCCATAAAACTTGTTCTGGATCTGCCTTCATGTATCATCTAGTTTGTAACACCTGTCAGTGGCATACCTTATTAAGGATACAATTTTATCATGGAGGTAATGGATTCTCTGACTTTAACAGACCTCCGTGACTTCTTTGGCTTCAGCCCCACCGCAGTGGCGGGGCTGGAGCAGCGATCAGCTTCCACACACCCCTGAGGCAGAAGCGATGGTCAGACACCCCCCGACAATGGGCTTGCACTGTCATTCCCCTCCCTGCCCCCCGGACAGGTCACCGACTTCCATGAATTTTTGTTTATTGCCCTGGTCTGTAACTCTGATGAAAAATTCCTATGACAAAATCTTAACCTTACTTATCATTGCTCAGATCTATCAGTCACAGCTTGGCTCTCAGTCTACCACATTAACTCCTAGGGACTGTCAGTCATGCTTGCCTGTTTGGACAATATCCATATGTTTCCTCCACTAGCCATGCCAGACAACTGGTAAACATGTTCTATTTTATACCTTTGGCAAAGCACTCTCATATCTAAGAAAACACTCGACGCAAAGTGTGACATGAAGAGTAGGCTTCCAGCTTTTGTGACACTCAACCTGAATATGATGTCTCCACTGTCACTACCTGCTCCAAGCCTGCTCTCAGGACAGACAATGTCTGTTGTCATTAAAGTCAACTGCAGAATCCCTCACACTTCTAAATCCCCTAGGCTCATATGTGGCATGTTATATGAGCAGGGGTGGCTCCAGGCCCCAGCAAGCCAAGTGCGTGCTTGGGGCGGCCAGCTGCGAGGGTGCTCTGCCGGCGCCGCCAGGCAGGCTGCCCTCAGCGGCTTGCCTGCGGAGGGTTCGCTGGTCCCGCAGCTTCGGCGGACCTCCCGCAGGAGGGTCCGCCGAAGCCGCGGGACCAGTGGACCATCCGCAGGCAATTCATGGAAGGCAGTCTGCCTGCCGTGCTTGGGGCGGCAGAATTCCTAGAGCCGCCCTGTATATGGGCCTGTAGTACCTGTGCTTCACCAATATTCAGGAATACGGGCTGGGCTTCACCAACATTTGGACTTATATTTTCAGAGCCATCCCATCCATAGGACAGACTGGGGCAACTGCTCAGGGCCCCATACTTTGGTGGGCCACATACTTCAGGGGGATGCAGGGTCCAGGGCATCTTGGGTCCCAGCCTGCCTCACCTCTTCCTGACAATGCTCCACCCCCACTCCACCCCTCCCCAAGTCCCAGCCCCTGCCCACCTCTTCCCACCCCTGCTCTGTCCCCTTCCGCCCCCATTTCACCCCTTCCCCTAAGTCCTTACCCTGCCTCTTTCTGGCTTCCACTCCCTCCCGCAAGTGATGCTGGGAGCCAGTGGGGTGGGGCAGAGAGGGGTGAGCTGGGGCCAGGTCACTCACTGCTACTGGTGCCAGGCCACCCTGTACCCTGCATTCCCCTGAAGCATGGGGCTCCCCAAAGCATGGGGCCTGGGGCAATTGTCCCAGTCTACCCTATGGACAAGACAGCTCTGCCTGGACCCATTCTGGGCACCACCAAAAATTATACAAACCTAGCACCCATGCCTAGGCTGGGTAATGACTGATCACTGTTCCTATCTCTGGGTCCCTGAGTGAACTCCCATGTGTAAATCCTGTATGACACCCTTCTTAAGGAGCATGCCCTCACCGACTGGCTGCCTAGACTCTGGATCCAGTGCCACAGCTGTTTCCCAGTTGCTTGGACATGATCCTATAAGTCCACCTGGCTCTGGGTTTCCTGGTTACAATATGTGAGTAAAGCAAGAAAACACATATTTAGCAATGGAATTTATTATATACAGAAATATTATCCAAAACAAACAAACAAAAACAAGTTTGTGAGTTACACAGTTATGGTAAACAACAGACTCCTAATCACAATCCCACTCAGTGCCCTAGGTCTGGTCCATGTCTTTGGACTCAGCAGCTCTTTCTGCCTTTATGGAGTGATCATTTTGCTTCCGGTAGTGGAATGGCCGGTCCTGCTTAGAAAGCATTCCCTCTTTTAAAACAGCCTCTGTCACCATTTCTGCCCACCTGCTTCCAATGGGGAATTTTCAGGCTACAGTCTCTGTCCCCCATCCCTCTGGACCTCCCAGCCCTATTCCCCTTGGCACACTGTATTTCAAAGTCAATGGCCCTGCTAGTAGTGAATCCATTTTTCTGCTATGGAAAAGCCACTCAATATTGATGATCATTGACTGTTTTGTCTCAGCTTCCCAAGAAACACAGCGTCTCCACTAGGCGTCAAATTCCTTTAACTAAACAAATTGTCAAACCCACACTAAAAGTTACATAATTCAGAACAGACATTGAAATAAAACATGGCATTCACCAATTCAAAATGGAATTAATAAATTGACTCAGATGAACCCACCAAACTGTTACACCCATATTTTAAGATATGCCCATTGGTACACTGCATATCTTTAGAACTAGAATTTCACCACTACTTCATTAGTTATATACTATTGTCTTGGTAAATGTCTTAAGTTATTGAAAACTTAACCAGTTTGTATAGGAATTAAGTCATTCCACCTGTGCAGCAGCTCTATGTATAAACACATGAACAAGTTATGTGGAAATCAAGGCAGATAGAAACACTTCCTCCTATATTATCTTACCGTAAACAGTTCACAATCTGGACATTCAGTCCAGCTGAGCAGCAGTAGTAAAATCTACCATGGAAATACTCCTCCACATATCAGGTTCCAATTCATACTTGTGCCATTTTTAAAAAGATTCCCCTAAAAGATTCCAGTTTTGCAGGTCCTCTTTTTCATGGATTTAAATATATTTCCTTCCTCCTGAGATATAAAATCTTGTTGAGCTCTTCAGTCCATTATGCAGTGAAATGCAGGCTAAATTTTCAAGAGACCCCTATGCAAGACTCCATTTGCATGCATGCACTTTTTCAAGAACTATCACCTGGTACAGTCTAATTTGGGCACACAGTGGTTTGCATACTCAAATTTGAACATGCACACACAGGATACTTTTTGAAAAATTGAGCCCTAGATATATAAATATTATGCCAATATTTTAAAATGCTATACAGCTGTTTCCATATATTTATTCAGATATTCAGTAAAAATTTTAAACCGTAAACTTATTAAAGACAGATGAGATAGGATTTAGACAAAATAATCAAAAGCCAGTTACATAAATTATTTGGAACAAAACTGTGGAAAGGAATCCAGCGGTATGAAAAAACAATTCTGGGATGGCTCCATTCATGGCTGCTGAACATTTGAAGTTGTCTATGAAGCGTTGGAATAGTCAGTATCAAAAAAGCCACAGCTTGAGATACTTTCAGTTTAGCTGGTAATAATTGCAGAGTTAATAAAAAAAGTAATCATCTCAGCAGGAGGTAAATCAGGCAAATACAATTGCTGAGTTTGTTCTTGAATATTAACTCAAAAGACTATCTTGCATGGAACGGCATATTTGGGGAAGTAAGGCAACTTCAGACTTTGGCGTATACATTTTAAAAGCTCTCCTTTGATGCCGCACTATGTGAAGAACCTTTGAAACAACCTCAAAACAACTGTTTAACATGTATTAAAAAATTCAAATCTAATTCCAAGACATTTCAAGTCCTCAAGTCATACCTCTACTGACTGCATTTACAAATGCTCATTACAAATTTGTCTTGAGAACTATAATGTGAAAACCATCAAATGTCTGAGGCTTTGCAAATGCCCTAAACTTTTTCCCCCCTAACATTTTGTGTTTCACAAAACAGGGACAGATTGTATAAAATCCTCTCTTGATAAATGAAACCCATATTTATTTTAATGAAGACTCAATTTAAAACTTTTTTTTTAATCTAAGAGGAAGACTGTGATGCATAAACAATGTAGAAAATGATGAAGGGTAAACATTTATGTTGCATGAAATATATATAACCTCCTATGCTGCCTATTCTTCTATCCAAGAACATAAATTAGATCTGATGAGTGATCAAGTGGTTTCAAGGCAGGGCTGGAATGTAATGAAAGTTAATGTGCTATACATAAAATCTAATGATTAAACCACCCACAGAAAGAAAATAAGCATGTTTTTTCCTGTTATTTTGTGATCTTGTAGGTATATATTAGCTTAAGTTAACTCATATTTCTGATGCAAAGTAATTCTATGCTGTTCTACATGGAAAGGACACAGCATATTTGCTAGAGAAGTTCTTAGTTGATTCAATGGTATTTAGAATATTTATTTTTAACCCATTTTATTTAAAGCAAAGGTCTAACACACTCAGTTCATGCATGAGAAAACCCAAAAATGTACATGGTTACTTAAGGTTCCTATTCTCCCTGCATAGATTTAAAAAAAAAAAAAAAAGGACAGCTTTAGTCTGGAAGTTAAGTACTTTGCTGCTGAACTGCTGCACTCCCCAATATATGACAAGAGGATAAACCAAGCTTCTGTCATCAGGTGATATCAGTATTATATATCTGATACTATGGAAAAGCCAAGATGCTATCACTGCTTTAGAACTACTGAAAAACATCAGGAAAAAGAGGACAGAGGAGAGAGAAGTTAGCTTAAGAAAAGAACAATAAGGCAAGAGTAATTAAGCCCTGACTGACAGTATAGTGTGTTTAAGTCATCACTAGTTCATTAGCTACAGCGGGCCTACACTCAGAGATTTATCAGGGTTCACTTTCAGAAATACCATATTAATTTTCTGCTAAACATTTTCATGTCAATTAGATAGCAGCATCCATTGTGGTAATGGATTATTCATGTTGTGGCTGGGCTGGAGAAATGAAAGACTGGGAAACTAGAGAATCAATTGGTGGGATAGACCCCTGAAGGGGGTTGGGTGGGAGAGTGGTGAGGAAGGAATGAAAAGAACTGTATCCACCTCAGATACTGCATAATCTGCAGATCCCAATTGTTTGTGGTGATCTTGCCTCAACTGTGGGTGGAGAGAGCAAGGTAATCACCAAAGATGATGGATGGTGAAGTATGTGGCATCAGAGGTAGTGCACGGGTCTCGACCCACATGTCAAAAGTGACCCTAGGTTGGCATTGGGATTGCTGTCTTTTGTGAGGAGCTATTGGGGATGGATGGATAGGCAGCAGGTGGCTGTGACCTGAAGGGCTGTTTTTGATGTTTCCCTCTGGACTGTAGACCCCAGGGACCTCAATTTGGATCATGAGCCCTTTGGGGGTATGCAGAGACTGATCTGTCTTCTCATGGAACAGGTTGGCTTTGTTGAAAGGGAGGTCCTGAATGGCATTTTGGACCTCTCTTTGGAAGCCTGATGACTGGAGCCAAGAGTCTTTCTGTGCATAACCAGGCTGGGGGCCAGGGAGTGGGATAGAGTATCAACCATGTCCACCTTTGCCAGTCTCCCCTCGTCCACCAAGGCCTGGAACTGGGCCTGATCATCTGCAGGGAGTTTGTCACTAAAGTCTGCCAGCCTACTGTGGGTGTTGAAGTTGTACTTAACCAACAATTCTTGGTAGCTGGCTTTTCAAAATTGTAGGCCCACTGAGAAAACCTTCCTGCCCACCTTGTCTGGCGGGGTGAGGAATTCTACTTTCTGGTTTTTTTTTTTTTTTTTTTTTTGCCTTTAAGCTAAATAGTGTATTCAAAGCCAAGGGAGAATGACAATTTCTCTGGCAGCTGTGGGTTTTGTTGAGCCTTCTCTGCAGCTGCTTGCACCACCAGTGAATTAGGGGCAGGGTGTGTACATTGGAAATAGACCCATTTGGCTGGCACAAAATAGCATCTCTCAGCTCGCTTTTGGGTGAGGGCCCACTGTTTTGGGTATCAGAGGGGTAGCCATGTTAGTCTGGATCTGTAAAAGCAGCAAAGAGTCCTGTGTCACCTTATAGACTAACAGACGTTTTGGAGCATGAGCTTTCGTGGGTGAATACCCACTTCGTCAGATGCATGTAGTGGAAATTTCCAGGGGCAGGTATATATATGCAGGCAAGCTAGAGATAATGAGGTAGTTCAATCAGGGAGGATAAGGCCTTGTTCTAGCAGTTGATGTGTGAAAACCAAGGGAGGAGAAACTGGTTCTGTAATTGGCAAGCCATTCACAGTCTTTGTTTAATCCTGAGCTGATGGTGTCAAATTTGCAGATGAACTGAAGCTCAGCAGTTTCTCTTTGAAAAATGCCCAGTTTCTCCTCCCTTGGTTTTCACACCTCAACTGCTAGAACAAGGCCTTATCCTCCCTGATTGAACTACCTCATTATCTCTAGCTTGCCTGCATATATATACCTGCCCCTGGAAATTTCCACTACATGCTGTTTTAGCTGGCTCCAGTATGTCCTAGTTTATGGAAAGGGCCACATGGCTGTAGGATATCCAGGAGATGGTGCTGAGGGTCCTTGATCTCCTCCAGTGGGATCTGTAGATCACTGGTCACCCTCTGGAGCAGATCTTGATATTGCCAGTGGTCATCTGCCAGATAGGCTGGCAACGGGATGACCACATCATTCACTGATAAGGAGACTGCAGTCAGAACCAGAGATACTGGCACCATATCCTCCTCCTTGCATACCGATTGAACTCGCTGGCAATCAGGGGAGTGTCACTGGTCCTTGATGTGGTCTTTTGTTGGGTTTCTACTTCCCTCTGGCTGGTTTCCTTTGGTTAGCCCCTGGTCAGGACATTTCTTGGTCCCTGGCCTCTAAATAGGCCTAGTGGTCCGCTTCAGTTTCCTTGGCTGCATTTCTGGAGGCAGCCTGGTGCAGAGGTGTTCCCTTCACTGTCCCAGGCCTTTCTGTTTCCATTCCTTTTCTGAGGTTTCTCCTTTTATAGCAGGCCTTGTTTCCCCTGTTGGTTGCAGCTGGGGCTGCCTGCCTCCATGATTGGCAGTTGTGGCAGCTGCATGGGGGTGTGGTCAGGCTGCTTGCCTGTAGACAGGAGAGGCTGCCCTGTCCCCTTCTGCCTCTGCTAAGTATAGGATTTGTAGACCTCATTATAGCAATGAATGGTAGGACTTCTGCAACAGTGCCGGGTGTCTCTGGTATGGGTCCGAAGGACCGCAGTATGGACATAAAGAGGGATCAATTGTTTGAGGTGGTCCCCATGCATCCCTGCTGGGGGGTGGGTAATAAATGGGTGGATAAGGTTGCCTCAGCTGCCTGTCCAAGCTCCTGTGCCACGCTGGAGATATTGGTGGGGCTATGCCTTCAGACTCCTCGGAGTCTGATGATGGCTTCGTTGGAAAGAGTAGCACTGCCATTAACAAGAGGCTCCTATCTGATGAAAAGAGAAGGGGCCTCTCTGGAGACAGGAGAAACGGTTCATCCACTAGAGTAGGAATCTCCCTGAGAATCAGTGGGACTGACAGAAACAGAGACTGTGGGTAAGGAAGAAAGACATCTTCCAGTGTCAAGAAAGTCTCCATATGGGCCAGAGTCTATGGAGGGACTCGGTCTGACTGTCGGAGCTAGCCAGTCCCCATATTGTTGAGGCGGTACAGATGGTATATCTGGGCCCATGCTCAGAGATGGAATTGGCCGCTGTGTGTCTCCTGGTTCCATGGGAACCATTGGTACTGATGGATCCCACTTCTTCACCTTATCCTCCAGCCAAGGGCCTCTGGCACCAGTTTCATGGGATCCATATGCAACATCTTACCTGACTTGGCATGGCTTGGAGAAGGAATGAGTTTTTTGTGAGCAGTTCACTTCTGGGCTCTGCTTTTATGCCCATAAGAGGGACTCTTACTCTTGTCAGGGACCCTGTATCCACTGTCTTTGGGTTTCGGCACCAGCGGCTCTGCTCCATGGCTCGTGTTTGGACAGACAGATACTACTGGCTGGCAGAGTCTGCTGTTCAGGCTGGTCTCCCTGGCCAGGATCGGAGTTACTCTGGGGCCTCATCACCTCTTTCATCAAGAACTTGCAGAGCCTGAGCTCACGGGCCTTTCTGTTCAGGCAGGAAGAACTTACACATGCTGCATGTCGCACAAATGTGCACTTCAAGCAGACAATAGAGGCACTGTTGATGCTTGTCATTGATGGAAAAGAAGTGAGGGCAGGAGACACAGTTCTTGAAGCCCAGGACCCTGGGCATAGGCCTTAGGTTAGCATCGGGCTTCCCCCTCCACCCCAAGCTGTGGGAAAGAGGGCAGGGTTTTGTGTTAACTATAATCCCTATATTATACTATACTCTACAAGCTATGAATAACTATTTACATGAGTATTTATACTATTGTCATAGGAAATAAGAGTGAAGGAGAAATGACTCGGGGCATGCGGTGGTTAGAGGTAACTGGAGTGGCATCGACCCACACCACCTCTTTTACTCTAGTTGGGAGTATGAGGGGAAACACTGCACATGTGTGGGTCAACGGATACTGCTTGGAGAAAACTTCTGGACTCCAGTGTATGGTGTGCATGTGCACCCAGATGTGGAATACACAGAGGGACCATCACTTGAAGAACTCTCTCTCTTTACCACAGTTACTCGACCTGGGAAAACACCACCCTTTTCAGAGAGGTGCTCTTAGGCCTAAGGAGTTAATATTTATGAAACATTTTGAGGTCTTTGGGTGGAATATGCTACACATGTAACTATTAATCATTGGTTTTATTATTGATATATCCAATTACACTGTGATGGGAGTAGCGTGGGAAGAGCAATTTCTACGCTGTATGTGCGCACAGCTTGTTTTCATTTAGTAGGTAGTGTAACATATGCCAGGTAGAATTCTACCTTCCATTTTGGTTTATTCTTTTGCCTTGAAGCTAAATAGTGTATTCAAAGCCAGGGGAGAATGACAATTTTTCTGGCAGCTGAAACAACATTTTACACCTGCTACTCATTCTTCAGAAACTCTCAAACTACACGATTCAGGCAATGTGTGACATAGGCCACATATGTAAAAACTGCAGCTTTAGAACACTTCAACAAAATTTGGATCATTGGCACTTACAATGTACAGTTTCCCAGGTCCTGTGAAGAAGTCATCTGATGTTAGTTTTGTAACAGAATTCTTACAGACAATAGTAAAATAGTCTTATGAAGGATTTCAGACACATCTGAACTATTCTCAGTGGACTCTTTCAAGTATCTACATTAGCACTAGACAAAAAAAGTCAGTGAACAACAAGAGTCATGTAACTTTTCATGTTTGACTTTTCATCCACCAGTTAGTGATGTAATTCTCCTTTGATCATCTTTGCGATCCGTATGTTGGAACTCATAAAGCCAGATATATTTTGGGAATTTCAAATGAAGAGAAATGAAAGCTCGAAAGAGTCTCATCCTTTATCACAGCTCTGAACTTTAAGGTATGGCTGATAAACAGCAACCTAATGTTACATAGCGTCTCAGAGACGCAGTCAAACCAACTGCAATGTGTGCCCCAAAAGCAGTAGTTGCTCAAGCAGCCCTAATTAATTGAGAAAATATACAATTCACCATAAGCTATGTAACACAGCAGAACAGCAAATGGCAAGAAACCTATAAGTGGCACACCTAGTGTCTACAAATTCAAGCTCTCTGACCCTTTCCCAAGACCTTCAGAGTCACAGACAAAAGTTAATATCCTGTACAGCAATATCCTACATTGACACTTGGCAGAAATTAAAATCACAGCACCAAGAGTGACAGGACCCTATCACTGATGGCATAAGAAGTTTTTATTGTTAGGCTGGCATTGTGTCTTATTATGAATTAAGCATATCTGTAACTCTGCAGCAGCTGGAACACAGCACAGCGGCACCTAGGGTGGAAGGACAGTAGCAAGCAGAACCAGTAGCAGAGCAAGTGATGGATTAAGAAAACTCAACTCGGCTACTCAGTATAGGTTAGCACAAAGGGTGCCTGACCCTGGGTTCACCATTCACCTCCTGGTCATTCTGGAGATTAGTTCTCAAGGCCAGTGCCCCCTTCTGTGGTTTGCAGGCTCTCACTCTGTCTCTTCCTCTGGGTCTGCAGCCCCTCTCTTATTCCAGAAACTGCCACATTCTCTTGGTGACGCAGCCCTCTAGCCAAGTTACTCAGTGTTTCCCTGCTTCCGGGCTTACCCAAAATCTTTCTATGCAAACAGTCCCAGGCAGACTTCCCCAGTGGCCACTAGGGGAACCCAGGCCCACCCTTTACCTCAGATTTGAGTCCAGAGACCCTCAGCTCATCAGTTCTGGGCTCTGCCTTCACTGCTCCTTCCCTGGACTGCTTCCTATTTTTCCTGGTCTCCCTCTTTCTTCGGGAGTACCAGCTCCAAACCAACTCCCTCCTCTTCCCAGTGAGTGGCTGTTATCTGCCTTCCTCCTGCAGCCTTTCCCACAAGAACCCAATAGGGTGCAGCCTTTCCCAGTTGCCCTGGTTTTATACAGGCTCCACCTGTTCCAGCACAGCTGAACCTGCTTTCCATTAGTTCCCTGCTCCCTGCCTCTTCCTCCAGGTGCAGCCTGTGCAATTAATTGGCCTGCCTGGACATCTTAACTCTTTCCAGCCCTGTGTGGGGTAGACACCCCACCACAGTGTCTCAATATTACTGCATTTTTTAAAGCTTTTTAAATTCTCTGGCCCTGTATCTCTATGCTCTCTTTCACATTCACTCTGTGTGTGGGGTGTTGGGGGTGTATTGTATATAGGTAAAGAGTTTTTGTAATAACCATGTTTTTTTATCTTAAATTGCAAAAATATTTTTTGCAGTGTTGTGATTTAGTTTATTGTGCGTTTGGTTTGATATGAGATTTTTCTTGGAGTTTCCTCCTCTCCTTGAAAATGTACATAGAGATATTACAAAATAAAACATAGGTGTTCTGCCCTCTCTCGCATCAGTTTTTCTTCCACTCCAGAATGCTTCAAAGCAATTACTCCCACCCAGGAAACAGATTATAAAGGCTAAAAATCATGTGTTATTTTCAGCTTAAAAGTGGGGAATTGGCTTTGACTTCAAAAGCTAACTCTTGTTTTGAACAAAGTAGTAAACACATTTTCAGTGAAGCAGTTGTGTCAAGTCTATGTGGAATATAAGCTCAGAAAAGTGAGAGACTGCAGGCCATAGCCTTTAACAAAAAATATCTAATGTAATTGACCCCAAGACTGGCAAGTAGCCCAGGTCTGTCTGGCAGACCTTATACTAGAACACAGATTTCAAATATGACACGAGGGAATCTACTTTTATGACTATGAAGAGATAACCACAGAACTCCTAGTGCTGGGTGAACATCCCAGTTTCTGTCTGTACAAAACATAGCATCTAGTTATTTCCTAGGATAAACACATGAAACTGCTTCCACCAATTCTGTTCTTTCAAATTTCCCAAAAATTATTACTTGGAGTTCCTGGAGGCTGTCTCTCTCTTCACATCTTTTTCTACTGACATTGCAGACTCCTCAGCAATTGAAAAAAGATTCATGCCCATTACCTTCACCTTTCTTTAGAACAGTCACAGAAGAGGTGGAAAAGACCTATTAGTTCAAATCCATCACCTAACGAAGAACATACTAGAAATAAAAGTGATACCACATTTGGTCTTAGGGAAGGGGCCATGAAAGATAAAATCATAATCCGTCTGTAGGTGAAAGAACCACTAATACAGAAGGTTGTTAAAAATTAGCAGATGTGCTGTTAATACTGGATTCCTACAAAACACAAGAGTATGGAAGAAACATGATCCTCCTCAAAACCTTCCTTGTGGCACTGTAAGAGCAATTCAAACATAAATGGAGACAATTTCATTACAATAACCACAATGAACATATGTATGCTGTACAGAGAAAAAGACAACATGTATATCTGTTGTTCAAAGAAAACTCTTTTGTATTCAAAACATTAGTGACACAATTCAAAAACAGTTTATCCTTATGTAAAGATGACTCCCAGAATGCTGCCAAGGTCAGTGATTCCTTGGGTAAAGTGCCAAGTGTATTAGATTTTAAATTCTGAAGCCAATTTTCTTCTTTAAATTCAAGAATCATTACTGATTGCTGACGATTATTTCATTTTTGGCTTTCCCTCATAGCGTTACAGAAGAGAAGTAAAAAAAAACCCAAACAACAGCTATTTAGAATACCAGTGCTAGGTTCTGACTCTTCTATCTTTCCCACATTAAAGTAGACCTTCTTCAGAGGTAATCTGGCTCTGAGTGGAAGCTTTAAATTGTCATTTTAGTGTTCTGCATATTAATAGTACCTCTAAGTTAAATAATTTTTTTCCAGTTAATCTCTTCTCCACCTCTCCCAAAAACCATCCAACAGTGTAAAACCTGGGTAATGCACACATGTAAAACAAACACATTTAAGTGAAAACCTAATAATGAAAGTATGCAATGTCACGCCCTTTTTGACACTGTACTGTTGCTATGGCAATTTTCAAACTGAGTATTTTTTCTGAAAGCTCTCTTTATTGAAAGAGCCTGACTTTTTATTCACCTTAATATCTGAATGCTAAATTACCCTTTAGAAACGGTATATGAAGAGTTTAGTTCTGCTTCAGTGACTCCTGGTCACTTCTCTGACTAGATATTTCTTAACATCTAGTTGAGTATTCTCAGCAGATCATTTTCAAATCAGATTCAGTTTTTTCCCCATAGAAATCAGTCAATATTGTCTTGACAAGTTTCAAAAGGTTATCAAAGGCTATCAAATCTTTTACAAGGAACACAGCACAAATGATGAAAATAAAACAGAATTTTTAAAAAGAAAATAGAAACTAAAGCACAAATATGTTGTAATAATTTTGGCAGTTGGTAAGCCTGTACTACCACATATGCTTGTTTTAGGACAGCAGACAATATACACTTTAAACTGATCCTGTGCCGATGACATTACAAATGAATAAATCAGAACAAGTATTTCATTTTAAAGTTATTTTAAGATGGCTAATTATTATTAATTCTTTGAAAGTACATGGCAGTAGACTTAATGGTCTCATTTCATTTAAATGTGGCTGTAATAAGTAATTCAATGCTAAATTTATGTCCACTCATTGTAGTATTATTAGGTTTTTGATGGCATGGTTGTAACAGTTACACTTTACAATGAGTGCCAAATTTTTACTAATTTCTTCTTATTCACTGTAATCACATTTTAGCAAGAACTCATTGCCATTAATGTGGATGTAACATGCAATTCCATTGTAATTCTGTACTGATTAATATGCACTTAGTCAGCAATCACACCATCATATTGCAAAAGTGCTCGTACTGGAGTGTGAAGAGACAGTATGGCCTTGGTGGATGCAACAATAAATACTCTGCACCATTCTGCTAAGTGCTGTAAATTTGCATGGTTCCCAAGGGAGGAAAAAGACAATATGATCAGAGGGGTTAGCTGTCTTTCCTATTAAAAAAACCCTGAGATCTGATCAAAGAAAAGTTGACCAAACATATGAAACAAGTATAAATTTAGGTACCACTTCTGAATTGGGATCTGCTAGCATGGACTCTTGCACCAAGGAGGAGTCCCACTGAAGTCAAGCAATCTGCAAATCAGTGAAAACCCACCCACGTAGGTCCATGGTAGCACAACTTGATGCAAGATCAGCATCTTAGGCAATACTGTATGTCAATTTCCAGGAGGGGGAAGTGGAAACTAGACAAATTCAGACGAAATAAGGTGTATATTTTTGACAGTCAAGGTAACTAACCATTGGAACAATTTCCCATTCGTCATGGTGGATTCTAAATCACTGACAATTTTTAAATCATGATTGGATGTTTTCCTATAAAGATATCCTCTGGAAATTATTTTGGGAATTTCTATTGCCTGTGTTAGACAGGCAGTCCATCTAGATCGGTGGTGGGTAGCTTGCGGGCCGCACGTGGCCAGCAGGGTAATCTGCTGGCGGGCTGCAAGACAGTTTGTTTACATTGACCATCCACAGGCCTGGTTGCCCAGGAATGGTGAACTGTGGCCACTGGAAGCCATGCCTGCTGACAGTCAGTGTAAACAAACTGTCTTGCGGCCTGCCGGCGGATTACACTGATGGGCTGCATGCGGTCCGCAGGCCACAGGTTGTCCACCACTGGCCTAAGATCATAATGGTCCCTTCTGGCCTTGGAATCTATGAATTACTCCCTCATCTAGTGGGAGACTTAGTAGTCTTTAATGCAACTCTGTCAGAGAGGGATGCTTTGTTGACCTTCTATGCCGCCCCAACTCCTTAGCTTGTTGGTTAGAAGGCTCACACTCCTAAGAATCTTTTGGGGAAAAGATTACCTACTGTAATGTGATCCTAGACCTTTTTAAAACAGCAGGTCCAGATAACTTGCATTCAAGAATTTTTAACAAGCTAGCTGAGGAGCTCGCTGAACCATTAATGCTGATTTTCAATAAGAGTTGGAGAACTAGAGAAGTTCCAGAAGACTGGTAGAAAACTAATGTTGTGCCAATTTTTAAAAAGGACAAAGAGGATACTGGAGTAATAGGCCTGTCAGCCTGACATCAATTTTGGGCAATGTAATGGAGTGGCTGATTTGGGAGTTGATTAATAAAGTATAAAGAAAGGTAATATAATTAATGCAAATAAACATGGGTTTCTGGAAAACAGATTTAGTCAAGCTAACTTGATATCTGTTTTTGATGAGGTTACAAGTTTGGTTGATAAAGGTAGTAGTGCTGGCAAAATGTACAAAAATATGTTTGACTTGATACCACATGGCACACATCAAATGGACTGAAAACTGGCTAAATGATAGTTCTGAAAATGTAATTGTCAATGGGGAATTTTCATTGAGTGAGTATGTTTCCCCTAGGGTGGAGATAGGTTTGTGGCCCTATGCTATTTAACAATTTTATTAATGATCTGGAAGAAAACAAAATCATCATTGATGGAGTTTGCAGATGACACACAAATTGGGGCAATGGTAAATAATGAAGGTCATGATTCTGAGTAATCTGGATTGCTTGGTAAATTGAGTGCAAACAAACAATGTATGTTTTAATATGGCTAAATGTAAAGGTATACATCTAGGACCAAAGAGTTAGGCCATACTTACAGGAAGGGGGATTCTATCTTGAGAATCAATGACTCTGAAAAAATTTGGGGGTCATGGGGAATAATCAGCTAAACACGAGTTCCCAATGTGATGATGTGGCCAAAAGAACTAATGCTATGTGGAATACATAAACAGGGGACTCTTCAGTTAGAAATACAGAAGGACTTTGTGCTGGAATACTGCCTCCAGTTCCGGGGCTCACCAATTAAAAAAAGATGAAGATAAATTGGAGAGGGTTCAGAGAGGAGCTATAAGAATGATTAAATTATTAGAAAACATGCCTTATAGTGATAGACTCAAAGAGCTCAATTTATTTAGCCTAACAAAGAGAAAGTTGAGTGGTGATTTGATTACAGTCTGGAAGTATTTAAACGAGGAACAATATTTAATAATGGGCTCTTCAATCAAGCAGAGAAAGGTATAATACAATCCATTGGCTAAAAGTTGAAGCTAGACAAACTCAGATGGGAAATATGGTATAAATTCTGAACAGTAACAGTAATTAACCATGGAACAATTTATCACAGGTTGTGGTGGATCACTGAGAATTTTAAAATCAAGATTAGATTTTTCTTCCTAAAAGATATGATCTATGAATAGTTTTGGGGCAGTTCTGTGTTATGCAGGAGCTCAGACTAGACAATCAAAATGGTTCCTTCTGCACTGGAATATATGAATCTATAGAGACCATTATTGCTTTGAGTTCTATAATATAATAAATTATATTTAATATGAAGTCAAAATGAAATGAATCAAAGTAATGAAGTTGAAATGAAAGATATTGACATAGAAACCAAGCTTTTTAGCTTTATCAAAACAAAATGAAGTCAAAATAATTCATTTAGACTTTTCCCCATCAAATATATCATCAGAATCAACATGTTCCTGCTAAAATGCACTTTCTTACTACAAACTGCTATGCTGAATTTTTTCTGTTCGGCTCTAGTCTCAGTACAGTTGAGGGGAAAGTATCATAGTTTAGGATAGGGTGAAGCCCAGAGAAGCCGCCAGAAGATAATTCCATCTCTGGCTTCTAGGAACACAGATGGAAATGGAAGCGGTTTGCCTTAGAGCAAAAACAGCAAGGATGTTAACAATTTAAGGCTATCACTCCATCCATAGTTCACAACTTTGTACCTCTAACATGTAATTTCACATGCTGCAAAATGACTGAAAAATCTGAGAACTCAAGATGGTATGTTAAAATGGCAGCTTTAACTTTACATTTCCTTGGTTTTGTCATTTTATGTCAGTCCATAAATTATTAAAGTAATTGTTGGCATTTGATATGAACATAGGAATCAACTTTCTAGAACACTGTGTTTGATTCAGTGTGGTTTTTGCCAATTTAAAAGGACACAATTGCCTCACGTAGATTGACTTTGGGCTTTTAAAACATTAATTTGTTTTGTTTCACTTCTCACCTGCCAGGCTAAATATTTTCTTTAAAATTGTAATACAATTAATCAGTATGGTGATCTGTGGTTTTAATGTAAAATGAAAAAAAAATCCAATTTCAAAACTGCCAAGTCCATTTAGCACTGGTTGAAGTTTAGATTAAAAACACAGAGCAGTGGTGCTGAAAAGGTCAATAGCAAGCCCTCTCCAAAAGAACTCAAATAAATATAAAACAAAAACAATATATGGTTCCTGTATAGAAGATTAAATGTCAAATTTTTTCATACCATCACAATATAAGCTATTTTAGGGTAAAATTGTCAGAACACTATGTAGGAAGTCTGAATACCAATCTCATTAACAAATAATCCCATTTGTTATTATACCTACTGTGGCAATAGAGAGCTACTACCACTGAGAAATGTGGTCTAGAACGGATTTGAACCTTAGATGAGAAAACTCCATATCACCTTTTTAAAATGAAGAGACAAAATTCAAAGACCATTATTTTTCACAACCTCATATCCTCATTCATGCCATGACTTTTAATTTTTAAAGTTTATATATATTATCTATACAAACTTATATGTACGTGTGTGTGTGTGTGAGAGAGAGAGAGAGAGAATTCTAAATGACATACCAGAGGGTTTTTGTTGATATATTGGATGTGTTCTTGTGTGACTTATTCATCACAGCAAAACAAAGATTTCAAAATGAAAAAAGATGACATAACATGTTATATATGTATATTATAGACATACCCATATTCCCAGATATGTAATTGTCTGTGTATACAAAAGTATGAAGCTTAGTTACTGCACCACAACCAACGCATACTGTATAAAATTCTGACCTCATGGAAATCAACAATAGTTTTGCCACTGACTTCAATGATCCTCAATTCAGCCACTCTACATAAGGATATATTTTTAACTGAGGTATAGAAGGTGAGGAATATACACAAACAGCAATATTTACGGGATTTATGGAGGTACTTGCTACGGGATGTTTTGAAAATGCAACAAATAATCTTGTTCTCCAGATCAGGTTTTTGGGTAGCATAACTAATGATAAAAAGTGTAATGAGCAAGGCAGAAGTCCCTGGAAAAATTTATATTTTTTAAAAAAAGTTTTTTTTAATTCGATATTACTAATCATTAGTGTAGCAAAACACAAACAAAACCAAAATAAAAACCACTTAAGAACACTCCATTATCTTTATTTATATGAAGATGGAAGTAGAATTGAGTAGGTATTAGCATTTGAATATTTGATCAAATTTAGCCTCTTTCTGTGCATTAATTTTCCATGAGCCTCCTATTATATTCTCAAAATTATTTGTTATTTAAATTATTAAATATTTTAGCAAATAATTTTTGGTCTGTATATTATGTGAGAGGAATTTGTTCAGAGTATTCATTAACCAATGTTTGAGCAGGATTGCTTAGTTTTTATTGAACAGTTAGGTCTCATAGTATTTGCTCTATTCCTCAGATCAGTGAGGGCAACTCTTAGCATCAGATTTCCAGTGCTCATACGCATATTTAAAAACTCAAACATTTATTTTCAGTAAATATTCTCTCACAAAAGGCTCAAAACACCTGTCTTCCTTTGCTTGGATAGTCCATGTCCAGGCTAGGCAGAACTGCATTCCCTTGAGAAAGTGCAACTCCCTCCTTTTTATTTTCCAGGTGGGGAAATGGGTAGGAAAATAATGGGGTCATGGCTCTGTATGTGTAGTAATGTGCACCGCATAAGACAGTGTGCTAGGAGTGGTCAAGAAACAGATCTTGGAGTCATTTTAGATTCAAGAAAAAAAGCTTGGAGTCAGTGCAGATAGTTCTCTGAAAACATCTGCTCAATGTGGGGAGTGGCAGTCAGAAAAGCTAACAGACTGTTAGGAACCATTAGGAACGGGACAGATAATAAGATAGGAAATAACATAGTGCTACTATATTAGGGTTTCTCAAACAGGGGTCACCGCTTGTGTAGGGAAAGCCCTGGCGGGCCAGGCCGGTGTGTTTACTTGCCCCGTCTGCAGGTCTGGCCGCTCGCGGCTCCCACTGGCTGCGGACCTGTGGACGGGGCAGGTAAACACACCGGCCCAGCCCGCCAGGGGCTTTCCCTACACAACCCCTGTTTGAGAAACCCTGCATTATATAAATCCATGGCACACTACACTTTGAATACTGAATGCAATTCTGGTCAACTCATCTCAAAAATATATATATTTGAATTGGAAAAGGTAAAAAGGAGGGCAGCAAAATTATTAAGGGTATGGAACAGCTTTCACATGAGGAGAGATTAAAAAGGCAGACTTTTCAGCTTGAAAAGGACATATGATAGAGGTTTATAAAATCATGAAGACTGTGGAGAAATTGAATGAGGAAGCTTTATTTACCCCTTCCCATAACATGAGAGACAGGGATCACCCAATGAAATTAATAAGAAGCAGGTTTAAAACAAACAAAAGCAAGTACATCTTCACACAATGGACAGTCAATTTGTGGAACTCATTGCCAGGGAATGTTGTGAAGACCAAAACTAGAACTGTGTTCAGAAAACAATTAGATAAGTTCATGGAGGATAGGACCATCAGTGGCTACTACCCAAGATGGTCAGGGATGCAATCTCATGCTCTGGGTGTACCTAGCCTCTGACTGACAGAAGCTGAGAGTGGACTTCAGGGGATGGATCACCTGCTGACTGCCTGTTCATTCCCTCTAAAGCACCTGGCACTGGCCACTGTTGGGGGAAGAAAGGATACAGGGCTAGATGGACCATTAGTCTCACCTAATATGACCGTTCTTATGTTTTTAAGTTGCACACGTGCTACATGCCTGAGAACTCCAAAAGGTATCACAGAAGATCTTCTAATGTTTCTTGTGGGACAGTGTGACTTCACACTACCCTCTGCTATGGTCTGTGACTATAAGACACAATTGAACTAGATGTTTTAAACTTTGCTAACTATTTTATCTTAAAAACATGATACACAACCTAACGCATTCTGATATGAACAAGTGTTTCATCTTCATCATTCTCAATACCTAAGTATTTGGCATATCAGTGCAATGAGCTCTGTATTGTGGATACTATCCTTAAACATACAGTCTCAAAACTGAATGCCAAATGCTAATATCATATTCCAAATACCATATTCTTAACAAATGACCTATATACTGAGTATAGTGTGCATTATAAATGCATCTTTATTGCTGTATATATTTTAGTGCCAACTAAACGTGTGACACAGTTTCAAAGGTGCCGTTTCTATTTGGCTTGTTGGAGTCCTTTAGAAAATTAAGAAGTCTGAGGATCACAAAAATCCCAAAGAAAGGGCATGGGTACCCTGAGATGAAATAAGAGCAATTTCTTTGACATAAATATTTACTGATTATAGGTTAATATCACCAAAATCCAATGTCACATCAATGGTTAAGGTGTTCTGATGCCAACTTTGCAATAATTTGTGTATAGAAGAATCACTGAAGCAACTGTATTTCTATTACTACTTCTTACTGTATCTGTGAATGTTCCTAGATTACCAATTAAGTAATTTTAGGTATTTCATCAATAATCTCAAATGATTTGTAAGTATGAGAGTAGTTGAGAGACTTCAGTGAGATATTCATTAATTTCCAAAAGACCAGATGAGCTAATAGCATATTACTACCTTTTAATAATAATGTATAAAAGACAAAAACATCTGTACACCGAGGGTCAGAATCTGCCAGCATTATTCATGCTGCACTCTACTCCTAGAAAAGTTCTATTAATTGTAATTAATTTAAGGTACTACTCAAAATGATGAAGGCTGACAGAATCTGGTGCTGAATGTAAATAGTCAGACAATAGCTAGGACACTGAACCAAATGACTGCATTTGAGGCAAAAACATTGGTATCCATAGTAAGATCCCCAAACCAATAGTGTCTGTTATAGTATCTCTCAGTTCTCATGCTAAGATACAGTAACAAAAATAATCATCATGGTATGCAGAATGGCCTGATATTTTAATGGAACCTAGAATAATAGTGACTTCCCAATGAAAACTTACGAAATGATTCCATACCTCCATCACAGGTTACATATTCAATTAAAAATACTTCATCAAGCGTATATTTATCCAGTATAATATCTGTAGTAGGCAGTGCCTTCAAATTAAACTGACAGTACATGTCTCAAAAAATTGTGTTTTATAGGTATCACTCACTACTGGATGTTTCCACTGTATAAACTAATTAGCATAATTCTGCTTCCACTTAATTAACATAAAGCCTGATATATGACTGGCTTTAATTCTAGTAAACTGTCATTCATATGCAACTCACAGTAGCACAAACAGAGATTTCACTTTCAAAGGACCTAGCTTGTACTTTCAATTTTGTGCTGTTTTTTGAAGTTTGCAGCTAATCTGTTTTATGTAACGTAACTTCAATAATATTAGCTCCAAGTTAACTGTGCAATAATTCATTTTTGGTAGAGCAATAACTGAGCAAACAGAAGCTAGTACCAGAGGCATTCTTTTCTATTATTTATTGTAATATTTTTTCATAAATTTAATGAGAAACATTTCAAAAGCAACATTTTTATCCTTTCATGTTAAATTAATTTACAGTTCTATAAGCTATAATGAAAACACAGAACTCATCAGCAAAAAGCAAAAGTTAATAAAAACAGATTTCCTAAAAGTTTCAAGGATTTACTAAGCTCAGCCACCACAAAATCCCTTCAATTTCTGCCAGGTTCAGTTTGTCTCTCTTTATTTTTAATTATTTTACACTTACAGTGAAAGTGACATAACAATGAAAAAGTAGAAACAACCTCAGGCTGAAAATAATAAAGAATGCAACATATTTTCTAAACCTAAACAAATGTGATATTTATTGGTGTATTTCACTGAATTTTTCTGCATCTCTGGCATGAAGAATGCCAATTTCAACCAAGCGGTTACGTACACAGTAGAAAAATCTCAAAAACACCAAAAGAAAATTAAATGCACCTCTGTAAAAAAATCTGCTGCAGAGAGGCCATTCTGAACCAATACAAGAGGTGCTGAGCATCTGCAATTCCTTCTCAAATCAATGAGATTTGCTTCTGTTCAAAACCTCTCAGGATTAAGCCTACTGTAAGGAACTCACATCCTTAGAAAGGAAACCTCAGATCCACCCTTCCCCTTTTTTCACCCAATCAATGAGCCTGTTTTTATCTTGGATAGCCTGCAACTTGCAGGGGCGGCTCTAGGAATTTTGCCACCCCAAGCAAGGCAGGCAGGCTGCCTTCTGCGGCTTGCCTGCAGACAGTCCGCTGGTCCCGCAGCTTCAGAGGACCTCCCACAGGCCCTGCAGGAGGTCCTCCGAAGCTGTGGAACCAGCAGACCCTCCGCAGGCACGCCTGCGGGAGGTCCGCCGAAGCCACGGGACCAGCGGACCCTCCGCTTTGATTTGATTTTGCCTCTTTCAGCAGTTTTTCAGTTTATTGAAAGAAAGGATGTGTCATTTTATTTGATAGATCAATGAAATACACTTTGAAATAAACAGTACAATAAATAGCAGTCAGGGGATTGTGTGCCGCCCCACAGCAAAAGACATTTTGAAGCTTAAAGTGAACTAGTGCTGTTCAGTTGCTCCAACTTTTGTTTTGTTTAGTATCCTCTAAGGAGTCTGGCTATGCTGAGCGATGTCATGCCAAAGAACCGTACAGCGTGCATATATAAGAAATCTTGTCAATATGGAGGAATTCTAAACTGCTTATCTAAATCAGATGTATATACATTTAGAGTATATGCAGTTGAACAACTAATTCTGAAGAGGATACAATGTATATAATGTAATCAGTTAATACCAACACTATAAAATATAGCTTGGTTCTGTTAGTATTATTTCTCTAAAAAAACTAACCCAGATTATCAGAAGTTACATTTCTAAAATTAAAAACATTTACTCACACATACACACATGGACTATCATACAATTATCTTGTAATGCAATCTGGGAGCCGGGGGAGAGAAATCTTTTTAAACATTATTAATCTGTCAATCAAGCTTCTATAGTTGTCACACAGACCAACCAAATAAATGTTACACAGAATAGGAAAGATAATAGAAATGGTCACCTTTTGTTCTGATCGTTACAATTGTTTATTGGTATGTGTGGCATTTTTTGCTTTTCCGTTATCTTTTCAACCATATTAGAAGATGTAGAATTTTTGTAAGCAGTTATTATTATTAAGAATACAGACAAAGGTTTCAGACATTGGGATCTGACGCAGTTGATACTAATGCTGAAAAAAGACCACGTTAAAAAAAAATCAACTCTTAATTGAACCTAGAAGAAGTGTTGTGTGTTCCCTCCTCTTTCTTTTTTTGTAAATTTTGCATGTGTCTTAGATACACCAGTTTGGACAGCTGAACTTTCTGCCAACTATATTGTCAATGAGTAAGCAACAAATAAGCTGAAGAACTGTTCTGCCATTCTCACTCCTCCTGTCTCTTACCTCACTCCTCTGATTCTGCTGAGTTACCCTATGCAAGACCAATGTGATATAGCATTTTATCATCCAAGCCTCTTCAAACCCACCTTTAACCCACAAATGGGCCTTTAGATTACCTGATCCAAGTTACAGAAAACTAGAGCCCCATGTAAAAGAGCCAAACAATGCAGACAGTCATACCTTCAGGAATAATTGAATTTGTAGCCTTAGTTGGGCAGAAGACAATTTTCTTATAAAATTGCTCTCAAGACTCTGCACTGAAAGGTTGCATCTGAACAGCCTCAGGAGCTGCTCTGCAATGCTGGGTGAAAGATTGTTCCACTTTCCAGATTTCAGACTAGAAAATCATAGCTATAAATGATTTCACCTTTATGCATGAAACAGATGTTGTGATAGAAGAATATGACCTATCCTTAACTTTATAAGGAAGCCCCTTCAAAAATACAAGTCACAAAGCATAATGAGCAATTCCTGGAGCGACTCCAGAGGTGGTATGCTCTCTCTTGGGGATGCAAAAGGGAGTTATATAATTACATAAAAAGCATAACTTCAAGTCTGAAATACCTAGAAAAATCCACATTTTGAAAAGAAGCCGAGACAAAGGAGGGAAAGAGAAAAATACTTGTCTTCTAGGGAAGTTGAAAATTACTCCAATGATGAGTTCAGGGGAAAAAAAGGCAGCCTAGGTCCAGTCTAAACCTAGACAGGGTTTTAAAAGGTATATTCATATGAATCCATAAGTCAGAATGATGTATCGTCTGAGAGGAAATATCTGAATGTTGGAGTGACCCACTAGAGAGAACTCAGTGGGCCATTATGAGGTAGTTTAATCAATTTGTGATGAGGTAGTTTAATCAACTTGTGATGGCCTTCAAATTGGCTTGTAGGATTTAAGTTGATGAAGAGAATCATGAATTCCAAAGGCCTGCCCCTAGGTTCCCCCTCCCCACCGCACAGAGTAGCAGGATTTCCAAAGGCCTGCCCCTAGGTTCCCCCTCCCCACGCACAAATTTCAATCAAAAAAGCACCTGAAACAACTGTTCCCCTCTCTCTCTCTCTCTCACTCTCTCTCTCTCTCTCTCTCACACACACACACACACACACACACACACACACACACACACACACACACACACACACACACACACACAGACTTATATTTCTCCAAGCTTTCACTGTTGGCTGGTACACGGTTGGTGATGGCATTGAAAGCCTATTGCATTCCAGTAAAGGTTGGTTCCACATTTGCTATGGACCAGAGCAAAACGGCTATTGGAGCAATTCGGAGATAAGCAGGAAACAAGATAGGCAACAGTGAGAGATTTCTATAATCTGGTTACATGACAAACAAGAAGTCATGGCTATCAGCATATGGAAATGGAATTTTATAGTTGGAACTGAGCAGACAGTTCAAATTTCCTTAATGATTTTAAACTCTTCTTCTGCTTGTGGAATGTCCATGAGCAAATGTGACTTCCTCAGAGTTTGTTATTCATATTTAAAGTAGACAGTTTTTGTGGTTTTCTTTTACCCATGCATTGTTCTTGAATGAAGATTCTCTGTAAGAAGTATTCAATATTTGAAATTCAAGTTGTGGCAGTGAGTAGTTATAGGTAACGTAAATCACACAAGATTGTTTCTATTCCCTGATTGGATGAGCATCTGGCAACATTTCTAGACAAATGTTTTAATTTATTGCCTGTGTGCATCAGCAGGCAACGAAGAGAAATAGTAATAGTGACATAGAAGTGTGAATGCCAAACCCACAGATTCAGGACCAGTACTAATGTTAGTGTTAGCATAGCTTCATTATCTCTATCTGGAACTTCCATGTGCAATTATTCTCTGGCAACAGAAGTCTGAAACTAACTTGGGTAGAAAGTCACTAAGGTTCAGCCATTCTGTATCTGTAACAATACATAACAGTTTTCAAAAAGAAAATAAAACAGTCTAAATTAAACAGAAGGCAAAAAATTATTCAAACTGGAATTGGGCCAGGACATAGAATATTGGGGTTTGAAGGGACCTCAGGAGGTCACCTAGTCCAACCCCCTGCTCAAGGCAGGACCAACCCCCACTAAATCCCCAAATGGCCCACTTAAGGATTGAACTTACAAACTTGGGTTTAGCAGGCCAATGCTCAAACCACTGGGCTATCCCTCCCCCAAAAACTATACAACAAGGCATCACTGGATTAATACTTTAATTAATTAATTAATACTTCTATTCTTTGGAAATCTGCCACAGAAACTTTTAATGACTACAAGGACTGTGGCACAAGTTACACCTGCTCTTAGGGCCCCCTCCTGGCCAAATGTGGTGCTGTAGATGCACCCTGCCTCAGTTTCTCCTGTCACCAGTAATTTCACCAAGGATTTTCACCAGTGTTTCTTCTGAGGGGTCTAGTTTATTAACCAAAGACTCAATGAAAATACAAGCAAGACTTCACCCCAGTATCTTAGCCAGAAGGAAAGAATCAATCTCAGTTTATCCATTCCCATCTGGGTCCACCATTCCTATTCAGCATGGATCTTTTGGCTTGGATCCCTTCCCTTGTGTCAGGTCTCTTGAATTACCTGGGAAGAATCCTGCACTGGAACCAGGGGTTGGCAGAAATCTGTCGATTGCAGCTCTCTTCCAAGGCAGAATGTAATTCTTGATATGTTGGGCTTCCTGTCACTATTTGGGAATTCCCTGTCCTTCAGACTAGAGCACACCTTCCAGGCCTCTTGCTAGAGTGAACTCTCCTAGGAACTCCTCTCCTCCTGAGCTTAGGATATGTTCCACAGAGTTTGGTAATTTTATGTGTACCATCAATGTCAGCCAAGGATAGTCAATGTTCCAAGCAGTTTAGCCTATGGCTGGTATGTTAGTAGGCAGGTGTGGACTAACATCAGGTAAACGTCACTTCAAAACTGCAGGGAGGGATCAGCCAGGTATACTCAGACCAAAAACAAGTGAGGGTCACCATAGATTTAGCAGTTATGATTGGTCTATAAATATGGACCAATCAGAGAGGGTCAGAAAGTGATTGGAGGAAAGGAATGCTAATGTCAAGATTGAAAAATAAGCCAATCAGAACAATTCAAAAGCTGTATATAAGGCAGAGAGCAGGCTGGTATCTTCCCCTAGTTCATCAATCACTCTGGGACTTAGATATCTGGATGCCTAGAGTGGGGGAAGAGTGCACATCCTCAAAGGCAGAAACATAGGCACCTAGGGAACTTTTATCCTGAAAACTTAGGCACAGAGTAAATTTAGGTGCCTACATGGGAGCTTTATAGGTATCAGTGGTATCAAAACAGAGATGTTGGAGCTTAAGCCTGGGGTTTAGGCACGTAAATACCTCTGTGAATCTAGGCCTTCCTGGCTCTAGGAACCATTCAGCTGAGCCCCAGTAATGCTTTCTCAGGCAAATTATCTGCAAACCAGCCAACTAGAGATTTAATTACTTCCAGGTGGGTCTGAGTTGGCGTGTTCTCCCTTACAGGAGCCTGTCACAGGTAGTATGGTCCCTGACCCCCTAAAAGGGCAAACCCATGTGATGGGCTGCAATTATATCCCAACCAAAAGATGGCATCTTCAGCAGCACAGTGCCTCTATCTATTTGTTAATTAATGTCTCTTCAGAGGGATGAGTGACACTTATGGAATCATTAAAACCACTTGCTGCAGCCCCCTGCAAGTTTTCCAATTTCATCCAAATATTGACCAGACACTACTGGCAATGAGAACACACTAGATTAAAACCCAGAATGATATGGTTGCCATCTCTACTTACACAGAAAGCTCTATACTTCACATTAGTGGATCAAGTACACAGAAATAGATATTATCTATCTTGAAAAAGTATACCACAATCTTTGGTATTAAAGAACCTGTCTATTCACACATTGTAGAGTACTTTCATTTAAAAGCAAGTGCAGCTTCTGTAGCCTCTGGAAACATACAGTTTGAGATATTAAGGTTAAACAAATGTTGGCAATCGTATCTATTGCATATTACACTAACAATATAGAAAAGATGAGACGAACAACACTGTTCACCAAGATCAAATGCAGCAAGCCTAGTGTGAGAAATAACAATACACCGACAGTGAAGATCCATCTGATTTTCAACACTTCCCAATTACTACCTACGTTACTATAGAAAGGGAGGAAAAAGTTACCACCAATCCTGTGATATCACTACAACATTGCTGTCAGTAAAGGGGCCCAAATCAGTTTCCATTGAAACCAATGGACCATTTGCTATTAACTTCAATGTCAGCAGGAGTGAGACCAATAGGTAGTTGGGGAAAAAAAAAAAGAATTTTTCCCTTGTGCTAATCCTAGTAAGCATTGCTCAGTTTATACATTGAATACATGGCAGTTACTGTGGTGATCATAAGCTTTTAGTGTTACCATAAAGACCCAAGAGATTATATACAATAAAGAAGGTGGTCAAGGATGAAAATAAATTATTTAGTTGAGACAAGGAGGTATACAAAATAGATTTGTAACTGGATCTTTCTACTGATAGATGCTAAAGTGAAATCAGATGTTTTCTGAAAGACTGAAAAGCTTTGAAACTTTTGGTAGAAAAAGAAATGAGACTCTTTCACTCAGTGGCGATAGATGCAAAATTATACTGGTCAAACAGGCTGTCATTTTTGGTAGTGTGATCTACCAATCTATAGTAAATCACAGCTGTACGTGATAGGTAAAGGGGAAGTATACTGAGTGATTAACATTGTGAAAACATGATGTACATGCATATGGAGGAACTTGTGATATGCTACTTATAATTTCATTAAAAGATGGAGAATACAGACGTTGTGTGATTTATTAATCCTGGAACTGAATTACTTTTCAGTGCAGTCTGAACACCTCCAAAAAAATAGGCCATGGCAGTGCAAAGTGGCTGCCATGTCAGGAGCTCCACAGAGAATCTTTCCTTAACTTTCTTTTATTTCATATCTTTGCATCCCCATTACTTTGGTTTGAATTTAGCATAGGAATGCACAATTAGATTTTAGTATCTGCCACAATATTTTTGCCTTACATCCAGATTAACAGAGGTTCTCAATTATACGTCTCAGCTGACCAAATCCATGTTTTCCTGCCTAATAGATTTTTGGCTGAAATACAAAATATTTCCCAATTCCTTCCTTTTACTTGTCTTGAGAAGATAACTTTTACTTATCTGGTCCCATGGAAATATAATAATGTTTGTCTAGAGTACAGTCAGAACTCAAGTCAAGCATTTTGGAGTGGAGCAATTTTAACTATAAATATGGGAGGCCATCAAATCGTCTTTTTCAAGCTTGCAATATAGCAGAAAGCACTTCCCTTAAAATCTACTATGGATTCCACAAACAATTTAAGTTTATCATGCCACTTTTCAGACAAATGTGCTTCTACAAGCAACAGAAGATAAATAGGTAAATTAAATGCAGATTGTACTATATCACTACAGGATGTGATTCAAATCTCTTCTATAACATTGATCATCCTGAAAATAAGTATGACAGAAATTTTGGCAGTTGTATTATCTGTGATCGCCACTTCAAGCAATTTGGAGGGGGATGGGCCAAAACTAAACGTGGCACAAATGTAGCAAAACTGCAGGGATCCCACCTATCCACTCTCTGGGATTGAGGGCAGTGTGTTAAAACAAACTACTTGAGTATGGATGAGGCATTTTAAAGGGCTATGGGAAAAACAGGACAGAGGGACCAACTTCTGGAGCACTTCAGAGTGATGCTGCACAGAAAAAACCCATTTGTTCTATCCAAGTTTGTACTATTGATTGTGATTATTTTTGTTCTTCTCTAATATATCTTGTATTAATGACTCTCTATCTCAGGGCTTGTCTACATGAACACTCAGATTGTGGCAAGCTGGGGTGTAAATCTTCCTCACACTAGCTTGCTGTAACTCACTGTCCGTGTGAACCCTGCTGCCCTGTGCTAAAAGTTCCCTAGTGCAATTTAATCTACTGTTTCAAAGCAGAATAGATGTGGGGCACACTCACAATATTTTCATCTCCTACATACAACTGCATGCATCCTGCAGCAGTGGCTTGACTTGATTCCCTGCTCCAGTCATTGTAACCCAGTGTGAAGGGTCAAAGCACCATTCTGGTTTGGTCCTGTGGCCTCTCAGTTATGACAGAGGGGCTGCAGGGCAAAATCTGAATGGCATTATGTTCCAGTGTGCTGGATCTCAATGCTGCTCAGTCTGGGAACACTCTCAGCAGTAGGTCCCAGGGCAAATTGCCTCTTCTGTTCCCGCACTGGGTGGCCCTGCCTCCTGATTAGTGTCCTGCCACAATCTCCATATGGCTGTGAGTGCCAGTGAGGTAGACTAAAATGCACTGCGGAGTTTTTAGTGCTTGGTAGGCTAGTGTGAGATAGATTTACACCCCAGCTTGCCACGAGCTAAGTGCTGGTATAGACAAGCTCTCGTAAGTCATGCCACCACAGCCCTTCCCAGCTATCTGTTTCAAAACTGTATTAGTCTGTGTGTGAAAAATGCCCACTACAATCTGTTTTTAAGCCTGAACTTCTGTGAGGTTTACAAGGGAAAAGTGTTGATCTGGGTCAAGGATAATCATTATTCCTACTTGTCATAAACAGATAGCTAAGGGTTAATGTCTCTTTCACCTGAAGCACCTGACCAGAGGACCAATCAGAAAACCGGATTTTTTCAACTCTGGGTGGAGGGAAGTTTGTGTCTGAGTCTTTTGTCTGTCTGCCTGCTTTCTCTGAGCTTTGGAGAAGTAGTTTCTACTTTCTAGTCTTCTGTTTCTAAGTGTAAGGACAAAGAGATCAGATAGTAAGTTATATGGTTTCTTTTCTTTGGTATTTGCATGAATATAAGTGCTGGAGTGCTTTGATTTGTATTCTTTTTGTATAAGGCTGTTTATTCAATATTCTTTTAAGCAATCGACCCTGTATTTTGTTACCTTAATACAGAGAGACCATTTGTATGTATTTTTCCTTTCTTTTTTATATAAAGCTTTCTTTTAAGAGCTGTTGAAGTTTTCTTTACTGGGAAATTTCAGGGAAATTGAGTCTGTACTCACCAGGGAATTGGTGGGAGGAAGAAATCAGGGGGAGATCTGTGTGTTGGATTTGCTAGCCTGATTTTGCATTCCCTCTGGGGGAATAGGAAAGTGCTTTTGGTTTCCAGGACTGGGAACAGAGAGGGGGAGTCACTCTGTGTAGTTTCACAGAGCTTGTGTCTGTGTATCTCTCCAGGAGCACCTGGAGGGGGGAAGGGAAAAAGGATTATTTCCCTTTGTTGTGAGACTCAAGGGATTTGGGTCTTGGGGTCCCCAGGGAAGGTTTTTCAGGGGGACCAGAGTGCCCCAAAACACTCTAATTTTTTGGGTGGTGGCAGCAAGTACCAGGTCCAAGCTGGTAGCTAAGCTTGGAGGTTTTCATGCTAACCCCCATATTTTGGACGCTAAGGTCCAAATCTGGGACTAAGGTTATGACACTACTATTATTTTTAAAACAATATTTTAATTTAGTGACCAGCAAGACTTCCTTTCTTAATGTTCAACCTTTCGGAAAACAGACTTATTTCTGACTGCTTCACTACACATAAATTTAAGGAGTGGCTATGTCCTCGGTGAGGTGTGGTAATATATTGCATGGGGCTTGCTTGGCTTTTGGAACCCCTGGTTAAAATTCCAGCACCAACATAAAAGGTGGGTTGGAGTGACTTACCTGTCTCTGCTGCAGTCATCCTCTTTTAAGACATGAATAAACTATTCCTGCTTAAGTGGATTTTTATTCTGGAGCTCAAAGAAATGATTCTGAAAAGCAACCTTTTAAAAACTTGGAACATACCAAAACTGTGATGTCAGTGAGTTTTTAGGCGAAAATAGCCCTGCACTCTAATTATATGTTTCTCTTCTTTGACCTGACACACAACTTCTAATTACACTTTGCTGGTACCATCAATATGATCAGTATTTTTCTCAGGATGAAAAACACAAATATGTCTAGCAACTGCACCTAATATGAATTTTCTTGCCAAATAATGCTGCCTTCTAACTTTATTTTAGCTATAAAAAGATGTTTAAATGGTAGATCAAATAAACAAATGTCCCTTTCTTCTTTTATATGCAACACCCTTTGTGTGGGGGATTTCTTACAATTTAAAAGTAATAAATTTACTGGGAACTGCCTGTAGGTGTTCAATACGAACCCAGTACTCCACTTGGAATATCTAAGCTGTCTATAGCACAAACTGCACTACTAATTATTATTAACTTAGCATGTTTTTCTAGTAACAACTATATAATTTATTTTTTTTCTTCAACACACTCTACTCTGGAAAGAAGGCTTTATATATTTTGCCATGAAAATGTCAAATTGTTTTGTTTATCAGTAAAGTATTATACTTATTTACATTACAATTGCTCAGAAGTAAAATGTCACTTTTTTTTTCTATAACAGGAATCTTTAAGAATATTTGCTTCCTCTCATTCCACTCACTAAGTGCCAGATCAATTAATCAAAAAATAAAATAAAGGGTTGATATTTTCTAACAGAAATACAACATTTGTAAAATAAATACAATACAACTTGTAAAACAAGACACTTTGGTGCAGCATGCACAAATAAATCCATTAAATTCCACACATGAACTGTGCAGCATTTAACACTTTTACTCTTTTTCTTATTAAAAAAGATCATTCCAAATTAATCAATCACACTGCTTTTTAATTTATGCATTGTATTCATTTCCCCCCCCCCCCCTCACTGATTTTCTTACTACTCTCTCTCTCTGACATCCAGCTAGGAAGAACAGCTGTGGCACTGCAGATTTACCATTGACAAACAGCATCTAGACTTCTCTGGAAATATTTAGCTCATAACTAACACAGCACCATGCAGTGACTTAGTGGCGCACGGCTGTTCTTAATTCTCATCTTTCTTCTTTTTCTTTCATTCCCATTCCCCAGAACACCAAAAAGCCTCCTGTTCCTCTTCTCCATGCCTTTTCCTACACCAAAACACATGGCAATATGGAAATGACATTGAAAGTACTATCATTGATAAAGCTAAATAAAATCATATAGGCTCAGAATCAAGAACAGCAGGATGCCAATCTTTCAGAATGCTGCTTGACCACCAGGCTGGCTGTGAAACATTCATTTTTTCATTCTTTTAAATAAAACTGAAGCACCTCTACATGGAACCATTAAAAAACTCCCATCCAGAGGACAGGTGGTAGTCAGTAATTAAAAACAAACATAATTAAAATTACTTCTTATATCAGTCTTTCTTCTAGATTTACCAGTATGTCCTGTCTTCTGTATGCTTGTCCTTTAGGACTTAACCCTGCAAACTCTTATGTGTGGATTTAATTTTACATATGAGAGTAGTCTCATTGACTTCAGTGGGTCTACTCATGTGCACGTTTGAAGGATTATAGACTGTCAGCTCTTTGGGATGATAACTATCTTTATCGTGTCACGTATAACAGCACATTAATCTTAATGTAGTGGAAAAGTATGACATTTAAAACTGCTTTAAGGATCGTTGGGCCCTTATGCCACTCGTCTAAAACATCTGTTTATTTTTATAAACCGATTTAAAAACAGTGGACTCATTGAACCTGAATTCTACACCTGAGAGTAAGGTTTTTTTTGTACTGTACTTCATGTATATAGGAGATCTAGTGAAGTCAAAATTCTGTCTGAGCTACTACTTCGCAAAACTAATCCCTTTCTTCTCCTCAATCCTTTTCGCAACCCCTAACTCAATGACCAGCTATCATTCAACTTAAAATACAAACACTGATAGAAAACATTTCTTTTGTTTCATTTTTTTATAAAATAAGTCCTATCTGCAAACTAGTGGTACAGTATGAAGACAGGGGAATAAGAAGTTTGTAAGGATTATAGGCCTAACTAAAAGGATTGTAGTTTAAGTTCTCTCTTCAGGAGCATGTTAGCAGTTCCCAGGTGCTGCCTTCCCTAAGGAGTCATACTGACACTATGCTCTCAATTTAGAACTCAAGATTTAAAAAACTGGATTCAGCCCGGCCAGCTAATGGCGGCATAGCATATTATTATTTGGATGATAACTTAAGGAGAATCCCTGTTAAAGAAATAAGAACCATATCCTTGGTACATAAATTTGGAGGCCAAAGGCTGGAGTTTATCTGCTGAGGACATGATTATTTCTGAGCTACCAGAAGGAATCCTTAAGTTGTTTCTGAAATACATGCTCTTACCACACTTAGCCTTTAACTGCCTCCTTTCAATTTCCCAAGATACTAACTCCACCACTTTCCATCCTCAGGAGTCATTACCATTTGGTTTTAAAATTTATTAATACCTCTCCCCTTCAGTTCTTTCCTCCTCTTTTCCCCTTTGAGTTCTCTCTTTCAACCCTCTGCCTCCCCTCCCCCCTCCCACTGATGTACTGTTCTCAGGGATTCCTGGGATCTCCTTATTAAAATCTACCAAGAAACTGAGGGGAAAGTTAGGTGATTTCCCTGACCATGATGGAGTTTACTCCCATCTGAATAACACTAAAGAATCCTTGCCAAAGGTGAATTTTCCCTAGAAGTAATATAAATACTGTGAAGGGCAAACACTTTGCCTGTAGATTCAACTAGACAGTCCCAAGTGATATTTTTTTTATAATATTTCCCAAGTAGGATACCTCTAGGACTCACTTATTCAGCCATTCATTATGGGATGATATGTTGCCACATTATAGATGACGTTGTAACAGCATTTCTGTGTAAAGCTCAATATTCAAACTGTTTTAAAATTCACAGCAGTCAAGATGGGCCTGACAATTATTATGCCACTTCAGAACATAGAGTAGAGTTTGTGATGCAATATTGGTGGTTCTTCACTGTAAAAAGCAAATTTGCCACATCAAATTTGGTAACAAATGTCATTTTATTTTAGATATAAATGTTTTTATATATTTGTTTGAGAATCTTTAGCAGCCAGAGTAAAGAAATTTACTTACTCACTGTCCAGATATTAGCAAGCTACTAGATAGTGCCTACATAAATCAGCCAGACAGAGCACAGGGAGAGAATACAGTTATGGACACATCAAATGGATTACTACAAAATCATTTCTTTTGTTATTAAAATCAAATAAATCTAACAACAGCTTTACTGCTTCTTTTTTTAACTCCCTGTCAGCTATGTTCACCACCCAATCCCAAACACCTTTTGCCGAGATAAGGCCATTCTTGTGACAAGATTCATGTATTCTGCTTTAAGTTTAAAACTGAGTTGGAAGGACTCTATTTTCTCAAAGCATTGCTATGTTACCAAGTACAAGAGATGTATCTAAACTCTCTGCTACTGAGAGCAGGCTGCTACAGGAAACCAAGGTGGGTTTCTCTCACAAGCCATGGTTCCATCCTGAAGCAAGTCTGAGAAGAAATTTGGACACAGACTCCTCAGTTGTTATCTGCCTCCTGTGTTTTTACTTAAAACTAACACTGAGCTGATTACATAGGACATCTACCATTCATTTTTAAATGTAACTTAAAATACAGCACATTGCTTTCATTTTTGGTACAAGTACATCCTCAGCTCTTGTGGATATAAAGTTGTTCAGGTGCTGGGGGAAGTGAAGATAACTGAATAAGGTAAGGTAGGAGGTAAGAGAAATATTTTGTTACACATTTCAGGCCAATAGTATTACCCCAATGATATATCCTTTAGAGTAACCATACCCCGTCTAAGAAACTCTTGGACTTTTGGTATAAGAATGTATGTGTTATAAGGACCTTGGCATTCAACATCAGAGTTCATTTTGACCAGGATACATTTGCTATCTCATAAACAGGAAGCACGCTCAGGTTATCGTTTAAATAAACAGTTGTCACATGGATTCTTGCTTTCTTAAATTTTATACAGATATAAACATCTAATTAAATTGATCTACAGGCTTAATTTATAAAAATTACATCGATATAATAACTGGATAAATCCATGCCAATTTCTGAATTATGTCTAATATTACATAAACTGGAAAGAAATGTCACATATAATTATTGCAACAAAGACAAACCACAAGGGTAATTAACATAGCTGAGGTTTCATATTACCACAAGTGCTAAAGCACACAGTAAAGTTCATTATTTTCATCTCCCTCATAGGGCCATGTATCAATCTAGGCCTCAAGGGAACACACAATGTATTTAAATTAGCTAATAAAACACAACATATAATTACATAACTCCTTGGAGTAACTATTATGTATAGTGTGAAAATTCTCCAGAAAGTGTTATAAATGTGCAAATCACCTCAACTATTAAACAGCTGTCAGTTCAGACAAATGATGCATGCAAATACATGCTTGTAGAAACAAACGTATTATAATGCACAGGTTTAATATAATTACATCATCAGGAAATCAGAATGTACAGTTACGTTTGACTTCCCCCCTTCCTCCGTGAATGAACTGTTGAGTGCTGAGAGCATATTAACCTTATTTTCTACTCATGAGTTCTGATGTAATGATTTCTGGTCAACAGAATCAAAAGAAACACCTCTAAATGTGTGAAGTCCCCAGACAAATTATTTATGTTATACAAAGTCCTGTTCACCCAATGGAACATTAAATTTCCCTAGTTGCTTCAAAAATATTGAGAGTTTTAGAATGGATAGCAAAACCTTAGAGGTTAGAGACATGTTCCCTTGATATACTCAAATCATTAGTAACAAATGAAGAAATAAATATACATTTGACCCTTAAATTTAGGGAGGTTCCAATATTTCTGAAGATAAAATCTTTATCAAAGATGAATTTTTCTACTTAATGTCCTCAAATTATAATGGGCCAAATTCATTTTGTGAGCCAATGGAATTACGAGAGGGAAGAAATAGCCCATTAATCCTTATTAGCACCCTCTATCACTATTGTCACAGTTACTAAAATCTCTCACATACATATACACACATACCCTCACACTATTTCTGGGCAGACTATACATCTTTTTTAGAGCAAGTCTGTTTCAATAGATTTTAAAAAGATAATGATAAAACTTGGAAGTTTCTGCGAGTCAGTGGGAAAAAACACTGCTTGGAAACCTACATTTAGTTTCCCATACTGTGGTCTTGATTCATCAAGGCTGAGTTCAAAAATCCTGCCTCAAAGCCCCTGTGGCAAAAAGTCAGCCTGTGAGACCGAGGGAGCTTAAAAATGGGCATAACTTTTTGGGAAGTTGTTATGGCCAGGATATCCATTAAATCAGTACTTCCCCTTTAGCAGCATTCATTGGTGGGGCTGCAGAAAAGCTCTGTTGAATAATTGCCCTACCAGTGGTCCTGCTGGCAAACATTGCCTGCTCTACCTTGAAGTGAACTCCCCCTTAACTTCTCTGTGACTGGCTGGCACAGTGAAGTTGAAATTAAGACTTGTCTGTCTCTTCTGGGTCTCTCTGTCCAGAACCTCATGATACTTTCTGTAAAGTAAACGGGATAGTCTTAGTGTTGAGGACAACGTTCCCTCTCTAATTAGTTGTTTAATTTTTCTTTTAGCTTGTCTATGTGGCTGAAGTTTCCCTTGCTATCTTTTCTACTCTGTTCTACACATTAATTACCTCCAGTGGAAAAGAAAAGTAAAACACCATTACTCTTAAACATCTCACTCTCACATCTTAAAACATCTCACTCTTTTTTTTTAGCATCTTTTCACATCCACTTGTTTTTGAGCATGTTGTCTATAACAGTTTATTGGCAAACCTGATGCTCAAACTGCTGTATGAGCTAGTGCCTGCTGCAAGTGGCTACTATATTTCCCTGTGCATGATCATTGCACTACCAGTGTTTAACTTGCTGTCTTGTAAATGCTTTGACACATAGTTCATAGGAAAGATGTACTGAAAAGCTAGATCTAGACTCAGTTCTATTGCATATTCTCATCTCCTCATGCTTAAAATTTAATTGCCTGTGACCTGTTGCAGGAGATTTATGCACAAAGCCTCTAACTGACATGCTTTTGGTTTCAATCACATGTGTCTTAAAAATAGAGCTAGCCAGAAATTGTCTGACAAAACATTTTTCCATGAGAGAACACTGTTTCATGGAAACTGAAACATTCCATGGAGATAGTTTGATTTAGACTAAGGTCCAATGGAAAACAAGCAGGTTTCCATCAGAAACCTGGCTGGTTTCCTCCCACCTCACCTACCTGGCTCCTCAGCAGTTCACGTGATGGGCTAATGGAGAGTCAAGGGCCAGGAAGCTCTGGGAATCATGGATCCAAAGCTCTTGGGTTTCTCTGCAGCTCATTAGGCAGGCTGACAAGAAGCCAGGAACCTAGAAGCAAAGGGAAGCCGAGGTTCCAAGTTCCCTGCTCCTCAGCATCCTGAGCTCCCATGTTCCTTGGCTTAGGGCCAAGCGGCTATGCAGATTTCATTGGAGTCAGAGACTGCTGGACTTTCAGGGTCTGTAGCCTGGGGGAACCCAGCCCCAGGATTACCCCAGGCTCGAGTTCCCCAGGGTTTTCCTTTCCATGGAGAACTTTGAAATGTTTGGTTTTCATTCCAAATCAGAATGAAATCAAATTTTGATATTCTCTGCAAAATGCAATTACCTTTCTCTGCACAGCTCTGCTTAAACATTCTTTATACTAGCCCAGGTGTTCCATCTTAAATTAATTTAGTATGGGGGGGGAAGTGTAAGCTGCATCCATCCCCCTAAAGAATTAACATGAGATGATCCTCACCAAATGCAGTTTAATTAGACTGAGCTTTAAAATAAATTAAGGATACAATCTTTATTTGATCGTTTCCCATACCTTGTTCACTGTTATGATCAGAGTCACAGCAGATACTAGACTCACTCCATAATAATTGTCTTTGTTTGAAATACTTTAAACTTTCTCCAAAACAAAAACAAAACACTTTCATGATTTGTTCTGTAAATTCTGCCTGTCTTCACTGCTGCATGACAACATCACATAGCAAACATTAAGGGCTCTATTTCTGTTCTCAAGAAAACAATCTTCTGGATGGCAGTTGAATTTCAGTGGAATTGCTAGAAAAGAAAATCTGTTTCCTCCCTCTTTCCCAGTTGTATTTATTGCTCTATAGATGCTTCCAACTTTCCTTGTCTGCTTGTAAGAGATCCACTTTCATTCACACACTACCCTGGGTTACACTACAATACCCGCATGAGGAAATAAGGAAACAGATCAACAGAGCCAGACGTGTACCCAGAAGCCTCCTACTGCAAGACAAACCCAAGAAAGAAACCAACAGGACTCCACTGGTCATCACATACAGTCCCCAGCTAAAACCCCTCCAACGCATCATCAGGGATCTACAACCCATCCTGGACAATGATCCCACACTTTCATAGGCCTTGGGTGGCAGGCTAGTCCTCGCCCACAGACAACCTGCCAACCTGAAACATATTCTCACCACTAACTGCACACCGCACCATAGTAACTCTAGCTCAGGAACCAATCCATGCAACAAACCTCGATGCTAACTCTGCCCACATATCTACACCAGCGACACCATCACAGGACCTAACCAGATCAGCTACACCATCACTGGTTCATTCACCTGCACGTCCACCAATGTAATATACGCCATCATATGCCAGCAATGCCCCTCTGCTATGTACATCGGCCAAACCGGACAGTCTCTACGGAAAAAGATAAATGGACACAAATCAGATATTAGGAATGGCAATATACAAAAACCTGTAGAAGAACACTTCAGCCTGGCCACACTATAGCAGATCTTAAGGTGGCCATCCTGCAGCGAAGAAACTTCAGGACTAGACTTCAAAGAGAAACTGCTGAGCTTCAGTTCATCTGCAAATTTGACACCATCACCTCAGTATTGAATAAAGACTATGAATGGCTTGCCAACTACAAAACCAGTTTCTTCTCCTTTGGTTTTCACACCTCAACTGCTAGAACAGGCCTCATCCTCCCTGACTGAACTAACCTCGTTATCTCTAGCTTGCTTGCATATATAAACCTGCCCCTGGAAATTTCCACTACATGCATCTGACGAAGTGGGTATTCACCCACGAAAGCTCATGCTCCAAAACGTCCGTTAGTCTATAAGGTGCAACAGGATTCTTTGCTGCTTTTACCCTGGGTAGTATAACTCAGAAAGGAAGAGTAAGAAATAGAAAAAACAGGTCACAGTTGTGCAATATATACATGTTGTTTTCATTAAATAAATGAAATCGAAAAAGCAGCTTTTATCAGGCACTGAAATCCGGCCTGCATGGACTTTAGGGCTCCCTTTTGCCCAATGACATGGAGTCCATCAGCGGAAACCCATGTCTTGCATTTACTAGTCACTGGCTCCTTGGCCATTCACCAGCACTGGACATCTGCTGCATGTTGTGACCAGCTGACATTCATACAATTTCTAATGTTAAACATTCCTAAATCCTATATCTATTTCATCTGTGTCTCCGTGACACTATGAGGAAGGGGGAAACCCCTCTATGCCCCAGCCAATTTGGCCTAGATGAGAAAAGTTACTTCCTTGTTATTTGAACAAACAATCACTTAGGCACACAGCAACCTAAAAACCCAGTCCCTATACTATATAACTGATAGACGGATCATGTGTTCTGCTAAAAATGGGGCAAGGAGCATGAAAAAAAAAACCAGAACAAGCTTTAAAGAAATGATTGTGGGAGGAAAGAGCCAATTGGCTTGCATCTTTCTGGTTGTCCAATTGCAATGCCAAGGAAGAGGGACCTATCCCTGTATACATTCCTCCTTTATCCTAAAACTGTCCGGCAGCTTGCAGATCCAGTCAAGTTTCCCATCCATTAAATCAGTGTGTCACAGTGATAAATATTTACTATCTATATAATTATTTTTAAAGAGAAGAGAATTGGGAGTCAGAAGTAGAGATAGCAAGGAAAATTTTTAATAATGTTTTTCAGTGAAGAACAGCAATTCATCTTAACTGAAACTTTGTGAAAAAAGGTTGGGTTTCCCAATTCACAAAAAATTGGGAAAAAATTTTAAAGTTGTCAACACTTTTTTTTTTTTTTACAATTTTCAATGAAAAATTCTGGATTTCATGTTCAAAATGGATTTCATTTATAAATTGAAACTGAAGAAAGGTTAGATTGAAATAATGTTCCAAATTAGCAAAATGTAACATTACAATAAACCAATTCTTTTTCATTTTGGGTCATTCAGTTTGTGAATATCTTCAGGAATTTGACTATTCATCCTAATTTGAGATGTGAAAATTTTTTAAATCATGGAAATTATTCATGGGATATCGCTCAGCTGCAGTCAGGAGTTCCTGCATTGTAATATTGGCTCTGACACTTACTCATGGTATGCCTTTGGGCAAGCCACTTCACCTTTGATCTCAGTTTCCCTTCTTGCTTCTTCTCACAGAGGGATAGTAATGCTTACCAGCAAACATCACAGGTTCTTGTGATGATTAGTTAATGTCTATAGACTACTTCACATGCATAACGTGCTGTATACATTCTAATCACATTATTCAATACCACTGATCAAGTGATGATATGACCGTCACAGTACGTATCGTGTATGCATAATGTTTCTAGATAATCATTTATTTGCTATATCATAAGTCCCTGGGGATAAGGGCCACTGACCTTTCTGTTTTGTAGAGCAACAGGTACATAGCTGGCCCACAATAAATAATAAGAATAATTTATTAATTTGCTCATATATTTTTTTTATGATGATGGTTTGGATTTGTGAGCAATACTGCCATCATAACCAAAGAGTCAGTGATACGCTACTGAGCAAACAGAAGTGGATGCAGGCTAGCAGTCTGTTCTCCAGATAAGTTCCATACATATTAATACTTAATTGCTATACGAATGACCCTTATCATTTGAGGAATATTCCCAGTCTTTAAAGCAGAAATCTGAGGTCAATCTCACACATGATAAGTAGTGCAGTATTAAGTAAATAAACACTTGAGCTGTTTCAAAACACAGCCTGAACTTAAAAGTTAGTGAAACTTAGTACCTGTCCTCTGGTTTGCAATGATGCACTACTTTTAAGTTAATTATCGGCAGCTCTTATAACAATGATGATTTCATGTAATAGAAAATCATGCTAATCACTTTTATCAAAAAGGGTTTTTTCCCCTTAAAGCACACAGCACAACTTCATTTACCTCAATGAAAATGCCTTGAATTTGAGTATGGGAAGGAATAGGCACTTTCCCACCCTGTACCATTCCTGACATGAGGAGGAAAAAAATTCTAACAAATTCCATAGCAACATCAACCACATTAATTCCACTCAAGAGAAAGACATTTCCTAATCCATTTGTGCTTGCAGCACTCATGAATCATGAGGTTTTCTGGAGGATTAAACATGCTATGAAGTGGCTGATAAACAGTGATAGGCAAATACTCTAGCCAAAAGTATCAAGTTATATATAGAGAGATTGACAGAGAGCTAGAGAAAAAAAAAGATATTTCGTGAAGATATTTTCCCCCCTTCTACACATCAGCTTTCACCAAAAGTCAAAAATTACTGCTCCATGGGTGGACAGATATATATGAATCAGTTGGGAGTAAGCGACAATAAAACAGCTGCTGCTGTGTCTTTGCATACTAATGTTTCTTTTTAATAGGTAAGAATCACTGCTCTTTCTGCACAGCCAAGATCAAACAGTGAACAGAATGGTGTTTGCGTCTTGAAAAGGAAGCAAACAGAGAAACTGCTACACATTTTGCCCTTCATATATTAGGAAGACATTTTTTAAACATAGCAAAAACCCTGAAGCAAATTCAAAGTTATGGTAGTGCAAAAATTCCTTTAAAAGATAACACTCAACGTTTTTAAAAATTTATTTTAACGTACAGTACAATTATTTTTTATTTCATTTACTCTGTAGGTTGTTTAAAGTTGAGGCTAACATTAATTTTAAATGTTTCTTTTTCATATTTTATTGTATGTGCTCTGCTTTCTTCATCCAAGGATGACTCTCTCCACAGTAACTTTAAAAAGCAATGCAGGCTGAAAACATGGTGTTTCTGACCAAATATAATTCCAACTATATTTAAGAATAAAATACTAGACTTCTCTATGCAAGGAACTATTTTGATGGATGACCCATTTTTATGTGACATACAAAAGTTACCACGTCAAATTAAAATATTGCTAATACTGCACACAACATAGAAGTGTAAAAGGAGAAATTGGAAAACTTTTTAATTCCAGTAGCAACCAAAAAAATCAGATTCTTGAGAGTGAAAAGAGATGGATTGTACTGGATATAAATGGTCTAATTCAATATAGCATGATCTCCCTTTCATAACTACTTCTCAAGGATCATACCAACTAAAGTCAGACATAGAGGGGTGAAAATTTTCAGTATTTTTAAATAAAAACATTAGATAGCCATAATCTACTTTTCAAGCAAAAAGTGGTCCAGAATTGATTTCCAAGGAATGCAGCATTTCTGGCTTTTTAAGTACAGTGAAATGGAGTTTATTAATAATGCATTAGCATTACAATGGAAAAACAAGTTATAGCAGAATAAATACTATGAAGTGCATTTGAGAAAAAAGGTAACACTATCTCTAACCTAATGTTATTTATGGAACACAATCTCTGTAATTTTCAATTAATTCACATTTAAATTAATTTACAAACAAATTAACTATTATCATCTCCAGACTCTGGATTTTCTAGATTTGGATGTGGGTGAATTTATTATCAAGGTGAAGCTAAAGTACATTTTACAATACAGCTCTGCCTTATATGCATCACAATAATTTAACAAGTCTGTGAACACATATCCCTATTAAGGGAGCACAATGCAAATATAAGTGCCTCAGCCATAATAGTCCATCTCTAAAGATGAATCTTTTCTTATCAAGACTCTCTTACAAAAAAAACACACCATCCTCTCTTTCTTAGCATTAAAGGTAGAGAAAGCAATTTTCTTTTTTATCTAAGGAAAACAATTGTCTGAAAATTGTATGATCATTAACTCTGACAGGTCATCTTCTTTTAGTCCAACTGAGCACTTGAACAAAAATCAGCCAAATGCCAGACTAATATTTTTGAAGTGTTTGAAAGTAATGGAGCAAAACTAATTTAGTTAAACAACAGAGAATAAACTAGACACAATACATACAGGACTGCTATAAATATCAGAAATGCATAACAAACACTCAGATATGTCAATAACTCTTACGTTAAGACTCTGCATCAGCACCATAATTATTTTTTCTGCAGTATACAAAATCTAAATATCTGTTTCAGCAAAGTTTATTTCAGTTTGTTTTAAGTTGTGCTTCAAAACACACAGTATCTCATTCCGTGTCTAAATGACTCAGTCACTGAAAGACCACGATGTTAAACAGAATCAGAATGCGTGTCACCCATTTTTTAAAGGAATTCCCCAAAGCAACATTTAAACATCAGTACCACAATTGATATCATTTTCAAATTCAATTCAACAATTTAAAATAAGTTAAACATCAAGCACAAGCACAAAGAAATCATGATCTTGCATCCACGCAGGTCTATATAGCTAAAGCACTTGACTTACCTGCCACTGTTTCATGAGCTCCCGAACCTCTTTCGTGTCCTCTAGTATCCTTTCCTTGTGTGTAGCATCCTGCAGGACATTGGCAGTTGTCTCTGCTTCTGTAAGCCAGGCAAGGAACTTTTCCAGATCCAGGTAGAACTGCTGCAGCAGCCTTAGAGCTGTTTCCAGTTCAGCTTCTCGCTCACTAACCCTGTGCAAGCACAAACAGTCAAATGCAGCACTCACAGAAATCAGAACAAGTGTAGATTTTTAAAAAAAACAAACCCACAGCAAGTTTTTACTATACTAACCAAGAGAAGAGAATTTGTAGATAAGCTACTATAATGAAAGAAAATGTACATAAGAATGATATACTATATACTATATGTCCTCCCGCCCCCAGCTAACGTTCATCTCTGTCTTTTTGGATGGTGGGAAGAGGTATACAATGACATTTTTCTATTGCAATCTAGAGGAAATGACATTACTTTGGTAAAGAACACAATGTACTGTACCTGGAATTTTGGAACTCAAACAAATCAAGGTTAATTCCTTTCAAATATGATCAAAGCTTTTTCGCTTATCGCTCATAAGCCTGCTACTGCCTGCAAGGTTGTTTAATTCTTGGAAATCACAAAGTAGTTTTTGGTCACTGAGGGGCAAGGATAGTTTACTGCAATTATTAATTCCTCTAAGTTGCAAACTTTGGGAGCTGTATTCATCACCTTGTGTCCTAAAAATGCAGAAGATTTTCAAAGGGACATGATGCTGCTCTACCATATAGAAAGGTCTTACACAAATTGTACCATAAAATAACCATAAAAAGATCTATATCAGCTTTTTAATAAAAGATCACCTTTGAAATCTCAAAAATATTTCTCTGCCTTTGGCAAAAACCTAAATCATAACAATTTGGTAAAGAAGAATATTCAAGGACCAAGCATTCCTGTAATGAAAATTCCTTAGGTAAATTTGGTCTGATCCATCAGAACTAGTAGAAAAATGGTATGTCCTATTTGCATGCACACTTTTTGATTATTAAACTTAGGCTCAAAATGGATTAAAAATTCAAATACCGGCATGTGACACATCACATTAATACATGACTGTCAGTTATTATGCAAAACTATAATTTATTTGAACAGTAACTTTATCATGTGAAATGCATACTAGGCAATAAACAGCTCCTGAAGATCTGGTGGCAGCACTGCTCATGCATGAGTTGTTTATTCATCATGGGAGATGTTTTTGCTGAGCACACATACTTCAGCAGTGTAGTTATTGCTATCATACAGGATAGAAGCCTCCTCTTTTGTCTTCACTGCATTAGCTTGGAATATATGGAATAGGTTTAGAAAGTGGCAACCATTCATAATAAAAGGGTTGAGTCTAAACATTTATCATCTCATAAATATAGTTTAAGGCCTGATAACTAAATATTAGCTCCATATACTGATTGGCAAAGGAAGTTAAGACTAGGTCTCTTATACATCAAAATCCTACTGCTGGGGAGACTCTCAAACAATTGTCTCCTACTGTTGACAGATGTGTGTGTGACAAAAAAGCAGCAGAATTCAATATGTATCTTCCTCTATCTGCAGTAAACATATTGCCATATACATCTGATTGTGGGAGGTATTTCCAGAGCTGCACTGCTCAATCATATGTTCAGTCGTCAACCAATAGCTAGCTTAATATTTGTGCATGATGTTTCAGCATAGCGTATATTAAGATTCGAACTACTTTTTCCTGGCTAACAAACAGTTATGTGACCTGAATTTACACAATTTTCTACTGAGGAGCATTTATGTTTGAGTTGGAAGTCCAAGAGTGATGCAGTTTTCTAGGTAGTCTGAAAGAAAGTTGCACAACAGATTATCCCAGAAATATTTCCCAACACTGTAATTTTCCCACCCATTCACACTAAGATCATGCAATTTCTGTGTGCTAGAGCCAATATCAAATCTTGTTTATTGTCACCAGAAGGCTAGGTTCCTAAAGAACAAAAGGCACAACCTAATACTTAGCTGCTGCTGAACCAGGAAAATATGAATTAGGCTGAAAAAAGGTTTTAACGTGCTTTATCTATTTAACATGTTTTTTCATCAAGGATTCTTCCAAACTATGAACACAGCCAGTAAACACAGAGGGATTTAAAGCAGCCAATCAGAGCTCAGAAGTGTGAGAGCAGAGAATTCAATTCAGTCAAATGACAATTTATTAACTCAGAGCTAAAATCCACAATCCATGTTTCTCAATCACCTTGTGACAAAGGTAATTATTATTACTGAATCCATTTTTGTAACAAGGAAAGAAAAAATATGTAAAATCCCTTGTCTCAGGCTATTCATGTATTTATTTATTATTTCTTCAAGAGATAAAAGACTGTATTCTGATGACAGTTACATATGTGCAAATCTTCAGTTGCTCTCTTTAAATCAATAGAATTATTCCAATTTTACACTGGTATGAGTAATATCAAAAAGTGGCTCAAGTGGCCACTGTGACAGGTTGGATCACAGAAAACCCCTGGGGAACTGCCAGCTGATGTGCCAAGACTACTTCTACTCCTGCCTTCCCTGCCAGCTCGAGACCCCAGCACCCTGTCTTGCTGAGCCAGACACTCCCATCTGCTCCAACAAAGACCCAGGGTCTGAATCACTTGCCCCAAAGCTGCAGGTTTAACTGAAAGCAGCTAACAGAAGCAAAGTCCAGCTCCAAGACGGAGTTTAGGAATCACCTCGGCAAGTCACATGTCCATGCATGACTCACAGTTTTTACAGGTAGCATCCATTGTTTATATGCTTCCTTGAACATCCTCAAATAGACTTCTTATGTGGATTGGAGCATTCCAAGATCCATTGCCTTTAAATGTTTCTTGATTAGGTACTTAATTTCAATATTCCTTTCTCTAAGAACTCACCAAATGCTCTACTAAAGTTATTTGGCTAAAAGGAGATTAGTCTGTAAACGGGAGCATTCTGGAACTGGTGAGGATCTTATCTGTATTCAGTTTGATTAGACATAGATTTGCGCATTTTATTTTATTCTGCTTGGTGACTTACTTTGTGCTGTCTGTTACTACTTGAAACCACTTAAATCCTACTTTCTGTATTTAATAAAATCACTTTCTACTTATTAATTAACTCAAAGTATGTGTTAATACCTGGGGGGGGGGGCAAACAGCTGTGCATATCTCTCTATTAGCGTTATAGTGGGCAAACAATTTATGAGTTTACCCTGTATAAGTTTTATACAGAGTAAAACAGATTTATATGGGTTTAGACCCCATTGGAAGTTGGGCATCTGAGTGTTAAAGACAGGAACACTTCTGTTAGCTGATTTCAGTTAAGTCTGAGCTTTGGGGAAGTAATTCAGATCCTGGGACTGTGCTGGAGCAAACGGGCGTGTCTGGCTCAGCAAGACAGGGTGCTGGGGTCCCGAGCTGGCAGGAAAGGCAGAGGCAGAAGTAGTCTCGGCACATCACTTGGCATTTCCCAAGGGGGTTTCTGTGATCCAATCCATCACAATATGAAAGTTATAAGTCTGTATCTGGGAAGTGTTTATGTTTCAAATTTAATGCTATTGAACCAAAATCACTGGTTACTGAAGTTTGGATGTTCCTCAGATTTACATAGAAACTAATTTGATCTGAAGATGCAATTATCAAATGCTTTAATGTCTCTTTCCTACCAAAAGGGGATCCAGATAATTACAGTTTTACTCATATTTCTTTACTGTTTCCTTAATATGGTTTATTCAATAAAATGTTTTCTACAAAAGAGTTAATAGCATTCTTAGAGTGGTTTCAGGAATTCCTGCTCTGCGTACATAGAATAAAATAGATGAATTTGTTTCACTTACATTAACAGAATCTAGTAACAGAAGTAAGCACTTCCATTCCAACTTTATTTAAATAGCTTTGTCATTCTTTCAAATATGCTAAACACAAAGGCTGAAACAAAGGATTATATTTCTGTGGCACAGAAAGTTCAGAACAGCTGGAGAAACAGTTCAAGATCCAGGTTAAGAAATACAAACCATCTCTCTTTACAGTTTCTAGGTTGTTTTTGGTGGTCGTGTTCAACCAGATTGACACAAATCAATAAAGTATCTGACGCTTTGTCTTTTCCTGTATCTCAGTAGTCCATAAACTCTGAACAATAGTATAAAAACAAAAACCAACATAAAACAACAGGTCTTCTGTTCTAGAACTCCCTACCCTGACTCAGAAAGAATCAATCAACATCCCGCCTCCTCTCTGGCTCTCATAAGGACAGCTCAACCTATTTAAGAGTTTAAAAGCAACTTGGCTCAGCTGTAAGTCTTTGATTCTGCTCTTTGAGGCACTGCCAATTGAGACTCAGTCCTCCTTCTAGAATTTAGCCATCAACAAAACAAAACAAAACAAAACAAAACAAAACAAAAAACCCCAACCGACTCATCTCTCTTGGTAGGGCTCCTCAAAGGGAGGAATTGGGTGTTACACAGCTGCCAGACTACTTGGGTAGAGCAATAAACAACGTGCATACTCCATCAGAACCAAGGAGAGGAGAAATCTTAGAAGTATCATGCAGCAGTAAAAAATATTCTTCAGACACCTTCATTCAACAATCCTAAACTTCATACAACACGAAGTACATAAAAACAGCCATACTAGGTCAGACCAATGGTCCAACTAGCCTAGTATCCTGTCTTCTGACAGAGGCTAACGCCAGGGGCTTCAGAAGGAATGAACAGAAAAGGTTACCCTGTCACCCATTCCCAGCTTCTGGCAAATAGAGGCTACGGACACCATTCCTGATCATCCTGGCTAATAACCATTGATGGAACTATCCTCCATGAAGTTACCTAGTTCTTGTTTGAACTCTGTTACAGTCTTGGCCTTCACAACATCCTGTGGCAAAGAATTTCATAAGTTGACTACATTGTGTAAAGAAATACTACTTCTTGTTTGTTTTAAACCTGATAACTATGAATTTCATTTGGTGACCCCTAGTCCTTATGTTATGAAGAGGAGTAAATAACAACACTTCCTTATTTACTTTCTCCACATTAGTCATGATTTTATATACCTCTATCATATTCTCCCTTAGTTGTTCTCAACATTGTTAGCTTTTTTGACTGCCGCTGCACATTGAGTGGATGATTTCAGAGAACTATCCACAATGACTCCAAGATCTCTTTCTTGAGTGGTAGCAGCAACTTTACACCCCATCATTTTATATGCATAATTGGGATTGTTTTCCAATGTGCATTACTTTGCTTTATCAACACTGATATTGCCACTTTGTAGTCAAATCACACAGTTTTGTGACATCCCTTTGTAACTCTTCACAGTCTTCTTTGGACTTAACTATCTTGAGTAGTTTTGTACCATCTGCAAATTTTGCCACCTCACTGTTTACCCCCTTTTCCACATCATTTATGAATATGCTGAATAGTACAGGTCCCACTACAGGGATACCTGTATTTACCTTTCTCCATTCTGAAAACTGATAATTCCTACTCTTTGTGTCCTATCTTTTAACTAGTTACTGATCTAAGAGAGGACCTTCCCTCTTATCCCATGACAGCTTAAGAGCTTTTGTCAATGGAACTTGTCAAAGGCTCTCTGAAAATCTAAGTATGCTGTATCCACTGAATCAACCTTGTCCACATGGCTGTTGACCTCACCTGAGCAGCAGTCCCTTGAGCCAGCTGCTTGGGCAGCCTGAGGTCAGCCACACTGGCGACTGCAGAAGTCGTGGAAAGTCATGGAATCCGTGACTTCTACAACCTCTATGACACAGAACCCTACTAATATATACTACAAAGGTATGTGGGAAAGGCCTAGAAGTCAGGGATATTGAGTTATCTTCCCAGCTCTACTGCGGACTACATGATGTTGAGCAAATCATTTAAACTTTTTTGCCCTATTTACTCATCTGCAAAATGGCAATTATAATACTTATGCTCCTTACGACTAAGGGGGTTGAGGGGATATGATTGAGGTCTATAAAATCATGACTGGTATGGAGAAAATAAATAAGGAAGTCTTATTTACTCCTTCTCATAAAACAAGAACTAGAGGTCACCAAATGAAATTAATAGACAACAGATTTAAAGCAAAAGGAAGTATTTCTTCATACAACACACAGTCAACCTGTGGAACTCTTTGCCAGAGGATGTTGTGAAAGCCAAGACACTAACAGGGGTCAAAAAAGAACTAGATAAATTAATGGAGGATAGCTCCATCAATGGCTATTAGCCAGGATGGGCAGAGATGGTGTTCCTAGTCTCTGTTTGCCAGAAGCTGGGAATGGGCAACAAAGAATGGATCACTTGATGATTACCTGTTCTGTTCATTGCCTCTGGGGCACCTAGCATTGGCCACTGTTGGAAAACAGGATTATGGGCTAGATGGACCTTTGGTCTGACCAGTATGGCTGTTCTTATGTTCTTACAAGGTATATTATGTGAGGCTTAATGTTTAAACAGTGCTTTTAAATTCCTGGATTAAAAGCAGCATAACAAGTTAAAAGTATTATTCCAATGTAAACTACAAAAAGCACATAACCCACTGCGACAGCGGGGCCTATTTCCCATCCTCTGTCTGCTCATGCATCCCAGATCCTCTGGGTGGCATCTGCTGGCTCCCTTGACACCTTTGAGGAGCACTGGGCACTGTCCAGGGTTCTCTGCTTGGTGTCCCCATCAAGTTCCCTTTGTTTAGCCCTGTGACCTCACTCCTGTCCCTGTTATATCTTTAGTTGTCCCCCCGTAATTAACTAAGATCCCAGACCTTGTGGATCCTCCCCTTAGGCTGGTGGAGGTCCTTTAGCAGTGGGCAGGTGGAAGCCTGCCCTCTTCCAGGATCCCAACAGGACCACTCTCCTGTAGCCACCTGGCCTGACATTGTCACAATAAATATTCTTTCTTATTTTCTTAAGAATAAATGAACACTGCAGAAAGTAAAACAACAACAAAAAAACCACTGAGCATATCCCAGTGCACTGTCATAAATGTATTTAGAACGGGTGTTTCATACTATGTTCTGATGTTAGGAAGTCAAATACCTAAGCTTGTCACAGTTTAACAGAAAGGATGATGTAAATATTTTCAAATTCCCAATTTTTTTTTTGCATTATCCAAGACAAAAGGAGTTGATTTATAGACTCAGACTTAAGGTCAGAAGGGACCATTATGGTCATCTTGTCTGACCTCCTGCACAACGCAGGCCACAGAATCTCACCCACCCACTCCTGTAACAAACCGCTAACCTATGTCTGAGTTACTGAAGTCTTCAAATCATGGTTTAAAGACTTCAAGGTGCAGAGAATCCTCCAGCAAGTGACCCGTGCCCCATGCTGCAGAGGAAGGCGAAAAACCTCTGCCAATCTGCCCTGGAGGAAAATTTCTTCCTGACCCCAAATATAATGATCAGTTAAACCCTGAGCATGTGGGCAAGACTTACCAGCCAGCACTCAGGAAAGAATTCTCTGTAGTAACTCAGATCCCACCCCATCTAACATCCCATTACAGGCCATTGGGCCTATTTACCTGCTAATAATCAAAGATCAATTATTTAGTACACAGGAAAAAATATATAGTGAAATGTAGGTGCGTGTTTCAGAGACGAATCATCTTCAAACACTGAAGCTAATTTATTCAAACTATCTTAAAAGATACAGATTTTAGAATTAGAATCACATTAACTAACGCTTTGGCCTGGTCTACACTACAAGTTTAGTTCGAATTTAGCAGCGTTAAATTGAATTAACCTTGCACCCGTCCACACAGTGAAGCCATTTATTTTGACATAAAAGGCTCTTAAAAACAATTTCTGTACTCCTCCCCGACGAGGGGAGTAGCGCCGAAATTGACATTGCCATTTCAAATTAGGGTTAGTGTGGCCACAATTCAACAGTATTGGCCTCCGGGAGCTATCCCACAGTACACCATTGTGATCACTCTGGACAGCATCTGAACTCAGTTCCACTGGCCAGGTAGACAGGAAAAGCCCAGCAAACATTTCAATTTCATTTCCTGTTTGCCCAACGGGGAGAGTCCAGGTGACCACGCACAGCTCATCAGCACAGGTAACCATGCAGTCCAAGAATCGAAAAAGAGCACAAGCACGGACCATATGGGAGGTACAAGATCTGATCACTATATAGTGAGAGGATTCCATGCTAACAGAACTATGTTCCAAAAGATGAAATGCCAAAACATTTGAAAAAATCTCCAAGGGCATGATGGAGAGAGGCCACAATAGGGACTCACTACAGTTTCGCATGAAAGTTAAGGAGCTCAGACAAGCCTACCAGAAAAACAAAGAAGCAAACAGAAGGTCCAGGGAAGAGCTGCAGACATGCTGCTTCTATGCTGAGCTGCATGGAATTCTAGAAGGGGCCGCCGCCACCACCACCCCACCCTTGGCAGTGGATTCCAAGGAGGGGGTAATCTCAGCCGTGGCTGAGGATTCTGCGGACGGGGAAGATGATGATGAGGAGGAGGACGACGAGCTTGCAGAGAGCACACAGCACTCCATTCTCCCCAACAGCCAGGATCTTTTTCTCAACCTGACTGAATTACCCTCCCAACCCTCCCAAGGCATTATCCCAGACCATGAAGCCATGGAAGGGACGTCTGGTGAGGGTACCTTTGTAAATATAAAACATGGTTTAAAAGCAAGCTTTTTTTAATGATAAATTTGCCCTCAGGACTTGGGATGCATTCGCGGCCAGTATAGCTACTGGAAAAGTCTGTTAACGTGCCTGGGGATGGAGCGGACATCTCCAAGGACATCTCCATGAAGCTCTCCTGGATGTACTCCAAAAGCCTTTGCAGAAGGTTTCTGGGCAGGTCAGCCTTATTCTGTCCTCCATGGTAGGACATTTTACCACACCATGCTAGTAGCAAGTAATCTGGTATCATTGCATGACAAAGCTTGGTAGCGTATGGTCCCAGTGTTTGCTGGCATTCAGGAAACATTTGTTCTTTATCTTGCTGTGTTATCCTCAGGAGAGTGATATCATTCATGGTAACCTGGTTGAAATACAGGATTTAATTAAGGGGACAGAGGTGGCCATTCCTACTGGGCTGTTTGCCTGTGGCTGAAAAGAAATCCTTCCCTGCAGTTAGTCAAGGGGGGAGGGGGCGATTGGCGCTGAGCTTTTCGCATTTGGCTAACAGGGATCTTCCCTGATACTAGCCACGCGGTGGGGGGAGGGGTAAAGCGATCATCCCAGATAATTGGATGGGGGGGATTAGTTTGGTTTCTGCTGCTGCACGTTAACAGGAAAACCGCAGCACTCAACAGGCTTTGATTGGTATGTGGGAAAGGAGGGTGTTGCTTTTGTGAAGGCTGCAGAAGCCGAAAAACAATGGCTTACCATGGCCGCATGCAAGCCGAATTCTGTGGCCCGGACCTGCGTCTGTGATCTCTAACACCAAAGCCGCAGGCACTCAATATTAAGATGCAAAATGTGACCATGTACTGAAATCACATGTGCTATGTAAAGTGAGAAGTGTTGCTCACCGTGAAAGAATATAACCATTTTTCTGTAAAATGTATCTTTTAAAATACTTCTCTCCCTTTTTTCCCTCCCTCCTGCAGCTGCAAATTTTTCAAGTCTCCCCACTCCGTCCCGAAGGCTATCTCAGATAAGGCGGTGGAAAAAAAAGACGCAAGACGAAATGTTCTGTGAAATCTTGGAATCGACCCGCAATGAAAGAGCTCATCTGAAAGAGTGGAAGACGTGATATCAAAGTACAGGAAAGATGACAGTGAACGTGAGGACATGAGGAACCAACGTGAGGACAGAAGAGGAGAGGAGAAATGCTCGAGATGAGAGTGGTGACAGGAAGATCAGAAGAGAAATGATGCAACGCTGGGGCTGCTGCATGATCAAACTGACATGTTCTGGCGTCTGCTGGAGCTTCAGGAACAGCTGCAGGATCACAGAGTGCCGCTGCAGCCCCTGTGTAACTGCCCTTTCCCCTCCCCAAATTCCATAGCCTCCTCACCCAGACATGTAAGAACATGGAGGGAGGCTCCGTGCACCCGCCCACTCCACCTCAGTGGACAGCCCAAGCAAAAGGCTGTCATTATTTTGAACTTCTGAAGTGGCCTTTTCCTTCTCTTCTACCCTCCTCCCAAACTCTACCCAGGCTACCTTGTCAGTTCTCTACCTATTTTTATAATCAATTAATAAAGAATACATTATTTTTAAACAATAGAGACTTTATTTCCTTAGAAAGCAAGCTGTGATCAAAGGGTGGGTTACTTACACGGCATGAGTCAATCAAGAGGGTGGGTTTTCATCATGGAGAAACAAACAGAACTTTTACACCGTTGCCTGGCCAGTCATAAAACTGGTTTTCAGAGCTTCTCTGATGCGCAGTGCTTCCTGGTGTGCTCTTCTAATCGCCCTGGTGTCTGGCTGCATGTAATCAGTGGCCAGATGATTTGCCTCAGCCTCCCACCCCGCCATAAATGTCTCCCCCTTACTCTCACAGAGATTGTGGAGCACACAGCAAGCAGCAATAACAATGGGTATATTGGTTTGACTGAGGTCTGTGTGAGTCAGTAATGTGTGCCAGCATCCCTGTAAACGTCCAAATGCACATTCTACCACTATTCTGCACTTGCTCAGCCTGTAGTTGAACAGCTCCTGACTACTGTCCAGGCTGCCTGTGTATGGCTTCATGAGCCATTGCATTAAGGGGTAGGCTGGGTCCCCAAGGATAACTATAGGCATTTCAACATCCCTAACTTATTTTCTGATCTCGGAAGTAAATCCCTTGCTGCAGCCATTTAAACAGATTAGTGTTCCTGAAGACATGAGCGTCACGAACCCTTTCCGGCCATCCCACGTCGATGTTGGTGAAATGTCCCTTGTGATCCACCAGTGCTTGCCGCACCATTGAAAAGTACCCCTTGCGGTTTATGTACTGGCTGCCGTGGTGCTCCGGTGCCAAGATAGGGATTTGGGTTTCATCTATCGCCCCACCACAGTTAGGAACTCCCATTGCAGCAAAGCCATCCATTATGACCTGTACATTTTCCCAGAGTCACGACCTTTGGTACCAGCAGCTCAGTGATTGCTTTGGCTACTTGCATCACAGCAGCCCCTACAGTAGATTTGCCCCCGCCAAATTGATTCCCGAATGACTGGTAGCTGTCTGGCGTTGCAAGCTTCCACAGGGCTATCACCACTCATTTCTCAACTGTGAGGGCTGCTCTCATCTTGGTATTCTGGCACTTCAGGGCAGGGGAAAGCAAGTCACAAAGTTCCATGAAAGTGCCCTTACGCATGCAAAAGTTTCGCAGCCACTGGGAATTGTCCCACACCTGCAACACTATGTGGTCCCACCAGTCTGTGCTTGGTTCCCGGGCACAATAGCAGCGTTCCACGGCTAGAACCCGCTCCATTAATAGCATGATCTCCAAAGCGCCGGGGCCCGCGGTTTGAGAGAATTCTGTGTCCATGTCCTCATCACTCTCATTGCCACGCTGCCGTAGCCACCTCCTCCTCACCTGTTTTTTCAGGTCCTGGTTCAGCGTAGACTGCAGGATAATGCGTGAAGTGTTTACAATGTTCACAACTGCTATCTTGAGCTGAGCGGGCTCCATGCATGCACTGGCATCTGCACAGTTCACCCAGGAAAAAAGGCACGAAACGGTTGTCTGCTGTTACTTTCATGGAGGGAGGGGTGAGGCTGTACCCAGAACCATCAGCAACAATGTTTTTTGCCCCATCAGGCACTGGGATCTCAACCCAGAATTCCAATGGGCGGGGTAGACTGCGGGAACTATGGGATAAGTACCCACAGTGCAACACTCTGGAAGTCGACGTTAGCCTTGGTAGATGGATGCACACTGCCGAATTAATGTTCTTAGTGTGACCGCATGCACTTGACTTTATACAATCAGTTGCCCAAAACTGAATTCTGTAAATGAGAAGTAATCCCATAGTGTAGACATACCCTTTGATAAGAATTCAACACTTTAAATGAAAGAATTCCTGAGTTAAGTACGGAGGTTTATACACTATTATTAGTATATATGCTATTTCTCTTGTTATTCATCTTTTCTGAGTGTGAACTTTCATAACATTAAAAAAATGAAAGAGTTTGTTACGGTGCAACAGAAAGCATGTTAATTGACACAATACTTTTAATTTAATTAAACTCCTGGAACTTTTGTTAATGATGAACATTTAAAGACAGGAAGTGGCTTTTAATTTCTTCTTGTAATTACTTATTCCATCTTGCTTTGGGGATAAACTCAACCCTCAATCGTACCCATTCAACTTAATTGATGTGCAAAGGGTGTAACTGAACAGAATTTAGCCCATATTTTTCTTTTTGACATCATCTGGTGAAAACAACAGAACCAGGTGGAGTGATAGGTTGAAAGAAATGAAATTGCTTTAAGTCTATTCTCCTTTCATCAAGGAGAACAATAGTTAAAATATTCAGCTGAATAGTCAATCTGATTTTAGAAATACATAAGAAAAAATTCTTTAAAAGAATTAAAAATATTAAGAGTTAGGGATGGGAGGGGAAAAAAGCAACAATCTGGTAAGTTTTGTAATCCTTTGCAAAAAAGGTTTAAATGTACAAAATGTGCGTTCAGGACATCAAGACTCAACAAATCTGCATAAGGTCTTAAAATTTTGCTTTAAAATTTTGAATGGCATGAACAATTCAAGCCAATAAAACCTTCACTGGTGGTACTGGAAATGACTGTAGTGCTGCTAGTACCGAAAATGATTCTTCAGATGGGAGAAATTATTCAGTATTGGTACTCTGTCTGTACTAGTTTCAGAATCCATTTGGTTATGAATGATGGGGATGGAACAGAGGGGAAGATGAATCGGGGAGACATACACATATAAAATCAATTTGTCTGCCAGTCAGTACTGGAAACAAAATGAGATAGTGATCGTAGAAAAAAAATAAAATGGAATCAGACATGATAAAGTCTAAAAGACAGTAACTGAAGTATTCTGAAATGCAGGGACAGATTCTCTAATTAGTCCTGGTCCCTTCATGTCACACTGGCAGTGCAAAGGGAAAGTTACTGGAGCTCTCCAGACACGGATTCCCTGGTGAATCTAGAAGGTTTGGCCAGAGCTCTACTGTCAGCTAGCTCTTTGGGGAAAATAACTAGACAGCACTCAATAGAGCAACCTCAGGCTCTCCTAATCTATGACAGAACTTGCACAGAGCTGGCCTCAGACTTGGGCAGCCACTTTGTGCCCCTCTCCCACCTGCACCACTGAGTATAGCTGAGAATTTAGGTTGTACGACCTGTGACAGAATGGAGTATAACTATATTGAATTGGACATAGGCTGCATGTATAAGAGGCTAGGAGAGAAGTGGATGGAGAGACTTGGGGGAGGGGTGGAGCAAGGGTGAGATGGAGTGATGGCGGGACCTCAGGGGAAGAGGTGGGGGGATGGAGCCATGGGGGGGAAATCAGGGCTACAGTCCAAGCGCTGGTGCCCCCCTCCCTCCGATTTCTAGAGAGCTCCCAGTGCTTGTGTGTAAGCCTCCCCCAGTGGAAGACTCAGATACAGAATTGAGGTGTCTTTTTTACTGTGTGCTGAAAGGACTAGATTGAGGCTATACTAGTTTGAACTTGTGGAAGGTAAGGCTATTTTGCAGCTTTCCAGACAGTCACCCTGAATGGGAAATGCAGCGTGGTTATAGCTGCGTTGGTTCCAGGATATTAGAGAGAAAAGGTAAGTGAGGTACTATCTTTTATTGGGCAAACTTCTGGTGGTGAGAGATACAAGCTTTTGAGCTACACAGAGTTTTTCCTCAGGACTGCAAAAGGTAGTCAGAGTGTCACAGATAAATGCAAGATCCAACAGATAGTTTAGCATAAGCAGTTAGCACATACTCATGGGAAGAGGGATAGCTTAGTGGTTTGAGCATTAGCTTAATAAACCTAGAGTTGTGTAGTTCAATCCTGGTCCTGCTAATGAAGGCAGGAGGCTGGACTCAATGACCTTCCAGCTCATAGAGATAGAAATAATTGAAGATACCCTTTCTTTCTCTTCTACTCTAAGGACTATTTAAGGTGAAGTGGCCCATTAATACACCTGTAGTCATGGGGGAGGGGGAAATAGTAGATTGCTGTAATAAGCCATAAATGCAGTGTCTAGCAAAGTTGTGTATTTAAAGCTCTCAGGCTTGTCTTTTTAGTGTTATGCAGGTTTCCTTTGAGGATAAGGATTGACAGGTCAGATATAGAGTAACTGGTTTCTGAAAAATATTCACCAAGAGGTGATATGGTGTTTTTGTTTATCATTTTTGTGTCTAGTGATCAGCTGGTTTCACCTACATAGATGTTATTGGGGCATTTAATGCACTGAACGGTAACCTACATGTTGTGATAGGCACGTGTAAGACCTATGTATCTTGAAAGATGTGTTGTGGGGAGTGTTGATCATTGTAGCAGTGGAGATACCTGCTGCCAGTAACGTGGAGTCACACTACCACGGAGAATAGCTGCTGGCTCAGCCTGAAAGGAGAGTGACTTCATGGATCCCCAAGATCCATGTAGTTAGGAGGGGATTAAGACTCCAAACCCCACATACTCTAAAACTCTTCTAGCCAGACAGAATGGTGCACAGTAACCTCACAGGATTTCCCTTCTGTCTTAGCTGTCTCCACTGTTCCCCTCATGATAATAGAGGTTGATATGACCCATAGTTAAGCAAAATATTATTTAAATAGAGGAGTTTTTCTTCATAGGTGCATCCTACCTTAACATTATTTATTATACTGATCACATGAACTACAAAAAATAAGTGAAAAAATGAAGCAGGTACACCCCTACCTCGATATAACGTTGTCCTCGGAAGCCAAAAAATCTTACCGTGTTATAGGTAAAACCGCGTTATATTGAACTTGTTTTGATCCACCGGAATGCGCAGCGCCGCTCCCACGGAGCACTGCTTTACCACGTCATATCCAAATTCGTGTTATATCAGGTCACATTATATCGAGGTAGCGGTGTATCTGAAATCTTTTGTTTAAATCATCAGAGTTGATATTCCAACTGTCAGAAATGAAATTTTTTAGATTCACTTGGGTTTATATTAATCGATTAATAATCTCTCCACAAACTGCAACATGCCAACGAGCTCTGCAGTTTCCCAGAGAGCATGGGTGAAAAATTATTAATGGATTAAAAATAAAAATCTAAACATTACGTGACAATCACTGTGTATATAGTGGGGGAAAAAATCAATTAAAGGTGACCTGAAAAGCAAAGGAAATGTACTGATGTCCTTCTTTAAGAGATTGGGATGCTTTGGGGAACCTATATAAATCATACATTTAGGAGAAAATATCTCTTTCTTAAAAATTCAGCACCCCCTTGTCATAATTCTGAGTTAAGAATGACTCCAATCCACCTTCTAAAGCATCAAAGCAGTGCTACAGCAAAAACAGGGAAGAGGAGACTTGACATTCCTGATATTTCTAATGTAAGAGATAAATGGTGGGAATAATATTATTAATAATAGTAATAATAAATTATTAATAATAAATTAATTCTTTGTGCATCAGAAAGAAGTAGAAAAGCCCACAACCTCATTTATTTCTTTTTGTATATCCCTTTTAAATCATATATTTAACAATTTCAATTTTTACTGCAGTGTAATACATATCACTCTTGCAATTTCACAGTAGTCAACAGTGGTATCTAATAACTAGTTTAATTATTCAGATACAATTTATTAAGATACAGTTTTGGCTTACAAAGTAGTTAACTGTAATTAAGACTGATTATCAAAATAATTAGGTTTTAAAGGCATTTGTTTTCTTACTGTTAATTACTGTATAAACAACTAAATTTAATAATTGATGGCATTACATTAGATGAATTAAGACTCAGAAAAGAGACTATTAAAATATTAGCATAGTTTTCAGTTAAAGCTGCCACTTCCATATGTTGAGCTTGGTGGCATTGCAGTACAGACATTCCCCAAGTTACGCAAGACCCGACTTAGGCAAATTCACACTTACAGAAAAAGTTCCATAAGCCAGAAATAGGATTTTTGGGTTGCGGAAATTTTTGCCCAATGTATACATTTCCAATTTACGCAAAACTCAAGTTACGCAAGGCTTTCTGGAACGGAACGATTGTGTAAGTCAGGAGGTGTCTGTAGTACTCACTGCTACCATGCAACAGAACAGGGCTTATTTTCCAAATTGACTTACTTTTTTCTCTTAGTATTTACAGTTTACGTTATTCTGTGTACTATGTAATGATGTGTGGCTATAATACACCCCATGCAGGGGTAACTGCATTATATTTCTTCTTACAGAGGAGGGCAGACTCTAACCAGAACTCTCAAAACACAGCAATGGACACAATGTAATACGTAGATTAAATTGAAGCACAATTGACTGTAGACATTTAAAAAAAATGCATTATGAATGTCTGTCACCTTGGTTTTTATGAACAGAATCTTTAAAAAACCTACAAGTACAGAAAATCAGCACTATCAAGCAACATTGGAGGTCCAGCATTGTACTATTCAATCTAGAAGTTATAGGTAGCTATGAATTAACCAGCCTCTCGAGAAGATGTAGCAAAAGCAGCAGCTAGAAGAAAGGCTCCTGATTCCTACAATGATTTACAATACAGTAACTAGTACTAGTTAAGACCTACTACCATACATTATATACCTGAACAGGCATATATGTACACACAATTGTTATTTATATTCCAGTATGTTTGTTTCAAAAGTCCTAGAGCATACTTGAATGTAAAAAGTGTTCATACTACAAAATGGATGTCATGTAGAAGGCATAGCTTGAAGTGGTACAGGACAGATAATATATTACAGTACATACAGGTAACCTAGTAACCATAGTTTCTGTGATGGTTGCAAAGTGCTGGACTGCAAACTGGACTGTCAGCTGACTTGCAGTGAGGAGAGGGATAGCTCAGTGGTTTGTGCATTAGCCTACTAAACCTGGGGTTATGAGTTCAATCCTTGAGGGGGCCATCTGGGGCAAAATCAGTACTTGGTCTTGCTAATGAAGGCAGGGGGCTGGACTCAATGACTTTCTAGGGTCCCTTTTGTTCTATGAGATAGGTATATCTCCATAATTTCTTTGAATCTGAAACTCAAAAGAAAGGAAAAAAACAGAGATGATGGACCTTCACGCTCCAATTGAGCAATACACTTACATATGTACTTTAAATTTAAGCAAGTGCTCAAGTAACACTGATTTCAATAGAACTTTAGCACACATGCTTGATGTTAAAGCATTAATGGTGAAATCCCCCAGAATGAATTCCAACACTCCCATTGACTTCAATGGGGCCAGGATTCCACTCCATGCATTTTGCTCAACTGGGGCCCTAGTTCTGCTTCAAACAAATTCCAAAAGAGCAAATTACTATCAGATTAGTAAAAACTACCAGAGAACTGGTTCTTGATAGGTATAAATCATGGGGCCTCAATCAATAAAAGACAGATATAGGGCACAGATTCTACATTAGCAGGTAGGATCCTACTACCTGGTGATATTATAACATCCTGGAAAGAACTTCAAGTAAACACCCTTGTTATGTAAATTTTGTTTCTATGCTCTCGTCATCATTACCAACTCATCAAAAATGTAATGTTATCAAATAAAACAAAATAATGTGGATTATTTTCTTCTCCCAGATAAGCATCAGAAACAACATCATTTGTTTGTACTTTTAAAATTAAGTTAAACTTGGTTTATTGGCTTGTGTCTTATATTTTTTGCATGGGTTATCATATAGATTTTAGCCACAACAAATTATAGATAAATTATCCAAGACTCTATTTCTTAATATGCTAGAGTTCCTAAAAAAAAGGGTGTTCTCAAATAATTTTTTCAAAATTTAGTTATGGTCACTAATGCATAGTTTCATACTTGACTCATTCAAATAACACTGGAAGACCCAGCATAAAGTCTTTTAACAAAACATGCAAACATATTTTGATCTCTTTAACCAAAATAACTATTTAAAACAGACATGTATGTGACAATCTATTTTAGAAGCTGAAAGTGGTGATTATGTGAGGAACATAGTGGTGTCATGCAGATTTCAAAACATCAGGCTTTCTGAGACCTAATTTCTTTCAGAGTCTACAAAGAGCTAAATTGCACATATAAAATATTATTCTTTTGCAACCAGATGTGACTATCTGTGAACAGGAGGTCTAACTTGATATAAAAACTTGAATTTAAAACAGCTAGGCCTCTTGTCATTTCAAGGCCCACATTCTTGATTGCATTTGACACAATAATCATCATCATATCTTAAGACTGAAATCAGGCTGACAGTACTCGACTCAGGTCTGCTTCTTCCAATTAGCTGAAAATTGCAGCCCAGCTCATCTTCTGGGAAATAAGTTCATGTTTACAATTCTACAGAGGTGAAAAAATGATGTGATGGATGTAGCAATTTAAGTTGCTAATGTAAACAATAACTATTTTTTTAAATGTACCCATTTCAGATAAATGTGCTTTGAGAAGAAAGCCAGAAGGCAAGAACACAAGTTCATACTCTCTTACCATACTAGGGGTGGGGTGGGGTTATGTGGGGGGTGGTCACAGGGGTTACTCCCCTGACCCCCAGCTTTCTCCCCCCCCAAAAAAAATTCCCCACCAGTTGCTGTCCCAGCCCATCAGGGTAAGCAGCTGGTGCACTGGAACACTTTGTTTACTTAGGTTTACCTCCGTGCCTGCGGACGCTTGAGGTAAATAAACCATCTCGGCCCGCCAGCGGCTTATCCTGATGGCTCGGGAGCCAAAGTTTGCTGAACTCCGAATTATAGGGTCAGCTTATGAACAGGTCATAATTTTTTTCCATTTTTACTTATCCATCTTGGGGGGGTTGGTTTATAAACGAACTGGCTTATGATCTAGTATATATGGTATATATCAATCACATGGTGCAGGAAAAAATCTTTAGGAATGCAAGCATATAGCCATGAGTGCTTTTCTAAATGACTACCTTTCAAATGGAAGTTTCTAACTTAGTCTTTCAGCCTTTGGTTTTATCATCTACACTTTAGCATGTGAAACATCAAATATGGTTTATAAACATAAAATATTATATAAAATAAGGTTTAATTACAGAAAGACAAACATTATCATTATGCCTGATTTAGTACCAAGAGAAGTCAATGAGAAAATTCCCACTGATTTCATTTGGTGCTGCATCAGGCCCACACCCACTATGTACACACAAGTAAAAAACATGTAAAGATAATGGGCCATATTTCATGGGCAGTTGTGTGCTACTCCATTGGTGTAGTCTGGCATTGCCCAGTCTGGGGGTGGGGGAGGGGGCAGGAGGGAATCACCCTAGTGTAGTGATGATCTTCCAGTGACTTGCCACTCACATGGGAAAGACTCACACAGGAGTCCCAATTCCTGGCCACATTTTTTCTCCTTAGTGCCATTTGCAATCAGTATAAATTAAAGCAATCATTCTAACTAGCTTTTCTAACATGGTGCAGGAAAACTGACTACACAAAGTTGTAGCAGAGCTAAGTTTCACGTTTATCAGATGTCTTCTTGTCAGAGGCTGACATGAAACACAGTAAGACCAACAGGATCCAAGATAGAAATGCCAAACTCCTTTTGAGTAGCTGGAATGGGGGTGGTATTGTTTTGGGGCTTGAAGGCTGGGGTTTCTCTAACTTCCTATCTATCTTTGGCTGCAAGGTTTGTTCCTCCAGACAGTAGGTGTCCGGTTAATTTTTCCAGCCCTTTGTTCTAATACTGCAATCTGTATAGGATTTTTTTCCAATGTAATTCTGCAAGGCATTTTCTGAAATAATATAAGAGGGACATTAATAGTCGATGGGAAAAATATTTTGCCTTGTAAAATAATTTGCAAGAGGATAAAACACTGAAAATTAGAGCTATGCCCTTTCAGAAGTGTCACACAAAATCTTAACAAAGAAATCAAAATTTACTCAACCTCAGCTAAATGCTTTAGATGGGTGCATTATGGCGCAATTAGCCAGAAATGAGGTATAACTGATATTTAAGCACTTTACAGATATTCATAGTACAGGCAACTGTCACCTTTTTGTTAAAAATGCTAATGAGGAAGCTTACAAATGCATTACCAGGAAGAGAGAACTTTTGCAGAATTATCTGTCCACTGTTCCACTTTATTCTCTCATAATAAAATACATGTACTGACTGCACAAAAGTTAGCAAGAGCAATTTTAAGCTGAAAAATGTCATTAGAAGGTTATTGTTATAACAAGTGTGATATTTTGGCAACAGGATGCGCCTAATGCTGAGTCTCTACTTAACGTTGAGTCTCTACTTTTCTATATGTTACTGAATAAACTACATATGCAGTAATATTTTTCCTTTGCACCCATCTAAAACGTAAAGGTACAAAATTTTTAGGAAATCATGTATTTTTAAAACCTACATGGATTTATTTGCAGTTACTGAATATATTGAAGTCCCATTCTAACCTACTGTGTAACAAATGCACCTCATTCTCGACGATCCAAAGCCGGGTCATGTCATTTGATATCCATTCATTACATTAAAAATATTTCAATGATTTGATATTACTGAAAGATATGCTTGTGTTCACTTTAAACAAAATGTAATTTAAAAGATACTTATGCAGAAAGAAGTATGCTGTGGCTCACCACCCTAGGAACATTCTAGAAAAGATGCAGGGGAGCGGGGTGAGCTCAACATGTGGAGTGAAGAAGTATAAGCATGTGATGAACAAATCCATGTATGGAAAGGTTAAATATGATTGGTTAGAGGTTTCTGTTATATAACTTGTTATGTAACTCCCATGTGCTATAAAATAGCAACGGGAGGGGCTCCTTGCTGAAGGGACTCTGGCAGATTTTTGTACCAGAGGCTCTCCCTTTGTGCACATTGAATAAAGCCTTGTTGAATTGAATCGAACTGAATCGAATCGAAGACCCTTGATTCTACCTCGCATCTGACTCATTTGGGAACCACAAAATCCCAACATTACTAAATGATATTTATATGATCAGAGCTGACCACGATTGTTAGCATACACCTTTACACCGCTATAATGCAACCCGATATAACATGGGTTCGCCTATAGCGCGGTAGCAGCGGAGCTCCGGCAGTACTTTAAAGAATCCAGGCTCCGGCTGCTGTGGGGAGCCATGGGCCCTTTAAATCACCACTGGAGCCCTGCCGTTGCTACCCTGGGGCTGCGGCAGCAGGGCCTGCCAGCAATTTAAAGGGCTTGTGGCTCCGGCTGCTGTGGGGTAGAGGTGTACTAGTTTATTCATAATATCAGATTGAATAAATGGCTTGATTATTTTAATAAACCCAATTTGAAAAGGCATGATTATACAAACTAAGATTATTTGACTGTAGCTTATTTGCTCCAGAACAAGATGAGTGGGATTTTTCCTAGATATTTTCAGTGTTTGTTAATGACATTAAACAAACACAAAATCATGGTCAACAACTTACAATCAGTGTGTCTGACTGCAAAGCAAGCAAATCACATGGTGGGGAATGCATATTAATCAACACCCAATACTATAAATGTTAATTACTCTCCTTAAAGAAAGGACCATCAGAAGCTTCATGTTTTCATATTTGAGACTGCTTAGTTCTCAATGTAGATTATTTACTTTAAGAGATATTCCTATCACTAAAAAACACTATAGTTATGTAATTTGTCATTACAGAAATCAAAAGCAAGCATAAATATTCTAAGGAATGTTTTCAGAATCTTGATTTTAAATTGTAATCAGACTTTTTTTAATAGAAATTGCTAACTAAACATTAGCGAACAAAGGTGGCAGAATAGGAAACCGCAGAGAATCTAAATGATATTTTTACACCCATTTTTGCTTAAAGAAGATAATATAAAAGTATTTTTCCCTAGATTACTCTTTACAGGTAGCAAAGGTGAGACATTGTGAGAGAAATAGGCATCCAAAATAATGTGGTGGAAAACCCTGAAATGTTACATTTCAATAAATCTCTACAACTGGATGATGGTTTTCATCAGAAGATTCTGAAGGAAAATGGAAATGAAATAGCTGAGATATGTAATTCGTCGTTAAAAATAGTTATTATACCAGAGCACTAAAAGGTAGGCTGTGCTTACTTAGTATAAAGAATGATCTTGTGAAATAAAGGTTTACCTTATAACTTGTAAACAGTTTAGAAAATTATAGAAAATTATAATACTGTTATAAAAGTATCTTGTACTATTACAGGACAAAATAGCATGGCTTGGGAAAATATATTTTCTGTTTCTTGTTAGAATTAATTGAAATAGAACAGGTGAAAACTGAAAACAAGTAACTATAATTTATTTAGATTTTCAAAGGTATTTTGATGAAGTCCCAAACAAGTGGCTCTTATGGAAATTTGGCAATATTGGGCAGAGAAGTAAAGTTTGGTCATGGATTACAAACAAGTAAAGTGGAAGGAAATAACGAGTAGGAATATATGCCATCATTAATGATCACTCAGTATGGAATAATAGCAGCATACCCAGAGATCAGTACAAAGTATTGTTCAATATATTGATTAACCATCTGGAAAAGGCAGTAAAGAGTGACGTGGCAAATTTGCTGATGACACACTTTTATTTACACCAGTCAAATCCAGGAAGAACTGTGATTAACTCCAGAAAGACCAAATGAAACTAGGTAATTGAGCAACATGATAGCAGAAAATTCAACATAGACAAGTGCTAAGTAATGAATACTGGAAGGAACAATTTAAACTACTTGTACACATTAATGGGTTCTGAATTAGTGGTAACCTCACAGGAAAAACTTATTTAAGAATCAACTGCTTAATGAAGACTTCATTGTGCAGCAGAAACTCTAGAGAAGACTTAGATGTTAGACTATACTAAGAAGAGTAATGACGATCACAATAATAATGTCAAGCATCAGAGGGGTAGCCGTGTTAGTCTGGATCTGTTACAGCAGCAAAGAGTCCTGTGGCACCTAAACTAACAGACATTTTGGAGCATGAGCTTTCATGGGTGAATACCCACTTCATCAGATGCATGTGACATGAATCCGACGAAGTGGGTATTCACCCATGAAAGCTCATGCTCCAAAATGTCTCTTAGTCTATAAGGTGCCACAGGACTCTTTGCTGCTTTCACAATAATAATAGTTTCAATAATCATCAATGGTACATCCTCACTCCTAATATTATTTCAGTTTGGTCATCTCATCTCAAAAAGGATATCTGAGAACTAGAAAATAAGGTGCAAATAAAGGTTTCAAAAGAGAAGTGAGATGATGAGGAAAGACATTTCATAAGAGGAACAATTAATAAGAATTATGAAAAGGGCGGGAATCAGCTTGAGTTTCTTCTGGCTTCTACTTGGACAGGGCTCCCAACATGGAAAGCTCACCAAGAAGGAAGGAAGCAGTAGCAACCAGTGGCCAAAACCACTGCTAGTGCTGAAGATATATGGGGCAAGCACTGGGCAAAAAGGATATGGGCCAAGGCAGATATGGGATATGCTGATTCAATGCCTCCCTTCTGCAGCCTCTGTTGTACAATAAACCATGAGGCTGGGCAGTGCTGGTACAATTGTCTACACCCTTGTTGAACGAATGCCCACTGTGGAGCTTGAGAATCAACTGCCAAAGGGACATATAAATGCCATCTCCTGTGGCCAGAATATGGCCCAGAATATTGTGATGGCCAGCGATTAATAATTAATTGTAAGTACCACTGAAGTCAATGAAAAGATTCAGATTGACTACCATGGTATATAGTTTTAATCCCATACTGCCCTGAGCTTTGGATCAGGCTCAGGGCAGTATAAGATTAAAACTATATAACAATAGTCAATTCTTCCTCCAAAGAATTTATGAATTAAAACAGAAAAAAAAATCAGTCCACTCAGAACGCACTAGGAGACTCAAAGGATACTGATAAATTAGGGTTGTTTTATTTTAAATAAAAATGAGATTACACTGTCAAGGGTTCGAATAAAGTAGGCTCTCATGAAACATCTTTGTTGTTGCTGCAAAAATGCATTGGTTTCATTGAAGTAAATGACAAAAATAATACAATAATATTAAATATCTGAGAGGAAACACAAGAAACATACAGAAAGGAGGAAAAGGGGAAGGGGAGCATGACACACTGCAGAGGGAGGTCATTCCAAGAGACTCCTTTCTACCATGCACCCTGGGGCAAGTGGAAAAAGGAACTCAAAAATGAGAAGGCAACACACATCAATGGATAAAAACAAAATACTTTTGTGCTCAATATAAAATTAACCTAGGTAATTCAATGCCACAGGATATTAGTGAGGCAAAAAAGTCATCAGGATTCAAAACAAGACTAGTTACATATACTGAATGAGAAAAGAATCTAAGAAAAGGTAAACTAGCTAGGTTAACAATTTCAAGAGATACCAGTTCTTATGTTTCAGAGCATAAAGCGATCAGCAGATGAGATTATGAAGAAATCTCTCTCCATTACAATTGCTATGGGGCACAGTATGGGTTATTTTGCCTTCTTCTTATGTTTCTGGTACAGAACACTGTGCAACAGGATGAACACTTTGCCCACACTACATGAACCACTGAGCTATTCCTTTACAACAGCTCCTCTTTTCCTTGCTGGAGTTTTTCCTTTATTATATATCAGACGTGTTATAAAAGTTCTTCCTCTGAGACTTACCGGTTTAACCACATTTTTCCTCTCAATTTTCCACTTATTAACATTTTGCGACAGATCACGAATGTACTCTTCTGGGGTTTTTTGTTATTTGCTCAGGGACTGTGCACAGAGCAAGGGATTGATAATAAGAGAGAGGGAACCTTTCACCTCTGTGTCACTGATTTCTTTCCGGCCCAACTTAAAGTTGTTGCCATCTGATGACTGATGGCCTGCATAAAATAACTTGTGATCCAAACTTAGTACTTAGTTTCCAAATTTGAAAGAAAAAAGAATGCTACCAAAACTAACACTGCTGCTGGCAATTTCTGCAGAGACCCTCCCAGGATTTAATGGACAGAATGAATTACCTGCTCAGTTTTAAATGTGGTTGACAAGCCAGTGGAGAGAAGCTTGCCATGCCCATGCTGTAACTGTTCTGAAGCTAAAAATAATCAGGCACCAGAGCTGTCCATCTTCCACTGACATTACATTTTGTAAAAAATATTAACATTAAAAAAAGAACATAACACAACAAGATTATTACAATCATAATAACCCAAGAGAAAATTGACAGCAGGTCAAATTCATCCCTGTTGACACTTGACTGGCCAACCGCATTTGTTAATTTCCTTCATTTAGTTATTTTAGAAGGCTTAGAGCTTGATCCTAAACCCACTAAGGCAGAAATGAGAAAAGACTCATTTATTGCAGTGGGCTTTGGCTCAGGACCATAATCATTTGTTACAGACATGACAAAGTTTAATTTATCCCACAGACTCACAGTAACATTTGTTTAGGGTGAGATTTTCAAAGGTACTCAACACTGATCTTTGTTCCCACGAAGTCAACAGTATATATTGGCCCATAGGACAATGCTGAGTGCTTGTGAAAATCTTACTCTTAAGACTAAAAACTACCCATCGGGCTGAATTTTCAGAAAGGCTCAGAACAAAAATCAACTGACTGGACTTTTTACTGCTCCACTCCTCATAAAATCCCCACATATTTGCATGCAGAAGAATGAGATTTTAAACATAAAATATTCCATTGAAATTAGTTTGTTAAAAGCTTGAGCTGTGTCACTTTTATGTTTTATGAGATTAGTGCATGAAACTGTCCTTCTTTAACAGTTTTATTCCATTAACTATTATTATTGTTTGATTGGGTTACGCTACAGCAGGTACTTTAAATTCTAACTGTCCTCAACCAATTTCTGAATGCTAATCAGTCCATATGTGCAAAAGTATTACACATGGCATGAATATATCAGCAAAATCTAGAGTTATGATGGACTTTGGGCACTCTATCTGCAATATTTCCATAGGAAAACCATTAATAGAGTTTAGCATATGGTAAATAGGGACAAAATTGCATTTTCTTTCACTAAAGGCCGAAGTAAAAACAACAAATGAGAAAATATGAAAACAAAATACAGTCATGGCTGAAAGGAATGGTCTTCTATGGGTAACTACTTACATTTTTTTTATAACTCCCTTGCTCTCTGTATTGGATGCTGAAGGCATGTTTACAAAGTAAGTGTTTCCCTCCATTCTATTTTGTAATGAAACCATTCACATTAATGATACAATAAAAAAAAGTGTTTAAATCAGCAGAATTTACCAAAAAAGACCCAAAAACTCACTGTCACACCTGTGGTCATACAAGTTGAAAAAGCAATGACATTAAGAATAACACTTGTTGGCATATGTGCTTAAGGGCTAAATTAGTTTGTATTTACATGGACGAATATGACACCCATGTAAACTCAGCAAAGAATCCTGTGGCACCTTATAGACTAACAGATGTTTTGGAGCATGAGCTTTCGTGGGTGAATACCCACTTCCTCAGATGCATTCACCCACGAAAGCTCATGCTCCAAAACGTCTGTTAGTCTATAAGGTGCCACAGGATTCTTTGCTGCTTTTACAGATCCAGACTAACATGGCTACCCCTCTGATACTTGACACCATGTAAACTGATGTCTTTGGGAGCAGTAAAAGATATATATAGGGGCATGCTGCTCTAGTCTACAGTTTTGTCCACTAAACTGGCATGGCAGCCCTCCCTGGGCTTGCAAGGCTCCTTATACCACATGAGAAATTCACCTTGCGAAAGGGCAGATTATATTACTGCTGCTGGCCTCTCTTGAGATTTCCCTTGGAGTAAAATTGTTTTAATTCCCCACAGAACTCCAGAAAAGTTCCAAGACCATGGACACTGCAGGCAAAGTGGTGAATCATAACCCGTCCTGAGTGCCCTGGACGTGTCTTTCCCAGCCAATGCCAACAACATTTTGGGAAGCATTGGGCACCTGAAGTTCTCTTGGCATAAAGAGAGGAAGTTACAGATTTACGGTCCACTTACTTGAGTGTCTGTGCTGGCAGAGGGTGTTAATTTACCATGAATCTAGCACCGTGTGGAGATAGAAGTGTGGCTGTGTGCAAGCTAGTTATATGACTTTCAAGCTCCCCTACTTTTTAGAAACTTTGGCTATTTTAAAAAAGTTGAATTATATTTTTCAATATCCTGCCAAAATTACTATCAACTCCGCTCATTTCTAAGGGCACAAGTGAGACAAAATAACAATGGAAAGAGAATTAATATCACAGTAGGAGAGTTTGAATGTATTATAATCATACTAGCGTGTGTTCCAATGAAGCCAGGTAAGCCTGTCTTTCATTGAACAGAGCTATTCTGCCATCCATTGTAAAAAAAAAACCTGCAATGCCAAACTGTGAAAACAAGCAAGCAAATAAAAGGACTTTTCACCATATCTTCCTTAAAGTTCATGATCAGTAAAAAGGTTCTGTAGGTTTTCTGTTGTTGTTGTTGTTGTTATTTTTAAGAGGGGATAATGTAGAAGGTTATTTATTGGAATAACTCAGTTGATCTCAGAACATCTAAAATCCTGCCAGCACATAGCTCTTTTAAATATCTTTTTTAAAGCCTAACTGTCCTGTATTTTCAAAAAGTAATAGTTGTAGAATGGAATCAAGAAAACTAAGAATATTTTTATCTCTTCTCTCTTATCCCTTAGGAAGCTTAAAAGATACTCACATTTTAAACCTCAAAGGCTTGAGGATCTCATGCCATGTGTATCCTTTTCCCAATAAAGAGGATTCCCTTTAGAACCTGTCTGGTACCACTGGACAGGTTCCAAAGGGAATCATCTTTATTTGAAATAATGGTGGAGGGTCACTTTCGGACTGCCAAGAAGCGACACCAAAAAAGCTAAGCCATCTGTCTGCAAAGCATTTTTAGAGCCTACTGCTTGAAGAGACAGGAATAAGGACCCGGAATCAACCTTCGGCTTCCAACATTTCAGTAAAGAGCATTGGCTTAAATGTTTTCTAACCTTTCTCTGTTCCTCTTATTCAAATAATATTACTAGCCAACCATGCTAGATTAGCTCTTAGGAGAAATGTATTGGTTTATAGACTTGTTGTTCCTTAACATAATCCTGGATGTAATATCATGATCACAGGCACTGACTTTCCAAAGAGTTGGGGAGTGCTTGATCTCCGGCTTGATCTCAGGCCCCATCCCCCCTTCACTCCTTCCCCCAAGGCCCCAGCCCTGTCCCGCGTCTTTCCACCCTTGCTTCACCTCTTCCCGCCCAGTTCTGCTCCCTCTCCTGAGTGCATAGTGTCCTAACTCCTCCAGATCTAAATTCGGCAATGAAATACTGTCTTCAGTGCTGGCTCCCCAAAGGTCTTTAGCTACTGAGACCAATCCTGATTTTTTGGTATAAATAAAATAATTTTACGTGTAAATTGGTTTGTTGATGATTTAAGGGTGGGGCTGGCTCTTCTATTTGTGCACAGAAAGTTCAATAGGCATTTTAATGTAAATGTGAATTCTTTCATTCACATAAGGGATAGATTCTGCTGAGGCAGTTTCAGAAGGAGCTATGGCCTGAAATGCTGTTTGTTTTTAATAAGAAAATAATATCTCTAAGACAAGTCAAGAGAAACTAAACACTATCACTGTCTGATGGCAGTTGGGGTCCTATATGAAATCAGTGTGATAGATTCCACCCATTTTTCAGCAGATAACTAGCCAGATGCCAATATGCCTGGCAAATTATCCTTGACTTCTGTGGAAACTGCCAAAAAGTTGTAATTTTTGTCAGTAATTAAGTACTCTCTTATCTCTCAAGAAGGTCCCTTTAGACCAGTCTTTAGACCAGATGACATGGGGAAGTTTGCATAGACTCAGCCTATGTTATATTTGTCCTGAGGCTAAATATAAGACTTCAGTAACCCTCGCTATCACACAAACTCTGTTCATGAGCACTACATTCAGATTATTATTATTTTTTTTAAGAAAGCTATTTATTGAGCCTTGACAATATGGACAGGCAAGTCACTGTGCCCTTCCCTCCAGTTAGCTGTTATACAGGAAAATTAATCGAGTCTTATAGGATGAGTAATTCTTAAGGCTAAAACCAAAATATTAAAAGCAACCATCTTACAGTGTATCCTTAGATCAGCCCACAGACCACCTGATGATTCACCCAAAGGGCCTCAAAGAGAAGGCTTGTTAGTATCATCTCTAGGAGAAGCAATGCACAACCCAAGATATTTCACACATCTGACTTCTGAGGACCTGTTAAGCACAGGTTTCAAACCCACTTTGTGAAGAGGACTAAATTACAGTTTGAATTATATAAAAGCCAAGTTTACCAGTTACAACTACATATGTTCGTGATCCACAACAGACCTCCCACTGCTAACAATGAAAGAAGAGTAAGATTAGAGTATGGATCTTATGCAGTAACTTCAGTTACAGTCATATTCAGCATTAGTAGATGAAAAAATGTGTATGCAGCTTTTTGTATTTCTGCCTTTTGTTTGGCTATTTGTACATGCAACTGTACAATTTACATGAACAATCAGGTAATTGTGCAAATTTGATGCACACTTGTGCACCTAATTTATTTGAAAATCTGGCTTTTAAAGTTTCATAATTATAAGAGTTAACAACTCTATGGAGATGAAGAGTGACAGCAGACATCTCTTAGAACTGTTGTTCCAAGCTGTCTGCAGACTAAAGATGACAACTGTGCATTGGTTTTGGATAAGGGCTAGGCTAGAAAGTTACTTTATTTTGGATGAAAGCTTTTCACTTCATTCTGCAGACTCTGTCATAAGAGTCAGAAAAGCATCTGAAGTGGGCCAGGATGTTTAACACCACTGCCAGATCGCCTAATTTGCCAGACTTCCATAAAACCTAGATGCATGATCATCTGGAAGAGAAACACATTTGAAGATATGTGATGCATTACAGATGTACAGACCTCTAACTCAGTAGGAAAGGGCTGTTTCTACTATATCTTCTGAGTAACTCCAATGCTGATGAAGTGGCCCCAATTCAGCAAACATAAGCATCTGCTTAACTTCCCACTGAAACTGATGGAACTTAAAGAAAAGCACATGCTTGAATGGATCGCTAGAAAAGAAATGTGCTTAAAGTTAAATACAGAATCAGAGCCAATATTAATGTCCAAACAAATAAAAAAGCAGTGAAGGAAATTAGCCTAATTCATTTTTGAGGCTGAGAGAAAACTCAAGAAACACCCTTACAGTACTGTACTATGCATTTTTACATCCAGAATATTTTTGGTGGTCGTTCCCTACATTCCACCTTTTTTTCAAGAGTATATTTTAGTTCAGTTGCTTGATTTGTTGTTGCTAATTCAGGGAGCCCAGACCACTTTCTCCTTAATTGCCTTTTAGTAAATAATACAGTTATTTCTGGGACAGTTAATGCTCTGAAAGAGAAGAGGAAGATACATGTTTACAAGTCAACCTGGCTCTTGCCCAACTAATCAGCACATATGCTGCTAGTGCACCTTTTCAGCTATTACCAAAAAACAAGTTAGTCAAAAGGGAAGCACCCATCAAATACTAACAAAATTGATTACTACAAGAGTCAAAATGTCATTTTCATTACAGTTCAATGTTATAAAACAACATGATAAAGCAAAGGGTAAACACACAGCAATCAGTTGCAAATCTAGCTAAGCAAAACAAAATACAAACTGGCAGATGTTGCCTTAATGAGTGAAGTGCTTGCTTTGGCAGAACTATCACCAGCAGACAGAGTAGCAATTTTACTGGTGCTTGCCTGTTTCTTGTTTTATCGACCTATGGTTCGTGGACAGGATGGCTGACATCATTCACACTGACACGCAATGTTGCCATAAATGTTAGCTTTGTAGAAAACAACTCAAAGCAATACCAACCATTCCTTTCTTACTTCTTTTTTCTTTCCCTTTCTTTCCCTATGAAAATGCATTTTAGATGGTAATAACCCCCAAAGTAATAACCCCAGTTAAAATAAAGATTCAAAGCAAAATAAATCAAAAATTTGCATATGGTGCATTTTCCCTTGTTGTTCAGGCATTTTATGAGAGCTTGAATATATGTGTTGACTTAAATATCCCTAAAGTGCAATTAGACTAATCCAGGACTCTTATTTTTTTAGATAAATTCCTAAGCCAATATCAGCTCACTGATTCACAAGATCAATACTTTATCCATAAAACAGTTTTTTCAGAAAAAGAACACGAAATCAATGCACATGCATCTGATTAGAGAATTTAGCCCTTCGGGAGGCCAGTGATGGAGAAATAGCATATTCTTCACCTTTGTATTCCCAAAGTAAATTATGACCCTACCCTAAAAATATAGCTGCTCTTATTTTGCTCCTTGCAACAATCTGAAAGTTGTCTTGTAAAGGAGAAAACTCCAGTGCTTATAAACTGTTAAATGTACTGAACAAATCTGATGATTTTCCGAAGCGGAACTGACGTTTAGTGATATGGAGCTCCATTCGCCCCTCCCACGACAGAGCTAATGGAAGGAAATCTCTGTGGGGTTTTGCCAATTGAGCTTTTAGAGATGGGCAGGGTTTGCCACCCCGTATAATAGGTCAAGGAACCTGAGAGATTGGGAGAAGGTTAAGACCATCTGAGTGCAGACCCTGTGTTCCTTCCCCTTGATGACAGGAATTATGCAGCCCCAAATCCCCCTTTAAGGGGATTCCCTATTAAAAACAAAGCCGTGGAAAGAGCTGGGGTCAGGTGAAAGACTAAATGATCCATATAACAGAGGATTTCTCTGCCCATGCACTGGAACACTAAAAGTCTCTCACAAAGCTGGGATCCTTGCCAGCAGGATTGACTTGCAGACCTCCTCACTATGCTAGGATGATCAGATGTCCTGATTTTATAGGGATAGTCCCAATTTTGGGGTCTTTTTCTTATGTAGGCTCATATTACCCCCTATCCCATCCCAATATTTCACACTTGCTATCTGGTCACCCTACCCTATGCAAACTTCATATTATTATTATTATTATTGGGGAAGCAGAAATTACACTTATATTTAGGTTACCTATAGCCCTGATTATAAACAAAAATTGCACTAATTTAACTAAACTGGTGTCTAAATCTATTCAGTCAAATTGGTGAAACCCCCTTATGTTGACATTCTTAGTTCGGTTTAACAGCTGCTAATATCTGTTCTGATTTACAGGTATTTGGAAGCTCATGCTCTACCAGTTTTTGCTCATCCTTCTGATAGAGATTTTGTCTGTCAGTTCAGGCAGACATTGTCATACCAGTTATACTTGGCTCACATTTTCCAGATTTTCTTCACAACCATGAAGGTTGGAAGCAATATTTTTAAAAAACAAAAGCTGAGATTCTGATGCCACATGACTCTGGGAGCTGGAGCCCTGCCCCTAGGCATCTGCCTGGAGCTTGATCCCATTCAGCTCATGGGTGTAGGGCAGGTCTGTCTCCCCTGAAGGGGAGCCATGCCTGAGAAGCTTATCAAAGCCCAACAAAATATGCAGTATTATATTTTAAACATCTGTACAATCTACTGTGATTGGTATTTCATTCTAACATCTAATACAGGCAGAGCTGAGCCGAACACCATTACAGTGGTTGTTATAGCTGCATATAACATTTTTTAAACTTAAAATTAAATTACATGAAATTAAAAGATGTTTAGGTTGCGAAGTGGCATACTTGAAAGCTAGGAAATGCCACATTTAGAGTAGCCTGTGTAAGTTTAATTCTGCCCTCTAACACTTCCTAAAGTTGAAATGTTGACTTTATCAGCTAGATAGCTTTATTTTAATATAGGCGGGAAAATTTTAGTATACAGTAATTTATCTACAGTGAGCTATGGACTAGCTCCATTACAGATATGTAAGAGATTGCATATTAGGTCTCTGCCATGAGGAGCTAACAATTTACAATTCCTTAGTAGTTTGCTGCCTCCACACACTGGCAATTCTGTTGTTTCAGGGACCCTTTACATTTGGAAATTTGTGCCTAATTGTTATTTTTATGTATTGATTTTGTTTTGTAATAATATCTTTACACCTTTAAACTAGTAATCTCACATTGTGAAAGTAGGGTGACCAGATGTCCTGATTTTATAAGGACAGTCCTGATATTTGGGGCTTTGTCTTATATAGAGTCCTATTACCCGCACCCCCTGTCCTGATTTTTCACACCTGCTGTCTGGTCACCCTATGTGAAAGTGACTGTCAAGTTGCCTGGTACTAAACCATTTAGGTCTTTATAGGCTAAAAGAAGAGCTGGAACTGCATTCAGAAACCAGCCAATCATCCACACAGCTCTCATACCACAGCAATTATGCGCTCAACACAAAGCTCCATTGTGTAAGTGGGCAATCACATTCTGTGCTACCTTCAGCTTCTGAGTAGTCTCATGGTGCAGGTATATGTAAATCAGTAGTCTAGTCTTATGGCCAGGGGCACTGATGCCACCAAAAGAAGTGGTCACACCAGTCTTTTTTTTTTTTTAAACCACTACCTGTCAAAAGGACTCTTGGCTAGAGCTGCTACCTGAGCATTCAGTAGCAGCCCTGGATCTAGCAAGACCTCAGAATTGTGAGTCAGTCATAAGTGTGAGAATTCCCTAATTCAGAGCACTGACACAATCCCCTCCAATTCTTCCATTTGCTTCCCCATCACCTACCAGCTTCACTTCCTCCTTTTCTGGACTGAACCTCAGACATCTAGCCCTTCTCATGGAGTCCCAAGCACCCCCCAAACACAAGGAAGATAATGAGACCAAGTTGTATGGTTTTACAGCTTTCTCAGAGCACATCTATCACAAGACATGTCTCTTTTACGGAAAAGGGCTGTCATCAACAGTAAGGTCAGAAATGCCCACAGAAATTCTTTTTACTTTTAAAATACATGGTATGTATTAGCTGTGGTACTTCTCCCCAGCAAACCTTTCAGATTACTATGCTGCTTAGAGAACCCTGATACTGTCTTTTTTTTGTGCTTCAACTGGAGCTAAAGTGGGAATAGTTCTGCTGCAACAGAAATGCTGTTAAAATGAACTGTTGTGGAGGCATATGAATACCAAATTAATTAAAAAAGCAGTAAAGAGAAAAAGGGAATGAATTCCTCTAGTCATTGCTGATTTAAGTAGCTTTTACTATGCAAGCAAATTCCCTGAATTTGTTGCATATTTAACTAAGTTTTCTTTGCTGACCTTGCTCATGAACTTTAATTAAAAACATTTTAAAAACTCATTCAATTTTGGTTTTGGTTATAAGAGATAACATTTAATATTAGATATGAAACCAGCTGAAGTAACTCCAACTTAATTTTTTATGTATCCCATTTAATGTACAGCAATATAAACCTCCTAATCTGAGTTTTACCACTTTAAATAAAATCATTTTTATCCTGCAAAAAAATTCTTGTATAGATTTTATACCGGATGATTCACACTTAGTTGCAGCCTATAAACATAGCTTTTGGTAATGAACTAGTATCTATACCAAACATTGAGAGACTACAAAATGTAGTCCTGAATGGTTTAATCAACAATCTAATCTTAAAAAAAAAAAAAAAATCTTGGCTGTAGATTCTTCTCACAGATATAGTATAATGCTTCTACTGTGAAGTATGTTTCAGTAGGATGTGTCATTTTCATGTTCAATTTATAGCACTGTCTACAGTTGTCTAGAGATTAAGATGCTGAGATAGTAGTTAGAAAACTAAAAAAAAACCCTCTCACTTTAAATATCTGTGGAACTTTATGAAACACGATGAACTAAAGTTAGAAAATTGGTTAATATGTAAAAGCAGTTTAAAACTGGTAAATGCTAATGTTTCATGTAGGAGTGGCTGCCCTCAAATGTCATTTAAAAGATAAGCATCTATGGAAAAAAACAGTTGGAGTCACCGGCTTCTTTGGGGACCTCCCTTCCATTTTGCCACCTAATTACTACATTAAATGTTAAAGTAGATCAATGCAATTCAGTGACAATGTTAGTGCTAGAAATGGTATTGTACCTCTTATTAATGGTAGCCCAACTGGTATTAATGTTATCTGTCATCAGTTCTACTTTTCTGGTGTCATCTGTTGAATAATCACGGAGAAGCTTAAGTGCCATGTCATTCGCCACATCCACATGTATTTGCCACTGCCGCAGCTCTTTTGAAAATTGCTAGAGGGGGGAAAACAAACAAAATAAAAGAATGAATCTCACCTTCCCTTAAAAATATACCTTGAATATTCAAAAAGTAGATGAACTTTTAAACCTTTACAACCTTCACGATTTAAAAAAAAGAGAGAGAGAGAATCTTCTGGTTGCTGGTAATAACAGAAACAGCATCTGTCACATCTGCTGATTGTTAGGGCCAGAAATTATTTTTTTTTGTTTTTAAAGTTATGGGACACAAGAGGACTGCAGTACTACCAACAAGCGAATGACAGGACTAACCAACAAAATTTTCAATGCAAGATAAAATGTGGCAGCCAAAATTGGTACACTAGTGAATGGAATCATAATAGCTCTTTTCTCAGAAATAAATAGTTGAATAAATTATTGTGCATGCTGACTATTTTTATCTCTGTGATGGTGAATTCATTATGCTGGGGAGATAGGAAAAAGAACATAGTAAAAGAACATACTGCCAGGCCTTTTAAAAAAAAAAAAAAAAACAATGTGACATAACACCAAAGCCTGGACGAATAACATGCCTGTTGAATTTTTTCACTTTATTAAGAATGATTTGTTTATGTAATTAGTGCCATCTACTGGATCAGTACTAAACTTGCATATATCAACACATATAATATTGTTAAACCTAACAGTAAGTTATTATAATGCCAATTACCTTTCCCAATTTTTCTGGAAATAGTTTTAAGAAAGCATTTTCAATTTTGAATATAATTCTGTGTTCATTTTAATTTGTATCTAGATCTGCTAATTAAAAATTCCTTCCTCATTAGAAAAGCAGACCAGGAGATTGAAGCATTGGTTGCAATGGGGAACCAAATTCCATATGCTTTTCCTGTTTGTCTGCTTGTCATAATCAACATCTGTAAAATACTGTGTGCATCCATGTTTCCTCCATTATTTGTAATCAAACAGCATTAACAATACAGATGATCAGCTCTTAGGGCAAGGCAAATCTATAGGTTACCAACCATCTTCGACAATGTGAGTGCAAAAGTACGTTATAATTTGCCAAAAACTCTAATGGAAGGATTATTAGAATCAGTAGCTGGCTGTATAAATTAGAAACTTTCTGCAGAAAATGAAAAGTGAGGCTTGACTTCCTTTTCAAATAGGAAAAAAGCTTCAGGAATATAGATTTTCCCTTCCCCCAAAGTGATGTTCATGTTGAAATCTGGTTTTGATAAACTAATAGAGTCTTCACACAAAGCTAATCATAAGTAAGCTATTTTGTCAAGATTGATGCATGATGGAAAGAAGTCTGAATGTCAAGTTAAATAAACAAACATCAAACATAGTGTAGAGATTGCTCACTTTAAAGTTTGCAGGTTCATTCTGGATAAGCATACAAAAGTTTTGATACTTATCTGAACCACTAAGGGAGTCCCTACTGGGGCTAGCTTCTTCCATCCACACAAAAAAAGCTGTACCTCCTCTTAACTGCTTTGAGCACTGTATGACCCTCTGACTTGGGAAGAGGAGAATTACAGGATGTGGCTCTCGTGTTAGGGTTCCTCTTACGGAAATAGTCTTTGCACTATTCAAGTGGGATCCAATATGTTGCCTGTTAGGAGAGGTTCTCTTATTTCTTTAAGGTATACTGGCATTTGGGATGTCTCTATAAGATAAGACTCAAAGGGTGTCATAAGATTATAAAATTCAGGAAAACAAGAGATCTCTCTTTATCTAACTTCTGCATTTCAGAGCAGCAGAGAAGCAACCTTGGCCAGGTGAGAGATTACTTCCTCCTGCTATCCTGAAGGTGATCTGTCCTTAGAAACTAGAAAGACAACAATGTAACTACCTGCCTCCACAAAGAGAACTTGGTTTGCACAGGTAAATAAGTAAAAGGCAGTGGCTGGTAGCTATGGGGAAGAGGAGCCTAATAATTTGTTTTTTAAACCTTCAAAAAGTTGTATTGAAGGATGAGTGACGGTTCAGGCTACTTTTCAATGTTATCCAAAACAACTGAATGCCTGGGCATTTTTTCTTAATTCACTCACTCATGACTACGTATTGTCAAGAAGACAGAATACCTCATAATTTTAAATACTGTGGGCTGGATTCAGCCCCGGGTCTTACCTGCTTCCACTTACGGTACCCAGAGCATAGCACCAAACACTACTACAATTCTACTACAGTACTACTACTGTATCCCCAAACACAGGTGGCATTCGCTGGGGAGAAGACACAGCCAAGGCAGCCAGGTACCTGCTGCTCTGGCAAATCCCATGGACAACCTCAGTTAGTGGAGCTACTCCAAAGCTCAGACCACATTTTAACTATGCTCTTGCCTGGGCTTATTGTTATTACTTTAATTGTTCTTTAGTGGCTTTTTTTTTTTCATTTTTGCTGCAGACTTTGTCCATCTACTGTACATTTGTAAGAATTTCACCATGCACATACTTTATTCTTTTTGGAAAATATTTTTCCAGTAGAACAATGTTATAAAGCACTAGCTATCATACATACATAGTTGCTGTATTCCAACCAAAAATATTGTAGTAGAATATTTTACATTTGCTTTATAGGTACAAAAATTACCAAAACAGTCTGTCCACATTGTGGACTAATGGCCTGTAAACCTTCACTTGGAAAATGTGTACCTTTTGCTAGTCCTCTGTGAATTTAAATGACCTTATAAACCCCTACAAAGCAGTCTTTTTAATGAAAACGCTGACAGACCCATTACAATGCTACTTTCAAAGTGTCGATTCTCACCATTAACTTCAAGATTAATCTATTAAATTCCTGACATTACCAAAGAACAATATCATTTAGAACATAAATGAAGAGTACAGGGGATTCTGTTTGAGGAAACAATTTGCATTTTCCAGTTTACTGGAAATGAGTATTTAATCTTTTCAATAACTTTGAAGAGTGCATGCTTAAGTCATTGCTCCTACTCTATACTTTTCAAAGGGACGGAGAGAAAAGTGTTACAGTGAAAGGTTTATAGTCCAACCTAACAGAGTCCCATTATTTTCTGTCTTACATGACTTGATGTAATGAATTTGTATAATTAAACTAATGGAATACAATTTCTTTCTTCTTTTTTTTCTTTTTTCTTTCAGGCCCCATTTCTCTTCCATCTACTTTGGAATAAGTAGAAAGAAAAAAGTATTCGAAGTGCTTTATTATCTTAATTTCATTATGACATTTGTAAAGCATTCTTCTTATTTCATCCGTGTCATCTTTTGAATTTGCTGACTTTATTAACAGGCTTAAAGAGTTAGGAATGCACATTAATCATGCTGCTTATTTATATTTTTAATTTTATTTAATTAGAAGACACTACTTGCTATGTTATTAGTGGGAAAGTCTAGGTAATTAAGGGTCCTTAATTAAAAACAAGTAAGGAAATGAGACTGGGCCTTTCTTTCTATCCATGCATTACCCACTGGAATAAAACAAACTGTGCACAGATACAGCAATATGTATGTACAGGACCATACAATTTGGAGCATGTCACTTTCTGCATTAAATATTTATATAGCTCAGGTCTGGAAAAGCAGACCCACTGCCCACCCCTTCTCTCAATGTTATCAGCTAGTTAGCTGGTCTAGGAGGTATAACCATTCATCACTGGTCCTCTGTTTCAGTTTTGTGCAGCTGCGGGCATCAGTCCTATAATAGTCCACTGCACTTAGAATTGTACATTGTGAACTCTGGTATAATCCATAAAACAAGACTAAGAGTATATTTCTTTCATCTTATGTAGTTGGTCCATATCTGGAATATTAGGCGGCAGCAAAACAGTTAAGTGTGACATTATAAAGCAAGTGACAAGGTAACTGTTGCACATAGTATGTGACTAAAGGCAAGACTGTCCCTTGCCTGAGGCACTGTGCAGGGAGTAGGAGAGGATAAGGCTACTTTGTTAGTGTGTCCCTGGTATGAGAGCAGCCTCAGTGGGACTGCTACTACATTTCCTGCACAGGTGAATTGGAAGTGGGCAGGCAGGGGAATAGCCTTGACACTACTTGCCCTCTCACACATTGGCCTTCTCCCTGAAGATTAGGGTGACCATATTTCTCAAAGGTAAAATGGGACATCGTGCAGGGCTGGCCTGAACCGTCCCTGACATAGGGCTGGCCTGAACCACCTGCCCGAGAACCTCCTCGACCCCAGGCTGGGGTCACTGGAACCCTGCCTCCCTCGCCCCACAAAAGGCTGTTGCTGAAACCCTGCAAGAGGCCGACATCACCACTCACCCCCACCGCACATTCCTCTGCACTGTATTCCACTTGACAAAAGTCAGCATTTGTCCCATTTGCTTTCGCCAACTGATCAAGTCAGCAAGAGCAAAAGGGACACGTGCCCACTTTTGTCAAAAAAGTCAGGATGGTTGGGACAGGGCTTAAAAAAGGGACTGTCCCAACCAAAATAGGATGTATGGTCACCCTACTTAAGGCACTATTGAAGGGCAAGTAAACTTCTACGGAAATAGAGGAGGAGTAGATTACCTGTCCCTTGAGCCAAACAGGCAGCAAACAGTGAGTCTCTTTTTTAAACTTTTGAAAGTACCATTCAAAAAGTAAAACTAATGCTTTATAGGATTTCTAGCTAGTGTTCTAACCGTATGTGTTTATCCCATTTGTTATACAAAGAGGAAGACTAAAGGGGGTATTTGTTCTCTTTCACCATTAATTTAAAAATATAACAATAAATGCCGGCAATACCAGTATCAAAGTCTGTCTTATCAACAGAACAGATTACAAGACCAGAAAGGACTACTATTATCATTTAGTCTATTTCCTTGTATAACAAACCACCAGACTTCACTGAATTAACTCCTATTTGAACTAGAAAAACTATTTTGAAACTATTAAAACAAAACCATTCAACCGTGACTTCAGACTTGCCAGTGATGGAGAATCCATAACAACCCTTAGTAAATTGTTCCAATTGTTACCCTCACTGGTAAAATGTTGTGCCTTATTTCTAGTCTGAATATGTCCAGCTTCATCTTCAAGGCACTAGAGTTTGTTATACCTTTGTCTTCTAGACTGAAGAGATTGTAATTAACATGTAGATACTTCTGTGCTGCGATCAGATCATCCCTTAACTTTTTCTTTGTTAAGATAAACAGATAGAGCTTATTGCGTCCATCATTATAAGGCTTGTTTTCCAGTCTTTTAATGATTCTTGAGGCTCTTCTCTGGACCCTCTGTAATTAATCAACATCCTTCTTAAACTGTGGAACCCTGACCTGGACACGAAATTCTTGTGTGGCAAGGCACCTCCTTTGTCTCACCAGACTTGGCACTTCTCCCTCTGGTGATGGGGGGACCTGGGGTAAATTGGCCCCACTCTGGGCAGTTGTTTGCCTCCCCCCTTCTGTGCTCCTTTGGCTGTGTTTTCAGGGTAGGCCCCATGGCTGGCCTAAGGGGTGATCATTCACCAACCAAAAAGGAAATCTCAAACACAAAAGGAGACACCCTTCCCTGCCTCCTCGCTGGGGCAGGGTGTCATCCCGTGGCTTGCCGAGGGTGTCAGTCCTTTCCCTAGCAGGCACTCAGGTTTGGCTGTTCCCATACGGGAAGTAGCACAGCCTCTCAGCCTGGAAAAGCTTGTTTCCCTGCTGCTACTTGCCTGGCAGTAACTTGTCTCTCTCTCTTCCTTTGCTCTCCCCAGAGGAGGGGTTTTTAAAGGCCTCAGGTAGAACTTAATTGGAGTCAGGTGTTCCTAAATGACCTGAGGTAACCACTTCTCAGCTACTAGAAAAAAAGGCTTTAACATTCTAGGCCTAATATATCAGCCTTTCAAGACCTTCCTGCAGGAGGATGTTCCCCAACTACCCAATGCCTCGGGCCTTCTGGATCTTTTCATTGGGCCCCTGTCCTCTGAGCCTCCCCAGCCACCCCACCCATATACCTCGAGCTGGCTGCAAGACCTGCAGCCAGTTCGCTTTCAAACTGAGCCACAGTCACATCTGTACACGCTTGTGCTCCATACTCTCCATTTCCTCACCTTGGTGCCCTGCCTTGACACTAAATGGCAGGACCTAATGCAATCTGTTTAGAGTGAGGAACCCCGGAGGCCAGCCTATACTCTACCTTGGCCCTATGGCCCACCAAGGATATCGGTTGGCAACACCTTCTTAAGGCCATGAACATGGGTGTGTTCTTGGCGTGGTTCACCTCTGTTCCCAATATTTATCCCTTTTGCAGTGCGAGAGACACCCTGGCACATGCCTATCTTGAGTGTGCCAGGCTGCAGCCCCTATTCCTGCCCCTCCAAGATCTCTTCTTATGTTTTTGGTTGCACTTCTCTCCCCACCTTTTTATACATTCACGCCCTGTCAGTGCCCCCACAAAGTCGCGGGACCTCCTCATCAACTTCCTCTTAGCAATGGCCAAAGTGGACATTAGTAACACAAGGGAGAGGATGTTGGCTGAGGGGGTTCTTTGCAACTGCGGGGCCTACTTCCATTCCTCTCTCTTCTCATGTATCCGGGCAGAGTTATTTTGGGCAGGGTCCACTAGCTACCTTGACACCTTTGAGGAGCAGTGAGTGGTAGGTAATTAGCTGAGTTTGAGCTTCCAGTGCAATGCTGTGGCCAAAGGGCTAATGTAATTCTTGCATGTATAAATGGGGATATTGAATAGGAGTCAGAAAGTTATATTACCTGTGTATTTGGCATTGGTGCAGTTATAGCTGGTGTGACAAAGTCAGGTTGGATGGCTGCAAGAGGGTCCTCATATTGGGTTCTGGGAGGTGGGTGGCCACAGCCTCTGGGGAGGATCCACTGAGCCTGGGACTCAAATAATTATAGGGGGCAACTGGGAGCTCAAACTCAGCTAATTGCCTATCATGACTCCAAAGTCCTTTTCAGAGTCACTGTTTCCCAGGACAGAGTCCCCATTCCTGTAAGTATGAACTGCAATCTTTGTTCCTGGATGCATGTCTTTACATTTAGCCTTACTAAAAATACATATTTTCTTGCATCTAGCCTGCCAAGCAATTCATAGATTTGTAAATTCCAAGGCCAGAAGGGAGCATTATGATCACAGTAATGCACATTGGAAAACATAATCCAAACTATACATATAAAATGATGGGGTCGAAATTAGCTGTTACCACTCAAGAAAGATGTTGGAGTCATTGTGGATAGTTCTCTGAAAATATCTACTCAGTGTGCAGCAGCAGTCAAAAAAAGGTAACAATGTTAAGAAAGGGATAGATAAAAAGACAGACAATATCATTCTCTCTATATAACTGCATGGTACTCCCACATCTTGAATACTGCGTGCACCAGAAAAGATATTCTGGAGTTGGAAAAGGTACAGAAAAATATAACAAAAACTATTAGGGGTATGGAAAAGCTTCCATATGAGCAGAGGTTAATAAGACTGGGGCTTTTCAGCTTGGAAAAGAGATGACTGGAGGGGTGGTATAACTGAGGTCTAAAATCATGACTGATATGGATAAAGTAAATAAGGAAGTGTTATTTACTTCTTCTCATAACACAGGAACTAGGAAATTAATAGGCAGCAGGTTTAAAACAAACAAAAGAAAGTATTTCTTCATATAACGCACAGTCAACCTGTGGAACTCTTTGCCAGAGGATGTTGTGAAGGGCAAGACACTAACAAGACTCAAAAAATAACTAGATGAATTCATGGAGGAGAGCTCCATCAATGGCTGTTACCATTGATTTCGGTGGACTTTGGATCATGCCCAAGAAATGGGACAGCTGAGCCAGGGGGAAACTCTTGCTGACCAGACTCCCTGACACCAAACTCCTCATAGATCTGGACTGGATGGATCTTCAGTCTGGGGGGTCTGGGTCTGTCCCAGGCTTGGCTGCCTATTTTCCCGTATGTGAATGCACCGAAAGAGTAATTTGAATTATGCTGAGGGTAAAGAATAATGAATCTATTAAAACTGCAAACACAAGAGATTGTGTATATCCTAAAAACACTCAGGCATAGGATATCAAAATATAGGTGCACGTTAGGACACAGAAGACTTGAAAGCATTCATTTTGAAGACCAGCTCTATTTCTAGATCCTGTAATTCAGATGCTATTTTATGAAAGAAATCTAAAAATCAGCTAAGTTCAAACAAGACTTCAATTTTCTTTTGAATTGATGTACACTTAGCTCAGCCAAGCACAAAACAACTATTGCTGTCACATCTGAGAGGCTTGTATGCAGGATTTGACACAATAGGAATCACAAGGCAGACAGAGATTTCACATTTAAAGATGGGGGATCATGAGGTGGGCGACAGGGAGGAGGAAAGGGAGAGAAAGAGGGGGAAGGGAACAGAATGACCCTCTCTCAGCCAGAGGTGAATTTCCTTTCATTGCAGGAAGGAGGACAAGCAAAACCAAGAAAATGAAAGTAGACTGAGGTGATTGGCATTGCCTGAGGTTGTAAAGCCTCAGGCAATTATATCAGCATGTGGGGAACACAAAGTATAGCAAGGCCCAACTGCGGGTTTGATGATCTGACAGATTTTCATAAAGAAACTATAATACATTTTATAACATTTGTAGATACGGGGTCAAGATGCAAAATTTAGTTCCAGGTCTGGACACTGAATGCTCCAAATTTCAGAGTTATTCAAAGTCCAGGTTTTGATTCACAACTAGCAATAGTGGAATTTTTCTCTTTTTTGTTTTATTGAAGGAATGGATGAGATTACTAGACGTTCTCTCATACACTCATGGATACAGAGCCGGTTGGGAATTTTTTGACAAAACAAAATTTTCATCAGAATATGCAGATTCATCAATCAAACTTTTAGTTGTAATGCATCAATGTTGATGAAAAACTTTAATCTTGAAACTTTCTCAAGTCCAGGATGGAATTTCTGGCCAAAACGAGAGAGAGAAAAAGAGAGAGAGAAACCAGCAGCCCAGAACATTCCACTGAATATTCAAAGCAGGGCCTAGAATTTGGGTGTCTTGCATCCTGGCTCACTACTGAGGTGATTGGCACTGCCTGAGGTTGGGGAGGAAGTGGTGAGGAACACTTGGAAATTTTACCCCAAAAAGAGAGAGACAAAGGTCTCATGTTTCATCCTGATTTGGAACAGAGGAACAATCTGAAATATCAAATATGATTGCAGGTCTGGAACAGTTTTCTCATCAAGTTCTATTTATACATAAGGATATGCATGTAGTGAGGCAGCCTGGCTCCCAGCTGCCCCAGAGAGGTACGAGCCCTTACGGACGCCAAAGTGGGCAGAGTCGCAGGAGCCTGTGCTCGCCCCCCAGAGATCAAGGCGCAGGGCAGCAAGTATAAAAGACCAACCCCAGGGCTCAGAAACTGGCCAGTCACCGGAGAGAGCAGACGTCCCTAGCGGAGCCCGAGACTGGGAAGTTCCAGCAGCCCCAGGCCACCGGCCAGACTGGCCGGAGCTACCCTGCTCCCGCTACTCGGAGGAGCTGCCGGAGCTACCCTGTGCCCGCTACCCAGAAGAGCTGCTGGAGCTGCCCCATGCCTGCTACCCGGAGGGGCTGCCACATCTGCCGCCCAACCCCTGCCCTGATGAACCTATGCTCCTGGACCCCCCAGAGGCCAATGCCAGGACCCAGATAGGGCCCGAGGGGGAGTATGGAAGTGGCCCAGGGGCAGCCGATCCTAGTCTGGCTGCAGCACACCCAGAGCCAATGTCAGTGTGTTGCGGCCAGGATCCCCACTGACACAGCAGCAGGCTGCCTGCTGCTGTTAGGGCCCCGGGCTTGGACGCAGAGGAGTGGGCGGGCCTGCATCCCCCCTGCCACCCCACTCACGGGTGGCAGTCTCCCACCTCGCCCCGACACTCAGGCCCAGGAGTCTGGGCTTCTTAACTAACTGAACTGTTTGCTCAGCCCCTGCCTGAGGGTCTGAGCCCTGAACTATTGTTTGTTGCCCCGCCCTGACCTAGGGCCTGGGCTTAATTTACTGAACTGTCTGCTCAGCCCCTGCCTGAGGGTTTGAGCCCTGAACTATTGCTTGTTGCCCCGCCCTGACCTAGGGCCTGGGCTTAAATTACTGAACTGGTTGCTCAGCCCCTGCCTGAGATCTGAGCCCTGAACTGTCATTTGTTGCCCCATGTAGTGAGGCGGCCTGGCTCCCAGCCACCCTGAAAGGGGCGAACCCCAACAGCGGACGTTTACGATGCACAAACACCTATAGGTACATATATTTTGTAATTTTCATATAGATATTACAGTTTTGCATTTACCAGTTTGAGTTAAAGATTTATATTCTAAGGGCAGAGTCCTGTAAAGGAAGTATTTAAATTAAATTTTGTATTAAGATATGTAAACTTCTTATAAAAGTAACTCTTGTAAGTCTAATAGCAGGAGGTACTTGTAAGAAATGCTTGTAAGAAATGAAAAATGTGGCACTCTGTTTGTAAAATAGCTGTTTCCATTCGTCTTAATTGCCTGCGTACTTTGAATTTGAGGTGGAGAATGTTAAAAAAAAATTACTTAAGAACTTGTTCACATAATTTGTTCAACTAACTTTTCCCTCCTCCCTTACACCTTTGCAGTTAAGAAACTTACTTTGAGACTTATTTGTAAGCCAAACGCTGGTCAGAAGCCAGCATTCTATCTCAAGAACGAGACAATGACAAATGTCTCTCCTCTCTGCTGAATGACAGTAGCGTACATAATCTCTAATTCTTTCCAATACATTAATGAGTGATTGCCTTTATTTATAATAATCCATCCATCTCAGACAATGACCCTTAAAGCCGAATCTCAGATGAGAAAATTTAACCAGTTACTAGCCCTAAAACAAACAAGAAAATGAAGGATTTCTGGTGTTTTCGTACTTCCACAGGGCAAATTAAAAGCCAGTGTTTATGTACTTCAAAAGTATAGAATGGGAGAGATTGATTAAAAACAATGGATGTTAATGTTAATTAGACTGACATTTCTGGAATGTGAAATCTTCTATTTATGTGAACTGGGACAATTTAAAAGGTGGGGGGTGGGGAAGGTGGTTAAGCTTTTACCAGAAAGCTAGATACTACCAGTTTGAGCAGATATTCTCCATAATTATTTATGGGAATATCGCTAGAACCAGCTCTGGCCTACCCTCAAATATACAGCTAAAAGACATAAAACAACAACAACAAAAACACTTTGCCTACTGCCCCAAAAGAACAGGTACAACTAGTTAGCAGCAGTTCAAAGAGTGAGTGGTGAAAGAGCATTCTCCAGTATTACCCAGCCTTTGGTCTCTCTGCTAATTAGAACCAATTTATGTGATGTCATTTTTAGAATTTAGAAGCCAATAGAATTTTATTTATTTGTTTTTTAGCAGGAGTGGAGGGAGTATTTGGGCTGGGGAATCACCTGGTTTGTGGCTACATATTTTTGGTCTGAGCTACCGAATCTTGAAAGTCAACTACTCAAATCAAGTAGAAATGTTTTCATCAGACATTTCAATAAATTCTCTATCTTCAATAATAACCTTAAGTTCGGTGTTCTGCTTTTTCAGAGCTTCCACAGTGTAAGAAATTTCCTTCCATGACTCAAGCTTGACTTTGGCCCGTTCTAGAACCTGCTCAGCTTCTTGTTTGGCTTCCAACCATTGTGTTGAATCCTTTAACATTTCATGTAGCTGTTGCCTGCGGCTTTGAAGGTGTCCCTGTACTTCGTCCCACTGGCTCTGGATCTTTTCAACTGGTGAAAAACAAATGCAAAAAAAAAAAAAAAAGGGAAAAAAAAGACTTATTCAAGATGATTTTTTTAAAAAAAAAAGCAGTTATTGAAATATTTAAGTAATATTTCTCATTGCAAACAACAATTTTCATCTGTAACTAAATTTGGTTTATTAAAAGAGAACAAATAACGGTTGGTAGGGCACAGTATGGTACACAGCATGGGTCCTGATGCATATGTAGCCAGAAATGTCAGCTTTTTGTCTCAATAACGATGTAAAGAATACTCAAACAGGGTCACCTTGATGAGAAAGAAACATTTCTCATTCATTCATACCAAGCCAAATCAAGCTAGCATTTTGATGAGATGTCCTATGGGGACTGCTATAATCTTATCCTTCATTTTAAGATTAATTACAAGTGGTAATAAATGGTTATGTTATACTTTCTTGACCAGGTAAGACAAACATTGGTAGAGTGCATGGCTGTTCACAAAAAACCTCTTCATTTTAGTTATTAGAATAAGGATTAGATGTGTCCTTATTTGGGGGGAAATGTAGTTCTGAAAGGGATAATGATAACTGAAAGCTATGATAACAAGGTTTGGCTGAGGTCAGACTGGTCCACAAAGGCATCAGGAAATTTCCTGGTGATGTGACACAGGGATCTAACCCTAAAATATGCAAAGCTTTGAAAATAAAATTGTGCTGTGCTTTGTTAATAAGAAATCTTTTAAGTATTGCTTAAAACTAGCACAGAGTCAGGCCTCTTAGTATTTTTCCCAAAGACTGCCCCCATTATAGTTAAAAGTCAGAGGCCACCTTCTCTTGGTGGGTTGAGAATTTCCTGAATGGTCTGAAGGCAAAGGCACCATCAGATGGAGGACATTGCCAGCAGAGCACCCATGATAGGGTTGCTTCCACAAAGGCATTGCCTCTCTGGACTAGAGGAGAGCAATGCCCCATCACAAATATGTAAAGTGAAAATCCTCCCAGGAGTGCCTCTCCTTTAGCTTGGAAGAAATAAGGCTTTGGAGCTGTGCTCCGGCTTCACTCCAGCTCCAGGCAAAAACCTGCAGCTCCACTGCTCTGGAGCTGCTCTGGGCTCTAGCTCTGGACTCCGCTCCAAAGCCCTGGGAAGAAGGGTTCTAAATCCTCCTGTGAATTCCACCAGGCTTGGAGAAGGGAAAGAAGATCCTCTCAGCATCCCTTGCTCCAGCCTGGAGGAGAAGACAGAAAATGAGTGGATGTGGGAAAAGGAATGACTGAGTACATGAGAGGGAGGAAGTACGGGAAAGTAATGTAAATAACAAAATAGAATCCAAAAGAGACCAGGTACAACCAGAAGATGAACCAAGGATTGGCTAAGGCTGTGAGGAGGAGGGAAAGAGCAGTAACACAAATTACATAATCTGTGCAAGCCAAGACTTGAAGCATATTAAACTGTCCAACTTGAAATGAGTAGTATTGAAAGGCTACACCACATTTGGGTTGCTACCTACAGATAAAAAAACAGGCGTACTTGTGGCACCTTAGAGACTAACAAATTTATTTGAGCATAAGCTTTTGTGGGCTAAAGCCCACTTAATTGGATGCATGCAGTGGAAAATACAGTAGGAAGACATATATACACACAGAGAACATAAAAAAATTGGTGTTGGCATACTAACTATAATGAGAATAATCAATTAAGGTGGGCTATTATTAGCTATTGTATCTGCTTGCCACAGAAAATGTTCCTTTTTTGTCCCAAAACCAAACAATTGAAAATCAAAATATATTTATTTGGATATGTTGCCATGTCTCATAGGAACTGTGGTTCAGTTGCTTCATGTCCCCATTCTCCCTTGTGGGCCAGGCTCCCTGGCTGGGGTTCAGCATGAGAAATGTAGTCCAGCCAGGGATCTAATCTGTAGAGGAGACTGGGAACATGAAACACCCAAACCTCAACCTCTAGGAGGTACCTCAAAATATTTTTGACCAGAATATTTCAGTTTTCAATTTTTTGCCCAAAAGTCTTTATTTTTCTTCTTCAGAAAACAACATTTTTTTCAAAACAGCTCTATTATTTTGTTTTCTCAGGAATAAGTTATCACACTCAAAGGAAAATATTCTTAATGGTGCATGCCTTATTACATCAGAGCTTGAGAGCCAGAGAGAGTTCAGGTAATAGAGTCTCTTTAAATTATTATCTAAACAAATAATTTAAAGCTATGCAAAATATTTCAGTTTGATGCATTGGGTCACTCTCTAATCCCAGAAAAGAAAACATTTAAATGTGGGATAAACACTTGTGACATTTAGATCACTCATCTGGCTCTTCTGAGCTAGTTTTCAGCTCATTAAATACCATATGTGACAAATAAAATACTAGCAGTCAAAAAGGTTTCAGAGATAGTTCATTAAAGAGGAAGTAAAGGGGACCTTTGCAATTCAGGCATCACTGAATTATTACAGAGTAACCCAAAAGCAGTACACAAAAAACATCCATTCATCACAGAAAGTTTACACATGATAATTGATGCTTTCATTTGAATGTGGACATTTAAAAAAAATATCTTTTGAATGAGGAAAGGCAATTCCTTTTAGCTGAACTTGTTCAAGATTTCACCTTTGGCTCTCATTTAAACCACTCAGTATGTTAGCAAATAAACATGTCTCCTCAGAGTTTGTTTCTCTCCTATTTATACAATCTCAGTCAGATTCCTGAAAGTGGTACAGTAGTCTGGAAAAGTAGTCTTGTGTACCCCAAAGTTTCACCTCACTTAAAATGACTTGCTTGCAAAATCAGACATAAAAATACAAAAGAGTCACAGCACACTGTTATTGAAAAATGGCTTACTTTCTCATTCTGTTTGTATGAAATTTTAGTTTGTACTGCCTTTGCTGGTGCTTTTTATCTAGCCTGTTCTAAAACTGGGCAAATATCTAGATGAGTTGATGTACCCCCTGGAAGACCTTTGTGTATCCACAAGGGTACACGTACCACTGGTTAAGAACCACTGCTGTACTTGAATCTTCTTTGTTAAGGAGAAGGGGAATGTTGACTACACCTTTATTAGGTATATGCCAAACAATAAGCGTTTGGAACACCCAGGAACCTTTTCCAACTTGTGGATGGGTCAGATCAGAGCTGTACCAGAATGTGTAAGATGAATGGTTCCACCTGGTACAAACATGGTTGCATCAGCACCAAGACAGGCATTCCCTCAACACTGCTTCTTGCCATATACCTGGAAATGGCAGCGGGAGAGAAGAGCAGGAGACTCTGGAACTCCTTTAGATACTTCTGAGAAGAAAGAGGAAGTAGGAGTGAAAATTTCCTGGCAGCTGCCCAAGGCTACTGGCACATCCCTCAGGCTTTGTGAGCTGGAGTTAAAAGTGTGTGTGTGTGTGTGTGTGTGTGTGTGTGTGTGTCCCAGAAGCACCTGTCAGGAAATATCTGCCATCTCAAATCCACCAGGTGGAAGCACACCCTGCCTGACCACTGGAAGGAGAGAACAGAAAGGAATTTCTGGGTGGGTGGGAAGGGGGACATGGTGTTATCATTGTGAAGGTGTGGTGCAAGAATGGATAGTGTGTGAGGAGGCCAAGGAGTGATGGCAGTGTAAAGGGAAGCCCAGAGTGAACAGAAGACAGAAGTGAGGAGATCACAAACAAAAGGGGAACAGACCCTGTCACACTCCACTCGCAATGCTCACACATTCTACAAAAACATGTAGGGATCAGCTCTGTATCAGAGACTTTACTACCCAGGAACCACTGAGCTAGCTATTTCAGATGAGGATCAGAGAACTGCAAAATCTTTTAAAAAATATTAGCCAACAGACCCTTCTTTAAAGGTTCCCTTCAAAGTAGATTATTTTTAAAGTATTTTAAAAGGCTTCTGTAACCATACTGGGTTTTTGTCTGAAGGCATAAGATCACTCTATGAAAGGTTTCCTCTGGCTGGAGGAGAGAATTTGTGGGGGAAAAAAAAGAAAATACTTAATATATTTTCTTTGAAAGTGCAGCTGAACAGCAGGAAGAGGATAGGGGAGGCATCTAGCATTCTGCCTCAGGCCCAGTAAGGGTCATTTCTGCCTACCTCCGTCCCATAAGATCCTGCAGGTTACAATGAACATATGGGATTCAGTGGAGGGGAAAATGAGTTCTTTCCACATCCAGTGACCCTAATCTGAGAGCATGAAGAGTTCAACCATGGGAATAAGGCCTAGAGATCTGTGCATAGGTGGAATTAAAAAATCAATCACCCGTGAGTCAATTGTTCCAGGGATTTATCTGAGTTTTGAAGAAATACAATGGGAGTTTGATTATCCACCTCCAGCCCTCAATCAAACACCTTCAGTAAAGCAAAACACAACAGAGGAAGAGCTATGCTGTTATAGGATGGGTGACAAAAGGAGGTCTGAGAGCTAAATAATATTAAAAATTATTTTAAAAGTATGAGCTCAGTGTCACAGCGCTGGACTCACTCACCCTGGATTGCTTGCTGTAAACAGTCCTCACACCACCATTGGCAAGTTCAGTACCACGTGCTTTATTTACAAGTGTTTGTTTCCGCACAGCATACGGCTTTTTTCCTAAGCCTTTACCTACTACCAAGCTACAGAGCAGACAGGGGGGATCTCACCTAACTGAAAACCTGGGCTGCTTTACCCTTCCAGTCTTCCTCCTTCTCTCTCGTCTCTCTTTTAACCATCTTCAGCTGAGTCCCCTGGTTGACTGGTTAATCACCTGGTATTTAATTACTGATCTCCTTATTTTGGCTCATGTAGATATGCTTATCAAATGGAGAGTCAGTTGCAGGCTACTCTCACTCTGTCACACCAGGTTACACAATGATCTAAATCTAGAGTAATTGTCCTAATTCTACTCTGGATTACAACAGTGTAACTGAGATCAGATTCTTGCCCTTCATCTTTTTACTACAGCAACCTAGATATTATGGTGATTTATAAATTAGGAACACGTAGAATTAATGTAATCTGTGTGATATGCCCTGTGTAGAGTCAAAACTCACCCTGTTCTTGGTGTTTTTACACAATTAATAAATAAAACAGTTCCAAAGCTTGAAAGCTCCTAAGGTTCCTAAATGTAGGGCTGCTCATTTCAGCCAACTCCTAAATTCTTTCTCTCTCAGACCCCAAGATCTTCCTACCATGGTAACTCCCCTCGTGCACTTTTCTTCCTCCCCTTTTCCTCCCTAATGTTGAAAAGTTCCACTTTGGTTTGACACTGAGATCAGATGCTGCTGGGCAGGGTCAGTATCAGTGCCAGTTTCCACTATCCCCCTTCATACTCTGGTCCACTGTGGTGTTTGTCCACCCCACCACAAGAGGGAACATGAGGAGAGAGATCTGGCAGAAGAATGGAGCCAAATGTGGAGTTTGGTATCACTTTTTCTTTCAATGAGATATTAAGAGAAATTTTAAATTGTTCTTATCTCATGTGTGCCACTATCTGAACGTTTCTGTATACACAGACTATTTAAGAATCAGTACATCTCAACATTTTTTTTTCATATCTGAAGGCAATACACAACATAAGAGTAGCAGAGCAGAATTCTTTGTCCTTGGTTAAACTACTACAAATTGTGACCCATTTATCTTTTTACAATTATTATTTACGGATATTGCAATAGCACTAAAGGGCCTCAACTAGGACAGAATTCCATTGTGTTAGATCCTTTATAAACCCATAGTTAGAGATCATCCTATATGAAGAGCTTACAGTCTAATCAGGCAAGCCAGACAAACTACACACAAGCAAAATATCGAAGTTCTTGCTGATTACATCTGTTATTATTTTTAACTAATATTTTCCCTAAACAATTCCCTGTCTTATCAGATCGTAATTCCCAGTGCTTCAGTCAAGCATTTCCAATTTTGCTGATGCAATAGTGCCCTTTTTCATGCTGCTCATCTCATCGTGTAGACTGGGAAAAAATAAATGCCACCAGATGGAGCAAGTATAGGCATTTTTGTGATTGTATCCTAGAGATTGGATGGGGGTGGGGTCCACATGGCCTCTCCTGCCCAGTCCATTAGGGCTCCCTGCAGCTCCCCCTATGTCATTGAATAGTCTAGCTACTTCACTTGACTCTAGCAGTGGAGGCTTATAATTTCAGAGTCCTATTCAATTTGGTTTGCATCACTAGTGCCACCAGTAGTTCGACAGCTGTTATGTTATTAAAAAGGGAAAAGTGAGATCCCCTGAGCTGATTTATTGGTTTAGTAAGATACAGGAAGTACTAACAATTGAGAAAATTACATTTAAAAAATAAAACACTAGATAACTATTTTATAATCCAGTTACCATTGATTTAGTATCCAGAAAAAGAACAATCCCAGCAAGTAAAGCTGCTAACTTGAAATCAATTTTTGTTTATTAAGTTATTTGCTCTGCTATACTTCATTTATGGATAAAACTAACATAACTCTGTCTGCTGCTGAAAACAAACCACTTACGTATTGAGCTATCTGAGCTGCCCACTGCTCATCCTTTCTTTGGAAAAGTGAATTTGTGGAAAAAGTAAATGAGCACTCTAAAACAGTGTGATCAAAGATTTGAAAATTGAGCACTTAAGCAGCAGCACTGTATCAGGGGGTTAAGACCTCTTCAAAAAGAAGAACAGCCTGGGCAGTCACTAATCCACTGCCTCTCCAGTGATGTCACCCTAGTGCAGTCCTTCTATGCAACCTCCTCCAAATAACAAATAGTAACAAACCCGACATAAGATTCAGTAAGGCATCCTCACTTAGAACAATCTCAATGAGACAAACAATAATAGAAATGAAAGGAACAATAAAAATAAACTTGAAAAAATGATCAGCAAAACTGTATTCACATTAAGAGAAAAGCAACTGAAATAGTGGATGGATTCTGCAATTATTAAAACATTAATATAATTGACAATCTAAGACATAATCTCACCTGCAAAGGGGCTGTGTTTTTCCATATGTTTGTACAGTGCTTAGTACAATGAGCTGAGTATCTGCTGCTCTGTGTGGCCTTGGGCAAATCATTCACTTTCTGTCTCTCAGTTCCCCTATCTATGAAATCATTATTACTAATTATTTGACTTTCCATCACATGTGGAGGGCCCAATCAAGATCAGGGCCACATTGTATATGCACATTTTAAGCAATTTGAGGTAGGGTCTATCTCTGACTATCTAAACAGACAAGACGGACAAAGGAAATCCAAGGCCCCCTCACATGAGAAAATACATATATACTCATCCTATCTTCCGTGACTAAATTTTAAGGTGGACCTGTCTATACCCAGTTCTCCCATCTAGTTTGGTATCCAACCAATCTAGGGACTGACCAGAAAAAAAAACCAAACAATTTGCTATCCAATCAATTTTAAAAAACAATAGGAACAAAGAACCCTCAAAAGACAGATCCTTTTTCCTTAGACTCCCCAGACAGAGAGAGGGAGAGAGAGACTCTCTATAGCTTGGTGGCAAGGACTGTCATCTGGGTCTCCCACATCCTGGTAAGTGACCTAATCACCAGGGTCCTGGCTATTTAAGAGTGGGATCTCTCTCTCTATCCTTTTTTTTTTAATTCAAAGATCTTATTTTCATTCTCCATGGAATGAACACAGATTTTGAAACCTCCAATTTTTTCACAGTATTTTTTTTTTCACCATCCCTGATTGGTAAAAGTTCAGGGCCAAAGACATTTATACTCCACAAATGCAAGAAATTGGAAACAAGGCCAAAAGGTCTCAGAAGACTAAAGAACAGGAAAGCCTCCTCGTCTTTTTTCCCTCTTCTGCCTCACTTTCCACTTCTATAGAGGAAGGGAAGAGTCATCATATATTATGAAGTGGACACAATGAAGGAGAACTCTCAGAAGAAGCTGTTAGCAAAACAGTAGAAAGACACATTCATGTTACTGTAAATCAGGAGTGGGCAAAATATGGCCTGTAGGCTGGATCTGGCCCATCAGGGCTTTCAATCCAGCCCTTGGGATTGCCAGCCCTGTGGCACAGTGGGGCTAAGGCAGGCTCCCTGCCGGCGCTGGCCTTGTGCTGCTCCCGGAAGCAAACTGCACTATGTCCCTGCTGCCTCGGGGGGTGGGGGGTGGGGTGTCAGAGGGCTCCACGTACTGCTCTCGCCTCCAGGAACACCCCCCCCAAGCTCCCATTGGCCAGGAATGAGGAACTGCGGCCAATGGGAGCTTTGGGGGTGGTACCCGCAAGGTGAAGGCAGCGTGCAGCAGTGCCGCCTGCCCCACCTCATCCCCAGGAGCCACTGCCAGACATGCTGGGCACTTCCATGAGCGGCACAGGCCAGGGCAGGCAGGGAACCTGCCTCAGCCCTGCTGTGCACCGCTGCCACCCCAGAGTCGCTTGAGGTAAGTGGCGCTGGGCTGGAACCTGCACCCCAAACCCCTCCTGCATCCCACACCCCAACTTCCTGCCCTGATTCCCCTAACCCACTGCCATGAGCCCGCCCCCTGCCACACTCCGCACCCCTCCTGCACTCAAACCCCTGCCCTGAGCCCCCTCCTGCACCACACACCCCTCCTGCATCACAACCCCTTCTCTGAGCCCCCTCCCACACCAGAACTCCTTGCCCTGAGCTCCTGCCACACCCTGCACCCCAAACTCCTTCCCTGAGCCTCCTCCTGCACCACACACCCCTCATGCACCCCAACCCCCTCATGCACCTCCTGTCCTGGGCCCTCTCCTTTACCCCCCTGCACCCAAACCCCTGCCCTGAGCCCCCACCACACTCCACACTCCTCCTGCACCCCAACCCCCTGCCCTGAGCTCCCTCCTGCACCCTCCACCCCAATACCTTGCCCTGAGCCCCTTCCTGCACACTGCACCCCCCCACACCCTGCACTCCCCCCTGCACCCCAACCCCCTTCCCCAGTCCTACATTCATGGTCCTGCATACAATTTCCCCATCCAGATGTTTGCCTGCCCCTGTTGTAAATGATGTCCAGTCTAATCCTATTAATAATGAAGCAAAAGGCTGACATTTCCTCTCCTTTCATTCATACCCTTTTTTGCATTCCTGAAATTACATGATAAATTCAAAATGACAACCAAATAACTGTTTTTAAGAGGTCCTCACCTAACTAGGACCCTATTGTGGACAGAATTATCAAGTGACACAGTAGAAATGGAATTTGCAAAGCAGAAAACAAAGCTCCTTTTCTTATCAAATTACCATAAATTGAATACAAATCCTCCCTTTATCAAACTGCTTGTCATAGGTATTGTAATCAGCACATCTAGGTCTTGCCATAAAGGTCATCTTTTCCCAATATAGTCTTAGATTTCAAGGCCAAATGGGACTATTATGATCATCTAGTCTAGCGGTTCTAAAACTGGGGTCCATGGACCCCCTGGGTCCTGAGAGACTGTACAGGGGTTCTACAAAATATTATGGAAAAAAAATAAAAAAAAAATCTCATCTTGTGTCTGCATTGCATAATGATAAAAACTGATAAATCTACTATTTCTGTTTACACAACATATTCCATGGTGCATGAACAATGTTGTAATACTCACACTGCACAATGTAAAATGTATCACTCCTTGCAACAGCAAATCAGAAGTGATGTCTGGCTTTTTTATGACTAAGAAGTCTTTGGTGGGTGGAAGTGGAATATATTTTTACAGTGCGTAAGCAAATTACATTGAATATGGATAAGTTTTTTAAATATCCTCATACTAGCACTCCTAATTGTGCTGAAGTCATGTACAATGCAGAGTCAAGTAGTAAGGAACAAGTAAAGAACAGAAAGTTTTATTAAAGTTATAATGATTTTGGTTTTATGGAATTTAGTGATGGACGACTGCAATGGATGTTGCGTTGCCAGGCTATTGCATTACAAAACAAACAAAAAAAAAAAAAAAAGGAACCCAAATTGCATTATATGCTAAATGCAGCCACGACAGCTGTGAATTTCATAAAGTCCTGGCCTTTGAATTCAACCTGTTTGCAAAGCAGTGTTTAGATATGGATGCAGGACATGACATATTATTGTGTCATAGGGAAGTGCATTGGCTATCTCGTGTCAGAATGTTGGAAAGAGTTTTTGAGCTTCACAAAGAGCTGCTGAGTTTTCTTTCTGTGCACAAGATCACTGCAAACTTTTCTGACCTGATATTTATTGTAAAGCTTGCACACTTAGCAGACATTTGAAACTTGCTGAATGCACTAAAACTCTTCACACAAGGGAGTGATACAATCATACTTGAGGTGAGTTAAACAACTGCAGCATTTCAGAAGAAAACAGAGATTTGGAAAACTAGACAGAGCAGTGGAATCTCAGATATGGTTCCGCTACTGACAGAATTTCTGGTTACTAACATCATGAAAATTGACTGTGTGAGAGACAGGACCATTATTCACCTTTCAACTTTTGCAGAGTACTTCAGTGTTTACGTTAAAAATATAAACATGGAGGAAAATTACTGGGTTCGGGATTTGTTCTCAGCTTGTGCAATGTCATCTTGCTCTTTGAGTGGAAAAGCAGAGCAGGAGCTGCTTGAATTATCCTGTGACTGCACACTGAAAAATCAGTTTCAGGAACAAGCACCTTGTCAGTTTTGACCAACTGTTGCTGCAAAATACCCAGTTTTAGTTACAGAAGCAATAAAAGTGTTGCTACCTTTCCCAACAACATATACACGTGAAGCATCATTCTCTGCCATGATAGCTATGAAGACAAATGTCAGGTCCCGTCTGGAAGTGGAGAATGATCTATGAGTTTGCTTGTCAACCATCACACCAAAGAGAGTCAGAGTGCAGTAAGAGGGAGGGTCACCCATCTCACTGATATCTGTACGTACTCTTATAATCTTTTTCTTTAAGCATTACCAACAGTATGTGTTTATATGAAGTACACATATACCTTTGTCAATCAGTTTCTTAATTGGGAGTCTGTGATTAATATTTGAAAATTCAACAAAAAAAGTTTGAGAACCTCTGTTCTAGTTTGACCTCCTGCAGAACATAACCATAGAATACTAGGATTCTGGTCAGTTATATACCCAAAGGAATTACAGATGCAATGACATTCCTAAACTAAAAATGTACCGGGGTTTATCTAGATCTTTGAGTGTTTCAATGTTTATCCCTTGCAACAATGCTCACAATGAAAGGACACAGTCCACTTGAAATCTAGTCAGTTTTGAAAAATGACTTATGAGTAGTTTCAGGCTTTGCAGCTGTAGTTTCCAATATTTTAAATGTTTCTTTCTGCTATGTTGCAATGTGAAAGACACCAAGTGGGAAAAATGAATAATCAAGGGCCCAATCCTAGAAGGAGTTGCATGTTCTCAACCTCCAATTGACATTAAAAGGATCTCAGGGTTCTCAACACCTTCTAGAAGTGCTCAGCATTTTAAAGAATGAGCCCTGATAAAATATAACAGGAAAAAAAGAAAGTGACCACTCAAGTATATAAAGTAAATAAACTGAAAAAAGGACATATTTAGATTGTCTAATCTCTGCGACTGTAGGGATTTTAGACATTACTTGTAAATAAAGAAGATTAAAATCACACACTTCTGTTTTTAAGTTTGTGTGTCCCTTTAATTGAAAATAGATTACATGATTAATAGATATGATGAATATCAATTTATTCAAAAAGTCTTGAGATGTGGGATGGGATGGGGACCCAGATTGCTATTCAGTAGTTATTAGAAAATAGGTAGTATTTTGTTAGTTTATGTTAACTTGTCTACAACTGCAATGTTGGAATATGTTGCAAACATAAAAGAAGTGTAGATTTTTGTGGATAAAAAGTTTCTAATGTGGAGACTGTATAAAAATATCACATTTTCATTATTTGCCCAAGGAGCACACTAACTCAGCTTCAAAGTTGTCAACATTAATCCTTTTTATAAGATTTGTTGTCCTCAAAATTTCCTCTTTCTCTTCCCATTTTTCAGTTTTCAAGTACTTTTCAAGGGCATTAAGTATATTTTCATTCTAAAACATAAACATTTTCTCAGTTTATCTTAGCAACTAGATAACTATATACATGTTTAATAAAATCTATGGTTGTTGTGACTTCCATTCCAAGTATTTCATTATTTTTCCCCTGTCATAAACAGATAGCTAAGGGTTAATGTCTCTCACACCTGGAAAAAAGTACCGGAAACACCTGACCAGAGGACCAATCAGGAAACTAGACTTTTTCAGATCTGGTTGGAGGGAAGTTTGTGTGTGAGTCCTTTTTTCTGGTCTTGAATCTGTCCCTCTCGGCTATGGGAAGGATTTTTCTATTTCCTGCTTTCTAATCTTCTGTTTCCAAGTTGTGAGTACAAAGATAGGTTTGGTTTTTTGTATTTACATGTATGTAGTTGCTGGAATGTGTTAAATTGTATTCTTTTGAATAAGGCTGTTTATTCATATTTCTTTTAAGCAATTGACCTTGTATTTGTCACCTTAATACAGAGAGACCATTTTTATGTATTTTTCTTTCTTTTTATATAAAGCTTTCTTTTTAAGACCTGTTGGAGTTCTTCTTTAGTGGGGAACTCCAGGGAATTGAGTCTGTGCTCACTAGGGAATTGGTGGGAGGAAGAAGTCAGGGGGAAATCTTTGTGTGTTAGATTTACTAGCCTGACTTTGCATACCCTCTTGGTGAAGAGGAAAGTGCTTGTGTTTTCCAGGACTGAAAATAGAGAGGGTGGAATCCCTCTGTTTAGATTCACGGAGTTTGCTTCTGTGTATCTCTCCAGGAACCCAGGCAGGGAATACCTGGAGGGGGGAAGGGAAAAGGTTTATTTCCCTTTGTTGTGAGACTCAAGGGATTTGGGTCTTGGGGTCCCCAGGGAAGGTTTTTTGGGGGGACCAGAGTGCCCCAAAACACTCTAATTTTTTGGGTGGTGGCAGCTTTACCAGGTCCAAGCTGGTAACTAAGCTTGGAGGTTTTCACGCTAACCCCCATATTTTGGACGCTAAGGTCCAAATCTGGGACTAGGTTATGATATCCCCAGTGAGACATTTTTCTTTAAGTTTTTGGGCTGGTTGATTGTCATTTACTTATTTCTATTTTGTGAAGCATTCCATAATTTTTGGATTTTTCAATAAGATTTGTGGTATAAAACTTTGTTTACCTTTACATTTTTGCATTATAAAGCATTAGCTGTTATCATAACCATCACACCACTTAACTGAATCAAAGAAACTGTTACTTAACTTATAATAATTGTGGTTCCTCAAGACATGTTATTCATATTTATTCCACTGTTTGGTGCATTTTCACCCCATCCACTCAAGTTCAGATTCTTTTGGCTGGCAGTGTCTGTTGGAGTCATACCTGTGCCTGAGTGTCCTTGTGACTCCAACCAAGGGCATACAGGATAGGACAATCCCAACTGTCTCTCAGTCCCTTTGCCAGTACAGAATCCAGTTGTTAGAAGACTCCACAGTAGTGGAGGAGGGTGGTCATGGAATATACGGATAACACTTCTTGAAGAACCACAGTTACTGTAAAATAAGTAACCGTTTCTTCTTCTTTGAGTACTTGTCCATAGATATTCCACTGTTGCTGACTCATAAGCAGTGACCTAGATCATTGTTTCTCAACCAGGGGTCCAAGACCCCGTAAGGGACTACAAGCAGTTTTCAGTGGGAGCACCAAGCAGGGCCAGCATTAGCCTCACTGGGGCCCAAGGCAGAAAGCCAAGGCCCTGCCTCATGGGGTTGAAACCCAGGCCCTGAGCCTCACCACCCGAGGCTGAAGCTGAAGCTTCAGTGGCTACATTCAGGGGCAATGTAGCTTTGCAGGGGCTCCTGAGGCATGAGACCCCAGGCAATTGCCCTGTTGCTATCCCCTAACACAAGCCCTGCAGAAACCCCTTTATTGTGACAAAGGCGGGCTGTGGAGTTTTTATAGCATGTTGGGGCGGGGGGAGCTCAGAAAGAAAAAAGTTGAGAATCCCTGACCTATTTCACAGGAGGTGGGTGCTGGGATCTACCGCAACAATGGCTGCAAGACAGCCTTTCGAAAATGGGATTAATCAGTCCTTGATGTGTCTACTTTGGAATGATGGTTGATAAGGGTCTCTCTTCCCCCTGCCTCTCAACCTGCTAGGACTGCAGCCTTCCCCACGGATTGCACCTGCAGGGACATTAGGTGTCACCGGTCCCAAGGCAGCACAGGGAGCTGTGCTGCCATATGAGTGAGGGAATGGGTCTGTGACAGCGAAGCTGCAGAGTGCTCCATGCACTACCGCAGGACTTATGACACCCAATCCCTGCATGCTCAATGTGCAGGAAAAGCTGCAGTCTGAGCAGGGCAGAGCAGAGACACACTCTCCCTCCTACTCCTGCCCCCCAGCAAGGAAAGTGAATAGGATGAGCGCCTGGCTGTGAGGGGAACCACTACATTGCTGAATGGCTTTACCCCCAGGCAGGAGCTGTTCAGCAGCTAGATGGCCTTCTACCATCAAGCCTGCTCTCTCCTCACTACAATGGCTTCCCATAGAATTTTGAATCACTTTCAAAGTCTCAGTCCTTGTCTTCAAAGCACTTCATTGCCTGGGTCCAGGATATCTAAAAGTTCCCCTAAAGTGCTCGGACAAAGAGCGTGGTCAACAACTAACATTTTTCTCTGGCACAATGGAACTTTCAAATAATCAGAGTAAAGCTCATCTGTGGGAAGACAGAACTTTCTCTGGGGGCAGTCTGAGACTGTAGAATTAACTCCACCAAAAACTAATGACCTCACCACTTCACATTCAAAGCGCAAGGCACATGTATTTGACCTTGCCTTCTCTAAAAATATACAACAAAAGATTGGCAGTGGAGTAGACTGTGCTAGCTTCATGTTTGGCAGGAAAGGGCATCTAGCTCTGGATTGGGGTGGAGACACTGTTCTTCTAGCCTGATGAAGTCTCCATTGCACCTAATAAGCACATAGCTATGGAGTAGTAGCCTTCATTAGAAGTATCATGGCTGGGGTAATAAAAATGAGCTCTCGGCTGCCTCTCTCCCTCTCTGGCATGTTCTGGCCTGAGTGTTTAGACTACAGAGAACAAACTGGTGACACCTCCCTACTAACATCAGAAACTGAGGATGAGGCATACTCCTCATGAAGAGGTTCCAGCAGTTCCAGCTGGAGTGCTAAGAGTACCTTCAGACTGTGATGCTGTATAAAAAGGAAGCTGACCATTTATAACACTGTTGCTACCACTGTTATACAATTGCAATAGATCTTGCACATAGTATGCCTTGTAAGATATCATTTGGAATGTTGTAATCTGTTGCATAATGTTATTTTGTTTACAGATGGGTGTTATCTTTGTGCATGAAGTTATAGATGTTTGCTATGTATTTGCATCTCAAACATGTTGTGTTCCTGCGTAACACCCACAAGACAGATTTGCATCCAGACCAGCCAGCCGTGGTTGATGGGCCATTGAAGAGAATCAACTCTTCCAATGGGCCGCTCCCAAGGACATCTCAGAGAGCATATGGACAATAGAGGTCCAGTGACTCAGTAGGGTTCATAGATCATGTGATCCATGTTTGAGACAGTAACTTTCCATGCTCATGGACTAGAGGGGTATAAATTGGAAAGTGTGACATCATCCCCTTGCCTCTCTCCTGCTCCACAACTTTGGATTATGATTGCTAACAAAGAAGAGCTTTGAACAATGGACTGAGGCCCCCAATATTTGGGTTGAACCAGAAAGACTTATTACAAACTGGCAGATTGAACATCACTGCTATTATCCTCATCTACAAGCTCTGAAATCAACTGTAATGTATATGATTCATTTTAACATCTTCATAACTCCCTTCCTTTTTATATTAATAAATCTGTAGTTTTTACTTACTAAAGGATTGGCTACCAGTGTGGGTTTTGGGTAAAATCTGAAGTATATTTTGACCTGGGGTATGTGTCTGGTTCTTTGGAACTGGAAGAACCTAATATATGTGATTTCTGGTTTTAATAATAATTAATCATAGAAGTCTGGTTCACCTGTGTGGTACATGAGGGGCTAGAGGTCCTGAAGGGGACTGTCTGTGGCTTCGTAATAACTAGTGTAGTATTTTGGAAGCACACATTTGTTACTGGCTTGATGAAATTTTATGAGAGTATATACCACCAGTTTGGGGTACATGCCCTGTTTCCTGGAAGACTGATCCAAAATTGGCACTTTTAGCTGTGTCCCATACCAGCGTGACACAGACTGTCTCTCATCGGTACCACTGATGTGCTTGGCACCTGTACAGGGGTGGCAGGAGGTACCAGAAAAGGTATCTTTATTATTACTAACAGGGGTGAGTCTGATACCAAAGAGACCATGGGGTCCCTTGATGCCTTATATAATTTCCACACTAAGCAAGCCAGCCCCGAAGCAAGGTGACTGGATGGCATTAGTACTGGACTAGTCAGTACCAGGGATATTGGTACTAAAGGCCTGAGTACTGAAGGGTCAGCACTAAGTGATTTTTCAGATACCAAGTAAGTTGTTCTGAAGACATGGCTTCTGGCTCCAGAGGACCCTTCCTGGACCTCGAGCTACACTTTTCAGAGACAATTGAAGGTGATTTCTGGCTTCTTGAGAAAGGACATGATGAAAGAAATAGATCTCATCCATTTATGGGCTCAGTGTTGCCTGAAGTTTTACCAGTTAAGGAGGATGAATCTTTGGGAAGGTTTGTCTCAGATCTGCAAGCAGAGGAGCCAGCAGGAGCATTTTTTTTTGCAATATGTGCTTAGGAATTTCTGCCTCAACCACTTCAAGATCTGAAGAGAGATGCATTTATCTCTCCAGAAGGAATATTTTCAGACAAGATTCCCTAGCTCTTTGGAATCTCTTTAAAATGTTATGTGCCCCTTTCCCTGGCTCACAATAAGCATTTGGTATGCTCATCATTAAGAAGCATTACTACCTTGCATGAAGGGAAATTTTTAAGGCCTAAAGAGTTGTGTTCAGTCATAATAAGCAATGCTGGTTCCGGGTCAGACTAAGGCAAAAAGTCAAAAGGTTTTCTTCTAAAGAAAAAAATAAACCTCTACAATTAACACTAATTGACCAACTGCTAAGTAATGATCCAATTACAATATAATGGGCTGATCACGCAATGACTGAGCAGCTCTGGACACTGCAAGGTCTGACTGAAAGCAATGGGTGGTAAGAAGGAAATGAGAGCAGGATGGGGTTACCCTATGTTTAGTTTATGCCCTCGGCTGGAAGGAGAGCACTCAGGGTATATCTACACTGCAAAAACACCTGTGCTGGCCCATATCAGCTGGCTTGGGCTAGGAGCTGTTTAATTGAGGAGTAGACATTCAGGTTAGAGCTGCAGTCCGAGCTCTGGGACCCTCCCCACTTCATGGGGTCACAGATCCTGGGCTCCAACCCAAGCCTGACCGTCTGTAATAAACAGCTCTGTAGCCTGAGCCCCACAAGCCCAAGTCAGCTGATATGGGCCAGCAGTGGATGTTTACTTGCAGTGTAATCATACACTTAGGGTCCAGATGCAGATCCAATGGATGCTGCTGATCAAAAGAATTCAACTCTGAAAGAATCCCAACACTGGAATATATAAGGACCAGCATGCAAAGAGGAACCGATTTTCCCCTCTGCTTTATTGTAGAGTTCCCATGCATCTAGATGACATCAGATCACATCCTTAGAACAAAAACCCTCACTAGGATTGTCCTATTAGAATAATGAGAGGGCTCCTGTCATAAATAGATAGCTAAGGGTTAATGTTCTTTTACCTGTAAAGGGTTAACACAGGGAACCAAACACCTGACCAGAGGACCAATCAGGAAACAAGACTTTTTCAAATCTGGGTGAGAGTTCTTTGTTCTTCGTCTTGGGTCCGACCCTCTCGGCTCTGAGAGTGATCTTTCTATCTCCAGGCTTTCTAATCTTCTGTTTCCAAGTTGTAAGTACAAGGATAGTAAGACAATAGGTTTATATTGTTTTTTTGTATTTACATGTGTGTAGTTGCTGGAATGTTTTAAATTGTATTCTTTTTGGATAAGGCTGTTTATTCATTTTTCTTTTAAGCAATTGACCCTGTATATTGTCAACTTGATACAGAGCCTATTTTTAATGTCTTTTTTTCTTTCTTTTTATATAAAGCTTTCTTTTAAGACCTGTTAGAGTTTTTCTTTAGTGGGGACTCGAGGGAATTGAGTCTGCAGCTCACCAGGGAATTGGTGGGAGGAAGAAGTCAGGGGGAAAAATCTCTTTGTGTTAGATTTACTAAGCCTGACTTTGCATACCCTCTGGGTGAGGGGGAGAGGGATTAGATCTCTCGGTACTTGTGTTTCCAGGACTGGAAGCAGGGAATCTCCTAGGGTCGTCCAGGGAGGGGAGTCTGGGAGGAAGTAACAAGAAAACAAGGGGAGGGGGTTATTTCCCTTTGTTGTAAGACTCAAGGCATCTGAGTCTGGGGGCCCCCCAGGGAAGGTTTTGGGGAGACCACAGTGAGCTATGCACTGTATAATTCCTAGCTGGTGGCAGCAAATACCAGGTCCAAGCTGGTAACTAAGCTTGGAGGTTTTCATGCTAACACCCATATTTTGGACGCTAAGGTCCAGATCTGGGAAGAAATGTTATGACATGGTGGCAGAGCGGTGGGATAAAGATAGAATCCAGAAGCCAGTAGGAAAATTATATTTTTCTTTTCTCTGCTAGGGGCTTTTAAGCAGAGAGGGTTTGGTTTTAAAAGGAACCAGAGAGAAATTATTTTTTCTGTTCTCTCCTGGCAGTAGCTTGCATATTAAGCAAGGAACCATCAAGCTGTGACAAAGGGTCTTTTGTACACAATAGCTCTCCGATTGAGAGTCAAGTACCCAGCACAATACACATGCAAATAAAGTGGTTTTTCTGGTTTACTTTACATTTAAAAGGTTAGCTAGAGGAAGAAAGGGAAAAAGGCACTGTTGCTAGGCAGACCCCAGGAGGCAACAGAGAGCCTGCAGTTCAGACAATAAACACCGGAGGGCACCCCAACACAAGAAAACAAGAACCATGACTTCTAAGGCAAAAATGGAGGCGGGGAAACAAATCAAAGAAGCAGACCATAGGCGACAACTGGAAAAAAGAGAAAAAGAGGTGGAGCTGAAAGAAAGAGAAGAACAGATCAAACAGGCAGCCCATAAAAGAGAACAAGACACCAAAAATGCAGCCCACCACAGAAAACTAGAAGAAGAGATGGCCCACTGCCAAGAAATGGAAAAACAGCAAAAAGTAAGTGAAGAGAGGGAAGAACAGAGAAAACATGAACTAGAGTTAGCGCAGGCTGGGCAGCATGCTCCAGCCAATCCTAACAACCCTTCGCCAATTATGGTTCCACATCCCAAGAAATTTCCCACCTACAAGGCAGGTGATGACACCGAGGCCTTCTTAGAAAATTTTGAAAGAGCCTGTCTTGGGTACAGCATCCCTGAAAACCAGTACATGGTGGAATTGAGGCCACAGCTCAGTGGACCTTTAGCAGAGGTGGCGGCTGAAATGCCAAAGGACCGAATGAACGATTATAAACTGTTTCAGAACAAGGCCAGATTAAGAATGGGGATAACCCCGGATCATGCCCGTCGGCGTTTCAGAACCCAAAAGTGGAAACCAGATGTGTCATTTCCCAAACACACCTACTACATTGGAAAGAATTATGAGGCCTGGATATCAGGAAACAATGTTAAATCCTTGGACAAACTGCACCTCCTCATACAAATGGAGCAGTTCTTGGATGGTGTTCCTGAGGACATAACACGGTACATACAAGATGGAAAACCCAAAAATCTCACCGAGGCGGGGGAGATTGGAGCCAGATGGATGGAAGTGGCAAAAAGCAAGAAAGCTACCGTCAAGGGGAACGAATACCCCAAAGGGCACACCGACAATAAACCCTACAACCGAGGGCAGACAAAGACCCCACCTACAACCCAAGGAAAGCCACAGACACCCTATTCTTCCACCTCACCAGTCTCCAGTAACTCACCTCAACCCAGTGACCAGTCAGCTGAAAGATGCTTCAAGTGTAATGAACTGGGACATATAAAGGCCAACTGCCCAAAGAACCCAAACCGAGTGCAGTTCATTACACCACCATCACACCAAAGATCCCCAAGCCCAGATGCCTCTCAAATACCCTTGGAGCGAAGGAAAAATTTGAGAGTGGGCGAAAAGAAGGTTACTGCATGGACAGACACGGTGGCACAAGTGTCAGCTATCCACCAATCCTTCGTCAACCCCAAATTCATCAACCCAAAGGACCAAGTGACAATTTACCCCTTCATGTCACAAGCTGTAGACTTGCCTACAGCTAAACTGCCTGTCCAGTACAAAGGCTGGTCAGAAATGTGGACTTCTGCAGTCTATAACAATTATTCCATCCCCATGCTACTGGGGGAAGACTTGGCCAACCAGGTGAAGCGGGCCAAGAGAGAGTGGGAATGGTTACACGTAGCCAAACCAGGCAAGCTTCCAGACCCATTCCTGTTCCTGAGCCATCCACAGATGCCCCGACTGCGTTACCAGAGACCCAGACAGAGGTAGTGGACCCGGATTCCATGCCAACCACTGAAACAGCCACAGCACCTCCAGTCCCAGGCCCGGAACTGGAACAGCAACCAGCACCAGCAATTGCAACCACATCTTCAAACTCACCGCCAGAGGGCGCCAGCGAGCCACAACTGGCAGAAGCAACAGACAGCCATACACAAAAGGCTCAGCCAGAGCTTGAAATACCCTCAGGTGCACCAGCGGAAAGCGGCTCACCAGCAACGGAAACAACCTCATCACCTACATCGCTTCCAGAGGGACCAAGCCCAAGTCCACAGTCTGAGGAAGAACTGGTGACCCCAGCCTCAAGGGAACAGTTCCAGACTGAGCAGGAAGCAGATGACAGCCTTCAGAAAGCTTGGGCGGCGGCACGGAGCACCCCACCACCTCTCAGCTCTTCTCACCGATCCCGATTTGTTATAGACCAAGGACTTTTATACAAGGAGATTCTTTCTGGTGGACATCGGGAAGAATGGCAGCCGCAAAAACAGTTGGTGGTTCCAACTAAGTACCGGGGGAAGCTCTTAAGCTTAGCCCATGATCATCCCAGTGGCCATTCTGGGGTGAACAGAACCAAAGACAGATTGGGGAAGTCCTTCCACTGGGAGGGGATGGGCAAGGATGTTGCCAAGTATGTCCGGTCTTGTGAGGTATGCCAAAGAGTGGGAAAACCCCAAGACCAGGTCAAGGCCCCTCTCCAGCCACTCCCCATAATTGAGGTCCCATTTCAGCAAGTAGCTGTGGATATTCTGGGTCCTTTCCCAAAAAAGACGCCCAGAGGAAAGCAGTACGTACTGACTTTCATGGACTTTGCTACCCGATGGCCGGAAGCAGTAGCTCTAGGCAACACCAGGGCTAACGCTGTGTGTCAGGCCCTAACAGACATTTTTGCCAAGGTAGGTTGGCCCTCCGACATCCTTACAGATTCAGAATCTAATTTCCTGGCAGGGACCATGAAAAAACTGTGGGAAACTCATGGGGTGAATCACTTGGTTGCCACCCCGTACCACCATCAAACCAATGGCCTGGTGGAAAGGTTTAATGGAACTTTGGGGGCCATGATACGTAAATTTGTCAATGAACACTCCAATAATTGGGACCTAGTGTTGCAGCAGTTGCTGTTTGCCTACAGGGCTGTACCACATCCCAGTTTAGGGTTTTCACCATTTGAACTTGTGTATGGCCACGAGGTTAAGGGGCCATTACAGTTGGTGAAGCAGCAATGGGAGGGGTTTACACCTTCTCCAGGGACCAACATTCTGGACTTTGTAAGCAACCTACAAAACACCCTCCGACACTCTTTAGCCCTTGCTAGAGAAAACCTAAAGGATGCTCAGGAAGAGCAAAAGGCTTGGTATGACAAACATACCAGAGAACGTTCCTTCAAGGTAGGAGACCAGGTTATGGTCTTGAAGGCGCAACAGGCCCATAAGATGGAAGCATCATGGGAAGGGTCATTAACGGTCCAAGAGCGCCTGGGAACTGTGAACTACCTCATAGCATTTCCCAATTCCTCACTAAAGCCCAGAGTGTACCATGTTAATTCTCTCATGCCTTTCTATTCCAGAGATTTACAGGTTTGTCAGTTTACAGTCCAGGGAGACGATGCTGAGTGGCCTGAAGGTGTCTACTACGAAGGGAAAAAAGACGGTGGCGTGGAAGAGGTGAAACTCTCAACCACCCTGAAACATCTGCAGCGGCGACAAATCAAGGAGCTGTGCACTAGCTTCACCCCATTGTTCTCAGCCACCCCAGGACGGACTGAATGGGCATACCACTCCATTGACACAGGTAATGCTCACCCAATTAGAACCCCACCCTACCGGGTGTCTCCTCATGCCCAAGCTGCTATAGAACGGGAGATCCAGAACATGCCAGAGATAGGTATAATCTGCTCATCTACCAGTGCATGGGCATCTCCAGTGGTTCTGGTACCCAAACCAGATGGGGAAATACGCTTTTGCGTGAACTACTGTAAGCTAAATGCGGTAACTCGTCCGGACAACTATCCAATGCCACGCACCAATGAGCTATTGGAAAAGTTGGAACGTGCTCAATTCATCTCTACAATAGACTTAACCAAGGGGTACTGGCAAGTACCGCTAGATAAACCTGCCAATGAAAGGTCAGCATTTGTCACCCATGCGGGGGTGTATGAATTTAATGTCCTTCCTTTCGGGCTGCGAAATGCACCCGCCACCTTCCAGAGGCTGGTAGATGGTCTACTAGCAGGACTGGGCGAATATGAAGTTGCCTACCTCGATAATGTGGCCATTTTTTCTGACTCCTGGCCCGAACACCTAGAACACTTGGAAAAGGTCTTTGAGCGCATCAGGCAGGCCGGACTAACTGTTAAGGCAAAAAAGTGTCAAATAGGCCAAAACAGAGTAACTTACCTGGGACACCAGGTGGGTCGAGAACCATAAACCCCCTACAGGCCAAGGTGAATGCTATCCAAAAGTGGCCTGTCCCAAAGTCAAGGAAACAGGTCCAATCCTTCTTAGGCTTGGCCGGGTACTACCGGTGATTTGTACCACACTACAGCCAAATCGCTGCCCCACTAACCGACCTGACCAAAAAGACCCAGCCAAATGCAGTTAAGTGAACTAATAAGTGTCAAAAGGCCTTTACCCAACTTAAGGCAACGCTCATGTCTGACCCTGTGCTAATGGCCCCGGACTTTGACAAGCCATTCCTAGTAACCACGGATGCATCTGAGCGTGGTATAGGAGCAGTTCTCATGCAGGAAGCAACGGATCACAACTTCCATCCTGTCGTGTTTCTCAGCAAGAAACTGTCTGAGAGGTTTCACTGGTCAGTCAGTGAAAAGGAATGCTATGCCATTGTGTACGCCCTGGAAAAGTTACGCCCATATGTTTGGGGATGGCGGTTCCAGCTACAAACTGACCATGCTGCGCTAAAGTGGCTTCATACTGTCAAGGGGAACAACAAGAAACTTCTTCATTGGAGTTTAGCTCTCCAAGATTTTGATTTTGAAATTCAGCACATTTCAGGAGCTTCTAACAAAGTAGCTTATGCTCTCTCCCGTGATAGTTTCCCATAATCCAGTAGTTAAAAAGTGTTCTTAAAATGTAAAAGTCTGTTAGTTATATACTTAGTGGTATATGTAAAGGTGCATGTGTTGTATTAATCTGTTTATTTTAAAGTTCTAGGAGGAAATCGCCGCCAGTGAGCTTCCCCACTGTCTGCAATTTGGGGGGCGTGTCATAAACAGATAGCTAAGGGTTAATGTTCTTTTACCTGTAAAGGGTTAACACAGGGAACCAAACACCTGACCAGGGGACCAATCAGGAAACAAGACTTTTTCAAATCTGGGTGAGAGTTCTTTGTCTTGGGTCTGACCCTCTCGGCTCTGAGAGTGATCTTTCTATCTCCAGGCTTTCTAATCTTCTGTTTCCAAGTTGTAAGTACAAGGATAGTAAGACAATAGGTTTATATTGTTTTTTTGTATTTACATGTGTGTAGTTGCTGGAATGTTTTAAATTGTATTCTTTTTGGATAAGGCTGTTTATTCATTTTTCTTTTAAGCAATTGACCCTGTATATTGTCAGCTTGATACAGAGCCTATTTTTAATGTCCTTTTTCTTTCTTTTTATATAAAGCTTTCTTTTTAAGACCTGTTGGAGTTTTTCTTTAGTGGGGACTCGAGGGGATTGAGTCTGCAGCTCACCAGGGAATTGGTGGGAGGAAGAAGTCGGGGGAAAAATCTCTTTGTGTTAGATTTACTAAGCCTGGCTTTGCACACCCTCTGGGTGAGGTGGAGAGAGATTAGATCTCTCGGTACTTGTGTTTCCAGGACTGGAAGCAGGGAATCTCCTAGGGTCGTCCAGGGAGGGGAGCCTGGGAGGAAGTAACAAGAAAACAAGGGGAGGGGGTTATTTCCCTTTGTTGTAAGACTCAAGGCATCTGAGTCTGGGGGTCCCCCAGGGAAGGTTTTGGGGAGACCACAGTGAGCTAGGCACTGTATAATTCCTAGCTGGTGGCAGCAAATACCAGGTCCAAGCTGGTAACTAAGCTTGGAGGTTTTCATGCTAACACCCATATTTTGGACGCTAAGGTCCAGATCTGGGAAGAAATGATATGACAGCTCCATTACTAGAACTGTCCCAGTGATGCATTTGATTTAATAATCTTCTACAAAGGTTGCTTTATTGAGCCATCTTACTATACCTATAGAAAGGAACCTCCTCTCTTGCCTTATCTATTTTCTTAAGTCTCGCCTTCATCATATACCTGTGAAGCTTTACATTGTTTTTTTTATCATAATATACTTAAGCATGCTGAAGCTCTCCAACTCTGTGGCTATATGATTATAGATGGTCTACTTAACCTTGGTCAATAAATATTTAAGTGATATGTGTATTTCAGTTTTAATGTTATAAAAAAAGTTTGTGAAGAGTTTAATAAGAAACAAATTGTTATTGTTTGGCCATAGTTAAGAATGTACCGGTAGTTATTATCCAGAGGTGATCAGCTATGTAATTATTTATCTTTGTCCAAAAGTTTTGCTAATATTTTTTTCTTTAACTATGAATACTCAAGCAAGCTCACTGAGAGGAAAGAATTTCTAATTAGGAATTTAGTTTCTGTTCATGGACCAACGCATTTTTAATAATCACCCCAACAAAAAAAAAAACACGTTTAAAGGACATCTGTTTTCAGCAGACATGCAACTTGTCAGTGCCTTTATTTAGAAACGGGATATGAAATTAAGAAATGGTGCTGTATTTTCTCTGAACATAAACAAAAATGTTATTAGCATTATTAAAATAAAGCAGCTCTACTGAGGCCCTTAATATACTTTTGTACTTGCTGATGCAAAAACATTACGGTCAGACTGACAGTTAAGTTTAGAATTGTGTGAAATTCATTACCTACTTAATGAAGTGTAAAGCCAATGAATTTAAGTGTTTTCACTGCCACAGCACTTACTGCTGCCTGCCACACATTCATATTTACCCTGTATTTCCTTATTGGCAGCAGCAGCAGCAGCCTGGCTAGCAATAAAACTCAGTTTAGCTTCAGTCCTATGCTTTTCATGTATGTTACACTTTCATATTCTCACTTACTTTTTGTTTAGGTTTAATAATATCGTTTTGCCCTATCATTTCCTCTCAGCATATTTTCAAATAGCCAGATTAAACAAATAATAAATTATCAAAGCAGATAAGAAAGGGAAGCTTACTATTTTATTTTTCTCCTATATTCTATTAAATATGCAATAGGTTCATATCCTTCCCATCTTTAATAAAAACAAATTCCCTCAAGAAAGGCCTTGTTATTCTTTTAGTAGGGTGTTCTAGTAAAGGAAGCAAAAAGTTATCTAGGAATTGAGATAGCGCGTTAGGCCAGTCACGTAAGACATACAGGCAAAGTGTCTGAAGGAAATGGGTACAACTTAGATAAACAGAAATAGTGTCTCAGTATGACTTGCTAATAACTTACATATCTATGCCACTTTCGTACCACTAGGATTTAGAGCTGGTCAAGGGCCAGCAGAGCCCCCAAAATAAATTAGAGTAGTCCCCTCTAATGTACTGTAGTTTCCCTAGAGCTGCAAATTGTCTAGCCCCTTTCCCTCCTGCCGCACACATCCCCAGTATGCCCACATATAGCCCCTTTGCTAAGGGAATTAACCAGGGCTGTTCCAGCTAGTGCTGTGCAAATAACCAGTTTCTTGGTTTGAAGGCACAACTGGAAAAAAAAATCAGGAAAAAAGTCATTTTGGGTGACCCCAAAAAAATTGATTTTTTTCAGCAAACTGGGTTCAACAAAACAAACATTTTGTTTAGTTTGAGGGTTTCACGTTTTATTATTTTTTAAAAATAAAACTGAAGTAAAATTGAAAATGAAAATAATTTTCAACCAAAAAGTCTAAACATTTAATTTTGAAATTTTCAAACACAACATTTTGATTTTTTTTTTTTTTTTTACATTTTTTCCCAACTGAAACAATTTGGTGAATTGAAACATGAATTTGGAAAACATTTCAGTCAACACAAATCTTCATTTCTGGTGGGGGAAAAAAAGCCCCATCCAAAAATTTTTGCCCATCTCTCTTTCTAGCTTCTTTATGTTGCCAATGCAGAGTAAAAAGGGGTTTTAGCAGAAAACAGAATCAAGACTCTCAAAGTATTTTGGAAGAGAGATGCAGTACTCCCAAACCCAAGCTATAAAAAGGCATGAGTCAAGCCCAAGAATCATCAGCATAATATTAAAAAAAAAAGTTTGGAATTATTTGGCTTCTGGTTTTTGAGCTTTTAGGCTTCATGTTTTCGTCAGGAGTGAAGGACCCGTGATTTTAAGATAAAACTCCAAATACTACATCTGTTGGCAACACCGTAAATGTCTAACCAACAGTAGTGGTATGGGCCTGATTTTGAATGATGCTGTGAACCCACAACTCCCACAGATTTCAACTGGAATTTTGGGTGTTCAGAACTTCTGAAAAACCAGACCCAACATGACTAGGTGTTATAGTATGAAAATAATAATTATAAATAATATATAAGAGGTAAACTCATTTCCTCAGGTAAAACTCAGCCATGTGCAGATGGTTCCCACAAAGGCCTCGAACACCATACATAAGCCCCACATTGAGGACTTCAGTGGTACTAAGGCCTTTGTGGGCATGCTTTCACTGGGTTGAATTCCACTTTTGAGCTTTTCCACTGTTTCGTTTGTTTGTTTTTGTTTGACTGGTTGTTGGGGTTTTTTGGAGGGTGTGGGTGGGCATTTGTTTTTTGCATTAAAAATTATTGCCAGAGTAATTTTCCATAAAACTGAGTATTGATTTTAATTCTCAAAAATTTAACTGTTTTGTGAAATATCTAGAACTTTTTGTAAAGGTTCTAATGCAATGTGGATTTCAAGCATGCTTTTTAAGTATCTCCTCCATTCTCTACTATTCAGGGGAATGCTTTCTATAAATCAGGGGTCAGCAACCTTTCAGAAGTGGTGTGCCAAGTCTTCATTTATTCACTCTGATTTAAGGTTTCGCATGCCGGTAATAAATTTTAATGTTTTTAGAAGGTCTCTTTCTATAAGTCTACAATATATAACTAAGCTATTGTTGTATGTAAAGTAAATAAGATTTTTAAAATGTTTAAGAAGCTTCATTTAAAATTAAATTAAAATGCAGAATCCCCCGGACCAGTGGCCAGGACCAGGGCAGTGTGAGTGCCACTGAAAATCAGCTCATGTGCCGCCTTCGGCACACATGCCATCAGTTGCCTACCCCTGCTGTAAATGAACCCAAATGGCCACTGGATGTCAGTAATGCTTCGCAAAATCTACAGCTATAACAATATTTATCTGGCTTTTAAAAATTGTATCTTTAGAAAGGTAATTCAGTTACAAAAGCATGGAGCTTGCAATCTGTATATTTGTGAAAGTAAAACACTGAAGAACGATTGAAATGCTGCACCTGGCACTATTCATCACCGACTACACTAGAATACTTAAAACAAATCACTCTTTTTTGAAAGAGGACACACACTTATAAAGCTGTATTATAACTCCTCTGTGGTCTACAAATTGAAATGTGAAGTAAACATAGAAAGTACCAGTATTTATCACCAATGATTTTTCTCTAATAGTAGTAAATTTAGCAAAGATGGTAACTCAGATTGCTATACTTACTTTTGAAGCCTTTCTTACTTGCTAGATATGTGACAATTTCTTAAATGTAATATATTTGCAATAAATACAACCATTTGTGCAGTGACATATATAGTATAATAAAATGGTATGAAGCTGCTGTAATAAGAATTTTAAAATCAAAAAAAGTTTTCTTATCACTAAAAAAGTAGAACAGTCCTCAGCATGTGAAACATCATCTGAATTTTAATTAAGACATACTACATATGCAGCAAAGCCCTGTTTAGGCTTTAATTTTTCACTTTAAGGCACGGGAGTGCATTGGGGCAGCTTACACTCATAGTTCACAGGGGAACAAGTCTGCACGTGATTGGCTTATGGCATTGCCAAACCCAAGTATTCAAAAATCATGAATCAGATCACAAATATAGTGATTTAAAAATGCGGTGTGTGTTTTTTTATTTGCCTTTTGGTTTTTGAGACTTTAGCTTTTGCATGTTCAAGCTTTCCTATTTAGAGTCACACAGTCATAGAGCTTAAGGCAAGAAAGGATCACCTGCTCATCTATTTTGACTCCTCCATGTCACAGGCCACCAGCAGCACCCAGCATCTTCACACTAAACCCAACAACTGAAATACTGAGAATTAGAAATGTATATTAAAAAAGAGCTGAGATTCTCACATCACATGATTCCAAGAAGTGAGGCTCTAAGACAAACACCATATACTACGATGCTTATGATAAAATTGCAAGAATTGGCATCAGTGGGCTCCACGGCTGGGAGTGATAGCACAATATGTCTGCCTCCTCCTTGTCCATAGCTGTAATAGCTTGCAGCGCCATCAGTGTTAGCCCCACATACTCCCTGTGATCAATCAGGTGACATAAGAACTGCAGTTGTTACCAGTCCCAGTGCCCTTATTGCCTCCCCACTGAAATGATGTCTTCTTGTTTTTTCAAACTAAATTGGCTAGCTGACGGCACTTGGAGAGTGCAGACATTTTAATGCTGCCTTTTGAGGCTTTCTTATCTCTCCCAGACCACAGTTTCTCCTGCACACTTATCACCAAACCTTCAGTCTGAAGATACTAAACAGGTGTGTCTTAAGTTTGATGGCTCACTTCACTCATCTAAAAGTGTAAACAGAGGTGATCCATATACAACTCTTAACTGAATGAACACACTCAGTACATTGATTTTTTCTCCACAATGGAAATACCAAATTTCAGAGATTCATTCTGTTTGAACAATGGTTGCTCTACAATTTTACAGAGTATGTTTTGATTTTGTCTGGACTTTTTTTTTCTTTGGACTTTTGAAGGATCCAGACATCGGAGCACGACCTGCTTTTCACCCACCGTCCTGAAAACAGGGATACTCCAGGCAGTTTCATGGATGTGCGCTGGAGTATATAGAAACATGCACACTGTCTTGTAAGGAAGGAGTTAAGTTGACACTGAAGGGAAGCAGGAAATACTTTTAGCTGGCCCCAGTTACAGCTGTAGGTAAAAAAGACATTTGTCTCAAAAAAGAGAGGCTGCACTCAGGGGCAGGAAGTTTTCATTGAACACTGAGCAGCAGGGACTCAAACCAGCACAAACCAAAGAAACCTACAAAGGTTTACACCAAAAAGGGACTGTAAATCTAACAGAGAGCAGGGTTCAAAGATCAGACTGTATATAGCCAGATGGCCGGAGTACCTCATTTTCCTGACTTTCATTGTTCACATGAGCTGAAAAGAGCTCGGTATTCCACAGTTACTTTAAGACAGGACTTCTGTGAAAGACTAAATAAACTTGCTTCTTTTAGAGGTATAACTAGAGTTCCTGAGGAAAACGTCAATTAATAGTCAACTAGGTGGGAAAATCCAGTTTGGAATCTTAAAGAAGCGACTCTGACCAGAGGAATATTGACACAGAGGTCTTGCTATTCTGAGGCACATTCTCAGAAAGAGACAGCCTAAGAGTTTTTTCTTTGGGCTTTTATTCTACTCTTTCATTTTGGATTGACACTTTCCCCCACTTCTTCTGCCCCATTCTGTCTTCTTTCTCAAAAGCACATTCATTTGCCACACTCATAAGAAGATGCTTTCAGTCTGATGCCAGCTAACTCATTCTTTCTCTGCAGAGAGTGCCAGCATCACCTTCACACCACTTCAAATCTTCACCAGCCTGAGGTGCAAGAGTCCAGAGGTAGTTTAAAATTAGATTGGAAAATGCCCTGCAGACTATACTGTAGGCAGGGTGTCAGGGCTTTTAAAAATGGTACTCTAACATTGTCCATCCCATAATTGTTGGAAGTTTTTGCTATCATAAACAGTTAAAATTCACATTCATACAGTCATGATTAGACTGCCGAGTTAATATGCAATTAAGATAAATATGGGCAGCTCACAGACCGTATAGAACAAATGTTTTTTCTACCATTCTCAGGAGTAATTCAGAATATCATTTAAAAAAGTTCTCTCTGCTACCATATTGGCTATACAATTTCTGTTTTGTATTTAAAAACAAGCGCTTATGCAGAAAGTGATGGAGCTACCCGAGGAGTGCTGGTACCCTTAACTAACAGGAAAAGTGAAAAATTGCCAGGGACTAGATACCATCATAGAAAGGGATGCTACTGGCATTTTTTTAAGGTAAGGGGATAGCTCTTTCCCATCTTTAGATATGATTCATTCCCAAACAAAGTCATGTAATATGGCACCTACGTGGCTCCACTAACTAGGTGGGTGGCCCTTCACCGTCTTGTGTGCAGTTGCCCAGGCGCGCACCTTAGAGGGAACTATCTGTGGACCACCTGAATGGAGCATCCACAGAGCACAGTTTGAGAACCTCTAGTCTAGGATTTAGCTAGGTATTCTTAGAGATGATCTCTTCTCTACTGGGCCATCCCCAAGAAGGATGTATACAGTGTTTCATTGTTGGTTTCTTTTGCAATGACTACCCTGAAACTTTTCTACCCAAGATTTTCCTTTTTCACACATTTTTTTGCAAGGAAGAGCATAATGTAACCCCATGACAGGAAGAAAAGTCAGTTGCTTACAACTAAGAGGTGACAAGGTCCCTGACAGTATACTGATGCTACTAAAAGAACCAAGGGTGCACACAGAACATTCCTTTAGAAGCAGTCAATAGTATTACTGCCTATATGAGCAGTCTGTATATCAGATAACAAGCAATCACCAAATGTTGGAAACCAACAACCAGTTTCTTAGGAAATGAATGAATTACTCAAACTAATCAGCTATTTACTCAGGTTGCATTTGCAAAGAGCTTTAGAGATGCTCAAAACACAGTCTCCTTATTGGTTTAGTCACAACTCAAGCAAACCCAGCACCATACAAAATCTACCGGAGTAGCCAAAGTACAGCTTGTGGTGCAGAGTGCTCTAAAACTATATTCATGTATCCTAGCTGAAGGATACATGAGTAGATTTCAATATATATCTGTCAACTTTGTGGGCTGCATCCTGTTTAATAAAAAAGAGAAATTGCCCAAAACATACACCAGAACTCTGCATTTTGCTTATTATCACTGATAATGTTGCATCTTCATTTATCTTGTAATTTAACAGAGCAGGCCCTGTGTCTGCTGTACGTTCTGTAAAAAAAATTATGACCCTGTATAAATAGAACAGTTTTTTCTCTTTATATGGCTCCATTTTATTCAAATTGGATGTCACCCATCACACTCTCAGTAAGCTACCAGTTCAGTCATAGTTTGTCCATATTTTGAGTGTTTCTTTTCTGTACAATGAATTTCCTCATTTATTTTGTTTTTGTTATTTTGATATTTATTTTTCACCTTGTCTATGATCTGTTCAACACACTCTGACAATCACATAACCAACATAGCTATGCCATCAAAACACTGTAGTGTAGACCTGGCCTGAACATGGATTTATATGTTGCCTAAATTTAGGCACTAAGTTGGAAGAAGTTGACCTGAATGCTTGAAATCTACCCATCTGGTCAGATAAATTTGAATGACATGTAATACTGTCAAGCAAACATGTCCTGCTTACCTTGTTCTGATGGGACTTTTCAAAGGTTTATTGCAGGAGATAAGTATCTCCGTTGCACTTAAAATTGAAGTAATCCAACTGGATTGGGTTTTCAGTGTTTGCTCCGATTATTAAAATAATATGAATAACAGGATGCCACATGTGTGTATAATAATGTAAAGTATCAATGAAGTTGCTTGGGTACAGATCAAAGTGCCTGTGTGACAGCACAGTTCTTGGCAACTTCAATCCTTTGGGAGTTTTCCAACAGGTAAAACAGCTATGAATGGAACAATTCACTGCCTACTTTGTCTTTAACTGATATTTAAAATTCTATTAACTTGCCAAAGATTTACAAACAAAAACAATGTTCAAGATTATTTCACTGCCCAAGTGGTGATGCCTTATTTTGATGAAAAAAATTGCTAGCTACATCCCACCACCAAGTAAAGAAATAGGGGATGTCAACAGTTCAATATTCGCTAAGAGCATTCCTGGAAGAAATAAACCCAAATCAAGTAGGCTTAGTAAACAAACAAACAAAATATTATGACATCTTGTCCAAAGGTTTGCTCACATGGACAACTAGCTGGACAATATTGAACAGCGGAACAAATTGATGCAAAGAATGAGAGTGCTAAGCAGTAAACGCCAAATAATTTTCTGGCCTTATGAATTCTAATGAATGGATTAAACTTTAACAATCAAATAAAATATTAGAAATCTATGTCAGGCACATGGAAAGAAGGAAAGTAATCATGTTTTCTGAGATGTGATTTCCTTGCTAAAACAGAACTTATTTACTCCTTTACAGGAAACAGTGGAAAGCTTCCAAACCACATAGCACAATCTCTGTGAGGATTTCTGACTTCATAGAGAAGAAAAATATCCTAGCAGTTGGTTGAGAAAAAAATGCCTTAGCTGAAAAGGGATAGAAAATATTATTTTCCCTTGATCTGGAATAGACTTAACACATACAAAAAATAAATACTGATAGATTCACAGATTTTAAGGTCAGCAGAAATCATTATCAATTATCTTACCCATTCAGGCCACATGCATGTCCCTCTCTTCCCTACTGCATTCCCCTCCCATCCAGGAGACAGGAGAGGCTTAGTACTGTCAGATAAATTGGCTATGCCAGGGAGAGTAGGAGGCAAGGTGTTGGGATGGGTGCCTGGAAGGATACAGGGTATAGTGAGTGCTGGGTGTCTGGGGGATGCAGGGATAGGCATTGGGTTCCTGCAGGAGGTGGGGAGATTGGGGTGCCCCCAGTTTACTCTCTCCCTCTCCCCCATGCACACTCGTCAAGAGTGGATAGTGGGTGCTCAGCTGTAACTGCTTCTTACCTGCTGCTGAGCCCAATAAGACCATTTGCAGCTGCCAGGGAAGCTCTTCAGGAACTTCAATGCTGCCAAGCTGCCTGCCTGATCCAAACTTAAGCAAAGCTGCCTCCCCAAACCTGGGCAAAGTTTCCAGTCAAGCAAGGGCAGCAGCCTCCTAACAGTGCCACCAAGGGGGTCAGCAGAATGCGGCTGACTTGGAAGCCGTCTACCCCTGTTGCTCACCACCCCTCCCCCGTTAACTTCATCATGTTCCCCCTTAAGCAGGGCATTCCCCACAGTTTGGCAACCTCTGATCTAGACAGACCTCCTGCATAACACAGGCTGTAGAATTTCACCCAGTAATATTTACATCAAACCCACAAACCTCCTATAAAAAGAATTTTTAACCTTGAAAAAATCATGTATTTACCTAGCACTAAGTTTAGAATCCCAGTGGAATTCTAAGTTGTGTGCGACCAGTCATCTACCTTTCTTATTCATTTGCTGTGGAACCTAGTCTTTTTATTTGCACAGGACACAGGCCACAGGTTGTGATTAACTAGACAGTCCCATATTACTCCCTAACATAAAGGTCGTATTCTTACAAAGCTGAGCCTCTGGCATGTTGACATGAGGGCAAACCATCTCTGCTCCACGCCCCCTGAAAAACCTTGCCAGTTTGACTCAGAGGGGAAAAAAATCATTCCTGATCTCAAAACAATCTGATCAGACACACTGTATCCTGGAAACACAGCATAGCATTATCTCACCTATTGGCAGGGAGAACAAGGCAGCAATAGCAACAAGAGCAAGATTGTCTGATGGATGCCCAGCAAAGCTTTAAATGCAGGGATCCTCTTGCGTGAGCCAATCAGCTTCCCAACTCCTTCCCTCCCCTCAATCCCCTTGTTCGAGGCACACTCCCTAAGTGTGCTCTAAGGAACAGTAAAGAATGAATGGGGAAGAAGAGGATGATGTATGGCTGAGCACAAGTGTCTTCCTCATCAGGACCTCAGGGATTGGCCAATCCCCTGCGAGTCCAATCACACCTCACTTGCCTCATTGAGACCTGGGAGGACAAATCTGAGAAAAAAAAATTATACTATCTGGGTCAACCAGAGCAGTGGTGTTTTGTTTGTTTTTTTTTAAAGAAGACAACACTGCCAAGGTGCAGTGATGAAGCCTGATTCCCTACACTGTGAACTATATTTGCGTTGCTGGACATACATTAAATCCTTTTTCAGAAGGTACACTCAGTATTCCTGCCCATTCAAGATTGCAAACAGACTGGCAAATATATTCCTATAATTAGGGCTGTCAAGTGATTAAAAAAATAAAGAGTGATTAATCGCTTAATCACACTGTTAAACAATAATAAAATAAAATTTATTTAAATATTTTTGGATGTTTTCTACATTTTCAAATATATTGATTTCAATATAACAGAATATAGCATGTACAGTGCTCACTTTATATTTATTTTATTATAAATATTTGCAATGTAAAAAACAAAAGAAAATAGTATTTTTCAATTCATCTCATACAAGTAATGCAATCTCTTTATCATGGAAGTTTAACTTACAGCTATGGAATTATGTACAAAAATAACCTCATTCAAAAAGAAACCAGTTTAACTTTAGAGCTTACAAACCCACTTTGTCCTACTTCTTGTTCAGTCAATCTCTAAGACAAACAAGTTTGTTTACATTTGCAGGAGATAATGCTGCCCGCTTCTTATTTACAATATCACCTGAAAGTGAGAATAGGCATCCATATGGCATTGTTGTAGCCAACATCGCAAGGTATTTACATGTGAGATGCACTAAAGGTTTGTATGCCTCTTCATGCTTCAACTGCCATTTTGGAAGACATGTCCATGCTGATGATGGGTTCTGCTCGATAATGATCCAAAGATCTTTTAAGACTTCTGAAAGCATGCTCCATACCTCATCCCTCTCAGATTTTGGAAGACATTCCAGATTCTTAAACCTTGGGTCGAGTGCTGCAGCTATCTTCAGAAATCTCACATTGGTACCTTCTTTGTGTTTTGTCAAATTTGCAGTGAAAGTGTTCTTAAAATGAACAACATGTGCTCGGTCATCGTCTGAGACTGCTATAACATGAAATATATGGCAGAATGCACATAAAACAGAGCAGGAGACATACCATTCCCCCTGAAGGAGATCAGTCACAAATTTAACTACGACTTTTTTTTTTTAAATGAGCGTCATCAGCATGGAAACAAGTCCTCTGGAATGGTGGCTGAAGCATGAAGGGGCATACAAATATTTAGCATATCTGGCACGTAAATACCTTGCAATACTGGCTACAAAAGTGCCACGCGAATGCCTGTTCTCACTTTCTTATGATATTGTAAATAAGAAGCCAGCAACACTATCTCCTGTAAATGTAAACTAACTTTTTTGTTTTAGCGATTGGCTGAATAAGAAGTAGGACAAGTAGGCTCTAAAGTTTTACACTGTTTTGTTTTGAATGAAGTTATGTAACTTTGATGCATGACTCAAAAACATATGTGGAGAGATAATGTTTGTGGTTTTGGGTATTTACATATATCTTGGTAGAGGTCAACAATGTAATCAAACAGTCCCTGTCTATGCTGTATTCAGTTAATTCAGAGATCAAAAGTACATCTTAACATTTAAATGAACTGTAAACTTAATATATCTCTGTATTCATCTCTCTTTGAAATGTATAGCAAATCATCTATGAATGGTGGAAAAACAGGCAATTGCCTTATGTTAATTTGTGTGAATAACTACTGGCAATGCTTAGGAAATGAGTGCCTATTGTTCACTGAGGGACCCCAACCTGTCAAAGAAGGCCTGAAACTGTATAAAAAAATGGCTTTGGTACAGATCCTTTTTATCTCAGATCTTCTTGAGGCTTCATGCAGGGGAAGCCTAAGCCATAATGACTGAGATCCCAGTGCTTACTGGACCTCCCTGAATATGATATTGGACATTGGACTATAACTCATGGGCTAAATTCTAAAAGAACTCTTTGCAACTATAAAGCTCACCATCTCTGATATGAATCTGAACCTCAAGAATTGTACTCAAGTCTGTATGTATACTGATCTTTTAACCATACTCTCTCTCGTTTCTTTTTTAATAAATTTAATTTAGTTAATAAGAATTGCCTGTAAGCATGTATTTGCGTAAGATCTGGAATATTCATTAACCTGGGAGGTATTATGTCCGATCCTTTGGGCTTGGTAGAACTTTTTCATATAATGAATAAGTTTTTCAGTAATCCTCATCATTTTTGACTTGAGTGTCTAGACTGAGGGCCCATGGGAATTAAGACTGAGGGGAAAAACAACTGAGGAAAGTTGGCAGTTTTTCAAAGGGACGCTATTAAGGGCCCAAAAGCAAGTTATTCCGATGGTTAGGAAAGATAGAAAATGTGGAAAAAGACCACCTTGGCTTACCCTTGAGATCTTGCGTGACCTAAAAAATAAAAAGGAGTCATATAAAAAATGGAAACTAGGTCAGATCACGAAGGATGAATATAGGCAAATAACACAGGAATGCAGAGGCAAGATTAGAAAAGCAAAGGCACAAAATGAACTCAAACTAGCTATGGGAATAAAGGGAAACAAGAAGACTTTTTATCAATACATTAGAAGCAAGAGGAAGACTAAGGACAGGGCAGGCCCACTGCTCAATGAGGAGGGGGTAACAGTAACGGGAGACTTGGAAATGGCAGAGATGCTTAATGTCTTCTTTGTTTCGGTCTTCACTGAGAAGTCTGAAGGAATGTCTAGTATAGTGAATGCTTACAGGAAGAGGGCAGGTTTAGAAGAGAAAATAAGGAAAGAGCAAGTAATAAATCACTTAGAAAAGTTAGATGCCTGCAAGTCACCAGGGCCTGATGAAATGCATCCTAGAATACTCAAGGAGTTAATGGAAGAGGTATCTGAGCCTCTAGCTATTATCTTTGGGAAATCATGGGAGACGGGGGAGATTCCAGAAGACTGGAAGGGGGCAAATATAGTGCCCATCTATAAAAAGGGAAATAAAAACAACACAGGAAACTACAGACCAGTTAGTTTAGCTTCTGTGCCAGGGAAGATAACGGAGCAGGTAATCAAAGAAATCATCTGCAAACACTTGGAAGGTGGTAAGGTGATAGGGAATAGCCAGCATGGATTTGTAAAGAACAAATCGTGTCAAACTAATCTGATAGCGTTCTTTGATAGGATAACGAGCCTTGTGGATAAGGGAGAAGCGGTGGATGTGATATACCTAGACTTTAGTAAGGCATTTGATACAGTCTCGCATGATATTCTTATAGATAAGCTAGGAAAGTACAATTTAGATGGGGCTACTATAAGGTGGGTGCATAACTGGCTGGATAACCGTACTCAGAGAGTAGTTGTTAATGGCTCCCAATCCTGCTGGAAAGGTATTACAAGTGGGGTTCCGCAGGGGTCTGTTTAGGGACCGGTTCTGTTCAATATCTTCATCATCGATTTAGATGTTGGCATAGAAAGTACACTTATTAAGTTTGCGGACGATACCAAACTGGGAGGGATTGCAACTGCTTTGGAGGACAGGGTCAAAATTCAAAATGATCTGGACAAGTTGGAGAAATGGTCTGAGGTAAACAGGATGAAGTTCAATAAAGATAAATGCAAAGTGCTCCACTTAGGAAGGAACAATTAGTTTCACACATACAGAATGGGAAGAGACTGTCTAGGAAGGAGTATGGCAGAAAGAGATCTAGGGGTCATAGTGGACCACAAGCTTAATATGAGTCAACAGTGTGATACTGTTGCAAAAAAAGCATACATGATTCTGGGATGCATTAACAGGTGTGTTGTAAACAAGACACGAGAAGTCATTCTTCCGCTTTACTCTGCACTGGTTAGGCCTCAACTGGAGTATTGTGTCCAGTTCTGGGCACCGCATTTCAAGAAAGATGTGGAAAAATTGGAGAGGGTCCACAGAAGAGCAACAAGAATGATTAAAGGTCTTCAGAACATGACCTATGAAGGAAGGCTGAAGGAATTGGGTTTGTTTAGTTTGGAAAAGAGAAGACTGAGAGGGGACATGATAGTAGTTTTCAGGTATCTAAAAGGGTGTCATCAGGAGGAGAGAGAAAACTTGTTCACCTTAGCCTCCAATGACAGAACAAGAAGCAAAGGGCTTAAACTGCAGCAAGGGAGATTTAGGTTGGACATTAGGAAAAAGTTCCTAACTGTCAGGGTAGTTAAACACTGGAATAGATTGCCTAGGGAATTTGTGGAATCTCCATCTCTGGAGATATTTAAGAGTAGGTTAGATAAATGTCTATCAGGGATGGTCTAGACAGTATTTGGTCCTGCCATGAGGGCAGGGGACTGGACTCGACGACCTCTCGAGGTCCCTTCCAGTCCTAGAGTCTATGAGTCTATGAGTCTAGGTGGAGGTCTGAGGCTGGGCTACTTTAAGGGAACTGTGTTGTTGACTACTGAGTAACCAGTGAAGTATAACAGAAGCTAATTTGTGTTGGCTTGGTAAATCTAAGTATTGGAATATCCACCAGGTTTGGAGATTGCCTGCCCCACTCTCTGCAGTTCACCTTAACTGAGTGACCTCAGCTGGCTCCCCTGGAAACTTGGTCACATAAAAAACAAACAAACAAAATCTACATTTGTTAGATGCCCTTTCACTATAAAGATATTGCACCATGGTACTTGTATGAGGTGAACTGAAAAATACTATATCTTTTGTTTATATATTTTTATTACAAATATTTGCACTGTAAAAATGATAAAGTGAGCATTATACACTTTGTATTCTGTGTTGTAATTGAAATCACTATCTGAAAATGTAGAAAAAACATCAAAAAATATTTAATACATTTCATTTGGTATTCTATTGCTTAAGAGTGCAATTAAAACTGTGATTAATCACGATTAATTTTTTGAGTTAATCATGTGAATTAACTATGATTAATCGACAGCCCTACCTATAATTAAATTTGTAACTGAGGGCATTGTCCACCAATATTGGCTCCTTCATAGGCTGCTCTGAATGGGTAACTACCCATTTTAGCAGTTAATATGAATAATCTTTCATGCTGTATTTATCAACTTTGATCAAATCTAAATTTTCCTCAGTAACCCAAAGCTGCCTTACCAGAATGGCTTTTTGTGCACATAAAGGCCAAACCTTCCCTCAAAATTCAATTTGCCAGGTAGTTGATTGACTGTAGAAAAAGGAACACTTCTGCAATTTATCTGTATACAGTCCCACAAAATTGCGCATCTAGAATTGCAGCCCATTTGAAGTGTCCATTGAGTATCTAAATTCACACCGGAATTGCAGAAAATAAACTTGTATTTCTAATCATCTTTATTTAGGTATGTGACAGGCAAGCAGCATTTCTGAATTAGCAGGTCGTGATGTCTATCCTACTGAACTACATACAGGAAAACATAATAGGGGCTGTGAGATTTAGGACTGTAATCTCTTTTATATGGTTGGCCACAAGTGAGTCATATAAAAGGCTCTTTTATCACGTTATAGATACATTTCTACTGTGGAACTCTTGCCAATCTTTACTGTTTTCAGATTATACATTATTTTGGATAAGTTTTAGTTAAATTTAGCACAAGATTTAAAAAAAATCCAGTTTTTCAACCATATTTAATTAAAAACATTTATTTTCTCTTTCCTCCCCCATACAATACTGTAAAAAGGAAGCCTCAGTGCAGATACTGTTTAAACATCCTTTGAAGCCTTTAAAATAAACTATTGCTTTCACACAGAATATAAATATAACACTGATGCTTAGTCAGCTATTTCTTTCAATAAAATAAGATAGCCTCATACAAATTCTAAAGGTATAGTAAACCTCATGCTTCGGTTCTGAAGCCATTCTCTAACTATCCGAGGAAAAAAAGAAGCCTAAGAGGGGTTCAGATTAACTGTGGAGTTATTAAACTTTTCTCAGAAACATCTGGTACAGGTCACTATCAGAGACAGGACAGTGGAATAGCTGGTCCCTGAGTCTGACCCAGCCTGTTTCTGTCTTCAGATACATTTGGTTTGTGTTTTTGCAATCCAACCCTGATGTATATGGAATATTTTTACTTCCTTTTGGATTCATTATTTTAAACTAAATAAGAAATCTGAGGCTCAGGAGAACAAGGTATACAATATTTTTAGGAAAGGATACCACCAGCATTTTGTTCAACCTCCAGAGGAATAACAAGTTGCACATGGAACTTTAATCATGTAGGGAGATGCATGACTCCCACAAAAGCCAAAAGGATACCACAAAGGCATAAATAACAACAAAGTCATATTTCTGTGTAGAAGTGGTATGTTGAATTATGCCTTCTTTAGTGAAGATGCACTAAAGCCCTTTCCACCTCTAGCTTGCCTATGCAAAGGCCAGTCCTGTGGCCACAGAAACTAAGGAACACCGGAGAAGGCAGGAGTCACTAGTGTTGACAGACTGTACATAGGATTTTCACCTCTCTGCATCAGTTTCCCCTCTTCTGATTGGTGGTCTCCAGTCAACACCTGGTGGCCAGGTAGGTTGATGTTTAGAGAGGGTCAGATGACCTGGTCCACTAATCAAGTCATAAAGCCAACCCCTCTACCCAAAAACTGTCCAGTGAAAATAATCTTTGCTCTTCTCAAGCTAAATTAAGTCTCTGCCCTTCCTTAGCCACACAGATCAATGGTACCCTTCCAGACTTGTCCCAGCCTCATGATAGTCCACTTCTCCAGAGTAGCATGGTCCCAAAGAAGAGAAATGGTCACCAAAGTTAAAAAGAAATAATAATAAACAACCAAACATCGATGCACTGGCTATATGTCTGGCTATTCAAATCCTAGGTCTTCTAGCAGATTATGACAAATTCCATTCCCTGACTACAATGTAAATGAACTAAAAGTACTGACTCTGGGCCACTACTTGGAAGAGGAAAGTTTATCTGGATCTTTCTCCCAGTTACACTTCACTACCCAGGATCACTTGCTTACACAATAAAACTTTATAAATCATATTTTAAGTACTGTCTCTCAAAGAAGCACACTCCTCTGTTCAGAGTTTCTCTTTTCTGGTCCTGACCACAGAGACTGAATAGCTTCCTGCAATTCTTCATCCCATGGCCTCTTCCTATGCAACTCTTCCTCTGGCTTCCCTATAATGCCCCCAGTTTCCCAAGAAAGAGAGCTCTTCTCTTGCCTAGGCCTCCTCACTGGATTCTCTTTCCTGGCTGATTTCAAACTTTCTTAGTAGAGAGCTCACCTTCAGGTCAGGTTTCCCCTATGAGAAAATTCAGAACATCATTTCACCATCTTTGTCTATTGTGTCACAGGCTTCCCTTATACACTATGAAGGGTCATGGAATTGTCAGTTGGCCTTCAGGAATTAAAATTTCCCAGATCCTCCAGGGAACTATAGGATACCTGTTCTTAAAGGGCCAAGCAATCCAATACCACACCACACTAGGCAGCATCCCCTCTTAAAGGTCCCAGCTCACTTTTGCTACACAGAACCAGAAGAGAATGTGTCTGGGCTGCAGCTACAGTACTGTGTAGGGAAAGTGATTTCAAAGGTTAGCAAGGGATTCTTCTTCCAGCACCCAAGATACATTAATCCTTTCAAAGCTGTATTTCTCACTGACATTGGCACGCAGGTAGTGCACTCCTTCCACTTCCACAGCACAGGTAAGCTTCATAGGAGGCATAATTGAGGTCTAATAATTTTAACTGTAAAGAAAAGAGTCAGATGATTAATAGGTATTAAATTTTATGGAAGCTACCCAGGAAACTACAGCTTGTAATAAGTTCTTGAAATATGTGGAATAAGATTTATATTGGGTTTCTTCAACAATATAGCCATAAAAAGATCAATATCTTAATTTTCAAAACAAATTACATGTGCAAAGCACATCTTTGTAATCTGAAAGGGATGACTACTGGATGACAAATTCTGGATTTATACGTGTTTGATATTTTTTCCACCCAAGTGGTCATGTTTTTAAGGGTTCAATAGCTGCGAGAAAAATCATATGGATGACATTGTAATAAAGATAGCTATTTTAATAAGACATTGCGAACAACAGCACCACAGTCATTCACTACAGGAGTTGCATACAATTTCATGTAGAAGTGAAATGATAAGTTGATGATTTTTCCTATAAAGCTGTCCGATACAACAAGGTATTCAATAAAAATATGTTTATTTTTATGTAGCTGCACACTCAGACTCTTTTCACCATATTTCAAGCATGACTCTTTTTTTTAACAGCCAATAATGTATGGTTATGTTCTTCAAAAAATAAACAAACATTTTTAAAGATTTTCTCTATAAATTATTCAGGTTTGTGATTTGTTTTAGAGAGTCATAGTCGAAATGCATTTCAAAAGGAAATCATCTAGTTCCAATAGTGTGATTAGTGGTCAAAATAAAGTTCCTTGAAATGCTTTTATTTACTGTCATTATGTATGCATTGAATGCAATATAACCTAATTTATTTATTAAAAATGTTTTGGCAGTTCATTACTTAAACCGAGCTACTGAAAACGTACACGTGTTTCTTTTGCTTCATCTAGTCCCTGTGAAAGAGACTCTTTGGACCATTAAGAAGCTATTTTTCACACAATACTTTAAAGCTAAGGTGATTTATTTTGGTATCTCCACACTACTACATACTCACACCAGTAACCAAATCACACAACTGGGCTATAAATCAGTAGTGAAGGCAAACTTTCAAAGGTTATCCAAACTTATGTTCAGCTTAGAAACTGGGGCTGGGACACTAATCAGGAATATATATTTATGCACACTTTCTGGAACTTCCTGGTTCCAGCAAGATACAATTTAGGTAGTTCTATTTCCAGTCCTGACCAAAACCACAAGTCAGCTTACTATATATTACACACACATACACACCTCCGAATGGAAAAACAAACAAAAAATTAATTTAAAAACCCAACTAAATTAAATAGAATTTCATAATATCTGAATTGGCTGTAAATTTATTCTATTTTATTTTTAAGAACCAAAATTTCTGATCTATGCTAAAGTGAAACATTTTGGAGCTAGTATTTATGCAGAATAATGAATAGCACACAGAAGAGTTACAACAAAATGTGCTACCAAGGATATTACAAATGCAGAGGGATTTTTAGATTTCCTCAGGACAAAATTTAATTATTATACTTGGATTTTTCCAAATGTAGAAGTCATAAACCATGATGGAAGGAAAAGGTATTTTAATATAACATTATAGAAATATTAAACAAACCTCTCTTTATCCAGATGAGTTTTTTCTAAGTACTGTAGCTCCTGCAATTTCATATAGATAATGAAGTAAGAGTGAAAAATAGCTTCAAACAAAAGAACTCATTTTTATGAGCTTCTATTTCTTTTCTGTCCCTATTTTTTACAATGAAGACTAAATCTATGCAGTATTAAGGCAATTTTATTAAAACAGTGCTGTTTATGACTTTATTTTTTTATTCCCTTTCATAGATTTCAGAGAGATCATTCAGAGAGCTGTATGGCAGATATAAAATCACCGCCATACAGCTGTTTTGATAAACTCTAGTTTCTATAAATATCTGTTAAAGGAAATAACCTTTTTCTAACTATCATTCACATTTAGATTTTTTAATAGGTAACATATATAGTAAAGCAGGCAACATGAGGGACTGGCACAGGAATGGGAGCCAGTAATCCCTGGGGAGGGCTGGGCAAAAATATTTTTTCCATTGAAAAATGCAGATTTGGGTCAACCAAAACATTTAATGAATTTGTATCAATTTGAATAAATTTTTTTGGTGAAAATGAAAAAAAAAGTGCAAAAACGGCAATACACAATTTCCCAGTGGTTACTCCCTATGAAGTAAACAGGATGAAATTCAATAGGACAAATACAAAGTACTCCACTTTGGAAGAATAATCAGTTGCACACAAACAAAATGGGCAATGACTGCGGAAAGGCTTCTGTGGCTCATAGTGGATCACAAGCTAAATATGAGTCAACAGTGTAACACTGTTCAAAAAAAGCAAACATCATTCTGGAATGTATTAGCAGGAATGTTATAAGCAAGACACGAGAAATAATTCTTCCGCTCTAGTCTGCGCTGATTAGGCCTTAGCTGGAGTATTGTGTCCAGTTCTGGGTGCCACATTTTCAGGAAAGATGTGGACAAACTGGAGAAAGTCCAGAGAAGAGAAACAAAAATTATTAAAAGTCTAGACAACATGACTTATGAGGAAAGATTGAAAAAAAAATGGTTTGTTTAGTCAGGAGAAGAGAAGATTGAGAGGGGACATGATAACAGTTTTCAAGTACATAAGAGATTGTTACAAGGAGGAGGGGAAAAACTGTTCTCATTAACATCTGAGGATAGGACAAGAAGCAATGGGCTTAATTTGCAGCAAGGGTGGTTTAGGTTGGACATCAGGAAAAACTTCCTAATTGTCAGGGTGGTTAAGCTCTGGAATAAATTGCCTGGAGAGTATGTGGAATCTTTGTCACTGGAGGATTTTTAAGAGCGGGTTAGACAGAGATGCTCTAGATAATACTTTGCCCTGCCATGAGTGCAAGGTTCTGGACTTGATGACCTCTGGAGGTCCCTTCCAGTCCTACATTTCTATGATTCTATGATGTGGGAGTCACAAGTTTGAATCTCTGCTCTGGAGAGTACTTCCCTCATCTCATGTGAGTATTCTAGCTGCTAGGTTATTAGCTATTCACTGTAGGTCTCTCTAAATTTCTCATGTTGAAGCTGTTTTGCTGTAATACTTGAATAGTCACTGGGTGAGAGACAGCAAGAGAGAGAGAATGACTTTACAGTCTGATGGTGAGGGTGACTGATACGAAGTGGAACAGTTTCAACAGAAGAGACTAAAAAGGCACCCTCATCCCAACAGCCAATAGCCCAGTGGTTAGGGTACTCAACTGTCAGGAAGAACTCCAGAGCAGGGATTTAAAAGTGGGTCTCGCACATCCCACGGAAGTGCCCTGGCTATTGGGAATAAGGACAGTGCCTTCGCCACCACCTTCATTTTCTTTTATTTAAAAAGGTTAAAAATGCCTCAAGTCCAAATAAATTGCTTCATTTTGAGTTGAAGAAAACACTTTCTGTTCAACCAGTAACTACATTTTATTGATGTTTTCAATTTGGCCAAAATTCCGAATTGATATTTTTTTTAGTGTTTCAGAACTGATAGCAAGCTGAAAAATCTGATAGTTCTACTTCTGAGTTTTACTTCCATATTCCCTTCCTGTGTGGTTTTGAATGAGGCACTTCATTTTCTGTGATGTGGCACCCTTCCATTTCCATGTCAGTAATATGAGAATAACTAGTCAGGGCTGTTGATTAATCACAGTTAACTCACACAATCAACTAAAAAAAAATAATCATGATTAATTGCAGTTTTAATCACATTGTTAAACAACAGAATACCAATTGAAATTTATTACATATTTTGGATGTTTTTTCTACATTTTCAAATATATTGATTTCAGTTACAACACAGAATAAAAAGGACACACTGCTCACTTTATATTATTATTTTTATTACAAATATTTGCACTGTAAAATTATAAACAAAACAGTATTTTTCAATTCTCCTCATATAAGTATTGTAGTGCAATCGCTTCGTTGTGAAAGTGAAACTTACAAATGTAGATTTTTTTTTGTTACATAATTGCACTACAAAACCCAAAACAATACAAAACTTTAGAGGCTGCAAGTCCACTCAGTCCGACTTCTTGTTCAGCAAATTGCTAAGACAAACGAATTTGTTTACATTTACAGGGGATAATGCTGCCCACTTCTTATTTACAATGTCACCAGAAAGCGAGAACAAGCATTCACATGGCACTTTTGTAGCTGGTGTTGCAAGGTATTTATGTGCCTGATATGCTAAACATTTGTATGCTCCTTCATGTTTAGGCCACCATTCCAGAGGACATGCTTCCATGCTGATGACGTACGTTAAAAAAAATAATATGTTAATTAAATTTGTGACTGAATTCCTTGGGGGAGAATTGTATGTCTCCTGCTCTGTTGTACCTGCATTCTGCCATATATTTCATGTTATATCTGTCTCAGATGATGACCCAGCACATATTGTTCATTTTAAGAACACTTTCGCTGCAAATTTGACTAAACACAAAGAAGGTACCAATGTGAAATTTCTAAAGATAGGTACTCGACCCAAGGTTTAAGAATCTGAAATGCCTTCCAAAATCTGAAGTACCTTCCAAAATCTGAGAGGGATGAGGTGTGGAGCATGTTTTTAGAAATCTTAAAAGAGCATCACTCCTATGCGGAAACTACAGAAGCTGAAACACCAGAAAAGAAAATCAACTTTCTGCTGGTGGCATCTGACTCAGATGATGAAAGTGAACATGTGTCAGTACACACTTTTTTGGATCGTTATCGAGCAGAATCCATCCTCAGCATGGACACATTTCTTCTGGAATGGTGGTTGAAACATGAAGAGACATACAAACCTTTAGTGCATCTGGCATGTAAATATCTTGTGACACTGGCTACAATAGTGTCATCAGAACACCTGTTCTCACTTTCAGGTGACATTGTAAACAAGAAATGGTCAGCATTATCTCCTGCAAATGTAAATAAACTTGTTTGTCTGAGTGATTGGCTGAACAAGAAATAGGACTGAGTGGACTTGTAGCCGCTAAAGTTTTACATTGTTTATTTCTGAATGCAGTATTTCTTTGTACATAATTCTACATTTGTAAGTTCAACTTTTATGATAAAGAGATTTCACTAGAGTACTTGTATTAGTTGAATTGAAAAATGCTATTTCTTTTGTTTTACATGGTGCATATATTTGTATAAATATAAAGTATACACTTTGTATTCTGTTATAATTGAAATCAATATATATGAAAATGTAGAAAATATCCAAAAATAAATGGTATTCTATTATTGTTTAACAGTGCAATTAATTGTGATTATTTTTTTAATCGCTTGATAGGCATATAACTACTATTTAATTACCTAATGCAATTACTGTGAGGCTTATTACTTAGTTAACGTTTGTTCAGTGCTATATATCTTCTAGGTAATATTGGGCCAGTTTTTTTCTGGATCCTTAATTAAGAAAAACTCCCATCAGTATGAAGAGTAAGGAGTGAGAAAAACTGATAAAGGATTTCAGAATCTGTTCATTATTAGAAAGATACATACCTAAAAAACAGATGATGGGACTATTTTAGAAGAAAATATTGCATAGTCTGATACTTTCACAAAAAGCTATAGGGCTAGTAGGACAATTAACAGAACCAATTCTTACAAACTTGAGATGAATACGCAGTCAATAACAAGCCACTCAACTGTTCTTCACACAGAGTCAAATCCTGAAATCTTTAGTTAGGTTTCATTTACACCCTGCTCCTGCGGTGATCTCTGTGTGGGTGAGAGGTTTCTCCACAGAACTCTTAGAAGGAATCAAATGTTCTATTACCCCCTACAAGAAGGCTGACTAAGTACTTCAGGAATGAGACCTAACAGAGGACCCTTAATCATTTTAATATAAGGAAAAATGTTAATATACAGGAAAATATTTGTGCAATAATGATAATTTCCCATCGTTGGCATATATTAAGAAAACGTAACTCATAAATGTCACATTCTGACACCTACACATGCATAGTAGCATTTTTCTAAAAATATCACCTGAATTATTTATCATTTGATTCATTCTTTAAAATTCAAAAATAGATAAATAACTCTTCTGAATACTATTCAGTAGTTAAAATTCTACAAACAGAAAATATCTAACCATGATAACACTTTCATGAATCCAGTCTGGTGCCTCAGAAGACTAGATCAAATAGGCTCTGAGAACATCTCCTCTAATTAGGAGGTGGGGAATGAAGAACTTTTGTACGGTAGTTCCAGTGATATGGATATTCAGGAACATTAAAATAATAATTAAACACACTGGCAGATACCATGTGACAACGATTACGTATCCAACAGAGCAAGACGACAGCCGCATTTATGATCTCTCTGTCTACTAAATAAAATACTACCTAATTTAAACACGAGAAAAGCTTTGGGTTTTTTATATACAACTATATATACATTCAAAGTCCAAGTGAAACCAGTAGGGTTAGGAGACCCATGTAGATCAAAATCAAATATTCACCAAGTCTCATGCAAAAGGATACTGCATCAATAATTGCATATGTATTTGTAGTTATAATAAAGTTTTCAATGGTTTATGGTGGGGTATTTTTTTTATCCTCAACATATATAGGCACCTTTCATTTGTCACACAATTTCTCTGGAAGATAAGTTCAGTTTTACCATAAAAAGGACTTCAGGCACACACACAATTCACGTTAATGGTAGCATTTCAAGAAAAGACTACACCTCTACCCTGATATAACACTGTCCTCGGGAGCCAAAAAATCTTACAGTGTTATAGGTGAAACCACGTTATAACGAACGTGCTTTGATCCAATGGAGTGTGCAGCCCGCCCCCCAAACCGCTGCTTTACCGCTTTATATCTGAATTTGTGTTATATCGGGTTGCGTTATATCGGCGTAGAGGTGTATAACCATTACATTTCTTTAGTAGACTCTATATATCTATAGAGTATACATATATATATACATGCACATACTTACTGAAACCTTAGTACAAACTAGTTTGAGGAGAATAGGGTGACTAGATGTCCCGATTTTATCAGGACTGTCCCAATATTTGCTTGTTTATCCCGCGTCCCGACCGATGTTCAGTCGGGACACGGGACAAACAAGCAATTTTGCCCTCTGCTACCATGCACAGGCGGAGCCCAGAGGGGCTTGTGCCCCAACTCTCTCTTCTTTTCCCCACTGGATCCCTTCCCAAATCCCCGCCCTGCCCCCACCCCCAGCACTGCCCCCTCATTGCCCCATTGGATCCCTCCCCGAATCCCCACCTTTTCCCCAAGCACACCACATTCCTCCTCCTTCCCAGGCTTGTGCCACAGATCAGCTGTATGGCAGCTCAAGTGCTGGAGGGAGGTCCAGGGTGCGCAGGGGAGCACGGGGTTAGTGAGTCCGGCCTGGCCCCAAGCGCCCACCTCACCCCCCGAGGGTGGGGTGGTACCTGCAGGGGCAGCTCAGGGTCCGGCCCAGGGAATCGGCTCCCAGTACGTGCTAATAGATGGGAGTGGGGGGGCAGCAACTGCCTGCATGGGGACTCCGACGGGGCTTCACCTCCTGCTACGTGGAGGCAGCGGCAGCCCCATTTGTTCCCCTGCGGGACCCGAGCGCGACGGTAGGGCTGGGGCCTGCTGCCCCCACTCTGGGGCCGCCCATGGTGCACTGCGGGGCAGCTGGGTGCAGGCTGGGCCCGGGCACACTTGGGGTGACAGGACTGCGCTGCCCCACAGGGCAGGCTGTAGGGAAACTCCACCCCGGGGCAGAGGCAGCGGCAGCAGCAGCCCTATTAGTTCCCCTGTGGGACCCGAGCGGGACTGGGGGACTGGGGCCTGCTGCCTCCACGGGGCCACCCGCGAGATTGCACCAACTGTGCACCTTCCCCTACAGGGGGAGGTGGAGACGAGGCGAGCTGGTGCAGGGGGGTGGGGTGCTCTGGCGGCTTTTTTTTTTTTCCTCCACTGGCGCCCCCCCTCCCCCCGGCATCCCGATATTTCAGTGTTGTCATCTGGTCACCCTAAAGGAGAACTACATACATTTGGTACGAACAAGCACTCAACAAGTTCAGGTACTTATGCAAACTTTATCTGAATTAATGCGCACTTTGGGACTCTGCTAGAGAGAATCTCTCATAAGAACGTATTCCTTCATAAGATTTCTGATGCTAACACTTTTTGCTCAGGATGCAAATATGAAAACAGGCTCTCACAGCAACACTGCGCTTCAGGTCTCAGCCAGAACAAGGACGTATGTGAAAATTATTTATATAATACCGTTAGTTTTATGTACCACAACTAGCAAACGGGGCTTCAATCCCTACATGGAGTCTCTAGGTGCTACTACAAATAAGAGGGCCAGATTTAGAAATCGGTATGCAACATAACCAACATAATATGGAGTGGGGGAAGGTGCCCCATAGCTATATTGCACCAACTATCTGTGCCACTTTTTTGGTGGATTATCACGGAAAGCATTCATGTATACATAGAAAATAATGGGGGCAGGAGAGTAATCAAACTTTCCAGAGAGGCTTAGTGCAAGTTTTCTGTGAAAGTTATGGGGACTCTTTCTCTGAAAGGGTGTATTCAACCCTAGTGTAAATTCTCACCCTGAAAATTACCTTACAAATAAAAATAGATAATCTCCACTTTTCATGGCAAACACACTTTGAAAAATACTATGCTTAAAAGTTATTATAATATCCTCTATATTTCTTGCCTGGGGAGTTATATGGCAGCAGAATCACCACTTACTGCTATCAGTAATGATTGTTCTGGCCTCTTGATTGCTGGTCTTGTTTTTTAGATTCTGTGCTGCAGTTATTAGCTCCTCCAGTTGGGGATGCCTTTGCTCCAATTCCTGCAGTGCTGCCTGTTTGTACAAAAAAAAAAAAAAGAAAAGAAAAAAATTATACAAATAAAATTGAGAGTAGCCCCAAGCCATTTATAGTTGTATTTCACTACAGGAATACTATACTACACCAGTGTTCAACATGGTCCAGTAGCCTCTATATTTTAGTGAAATGGCTCAACCCACATACTAGAATATTATACAATTACATGCCTCAAAATGGAATTTTCTTCCACAGGAAAGTGGTGACTGTTTATGTTCTTGTCCTGAAGCATGAACCTTTATATATTTTTATCTTAATTATTCTTACCTGAGGATAATGATATTCTCATTATTCATAAAAATGTCTACTCTTTCTTTGTGAATTCCACTAAATTCTTCAGGTAAAATTGTCAAAAGTGCTTAAGTAAGGAGCTTAAGTCTCACTGGAAATGTTACCCTTTGGTGACAGTATGTTCTATGGATAGCACGCATGTGTTACACAAGGACTCTTATGTTTGAATTTCCAGTGGAAAGGGCTGTGGAGATGGAAGTGGACCTGCTACTTATTAGATCTACAAGTCCCCCCTGCCCCAAAGAGGATGAGTGCTGAAGGAACTGTGTGGTACTATCTGCTGCTTGAGGCAACAGGATCATCACAAAGTGGCTCTGTTAATCCTCCATAGCCTGTCCAAGATGATGTGGGGAGGAAATATTTCCAGCCAGTAGCCCTCATGGAGTTACCCTTCACCAAGACTATAGAGTCTTGCTTGATGTGGGAAACAGATCTTAGCCCTGCATGACTAACAAGTTATTGAGAGAGATTTAGAAGAAAACTTGAAGGGCAATATTTTGTGTCAGTCTGATTTAAAGCAGGACTCTTTGCTACCTGAAGAAGTAAACTTTGGTCAAAAAAATAAAAACACAAAACAAACAAAAAACCCAAACATGCAATACTGTTGCTGCACTTTACCTGAGGAAAAATATCCAGTATTATTCATAACAATACCTAAAGGAAAGGCCTACAGAATGTAATGGAAAGTGGTAATCAATCTCTAGATTTTTTTGAACAATCCCATAAAATTTAGTAGATACTTACATCCCTGTAATAAAGCTATAGAAAGGATATCATTTTGTACAATAGATAGGTTTTACAATAATTTGCAGTTTAGCCATATAAAATTTGCATTGGCTTTCAGTCTTACGAAATTATACAGGACTATTATATGAGGGGAAGATCTTTAGTAAAAAAATCCCTTCACTTCTTAATATTTTAGGTCTATTCAACAGAAATGTCATGTGGCCTTTGAGAACTCGGAAGACCAATGTAAGATTTCTGATGTCTTATAATGATTTTTCAGTCTTGATACCTTATAATGTGTGTAGCAAAAAAGGAGCTGGTAGTTGTGATCATTTAAGGAGGCCTCAAGCACACATGTAGAATCTAGTCTAGAATTGTTCACAGAAAGTTAACATGGCTATCATAATAAGCTACTGCAAATTCCACACTGTGACAGAAGGGGAGCTGGTACATAAGAGTGTAATGAATACTGATATGTAAAAAAATTCTGAACATTGTATGTGGCCAGATCTTTGAGGGGGAAGTTATTGTATCATTATATCACCAGGGTGTGTTGGAATAATAAACAGGAAGGCAACACACAACAGCTTCCCAGATCAGAAAACAGCAAGTATACAGTTGAAAGACCATGGAGAAAACAACTCAAGGATCTTACGTCCTGTCTCCAAGGAAGATGCAAGCTTGTTTTGCCAAGTCTGGTGAACTTGGAAATCAAAAGGGCTATAAACGGCGTAAGAAGGGGAGCTGAGTTGTCTAATAAGGAGCTCTAACAAGGAGTCAAGCTGACAGAAAGAAGAGCACTGTTTAGCTCAAAAGTGTGTATCTCCCCCCAACAGCAGTTAGCTCTATAAAAGATATCACCTCACTGAGCTAATTTATCTTATATGGAATTAGTCCTTCTAGAGTTCCAGTGTGGGAGATGGTTAGATACTTAGTAAGCTAGACATGCATAAAACCAGGTTGATTGTTTTTATGATTTTTTTCTCGAATGCTTTCCTTCTAAATAAATGATACATTTCTTTTAGAAGTTTATTAAGCCATTGCTTAGCATTGTAATTGCCCCAGAGGGAACAGAACTGCATGGTCTTGGCCTAAGTCAGACCTGTAGAGGCAAACATGATTAATACCAGAGGACTGCAACCTAGGGCCCTGTCTAAGTGTAGGAGAATTGTGTGACTACATTCCCAGCTCAGGTGACAGCTAGACGCCTAACAAGTGACAAGACCAGGTGGGGGTGAGATGTGCAGCTCACTCAGTAATATATGTCAAAAACAAAATACATGAAGTTGGGTTTCATTCTGTTCAAATAGCTACACATATCTTTAGTAATTAGTTAATTCTTTAACTAAGTCACAGCAACTAAGTCACACTGTATAGCAAAAGTGCATAGATATGTCTATTTAGGATTTTTGCCCTTAACTACCATATTGAAGGGTCTTTTAGAATCATTGGCTTTGGTGGCCTACATTCATGCCTATGTGTGGATGGCATTATGCCCATTCATATGCTGATTAGATTATTTACAGTAGCACAGGCGCCAACTAAACATTGGTTAAGATGGGCAGTTTACATAATTTAGAGTGCCATTTTTTTTACAAGAAGTCTCTGTGACAGCACTCGAGCATATGGTACCCCAATGGACTTTGTTTCTTAACACCTCTCTATATAACCATGTGCTTCTGAAGGAGTGGTACTAAATCTGGCAGAGCTGGAGAGCCAAGCAACCAATAAAATGTTATATAATAACACAAAATAATCAGTGTTATGTTCTGAAGCTGTATATCAATGTTTGCATCACACACACATCACCAATAAGGACTGTGTAGAGGGAACATCACAAAACAGACACCATCATGGAGCAATCCACATTCATCCGATTAAATACCCTCAGTCCTTCCTTGCCTCTCTTGACTTTTGAAAGGCAAGAATTATTTCTTTTCCCTGGCTTTTCCTCAACCTGGAAACTGTTTGGAAAAAGTAATCAGATTGACATGCCCCGCCAGAAATGGCTCCCGGCCACCTCCACAATGCAAGTCTGTGTTCTTCATGCTACCTCATGCGTACTGAACAGCAAAGAGAGCACTTTTCTCACTTTAGTTGAAAGCAGGAATAGTCAGACCAGAGGACACCAGGAGAGCTGCATACAGGATGCTTACAAGCAGCATATCTCTCCAAATCCAGTGGTTAAGTACCAGTGCCTTAACGTCTGCCCACAGAACACGAAAGAAACCTATGTGGCATTTATATACATTTTTGGTTGCCAGCAGAAAGCAAGAGAGGTTACTGCAGTGAACTCCAAATTATGTTGAATACAAAAAACACAGTCAATGAAACTTAAGTATGTGCTTAAACGCTGTCTGATGGACCTGATGCTTAACTGCTTTCCTAAATCAGGGCCTGTGAGAATATTGGCACTGCTTCTCTTTGTAGTATCACCGCTCTCTGTGGGAGATATGATCTTGGCCTTTCTTTGAGCAATTCTTTCTCCCTGCCATTGAATGTGTGGGTTCAGATGATGTTCCTCCAAATGAATTAGGCTGTATTTTTCCAAAGAACCAGAGAGAGGTCCTGAAGTCCTGACACCAGTGCAATACATGAATCTGCAGATTCTGGGCCCTAGAAGGTGACTGGATTATAAAATCACTGGAAGTGTGCCTTTCTTCTGACTCTGAGAACTTTCTCGAAGTAAGGAGGAAATTATTATCTGTTAAACTACTTCCCCTCTTGATCTTTCTCTCTCTGCTTCAATGTGGAGATTCTGCCTAGTACCTTCTTCAGCCACCTTCTGCCTAACTTCCTGACAGACTTCTAAAGAAACAATCCATGTACCTTGACAAGGTTCAATCCCTAGCTTTTTGTGCACTGACAGAAAAGGTGTATGCATGCACATGTGCAAATCCTATTCCATCCACAGAATGATCTGAGGAAAACTCCCTGAACTGAAGGAAACACATAGTTTTTCCTCAATTTTGGTTTATACTTATGGTTTTTTTCATGAAATGTTGCAATCTGACTCAAAACCTTCCACAATCAATTTATTTTAATATTCTCCTTCTGATTTAGGTAAGCCCTGTTCTTTGCTGAAAAATAGAAACATGGCCATTTGGGTTTTTTTTAAATAGAGATGATGACAAGTGCAGGTGAGTAAATGGAACGGTCAGAACAGCTGAGAAAAATAATTAGAGAAGGGTGTAAACCTGAGCAGCTGCAAATTGCAACAGAATCTTTAGCAAGAAGGAACACAGAGGACACCTGGACTTCAGCTTAGCTAATATGGAACATTACAAAACTCATGTAAAGGTTTTTGACTGGGTGAATAGACTGTCTCTCTCTTTCACACTCCCCGCACTCACCCACCTGATTTGAAAGAAGTGTTTGGATTGGGGATAGGTGTGGAGACTTCTAAACAATAGTTTAAGATGGAAAACAGTTGATCAGACAATTTTTAATTGTCATTTGACAATACACAACTTTCAGAAAGCTAAATCAGGAGCAACAGGCGTTTTGAAATGTTCAAAGAAACTCTTCAAACTCAGAGCATAAGTAGAAAACATTCAGTATAATAAAACTGGATCCCAAAGTGAAACTAAGCAATCTTTACAGACATACAACGGTATAACTGAATTAATTACTTCATTTCAAACATTAAAATATATCGTTACAGTAGCCTAGACAAGTAAAACTCATTAATAGTGTCATCCTGATGGTGACAGCAGGGGCAACTGACCATAAACTGTTGCTTCAAAATGGCAACTTGTCATAAACAAATAGTTAAAGGTTAATAGAACAGGAGTACTTCATGTCTCTTTTGCCTGTAAAGGGTTAACAAGTTCAGTGAGCCTGGCTGTCACCTGACCAGAGGACCAATCAGGGGGACAGGATACTTTCAAATCTTGAGGGAGGGAAGTTTTTGTGTGTGCTGTTAGTGTTTGGTGGTTGTTCTCTCTGGGTTCTAAGAGTGACCAGACGTGCAACCAGGTTTCTCTCCAATCTCCCTGATACATGTTCTTATAAATTCAAAATAGTAAGTACTAGGTGATAAAGCGAGTTAGGCTTATGTTTGTTTTCTTTATTTGCAAATGTGTATTTGGCTGGAAGGAGTTCAAATTTGTATTTTGCTGAAAGGATTTTAATTTGTACTTGTATACTTAGGCTTCGAGGGTATTCCCAGTGTCTATAGCTGAAAGACTCTGTACCTATTCCATTTTAAATTTACAAAGATAATTTTTACTGTTTTTCTCTCTTTAATTAAAAGTTTCTTGTTTAAGAACCTGATTGTTTTTTTATTCTGGTGTGAGATCCCAGGGGACGGAGTCTGGATTCACTATGGAATTGGTGAGGAGAAAGGCTGGAAGGGGGAGAGAGAGGCTAATTTCTCTCTGTGTTAGGATTAATGTCTCTCTCAGGGAGAGTCTGGGAGGGGGTGAGAGGAGAGGGGAAGGTGCATTTTCCTCTCTGTTTAAGATTCAAGGAGTTTGAATCATAGTGATCTTCCAGGGTAACCCAGGGAGGGGGAGCCTAGGAGAGGCAAGGGTGGGGGAAAGGGTTTACTTTCCTTGTGGTAAGATCCAGAGGGTCGGGGTCTTGGGGTTCCCCGGGCAAGGTCTTGGGGGGACCAGAGCATACCAGGCACTGGAATTCCTGGTTGGTGGCAGCGCTACAAGTTCTAAGCTGGTAATTAAGCTTAGAGGAATTCATGCTGGTACCCCATCTCTTGGACACTAAGGTTCAGAGTGGGGAATTATACCATGACACAACTCAAAAAAACAAATGCCATTTGTTATTAAAAATGGAAATACCACAAAGTATTTGAATACCACTGTATCAGGATTCTCAAAGGAAATTAAATAAAATAGAAATCAGTCCTGTACATAGAAACCGACAAAAAGTTTTTTAGCTGTTCATGGCATAAACAAGGAGTCCAGCTGTTCACTGATAGAGATAGATTTTGCATTTCTGTATTTCCAAACACACGGAGCTTTGTTCATTTAATTTTTCCACACTCTCCATTCACCCAGGACAATATACACACATTATTTAAAATATACTTTGCAAAACTATGCAAACTGTATTTTTTACTCTGAGTATGAAAAGTTTAGCTCTTTAGTTATGTTATAACCTTAGTCCCAGATCTGGACCTTAGCGTCCAAAATATGGGGGTTAGCATGAAAACCTCCAAGCTTAGCTACCAGCTTGGACCTGGTACTTGCTGCCACCACCCAAAAAATTAGAGTGTTTTGGGGCACTCTGGTCCCCCTGAAAAACCTTCCCTGGGGACCCCAAGACCCAAATCCCTTGAGTCTCACAACAAAGGGAAATAATCCTTTTTCCCTTCCCCCCTCCAGGTGCTCCTGGAGAGATACACAGACACAAGCTCTGTGAAACTACACAGAGTGATCCCCCTCTCTGTTCCCAATCCTGGAAACAAAAAGAACTTTCCTATTCCCCCAGAGGGAATGCAAAATCAGGCTAGCAAATCCAACCCACACACAGATCTCCCCTGATTTCTTCCTCCCACCAATTCCCTGTGAGTACAGACTCAATTTCCCTGAAGTAAAGAAAAACTCCAACAGGTCTTAAAAGAAAGCTTTATATAAAAAGAAAGAAAAATAAGTACAAATGTTCTCTCTGTATTAAGATGATACAACACAGGGTCAATTGCTTAAAAGAATATTGAATAAACAGCCTTATTCAAAAAGAATACAAATCAAAGCACTCCAGCACTTATATTCATGCAAATACCAAAGAAAAGAAACCATAGAACTTACTATCTGATCTCTTTGTCCTTACACTTAGAAACAGAAAATAAGAAAGTAGAGCTACTTCTCCAAAGCTCAGAGAAAGCAGGCAGCCAGAAAACAAAGACTCAGACACAAAATTCCCTCCACCCAAAGTTGAAAAAATCCGGTTTTCTGATTGGTCCTCTGGTCAGGTGCTTCAGGTGAAAGAGACATTAACCCTTAGCTATCTGTTTATGACAAGTTAGTATAATGGAATTTGCAAATGTTTAATGTGACTATGACTGTCATTTATTACATGTTTGTACATCACCTAGCACAAGAGGACCCCTGGTTTTTCTCCAGAAGCTATTACAATATAAATGCAAAATAATTAAAAATACTGAAATTAATTTAAATAGTTTGATATGAATTTATTTCCATTACATGAATAATTTGATATCAGATGCTTAAACAAATCTACTGTGTTAATGCAGCACAAAGATATCGGTATAATCTTGTTGTCATCTAGTATCTTATCACTTAACGTATTGCTATGTGGCACAGGAAGGTTTATATCATGATTCAATTTAATCAGTGAAAATTACAAATAGGGACTGAAATGTATCTGTTGTGAGGTGTACAGACAGGAATCTGACCCTTTAAAATGTGATGAAACATTTTTTTTTGTTATCTTGACTGCTGCCTCTTGCCGTAATCCTGATAGTCACTTTATTTCTCTGAGTTTACAGTCTTGAACCTACAAACCCTTATTAACGTGAGTTGCTCCAGTGAACTAAGCAGAGCTACATGTAGATTGGGTCCTATATTTGAAAACAAATATTGTTAAGATGGAGTAACACAGTGGTCAGTCAAGCCATTGATTTCAAAGGCTGCAGAACTAGGCCCCAAACTTGGAATCTCTCTTTTCAGAAAAGCAGTTTTATGAATTTAATCACAATAGCCTGTGGTAGCACCACAATAATGTAGAGATGTGATTCAAACAGCAAACATCTCTGTTTTGATAAAAAGTGGCACTACAGACTTTTAACACATTTTCCACATTTATGGACAGTGATTGCTCAAAAGAGAAATCCAATTTTCAAGCCCCTAACTTTTATGGTTTCTTTATACAAAAGGGTGGTTGAAATATGGAACAAATTGCTAAAGTCAGCCACTGAAGCAATAGTGTAAATCAGCTGAAAAAGGAATTGAAAAAAAAATCTGAAAGGGAGAAATTTAGTGAATATAAGTACCAGCTGGATTTGTGGCAGTTAAGACAATGCTCTAAAAAGTTTACTGGGTTTATAATAAATCATTAAAAACGAAAAACTAAAAATCTACAAGCTTATATGTTGAAATATATATGAAATAAATTGTGTGACTTCTGAAATTTATCTACTGTTTCAGTTATGCTTCTGGTTTGCCTTTATGGCAGCATTATTAAATTAAAGTATTTGTTTACATAGCAGTACTGGTGGTTCCAAATCTAATGCATTTATCTTGGCATAGCTACAGCTGACTGCCACTTGGGTCTGAAAGGAAATTTTTCTCATCCTGTAACTGAATTTTTTTCACCCAGCACTGAACATCAAACAGTTAACTCACTAACTGGACAGAGCCATGGGTGGCTGGCTTTACCATGCGTTAGTAGGTTGTGATTGATTCTGAGGTTCTCTTTACAGAGATTATGAGTTTCTTTTCACCATTGTGTTACGCTGATATAACTTTACTGGAATCAACAGAATTACATGGCATAAAACTGAATTAATACATGGGTGAAGCATGTCATAACTTTATTGAAGAGTCCTCAGCAGTAATGATACATCTTGGGGCCACATCTGTCATCTATTTTACATACTTATATAGCATGCATTACTGTAATATATAAGTAAACTCAAGAACAAGGCCAGAAGTGAATAGGCCATGGGATGAGGTATGTAGCAGTATAGAGATTTAGGGAGGACCTTCTTCATCAAACAGGAAATAAAAGTACTATTTTGTTAATATCCATGTCAGTTCAAAGCCAACTCATAGTAAAGTAATTCCTGGGTTGAATAATTAATATAGTTGCTGCCATTCATTAATATTATTACTAAATATGTGAAATCTTTATTCACTGAACTCTGTACCACCACTTTCCCCTCCCCTGACATTTCAATACAGTAACTATTTAGAAGGGGGGAAAAACAATATTTGTTCCCCTCTATATGAAGCTACTCACTTTTGCATACTCATGATGAAGTTCTTTGCTTAGGCAATTCAGAATTCAATTAAAGGGGTTGTTGAGGAAAAGGTTTGATTATCTGTCTTTTAACTCATACAGTGTTCGAAATGAAATCTAACCAAACCAATAATTTCTTTTAAGAATTTCACAACTGTCTCAACATGGACTTAAAAAGCAATCTTTCAGGGGTGCTGCGAACCTGTTCACAAGCTGGATGATCCTCTGTATCTGACAAATGCTATGCACATAGCTATGAAGACTGTAATTAGCAGGCTTTGGAGAAAGCTTGCTAACAATCTCAGAAAATGTAGATCTGTAACACCTACAGTGCATCTGCATAACAAAATAGGCTTTGTTAAATTATTCCACCCCAGCACAATTTGTATTTGTTTTCTTTTCACTGAGCAGAAACAGAATATGAGAGAAAAGGATCTTCATTTACATATGCTGTCAATTTAAAAATAAAACGACATAGTAACGCAATTTATTAATTTAACTCTGCAGAGATTACTTTTTAAAAGGAACATTTTGTTGCAGTAATTAAACCATTCCATGTTAATAGACTTATAGTTTTCCTTCAAAGGGGCCACAAAAATTACCTAGCAGCTTTGCTAAACTGACTTACATGTTTCTATAGAACCAAAACGGTATCAGAAAACACACTATTTCTTCTCTGAGTTCAATGTATTATTCATAAGAAAACACTTTATGCCCATTTAGGGCTCTGTCTATCCAAAAGCTGCCTCGGCAGGCCTCACTAGCTGGAACAGCCAGAGTACCAACTTCCTCACTAGTGACTAGTGATTTTGGTAAGCTCAGAGAGCTGATAGGTAAGGTCCCATGGGAATCAAGACTGAGGGGAAAAACAACTGAGGAGAGTTGGCAGTTTTTCAAAGGGACACTATTAAAGGCCCAAAAGCAAGCTATTCCGATGGGTAGGAAGGATAGAAAATGTGGCAAAAGACCACCTTGGCTTAACCATGAGATCTTGCATGACCTACAAAATAAAAAGGAGTCATATAAAAAATAGAAACTAGGTCAGATTACAAAGGATGAATATAGGCAAATAACACAGGAATGCAGGGGCAAGATTAGAAAGGCAAAGGCGCAAAATAGCTCAAACTAGCTATGGGAATAAAGGGAAACAGGAAGACTTTTTATCAATACATTAGAAGCAAGAGGAAGACCAAGGACAGGGTAGGCCCACTGCTCAGTGAGGAGGGAGAAACAGTAACAAGAAACTTGGAAATGGCAGAGATGCTTAATGACTTCTTTGTTTCATTAAGAAGTCTGAAGGAATGTCTAACATAGTGAATGCTTATGGGAAGGGGGTAGGTTTAGAAGATAAAATAAAAAAAGAGCAAGTTAAAAATCACTTAGAAAAGTTAGATGCCTGCAAGTCACCAGGGCCTGATGAAATGCATCCCAGAATACTCAAGGAGTTAATAAAGGAGGTATCTGAGCCTCTAGCTAGTATCTTTGGAAAGTCATGGGAGACGGGAGAGATTCCAGAAGACTGGAAAAGGGCAAGTATAGTTCCCATCTATAAAAAGGGAAATAAAAACAACCCAGGAAACTATAGACCAGTTAGTTTAAGTTCTGTGCCAGGGAAGATAATGGAGCAGGTAATTAAAGAAATCATCTGCAAACACTTGGAAGGTGGTAAGGTGATAGGGAATAGCCAGCATGGATTTGTAAAGAACAAATCGTGTCAAAGCAATCTGATAGCTTTCTTTGATAGGATAACGAGTCTTGTGGATAAGGGAGAAGTGGTAAATGTGGTATACCTAGACTTTAGTAAGGCATTTGATACAGTCTCACATGATATCCTTATCGATAAACTAGGCAAATACAATTTAGATGGGCCTACTATAAGGTGGGTGCATAACTGGCTGGATAACCGTACTCAGAGAGTAGTTATTAGTGGCTCCCAATCCTGCTGGAAAGATATAAAAAGTGGGGTTCCGCAGGGGTCTGTTCTGGGACTGGCTCTGTTCAATATCTTCATCAACGACTTAGATGTTGGCATAGAAAGTACGCGTATTAAGTTTCAGATGATACCAAACTGGGAGGGATTGCAACTGCTTTGGAGGACAGGGTCAAAATTCAAAATGATCTGGACAAATTGGAGAAATGGTCTGAGGTAAACTGGATGAAGTTCAATAAAGGCAAATGCAAAGTGCTCTACTTAGGAAGGAACAATCAGTTTCACACATACAGAATGGGAAGAAACTGTCTAGGAAGGAGTATGGCAGAAAGATATCTAGGAGTCATAGTGGACCACAAGCTAAATATGAGTCAACAGTGTGATACTGTTGCAAAAAAAGCAAACATGATTCTGGGATGCATTAACAGGTGTGTTGTAAACAAGACACGAGAAGTCATTCTTCCGCTCTACTCTGCGCTGGTTAGGCCTCAACTGGAGTACTGTGTCCAGTTCTGGGCACTGCATTTCAAGAAAGATGTGGAGAAATTGGAGAGGGTCCAGAGAAGAGCAACAAGAATGATTAAAGGTCTTCAGAACATGACCTATGAAGGAAGGCTGAAAGAATTGGGTTTATTTAGTTTGGAAAAGAGAAGACTGAGAGGGAACATGATAGCAGTTTTCAGGTATCTAAAAGGGTGTCATCAGGAGGAGGGAGAAAACTTGTTCACCTTAGCCTCTAATGATAGAACAAGAAGCAATGGGCTTAAACTGCAGCAAGGGAGATTTAGGTTGGACATTAGGAAAAAGTTCCTAACTGTCAGGGTAGTTAAACACTGGAATAAATTGCTTAGGGAGGTTGTGGAATCTCCATCTCTGGAGATATTTAAGAGTAGGTTAGATAAATGTCTATCAGGGATGGTCTAGACAGTATTTGGTCCTGCCATGAGGGCAGGGGACTGGACTCGATGACATCTCGAGGTCCCTTCCAGTCCTAGAGTCTATGAATCTATGACTATGTAATATTTTGAGGAATCCATGATTTCCCCCTTACCAAGCAATAGGGCTGATGGAACTGATTATGCTCCCACACTAGTATCAACTTCCTGGACAATACAATCAACTTCAACAATGGAATCTGTAGCGGGCTGCAGTGACACACTGGCAGCACCTCCTGCTGGTCATCCTGGGAATTAGCTCTGTCCACTCAGGAGAGCTCTCTGCAGGCCAGTGTCTCGCTTACTGCTGGCCTCCAGTGTCCCTCCCAGACCCTGGTGCCCCTTCTCTCAGGGTTCTGTCCCCTGCAGTACCTCGGAGTCTCGCTGGGTCTCCCCTCCCCAGGGAACCTCCAGCCCCCTATCCCCACCTCACCTCAGTCTTGGGCTACTGCCAGTCACCATCTAGCCCCCGCTCACTGGGGCGGACTGCAGTATAATTGACACTCATCACTGGCAAGGACGGTTTGGACTTGCTGCCTCTGCCTACCCTTAGGCTGCCCCTCAGCAACCTCCGTACCCTTCTTTGGCCTTTAGCAAGGCCTGCAGCCTGGGGGTTTTCCAGGCCAGAGCTCCCCAGCTCCTCTGGCCTTTCCCTAGCCCTGCTCCAGTCTAGGTACCCTGCTCAGTTCCCAGCAGCCAGGCCCATCCCTCTCAACAGATTGAGAGAGATTGTCTCTTGGTTTCTGGCCCACAGCCCTCTTATAAGGGCCAGCTGGGCCTTCGTTAAGCCAGCCACAGCTGTGATCAGCTACCCACTCAGCTTCCCCAGCTGTTGTAAATCCCTCTTACCCTGCTGCAGCCCTCTCCAGGGCTGCTTTCTCCCTTTCAGGGCTGGAGCGGGGTGCTTACTCCGCTACAGAACCCTACAGACAACTACATACAAGAAACCCATGGATCACCAAACCATAGACCCAGTAACCATCTCAAACACACTAACAAATGTTATCTAATGCTAGGCACTCAGATACCACAAAATATGCTCCAAGTAGAAAGTTTGGGATATACACCTTAACACATTCAACACTGCCTTTACCAAACAAGGACACTCCAACAGGGAAGTACATTGCATCATCCCAAATATCCCAAGAAAACCTGATTCAGTATAGAAATAAACCTCCTCTAACCACACACCCCTAATTATCATCTACCTCATCACACTAGAACCCATACGGGGTAACATCAAATAACTACAACCTATACTCAATGGGAACCACATCCTGAAAGAAATCTTTCCTGAACCCCTTCTTATGGCTTTCAAATAACATCCCAATCTCTCCAACCTCATCGTCACAAACAAGCTCCCCACAGAGCAGGACACGTCAACTTAAAACAGCAAAACTGATGCAAAAGGTGAAGACATATTTCCACTGCTGCAATGATCAACATCCCCCACAACACACCTTTCAAGATCTATGGATCCTACACATGTCCATCACAACACGAGGTGTACCTCATCCAGTGCACTAAATGTCCCGATAACAATTATGTGGGTAAAGCCAGACAATCACAACACTCTCGCATGAACTTACAGGACAATAATAAAAGACAAACACACCACATCACCTGTGGGTGAAAATTTTTCACAAAATGATCACTCTATATCTGACCCATCAGTCCTCAAAGGAAATCTGCACAACACTTTCAAAAGACGAGCATGCAAGTTTAAATTAATATTTTTGCTAGACACTAAAAATCATGGACTGAATAGACACATTGGATTTATTATAACAATCTATATATCTAGGGTGTTCATAATACCTAAAGTAAAAATGGGAGGGCCACTGGGCTGGGCTGGAAGCCTGAGGCTGACCCCCTAAGTCCTGGGCTGCCCACGTCTGGGGCTGAGCCACCTGTAGGTGGGACTGACCCCTGCAAGCTCTGCGCTTCCTGATGCTGGGGCTGACCCCTGCGAGTCCCACTGCTCGGCACCTTGCATCGCTGACTTTTTTAGTAAACTGGGCATTTGTCCCGTTTGATCTTGCCAATTGATCATTGACAATTGCCCATTTTTGTCAAAAAAGTTGGGATTCCTGGGACAGGGCTTTAAAAGGGGACTCTCCCAGCTAAAACAGGACATATGGTCGTCCTATACAACTCACTAACAATCCCCACCAGCTGTCTTCCAGTTCTTCCTTTCCCCCTGTGACTGAAGGGGTATTAACAGGCCACTTTGCCTTGAATGATCCCTTGAAATATGTATTAACTGCTTAGGCTAAAGTAATAATCTCTTTACTCTATATTTAGTTGTAACACTTTGCATGCCTTTCCCAGAGCTAAAGAAGAGCTGTGTAAGCTCAAAAGCTCTCTCACCAACAGAAGTTGGTCTATTAAAAGATATTCTCCCACCCATCTTGTCTCTCCCATGTGTCAGTTAATCATTTCTGGAAATAATTTTAAAGGGGGTATGTAATCCCAAATGTCTGTCAGCTGACAGTTTCAACTAGAATGAAAAAACGGCGGATGAAGGATACTTGCTTCAAACTAAACAATGATCAGTGAGACACTCCAACATTATCAATGGTGATAGAGTCTGGCAACAAGGATAGGAGTATAACTGAACCCCACAATCTTCTTAACAATTAAGGATATGAGTACTGTCCTCTCACACACATTTCATTTTTAAATAAAAATCCCATAGGCAAGCTCTCTACTGTTGGATTGCAAAAACCTTCCAGGTGGCTGAAATGAGGGAAGGACAAGTGCAGGATAAGGAGTTAAGGTGTTTTGGAGTGAAGGAGCTCTTTGCACGTAGCGTTTTACTTTGAAATATAAAGAGATTTTGTGGGGAGGAGAAGTGGTTGTAGAACTGGCCTTACTCAGCAGGTCAATCTTACTCTAAGTATCTTGACTTGCTGCAGAGCCAAAGTTGATCTACAGACTGGAAGGCTTGTATATTTTCTGCCACATTGGGTCCTCAGGATTCTATTTCTATGAGATTTTTTAACATATCATTTTAAACATGATATATAGTAATTTCTTCAGACCTGATGAGTTTTGGCAGCCACCTCAGCCACCCTCTAGGGGGTACACAAATACTGAACAGAGGGATTCTACATGGGAAAGGTGCTGTCCAGACTATTTTTGGTAAAATGTCAAGTAATGGGGTCACAATGACAGCAGCTTACCCCTTGGAGATCAGATGTCATGATGGATTCTGCTAGCTGAGAGATGGAAGAGGGGAAAAAAAGCAGATAAAATGATAACACAATGAATTGTAACTGTTCTTTGAATCTGTCTCCTAGCATAAGTGTGCACACCAGGTCCATCACCATAACAAAGCAGGAAAAAGAAAAAGTTTCCTCTGTAACAAGTGCTAACCTCTGATCGTATGGATGTAATAATGATTAAAACACTATTAAAATTAGATTAATGAACATGATTTAGGATAAATCAGAAATAAGGGGTCAATGATAATATTAGGATTACTGACTCAGGAAGCAAATTTGAGTTGAGGACTTGCATGAAGGTAAATAGAAAATGAAACAGCTTTTAAGGATGTAACTCCAGATAAATCAGAAATGTGCAGATTGAGTGAGTAGAGTGACTTTTTCCTACTACTAAAATATTCTTCTGTAGATTATGGATGTATTTAGAGTATATAAATAGTACCTGGTTTTGAGGACAATAGATATAAAATATTACCTGAAGAATAAAAATGTTACTGGAGGCAGCATTTCCCAATCAAGATAACTTTTCTTTTTCTTTGTTATCCAAGCGTATTCATTGAAAATTTTGATTTTTTTTTCCAAACTGTTTTCAGCCTTTAGTGCCTATAACCTGTTTGTTTTCTTGATAACTTTTATACCAATAATCTCTATTATTATTATTATTATTATTATTGTCACGTTTACATCAGTTGTAACACACCTCTTTAGGTTCATTTTTTGTCTCTTTTTGTGTATGTTTTTGCAGTCTCATTTTGCTATCATTTTTCCTAATAAAATATGTGAACATAAAGAAGAAATAAAGTACTAAAAGTTATTTAGGTGCCCCTCTCCCATTGATTTCATTTTTATTATACCTTTAAAATTTTTATAAGTGTAACATTTATAAGTTTTACAATATTTCAGTATGCTATGTCAGATGCTGGTGCTTTCAAAAAACAAGTTGTTGAGCACACACACCATCCAGTATCTGATTTTCTAAGCAATCAGGTAAGGCTATTTTAGGCCATCTTGTATTATTTCAGACTATCAGAATGAACAACATAACAGATGGGGCCCAATCCTGTGAGCTGCTGAGTTTCCTTAATCCCTACTGAAGTCAATAAAACTTTAATCTCTCAGCATACAGGGATCATTTGCAAATCTAAATATTGTGATTTGCACCATTTATTCCTTCATTTCTTTTATATAACTCAGCTAACTTTTTTCAGCAAGATCAGAGTTCTATTAACCATCTAAACCTCTATTGTCATGAAAACTCTGAAGATTGATTTAATTATCCTTAGACAATGCATTTTAAATGTATAGAATGAAGGTTCTTCCATCTTGTTACACATTTAACTAAGTGATAAATAAGATGCATTTATCCTGCATTATAGGCTACAGGAATAAGAACAACACACTAATGCACGTGTGAACTGATGAAAAGTATATAGATGTCTTTAGCTATCTGCTGCTAAGTTAAAATCAGGGAAACACAATTAATTTTGATAGGGAAGAAAACAGAGATGTTTTCTGAACTGGGACATCTGAGCTCTTCAAATTATCCAACTTTCCAAAATATGATAAATGAGTCTCAGTTCTGCCATGCTACTATTGACAACCTAAAGAAGGCCTTCCTCCGTCTCTACTGGTTCCTTTCTTTGGAAACCTCCTATTAACTTTAATGAGAGTTTGCCTGAAAGTACGAGTGAGTGAAAAAATGAGTGTGGAAGAACATAAGTATCAAATGCCAGTTAAGACTTTTTACACTACAGAAAATGGTATCGTTGAACATAGAAATATTTTTATGCTTCTTTGGAAACTGCAATTTTCTTAGGTGTAGTGAACTTAAGTCTTATTAATAAGATCTGACTAAATGACCTCGTGGTGATGGTGGGCAGGGTGAGAACCCTGTGTTTTCAGTAGGACCTTGTCAAAGGTGTCCCACCTAGCAAGCCTGTATGATTACTTTAAAAAGTAGCTTAATGGAAGCTGCAAACCAGATACAAAACACTGAAGATGAGGAGTTAATTTGGATTGAATAAAGCAGACAGCATCTGACTTCTTTACCCAGAATAAAAAGAAAAAATCTAAGGGACAAATTATTCCAAAAAGTTTGAATCTGGTAGAAAAATAAAAACTGGCTAAATAAAGAGTCTCTTAGCATGAATTTAACAATGCCTTAAAGATGAAAGTGCACTAGGAAAGCGAGCACAGACAAGTACAGAACTTAAATCTTTTAGACAACTTTAGTTTATATACTAGTAGAGCTGAGTTAAAGGAGCTGATCCTTTATCCTCCACTCTTTGTTCTTAGTCTGTATTCCGCTTTTCTGTCAATACAGCATCTCAACATAGCATTTCAATAGTCATCTATTTCAATGTAACAAAAAGGTAAAGGCTGAAGACAAGGCATAAAGATGAAAGATACTGACACCAGTGATATTTCAGTAAAAGGATAAACATTCAGACGATTTGTATAGTCTGGATTCTGCAAATCCAAGACCCATATTCTGCTTTTACCTAAAAAACTGTCAATTATGAAGATAACGATAGAGTACAGCCACTTCAGTGTATACTGTGAAGACAGTCTATTATATGTGAACTAGGCAAAGCTTACCTAATAACTATTTTGAAAGAGAGGCTATGGGATGCATTATCATGAACTTATATTAATACTTAAGAAGAAAGAGACAGGATAACAGGAGAACAAGAAAAGATAATTGTAAAAGCTTGACTTTATTTTCAGTCCTATAGCTGTTTGTGAAGTTTACATAATTCACTGTGAGTGTGTTTAAACTCTTTTCAGTGCTTTTGTCCCTAAAAAACAAACAAACAAAAATAATAGCAGCCTCCTGCACTCCACTGTGTGATAGGGAACTGAATATCTTTTTTAGAAAATAGCTTCCATTTAAAACTTCCAAGGGGCTACACACAAATCTAAGTTATTTGAAAAGATGAGAAATATATTGATGGTATCCGGTATAGGGTACCAGAGAAGACAGACTGATGATGTATCAACAGTCTTTTAAAAATTCTAATATTATACACCAAGTATATTTTCACTTTTTGGATATGAAATTTGCAAAAATCTTGATAATACAGCTCAGTGACAGAGCATTTGCTCAAATTTTATCAAGTTCTCAGTTCTAATCAGCGAGTCTCCCTCTTATCTTGATTTAAGGAGCTCAGTCTATTTAATCTATTGCAGAGAAATAATATCCTCCCATTTCCCAGTTGAGTTCCCTGACCATTGCGCTAAAGGTTAGAAAAGAAGCACCAACTATTCCTTCAACCATTTTGTGAATCTAACTCATTTCCTTTTCTTTTATATTAAAAAGTGCCTGAAGGCTAAACAAAATGGTTCATTTCAGGTCAAACAAAATGTTTTATTCTACGCAAAATGATTTTTTTTCAATTTTTTTCAATTTATTGAAATTCTTTGGAATTTTCTGATTTGGTTTGGGCCAACGCTTTTATTTTATTTTATATTTATATGTTATTTATTATTATTAATTATTATTAGTAGTAGTATACAGAAGTGTCAGTGAACTGAAAAGTAAGTTATTCACCCAGCTCTAGAATCACTAGATGAACTTTTATGGGCTGTTATGCAGGAGGTCAGACCATATGAACATAAAAGTTCCTTCTGACCTTGAAATCTATGAATATGAAAAATTCAACATTTGGAGTAAACTCAGTTCCTAGTCTTGTCTTCAGTACCAATTGATTCTGAGACATTTATGCTTTCATCGTTCGTTTCCTCAAAGATGATCAATCTTACTTCTCCGTTCCCCTCATCTCCAACTTGTTATGTGACTGAAGCGATCAAATCTATCTCAGACTGAGAGCACCAGTGTTTAAGCATAAATTTAACTGTAAATCATTATTGAAGCCATTTCTTTTGTAGGTGAGGAGATTTGCTATTGTGGGGAGTAATGTATTTTTGCTACAAGTGTTGCTTGTAATAGGAGGTGTTAGACCTTGATCAGTAACTTTTAGATGAGCTATTCATTTTCATTTTTGTAGAAAAAAGTTTCTATTTCTCTCTTTCAGAAATATGGATTTAGAAGCTAAAAGACAATTTCAGAAATATATCTCCTTAATGTAAACAGAAAAAAGAAAAAAAATGCTTGTGAATTGGAAGGGCAGAAAGGTAGTAATAACAGATCACTAACATTACATGTTTCCTATCCACAACAGATTAAAGTTTTGATGCATTGTTTTTATTTGATTTGATTTCTGCTATGTGTCTACCATAATAGCATAGCTATGTAAGGTACATTTTTTAAAAAATGCCAACATGACTTAGGAGCACAGCTTTGAGAATAACAGCTCTTTTGGTTCACTGGCAATTCCAAATAATTTCAAATCAAAAATCTGTTTCAGACCAAAAAATAAAAATATTCAAAAATGTTGGCAAAGCACAAAAAAGTAGAAAAATATTACACCAGGGTTTAACAAAATGTTTAATTTTGACAAAATGAAAACTTTTCTTCAAAAGTTAGGTGTCTAACTCTCCTAGGCACTTTTAAAAATCCCATCTTCAATTAATATCTTTCTTAGATCTACATAAAGGCACTTATCATACTAAGATCAAATAAACAAAAACTGTTCTTTAGATTTTTAACTTTTTAAAATATTTGGTTAAAAAATAAAATTAAAGGAAGTTTTAAAACAAAATGTTGGTTGAAACTGAAAAATGGAAACATTCTTTTAATAAAAATCAAACAGAAGCATTTTGATGTTGCAAGGGGGAAGGAAGATTAGGATTTTTCTTCCACTTAAATGATTTGGTAAAACAATATAAATTTGCTGAATATACATTTTTTGCTAAAAGAAAGTGTCAACTGAAAAATTTCATTCTGCTCTAATTAGAAGCCTAACTCTCATTTTCAAAAATGATTTAGGAACTTCGGAGCCTAAATCTCACTGAATGTCACTAGAACTTAGGCTTCTAATAGCCAGAGTCCTTTCTGAAGATGGGACTTAGGTTTTCACTTTTGAAATTTTTTCTCATGATCAATATTTAAAGACATGTATTACAAAGTAAATTAAGTATCAACTTCAGCAAACAACTAAATACTCACCACCTGATAAAACCTAAGTCCCTCTCTAATCAATCCATACCATCATAAAGAGGTAGAGTAAATAGATTGTTTATTATCAGGAGACATTATAAAACCTAACAAACTTAGGACCAGGGCCGGTGCAACCATTTAGGTGACCTAGGCAGTTGCCTAGGGCGCTGGGATTTGGGGAGGGTGCCATTTTCTTAAGCAGTGACTGCGGTGGCCGGATTTTTGGCCGCCCCGGTTGCCACCGGCATTTAGGTGGAGGGAGCTGGGGCAGGGAAGCACAGGGAGGGCCGCCTGCAGCAAGTAAGGGTGGGACAGCACGCAGGGGAGGTGGGAGAAGTGAAGCAGCCACAGCGTGCTCGGGGTGCTCGTGCGCGGAGCAGGGGTGAGCTAGGGCGGGGGCATGCCTCAGGGGCAGAGGGTGGGGATGGGCGCCTCAGGTCGGAGGGGGGGAGCTGCCACAGGGGGAGTGCTCAAGGTAGAAGTTTTGCCTAGGGCACGAAACATCCTTGCACCGGCCCTGCTTAGGACCAGTCAGACCAAAGAGAAAGCAAATTTCAAAATCAATGGCCTTTCTCTGACAAGTACTCTGTTACTCAACCATACACATAGATTGAGGGACAGTGAGCTTGAGCACTCCAACTGAGATACAACAGGAAAGGAGGATTCTGTAAGATACAGAGGGTGCAAAACAATAAGAGTTTTATGCATCACTACATATCTTGAATTACATCTGGAAATGAATTTGAAATCAGTGCAGTTTAAGAGAGGGTGTAATATGCTCCACAAATGAAAATAAACTTGGTGTAATTTAGGACACTAAAAATAAAGATGTAGTCCAATCTGGTGTAATATTAGAAGAAAATATATTTGATGTAATGCATTAGATTGGTTATGTACTTCCTCTTTTGTATCTGCTCTTTATTTTCTGTTGTTGAGCATTACGATAGGATTTTACATTTTATTGAGGGCTGTCCCTAGCTATTCTGGGGCCCAAAGCAGCCCCCCTGCAGGGAGTGTGTATGTGGGGCCCCAGACCTCCGTGGGGGGGAGGGGATGGCTTGGGAGATAGGGGGAACCATCCCCCAACACCTACCGGTGACGCGGCTGGGGCCGGGCCGCTGCACTTCCCACCGCCAGTGAGTGCAGGCCCAGCCCTGCTGCAGTTCTCAGGGGAGTGGGGGGAGGAGAGGGCAGAGCAGGAGTGGGAAGAGGTAGGGCAGAGCAGGGACAGGGGCTTTGGGGAAGGGGTGGAGCAGGAGTGGGGCTGGGGCAGAGCAGGGATGGAGGCCATGGAGCTGGAGCAGCACACAGCTATGCAGGGCACCAGGAAATTTGTTGTGGGCTGCTCTATGAGCTTCACTGCTGCCTGGAATTTTAGCAGTGGTGTGTGCTGAGGTCCCATCCCCAGCCACATCTCCTACAAATTTGGTGCCCAAAATTTCCTGGTGCCCTATGCAACTGTGTACTTTGTGTATGGGTAAGGACGGCTCTGATTTTATTAGTATGAAATCTTTCCTCATTGCCTGCACTGCTATTGCTCCAGTCTATCCATGTGAATATGCAGTTTAGTTCTGGTTTCCTGTTTTCTACCCCTCCAATTATATCCCAGCAGAATTCATACTGATGCAACACGTGATGAAAAGAGATTTCAAACATCTGTGCAGTGGACACAAAGGTAGTTTTGTTAATTTCTGTGTTTTGGGTTATTTAAGTGTATTATTTTGTCAAAAATGTTTCATCTGGGGGTCTGATGCAATGCCCACTGAAGTCAGTCAGTCTTTCCATTGATTCCAGTAGGCTCAGCCACTCCAGTAGAAAAATTCTCAGGGCAGGATTTTCAAGAGTTCGGTGCCTAATTCTTCGGCATTTTTGAAAATCCTATACTCAATTAATATCTTTCTTAGAGCTACATAGAGTCACCTATCAGACTGGTACTGAATAATACTTAGAATTTAATGAGTGAGATTCTGTGCTGCTTCTCTAAAGAGAGCCACCCCTTGAGTCCTGTGAGCCTGTGACTCTGCAGTGGCTGAAGAAACTCCCAAGGTAACAGCCCCAGGTTCCTGTCTAAATTATAGCAGGCGCTGTGGGCTGCCCTATGAGCTGCAGTGCTGGCTGGAATTTTAGCAGTGGTGTGTGCTGAGGTCCCATCCCCAGCCACATCTCCTACAAAGGGGCTTGCAATGGGGTTCTAGTAAGGCAGTCCAATAGCAACCTTTCACAGAGCCTGCACTGGGAGGATCCTCTCCCAGTCCACTGCAGGGGGAAGCTACTGCACCTTTACACTGCCTCCAGCCCTTTGATTCAATTAAAGCAGCCACCGGAGCAGTGAAGATCTCACTTCATATTTGTAAACAGGAGTACAAACACTGGACACAATCCTGCAACTTGTGCACATGTGCAACTTCACTAAAGTGAGTGGTCTCATTGACATGTGATCAGTGATTTCAGAATTAAATCCATTACCTAGTTAGCTACTGTAAATGCACAAAATGAGGATTAAGGATTATTATAATTAAACCAGTGTATACTGTGACATCTTTGGAACTCTCTTTTAAATAGCACCTAGCATGAAAGAGCTCTGATACTCATTTTGGATTCCTAGGTGTTATATCGAAATAATTGGCAATAATAATAATAATATATATTTTAAAGCTGGACAAACAGATATAGATAATACAATATAATTCGCCTATGGGCACAAATCAGTAGAAGAGACAGAATTAGATGCTACTTTTCTTCATTAAAAAAAAACTTCATTAATCACAAAAGATTGTTTTGTTCCAGTAGTGTCCTGACTTCAGAGAGGCTATGAATTTGATTTCTGGAGTGGGTTAATTCTTCACCGTGAGAAAAATGAATGAAGATGGATACAAGATAGTCTTTCCTAGTCTATTTTTATTTTTAATATATTCATAGTTCCTATTATGTTTTGACAAATATGAACAAAAGGGGTAAAGCATTAGTACCACCACTTACAAAGATGGTATAGCACTTTTGCAGCTCTGGCACAAAACTGCATTGTTTTTCAGTTTCAGCTAGACTATTCTCATGCAAAACGTATCCTTCCAACTTTATAAAATCAGTGAGTCTTAGCTCTATCCCAAACTGCATTAAAATTTCTTTATAATAGAAGTGTTTGTCTGTCACTCAGAAAATTGCTACACCCAGCTCTAGCCAGGTGTCAGTCAAAGCCACACTGGAGCTGAGGGCAAAGCTCTAAGGGTGAGGCATGAGTGTTGCCCACCCCTCTACAGCTGTTTTTCAACATAAATGTTAACTCATTTGCATGTAATGACCCCAGCTATTAAACACAAGGGCTTGCAGTTGGCTTCTAATAGTCCATTATATTAAAAAACATAAGGTGGGTGAGGTAATATCTTCTATTGGACCAGCTTCTGTTCTGTTCTGTTTTTCAAAGCTTGTCTTTCTCATCAACAGATCTTGGTCCAATAAAAGATATTACCTCACCCACCTTGTCTCTCTAATATCCTTGAACACACAAGGCTACTATAGAAAAGATTATTCACCTTGTGCAGTAACTGAGGTTCTTCGAGATGGTGTCCCTATGGGTGCTCCACTGTAGGCATCTTGATGCTCTGTGCTTGTAATCTGAGATTTGTGGTAGCAGTGCCTGGTTGGGCCGCTCACATACAGTAGCCATCCTGCGCCACACTGAACGGTTATATAGCAGTGCGCAATCAACCATCCCCCAATTCTTTCTCTACCTCAGAGAATCGGCCTGAAACTCCGAAGTAGAGGGGAAGAGGGAGGGTAGTTGAGCACGCACAGGGACAACTGTCTTGAAGAACTTCAGTTACTGCACAAGGTGAGTAACTTTCTCTTCTTCTAGGAGTGTCACTTTAGGTCACTGTTGAGCAGTGCCCCTCTGTGGAACTGAGGGGCTTTAGAGTTGATCTATTGTCAGTGGATAATACCGTAAATCCAAAGTGAGCATCTGATGCTGATTGTTGTTCTAAAGCATAGTGTTTAGTGACAGTATGGACTGATGCCCAGGTAGCTGCTCTGCAAATGTCAGTGGTAGGTACATTATCGAGAAATGCTGCCAGAACTCTGGTGGAGTGTGTGAGAACCCCTGGTGGTGGTTGTTGATTGTTGTTTTGGTAGCAAAAATGGATACATCCAGATATCCATTTGGACAGTCTCTGTTTTGAAATGGTTTGACCCCTTGAGTGTTCTGTTATGGAAACAAGTAGTCTAGGTGATTTTCTAAATGTTTTTCTTCTTTCAACATAGAAAATGAATGCTCTGAGAACGTCCAATGTGTGGAATGAGGCTTCCCTCTAATCTGCATGTGGCTTCAGAAAAAATACAGGTAAGTAAATGGGTTGATTTAAATGAAAGGGGGAGGCAACTTTGGGTATCAATTTAGGATGTAATCGTAGGATTACTTTATCTTTAAAGAATGTTCTATAAGGTAGGTGTGCCATTAGGGCAGCTAATTCTCCCACCCGTCTTGCAGACGTGATGGCAATGTGGAAGGCCACCTTCATGGAGAAATATAACAAAGAGCAAGTTTCCAGGGGTTCAAATGGTTTTCCCATGAGTCCTCATAGAATAAGGTTGACGTCCCTCATGAATGTAGGGTTTCTTAGCGTGGGATTTTCAATTCCTTTAAGAAAGCATTTAATCGTCGGGTGAGCAAACATAGTGACCCCAACCACCTTGTCATGGAAGGAGGTAACGATAGTCAAGTGTACTCTGATGGAGCTTGTGGATAGCCCCCATATTTTAGGTCTCGGTATATAGTTGAGGATCCTCGGTCAGGGAGATGACTGTGAAAAGATCTGTTTTTCTTGGCACAAGGTGCAGAATCGTTTCCACTTATGGATATATGTTTTTCTTGTTCTTCGTCTCTGACTGTTCGGTAATATATCTGTTATTTCCTCAGAACAGGCCTTCTGGATCCCTGTCAGCTAAGGAGCAACCAGGCCTTAAGGTGGAATACTGCGAGGTTGGGGTGACGGATGCGTCCCACTCCCACATCTTGTGATAGAAGATGAGGCACTAATGGAAGGGTTCGAGGCAGTTTCAGTGCCATCTAATGAAGGTATGGGAACCACATTTGTTTGGGGCATGTGGGTGCAATGAGAATGACTCTGGATTTGTCCTGCCTGATCTTGTGAATGACTCAGTTTAGGAGTGGGGTCAGAGGAAATGCATACATCAGTGGTACCACCCATTTTATCAGGAGAGTGTCACCTAAGGAGTGGTGTCCCAATCCTGCTCTGGAGCAATATTGTGGGCACCTAGCAATCTGAGCTGCTGCAAATAGTTCTATGCTGGGAAACCTCCATAATTTGAATATGGATTTGAGAATTCTGGGATCCATCTCCCACTTGTGGGTTTGTGAAAAATCCCTGCTTAGTTGATCTGCTGTTGTATTCTGACATCCCAGCAGATAGGATGCCGATATCTCTATGTTGATGCACGAATTCCAAAGGTGTATTGCCTCTGCACATAGAAGGTGTGATTGAGCTCCCCCAAGTGGTTTATACAGAACATGCATACTATATTGTCCGTGAGGCTCTTGATGGCATTGTTCTTGAATAAAGGGAGAAAGTGGTTGCATGCATTTTGGACTGCCCTTAGATCCAGTAAGTTTATGTAGCGGTTAGACTTTGCTGGGGACCAGTAGCCTTGGATCATATTGTTGTGTATATGTGCCTCCCAACCTGTTAGGTAAGCGTCTGTTTTGATGGTCGTGGTTGGAGTTCTTTGTTGGAAAGTGACTCCTGAGCAGACATTTTTTGGTTGTGTTCACCATGTTAGCAAGTCTTTTACTCTGCATGGCATTGTGAGGTATCTGTTGAGAGAGTGTGTGGTATATACACTGTTTGAAGCCAGGCCTGCATGGGCAGTGGGTGGAGGCCCTTCAGGGAGGCTAGTCCCCAGCTCTGCCCCTTCCACCCACGTCTCCCCGGCTGGACTCATGAGCCCCCCCCAACTGGAGAAGCCCCAAGCTCCACTCCTCTCTGTTCGAGTGGAGGAGCACGAGGCTGGCTGGAGGCCCGAGTGCCCTCCCTTACCTGCCTGGAGGAGCCATGAGCCAGTCACACCACATCTCCCCAGACTCCAAGCTGCTGGGGAAAAGCATCTCAGATTTTCCTCTGGAAGAAGTTTTTGCTACGCTCCATGCAAGTTCCAGAGCAGCTGAGGAGGCAGTATTTGCTACTTAGCTTCCTGGGTTTATCAGTAATCTCTCTGGAGTCCACCGGATTATTGATGAACCCAGGAAGTTGAATAGCACATATCACCTCCTCAGCCGCCCCTGAATCTACATAGGGCACAGTAACACCAAAAGTTCCCATGCCAAACCCCGCAACCGCAGGTCTGGCAGCACCAGGAAAGGCAGATCCTCCTCTGGCCTATTATACCCACTGCCCAGGCAGGCCTGCAAGCATCTCATATGGAGACTGGCATGTTTTACTACAAGTGTTGTTGCTGACATATGCCCCAAGAGTTGTAAGCATGTTCTGGCAGATGTTTGTGGGCTGTCCATCATTGCTGAAATTAGGTTTACTAGAGTGAGAAAGTGTTGTTGCTATGAGACAATTGAGGTAGGATCAGGGGCAGCTCTAGGTATTTTGCCACCCCAAGCACGGCAAACAGCCTGCCTTCGGCAGCTTGCCTGTGGGAGGTCCTCGGTCCCGCAAATTCGGCGGCAGCCTGCGGGAGGTCTGCCGAAGCCATGGGACCAGAGGACCCTCCGCAGGCATGCTGCCGAAGGCAACCTGCCTGCTGCCCTCGCGGCGACCGGCAGAGCCCCCCCCGGGGCTTGCCGCCCCAGGCACGCACTTGGCGTGCTGGTGCCTGGAGCCGCTCCTGGGTAGGATCCTATGAATTCCAACTTTTGGACAGGAACTAGTGTGAACTTTCATACATTTATTTGCAACTGTAGGTCCATGAACAGGATTGTGTTCGGTGTGGCATTTATTGCTTCTTGCTACATTGGTGCCCCTATAAGGCAGTCATCTAAGTATGCAGAGGAGAGCTGCAATGACAGAGAGAACTTTGGGAAAAACCCTTAGACCAGTGAAAAGGCAAAGGGTAGTACTCTGTATTGGAAATGCTGTTTCCCTAGGGTGAGTCTCAGGAATCTTCTGTGTGACAGGTGGATGGATATTAAAATAAGCATCCTGAATGTCGAGGGCCAAGAGCCAATCTACTTTCTCTAATGCTGGAATACTGTGGTGAGAGTCACCATTTTGAAATGTTGTGGTCTCACAAATTTGTTGAGCTTTCGTAAATCCAGGATGGGTTTCCACCCACCGGTCTTTTTCTGAGTTAGAAAGTAATGTGAATAAAAACCTCATCCCCTGTGTTGTGATGGTACAGGTTCCACAGCACCTAATTGTACAAGGTGGTTTATTTCCTCTTGTAGCACATGGTCACGAGAGCGGTCCCTGAAGAGGGATGGGGAAGGGGGGATGGGTAGGTGAGATATAAATAAAGGGGGTGGAGTAGTCCTTCTGGATAATCTCTAAAACCTATTTGTCTGTCGTGATGGTGTTCCAGACTGGGTAGTATGGTGACAGACGGTCTCCCAATAGTTGGGGGACTGTTTCTGGTTCCAGAGTCAGAGAGTGTGGAAGTCTTATGCCCTTGACCACACCTTCAAAATGATTGTTTAGAGGTGGATTGTTGAGACATCAAAGGGTGATCTTGGTTCTACCAACATGTGTTCTGTTTTTGTTTACACAGTTGATGTACTGTCTTTGGGGCTGAGAGTATGACATAGACTGGAATCGCTGATTGTAAAACCTGCTCTGTTTCTTTTTGTTTGCAGGTAATGAAACATTGGTTTTGTCTGCAAATAGTTTCTGCCCCTCGAAGGGTGAGTCCTCAACTGTTGTCTGGACATCCCTTGGGAACCGGGAGAGGTGGAGCTATGATGCACAGCACATGACCACAGATGTCGTGATGGATCATGGTGCCATGTCTGCCAAGTCAAAGAAGGTCTGGAGGGCTATCCTGGCAATGAGACACCCTTCAGGAATGTTTGCCTTGCACTGTTCTTTTTTGTCAGCTGGTAAATTTTATATAAAAGTTGACATTTTGGTGAACAAATTGCACGTATATTTGGCCAGCAGGGCAGCATAGTTGGCTATGAGGAACTGAAGTGTAACTAAGAAATAAGCTTTCCACCCAAAAAGCCATAACCTTTCCCAATCCTTATCCTATGGGGTTGTTTGGGACTGGTGTTGTTTCTACCTTTGATTGATTGCCTCCACCACTAAAGAATGTGGTGAGGGGTGTGTGAATAAAAATTCAACTCCTTTTGCTGGCAAATAATATTTTTTTGTCAAACCTCTTACATGAGGGTGGTGCAGTAGTTGGAGTCTACCAGATGATTTTCGCAGGCTCCATAATCGCATCATTTATCAGCAGGGCTATCTTTGCCGATAAAGATGCCTGAAGTATGTCCATGAGCTTATGTTGGGATTCTGGTAGCTGTGCCAACGAAGTGTCTAGGGATTCAGCAATCCTTTTGAAGAGGTCCTGAAAGGATTTGAAATCATCCCTCATAGTACGGAGTGGTGGCATTATGGTTTTGTCTGGTGACAAAGATGAGAAGTGAGAAGGCGTGAGTGACGAGGAGTGTATATTGCTGCATCATCCTCTTCTTCCTCATCACTGGAAATAGAAGGGGTTGATCTGCAGGCAGTAGTCAGCTGGCTTGGTATTGATCTGGATGGGTTGCCTTCAGTGCCAAGTAGAGGAGATTCAGGCATTGAAGCCACTATCAGGTCCACATGCCTCATAAATTGCTGCAGTACTGTAAGGCTTGGTGCCGGAGATGGTATGGTGGAGGCCCGGGAGCATGAGTTGAAATTGCTGGTGCCAAGCATTTATGGCTATGTGGCACAGTTACAGCAGGTGACACCACTATACAACTCACTGCCGAGATCATCTTCGGCTCTGTGGGTGCTGAGTTGGCAGGTTTCACTTTAGTGTGTCAACCTCCATTATAGTTTGCCTGCACAGAGTCTTTAGCATGTCGAGAACTCTCAGTGATGGATGCTCCTGGTGCCTTGTGGTCTGGTGCTCTCAGTGCTGTCGGTACTGGGGCAGATTTTTCAGTAGGAGATTGCTTCCTTTTGGACAATTTCTGGTGTGGGGATGTCTGCGACCACTTTTTTGTAGCCTTTCTAGGAACAGGCTCTTTGGCAGCTGTTGTTGGAGCACAACCCCTGTCAGAGGCTCCCACTGGCCACCGTTGGGTCAGAGGCTGGCCTGAGTGATTTCTCCATCATGAGGCGCTCCAGTTTGAGATCCCTGGTTTTTCTTGTCCTGGCTGTTAGCTTTCTGCAGTGTGGGCACTTTTGAGTAATGTATGTCTCACCAAGGCAGTGGACACACTGAACGTGGCCATCACAGACTGGTATGAAGAGTGTGCAGGTCACACAGGGTTTAAAACCAGGTAAGACATCTCTTAGAGAAAAGCAGAGGTAAACCCTGTTTAAGGCTAAAGCTGCACACCTCGGGGGAGATAGGAGGAATGGCTACTGCACGTGCACAGCCCCAACTGGGCACTGCTGCCAAAAATCTCTGATTACAAGAGCAGGGCCTCAAGACACCTAAAGTGGAGCACCCACTGGGACACTCCTTGAAGAAGAACCACTGAATACATTATATTCAAAGGCATTTATTGTCCGTATCAATTAGCCTGACTTGACTCTGAGGTCGGTGAGTCTGCACTGATTTTAACCTTTTCCATGGTCTATTTCAATACACTTATTATTTCCACATCTTGAACAGCTTTGATTCTATGGAGTACAATGGGGTTAGGTGCTTTATCTACTGGGATCATAACTGCTAAACCAGATGCCTCTGAAATTTTGGTTTTGTCCTGTCTGCAATACTACTACTTTTTTTTCACTATAATACCACGGTTTTCAATTTTTTTTTCATTACAGACCTCTAACATATTTTAAATGGAGGTGTAGACCTCGTTACACATAGTCTCTGGTCCCCCAGAGATCCACGGATCACAGTTTGAAAACCACTGCTATAATATCATGCTCAGGAAAAGAACAGGTGTAGTAAAACCTGCTGTCTGGAAGATACATGAAGTTCAGTGCAATCAAAGACTACGCTACAGGGATGAAAAATCTAGTTAATGAGGAGACTACAAAGGTTCATCGGGATCCCTCTCTTCCTCTGTGTTACACTAATAAAGTCAATTTAGCTGAATGGACATACCAGGAGGTGGAAACCAGAGCTTCCAAACATGTTACATTTTAAAAAATTAATGGAACGTATCTCCCTGTGGAAATGAGTGTGTTGTTAGATCATGACAAGCCACTCTTCAGGAGCTAAATCCTGGAAGGACTCCAAATTGAGGTTATTATCTGTCTGGGAATGACAGCCTGCAGGAATGGAAGGTGCACTACATTCCATGATGCTGAGTAGCTCTTATTATCTCAGAACGGTTTTTCCTCATTCAACTTTCTGATCTTTATCCTCGCTCTCACTTGAAAATATTAAAAATGTACAGATACTCCTCTTCCTCAAGCTTTTTTCATCAGCAAAAAAATAAGATTTATTGTTACTGAGCATTAGATACCTGCAGGCAGGCTGCTCACTCATCTGGGTTATAATAAAAAAAAATAAGAATTTGAGAAAAGAAAGTGGAGTTTAATTAAGTTACCTATTGTGTCCACTCCCCACTAATGTTCAATTAAATCTCCTCATTTCCATATACTGGAAGATGTAAAGCAATATATGGCAGGTTTAGTCTAAGGAGCTGAATGAATTGCAGCAAATAGAGGGAAAAGAACCTTAAATTTGGAAATAAATAATAGTGTTAATACACACATGTGTTACACAGAAGATTGGTAATAAGGGTGTCATTATCTTAGTCCTGCACAGGTCCTGGTGAACTAGCCAAAATCAATGCTGGATTTTTTATCTGGGCTAACATAATACATCCAGGTAAATACCAGCCACTTACAGAATCTCTGATACTGACAATTTTAACAACTAATCACAATCTTTCAAGCTAAAAATTAGGCCACCGTTTCTTCCTTAAGTGTGGCTGCATGTTTGTTCATAAAGAAGAGGAAGAAAAGTGAACACCAGACAATCAGACATTTGAAAAACTGCAAAGACTTTAATTACTGTCTGAAATTTTAGATCCCTTTCAAACTGTCAGTGCTCAATGCTGCAGATGTAGAAGCATTAAGAGATATCAATAATGATAACATCCACAGTGTATGCCAAAGTAGCTTTCCTGATACAGGAGAGTTAATTATTTTCTTAAATCACTCTAGATCAAAGGAAGATGTTTAGAATCACAGACATTATATATAGAAATTAGATAATCCATTCAATTGTCTTGCTGATGGAGGACTGTTTCCTACTTTACACAACTGAGGTCATTTGGGAAGATGTATCATACATTCCCTCTTATGGATCACTAGTGAAGATGTGAAATAAGGCTAGTCCTAACAAAAATCCTTGTGACATCTGTCCTCAGGTCACAACATTGCTGTTTATCATCATTATCTTCTTACTGTCTTTCAGCCAATTTTGCAATTTACATGATAATGTTCTTAGCTAAAGCACTATGAAGTGCGAATCTTCTATGAAAAAGCAGTTTAGTTAAAAAGACATCATGGGTTCACTGAGACAAACACAGAAACCCCTAATGCCATTTTTACCAGATAAGACTTGAAAACTTTACATTGGCTTAGATAAGAACATGGCCATTTTTTTCCTGTAGCTGATTCTTTTTCGTTCTTCCTCTGCATTATTTGAAAATAGATAAAATGTACAAAAGAAAAAGAGAGCATTAGTTCATGCACTAATTAGAGAAAAATTAGATATGTTAAGGGGGGAAAATAATCAATGTATCAATAACTTCCAGCTCAAATTTGTACAGTGCACAAATAAAGAGATATTCCCCTGGCCCCTTTGTTTGTTTTTGTTTGTTTGTTTTTTTAAACTGCCAGCCCAAAAAACTCAGCCATGGAGCTATAAAGTTAAGCATGGTTCTTCCTGGCTGGGCATATCACCGCTAGAAACAAAAGATTCAACAGACCAATTTTGTTCTTATTTACATCTTTGCAATTGCACTGGCTTTGAATTTTGCTCTCACTTGCACAAATATAATAAGACCAAAAATTTAGCCCTGCAGAAGATGTTTTTAATTTTATCGTACAAAGCACGTGTACTGACTGTCAAAACCATATACTGGTTAAACAAGAACAATATACAGTTCTACAAGACCTATAATATTACAAAAATAAGGTTCTACATTTGTAGAGAACGTCATTTTCCTCCTCTAATCAATACTGACCACGCATGTGGTCATGTGGGATTTTCATATTTTCTCAGAAGTGATTGGGGAACCTGTAGCATTAGAAATAGAGCCTTTTTCCAGTAGTAAAAGGGCATCAAGGAGGTTAATCTATTCTTATGTTGAAAGAATGTCTGCCAGCAATGGGTACTTAATTTCCTAGCTGCTGATAAAGCAACTCTCCAAAACACTTGACTTTGTATCGGTCTACGACAAGTTCTGATACATAATTAATAATCTAGATACAGGTGAAGAAAATCTTGCCTGTCCACAATGTATTCAAGATGTTTAGTCATCACAATTCAGAATATTTCAGCAAGGTGGCTGTTCCAGGCAATGTGAAGGGCTCAGTCATGAGCCCAGCTCCATACCGGGGAGTCATGGGGCATGAGGGGCTTCCTAACTCCCCTGCACCAGTGGAGATTACTTCCCTCTCAGAAGGAAAGGGGAAGCAGAGACCAGGTTGTGACTCTCAGGATATGTATATACTGAACATTTCTTATGGAAGTGTTAGAGTACATACACTGCATGCCCTACTAGCCTTTAAATAGCAGTGTAGAGAGTGAGGCACTGCTTAGGAGAATAGAGACATGTCTGTACCCTTAGGTATGTACCCTACATGGCTCTCTACATACTCAAGCAGTGCCTCCCCCATCTACACTGCTGTTTTAAAAAGTGTAGCGTCCCACTGCCAAAGGCTTTCCTTGCTGTAGGGAAAGGCTCCGGCAGGGGGTAGGCAGAGGAGAAAGGCCCCAGCCTCTCTGCGCTGCAACAGGCTTTTCCCACTGCAAGGAGCTGCTGAAGACTTTCCCTGCCCCAGGTAAAGATTCCAGTAATGGGGAAAGACTGAAGCAGTGCAGAGGTGCCAGACCCTTTCTTCTTTGTTTACCCCCTGCCAGAGCCTTTCCCTGCTGCTGGAGCCTTTCCCCAATGCTTCGCTTCACTAGCATCTTCCAGTGATGTGTGTAGATACACACTGCAGTATCGATGCATCCTGCTTTTCACTGCAGCATTTAGCTATGCATACCCTAAATGCAGTCAACAGTGGTGTGCAGGGTGAGGTGTGCAAACATACCTTGAGAGTCAGAGTCATTATCTGGTTCCAATCCATATCCTGAGATACTCTTACATTCTGCTTCTCACTGGGCATGTAAGGTTACACCTAGACCAAAGTGAGTGAGTCTAACAAATCTTTTGATGATGCACAAGTCAGAACAAAATCCAGCTCACTCCTTCATAGCAAGTTTGGCTATGAAGTGCCAATAGGAGTAAAAAAGTAGAAAAAACATTTTTTTTCCAGAAAAGTAGGTAGATGTGGACCTGAAATCACACCTGGAGCTAACATGTCAAATACAGTGTCATTTTTATATAGTCACTTAGCGGAGTAGAACAACACTCTAAAGTCCCATCTTCTCTATCCTACGGTAATTATTTTTTGGAACATCATAGTATCTGCAGACGTGATCTATTTTCATCATGACCATTTTACAACTAATTTGTTCACAGAAACAAGTTTTATAAACTGCAAAAAAGTGACTAGCTTAAATAAATGAGTTTTGAATCAAGACAAAGTAGATGGTACAAAGCTTGTGAACGAACAGAAGAATGGATAAATTTGTTCAGTCACTCCCCCTAAACAGGCTGATTTAAATTATTCTTCCTCATAATGTTCTCCCCTAAATAGTATATTCCCATAGAGGTATCTAAGAAGTAGTATATGTTTTTCTTCCTGATCAATTCAAATACAGTTATGAACTGGAAAAGACATGCACATTCTATATTAACTGACATGTTTTTCCTCCTCATCGCCACCATATTGTACAAAGGAGCAATTGCTATCAAATCACAATCTACAAAATACATGGCTAAAAACAGATGATTTGCATGAAGACAAAACAATAAATTATATTCACAATGTAGGCTGAGAGTTTCATTAAACAAAGTTGTAAGAAAAGCCACATCTCTTCTCTATCTCTTGATTGTTGCTGTTTCCATATATCCTATGCACCATTACCTCTGCATCAGCCAGGGAAATGTTTGCACATAATAGCATTTCATTCTTGACTGAAGGCACACTATGAGTGTTCCCCTCCTAGTATGTATATATACCATTTTTCATTTTAGTACTGCTGGGAAGATTTTCTGAAGACCAGGTATTATTTGGGGATATACACCTCATTAGCACACTGAAACGTATGCAAAGATGAAAGATTCTTTTTAGTTTCCACAGTTACTAGGACTTGTGCTTTCACAGAAGAGAAATTTGCCTGTTATTCTTATTCTTGGAAGGGATATAATTAAAAGATATTTTGTATGTTTGTTGTTTGACAGACAATTAAAAAAAAAAGAACCACAAATAATTAAATTAAATATGCATCTTGTTAGTCCTGCAATGTTTGTATGAGTATTTTTTAATCCCCACCTTTTCAGCAAAGGGCATGAGAGTAGATGGCTAGGATTAAAATAAATGTTCTCAATTAATATGTTTCCTCCTGCTGTTTGCAAATTGAATGTACTGTACTGCAAAAAGAAGGTGGTGGATCCAATTTTTAATTCTATCTATTTATATCTTGCTTATCATAACACAGTCTAATAAAAAACAGACTGAAGATATCCAGGAATAACTTTTTCTTTTCCTTGTCCTGTTAAGTGACAAATCAAAAGTGTCTAGATAGTATATCACATTTATGACTAGGTATTTTTTTCCAGATGGTCCTTAGAAAACTGCACATTTTTAGAGCCTAGGTAATTTTTTTTTTAAAGTGAGTTCGTGGTATTGATTTTTCCTGAAAATCATAAAATGAAATGCAATGACCATGATGCAGATATTTAAACACCTCTTCCCTTTCCCCAAAGCATGTGCAAGAACCCATCTTATGGTTCATCCAAGGACTAATCACATGTTCACAATTAACAAAAACTCATTTGTGCATGATATCCTGGATCATTATAAAAGCCACCACATAGTAATAATACTATTATAGTTAAAAGTACCATATATGTGTTTGCTAAAAGTAAAGCCTCTATATTCTGAGTTTTCTATCTCAACTGTTAAAATTTGCTATGGGTTCAAACTTCACAGGGCTTGAACCACCGAACTCATTTTTTTCCAACTTATTTTTTGTGTGTGTGTGTGTGATTGTAAATCAGTATGTTGGCTTGAATTTAAATTATAGGACTGTAAGAAAGTAAAGACCAAACATTTGGTATCACCCCTCCTGAGCCACTCCAGACCTTTCTCAGCCAAAATAACCAAAAAGCCCACTTATTTTTAACATGAATTTAGTGCAAGTAAAAGGATCAAACTTATAGCACTAAACACACAAAAAGGTCTCAATTTGCCAACAGTATAAGGTACAGTAATACAAGCTACCTGCTATGCCCAAACACCGTGAAAACTCTTAGCTGGAAAGTCTACCTCTAAGGGTGATAGAATAGCCCATGCCCAGAGAATTCCTAGCCTCCCTGCTGAGTTTGCTATTAAAGAGGCTAAAAGTATTGATTGCTTTGTGATCTGGATATCTCTATTCATTTAAATGTAGCAGGACAACCAGTTCATCTTATACAGACCATCAAACGATAAGAAACTGCCTTTCAGTCAAGCTCTGTTTTATAGTTTTTTTTTTTGAAGCTTAATATTCTTTATGTCATTTTTCAAGCAAAACAGAAGAAAAAGTTAAACTATTCTACTTGGCAATTTTTTCTGAAAGACATTTCAGAGGGCGAATATAAGCCCAACTACAGTACTTTTTACAACTACAATACTATTAAATATTAGTGCTATGATAAAGGCCATATTGCTCAGGTGCCAGAGAGAAACACTACTCCAGAGGAGCTCTGGGAAAGATTAGGCTCCCTCACCTCCCAGACACACTTGCAGACTGTCTATTATGGTACAGGCCAGATTCATAGGTGATGTAGTATAAAAGGAAAAGAAAAAAGACAGGAAATTCACCTCCTCCCATTCCCACTCCCCCCAACCCAAAAGTGAGTAGGATCAGTTACAAAAAATTAAAACAAGGCAATAACAAAAGATCATTATTTTCTGTTGAGAGCTGTCAAAACCACTTGTTTTCACATATTTTTACAAGCCGTTATCTTTCTTTTGATGTACAGTGAACTGAATATGAGGACTTCTGTTCATTGTTATTCCTTTTGAAATGGCACAAGAATTTTTAAAAATAATCTTTGAGCTTGAAACTCTATAATTAGTTACACTGAGAAGACCTAGTTAGAAGATGTCAATGGACAGAAAGGAAGCTGAAAATTAGTAGTCTTTGAGAATGCTTGCTTAGATCCTATTAGAAAGTATGTCTGGTCTATATTCAGTTTAATGGCTCAATTTAGCAGAGAGTCAGATTTTGGACTGATTCAGCAAAGAGGCTGGACTGACATAGAAGACCAGGGAATTTGTTGCGTTTGGAGTACAAGTAATTAAGTATGGAAGTAAATTAGAACAATAACAACTGCATTTTTATTATGAGATTTAATCCAACTACGCAAGCAAGCTGAAGAGGGATATTTTGACTTATTCTCAAATTCCATCCCTGCCTACACAACACCTTCTCCAGCAGGATTCTGAGTAATAACACCATCAGTGAAACACAAGGCAATCCCTGCTGCCTCTCTCCCTTGTCTCAGGGGTGCTTGACCAAGCTGGCTGGAAGGAAGAAACTCCTTAGGGTCCTGGCTAGGCTGTGGAAAGGAGTCATCAAACCTCACAAATGTTTGCCTCGTGCCCAGTACAGTTGACTGACCATAACTGGTTGGCCGTGCACCACCCCAACCCTTCCGCCTACTCCCTGAACTAGATGCCATCTTAGCAGGTGTCCAGGCAGCACCCATTTATTCTCCCTGTGATGTACTGGATCCTGAGGGTGGTAAAACTGAGTTTTCTGACAAGCTGTGGTAGGGTTTACTAATTCCTTGAGGGGGTTGGGAAACCTGGTTGATGCACTGAGAGTTTTTGACTTCTTTACAGCATCTGGAAGGTCTGGGTTGGTAAGTAAGGTGCTGATTTCTTGCACCTTTTAAGTTGTAGTCCAGTCAGCATAGGGTAATTGTCAGTAGGCCAGCTCCTGGGATAAATTTGAACATGGGATTCTGGCAAACATTGGTATTACTGGGACACGAGAGGTCTCTTAGATCTAAATCAGATCAAAGGGCTCCGCATCACTACCCTCATTCCTTCACACAAAGGGGAGGTGATGGGGGAATCTAAACAGTTGGAGTGATCCCATGATAACTTCAGGAAGTAAAACAGAGGGTACCTGACCCCTCCCCCCCCCTTTGTGGTTATGGTGTAAAGTCATGGCCTCCCACACTGCATGAACTATTTCTTTTGCCTGGTACAGCAATGTACTGTTATCCATTGTACACATAGGCCTTGTCAACACAGACAATTAGTTTGCGGCAAGCTGAAGTGTGCATCTACCCTGCACTAGCCCACTGCAGACTAACTATTCATGTGGACCCTGCTGACATGAATTAACAATTCATTAATGTGCTTTGATTTAGTCCTATTTCAATGATGACTAGATCAAAGTGCATTAACTAACCGTTAGTGCATGTCAGCAGGGTCTACTTGTGCAGTTAGTCCATGGCAGGCTAATGCAGTATGGATTCACACTCCTGCTTTCTGTGAACTAAATCTGTATTCAGACAAACCCTTAGTTTAATAGAATTGCATACTGCAACTTAATCCCATCCTCTGTTGGTTATGTTTAGATAGATCAGTGTGTTTAGGTGAAAGCATCATCAAAACTCCTTTAATTGGTTAAATATACCATGGGAGCAGGATATGGATATCAAATTTCTGGAAGCAAATTAACCTTTTTATGGATGTCATATACACTAAAAAAAAACAAACATTTATTTCATTCTCCACCAGCACTCAGAAAGGCCAGTGTGGAAGCAATCCCTGTTCCAATTCATATTTAATGATGCCCTTGTCATCTGCAATCATATTTAGTAAGAGTAGAATTCAACTCACCAATTCAGATGATCTGTCATGAAATTTTGGACAGACATTGACCCACTCATCTAGAGAACAAATGTCCTGTACTTCGTTAAGTATGTCTATGGATATGGACACTACATTAGACAAACCAGTCACAAGAATGGTCATATACTACAGAAAGTGGTATTTAATTACCCAAATAGGTAAGTAGGCATGTCATTTCTACGTTTCCTATTGTAGGAAAACCAGTACTTAATAAGAGAGAATATATGTTTTCTTCCCTAGGTACCTCTGCTAAGAGGACTTTAAAGAGATGCCCATTATTTTGAGGAAGCTTTGTTTGTTTTGTTTTATTGTTGTTGTTTGTTTGTTTTTTTAAAAAAAAAAAGACTTTTAGGCTGAGATTTTCAAAGGAGCCTAATGGAGATAGGTATCCATTTCTCATGGAAATTTCAATAAACATAGCATGGCTAACTCTCTCAGGCCCCATCCATCTTAATATGTATAACATTTAACAATTACAGACTGTTTAATAATCTAACACGATACCTCCATAAATTGTGAAGCAGTTAGGATTGATACACACATCATACTTGTCACTAACCCATCAAATCAAGGGAATAAAAAGTTAAGCCACCTAACAATACATACGCTGTTGTTTTCCATACAGACTACATCTATACTATACACCACTGGTGGCGCTGTGCAGGGTAGGTGTTGCTACACATTGTAGTGAAAAGCAAGCTACATTCAGTATGACATGTAGTGACAGGCATCGGTGAAAGGCTCTGGCAGGGGGAAAAGGTCCCACTGATGGAGCTTTTCCCCACTTTGCTCCCTCTCCCACCCCTGAGTCTTTCCCTGCAGCAGGAAGGACTCCAGCAGCTCTCTGGTAGGGAAAGGCTCCAGAATTGATGGAGAAAGGCTCCTGTGATGGAGAAAGACTCTGGCAGTGGGGAGGCAGTGGGACACAACACTATTAAAAACAGCAGGGTATATGGGAGAATCATTGCTTGGGTATGTGGAGAGCCATGTAGGATATATACCCCTAAAGGTTCAGTCCGTCTTTATTCTATTCATCAAAGCAGTGCTTCACCATCTACACTGCTATCTATACCCATGCTAGGAGGTCGTGTAGTATATCTACTCTACACGCCATCATAAGGAATGGCAGTATAGATGTACCTAGACATACTTCTTTCTATTACTACAGCAGGGAGCTGTTGGAACCTTTCCGCACTGTCTCTGCCCTACATCACAGACTGCATACCACAATCTCAACTCTTCTCCGCTGAACTCTCCTTTAGCAAACTACCCTTCCTCTCAAAACTATTAATGGTGGACATTTGGTGTAGCTGTGTGCTGTGCTGAGCAGATGGTATAGTTGATCAATGTCCTTTTGAGGTGGAGTGGAGGAGGGGAGGAGGCCTCTGGCCACAAAAAGCAAGCACATCAGCTGCCACCATCTCTCTCAGAAATGGCCAGTTGGCCTTATTCTCCTTTCACATGAGCTTTCTATTGCCTTCAAAGGAGGTATTCTAAGCTGCACCAGTTAACACGAGAGAGCCAGTCTCTTAAATAAAAAGGGAATCAAACAAAAAGGCTTATCAGATAGGCTTAGAAGAAGAGTTTAAACATGAACAGGAGCTGATCACAATGCTTGGCAAGGGCTATATATGTATTACTAAAGACCCACACCATTTGACACACATATAAAATACTGCTACATTCTTATGTTTCAGATACTGGACATCCTCAAATGCAAAAGAGGATTTAGGATGTTGGGATATGAAACCTAAATAAAAATCAAAGACATGTAGTTGGTAAATCATATGTCAACCCCTTGGACAGTAATTTTGGAGACCTAGTCCCACTCCAGGTCATCTTCAAAACTGCCTGCATTAATGAATGCAAAAAAAAAAGGGATCTAAGATAAATGATGGCAAGTATCAGAGGGGTAGCCGTGTTAGTCTGGATCTGTAAAAGCAGCAAAGAGTCCTTTGGCACCTTATAGACTAACAGACGTATTGGAGCATGAGCTTTCGTGGGTGAATACCCACTTCGTCAGATGCATCTAAAGTGGGTATTCACCCACAAAAGCTCATGCTCCAATAAGTCTGTTAGTCTATAAGGTGCCACAGGACAAGATAAATGATGTTAATGGATCACATTCCATTAAGCAGAAACTCATCATTCTTCTCCACAGGTTTCTCGATCCAGATCATGGCCTTGATTGTGCCATATGATGTGTACATTGCAGTACTCACAGAAATGCTTATGTGTACTCATATTTTGTTCATGATGTTACAGGTTTTCAGTTAATCTGTCTTCTTGTAATGGTGAAAAGCATATAATACAAAGTTGGAATGATTTACAAAGTAAGCGTATGTTTGATAGCTCTTGGTGATTTGTAACGGATTTTAAGTGGGATATAATGGTGTCTCTAAGGCCACCCAACAGATGTGACAAGAAAATCCCAGCATTAGTGATATAGTCAGCATGCATGAGTTTTTAAAGACTGTGAAGCAGACAGCTGAAGCTCTGCTAAAAAAAATTACTGTTGGAACTGTTCTTGCATAGGCATGTTATAGACCCATAGGAATGTGGGCCTGAAAGGACTTCAAGAGGTCATCTAGTCCCCCTCCTATGCTGAGGCAGATTAAGTTTATCTAGACACCCCTCATAGTGGAAAGATTTCCTATTGGATGGGTTAAAAAACCCTACTCCCAGCTTTATGCAATTCAAATACAGAAGGATGAAAATGCCTTACTGTCAACTAGGGCACAAAAGAATGTTCTCTAGAGAAAACAGAATGATACATTAAAAATATACAATGTAATGCAGTACAACCCAATTTGGAATAAAAAAATGCAAATTTCAAAATTTTCTGCAGCATGGATATTCAAAAAAAATCAGACATTTTGAACAAAATCTAAATATTTTGGTAAAAAAATTCACACCAAAATGTTTTGGGTTTTTTAAATGAAACATTTTGAACTTTAAAATTAAATATTTTTATTTTGACATTACTTTTTTATTTACTTCATTTTTATATTATTTCATTGTTATTTAATTTAAATTTTATTTCATTTTTTATTTGCTTTATTTATTTTCTTTTTAATTTTTAAAATTATTTAAATCAGCTGCTGCTCTTCTTAGAACTGAATGAGACATCTTATCTCATTTTCTTTTTCAGTACCTCCTGTTTGATGGTTTTATGAAACAATTGGACAATCTGAACAAAAAAATAAGGTAAGTAATCAGTACCATTTAAAGTAACTGCTGTTTTAATAATGTTTAAAATAAAAAATATAAAATTAAATAATATAAATGAAAATATAATAAAACTAAAATTAAAACCGAAGTGAACTGGAAGTTGAGGTTTGGAGACCTGGTTGCCTAGGGTGTTGGGGAGCCCATCCACCTAGCAGACCGCCAATGAACCTGGAGCCTGGAAACACCAGGTCCTCAGCAGCCTGCCGGCTTTGGTCAGAGTAAAAATGTTGTACAGCAAACATGCTGATTTCATCAAAATTCTGATAACAGGCATGATCCTGACAGGAGCTGGAAACCTAGGAGCCCTAGCTGTCAGAAGGATAAGCAAACAGGAAACCAGGCAGGTTTCATTAAGAACCCTGCCATATTTGCAGGTTTCCATCATGAACTTGCTTGGGTTTCACTGAAATGTTAGGGAATGAACACATTCTCTGTGGAATGTTTTGATTTTGTTGAACCAGCATTTTCCAAAGGAAAATTGTTCCCTTGAAAAATTTCTGACCAGCTGTATCCAGACTATTTAAATCACAAATATCATAACAAACAAATGAGAGAATTATCAAAAGATATGTATAAATTATTATAAAGGCCCCAGATGTCCTAGATCCAGAAAATATGAAATCATAACAATCAGTTCAAATAACCATACATTCCTTTCTATTGTCAATAACTAGAGCCAAATCATGAGAGATGCCTAATACCTACAGCTCCTATTGATGCTCAGAACGTTTCAGGATTTGACCTCTAGAGCCTACCGCCTACTAAAGTAGATAGCCTATTAAAATCAAAATGGGATAAGTATGATACAACATAGATCAAAGGGCATTTCTGATTATGTTTCTCACAGCTTTTCAAAACGATTTTTATAAGATCTGACATCAGAGAACAGTTCAGCATCAATATAGCAGAATTTTGGATTATTCACACCCTTGTTATAACCAATCATGTAGGGAAAAGAAGAAAAATCTTATCACACATACATACAAAAAAATGCAATATAAATTTTAAAGCCCTCCCGCCCCACACACACACACATTGTACTTTTAGAAGTAATGGATCAGCTCAGTTCATCTATGTTCTCACTCTTGGGGTCTGCCTGGCTTTATTATCTATTTCTCTCTGGGGATTTAGAAATAATCCTGCAACAGAAAACAGATAAGCAGGATCTTTTTTTCTTTTTAAAACAGTTTCAAGCAACATTTCTGTGAGTAGCATATGACCGCAAGAATAGAGTCTCTACTCCACACAACTACAAACAGATGTTACCAGAAACATTTGTTCCTTGGGCCAATGCAGCAAATAAATGCAATATTTTAGATCTCTACTGTGAATTTCATGGTTAGTAATTCAGCTGCAACTTTTGACAAGTCAAAAAGCAAGAGGGAAAAAAGCAAGTGTTGGTTGAAGTGACTACATTTCTGGGTATGAAACTCAAATTTGGTTGCATGAAATCTTTTCTAGAATTTTTTTAAAAAGTGGATGGATGAGGGAGGAAAATGCATGATGGTAACTGGTTAAGAGTAATGGGAAAGTCCATATCATATGCATCCACAGCAACAGAATACAGAATGTTTGCTGTGACCTTGCTTATGGTGTTATCAGAAATAAGGTTTGAATAATGTAAAATCACCCATGTTTACTACATGAAAGGTCATTAGTAGATCCTTTACCAGGACTTGATCGTATTCTTGGAGAATGTTGATCCCTGTGGCCTGATGCAGCAAAGTACTTAAACACATATTTAACTTCAAGTATATGAGTAGTCCCTGTGGTTTCAATGGGACTATTCACATGCAGAGTCACCACCTTTCCTGTTAGAGTAACTTTGTTCTCTCTTCATCACTGGATACCTGGGGATTAGTTTCCACTAATGAATGGTGGGGAATTGGCATCATCAATTTTTGTAAGACCCACATGGGACTGACATCTTGGGCTGTAGGCCCTGGGGCAGCAGGACTCCAGCTGTCAGTGCTCCACAATGCCTCACACAATTAAGTTGGTGGAAACACTTCTGGTGAGGAGCACTGCCAACAGAAGAGCATGGTGTGGACATGATCTGTATGTCGATTTAACTTAAATTGACTTAATTCTGTTGCCTAGACTTGTCCTTAGATGCAAGTCCTAACCTTATGCCACTTTTATGCTCTTGATTCTGGGGCTAGCTGGGAGCCAGTAAGAGCAGCCTGAGGATTGTTCTTACTTATGGTATCTGATAATGGCTGGTAAGTGCCCGGCAGGCTAAACACATCCCCAAAACATCCACTATGCTAATGACTTTAAAAGGAAGTGGTATAGAGCCAGTTATGATAACACTATGCCATTCATGCTTCATGGAGGGGAAATGTTTAGCTGCTTGGGTAAGCCAGTTTTATGGCCTCTTTGTGCTAACACAGGAGCAGGGGTTAGCACTTGACTAAGTCTTCTTCTACCCTTATTTCCTTCAATGGAGTCAACTCTTCAAGTCTTCCTTCTCCATTTCTAGTCTATCTTGCAGCAGTTCCTCAGCCCCTCTGCAGCTAATCAGATCCTTTGGCATAACAGCCATCTACCTAGTTTTGGATCTTCCAAACCTTCTCTTATCCTCCACTTCTAAGTTTAACACCCTATTTCTTATGTATTCTTCCGGTCTTCTTTTCCCATGCCCAAACCATCTAAACCTGGATTCCCTCAGCTTCTCTGTAATTGGTACCACCTTCACACTTCTCCTAATTTATTCTGAGCATGGTCCACACTTGTAACTCCGAGCATCCATCATAACATTTTCATTCCACTGTATTCAAGATCTGCTCCTGTCTTTTCCTCAGTTCCCAGCATTCGGAGCCACGCAAAAGTGCATATCTAGTTGCCATCTTTTAGGCCTTACTTTTCAATTTGATCAGCATTCTCCTATCACAGATCACTCCGCTCACTTCTCTTCAATTAATCTACGCTTCTCCTGTTCTGCTTATAAGTGCGTTGCTGAGTTCACCATTATCCTCTACTATCAAACCTGTCCCAGTAACTTTATAAATTCATCTAACTTTCACACAGTGTCCTGCCCAGGTCCTTGAATACCTGATATGCAGATTGCTATGCACACAGAGAATTAGTCATGCATGTCACATTTAAGGTGTGAGTGTAATTTGCTCACACTTACGTACCATGAAAAAAATAGTGCTAGGATATAGTCACACATATGTAATTATCAGTTACAATATCTATGGAAGTACAGAAATGCACAGGCATTTCTAGACAGATGAGTAATGATTAAGTTATTACTTTCTTATTTTAGGGATTAAAAGGTTATTTACATCCTATGATTCTTGGAAAATGCTGCTGTAGTATTAGAGAGAGAGAAAATAGCAGAGGGGAAGGTTTAGAACAGCTACCGGAGATGCTCCCACCCTCCCCACCCATCCCCTTCTCAAGATCTAGCAGAGGAATAGATTTTCCTGATTCAACAATTATCCGATCTCTCAGAGGAACTCTTTTGTCAAGTTCTGCACATTTTTAGTTTTTATTGCACAAGTCTTCACTTCAGTGGGAAAGGAGCAATATTAATATTTTAGAAGTACAGGACTAGGACTGTATTTACACTTTACATAATGGTCATCTCAAGACTAAAATGTTAATAAAATGACTACAGATCTTATAGATTTATGCATCCTTTCTACTACCCATGCTGGGATGGAAAACATAGGAAACTGGGATGTGAACTATGAAAAATATATTTTCTTTAATTAGAAGATCTGGGATTTTCATTTATTTTGGAGGAAGGGAAATCATCATTTTTTTTTAATGTATAAATTTATTTTGTAAAGTATGCTGAGCACTGGATATCCCATTTGTAACAATAAATACATATTTTGCCTTTGGATTAGAGTCAGGGGAGAGCTAGGTTTTTTAGTGGATAGCACAACCCAAACACCTTCCCAACAGAAAGGCCGTTCAGTCCAGTTCCTCACCCAAGGATGGCTTTAGCTTTACCTTGCATTGAAATGTCCTTCTCAGAGGTTTGAGAGATTGGAATGTGCCTTATCTTCTCCTTCAGCAGGGGCAGTTGGTAGGAGAGCCCAGGCCCACCCAGTCCACTGGGCTCTGATCTAGGGCCTTATCAGAGTCAACAGTGTCCAGCACCCTGGAGTGCCCTTAGAATTATCCTACCATTTCTCTCTCCACACAGCTCCACATCCAAATAAGGTACCAAAAGAAAAAGAAGAGATAACCAAACCTTCAGCCCCAACTGTGTTCAGCATGAAGTCCTATTCCTCACATGGAGGCTTCTTTTGCACCCTTGTCCAGGATCCCTCAGGGTAGGTCTGTCTTCCTTGCCAGCCTCCCACTGATTGAGCTCAGTTGCTCCTGTGACACTATGCCCCCATATTCTTCACAGACATATTGTTATGGTATGATTGTGGAATAACTATGATGTATTTTGTAGATGATAGGTCATGTGACATATTAAAAAGTTTATAATTTACTGAATATGATTATCTTATTTGTATGCCTGTATCATTTTTGTATCTGAAGTTAGGAATATTGTCTATGTATCTATTACAAATGTGTTTACCTCTGAGGAATGCCCACTAGACAGAAGGCAATCAGTCTAGATGGCCAGATGGGAAGAGCCATTAGGGAAAACAATAAGACTTTGAAGATGCTAATCTCCCACCAGCGAGACTTCCTGGGAAGCTTTCTTGAAGATGTCACAAACAGCCTCTGTCTCATAGCTGCTATGCCACTACAGAGGCATGTGACCAAGTCACCTGGTACTGGACTCCACCATAATACTTGTGTTTTTCCACTGACCAGACGTGGGAATCAAAATGGGAGACAAAGGGTTCCCTCCATATGCGAAAGCTACTTAAGGCAGGGGAGTGACATCATCATTGTTCATTCTTCACTGACTCCCCATCCAAGATGACTGTTATAAACATCTAAGAAACAAAGCATGAACTGGGGGAGAAGGGCTGAACCCAGGCTAGAGAGTTTGTGAAAGGAGGGCCTGGAGTTTTAAAGTGCAAGCAAGCATAGCTTGCCCTCAAGAATCTCTGCAAACTGCCTAAAAACAACAATTAGGGTGAGAATTTGCTACTTATAACTAATTTCTTTAGTGTATTAAGCTTAGATTGCATTTTGTTTTATTTGCTGGGTAATCTGTGTTGATCTGTTTGCTATCCCTTATTATCACTTCAAATCAATCTTTTGTAGTTAATAAACTTGTTTTGTTTTGTCTAAGACCAGTGTGTGGAAAACATTACTAGGGGGCAAAAAACAGTTGCATATTCCATGAGCTTAAGCTCTAAGGTTCCCTGTGCAACTCAAGACAGTATAATTTTGGCTTTACACTCCAGAAGGGAGGTTGCACTTGAGAAACTGGGCAGTTCCTTAGCTGAGCCTTCCCATGCAGAGCTGATCTCAGCATGTGTGTCCCTACCTGTATGTGTGCTGGTAAAGTAAAGCCTGGGAAAGGGCTTGGCAGGCTTGCCTCAGCAGTACAGTGTAAAGGGAGCCCAGGCCGGTGGGTCAGGTGGGCTCAGTGGTATCCCAGTTCCAAGTGGCACCCTGTGGGTAACCTGTCACAGCTCCCTCTTAAGTTTTCTCTCCAGTTAGCACATGCTCTCAGGTCTGAAGGGCATGGCTACCTAAGCCCAGTATTGTCCTTTAACCTCTTTGGGCCTAGCGTGGGGTTTACAGACCCCATCACTCCTCTCTTCTATCTTATTACAGGTCCTTGGGGTGCATATACTAATGTCTTGATGAATATATTTGTGAAATGTATCTGCATAAAAGCAAATATCTATTGATCAAATATGCTAGGAGAGAAGCTCAGGACCTGCTATACCAGCTTTTCCCCTTAACTTAGATCACTCAGAGGTACTGTATTTTCTCTTTCTTATTTCTGAATCTTATATATGTTGATAACTTAAAGACAGCTGCTGGACCACACTGAAGAGAGAATGTGCAGAGAGGTTAGGACTCTGGGGACTCAGGATCACTAAATTTCAATAGTACATGTGCACCTAAGTTACTCTATATGCTTTTGTAAATTCTGCCCTTAACTTTCAGTCTCAGTTTATCTACAAGTAATAATTAAACATGGGATTTTCAAAAGAACTTAAGGGAGTTAGATGCCCAACTCTTACTAACATTCAGTGGGGCTGGGCACCTAACTCCCTTTGGTTCTTCTGAAAATCCCAAGTAAAGTTATATTTGTTTACATCACAAGGGTCTGTGAAATAATACAAAGTATCAAAAGGGTAGCCGTGTTAGTCTGTATCCACAAAAACAACGAGGAGTCCGGTGGCACCTTAAAGACTATCAGATTTATTTGGGCATAAGTTTTCATGGGTAAAAAAAGTGAGTTTTTTACCCACGAAAGCCTATGCCCAAATAAATCTGTTAGTCTTTAAAGTGCCACCAGACTCCTTGTTGTTTTTGTGAAACAATACAGTAGCATAAAACATTATAGTTATGGCCTGGTTCACTCCATTGGCAAAAGAGAAAAGTCCTCCTGGAGATTAGGCAGTAGAAGCCATCTCAACCCTCTCAGCCAGGAGGCTAGGAACTGGCTACTTGGCACAGCCCAGAAAGCCAGATTTTAAAGCAGCCCTCCCCTGAGGAAAGGTGGCAATGGTATTGCTGATTGGTTTTATCTTAGAGGAGCTACACTCCACAGGTATATGCCCTGTGTCTATATTATTATTTTTATCACAGAACTGTGTTTATATAAGGTATCAGATGGATTCATTTCAAGGGGTTGCTAGTGTGGATTTACAGAGAGTGACTATTTTAATTTATACTTTGGGGATAATTTTCATCTCTCACATAAAATAATTGTCTGTTTCAAGCTCAGCTTCATTAGGAAGCTCTGCTGGCACCCCATGTCTATATTTATAACATTTCGTCCCGTCCCATGAAAACTGCATATTTATCAGTCAGTCCCTGTAGTTTTGATTTGCATTCTATGATTACAACTGCGCTGGAGTTTTCTACATTGCATTATTACTTGGAAAAGACGCTATTGTTATACCTTTCACAATTGCTAAATAAAAAGAGAACCACTCCTAATTTTGCCCCTCTGTCTCTTGTGCGTGTGCATGCACACTCACACACACACACACACACACAAATATGGTCAGTTCAGAGTTGCACAGCAGCCTGCAGGTATTACATGTCCTCCAAGTCCCACGAGGTCTTTATACCAGGGACTTCTATGGCTCCTGCAGCACATCAGAATTGGGAGGACACAAACTTGGCTTAAAGTCATTTTAGTGCTCCCCCTCTCTTTGGGCTGTGAGTTCCATGCTGTGCCTCTTAGAGATGCAGCACAGAATTTCACCTTATGTATACAGAATGGTAATTGGCTCTTGCTGACTGACTGCTGGTATATAACATGATATATCAACTGTCCATTATGCATGTTCGTGTAATTCAGTATCATGGGACTCCTGGTTACACGGTTGTCTCACAGATTCACACTAAAATGGGGGCTTATGAAATCGTTGCACCAGTTATAACAAAGGATATTATAGAGTTGAGTTTCAATTTACTCTCTAGAAAGGCAGGAAGGAAACCAGCCATAGTTACATTCAATCATTTCACACACAAAAAGGCCCATCAGTGTTTTTTGTTATTGTTGTTTCAGAATCATGGTATCAACTGCAAGCCTCTTACTCAAAATATCAACAGCAAATTTGATTTTAAGTGATTTTTAATAGAACATTCCTTGTACATTAGCAATTCAGAAAATGGAAGGTTTTTGTAAGTTTTTCTTTTGGCATGAAAACAAACTGTGCAACTTATTCCTCAAAACTCATATTCACGCACATAACATGCACACATGCCCCGTGCCCACACACAGAGTAACACATATATTTGTTCTGGAACTAGAAAAAATATTATCAAAATATGAGAAGTATTAAAATTAACAGTGATTATTCAGATAAGTTCTCTTCTCCCATAATGAATTTTGGCTCCAGTCCAGCAAAGCACTTAAGCACTTTATGAACACTTGAGCGTGGTCTACTCATGAAAATTAGGTTGGTTTGATTATGTCAGTTGGGCATGTGAAAAATCTACACCCCTGAGTGAAGTTATTAAACAGACCTAAATCCCTGTGTAGATAGCAATAGGCTGATGGAAGAATTCTTCCACTGACCAAGCTACATCCTCTTGGGGAGGTGGATTAACTATGCTGACAGGACAACCTCTCCCACAAGGAGATTTTAATGAACCAGCAAAAGTCCAGGGACCACTTCTGATAGTATAATATTGATAATCATACTTGTTGCTAACAGTAAGCCAAAACCAATAGGCCTTTTTGCAAGCCTGTGCAGCCTTAGCATGACTAAGTCAGAAGGACTAAACCTTTGCCTGATCCCGTACCTATCCCTGATGAAATCTCTGTTGGAAGCGCTGGGGTCTGTGTTTAAGGAGGAAAGCAAAAAACTTATCTATATTTGCCTTCTGGGGTGTGTCTGTCAGGGCCTCAAGGCATACAGACCCTGCAGGAACACATCTGGCTAATTAGTAATCTGAGGAAACCTCTTGCTTAGCTTTTGAAACTGCTTGCCTAAAAAGTTTTTTGAATTGACATGTCATTGTCTACTAACAAGGATAAATAACGGGGGAGAGGCTTGGAGTTTTCGGGATAAGTTCATGGAGTCAGTTTAGGGCCTCCAATGGAAGCTGAAAGATGGGCTAATTGAATGGCTGCCACTGTACCACACGAGGGCCACACCAAATGTTGGTAATTACTGAGGGTTGGGGAAGTTTTACTAACGTGTTGCAGACGTAAGTGCTTGAGACTAAATAAAGTATAGGTCGAAGTAAGAGCACTCTTGTATTGTACTGCTTGTGACAGCCATCTATCAGTCAGATGGCCGTGTCTCCATTGATTGATTTCCTGACATCACCTTGCACAGAGTAAAGTTACCAAGAGCTTTGGGTTGGAAGAACCCCAGGTAACATCATCAGTGCAGGTACTGTCTACACTGAAATGCTACAATTGCGCAGATGTGCCGCTCTAGCAATTTAAAGACTAAACAAGCCCTTAGAGCACTCTTAGGGCACCTTGTCGCCTACCCCCCACTCCATCAATCATCTCTTACACAGTATCAAGACATTGTCTCCCACCTTTTTCCTACAAATGTAGCCAGTCTTGACAGCCAAAGTTTAAAACTTTCCAAGAAGCACCATCATACATTCTCTCTTTGCTCCCCTTATGCATGGGAGGAGCTCCCCTTAAATACCCACAAAGCCATTTCACTGATCTGCTTCATATACCCTCTTCTCTGCTGTGATGGACGCCTATAAAAAATCTGAACAATGGAAAGGCAGCTGGTTTGCTGTGAACACTGTTTCTTGTGCTGACTAGTATAGTTTCATTGTGCTTCACCGCATCAGTTTGTTTTAGCCACTGCGGTCTTACACTTAGACTGTAATCTCTTCAGATCAGGGGCTCTTCGTTATATATTTGTACAGTGCCTAGCACAGTGGGCCTGTAGCCTCTAGGCGCTAATGTAACATAAATACATAAATGAATAATAATAATGCCAACAGCAACTTTAGAAAAGTGAGCAGTCCTAATGAAGTGGTGTCCTGAACTGAAGCTTTTATACTCATGTAATGGGTCACACTGAGGAACTATGTAAAAAAAAAAAATCTATTACCAACAGAATAGACACAGCATGGACAGTGGTGGCAGAATTTTCTAATCATTGACACACAAATGTGCCTCAGTGCTGACTTGGAGAAAACAGCAAAAATTCTTCTGAATGTCCTTTCTGCTGAAGCTAACAGCACTGTCAATTTGTGCCAAACATGATGGCTTCCTTTTGAAGAGAAACGTGTGTGATCGGAAATGGACTAAGATCATACATTCACTTAACAGACCACAAATAATAATTGAGGGAAGTGACCTTCAGCCATTACTAACCTATTTTTGTTTCAAGCTGATGCTTTAGGGCCTTATCCAAAACCAACTGAAATCAGTGGAAAGTCTCCCATTCACTTCAATGACTTTTTGGATCAGGTCCTTAGAGATAAAAAGATATTGCATGTACCAATGTTTGAACACCTCAGAGAAATAAGGAAGTGGCTGCTTAACACTTTTCCAGAAAAATTAGTTTGAGTGACTTTTTTATTATTGCAAAAACCACATCTATTCTCTGTCATGTCATAATGAGATGGCCAAACTATTTTAAAATATTGGATTTCTTTATGGCTGTAGAATAATAAAAAGGAGTCTTCTGGCATATATTCTGTATCCCAAGAGGTCCAATTTTCAGATTCATGGCAGTTTTCCTTTTAAAGACTCAGCTTTCTTTTGGATACAAGTCCCTCTAGCACATCATGCTGCATTTTCTAACCTTTAATACTAAGCTTAAGGGCTGGAAGAAAGTCTTTCATTCTGCTATGTTGTATAAAAATGCTAAAATCTTTCAAAGAGAAATCTTGTAATTCTAACTCTTTTTTAAAGGGTGCTTAGAACTCCACTTGATTATTAGTATATTTTTCACTTCAAACACCCAAACCAGCCTTCCAGTATTTATCATAAATTAGAATAACTTTTTTAATTTAAGAAGTCTAACAGCATGACATAGACTAAAAATAATTCTGCTAGATATTTCATGCTAAATAGAATAATATAATGCTTTGAACTAACCATAAATGATAGCTCTAGTCCCCCAAGTGAAGAACCAAAGGCGAAATTTGCCCTGCTGAAGAGGGTTGGCTCAAGGTTCTCCACACCCCTTAAACTCTGCATAGGGGCTGCAGTGAGGTTTAGCTAGCAGAGCAGCTGCACAGAAATGTCTATGCATTCACTGCACGCTGCAGAACTGATTTCAGTTCCATCTCTACTTTGGAGACAGGATAAGCATGTCCCAACAATGGGTCCAGAGGGTGTCTGCTGATCTGCGTTTATGCAGATCCAGAGGCCACAATGCACCCTGCAACCAGCACAGGTTGAGACTGCTAATACGACCTGTAGCAGTGGTGGGCAACCTGCGTCCCATCAGGGTAATGCACTGGTAGGCCACTAGCCCATTTGTTTACATTTGCACTGACCTATAGACTGGAGCAACATCACTTAGGGAGTTATTGTACAACCTTTCTCCCTAAACTGGGATTAGAAAGGGTGAATTTTCACTCCCAAGCGGCTTGCACTCCACCTGAATTCAGTTTGGTACAGAGAAGGATCTTCCCTTAGTTTATATTAATGGACGATTTAATACCATGTGTATACATGGGCCACACCTTCTTCTGTTGATCCTTTTGGTACTATGCAAAACATGTGAGGAGGTGCTCTACTGTCCATGGGAGCCACACAGATATGTCACTATTCTGAATGTGCTACATATATCTATAGGAAACTAAGTACTGCATTTTCAAAAGGGTTGAGGCCTTCCCTCCCTTTTTATAGGTGGCATTTATACTAATAAAATTACTTGCAATATGAATTGCAGGGGCAAAGTAGCAAGGAGTTCTGTGGCACCTTATAGACTAACAGACATATTGGAGCATGAGCTTTCGTGGATGAATATCGACTTCGTTGGATGCAAGACGAAGTGGGTATTCACCCATGAAAGCTCATGCTCCAATACGTCTGTTAGTCTATAAGGTGCCACAGAATTCCTTGCTGCTTTAACAGACTCAGACTAACACGGCTATCCCTCTGGTACTTGACAGGGCCAAAGTTGAGTGTCTATGCCTCTGCCTCTAACTACATGATTTGACCCCAAATTAGATAGTTAAGTGTGTGCAAGTACCTAGATTCGTACCCCGCAGATCAACTGTAGATACAAAACTGAGTTTAAACTTAGGAAGTGCAACTGGCTCCTGCAAAAAGTGATCAAGATTTTGAAAATTTAGTCATTAATGTACCTTACAAATACATATTATACAGAGTTGACTGAAAAGAGTAGGAGTTTTTTGCTCAAATTTTTTAAGAAAATGAAAAATATTTCATTGTAGTCTAAATTTTCCACAGAATATTTCAGTATTTTAGAACATAAAAAAAAACAGACAAAACATGAACATTTCATACGTCATGGCATGGGTATAGTAGTTCCATTGCCTCAAGCTCCCATTCTCCTCTATAGTTTGGGCTGCCTAGTCAGCCTGTATGTCTGATAATGCAATAAGGTCTCTTCTCTCAGAGAGGAGAATCAGTGCATCATAGCAGTCTCTGGCTATGGTGCATCATGGGAAATGTATTCCAGCCATGGAGCCTGGCTCATACAGAAGATGGGGACATGAGGCTACCAAACTCACATGAGGCATCAGGTCAGCATTTATATATATACTGAAAAAAAACCCAAAACAACATAGATATTGGATTTTTTTCAATAAAAACAAAATTAAGTTTTCTGACGAAAGCAGATACTTTTCATGATATTTTGTTTTGTTAAAAAAAATTCAGTCCAAAACAGTTTAGATAGAAAACTTTTGAATAAAGGTAACAATGTATTCCACAGAACTGTGATGATGCCATTTGTTCAGGTGTATGCACAGTACTTAGTAGGCAGTACTAGTAATAAAATAAGTATCACAGAACTATGCCCAAAGCCGGAGGGGGGGGGGAAGTAACTACTGAAATGCTAATTTTGTCTCTTTTTTATGTAATGTCTGTAAACAAGGTACGTAATAAACCATTAACTTTCCCTACTTTTTTAATTACCACTCTCAACTCCACTTTCCTCCCCATCTCTCATAATCAGAAACTAGGTGCTATGCTCCTCTCTATTTTTCTCAGATAACATCCAACTTTTTCACAGATCATGGTGCTTCCTCCATCTGTAAATTCAAACCAATCAACAGAAAAGGATGGGCATTCTTAACCCTAATTTTTCCATCGTCTAAGTACAGAGGTTTCAAACAATCTGAGGCGCACTGTAGTCCAGCAATGAAACCACGGCTCTCTTACCTCAAAGACCAGGATATTGCATCCATAAACTTCTTACCTAATCTAGGGCTCTTAAACTCTGTGATCCTCATTTAGCACTTCTTGAAAAGAGTTTGGCACACATTCCCCTTAAATCAAGTGGTTATTTGTTGTAGAATACATGAATAATTTTATCAGATTCTGGATTTTTTCTTCCCTCCCCTGTCACCCCCCCACTTTCTGAAAACTAGGCTGGCCAGATCAAGGTCAGTAGTGAAAACAATCATTTTAACCCTGAATTTTTGTTGTTTTTGTTTTTCCTCCAACTCCTTCACTGACTGAAAATTGTGTCTAGTTTTCGAATATTCAAGTGCTTAAATATTTTACTATTCTTGCCCTTGAAAACTGCCTCTTTTATAAGACAATATCAAAATCTTCCTGTATTTCCAATTTCGTGACGTAATGTAATTTCATTGGGTAGAAAGAAGAAACATCAGACTATTAAAAAGGCTTGAAGTGTCTTCTTTTTGAATTTTTTTCAATTTCAGAAAGTACACACAGTTTGTTTAAAGATTTCAGACACTTTCTAGTTGTTGATTATACTTAACTCTAAACATCTGAAAACATGAGACTTTTGCTTTGTGTTCTCTCTGTTTTTTTCCGCACAAGTTAAAATGGGGAGCAAAATTAGCTATTTAATGGGACCAAAATTAGTCATATAATGGTACTGTGGAAATACCAGCAGCTCTCCATAATAATGTTGGCCCTGCAGTCCAAAGCATATAGGCTAATGGAGTACTTCTATTAGCTATAGAAGGGCCTTGACTTTGTTTCAAAGCTGTAGAAGCTAAATAGAGAGCAGCATGTTCACACCCATATTGTGCCTGATTGACCCTGCTGCCTCACAAGTCGATAGCAAATGTCTACCAGGTGAGGATTAGACCCAAAACAACCCACAATGCAACTCACTAAATGTCTAACCATTAGACAAAAGTCAAAATCTCAAGTGAGCCTTACATTTTAATTACCTATAACTCAAAAGCAGCATGATTAATTATCTTCAAACTTTGCATGATCACCTCTGCTTTCAGGGGAAATATGACAAACTATAAGACAAACATTTTCCAAGTTATATTTATAATGATGCCAAAGAGGCCTTTATAAGAAAGCTTGTTGACACCTTAACTCTGGAGAAGCTACCACCTTTCCATAATAAAGCAGAGGAAAAAAAGTTTATGTCTGTGTTCACTCATTCCTCTTTCACAAAGAAAATAAACTGTACCGTGAGTCCAGATCTTTCTGACTGCTCTGAAGTCATGAGAATAAAATAAAGCATCATTTGAAACCAATTGAATTGAACTTTATTATGTTGATTCTCTCAGCAGTCTACATCTTAGTATGTTATTTATTTTCATCATTTTCCTCAACTTTAGCCATAGAACCAGGTTATGGAAGACAAATTCCATATATTTCTGTTTCGTCAGTCAGACAGCATGCTGCTCATATCACAGCTTTGAACTCCCAACTGTTGCAAAAGATCAATTCTTTGTGTCAAAGCGTACAGTACAATATTTTTCCCTTTATGAATACATGGTAAAGTAATAAAAACTATTATACCAATATTAATTATTTTCGGTGGGTTTTTAAATGTCTGTTTCTTAAAATATACTGTAGAGAACTACGTATTTATGTACTTCTAAAAACACTTTAGTACACTTGCATTCAAGAAAGATATATTATTACAGAAAAAAATCTGGTCCCACTCATATTTTTTAAATAAATCTGGGAAATAGGATAAAATTATTAGACATTATAATACTTTTTGCTATTCTGCAAAATTCCTTTCTCTACACTATGTATGCATTGCTTACTATATTTTAAAGTCATACTGCTTCCTGTAACACTAAGACCAGATCACGTTTTTGTTGTTACTTACACACACCCAACACACAAGCTCTGTACTTGATACTTTATTACTATAACCATTCACAGTTCCAATCCATTGGGACCACTTTCAAGCAAAGTTCACTTGAGGGCTAATGATGTCTTAAATGTTTTTCCTTCATAAATGTGGCAGGGTTAGTGTCTATGATCTTGTGACACAATGAGAGTGAAATGAACCTGAGCAAAATGCCCTTAGAGATTTAGTCTTAATAACATTATGTGCTGTTGTGGAGGAAAGGAAAGCTTAAGGTCACTTGTTTTTACTTGGACAATTTGGAAAATATCCTATTACATGTATTGCCAGGTTTATGGAGGGTTTTCTTTTTGGTGCTTTAAAATATTATTTAACTTTTATATTTACTAAAGACAATTTATTCTTTCTTTTAAAAGGAAAGATGCAAAAATAAAACAAAGACCGGTTTCATCTTTCTAGAGCAAGGTATAAAAAAGGCCAATATTTTCAAAAGTTGTGTATGTGTTTATTTTTGGATGCCTAATTTGAGACACCTTTATGAGACACAATTTTTACAGGGTGATACTCTGCATTTAAGACATCTTGGGTTGGATCCCCCAAAATTGCAGCACCATAAATCAGTTCACTCACACAGACCTGGATTTTGAGGTTTATGAGTTTTGCGTTGGTGCAACAATCCATGTGCACAGACCACAATGTGCCTAAGGAAGACTTAAGTTCTAAGAAATAAGCTGAAGCAGTGAAAAACTATTGTTTAACTATGCTTTGCAATGCTAAAATCTGGTAAATTAACACAGAGCAAGGAAAAATATTATGGTTCTTCACCATTTATGCTTCAAATTCTTCTAGAGTTTAGCTGGAGAAATAATAATTATATATCTATGAAATTAGAACCCAGACAGTTTATGCTGGCTAAAAAGAATAGTTTATGCTGGCTAAAAAGAATAGGAAGAATCTCAACTGCTAACCAAAATAGTCCTGCTCTGTACATTTTTCAATAAAAGGGAAACAGAAGTGTAATACTGTGCAGATCATAAAGAATAATGGAGCTAAAATGAAATAAATAGGCAATGTTTGCTGGAAGCCTTAGATTACAATATAACGTAATACCAGGATGTATTTTTGAGATTTTCATCTACTGATCTATGTTTTAGTGTATGTAGAAAAAAGTAGCAACTTTTATTTTTATGGGATAATAGCTCTTAATAAGGTAAGTATTTTGATAGACTAATTCTGAAAATGTGATTTATGAAACTCAATAAATTTTGAAGGTTTCACAACAGATCATTGTTGTAAAGGTATATATTTGACCTGATAAATTATAGACTGTATTGCAAAAATTCTACTTTATTTGTAGACTATTATTAACCTGGCAGATTATAACAGCTCCTTAGGATCTATTTTAGATTATTATACCAATCTGATAATAGTATATAGGCACAATATGCTTATTTAGTTGTGCTTTTCTTCCCAAATTAGAGGCATGTAAATTTAAGGATTTATTACCTTGGCTACTACTATTTAAATATCAAAATGATCAGATCATTTAAAATAAAGTATTTGACAACATGTTTCAATCTAAGGCTTTACAAAAAGTACAAAAATCATCTAACATCTGTTGTTTGGGCTTCATGTCACTTAGAAATGGCCAAAATAATATGTTTTGAAATTGTTTAAAATTATATTTATCTAGTGCTGTAGTATATTTATCTAGTGTCAGCTAAACCCAATACAATTAAGACATTCTTAAGAGATGGTACAGATTCACTCTGAAAATATTGACCGGCTCTGTAATCACTGGTGAAGATGAATACCAAAACCGTTTGCTACCTCAGGAAGGTAATACAAAATAAAAGTATCAGGGGTGGAGGGGAAACAGGAGGGAAACAACCTATGTCAAATAATCACAAGTTGTGAAAACACACAGAGTGAAACACAGGACAAAGAAACAGAAAAGGACCTAGCTGCTTATGTATTTGAATAAATCCTTTTCCTGTTGAATTGTTTACGAAAAAGATCATACAAAAATTCTCCACTATTTCTATTTTCTTTTTTTCTTTAAATAAAAAAAAATTAACTTCTCTCCTCTGCGATAATCAGGCTTTGTTTCTGGAGGATGAAGCAGAGGAATATTTTATAATACAAAGCCATAAATTCAGTTTAGAAGAGCTCAAATGAATGGAAGTTTAGCACTTAAAGTTTTGCACAGGCAAGCTGAATCTTTTATATTCAGCACTGTTAAATCTGGAAGCCAGGTAATTACTTCCAGGCTATATAATAACAAATTACTTTTATTGCCACAGAGTTGCTGAAGTTAAAGTTTTGGGTTTTTGTCTATGCACATGTATTTCCATATTTTTGTGTGTTTTCAAAGATGACTAATACTTACGCAGTTTGCTGACAAAACACTTGCATTAATAAGCTATTCTTTTGTATAAAGGGACTGAGGAGCTTTTCATAACAAGATGACAGCAGGATACAAGCCCCTCAGAAAGTTCTTACAGAAACACTCAAATGTGAAAAAGATACAGAAAAGTATATTTTTTCTCTATTTACATCACGGATCTTTCTATATATTTCCTTCCTCTTTTCGTGTTCCATATCTGACCCCCTAGCCTGTGACACCATAATGATGGGTGCATTACAAAGAAGATAGACAGACAGATCTGATTTCACTGCTGTGGCACAAACATGTTCATAAATGGGGACATTCTGATATTCTGATAAATGCCTTTTTCATTATGAAAAAACTATTCTGTTTCTTTTTCAGTTATTTTCAAATTCAAATCCTAGAAGTCAATTTGCAACAGATTAACTGTGGAATTTGTATGTTACTTACCTTAATCTAAATATTTCTTCTTATGTTCCCTGCTGAAACAATTATCCTTCTAATAGCTCTTACAGGCTTTCAGCTGCAAAAATTAATGTCTAAATGTTTCTCATACCTTTTGTTTGATGATCATGTCGTTGATGTCATCAAGATCACCCACTGTCACTATCTGGGATTTTATCACTCGATCCAGTAAAGAAAGCCAGTCAGTGAGTTCTGCCCAGGCCTTATTAAAGTCAGCCAGAGCTGGCACCTCCAGAAGCAAGGAAGATGGCATTTCTACTTTGGAGATGGTGGTTTCCTTGGTTACCACGGTTTGTGTAACCACAGTAACAGTTTGACCAGAAGTTTCTGAAAATTAAAAAAAAAAATGTTAACATTATTGGATAAAGGGACCATGATAAATTGCTCATTTCAGTAACATCGTTCACTCACTGGAAAGGTAATGAATCATTTGTAATATTTTGCCCACTTGAAATGTGAAAATGCAAATAAAGCAAATCAGATGAATTTATATATAGTATACCAAGCATATCTTCACATATACCCAGCCTCTCTGCTCAGCCTCCCTCCCCTAGTTTACCTATAAGAGCTCATCCAGTCCCAGCTGTGACAAAAGCAGTATCAGAAATAGCTCTGTGTAATCGCAACTCCCAAACCTGTGGTCACTGAAGTACTCTGCTCCCTTGCTCCCTGAAAGCCTGGGCTGCACACAATACCCTGCTTAGTTTGGATAAAAAACACCTGCTGTTCCAGTAGCGACCAAACCATTGTGACCTACATCCTAGCCCTCAAATCTTGAGTTACCAGTGAAACTGGGATTGTCTCTCCTTCCATTTATCATCGTGTGGATGAGAGCCTGTTTTTGCTACAAGAGTAAGAACAGTCTGTACTGTGTGATGATGGGAATGACACTTGTGGATTCAGGATTCAGAGAAAATAGACACTCAAGAAGATTCAATAGCTGGGATTGGTTGGCTGGGCCATCTTTGTTTTATGTGAGGTTAGAGTCTCACCAAAAACAGGGTGATAGCTGCATTTTATTAACCTTTTTGAATGGATTGTTCTGATTTCCTGGGATAATGGTGGGCCAGACTAAGAATTAATGGGGACTACCCTCCAATATTCCAGGCCAAGATAAAAACATCATTGGTGGTTACCACATTGGAAAACTTCTATTGAAACGTTATGGGGAGGGGATATACTGTGTGTGCATGGGTGTGTCGCAGGGGGTGGAGGGTAAGGGGGAGAAGGTGTAAAAGACCCTCAAAATTAGGGAACTATTGTATTCTGTCAACAGTGGTGGCAGAAGTAGAGAAGAGGAGAGGGGCTTTAGCATTGCCTCCCTGCCTGATAGTTGGAGCTGTGGAGAAAGAAGAATTTTGTTCTACAAAGAGAAAGCTTTGAGCTACTCAAAAATGTAATTCTTTGAGTAGCAGACTGGGGAGGGTTGCGCTGAAGTGGGTCCTTTTCGCAATGGTATAGATTTGGAAGGTGAATGGTTGGGAGGAATTGGTGGAAAGACATTTTGATTGAAGATGAGGTTTGTAGCCTGAGTGAAGAACCTTATTTGGACACCCAGCTGTGGCACTGAGGCCTTCAGTGGCCATTTTAGAATGGCTGAGAAACAATGCCACTATGATTGCTAATACAGTGACCTGGAGAGTGGCTGGGTTCAAGAGGTTGGGGTATTGGGTTTGTGAAACATAAATAGGATTAGCATTGATTTAGAGATCACCTCTTTGCACTACAAAGTCACTGTGTGAGCTAACAAATTTCTCATGTTGCAACATTGAAAGTCAATACTTCAGATGAAGAGGAACAACTGGGACATAGATGAGCCAGGTTCAATTCCTACCTCTACAACAGAATTCTCCCATGACCTTAGCTTAGTGACTTAGTGGGATTAAAGAAACTTTCTTCCTCACACCCTTTGTCTGATTGTTTAGATTGTAAACTTTTCTGAGCACAGACTGTTTCTTAAAGTGTATATGTTCATCACCTAAAACAACTGGACTCTTATCTCAGTTGCAGCATTTGTACATGTTCCCACATTAAATTAGCTGTGATTAGCAAAAGTGTTTATAGGAGAGGAATCTCCTGGCAAAGGAATTCCACCTATGGGTCTCTCTGTTTTAGAATTCTTTCCTTGCTGCTCATCTAAAATTACTTGATTCTAATGACTGGATCTGCATAGTTCATTGATATTTGCAGATTACCGAAGAGATTTGGGGGGTCTCAATAGGGGCATTTATTTTATTTATTAAGGGCATTAGTGTGTTGCAGGAGCAGGATTAATTTTGTAAATATGGATGATGTTTAAGGGCACAGAAAGGCTTTTGGTTGCTACTCTTGTTTGAACTTGATTATATTTCTGATCTCTTGTTAGGATGCCTACCTCCTGGAACAGGCATTATTGTTCAGTCCATATAGGGAAATCAAAATATAGATGACCTTCATATTTGTTTACGAAGAAAATAATAAGCAAGTGTATAAATAATTATCTAGGACTTGCATCCCCACTGCCTGACAATGTGCATTCTTATTTATCACTGTGCAAAGTATGTGTAAAATGGTATAATATCAGAATGGAAGTATTTTAGACACACATCACACAGGTAAAAATAAATGACAACATAAAGTGCCAGGTACTTATATTCTTTATTTTGCTGCATGATTTAACAGTACAATGTATCTTATCTTCACTCAGTGGGACAACTCACATGAGTAAATATTTACACACACAGGGTCAGATCCTAAATATACAGACTGGTTTAATGGAACTAGCAACAACTGACAAGTGCAGCAATTTCACATATAACGCATTCAAAAGATGACAGCAAAGAACTACTCAATATCTGACTTGAGTCAACTGCTACATAGACAGCATATAAATTCACATCCATGCCTAGATACAGGGGATTCTTGGAGCAAAGGAAAAGGTTTTAGGGTAGCAGTCATATCAGGAATGTTTCACTGGATTCTCATTGTAAGACAGGTAAACATACATGGCTCTCAATGGAAAGCTATGAAAGTATAATTACTCATGGTAACTCATGCCATAAGAGTACTACATTGCTAGTACACTATTTTAAATGCCAAGCCTCTGACCCTTAGTTGTACTTTTATCATTCAAAAATTAGATCTGATAATTGGCTGCTCAGAGAATTTGTGCATGTGTGTGTGTGCGCGTGCACACGCAGTTAATGACAGAGGCAAACATATGCTTTAAGTTGCTATTACACATAATGTTTAGCAAAGCAAAAGACAGCCACAAGACTTATTAGCATGACCGCCGATTTGAAAATTATATTTGCAAAAATATTTTTAAAGCAGACCTCATATTATTATAATGAGTGTGTTCCCAAGAGGCTCACTCAGATGTCTTAAAATACATTTATAGATTACTATTCTATTGTGTTAAAATGTAACTCCATCATAAGAAGAAAAAGATAAAATAATACAGGACGTTGATGTACTAGGACTTGACACTTTATAAAAATTGGAAGACCTGAATAACTCCTTTGCAATGTTGCTGCAGAGTCTCTACCTGATTCAACAGCCTAAATGGCACAATGTCAGAGCCATGAGAGCCGGAATTAAGCCTTGGGTGGTACCACCTGCAGTTTCTTGCATTCCAAATGCAAAACACGGTTATTGGGCACTGGATTTAAGTTTTTTAAAAGGACAAAGGTGAGGGGCTTTTAGTGGACAGGCTTTTTCTTGCGCAAAGAAAGACTGTCTGTGGTGCATGTTGCCTTCAGAAGGCAAAGAGGCCTTATTGCCCCACTTAGGTAAGACCAACATGTTGGTTTTTGTTTGTTTTGTTTTATTGCAGTTTAAACTTCGTCCATTTGGAAGATGGGCCACTGAGACAGTTTCCACATCCATGTTTATTCCTTCCAGAAGAGCTAGAGTCTGGACTAAAAAATTCAATCGAGGGGTTGAAAGTCATGCTTAAATTGCCAGTTAAACTGAATATAATGATCAGTAATGTGAAAAACAATACAAAATTTACTTCTTATGGCTGTTTTGAATAGATTGGCCTACTATGTTTCAAAAAGTTAAAACACATTATTCAATATAGTGGAAATTAGTGACCCCAAAAGCCTGGACAATTTACAACTAGCTATAATGTGAATTACACTACACTTACTGAAACGTTGAAGACTGTGATTTGATATAAATATTTTTAAATGAACATTTTATAAATTCAGGAAAACAATGTTTCTTCTGTATGGTTAAATAATGTAATATCTACTATCTGAATAGTTAGAAATGTGCTAATATTTCATAATTATTTCCAACTCTAAATATAGGGAAATGGTACGGTATTTAAGTTACCTTGGAACAGTGACTGTTGCAAATATTAAGTTTTTAATGACAGCTACTGCAGTTAAATCTATCTGTCCATCCATTTAAACCACATTTATCAGTTCAATATCTGAGTGCATTATTTGCACTTTTTTCTTTCTATGCTTAAATGAAAAAAAAATATCAGTGGAGCATAAGTTATGATGTGATTGTTACTTCTTAAAAATCATTTTAGAAAACAGCTTTTGTTAACTGAAAAATACACATAACAAAAAATAGCAATTTCCCTCCCTGACCATGCAAGAGGTTCACAGTTTGTTATTTGTATGACATCATAAAAGTTAACATGATACAAATTTTTCCACAGTCACAGACAATATTGTCATTCTGGTCACAAAAGAAAAAAGGATCACACAGACCTTTAAGTAATTATTAACAACATGGGTCAAGTGGCATGCCCCAAAGGTCAGTCCTGGGGCTAGTTTTGTTCAATATCTTCATTATCGATCTGGAGGATGGCATGGACTGAATCCTGAGCAAGCTTGCAGATGACACTAAACTGAGAGGAGTGGCAGATAAGGTAGGAATAGGATAGAGAGGGACCTGGACAAATTAGAGGATTGGGCCAAAAGAAATCTGATGAGGTTCAACAAGGACAAGTGCAGAGTCCTGCACTTAGGACAGAAGAATCCCATGCACTGTTACAGACTAGGGACTGAATGGCTAGGCAGCAGTTCTGCAGAAATGGATCTAGCGGTTACAGTGGACGAAAAGCTGGATATGAGTCAACAGTGTGCCCTTGTTGCCAAGAAGGCTAATGGCATTTTGGGCTGTATAAGTAGGGGCATTGCCAGCAGATCAAGAAACGTGATCATTCTCCCTCTATTTGACATTGGTGAGGCCTCTGTTTGACATTGGTGAGGTGGAGTACTGTATCCAGTTTTGCGCCTCACACTACAAGAAGGATGTGGAAAAACTGGAAAGATTCCAGCAGAGTGCAACAAAAATGATTAGGGGGCTGGAGCACACAACTTATGAGGATAGGCTAAGGGAACTGGGATTGTTTAGTCTGCCGAAGAGAAGAATGAGAGGGGATTTGATAGCTGTTCTCAACTACCTGAAAGGGGGTTCCAAAGAGGATGGATCTAGACTGTTCTCAGTGGTACCTGATGACAGAACAAGGAGTAATGGTCTCAAGTTGCAGTGGGGGAGGTTTAGCTTGAATATTACGAAAAACTTTTTCACTAGGAAGGTGGTGAAGCACTGGAATGGGTTACCTTGGGAGGTGGTGGAATCTCCTTCCTTAAAGGTTTTTAAGGTCAGGCTTGACAAAGCCCTGGCTGGGATGATTTAGTTGGGGATTGATCCTGCTTCAAGCAAGGGGTTGGACTAGATGACTCCTGAGGTCCCTCCCAACCCTGATATTCTATGATTCTAAATCTCTCCAGGTCTTAATTCATCCCCAGTGTAATGAAAAGTATAGAGCTATTCCAGTAACTCCAGTATTTAAAATGTAAGTGAAGCTCCTTTTAAAAATTCCTGGGCTGCTTCTGTCCTGCTTTGTTCTCCTTCTTGCTTATATGGGGCAAATGGAGTAGAGACTAGCCATTTCCATCTAACGGGGGCAGGGGCATGTCAGAGAGGAGAGGTGTCATGACCTAAGTGTGCACTATATTGTATGTATCCTCAGCTGGCATGAAAACTTTTTTTACCTGCTCCTGGTCCCCGCAAAAGGGAGGGTTGCTCATTGTCTCAAAGATATTTAAACCAAATGAATGTCAAACAGAGGCAGCACTGGGGGCAGTTAAAAATCTCAGAGGAAAATAGAGAAACAGGGGAGCAAATGCTGTTGTAATGCAGAAAGAATTAAATGGAAAGTGTTATGAGTTATTCTTCTTATCCCAAAAAATAAGAAATACAATCTGTTGTCGATGTGATTGTAGTTGGTGGTTAAATGTACATCGGTGTAAGAAATGGATGACATAACATTTATTATTAGCTGCTTCAGACTAAGCTGCCACTTGTCATCTTTCCTAGATGGAAATCTTCAATGATTTGGATTGGCTCTTAGCAATATCCTTCTTTATACAAAGAAAATTAGTCTCCTCTAAAGCATTGTCCAAATCATAAAGAATAGCACTAAAATGATTTGCATAGGAGTGGATTTTTTTACCTTAAAAAAAATCTACTGAAGCAACAGATGCATAAGTGCACGTTAGGATGAATGTATTATGAGCACGGAATAATCATTATACTCTTCACAATTGCTATTGATTTCCTTCTGCTCATGAACCTGTGGCTTATTGGCAATGCCGAAGGTTGCACTTTTTAAATGTTTACAGTCTATTTCGAGGTCTGTTGGGCTCCTTTTTGGTTTTTTATTTGGAAGGGAAGGGGGAAGGAAGAACAAGTTTTTTTGTGTACATCTCTTTTGGTCACAGATTTTATCTAATTGCCAGAAAGAGAAAGAAATACCTAGGAAATTATACTGTAATGAATCAATACATAAAAACAACATACACTTCAGTTTTCTATTGTTTTTTGTACTTGTAACACTGTATTTTGTTTTGTGTCTGTAACGCTGTCCTTGAGAGACATGGTGCCTATTTCTTTTTGAGCTGGATATTACATATCTATCTGTAGCCCACAGAAAACAATATAGTGAAGAAATGACTTCACAAAACTGTGTGTATTCTCTCTGCTGGACAAGGTTTTTTCATTAAACACATCAGTCACAATTTGCTGCAGCAATTCCAGCATATCATCTTATTTCATCCTACCCTCATTTTAACCCCTTAATGCTGGAGGTCACATTGATTTGGATTGGGTCTCAACAAGGCATTCCAAACCGATGCCCAGGCAGGACAACAGAAAAACAAAGTTTCCTTGGGTACGGGGAGGAAAGGTTGTATTTATTATCAGGGAAGTTGAGCATGCAACGTATGTACTGATATGTTGGTTTGTAAGTCTTCCTGAAAATGTGATCATTCCTGATTTTCAAGGATTTAAATAGTCATTATATCTATATAAACCATACTTGAATTTGCAGCTTAGAGTGTAAAGGTGCCCATTACTAATTCCTCAACCATCAAGTTCCCATTTTTATTTTTTTCTGTCCCCTCAACACACTCTCTCTCTTGCTCTCTCTCTGAGTTTTTCCTTTGCCCTTAAAAAAAAATAGATTTGTACGTCTGTCTGCTAGGCAGGGGTTTCTAGCATCTTAGGACTCCACTTTTCACCTGCACTGATTACACTGGTCTACAATTTTTGAGAAGTTGTTTGCTTCAGAGATAAAATGTGCTATTTATTATGTATTTTGAGGTGCTGAATTCAAATATGACAATTAAAACAACTGATTGGCTACTGTTTCTAAGATATTTAAGTTTTTACATTTTATGTCTCTGTATATTATGTAGATAGTAGAGTTTTAATCAAAAATTATAAACCTAGGTCTTTTCATGTGTTTATGGTTGCTTTACATGATAATATTTCACCTGTCCTGTTAATGTAACACTTTAAAAATCAGCAAAAGGGTTATATAAATAAAATTGATTATGAAAGAAAAGGCAAAAAACTATTATGTAGATAGTTTAGTCCTATTCAGTGTCTACTCGGCGCTTCTTGGCTTGTCTCTTGTATTCATTAAATGGAGCATCTCTTGTCACTGTCCAGCAATAGTCTGCAAGCACTGATGGGCTCCACTTGCCCTGATAGCCTGCCAGGAGATTCCACTGCTGCAGTCTGGAGCCCAACAGCTCTGCCTTACTCTTGGGTAGTTCCAAAGCCCTGACAAGGTCATTCAGTTCACCTTGTGTTATGAGGTGTGGTTCAGAGGAGGAGGATGGGAGAAAATGTGGGTCCTGTGACATTGATGCTTCAGGACCAGAAGTTTCATCCTCTTCCTCTTCCTCGTCTGACTCAAGTGAGAATGATTCTGGTGCATCAGGAACCGGCAGTCCTTCTCCGTGGGGTACTGGGCGTATAGCTGATGGAATGTTTGGATAATGCACAGTCCACTTTTTCTTCTTTGACACACCTTTCCCAACTGGAGGCACCATGCAGAAGTAACAATTGCTGGGATGATCTGTTGGCTCTCTCCAAATCACTGGCACTGCAAAAGGCATAGATTTCCTTTTCCTGTTCAACCACTGGCCAAGATTTGTTGCACAAGTGCTGCAGCATATGTGTGGGGCCCACCTCTTGTCCTGATCTCCAATTTTGCAGCCAAAAGAAAGGTGATAGGCTTTCTTAACCATAGTGGTTAGACTGAGCTTTTTTGATGCAAAAGTCACTTCACCACAAACATAGCAGAAGGTATCTGCACTGTTCACACAAGTATGAGGCATCTCTGCTCACTTTGGCTAAACAGAAATGTGTCCCTTTGCAAAATCAAACACTGACAAATAAGAGAGCACAACACTGTATGACTTCTAGAGCTGATATAGGGCAATTTGTTCAGCAGAGTGATGTAAGCTTCGTTATGATTGCATCATCCATGACTTCTAGGAATAACATGACGCAATTCATCTCATGTATGACGCAATACCAGCTTCAGATTGCATCATTCATTGTTTTGCCTAAAAAGCAAGTACTGTCCAAACCCAGACATAGATTTATTCATAGATCCAGTCAAAGATGTATTTTAGTCATTTCTGGTTTAAATTGAGATCCCTTCCCTTTATAACTCACTTATCCTCCGCCATTCCCAAGTCAAGGGTCATATATACTGATCCAATAGAATATCTTGAAAACTAGAGCCAATCAACAATTTTAAGCATCATTTTTGTTCTCAGTGACCCAGAATTAGTAAAGTTGAACTACATTTATTTCAGAAATATTTTGGCTGTAGAGCAGCATTATTAAAGTTTAACGTCTTTACTGAGCAGATAGCATAGGAGATTTTTTTTTAAAATCCATTTTTTAACTTGCTATTCCTCTGATTAAATATGCAAATACTACACTGAGTAAGGTACACCAAATGTAATGGGTTATTCTAAAATAAATAATAAATGTCAGAGTAGCAGCAGGTAACGGGAATTTGCTCACTGGTCCAGAGTGAGAATCTTTAGATCCTGTACATGCAAATTTTTATATACATGTTGTACATAAAATAATTAATAACTAATTAAAAATTCATATAACAATTCATTTTTCAATATGTTGATATTTTATATTGTTCCATTAATTATCTCTAATAAAAATCTATCAACAACTTTATAATTAAGTATCAGAGGGGTAGCCGTGTTAGTCTGGATCTGTAAAAGCAGCAAAGAATCCTGTGGCACCTTATAGACTAACAGACGTTTTGGAGCATGAGCTTTCGTGGGTGAATACCCACTTCTTCAGATGCATCTGAAGAAGTGGGTATTCACCCACGAAAGCTCATGCTCCAAAACGTCTGTTAGTCTATAAGGTGCCACAGGATTCTTTGCTGCTTTTATAATTAAACAACTTAAAAAACATTCAGTATTCAGAAATTTAGGCCTTGATCCTGCAAATTGGTTCACACAAGTCGAGGCCCATTGAAGTCAAACTATGTTACCCAACACCTATTTAGTAATAAGTCTACTAATGTATCCTTCTTATGAAAACTTTCAGAAACTCCTTTACTGTCTATACATTACACATTATCTGCTCTGGCTACTTAGTGTTGCTTCAGTGCAGTTGAAACTAACCAGATAAACTGGATTTGCAATGGCTTTGTGGAATAGGTCTAATATCTGTATCAAATACAGAGTTTCAAAATAACTGTTATGCTCATTTAATTTAACACAAACATATATATATATATATTCTTTACCCTTAGATATTTGAAGACAACTGTTTAGTTAATACTATTAACAGAAATGTAGTCTGCATCATCTGAGTTTTCCAGTTTTCAAAGCAGAATGAAGACTACAGTTCTCTCAGTCAATATGCAAATAAATCAACCATATCAGCAAACAGAAAAGTCTGCTCTTTGAACTTTTCTAATGGCGAATGGTCCTATGTTAATGATTGACTCATTCTCTTTATGTTTGCCCATTCAAATGGGAAATTTTTTATGTTGCCAAAATGTTACAGGTATGAGCTTTAACTGTGACAATAGCCATATTGTCCTTGAAATCCTATCTCTGTATATGACTGAGTCCAACGGAAACTCTCACCACCTTGTAAACATAACCTCTATCATCCTCCCAAATTGAACTGGCTCAGCTTTTGGTTCAGGATATGAAACTGATGCTGGACTGCCTGCCCTTAATGCTGGCTTTAACAACAACCATTGTCCCCGCTTACGGGCACTGGTAACAGTGCTCCTGCACATGTATAGAAACAGATTAGAATTCCATTCATTTCTTCATTCCCTCAATCTGGGCTTAAAACACATAGAAACAGCCAGTTTACACATGCTTTTGCTGACCAGAGGGGAATGTTATGGGCTCTCCCTGTGGTGCCACCTGGGACTGGGGTACCACTGAGCCCCCTCCCCGCCCGACCCACCAGCCTGGGCTCCCTTTACGCTGTAAAGCTGTGACAAGTGTACCAAGCACCAAGTCCTCTCTCAGGATTCAGCATGCATACAGGTAGGGACACACTCAGCTGCACAACATACAGATGGTTGTGATCAACTCTGCATGGGGAGGCTACAGCTAAGGAACTGCCCAGCTGCTCAAGTGCCCCCCCTTCCCCAGAGCATAAACTCAAGATTATACCATCTTGCACTGCACAGAGAACTGTACAGCATTAGCTCATTAAATTTGCCTCCTCCCTCAATGTGGGGAAGGATATGCAATAGCTTTCTGCCCCAAGTTATGACTCCCACACTCCCTAGTTTTAGACAAAGCAAAAATAAGTTTATTAACTACAAAAGATAGATTTTAAGTGATTATAAGGGATAGTAACATATCAAAGCAGATCACCTAGCAAACAAACAAAACACACATACTAAGCTTAATATACTAAAGAGAATGGATCTGAGTAGCAAATTCTCACACTAAATGATGATTCAAGCAGGCCGCAAAAATTCTTAAGGGGCCAGTTGCACTTTCTTACAGCTTAAAACCCCCAGGTATTTCTTTCAGAAGCTAAAAATCCCTTTTAGCCTGGGTTCAGCCCTTCCTCCCAGTTCAGTTCTTGTTCCTAAGGTGTTTCCAAGAGCCTCCTTGGGGCGGGGAGACAGTGAAGAGCCATGATGATGTCACTCCCCTGCCTTAAATAGCTTTTGCATATGGCGGGAACTCTATCTCAAAGCTTAGTTCTCATGCCAGTCACAGGAAAAATACTGGTATTCCAAGATGGAAAACAGTAGCAGGTAACCTGGTTATATGTCTCTGTAGTGCCACAGCAGCCATGAGTCAGAGGCTGTTTGTAGTATCCTCAGGAAGGCCCTCTGGTGGGAGATAAAGTTCTTCTATTGTTTTCTCTAATGGCTCTTTCCAGCCAGCCATCTAGATCGAGTGCATTCTGTCTAGTGGGTGTTCCCCAGGTGTAAACACATTTGTAATGCAGATATATAGTCACTATTCCTAACTTCAGATACAAAAATGATACCTGCATACAAATAGGATAATCCTAGTCAGTAAATGATAACCTTTTCAATGATAACTTACATGACTTATCTTGCATAAAATACACCATAGTTATGCCATAAACATATCATAACTCTATGAAGAATATGGGGTGTAGTGTCACAGGGGATTTATCTGCCCTGCAGATAGACTGCAAAAGCCATTCAGAACTTCAGTTGGATGGCTATGCCTATGTTTGAGAAGCACAATGAAGCTGGCTAGAGTTTTCTAGAGTGCTGCATCACCAGTCTTAGTATTGCCACAGTGCTGCTTGATTTACTGCATTCAAATTAGTGTTGAAAAGGGTCTTGAGGGCTGCTACCCCTTTTGACTCAAGCAGTTAGCCAGTATTCAGGGTCTTGTGGGTTATTTCTCATAAGAGAAGAATCTGATGATAGACTCAGGTAATTCTTAGATGAAATTCTATTATTTACAAAGAATGTACACAAAGTCCTGTTTCCCTGAATACACTGGGAATCAAAAAGCAGGAGACAGTTTCTTTGCTCACTGTTTCAAGACTCTTTTTCAGGGAGCACTGTGTCCAATAAGCTCTCCCAATTAGCTTTATCTCAGGGCCATATTACTTGTACTTCTCTTGCAGTCTGCTTCTGGCTGCTACTGCCCTCAGATACACAGACTTCCACCAAATAAATCCCAGCCCATTGCATTTGCAATCAGCCCCCAGCCCCCTCCACCTACACAGCTCAGCTTCTCTCCAGTCTTGAACATGGCCTACTGAGTCATCTATCTCATGCCAAAAACTATCTTAACTGCATCTTACATTTATACTGAATGACGGTCATCTACTATGCCCTCAGTGAGGTTTCACTCAGCCGCTATCACTATGCAGACTAAAACTGAGTTGCACAGACTTCACATGTCACTTGATAGTTGTCATAAACAGATAGCTAAGGGTTAATGTCTCTTTCACCTGTAAAGGGTTAACAAACAGTGACCTGCAACACCTGACCAGAGGACCAATCAGGAGACAAGATACTTTCAAATCTCGGTGGAGGGAAGCCTTTGTGTGTGTTTTTGGGTTTTGCTTTGTTCTCTCTGGACTCTGAGAGTGACCACATGTACCGACAGGCTCTCTAATCTTTTATTCCCATTTTGTGAGTAAAAAGGTAGAAAGGCGGTATAGTCTTTTTATTTCTTTTCCTTTATTTGCAATTGTGTAGTTTGCTGGAAGTATTTTAAATTGCATTTGCTGGGGGGAGGCTTCTTTTTAGTTTCTATAAGCTGACAGACCCTGTAACTTTTTACCATCTAAATTGCAGAGATAGACTTTTTACTTCTTTCTTTCTTTTTATTAAAAGTTTTGCTTTTAAGACCTGTCTGATTTTTTCTCCTTGTTGAGGCTCAAGGGAATTGAGTCTGTACTTAACAGGGAGGGAGGGGAGAAGAGGGAATCCCTTTATTTTAGATTCACGGAACTTGAATCTGGATTGCCTCTGGGGAAGGTATCATTCCTCTCTGTGTGGTGATTCAAGGAGTTGAATCATGGTGATCTCCTAGTGTACCCAGGGCGGGAAAGAGCTGGGAGGAAGAAAGGAGGGGGAAGGGAAATGGTTTATTCCCCTTTGTTGTGAGACTCAAGGAATTTGGGTCTTGGGGTCCCCAGGGAAGGGTTTGGGGGAGACCAGAGTCTATCAGGCGCTCTACTCTAAGTCCTGATTGGTGGCAGCACTACAGGATCTAAGCTGGTAATTAAGCTTAGGGGAATTCATGCTAGTACCCATATTTTGGACGCTAAGGTTCAGATTTGGGAATTAAATTATGACAATAGTATATTGGGATGGGCTTTCTGTGTAGATTCCAGAGTCCTGGAATGAGGATATAAGCACTAGTGTTTGTCTCAATTACTGGTGAGAAGCCTGACCTGGAGAAATAGAACCATTACTTTTGGGTTCAAGAGTCCCAAAATCCAAATGAATTATAAAGAGTGGATTTCTCATAGACAAAAAGGCAAGCCCTAGATTAAAGGGATTGATTTACTATAGCTAAGGCTATGATTTTGTCATGGAAGTTACAGAATCCATGACTTCTAGAGACCTCCATGACTTCAGCCTCCAGCGACTGGGAGCTGCAAGGTCCTCCCCCCACCTGCCATGGCTAGGAAACATGTGGTACCCCCGCCTCTCCCCAGGCCGCTGCAGGTGCTGGGGTTACCCTGAATCTTCAGGCAACAGTGGGCAGGGGGAAGGCCCCTACAGCTTCCAGCTGCTGCAGGCAGCCAGGGCCCCACAGCTCCAGCCACAGGCAGCATGGGACCCTGAAGCTCTGAGCCCCCGAGAGTGGTAGGGGCCCCCAGAGCTCTGAGCCAGGCCCCCTGCAGGTGGTGAGGGAACAGGGCCGCTCCCCATTTTGTCACGGATGTTTTTAGTAAAAGTCATGGACAGGTCATGGGCTTCTGTGAATTCTTCTTTATTGCCCAGGACCTGTCCATGACTTTTACTAAAAATATCCATGACAAAATCTTAGCCTTAACTATAACTATGGAGACCAGTGACCTGTTGTTCTGTCACAGTATAATCTGAGGTTTACTGGTTACTTCTGAGATATTTCCAAGCGGACTGCTTGTCAGCACCAATTTTTTTTGAACTCCTAGATTAACAATTTCATTCCATTTTTATTTACAAAATTACAACCTGGGTTAATTTAGTGATATCCCATTTGTTTAAATTTCTCCAGGTCGTGTCATGTAAACCAGGTATAATTCCAGTGCTAATGATCTACAGAAGGTATCTAATATGTCCCTACTGAAATGTTAATGTCCCATTAAAAGTTAATCTTTTATGGTATGAGAGATTCCTGCAAACAGAAGATTGTATAGTATTTGCTTTTTGAAATTATTTATTACATGCAAAAATAAGAAACTCAATATCAAATATCTATTGTTTTATATGTAGTGTAATTGCATTAATCTTTTTATGTTGTAAAGAAAATTGTCAAAAAAATTGTAAAAAAAACCCAAAACAAACAAACAAAAACAAAAAAACCCAACCATACTACGCAAACTACATGGGAATACAGCAGCAGATGGGGTTAATAGGGTCTTTATATGAGCTATTCTCCTTGGTGAAATGCCTGTTAGAGAGTTCCTTGGGGTTACTTAGATATCTGTACTGCTTAGGAGACTTCTGTGAGTGATGGCATAAGAACACTTGTCTGTGCTAGCTAATTTAAAATAAAATCTAAAAATATCTTTGTAAAACAACCAGAACAAAAAGTATAAGTGGTTTGACTAAGATATAAAAACTTCACACATTTACCTAATGTACTGTGCTAGCAAGAAGAGGACCTGTTTTGAACTCAGCTGTCTGGGTTCTGGGTCAACAAACATGGAAGTAAGTGTAGATATGACATGCTCAGCATTGTAAAAAAGGTGGTGCTGAATGCAGAAGACATGCAATACTTTCTGTTTCAGGAAACAACACTACTATTAGCTCCTGAGGGAGTACTTCCTAGCAGAGATACATTTAGATCCTTTGAGACTGACCAATTGCAACATGGATCAGAGATCAGGGAGGAAAATGAGTTAATAACTCTGAGTAACTCTAAACAACAGGGTTTTTAAATGTTACTTATTTATTTATTGTTATGATAACAGTGCTAAGCTTGACTTTTATGTTATGCCACCTGTTAAAACTGATTTTCTTAAATGACAACTGATCCTTGTAGAATTGGCTAAGTTCTCTTCGAATGCACATGCTTCTGTTGCTCTGGACTCTGGCTTAGTTTCTTAGCATTTTGCTTCAAAAAGCTGAAACGCTCCTTTAAGAAATCTGAGGATCCAAATGATGAAATAGTGTCCAGTGTGATATCCTTATTTTAAAACTTCAAGATATGTTATGTCAAAGTTCTTGTTATTAAGAAAGATATAATTTCTTCTATTTTGACTGAAGTGTTAAACCTTTACCAATTTAGAATGACGTCCTTTAGAAACCAATCACACAGTGTTTTCCGTAAGGTATTTATATCCCACACATACTGAAACAACACTAGAAAAAGCACAGCACCTTCCTTGTATTTTCCTCTCTCAATACACACACTTGCACAAACACATTCACTTGAGAAGTATAGACAAGTGATTAAAATTAATAAGGAAAAATTAAATTAAGTGTTTGAGAGAGAAAATTTAGTTACCCAGTATGTAGCAACAGATATGGATATTTTATCCAGAGTGACAGTGAAGGCTGAGCTGTCTCAAAGGGGATTTTTCCCCCAAGACAATTAGATTTTTAGGAACCGAATGAATTTATACAAATGCAAAATCAATAACGTCAATGAGACTCATAGCTCTAGCGCAGCAAATCACGATGAAGAGAACATAAAAACACAATCTTTTCACATTATTTGAAGATTACAACAACAGCTCATTCCTGTTAGATGATCAAACCAAAAACTAGAAAGACCATTAAAGCTTCCAGCATGAGAAACACACAACAGAAAATGTATTTGTATCAATATGAGTCCTCCTCATTGCTATTCAACCAGATCATAGAGAAAGGAAATAATTAAAGTGCACAGTGAAGAAGAATAAAACATAGAAATAATATATCACTTTGCTTAGGTTAAAAAAGAAAGAGAATATGAAAGAGAAAGAGAATAAATATCTTTTCCAAGAGTATTTCAAACCATTAGAGTACTTATAAAGGCTCCAATTCTCACCTTACACCAGAGACTTGAAATACAATGGAAGCATGCCAAGAAAATACATGTGTATTTCGTGCTTCTTGAAAGATTGAATCTCAGGAGTCAAATTACTGTGGAAATTCCATAATCTGGAATTCAAGGCCAGATTCTATGTGTATATCACACAGAAATAGGAGAAAATAGAAGCAGGGAAGGCGGCATGGAGGTCAGTTGCAGGGGTGTACTTGTTTTCTTTTGAATTCTGTTTTCCATCAATTTAATGCATCTGAAAAGTGTTAGATTGACAATTCTGTAAAGTGAAGCCATTTATTTATACCCTGAAGAGGTGTACCACAGACATGAAGAGTGGCAGTATCCCCAACCCATCTCATCTACATGCCTCAAACTTTTCCTGAAAGGACATCTTCAAGGGCTGAGAGGTTAATTCAATATCCATGTCCAAAAAGGTTGCCAGTTAGCACCAAAATTTGTCTTTTTTAAACCTTAAACCCATTCCATGAATGACATTGAGATCAAGGGGGTGTTCTTAGCATATATATAAGAAACTGGTTAATGGTATAAACGTTTTGAATACCTAGGCCACCTGGAATATCAGCCAAAAATCCTTTAGCCAAAGAATCAAAGAAAGAGAATCATGTTAGGGAGTCAGCCAGAGAGCACAGGGGAAGCAATGGCACAGAGCCAGCAAGAGAAGAGAGCAGAGAGATGCAAAGCTCTCAGGGAGGGAGGGAGACTCAGCCCTTGCTGATGGAATAGAGAAGGGACAGGGCCAACATCTTCACCGAGGGAGGAGGAAAGGACTAAATGGCAGAGCGTATAAGGGAGGGAAGTGAGAAAAGAGTGAGACAACTTCGGTTACTGACTATGTGGCACTTAAGCAGGGCTTTACATTTTCAAAGTGTTCAGTGTTTTAGGGGGGTTGATGTAATCTGTTTGTCTGGTAATGTTTTAGTATTTAGGCCCATTCGTTATTTTAAAATATACAAGAAAAACATTTACAGTGTTTAAGCATTCATTTAATATAAACTTTTTTCTCAAGATTAAACAACAATTGCATGATTATAACTGTCTAATGAGCTTTTAATGCTCTGAAATATATTCTAGTATAATGAGCCATTTGATATTTGAACAAAATATGGTTCTGTACAATGAAATATTCAGTAAAATGATAATTGCTAGAATGATTATATGACTATGAAATGAATATTCCATGTGATATAATTGTTTGGGACCTGAGTGGGCAATCCTTAACATGTTGATGAGCACTGGGTAACTTCAGCAGGACAATCGGTAGGATGAATGAATCTTCTTCACAGTGGCTGCACAGTTGAGCCCATAATATAAAATATTATTGTTTACCAATTTTCCAGAATTCAGGAGGGTTGTCTGGCAGCTTTCAATTCTTTGTTTGGTCTGCATCATTTTTTGCGGGAGTTGTTTTTTCATTAGAAATATGGGCAGAGACTGAGAATTGTGGGGAACAGTGGAGATGCTGGGCAAAATGAGATTTAGATCTAAACTGCAATGTATAGTAGGCTGGAGAGCAAGATCAAAAGTACAGATGCAGATGTCAAACTACCATATACCAGAACCACAGAGGTTTAAAAGGAAGTACTGTAGGAAAAGTAGGACGTATAGGAGAAGATGATTGCAGAGAAGACAAGCTAGATTACTAGAATTGCTGTGTGGGGGGAAAAAACAAACAATACTGAAAGCTAAGTATCCAATATGATAATACTATTGGTCAATATGAATGTCACCATAGCTTTAGGCTGTTACTGTCAACTTCAAAGTGTCAGTTAGCTTTCCCAGGCACAGCTGGCTTTTTCAGAGGGGAGAACAGGAGAAAATTTCCACTCTGCCTATTCTTGCTGCCCCCAGCTTTTCAAATGCAGCAGTACCACTGAACCACATTTCCCAACAGAAAATAAAAATCCTGGTCACAATCAATCAGAAAGCTGTTAAAACAGTTCTTCCTCTCAGTATAAATAAAAGCCCTAGTTGCCCCCTGCTCCCCAGCCCTGACAATGGCTTGCAGTGTATGGGAGAGAATATAGCTCCTTGAAAAAACATGATTCAAGAATTATTCTATCCAATGCTTAGAATCACTTCAGTGAGGTAAATTATGTAAGTATCACATTTCTGCAAAGCAGTCTACATAGTTTTATGCCCGTGATAGCTAAAGCATCCCTAAGGTGAAGGTAACAAACTGCTAAGTACAGCAAGGATTGTTAAAATATATGCTTCAGCAAATGCTGAGCCACTGGCCTTGACAGTAGCCTCTGCCAATTTTCTCGCTCAGGCTTGGGACACCCACAAAGGGTAAATGGAGTATAATACCCTATTTATTAAGAATAAATGCAGTAGAGATGGGACTCCTAAAGCAAGTTTCTGAGTAAACAAATTGTGTCAGAACTTTAAAGCCATAATCTGGGTTTCAATCACTCAGGATCAGTATGGCTCTATAGGAGATAAATGATCTTAATTATGTGGAATGAACTTGCGCTAAAAAGGAAGCTGAGACAAATAATCCAGGAACAGCTTCGCTGAAGTGGGTATTCACCCACGAAAGCTCATGCTCCAATATTTTTGTTAGTCTATAAGGTGCCACAGGACTCTTTGCTGCTTTTACAGATCCAGACTAACACGGCTACCCCTCTGATACTTGAATCCAGGAACAGACACCGCAGAAGTTCAATTGACTGCTCTGTCTGTGTTGGCCAAGATCATTAAATCTGAACCCAGCTAGACCCATGACTACACTATGGACAGGTGGCACAGAAATTGATTGAAGAGTATACTAGATATCTGCAATCTGGGGTATCATTAATAAAGCTCACTCAGCTTGGACAACTTATTGCTCCATTCTGAAAGATAAACTACATGGACGTTCAGTCTCCTAGTAGTAATATACTGTTACGTGGTGTTCCCTGTGAACCTTGCCTTGGGCCATGTTCAAGACGATTGATGGCCCCACTAAAATTTGAAAAGTGAATGTGACTAGGGAATGGCTTTGATGCAGTTTAGTGTAAGAATTAACTAGACAGTGCTAAAAAGTAACAGAAGAATCTTTTGAATGGTTTGGACATTTTCTAAATCCTACTGCTCTGCATCATTGATTAAATTATCATCAACAATCTTTAACTGACCTCACTACATATTTTTAAGAGGTGGATGAAGAGATGTGAAATTCAGTATCACCTGATTATTTTTGAAAATTAAAAATACAAGGTGTTGAGATAATAATAGAAGACAATGCTTTCTGAAATATCCACAATTGAAAAAGTGCAACAACAGAGATGATTTGTATCAGCAAAATCTTAAAAGTCTTCCTCTGTCATTCATATCTATTCTTGTTTCTACAAGCCATACAGATCGAATATGATACTTTGCATGAGGTATTCTTTATTCATTGGCTCTAAAGATTGTCAATAATAATTAATTATACAGCTACATCTATTTTTTTCTACTCCTATAAACACTATTTTTAGAAAATGCTAGTGCTATTAACATAAAAGTAGGTAAAAATGTTGCCACACCGGTGTGCTGTAAATACATTTATAGCGGCAATAATGAAAAAAATCAGAATTGCTGTAGGGGAATTGTTTTTGTGAACAATGTTTTGTTTTTAAATTATAATGTGCAGCTCCAGGAAATCTACAACTGAAGGAAACAATTCCTGTCTGGCTCACCATTTGCCCTAGAGGCTCTATCATCATTATGGGTCTGAATGTGCTCATGATTTGAAGTATAAATAGTGAGGGGGAAAGGGCAGAAAACTGCACCAGCAGGAGATTCAAACAGCTCGGAGTGAAACAAGCAAACAAAAAGTTAGTGGTCACCAATCTGATCAGCTATTGCTCTGAATGTGATTTGAGTTTTCTTTTGTTTATTTTTAGTTTTAGGATTTCCCTCTGGCTGGTTTCTTTCACTGTATGAGACTACATTGGTGTGCATGAGAGAGGTCACCTAAGAGGAGGAATACAGATAAATAATATGCACAAAAATGAGACAAAATCATAACATAATCTGATTGTTATATATTTGTATCAACTCATACATGGCATTTTGAGGGCTTACCTATTTGGAAGTTTTGGACATTTATAAAGCATTTTAACTTTCAAATAACTAGCTCGATATTACCTGTTTGTGGTCTACACGTTTGGTATCAATATTATGAGCCAAGAACTTCCTGATAAAGAAGGTAGCTATGTTTCTGACAAGAAACGCAGCTCATCACCAGTTTGCATGTATCAACAATCTTATTTCATTTTTATTTTTAGTGGCCCGTCCACTGTTTGGCAGGAGCTATGCCCCAACCCCTCCACTTCCCCCAAGAGCCCCTTCACTTGCCAGGCCAGCAGCTGCGGCCTGGCTGGGGAGCCCGTGCAGTTGTGGGGAGCCGTGCGGTGGGCTCTCCACCTGCCTGGAGTGGGCAGGGGGTCGAGAGCAGCCCCTGGCCTACATCCCCACCCCGTGGATCCCCGCCAAGGACAGGAGGGTCCATGGCTTCCCGCAGCTGCCTGCGCGTGGCTCTTACCTGGACCCGACTCTGGCTGGGAGGCAGCAGATCAGCCATGGTAAGAGCCATGCAGGCAGCTGCGGGGAGATGTGCTGTGGACCCTCCACCTGCCCAGGGTGGGGCACGGACCGGGAACTGCTCTTAACTCCCTCACCCTGGGCAGGTGGAGGATCCATGGCTCCCGGCCCACTCCAACTTCCAGCTTGGCCAGGGATGGCGCCTTGGGAAGAAGAGGATGGGCAGGAACATGTGGCCCTCACCCTCAGACCCCGCACTTTGGGGTAGGCTCTGCCACTCTTGCGCTGGTGATGAGTTACCTGGTCTGTCTGCAGCACATGAGGTTAATTTTTAATTGAGGATAATATTTTAATTCTTTTGGACCAGGAGATGTTAGCTACTCCCATCCTCTGAGCGATTTGTTGAATCATCTTAAGAGGTCACTTATAGCAAAGCTGAGGTACTGCTAGAGGCAACCTGAGGAATGCTAGTTCCAGAAACAGATTACTGACAATATTACTTATTCTATTGTAGCCTTGTGACCCTAACAGCATCTTTGCGCAAGAGGGCTAGAGGCTCACTGGTACCTGATAGTGAGTTTCAGCTAGGCGGACCAGTTCTGTGTACCTCAACTCAATAATATCATAACCTGTATGTAAAAGATGTAATGTAAGATATCAACAGAAATAGAACACCATACAGATCATTAGTATTATTGAGTGGTGTATATACAGAGGAAAAATTCAAAATTACAAACCTATTGGAAATTATGGGCTCAAGTTACCCCAACCTAGACAAAGGAATGTGGTTCTGCCATCTTGAAGGTATTTCAACGGTAAATTAAGAGACAATGGGAATGCTATTTACATGGACAGAAAACAGGACCATCAAGCCAAAAAGAGGAGGAGATAAACACTCAGGATCACAGCAGGGGGAGGAGATTTTAGGAAACAAAACATTTATTTTAACAAACACCAGCAGGGGAAGAAACCAGCATGAAACTTTCTTCACTAGGAGACTCCATGTCATCTTCTTTATAACTTGAATGAACATTACTTTGGGGTGTAATCATCAGAATAATCTATTGCAAAGGTTGACCGGACTATAAAAGAGAGACTCAAAGAATCCCAAGGAGTCTTTCACCTATGACGACAAAGGAACTGGCACTTTGGTCTTAGTGGGATATCCTGACCAGAGGGGCGGTCAGCCATCTTGCTGGAAATTAGATAGGTAAGGAAACTATCTTGAACAAAGGCTGTATATTGTTTTGTTAAATCTCCAGAAAGCATTTTACACTTTTCTTTGCTTGTAATCATTTATAACCCAAACCTTTATACTCACTAAAAATCCCATCTCCTTTTATTAAATAAGGTATTTTACTTTTAATCAAACCAACTGCATGCTGTGTTGGATTTAAAGTGACTGTTAACACCAGTTAATGTGGGAAGCAGGTGGGTAATGTATCTTTAAAGGAGAAAAAATAATCTTAATATCTCTCTGAATGATCCAGGAGAAGGCTGGACATTGCAGAGCACACAGTTTTGGGAAAATTCAGGATTGGAGGGTGTTGGGATCATCTTGACAGGTGTAACTAGAGCTGGTGTATGTCAGCATGTGACTAGGGTGTAACAAGCAACTGCTGCTGGAATCAGTGTTGCTGAGTCAGAGCTGCTTAACACAGACACTCAGTGCATGCTGACTGGAGCATCCAGACAAGGGAACTACAGCAGCACAGCATTTGAAGTCACTTTGGGTTACAGGGCAAGTGATGACACAACCCGTCACTGATCTGAACTGCACTCTAGAACATGACAAGACTAAAAGATAACTTCTTAAGTGGGGCAATGAATGTTTCTTTTTTCTAGTGTGTGTGTGCGCGCACAAGTGTGCGTGAGAGAGAGAGAAAGAGAGAGGCTTTCAGATATCCATTTCTTGATTCTTCAACTAGACATTCCATTGTCTCCCAAACCTCTAAATCATTTGTTGGTGGGAGTCTGAGAAATGTGAGAGTTTTAAGGGTCAAACTATTTTCTCCAGGAATTTTTATGCATGTCAATTTTTTTATAAGTGCATAAGTATTTAAATAGTTTTTCATGTAAGTAGTTAGAGGAATGTTATAATGAATGGAAATACGTTGTCCACGTGGGAGTGTGAATGGGGAGCAGAGGTATTCCATCAGAGAATGGCTCTATTAACAGATCTGGCCCCTATGGGTTAATTGCGATAACATCTTTCACAGATGATGCCTGACCTCTTTGTCAACAGAAGTCAAACAATTCAACATTCTAGTATGTTGCTTTCAAATGGATGTCACTCTGCATAGCAATAATTTCCATTTCTAATGCACCATTGTCCAAATGTAACTGTTTATTTCCTTTGGCTGCCAGTTCACTGATGTCATCTGTCATGATAGAGGACAATAAAAGATAAATATTGCCAATGGCTCCAATTTCTCAAAGGTCTGCAAAGTTTCTGGCAAATTCATAATGCAGATTTTTTTTAAATCATCCACACGCGCATAAAACTCTTAAGTCTTCATCATGTCCAAGAGTACTCTCTTCAAATGTCTCCACAAATGTTTCCATGAACAGGAAGTGCTGTAATGCTGTCTTTTCTATTAGAGCTACCCACAAGCTCAATTTCTCTCAGAAATCATTGCACCCGGGTGTATACTAACCTCTCTTTCCCCCTGCAGCTATTGAGTGAGTTAATTGAGCTTTTTAGTAAGGTTAGTCACAGGAACAATCTAATGCACCTTTTCTGTAAGCTCATGTTTATTTCTTGATCCCAATAATATTTGGATCATGTGGAAGACTGAAAAACCTTTGGAAATCTCAACAGATCTTTTTAATATACTCAAAAGCCCAGCAGGATTTTGGGATGTTGCATAAAAAATCATCTGCAGATGTTTGACAAAAGCAGCTTTGAAATAAACAGTGATGAAGGCTTCAGGATTAAATTAAGTTAACAACATTTACTACTACTCCAGTAACAGGTGTCAAGTCCATTACTTTTCATTGTAGAAATGATTAATGAAAAATGTTGAGGTCATTAAGAAAAGGTTGAAGGTTCTGTTGTTACATAAGCTATTTTCAGCAACATTGCTTTCTTGTTGACAATGTGTTTCTTTGACAGACTGTAAATATCTTCCCCTCTTGATTTCTTCATCAGCGATAACGTTATCAAAATATTTTTCTTCATGACACTTTTACCAACCATTCGTTTTCACATACTCTTCATGAAAATGATACATAATGTGTTCTGTTTCCAAAAGTCCAGCTAAAATACTCATGATTACAGTTGGTTTACTTTAATCTTATACAACAAGTTTTCCTCAGGTATCTGCTTTCTTCCCCATCTCAGAAGGATGAAGATCTATTGTAGGAAATCCAATCAATTAGCTCCCTTTCTCCACTTACTGCCTGCTCTCTTCTTGACCACTCATTGACTGAAAGGAGGAATAATAATGTTCAGATACTACAGCAATGGGCAGCAGTATAACATCCTAGAATAGATATCATAGGAAAGTTTACTGGCTGAGTAGCAGCCTTGTCTCCTGCAATCTGAGAAATGAAGATTTTTTGTATTTTCCCTCCTAACCAGCAGAAGCCCAGCAGTGATTGAGATCTTAAGATCTTCATCCAGGATGGTTTGCATGATGGTCCCTCCTCTTCCATTAGCAGGCTGCATTATGTAGGAGTACAGGGAAGCATGACTGTGCTTAACCTGTCCCAAATTAGGGGGTCACCTTCAGTTGAAAGGACCTTGTTAAGCCAGGGGCTCAAATGCCAGAGCCCCATAAAAGTAAGAGGGGTGGGGACAGATGTCCCAGCTAGGAGGTGTGTTGACTCTCCCTAGGAGTCCCCAGACTGGTTTGACCTGTTCCTCCCCACTGTTCAAAGAGAGAGTTAAATAGCCTTCATTAGGAGCCTCTTTTGTTATTTTAAATGCTCAGTCAGAGCTGGAATCACTTGAGATGGGGCAATGTTTCTGCCCAGCCTGCAAAGACCTGAAAATCACTACGGGATGATGCGCAGAGGTCACAGCAGAGAGGTAGATTTTAGCAGAAGGTGAAGGACAATTGGCTGGTGAATGAGTGGCTGGTGAGATGGTGAGCAGAGCAAGCGGCCAGCAGGGCATCTGGCAGAGAGGTAGTGAGTGGCCAGCAGGGTGGCTGGTGGAGAGGGGAGATAGATGAGAGCCCGAGCAGCAGCGTGAGTAAGGTAACTCCTTACCTCCACGCACAGTGGGAAGTGAACTCTGCAGATGCACCTTTGAGCACTGGGTTTGCACTGACCAAGGACAGCAACTGTGCGTGGGGTGCAGAGAAGGGACAGGCATGTTAAAATGACTTTTGGGTTGCTGGACTTAAGAACCTGAGGAGAAAAGGACACCGCCCAACTTACTTGGGGGTCTTTTGCTCACGGTTGATGATTATGAAAACTATTTATGGTGCTTTCCAAAATTAATGCTGTTACTTCCCTCTTTTTATTGAAAGTTTCTTTTCTACAATCAGACTCTGTGCTTGTGAGTGGGGAAATATTGCCTCTCAGAGGTGCCCAGGCGTGCTGTGTAATTTTCCCAGGTTACTGGATGGGGACTTGAGCTGGTTCTGTGTTGTATCGATGGAAAAGAACCCCTAGATATTGAACCAGGCCCTGGCTGCTTCTGGCTTCACCTGGCAGAAGGGTTACAACTTTTAGATTTTGGATGGGAGTCAGAGTTAATTAGTGAGCAGTATTAACTGCATCTTTGAAGAAATGTGCTTCTGATGGTTTGGGACTCTAAGAGAAGCCCCTTGTCTCTGAGGATGTAATAACACATGCCTGAAGTCAGAATCCATGATCCTACCGATCTTCTAGAATTACAAAATGTTGTCATTTTCACATTTCCTGGAAATGGCTTCACTTACATCAAGAAGAAAAATAGCTCAGATCCTATAATAGGTTTTCAGTTTAACTTTCTGTTTTTTGGATGAAAACAAACACAGCCTTTCTGGACTGGAAGTTTCTCCACATGAATCAGGTATATCATTTAAACTTGCTTTTTGGACCAGGAGTAAGCAAGTCTGAAATTATGCATAAAGGCAAATGGGGTTTCACTGATATTCTGATCAAGTCTATATAACACCATTGCTTGAATTTCAAGAGGATTATCAAAATGAGCCTTGCACATTCTCCTGCTCTCCCCAACATAAAAGATAAATTAAATACAACAAAAAAAGCTGCAAAACCCATTTTATTGAGAACAAAAAAACCAGACATGAGTCCAGACACAGATTAGGTAAATACAATACTGGCCTGTGAAAGAGTGTTGCTACCACTGCTCTCACTTGTTTCATCTACCCTGATGCTTATGTTCAAAGCCACCTGTTAACAGGCCAAAAAAAAAAAAAAAAAAAAGATCTATGGATCCAACACTATATTAACTGCAAATGTGTGAGGTAGCTTACTTTTGATTTTACTTTTTATAATTCATATAAATATAGTAGAATAAAAGCCCTGTCAAGTAACGTTTAAGGGTTTGACTTAAGCAACTAGATTCTGAAAAAATCTAGTAACAGACAACACTCCATTTGTCAACTACATAGTCATGTCTGTGTATTACAGAAAATGTATTCTCAGTATACTGAGACCTCATAACAGGCTGGCTTAAATATAAAGTGGAAGCCTTTTTGTTCATCTAAATCAAACTTTTGTTATTGAAACGTGTGTGTATGTAATGTTTATCCTCTTAGATTACACAGAAAGAAATCCATGCATTAAAGCATTCTATAGAATCAGAGATCAAGCTAGAAATTTTGAGAATCAGAGATTGACGTCCATAAACTTCCTTATTATGTTTTTTATTCATGCAGTTTGAAGACGTAGTGTCAGCTTTTTATCCAGGCTCTTTTCATTACTTCTCCCTGTTGGTGTTGCAGCACATGCTGTGAATGACCTCCAGAGATTCCTCAAGCTATATGCAGAGAGTAAATTGAATCTGAAAGCTTTATTGGACAAGTTTGTCTTTCAGCTTGTGTCTGATGTCAGCTGTATTGAAAAATAAGACTTCTCATGAAGCTGGGTCCTGACCTTGAAAAATCTCCAATCAAAAGGTAAGAGATTCAGTTTTGTGCCATACCACTATTTGTTAAACGTGGCACATGCAACAAAAAGGGGAAAAGACTTAAACAAAAATATCTTAAATGAAAAGGAAACCATCGGATGGATTAATCAGATAGCTGCTTCTCTTTGGGCTGTGATTTCCTCAGATATCACCAATTAAGCAGCATCAGACTGTCATTATTTGGAATGGGAGATCTCCAAGGAAAACAAGATGCTTCAGAATGTGGTGCTGGTGATTCTAGAGGTAGAATTCTCTTTCTTGCAAATTTACCAATGCCCTAAATACTATTCAGAGGAAATACACTGTTAGAGGTGATTTTTGTCTTGTGAACAAGATGTAAAACTAAGATCCTGAGAACTTGTCATATTAGATGGACCCAGTAGCCATTATAACTTCCTATCTGCACCCGCTGAACTCTTGTACAGTCTAGCTGCACAAAATTAAATAACTACAGTAACTCCTCATTTAACCTTGTCCCTGTTTCAGTGTTAGGTCCCTGCTCCATTAGGGAACACGCTCGTTTAAAGTTGTGCAATGTTCCCTTATAATGTCATTTGGCTGCCTGCTTGTAAGATTCTGTGGAAGAGCAGCGACTTTACGAGGGAGCCTTGCACAAGTTCCGCTTCTCTGTCTCCTCCCCCTCCCTCCCAGCACTTCCCCTACTGCCAAACAGCTCTTTGGCAGCACTTAGGACTTTCTGGGGGGGAGGGGGAAGAGAGGAGACAGTGCTTCCCTGCTCCTGCCCCTCCATCCCAGAAAGTCCTAAGTGTGAAGTGCTGGGAGGGAGGGGGAGGAGCAGGGAAGCCCCAAATCTCCACTCCTCCCATTCCCTCCCAGAAAATCCTAAGCGCTGCTAGATAGCTCTTTGGAGGCGCTTAGGACTTTCTGGGAGGGAGAGGGAGGAGCAGAGATACGGTGCTTTCCCGCTCTGACCCTCCCTCCCAGAAAGTCCTAAACGCAGCCAAACAGCTGTTTGGCGGTATTTAGGAGTTTCTGAGAGGGAGTGGGAGGCGTAGAGATGCGAGGCTTCCCCGTTCCTCCCCCTCCCTCCCAGCGCTTCGTGCTTAGGACTTTCTGGGAGGGGGGGGCAGGAGCAGGGAAGTCCTGCATCTCCGCTCCTCCCCATCCCTCCCAGAAAGTCCTAAGTGCCGCCAAACAGCTGTTTGGTGGCACTTAGAACTTTGCAGGGGGAGGGATGTGGCGTGCTCCAGAGAGGAGGTGGAGTGGTGGTGGGAAGAGGTGGGCCTGGAGTGGAGAAGGGACAGGAAGAGGTGGGCCTGGGGCATTCCCAGCAAAATCTGAGCCTGTTCTCTGGGGAAGTTGCGGCTGCTGCTGCAAAGGTGCTTCCTAGCGTCCTTACCTGCAGTAGGCTACACCTGTATAGGATAAGCCGGTGCACTTCCCAACCACAGTACAGTACAGTACAGTACAGTATATCATGCATTTTGTCTGCCCCCCAAAATTTCTTTGGAACCTAACCCCTCGCATTTACATTAAATCTATGGGTCAATTGGATTCATTTAACACTGTTTCACTTAAAATTGCATTTTTGAGGAACATAACTATAACGTTAAGTGAGGAGTTACTGTACCACGTTCCATCCAGATGTTGTATGTGATGTATTTTTGTTATAGTGGGAGTCTTATAGGGCACTCTATACATAAGATTGTGTTAAGTCTTTCATTATGATCATTATGATTATGAATTCATATGCTCCTAAACTTCTGGGAAATTCCTCTTTGGGAATATTTTTTTCTATGCTCAGTCTCAGCCAGATGTACATTTTTGAAAGTTAATGAGCATACTCCTATCACCCATATGCATATATATTGAATATTTTATTCCTATATTGGACATATATCTTGCTACTTAAATGTATCTTCCAATACATTAATTTAATTCAGGAAATGTATACTGTCATAGTTCAGGGCAATTATGCCTGTATTCCTCTTCCATGGTCCAGCAAGGACACCCTCTCTAGGCTCCAAAGCTGTCACCTGCCCTGGGTGAAGCCCTGTCTCTCTTCCTCTTCTGACCAGTGTATTTCCAGGCTGCACAGTCCCCTCACTGCACTGTGCTATTCCCCAGAACACAGGCTGCCTAAGGAGGCCTGCTTCATTTCTCTCCTCAGAGAAGGTGCACAGCGTAATTGCCACAGTTAAGTTACAACACAGTAGACATTTATTCTTAAGACGGAAGCATTACAAAGAAGATATATTAAATATATCAAAAACAATAAAAGAACCTACACATAGGGTAATCAGCTTACCAGATATCACTCAATCATTGTTTGGTGATTAGTCCTTCAAACCCACAGGGGTTTTCACTGTGGTCACAGGTTCATAACAGCTTCAGCTCAGAACCAGCAACTAAGTCTTATGGGACCTCAGTAGGCCAAAGACCCAATCTTTTCTTCTTGCACTACAGGTCCTGGATCAGAAAGGAGGCCCTAAAGTCAGTTTTAACTCAGGTATTTAACCAAACATCATTTTTTTGTCTGTTGGTTCCTGGAGAATCCAGTTTGAACGAGTGTAGGTGAGCCTTTCTTCAGGTTGTGGTAGCTCTCCGGACCTGTTACAACCGGAGTGAATTTGCTTAATCATCCTCCACTGTTCTTAGTTCCTGGAGGGCTGGAAATATATACAGTCTCTCAGTAGTACATAAACATTTGCTTTTTTAATATAATGAACTCCTAAAATACTTAAACCTAATCCAATAAGGTTTAATTTAATTTAATAGGTTTGTCCAGAAGATTGTCATATCTGTCACACATACAGGACCGGCGGTAGTGTTTTTAGCGCCCTAGGCGCACGGCCATTTTGCCGCCCCGCGCGCTGATTCGTGGCTCCAGTGGAGCTGCTGCAGGCATTCCTGCGGAGAGGGTCCGCTGGTCTGCGGCTCCGGTAGAGCTGCCGCAGCCGTGCCTGCGGGAGGTCCACCGGAGCTGTGGGAGCAGCGGACCGTCCGCAGGAATGCCTGCGTCAGCTCCACTGGAGCCGCGGGACCAGGGGACCCTCCGCAGGCATGACTGCGGCAGGTCCACCAGAGCCGCCTGCCGCCCTCCCCCCCCGACAAAATGCCGCCCCCCAATAATCCTGGCGCCCTAGGCGATTGCCTAGGCCACCTAAATGGAAGTGCCGGCCCTGCACACATACCATAAAATATACAAGGTTCTGAATACTGAGAATTTCACATTACTCTGAGAAACTTGATTTCAAATTACATTAATGGATGTCTTTATATGTACATGTATAGGATCGAGATTGGGGGAGGCCAACAGCAAACTAACAGGCAAATATGTCCCCGCTAAGAAGACCTGCAAACTGGCCCTTTCCAGTGGGCAGGCTTCCTCCCTTTCCTTGAGGTGCCAGGTCAGAGACGGAGCCACTTCACTCAATTTATAAGGCACATATCACAGAGCCTTGAATCAGAGCAAACAAACTGTCAGAAAAATGTCTCTGGGGCCTGCAACCTGTAGCAGGCAAAATGGCATATAGTCTCCCCTCCTCAATTTCCTTTTTCTGTTTGTATAACCCAGCCTTAGAGTGGTGCAGGGCTTCTTACTTTCACACAGGCTGTTTTGGCTGCAAGTGCCAGACTGTCCCTTAAAGGTGTAGTACACCCCTTCAGAGTGCAACAAATGTTTGCACAATCACAGTGTGTACTATACACACAGTGACTGTTTCAGAGGGCAACTGTCATGAAACACCACTAAAGGGAAAACTAATTTCTAATATTGTGTATCTTGATAAAGCTGAATTTTTTTTTAATTTTGTATTTTTCTGTGGTTCCTGGAGACAGTCCATACTGAATAGTAAATTAGCTAACTATATAACAAAAAAAATAAAAATGAACAGAAAAGTTGATGTACAGGCAATGTATTATTATAATTATTGTTAATTTGTATGACTGTAACAACTAAAAGCCCTAGTCACAGACCAGGACCCTATTGTACTAAATGCTGTACACACAGAGAACAGCTACATTTGTGATGCAGGAACCCTAACTTTGCATTCTTTAAACATTATTATATTAGCTATTTAATCTTACGTTCCATCAGTTTATTCATTTTTTCCATTTAGTTTTCTATATTCAAAAAAGGAAAGGAAGGACTAAAAACAAGAAAAAAAGAACCTTCCAATGAGTCCACATGTTTGAGGACACATGTACAACATTTCTATTAAGACCTGTACAATATATCTGCAGATTTCACACACTTTTAACTGTACTAAATATTGCATGGGGTGTACCTCATCCAGTGCACTAAATGCCTCCAACAACAACTATGCATGTAAAACAAGACAATCACTATGCTCTCAAATGAGCTCACACAATATCACATCATCTGTGCGCAAACACTTTTCATAAAACAATCACTCCATATCTGAACTCTGAGTCCTCATTCTCAAAAAAAAACAGAAAAACAAAAACAAAACCCTGCACACATTCAAGAGACAAGTGGCCAGTTAACACCTGGGAGTTTAAATTCATATCTACACTAGATATTAAATATCACAGTCTTAATAAAAACACTGAATTTATGGTTTATTACAACCATCTGTAACCCATTAATACCCCCTTTTTGTCCTATGACTGCAGAGGTGTTCACTGGCCACTTCGCCTTGACTGGTCTCTTACAATACGTGGTAACTACTTTATGCTAAACAATCTGTTCCATCTTGTATTTGGCTGTGATCCTCTGAGTATCTTTTCCAGACCTCAAGAAGAGCATTGTGTGGTTCAAGAGCATGTGTCTTTCACAAACAGAAGTCAGGTCAGTAAAACATGTTACCCCACCTACCTTACCTCTCTAATATCTTGGCACCAACACAGCTACAACATCACATCAAACAGTTACGTTAAATGTTAACACTTCCTAAACCGGACATGTATGTTGTAGTGTTTTTTTCCCAACTGTACACTTCTAGTCCCCATTACATTTTGTACAGTACTGCATACTTTTAAGATAAGCCTAAGGTTTTTGTTTTTCAAATGAAAACCTCTTTTTTCAAACCTATTATAGAATCTTAGGACTGGAAGGGACCTTGAGAGTCATCAAGTCCAGTCCCCTGCACTCATGGCAGGACAAACTATTATCTCTAGACCATCTCTGACAGGTGTTTGTCTAACCTGCTCTTAAAAATTCCAATGATGGAGATTCGACAACCTCCTTAGGCAAGTTATTCCAGTACTTAACCATCCTGACAGGAAGTATTTCTTAAAGTCCAACCAAAACTGCTCATTTAAATTGAAATTGAAATTTAAGCCCATTGCTTTTTGTCCTATCCTTAGAGGTTAACAAGACCAATTCACCCTCCTCCTTGTAACAACCTTTAGTATACTTGAAAACTGTTATGTCCCCTCTCAGTCTTCTCTTCTCCAGACTAAACAAGCACAGTGTTTTCAATCTTCCTTCATGATTCAGGTTTTTGAGACCTTTAATCATTTTTGTTGCTTTTCTCTGGACTTTCTGCTGTTTGTCCACATCTTTCTGAAATGTGGCGCCCAGAGCTGGACACAATACTCCAATTGAGGCCTAATCAGTGCAAGTAGAGCAGAAGAATTACTTCCCATGGCTTGTTTACAACACTACCACTAATACATCCCAGAATGATGTTTATGGTTTTTTTTCAGTGTGTCAAACAGATAGTTAAGGGTTAATGCCTCTTTTACCTGTAAAGGGTTAAGGAGTTCACCTAGCCTAGCTGACACCTGACCAGAGGAACCAATGGGGGAACAAGATGTTTCAAAAGGAAGGAGGGAAGTTTTTCTTTGTTTAGTCACTTTCAGCCAGAGTGAAAAAGATCAAGGAACCAGCCTCTTATCAGAGTAGTAAGTTTTAGAAAGAGATAAATAGGCTTATGTTTATTTTCTTTGTAACTTGTCTTGGTACCATTAAGGGAATTATCAAATTTGGGTATTCTTGTGTGTATTAAGATTTTTGCCCAGGGGAACATCCTCTGTGTTTGGACTCTATTGTCTGTGAGAGTAGCTGGTATGCTAATCTCTCCCAGAGGGTTTTCTTTTACCTTTCTTTTCTTTAATTAAAAGCCTTTTTCTTAATACCTGATTGAGGTTTTCCTTGTTTTTAGATCCAAGGGGGTTGGATCTGGATCCACCAAGAGTTGGTGGGAGAAAGGAATGGGCATGGTTAATTTCTCCTTGTTTTAAGATCCAAGGTGTTTGGATCTGTGTTCACCAGGAAATTGGTGAAGTCTCAAGACTACCCAGGGAAGAAAAGTAGTGCTTGGGGGTGGTGGCAGCGATACCAGATCTAAGCTGGTAATTAAGCTTAGAAGTGTCCATGCAGGTCCCCACATCTGTACCCTAAAGTTCAGAGTGGGGAAGGAACTTTGACATTGACAGGAAGTTTTTCCTAATGTCCAACCAAAACTGCTCATTTAAATTGAAATTGAAATTTTAGCCCACTGCTTTTTGTTCTATCCTCAGAAGTTAACAAGACCAATTCACCCTCCTCCTTGTAACAACCTTTAGTATACTTGAAAACTGTTCTGTCCCCTCTCAATCTTCTCTTCTCCAGACTAAACAAGCACAGTTTTTTCAATCTTCCTTCATGATTCAGGTTTTTGAGACCTTTAATCATTTTTGTTGCTTTTCTCCGGACTTTCTGCTGTTTGTCCACATCTTTCTGAAATATGGCGCCTAGAGCTGGACACAATACTCCAGTTGAGGCCTAATCAGTGCAAGTAGAGCAGAAAAATTACTTCCCATGGCTTGCTTACAACACTACCACTAATACATCCCAGAATGATGTTTGTGTTTTTTTTCAGTGTTACACTGTTGACTCATATTTAGCTTTTGATCCAGTATGACCCCCAGACCTCTTTCTGCAGAATTCCTTCCTAGAGAGTCATTTCCCATTTTGTATGTGTGCAACTGAGGTGCATCAAAAGCAATGATCTTAATTAAGAGCTGTTAACATGTAAAATTTTAAAGGGACACCAACTCAAAACCTAGTTAATTTTAAAATAATGAGTTAAAAGTAATTTCAGTATTATACCTGATCCTAAGTATTCCTGCTACTAATTTGTGGTTTTAAAAAATAACATTCTTACTTTTTCTTGCTTGCTTTTTTCCTGTTAAAATCCCCACAGAAACAAACTGCTTGACTAAATATTCAGTGGAAAAGTGAAACTGCATACAAGGTGTCAAATGCATGAATTAAGCCAACTACATTGAAAGAGAAAAATAATTTTAATTACAGTAATTATAGGCATAACTTGTAAAAATGTCAGCCAAAACATTTTCAGACAGAAGTGTGATATTTATGTTTTCAATGTTCCATTGCCTTTAAAAATTTGCTGTAGCTCGGACAAAGTGTGATTTTAAAAAAATGTTTTAAGGAATTGTAATTTCAGATGTCCTTACTTAACAAAAATGTGATCAAAGGAATTTTGAACAAACTTACTAAAATAAATCCACACCGGATGTAAATGAATCATGGAAAATATTATCTAACAAGGATGAAAGCTATGAGTGCAAGAAAACAGGACACTGAAATTGTGTTACAAACCTCAGTGTAACATGCTAACAAACACACACCTTACCTTATATAGTATATCTACAATTATACAAATGTAGCACTTTTGAATGAATGTATTAATGTGTATAAAGATACTATTTAAAATTTTTATGATGATGTATTAATGTGTTTAAAGATATTGAAATTTGTCTCCATGGTGCATTAGCACATTACACAACCACTGCATTTTTCCTCTCTGTTTATAGTATTTTTCATACTACTGGCTATGTAAGGCACAGAGGTGTGTGGTAAATGATGTTCATATAATTTCATGTTCCAACTATTAATGGATAGTGGGCACAATTTGCCTTTTGAATCTTCTTCCCAGGGAAGTCAAGTTTAGCTGAGGTGTCTGACATACCCTACAGCTAAGTACATTTTCCTACCTGGAAAAGTAGTCTTCTATTCATTATGCCTGAAGGCATACTGGCCCAGTGGGATATTAGCAACCTTTGTAGTACCTTCTCTGTGTCCAAGGAACACTTACACACATACCCACAGAATTATAAACCTAATTCTATCCTGTTCCCTACCCCCACCACACCATCTCTCAAGGAGAGATGCACAAGATGGTATGTTTACTAAGGGCCCCCTGGCAAAAACCCTGTAAGTAGACTAGACAGAGTGACACTTGACATGTAGCAAGGCCAGCTATTTTTTTTTTTTTGTTCTCTGATCTGACATAGATGTGAACAGCATTACATTCTGGCTGTCACACAAGTCTCTACAGTACATAATAATCAACAAGAAGTATTGCAACTGCTTCACAGAGTCTTTTTCAAACCACAATGGAGTGCCGTCCTTAATTCTGGGCTCCACTTTTACAGTTCATCTAGTTTTCTGGGTGACTAAGGCCTCTTTGTACAGTAGTGGTTAACACTCTGTGCAACAGTGAATATATTCTTTGGTTTTTTCCCCCCTCTGGAGGTCAGTTTTCATATGCAAGTTTTTCTTTCTTTCACCTGAAAATATAGTGGCAAATCCTGTACCCACTAATTCAATAGCAAACTCCCATTGACCTCACCAGGGCTAGGATATCATGCTTGGTGTTTTATGCTAGTTGAAACTGTATGGAACTATCAACACATTTTGCAGATTTTTTTTAATTATTAGTATGCAATATAAAGGAAAATCATAAGGATGGGCACTAGCTTCAAAAGATGTATGCTTACCCAACTATACATGCAAGAGTACAGTGTTTGAAAATTGGGTTGAAACAGAGTTTTGATAAATTGGAATCTAATTTTGTTTAAAGAGCCAGTGTGGATGAGCCTAGCACAGCAAAAATTGTAGCACAGGTAGTATCTAAAGAAAGGTGTTTTAACAATGGTTCTAACAGTTTTGCCCAATTTATTCAGAATCATATTTTAATATGGTCTTAAAATACAGTTTCCTCATAAACTTAGATACAGAGTAAGAGAAGTACTAAGAAGTAAAATGCGGTCAGAAGGCAGGCAGTCTGTGAGGATGGAACCAAAATAGCTGGCTGCAGTTACTGAACAGCTGTACCATTATGCTGGATAAAAGTACAGTTCAGTTCTTGACCAACTTAGAGCCCTTCTAAGCAGGGTGTTAGAATCATAGGGTTGGAAGGGACCTCAGGAGGTCATCTAGTCCAACCCCCTGCTCAAAGCAGGACCAATTCCCAGACAGATTTTTTACCCCAGTTCCCTAAATGGCCCCCTCAAGGATTGAACTCACAACCCTGGGTTTAGCAGGCCAATGCTCAAACCACTGAGACTGCGAGCTGGATTTAAATAGAAACGTAGAGAGTTTATTAGTTGTAATAATATAGTACATGAGAAACATGGCTTTATTCTCAAAAATTTTCAGAAGTACATACAGAACAAGAAGTTTTATGAAAATATGTCGTTTTCTGTCTTTGCCAAGATGGGCTTCACCCATGTTTTCTTTGTGACTTCAAAGGACTTGCTAAATGGCATGAACAGCTAACTGAATCCCATCACCTGAATTTTCACATGAAATAGGCAAATGACAGTTAAAACTGATATTACAGTTAAAATGGTGGCATTACAATAAATAATCTCAAATAGGTGCTCTTGGCACTGGAAAGAAACTCAGTCTTAGTTCTTGCCCAATCCTTTATCAAACTCCAATACCTTCATTTTATGTATTTATGTTTTCATCTCCTTTAACTGAGAAGTGCTGGTAATTCACATTATACATCTGCAAGTAAGGAACATACATAATTTTGCAATTCTGAGGTTAAAGATAATGAGTTAGTGTAGGGATCTGAACTTCTGTGACATCCTTTCTTTTCTTGTTCTTTCCATTACCGTTATAACAACAAATTTACAACTCAAAATAAATGAATCTGATAAAACCAGCTGAATGCAAAACCTGACACAGCAAGTTTAGTGGCCCAGCATGGCAAAAAAAAAAATGTTTAGACAGCATATGCAGTTCTACGATGTCATTAAATGAGATTCTCTGGCTTGCCTCACAACTCACTACAAAATCAATGTAAGGCACTTTCCTTGTGTCATAGAGTCATTTTTAAACCATTAGTGGTGTTTACTTCTTATAATGAAATTGGAAAGTTCTTCACCAGAGCCCTGACTGAACTAGGTGACAATTCTGAATTAGTAAGTTTCTAAGGGTATGGCTACACTTGAAACTTCAAAGCGCTGCCGCGGCAGCAAATGTGGTCCCAGCGCTGCATGTATTCCACATCCTGATGGGGTTTAGCTTGCAGTGCTGGGAGCCGCACTTCCAGCGCTGCAGCACTGTTTACACTGGCGTTTTACAGCACTGTATCTTGCAACGCTCAGGGGGGTGTTTTTTTCACACCCCTGAGCGAGAAAGTTGCAGAGCTGTAAAGCACCAGCGTAGCCAAGGCCTAAGTGTCATGAAAGAGATGTCTGCACTGTTTTAACTGATGTACCAATGACCATGTTCTGGTGGAGTCAGGACTGTCTCTTGATCTTACTAGGTTCAATCCTGAAAAATCAAGTCACATGTTTTTTGTTCTCTTTAGAAGATGGAGTTGTTTACTTTCCTGCACATCAGGCTTTTCTGCTTTAATATGCTAGAAAATCATGGCTACTGCTAGGGGTCATGGGCTTCTCTACTATCTGCTTTTGATACACATTATCCACAAAAAAAGGCTAGTGTAAAGAGAATACTCAGAAAATAAATAAAACAAAAACAAAACGTAGATAACAACTCAGATCTTCCTTCTTCTGACTGCACCATGAATCCCTCCCATTACTGCATGATCCTCTTTACCAGCCTACAGAGGCGTAGCGAGCGCCCTCTGTACCCTCCGACTGGAGGGGGCCCCGCAAGGGGGCCCCTAAAAGTGGCAAAAAAAATGTAAGGTATAATTAGGTAAGTGACATTTATTGATGCTATTGCACAATCCATGTCAGTTTTACTGACAAAACCGTGAAGTCATTATGATACATCATAATGCTATTGGCTACATCAGTTGTCTGTCGGTCAGTTTCGAATTTTAGTTGGCCCCATTCAAAGAATGTGTATTTGCGTTCATAATGGCGGTGGGCGGATAAATGTTATTAATTTAGTTGTTTAGTTTTTTATCGTTTCCAATGCAGAAGCGTGCTTTGTGATGTCTAAGAGAATGTATAAGAGCGGAGCTAGTAAACGAAAGGCAGCAAAAGATGCCGAGAAGGAACTTGAGAAAATTCCAAAGTTGTCAATGTATTTTGCGCTGCAATCCAACGTACAGGTACAGGCACATGAAACGGACAGCGCTAGCAGCGACGAATCGTATCCAGAAGTATCCAGATGTGCTTCAAGTGAGGTCAAAGGTGAAGCCAGTTGTTCTACCAAACAAACTGTGACAGATATTCCAGCTGCTGCCGGGAAAGAAGTATCTGAATCTGAACCACTGACTGATGATCCAGGAGATTGGCCGTCTATAATATCGGACAGGCAAGTGTGTGACATTGTTGCACGTGGCCCACCGCAGCAGAATGAAAGTTACGAATTTCCATTTAACGAGGAAAAACGGAGGTTCATAAGTACTCATTTCTATCGAACCATGGCAAATGGTGAAAAAATAAGACGTTCATGGTTAATGTACTCAGTTCAGAAAGATGACATTTTTTGTTATTGTTGTAAATTATTTGGCACTGGCAACATACTGCTATATCGTGGAACATCTGCTTGGAAAGCACTGTCAAAAACACTTCAGCAGCATGAAACAGGCAAAGGTCATCAAGACTGTATGGTGAAATGGTTTGACCTTCGGTCAGGCATAGTAAACCATACATCTATTGACCAACTCGAATTGCAGGCTTTTCTGAAAGAAAGAGATTTCTGGAGAAATGTTGTCAAACGCATGGTTGATGTCATTATTTTCTTGTCCGAAAGAAACTTGGCATTTCGAGGAAGTAATGAAAAGCTTGGCGATCCTTCGAATGGCAACTTTTTGGGACTGTTTGAATTGCTTGCAAAGTATGATACTGTCCTCAGCGAACTTTTACAGAGGATTAAGAAGGCAGAGACACATGTTCAGTACCTCAGTCCACAGATCCAAAACAAGTTGATTCAACTTGTTGCCAGTAACATTCAAGAGGCCAACATAGCGCAGCTTAAAAAAGCAAAATATTATTCAGTTATTTTGGACTGTACTCCCGACGTGTCACATGAAGAACAGATGTCTGTGGTGTTACGCTTTGTTGAATGCAACGGTGAAGATGGTGTCAATATTCGTGAAGCATTTGTTGGTTTTCTTAACGTTCATGATACAACTGGCGAGGGCTTATTGGAAGCGTTTCTTGAAAAGGCAAACAACTTAGGAATAGACATTGCTGACATGAGAGGCCAAGCTTATGATAATGGCGCAAATATGAGAGGAAAGAATAAAGGAGTTCAAGCCCGCATGCTAGAAATAAATGACCGTGCCTTGTATGTACCATGTGGAGCTCACACTTGGAATCTTGTGATCTCAGATGCGGCAAAGTCATCGAAATATGCCATTGACTTTTTCGGTCTGATTAACAGAATATACGTTATCTTTTCTTCTTCACCTTCACATTGGGATATACTTCAAGAACATATGCCAATATCTGTTAAAGGGTTATTGGATGCTCGTTGGGAGTCGAGAATTGATGCTCTGAAGCCATTGCGTTATCACCTTGAAGAATTGTGCAATGCTTTGTCATCTTTGCGAGAATATGCGCTCGAAAAGAAAGATGGCAATACAGCAACAGAAGCCGGTGCGCTTTTAGACCATGTTACTACGTGGCCTTTTATTCTGACTGTGTACATGTGGTATGATATACTATTTCACGTCAATAAAACCAGCAAATTAATTCAGTCACCAGATGTGTCAATTGACGTACTGCAGGCAGAAGTCGGTGCTACAATGAAGTTTTTGGAAGACTATCAATATACAGGATATAACTCTGTGGTCACAAATGCACGTGAAATAGCAGAGCATACGGGTATTGAGCAGGTGTTTCCAGAAACCAGGGTGCGATGTAAGAAGAGAATGTTTGATTACGAATGTGCTGATGATTCAAGTCGTCTTTCTGCCGAAGAAAAATTCAAGTCGCAGTTCTTTCTTGTTCTCACTGATCAGGCCATATCTTCTGTTTCGTTGCGATTTGACCAACTCGTGGAGTGGTATAAGTTGTTTGGATTTCTGTACAACACTAACAGCCTGAAGCAGTGTCACAGAGAAAATGAACTGGAGAATCACAGCAAAAATTTTGAAAGAAAAATGGGAGACATTGATGCCAACGAACTCATAATGGAATTGAATCGTTTTATTTATGTCATTGAGAAAGAGAGAGGACTTGTCACAGCAAACAATTTTTTAACGTACATATACAAGAACAGCCTTCAGAAGATATATCCGAATCTTTGCATTTGCATCAGAATTCTTCTGACCACACCAGTTACTGTCGCTGGTGCTGAAAGGAGCTTCAGCAGAATGAAACTGATCAAGAATATCCTGCGCTCAACCATGACAGATGACAGGCTTTCTGCGCTTGCAGTTATCTCAATCGAAAACAAGATTGCCAGATCTCTGGACTATGACGCATTGATTAACCAATTTGCGGAGAACAAGGCTCGAAAGAAGCGCTTTGCGTAAATACGGAATACATGTACACTGTAGGCCTATGTATACATAATATGAACCCTGTATATTGTATAAAATAAATACCGCATTCCAGTTTCTGCATTGTAAGGGGCCCCGGACATATGTTCGGAGGGGGCCACGTTCTTTGTTGCTACGGCCCTGACAGCCTATGACACTGAAAGCATTAAAAGCATTTCCAGGACAATGAAATGGAAATTTCCAAAGTCACTCTAATTCCTAGAATGCTTATAAAAAGTAATATTTTTAAAAGCCAATGGTAAGCCAGGCTGTGTTAACTTAGCAGCTGGGACACATTATACAATATAAAAACAAAACTGTGAAAAATGAACCAAACTCAAAACCAGCATGTCTCTTGTTTTATACCACACTGCTGGTGTCCAAATCCCTTGGGGTCAGCTTTAAAAATCTCAGCCTGAATTTTCACAACACAGTTCTACTTTTTTATTTACATGTGTAAACCCATTTAAAATGTATCAATACTGAAGCACTTACGGAAACCAGAAGGGATAAGTCCTGGTGCTCCTGAAGCTGGCTTTCCCTTTAGTGCTTGAATTAAATGGTTTACTGCCGTCCAGTCAGCACTCAAGTCTTCTAATTTTCTCTAGAACAGGAAAGTATGCATATTATTCATTTGGTAAATATTTGTTAAAAGAGGTAGCATTTCCTACATGAAGGAACACGAGATGTCGGCAGCACTGTTACTTTAAAAGAGTGGGAGGTCTTTTCCTACTGCATGTTTGCTTATTTTTCATGTTCAGGTATAGTATCATTGCATGTATACAGTTTTCTGCATATTGTGGAGCTGCCCAACACCACAAATTCAGAAACAGGAACTATTTTGTATTAACAGGAGGGACAATAACTTATCATACCCAGACAAGGATGAGAAAGGAAAAATAGCTCCTTAACCTTCTTGAAGAGTGTCATAAACAGATAGCTAAGGGTTAATGTCTCTTTCACCTGGAAAGGAGTAACCTGAAACACCTGACCAGAGGACCAATCAGGAAACAAGACTTTTTCAAATCTAGGTGGAGGGAAGTTTTGGGTGTGAGTTCTTTGTTCTTGTCTTGTGTCTGTCCCTCTCGGCTATGGGAAGGATTTTTCTGTCTCGTGCTTTCTAATCTTCTGTTTCCAAGTTGTGAGTACAAAGATCATAAAACAATAGGGGTTATTGTTTGTTTTTCTTTTGTATTTACATGTGTGTACGTGCTGGAGTGTTTTGAAGTGTGTTCTTTTTGAATAAAGCTGTTTATTCATATTTCTTTTAAGCAATTGACCCTGTATTTGTCACCTTAATACAGAGAGACCATTTTTATGTATTTTTCTTTCTTTTTATATAAAGCTTTCTTTTTAAGACCTGTTGGAGTTTTTCTTTAGTGGGGGACTCCAGGGAATTGACTTGCAGCTCACCAGGGAATTGGTGGGAGGAAGAAGTCAGGGGGAAAAGAAAATCTCTGTGTGTTAGATTTACTAGCCTGACTTTGCATACCCTCTGGGTGAGAGAGGAAGAGGAGAGATTAGCTCTCTCTCGGTACTTGTGTTTTCTAGGACTGGAAATAGGGAGGGTGGAGTCCCTCTGTTTAGATTCACGGAGCTTGCTTCTGTATATCTCTCCAGGAACCCAGGGAGGGAACACCTGGAGGGGGGAAGGGAAATGGTTTATTCCCCTTTATTGTGAGACTCAAGGAATTTGGGTCTTGGGGTCCCCAGGGAAGGTTTTTTGGGGGGGACCAGAGTGCCCCAAAACACTCTAATTTTTTGGGTGGTGGCAGCTTTACCAGGTCCAAGCTGGTAACTAAGCTTGGAGGTTTTCATGCTAACACTCATATTTTGGACGCTAAGGTCCAAATCTGGGAATATGTTATGACAAAGAGGACAGACCAATTTCATGTTTGTTACATGTATGTAATAGGTACTTGTGTGTTTTATCAAGTTTTATGAGCAGGAATTTGGGATGGCCATCATTTTGCTAATGAAGCCACAAGCGAGTTGTTTAGGTAATCCCAAACAAAAGCCAGTAAGACCTTCATACAATGTGACACCATGACTTGTTCTGAACATTACACATATACTAAAGGGTCTTATGAGTGTTTTAGAGTAGCATAACATTATGTTCTGTGTGCACAATGTCGTGACTAAGTCCAAAACTAAGCAAGAGGGCATAAACTTCATCACTCCTGGAATAGTGCTTGGAGGCATTTTAACTCAGACAGTGCTCTGGTAACAATTCCTACTCTGCTTCCTTCTTGCTCTGGAGAGGGGAGGGTCATTCTGATGGAAGGATTGGGGAGAACAACATAGTAAGTTGTTGCTGGCCTGTACCAAAAGAAATGAAAACATTTACATTTTGGCTCAGCTGTACTGACCAGAAAGTAGGAAAGATGGACCCAAGATTCTACCCCTTATCTGCTTATTCCCTGCCTACACGTTGCAAGGAGCAGTAAATGAGTATACCGCACCCACACCTTCTGAGTGCCCAGCCCCAAGCTTCAGGTAGACCATGCATAGGTGCTGGGACCATTCTTATTTCCTCTTACTTCCCTGCATAGACACATAGTCCAAGTCACTATCTAGCCCTGAATGACGAATGGTTTGTACTAAGCAAAATAATTTAGCTACCTTGAGTCAAAGTATACAGGACTCTACAGGAGAAAGAAAAAAATAGAATACCTTTAAAAAACCCCAATGTTTCTAAAAATGACTTCAAAAATTTTCCTATACTTGAAAATTATCCAACTTCAGAATCTGATTTCTCAATACTTTCCAGAGCTAGAAAAAAGTGAGTTTGCTTAATTGAAGAGGAGAGATCTAGCTTGGTAGGGTTGCATGACACTGGCCAGTAAACATACTACCCACAGAGGCCGGACTATTGCCTATTCTGCACCTGGGCCAGTGTTGCTGTTTTTATTGTTGTAGTTATGGGAACAGGAAATTCCACATTTAGGAATAGATAACATCTTTGTTGCTGACTGATTATCATTATTAAATTGTAGTTGTTTAAACTGCTCAAAGTTTGGAATACTGAAAGTTAAGTCCCAGTAGAGATGGATTCATGAGTAGAAAGCAGATGACACAATCAAATGCATGATAAATGCAGTCTACCACAATCCTGTTATTTTATCACATGGGTATCACCATCATATATGTGCTGTGTTTCTGTGTGAGTGGATTTTTATACACACACACACACACACACACACACTTTTTCCACATGGCCAATAGCTCCAGTTCATTCAATATGTTTTAACCCTAGACATTTATCCCAGAATTGAAACTGAGGAAAAGACAGCTATTCTAATAACTATTCATTAAATAATAGGAGAGCAGTCCTAAACAAAAGTTTAAAAGATTACACAACTAAGACCTAGTCTTTTTTAATAATTTGGTGAGTTATATTTTTCTTATGTGTAGTGTTGGTCCTGCCAAATAAAAATCTCACTGTTGTAATTGCTTTACTCACTCATTCACGTTGACAGGGGCCACAGATTTGTTCCTGACTATGATACAATGCAGAAAGAGCTTGTCATGGACCCTGAGAAACGTAATGTTTAAGACACAGTAGAACATGGAGGGGAGTATTTATCTCTAAATTCTTCAAACAGAATTACATTTTAATCTACTTCTGCATCTTCAGTAAATGAGCATGATTGTTGTAAAAAGTTCACTCATTCAAAAGGATTAAATTTGTGAAGGTGAATGAAAAATGCTGTAACAATAACCCTAGAGAGAAAGGAGACATATTTCTAATCATGTCTCTGATACTCTTTCCAGCCTTAGCTAGGTAACTTTTCTCTCATGTGTTTGCGTCTGAATTTTCTTATCTGTAATGTTAGTGCATTAAACACTTACATTAGATCAAGGTGCTGGGTAGGCTGGAGGATTACTGTATGTAAAGTGCTTTGCAGTGTAGAGTACTATGTAAGTACCTGATTCCAGGGCAACTGATAGTATGCAAGCAGAGTGCTGTGTCTGTGTGCTATCAATCACCAGACTGGGGCCATTATGTATAGTTATTACTACCACATTCAAAAAACCTCAACCCCTCTAAGCTACATTATTTTATAAAAATGGTTCCAAAACTATACAAACCACATCATAACAGTGAGTTCTTTGCACTACTAATGTAGCATAATAATCTTTTTTTTTTTTAAGGGATCACATTTTCTATCCTATTCTCTACCATGGCTATTACCATATATTCAAGGGCCTTCATCAATCAATGCTACAAACCACCAACAAGACCAGTCTGCCTAAAGTGACCTCACTCTCTCCAGATTACCATGCAAACTGTTTTCCCACTCTAGCCCTCAAAATTAAGGAAGCTTCTAGAGTCACTGGGATAACATCACTTTTCACACTTTCCTCAAATAAATGTATACATATAAGAGATGGAGATGGTACCAAACTATTACTCCAATTTTTAGTAACACAGCTAAGAAATAAGATGTGTACCTTATCATCATCATCCAGCAACATTTATATAATACCAGAGGTCTAAAGCAGTGCTTTCTAAACATAGAAAAAAGTAAGTTTCCTGACTACCTTTTGGGTGTTACACGTGGCAGCTGTTGAAACAAATGCTTAATTAAATACTGGTAAACAAATATGTTACTAGAGGCAAATATGACAAAGAGGCCATTGGTGATTCACTGCTGCTCTGTGTCAGCTATTCTTGTCAGGCCTGACATACTCACTACTTCCCTAACACACTACTGTCATAATCTGTATCTAAAAGATGTTATGGAAGGTATCAGATAGAAAGTGGTAATACACTGGCCCTGAAAGTCATTGTGGGGTGAATGTACAGGGTGTGTACAAAATTATAAATATATGCTAGAATTATGTTCTTTAAATATGTCTGGCAGGCAGTGCCTACATGCAGTCTGACCTAGACAAATGAATGTGTATTTGCTTCTCTGACCAGCCTGGGCATCAGGCAGAGACAATGAAGCACATTTATAAGCAAGGTAAACAAAGCCATCAGGGGAGCAAGTGGAGAAAGACGTTCACTTAGCAGTCTTCATAGAAGTCTTCCCCCGGAAGCCTTCCTACCTCTTAAATCAAGGTCAATGAACATTGGGAGGCTACAAGTGGAAGGGGGAGTTTTGGCATCTTTCACCTAAAGAGACAAAGAAGCTGAGCACTTTGAATTTTGTGAAGGGTCCTTGCCAGAAAGTCTGGTTAATCATGCTGGAAAAGAGATTTGTGGAGAAACACTTCTTTGAACAAGAAACTCTGGTTTGTTAGATCAGGTTTTAGTCTTCAAAGCATATTTTTATTTTTGTTTGCTTCTAATCCTTTCTATCATTATTCCTTATATTTGGTATCACTTAAACCTATTGCTTGTTTAACAAACTTGCTTTACTTTAACTATAAACCATGTCACTGCTTTGATTAAAATAGAGTGCTTCTTAACCCCAGTTAAGGTACTAAGCTGATGGGTATTGTCTTTTTAATGGAGCAGCAAACTTAACTTCTGTGAGTGTTCAGTTACTGCAGAGAGAGGTATATATAGATACTGCAGAGAGAGGTATATATATAACAGAGAGGTATCTGAGGTACTCCGGAGTTAGGGTTCACGGATTGTTACTTGCTAGGCAAGGTGGGGAATGGCAGACTCTGGAAGAGTTTGCTGGAAGAGAAAACAAACTGGTATTTTAGGGAGATGAAACAAAGCTTAGCAGCAACAAAACTCTCAATTACTGAGACTGAGAGGGGTAGCACAGTAACTCACAAACCTAGGAACCCCAGTAGATGGTCACACTTACTAAATCAAAATTCAATTCTTGTTTGAGGACACCTAAAGCATGATCCTTATAAGCACTGCAGTTTATATATAATGCTCTGTTATCATGAAATCATGCAAAAGAAAAGAGACAAGCACTGTGGCAATAGATTTCCATTGTCCATCTTATCAAAGAACAGCTCATCAGGGACTGAGACAAGAATTTTTAAATGGAAAAGATAGGCTATCTAAATGATCAAATCTACGTTCATTAGATTGTCATTTTGAAGGCAGTTAGACATTAAAGAATTGATGAAGATTCCTTGGTAATATACAAACACTGATTCTGGCAACAGTATTTGTTTGGAAAGGTAAGTAGGTTTAAGTGAGGTTTAATTTAGGTAGTTAAAAAAATAAAAAAACAGCTGGAAGAATAAAACATCCCTGGCTGTGACTGATGTAACTGAAAATGACTGTCATTTTACAACTCTTATCTGATGAAATGATGGCTGGCAGATTGTAATAGCCCTCTTGTCGTCAGCAATTATTTTGTGTCAGCGGGTGGGGGTGGGGTGGGAAATAAACTTCCAGCCAAATGTAGAAACCAATGTAGAGATTTATCTTTTTTATTATTGTATCGAAAATAGTAAATTGGGAAAGAAAGCCCTTTTAGATATACAAAGCTTGGAGTAGGTGTGAAGCAACTGGGTTGCAGCTTTTGAAATTGACAAAACAAAACGACGAGAAAGGTCACTTACTTTTCAGTATTTAGCTACTGTATTGTGTTAGTTTCACTTCACCATAGGGATAACCTTTTCTATGCATTTCTAACAGGATATAAGAGAGATTATGCTTCCTATTCTTGGGAAATTCATGCCATACAATTCTCCACTTCCATTGTAGTTTAGATGAGAGAGAAATGTAATGCAAATATCTTGATCAAATTATTTTTCATCTGAAAAATATTCTGTAACATTTCAGACTCATTTAACTTAGATGAGGGAAGAAACACATATGATTCGCAACAAACGTAGGGGTGGAGTACCCTCTGCAATGCCTGTCCAAACCAGAACACCACATGTTAATATGAATCCTGTTTACACTTTAAGTGCATTGATATTTAACAAAAATATTTATATTTCAAAAAGTAGCTTTAGTCCTAACTTATTACAGATGTGCCTGGCAGTACCACCTGTTATTAAAGTTACCTGACATTACAAGACTCTCTTTTCAGTTGCTTATAACTTTGCCAAATATTAAACGCTTGAGCTGAGAGACTCCACATCAGGCGTCTTCCTCAGGCTGAACTGTTTGGGAAAATTTCAGCCAAAATGGTTCATTTACCTCCAATAAATTAGAAGTATGTTGTTTTGCTCATGTTAAAAAATGTGAACATACAATGTCAGACTGTGAAATGCTCTAGTGCTTCCCAATCTTTGGAGCAGAGACTTGAAAAAGGCACAGGGCATGTTTTTTGATATCCCAAAATGAAGTAGGGGGCTCTTTGGAAAAATTAGTACTTGTCATTCAATTAAAGACTGTGTCATAATGCATATACGCTGGGGAGGGACAAATTAAGGCAGCACATGCAACCTGAATTATCACATTTTCTAACTTTTCAGTGCCTTATTTTGCAACCTTAATAATGTTCTTTTAACATAGCTATTTGGGGGAGGGGGATTTAATCTAAAGCAAGAGATATAAAATTTCAACTGCACCTTTGCTGCAGAGAAAGGAGTTGTTGCATTACCTATAAAGACTTTCTTGGGACTTACAAATGGTGATTGGTACTGGAATTTACTCAGTAAAAACCACCACAAAGAGGCACTCAATATAAACAGGTGAAAGCCTAGGAAAACTACATCAAAAAAGCAATTTCACATTCTGACATTGTATGTTCACATTTCTATTACTCACTGTACACCAGATAGTCACTGAGACAGAAATTAACTTCACAGGTTGGTCAATTAACTGAATGGCAGTGTAATGAAAAAAGTGAAATGCAATTAGAAGTGGATCAGAAGTGAAATTCCCTACACTCCACAAATAGTTATTAACTTGCAAGGATTCTGCACAGGCACATTGTATACTGTCATCCTTAAAATTACTGCTTAAAAGACAATATTGTTTTAAATTACACAATAGCACCTGACATTCACCACATCTAATACAGTAATTTCATTCCATTAGAAAATATCTCTAGGAATTTTACTATTGGAATCAGTTTGTACATCTCTAAATAAAATGGATAGACAAAGCATGCTTCTTGGGCATACAAAATAATTTGTTTCACAAACTAACAGACTAAAATCTACAGCAGCACACAATTGTAGTCTATTGTTATTGGTGCTCACACCTTACTTAGTAAGATATGGCATAAGGTCTTCTAAGATATAACTGCAGTCAGACTAAAAGTGTAAATGCAATGATCACAGCGAGACCTTTGTTCCACCATCTGCTCCGTGCACAGGTGACATGTGCCTATTCCCAATAATAATAGCTCTCCTCTGAAGCCAAGAACACTGAACAACACAGTCTAAAGCCTTGTGGCTGTGCACTTTCATCACTGCACTAGCTTAAAATCACCTTGAATTCACCTTTTTGGGTATTTTCTAAAAGTCTCCAATTTAACTATTAAAGAATATTGATAGTTTTAATAAAATCTAGAATACCAACAAAGAAAGCAGTTCTCAAAGGTTTCTTTGGAGAAAAAGAAAAGAAAAGGAACAAAAATATTATTAAATAAAAATATATTCATTTTTAAAGTGGAGGTAAAGGTAGAATTTAAAAGTGACTTAACAAAGATTTTATAAATGGTAGAAAAATAAACTGCAAATATATTTCACAAGAACTAAGCACAAGCTGCAGAACAAAAAAGGAAGTATGCGACCTTACAGAGAATATAAGTCACAATAACTTTGTTTGCAAGGACAAACAGTTTTGGTATAATAACATTATTGACCTTTGCTGTTTTGAAGAAGCTTTAAATACGAGAATGAGTCTTGCTATCGCAAGAGTCAGTTGTAGTAGAAATTTGGACTGATCAATAAGCCACTGTTAGATGCTCTTAAGAACATTTAATCATAGTGTCCACTGATAATTTGTTGTCCGATACAAAAATATAAGTAATACAACAGACATGGAATAGCTTGTGTCACAAGATTGTGCTTTATGGCTATGTTTGACAGTGATGTTTGAGTGGTGGCTTCCATCCCTCATCTATCTTCAAATTCAAAAATAGCTGGACTGTAATGGGGAGGATGCTGCTGGCCTGCTCTATCCAGCAGGTAGAGACAATTATCCTATTGCCTCAGTTCCCTATTGATATAACCTTTAATCTGATACTCATACCGGGAAAAGCAATTTGAGAATGAGCTCCCACAAGACAGCAGTCAGCCTTTCCTAACAAAATACCTTCGCCTCCAAACAAGAACAAAACACATTATATTTCAAAGGCAATTCTGCCTGTGCTTTGCCAGAGACCAGTAGAAGAGGAGATGTTTGAGTTGGCCTCATCCTCCTCCCCTTACTGTAGGAAATATCTAGAGGATGGGACCCTCTTGCTTCTGCCTCTTGCTTCCCTCTACAAAAAATAAAAGAACTTTTTCCACAGGAGGCCTGTAAACCTCATTTCGAATAGAATGGTCTTATGTTAATGGTGAGGTAAGCACACACTGTAGTGTTATGTTTTTAAGGTGAACAACTTTTTTGACTAGGTAGGTGAACACCAATGCAGAAAGGAATACTAAGTATCACAGTGCATAGATAATTCCAGCTGTAAGCATAACATTATTTCTGCCTGTGCTGTTGCATAACAGAGCCAATATTATTTTCCAAGTTCTTTCACTGATTTTAAATAGACGACATCAAGGACAAGCATACAACAGGGGAAACAGAACCCATTATGTGGTAATGGATATTACTAAAAGTTGCTTCATTACCTTTACTGGATGAGTGGCTGGTTTTTCCTTATATAAATGATGCCCTTTAGACAAAACCCCTTCCACATCCGGCTGTTTAGCTTGGACTGCTGCTTCAGTTTCCTGTGGGGGGGTGAAATAGTGTGAAATTAGCTTTACTTTCAAGAATAAAACCACAGAGTCTTAAAGTTCCATAGGAGGCTGTACACACCCCCAATAGATTAGTTTCTGTTTATGGATGGTGTCGGGACAAAGAGGGTCACTGAAAAATGAAACAGGAATAGGATAGAATAAAAGTAGTAAAATAAATAGTGATCTGTCCCTTCACCCATTAAGGGCTCAATAAGATGGAATTACAGAAACCAGCACAAATTCACACTAGAAAGAACAGGCATTTGAAATCTAATTTGAACAACTCAGTCTTGTTGCCTTATTTTATATTTTAAAAAAAGAAGCTGATATTAGAAGTTAGTGCAGTAGAGATTATCTTGCCCATGTGGTAGTGGACACCTTATTCATGTGACCAAGTTGAACGCTGTAGGGTAACTAAGGCAACACTAATAATACATTATAATGAAACTTTCACCTTGAACAGTCCAAAACAATGTTACAAACTACACACTAGCAGCACAGTAACTACTAAAGCCACACTAAAACATTTATTATTATTGAGAGGGAAGAATGACACTGACTGAATTAGTAAAACCTTTTCCTATTGCATTTTTTTTTAAATCTCCTTGAAACTTCCCATTCAAGTGTTGAACACATCCAAACCAGAGACACTTACATCCCAGGCTGGTAGTGTATAACAGCCGATTTCAAAATCATGCAACAGGGGGAACACTGCATGTAGCTAATTTAGGGGGGGAAAAAAGCATCTGCACAGAAAAGGGGAAAGAAGAATCATACCATGCATCCTGTTCTAAGGGATGCATTTTTGAGTATTATTATTAATATTATTATTACTATTTGTAAAGGATGATGAATGTAATGCAACACTGAAATATTATCTGAGGAATCTGAATGAGTTCTTCGTTTTTTCTCCATTTTGTAGTTTCGTCTGAACCTAGCAGCTTTTCAAATGAGCTATTTGCTTCACACAATCCTACTAGCTGTGCACCAACTTTCAATCTTTATTTTCTACCTGCAATCTGAATTACCATTAGTTTGACAGGACACAAAATTGTATCCCAGTAGCTTCAGTCTAAGGGCTGAAGCACATCATTTCATTGATGAAAATTTGAAAAATGCTACTTTTTTCCCCCTGAGCTCTGCATCTCTCTTGTTCAAATCAATGTCATTCTCAACCACAACAAAGGACCATTTCACTTCTCAGTTTCCAACTATCAATAGAAAAGTTGTCCACAATTCTTACCTGAAAATCTACATGCAAAACATTCTGAACAGTACAGTAAAGTTACCCTTGATGGATGTCTAAAAGTCCATTGCTTTCTCTTACTTATATTTCCTTATGTTGTTTATCAGTCCAAAATAAAGACTGTTAAAAGTTATCAAATTTCTCGCAGGGACATTTTAAATATGTTTGCATTTCACTGATTCAAGTTACTCTGATTCCATCTCCATTCCAGATGAGGAATGGTCTGAAGTAAATAGGATGAAATTCAATAAGGACAAATGCAAAGTACTCAGGAAGGAACAATCAATTGCAAACATACAAAATAGGAAATGAATGCCTAGGAAGGAGTACTGCGGAAAGGGATCTGGGGGTTATAATAGATCACAAGCTAAATATAAATCAAAAGTGTAACACTTGCAGAAAAAGTGAACATCATTCTGGGATGCGTTAGGAAGAGTGTTGTAAGCAGGACACAAGAAATAATTCTTTTGTTCTACTCATGCTGATTAGGATTCAACTGGAGTATTGTCTCTAGTTCTGGTCATCACATTTCAGGAAAGATGTGGACAAATTGGAGAAAGTCCACAGGAGAGCAACAAAAATGATTAAAGGAGTAGAAAACATGAGTTACGGGGGAAGATTGAAAAAAATGGGTTTGTTTAGTCTGGAGGAAAAAAAAAACAGGTGATATAACAGTCATCAAGTATATAAAAGATTTTACAAGGAGGTGGGAGAAAAATTGTTCTCCCTAACCTATGAGGATAGGACAAGAAGCAATGGGCTTAAATTGCAGCAAGGGCACCTTAGGAAAAACTTTGTAACTGTGAGGGTGGTTAAGCACTGGAATAAATTGCCTAGGGATGTTGTGGAATCTCCATCAATGGATATTTTTAAGAGCAGCTTAGACAAACACCTGTCAGGGATGGTCTAAATAATACTTAGTCTTGCCATGGGTGCAGGGAACTGGATTAGATGACCTACTGATGTCCCTTCCAGTCTTACATTTCTGTGATTCAATAAGGAGTCTTCCTCCTGAGCACTATAATCACTGCAGATCTAGTTTTGCCTTCTGCCACTGTTCCTTCTCTTACTTATTTCCTTCACCTTTAGTTCAAGTTCTCTATCAGAGTTAGATTTCTTTTCCTTTTTGTCACAACATAGTCTAATCTTTTATATATTTATTTTTAAAGTGGAGGTAAAGATAGAATTTAAAAGTGACTTAATGAAGATTTTATAAATGGTAGAAAATGGCACTCCAAATTCTGCAGCAAAAAAGGCTTCAAAAGGCCTTAGCGTAAAAAGACTACAAGTTGTAGCCATATATTCACACACCATATATATTATTTTTAAGGAAAATATTTGTTATTGTCACATGTTGGTGAGTAACATGTATTTTGCATTACATAAAAAATGGAAAGAATATATAGGAAATATATAGTTCCCCAATAGAGAACGGTTACAATTTTCCATAGCTGGGTAATCAAAATGTAACATACTTAGAAGTTAAATTACCAATTTCTTTTGTTTTAACTGTCTTTTGGAAGTATTTTTCAGTGTATATTTTTAAGTCTAATATCTCAAAGTCAATTATCTTGAGATAAAGTTAAGTTCCATTGTTCAAATGTGTATTAAACACAGCATGATGCACAGTTCCAGTGTTGTTTTCTGTATGAATTCTTTTCTTGTCTATACAGTCAAAGAAAAAATCCCTTCATGTTATCCTCAATGCTTTGTGCTTCTTTGGGCTGATATTCAAAAGTTGCACACAGTCTTACATTTGTGCTGACCCTCCAGTTTATTTTGTGATCTGCTACATAGTACAAACATCATAAGCCAAAAATGTCATATGAATTAAGTGGTTACAAATGCCAGATGAAAACATTTTTTTTTTTTAAATTTTGATGTTCATGAAATATTTTCAAGAAAAGTTTTCCTTGAATTATTCCTTGCTTGAAAGAAATAAACCTTCAACAGCTTCTGTCTGTCAATGAACAAGCATTCCAGCACGGTACCGAGTAGCACTAGAGTTCAGGTCTGTCTGACAGGTGACATTAAATTAATGTAAGTAGACAGTCTTAAATGTGCATCCAGGATTCTATTTTACCATTCAGTCCCCCAAAGAGAAGAAAAAGTTGCAACTCTGACCTAGACTCCACTAGTCAATTCACAACAAAATGAAGATAGCAGTTACCATCTTGTGGGTATATAATTTAAAACCATAATTTAAACTAAGATTAGAAATAGGGCCAAACTTTGCCCTTGGATGTATACTCCATGCTACCATTGAAGTTAATGGGAATTGTCCAGGCTGCCCTCCAAGGGCAAAGCTGGGCATTTACAGGATGGGAAAGCCATAATTTTGATAGTGCTGTTGCAAGTCCATATACTGTATGTAGTCCTGAAAGTTCCACCACATCCACTTTATGTTTATTGACAGACATGCTTTGGGACAGGTGCAGCGTTTTCCAGTTCATTCAACACAAAACATTTCACCATCTAAAATGTAAGTGATTCCACTGGAATTTCACATTAGGGAATCTTGTGAACTGCCTGTTAAAGGGATCCGTAACTGCGTTGTTGGTCTAGTTATAGGATTTGCCTATTAAGTCTATCAAACATAGGTCAGGTTAAAATATGTCTGGTGACTAGAAATCCTGCTCTCTCTCAAACATGTAAAAAAACAACAGAACAAACACAGACTATGTCTATTCCATAGAACTTTATCCAAAAAATATCACTGTTGTTAAAACTGATTCAGCAACAGCCTTCCAAGTGGAGCAAATGAGGTCATAAAACCTAACTGGCTTCAAGACTGATCTTGATAAGTTTCCAGAGGGGATGTATGATAGGACTGCTTACAATGGTACGTGGCCCATCAGTAGCTGCCAGTAGCAAAAATCCCCAACTACTGGAAATGAGACACAAGATGAGGAGGGCTCTGAATTACTACAGAGAAGTCTTTCCCAGGTGTCTGGCAGGTGGGTCTTTTCCACATGCTCAAGGTTTAACTGATCGCCATATTTGGGGTCGGGAAGGACTTTTCCACCAGGTCAGATTGGCAGACACTCTGGGGTTTTTTTCGCCTTCCTCTGCAGCATGGGGTCACTTACAGGTTTAAACTAGCGTAAATGGTGAATTCTCTGTAACTTCTCTTTAAAGCACAATTTGAAGACTTCAGTAACTCAGCCAGAGGTTAGGAGTCTATTTTAGGAGAGGATGGGTGAGGTTCTATGGCCTGCAACATGCAGGAGGTCAGACTACATTATCATGAGAGTCCCTTCTGACCTTAATGTCAATGAGTCTATGGCAGCCCAAGCATAGAAAAGACTCTGTTAACTTCTAGCATTTCTAGCACGACATCAGTTCAACTTGCTGACTGAATGAACATGGTGGTAAAAGTTTCAGAGTTAACAGAGTCTTGTTTATACTAGAGCAATGAAACTGAACCAATGCTAACAAAAGTGGATTACATTTTGGATGAAATTACCAGTGTAGAGAAGTCAGTGTGGAAATTATGTACACATACATATAGAAAGGCCAACCATGGTTAAAGCTGTGTTTTAAAAGTGAGGTACAAAGTTAAAATGAAAAACGAGTTATAACTTTAAAATAAGAAATAAAATTTTGAAAGCTAGTACAGTAGGTTCCAGTCAGTCATTCTTTCAAGGAAAAAATGTAGTTTCCTTTTAATGGGATGGCAGCTAAGACTAATTTAAAAAAAAAAAAAAAGAGAGAGAGAGAGAGAGAGAGAGAGAGAGAGAGAGAGAGAGAAAAGCTCTCTTCAAGGGGAAACAGCAGCTAGAAGATCTTAATTAGAAATTTTCACTACTTTACTGTGCTTGACACACACTGACATTTGATAAACAAACCTATCAAATTTGGGACTATGGAGTAAATTAGAGGGCTTCATTTTCTAAAAGACTTTGACAAGATTTTCAGACTTGGACCACAAAGTATATTTTGATGTGAAGACAGGAGGCTTTATTTAATTAGACATGAAATAGTATTGTGGTCTGTCAAACATCCATATCTAGGAAAGATATTGTTATAGAGGTAGCTTAAAACTGTAGCTCTCTGGTTATCACAAGTTTAACTGTATTGACTATCTTTTGCAATCCCAAATTGCCTTGGATTGTAAGTTTTTCGTAGAAGAACCCAGCTTTTATTAAATTTCTGTCCAGCACATAGCAAAATGGGGCTACTATAGTAAAAATGATGAATCTAGTAATATTAATTGATGAACTACTGGATGGAAGAATCTCAAATGTAGTGTGATGATTGGAACTTTAGAAAGAGGATCAGGTTTCAGCAGAGTCTAGTGCAATGAGACATCTGAAGTTCAGGACATGTCTACATGCAGACATGTCTACACTGCAGTTAGACACCCGCAGCTGGCCTGTGCTAGCAGACTTGGGCTTGGGTTAACAGGCTTTTTAATTGAGGTGTAGACATTCCGGCTCAGGCTGCAACCCTAGGTCTAGGACCCTCCCACCCTGCAGGAAGGGGGCGGGGCTGGGGTGGGAAAAGGTAAGATGGGGTGGGGACTTGGGGAAGGAGTGGAATGGGGTGGGGTGAAGGCAGTGCAGCGGCAGGAAGAGGCGGAACCAGGGGTAAGGGGGGTCGGGCACCCACTGGGCACACATCTACACTACAATTAAACAGCCTCACAGACCATGCCCCACAAGGCTGAGTCAGCTGGAACGGGCCAGCTGTGGGTTTTTAACTGCAGTGTAGACATATCCTAAAGACCAGGCTACTATGGACAAATGCAGGCCTTAATCAGCATATGAGACTGCATGTTCAATAAAGATCTCTTCCTGATAACTTGAACTACATTACTTATTCCTAATGAAACATCATGAAGCTAAGCTCTTTTGCTAGCAAATATTTGTTTATGCTAACATTGTTGGGTTTCCCTTAAATCAGGCAGAAGGAGATCATTCTTGAATGGAAGCAGACAATTTAAAACATAGCCAAAATTAGCATGATGCAATGCTCAGCATATCTGCCAGATTGTTCTGCTATACATATTGAATTAAAAAATAGCAGTTTTTAATTGATTAAAGCACTAGTAAACGTGTGGAATGATCCCACCACCACCTCAGAGGAGTAGCTGAACTTAGCACAAGCATATATTTAAAATCTCTCTCTCTCTCTCTCTCTATATATATATATGTATATTTAATATCCATGTGGCATTTGAACTAAATATAAATACTGCAAGGATTTTGAGAAATTTCTACTTCAAATACCAAAATGATGGACCAGTATAAATAATTTCGACTTCATTCTGTTGTAAATACCCCTGAGGTTAAATGAGCTTATTCATTTTACAAATCAGGCTTCTTTTGCTATTATGTCTCACAAGGGTGCAATACTAGGATTTAGTTAAATCTGAGGAAAAGGTCTGATATTTCAGGACATAAGGCAGATTGGGTTAAGCTATTCAGTAATGACTACCAAATACATCAAAGAATCCACAGGACCCCATAGAAGCGTCTTCTTTTTTAAGAATATCTTTACTTAAATGGATGTCCCACTAATCTCAAAATAATGCTTTGGCTAAGAAAAGGCGTAGAATAAATCACAGAAAATGGCCAGTTCCCACTCTCTCCCTGGACAAAGTGACAAAATCCTGTTGTTTTATTCAGCTGAATTTAAAAGCATGTATTTATTTATATAACACTGCCTGACTCCGAGTTTGTTGTCCCTTTTCTTTTGATGTTTGATGTCTTTTAATGTTCACATTCATGTACGAAGCTTGCTCCTCCTCCCAAACTTATTAATGGAATTAATTACCTTTAGACATTTATTGTCTGGAGAATGATGAATTTTGAAGGTAGGTAAAAGAAAAAAATTAAAAACTATATTACTGACCCTACACTGTTTTGTTGATTTTTCTTGATATACTATTTTCAGAAAAGTGTTTCTTGAATAACATGTGTCTATAATAAAACACTTGAGAGAGCATTATGAAGATATATTTCTGCAACTTGTCCCCCATAATTTGTGTATATATTACTTTAAGAATTGGCAGATGTTGCCAAGAGAATCAATAATATCCAATGTTAAGAGCTGTGTGTTCTTTTATGTGTTCTTTTAGTTTTTACATAATTGGTAAGTTAAAGGGACACTAACTTGGGCTAACTTAGACCCAAATTTTCACTTATAACATCTTCAAATTTATGTAAGATGACAAGGAATGTTCTTTGTATTTTACATCTTTTTTTCCCTCACATTGTTATTACTAGGAAGACTTTTTATTCTGATTTTTAAAAGCTACCTCTTCCACAAAAAAGAATTAAAATAAAGAAAACCAGCAGTGATGTACTTTGAATGAGCTCTGGAAAATTTCAAATAATTTCCTATTCCCATTATATCATCACAATGCTTGTACAGTAAAGTAGAAGTAAATGAAATATAAAGCATGCTGGATTATGTGGAAGGGAAGAAAAGAATGGAAGATATGACACACACACGAAGGGCATGTCTACACAAGGGCGCTGGAACAATTTGTACAGTGGGGGTGCTGAAAGCCATTGATCCAAACTATAAACCCTGTATATAATGGAAACTACTTCAAGCCAGGGGATGTGGCAGCACCCTGAGCACCCCTAGTTCCAGAACTTATATGTCTACATATACAGTGCTGCTGCAGCACGTTTGGTGGAGAAACTCAATGCTGATGGGCAAGAGCTCTCAAATGTCAAATGGAAACAAGGTGAAAATTAAAGGCAAGGGAATATTTAATTTCAAGCTTGCAAATAGAAGTTTCAAGCTATAGAGAATAAAATAAACAACACTTATGTATAAAATCTATGTATAACTCTATAAAAGCGACAATGTTTCCTTATAAAATTTTGTTAATGAAAACCTACATTAAATAACTCTAAAGGTGTTCCTGACACCAACAAAATGGTGGTTCTATGAACAGTCATCATTTCTTTAAACTCTCTTACAGTTCAGCCACCACCTTTCCTGATAAGAAGAGCCTGCATGTGAGACTCTCCAGATCATCATAAAAAGCCAAAGGGAAAGAAGAAATCAACCTTTATTTTCGTTATTGATTGAGAATGCTACCTATGAGCGCTGGGAGGTCCTCAATGCCCAAGGAGTGAGAAATGAAATCCTAGATATCCATTACTCTAGCCCTCTACAGCTTCGTTCTGTATAGGGAGCATACATTCTGCATGCTTGCTTTTGAGTTCAGAACTGAGTTCTCACTATGTGTCTAAAATAACTGGAGAGTCCATGTGGATGAAATCAGCTACATATTTGCTCCCAAGGCCAAATCTTTCATCAGAAATGAGGGCAATTTGCTACTGAAAATATCATGAGTTTCACTTCCTAGAGAGTCTTCTTCATTTTAAGCCTTCTCAGTATGTGAAGTAAAAAGAAAGCTAATTATCAAAAAAGTTAACCAAGATGGGGAAGGCTTGTCACTAAACAGCATCCAGCTTTCAAGAGTAATCACAGTAAATACTTAAATGGTTCAGAAAAAGTTCTCATAGCTTGGATAACCCTGTTTTTGACATCTTATATGTAAGCTCTCCTATGCAAGACCAGTTTACCTTGCAAGAGTCCTCCACTCCATCCTGCTTCTTTAACTCTTAATGCAATACTGTCTGTACTTGGAAATGAAATATGAAACTCTGTAGCAGGTGTGAGAATTCCCTACACTATCACTAAACATTCAATAAGCATGTTAAGACATTCTTATTTTTACTTAGTTATGAGCTGGCTATTATTCAGTGTTCTCTATACAAAACAGAAAGGAAGCACATTTCCTGCTGCAAACACATTACCAATTAGAGCTGAAGCTTGTAATCCCAAGGGGACTCCATACAGGCCCCACCTGGATTCCTTTGCAGGATCTGCACATTGAAGGGTTATAACAGAAAATACCTAACACACATTGAGCCACCACGTGATGAAGGCAGAATACATTACCTAGCAGAGCAGGTAATGTATTATTTATTAAATAACATCAATATCATCAGGAGGAAGATTGACATAAATAGCCTTCACAAAATTGTGTTTTGAAGACAGATATGAGAGAGAAGAGGGTGAACTTGCTTATGCAGGAATAAAAGGATATTACAAGAACAGAGTGTGGCATGGAAGAGAGCACAGATCCAAGAGTGGGAGAAAGTTTAAAAATAATGTGTGTGGGGTGAAATCCTAGCTCCACTGAAGTCAATGGGGCCAGGATTTCACCCAGGGTAGTTGCATACTATCAAATTGCCCTGTGTCATCTGTAATTCACCCGTATTTATTTACTTATATTTATAAAGCATTAATCCAGTGCTCTAAATGTCATTCAATAATCCATTATTAATAAAACTGAGAAGCCAAAGAGAGACTGTACTTCCCCCGATAAACACAACAAAAATAAACCCAGCCTTATCCCACCACTTATTACGAGAACAAGGTGTTATTCTTGACATTTCAAACTTCCAACGATTTCCTAGAAAAATCCATTCCCTTCATGTCAGCCAAGTAGTCTTCCCCCAAATAGCCTCTCTTTCCTCTGAGAAATGCCTAGAAACACAAACGGGTCTTGCAGCACACCCTGAAGACTGCAAAACCTAAACTCTGGTGGACAAAGAAAGGCAGTTCCAAAGCCAAGGATCCCTTGCTGAGTATGCCCTGCCAGCAGCCCACTCCAATTGATACCTGGCTGCTATAGGTACAGGTAGCCACTAGGTCAAGCACCTCAAATGACATCTACTGCCCAGGTACCCCAAAGGGAGAAACACAGCTTGGACCTCATCAAGTTAGAGTTCTAAAGGTCAAATCCTGTCATATTGATCTGATGTTTTTCAGAGAATGATACATATAAAAATAGTTATCTCTAAAGAGAGTCAGATGGTGACAGAAAGGATGCACAAGCAAACAGAATATCTACATTTAATTCTATGATCTGATTCAGTCAAATGATCTTTTGTCATCAGAATAGCATTCACATTTGAACCTTTTGCCTGAATCAGATCCTCAATGCCATTTAGTTTAATAAGAGGAAACATCCAACTATTTTGACACTGACAGGCACATTCATCACCACCACCAGGTACATTGTAATATAGCATTGCTACTTTCCCTCCACAAATAAAAAGTGAAAACTTTGGGGTACAGCACATTAAAAAGAAATGTATTCCTTAGATCCTTTTTAAGCACATGACCTATGCAATCTCCCTTACATAATACAAACTGCTTACTAAAACAGGTGCTAACAACATGAAATGGAATCTATACTGAGTTAAAGCCTGTGTTGTCAAACAACCACTTACAGATGAAGAGGAATAGATGGAAAAACAAAACACTGTTCAGTTGGCTTTTTCCTCATTCTCTCATGCTGGGTGAGTGTTCTTTTATCTATCTACAATTAGGTTTGCTAGACCACTGTTATATTATTCTCTCAATCTCTGACTGCATGTTGTCAAATATATAGTGCAGTGATTGACAAAGGTTGACAGCTTTTCTACTGTCATTCAAAGCTTATCTAGGAAAAAAACCCAAAGAATTAGAGATTTAGAGAGAACTATGTGGCCATATTTTCACTAGTGCTGAGCACCTACAAATGGGAGCTGCAGATGCTCAGCACATTTGAAAGCCAAGCCAACAGATCTCACAGGAGAGAACATTTCAGAGAACAAGTAGCAGTTGAGATATGGTGTTAAATGTGAAAACAAATGGCATTAGTGCAGTGTTAAGGTTGCAGTTAAAAATCTGCACTGGTGAACAGCTGGCAAGAGCAAATGTGGCAAATGCCCACTTTTGCCAAAAACATGGGGTGTGGACGGACATGCAGGGGAGCTAGCGGCAATTACAGCCTCATGGGGGGAGGACGTAGTGCTTGGTTGGGGGCAGGCAGGGCTCGAGTGAGCAGCGATGCCAGCCTCAGCCCTGCACAGGGGGCAGACAGGGCTCAAGCAAGCAGCAACGCCATCCTCAACCCCATACAAGGGGCAGGCAGGGCTCAATTCCAACTGGCAGTTTTCCACAAGTTCATGGGAGGCTAAAGCCATTTCCCTGGAGGCTCCAAAGCATATAAAGCCCCTGGCTATGCATGCTCCCTGTTAGACAAAAGGGATGAGGGCCATTTAGCCTGGTAGTCAGAGCAGATGTCAAGCCTAGTGGTCAGGGCAGGCATCAGGAACCAAGGACTAGGATCAGATTCAGAGTCGTACTCAGAAGCCAGAGCCTTGGTCAAGCCAGAGGTCCAGAACTGAAGCTGGCAAGGAGGCATTCAGGCAGGGTTAGGACAGAGTCAAGGCTGGGTGCAAAGAGAAGCTGCAGGAACATGGTAATGCAGGAGCAGTCACAGTGGCAAGCATGAGCATGGAGCAGCCATGAGGAGCTGCTGCTGCTGGCTTAAGAGTCATCCTGATGGCCCCTCCATCCAATTAGGCAGCCTGCTGAAGGCCCAAGTGTTCTGATGAGGCTCCTGGAGACTAGTTCTGCGGCAAGCCCTGATTCCTGACACTCCCAAAGCAAGAAGGCTCCATTGCACTCACATTACCAGGGTTTCTTCCCAGTGGACCTATGCAGTAAAGATAATATAGATTGGGAATGTATTATCTTTCCTAACCAATACCTTTGTGTGCCAAGAGATGATGTGCTCTAATTCATTTCAAATCATCTGACCTTTAACAGGAGGCCACTGAGGTGACCCATTAGCTTTCTGCCTGCAATTCAGCTAATTTAGATAGACTTGTAAGGAAAAGCATAAAAGGTTTGAGTCTGAAATGGATTCTACTAACTCTCTGGAGAAACCCTGAAAATAGGTTAAAATCACAGTTGTCAACTTTCACACAGTAAATAAGCACCCCAACTTTCACAATAAGCCAAAAATCAAGCTAATCCCATTTCAAAACAAGGGCAAAACAAGCCAAGCCCTGAGAACCCTAACACTCTATGTGACTAGATCCTCCCAGTGTGCAGTCTGGGACTGAGGTGCGCTCGCTGTGCACCCTTGACTCTCCTCCCACACCTTTGCCCCTGCTTGCCAGGACTCAATCAAAAAAAGCAACAAGCCAAACAAGCAACTCACAAACCAATTAAGCCAAAAACAAACCCAATTTCTGCATTTTTTTCACAGATTTGGCATGTCTGGTTAAAATAGCAATTAAAAAAAAAAGCTGTGACAAATACTCCCAAATAAACTGTAATATTCTAGAGAATTGAAGGAGAAAACCTTTTTTTTACAACAAGTAAAGTATTGAAACTCATAGTCGGTATTGAATCCTATAATCCAACTGGCATTCTCTAGTAGCTTTGATATTTTTTCAATTACTTCCACCTCCCAATTCCCTCAATATAGTTTAAGTATTTTAGTAATAGTTTGATTGAGAAGAGTAGGGAAGTGACACATTGATTTGCTGTTTACTTTTGTGCAATGCCAGTTGGTAGCTTGCAGTAAACTGTCTCATTACATTTTCTGATCTGGGTGCTCTTTCTGTTGGAAATACTATTGCTAACAATATTACACTGAAGGAGCCAATCTATATTGAAACTAACTATCTAACTGAACCACAAGACTTAAAAAAAAGTTAGAAAGACTGATTCACTCTCTCTTTTTCCGGACAAGAGTCACTTTGCATTTTCTGGTTACTAGGTTGCGAGCAAGATTCCAATTTATCAGACTCATATTCAGAGGCAATCCATTCAGCACATCTTTACTTGTACAGAATTTACTTCTACCATCTTATGAAATCATGAATTTCGGAACCCGCTGCCACATGACTGCTAGAGTTTTCACCCTATAATCACATATTGCAAAACATTACCCAATTTTTATTTATATATATTTATATATATACACACACACAGACACACACACACTGAATGGCAGTTAAACATCAACTTAGCTGTCTCAGTGTACAGGCCTACTGCTTTTGACAACTGGTGCAAGTGTTCCTATCAATGCTAGTTCAGATTTCCATTAGCCACTGTACAGTGCCTTTTCAGATGTTCATTGTGCAAGAAAGGGCTACCGGCAAGGGTATGTATATTGTTTTATTCAAAAATACCTTTAAGGAGAAATATGTTGCTAACAAGTTATCTCACTTCAAAAGCCAATACTATTCAGTTCTTCAGTGATGTCTCTTGGGCATTGCCTTGGCATGACCTGACCTGTGTTGTAACAAATAGTAATCTGAAAGCTATAGTCACTATGAGTTACTATAAGTACATTTCCCTGTTAGTGATATCTTCAATTATGGTTGAGGACATCAAGTCAAACAAAAATCTTGAAAAGACATTTGAGAATGGCTGACTGATGTTAATTCTTTAATGTGTAGTTGTAACAATATGTTTACGTGCAGTATATTATGCAAACATTGGATACCTGTGTGCTTTAGGTTATAGGGATCTAGTTATGGTATGGCTCATAGTAAACAAGGTACTGTATAAGATACTAGGACTCAAGTCTGTTTGTCTATAGAGGTATTTGGCTTCTATAATATACACATCCTGTTTAAAGGGTCTTTGATTCCATGCATTCTGACAGCTGGTATATTTATTAGATTTTTATCAAATGTAAAAAGAATTGTTGACAACACATTTTCTTACCAACATTGGAAAATCTTTTTTTATTTGAGAAACACTACCTGAATTTTTTATACAAACTGGAGAGAGATTGACTATAATCTATTTGCTATAATAGAATTTGCTATATTGACTATAATAAAATTTGCTATATTGACTATAATAAAACTGTTATTCTGTACATTTTCATGGACAAATAAGTTTAATTTCTTTCAAACTTTATATTTTTTTCTTTGAAAACCAGTGTAAGAAGTAAAAGTACTGATTTTTTTTTCATTTGTCTTGTAAACAGTTACAATACAATGGCTCCATAACAGACACATGAAACATCAACCATGAATTTTAAAAGATACCCTATGAATTTTTGGTTTGGGACTCACTGGTAGTTAATACTTCGGTATCTGCAGTGACTATTGGGTAGACTTATATTATATGGAATGAGAGGAGAGACAAATTAGGTGAAATATTTGGAGTTAAAATAATGCATCACAAAAGATGAGTGCATAATATAGAAAATATATCAAAACTTGTATATCAGTACTGTGGTAGCACCCAAAAGCTCCAAACTAATTGAGGCCCTACTGTGCTATGAGATACATGAATACATAGGAAGTCACCAGTTCCCTGTGCAAAGACAATGAATCCTTTGAATTTGGATTGCTTAGAATAGTGGGTTGGCCATTTTGCAAAATCTCTGCACGGAACTGAATCAAAAATGAACCACTAGGCTTATTTAAGTATTCACTGATGTTTTGCAGCCTTTAACTTGTCATTAGATATTACTGGATTCCCCGCAGTGCTAGCTTGTCCATCTGAAATAACATATGGAATAATCAAAGCACCACTAGAATCTGGGTCACAGGTGCTCATTGACTACATAAAGGTTCAAAGTCTTCTGACTAAATGAATTATCAGCTACCAATGAAAGAAGACACAAGGAAGGGAAAGAGCATCTTTGGATACAGACTGGCTAACTTGAGTGAGGAGGGCTTTAAACTAGATTTGATGGGGAAAGGAGACAAAAGCCCACAGGTAAGTAAAAATCATGAAGCCCTGGGAGAAGGATTGGAATCTGGGTGGAGCATGGGCTCTTATAGCAGGGATAAAGGCGAGAGAAGAGAGAACATAGAGGGGAAATCAAATTAAGTATCTTAGATGTCTGTTTACTAATGTGAGAAGTATGGTGAATAAGCAGGAAGAACTAGAAATGCTAGTGAACAAACACAAGAATCACATCGTTAGCATCATAGAATTGGTGGGATAATGACTGGAACATTGGTATCGAAGGTACAGGTCGCTCAGGAAGGACAGGCAGGGGAAAAAAGGAGCAAGTGTTGCCATATATATAGTGAGAAGAAGGCCGACATTAGTATGGTGGGTCCTGCACTTTGCTTGGTGGGGAGCTAAAATGCCACCCCTTGCCCCTGCTCTTGGGGCACCAAGGGCCCTGCTAGCGGCCTGGAAAGATGGTAAAGGAGGGATGTGGTGGAGGGGTCTGGGTTTGCTCCTTACTCTGAGCCCCAGCCCGTCTCAACCCCTGCAGGTTCCTACCCTCTTCCCCCTTGGGTGGCGTACCTTCAGTCCTCAGACACTGGGGTAGGGAGGCTCCCTCCCCTGATGGGGCAGGATCTCTCTTACTTCAGTATTCAAGTCTCACAGCATACTTCCAAGCTCTAGTCCTCTCTCCTTCCTCCTCCTTCCTGTCTGCCCGAAGCAGGGGTGGAGGGATGGGAGTTAATTAGGTTCCTGAAGGGCCTAAATTGACTGCAGGTGCTCCAATTAACTCGTAGCCACCCTCCCTAGTGTACAGGGAACCATGCCTTAATTAGCCTGGGCTTATATATTTCCCCTCTAACACTGCTCCCTTGGACAGAGGTTCAGATGGAAATAGGAGACAGACTTGTTGAATGTCTCTGGATCAGGATAAAAGTGGTAAAAACAAGGGTAATGTCTTGGTAGGGGTCTACTTCAGACCACCTAACCAGGAAGAAGAGGTGGATGAGGCTTTTTTTAAACAACTAGCAAAATCATCCAAAACACAGGACTTGGTGGTGATGGGAAACTTCAAATACCCATTTATCTGTTGGGAAAATAACACAGAGGGGGACAGGTTATCCAACAAGTTCTTAGAATGTATTAGAGACAATTTTTTATTTCAGAAGGTGGAGAAAGCTACTAGAGGACAGGTAGTTCTAGATTTCATTTTGACAAATAGGGAAGAACTGGTTGAGAATTTGAAAGTGGAAGGCAGGTGGAGTAAAAGTGATTATGAAATGATAGAGTTCATAATTCTAAGGAATGCTAAGAGGGAAAACAGCACAATAAAGATAATGGATTTCAAGAAGGCAGACTTTAGCAAACTCAGGGAGTTGATAGGTAAGATCCCACGGGAAGCAAATCTAAGAGGAAAAACAGTTCAAGAGAGTTGGCAATTTTTCCAGGAGACTCTATTAAACAAACTATCCCACCATGTAGGAAAGATAGAAAGTATAGCAAGAGACCACCTGGCTTAATCTGGCTTTTTGAGTTTCAATGATCTGAAACTCAAAAAAAGAGTCCTACAAAATGTGGAAACTAGGTCAGATTACAGAGGATGAATATAAACAAACACCACAAGCACACAGGGATAAAATTAGAAAGGCCAAGGCACAAAGTGAGATTAAACTAGCTAGAGACAAAGGTTAAAAAGAAAACATTCTACAAATACATTCGAAGCAAGAGAAAGAAAGACCAAGCAAGGGTAGGATCATTCCTCAATGAAGGGGGAAAATAGCAGAAGTGCTAAACAATTTTTTTCCTTCAGTTTTCACTAAAAAGTTTAGTAGTGATTGGACATTTAACATAGAGAACACCAGTGAAAATGAGGTAGGATCTGAGGTTAAAATAGGGAAAGAAGTTAAAAATTACTTAAGTTAGATATCTTCAAATCACCAGGGTCTGATGAAACATATCCTAGAATACTCAAGGAGATGACTGAGGTGATATCTAAGCCATTAGTGATTATCTTTGAAGAGTCATGGAGGATGTGAAAGATTCCTGAGGACCGGAAAAGGGCAAATATAGTGCTTATCTATGAAAAGGGGAATTAGGACATCCTGGACAATTACAGACCAGTCAGCTTAATTTCAGCACCCAGAAATATAATCGAGCAAATAATTAAGCAATCCATTTGCAAACACCCCCTTGTCAACAAACATGTGGACAAGGGGGATCCGGTGGACATAGTGTACTTAGATTTCCAGAAAGCCTTTGACAAGGTCCCTCACCAAAGGCTCTTACGTAAATTAAGCTGTCATGGGATAAAAGGGAAGGCCCTTTCATGGACTGAGAACTGGTTAAAAGACAGGGAACAAAGGGTAGGAATTAATGGTAAATTTTCAGAATGGAGAGGGGTAACTAGTGGTGTTCCCCAAGGGTCAGTCCTAGGACTAATCCTATTCAATTTATTCATAAATGATATGGAGAAAGGGGTAAACAGTGAGGTGGCAAAGTTTGCAGATGATACTAAACTGCTCAAGATAGTTAAGACCAAACCAGATTGTGAAGAACTTCAAAAAGATCTCACAAAACTAAGTGATTGGGCAACAAAATGGCAAATGAAATTTAATGTGGATAAATGTAAAGTAATGCACATTGGAAAAAATAACCCCAACTATACATACAATATGATGGGGGCTAATTTAGCTACAACGAGTCAGGAAAAAGATCTTGGCGTCATCGTGGATAATTCTCTGAAGATGTTCACGCAGTGCATAGAGGCGGTTAAAAAAGCAAACAGGATGTTAGGAATAATTAAAAAGGGCATAGAGAATAAGACTGAAAATATATTATTGCCCTTATATAAATTCATGGTACGCCCACATCTCGAATACTGTGTATAGATGTGGTCTCCTCAACTCAAAAGAGATATTTTAGCACTAGAAAAGGTTCAGAAAAGGGCAACTAAAATGATTACGGGTTTGGAGAGGGTCCCATACGAGAAAAGATTAAAGATGCTAGGCCTCTTCAGCTTGGAAAAGAGGAGACTAAGGGGGGATATGATAGAGGTATATAAAATCATGAGTGATGTAGAGAAAGTGGATAAGGAAAAGTTATTTACTTATTCCCATAATACAAGAACTGGGGGTCACCAAATGAAATTAATAGGTAGCAGGTTTAAAACAAATAAAAGGAAGTTCTTCTTCAAGCAGTGCACAGTCAACTTGTGGAACTCCTTACCTGAGAGGGTTGTGAAGGCTAGGACTATAACAATGTTTAAAAGGGAACTGGATAAATTCATGTTGGCTAAGTCCATAAATGGCTATTAGCCAGGATGGGTAAAGAATGGTGTCCCTAGCCTCTGTTCATCAGAGGATGGAGATGGATGGCAGGAGAGAGATCACTTGATCATTGCCTGTTAGCTTCACTCCCTCTGGGGCACCTAGCATTGGCCACTGTCGGTAGAAAGATACTGGGCTAGATGGACCTTTGGTCTGACCCGGTATAGCCATTCTTATGTTCTTATGTGAAGATAAGGCGATAAGTAACAGTCAACATCAATTTATCAAGAACAAATCACATGAAACCAACCTCATAGATTTCTTTGATAAGGTAATATGCCTTGTGGCAGGGGGGACGGGAAATGGTAATTATGGTATACCTTGACTTTAGTAAGACTTTTGATACTGTTTCATGTGACCTTCTCATAAACAAACTTGGGAATACCACCTAGATCAGGGGTCGGCAAACTCTGGCACGCGGTTCGCCAGAGTAAGCACCCTGCAGGGCCGAGCCAGTCTGTTTATCTGCTGCATTGGCAGCTTCGCTGATCACAGCTCCCACTGGCTGCGGTTAGCCGTCCCAAGCCAATGGGGGCGGCAGGAAGCGGTGCGGGCAAAGGATGTGCTGGCCACACTTCCCGCCACTCCTATTGGCATGGGATGGCAAACCGCGGCCATGGGAGCTGCGATTGGCTGAACATGCCGATGTGGCAGGTAAACAAACTGGCCCAGCCCACAAGGGTGCCTACCCAGGTGAGCCGCGTGCCAGAGGTTGCTGACCCCTGACCTAGATGGAGCTACTATAAGGTGGGTGTATAACTGGTTGGAAAACCGTGCCCAGAGAGTAGTTATCAGTGGTTCACAGTCAAGCTGGAAGAGCAAATGAAGTGAGGTTCTTCAGGGATTGGTCCTTATCCAGTTTGATATCTTCATCAATGATTTAGATAATGGCATAGAGAGTTCACTTATAAAGTTTGTGGAGCATATCAAGCTGGGAGGGGTTGCAAATGCTTTGAAGGATGGGATTAAAATTCAAATGATCTGGACAAACTGGAGAAAGAGTCTGAAGTAAAAAGGATAACATTCAATAAGGACAAATGCAAAGTACTCCACTTAAGAAGGCACAATCAATTGCACACACACAAACTGGGAAATGACTGCTTAGGAAGGTATACTTTGGAAAGGATGTGGTTGTCACATTTATCACAAGCTAAATATGAGTCAATAGTGTAACATTGTTGCAAAAAAGCAAACATAATTGTGGAAGGTATTAGCAGGAGTGTTGTAAGCAAGACACGAGAAATAATTATTCTGTTCTACTCCACACTGATACAGCCTCAACTAGAGTACTGTGTTCAGTTCTGGGTGCCACATTTCAGGAAAGATGTGGACAAATTGGAGAAAGTCAAGAGAAGAGCAACAAAAATGATCAAAGGTCTAGAAAACATGATTTATGAGGAAAGATTGAAAAAAATGGGTTTAAGTCAAGTCTGGGGAAGAGAGGACTAAGGGGGGGCATAATAATAGTTTTCAAGTATATAAAAGATTATTACAAGGAGGAGGGAGAAAAATTATTCTCGTTCGCTTCTGTGGATAGGATAAGAAGCAATGAACTTAAACTGCAGCAAGAGAGGTTTAGGTTGGAAATTAGGGAACACTTCCTAACTGTTCGGGGAGTTAAACACTGGAATAAATTGCCCAGGGAGGTTGTGAAACCTCTGTCGCTGGAGGTTTTTAAGAGCAGGCTAGACTGTCACCTGTCAGGGGATGGTCTAGATAATACCTAGTCCTGCCTTAAGTGCAGGGCCTGGACAAGAAGATTACTTGAGGTCCCTTCCAGTTCAATGATTCTATGACTAAATCAAAGCCAGAGCTGTGCTGAATTATTTCCCAAGGACTCTGGCATTAATTACAGAGCATGCTAAACTTTAAAGAGAATAATTGATTAACTTCACTATTTATCTGCCACTGAGAAGAATATTTTCCTTTTTTCAGTTGACTTCATCCAAGAAAGAAAGTTAGTTTTTGAAGTTACTGTATTCAAATAAATTTTATATATACATATACAGACACAGAGAGAGAGAGAGAGAGAGAGAGAGAGAGAGAGAGAGAGAGAGAGAGAGAGAGAGCTGGGCCCTGTGAAACTAAAGTAGAGATCTTTGAGGAAAAGGTAATGATTTTATTAGAATATTTCATAGACTTTAAGGTCAGAAGGGACCATTATGATCTTCTAGTCTGACCTCTTGCACAGTGCAGGTCACAGAATCTCACCCATCCACTCCTGTAACAACCTCCTGATCTATGTCTGAGCTATTGAAGTACTCAGTTTGTGGTTTAAAGATTTCAAGGTGCAGAGAATCCTCCAGCAAGTGACCCATGCCCCATGCTGCAGAGGAAGGCGAACCGCCCCAGGGCCTCTGCCAATCTGCCCTGGAGGAAAATTCCTTCCTGACCCCAAATATGGTGATTGGTTAAACCCTGAGCATGTGGGCAAGACTCACCAGCCAGGACCCAGGAAAGAATTCTCTGCAGTAACTCAGATCCCACCCCATCTAACATCCCATCACAGACCATTGGGCATATTTACCGCTAATAGTCAAAGATCAATTAATTGCCAAAATTAGGCCAGCCCATCGTACCATCCCTTCCATAAACTTATGGAGCTTAGTTTTAAAGCCAGATATGTCTTTTGCCTCCACTGCTCCCCTTGGAAGGCTGTTCCAGAACTTCACTCCTATGATGGTTAGAAACCTTCATCTAATTTCAAGTCTAAATTTCCTGATGGCCAGTTTATATCTATTTGTTCTTGTGTCCACACTGGTACTGAGCTTAAATAATTCCTCTCCCTCCCTAGTATTTATTCCTCTGATATATTTCATTTACCTTATTTTAAATTTACACTTTAAAAAAAAGACAAAACTTTTGTGTAAGTAACCTGCTGCCAAGACCCACAACGAAATTTATACAGATCATTGTGATAGAGGGCACAATGCTCTGTTATTAATATATTAACATAATTCACTTTTCCTTTGACAAGGTGTTTAGAAGTCTAAAACATTTGGTGCTGGGCCACCTAGACTCTAGCCCTGGTGTACCAATAAATATATATCGCAGCGTAGCACTGACTAAAAGAATAAAATGGTCCGGAGGCTCTAACTGCGGGTGATCTCACATATCACATATTGCAACAATGTCTAAGCATTAGGCAAACTGAAGTCAAAATTTCAGAGCTATATACATACATTTATACAATGAAAATTAAGGCTTAATCTTATATTTGATGGCTTAATAGTGGGGAAGGCAGGTTGAGATTAAGTCAGATAATTAACATTATCTGAATATATGTTATTGGCTTTTAAAATAGTGTTAATAATTTTAATATGTATCTATGTTCATCCTGATTAGAGTAAGAAAAGTCTCTAGTTATGCAACATTATAAAAAGTAAATAATATGAAGATTCATTAGTATGCGAAACTGCTAGCTCTTCAGTGTCCTAAACGAGCAATTTCAATTTCCTTCATCTAAAATAAATGCATCATTTTACTAAGATTGTTTTAATTTGTGAAGATATTAAATGTTTATAGGGAACAAATTTGTTAATTCAATGGGGAAAAAAATCACAGACCTAGGAAAATAAAACATATGAGAGAATTGTTGTGTTGCTTTTTAAAATTGAAATCAGCCTCCCCATTCTTGGTATGGTTGGGGGCTATGACTTGAGGTCTGGGGAACAAATTGAGTAGTTTTGAGCTTTATGATTATTAACTATTGGCTGCAAGGTAAGATTGCAGTAAAAGTGACTATATAGCAATAGAAGTTGCAGACTTGACCTTTAATCCAATTACCATTGTTTAAGGTTTTCTGTCTGCATCATCCAGAGTGACATCAGCAAATTACTATCATATTTTATTTTTAAAATACTTTAAACAGAATTTGACTATCAGATCCATTTAATCTAGACAATGCCACCTGATGAGAAGGCCAAAACCACACCATTCTATCATAGCTCAGAAGGCTGTCTATTTTTTTTTTCATATCCTCTCCATGTTCTGGATCACTGATATTAAAAAACTATAATTAAAAGGACATCAGCTGCTGGCAAGATTATATTATAAACTCATCTAGTAATTATTTTATCCACTTAAAGGTCCATTTCAATTCATTCTGCATCGTTTCCTCCCCTAAAATTTGATCTCTTAATTATGTATTCACTAAATAACATTTCACTGGGAATCAGAAACTAATAATGTCTCATAATGGAAGAATACTTGATTGAAAATAAACATTCACTTAAGATGCTCATCAGTAATGTAGAAGAACTAGCTGCTTGTTTTCTTGATTATTAAAAGATTTTCTAGATTACTGGAGGCAGCTCTTCTGAGGAAAAAAATTTAAAAAAATAACTACCCAACATGTTTTTAGCTTTTCTGCCAAAAAGTACAATTACATCAAACTATTGAACATGATGATACTCTAATAGGAAAACAAAATCTTATTAAAATCTCTCTAGATATTTCAAAACTATTGACCTTATATAGATACAAATAACTCCTGGGTGTTAAAGATTGAACACCAAAGTAAAAAGAAAGGCAGTAGCTGCAAGGGTAACAAGATGGGAGATGATTCTCACTTTTCATCAATCTTTTAGTGAGCATTTTTTTCCATTAAAGTACACAGTAAGGTCAAGGAAGGAAGAATTAATACCACACCACAGTGTGAAAGCAGTTTTGTTTTAATACAGTAGAAATACTTGCTCTTATGGTTCTAAAGTACTTTAAAGGCATCATATGAAAGACACTATAGAAGTGCAAAGTATTACTGTTATTTAAAAAACCCCGAGGATATTCCATTTACTTGAGTTTAGAACTTGGAAAAAAAGTAGAAAATTGCATGAGATAAATATTGGAGAATCCTTAGCAGAGAAGGGCCAACACAGTGTGGAAAAGGTAACTTTCAATTAGATGTACTTATTTGGCAAAAGGAAATCTGTTTTCTAGCAAAGCCACCTGAAGATTATAGAACCTCTACGCTTTGGATGTTTTCACACTGGAAATTATAATGGAAAGGTTTTGACTTCATCTCCCCAAAACATCATTTTTAAACAGAGTAATTTCCACAGTAATGTGATTTGTTTCATGCCTGTTCAGAATACTCATTGATATAATATTCAGGCAATTTTAATACATACCTTGCACCAATCAGTTCCAGATGTTCTGGAGCATGATCTTCACACCAGTACTAGTGCAAGAGTGCACACTGATTCAATGGCTTTTGCTACCTTTCTGCACAACCTTAAGTGTGTGACAGTAATGAATTCTTGCCCCGGCACTGTTCTGTCAGGTTATCAACTGGATATTAGGATTTGCTGATCCACAGACTGGAATTAAGTCTAGTCAAGAAACGTTTACTGACAAACTCATGTCTTGCCTGTGGAGAAATGAAAGAAGCTCAGCCCACCCACCAAGGTCTCCAAGGAGCTGCCCACACCACAGGGTTGAACATCTCATGGCAGAAGAGCAAGGTCCAGAACATTGGTGCTGGGCCATCATACATCCCCAGTGCAGATGATGCCAAGTACTATGGAGCATATTGATGAGTTCATCTATTTAGTCTTCAGGTGGTCACGTTCTTCGATTAATAGGTCTCGCTGACTCCTGTATGAAGTTCATGTCTCATTTATGGATGTAAAAGCATTTTTGCTCTGAGACAAACTTCAGAATCTTTCAAACCTGTGTAATATCTTTATTGCTCTATGGATCAGAAACCTGGACACTCTTTACAGGCAGATTTAAGAGCTGCTAGAGGCATTCCATATGCACTGTCAGCACCACATCCTGAACAAAAAGTGGTTTGACTTTGTGTGAAACGTCACAATTTCTTCCTTCAATTAACACTATATTCAAAAGCAGTGCTGCATGTTCTTTGGGCATGTCACCAGGATGGACAAAAACATCCAAGCATACCATGCGTTAAAACTCTCAATCAATGTGCAAAGGGATGCATGACTTTGTCCTATTTGGTGCTGCCACTCCAGAGATCCATGGAATTGCAGGATTGAGCCAGATCTGGGAACTTCACTACACAATGCCTAGTGTGACATCATCAACTCTGGTCATTCTGGCTGTTGCAATGGTCCCCAGTTGATGACATGCTTGTTAAGGACATCAATCAGTTCCAAGCATTTTAATACTTCTGTCCATATCTACTATAAAGATCCTTTATGTGCTCTTATTAGACTTAGTGAGTTAATGGTGGGTAACTGAAAATATTAAAAATGAAGACTGCTAAACTCAAATAGTTGTACAGTACATTACCTATGTCGTGACACTTAAGTAAGTGACCCTGTGAAAAGGACAGCAGATGACCCTACAATTTTCAGTTAAACTCAAGAAAATCTGAAAAGCCTATTGTTTTCCAGCATTAAGTATATCAAGCTAAACATAAATTTATTTGGGCCTGTGCAGAATCATAAAAGATGAGGGTTAGGATTGCAACCTATTGTGATGAAAAGAGAAACAGTGAGTCAATGTGATTTAAAAAAAATGGCTAACTGAAGCCATCAAAAACATTTGTGTCAGGACGCTCTATTGTTTTAACTCTTCACCAGTACCATATGAAAGATATGAATTCTTATTTGTGCATCTGAGTAGATAGAGCAAGTTGTTTTCCATGGAGGTGCCTCAACTTTGGAGCTCTATTAGCCTATTGTTTCAAAAGACTCTATTTTTGTTTGCTTTCAGGGTATATTGCAAGACACACTTATGCTGGGCTCTGCCTGAAAGGATGACTTATATGAGGATATGTCTTGAGGGAGAATGAGTTTCTTTTTCAGGGAGGTTTATTTTTCTTCTCTTCAGCTGACTTTGTACTGATTTAGTGATGTTCATTTATGGTTACCATGGCACTGAAAATGTCTCATTTGCAGGATCAAACTCACTGATATTCTAAAATCTTTCACTTCAATAGAAAAAAATATATTTAAAGCCATATTAAATCTTGAAGAGTGTGATGAAACTGCCTGTTTGCACTTTTTAAGATGAGCACAAATCCTGTCCATGTCACTACAATCTTTAGTAATGTTTACATTTTGAATGAGGTATTTTCATTACTTCTGCCATTCAATTGTTTGTTTCTTACCACTTCCTTAAACTTCAGGCATGTTTAATCAGATAAATTCATATTTGATGTTTGGTAATCACTAAACACTAATCCCTCATTTGTGGTGTTGACCAGGAACTTTCACATTTAATACAGGTAGAATCAGAAATAACCACCTAGTGAATTGAATTCTGTGAATACTGAAGGTTAAAGAATAAGTTGAACTAGCAAACTTTTATAGAGAACCACATTAGCAGATGTCCTGCTCATCTTCTAGAAATTTTTAGATTCTAGTAAAGAAATCCCTCCCCACAAGAATTTACAAGGACCATCCACTTCTATCTCTTCAACTTCCCATCTCAGGTGATTCCACCCACTAGCAACACACCTCTTTCAAATGACCAATGAGTCCACTTATTCCCCTTTTCGTCAAGGTTTCCATACAGTTTTCATATTATTTCTCTAATAGACATAGCAAGAATTGTGATGTTCATCACTTCATTCTTAACTTTTAAAAATACAATATTTTTTCCGTGGTTGAATTTAGAAATTAGTGTTTCTAGTGTTCAAATATGTTATGTTCATGTGAATACTTCCAAGGTGATATAGACACTAAGAAAGAAAGAAGAAAAATAAAACCAAAGGGGGAGTTGGAGGGAGAGAGTCCCAGCCAAGACAATCAAATGACTTCCCTTCTTCTGTCACTCACAACTATTCTGCCCCAAAATAGGAACAAAAACATAACAAAACAAAAGTCGGCAAACAGCAAAACAACCTACCTCACACTCCTCCCGAAAGGCATTTTCTCCCAAACCCCAGTGTATATAGTATTAATTACGTGGAAAGCGGCAATAAAAACACTTAATAAATTTAAAAAATAAATAAATATTATTGGGATTATAAGGAAAAAATAGAGAAAACACAGCAAAGGAGAGATGGAGTTGGTCAGTCTTCTGAAATTTTGTTCACAAGCTTCCGAAACAAATATTCCTTTTTGAGGTAATTAAACATCACTGCTTAATTTAACTAATTTAGGAACCATAATTTTTCCCAGCAGGGGGTGAAGTTCACATAGCCCAACAGAAGAGTCAGCAGGAAAGTATTTACAGAGCATAAATGCTAATGCTTTAACAACTAGCTTCAGATATTTTTCTGGAGCTCCACAAATTGTAAATAGCACAACTGTTAATGTAGTGTATGGGTCTACAGCTGTATGCTTGTAATAGTGCATTATTGGGAGATACCAAGTATATCAAATACATAATATATCTACAGCTGGAGTTGAATAAACTAGGTATAAAAGGTTATTAGAGGGCTTGCACATGTGCTGAAATCCAGTATGTTTTATTGGGAAGTCTAAATTGAAATGATATGGGGACTTTCAACATACTCACATTGCATGCCTACCTAATGCCCTTATTCACTAAAGCACTTTAGCACACACTTAATTTTATGAATGTAGTAGTCCCATAGATTTTAATGGGATCTAAGCATGTGCTTAAAGTTAACCATGCCTTAGGTGAGTAGTGCCAATTTCAAGCATTCAAAAATCAGGCCCATAAAAATCATTCTATTTCAAAAATAATACATTTATTTGCTTTCTGGTCTGAATTGGAACCGTGTGCAGTAAAACTAACGGTGTAAATTTGAAGTAGAGTTCGGCTGTGCTGAAAATGTAAGCCTATAATTAGCCTTTAGACACCTCAGCTTCAGTCTAAACAAAGTCAAACACCTATATGGGATTTCCAAAATTGGAGCTAAAGAGTATACATGGTCTGCAGAGAAATAAACTGTTGCATTTAGCAATCCTACCTGGTAAATCTGAACATGCAACAACTTCTATTCATTTACCAAAGATGCAGGAACAGATATTATAGCTGTGAGGATTTATGTAATAAATATTTAGGCAAATTATGTGGCTTTAAGGACTTTGGGAAGTTTTGGATGCAGCTATCAGTGCTGCTAACTTTATGCTCTCCTGATTTATAGAATAAACAACTTTTGTAGTGGATTTTTTAAATTTATATAACAAAACCTTCTGATATTGATTAAATATAGCATCAACACATTACCTGTAAAACAATAAGGACAAATTGAAATATGTAATAATGTGCTACGACCTAAGTAATATTTTTTGGCTGACCGTCATAATTGAGTAACACACTGATGAAAGAAAATTATCATTAGTTTCCAGGAAAAAGAGTACGCAGCACTGTTCACACAACCACATGTAGCACTGACAATAAAGGCAACAATTTAAGGACAACATAAACCAGATGCACAACTAAGGAGACAAAGTTAAAACAGGTATTTTCCCATCATCTTTTATGATCGGAACTATGTGTATTTTATAATACCACTGTATTTCAGTATATTATACTATTTCTATAGGATTTTTCTATGCAGCATGTTGTTAATCTTAGTTTAGGAATCCACAACACTTTCAACTGGTTAAATATTAATATTATCCATTTGGCAGAATTCTTTGCAATGTTCAATTGTTTCAGCAAAGTCAAGAAATTCTGATGCATTCCTCTCCTCTTCCATGCATCTAGACAAATATTTACGGATAGTAGTCTGTATTTTGCCACTATCCAAAATGAACAGTGGCTTCCCCTCCCAACCATGATACATATCTAACAATGAATTGTGTAAGATTTCACAGTAAGCTGTGAACAGCTAATTGTGTATATGCACATAGCTTCTTTAGTCTTTATTGCATCTAGTGTTCAGCCTGTAGTAATCAAAATATTGTAGTTGGCATTCAGTGACTGTAATCATACCTATTACAACAAGAAACAGAGGAAAAAGAGGATTTGGGGAATTTTCACTGGGCATTTGCAGTTATATAAATTAATTAAGTAATGTGGGCCTCACCAAAGTAGTACAGACAGCACTGGTGTTCATTGCTCACTGAAAATGAGAGCAGGCAAGAGGCACAGTTCTTGAAGCCAGAAACCTGGGGCATAGTCCCAGGAGGTCACAGTTTCCCCAAATAGTGAGGAAAATGACACCATATATCTATGAGTAACTATAACTACATAACACAAAAAAACTATCTACAACTACATACAAGGGAAACGGAGAGGAAATCACTCTCTTAGTAAAGCTAAGAGCACAAAGGAATAGGCGTTCCAACTTTAGCCATGAGGCAGTAAGAAGGAACTGGAGCACCGTTTACCCACCTGGCCTGTTATAGACTTGGCTGCAAACATTAGGGGGATACATTGGCAGGTCAACGGACACTGCTAGGAAACCCTTCCCGCCCCAGGTGCACGGTGCACATGCACACCCTTTTGGAATCCATACAGAGATCACCACTTAAAGGAGAAGAATGATATTTCACCCATTAATGTTTATAAATATTAGAGTTTAAAATGAATAATTCCAAGAAATGTTTAATTGTGGATTATCAAAAATATTACATACTAGAAAATCAGAGATCACATGATAACATTGTTGTACCCCTTATCTTGTTTACAGGCACGTAAAGGTTAAAAGAAAAAAAAATCCACAAAACACATGAAAATAGCAACAACAAAATGATGGCAGATAGCATACACATCACAGATCACTTTTGAGTTCTAATTCAGTCCAGGATTTAAGAATATGCCTAATCGTAAACATATGTTTCCAATAGATTGCAGGAGAATTACTCACTTGCTTAAAATTAATCACATGCTTAAGTGCTTTCCTAAATTGGGGACTCAGTGCAGCCCTCAAGCTGTTACTGTTTGTAATGGCCATTTTAAAACGTTAACCTTGCTCAACATTACAGAATCCATAAAATGTTCTTTATATTTGGGTTGTGGCCAGGCAGTTGTGGATGGTAAAACTATTTACCCTGATTATCTTCCACATACCTAATCACAATGTACGGATATTACCTATCAGAGGGGTAGCCATGTTAGTCTGGATCTGTAAAAGCAGCAAAGCGTCCTGTGGCACCTTCTAGACTAACAGACGCATTGGAGAATGAGCTTTCGTGGGTGAATACCAACTTTGTCGGACGCATCTGATGAAGTGGGTATTCACCCACGAAAGCTCATACTCCAATACGTCTGTTAGTCTAGAAGGTGCCACAGGACTCTTTGCGGATATTACCTGTTTTCTACTTTCCATATTTTTTTTTTAGTTTTGTCCCTATGAAATTGTGTTTAATGATTTGTCGTCTTAATTATATTTACTTTATTTCAGTTAATACTGTGTCCTGCCTTAAAAGCAGGGGACTGACCTAACCTATTCGGGTCCCTTTCAGTCCTACACTTATATGATTTTTTTCTATATTTTAAGAAAATAGTCAATTCCAAAACTTTAATTTTACATATACAAATATAATCCCTAAAATACCACATTTGCTTTTAATCCAATAAGATACAGAATCTTTAGTAAAGGACTAGCTCAATGCACTGAAGAAACTGACAAACTAAGCAAAGCATACATCTCTGCACTTTAAAGACATTAAAACACAATCCACTGACATAAATGAGGATGCAGATAAAAACCTATTATGTTTTATACGCCAATGATCATCTTTGTCAATGACTTGTCCTATATCATCCATAATAAAAAGTAATAAAAATTGTTCATGCCAACATTACTTATAAAATGAATTCTTTTATTCACAAACCAATACAATTTCAATAAAAATAAATGGCTTATAAGCCAGACAAACTGAATTTAAAAAAAAAACAATGAAAATTTAACAGAAGGTCCACTATTTAGCACACAAATAGACCTATATGATCCATTTGCAATCTATTATACTTTATTCGACATATCCTTAAATCATACATTAAAAGTCCTTTCCATCAGGCATAAAGGAAGAGATTTTCAGATACATCTATTTGGTCTTCCACCAATAAGTGCATAAATCAACTGGTTAATAATACATGTGAATAAACAACAAAACACAACAAAGGGAGTGCAGTAATAATCTACTGATGCACATAGCCTCAGACACACATCCACCAGTTGCCTTCGAATTCCCACCTTGGTTTACTTCTAGAAGCATATGGATTTTTAATGTAACATTTAAATAAATACCTTTAAACAAAAAAGTTTTATTTTAGGTTGGTGATGATGCCCTAAAACATGTCATTCCAAAAAAAAGTGGTTCATAATAGAAGGAGAAGAGATTTTAGTAGGAATAATATTTCAGCACCATTTCTTAACTGTCTTCTAGAGATTTATTGTTAATTTTCTAGTTTTGTGACAAGTATTAGAGGGGTAGCCATGTTAGTCTGGATCTGTAAAAGCAGCAAAGAGTCCTGTGGCACCTTATAGACTTAACAGATGTATTGGAGCATGAGCTCTTGTGGGTGAATACCCACTTCGTCCCAATACGTGTGTTAGTCTATAAGGTGCCACGGGACTCTCTGCTGCTTTTATTAGTTTTGTGAGGTTCCCTGGACAATTCGGAGTCTTAATAATGCAATAAAACTACAATTATATCATTTGCATGGTGAGAGAAGTATATACATTTGGTAAGAAGCTTACAATTTACGGGCCCAATACAGCACATGCACACGAGTAACTTTACTCAGATGAGTAATGCCATTATTTTCAAAGTTGCTCACATGCACATTTACAGTAATGAACAAAAACTGTGGCATGGAATAACAGTGCAGGAATGTGAAGAAGTAGAGAATGAAGGTACATCAGATAAGGTGGAGCTTGTGTGCACTGCATCACCAGGCTGCAGAGGGAAGCAGTGGTTTCCCTCTCAATTACCCACCTGGAGATGCACTAGAAGGGGGACTTCAAAAATAAATTGTTGCTTCCCTTTATGCTTGCCATTTGTGGCAAGGCTGCTCTTAGCAGGACATGTAGCTGGTTTAAGGCTCTGAATCAATTTATACATAATGTTACAATCTAAAAGAAGCCCTTCTTATTGAACGGAAGTGTGTGTGCACACAACAAAAGGGAAGAGGCAGCTGTCATGGAGAGAGAGAAGCACTGTATATAATACAGGACTAGATTAGGCATAAATAACTAGACTGGGAAAGAAGCAGATTGTTCTCTGGCAGAGAAATGGAAAAACTGTGAGGGTACTGGAGAGAGGAAGCTTAGGGACCAGCCTTTGTCACTTTTCATCCCCTCCCTCCATTAAATTTTTATCTCACTCATTCAGCATTATAGGAATATTTTCTGTCTTTTTGTTTCAGAGTTCAATATGGAGAATGACTATGACATCACAAATGAGGCCCCGTACAGCCAATCAGAATGTGGCTTTTCACAAACATTAAAAAAGCAATACTCCATTATAATTCAAAGCAATTTAGCCAATTTCCGATGGAATGTTTCTGGACAGTAATGGAGACCATGAAAAAGAACATTAGAACGGACATAATACAAATATTAAGCAAAAAATCTGTTAAAATTACAGGAAATAAACATAGATTATTTTTTGCAAACACACAAGTACATCCTTTGCTCAGTATATATAAAGGCATTTTCAATTGAACTATTTTATATCTTTCAAAGACTGAATCAATATTGTAACTGAACTCATTCTGTCAGTTACAGGACTTGAGATTAGCTGTTTTATATAAATCGATTGTGTGAGACACAAAGTGTTTTGGTATTAAAACACTTCTATAAAAGAAATAGAATTAAGCCAAATTAATAAACAGTTTCAACTCAACTCAATTATTTGGAAATAATTACAGTTTCACTTTACTCATGGCAAACAAAAATTCTGCTTAATTCTTAGAACAATTTTTTTTGAAATGCTGTTTCACCAAATGTGTTTTGATACAAAACACAGCAACATCTAAAAAAATCTTCAGCTTGACCACTAATCAAAGAGTGAGACAGATCCTCAGCTGGTGTAAACTCTTGAAACTCCATTGATTTCAACTGCTGACTTCAATGGCATTAAACCAATTTTCACTAGCTGGGGATGTGTCCCAATATATTTCACATACACATACACATCCAAATGCTCCAGTGGTTCTCAAACTTTTCTGTTGGTGACCCCTTTCACACAGCAAGCCCCTGAGTGCAACCCCTCTTTATAAATTAAAAACATTTGATATATATATATATTTAACGCTATTATAAATGCTGGAGTTGAAGCAGGGTTTGGGGGTGGGGGCGGACAGCTTGTGACCCGCACATAATAACCACGCAGGCCCCTAAGGGATCATGATCCCCAGTTTGAGAACCCCTGTCCTATATGCAGAAACCATTTAGACGCAGTCCCAACAAACTGTATCATCATAATAGATTTTTTTAAATATAATTTTTCTGACATCATTAATTCATCTTATTCAAATATATATTTTGTTTTACACATGATTACATATTAGGTGTCAGATTACAATACTATTGCTTGCATTGAATAGCATTTTATTTCACAAGTAGGCCTTCATGTGACTTCAGTGAGACTATTTGTAGAGTTAGATACTTTTCACCGTAAGTAAGAGCGTCAAAACATGACCCTATATATACTGAGTTATATCTAACCACAATACAGGACTTGAACTTACAACCCTATCACCACATAAAATATTTATTGTTGAGTGTTATTTCACTGAAGATATTAGTACAGCACTGGTATTAACCACTGCATACTCTAGTAATGGTTTGCAGAATCCAATCCATACCATACATGATGTTTTATAACTACTTTAGATTTCTCAGAGCACAAATGTTCAAGGTCCTTACTCTGGTATGAAAGAAAAGGGTAAAAAAAATTCTTAAAGATAAAGCTGACAGAGCTTTACATTTATCCTCTGCAATGATTTGTTCTAAACCTGGCATCTGCTGGTTAAAGAATAAGTAAATAAATAAAATGCATCTTAATGCATAGAATTTTTAATACCAAAGGTCTAGGGGACTATTCTCAACTTGTTTCATGAGACTTTATTGTTAACATGAGCTGCACAGCTAATTCACCTATCACTGCACTGACAATTAACAGTATAAGAGTCATATATCTTCTTTGGATTCTTAAGTAGAAAGTATTTCTTACAATTTTATTTTTTCATAACTCAGTGGAAAATGATGGCAAACCAAACAGATTGCACAACTTGCACTGCCAATGTCACAAGAAATGTTTTGTTTTTTAGGAATAAGAGGGAAGGAGGGACAAAAATCCACCTTTCATTGTAGACCTGACTTTCTATCAGTGAAAAATACAGAAATTTTAAGAAGAAAACATTACCTTAATATCAAAAGCTCCTAGGTGGCCCACTTGGTTGTAAAGTTCTAATTGATCCTTGACGGGAGATACCCACAATATCAGCTGACTTAACTGTTGTTCAAACTGGGTGAAATTATTTAGCAGGTGCTCAATTTCTTTTTCTTTCTCCGGTATATCTTTGGATACCTAAAAAATACCAGAAATTTGATTTGAAAGAGAAAAAAAATAAGCTACATGTAGCAACATAGAGTGCACTTTTATACTGTTAAGAGAGCATAAATCATATGCACACACTGGGAAGTGGGGAGAGTTAAAGAAATAAATGAACATATTAAAGGACAGTACTAAACAGTTGCATATATTTACCACAACACTTCCCCTGGAAAACAAGTGATCTCACATTTCTCATGTTTTTATTTATTCAGATGTACACTTACTCCTGTGTGCTACATAAAGGAAGGTTGTTTTCTCAGGAGGTTAAATTGTTTCAGTATAAAACTTTTTAATTTGAATATAATATTTTAATAATGAATATACAAATCTGAAAGGGGCAGGCAGTTCATTTAAGTTCAGATAAACATTCAAATGTCCAAATGCTAACTCAGCCTCTTAAATCTGGACATCTCATGAGAACATGTTTTCTTAGAAGATCCTTAGCTCTGCTTGTTTCCAGTCAGGTTGGAACATGGAAGTACAGATAAAAAAGTACACACAAAAATAGAAAAATAATAAGGGGGATATATATATATATATATATATATATATATATATATATATATATATATATATATATATATATATAAACACACACACACACCTGTGCCTCCAGTCTGAGTTCTACTTGTTCAGTTTTTAGGCAAAGCCTCAGGCAGGTTCATATTTATCCACAGCGATTCTCAATAGCATCAGAAAGTAAGAGCTACTAGATCAGGGGAGGGCAAACTAAGGTCCTGCACGTTCCCATTGGCCGGAAAAGGGGAACCACAGCCAATGGGAGCTTGGGGAGAGGTACCCACAGGAGAGGGCAGCGCGCAGAGCCCTCTGCCCTTCCCTCCCCCAAGGGCCGCAGGGATGTGGTGCTGGCTGCTTCCGGAATCAGCACAAGACCAGGGCAAGCAGGGAGCCCACCTTAAGCCTGTTGTGTACCTCTGCCAGCTCAGGGTCACTCCAGTTAAGTGGCACCAGGCCAGAGCCCATTCCCCAAACCCCTCCTGCACCCCGCACCCCAACCCTCTCCCCTGAGCTCCCTCCTGCACCATGCCCTGAGCCCCCGCTACACCTTGCACCCCTCCTGCACCCAACCCCCTGCCCTGAACCTCCTGCTGCACCTCACAAGCCTCCTACACCCAAAGCCCCCCGCCTGTGCCCCTGCTGCACTCCCTGCACCCCAACCCTCTGCCCTGAGCCCCCTGCTGCACCCCACAACCCTCCTGCACCCAAATCCCCCAGCCTGCACCCCTGCTGCACTCCCTGCACTCTGACCCTCTGCCTTGAGTCCCCTGCTGCACCCCACAAGCCTCCTGCACCCAAAGCCCCTGCCCTGAGCCCCTGCCTCACTCCGCACACTCCCTGCACCCCAACCCCCTGCCCTGAGCTCCCTCATACACTCTGCACCCCTCTTGCATCCCAACCCCTTGCCCTGAGCCCCTTCCTGCACACCGCACCCCCGACACACACCTCGCACTCCCTCCTGCATCCCAATCCCCTGCCCCAGCCCTACATTCATGGCCCTGCATGCAATTTCCCCACCCAGATGTGGCCCTCGGACCAAAACGTTTGCCCACCCATGTACTAGATGGTATAGCACTAGTCCGCAACACAGAAGTGCTTGAAATTAAGACAAGAATAAGATGGAAATAAAAATAGTAAAGAAAAAAATCACACAGTTTTCTTCTTTCCAGCATCCTTTAAACCAATGCGGTGCTCACGTTGTATTAAAAAGGGTGGCAATTAATTATTCAACTTGGACAAAAAAAGTGGGTCTGCACTGCAGATTAAGAAAATCAGTTTCCCTGTGGCCCATGTTTCTAAGATCAGGCTTTTACTAAAATGGCTCTTTTAAAAGTAGCAAAATGAGGGAAGCATCTGATAAACACAATATTCCCTTTGGAATATTAATGTAATATTAATATATTAATGGAAGCACTACTATGCTATTGACTGACTACAAAAATATTACTGATGCATACTACCTACTAATCTTTCATCTCCGTTATTTACATAACACAATAAATCTAAAACCATTGGAGACCAGAATGCAATGAAGGTTTCTATGAAAAACACAGCTGAGATAAAGGGAGGAAAATATGAATCTCATGACAAACAACTTTCACTTTGTTTTTCCAAATAATATTCAATTTGAAAATATAAATTAGACTAAATCAAAGGAATAACACTGTTATATATAGTTTATTTTAGAACACCAACAGGTTTTTGTCATTCATATAGTTCCCCAATATGTTAAATGATTTTCACTGTTACTATTTTTCCTTAATACTCTAACACAGTGATTGACAACCTGTGGCACAATCAGCGGCCCAGGTAAATGTACAGGTAGTATATATATTGTATGGGTGTGGCTCAAATAACACAGAGCACTGCATATACGGCCCACAATGGTAAATAGGCTGAGAACCACTGCTCCAATATCTAATAAAATCTGACCAATAAATCAAATCCCTTTTTGTTTTCTCTTAATCTTGTTAAGTATAATAAAATCACTTCACTCATAGTACAGCATATGTCCCCTGAGGTGAAGGAAAACAATTAAAAATGCATCCTTTTCCCTTACGTGTTAATTCAATATCTATGCAGACATTGGCTTAATTTCAGAGAAGATTAGCTTTATCTTTCTTACAACATTTGAATGTTAATCTGTAATGTTTAGAAACTTTACTATTAACATAAACAAGTTCAACAGATATATTATTCTTGAAAGTAAACAGGTGATGATACCAGACACCTCTGTGTTCTTGGGGAACCAGGGTGCAGTATCCAGGCAGACTCATGAAAGACCCCCTCCACTTCCCCCAGCCTCTGCTTAAACCAAAACCCATCAGAGGAAAAAAAACAACAACTTGCAGAGAGCAGTGAAGGGTGTTGGGAGACACACCTAAATCTTATCACCCTTGTCAGGAGGGGTTAAGACATCTCCATTAGCATACAGAATGGAGAGCAGAGACAACTCCCCTAGCTTCATCTGCATGAAAGATGGAACAGGAAGACATCTCAATTTACACACAGAATGGAGAACAGAGAACCACAGTGAATTCTGGGACCAGAAAAAGCAGGGAAGCACTGCATCATGGGAATCTCTGCTCCAGATGCTAATGAACCTATGTCTGCACATGCCCAGCTCAGCAATTATCAGACCAATTCTAGTAATGAATCCTTAATTGATATCCAAATCGTGAAGCAGCCTAGCTGCATTGTGAGCTCCCTGGAAGAAAACACCACCCATAGCCAAGAGTGATCAGCTCCTTTTGTCTAGCCTAAAAAAACCCTTGAATCATCAGCTTACCTATAAACAAATCTAGTGTTCTCCCTTCAACCATTGTAATTTCTCTATAAAAATCCCCACTCACCCTCCAGTCAGTGTTCTGATGCTTAGATCCAAACTCTGCATCAGTTCCACTGGGACTCCATATTCTCCTGACTGATCGTGCTGAGGGCTCTGCCTGTCTCTTGCCCTCAGGTCCCTCAACTACCAGCATCATCTGGGAACCTCAACCAGTTCAAGCTTCAGGGAGCGGTGAGATCCCCTTCTCTCTCTCTCTCTCTCCATTTTTCCTTTCTACCTCAGGTATTAACCTTTAATAATGTACGTTATGCTGGTTTAGCCCTCCTTGTGTAGTTATCACTATGATTCAATAAATAACTTGTATGGTTAAGCTGGTTGCTTCTCTCTCTCTGGCTGAACTTTACTCTTTGGTGTTTTTAGCTTCCCCCATTCACTCTGCAGCAACGCTTCTTTTACCTAAGCTAAAGATCCTTGCAGCACCCAGAATACTGTGGGGTTTGCTCATCAAGTAGGTTACTGCCAGTACAATTGTGTTACGAAGGTGGGGATAGGAACGTGCTAAATCTGGGACGCTTAAGGGTAACAGCTTGAAAGTGCTGCTTGACCCAGTCCACGGAGCCCAGGGGCATATAAGGAGAGTCAGCCTGAAAGTGCTTCTTCATCTAGCCCAGTGAGTCCAGGGACATATAAGGGGTCAGCTTGACAGTGCTGATTGACCCGGTCCGCTCAGACTTGCTCTGTTACTGTATGTGTGGGTGGGTGTGTGCTCATCCGGTTTTGGGGCTGGAGGAACCCAGCCCTAGGGAACCTAGGTCCTGCAGGATAGCTCCATTGGGAGGGGACTTGCAGAAGGGAGAAGTAGAGCTCCATATGAAAACACAAGTGACACAAGCAGTACATTGATAAAATTACAGAATCCCCTTCCCCAGAAAAGTAACCCGAATAAATGAGCATACCCCAAAGTAATGGGCAAATCTGGTAACAGTGATCAGAGGCAGCAATCTACTATATAAATCTGAGTCTACTCCTGAAAGGTTTAAACAAACTAATTTCAAATCTACATTTATCAGGGGTGCTAAGGCAAGTGTGTTAATAAGAAGAAAAGAAACATTAATATGATGTAAAAGCAGCAAAGAGTCCTGTGGCACCTTACAGATGTGTATGAGCTTTCGTGGGTGAATACTCATGCTCAAGCTCATGCTCCAATATGTCTGTTAGTCTATAAGGTGCCACAGGACCCTTTGCTGCGTTTACAGATCCAGACTAACACGGCTACCCCTCTGATAATTAATATGATGGTTTTCTTTTTCCAACAAGAAGAGCATAGTTAGCTATATTCTTAGATATATTCAGCTTCTAACATCAACATGTACAAATAATGTGTAAACTAAAACAATTAGGTTTTATGGTCCATTCACATTATTCACACTGAAAATATCATTTACACAAAAAAGTTGACTTAATATAAACAGGCTCTCAACCTTTCCAGACTACTGTAATCATTTCAAGAGTCTGATTTGTCTTGTATACCCTCAAGTTTCACCTCACTTAAAAGGGCTTACAAAATCAGACATAAAAATAAAAGTGTCACATCACACTATTAATGAAAAATTGCTTACTTTCTCATTTTTACCATGTAATAATAAAATTAATAAATTGGAATACAAATATTAAACTTATATTTCAGTGTATAATACACAGAGCAGTATAAACAAGTAATTGTCTATGAAATTGTAGTTTGTACTGACTTCACTAGTACTTTTTATGTAGCCTGTAGTAAAATGAGGCAACTATCTAGATGAGTCGATGTACCCCCTGGAAGACCTCTGAGTATAGGTTTGCCAACTTTCTGTTTGCAGAAAACCAAACCTCCTTACCCTGCCTCCTGCTCCATCATTTCTCCAAAGCCCTGCCACTCCTCGCTCCATCCTCCCTTCCTCCGTATAGCTGCACCTCAGAAATAGTTCCAAAAGTTCACGGTCTGCCTTCTAAACAGAATCATCCCTGGTTTTTTTGTTTTTTTCCTGCAGCCCCCACAATCTATTGATTAGCATTTTGTTCAGATTGTAAATGGGTGTCCACTATTAACAATACAGTACTCAGTTTGCACATGGCCAGAGAGGGAGCATCTCTCTCCCCTTCCCTCTCCCACTGCATGACAGGAATATGTGAATAACCTTCTGATGACTCACAGACCTAGTGAACATAATTTTTAGTACTTAAATACATAACTCACAAATTTTCCATATATACATCTCAAAAAGATTATGATGACCATCATGACTCAGGTTTTCATTAAAGATGACATTCTTTGGTGGACTAATATGTAGATACCAGACCCAGGGGATTCCTGTAACCCTCACATACCCCTGTGACCTCTGCCAGCTGACATCAGGAAGTCCTGAGGGTCATACTCTGTTCATAAAAGAGTTGACTCCGGCGCTAAATACTGTAGCACTGGCATGGGATTATCTTTGTAAGAAGAAAAAATACATTTGTTAAATGGTTAATATTTTGAAAAAAATCATAAGGTTCCATGTCAACTAATTTATCATGCAAAAAAAAATTCATATCTATAATATGAGTTAACTTCTTAGATGAGGTCTTGAAAAACATCCAACATTATTCTATAGATTCCTAACCCAAGGGCATGAGACTTATTACGCAACATAAAGAAACAAAGATAAGGACTCCAGTAATAGTTATCTTAAAAGTACCTGAGATTAGCAGATTTTGACAGTATGTCAATAAATGAAACCCCTGTAAGATCCAAGGAGGGTATTCTATGCTACCATACGGGAAACCCAAATTCTCTCTCTGTTGGGAGAAGTCTCAGGCAAGACTATTATGAAATGAAAGCAATAGAAAAGGTTGGGACCTGTTCAATACATTGTTTTTACCATAGCTAGTTGACACCAATCAAGAAAATGTCTGGTCAGCTTGAGGAAATTAGAAGCACTTCTACCAGCCAAGGGAGCAATGGGAGAAAACAAGCAAACTAGTTTTAAGATAGAGTTTGATAAATTTATTAAGGGAATTATATGATGAGGTTGTCTAAGATAGCAGGGGACTGGATTCAATGACATAGGAGGTGCCTTCTAATCCTATTCCAATATCAGTAGGCTGCTAAAAACCAACTGTATTGCTCCCTATGAATATGTATTACTATCCCAGAACATTGGTTTGGCTGGCAACAAATCAACAGAACATAGAAAGATACACCTTTGTCTGCCTCCAAAGAAAAGTGAACCTGGCAGAAAAGTGGATTAAAGAAAGAGACTCTGACTTTAACATCAAAGAATCTTTTCAGTTTTGCTGCGTGTGTCAAAATATTAATTTTAAAACTTTAGATACTGAAATTTAGTACTTCAGTTGAAGAGTTAAGTTAGACTGATTGGCATCTTAAGTAGTAGAATAATTGAAAAGATTTAAGCTCTAAATTGGCAAGCAGTAGATGATGCTAATTTTATATAAACTGACCCAGGTTTTCACAAGATGTTCATTATTGTTATAATCTTAAAATGCATACCATTTTGAAGTAATTTAATTTTACATCACTGAATATTCATATTTTTACTGTCTGCATTAAGATAAATTAAAAAAAAACCCACCAGAAAAGTAATTAACATCTTTGGAAATATCAGAATGTTCTGAGAAGTTTGAATAAAATAACCTCAGCTCAAAAATTTGAATGTTTATAAGAATATTTTCATATCACCCCCCTTACAGAACTAAGAAGTAAGCCCAAGGGCTGTTTCCAAACTTAGGCCTTGTCTACACCACAAAGTTGCAGCGCTGGTGAGAGAGTTATAGCGCTGCAACTTAGGAGGTGTACACATCTGCAGGGCATCACCAGCGCTGCAACTCCCTGTTTGCAGCGCTGGCCGTACACCCGTTGAAACTCGGGTGTAAAGGATCCAGCGCTGGTGATCCAGCGCTGGTCATCAGGTGTAAACACTCACCAGCGTTTTTCTTGACCTCCGTGGAATAAACAGGTATCCCAGCATACCAGAGGAAGCCTCTCTGGTAATCAAGCAGGTCTCCTTCCCCGCGGTTTGCAGGGGGGTTCGGGGAACGCGAGAGCAAACCGCAGGGAAGCAGGTCTCCTTCCCCGCGGTTTGCTCTCGCGTTCCCCTAACCCCCCTTGAAGCCGCCCAACAGCGCTGCAGTGTGGCCACATCTAACACCACTTGCAGCACTGGTTGCTGTAAGTGTGACCACTCTGCAGCGCTGGCCCTATACAGCTGTACTAATACAGCTGTAACAACCAGCGCTGCAAAATTGTAGATGTAGACATACCCTTAGGTGTTAGAAGATCTTTTATCCCTCATAAGGAACTTAACTATCACTACAACAGGTCCTTCCCCTTCCTTTTTCATTTAACGTAAAACTACTGACACTATTGTGCATTGAAACTTTTCCTATGAATTATTTTTTTTTTTTGGCTGATTGTTCAGCTCAAAGATATTCCTCTATACATTGCATACGGAGATGGAAGCAATGTGGAATGCAACATCAGTGCTGTAGTGCAAGGCAGAAAAGGTAGTGTCAAAGTGGAGCAGAAATCACTGCAGTTGCAATCTAGGCAGTTAGGCTGGAGTGATACCGGAAGGCAAAAACAAGTAAAAAGGTGCAGCAGGTCCATAAGAAAACAGTTTAACCTAGGATTAAAAACACTAACTGTAACTGTAGTTATTGCATGGCATTATTAAAGCATAAAGTACAGTTATGTGCACTAAGTATGTATTTCATACCTTAACATGTTTGGCTTTCTTTTAAGTTTAACCTTAATTCAGAATTTCCTGCGTGTGTAGTGCTCATTTTGCCCTCAAAGTACTGGTGCACTTACTGATCTTTTAGTATAATTCAAATGTTGGTAATGAGAAAGTAGAATGATTCACCTGGCTCTAAAAAACCTCCCTCACTGGGGTGTTTCCCCATTAGTAACCACATATTATATCTTACTTCAAATATGACTGTTATTAATATTACTGTAAAAGTTTTCACAAATTCATTATAAATGTGAATGAGGGGGGCAAAATAGTTCTAATTAAATGTGGATTCTTAAAAAGTACATTAGATACATCAACTGACATGAATTTTTACTGCACATTCTTTTATCTTAATTATGAACAGAGAGAAAACAGGTTCTAACTAAAACTATCCCTTGACATAATAGCATAGTGTGACATAGTCCACTGTCTCACAGAGAGGTTTGGCCACAGAAAGTATTAGATTTAATTAAAAAAAAAAGACTAAAAATCTATCTTATGAAGAAAAGGCTGTTTTGGATTACTTACAGTACAGTAGCTGCATCTTGCAACAAAATACTAAGAATTCTAGGCGCGGAAGTCATACCAACATTTCTTTGTTGTTGTTGTTGGATTTTTGTTTAAGTATCCTAAATTTTCACATAACCATGCAGGGTTCACGAAACATTAAGAATCTTAATGGGATAAGAGAGAGAGAGAAAATGTATGTCTAGTAAAAGATTTATTGACCTATCTGACAATTAAGCAGTCAATGCACGTGGCTTCCCAGAAGACGACGCAAAGCTGCAATATCTAATAATGATCAGATGCAAAGGTGAATGCAAAACAGAGAGAGGCCACAACTTTATTAATTCAATAATGGGGTGGAGCACTATCTGCCCCTTACCTCTGACATTGCAGATATTTAATTAGGTCCAATTTGAAGTTACAGAGAGCACATCCTATAACCAATGAGTTGGGACAGATCCTTGTAAGTCTAACCCCTAGGACTCAGCTCAGTTCTGAGTGTGCTCATTCTCTCCACCTCCCACAGAAGGGGGCAGAAGGTAGTAAGGCAGACATTGGTCTGACAAGTTTAGGTCTCCCCTTCTCCTTACAAGTACTCTACCCATGTCATGGTTTCTTTTACCTCTGGGAGCTGATCCTTTAGCTTTTTGCCTGCAGTAGACACTGACCAAAAGTTGTGACAGACATTACTGTAACTTCCTAACAGTGAAATTCCTGCATCCTTTTAACCTAAGCACTGCAATTCTCCGAGGAAGCTGAAAAACCCTCTAGACTCCTACAAGTTTTGGGTCAATGGTAAAAAATTCCTGAACTATAGGGAGGAAGGGCAGGGCACTAATCATGATGAAATGTCCCCCAGATGACTGGGAGGGCTTTACACTGAGTGGACACATAAGAGAAACTCAAATCCCCTTGCTCTCACCTGGCTGGCCAATAGGATACAGAGAAACCCCTCGCCCTCCCCCAGGCATACAGTGATGTCTATTTTGAGACAGGAGAAGGAACTCAGCTCCAATATGTCTGGGCACGGGGTCTCCCTGTGACAGATCCTACATACTACTATAATAATTGTTGTACAAACTATACCTTGTGAGGTATCATTTGAAAATTCATAATTTGATAGTCAATATTGTCCTGATAAAATATGTGTGGCAACACAAAATGTGGAGTTATAAAATTTCTCTGTATGATGCTGTTAATACATGTTCCAGATTACAGCCTCTACCCAAAGCAGAAGTTTGCAAACAGGGAAAAGAATGTGTGCTCTGCTTAATTTGCATTTAAGCAGTAAACAGAGTCGTCAAGCAGGAAGAAGAGACAAAGGAAGTTCAAATAGTTGAAAAAAACAGCAGGGGATATTCTTCCACATAGACTCTTTGTCTCCTGAATCTTAGCTGGAAATGTTTTTTTCATGAGGGGGACTGAAACTATTAAAAGGGGGGACAAATACCCCAAGTGACTCCCTCTCTCTTCCTCTGCCCATCACATTCATGGCACCTGAAGCGACAAAGCAAGCCTTTGCTGGATTCTGAGAGAAGTTTATTCAGTAAGACTGCTGAAGGCATGTTGGGAAAATTTGTTTGATTCTGATATAGTTTGGCTGGTAAGAGCCAAGGTCTGGCTGGCCAGCTGCAGCACACAGAGACATAGCTGGGAGTCACTTGCATGCTGGCAGCTGTTTGTGAGCAGTCCAGACTGGAGGCTACAGCAGCAAAGCATTGTAAACGGCAGGCCAGGTTAGAGGGCAGGTGTGACATAGCTACTCATTGGTCTGGATTGTACTCCAGTATGTCATAATGGTACCAACACTGTCAGCTACCTCCAGAGTGTACTGAGATTCCAACCATACTGAAACTCGTTTCTCTGAAAACATTGGGGTCATCCCTCAGCTTCTCACAAGTACACTTGGCAACTACTAAAACCTTTCCCTCCCACAGGACAACTATATAGTCTTTGCCTATCTGGTTAGAAGGCATGAGTGACACAGCTACTCATTAGTATGGATTATACCCTGGTATGTCAAATTCCTCTCTCCATTTGAGAAGTTGAGTGTCCTCCTGCTGGCCCAAGCAAATTACTCCCACCCTACTAAAACAGGGCACTGTGCCATATGATGATACAATTTATCACATCTTCCATGGTGATAAGGTGTGATATGTCATTGGTATTGGAAAGCATGATTTAATATAACCTCACCCATCAAATGTCTGAAACACACACAGACGCTTTTACCCTACATGCAGAATTAGTACAGAGCAGTTCAGTAGTTATGTTCATACCTGTCTCCCTTGTTGACAGTTGGTAATACCTTCCCAACCAATATGTATCAAAGATTCAATTATGGTCTCATTGACATTAATGACAAAGTTCCAAATAACACAGATGAGAGCAGGATTGATCCCCTGAATCAGAAACAAGTGTTCAATTTGAACTTTGCTTCATTTCTAACTATGTGGACATAGTAAACTATCCCTCTGGGGTAGTCATTTTCTGAGGGTGAATAGTCAGGCATTTTGTTACTTTACATCTATGAATCAGAGAAATTCTGTAGAATTAGTTTCAGCAGAGTGACAAGGCACTAGCTTACTAATCAGTGATATGCTAAACTGTCCCTCAAAAAAAAAAAAAAAAAAAAAGCAAACACAACCAACAAATGAACAAAATAACTTTTTCTGGCTCTGATGAGACACAAAAAATTGTTTTTGTCAAGGAATTTGTGTACATGTGACCAAGGACAGCATTTGGACATCAGATACAGGGGGTTCAATTTAAAACAATAAATAATACACAAAATACTTTACAATAAAATACATACACTGGAGTCATTACTACCAGCTTTGGCAATCAGCTGACACAGGCATTTAGTATTTTGTCAATTAAAAAGTACTAGACATACTTATATTCCCTCTGTGTAGATTTATACAAGTCAATCAAAAACAGAACTTTTAAAAATTTTGTTCAATTTTTATATTGCTTCAGCCTAATGCCTCTGGTTCCCTCTGGCAGCTTTCTACTGAACTAGTTTAAATAGCTACAGGAGGAGAATTCCTCTTGCATATGCCCCCTAATTCCTGGTGTCATGTACTTCTTCCACACGGTTGGTTGCAGGGCTTCTACTAGCAAGTCAGACTCTTGTACTAGATATGTACTAGCTATTGAATTTCTTTTATAGAGAGATACTAGAGATGTGTTTTACATGAGATCCTTTAATGAATATCCAGGAATACTGTGGCAAGAAAAAAAGCAGTAAATGCTCAGAATATCCATAAATCCCAGTAATCCTCAATTGCTGGACAACCTCTGGGAGCTACGGTTAGTGGGTGCCTGCCAGATTTTTGTTTCCCTTCTCCTACTGAGGACTAAAGCAGTTTATAGCTTGGCTACTCCACAGAATCTGCGTCTTGAGATTGAAATAAAAAATAAATGAAAAACAAACCACTTTTCTTTTAAAATGGTCACATTTCAGAACATATTTCTGCATATGAAGATATATAGTTCGCACTACTAATTATAAAAAAAAGTATTGTTTTCACTTAATGTATATGGATAATTCCGTTACTTATCTACTCTACATATAAAAGGGTCTCCCTTTTAAGGAAACAGTTATTATACAGAGATTTTTTACAAGCAAGAAGCCCCGTTCTCTAGCTAGCTATCTGAATAGCTCTTTGTAGGCTAACCATTATGTCTCAGTATCAGAGCGGAACATATAATTGGTCCTAAATGCAGCAATTCTGACAAACTTGATGGAGTACAAGTTTGAATAAAAAGAATGTAATATTCTTGATAGGTATGCTTATTCCAAAACAATCGCTGAGCTTCAGCAAGCATATGAAGTTTATTGAGACATTATAGATAAAACAACATAGTGCAGCATGCTAGTTTTATTTTACTGTTTAAACATTGAAGCACAGATGGAAGTTTGAATGTTTTGAGACAGTTAATCTTCTGAGGTATTTGGCTGTGTGATAGGTAGTATCTAATTCCCAAAGGTGCATACACATCATATGAAATAAATATAATAATATACTATGGCTGTCACACTAAAAGATAAGCATAGGAAATATTTTCTTGTTCTAGCAATGCTCATTATAGGGGATGGATTTAACTATGAACTAATCTAATATACAGTATCTTTAAAATAACAGTAGTGTGTTGAGTGGGTGCTGACAGTCAATGCTTGTCAACAGAAACGCCATAGATATTTCCTATTCTAAATAGGGGGAAAGAAATGGTATCTTGCAGCCTGATCCTGTAAACTATTCTGTGAGGCTGGGCCCCTCTGTGCAGGTGCAGACATCTGCCTATATAAAGCACTTTGCAGGACCAGAGCCTTGGATACCATTTTATGGTAAATGGTGACAAATGCCAGCTTTTTAACATTCGCCATAGTGTATGCACAGAAAGAGAGAAAATGTAACTCACTGGCCAAATTACCTTCCTTAGACAAGCAGGAACTAGGAGCAGCTTCCATTTTGTCCCCCTTCCTCCCACTTCAGCTAAGTGATGCTAGCAGGGAAAAAGATGGAAAGGAGTGAGACAAGAAGAGACGTCAGCATCAGCTGCACTGCAGCCAACCTATGGCAGAGTTAGAATCAAAGCAGGCTTCTGTTGAGCCCAGAACTTGTGAAACATAGAAACTATCACAGGAACAGGAGTTACCATTTTCTGCCCCATCTCCCAAAGTGGAGAAATTGTTCCTCACTCACGCACCTACTTTCAGAAAAGTTTATTCCTATTAAAATGTGCTTTCCAGGCCGTGTTGACTATCCCAGCAAGTTCTGGCATTTTATTTTAATATACCAGGTAGGATTTTTCTCTATAAATTAACCACAGCGTTTCTTTGAGTGTTGGACAGCCTATCTTGTGGTACACACTATGGATGGGAAAAGAAGTATTTGCCACGAGAGTAAATATTTCATTTTTCCTTTCTGAATTAGATATACCAGAAGGTATTAACACACATTTATTTTACTATAAATATCAATCTTACTTTTAGGACTACTCACCTTGGCAAGCAATCCATAAAAGAAGTTTGTCTAGCTAAGGAAAATGCTCAAAGTTTAAGCTATCTGTAAGGTTTGGGGGCTTAGTGCCTTTTCCACTTCCCTCATGGAGGTTGCAGATAGGGAGTCATGTCCTTCCATGGATTGGAAACAAACCTATTATTGGAGACTGATACCACTTTGTTTATGGGAGGGGTCTATACTTTCCACATGGCCACTCATGCACTAATATGACTTGAGTACCTTAGTCAGATGAACCAGGGCAGGGCATGAAGAGAAGGTGTACCCAGCTAATGGTATAGGCAGGACACATGAAAACACGTACTGCTCCCTATTAGTCATGCACTAATTACCTACTGGGAGGCAACAGCACACACAACTCATGTTAATGAAAAAAAGCTGAAGTTAATTTTGTCAGTTTTAACTACATATTGTGTGCATATCCTGTGATACTTCTAGTGCCTGACCCTGCACTGCTGAAATCAATGAGAGTTTTACCATTGGCTTCAGAGGGATGAGATCAAGCAGTTAGTGTTCATTAAGTGAAGGAAGAACAGACACACATAACTAGGCAAAGTGAAGTCACATAGTTGAAGGCCAGAAGGGATCATTAGATTACCTAGTAGGACCATCTGTATATCACAGGCCATTAAAGTTCCACTATATTGAACCCTATGAAACATGTTGACTAAATTATAAATTTGTGTTCAGATTAAGCATTTTTTCCACAAAGGCAACTAGTCTTGACTGAGAATCCACTACTTCCTTTTGTTAGGTTTCAGAATGGTAGCCGGGTTAGTCTGTATCAGCAAGTATTCCTCGTTCTTTTTCCTTTTGTTAGTTTATTCCAGTAGTTGATCACCTTTCTGTTAAAAATGTGTGCCTTACTTCTCATTTGAATTAGTCTGGCTTCAGCTTCCATCCATTGGTTCTTGCCATCCCTTTCTCTGCTAGCTTAAAGAGCTGGTTAGTATGTGGTATTTTCTCACCATGAAGGTATTATTATACCCTGTAATCAAGTCACCTCTCAGTCTTCTTTTTGATAAACTAAACAGATTGAGCTCTTGAAATCTCTCACTGTAAGGAATTTTCTCCAGTTCTCACATAATTTCTTGCAGCTCTTTCGTGCACTGTCCAATTTTTCAAGATTCTTTTAAAAATGTAGACACTAGAACTATATTCAGTATTTCAGTATTGTCTTATTGATGCTATATACAAATGTAAAATCATCTCCATACTCCTACTCACTATTCCACTGTCTATATATCCAAGGATTGCATTAGTACTTTTTGCCACAGCATCACTGGGAACTGATGTTCAGTTGCTTGTCCACTATGACCACTAAACCCTTAGGTACTGTGCAAGCTAACCACTAAGGTCTGCACCTTCATACGTGGCCTACAACTCCGTTGTTTCTTTTCAGAAACTGTCAAATAACACTGTATTTTAAAAGAATGCTCTTTGTAAACCTCATGTGTATATGGATATTAGAAGATGATGAAACATAATAACAATATACTGTGCTGAGAGAGTCCCAAACAAACCTATTTTATTTTGACAACTGAACAGTTCAGAACTGTTGTTGCTGCTTCCCGCTGCCCCAATATTTTCTGTACTTGCTTGCATTTCTTTCTCTATCTCTCTATCTATCTTTGTGATTTATCACTATGCACATTATATGTTAGCTTATGTTTTGTGATTCTGGGCAATCACACTGTATATGATCATCTCCATAACAGGTAGTTAAAGAAATGCTATTATAACATACTATTGTGACCGTGTACCCCATAAGGCTTCATGGGAATATGCTTATAAATGTATATATGATATAACTGGAATATGTTTTATGCTAACATACGCCATGTAACATATCTATGTAAAGTTTATGATCTACTGAATACATTCCTCCTATCTGTATGCATATATCATTTTTGTCCTTGAAGTTATGAATATTGGCTGTGTACTGGCTTGATTTTTATGTAGCCTTTATAAAGCATTTGGTCAGCTTCTTGAGAAAGGAATGTGTAAATTACGTGCCCAGTCAAGAAGCACTTATGGAACAATGGATCTTGGGGGGCTCTATTCCACATAAGAAGTCTACATGAGGATGTTCAAGGTAGCAGGATGGCTGCTGCCTGTAAAAACTGAGTCATGCATGGACATGTGACTTGCCCACGTGACTCCAAAACTCCATCTTCGAGTTGAACTTTGCATAGGAGAGGGGGTCTCCACCCAAAAGAGAAAGTATATTTAAGCCTGTGAGAGACCCCTCCATTTTGTCTTAAGCTGTCTCAAGAGATAGCCGCCTCTTCACCCCCAAGGATACCCAAAAGAAACTGGAACAAAGAACAGTAACTACAGGGGGTGTGAGTGATTGCTGGACCCAGACTAGAAGGAAACTAGTCTGTAAAAGGAAGCTTACTGGGTTAGGTTTTTATTTGTATTCAGTTTTCTTAGACAGACTGGCATGTTCTATTTTATTTTGCTTGGTAATTCACTTTGTTCTGTCTGCTATTACTTGGAACCACTTAAATCCTACTTTCTGTATTCAATAAAATCACTTTTTACTTATTAATTAACCCAGAGTATGTATTAATACCTGCAGGGGGGGGAGGTGGGGGCAAACAGCTGTGCATCTCTCTCTATCAGTGTTATAGAGGGTGAACAATGTATGAGTTTACTTTGCATAAGCTTTATACAGGTAAAACAGATTTATTTGGGGTTTAGACCCCATTGGAAGTTAGGCATCTGAGTGTTTTCAGGCAGGAACACTTCTTTAAGTGGCTTTCAGTTAAGTCTGCAGCTTTGGGGCACGTGGTTCAGACTCTGGGTCTCCGTTGGAGCAGTCTGGTGTGTCTGGCTCAACAAGACAGGGTACTGGAGTCCCAAGCTGGCAGGGCAGGGAAACAGGGACAGAAGTAGTCTTGGCACATCAGTTGGCAGTTCCCAAAGGGGTTTCTGTGATCCAGCTCATCACAGCTATTACATGCAAACTTCAATCCTCTCTTCAATCCACTCAACTAAGGAGCCACAATTGGCACGTCCATAATAGTACCAAGATAATTACATAAAGGAGAAGTTTACCTCTTACCACTTACTGTTCAAGAAGTTAGGTTATCTATGTAGACTCACCTTCCCCTGGCCTAGAGCACATATAAAAGGATAATTCAGAATAGAAGGGAGGGGAGTTTAATTTTTATGCATACTTTGTTTATGAAAAACAGTCAATATGAGCAAGAGTTTCTTATAAGTTCAGTTAAGGTTGCCATTTAGTTAATTAAATTAACCATTTTCATTAACAAACTCAATATTGACTTCAAAATGAAGTCTACTTACTTTTCATTTAAACAATGAATATTTATGAAGCACATTGTCAGTAACAAATTTCAAAGACAGACGACATTACTGGAGGACAAGGAAAAGCAGACTACTAAAATATGTATAAAATGTTATCACTTGTAGTGTATTTAGTGTTTCAAATTCTCATAGAAGCCTCTTAAGATCTGACTCTGGCACATATTTTTTTTTTAACTGCTTAACTGTGGATTTGTAATATTTCCAATTTTCATTTTTATTAAAAATTATTTTTTCCATTGGTGCAAAAGACTAAAACAATCCACAAACCCAGTGCAACAAACATAATTTTCTGCTTCAACTAGCAGCCTAGCTTTCTGAAAACAAAAAACAAAACAATGGATTTGTTTACTGTGTGGTATTACTACCATGTATACGATCATAAGAATATCGGTGACCTTTCTATATATAAAATTTAAAACCAATTTTTTTTCATTGAGTTATTACGTGGGAATTTTGGGGTGTTAGATATTTTAGGTCTATCCAAAATGTTTTGGTTAGATCCCATAGAAGAATTCAAGTGGGTTATTCTAATTGCAAACTAGGAGCTAAAATTTGCAAATATACAGATCCAGTTTTGCACGAGTAGTCCCACTGAGATCAATGAGACTACTCGAATATGTAAAGTTACTCACATAGATGTTTGTTTGTAGGATCTGAACCTAAAACATCAAATATGGATATGCAGTCACTCTTTATTTATTTATTTATTTATTTTGCCAAAGTTGTCTATAGCTTTATACTCCATATCAGAGATCTTATTGAGAAGGACTAGATACACAAACACTATTTTGGCAACAACTATTTTTTTTTCCTGACAGAAATGAATAGTTTAACAGATACATTTTAACTGTTAGCTTCTTTTCCATGTAGTTGAAGTAGTAATACATACAATTTTCAAAAATGCCTAATTTACTTGTGTGAAAGATATCATAATCCCATGCAATATCTGTGGGAACCATATTGTACTAGGTTTTGTGTCACTGTAGGCCAGGGACTGTGTGCAGTTCCAGAGGGGACAGGTTGCCACAGCTCCCCTAGGAGCTAAGAATCATGGGGGGGTGGGTTAGGTGAATCACTCAGGTGGTACATACCTTCAGAAAGGTACACGCCTGGGGTGGCCTGCATATACTGCTTTGAACTGGGTTTTCCACAAACTTAAACAAAGCAACATTTTTGGTATAAATAAGCCAAATTTACGCTGACTTGAGGACTTCTTTCTTATCAAGAAAATGTACAGAACCTCCCAGTCAAGTGCCCCCAACCCTTGCAGAAGGGTTAGAAAGACTTTGGTTTATTAGGGTCACCTCTGGTAAGATAACAATCCCCTATAATAGGCAATGCATAACTGGCTACTTGATTCTCCTTACACAGCGTCAGGTATTACGTAATATCTAAGCAGGATCCTGGATTAGAGGGGCCAAATGGTCTGTTACAGTATTGGCAATCCTATATTATTTAATTATAATCTTTATTTTTTTATGTACCATATGGAAAAAATGGATGCCAGTTCATTAAAACACTCTTCCTTAACAGAAGCTTTTTATTTACTCTTGAGACACTTGACATATGGTGGCATGCCCTGGCAAGGAAACAAAGCTTGGAAAAGCTATTAATAATTTATTATGTATATATTAAAAAAACAAAAACACCACACACATTTTTCTGTGTTGATGGGAAATGGAATGCTGAGCAGCAGTTTCAGTTAAGCTGGGTGGTGCACACAGATCAGCACTCCATTGTACAGCTTGCCCAGTTATCCCAAAATGTCTCCACAAACCATAGTATTTTATATTAAAATATTTATTATATTTAATTTTAGGGGGGAAATATTGCTTCTCAGAAACAATCATGTCACTTATTGGGTAAAGAAAAGGAAAAATGTTTATTCCTTTTCAGTTTAAACCCTTTGCAGGATTTGAGAGTGTTTTGGAAGGAAATGTATTCACATCACAATATGGATTTGTCTTATCTTTTTTCCAGTCATCACAGCTGGAGATTCTGTAGGAATATGTCCTCATTACAGAAAATAAAATGTGCACACAGACATACACGTACACACACACACACACAAAATATTATAGTGGAGAATAATTTTTTTCCACAGCATTATGTTTCTGTTAGGATCTTTGACTTTGGTTAAGGAAAGAACACCTGCTTCTGCACCTTTATTTAGAAACAAATCCAGGATATAATGAAATCCTAGCAACCAAGTGAGTGAAGAAGCAAGGTCAGCACAGTTTCACTCAACATATCCACTATAATTCATTTTAGTGAGGTATCAAGGGAAAGGGATCAAACTATAATATTGTGAGACAGAAGGAAGCCATGCAGTTATCTTTCTTCCACCCCGTTAGGTTACTGCTACCGTGTAACTTATTTCCTTTAGTCCTTTCATTACTATGAGGTTTAATGTACAGCACACAGAATGGCAACATCGCCCTGTGGACATACATCGTAAGTGTTCATTCCAGTTGTCAGGGGTCAGGCCAGATAGGAGGAAGTACTGGCCTACTTCCCTGCTAACTTCACTGCTAGGCAACTAATAGGTCCAGCTGCACTGCTCTGCAACTACCTGATTAATCGCAGTGCCTGACTGTCTGCAGGGCCAGCAGCCTGGTTTATAAACCCAGAGACAACAGCAGAGCACTCGTTGCTCAATGTGCTTCTTGCCTGTAGCTGTGCTTGGTCCTTTCCCTGTTTCTAGCCCTAATCCTGCTCGAGTCCCAGCCTGAAACTGTTCCTGCCCCAGCCCTGTCCAGGCTTCTGACTCCCAGCTCTGACCATTGGCTCTGCTTCAGGGCCCTCCCTGTCTGAATTCAGCTCTAACAGGTAGGCCCCATTCTTGCTCCAATCATGAGGCCCAACCACCCACAACTCAGCTGTTGACACCAGTTAAACAGAACCAGTGTATCCTGAGTATTATGGCTAAGTGCTTTGAAAACACAGTCGTCTAAATAATCTAGTTTCCTTGTTTCAAATACAAGTTAATATGTTCCAAAATACATAAATATCAAAACCTAGCTAAAGCAGCAAAGAATCCTGTGGCACCTTATAGACTAACAGACATTTTGGAGCATGAGCTTTTGTGGGTGAACACCCACTTCGTCAGATGCATGTAGTGGAAATTTCCAGGGGCAGAGATATATATGCAAGCAAGAAATAATGAGGTTAGTTCAATCAGGGAGGATGAGGCCCTGTTCTAGCAGTTGAGGTGTGAAAACCAAGGGAGGAGAAACTGGTTTTGTAGTTGGCAAGCCATTCACAGTCTTTGTTTAATCCTGAGCTGATAGTGTCAAATTTGCAGATGAACTGAAGCTCAGCAGTTTCTCTTTGAAGTCTGGTCCTGAAGTTTTTTTGCTGCAGAATGGCCACCTTAAGGTCTGCTGTACCAGACTAGGTGGATGATGAAGGCCTTGAGTCACGTGTGCTTGGAACAATGCGAAACAAGAAGCTTATCCAACTGTGCAGTGGGAGGTGGCTGGTTGGTTATGTCATGATGAATTAGCAGGGAAGGTTCTGATCTAACTGAAGCAGGAACTGCTCTAATGCAGCAAACCCAGGACACATTCAAATCCAGATCCTCATGTCCACGCTCCAGCCCGCCGGTCCTGGACTCTCCCGCTCGCGGGGCAGCGGCTCCAAAACGTCTGTTAGTCTATAAGGTGCCACAGGATTCTTTGCTGCTTTTACAGACCCAAACTAACACGGCTACCCCTCTGATACTTAAAATCTAGCTAGTGACTAGCTTAAAGCAAAAGAAACTCATTGATATTTGTGGTAAGCAAAGAAGTTGCCTTTGGTGGAGGAGGAGGGAGTTAAACTGTTAGAGTGAAAACATACAGGAAACAAAACAACGACAGATATGTGTATCCTCACGGGAACAACGAGGTAGTATTAACTGAGGAATGGCCCTGCCTGGCTCCAATCAGGCTAACAAGATTTACTATATCCAGGCCTGAGCTTAGGCTCAAAGGAGATCCTAAACAATGAAAGGACCCTAGGCCTAGAAAAGGAAGTAAATTGACAGTAGTTGCCACAGGCATGGGAGGACCTGCCAGACAGACACAGTAAGTATTCTGCAACAGGGCAGCCTAGAGATAGATCATGGTCAGTGAGCTGAACAGAACCTACTAATTGTGGCAAGGAAAAAAGTAAGGATTAGATAAGATAGCTAATATGAGCATAGGCATTTATTATTTTAACCCTTGTGTCTGACTGCCATAATCTTTGGGTGAACAAATAAATAATGCTTTGTTTTGAAGATGTTTCTGAGTCACTTTAATCAGCCACTGTCAGGCTCCCAAAGAAAAAAGGCTTGCAAGTGCATCTCCCACTTGGGCCTTTCAGTTAATATAATTAGTAAACAGAAGCAGCTGCGGCCCAGAGATCCAAGCTAAGAGTGATAGGACTGAATGGTTTCACCTAGATGGGCTGTAGGTAGAAAAACCTTGAATCTATCTCTTGGGGGACAGAAGGACTAAAAGGGGCCTAAAGCACACCTCTTTATAGATGTTGGTTCTGTGTGTACGTGGAAGGGTATTGGCAGCAAGAGGATGTGCTTGCACATCCATTTGAGAAGAATGCCCACTGAAAGATAATGGATTGTGGCAAATGTCAATGGGGAGAGGGGAAAAAGATTGGACAAAAGTCCCCTGGTTTCTGTAGAGTCAGTTGGGTCGCTGGGACTGACGTGCCAAACTGGGATGTCTGTTTATCCTATTGGTATTGATGAGTTTGAGGTAGTGAAGTGGATTAGTGCTGACCTAGGAGACCTGATTTCAATCTTGGCTTAGACTTGAAGTGAAAATTAATTTGAAAGACCCATTATAGTTCCCATTGGTGCATGGTGTTTTTGTTGTTGTTGTTGTTTTGTTTGGTTGATTTTTTTGTTTTTTAATCACCCTATGATCTGGCGCAACTGACAATTTGCTAGCGTAGAATATCAGGGAATATTTAGTCATAAAACCCATAGCATTACAGAGAACCATTTTAACAACAATAAAAAGAACCTATACATGTGCTAATAAGCTTACCAGAGATCACCTCAACACTAACATGGATTCTGGCAGGAGTAGTCCTTCAATACCCCACCCAAGGGGTTTCCTTTGGTTTACAAGTTCATCACAGTTTCAGCTCACAACTAGCACCCAAGTCTTATAGGACTCCTTACGCTCCATGGACCCAGGGTCCTATCCAGTTGCTGGAGCAGGAAGAAGGTCCTGAGCTAGTTTAAAACCAGGGTATTTATCCAAACATCCCTTCCTTAGATGTTGGTCCCAGGAAAATCCAGTTTGCACTATGCAAACCTCTTCAGGGGAGTGACTTCAAAGGGTTAATAACAGAGGAGGTACATTAGCATTTCTCTCCTACTAGAAAAGGTACATACAATGCCACAATAACACATACACAATTGCTTTTTTAATACAATGTACACCAAGATATTTACCTTAATTCAGTACATTTATTCAATATATTTTATCTTAATTTCATAAAGTTTGTTCAGGATATTGCAAGTCTGGCATGCCAATCACCAGTATATAGAAAGAATAAAATGTTAATTAACACCGTATCCCTTTAAGAGGCTTCAAAAATCATTAAAGAGTTACTTACTCCATTGATGAAATGATGTTTAATAGTTATTTAATAAAGTTTGAGGAAGCCCAACCAGTATTTTTATTAGAGCTTTCACTTTTTGCCTTGGGTTAAATGAATAAAACATATTAGGATTTCTAATTCAGGGGACAAATTCAGGAGTGAATATTTAAATTTTATATCCAAAGTAAATGCACTGAGGACGGTCTTCTATGGAACTATCAACTGATGTATTTTTTTTCCAAAGTAGACATCTTTTTTATGTTAATTTCCCAAGGTAATTCAGGCAGCTTTTAGTAAGGTGCCTGTTCTGAAACTTGGAATGAACAGCAACTTAAATTTCATATCTAACAAAAAAATGGAGAATGGCAAATCAGACTGCTACAGAGTATCATCAAAGTGGTATATTCTTATCTGGAAATGGGAGATTTCTGTCCCTAACTTCTGCTACTTCTAATTAGATTTATGTACATAATTGCCTGCACATTCAAGACAATTAAACAGACATCACAATCGATGTTCATTATAGTTTATTTTATTCTGATATTATGGTACAAGGTCAGCAAAAAATAAACTTAAATTACTTTATGCTGACATTGCATCATAAAGAAAATTTCCATTGAAATATATGGAAATTTTACTTACAGAAATATGGCAGGAAATAGCCCACTACTAGGAGAGACTGTATTAATAGCGATTGCTTGTGAAGTTAAAAAGAACACAAAAATATGGCCTCATCATGACTCCTTGATTCATATGCAGAAATGGACCCCATCCACAACTTCACAGAATCTTCAAAGTTTCTCCATGTGGTGTAGGATAGGTCATGGAGATGGAGCAGGCATAGAGGTCCATCTCTGACCTTGCCGAACTTACTCAACAAGAGGTAATACAGAAGGGAGAGCTTGAATGGAGCCACACTGGCAAGAATCCAGTTGGTGGGGATACTGCCAGAGGCCAGATAAAAAATGAGGGTATAAGATCACCCTGGACACAGGCCTGGAATTCCATGGATTGAGGGGGTGCTCCTATGGTCATTGACACAGGGAACTATTCAAAGCCCTCCCTTATGGCAGCTTCCTTGTAAGTAGTCCCTTCCGTTAGCTGTACACATGTATGCACACAACCTCACTGAAAGTCCATGGGCAACACTGTAGAGAATGTCAGAAGTGTCTTTTGTCATAAATATATCTGAGAGAGGTTTTTGATTTCATTAAATCAGTGGTTCCCAAACTTGTTCTGCCACTTGTGCAGGGAAAGCCCCTGGCGGGCCAGGCCAGTTTGTTTACCTGCCACGTCCACAAGTTTGGCCAATCGCAGCTCCTGGTGGCCGCGGTTCGCCACTCCATGCCAATGGGAGCTGCCTGAAGTGGCGGCCAGTACATCCCTTGGCCTACGCTGCTTCCAGCAGCTCCCATTGGCATGGAGTGGCGAACCGCGGCAAATGGGAGCTGCGATCGGCCAGACCTGTAGACAGGCAGGTAAACAAACCGGCCCAGCCCACCCGTGGCTTTCCCTGCACAAGCGGCAGAACAAGTTTGGGAACCATTGCATTAGACAGTAAGATATTACAGCAAATATATTCTAAGCTCAAAACAGACCTGGAACGAAAATAAAATACAGGCAAAGCTAATGAAACAATACTTTAACATTGTTCTTTGTAAAAGAATCCTAACTGAGCTTGAGGAATTCAGAAACTTGTCTAAAAAAGGAACAGCAGATATAAAGTATCAAGATCACTACCGAATAAGTATTGTGTGGTTGAGGTATTCAAATGTTTTTCAACAATCTTTCTTCGAAGGGCCTTCAGAATGACTCATCCTTTCAAACAATGGTAAACAATATACTGAAGGAGGGGAAACTATTGCTAAATAAGAAATTGAGTAAAATTGACAGTGTCATGAATAAAATGACAGTGATTACATTTTTCACTGCAGGAATCCTGAAATACTGTGCAACAACACTTACCACTTCTACAATCCTTTAGATCTTCAAAATGTTGTAATATCATTGTCAACTAATTGATTTTCACAATATTCTTGTAAGACAGGGAAGTAACCTCATTTTGCAGAAAAAGAAATGGAGTCACTAGGAAGATAAGTGACTTGTGCAGCATTACCAGGGAATCAGTGGCAAACCCATAACGATCTCTGAAGTATTACTAATGTACCTTCATCCATTCATTTATTAAGACACTGAGAATGCTACTTTTGTTGAATATTTGTCTTTTGCTTTTAAAATAATGGATTCAGCCAATCTGCAGGGCACAGGATTTCTAGTGGGCTCATGTTATTCCCAGATCTCCCATCCTCTTGGAATGAGACTTCTCTGAATGTTACAATTACGTATTTTGTTGAATCCAAGTACTTGTTGGTACTCCAAGATACCTGGCAAACCTTTGGTACTCTATTTAGAGGTCTTTCAATCTGTCTATTTAGAGGCTTGTCTCTGATTACAATCCTCAGAAACACTACTATTCATGATACTTCAGGTAACCCTAATGTAATCATTGAACATTACACCCTTTCTAAGCTAACTTTAATAGAGTGCCGCCTTGTCAGACAAATAGCCGAACACATAACCTACATCCTAGAAATATACAGAAGTTCTTTTGCTAGAACAATGTTGTATATCAAAAAGGATAAATTACAACTATGAAAGATTTTAAATCAAGTTGTTTCCATTGTTACAAGTAATGTCAAACCAATAATCCACATAGTTTTCCTCTACGTTTCTTCGTTTAATATTTTGTTTTATAATATATGGAGATCTACCTATCTCATAGAACTGGAAGGGACCCCAAAAGGTCATTGAGTCCAGCCCGCTGCCTTCACTAGCAGGACCAAGCACTGATTTTGCCCCAGATCCCTAAGTGGCCCTCTCAAGATTGGGCTCACAACCCTGGATTTACCAGGCCAATGCTCAAACCACTGAGCTATCTCTAGGTAGATCCTGCCGAGTTCACCTGAATGATTGGGAGATTCACTGTGAATTACTGAATTTTACTCATGAATTAGCAAACAAGCTCAATGCATCTCAAATTGTACTTTGTTCATTTTGACAAGTATAGCAAATAAGTATCCCTATATGCTGTAATAAGGAGTGATCCCCTGTTAGCATATTCTACAAAAAGTGCTCAAAACATTGTATTAACACTGCTTTAATCTGTACTGTTTGGACCATAAGTGAATAGAGTCATGGTAGTCTTTTATAAAGGATTTTCTGCTTAGCAACCTTATCTACCTATTTGAGAGTTTGGTTTTAAGGTGAGACATTTCTACAACAGATTCCTGTGTAGAGTCACATGGATAATCTCCTATCTTAGTTCATTGAAATTAAACTGCATTGTAGTAAGGAGCAACATATTTATACACAAGTTCTGGAAATCTTATTAGGTCCTCTGTCTGAGTACATTCTATTTCATTTTTTTTTAAATGAATGTGGGCATGCTCTTTAAGTCCAAAGTTTCTATCATCTGTAAGTTGGCTCACAAACTGCGTCTAGAAACCAAAAGGAGAAAAGTTATTTTTAGCTGAATGTAGCCTTTCTCCAACTGTGAAACTCTTTATTTCTATTCCAAACAGTTATTTAGAAATTACCTTTGCCTGAAAGATTCTAACAGTAGGAGCAATAGTGCCTTTTCCATATCTTGCCCAGAATGATAAAATCTCTCCAACTGAAATGAGACCCTTTTGTCTTCCTTCACAGATATAGAAATTCCATATCAGAGTATTTTTATATATAAGATTAAAATAAGGGACTATCATCTTCAATTTTCCTCTTTGATGTGCTTTTTTTTTTTTTTTTTTTTGCCCCAAGTCCTTCTAATTCCAGACATATCATTCATGTGATTTTAGTTTGGTCTTTATCACCAGTTCCCATTTATTTCAATATGTTGTAAAACTCAGACTCTTTTTAAGTTAAGAAAGGTAAGGAACAATATTACATCTCTGGTCAGGAATAATTGTTTTTCTTGAGACTGTAGAATTAAATCCGGTTCTTATAAATGTCATGTTTGAAACAGTCAATGGACTATCAGACAACTGTGATTTCCAGCCTTCTTTGAATCCACACATCTGAAACACCTCACTTACACTTTGATTATGGGTCAAATACAAAACTAGGAAGGGCTGTTTTACAGATTCAGATCAGAAGTGGCCTAATACAGCAAAAATCTGTCAACAGTAGCTCAATGGATTTTGTAGTTTCTGAATCCAAACTTTAGTGCTAAATCAGCCCGGAACCCCAAATTCAAGTTTAAACCTGACCTGAACACTGCAATCTCTTCAGTTTGTCTCTAATCTTAAAAACAGTGAGTATCCAGGCTTAACTTCAATTTAAGATGAACTGGTCCACATTCCTCCATCTACCGTGAATGCCCATAGTTATCCTTGATTGTAGGCATTCAAGTGGCTATTATAATCCACCTTGTAAAATGACTTCAACTAAAATGGAGTAAACCAATAGAAAGAAACTAGCTGCACTAAAAATATCTGCCACCTGTCTCTCCTCATGGTTTATCACAGTCTCCATTTTTTTCTGATAGCAATCATTAGAATGATTTACAGCATGACATAAAATGGAACAAAAACTAAGGCCTGAAGCTGTTCTTAATGACTAAAAATTACTTTTGATGGCAGAGCAGAATAAGAGTATTTCATTCTGGATATGTGTGGTTTCATCCCCTAAAACTTGCGATACATTGTTTTCCATGTCCAATAGTCATAACGAAGAAGTGAAAGCAAGTGCATGTTTTCTTTTTGTACTAATAGAAGGTCAGATTTTTCCAACCCTGTCCACACTAAGTAGTGCTTTTCTCTGGGAGTACTCCCTGTGACTTTAGCCCTGACTAACGCTGAAGTAGCTGGAAACTAGTGCAACTTACCTGTGAGTTAGCATTGTTAAAATTTATGTTCCCTTTATCAGAACACATTTAGCTTTTGGACTTTACGAAATGCTTGTGAGTTGTTGCATGCATTAATATCACTTATAATAGCTGTATCCCATTTTATAAGGTAATGTTTAAGTGTTTGCCTTGCAAATATAAAAGTGTTTGCTATGAAACTCGAAACCCCCACAGAAGCATTATCAAGTGTGAAATACCAGTTTACCACAGGGGTGCCATCTCCTGCCCAACAAAAGAAGGCCTATTGACACCAGATGAACCATTGTGGAACATCAATGGACAAAATATTTTGTTGATTGCTCCCCTCAAACCCATGAAGAGGGGACGTACACCAAACTCTCAAGTAGTCAGCCTGTTAGTGATCCTGAGGTGGGGAGGAGTGGCATTTGTTGGCTGATTGGCTGGGAAAAGAATGCAATAGAAGCTTATTGGCGCCTGTACCCCCAAGGGGAAGGCCTATAAATCCTACCACTGCCTGGGGTGCCATTCTGCTTCTCGCTTTCTCATCACTTCCTGTGATTAATATAGGACTGGGTTTTGAGACATTGCTGTGGACATCATGTTAGTCTCCTGTAGGGACTGGGAAGGAACCTTGATCTGGCGGACCTAGGTTTTCTGCCTTTCTCTCAGCAACTGAGGCATCTAGGGGGTAGGGTAAGTTGTAAAATTCACATTGTCCCACGCTGGCAGGGATCTGATCAATACGGGTCCAGCTTGCTGATAAACTAGAACTGGATGCAGGATTAGGAGAAGGCATCTCCTAAAGAAGCTGGGGAACAGGAGTGGGGTTCCTAATGTCTTGTACAGCATGGAGACAACCTCCTCTTTTCCCATACTCTCAACCCTCTTAAAAAGGGGGATTCTGGGACCAGGTCAAAGTTGTGGAGGGGGCAGACCGAGGGTAGCCTTCCTCAAATATACAGCTTACAGAAGGAAGGATGGATGACCTAGACTGAATGAGTCATTGGCAGACAGATCACAGTTGCATTACTAAATAAAGTTGCAGCCTACTTGAACCACATCTTGGTGTCTTGTCACTTTCTTCGAGCGGTATCTAGGGAAAAGGGGTAAAGCACCAAAGCACAGCTAATATGACTGCTCCTAACAATTAGTGACCAAATTCACTAACTGAAAAAATATATATACACTTGTGACACACACAACATGGTCTGTCCTTTACAGTCTACACAACCACACTTCTCTAGTTTAGAAATGCATGGAACTGTCAATGATAAATGATTCATAAAGTTCAAAACTTTAGACTTTGTTTAATCAGAAACTTCTGAAAGATAAACAGCTTTGAATAGATAAGATTGAAAGGGCATATCTTTCTATTCAACTTGCCTTAACCTCTCCCAAAAGATCACCAGCACAGGCTATCAGCACGGTTTTATTTCTGCAACCAAACAACATGATGGGAAGACACCCTTGATGTTTTATATGCTTACTAGGCCTGATGCTAGAAAAAATTATTATGATCTTTATTGCTGCTATTAAAATTTGCTTAAAGGAACAGGGTCTACTTTTAAAAATAGTTTTAAATCTTCATTGTCAAAAAGGCTCTCAGAAAAGCATACACATAGTGTGTTTATCTATAGGTACCTATTTTCTTTCTTTACCAATGTAAGTCCTTATATGGCCTCATCACTGTAGTAACCAAGATTCTCCAGTTCTCTTTTCTACTCAGCTGAGACAGCATGGTTGCCTTTTGCTATTTTTGAGCTTTTCTGCATCAGTTAGAGCTAGGCAAATAACTGAATTTTTGGTTTACTGGCAATTAGGAAAAAATCTAAAGAAAATGTATTTGGGATCAGCTCAAACAAAAATTTTCAGAATTTTATTTTGAATACTTTTGTTTTCAATAATTTGTTCAACCTGAAATTAAATATTTTGTTTTGATTTGAAATATTTTTTTTAAAAAAAAAAGCTTTTCATTTTTTTTTATAAAGCCAAAAGGAAATTTCAAAATGAAAAGTCATTTCAAATGAAAAAAAATTGAAATCTTTCAGACAATGTCAGAATAAAACAAACATTTAGACTTTTTTAGATGGTGGGGGTCATTTTATACAAACAATTCAGAAAAACTGATGCACACTCAGAAAATGTTTTGGTGTTGCTAAGTCTGCTTTTTTTTCTGAAAAAAGTTTCAGTCAAAAAGTTTCACCAAACTCTAGTATCAGCATTACTGTTGATGAAAATATGCATGTGCTCCATTATAAAAACAACTCTTGTAAGTCAACCGTCTATGTGACAAACCGGCAAGGAGAATTTAACATTTTTTTCATAGCAAAAATGGTTTCTTCAATTTAATGACAAACCATAGGAATAGCTCCAATTTTTCCTCCTCAAGATGTTGGTGTCCAACTTCAATTTACAAAAAAAAAGTGAAAAATCCAACAATGAAACCAACATACACCCAAAACATCTAACATAACATCATGACTTAGTTTTGTAACTGTAAACACAGACTAAGAATGATTAACTGATGTCTTCGTGAAAAATTTGACTTCAACACAGAAAGCCAATGAAGAGTCACTATTAAAGGCAACACATGAACTATAACCTTCTTGTGACTTTGACTTCCTGCACACTTTCTATACCCCTCTGTGTTTCTCTATACTTGATCAACTAAGCTAAGACGATCTGCACTTTTCCTGGTGGTACAAAAAATGTTCACAAATTATAGTCATATTACTCCACTCAAATTTTTTATTCACAGAGCACAAAAAATTGATTTGTTCTGGCAGTCAACATTGAAACAGTCTCTTCAATGTCTAATAATTAGTTCTAATACCAGCAGACAAATTAAAAGGCAGCAAAACAAAATGTCTCCATCAGGCACTTATAATAACCTTCATAATCCATACAGTATATGTCTTGAAGACTAAGGCAGATAAATGAACAGAATGCTGATTCTGGCACCCAGCTTACTTTCAGATAATCTAGCTCATCTCTCTTGGCTGACATGAGAGCAAGAACAACATTAAAGAGTAATAAACTTCTTCCAGCAAACCTCCGATTCCATGGTTCAGTGGCCCCAGGCCTAATCTATCAATCCATTTACTGCACAATAAAAAGTAAGAAACCCATTACAGATCTGTTGTGCCCTGGTAGGTGGTATATGAGAAGAACTGAATTCATCACCAACTCCAATGCCTAGTGCCCCTTTTCTATGCTTTGAAGCACCAGGTGGCCAGCTTACCTGGACACAGTAGTACAAGTTTAGTTATTAGATTCTTTGAGCTATGAAAATAAGTAATGTGAAATTCTTGATGTGAAGGCATAAAACTGTGATAGGACACTTTATTTTCTGTATTAAGAACTTTCATAAAGACAGAACTGTTATTTTCATTTTTACACAAAATATTGGCTTGGGGAAGGTATAATAAATGAAACTGCGTTGGAATTTACAAGCCATGATTTTAAATGTGGCCTTTAATCTTTGTTCTCTACTTAAACTGTGTCTAACATAGCAGCATATTAGAATCACTATTTAGAAGAGTGACTAAAGAAATCTAATTTAAAAATTATTGCTATTTCAGAGGAAGGAAAACTCTTCAAATATCTGTTCTCAAGGTCATCACCATGTGATCTAGACACTTAAAAGCAAAGACAATGCTGAAGCAAAGCAAAAAGTCTCTTTTATTTGACAGCAATTCCTTTCATATTTGATTCCTTTTCTAGGCTTATTTTCATTGCTGTAGGGCAATGATTTCTGTCACTATAAAGAAGGTTTGAACAGGACTTATTTCAAATATGTCACCTTGAAGGTCAAGACTCACAAGTGATATCATTCACATCAAGACAAACAAAAACCCATCATAACCTTAAAAGACAATGGGACAGATCCTCAACTGGTGTAAATTGGCATAATACTCTAAAATCAATGGAACTACCCCAGTTTACACCAGCTAAATATCTGCTCCACTGTAGCTACATTTTAACATAATCTTCCTGCCATTCATGCTACATTCTAAAGTAATGTAGGATGAGATCATCAGGAATGACAAGTGTTCATTCCCAGCACACAAAATGTCATCCTATGAAGTGACCAGCTGAATTCCCTATTCACAAAGCAAAACTGTTTGAAAAGGGTCCAAGGAAATGATAACCTCACAAGGATCCCTGCATGCCACCTGGTAGATCTGATGGAAGAGAAGATCTGAGGTTGGAGATGCAGCTAGATATGATGGTTGAGTTTCAAAGGGGATTTGAGAGGACGATGGAAAGAGAAGGCTGAAGGGAAACATCAAGACTTGAAAATGCATGCTGGACCAGACAATTGAGAGAGTAGATTGCTGGATGAGAAAAGTGGTCAGTAGAAGCATGTAACAACAAGAACAAGGCAGAGGAAAAGATCGACGAGCAAAGGAGAAATAGCACTGAGGTACAGGTTTGTGAATTGAAAAATGAAGGTGAGAGGCAGGCAATAACCAAAGATGGGAGAGCATAGAAGAAGGGAAGAGCAGCTAGTCCTACAGAAAGGAAGAGAGAAAATGGAGATAGTCAGAGTTTGGAGCCCTAGGAGGATAGAGGATGACTTACAGAAGATTGCAAGTGAGAACAGAAGATAAAACAACTTGCAGCCAGAAAGAACAGAAAGAGGGAAGGCTGGAGAATCATACCAACACCAGGAAGAGGCAGGTGTACTTGACCTGGGACTCCCTACTAATAAGAACAGAGGTCATAGAGGACAACCTTGGTTTGAGTGATCATGAGTTAATTAATTTCAACTTAATGGAATGGTAAACAAAAGCAAGTCCACAAGTAGAGGTCCTTGATTTCAAAAGGGCAAACCTAAAAAAAAACAAAAACAAAAGGGAATTCGTTAATGACGTTGACTGGATTGAAGAACCCAAGGATCTGAATGTGGAGGAAGTTTGGAATTACTTTAAGTCAAAGTTGTAGAAAATATCTAGAGCCTGTAACCCAAGCAAGGCAAGGAGGGGTGAAACTCATAGGGAAGGGTTGGAGACCAAAGTGGGTGAATGAGCCTCTTAAACAGGTTAGTAAGAGAAAGCAGAAACCCTATGAGGAATGGAAAAAGTGATGGATCAACAAGGTCTTAGAGGTTAGAAAGTGTAGGAGAAAAGTGATAACTGCCAAAAGCCAGGTAGAGTTGGAACTTGCAAAAGAAATTAAAATCAATAGTAAAAGGTTCTTTTACCAAATAAATAAAGACAGTTATGAAAAGAAATGAGACCACTAAGCCCTGAGGATGGCATGGACATTACAGATAATCTAGGCATGGGCAAACACCTAAATGATTACTTTGCCTCAATTTTTTAATGAGAATAATGAAGAGCTTGGGGACAGTGCTAGGGTAGATAATATAGGAACAAAAATATGGAAGCAAACAAGAGCACATCCAAGGTGGAAGCCAAACTCAAACAGCTTAATGGGACCAAACTGTGGGGCTCAGATAATCTCCATCCAAGAATATTAAAGCAACTTCATATGAAATTACAAGCCCGATAGCAAAGATTTTTAATGAATCTGTAAACTTGGGGGGGGGGGGTTCCTAGCATATGACTGGAGAATGGCAAATATAGTACCTATATTTAAAAAAGGGGGGGGGGAAGTGATTCAGGAAACTACATGCATTTAAGGACAAAAAAAATGCTATAAATAAATAGAGAATGTATCACAGTTGGAAGCAACAGAGGATGAGAAAGATCTGGGGGTTGATCAAAGGATGACTATGAGCTGCCAATGCAATGAGGCTGTGAAAAAAGCAAGGTAATTCTCGTAGACACAGGTATATGTTATTACCATTATACAAGGTACTAGTGAACCTCATCTGGAATACTGTGTGCAATTCTGGTCTCCCAGGTTTAAGAAAGATTAATTCAAACTGGAACACAGGCAGAGAAGTGTTACTAGGATGTCAGAGGTATGGAGAACCTATGTTACAAGAGGAGACTTAAGGAGCTTGGCTTGTTTAGCTTAATAAAATGAAGGCTCAGGAGAGAGATGATTGCTCTCTATAAATACATCTTAGGGATAAACACAAGGGAGGGAGGTAAGTTATTTAAGGCATGGGCCAATGTCTGCTCAAGAACAAATGGATATAAACTGGTCACCAAAATGTTCAGGCTTGAAATTAGACAAAGGTTTCTAAACATCAGAGGAGTGAAGTTCTGGAACAGCCTTCCACAAGGAGTAGTGGAAGAAAAAAAAACTACCTTGGTTTAAGATTGTGCTTGATTAGTTAAAGGAGGGGATGGTATGATAAGATTGCCTACAATGGCATAACATCCATCCACAACTGCTATTGGCAAGTATCTACAACCCCCAGAGATAGGACACTAGATGAGGAGAAATGAGACCACTAAGCCCTGAGGATGGCGTGGACATTACAGATAATCTAAGCATGGGCAAACACCTAAATGATTACTTTGCCTCAGTTTTTAATGAGAATAATGAAGAGCTTGGGGACAATGCTAGGGTAGATAATATAGGAACAAAAATATGGAAGCAAAAATGAGCACATCCAAGGTGGAAGCCAAACTCAAACAGCTTAATGGGACCAAACTGTGGGGCTCAGATAATAGATGAGGAGGGCTAGGAATTACTACAGAGAATTCTTTCCCAGGTGTCTGGGGAAAGACATAAGTGGGTGAATGAGCCTCTTAAACAGGTTAGTAAGAGAAAGTAGAAACCCTACGAGGAATGGAAAAAGGGATGGATCAACAAGGTCTTAGTCTAACCCACATGTTCAGGGTCTAACTGTTTGCCATATTTAGGTCTGAGAAGGAATTTCCTCCTAGATCAGATTGGCAGAGACCCCAGTTTGTTTATTGTTTTCTTCCTCTGAAGTGTCACTTGCTGGGTTGAATTAAAGTAAATGGTGGATTCTCTTTAAATCAAAATTTATGGACTTCAGTAACTAGGCCAGAAGTTATGGACCTAGTACAGGAATGGGTACAGTGAGGTTCTATGGCCTGTGACATGCAGACAAGATGATAAGGATGGTCTCTTCTTACCTTAAAGTCTATGAGCAATCTCTTCACATTGTTCTGTCAGCAAGGAAGTGAGTGGGGGTTTCTTCTAAAAGGAACAGGCCCTGCACATCCCATGGGATCTACAAGATGGGTCATGGACATCTATGCTGAAGTCCCATGTCTCCACATTGGTTCTGGCCCCTAGTGACTCCAGGCTTTTGTAGTTTTCCGTAGAAATGAAAGGAGTAGGGACTAGGGAAGCAATTGAGGAGCCTGCTATCACAAGCTGTAAATACTACAAGAAAGTCAGGAATTGATCTCCTTTCAGACTACAAAAAGATGAGGACAAATAGATTGCTTCACTTTAACACTCCCACTCTCTTTGCACCATATATGAGTGTCAATAACACTTTATCAGAGGGGTAGCCGTGTTACTCACTTCACCTCTCTACAAAGGAAAAAGGACTGTAAGCTGTCTAAACTCCTACCTGCCACATGGGGCCACAACCGTGGTACCCCTAACCCACCCAGCAATATTGTCAATCTATCCAACTACACACTCAGCCCAGAAGAAAAGTCTGTCCTATCTTGGGGACTCTCTTTCTGCCCTGCCACTCCCACCAACATGATACAGTTCTGTGGCGATCTGGAAGCCTACTTTCGCCATCTCCGACTCAAAGAATACTTCCAGGACAACACTGAACAGTGCACTGATACACAGGTGCCCTCCCACCAACAGCACAAGAAGAAGAACTCCACATGGACTCCTCCTGAGGGTCGAAATGACAGTCTGGACCTATACATTGAATGCTTCCGCCGGCGTGCACAGGCAGAAATCGTGGAACAACAACATCGCTTGCCTCACAATCTAAGTCGTGCAGAACGCAATGCCATCCACAGCCTCAGAAACCACCCTGACATTATCATCAAAGAGGCTGATAAAGGAGGTGCCGTTGTCATCATGAACAGGTCTGACTACCAAAAGGAGGCCGCCAGACAACTCTCCAATACCAAATTCTACAGGCCACTTCCCTCAGATCCCACTGAGGAATACACTAAGAAACTACAGCATCTACTCAGGACAATCCCTACACTAATCAACATACCCCTAGAGCCCCGACCAGGGTTATTCTATCTACTACCCAAGAGCCACAAACCCGGAAATCCTGGACGCCCCATCATCTCGGGCATTGGCACTCTCACTGAAGGACTGTCTGGATATATGGACTCTCTACTCAGACCCTATGCCACCAGCACTCCCAGCTATCTCCGTGACACTACTGATTTCCTGAGGAAACTACAATGCATTGGTCACCTCCCAGAAAACACCATCCTAGCCACCATGGATTTAGAGGCTCTCTACACAAACATCCCACACACAGATGGAATACAAGCTGTCAGGAACACTATCCCTGATGATGCCACAGCACAACTGGCTGCTGAGCTCTGTGCCTTTATACTCACACACAACTATTTCAAATTTGATGACAATATATATCTCCAGATCAGTGGCACTGCTATGGGCACCCGCATGGCCCCACAATATGCCAATATCTTTATGGCCGACCTGGAACAACGCTTCCTCAGCTCTCGTCCACTCACGCCCCTTCTCTACCTACGCTACATTGATAACATCTTCATCATGTGGACCCATGGGAAGGAGACTCTGGAAAAATTCCACCATGATTTCAACAGCTTCCACCCCACCATCAACCTCAGCCTGGACCAATCTACACGGGAGGTCCACTTTCTTGACACCACGGTGCAAATAAGTGATGGTCACATTAATACCACCCTATATCGAAAACCTACCAACCGCTATGCCTACCTTCATGCCTCCAGCTTCCATCCCGGACACATCACACGATCCATTGTCTACAGCCAAGCACTGAGGTACAACCGCATCTGCTCTAACCCCTCAGACAGAGACCAACACCTACAAAATCTCCACCAAGCATTCTCAAAACTACAATACCCGGACGAGGAAATAAGGAAACAGATCAACAGAGCCAGAAGTGTACCCAGAAGCCTCTTACTGCAAGACAAACCCAAGAAAGAAACCAACAGGACTCCACTGGCCATCACATACAGCCCCCAGCTAAAACCCCTCCAACGCATCATCAAGGATCTACAACCCATGCTGGACAATGATCCCACACTTTCACAGGCCTTGGGTGGCAGGCCAGTCCTTGTCCACAGACAACTTGCCAACCTGAAACATATTCTCACCAGTAACTGCACACCGCACCATAACAACTCTAGCTCAGGAACTAATCCATGCAACAAACCTCGATGCCAACTCTGCCCACATACCTACACCAGCGACACCATCACAGGACCTAACCAGATCAGCCACACCATCACTGGTTCATTCACCTGCACATCCACCAATGTAATATACGCCATCATATGCCAGCAATGCCCCTCTGCTATGTACATCGGCCAAACTGGACAGTCTCTACGGAAAAGGATAAATGGACACAAATCAGACATTAGGAATGGCAATATACAAAAACCTGTAGGAGAGCACTTCAACCTCCCTGGCCACACTATTGCAGACCTTAAGGTGGCCATCCTGCAGTAAAAAAACTTCAGGACCAGACTTCAAAGAGAAACTGCTGAGCTTCAGTTCATCTGCAAATTTGACATCATCAGCTCAGGATTGAACAAAGACTGAATGGCTTGCCAACTACAGAACCAGTTTCTCCTCTCTTGGTTTTCACACCTCAACTACTAGAACAGGGCCTCATCCTCCCTGATTGAACTGACCTCGTTATCTCTAGCTTGCTTGCTAGCATATATATACCTGCCCCTGGATATTTCCACCACATGCATCTGAAGAAGTGGGTATTCACCCACGAAAGCTCATGCTCCAAAACGTCTGTTAGTCTATAAGGTGCCACAGGATTCTTTGCTGCAATAACACTTTAGCTACTCAAGAAGGGTCTAATACTTCCTTTTTATTTATCTTACCTCTAAAGACACAACCAACAGAGCTTTACAACATATTCACAACGAAATCTGAAACCACACTAAACTTGTCTGAACTGGAGTTTCATCACAAATTTGAAACTCAGATCAACTTTGTTAAAACCACAAAACCTTCTGAGCTTCTCTGTGTCCACTAGCAGCAAGTCTGGGCCAGTTTACAGCTTGCATAAAAAGCATGTGAAATTTGCAGTTCTGCACACTTCAGTGTATAAGCAACTGAAAATAGGTGATTTCAACTGAAAGTTTAACTTTGTGATTTTGATCTCTTAACGTCAAAAGTGAAACTCTTGGGTGTGAACCTATGAGTAGCAGCCTGCACCTGAAGTGGAAGCAGAAGCTGTGCTGGAATCTATTATATTTTAGCCACCATATTTGTTGTTAATATAGGAATGGAAAGGATTTTCAGTTTATGCCAAATTACATTATTATTACAAGCAGAGGGTTGTAGTGTGGTTCCATTGAGGGGGCAATCCAGGCCACTTCACTAAAGGCCACTTCACTCCCCACTTCACCCCCAACAGCACACGGAATTCAGAAAGGATATAATAAAGTGTGAAAAAATGTTTAATAAAACATCTGTATTAGATAGACACTTACTGTTCAAAGCCAGGTCAATGCATTAAACTTATGAGCCTTACATTTTCCCTCCTGCAAGTACAATGTAGCTTAGAAATCAACCACACTGGATCATCCTGGATCATTCTGTTTTCCTGCATTCTGAGTCCAAGTAATGTCTGAGGATGTATTTACTCTGCTTCTGCCAGTATTATGAATCCAAATGGTACCTGCAGTTGTATTTAGTCCATGCCTCCCTATATTAGGGGTCCCAATGGTTGCAAATGATGTATTTAGTCACAGGAAGGTCTATCCAGGAATGCAGGGTGCTTCTAAGGACTTCTTAATTTGTCTTCATCCTAAATCAAAATCTTATTAATTTTGCCATATTTTTTGTCCCATTCATGACTGGTGATGCATGCAGATGTCTTGCTGAATAGGAACTCCTGACAGTCAGTTACATTCCGGGGCAGAGCATACTTGTTAGGGATGCCGCTGTACACACAAGCCCCTCCATTCATAGATGTGCCAGGCAATCACCAGAGGCCTAAAAATCTCATTAGCATAGATGAGTGGCTCTCCTCCGATGGCCTGAAACAGAAGGTCATACTTCCACACAGGCACTTTCAGACCAAGAACATTCTCCAGAGCTTGCCCCACATGAAAGTATTGTAAACCAATGCTAATAAAACCTCTCCCTCACACACACAGAGGGAAAAATTGTGGGGATTTATAAATGATTTTAATTGTTTTCGCTATGTGCTCTTACCATGACTTATGTTGGCTTGCAGCATACCTTGCAAGATCTTATGCACCGTCCAGAGATTTTTGAGTGAATAAAATAAAACCAAATGATAACAAGCATCATCCTTTGACTCTGAATTGATCCAGCTCCAGGAAAATGGTAGAAAAGTATTTTTTTTAAACGATCAGAGAATAATGTGCACTTTAATTTGTCTTGGCAGGCCCTTCCACCTCTAGTGCACTTCAGCCAAACCAAAGAAAACTTCATAACACAGAAAGGGAATACCTTTCCCTGTCCACTCTCTGGAGTGTTGCCTTTTTATGCTGGCTTCAAGGTGCCAGTCCTTCCCCAAACAGGCAGAAAGTTGCTTCCGCTATAGGAGGAGACCAGCCTTCCACCCAAAAGCCTTTTCTTCCTGCTGCCACTAGCCATGCTGCAGCTTGTCTCTCCTCTTTCCCCCACCTCTCATTAGGAGAGGATGTTTTTAAAGGTCACAGGTAGCCCTTACTTGGATTCAGGTGGCCTTAGTTGACTTGAGGTAACTTCTTTTCAGCTCATGGGGAAAAGCGCTTTTACCATTCCAGGGCTGATTAATCTGCCTTCCACCGCTCTCTTACAGCTGTCTGCTCTGACTTTGTCACAGCACTGAGTCACTTCTGAGCTAATATATTCAGCAGCCTATACAGCCTTTGGACTATTCTGGAGCTGGCTGGTCCATGTCTCAAGCAATGAACATTACATGGAACAGTCAAATGTACCCTGTCCAGTCCTCCAATATTATTCAGCTGCGATCCACTCATGCAAAATTCACCAGAAGGGCCAAGGAGAACAGGACACCAATGAGCACCCAGAGGCAATGAAACTGGTGACAATATACGTTGTTTTACTGTTGTGCATTTTGGTCTGTTTGATTTCTTAATAGGCATTGTTTTTGTGTATTGCTTTTTACGTTTTAATGGCAGCTGCCCACCTATCAGCATTTTTACACTGTTATTTGTCATTTGCATGCATGTTTAAAATAAAATCTTCAGTTTCCACACAAGGTTGCATAAACAGGTTTTATTAATTTTACTAAAATGGAACGTCACAATAATTCATATGCTGTGTGTTGAGGTACACTACCCGTTTCTATAACATGCACAACAAAATCCATAAAATTTCATCACAGTAATCCAAAAACTGTGTGATGAGGTACAAAAACGATATGTATAAAATGAATAACAAAATTTAATGAAAATAAATGTTCCCAAGCTGCCTCAGTCCCAGAAATAGTGGAATGAGTGTGGCAAAATTACAAATACTATGTCATTCCCCCTCACACACTGCACCATGAAAACCTATGATGTGGGCACACAAAGCACTCTGATTTCTATTACATATGTGGATCCTGATCCAATAATAATTGTGTAATTTCTGGTTGAGTGTATAAGATCAGCAATCTACCAGTGTCTTGAGTCCACTCCTGGCAAAATGGCTCATCTTTCTCCTCACAGACATTGTACAATACACAGCAGGCCACAATAATGCAGATGTTTTGATAACATAGGCATCCAAATGATTTTGAGGGTAGTGCCACTGAGATTTCAATCTGCCAAATGCATATTCCACCATCATTCTACAGCTATAAAGCATGCAGTTGAACTTTCTTTTGCCAGGCCCTCTGTAATCAGGATACAGTTTCATAAGCCATGGAAAACGGGGCATGTGCTATCCCCTAGAATGACAGTGGGGACAGTGACTCCGTTCATAATACCATTTGATGTGAACAATATCCCCTCGTCTGTGAAGGTAAAGTCCCAGGCTCCAGAAAATCCTGGCATTATGCACTCTGCCAGTGCATTCCATGCTGATATCCAAGAACCAGCCTCTGTGATTGACCAGGGCCTGAATAAAGATGAAGTAGTACTGTTCACAGCTTATATACTCTCGTGGTCCTTATGAAGAGCAAACTATGGATACAGGATTCCTATTGACAGCCCCAAAACAGTTTGGAAAGCCCCTTTCTTTCAAAACCAACAATTATTCTGGGAACATTTTTTATGCCCACCACCTTTGGGTAAATCACAGTCCTGATGGCCTCACAAATCACCACCACCACAAGCCTCACAGATGACCTGCCAATTCCAAACTGGTTAGTCATGAACAAGTAGAAGTCTAGGGTAGCCAGCTTCCAAATAGTTATAGTAACCTGCTTCTGGACTGCCTGAGCCTTCCTCATGTACATTTCTTGACACTGATCACATAGCTCCATGAACATCTACTTTTTCATGCATAAGTTTTGGAGCTTGTCATCCCAGGTCTGCAAGATGATGTGATCCCACCAATTTGTGCCCATAATCTTGCTCCAGAAGCTCCGTTCTATGTATGGGGAATCTGCAACAGTCACGAGCTGAATCAGCTGTGTTCTGGATGCCATGTCAGTACTGCCCTCTGAGAGAGGCCATTGATAGGACAAATATCGCTGCTGAAACATCCAACAGCACAGAGATACTCTGTCTGATTACCAAAATAGGAGTGAAAGTATAAGCAGAAGTTCTTCCACTGATGCTGGATTACTGTTACTGGCTCTGGTTGCAGGGAGCTTGCAGACCCAAAAATGGCTCTGCTGGAGATTTTGGCAGGCTACAAGCACTTCCAGTCAAGTACCATGAGATGGAGAGACAAGTAGTCCCACAATATACCATGAACCAAGGCCTAGAGAAGCTACAGCTAGCAAAGGCGTTTAAGAATCCTAGGATAAGCCCCCAGAAGTAACGAGATCTGACTTTCATATACTACAGTTCTGCTCATAGTTTTCTGGGTCACTATGACCATGACAAATAAGAAATAGAAAACATTTCTGTATTAATAAACAGGAGATAAAAAGGAATGTAAAAAGATATCCCTTTCACAAAGTCCTGGAATACAGAAATAGTCAATGACAGATTATATTCAGAGTCTGATAAACTTAGAAATCACAATTTCTGTGCATTTGTAAATCTTTTACAAAAAGAAACACCAAACACCAACAAAAAGAACACATTTTTCTTAATAACTAATTATTTCCTTTTAAGCTGTGGCCAAAATTTCAAGCATTGGTCCCTAAAGTTAGGCATGTAAATCCATATTTAATCATGTAATTAGAAGTCACCTGATTTTCTGAGGTGCTGAATTCATTCATTTACAATTGACTTCAGAGACATATCTGAGAGCTCACTCATTTTCTAGAGAAAAGGACACTTCTGTGTAGGTGCCTAAATACTGGTTTATGTGCCCATTTCTAGGCATCAAGGTTTGCAAATTTTGGTCAATATTGTTTCTTCTTTCAACCTGAGCAGTTAGACAATGTTCAAGGCCTTGAAAGGTTGTTTCTGTTAGGAGGCAAAACTGATTATATGAATCAAATGGTTCTTCGGTGTAATCCTGATTATCTACAAAGAATGTACACAAAGGCATGTCCAGAAGAGGATGATGCAGTGGTTAGGGCACTAGCCTCATACTCAGAAGACTCTGCTCTCCAACTTCTTGTGTGACCTTGGGCAAGTCACTTAGCTTCTCTGTGCCTCAGTTCCCCAGCTATGAAATGGATAATAAAACTTCCCTACCTCTCAGTAAGGTTAAATACACATCAAAGTCTGTGAGGCATTCAGATACCACAGTGATGGGGGCCATGTAAGTACCACAGATAGAAAGTCCTGATTCTGTGAACACAGTAGAAACAAACAGGAAATGTTCCCGTTTTCAAAAATTCAAGTCTAACTTCTCATTAAGAACTCTACCCAAAAGAAGCTCTTTTGGCTTTCTCCTAGGGGCATACATCACTGATTCTCCCACTACCTGCTGGATTTCCCCCTGCTTTCAGGTTCTTTTCATACATATATGCATTTGCAACCAAATCAATTCCCCAGATCCTGAGTATGCAATCCTACTCCAGGAAAGTTCCTCGGCCTACATGATTCAGCTTCTACTCAAGCCTTGTCATACTGCTCTGTGCCTTGGGTGATGGCTTCCATTGTTTCTGCTATTAATAAATAAACAGGTATTTAATTGCTACCTCATTTAGCCTGAATGAGGGGTACTTAGAATACTCATCAATTTCTCCTTTAATCTGTGACTGACAGCCAACATTAACACTTTTCAGCATAGCAATATATATATATTCAAATAAAAACCAGCAAAACCTTTCCCCAGCCCTCTCCACAGGCACAGAAATCTAAGGTAGCAGAATAAGTACAACGCCATTGCACAGGAGACATGATCTGAGGAAGCGTGCAAGGCCTGCATGATGCAGAACCTAGTGCCACAGAGGCTGCCTGTATAATTTTAAGGGTTTGGAGTGGGAAAAGAGCTGGAGTGTGGCTAGTGGTTCCACAAATATTCCCCATGGACCAGTGCCATAAATGCTACAGAAGCTACTCTAGCCTCAGAGCAGCAGTAGCAGCCACAGAACAGCCAGGATTGGAGAATAAATCCTTCCCTCTTCTCAGCATTTTTTAACAGAATACCACTTATTTAAGTGCCTGTACATGGCTGCAGAAAACTAACTTTAGGCACCCATTTAAAAAAAGAATCTTGACCATACCACTGTTATTAAGTCACCCAGCATCACAGCTACAATTCTTGTTTGCTGATTTTTTTTCTTCTTATTTGATAACAGGCACAGATTAACCTTCATGTTCATTCAGAGAAAAAACATACACAGGACAGAATGTATAAGTACTTCTAACAGATTAGAATTATATGTCATAATATCATTGCTAATATATCTGACCTTTATCCAGCGATGGTTAGCCTCCTTGAGCCTATTTTCAAGCTTATGTTTTTCTTCTGGGTTCAGTGATGTACTTCCAAGTGCTGTTCCTCCAGTTTCAGTTAATCGTTTCAGTATTCCCTTGTGTGGAGGTAGCTCTTCCACTCTTAACTGGAACAGACAAATACAACATTGAAAATGAACTGTGGTAGAATTTTCAGCTCCCTTATCTTCGCTGCTATTGATTAGTCTATCAGCTGCAGAGACCAGGCTCAGGGCTCAATTCAACACAAAATAGCCATGGCTTTCTGAGTTAAAAAGGCTCAGAAAAACAGCAAATGCTGACTCTATTAGGTTGACTTGTAGTGAGGAAAGAGTGGCTCTCTGAGGAGACCAAAATGGAGGGAAAACAAGCTTCCCGGAGGGAAATAAAATAAAAGTTCATCTCTGCTATGTGATTAATCTTTCCTTCTGGTCACCTGGTGCTTTACTAACTGCTGCCTTTTGTTTGTGTGAACTGTAAGCCCTTTAGAGCAGGTTCCATGTCTCTTCCATGTTCTGTGCAGTGCTAAGCACTCTAGTCCAACCCCGTAAGCAATAATGTTCATAAAATATTCATAAACACTGCAAATCAGAGGGCTACTGATAATGTTTAGGATTGTCCAACCTATCGTGTCTGTATAATCTGAATCCATTCCCCTTCCTGTATGCAATTACTGCAAATTTATACTGTTAATATAACAACATATCAAGTAACCAAAGAGTTATATAATAGAAAGTGCAAGCTTCCACAGCCATCATTTTAAAAAATGATCAAAATTTGACATGGACCACAAGAGAATCTTTAATAGTTACTATATATCAGTGGGTTTGGAGTAACTTCCTTTGGGTGGATCAAAAAGAAAAGAGGTGGCTCACAGCATGGCTTAAAAACCCGAACTATTAAGGAAAAAAATATCATCACCAGTAGGTTTGACTTTGGACCACCCGTCCTTTAGGAGTTACTAGGGGAGGGGTTCCCTCCCACATTAACATACTTCTGTCCTGCCCACATTAATACATATTGAGAAGAGAGAATCTTCATCCATATAGGCGCTTTTCTCCTCCACCTGCTATCCAAAATGCAGCTACCAGCTACTGACATTAGTATATTTGGGTCAGAGACCTCCAAAGCTCTACACATATGTATGAAAGCTCAGACGAGCTGCCCAGCTAAAAACAAAACAAAACAAAACAAAACAAAACAAACAAACACACACCACTTTCTAATATAGATAGCATTTAATTTAGATTGTAAGCTCCAGAGGACAGGGATTGTTTAAAGTGCCATGGACATTTAATGCTCTGTACAGATAAATAAATAAATGCTGCACAAATAATATTTTCTTTGCTTTGTGCCTAGATTTCACATTTCTGATATTACTGACTCACAGGGTTAAGAACTAGGTTTGTGAGTGCTGGAAGCATATCAGGATCTAGAAGGGATAACTTAAACAAAGGCAGATGAAAGAGATGAAAAGCCTCTTCAAAATTCTCTCTCTGACTCACTGACATTCAGTCAGTCAAGATGAAGTCCATTTAGCCCTACATGCATCCTCCTGAGATATCAGTAAGACAATCTGGTTTATAGGAATGGTCATAGGAAGGCTAATATTACATTATGTGTCAAATAATGAAAGGATACTTTTCATTGGGAAGAGGAAGACTGCTACCTCTGTGGACTAAAAGGGCAGTAGAAGTGTTTTAGAAGGAGAGGTCACATAGACGGTTTAAAATATACAGAAAGTAGCTGGAGCTCAGTCAGCGAAGTAAAAATAAACACTAACTTCTTGCAGCAAAAAAAATAAGACATATATGAAACAGCCCCCCTCCCTCAACAGTTTTAGGGTGCTTTACAACCAAACTTGTTTTAAAATTGTAGTTATTGAGGATGGTTTAGTTTTAAAAGCTGAACAGATCAAGCAGTTCAAATAACAATAGGGGAGAAAAATTGTACAAATGAAGGACAGTTACAGCCTGCTCTGTTTACATTGGTGTAAGACCATAATTAGGACACAATAGGTCATTAACTAATTCAGATCTCAACAGGTGACTAGACATATATGATAATAGAATTACAGGAGTGTTTGGGAAGCCTGGAGGTTCTCACATTTGGCTATGCCTGGCGATAACAGGGAGGCAGTTTTCACACATTCTGCTGGCACCTGGAAACTCTGGGGCCCCCATGATCTTTCATTTAAACTTAATTTTTCTTATCAAAATTGCCCACTTTGGGTTTTTTATTATTTTATACTTTTAAACACCCTTTTGGGGACTTCCTTGAGCCCTCCACAAGGAAATATCTTGATGCTAAAATGGTTCAGCCAAGAAAGGAGACATTTCTTAATTAAATTGAAGAGCTGAATATTAAGCATTAGGTTTTCTTCTCTGTCTCATTTCCTGATAAACACAGGCTAGTTAGGAATGAAAAAAAGTGTGTTTTAAAACTCTATATTTTCAATTACTTTTTCTAGTCTAATTTTAATGCAGGCAATACATTCTGGTATCTGGGCTTTAAAACACAGGAGTTCCTATTTTTTGGATGATCTAGTAAATTGTGGAATAATAATGATTAAGTGTTTGACAGAAATCAATCTGGATTAAGAACAACAATTCAATTTGTTTATGCAGATATGACAAACTAAGAAGACATTAAATATAAGAATTTATGTTACCTTCACTTTTTCAAGAGAGTCTTTTAACTGTTGCTCATTTCCCAGTTCAAGAGGAATACCAACAACGCTGTCTGCTTCCTCTAACCATAAAATGAACTCATTTAAATCTTCTTGCAATTCTGACAAAATATTTTTTTCTTCCTCCAGCCTACAGTAAAAGAAAAGAAGAAGAAGAAGAAGAAAACTATAGTGTTAATAGGGGAACTCTGTGTCATATGTAATTATATTTCAAATGCAATCTTTATTGTTATAAAAATAAAAAATCATCACTTTTTAACACAAATATAATGCATAACTAAATGGAGGAAAATATATACAGATTATTTGACATTAACAGTAATTCTTTAAAAGCAAAAATTTACATATTCAAAATTAATCAGAAAAGAAACACCATTCATGATAAATAGAATTAAATGTATCTGAAAATAAGTTTGGAATTTTAATCTGCAATTCTAAACTATCTTCCAGCTCAAATAATATGATTTTTAACCCACTACTGCAAGGTGCCAACAAGTCATTAGGAGTTGAAGGTGTCCACCACTCTGCAGCATCAGCCCCCTTTGTCAGAAATGATATGAAAGCCCAATTTCAGAAACTGAAAGAAATCTAAAGACAAAGTTTACTAAATTGAATCCCTAAAATTAGGCCCTTATATTCAGTGGGGACTATTTTGGAGGGAACTATGTTTCTGTGGTTAAGGAACTGGATTTGGGATTCAGGAAAATGAGGTTCAATTCCCACCTGTGCCAAAGATTTCCTATGAACTTTGGACACGTTACAATTTCTCCACTTCCTCATCTGGAAAATGAGGACAATAATGCTTCCCTTCT